>NC_039359.1:211109436-213628241 GCF_003573695.1 Papaver somniferum | reverse complement strand
TTTTAGTTTTAGGGTTTTTGGGCTATGCTGAGATGAACTGTTAATTTTGTGGTTTTTTGATCTTTGGTGATGCCCTTGTGTTTGCTTATAACTTGTTTTTTGTACCTCCTCGCAGCCATGTCTGACCGTCCGCGGCTTCCTTATCAAACTCCGCCTTCCAGTCTGCCGAGATCCCCTTCGCGTAGAGAGTCTGATACATCTCCACATGGGGGAGATATCTTTAAATTGTCGCAGATGGATCCCCGCGGTAATAGAGTTTCGTCTTCTTCTGGGACGAAGGCTTGACCCCCTAGGAAGGGGGATCCGTCGAAGGGCCCTTCCGGGTCACGATACGCTGCCAGCCGTGCTCCTTCTCGTCCTCGTGATGACTCCATGTGTACACAGACACCTCCTCGCGGTGACACCTTCTATATTCCCCCTCTTCGTTCTATAGTGCCCGTGCAGAACCCTCTACCGCCGCCTCCAGTACTTTATTTCAAAGGGAAGAACTCCAAAGGTGCTGTGCCGAGAGATGAATCATCTAAAAATCCTCCTTTCAAAAGAAAAGCTTTCGAAGATTTTGTTGGTTCGTACGATCCCGCGGAAGAAGAGGAGGTTGTCCCGGTGATACGCATCGTTTCGGTTAGCAAGAAGAAAGTCACGTTTAAGCACATTGACCTTGAAGTTTTCAAGGAAAATCATGAGCTCCAAGCCTTCGAGGTTCGTTTTTATGCCCCTGAGGATGATATTACTTACGAGCTCATCTCGAAGTATCAGTTTGATGAGTTTCATCTGTTGACTAGATTGGAGCCTTCGAGGCGGGTCTTATGCTGCCGTTGTATAAGTCTGGTGATTCCTTTTATTATGATATGCTGGCTGGTCGCGAAGGCTCTTCCACCAATACTCATAGTCGTTCCGTGTCGCAATTATCGGGGAACTATCTCCGTGCACTGAGGGAATGTTATCTTCGGAGTAAGGGGGAGATGACGATGACATGTTACGTTCCAAATCCCGCTGAGAGGGAGTGGTATAATCCTGAAAACTTCAACAGCTATTTTGGGGATTATGTCAATAGTAGGAACCGTAAATCGTGGAGTGTTAGTCTTCGTAACCTCGCTGCTCCTCGGGGCGAAATTCGTCTCTTAAGTGAGGTGAGCGATGCCAAACTGAAATACGTTCCAGGCACCGAGGGGTCGGCTCAGTGGAAACTTTTTCCTGCTCGTGAAAGGATCAAGCGTGACCATGATTATGAGTGGCATGCCACTGTTATTGAAATTGTTGGTCCTTGGGACTATGGTTGGATTCCCGGTCCGCGCGGTTGGCGTCCTTCTGAGAGTAGCAGGCCTCGTGAATCTCCTTCTGCTCGTTATGGATATTTCTGTCCCTGGCGTTTAAATTTCGAGGGCATGAAATTTCCTTATGCTCTCGATGTTGTTGATGGAGACGAGGAAGAGGGTTCTGGTGCTATACTTCCACCGAAGAGTGCCGCTACTACCAAGGTATGGTTATTGCAGATTCTGGCCGCGCCCCTCCTTTTTTGAAAATCAAGTTGTGTATGAGGAAATAACTCATTTTTGTGCAACGTTTATTCGTTTGCAGGTGTCGAAAAATAAAAAGATTGGGCCCAAGCAGTCTTCTACCATTGTGACGGGTGAGGCTGAGGTTCATGAAGAAGTTACCAGTCCAGTGAACGAAGAGTTTGCCGAGGATGAGGAAATATATGATGGGGAAGAACGCACTGATACTTCCCCTCCTGATGTCGAGGAAGAGGTTGGTGCGGGTTGTGATGGTGTTGATGGGGGAAATAATACCGCAGTGGCCGAGGGAAGTGTTACCGCGAAAATTTCTGCTCCTGCTGGTGATAACCCTGGTGGTCCGGAATTTATCGGAGGGGGTAAGGTTACGGAAACTCTCCCCACCATTTCTCAAGAGTTCTCCTTTGACAGGCTAGATTCCGCAAGGGAACTCTTTGATGATGCCCTCGGTTTTCCCGAAGACTTTTCTTTGCTTTCCCCCAATGATGATTGGGATGTGCTCGGGAATTTTGGTAAGGAAAATGTTGTTGTTCAGAATAAGGTCGCGAACGATCACATTGCGGGTGGTGATGCCGAGACTTGTGCTGATAGGGAAATGACAACAAAGGGGAAGTATGTGGTTGACTCACCTTCCGAGGATTTCCCTCACTCGCCGATGTTTGAGGGTGAGGATGCCATAATGGATTGGCTCAAGAAAAAGAGTCTGCTTTTTGTTCCCCATCCTGCCCCGGTGGTTGCTTGCGAGAAAGATTCTGATGCTTATACTCGTCGGATGATGGAGCTATCTTCCGAGGCGCGTGTTGCCGAGATGTGGGGGAAAATCTTGGGTGTTCCAGAGGCTACCCTCGTAGCGGACCCTCCATCTTCTGTTGCTGAAATGATGGCCATAGACGATGGGTACCAATATGGTTTTCCCCAGCAACGTGTCTTGGAGGTAAGTCCTCGTACATATCTCTTCGTGACACTCGAATCCTTCGGTGTAATAATGTTTGCCGTTTGATGTGTATATGATGAGGAGTGAGCATTGTAACCATGTGCTGTATCAATTCTTTAAAGCGAAATCTTTGAAGCTGGAGGCTAAGCTTCGTCACAGGGAAAAGGCATTATCTGCGGCTAAGGTGGAGATAGAAGAACTGACGAATAGCCTTAAAGATAAAGAAAGGTTGGGTGAAGCGGAGGATGGTCTTCGTTCAGAGCTTTCCACCGTTCGCGCTGAGTTAGAGCAAACTCGCGGCAAAGTTTCCGCTTTCACAGGTTTAGTTCTTCTCCATCTTTTATCCTTCGTAATTCCTTTCTACTATGTTGTTCTGTCTGAGTCTCCCCACCCTATATTCAGTGGGTGGAGTCCCCGAGATGATATGGCTTCGGAATGAAATGGCACGACAAAAATCTCGTATCAAAGAGTTGGTCAAAAAAAATTAAGAGTGAATCCAAAGAGTGGGACGCTCGGGCTGAGGGATGGCGCGCAAGGCATGTTCAGATGGTTGATATGCAGAATCTGTATAACCATGACCGTATTTTGTTCAATGGTACGCTGTTGTGGACACGTGAGAATCTGCAGGAATCCCGTGAGCGTACTTCGTTATTAGAGGCTAGAATACATCTTCTGGAAGAGGAATTACGAAAGGCTCGCTCCCTTCCGTTTTCGGGAATTAGGGAGAGTATGATGTGTCTTACCAGAGAAAGGGACGATGCCAGAGCCGAGGTTGGGGCTCTCAGCAAAGCCCTTGACGCGTCTCACGCTGAAATATCCCGCCAAGCAGAGTCTGAGAGAAATCTCGAAGTATGCATGTACAGACTTAACAAAGGGGTAACAAAGATAAACAACGAAGTCAACCATCTTCGTCACATGGATTCGATGAAGCAGGTAGAATTAGATGCAAGTCAATTTTCTCTCACCAACCTTCAACTAGATTATAAGAAACTATCCGAGGAATATAACTATCTTGACGAAGCGCGAGACGCGGTTGTTAACGAGTATGCAGAGGCTTCGGCTTGTGTCGAAGGTATAACCTCATTTCATCGAGTGTGATTATGTCTTTACTGTGCTAACTCCCTTGTGTTGTCTTTTTCAGAGCTCGAGGGACAACTCCGCGCTGCAAATGAAAAATTGGAAAAGGCTCAATCTTCCTTAGTGCAGCAAGAAGGACATACTAATTATTTTAAGAGTCTGGTGGCATCCCGCGAGGAGGCCGTTGGTGCTGCTTCTAAAGAAGTGAATCGTCTGTCCTCGTTGTTATCTCAAGCCCACCAGCGAACGACAGTTATGATGCATAAGGCTCGGTGTCAATTGGTGTAGGAGACAAACAAGATGCTGGAGAAGATTGAGCTTGGCCTTAAGACCGATCATGGCCTCGTCAAGAGCTATCCGCGTCGTCCTGTACCTGCCTCCTTGCCTGGCTCCTCGGGACCCTCTTCTGGAGGGAGCGTCCCTTCAACTCTTCGGAACAACCCTGCTGATGGGGACGCATCTTCCAAGTAGAAACCACGGCATTAGCCTTCAGTTAGATTTTGCTAGTATTTTGTAAAGAGAATGTTTTTGATGTGTTTTTTTCTTTGAATTGGCCTTGCCGCTCTTTGTAACCAACCCTTATGAAATGGATCATTATTTTGGTATACCTGCAGTATCAGTTTGTTTTTTATTTTAAGCATTGTTAGGAATGACATTAAAAACAAAATAAGAATGTTTTAAGTGTTTGGGTGCGATACCGAAGGGAGGTACCTTCGTGATCGTCTTGAGACATGTCACCCCGCTGGCGAACCCTGGGCCAGAGGATTCCCAGACGGTGGGGGCCGAGGCAACGTTCTAAGATATGGGGTTAAAATATTTACATACACCCATTCCGTCGACCCGTTGCCTTAAGATTGGTTGGGTATCTCTTTCTGCTGGGTGCCTTCCCCCTGGTCTTACACTCATAGACACTGATGGGGGAGCCCTGAGAGATTGTAGATTAACTACTTTCCCCAATATTGTTAATAAATTTTGTTTGCTTGAAGGTTTCAAAAAGCTTGTTTGATTGATAGGTTGAGGCCTGCTCCTCCTCGTCCATAGATAGAAACATGTAAAGCGGTTACGCTGCCTTCTTCTTCTGGTATTCTTCACACAAATGCAAAGCTGCGTTGCTCCTATGGGTAGTACGGTTTGAGCCACTTAGCATTCCAAGGATGCCGGAGGACCTCGCATTTCATATTGTGAAGATAGTAGCAACCGTTTCCCGCAATGTCGTGTATTATAAAAGGTCCTCCCCATGTAGGTGCTAACTTTCCCCATTTCTTCTCTCGTTGATACTATGGGATTGTTCTTAGCACATACTTCCCCTCTACAAAATTTCGAAGCTTTACCTTTTTGTTGTACTCCCTCGCTAGTCTTCGTTGATAATTTTTCATCTTCTGCAATGCTGCTTCCCTCCTTCCTTCCAGGTCGTCCAATCTCTCTAATATCATGTATGTTGTGAGATTTTTCTCCCATGCTTCGGTCTTTGTGGTTGGCATGAGGATCTCTGTTGGGATGACTGCTTCAGCTCCATAAGTGAAGAGAAACGGGGATTCCCTAGTGACATATCTTCGTGTTGTCCTGTATGCCCATAACACATTGTGCAGCTGTTCACACCATCGCCCCTTATGTTCGTCTAATTGGTTTTTGAGGATAAGGGCGAGGGTCTTGTTAGTGGCTTCCGCTTGTCCGTTGCTTTGAGGGTATATGGGGGTATATTTGTTCGTCCTTATTTTGAAAGTATCGAAGAGCATGTCTATATTTTTCCCCTGTAATTGCTTACCATTATCGGACACGATTTCCGCTGGTATGCCGAACCTGCAAATGATGTTTTGGAATATGAAAGTAAACACATCCACGTCTCTGATCCTGGCTAAGGCTTTAGCTTCCACCCATTTACTGAAGTAGTCCGTGGCTACTATCAAAAATCGTCTTTTCCATGATCCTTCGATGAAAGGCCCGACGATATCTATGACCCATTTCGTAAATGGCCACGGGCTCTCTACAGAATTTAACGTTGTTGCTGGCGCGTGTATCTTTTTGGCGAAACGCTGACATTTTTCACATCGTCGGGACATTCTTGAGGCATCATGTATCATTGTGGGACAGTAATATCCATGCATTTTTGCTTTGTCGGCTAGTGATTTCATGCCGCTATGATTCCCTGCGTCACCATAATGGATGTCCTTTAGAATTCGATGCCCCTCTTTTCTGGACAAGCAACGTAGTAACGGTCCGAGGAAGGATTTCTTGTACAGGACCCCATCCCGAAGATCATATCTTCCTACTTTGGAGAGTATTTTCCTGGCTTGTTTATGATCCGCGGGTAAGGTTCCATCTTCAATAAACGCATGGATCACCATTCTCCAATCATCTTAGTTGCTGAAATCTTCGTCTTGATTTGCTCTTGACAGGATATCTTCTTCGTCAAAATCGTTATGGATGTCTTCTCCTACCTGATATTCGATATTTTCTTCCACTGTATCTTGATTGGTAGCAAAGGAGAATTGCGATGCAATTGAAGGTTCGTATACCCTTGTTATTTTAATAGCTTCGATGCTTTTATCCTTCAGCATGGATGATATATATACTAGGGCATACGCGTGCCTGAGACCCCTTCTGCATAAGTGCCGGAACTTAATGTTCGAAATTTGTGATGCCAATGTTTGGAAAAATGCCATGTAAGCTGAGAGGGTGTCATCGTACACATTGTACTCGAGCCCTATTTTTCGTACGACAAGCTGCGAATCACTTGTCAGTCTTACATCGGTTACCCCCATCTCTATTATTAAGCGGAGGACATGTACGACTGCCTCGTATTCGACGATGTTGTTAGTATGCTCTTTGAATTCTAACCTGAGTGCCTGTACGATCCTTTCTCCAGTTGGGGTGGTGATGACAATGCCTATTCCTTCCCCTTCCTTATTTTTGGATCCATCGACGAATACTTCCCATTGTCTTTGACTCGCGGGTTCGAGGACATCAATTGGATCCTTGCTTTCTTCATCGGCTTCTGGTATTCCCTTAATGTCTTCGTCGTTGTCCAGGGGGAGGTCTTCTAAGAAATCCGCCAAAACTTGGGATTTTTGGGAATGTTGAATTTCATGAATGATGTTGAATTGGTCCAGGTGGGTGTTCCACTTGGCTATTCTGCCTACTTTTCCCGCGCTTTTGAGGACTGCTACCAGTGGTGCTTTGCATGGGACGCGTATGAAGTGGGTTAGGAAATAGGTTCTCAGCTTTTGAGTAGCCCATACCAATGCCAGGTAAGTTGTTCGATCTTCGTGTAGTTCCTTTCCGAAGAATTGAGGGTCTTACTGACATAATAGATAGGTTTTTCTATCTTCGTATTGGTTCTGACCAACACTGCGCTAACTGCGTCTTCTGTCGCTGCTATGTACAATGCCAAAACCTCATCAGGATCAGGCTTCTGCAGGATTGGAATTGAAGCCAGGTGTTCTTTGATTTTTTGGAAGGCTTCTTCGCATTCTGCGGTCCATTCAAACTTACTCCCTTTCTTGAGAATATTGAAAAAATGTTTGCATTTGTCCGAGGATCGGGAAATAAATCTTCCCAAGGCTGCTATGGACCCATTGAGCTTCTGCACTTCTTTTAAATTCTTCGGGGATGGCATTTCTACTATGGCCTGAATCTTCGCTGGGTCTACCTCAATGCCCCTTTTTGTTACCAGATATCCGAGGAATTTCCCTGAGGTGACACCGAAAGTGCATTTTTCTGGATTTACTTTCATGTGATGTTTCCTCATTGCTTCGAAGATATCTCTCAGATCCTGGTGGTGATCTTTGCGCAGCTTACTTTTGACGAGCATGTCATCAACGTAGACTTCTAAGGTACTACCAATACATGGCCTGAAGATAGCATCGACCATTCTTTGGTACGTTGCCCCTGCGTTTCGAAGTCCAAATGGCATTCTATTGTAGCAATAAAGGCCATGTGGGGTGTAGAATGCTGTGTGTAGTTGATCTTCTTCTGCCAGGGCTACTTGGTTGTAGCCAGAATATCCATCTATGAATGACAGCTATTCGTATCCTTCTACTGCTTCAACCAGCTGATCTATGCTTGGTAGGGGATAGCTGTCCTTTGGACATGCCTTGTTGAGGTTAGTAAAATCGATGCATATCCTAACCCCTCCATTTTTCTTAGGAACGAAGACCATGTTGGAGATCCATGTAGGGTACTTGACTTCCTTGATGAACCCTGCTTCTAGTAGTTTCCGAAGTTCTTTTTCCACTGCCTTATGATACTCCGGTGCAACTTTTCTTATTTTCTGCCTGAAAGGTGGCATGCCTGGTTTGATGCGCAACTCGTGTTGGATTATTTTCGGGTCAATCCCCGGCATATCTCCTAGCTTTCAGGCGAATACATTCGCGTATTCTTTAAGTAATTTGGTCAAGGAATCTTCTCTTCTTTCGTCCATTATGGTCCCTACTTTGATCATCTTCGGGTTTTCTTCCGTTCCTATGTTGATTTCTTTTACGGGATCTACTGGTGTGAACACCGGCTTCGGATCCCCAAGGACTGGGACGTTCTTTGATTGCTATTGGTATGTTTCTGTCCTTCGTTGGCTGCTGAAGTACCTGTTTCTGTGTTTAGGACATTATCATCTTTTGTCAAACCCCTCCCTGTGGTTTCCTTGAGGAACAGGTCTATGTCCTTTTCTTTCGCGGCTTCTTTATTTTTAATTCTTCGGGTTTTTCGCTGCTCTTCTTGTTCGTTGTTGATACGATCCTGAGTGGTTTGGCACTCTTTTGCAGAGACCCGATCTCCCTTGATTTCCATTACTCCCTCAGGTGTAGGGAATCTGAGATATTGGTAGTAAGTTTCCTCCACTCCTTTGTGTTTATGTAACCACTTTCGTCCAATAATGGCGTTATAGGGGGATGGGGCGTCAACCACGCTGAATCGTGTTTCTACTTTCATGGGTCCGGCGTTAACCTGCAACACGATGTCTCCCAATGGCTTTGTGGGTGCTCCATTGAATCCGTAGATGGTGTGATAAGAGGTCATTAGTTGTTCATCATGGAGCTTCATTCGTTTGAATGCGTCGTAGAATAGAACGTTTACTGAGCTTCCCCCGTCTATGAGGATCTTTTTGAGGTTACATCCAGCCACTGGTAGTGTTAGGACCAAGGGATCGTTGTGATCTTCCATATCTTCTTTGATATCTCAGCATCGAAGATAATAGGTGCGTCCATCCACTCTTCGTGCTCGTCCACCTCTACTCCATCAATCTTATATAATTCGCAGTGGTCCTCGAACTGCTTCCGTAGTCTCTTTCATATCTGCGCTGTAAGGGAGGGCCCCACGGCTTCGGAACACGAGATGGTGTTGATTTTGCGGTTTCCCTCTGGAAGTTGGACTGGCTTGGTCCGTTTGGATCTATCCTCAACGACCTCCTTTCGTATGTAATGTTGGAGTTTGCCAGCATCAATCAGTTTTTGGATCATTATTTTGAGGTTTTTGCATTTCTCGGTCTGGTGTCTATTGAAGCAGTGATATTCACAGTAATATTTATACTTCTCGGTTCTTGGGGGATGTTTTCCCTTAGACCACGGCCAATCCAAATTTTCCCTTCCTTTGATCTCTCGCAAGATCTGAGCATAGCTAGCATTGACCTTCGTGTAAACTTGATCTTCGAATTTTCGATCGTCTTTTCGTCGTTCATCTCTTCGTTCCTTCCTATCTTCGTGAGGCCATTCCACCGAGCTATTTATTTTGGCCCCACTGGTTTGTTCTGCTGAATTGGTACGGTGAGACCTCTGCGGGTATGCCCTCGGGTTCTCACGCTGGATTTCTTCAAGACGAGCGTACTTTTCAATAATTATTTGAAGATCTCCCTCTGTCTTAGGCACGCTTCCATGAATCTCAACAAATAGTGGACTCATTCGATCTAATCCCCACTTGTAGCAGTTGATACTTACTACTGGGTCCACACTCCCTATGGATTGGCAGATCTTGTGCCATCTGTTAGTGTATTCCCTCGTGTTTTCCTTGTAGCCAATTTCCAGCGAAAAGAGCTTATCCATTCTGGTGTTAACAGCCTTGTTATACATGTAAGTTCTTAAGAACTTTTCTGCGAGTTGATCGTAGGAGTGGATGGAGTCAGGCGGCAAATTATCAAACCAAGACAAAGCCGATCCCTTCAGGATTGATGGGAAGTATCTACAGAGTACGGCGTCGTTCTGACTCCATCTGGTTAAGACACGGTTATAATACCGAATATGTGCAGCGGGATCACTGGATCCGTCATAGCATTCGAAGGTCGGGACAGGGCACTTCAGCGGAATAGGGGTGTTGGCCAGGGGATGAGTTAGGGGCGTGGAGTTAGACTCTCTCATGACCTCTTCTAACCTTCCCCCGCCTTGTCTAGTTTTTAACTGCCTGATCTCAGCCATCATTTCATCACGCATCACTTCAATCGCGCGGTGGTGCCCTACGCTCTCCTGCCCGTGATAGTGTGACTCTTCGTAATTATAATCCGGGTCGGATGGGATACTTCTCCTAGCCCCGTCTGCTACGATAACTCTTCGGTCTCGATTAGGTTCTGGTGCCTTTGAATTTGCTTCATTAAGTTGTTGGATGGTCTTCGTGCTTAGGGCAATCCGGTCTTTTAAATCTTGACTTTCTCTGGCCAGCAAAGCTACGACATCTGCGTAAACCTGCTAGCTCTTTTTCAATTCTTCAAGCTCAGCCATTAGTCGATGTGATTGGTTTGACCCCTGATTAGGAGTCCCAACTCGTGCTACTACGGCCATGGTGCCGCCTTGTTCTACGGTTTGCACTAAAGGTGGTAGAGGATCAGCTTCGATTGTTGGCATTTCCAAATTTGGTCTTTCAGGCTGAGTGCCCATCTGCGGTGTTAGAACCGCCGACACAGTTTGATTCTGATCTTTTGTTGATGGCATTCTGAATGTTGGCGGATGCGCGGGTTGATGTGTTCTGGATTCAGCCACCCTTTCTTTTGGTTAATGGAATTGATTCGTAGCAAAAGTTTTGTTGGTTTTTGCAGCCTTCGGGGCTGCCGCAGCCGTACTGTACTTTGTCGTCGCTGCTCTGAGAGCCGCGGCTGCAACGGAGTTAGCGTTCATAGGCGAAGTGATTTCCGCAGTATCCTGCCTCTGACTAGTCATTTTGGCTTTGTCTCCTTTCTGCTTGCTTCGGGTGATGACCGGGGTTGTCCTTGGTGCTTCCTTTGACGAGGCTTTGGATTTTCCTGCCTCCTGCGTCTTTTCCATCTTGGGTCCTTTTGTTGCTTTCTTTCTTCACAAGGGAATTTCAAACAACGAGAAACAGAAATGTCCGTGCGGATCGGGTTAGTTTGCGAAATACCCTATTCCAAGATGGGGAGAAACTGCCCGAGGGCCGCTGAGTTAAAACATATGAGTTAAAATACATGGGTTAAGGTCTATTAAAAGAGCGGACTCATTGAAAATACATGAAAACGCGTGAAGATCCATTGGAAAATGCACGTAGATCCTTTGAAAATGTACGAAAACCCGCCGAAGAAACTGGTCCGTACGAGATCTAAAAAATGTAAATCCGTGGATCTAAGCAATAAATCTTTTAACCAGTTTAAACTGCATCGATAGATACTGCTAGAGCTAATGAAGATAATGGGTGTGTTTTTGAAGATAATAAAGTTAACAAAAGATAAATACTGCTAGAGCTAATGAAGCAGGGCAATCATATGCTAGTTTAAGGTGAAATCACAGGATAAGATAAATCTTTTACCGGGACGAAGTCCCTGTTTCTAGCGCCAGATTGTGAACACGTAAATCACGAAGGCATCTATATGTTCACAAACAATGTTCGCATTCTATACACACCATATCATGCTGATTGGACCACCATATTGTAAACCCTGACTGTAAAGGGTAGTAATTCCTTGAAGGACTGATACTGTCACGAAACATAACTCAAAGTTGGATATCACCCTGCGCATAATTGTCCAGACCAACTCATATTACTCCTCCGTTAATTTTTAATAGGCTGGTTTCTATAAATAAATGTTTCAAAAATATACGCTGGTTTTCTAATTGGGAAAGTCAAATGTTACTTTGTTTTGTGGACCACTTTTCTCTTAACTTCTTTTTATGACAAGTGTCGTGTGGACCATTTCACTATATTTCTTTTGCTGACAAGTGTCATGGGGACCATTTCACTTCACTTCTTTTATTGACAAGTGTCATGAGGACCACTTTCAATGATTGGTTATCTTAATTTTCTCTAAAAACCAAATCAGCCTATTAAAAAGTAACGGAGGGAGTAACAAGTATCATTTAAAATGGATAAAAAAAGAATATACGGTGAAGGGGACTACTTACGAATGACTGCGGTCAAGTTCCTGGTAGTATCCAAGCTGGGCCAAGCGTGATTCCCATGTATCTATTCTAACATCATTCCCATCCTGAGAAAGATAGCTTCAGATGGAAATACCCGATCCAAATGTTCCAAAACCATAGTTCCAGTATCTTCAGCGACGGAACCAGGATTTCATGTTGGGGTGGGCTAAAAAATGCGTTCAACGATTCGTGTTTAGTAGTAGTTCGAAACGTTATACGTATGTGTATAATTCGATTTACTAATACGAGTTCGTCCCAGAAAATCCGAAGAGCATTAAGTTGACAAATTAAACTAACACTTTTAGCATTATTATGGCATAACACAAACTCTAGATATATACAAGAGTTAGAAGAGGGCTTAGTCATTACTTGATAGCTATGCGTCATCCAACCCGTTCACCATTAGTTGGTTGACACCTCAACTAACATTAAGCTAATATAATCTCTATATTTATCTCTAATCAATTCTTAATCTGGCATAGACTTAATCCAATCCAGCTTAGATTGGAACTAAACACAAATTAGCTTAACCTTAACCTAATTTGTTACTAAACCAACATAAAGTCTAACAAACAACACCAACACTTTTAGCATTATGATCGGAAGGGTATGAATACATCATGAATCTTTGGTCCTAGGTAAGAATGAAGTTTTCATTTGTCAAGCATACAGAGTGATATATGTACATGGATTATTTGGATTCGTAAAAGTTCAATTCGGCCAAAAATGTGGTCAATGTTTCGTGATTCAGTAGTAGTTGGGAACATTATACGTATGTGTATAATTCGATTTATTGATATGAATTTGGACCAGAAAATTTGAATTACACTAAGTCAACAAAAGTAACACTTTTAGCATTATTGAAATGCCATGCTTTGACGCTTTATATCAATATTCGAAGGATATGTGAGGTACCCTCAGTAAATAAGAGTTTTGCGAGGCATCCACATTTATTTATTTTTTTTGTAAAAAAAGATCGGGGAATATAGTTGGGCTCGGATGACCCAAGTCGGGAAAAATGATGATGGACGTGTACCCATATGCTCATCGTCGGATGACAGGGGATCCTGAATTGAATTCTGAGAAGAAATGGATAAACTCAGAATTGGAACATCCATTTCCATTATCAGTGGCTGCGTGACGAAAAAAAAGATGGTTCATCCAAGTCAGATGAGCTGAGTCAGACAGCTGACTGGGATGAACCAAGTCAGCTATTTCCAAACTCACTGCAACAGCATCACAAGCAGCAACACAATCACCCTCTAGTAACCATTATCTCATTCCAATTGTTTTTACTAGCGTCTATCTCACCCACAACACTACAGATTATGCTTTCAACAGCGTACTCACACAATCTGATTCAATTTCATTACCCCTTGTAATATGATCCGGACTGACTGAGTTTGCAGGTGACGACTCACTTACACACCACTATTCTCAGATCTAATTTCTTCGTCTCTTAACCAGAATCACTCAAAATTAACATGTCAAATTTATAACCCCAAACTACAAAACAAAATCAATGATTTTCATCTAAAATCAAATCACTACGGATTAGAAAACCCCACCAGAAATTAGGTATGTCAATAAAACCTCTAAAATAATGAAATGAACTAATTACATGCACCTGGTTCATTCCTAAGGGGATCACAACAAAAAATAGGTAAGAAGAAAAACCCAAATGCATCTATATGCAGTGATTCACTTTGTCCACAAATGCAGCTGAATCCTAGGGATTTAGATGCCAACCTCTCATCAAATGATATACATATAAAAAATTTAGACTCCATTACCTTCAACCACTTCATTTTCATCAAAACCATTCCCTATTGTATGTTTTCTACTCTTCTTATTTGAATGCCAAGTCTATGTACGCACATAACTCCCCAAGTTGAGTCAAACTAAGCTCTCCACGTAAATTGCTGATTGATCTCTGTTTCTTCTGACTGACCCTGCTCCAAGTCCCAGACGCTGTAATAAGCCGTGGTGCCTTCTCCATCATTACCCAAATCCCGAAGAAAACGTTCCCTGTCAAAAGCAGCTTCTTCTTCTTCTTCCTCCTCTTCCTCTGCACGCTGGGGCCATCTCTCAGCTACAAGCCCCAGCCTGGCAGTAATCTCTGCAAAACCAGGCCGATCCCTTGGATCAGTGCGCGTGCACTCCATTGCAAGCCTCACAGCCTCCATTAAGGCCCTGCGCATCCGGGTCGAGTGACCGGTCGACTAGACGGGACGAAAGCGCATTGCCAAATTCTTCCCTGCCTGACCATCGTCCACTGTCGTCTGACCTGTAATAAGTTCTAAGAGAACTATGCCAAAAGCATACACATCAGCTTTGATCGACAAATGACCAGTCATTGCGTACTCAGGCGCAAGGTATCCACGAGTTCCAGCTAACTTGGTCACCACCGACTTCTCATCATCTGTCATTGCCTTCACCAGGCCATAATCCGAGATTTTGGCCTTCATATCCCTGTCGAGTAGGATATTTTTACATTTTACATCCCTGTGTACAAAGGCCTCCCTGGACAGACTGTGGAGGTAGTGCAAGCCCTTAGCCACATCTAGCGCCACTACAATCCTCTCATCCCAGCTCATGGGGTTGCCACCAGTGTCAATCCACTCAAAGAGCTTTTGGTGTAGTGTTCCGCTCTCCATGAATTCGTAAACAATCAGATGCTCAACGCCTTGGTTACAGAACCCAATCACAGATACGAGGTGTCTGTGTGTCATCTTCAAAATGGAGAGCTCAGCCTGGAACACCATCAACCCAGCTACGTCTAATATGAGATTCAGCCTCTCAACAGCAACCTCGGTCCCGTCCGGAAACTTCCCTCTATAGACCTTCCCAAATGCCCCCTCGCCTAACAAATTTTGTTCACTGAAGTTTTGCGTTACCTCTTGTAGGAAACCAAAGGAGAACTCGCCTTCCACCCTTGAAGAGCAATTACCAGCTTCGATGTTGTGCAGCTGAATAGTGGGCTGGCGCACAGCATTACCAGCTTCTGTAGGCTGCATCCGATTAGCCAGCTGGCGCGAAGCTTCCAAAGTTTGCATTCCTTTGCCTGTACGTACTAGCATCTCCAACCGCTTCTTCTTCCTTCTCTGGAAGTAGCAGAACACAGCAACAACAACACAAATTACAAGTACAACTGCTACCACTATCCCAGCTATCGCAGGTGCCGATAACCCATGATGTCCTGCATGATCTAGAGTACTATTGGGAGAAGAGGAAAATAAGGTTGGTGAATCAGCAGCCATCTGTAGAAGTACAATAATAGATACAATTCAGATGCCGTACATATCAAGAGTAAAAAAAACAGTATGTTCTCTAAACAGTATTTCAGATGCCGTACATATCAAGAGTCAAAAAACTTTGTTTCGGATTATGGTACATGATGCTAAGTCAGAAAATCCGTAATCAGTTAACAAAGGTACACATTTAATCATCTACAGTGGCCAATTCTGACATCAAAAGCTTCCAGGACATGAATGCGGCATTACTCTCAATGTGGTTCCCTAAACAAGCAAGCAACTAGCAAAAATAATAGATAAAATTCTAATTAGGCGTTGTAACTATCACTTATGTCTGTTAATAACAATATCATTAGTTTAAGTCGCATGTTAATTAAAGTTATGCAATGCTAATATGGGGCGACTGCATCTTTTTTTTTTTAATGTTTTGAATCATAAAAGACAATTAACTGAAATTCAAAAAATCAACACAATTTCCAATCTAGATAGAACTCTAACAAAGGGTTTCATTTTCGTTACTGCCTCGATCTTACAGACCTATAGATTGCTGAACCCTTTTAGGAAAATGGGGCATCTAATAGTGAACAATCGAAATGTAATCTGCAATCAAATTCACAAAACAAAAACATGAGCTTCTTTTACCTCCAAAACGATGAATGCCGGAAGCTAGTAGTGAGAACCACCAAACCTTCTTCTTCTTCTTCTTGATCAGATTAAGCCCTGAAATTGACATTTAAACATACAAAATTACAGAAATCAGGTTTTTTTTTGCTTTCTTTAACACAGATGAAGTCCTGAAATTTCACAAAACATACTTATCTGTCAGACCTCATAATTCCTTACATTATCAATTAAGAAATACCAGATACACATTTAAACATGATATACATGTATTTTTAAACAGTATGTTCTCTAAACAGTATTTCAGATGCCGTACATATCAAGAGTCAAAAAACTTTGTTTCAGATTATGGTACATGATGCTAAGTCAAAAAAATCCGTTATCAGTGAACAAAGGTACACATTTGAACATATACAGTATGGCCAATTCTGACATCAAAACCTTTCAGGACATGAATACGGCATTACTCTCAAAGTTGTTATGGAGACAAACAAACTTATGGAGTGAAATCAAATCATTACTGAGAAAAAAAAGGTTTCTGGTTTAAGTTGTTATGGAGAGAGACAAACAATCAAGTTATATATTAGGGAAAGAAAAACATACAACTTACTTGTATATTTTCTTCAGGTTTAGGAATTAGTCTGATCATGGAATGGTTCTTCAAATCGATTTCCAATTCAGAAACTCTTGTGAAAATTCACAAAACCTGTGCAATAGGTTTTCTACTTGTGCAAACTAATCACAACATCTTCACTCCCTGCAAAAATTGAATCAAAAGAGAAATTAATCACAAAAATTGAATCAAAAGAGAAATTAAACACACTCATACTACTTGGATAACAACACAAAACCTACATGTCTACTTTTCTGGTATAAGAATTATTAGTCTGGTCTTCTCCTTCAATCAGTTTTTTCTTCAGATCTGATGAGTTGTAACAAAGACATATAAAACAAAAAGGAGGGAGTAGCTAGGATAATTAATGGGGGCATTGATTGTATGAAGAAAAAATGCTGCATTATTCCTTTGAGCTCTTCCATTTTTGGGAAGATAGGGAAGAACAAGAGGGAAGGAATTAAGTGATGGTGGGTCCCCGGTTGGCTATTTCTAACAAAGAGAGGGAAGAAAGAGGAAACATTTTACCTGTTTGTTTTAAATCACTATCTCTGGCTCCTCATATTTACCATGTCCCCCAATCTGATAAGGGCTCACCACATCCTCCTCCACTACAGCTACTTGTCTCATTTCACAGGATAAGGGCTCACCAGATTCTTCAACTTTCCGTGGTTACATTTTGATTCAAGCCTGAGAGTCTCTCATTTCCAACCGGAGGGTGTTTTACTGGAAATCCAAGATACACTTTTATCCCTGAGCCATTTATACCCTTTTCTCCCATGATAAAATTACATCTCTTGTCCGAGCCCTCTCTTCGTACTAAACTTACCAGCCAACATATCCATCTCGAAACCCATAAAATCATCACCTATCCTTGCTGCTGCCGATTCTTAAGGTTCCATACATCCACCAGTCGACCAGCTCCTTGCCTCGCTGCCATCTCAGCCAACTACATGTCCATCTCAGCCAACTGAGCTCCATTGGCAACACGTTCCTTGCCAGTAAAAATATCAGTAGCGCCATCTCGACGAACACCCATTCGTTCACCACTGCAATCTACTGCTTCGACTCAAACATTATTAAACAGAACCCATTGACTCAAATCATTTAACCACAAAACACCAGATTATTATCGGACCAAAAGCATCACAAGCACCCCAAATCTCAAGCTAACAGACCCCCACTGAATATACGATTAAACCCAATCTGGACTGCAAGATAAAACCCCATATACAATCAATATCGAGTACACCATCGAGCCACAAACTTCCATCCATCGATAACCACCTTTGCCTGTTATTTCAGCCATTAAGAACAATCGGAACCTTGAATCCATTGCTGTTGTTTCTCGACTAGCCAACGTCACCTAAATCTGTTGTTGGAACTACCACACCCATCAGTTGCATCTCATGCAGATACTCTCCCCATCTCGGTTTGACGACAGCAGCTTTCTCCGACTGCCTACTACCAGCATTTTCCGTCTCGACTACAGCTCTTTCTCCACTTCGCAGGCATCTTGTATACCAAAACTCCGAGCAGCAACCCACCAACCGAGACCCCGCACATCATTCACGACTACCAGCCACATCAATAACCTCAACTCTATCGCGTTTGATACCCAAACCTCCATTACAAGTTTGAATCACTGAACTTGCTACTGACTAACCTTCAACCGAGACTAAGGTAACCACTCCACTGCTACAGCCATCAATCAATCACAACCAAAATTGCCTGGGTAAAAACCCTTCTCAGCCTCTTAGCTCCATTACACAGCCAACAATTAATCTCAATTCCAAACAACAACTAACTGAGAATTAACCACAAACCAGCATCAACAACTTGCACATTGATCGTATTTCAATCCACATAAAACCCCCAAATCTGTTCTTGGTGGTAGATGAAATCCATCACCAATCAAAACAATAACATATGCAGACAAACCCATTTGATTAATTCACCATCTTACCTTTGCATTCTATCTAGAATCCCTCGAATTAGTCCCAATCTCAGAAACCCCTGAATCCATTGTACATTCACTGCCCTCTTCGTTTCCCTTTTCATACCAGCAATAACAACTCTTGAATCTCCTCCTTTCTCGCTGGTTCTCAGCTTCAAACCAGTCCACTTACTTCAGCAAATCGAACTCCTCAAAATCTTCAATTAAACCCAATTTCAGAAGAATCCCACCGTTACAAATTCAGCCAACACCACCTCTTTGCAGCTGTGGATTGAGACCAACCAGTTGCACCCCAAATCTCAATCTTCAATCTTCTGATTTCGGGAGTGGAACTTGAACTCTGTAGAAAATCAAAAAAACTGCTCGAAAGGGTACTTGAAATCTCAATCTTCAACCAGCTTAGTGATCAAAACCCAAGTTGCGATAAGAGTACAAGCACGAAAATATTGTGGAGGAGAATTGGCCACGTTGCACTGTCCGGATTAGGTGGTCTGACCCACATAAGCATTTATTTATTTATTTTATTTTTTTTGAAGAATGAAATTTATTAAATTACTAGTGAATTATTACACAAGGATTGTGAATTCCCCAAGATTCATCAATTACAATTAGATTGGCAAGCCTTGAATCTTTATCAAACATGATATTGGTCCAGAATAGTCGTCTACGAACAGGAGTTGCATCGATGGGGGATGTTGGTGTCGAAGTCGAAAGACCTTCGGTCAATGCTTTCCACAAGAAAGTTGAATTTTTGATGGACATGCAATGCCCGCAAGAATTTATATGGAGGTAGAGGTGTTCGATGCAGTTGATCGAAGTTGCTAATCAGGTCTTCGTATCTTGTTACTGCTCCTAGTGATATGTCTGCTCCTTTGTTTTTCGGCTTGATTCATAACTTCAAATTGAGTTTTTTAGCCTGATTGCTTCTTGAGGTAATCTTGGTCCTTGAAAGAGTAGTGCTAATAGTGTTATTACAAGAGTACTAAAATACCGAAATAAAAATACTATTAGACTCAACTAGATACTGCTATCAAAAACTATAAGTAAGAAACTAACTAGAGATAGTTTACATACTATGGAAACAACTTGCTGAAAAAGATGAAATACAAGGAAATAGACTAAAACTAAAAACTGACGAATAGAGGTGTTGAGTTCATCGGCCCATACGCATACAAGTACGAGTTGTGCTTGTTGTTGTGATACAAGATGAAGTAGTAGCTTGAAATATTTTTGTTTCCATCATGAGGAGAAGAAGAGCCTGCTGCTAGATGAAATAACCTAGGATTCACCAGACTTGCACAAGGTTGGCAGTTAAAAATTCGGTTTGTATAGGATAATTTGAAACTGTAGTCGAATACTACCAGTCTAATTTTAAGTGAGTTGAAAAAATTTCTGGGTGTCCTGAATTTAGGTGGCGAATTGATATGAAGCTGAAAAACTAACCCGAAGATAGATGTATTTTCTTAAGATGAAAATATTAAGCTTAAAGAAAAACCAGAGATTCAATTGGAAAGAACCCCTAACATGAAAAACTTTCAGAACGCTCAATTCCTCTTGAACAAAAACCAACAAAGGATCCCTGGAAAGGAATACTAATTACTATGTGACACCCACTAAAACTTCGCAGACAAATCTGAGTTATAAAACCAGACCACAAGGAGCTCACCAATATTTTTTGAAAATACACTATAGAAACACAGGCAAGGAAAGAAAACAAAAAATGACACTACCAACACTACCACACTAGAACTTTGAGTTGGTGGTTTGAAAACTTGCCTTACAACATTCAGATACCAAAACAAATAGGAAGACTAGCTGGTTAACAGGGGCTTCACTACCCAAAACAGATGCAAAAACGAGGAATTGCAACCTACACAAAAACGCAAAACCAGAAAAGAGGGACCAAGTTGGTTACGAAGGATGATGTCAGGATCAAGGTTTCATGATTTAAAAGGATAACTTACAGGATAAATTGAGACAAGGTATGGAAAACAAAAGGTTCACAGAGATTAAAACAGTCAAAGGTTAGATTAAATCTTCAGTCAAAGGATAACTTATTAGCCGAGCCTTTTCTTTGGTGCCTTGGCCCTTTTGACTAACATTTAGGTTGTTGATTGTTCTCGCAGCAAACCCTTTTCGCTTCTATTTTTAGCCGTTATTTATCCGGAGATAATATTCATTTGTATTTTCTACAAAAGCATTAAAATAGTGTTGTGCAAAAACCCTATTTTCCATATAACCCCAGCCGATGAATAGAAAACACGTCGTCGATTTCCTGCGAAGGGGGCGTAGTTCACAGAAAACTCGGAAACAAAGTTCGTTACAATTGAATATGCATAAGGGAATCTTATTGTTTAACAAAAATAAATTATGGTGTTCAACAATATAATCCATCCTTAAATAACGTCGGACTAACAAAACAAAATAATAAAGAAGTCTACCCCAAAGAAATTATCCCCACTGCCTCACCACTAAATAACGAAAATAAATAATCGAAGAAGTATAGATGTCCACCCTCAGTTAGATATCTTCATATTTTCATCGAAGTCTAATTCCCAAGAAGGAAGACACTTGTACTCCCAAAGATTTTAGACCCTAAGTCTAATTGGGAATGAATATAAGATAATCTCAAAGATACTGGATGAAAGATTGAAGACCATTATGCCTTCCCTTATATCTGACTTCCAAGGAGCCTTTGTTCATGATAGGCAAATTTGGATGGTGTTCTAATAGCCAATGAGTGTGTGGATAGTAGATTGAAATCCAAAATTGTTGGAATTTTGTGCAAAGTTGATATGGAAAAAGCATTTGATAACATAAATTAGGGAAGCATTATTTTGTATTCTTCATAAACATGTCTTTGGTGAGAAGTGGATTGGTTCACTCCAACATTAAACATGTTGGATATTTTCAAATGTGTTTTCCATATGTGTCTTATTCTGTAAAAATTTGCAAATGCATAAAATATTTTCAATCGACTTGAGCATAGGCTAATCATTTTTTCTGTAAACTCTACTTCTTCGTAGTGGTCATGTTGTGGCTTCTTCAACCTGGCTTTAAGATTCAAGTTTTTCCCCAATGCTGCTTCTCTGCGATGGTCGTGCTGTGACTTCTTCAACCTGGATTTAAGTTTCAAGTTTTTCCACGATCCTACTACCTTCCATCTTTTTGCTCATTCATAACAACATCTGACATTCGTGGTTTTTCACGACAGTTAGATATTAACATTGCAAATACTTGAGATTTTCTAGTTGTGATTCAATGACCATTCTGTTAGATGAAAAACCAATTTGTGGTCATTTTGAATATATCCAAGGGCATTGCATCAGACTATGCGGTCATCCATGAAACATAATGGAAAAATCTCTTTTGCTCCCACACATAACATTTGTTTTCCTTTGCTTTTAGAAAACATGATATTGGTTGAGAACGTTTTCGGTTTGGTTTGGAAAATATTAGTAGTAAGAGCAACTGTAATGGAGCGAGTATAACCAAAGATCAAAGACAAAATAAAATGACCAAATTTGAGTTTAGTCTGGTGTGTGACGCTACGGGTAGAAGACTAAATTTCGTCGAGCGTGCACTATACGTTCGCCTGGTGTGGGGCGTAAACTATACGTTCGCCCGATCAGATTCCAGAAAACTAAAAAAAAAAAAATTGGAGCGGAGGTATAAAGCCCTCCCCATATATATAAAGTTTAAAAAAAAAAGAGTGGGGCGGAGGTATAAACCCCGCCCCTCCCAAAAGAAAAAAAAACATTGGGGCGGAGGTACAAAGTACGCCTGGTGTGGGGCGGGGACTTTATGCACGCCTGGTGTGAGGCATTCACTATACACCCGCCTAGTGGTGGGGAGTTAACTATACATTCGCTCGACTATATTTGGTTGGTCTTGGTCTTGGACCAAATATAGTCTGGGATTTGGTCTTTGGTCCGTATTTTAATCGATAGTCTGTCCGCTGTGTCTCGTTTTTTGACCAAATATTTTGTTATACTCGCCCACTGTGGTTGTTGTAATGTATCATTTCATTTATAATTTAAGAAAAAACATGATCCTTATTGATAGACAGATTTATGTGTCTGATTTGATATCAATTATCAATTTTATTGGTATCCTTTTTTGTACTTATTTTTGTATTTTATGTTTTTGTAGGTGTTTTGGGAGAAATAAAATTTTGCGGAGAAATTGGCTCGAAAAGTGGTTTTACACCCCACGATAAAATTACTATAGGCACCCAAAAATGTCTTAAAGGAACCCCGGAGCCTAGTTAGAAATTCGGGACACGAAAAAAGTTCACGACGACAAACGTACGAGTATTATACGGTTTCCGGTCATTCGGATTCGGTCATAAAGTCAGTATATGGTGCAGAATACGACAGTAGTTCGGAACGACATATGTACATGTACAATTCCTTTTAGACATATGAGTCCCAAACTGAAAATTCTAATAAATAGAAAGTTTATTTTCATGATTACATTGAATCAGAAATATGATTTAAACCAAGTTTTATGTGTTATATAGATAATACATTAAAAATATATAAGAACAAGCAAAATAGCTCAATACTCAATGGTTTCAATCTTATTTGGCAAACTAAGGGTCATGAGATCAATTCCCTTTACTAAGGTTCAGTGATAGTTCGAAAATATGATTCGAACTCGGTCAGTTCGAAAACGTTCGCGAATAATTTGTTGAATTATTAACTTGTCCGCGGAGGAGTGATAAAAGCACCCAAAAATTTGTATATCTTCCCTCTATTTGGGTCAATCCCTACAACATTTGTATCTATTTTGAAAGATTCACAATAATCTTGGAAAATCCATACCTATCTTCCAAAATTTGTGTCTATCTCGGAAGATCTTTTCATATCTTTCAAGATTCGTGTTTATCTCCAAGTGACTTCCAAAATAAGTCTTTGAGCTTCAATAATAAGCCAAATAGGGTTTATTTAATAAACCAACACCGACTGGTCTTCCAAAATAATCCAATTGGGTTTCAATAATAAGTCGTGGGTTTATTTAATAAACCGAATGGGCTTCAATAATAAGCCACATGTTTCTTTAATAAACAACTGGTCTTGTTTAATAAACCGACTGGACTTCAATAATAAAGCAAGAGTTTCTTTAATAAATCAACCGGGTTTCTTAAATGAACAGACTGGGCTTCAAAAATAAACCATGTGTTTCCTTAATAAACCAACTAGGTTTCTTTAAGAACGATTTTTTGGGGACCATGGTTTTTTTGGGGGACCATGGTTTTTTTGGGGGACCATGGTTTTATTTTGGGTAAAGACATTAGAAGTAAATCTAGGTCACCCCTTATCTGGATATTTATATTAATACCTAATTACCCTCCTGATTAATTTTGGGTGATGATTAGTTAGTGTTAATAATAGTTAGTGTAATGATTAGTGAGATGATTAAGTTAAAGATAATTAGTGAGATTAAAAAATCAGATGTTTTTTTTTAAAGAAGTAAAATTATTGAGAGAGTAAAGTTAGAGAAGATGAAGAAGGAAAACATGAAAAACGATGGATTTTACCAACCACAACCGGAGGGAGGGTATTTGGGTACCCAGGTGTGCTTCAAACTTAGATAATGTTGGTTGAATTGCTCCAAACTTTCAAAAAAAATGAAAATTTTTATGTAGATTTGGGTCAGTTCGGTTACCATATGTCAAGAACATGTAACCGAACACACCTAAAAGTGTAGTTCGGTTACGTTTTCCAAACATGCAGGTTACCGAACTCGCTCGTTAATGGAGGTTTTGGTCGTACAGTGTAATGTTCGGTTACCTAGGATAAAATGGTAGGTAACCGAACTTTGAACTTAACAATTTATTTGGGTACATCTTGTGTGTTCGGTTAGTTCGCAAACTTCAACGCAACCAAGTTCCCAACCGAACTGCAGGTTAAAAGTAACCTAGTGTTAGAAGTTCGGTTGGTTCGCAAACTTCAACATATTTTGTGAATCAACCGAACTGGGCTTATATATGCATATATGCAATTAGGTAAACGTTCGATTACTACGAAATTTATTTCTTGGCGAATTAGGTAGAGTTCGGTTACGAAGTTTCAAAGGTAGAGTTCGTTTACAAAGAAAACTTAACATTTTTGCGAACAAATCGAACTTGTGGACTTCTCATTATTTTCGTAAACTAAAGTTCGGTGATATCCTTATTTTGCGAAGGAACCGAACTTATGGACTTCTGTTGTTCTAATATAAGGAGTTCGGTTAAAAGTATTTTTTGCGAATCAACCGAACTCTATTGGCTAAGTTCGGCTACTTTGTAATTTTAATTTTTTTTGCGAAAAACCTAACTCTATTGGCTAAGTTCGGTTATTTTGGAACTCAAGATAGTGGCCAAGACAACACAGTTCGGTTAGACTGGATTCGTTTTTTTTTTCGGTTCTAAGGGTGGAGTTCGGTTACTTTGTAGTTTTAAAATTTTTTGCGAAACAACCGAACAGAGAGTTCGGTGACTTAGTTTTAAATCCAATAGAACCGAACTATTCTTCGTGTTCTTCATTTTCAAGAAGTTCGGTTAGTAAACTAGGATTTTTTGGAAAATCGGCCTAACCGAACATGGCTCTGTAACTCCTACTAAAACCCTATTTTGATGATTTCTATTCGATTGAAGCAATCAAAAACAAATTAAAGTGAAGGGTTTGTTAGAAAATACCTCCGGACTGGTCCCATGGCAGAATCAGGCAGCGACTGGCGTCTTTTATACTCGATAAAATTATCATGTAACAGAACTTAATTGTGATTGCATTGATGTTGTTACATTTCTTAAATAGGCGGTGGTGGTGGTGGTGGGAGGAGGTGGTGGTGGTAATCGGTGGTTGGTGGTGGTGATAATCGGAGGTGGTGGTGGTGGTAATCGGCGGTGGTGGGCGGTGGTGGTGGTAATCGGTGGTTGGTGGTGGTGATAATCGGAGGAGGTGGTGGTGGTAATCGGCGGTGGTGGGCGATGGTGGTGGGAGGAGGTGGTGGTTATATATATATAGGTGGTTATTTGGTTGGTTTTAAATTAAATTAGATTAAGGATAGGTTAGTCATTTCAACGTTTTAGGACACCCCTTATCACTATTGGGAATGTGGCCTAATAAAATCATGGTCCCCTCAAAAAAACCATGGTCCCTAAAAAATCATTCTTCTTTAATAAACCGGCTGGGCTTCAAAAATAAATCAATCAGACTTCTATAATAAGCCATGAGTTTCTTTAATAAACCAACCTGATTTCTTTAATAAACTGATTGGGGTTCCAAAATAAACCGTGTGGGCTTATATAATAAGCCATGAGTTTCTATAATAAATCATGGGACTCCACCATAAACCAAATAGGCTCCCACAGCTAGGCGAATGGATAACTTGTGTGGCATGCACGTGCACCATTTTAAATGGTACAAACACACACAATAACGATAAACACCAATATCCAATGGTCGTGGAAATCAATGATCTCTAATAATACTCCTATTTTTATACATCATCCCATTCTGGTTATTATTTAGATTGATAGAATCATTGGTGCTGCCGAGTTTCAGACTTAGGTCAGGTCATTAATACTATTTTCTGGAAACTTCATCACTATATTGCAACGACAGCAAGCTCACGTTGCTGGAATATTTCCACACCGACCTCTTCAAAAATTGTTTTAGAATTTTCGCACGTCATACAGTAGGAAATGGCATATGCAGCCCATTTGTTCAAGGACCTATGCGGTTGGAGATATTGTATGATCAAGTGGTCTATACGGTTTCACGCCCAATGGTAGAAAGCCTAAATTGGGAGCCATGCCCATGCATATTCTTGTAAAATAGGCAAGTAAAAAATTGTTTACAACATTAATAATTAGGCTTCAAATAATCAGAGATGGATTTTAGCGGAAAAGTCTTTTTTAAAGTTATTTTGCCGTCATTTGTGTCATGGCTAAGGTTCAAAGTTGTTGGGACTCGGGAGGGTAAGAAATACCAATTATTGGGACATTTTTATGAATAAGTACTCATTTTCAAACTTTTAAACTATCTCTGAATCTGCTTCCCTTTTTGTTTTTAGTCAATCTTTGTTAGAGTTCATATATCATGTACGTACTTTGAGTCTTTAACCCTCTTTCTATAAAAGTTTAATTTATTGATAAAAAAAACCCTAAAAGTTTACACTTGACTGAACGCTAATTTACAATAAAAGGCCGATGCTTCAAACTTAGAAACACTGATCGAAATGGAAGAAATGACATTTTCATACAGGACGACAACTACAACAAAAGATACGACTAAATTTAACATGTTCTAAAGCAGAAATATAAGCATTTATTTTTCTTACAAAACAACATGGATTCATAGATGTGGGCACCTTGGACTGAAAAAGCTTGAAAGAATCATAGAGTTTAGGATTTCGAACATGGAACCAGGTTTCATGCATCGAGGAGTCTTGTGCTGTGCAACTGATGAACCTTGGTTGATTGCATGATCCATCAGCTTACAAAACGTTCCTGTCTCTACAATCTTTATCTCTAGGGGTCCAATTAATTTCTTGTTAGTGCGCATATAACGATACTCATAACCGAGGAATTCTTCCATTACCAGACAACATTCCTCAAGCACTTTCCGAGGAATTACGACATTGTTATTGTTTCCCTGAAGTTCCCAATAGAGCACATAGTGTCTTGGAAAAGTTGATATATCAGCAAAACTAGTGTATTCAACAAGAGAGACATTAGACATAATCATAAGATGGTCAACTGCTTTTTTCACTGCATTTTGAAGCTCAGTTTCGTTTGTCTTGTCCATATCAATGCTTAGAAATACATTTCTTCTCCGCGTGAAATTGAACTGAGGAGCATTGTTCTTGAACCCAGCAACTCGTAGCACGTCTCCAACTCTATACCGATAAAGTCCTTGCATAATACATAAGCGTAAGATCAGCACGTACTTGACGAAATAGTGTGTAATCAAAATTCTTGAATATAATCAAGTTACCTGCATAATTGGTGACAACAAGCTCATATTCTCGTCCAAGCTCAACCTTGATGAGATCAACCAGTTCTGGATGATGTTGTTTTTTCTCCTGTTGCAGTTGTCCTTTTGATCATCATCTTCCCCGAGTATCGTCAAGAACTCAAAATATACCATTGTAGGGATAAGGGTGTAAGAAACTTCAGGTGGCTTAGTTAGAGGGTCAAGGTTTATACCTAAGAAGCATTCTGAACATGCGTACATATGGCTAACAATGGGAAGACCATTACTATAAAAATCAATGTTATCGATGTGATGAGACATTGTCCCAGTAATGATGGTGACGATGCACTTAGCATTAGGCCATAACCTAGACACTATGCTTTCCCATGATGAATCTCTCTTACACTCATTCTCGATGAAATCAGCAAGTTCGGGGTTTGTCTTGACTAGTATTTTCATGACCGCTTTTCTCACCGATGGGTCAGTGATTTTAGGGTGGTCTTCTGATATAGTTCCATGTCGGATATCATCACATAGAAGGGTCCAATGTTGCTGTAAACACTTAACGGCTACCATAAAACCCGAAGCGAAAGCGAATCCTAGGCGAAGAACTTGTTTGTTTTGATAGAGGTCACAAAGTAATTGATAATATAGACTTTGATGAGTATCCTCACATAAAATGGTTTCTATTGGACTGGTGTAATTAATATTACTAGACAAATTTCTGGAGGTTTTGGCTACGCTGGTAGATACTAAAGATGATATTATTCCTCCTGGTGTTTCAGTACATGGACTTACAAAAATAATCTGCATCGCATTTCCTTTGTTTAAACCAGGAATATGCTGATTTAAGACCGGAATTAAGAGGGAGAAGAATTGCCGTGATTTCTCAGCTTGTTCTTCTGTTGATGGTATTAATTTACTCATTCCAGATGAAGTTCCCGTGCTACAGAAAAACTGAGAAATAGGCGATTTGCAGAGAGTAGATGAAATACTATTACCTTTAGCGATGAGAAGATCAATGTCAGGTTTTAGATCTTCATATGTAACCACGGGCATGATTCTCTTAAATGTCTTACGATCTGTTTGTCCGTTTAAACCATGTCTTTGTAAGTAGTCGACTTGAGCATTACAAGATAAGATTTCTGCGAGAGCTTGATTTTGAACTTCATCGGCATTAATTGTAATTTCTTCAATGAATTGAAGTGCTTCCTTTTTCTTCTTATCATGGTAATGTTCATCAATAGTATCACTGCAGTTGGCAATATTACTGTTTTCTGCAACATCTATGGAATTATCTATTGCATCCGGTATATCCATCTTTGTTTCTGATGAACAGATTGAGAAAAAATAGATGATACTAAGATCGGAGAATGAGTTGATTAATAAAATAGAGAAGTTAGATCTAATTTGATGCTCTAATATCATATCTAAGAGCAGTATCAAGCTCATCTGTCTCGTCAGACAAATGTAATATTCCTGTTGCAACCACTTTTGGAAGGCGTAAATCTGACATGAGAAACATGCAGTTAGGCGGGACTCAAGGGAGAATCATTGACAAGTTTCATATAATAAGAAGGATCTACCTAACACGTACTTTCAGTACACATCCCCAGATGCTATACACATGTAATAATGAGAAATTGACTATATATGTATAATATGACAAGGAATTAAGTGTCATTTTACTACCCATTTTGTTTGATCAATGGTACTTCAAACCATTGTATGTGATGTTCACCATAGAACTTAGATGCCTCTATAAAGAGAAAGTGATATAGAGAAAGTGATATGCTCGAATAATTCCGATAGACTCCGATGTTTGTTAATTTTGTCTCCTGAAGAACTGATCAGGATGGTGTTGGAACAGATTGTGCATTATAAAATGTTCGATGGAAGCTCACATTTAACGCTATGGTAAACAACCAAAACGGTATATATTAGAAATATGAATAGCAATAGTATTCTTACACTTAATTAGCATAAGGCCATAACATAGATACTGTGCTTTTCCATGATGAACCTCTCTTATACTCATTCTCGATGAAATCAGCAAGTTCGGGGGTTGACTTAGTAATTTCATGGCCTTTTTTTGACCGATGATTTCGTGTGTGATCTTCTGCTACAATTTTATATCGGATGTCATCACAGAGAAGGGTCCAGTGTTGCTGTAAATACTTAACAGCTCAGATAAACCTGAAGCCAAAGTGACTCCTAGTCGAAGAACTTGTTTGTTTCGATAGAGGCCGTAAAGTAATTGATAATATATACTTTGATGAGTATCCTCGCATAAAAGGGTTTCTATTGGATAGCTTTTCACTAAGCTTGTAGATACTGCAGACGATAAGAGTCCTAGTACATGGACTTACAAAGATAAGTATAGAATATAATCCATTATGTATCTGTTATATCCATGTATAGTCCATTGTATTCGGGTCTTTCTGTAATAATCCATTATACACAATGTATCCAGTAAGCTATCTATAAATATATGCCTCTCCACCCTATTAGGGTTGTGCGAGAGTTTATGCAATTGTTCAATAAGCGGCATCACCATTCCTTTGTCTAACTAGGAATATGCTGATTTAAGACCGGCAATAAGAGGCCGCAAAAGTGCCGAGTTTTCTCTGCTTGTTCTTCTGTTGTTGGTATCAATTTACACACCCCAGATGGAGTTCCTGAGCTACGTAGTAATTGTGAAATAAGCCATGTGCAGAGATCTTATTAAAAATTACCTTAAGTGATGAGCGGATCAATGTCAGTTGTATGATCTTCGTAGGTAACTATGGGCATAAATTTCTTAAATTTCTGACGATCTGCATGTCCGTTTAAACCATGCATTGGCGGACTTGTACCCCACTTGACCCCTCTCAATTTTGCTTGTTAGGGTACTTGGTTGTGAAGGTTATAGGTGTTGACCCAATGACCCCTCTCCAACTTATTTGAAAAATGAATTGACCCCCTATATCTCATTAGAAACTAACTTTTACTCATTTTTTTAGAATTTTGTTTGCAATAACCATCGCTAGGATCATGTATCAGACTTTGTTATATTATGTATAGTGTATATATCTGGATCGTTGGTGGAATTTATAGCAGTCCAAAAATTCGGGCGGCCTTCCGCCGAAGCTATGTTACTGCTTTGACCCCAGTGAAAAAACTTTCTAGGTCCGCCACTGAAACCATGTGTATGTAAGTAGTCGACTTGAGCATTACAAGATAAGATTTCTGCGAGAACTTGATTTTGAACTTCATTAGCATTAATAGTAACTTCTTCAATGAATTAAAGTTCTTTCTTATTCCTCTCATCGTGGTAACAATCATCAGTAGTATTACTGCAGCTGTTGGCAATATTACTGTTTTCAGCGACAACTACTGAATCATCTACTGCAACCTTTGTGTTTCCATTTATATTTCTGATGACACAATTTGAGAAAGTAATTAGATGAAATTTAAACATCGAGAATGATGTAATAAATCATATGAATTTGTGAATGTCATATGCGAAGAACAGAATCTTAATTTCCCTTCTTTCTAAGCAACAAGAATAGTTGAAAGTTGTCCCGGCCTAAATTCAGGCAAGCCCAATCGGAACCAGTCCCGCACCACTATCACCTCACTTACCAGTTCCACCTCATCACTAATCCAACAAACCAGTACCTGCAACTCAGTCAACCAATACCAGAAATCCACTTTATTATCTTCAGGTCTGAGTAACTCAACCAATATCTCAAATTCAGTCATACCTCATGGGTGTACAAGTAATTGATGAACCAGGTTTCAGGGGTGCAAAATTGCTGAAATGCCTAAAACAGTAAAACTGGCGACAACAATAGATAAATTAGGCTTGCGACCCCAAAAGAATTAGGGATGACACAAAAAGACAAAAAAAGGTCACCCAAGTGTAAATCTAAGCTACCCCTTATCTTCGATTTTTTTAAATGACCAATATGCCCTTATATAATTGGTAGCAAACATAACAATCGGTAGTTAAACAATAATCAGTAGGTAAATATGTACTAAGTAGTTTCCGATTAATGTGTGGATATTTCGGTTAATATGCCCTTTTATAATCGGTAGATAATCAAACTTATAAATCTGTCGATTATAAGTAGCCCCATATTCAACCTTGGCCAAATTACATAGGTTTTGAGGGTACAAATACAACCATAATCATTTTGTTTGTGTTTTGGATGTATCCATAATTGTAAGTCAAATAGGTTACAAAACCCCTCGGTTATAGGTTGCCCCAAATTGAGTTTTTACTTAAATCCTTCATTTGGTGAATTTTGAAATCTGCCATAGTCGGTAGATAATCAAACTTATAAACCTACAGATTATAAGTATCCCCAGATTCAACCTTGGCCAAATTCCATAAGTTTTGAGGGTACAGAGATAACCATAACTATTTGGGTTGTGTTTTGGATGTAGCCATAATCAGAAGTCAAATAGGTTACAAAACCTCTCGATTATAGGTTGCCCCAAATTGAGTTCTTACTTAAATCCTTCATTTGGTGAATTTTGAAATCTTCCATAGTCGGTAGATAATCAAACTTATAAACCTATCGATTATAAGTAGCCCCAGATTCAACCTTGGCCAAATTCCAAAGGTTTTGAGGGTACAGAGACAACCATAACCATTTGGTTTGTGCTTTGGATGTAGCCATAATCGGAAGTCAAATAGGTTACAAAACCTCTCGATTATAGGTTGCCCCAAATTCAAATTTTGAAATCTACCATAATCAGTAGATATTATAACTTGAATATCAACCGATTATTGGTTTCCCCAGATAAAACCATCGTCAAAATAGTCGTTGCAGTTCAAACCAAATTTATGAAATAACCGTTGGAGTTTTGGGAAAAAAGAAAAAGAGCCGTTGGTACCTAAACCTATGTAAATAAACTCATATATATCAACCCAATTGCACCAAACTCTTTCCTCTCTTCAGTTCTAATTTTGAAAATAAAAACATGGATATTGCTTTTGCCGAAGAAGAAGATTGTGCTATTTATAGAGCGTACGTTGTGGTAAGTACTCATGAACGTGTTCACAAGCTCCACAAATCGGAATCCCAGGAGCATCTATGGAACCGTATTTTAATGGTATTTGAAGTGTTAGATGGTAATTGAATTCGAAGATCATCCAATGACATTAAGATGAGAAATAAGGCGCTCGATAAGCACATTGACAAACTTGAAGATGAGGAACGATTTGTTAGGGACACTTTTCCTTGGTGGACGTATAAAAAACGAGTAAGTATTTTTGTAACTCCGACTCACATTAACATAAGTTAGTATTAACTTGTTACTCATTCGTAATTTCAGAGAAATCTTTCTGATCGCCGGTATGTAGACCTCTACATGAAGGATGTTACAAAATCAAGAGGGACAATTTCTATGGTCACTGGAAGTTATGATATTTTTTAATACTTTTATGGTCAATTAGGAGTATGGATTTAGGTGCTTTTAACGTGATTGTAACGTTAAGGTTTTTTGAACTATATGTAATGCATGTAACCGGAACCATATTAATATAAAAAAGTTCCTGATTATGTCCAATCGGTAGTTTATTTTATTAAAAAAGTAACCGATTCCAATAATCGGATATTTTATGAGTTAACTTTCTTTCCGATCATGGTGTTGTTTTGATACAAAAAACAATATTTTTTTAACATAGAATAATCGGAGGAACAATATAAACTATACCTACCGATTATGGTAATCGTAATTCAAGGAGTGATTTAAATTTCCGATTATGGTGTTGTTTGGTTCCAGGAAACAAAGTTTTTTCACATAGCATAATCGGAGGAACAATATAAATTAAAACTACCAAGTCCCTTGATCGGAAGTCAAGGGCTGAATTAACTTTCCGATTATGGTGATTTTTGGATACAGAAAACAAAGTTTTTTCACATAGAATAATCGGAGGAACAATATAAATTAAACCTACAGATTCCTACAATCGGAAGTCAAGGGGTACATTTACCTTCCGATTGTGGTGTTGTTTGGATATAAAAAACAAAGTTTTCTTCACACAAAATAATTGAAGGACCAACTATATTAGAAATCTTCCGATTCTGACAATTTTTTTTTCTTCAAAATCTCCAGAATCGGTAGATTCATAATATACAAAGCTCCCGATTCTGACAAAAAATTGCAAAATCCCCAGAATCGGAAGTTACATATATAAACTTAGCTTCCGATTGTGCTACAAAATTCAACAGTTTCATATCTCTTCATGTGATTCCATATTGAGTTATCGTTAAATGCATAAACATAGCAATAAAACCATTCATAATCCATAAACATAATGTACCAACTAATAATACGACACAAACTTTAAAAACGACATAATCCGACATAAACAAAGTTATCCATAAAGTTAACAAAAAACATCGAGGGTTTACTTGTTCTTCCTTCCTTTGACTTTGCGACTTTTACCACCTCCACGACTTGGACCAACATGATCATTGGTTTCATCAACTTGAGTGCTCGATGACGCCCGAGTTTTTTTGTTCACCTTGATTGCAGGTTTCTTTTGCAATCTTTCCCCGAACTGAGATGCATACTCTTCATTGTCAACGTTATCAATTAACTCTTGGTGCTTTTTTATCTTCTCAATTGACACAGGCTCTCCAGACTTTATGCAATTAGTGCACCATTTAGACAAACTCTTGAACCTGCTCATCTGTTTTAAAACATAGCATACCATCAAACGGTTATTACTCTATTTTGACCCATAATATTAAACTAAATTAAGAAAACAATATGTACCAATCTATCAAAATCCGGAGGTTTCTCTTTGAGGATACTCTTGTACGGAGCTGTGGGCTTTGGTTTAAGATCACGGATTACAGGAAGATGAGAAACACGTTTCGGTACCAATCCATATAGTTTGGAGAATGTTCAAAACTTGGTTGGTTGGCCTTCCTTGGTTGATCAACTAATGCGTCCTTCTATCCCAATGGAATTTACAGGATGGTTTACCCTTGTAAAACACCGTGATAAAATCTTTATCAGATTTGCACTGCTCCAGATCCAAAGAGAAATTTCCATGGATTTCCTCCTTTGGTATACCTTGTACAAAACCGTGTTGTCACATCACCCTTGAGGCATTGTACATCACATATCCTGTGGGGTGCCGCAACGGTCCAAAATAAAGGGCCAAATCGGACCGACCCGCGATATGTCCATTAGCTCGGTCTTCCTTGTATGGATCAAAGCATATGTCTTGGGCTTTCAGTGAGTCCAAAATCTCCCTCAAACGAATCAGCTGTTGCTCCTTTGTCCTAAAATGGTTGTCATCAAAGACGTACTTTGTTCCTCTAAGGTCACCTTTTTCCCACGCCAGGTTTTCAATGGCCAATCCCAAGATAAGTAAGTGGTCGTAGATCCATGCCTATATTTTCATTTTTGCAAGTAATAAGAAATTTATTCTTCAATGGTAGAAAAATAAAAAAAATAACCAAGTATGTAGAGTTAATAAACAATACCTGTAGTAGACTCACTTTCCCGGCCACTTGGATAATTCCAAGCATCGACGCCTTTCTCAACTCTTCCATCAACCACGCATGGCATGTCGTTCCCCAAGAGTACTCATGCACTTTATTGAGAGGATCCAGAAGTTGTAAAAGGTTGGCGTCGACCCGATTGCCACTGGTATTGGGGAAAATGACACATCCCAATACACATAGGAGATATGCGGTGGCCTTGTGGTTGACTTGCGCATCAGTTAAAGTTCCTTTCTCTTTTTTTTCCTTGGTTCCCTTGAACATATCCATCAGAGTACCCATGTTGAACTGTCTAGTTTTATACTTCATGCATCTATTGAACTCAGTTTTTGATGTTTCTTCATCCCAAACCAAACACTTCTTAGTTAGAGTATAAATTTTGTCCCATTCCAACTGTTTTGTGTACCCCTGTCCCTGACACCTTTTCCATGGTCAGGAAGTCTAATAATCTGCACAACATCATCCGGGATAATCGTCATCTCCCCAAACAACATACGGAAGGTGTCGGGTCTCAGGATAAAGTCTCTCCACAAACGTCGATATAGCCACCCGGTCATGTTCCAACATAGAGTTCTTGGCAACATCAACCAACCCCGAATTTACAATAATAAACTTGAACCTATCACATTCATCGGATAAAGGCCAATCCTGCATTTTAGTAGGTGCGACGGTGGGTTTGATTATATGAACCGCATCAGAATGATACTATTAAACACATGACAAGTTAAAAAAAATTAGAATAACCTAAAACTATAACCCTTAAAATTATTACGAAGAAAAAGATAATAGGTAAATAAAATGGATACAATTATTATCTCGGTTTCATATATTTCTTGGGCCCGGGAGTCTTTGTATCCCAATAAAAATTGTCCTCCATCCTCCGGTAGCCCAAGGATTACACCTTCTGGAATATCCCGCACCTTCAGTCTTTGTGGGACAAGGTGTTTCGCTTTCTTTTGAGGAGGATTTTTCTTTTCAGCTTCTCCTTCTTCTTGTGCACCACTAGGTTGTCCTTCTTCCGGTACTCTATCTTCGGGTGCTTCTAGTTGAATTTCTGCTTGTGATTGTGGAGCACTTGGCTGAACACCTTCTTGAACTGGTTCTGATTGAGGGGCACTTGGTTCAACACCTTGTTGAATTTCTTGTTGAGTTCCATCTTGAGCACTTGAAGAGGCTTTAGTATTCATAGCTCTCCTTGCACTAGATGTCAAGTTATAACGCCTTTCCTTCCTTGCACTAGCTGAGACAATTGCATCTTCGACTTTTTTACGTCGCCTATCCCTAAACAACGTAAGAAAGTACAACAGGTTCGTAAACATATGTTACCAAACTATATAATCGGAGGTTAATCTAAATCCAACGTCCCGAATATACATATTCGATTGGTTGAATTAACCATTATCCTCCGATTATTTATAATCGGAAGTTTCAGTTCACCAAAAGCTGCCGAATACGGATGATCGGAAACAAAAGAAATTTTTTGGTGTTCGAATATGTTTATCTACACATTATAATCTGAAGGTAAATTTCAACATAATCTTCCGAATACACATAATCGAAAGTCAGAAACAGTCTACCTACCGAATACATCACAAGCAGAAGCCTTACAAAAATAATTTCTACCGAATATGCATTACTTTATGTCCAGAAATTACTAAAGTGGTTGAGCCTAAAGAATCAAAAGCAAATTACAAAGCATATCACCCGATTACTGCGTCTCTAATACTTATTCTTCCTTTGTATATTCAGAAGGCAAAAACACAATTAACTTCCGATTATGGTCGATTTAGGTCTCAGTAATGAAAAACGTTCTACAATCGGTAGGAAACCTAAATATTTACCACCCGAATATGACCAATGTTCTTGTGAAATGAAGAATTCGACCACAATCGGAAGTTTAAAACAATAACTAAACTACCGAATCTGGGTAATAACCGAAAACCCTAAAAAAAACATGGAATCGTCGAATTGAAGAAATAGAAACCAAATTAATGGTGGAATATTACCTAATCAGGGCCGTTTAAAGTTGCCTGAGAGTTTGGCAATCCGAATCACCTACTTCAGGGACTTCATCTTCTTCGTGTTGTTCGGGTTCGTGAGTTAAAACCTCTTTATTACGGGCATGAAATCCAATATTTGGATCCTTACCGCGACAAATGTTTTTGGTTTTATCTTTCTTACGTTCCTTTTATTTCATCTTTATAGAGAATAATCGACGATGATTTGATTCGACGATTAACGATAACGATGTATAATAACGTAGTTCAACGAGGGGGAAAACTTTCTCTCTGCAATCGGATGGGAAGAGGAGTTGAAACTGAAAAGAAATGAAATCAAATGAACTTAGGTTGACATTGGTTTTGTCAGTCAGACAGTTATTAATCGGTAGCTAATACCATCTCAATAGCTACCGATTTTAAGTAGCTCCAAATTACAATTATTTAGAATTCTAAAAATATGATTTTCTCGAAAATATTAATCGTGAGTTTAGACACTTTTTTGACGTCCGATTACATGGAAAAATTCTAAAGGTTTCTTATTTCTATACTTTAACAATCGGTAGTCTCGTGAGGTTCTTGGTCCTACCGATTGTTATAGAAGCCAGATACGCGTTTGGCACAAAATCGATATTGATCGGTAGTATCTTTGTGTTACTAAACTTCCGATTTCGTTATACTAATCGGACACAAAATAGCTTCCGATTATGTAAAGGCATTAACATATTCTCCGCATTTTTGGATATCCCTTAACGTTGTATATGGGTTGGGAACAAAAAAGTCGCCCCTAAAAATGCCAGGGAAAAATTAGCCTCCATATGATACGAAACCATGTTTCCGGGGAGTGATGGAGTTCGAGCACGGGCGCATATTTTAAATTTATGTGATGTTGTTTATAGCCTTTAGTTTTATACTTTTTGAGGTTGTTTTGGTTGTTTTTTGGTCTTTGGAGCTGAGACTTTTGTGTCGGTGTTTTTCTTGTATTCTTTGGATTGGTTAATAAAAATTCATGATTTAACAAAAAATAAAGAATAACATTGAACGAGAGGAAATTTATGTAGAATGAACTCAAATTTTAGAACATATCGAAACTTTACTCATATAGACAAGATTCTGAATGAATAAATGAAACTTTTTGGCTCTTTTTTTGGTTATCAAATCACAAGTATTTCATTCTATATAAAAAAACATTTACATAATGATTTTCAGAAAATATAAATACATCAAAAACACGAAAAAAAAAACTTTTTAGCATTTCCAATAGAACCAAATAAAGTAGTTAGAAAAACTCACGTGATTAGCTTTATAAGTTAACATGACTTTTTATTTCCAGAGTATATTAGCTAATTATCAACACAACTTCTTCTTTTTTATTATTATTATTTTTTTCTTTGTGAATTGGAATTTCACTAAAGAGACTAACTTAAGGTGTTAGTAGTCATGACTACAACAATATTATATCTAATAAATGAATGGGAGACAAACAATCAAGGATAAATGAAAAGAGCACCAAAAGGTGTTGGACACGCATATGTTGGCCCATTAAATATCTTGACAAAAAAAACTATAATTAAAGGGACAAAACCTCGACCAAGTAAAATGGAACGACGGGATAAGTCTTATAGAAGATCCTAATACAATGTACCTTTCAAAGCCATATGTTAAATACTCCCGAGTAAGCGACTGAGTATTTTTCGCCCTTTTGATTAATTTCCTCCTACATCTCATTCGCGCATGTTTAAGAGAAAAAAACATGTATGAGTCTCCTTTTGACAAAACTTATGCGCCGATAAAAGGTAGGATATATAGCTATGTCTGTACAAATGTCTACTTGTTACTTTTGCAAATATCATTTTCAAGGGAGTAGACAGAATTCTCTCAAGAAAATTAGATAACAACACACACAAAAAAATTGACTAAATTTGTATTGAAATGACATGTGCAGTGATCTTTTTGTGAATCATACACTTGGTGACTTTCATAGATGAAAGTCATTCCGTAGTTCGTTTAAAATATGGGAAGAATCGGATGACATGGTTAAGATGATATTTTCACAACATGATGGTATCTTTTCTTCTAAAAAAATCTAAATAATGATGAATTTGGAGCTAAGATTTTGGTGACATGTTCTTTATATAAAACTCTACACTTCTACCAAAAATAAAAAAATCCCGAAATACTTAACTTCACCATCCATAAATTTTAATTTCAACAGTTAATCTTCAACGGTTAATATTCAAGATGATAGATGGTGCTTTTAGACATCTCGGTATGCTCTCGTTTTTGGTTGGAGTGTAGAGACTTATAAGAAGAACATGTCACCAAAAAAATATATCTTCAGATTCATTATCAGTTGTGTTTGATAGTAAAAGTAGCGCCAAAATGTGAAGATTATGTCACTTTAACCATGTCCACCGATGCTACCCCTTACTGGTCCAATTAGTTCTTAATATACTGCACAGTTTTATCATAGGGTACATCGAAAGTCTACTTATATAAGATGGTAATCAATGGTTACTTTCTTTGTTAATTTGTTTTTTACTTTCTTTGAACTAATTGTAGTATGGAAATTGTTAAGAGTTTAAACGGCACGACTGTCATTGTTTCACAAACAAAGGCAGTAGAGCAGAAATGTTCAAGGTTTTGGACTAAGGCTGGGTACGGGTTTGACTTCATAATCCGACCGGGACTTTCAGCCACCTTGTGAGATTTGCAATCGAAAGTTTTTTTTTCTTTTTGCTCAGTTTTTACAATTGAAAGTTGAAACCACAGTCTAATTGAGATTCTAGTTTGTTTTAAATTGTGTTGTCTAAATTTTTAAACGCTTCTGAATACATGGATATAGTACAGACTGCATATCTCCCCTTATATAAATATTTCATAATGGCGGCACACCTAGCTCATGACCAGAGGCGGAGCCAAGTCACCTGCACCGTTCACCCTTTGAAAAATCAGTATTAAGCATTTTTCCAAAGCCCAGGACTGAAATCTAAAGCCACATGCCGCCACAAAGCAAGCCCAAGTCCACTGCATATCTATTTCATGTAATAATTTTCTGCATTTGTTTGGTTTAACATCCTGTTCTTGCCACAACATTCATACTTTTTTGATCTGGTTTTACTAGTTTGAATCACCATCTAGTGATTGATTTAGATAATTCTTGGGTTTCAAATTGTTTGTTTATACTTATTTAACGATTTTGACGGTAGGATGGAGGCGATGGAGCCGATTATACATTGTATGGCAGTGAAAAAGACAAATGGAATGCCGGGGAGCTTCTTCATGGTGTCGAGAAACAGTTGGACCTTGGTTCTCTCATCTACTTATCCAAAAGTTTTTTTTGGAGTATGTTGCTCGAAAAACACCGCATATGTATAGTTAGGATAGTCCAACATGAAATAAGAGGAGTACATGTGGCGCTTAATAAGATTGGGCATCTCCTTATATAGCACCGAAGCCTTTTAAATTAAAACCCCACACCTGCTGCAACAGGTGGTCAAGTGGGGATAGTATCAGTGCTATGTGGTCGGGCCCAAAAATAGGGTCCGGCGGTCCGTGAAGATCCTAACAACTGGTATCAGAGCGTATGGTTGGGACCACTGTCCGAATGGAGAAGTGGTTGTGTATGTCACCCGGTTTAGGGCGCAAGTGGAGTCAAACTCAAGGTGGAGCAGGCCAGGCCCAAAGTAGAGTTGGCGCTCAAGGTGGAGTTAGTGCCACACTCCATTAACAAGGTAAAAATTAACTCAGATTCTACAGCTGTCATTACTGCTTTCATAAAGAACAAACTTCCATGATTTGTATGGATCAGATGGTTGTTTATCCGCAAGAAGCTAAAATCCATCCATTTCAACCATGTATAGAGAGAAATTAATTTCTCTGCTGATTTCTTTGCTAAGAAAAGAGTGCATCTAAAGAAAGGGAAGGTAATGAAGTTCTCTAATAGACCTGCTAATATGCACGGGATGGAAGTGCCTGACAGGATCTATTACAGATTTTAAAAGCCAGTCTTAAATGAGCTTTTGTTTTGTACTTTTTTCTTGTTGTTTTTGTTGGGCTTAGACATGTTGTCTACTTTGCCTTTTTGTTTCATTTTTGGGCCAGCTGGACATATGGCCTTAAATCTGGTTTTTGTATTTCTTTTTGGTTATTAATAAAATGTTCTTTAAAAAAAAAGTTACATATAAATCCTAGTTTAATTGGGGGTCCCAAAAAACAATTAGGGGTCTTCCACTAGAAGACGAAAAAGGTCATCAAAACTCAAATTGAGTCCCCCCTTAACCAAAATATTTTTAAATGGTTAAACTGTCCCTGAATGATTAGTATTAAAATTTAATTAAGTTAAGTTAATTAGTGTGGTTAGATTATGTTAGATTAAATTCAGATTTTAGAATCAATTTTTTTTTTGTTGTTGTTTGAGTTGAGAAGAAGAAGAAGAGGAGGTTTTAGAGGAAAATTTAAGGTTTTTAGAAGTGAGTAATTCAAGTAGGGGAAATGATGTTGGGGAAGGTTCAAGCAACAAAGATGATTGTGTTGATGGTAAGATTATCTTAAATTCTCCCATGGATTGGATGTATGTCACAACACAGAGAAAGAGTCGTCAATGTCGAGGGATGTATACACCAACGACTCTAGAAAGTCGTCAATGTATTGACACCAAAAATGACGACTCAAACCTGCAACTTTTCCAGATTATGAAAAATCGACAGGGTATTAAAAAATTTCATTGACTACCCTCAACAGTCGTTAATGTTTAGACTGTTTAAGTGACGATTCTAAACTGTCGAAGATTCATTAATGACGGAAATGTACGACAGTTTTGGGTCGTCATAAAAATGATCAATTCCCTGACGACCCTTTAGAAGGGTCGTTACTATTTTGGTTACGCATTTGACGACTTAAACAATCGTTAATGTTTTAGAAATGTCGTTATAGACTGTCGTTAATCTCTAAAAAGAGTTGTTTGTGTATGACAGTTTAGAGTCGTTATTGTTTTGATCATGATGTATATGACGACCCTAAACTGTCGTTAATGTCGGTGAAGGATCGTTAATGAGGGTCGTTACTTGGAAAAAAAATTAACCAAGGATAAAATAGTATATTCATCTTCCGATTTTTACACACCTGAAAAATTTGGGGGACAAACAAAATTCCGTGGCCCCAAATTAAAAGTTATGGCCCCAATTAAACTGGATATAAATCTGAGTTGATGTCTCTCTTTTATTATAACTTCTTTATCTCGGAGTATTTTTTTTTTTGCCAAGCCTTGGCCAAAGCATATATAGCATAGGTTAACACGTATGTCTGATGACTGCTTTCACCAAAACTTCGTTTTTAAATAATTCATAGAATGCCCTCGGGAGGACAAATATATTGGCGCACACACAAAAAGGAAGACAAAATGTCTATCTTACTGACGGACGTACAGCTGGGCTAATCCGGACTTTAGCCCAGGTAGTCGTCACAACCCAACAACCTAAAAATTGAAATGCTATACTGGACCAAGGCTATTAGCCTAGGCTGAGAAAAAATTAAATTTTTTTTGGGTCCGTCCCTGGTCTATCTTTTATTTTATTCTTGGGTTATTTGGTTTTTGGTACTTATATTTTGTCCAACATTAATGCTTGGTCTAACATTTGTCCAACTTCGCGTTTGGTACTTGAAAATGACGTTGACCTGCATTGACCGTCTTTGACAACTCTTTAATTAATTTGTATAATAAAAATATTGTAATGATACAAAATTTACAAGTGTAACCATAAAGTTAGTCTACGATCCAATGGCTTGAATGAAATTATTTATCCTACGGTCCTGATCAAAAGATCAAACATACATTGAATCCTAATTAGCTACTCTTCTTCCTCCGCCTCCATCAGGTACTACTACTCCTACATAAAACCTCTTCCATTCGCATCTTATCTGTGCTCGTTAAAATGCTCATCAGTATCACGACGTAAACCCAAAAATAAACAACATTAAAATTTCTTCACCATCTGAATAACTAACTGAATCACAGCAGGAAATCTACAAAAAAAAAAAACGCCCAATATTTTCTCTTTCATCTTCATTTATGTATATGAAAAGAATTCAAAATCAAGGGACGTTTCATCAACTAATGGATAAATCCAAGTCGGAAAAGAGTATCAGTACTTACTTTGTTTGATGATTTTTGTTGGAAACTAACCACGGTGACAGAGAGGAGTGACTGAAGAGGCCTTCGAGACTGAGAGATGCTTTAGCAGCTCCGGAATTTTTCGATTCGATTTCATTGCTTTTCTACGATTTTATTTGAGCACGAATAAATGAAATTGGTGTTGTGTGGAATCGTTTCTTTATTCGTTTTGTTCTTGATTTAAATTTTGGATCTTCAGATTCCATTTCCCCAATTTTGGAACCCTTGATGTGATAGTGAGCAAAAAAATGAAAAAATTACTGGATTTTACTATTGGATCCCACTATTGGTTTAGCATTTATTAGGCTAGTGATGGATACACATAAAATGATGAAGGTAGTTGTGATGGCCATTAAAGTGGTAGTGATAGGGTTACATAGAAGGTGCTGATGGCGGTGATGGTTCGGAAAAAGGATCGGTTCTCACTTGCTATAAGTATAATTATGTAAATTTTGGTAAAAATGAAGGGTATGATAGTAAACTCGATTGGTAATTCTATTTAGAAAAGAAAAAAGATAATTTCTTAACGGAGTCAAGATATAACACTGTCAATGTAGGTCAACGTCATTTCCAAGTACCAAACGCAAACCTGGACAAATGTTAGACCAAACGCTGCGTGTTACCCTCGTGAATGAATTGTTACCTAGTTTGTTCTGAATTGCGTTGTTCTAATAAAAGACAACCTATACACGATGGTTATATATGTTTGGTAAATTAGTAAACGTTTCAAATTGGGCGGACATTTTGGTAGTACTCGTTGAAAGTCTGTACTATGTGGCCAACTACACAGTTAGGTGTCGGTGCCTGCTGCAACCAAATTCTTATTACGCTAAGAACATGAGTACCTAAATTCCCCAGTTCTGAAAGACGAGTGGAATTTTACATTAAGGGAAGAGAACTGTATGATACCAAGATTCACTGTGGTTACTATAAGTCTGGTCGTCTGATTTCATTTTACCTAGGATTTCCATTTTCTTATGATAGGACGTTCTTTTCTTATGGTTTTGGTTCGGCACAACATGCAACACAACTCACAACTAACCATGTTTTGTTGTGCCGATACCCTGTAGACACCCCAATTTTGCACGGTCACGAGAGTATGCCGCCAAATCGTATCCGAGATGGTCATAGGCATCTAGATCCTACAAGCCCAAAATAATTAGTCGGGAGTTTGACACCTAATGGTAAAAGCCCAAATTAAACGCCATAGCTACACAAGTCCACCGAACTTTAGCTAAGTAATGCACCCATCAGTTCCTGAGATCCACTATCCCACTAGAGGTAAACGTCCAAGGTTAAGGTGTCGACACCAATATATGCACCAAGTTACCAAAATGAGGTATCCTAAATCCTAGCACTTGCAACCCATCCCATGGTCCGTACCCTTTCCTATATACTGAAATGAGTTTACCAGCCAAGGTAATATGTCGACATCTGTTTGACAGTTTAGTTGATTTGTTCCCAAGTCTTTCCATTATATGAAGATCCTATGTTTGAATGAATATCTTTAGACTTTGGTAATAATGTCCGATGATTTTATGAAAATCACAATAATATCTTTAATATGAGTAATAATATTTAGGATTTTAATGTGAGCCGTAAGATCGACGTTATTTAATCCTACGGTTATGGTTAACGGAAAAACAATATAAATAGGGAGCTAGTTTTGGTGTCAAAAAAGAAAGGAGAAGAATTTTGGAAGAAAGATTTAGAAAAGAATTTTAGGGAGAACAATAGTTCGGTAAAAAAGTTGGTCTTGGAGAAAGATTGAGGTGGCAAAGGTTTAATAGGATCGCGGCATCCGGATACGACTCGTAGAGACTTGTACTTTGTTGGTTCCTCACGATCTAAGTAACATTTACAATTTCTTTTGCGAGAAACGGGTAGTATCCTAGCTTTGCTAAATTTAATTGATCTGATGTTGATTTAATGCATGCAACTGATAATAATAATTTGTTCATTTAATCCCACGTATCAATTTTCTTGCTTCCTGTTCCTTTGGTGACTACTTGATTAATCTCACGCATGTTTCTTACCTTGATTAGATGCGCACATACATACAATTAAAGTGCGATAGCTTGCTATATCGGGTATTAGTGGAGTACTGTATTCGCATTTGGGTACAAACTATATCTGGTTTGGACTTGTTTGGTTTAGTTCATGGCATCTTTAACTTGTGCACCACAATCATGTTTGGCATTAATATTGATAAATGATTCATAGGATTTAGATTCATAAGATAATAATAGGGATAATTGATTTGATTTGCTGTTATTTAAATTAATAGATAATAATAATATTTTTGTTTTAGAATTTGGTTTGATTATTCATTAGGGAATATTTTGGTATTTTGCACGTGATCATCGTGCGAAATTTATTTATTTTTAATATATATTTTATTCAAATCTTAGTTTCCCAGTTATAAAGTAGAGGCCGATCTTCGAATTGGACGGACTAGGTGCCTCACACCTTCCTTACCCGTATCTTGATTTCCGGATCTATCTCTGAATATTTGGATCAATGCCTATGTCGGGTCCCAACTTCCTAAATTGGGTGACGGCTTCTTCATAATAAATATTTCCACGTGATTCCCATTTTAGATATTTAGAGATCTTAGTGGATTTCGACGGTATCTACATACCCGTAACACACTTAAATAGTTTCTTGATTTGAAATAATTGTTCAAGCTACTTACAATAATGGCATTCCTTTATATACACTTTAAAAATACTAATTGTACCCCCAACAATTGGTTATGGAAGTTATATTTCGGTTAATATAAACATTCTAAAATTATTTAAACTTTTTGATATCAATACCCCTTCCTAAAATAAACTAGAGAGAAAAAATTCATGTTATATCCTTAAGCAGTAAACTCCCACTCAGGACATTAATTTTCTTCCCCTTTGTTACCTTCTTCAAATGTTCATACAAGTAACAAATAAATCAAATTCATGTTAAGATACGGAAAACATTCATGTCTACGTCAGCTTCAACAATGGCAGAAGAAAGTTAATCAAACACAAAGAATCAACATTTCACTGGGTCATTTCTTCGAACACATTTATTTCATAATCTACTCTTTAATTTCCAACTAACAAAGAAACCTTTGATTGACAATTCAGTTCACAAAAGGAATCCTAGATTTGATGGGCACCTTAGATTCATTGAACTGTATGTATATCTTAATTCTAGCTGCCTTGTAAAGATATTTTTTTTAGAAGTCGATAATTATTCACAAAATAAAAATGATTTCATAACTCAAGATAATTGTCTTCAAACATAGTTGTACTGCTTGATATATTCTTAAGAAAACATAGCATTTCCTGATCTTCTTTCGTATCTATGAAAAGAAACTATTTTCTCGGTTGACAAGTTTTGATCTCTAGTGAATACGATGGTGTTGATGGTGGTTTTTAGCTTAGAGTTAAAATCGTAAAACCTTACATCTGACATGACGTCACTAGCGCATTAATTGAATCATCCAACATGCCTACGTAAGAATTACCAGGTGTTTATGGGTGAAAATCGTTTCTGCCGATTTTGGTAATTTCGATAGGTGAGTGAGAAACAAATCTAAACCCTAAACAAATGTACTGCACGGGAGTACTTTAGATTCGAGAGATCAATCTGTACAATTCCGGCCTAAACTAAGAAATAGTCGTTCCGGATTTGCTTCGGTCACAAAGAGGAGGAGAAGGGCTGGTTTAGGGAGGGAAGCGAAGAGAGTGTTGAGACCATAATAGTTCTGGAAGAGTAGTACTCGACTTGTATCAGAAGATGAAAGCTTGAGAAGCTAGCAAGAGTTGAAAGCTTTGAGAAATCTAGCAAAGTTGCTTTTCTGAGTATTGTATTTCTCCGTGACCAAAAACTTGTTTTGGTGGAAATAGGTAAGACCTATTTATACAAGTCGAATTGAAACGTACTCTGGTCTCATCAAGGAAGGAAATAAAGGGTGAGTAAATGGGAGGAGGTGGTAACCGTTAACGCATGGAATTGATGTTCCGTAAAAGAAAAGTGTTTCACCATTATTTCCCTATTTACTTAACCGCTTCATCCTTATTACACTTTCTTATTGCGAGGGTAGTGTACGCCTCACGCTGTAAACCGCCAAACAAAACCCTAAAGAGCATCCCCCAGCTTGTGACATGTATTGATGTCTCGAGTGTTTTCGTGGAAAACGTGTAGCATGTCGCTGGTATTTGATCAGTTTCCAGGTTGCAAGTGTTGCATGGTATGAGCCAATGACATGTGTGGCATGCCTTAGTCGCAGGTTGCATATCGGGTGAAAGTGGCAATGCCAGGTTGCAAGTGTTGCGTGACATGTGCCAATGGCGTGTGTGGCATGCCTTAGTCGCAGGTTGCACATCGGGTGCAAGTGGCAATGCCAGGTTGGAAGTGTTGCGTGACATGTGCCAATGGCGTGTGTGATGGCTTGGCCCTATGTTTGCACGGCATGGCATGCTAGGTTTGCAAGCGCCACTTTGGCATGTGCCAATGGCATGTGTGGCGGCCTTGCCCTAGGTTTACAAGCGCCACTTTGGCATGGTTGTCAGGTGCGCAACGATCATGCGGCTTGGTTTTGGCATGGTTGCAATGGTGCGCAACGGTTTTGCGGCTTGCATTGACTTAGGGTTTTGCGCGTCGAAACCCTAATTTAGCATTTTTGAAAAAAGATACCCTGGTAATTTTTACATAAGTACATTGAATGCTCTAATAAATGTATTTAATGTCACCGGTGACGTCATGCTATACGTAAGGTTTTATGATTTTACCCCTTATCTGAAAACCACCATCAACATTAAGTCCCCTGCTTATCTTGGAACTGGAGCCTTGTTGCGAGGTAAGCATAAGATGGTGACAGACGAGTAACAGTAAGTCGTAAGAGAAAATTGAGGAGGCTTGTCTGACCTTTTTTGAGATATAACTAGAATTCTCAATCCTTGCATATGGTAGCTTTGCACAAATCCCAGTGTGACCAGGTGTCTTCTGGAGTCGTGCTAGCTGGCATGGCGTTGGCAAGGAAATCTTGGTGTGGCGCGGATTGGCAGCTAGCGCGTTTTGGGAAGCTAGCAAGGATTGGGAAGCTGACACGCGTTGGGAAGCTGACAAGGATTGGGAAGCTGGCACACGTTGGGAAGCTGGCGCACGTTGGGAAGCTGGCAAAGATTGAGAAGCTCTTCGTAATGGAAGCGCTTGCAAGAGAAACGCTTGCGGTTTAGGGTTTGACATGCCGAAACCCTAATTGGCGCCCTTTAGTAGAATCGTTGTAGAATCCACATACAGACTCGGATTTTGACGGTCCGCCCCTCTGTCTGACCGGAAAATAATTTTCTATCTCCTTACGCGAAAGTATTTAGGTTTTGAGTTCTGTTAAGAAGTGAAAACGGTCCGACATTGAAAATCAGGAAGAAGTCAGGAGGGATGTTGCGGGCCCGGGGTGGGATACTCGCGCGCCAGTCACTTATTCCCGTTCATGGATCAAGAAGGAATCTTCATTCTGTTCGAGATCTAAAAACTCTGTCCGCATGAAAAGACGTATCGACCCTCTTAAGTTTTTCTGTTGTTCGTCTGGATCCGTATTTTCGTCTACAGTGTCTCTCCAGTGGATTCCAAGATTTACCAAACTACATTGCATTCTTGGGATGGATGGATGAAACATATGATCGGAAGTGATCATCTCAGGTCTAACCTTGGAGATTGTGGTTGCGTTGTCGGTCCATCCTTGACTTTGGGTTGTTCAGTGTCTGGACCTTCTGATCAGGATGATGATATGTCGTAGATGATTGTATGGTAGAAATCTCCCGAAGCCACAGGATGAAAATAGATGAGTTGGGAGACATTCTGTTGCCGACGTGCTACTATCAAGTTGGTAGGCCTCAAAGATATTATATTTAAATGCAAAACATTCCCCGGCAACGGCGCCAAAAACTTGGTGGGCCCGAAGGAGTGTGAAAATATGAGCATAATGAAACGGGCCTACAGTAATACCGCAAGTGCACGGTCGTCGGTTGTAGCTCGTGCAAGTACGGGTCGATCCACAGAGACTGGGTGTGTTTTGGAGTTTTCTAGTTATTTTGGGCTCTAGTTGCTATTGGGCTTCTAATTGTGCTTTGGGCTTAGTGGGTTTGTTTGGATTAACTGTGAACTTATGGGCTTTTGGTCTTTAGAGTTGCACTGGGCTTTGGGCTAACAGTGAACTGAACTTGGGCTCAACAGTTCAACTGTGAATTGGGCTCAGTGTCTTTTGATGTGAACTGGGCTTTGGATTCAGTCAAGGATCTGGGCCTTTGGGCCTTTATGAAATGGGCTTCAGTTTGTACAAACAATGGACAGTGGGCTTAGAACTGAGCTTGGGCTTTTGGGATTGCTGTGAGCCAAGCTCAGTTGCAGCAGCAGCAGCAGCAGGGGAAGGGGAGCAGCAGCAGCAACAGGGTTGCAGCAGCAGCAGCACAAGGCAAAGAAGAAGGAAAGCAGCAATACTGCAGCAGCAAAGCTGGAGAAAACAGCAGCAACAGCAGCAGCAGTGCAAAGAAAGCAGCTGCACAAGCACTGAGTAGCAGGGTAGGGAAGCAACAACAAGGCAAAACAAGGCAAGAGGAAGAAAACATAGAAGCAACAGAGTTGCAGGGCAGTGGAAGCAAAGATGGCAGTGAAGCAAAGACAATGCAATAAGAAGCAAAGACAATGAAGAAAATTTAACAAGACAATGACTCAACAAGAAAAACAAGGCAATATAGCAAAGGGAAAGAACACAGCAACTACAAGCAGAAAACAGTGCAAGTGAACCAAGGCCTAAGCCAAGGGCAGGGGAGATGGTGAAACTGAAATGGTGACAATGCAAGGCCAAGGGAAGAATACAGGCATACAAATAGAAAGGGAAGAGAATTAGCTTGCTATGAGCACTAATTTCTCCCAATGCTCAATCAACACAATGCATCCTAAGCATACAAATGGAATGGAAAGAGAATTAGCTTGCTATGAGCACTAATTTCTCCCATTGCACAATCAAATCAATGCTTCAAAGCTCTAACCTAGCATTCCACTTCTTGACAGTGAATTAAAACAACAATGAACTAAACATGGCACTAACAGTGAACTAACATTAAGCACAAAACTAAACATTAAACACAAAACTGACATAACAGTGAACTAACATTAAACACAAAACCAAATTGAAATTAGAAACAAACAGAAATTATAAGAACATAAATTAAATGAACATGGAATTAAACATGAAATAAAACAGAAATTGAAAATTAACTAAAATTGAAATTGAAATTTAAAAGTAAACATTAACAGAACTTCACAGTCCTGGACACTGGCTAGTCCAGCATAAAGTTTTACAACAACACCCACAAGGCTATTTATACCCCACAGACACAATTAGGGTTCTACCAAAAAAAATTCCCAAATTAACAGTAGACTAGGGTTTGATTTTTTTACCTAATTTGATGTAGCAACATCAAATTAAACTCGACCCATTCTTCTATTTGTCCTCCTCTACCTCTCCATGCCTTCAATTTCTCTCTAGCACACGTTAATCCATCAACCCATAACCTAGGGTTTAGGTTAGGTAATAAGTTGATGGGATAAAGGGCTAGAAGGATGGGGGACGCTATCAATCACGTGTAGGATGATAGGGTGGCAGTGTGTGAGCTCGAGGTGGTTGTGGCAGGGCGTTTGGTGGCGCGGCAGGGAGAAGGTGGTTGTGGCAGGGTGATGGTGGTTGCAGAGGGTGAGGGAGAAAGAAGTCGATGGAAAGAAGGAGGGGAGTGTTTGGCGATGGGTATAGGGTTAGGTTGCTCGGGTGTTGGGCGGTTGTAGCAAATTGGATGAACATCGAGGATGAGCCGTGGGATGTGGAGATGGTAGGTAGATCGTGCGGTAATGCGGAGGCAAGCGAGGAGCGACCGTCAGATGAAGGGATACAACGAAACGAACGGTGCTAGATTAGGTTAGGTGCTGTAGTGTAAGGCGGAGATATCAAACTTTGATGAACAGCAAGGGATCAACCGTTGGATTCAACTACCATCTAATCTGAAGGCTTGGAATTTCAGCGCTGTGGTGCTTGGCAGAGACTTCAGATTTTGATGCTCTATGAAGGAGCGACCATCGGATGCTTCTGAGAACTGATCTGATGGCTGAGAACGGAGGCGTTTTTGTGTGTAGAAAATGAGGTTGTGCGCACCATTCTTCGCGGCTTCCTTGCGTGATTTCTCCCGGCTTTTCACTACTTTTCTGCTCTTTTTGCTCCGCGACTCATCCGAACTTTATTTATTACCTAAAAATGCAAAATTAATTAATAAAAATATTTATTCTTGAAAACAATGAAAATACAGAATATGGGATAAAATGTAGAATTAATGCACAAAAGATGAGTTAAATGCCAACAAAAAGGGATAAATATATACATTATTTGGCACTCATCACGAGTCTTCAAGTACTTTTACCAATATACATCCTTTGAACCAGCTTCTGAATCTTGGACTGTTATATGGAATAGAATGCGGTGAGAAGTCCCCAGTTACGTTCTTGTTAAATCCAATGACATGTCCGAATATGTGAATGTATCCTTGTGGTGTGCTTTTGGAGTTTTTGGTGTACATGTACGACTTCATGTTGAGAAATTCTCGCGGCTCGTAAAACCTCGACAGTGATGATGTTGAAATCAGTAATAACCTAGTTGAGGGGAGTGAAAGATTCTCATGCTGGTAGTCCCCATGCGTAACCTAATTTCATTACATCGCCTTGAATCCCTGTCCGGATTTGTTATGAGCCTATCGTACTCTTCTGGATGTGACACTGGGATGCTAAGAAATTACATGGATGAAATATTCGGGATAGTGCAGGCTTGGGATCCTCCGCGGCCTCGTAAAGTATTGAAAGCGTCTTCTAGACAGAGAGGTGATGATATTCTTGTGCTGCACCCTTGAAGATTAGATGACCTTGTTGTGAGTACGGCTTTTTGGTTGACTGTGTCTTCTGAGATTTGACAGTGAATGGATTCCGTGTATATCCTCAGTCCTCAAGTATGGTTTACATGTTTCCATCTTTGTAGTAATTGCTGCTGTGGTGTAGCTCTGGCTGGTATCAACGAATGAGCGGCAGCAATTCTCGGTAGGAGATGTAATCAGAAGAGACTACATTGTCGTGGTAACAAAGTAGGTTGGCTAGAATTGTATGGCCTTCCGTGAAAGTAAAAGGATTAGCTGGTTGTGATCATGATCCTTGACATGGGGAGCGTGGTGGTACGACCCTTTGCAGGAAGAAGCGGCGTCGAAGAAGCTTCGAATCTTGGAGAGGATGTTGAAACTTAGAAAGCCAAACGCTAAAGTTTCCGCTTCAGATCCTGGAGCAGCTTACGGAGAGAACGCTGAAGCGGAGCGGTTGCTGGAGCGAGCGTTGAAGCGAAGCATCTGTCGGGGTGAATGTTGAAGCGGAGCGGCTGCGATAATCAGTGTGCTGTCAAACTGGACACCCTTAAAGCGAACAATGGTTAGGAATCCTCGGTTCCTTCTATCAATCGTGCTTTGGTTTGGGAGAGGCTTCTCAGGTTAGAAACAGCTGCTTCCCTGATGCAGTGCGGTTCAGGGCTGCAGATATGTCTTGACATTGTGCCTTGGGGAAACATAAAATCTGACATAAATGTTTCATCGTGGACCGCACATTTTTGTGGGCGAAGTCTCCAGAAATTATGCGTCTCTTGACAGGAAGAGAGTCTTCGTAAACCCAGGGGGTTTGCTGATTTTCCTTGCTTCGATTTTGGAGAAGTCGTTCCTGATCTTTACATGTGATGAAATCGAATTGTTGATTCCCTACGGGGTGTTCAAGTGCAACGCTAGAAGGTTGCAAGCTGCTAGCGCTGGGAAGATGCAAGCTGCAGTAAAGATGCAAGCTGGAAGTGAAAGTGTGACGCTGGGAGGACGCAAGATGTTAGCGCTGGAAGACCAAGTTTCCGGTGCAGGAAAGATGTAAGCTACCGGTGTCGGAAGGACGCAAGCTGTCAGCGCTGGAAGACGCAAGTCGCCGGTGCTAGAAAGATGTAAGATACCAGTGTCGGAAGGACGCAAGCTGTCAGCGCTGGATCTTGTTGGAAAGAGCGTTGTCTTGGCATGGACGTTGGCTTGGCGTGGGTGTTGTCTTGGCGTGGCGCGGTAGCAATAAAGTGGGCCAACATATTCCAGGTATGTACTCCAGCGTTTTTTGTGTTGGTGCAAACCTTATCCATAGGTATGCCTCCCATAAATCTGTAGAAATATGGTTCTTCTCTTCGAATATTATCGTGGTAGCGTCAGCTACCCCATGAATAGTGACTGGTAATTATCATGATGCAAAGTAGATACACATGGGAATGCAACTGATTCCACAAAGACTGGGAGTTAGGGTTTCTCTGAGATACAAGGTTGCAGGCCAAGGTAACCAAAGGTCCTTCTACGGACGTGGTCAAACAACAAGAGGCGGAGGTTGGAAGGCTGTACAAAGAGTTGGAGATGAAACAGGCGGTCCTCCGAATGACGAAGGTCGTCTTCTTCGAGAAGAGAAAACCACCGTTGAATGGCTTCCTTTGGATGCACTTCTGTCTTCTAAAATTCTTCGGTTTTTTTTTTGAAAGGAAAATGAAACACTTGGCTTATGGTTTTGATTTTCTGGATTTCTGGGTTGATAGACAAGTGTCATCTATGAGGGTTTTGGGTTATTATTCGGGATGAATCGTTTTAGGATGATGCCATTTTTTGGTTATGATTGTAAGTGATATGAACATCCCAGGGAAGATATGAAACCGCAAACATTGTGTGTTGGTAGATGACATGGGATGAAAAATAACATGGCTACGGGTTTTATCATTCCCGTGAAAACTTGAAATTGTAAACCATATATTTTGTCTAGGTATGACTTACTCGGTTTCCTGGATCTCTTGATGAAAAGGGATCCTCCGTGTGTAAGATCAAGTTTTGTGGGAAGCACCGCCGAGATTTTGGGAAGTCCCCAGCCGTTTTGAGTCACTTGATGACTGGATCGTTTTCTTTCAGTCCTTGTGAAGTCCCCAGCCGTCTCTTGCGGTTTGCGACTGGTAAACAGGTTGTATGGTAGTCAAATCGTAGATCCCCAAACATATTGCTTCTGCCATTCTGACGATTGGATCGAGGTATGAGATCAATTTCTCAAAGCTGATATTGTAACCGAAAGATCAATCTCCCACTGTGGTCGCCAATTGTTTATGGATGAAAATCGTTTCTGCCGATTTTGGTAATTTGGGTAGGTGAGTGAGAAACAAATCTAAACCCTAAAAAAATGTACTGCACGCGAGTACTTTAGATTCGAGAGATCAATCTGTACAACTCCGGCCTAAAACAAGAAATAGCCGTTCCATATTTTCTTCGGTCACAAAGAGGATGAGAAGGGATGGTTTAGGGAGGGAAGCGAAGAGAGTGTTGAGACCAGAATAATTCTGGAAGAGTAGTACTCGACTTGTATCAGAAGATGAAAGCTTGAGAAGCTAGCAAGAGTTGAAAGCTTTGAGAAAGCTAGCAAAGTTCCCTTTTTGAGTATTGTATTTCTCCGTGACCAAAAAATTGTTTTGGTGGAAATAGGTAACACCTATTTATACAAGTCGAATTGAAACGTACTCTGGTCTCATCAAGGAAGGAAATAAAGGGTGAGTAAATGGGAGGAGGTGGTAACCGTTAACGCATGGAATTGATGTTCCGTAAAAGAAAAGCGTTTCACCATTATTTCCCTATTTACTTAACCGATTCATCCTTATTACACTTTCTTTTTTGCGAGCGTAGTGTACGCCGCACGCTGTAAACCGCCAAACCAAAACCCTAAAGAGCATCCCCCAGCTTGTGACATGTATTGATGTCTCGAGTATTTTCGTGGAAAACGTGTAGCATGTCGCTGGTATTTGATAAGTTTCCAGGTTGCAAGTGTTGCGTGGTATGAGCCAATGACATGTGTGGCATTCCTTAGTCGCAGGTTGCACATCGGGTGCAAGTGGCAATGCCAGGTTGCAAGTGTTGTGTGACATGTGCCAACGGCGTGTGTGGCGGCTTGGCCCTAGGTTTGCAAGCGCCACTTTGGCATGTGTGGCGGCTTGGACTTAGGTTTTCACGACATGGCATGCTAGGTTGCAAGCGTCACTTTGGCATGTGCCAATGATATGTGTGGCGGCCTGGCCCTAGGTTTGCACGGCATGGCATGATAGGTTGGCATGTGCCAATGGCATGTGTGGAGGCTTGGCCCTAGGTTTGCACGACATGGCATGCTAGGTGTGCAAGCGCCACTTTGGCATGTGTGGCGACTTGACCCTAGGTTTGCACGGCATGGCATGCTAGGTTGCAAGCGCCACTTTGGCATATGCCAATGGCATGTGCGGAGGCTTGGCCCTAGGTTTGCACGGCATGGCATGCTAGGTTGCAAGCGCCACTTTGGCATGTGCCAATGGCATGTGTGGCGGCTTGGCCCTAAGTTTGCACAGTACGACATCCTAGGTTTGCAAGTGCCACTTTGGCATGTGCCAATGGCATGTGTGGCGGCTTGGCCCTAGGTTTATGAGCGCCACTTTGGCATGGTTGTCAGGTGCGCAGTGATCATGCAGCTTGGTTTTGGCATGGTGCACAACGGTTGTGCGGCTTGGTTTTGGCATGGTTGCCATGGTGCGCAACGGTTGTGCGGCTTGCATTGACTTAGGGTTTTGCGCGTCGAAACCCTAATTTAGCATTTTTGAAAAAAGATATCCAGGTAATTTTTACATAAGTACATTGAATGCTCTAATAAATGTGTTTAATGTCACCGGTGACGTCATGTTGTACGTAAGGTTTTACGATTTTACCCATTGTCTAAAAACCACCATCAACACCAGGGTACCTTTTTTTTATTATGCATGTGTCATGTTCCACGGCTGAACCCTTAGTATTGACCGACATCACCTTCATACCAAACCATAATTCTCACGCCACCGTGCCAATGGAAAACCATGCCAGCCACGTCTCCGCGCCAAGGCATGCAAACCATGACAGCCGCAAAAATGTGCCAATGGCAAACCATGCCAGCCACGTCTCGGCGCCAAGGCATGCCAACCATGCCAGCCGCACCACCGTGCTAATGGAAAACCATGTCAGCCACGTCTCCGCGCCAAGGCATGCCAACCGCACCACATGTGCAAATGGCATGTCGTGCCAGCCACATCTCCGCGCCAAGGCATGCCAACCATGCCAGCCGCACCACATGTCGTGCCGGCCGCATCTCCGCGCCTAGGCATGCCAACCATGCCAGCCGCACCACCATGCCAGCCACGTCTCCGCGCCAAGGCATGCCAACCATGCCAGCCGCACCACCGTGCCAATGGAAAACCATGCCAGCCACGTCTCTGTGCCAAGGCATGCCAAACGCATGGCAACTTGCGGCCCAAGGCCAAACATCACGGTTTTACCAAAACCCTAATTTTGGTCGCGCCTACATTATGCCAAAGCCATGCCGTCCCTGAACCGCCGCTGGCTTCCAAACGAATGGTTGCAACAATCAACGACCACCCTTCCATATGACATGCAGATCTCATCCGTCCAAGTTCGCCACCAAACGCATGGCAACTTGCGGCCCAAGGACAAACATCACGGTTTGCACCAAACCCTAATTTTGGCCGCGCCTACACTATGCCAAAGCCATGCCGGGCCTAAACCATGCCGCTAGCTTCCAAACAAAGGGTTGCAACAATCAAGTGCCACCCTTCCATCTGAGATGCAGATCTCAGGCGTCCAAGTTAGCCCCCAAACGCATGGAAACTTGCTTCCCAAGGCCAAACATCACGGTTTGCACCAAACCCTAATTTTGGCCGCGCCTACACTATGCCAAAGCCATGCCGGCCCTAAACCATGCCGCTGGCTGTCAAACGAGGGGTTGCAACAATCAACGACCATCCTTCCATCTGAGATGCAGATCTCAGCCGTCCAAGTTCGCCACCAAAGGCATGCCAACATGTGCCACTGGCATGCCGTGCAGCATCTCCGCGCCAAGGCATGCCAAGGCATGCCAACCATGCCACATGTGCCAATGGCATGCCGTGCAACATCTCCGCGTCAAGGCATGTCAACCATGCCACATGTACCAATGGCATGCCGTGCCAGCCACATCTCCGCGCCAAAGCATGCCAACCATGCCAGCCGCACCGTTGTGCCAAAACCATGTCAGCCTTTCCTTCGTGTCGTTGGCTGCCAAAATGAAGGGTTGCAACAATCAACGGCCATACTTCCGTCTGAGACACAGATCTTAGACGTCCAAGGTCACTAGCTAACGCGTGGCAACCTTTGGCCCAACACCAAACCCTACTATTGGCCGCGCCTAAACTATGCCAAAATCCTAGCTTGACCACGCCTAAAACTATGTCAAAGCCACACCGGCCATACTTTCATGCCGCTGGCTACCAAACGAAAGGTTGCAATAATCAACGGCCACCCTTCCTCTCAAGATGCAAAATCTCGACCGTCAAGGGTCACCACCGAGCCGGCAAGTCTCCCAAGCTCAACTTGCCAAACAAAAACAACATGCTACACGTTTTCCACGAAAATACTCGACACATCAACACATGTCACAAACTGGGGGATGCTCATTGGGGTATTAGTTTGGCGGTTTAATGCAACCGCAAAACCAAAATACAGTGCAAGCTAGCTAGTAATGCAAGAGTAGCATTTCTATTGTCGAGCAAATTGGCTAATTGAAGTATATGACGTGTGAATAACCAGAATGATCTAAGGAAGTGGCTGAGATGATCGTGACACAATGTTTGCAGTGCATTGGCTTAGGCCAAGAATACTGCGGGGTCATGCCGTCCGTGCATTAGATAAAGGCCAAGTTCACTAAAGCGCAACAATTGGGAAATATGGTTCGAGTGACAGTTAGAAGTTGGTTATTGGCTTCACAAGCATACTAAATGAGCGAGACAAGATAGAACAGTTATAAAGCGAGTTAATAAGTGTGGGAGAATGTTCATAACTACTTAAGAACAGGTGTGGGATGATGGAGCGAGTTTGAAGAGAAACTGGCCAAGTTGGCACAGGTATTAGCGGTTATGGAACTGTTCCATGGGACAGATGGTTGTCCCCTGTGTGTGCGACAATTGTTCATGGTTTTTGGCTAATAAAGCTGCAGTATAAATAATGCTAAGACATGTGAAAATCAACAGGCTTACACAGGAGATTGCGAGACTCAAATTCAGAGAGTTTTTGTAACGCTAAGGCTTCGTTCAAGAGGAACAAGTTTGTGTAAGTCCCTAAGTGGGAAAGTTTTGTAATCTTCCCTTCGATGCAATAAAATTAGTTGATTGTGTCATGATCTAAGTGTTCTTGGTTGGATTATTGTTGTCGGAAATGTATGGAAATGCTTGAGTGCTTCATGGTAAGCATTTGAGAAGTTAAGAGAAGCGAAAGAAGGCTAAAGACTTCATCTGTAGAACTGAAGAGTTGGTTGTTTGCATTGGTGCAAACTTATAAGGCGGAAGTGCAGGTGGGTGAAGCTTGATCCAAAAAACCAGTGTGCTTTCATATTACATTTGCGCAGAAAACTTTCAGCTTTTGCGGGTGTGACAATTCTGGTATCATAGCTGTGGTTGGTACAAAATTTAAGGGTATTTGTTGGATAATACGCTAGTAATTCTTTCTCTCTTAAGCCGTTACCTGCGAGCAAGTAAGTATGGTATTATTTTCAGAGAATTTGAATTAGGAAAGGGTTCTAATGTCACTGTGATTGATGGAGAATTACCAGGTACGTCTGATCAATTATATGAGTACGGTGATCTTGGAAATAGGACCGTAGACATAAGTTGTGATGGCCAAGATATTCCTCTTGTTTCTGAAGAAAATGGCAGGCTAGATTTACTTGAAATAAGAACAGCAGATTAATTGGTTTAAATAATATGACGAAAGAGTAGGTGTAGTCGAGGACAAGGTGTCTGATGCAATCTTGTTAATTAAATTGTGAAACCAATGCTGAAGTGACTGAATTAGAGGATCAATTCAGTGACATGAATACCATAAGAACAATCCATGCGAAGAAAATTTCTGTAGAGATGACAAGCCTTCGCAAGTTAATCACTGATGGCATATTTGCAGCGGAAAACGTGAATGGAGAAATCACTAATCGAGTCTCCGAGACAAGAATTTATGCTGGTTCCAGAAATGCTAGAGAAATTTTGAATTTTTTGTATGACGTTTAGGCATACTTTGAGGCGAATGGAACTGGGGAAGGACAAATGGTAGCTCTCGCAGTCAATTACTTAGGTGGTGATGCAAAAGTTTGGTGGAGAACTATGCTGCAAAAAGATGAGGCCGCTGGTTATGCCAATCATCTATCTTGGAATGACATTAAAGAAGTACTGAGAAGTGAGTTCTGGCAGAGCCATGATGCTTGGTACGCAAGGGAAAGTTTTTATAGGCTAAAGATCACGGGTACACCACAGGCCTATGCTGAAAACTTCCTTGCATTGGTGCAACATGTGCATGGCATGAGTGAAGAAGATCAGATATTCCGATTTCTGTGTGGTGCGAGTTCTTGGGTCGTTGCTAAACTCAAGAAGCGAAAAATTCAAAGTATCCAGATATCTATTCAAGCGGTTAGAGATCTTACCAGTTGCACAACAACTGAAAATGTAGAAAGCTGTGAAGTAAAGGCCAAAGGAAAGGAAAAATATGTAGGCAGTAATCTCAAGCATGGGCCAAAGGAAAATTAACTATATATTCCATTCAGCCCAGAAATATAGGGGATGTTTTATTTTCAAAGGTTTACATTTCTCTAGAAGCTGTCCACTCAAGCCGCAACTTAATACATCGTTCGGGGATGAATATGGGAATCTTTCTAGCAAGACTGGTGAAAGCTGAAGTGAAAGTTCGAGAAAGATACCTCGGAGAGAAGTTTTCGCTCACTTCGACAATGGTAGAAACTAAGCTTGAACAAGAAGGAGTGTTGATGTCTCCATTTGCAACACTTGGGACATAAAACAAAAGTGTTTTCTGAGCTTGTTTTATGTAGCTTTAGTTGTTGGTTGTTGCAAATTCTGTGTGTAGAGTTTGAGTTGTACAAACTTTTATTTGAGTATTCAAGTTTGTATATACTTTTCTTTGGTGTAAGAAATTTACTTTGTTAATGAAGTTTTAGCTTTCAAAACGATCAGTGGATCAATCATGTAATGGTACATGGTCTTACTATGTGAGAAGTAATTGTTAGAGCACTGCTCGGTCAAACTCACAAGTATTGCTATCTCAAGCTTGTTTGTCAAGTTTAGTTGATCAAAACTATATACTTGATTTCTAGTCTACTTATAGATATGTCTCAGATTAGGATAGAATGTAGCTTTAGAGTTCACGATGTTCACCAATTGAAGAAGAAGATCTACTAAGGAGTTTGGAGGAACTTCATCAACAAAAGGTATGTGGATACAAAAACTTATTTATCACTCAGAAGTCTATTCTATTTTATCTTCTAATGAGACTAAGTCTATAGCTATATAGACTTTTACATTGTACACATCTGATATTTCGAGCTGAGCTTATCTCGCTTATCTATTTCTCAAAATATGTGTTGGAAGTATTTTTGCTTTACCTATGTTCATCATTTTCTTGACAAATTATTTGTTGGAAACTAAATATTAAGTCAAAAAATGGTCATGTGAAAATTACCTTGAACATCTTATATGATTTGTGTGAGACAGTCATTTGATGTTAACTTGGGAAGTTTCATATTGATCATTCGATCGCTTGAAAATTACTTGAAGCTAATGATATGTGTGAGATTACCATTGTCGCCTTCTAAGGATGTTTCAATGATTGTGTTAGAGCATTGCTCGGTCGAACTCGCATACGTTGCTATCTCAAGCATGTTTTTCAATGTTAGTGATCAAAACTATAAGTCTTGATTTCTATTCTATTATAGCTAAGTTCTCGGACTAGGATAAAAAGTGTAGTTGAGCTCAAGAACTCCATGGAAATCACAATACAAGACGAATGTATACTCAAGGAACCAGTGGATCTTCATCGATTAAAAGGTATGTGGAAACTTGAACTTATCTATCACTCAAAAATCTATTTATCTCCTATCTTGAGACAAAAGTCGTTTTGCTATATAGACTTAGATTATACACATTTGGTATTTCGAGCCGAGTTTATCTCGCCAATCTATTTCTCGAAATATGTGTTGGTAAATCTTTCGCTTTAGCCAAGTTCATCTTTTCCTAGTGACGAAAGTCATGAAAAGTTTCAATCACTTTGAAAATTGCTTACTTTGACGAAAAATAGTTTGTGAATAACAACTATTTAATAAAGTCCTCTAAGAATGTTTCAAATGATTGAAATGAGAGTTTAGATAATATAACCATTGAAGGATATAAGCATTTTTGTGGAAACACATATATGTATAAGTCCTTATTCCTTGAACCGAAGTTTGCGAACTTTGTTGATCAAGTGAAGCGGAATAGTGGCGTGAGCTAAGTCCGCGAACCCAGTCCGCGAACTGGCGGAAGTTCTCATCCCGAGAAAATATTCTGGAGTTTGTGAATTCGTCCGGGAACTTAAGTCCGCGAACCCAGTCCGCGAACTTGAGTAAGTTATATCTAAAAACGATGTTTGTGAACTTATTCTTATAAACTAAGGAATGCAATGGAAAACCGTGGCTATATAGTTCATGAACTGATTCAGGTGAATCAAATTTTTTTCATCAATTGTGTCTTGTGTAGTACATAAAATTTCCTTGCAATTGAATAACTCTCTAACTAGTTCATTCGAGTTATTTGAACTAGTTATGGTGAAGAAGAATATGGTTGATATGAAAGTCATCATATGGCTAACCATTTGGTTAACTATTGTTGAACCAACTAATGTACAATTTTGGGTACGGTTACACAATCCTAGAAACATATATTTCATTTGTGTGTAACAAGATATGTTTTCGATCCAACGGTTGAGAAATATTACCTTGAATCTAATCAGGTTTTCATCTAACGACTGAAAACCTAAGCTTGAACAAGAAAGAGCGTTGTTGTCTCCATTTGCAACACTTGGGACATAAAACAACAGTGTTTTATGAGCTAGTTTTATGTAGCTCTTGTTGTTGGTTGTTGCAAATTCTGTGTGTAGAGTTTGAGTTGTACAAACTTTTATTTGAGTATTCAAGTTTGTATATACTTTTCTTTGGTGTAAGAAATTTACCTTGTTAATGAAGTTTTAGCTTTCAAAACGATCAGTGGATCAATCATGTAATGGTACATGGTCTTACTATGTGAGAAGTAATTGTTAGAGCACTGCTCGGTCAAACTCACAAGTATTGCTATCTCAAGCTTGTTTGTCAAGTTTAGTTGATCAAAACTATATACTTGATTTCTAGTCTACTTATAGATATGTCTCAGATTAGGATAGAATGTAGCTTTAGAGTTCACGATGTTCACCAATTGAAGAAGAAGATCTACTAAGGAGTTTGGAGGAACTTCATCAACAAAAGGTATGTGGATACAAAAACTTATTTATCACTCAGAAGTCTATTCTATTTTATCTTCTAATGAGACTAAGTCTATAGCTATATAGACTTTTACATTGTACACATCTGATATTTCGAGCTGAGCTTATCTATTTCTCGAAATATGTGTTGGAAGCTTTTTTTCTTTACCTATGTTCATCATTTTCTTGATAATTTATTTGTTGGAAACTAAATATTAAGTCAATAGATGATCATGTGAAAATTACCTTGAACATCTTATATGATTTATGTGAGACAGTCATTTGATGTTAACTTGGGAAGTTTCATATTGATCATTCGATCGCTTGAAAATTACTTGAAGATAATTATATGTGTGAGATTACCATTGTTGCCTTCTAAGGATGTTTCAATGATTGAAATGAGAGTTTAGAACAATTACCCATTCTGGATACAACACAGTATGCGTACCAAATATGCGAGCTATTTTGGTATGATTCAGGTTCGGAACTCTTGTTTGCGTACCTAGTATGCGAACGTATTTACTTGAGAAGGTCCGGAATCTTGTTTGTGTACCTAGTGCGCGAACGGGTTTACCTGAGTTGGGCCCGGGATGGTTTTTCGCGAACCTGGTTTGCGAACGGCTTGACTAGACCAAGGTCTGGAGCTTCTATTCGCGTACCTGGTTTGCGAACACAGTGGTTAAGATATAAAACCGACTAAGTATGATTCTCAAACTCATGAACTAAAACATTTATGATTTAAGGAATGAAAATTAACTTTGCAAACCGTTGCTTAATGTTCATGAACTGATTCTTGTAGAAGTACTTTCTTCACTTACGAATGAATCCGATTTTGTTTCAATTTGTTCATGTATATTTTTATGAGATAGTGAACAATTGAACAACTTTATTGAAACAAAATTAGATTCATTTGATTATCTTTCATATTTGATTGATCATCATATTTGGTCTAGAAGTGTTAGATGAATAAGGCTAAGACAAAATGTTCATATGGCTAACTTCGGTTAACTATTATTGAGACAACTCAATATACACGTTTAGGTACGGTTACCCATATATAAATATAAGTATATTTTATTTGTGTGTAATAAGCTAAGACCATCTAACGACGGAGATTAATTGCTTGATTTTTAAGCAGACATAGCTTGAATATTAAATCAGGATTTCATCTAACGGTGAATATTGAATGCTTTATTACTAAGCCATCTTATCTTTGGTTGTAAGAAACCCTGATTTGAAAAACTATATAAGGGAGAACTCTAGCAACTGGAAAACATAATCCCAGCAGTTTCCTGTGTTCTAGTTGCAAACTAGAGTCGATTCTCCTTTAACCTAGGTTTTTCAAAAACCATATTAGTTTAACGACTTGAAGACTTTATTTGGGATTCGTGAAGCCATATCCGACTATTTTCTATGTAGTTTCGCATTCTGATCTTACTTGTTCTATCGTATTGAGTTTTATTTTTTCTAAGATTTACTCGAGATTTATCTCCGATAGGTAAGATATAAAAAATAATCACAACAGTTCTTCGTTTCAAACTCTTGTGATTCCGCAATAGCTTTTTCAGTTAATAAGTTGGGTTATTGTGAGGTGATTGATATTTCTAGGCTTCTCTTCGGGAGTATAAGACCGAATTATTAATTGGTTTCTGCTCACCTGATTTTATCAAAGACGGAATAAGAACCGAATAAAGAATAAACATATATGAGGTAGACAGATTTGTTTATAAGTCTTCGACTTTGGATCGTAGCAACTCTTAGTTGTGGGTGAGATCATCTAAGGGAATCAAGTGCGCAGAATCCGACGTGGTTCTAGAGGCGTAAGGAGCGCGACTGTACCTTAATCGGTGTGAGACTTGGTTAGGGCTCAACTACATTCCAGTCTGAAGTTAAACTTTAATAGGCTAGTGTCTGTAGCGGCTTAATACAATGTGGTGTTCAAAGCTGGACAAGGTCTTGGGGTTTTTTCTGTATCTGCGGTTTCCTCGTTAACAAAATTTCTGGTGTCTGTGTTATTTCTTTTCCGCATTATATTTGTTAATATAATTGAAATATCACAGGTTGTGCGTTGTTCAATAAGTTGATAAATCCAACCTTGTTTGTTGCATATAACCTGATTTGTTAGAGCATTGCTCGGTCGAACTCGCATGCGTTTCTATCTCAATCATGTTTGTTAATGTTAGTGATCAAAACTATAAGTCTTGATTTCTAGCCTATTTATAGATGTCTCGGACTAGGAAATAGATAGTGTAGTTGAGCTTAGATCTCTCGGCGTTCATATCTTGAAAACGAAGAACTACTAAGGGGAGCTTGTGGAACTTCTCCGACAAAAGGTATGTGGAGACCTAAACTCATCTATCACTTGGAAAGTCTATTTCTACTATCTCCTATATTGATACATAAGTCGTGTCACGATATAGTGTTCTCTATACACATTTGATATTTCGAGCTGAATATATCTCGCTTACATATTTCTCGAAATATGTATTGGTAAGCTTTCGCTTCGACCAAGTTCATCTTATATCATGAGAAAATTTCCGTGTAACATCTTACATGGTTTGTGTGATACAATCATTTGATATAGGCTTAGAATGTTTCGATAATGATTATTTCAATATCTTGAAAATTACTTTGATGCTAATAGTGTGTGAAAACGACTAGAAGAATGTTTCAACGATTGAAATAAAGAGTTGATAATGTAATCATCTTTGGATAATAGCATATATAGTGTGTTCGCACATAAGTGTATAAATCCATAAACCGGGAGCCAAGAGTATGCATATGTGTATACGAAATTGGTGAAGGAGACAGGTTAAGTATGCTTACCCGTACGCATACTGGCGGAAGTTTTCGAACCGAAAATTTCTGCTGAGTTTGGTTTTGACAAACTCTTAACTAGTCACTTTAAGTATGCGTACCCGTACTCATACTAGCGGAAGTTTTCGAACCGAAAGTTTCTGCTGATATCTCTGGAAAAGAGTACCAAACTAGATGCGAGGAAAAGTCATTATGTCCTGTGAGTATGAACAAACGCAGCAGAAGAGCATATATCAGGATTTCATGTTCGTATTCACTGTGCATAATGATTCTTCTCTCATCTTACCGGGTACGTTCTTGGTTAGAGTCTAAATTGGACCTACTCATCATTGCCTTGTTTACACCAATTGTGCTTTCCATGGTTTTATCTGTATTGCTCTTAGAATTATCTGCAGTGCTCTTCGAATTTTGAACGGAACTTTGTGATACATCTATGTTTATCACTGTGTTCGTAAGTACAGATTCTGACTGATCAAAAATTGCACTCTCCTTTGTAGCCACACTAGATGCACTAACCTCTGGGTTAACAACAGCATTGTCAGAAGCCGCACTAGATGCACCAACCTTTGAGTTAACAACACTTTGAAGTGGTTTCTCAGCAATAATTGTTTGGTGCCCAGTTTCGTCGTTTCCCTTACAGCTGAGATCCTTATTTGTAGAACTATCGATATTGAGTGTCACCAAGGTGGTTTGATCCGGTATAGCAGAGGAGTTCTTACTCATTGTATCGTCAATCGTATCATCTGCAACGTTGTCCTGAAGGACGTTTGAAGCGAGATCTCGAATTAAGGCCAGGTTCAGTAGTTTCTTGGACAGGTCTATTCTTACTACCAACCATTGTCCAACCCTCACTGTCAACAGATTTCTTTCCTCTTCCTGGATCATTATTGTTGGTTTGTTTTGGAACCCAAGTTGGAATTACCTATTTACCTTCTTTGGAGCTTTCTTGCAGTTCTTATTTGTGTGCCCAAATACATTGCAGACTGTGCATCGTGGTGGCTTCCATGCATATTCAACTTCTATCACCACCGGTTTACCATCAATTTTAATGTTAATGCTCTCCTTTAATTCGGTTTCCAAATCATTTTCGATACACACCCGTGCGAAAGAACGCCTCTGCCCTGTAGCAGTAAGGTTGTCCATAAGAATTGGAGTTCCAATAAAACTAGCAACAAGACTGATTCCTTCATCATCCCATAGATGTAATGGAATGTTTCTTATTTTACGAAAAATGGGTCATTTGTCCAAATATTTTTAAATCACGGTTCAAATGTACGAGTAAAAAATAGTTTCGGTGAAATGGACAAAAAAAAATAGTAAGGATGAAACTGGTTTCATCCTAATTTAAATTTAAAAAATAGCAAGGATGAATCTGGATACATCCTGTGTAAATTAAAAATAAGAAAAAATATTTGAAAATAGGCATGATGAAACTGGTTACATCCTGCCTATTTTTATATTTTTGTCCATTTAAACAGTATCAAAATCTAACTGTCCATTTCATCCAGAAATTGTTGATTTTGGTCTTTTTAACCAATTTTGTGCTTATTTTAGCCCAAATGGGAATAGCCTTAATCTCTTGCAAGTCAGACTCAAGAAAAGTTTCCATGGCCCGATGATAAATAATCTGTTCGCAATAAACATGTGGCCAAATTCAAGAGCTGTCTGCCTATCGTCGTCATTCAGAAATTCCAAAACGAAAACATCGTCACCATGGATTGTCATATGAAAATCACCCTTCATGCCCCATGTTTTTGTGGGAGCGTCCTTCCCCATTGTGTACGGTAATCTGAGACCTACAAAAGTACCCAATAAGAAATTCCCACACTTGGATTTCTGCTTTGAGTTCTGGGGCAGGGACGGATTCAGGATTTTCCTTTCGGTAGGGCTGGATTGTAGCAGTCGATTATACGGCCGCCGCTAATTTTTTTGGAATACATCACATAATTAGTAGTTAAATAGTGATCCACCCGTACAATTAGTATATAGGAAAATAAAAGTTAAAGCGAACACAAATAATAGTAATAGAAAGGTAGTAAGTGGAAAAAGATTATTTACTTCAAACATGACTTAAATTTTGATCGCCTCATAGTATGGGCTAAAAATCACATAAAATTAACTAAATACAACTAATAACCTCATAGTATGGGCTAAAAATCACATATAATTAGCTAAATACAACTAACATGTGGGCTAAAGATAAAATTTAAACTAACTATCTATACTAAAAAAATTTAACCCAAAAATTAGGGACGGGCTATAGCCTCCTTTAGGCCCTTGCTAGGCCCGTCCCTGATCAATCTGGGGAGTGTTAATGACATTCTCTCCATTAACAGTTGATGGAGTTTTGTAAGATAAATCAATGGATTTTGAAACTTGCTTGGATCCATACATAAGTGACGACCATGACTTTGAACCCCTATTACCAGGCGAAAAACCTTGGTTGGACTGATTGTTATTCATAATCGAGCCATCAGTTTCTGCGCCTGCTGATTGAGAGCTTACAGGTTGTTCTCCCTTATTCAACTCCAAATCCCGAGACGGAGGTGTTGGAGGAGATGTGCGCTTCGATTGATCTAATGCATACATTAGGTCACCATCATCTTCCAATCTTTCTTCTTCGTCGCGGCAGAAAAAAAATTCACTCGAAATTCGCACCTCCGTAATTTTCGGTTCTAGAGCTTTTATCTTTGAAACTTTCAGCGGCTGCCTTACCGCATAGGCCTTGTGAAGCAGTATATCAGAGAGGACATACTTTGTTTGAGAGGGAAGACACACGTATTTGGACTGAGGATGAGAAAGCATTTGTCTTAAGGTATGTTTCATAATGTTGCCTTTTTTAGAAAGTATTCTTATGTCAATCAATCCAAGTTTTGTATCATGTTTGTCTTAAATGAATTATAAGTTTCTTTCTATATGATTCTTTTGGTACATTCTAAGGATATGCCATAATCTTAAACCCCAGGTTTCATAAACAGCACGGACCACAGTGGAAACCCATGGCCGATGTGCTTGGAAAGAATCGATATCATGTGTAGGATACATGGCGTCTTGAATTTTCATTAAAAAAGTAAAATTATTAGGGCATCTCCAACAGTAGCTCAAAAAAAATTCTACGTGGATGTCATTGCTAGACCCCCATTTATTTAGATTTTGTCCCTGAATTTTAATAACACCATTTATACTAAAACTCATCTCCAGCAGTTAAGGTTATATAATGAATTTTAGATTTAGATAATAACGCGCGCATTACAGCCCCAAGGCTGTCAACATCCGTATAAGATAGGCCCAACAAAACAAATGATTAAAAAAAAACCAATATCCCAGAACTGTCTACAATACCCCTCCATCTAAAATTCATTATATAACCCAGAAACAAACAACAAATCACCTCCACCGTATCTTCTTCTAGTTCTCTTTCTTAATCTTTCAGGAAACTCATTTCCCTTCCGATTTTATTTTCTTCTACTGGAACCTCTTTTTTTTTTTTTTTCAGAGCACAACCCCATAGTGTTCGATAACTTGATTTGTGAATCCTCTCTTGTTTCTGGTATCAACAATTATCATCATCTATGGTGAAAGAAGAGAAATGGGTCGACATAGACGATTATTTATTGCTGGATGAGTAAGTAACTTGTCTTTGGCTTTCTAATTTTGTTGCAGTGAAATATAATGTATGGTTTCATGGTATATATTTTCTAATCTGGCTGTGTAACCTGTCATATGATGAAAGAACACAAGGAAATGCTGCAATTTTTATCTTAGAATATGAGTACGTTTATGGTGGCTTACTAACAAGAGACAGATAATTGTATCAGATACAGATACAGATGCTAATTGAATGTTGTCGTCAAATTATTGCACTGATTTCGTAATTATCGAATCAGATGCAGATGTCACTGTGAACTTTTCTTGAAAGTGACATGACCACTGAAATCTGCTAAGAACTCTGAATGTTCAAATTTCTAGTTTCTGATTAGTAGTCACCATAATTATACCACTTTGTCCAATCCTAGAATTTATGCAGAATGCAGTTTTACTTTTAGTCAAATACTCTGTTTACCAAATGTTTGTTTCATTTGACCAAATGAATACTTCCGTCTTCCTATGATTTGGGGTCATGGGGTTGTGCTTTGAAGGGCAGTAAATTGCAATAATGTGGCTGACCGTATGGGCAGTAATAATGTGGCTGACAAAGCTCAAGTTTAGCAACTGATTCAAATGAATGTAGCTCAAATAAGTCTAATCCAATTACTGGAATTGCAGACTTCTTAGCGTGGACGCTTGTATTGAAGATGTTGACTGGGATAAGTATTGGAATTGCAGACTTCTTAACTGAAGCTGATGCGTCAAGCACTTTATTGTGAAACTTGGTTTCATATTCAATTTGTATGATTTCGTGTAACCATTTTTTTATTTTTATGTTGGATCTTTTTGTATACTGGTATTCTAATAAGTAGCTCACCTTTCAAGTTGATAGTCGGTACCTTAATGAAAAATCCACACCTCACATGAAAACCTAACCATTTACGAAGAACTTATCTCTTCTGATTCTGTTTGTTGTGTTGGTTGCAGGCCTGGATATATTACTCTGAACCGTTGGAGACGGATGGTAAATCACATTGGTACGAATGGACTGCTTTCCTTCTCAGAGCAAGTGGACGTGCTCGCTAAGCGCTATTGTCCTGAGATACTTGAAGTCAGAGACAAGCTCTTGACAGCGGACCTGTGGTTGATTGAAGCTGCGGGAGCCTAGAACAAAAAGACTATTCTACAGAGTAAATTGGTGCTTAAAAGTATTTATTTGATTCTCATAGTTCCAATGTATGAAGTAGTTATGTACTTGGTGAGGCAATTAAATGTTACATAGTTGAAATAATTGTGGTTCGACACTGAAAAACTGTCAATGAACAAAATTAATCCACACTTGTACTCCTGGCACCCTGCTCGCTGCGTAAGTAATGGAAGAATCAAAAGCTATATGTAAGAGGGGCATTGCGCTGGTTATCTATCATTGAGTTCAAATGGTTAAATGACTGCATCTATGAAAGCATAACTTTTTCTTTAATCAACTTTAACAACCATAGTGTTTTAAATTCTAACTTTTTTGGTCAGCTATGGACTGAGTGTCAGTCTGTACTAACTCTCTGCATTGCATTACATTTGCAAACTCCAAGAAAGGAGTAGTATCTTTCTGTCTCTGTCTCTCTTGCGTCCTGTTACACTATGCATCATCCTTCCCCATGCCAATACCTTAAATCTGTTCATAAGAGACTCTCACGATTTGCAAAGTTCATATCTACTCGGATAACTATGACAAGAGCGAATTTGTTCAAAAATCTGGCGTCTTCTGTGATCTGTTAAGATAGTAATGATACTTGTTAAACCAGGGGTACGAGTGTCTGTCAATGAAGCTCATCATCTCTCTTATGGACACTACAAGACTTCATGTCCAAATGTTGAAGACTACAAGACTTGCACCGATTTTCTTGATGCTACTGCTCCTGCATCTTTCTTGAGGCTCATGTTTCATGACTATCAAGTTCAGGTAACTCTTTCAACTTTTGAAGTTTTATAACTTGAGCTTGGTTCATATGCTGCATGGAGAACTGATTCATGGCTTTGTTTATATGCAGGGTTCTGATGCGTCAATACTACTCAACTCTGAATACAGAAACATTGGTTGAGAGATTATTTCCTCAAAAAACTTCATGATAAGAAACCGCGAAACGATTGGATTTATAAAATCAGTTCTGGAATTAAGGTGTCGGAGCAAGTCTTGTGCTGATATTATTGCTTTAGCTGTTAAAGAGTCAGTAGCCTTCACTAGTGTTGGACACTGTGGACAGATTATACAATCCCATACGCACCAACATCAATGCCGCCTCCGCTACTGATTTGTTGGAAAAAGGTTATGATTCTTATGAAGCTCCACTGAATATGCAATGCCCAACTAGACTTCCTCTTGACAAACCTTACATTTGTGCCTAATGATATCACTCCCCTAACCACTGATAAGCAGTACAACCGAGATATCATGTATGGAGGAGGTTTATTTGTTACCGACTCGAGCATCTCAAAGGATCCAAGAACATCACAGGTTGTTAACTCATTAGCTGATGATCAAAACTACTTTTTCCAAGTCTTTGCTTCTGCATTTGTGAAGCAAACAACAAAATATGTATAATGCAATGACTTGGAAGAAGACATAGATTTTCAGGTAAAACCACAAATTTAAAATAATCTGAATTTCGTTATAAATTTGACAATAAAATGTCAATATGATAAGTGCAAACTTATCAATTAAGCATAATTAGTGAAAATAGACGAATAATTAGGTTAAGGAAGGGAAGAAATTCAGAAAAGAGGCTAGAAGAATCATTTAGAATCAGGGAAGAAGGGGACACAGACAAGATAACATCACATTTCCATTCATCCATATTACATACTTACAGACAAATATATAGATGTCTGTTTACAATCGTACGACAACTACCTAAACCACCTAATATCATCCAAACATAAAACATGCACGTATCACAATATACATAAGAAATAGAAAAGTTTAGAACAGACTAACAATCCTATGTTGGCTCAGCTAAAACATTTGGACAACAAGAAGTAGATGCATTCTCTTTAAAACTCGAACTCGTTAATGAGAATTTATGACACTGGGTAGTACGAGGATTTATGGAGTCTCTTCAGTCTTCCCTCTGATATCGTATTAGATAATGTTTCTCGGGTTCCAGCTGAATTCGTTCTAGAGTGCACTTAGTTTGTAAAAGTTGGGTAACTCTTATCCGCACAAGTAACTTTACTGATATGCACCTCAGTCGCCAGCTTGACCATCTCCATGGTGGCACCAACGATGACGGCAAGTCATGTCTCTTTTTTGCTTGTCGCGCTGACGATCAACACAACTACCCAACTTTACTTTTCCACGGGGGACAACTACATGAGAAATACATTTACAGTGAAAATCTGAAAAGGATCTATCATACTCCCATGCATCGTTATCCTTTATCCGGTCACTTAGTTGGCTCCTGCAATGGTTTAGTTTGTATATTTCAACACCAAAATTTAATTATGGATCCCATCCATCAATTAACTATGAGGCAGTTTCCTTTTGGGGAGACAAAGAGTGGTCGGGATGGATTCTGGAAACACGTCTAGGGGTCATGATGTTTTAATCCAACAGGAAAAAATTTGCAACGTCGGTTAACTAAAATGGATAGCTATCTACAGTCCATTGAACTCTGTTGGTTTGTATCCATTAGAGTTTTATTTTAATAAACGGTTAACTAAACGGATGCAACCCACTATCATCTTCAGTTGCCGAAACCAATTCATAGCTTACTCAACTTACGTGATTCTGTCTTATAAATTCCAAACTGCTATACCATTTTTCTCATGTCTTCGTTTTCCATCGGTGTGTTTCTCATTCAGTCCGTAGTGATCCAAACTGATACAAACTGATTTCTAGCAGATATGTATGCGGTGAAATATACGCACAACTATGTCTATCGAAGACGTGATCGCACGAAAGTGGTGTTAAGGTTTGTGTCCACCGATTCGTCAACCATAGGGATGCTCAAATTTATGCACAACTACATATACAGGAGCCATAAGCGCACCAAAATCGTGCTAAATAGAGTATCCGGAAGCGAAGCCACCAAGTCAATTAGTACGATTGCATTTGCAAGAAAGCTGATGCAGTTGAACAAAGAAGAGGAACAGATTCGGAGATGGGACGCAGCCCTGCAAATTGAAAACCTTAGAGCAGAGAAGTTATCCAGTAAAGAGGACAACTATGTTGATAAGAACCTGGCAGTAAATTTATTAAACTTCTAAATTGATTTGTCAGTAATCGGTGTGCTTATTTCTTGCTTACTTATTTCGGTCAGTCTTTATGGCATGCTTATCAGTCTAACAACAACAAGGTACGATGGACGTCTGGAAAACGTGGTTTCTTCTTGGATAGCAATTATCCATGTCTATCCATATATGGGGAGGTATGTTAAAATTGATTAATTAAGTTTTAAGGCTTAAATGGGTTTTGTACTTTTGTTTCTGACGATTTCTTTTTTAATAGCAGATGGACATGGACTTGGACTACACGGTAAAAATTCTCATAGTTTACGGTAATTTTTGAATGATTAAACTCACATCTAATGCGAATGTAAATTTGAAATGCAGATTACGTATTTATGTAGAAATGGTGTGCTGATCGACTTCCATGATATAAAGGTTTATCTCTTTCATGTTTGATATATGTTTATTAAAATTTTCTATCCTATTACAAGCCTTTCTGAGAACTGCAATTTCTATGATGATGACAGCCCATTGAGGATGAGCAGATCATTACCGAGGAAGGGGAAATAAAATATGTTGTGACTTCGGAGGTAAATACCACGTTACACAGACTTCTATCGCCTACTTTCTAATACACTTCTATCGCCTGCTTTACACTTCTATCGCCTAATTTACACTTCTGTTTGGATTTTACACTTCTATCGCCTACTTTCTAATACAATTATCCATGTTTGTATAAAGATCGGCAAATGGGAGACCGGGTATATCTTAGTTTGCATCACGGGAGTGAATGGAAACAAAAGCACAAAGTAAAATATTAAGTTTGTGGCCAAAAAATTATTTATGAAATGAATAGAACTTATGAATCACTTATTATCAGATTGTTGTACGTGCTCCTCATTGGCGACACATGCTCCTCATAAACACTTTTACATTCTCAAACGTGGTGAAGAAAATGTACCCTAAAAATGGATAAATAGCAGCTGCGACAATTGAGAGGTGTTTAGATTCTTTGCAGAGCTCTATGCACTGTACTGCGACAACATCGTATTATGTATTTTAAATGTTCTTCAAAAATTAGATCTGTGTATTTTTTACGTTTTATGTGAAAGTTTGGAGATGTATGCACTATACTGCGACAAGATGGTCTTATGTATTTTGAATGTTCATCAAGAAAAAGATCTATGTATTTTCAATGTTTATATAAAAGTTTTGATTATCTATGTAAACGGAGGGCACCTTGCTTAATCTAATGTTACTTAGTGCTTAACTGACATGGCTCAAATCAAATTTTCCTTTAATTATTCAACTCATTAGTTTGAGAACTATTTGGTTTGGTAACATTAGCTTTAAAAGAACATGATATAATGACTTAATATGGGTGTGCTTAGTCTAATGTTACTTACTGCTTAACTGAAATGGCCCGAATCAAATTACCATTTAAGTATTCAACTCTTTAGTTTGAGAACTATTTGGTTTCGTAACATAAGCTTTAAAAGAATCAGAGATAATGGCGTAAATGGGTGTGCATGAGTCGGTATTGAACGGAGTACATAAGTGAAGACTGTTGGGTGAAATCCAAATCAAATATTGACAAAAGAATCAAGGTATGATCCCATCTAATAATAATTACATTTAAACAATGAATCTGGTGGAGTAATTATTGGACCTTTTGACCGTCCCGTTTTAGTAACGGTTGAAATTTCAAACTTCAAATCAAAAAGAAATCTGAAAAAATAAATAATCAATAACTATTGACACCCACTACCTTGCAGTTTTGTGGATTTCCAGTAGGGAGCAGTTTCAGATAATGCAGTTTTCTTGAGATCATTACTTTATAAATACACTGATTTGGAGCGTTTAAAATAATTTCTTAAAAAGTTCATGATGTGGAAGGTTTAACATGTAAGTAGAAGTCAGTACTACGACAATTATTTAACCATTCTATTGATCCATCGGTTTATTTACTGCATTACGAAATCTTTTTATCATGCATCTTTTGTGCTCTCTTCTATTTTCTTTCTTTGATTTAAGCTAATCCAGTTCAAGGTCAGTAAGAAAAATGAAAAACGAAAATACCAAATGGTGCTTTAGTAAATGGAATTTTTTGAGTGATCAAATTCTTGGATGAAAGGTACACTGCAGGACAAAAATAATATCATTCATCAACTCTGATCTAATGATCAATGACGCAAAAAAGAAGTTCACCAGTTTTTCATGGTGGGATGCACTAGGATCATCCGCTATCTGGCGAGAGCATATTTCAGAAAACAAAAAAAATAAAAAAAAATTGATTATTAACTATAAGCATTTGTTCATGAATGCAGGAGACACACGAATCATGAAAATCAAGGAAATGATGGAGTTCACGTGTTCCATAATGGTCATAATTTGGCTACCCGACCAAATGTATGCCAAGATTTTTTTATTTTTTTTTTAAGTTGTTTGTTTTATACTGTTCAAGTTTTTGAGTTTAACGATTTCATGGATTGTCAGAGGAGGGTATTGGGACAACAACGGAGGCGTGCAAGAGAACGTGCAAAAGACGAAACAATAACCCAAGTCAATTCAGATGTACGGATCATCACACAGGACAACCACAACATGCAGAAAATTGTCTTGAAAGAAGGCCAACAACATTGAATGAGTCACCAGTCCAGAGGCGCCGACGTAATACAGAAAGTGAACATCACGCAGAAGATCATCGTAACAGAGATATCCAAGTAATGTTCACAACTATATATTCTACACAGGAAGTTTTGTAGCTGCGACCAACAATAATTGTGTCATTTGAAATTCAAATCACATTATTTTTAATAGTTGCAGCTTCCACATGGTCCAAGGGAAAGGACGACAAATATAGGAATACCAAACGAAGCTACACATGCTAATGTATTTTCCGGCCTTTAAAGTTTAACTAAATACTATTTGCATTATCCTTGGACAAGCAAACAACTCTAATGTTCCTAAAAATGATTAAAAAATCCTAATTTTTAGTTAACCTACTTTAATATCTATGTTATCAGCATCAATCAGTTGCATGTTGCGAACGACATGAAAATTTGCATAGTGACACAACAGCGGAACATCACCAGCGGTGTGTTGCTGCGGGAGCACCAACGACGCAAAATATATATCTAACATCGCCAACAACATATCGAAGATCAGCATCCCAGAGGCGTCGCCGTGAGAAAGAAAAACAACTCAAAGAGATGAGAGAACAAGAATGTCGTGAGAGAGAAGCACAAAATGAAACGGAAGCAGATGCAGAACGACGACGAATACTGAAGGGAAATGGAAAAGCTGTTTGCGAAGAGGTGCGTAGATACTCAGTAATGTGTTTTTCAAACTTGGGCACGACCATTTCAATATTTAATACTTTGATTTCCAAAACTGTAGAATCCTCAACTGAAATGGATACGATCAAGTGGAATATAAATTAGAGAAAGGGAGGTTATGCGCTCAAGTGGTATACAAATTAGAGAAAAGGAAGATACACCATATGCACATGAAGATGCAGAGTCTGGCGAAGAGGTTAATTAAAAAATTTACATTTTACACATACACAATTATCATTTTTAAGTTTTAAAATATAAAAATATTCGTGCGATGACAAAATTTACAATGCAGACGACTATATTACATAGGAGAGTTGGTGTCACATCAACCGATCAAAACATTGAAATGTAAGGATTAATTTGAAGATAGAGATTGCATTAATTTATTTATTTTTAGTTTCATCTAAACTAGATTCCTATTTCTCACTATGCAAGCCGTCTGTTGGAGAAGATGATGTTGTGTCAGATGATTACGAAAATGATGAAGTAGATTACGACAGTGATGAATTATGTGATACAACTACAACTGAGAACCGGGGAGCTGCTCTTACTACTGATGTGCGCCATTTTCTGGGACAAATGGATGTCAAATGTCATCACTGCGGGGCGTTGCACTGGATGGCAGAAAAACTCACAAATTCGTCTTTAATAAACCCGAAATTTGGATCATGTTGTCTCCAAGGAAAAGTTCGCCTAACGTTACTGCGTGAACCACCTATAGTATTCAGAGAATTGTTTGACGGAACCAACGTCGAATCAGTATCGTTTCGGACATATATTCGAGAGTATAATGCGGAAAATGTATTTACTAGCCTTGGATGCAAACTAGATACAAGAGATTTGAAAGGGAGAGGTCCGAGACCTTTCTCAATACATGGGGAGTTGAGACATTTAACCGGTGGTGTTTTACCATCTCCTGGGACTGAGAGGAGGGCGGTTTACTCCCAACTGTACATCTATGATCCAGCTTTTCCATTGTCTGTCCGTGGAGAACGAAATCCTGAGTTAAATATGAATGTCCTACAGACAATTCAGAATACTATGCTCCAATTCAATGTTTTTTATACCAAGTATCGCCAGGATTATGCAATTTTAGACCAGATGAGCCCGGTCGACCAGAATATCAGAGTTTCCCTTCAATATAACAAGTCAACCAATATTAGGCATTATAATCTTACGACAGCATATAAGATTGCGGTTATCGTTCCAGAAATAACTTATAAGGAGACTGGGGTGCAAGATATTATATTGCATTTGAGATAAAACAACGGGTTGAAACAAATTTCCGAGTGTCATCCGGCGTACTTGCCTTTACATTATGTTTTACTATTTCCTTTTGGTGAGCTGGGATGGTCACCGACAATGAGGCAATGGGATGCAGTCACCAAACATATACGAAAACCAAATCATCTCAAATGGAGTATTACAGTTACCGCATATTTGAACGCACCGAAGAATATTCCACCATCTTAAGAGCCGGAAAACTATTTCAAGAGTTCTTAGTTGATGCATGGGCAGCGACAGAGCAGAGTAAGTTGGCATGGCTCAGATTCAACCAACCAACTTTGCGTTCTGACTAGTACAGTTGCATTGCTGATATGACAAATGCCGATTTGAATCCAGGTGATAGAGGTAATCCTGTTATTTTACCATCTTCACACACTGGGAGCGGAAGGCATATGCACGAGATATATCAGGATTCAATGGATATTACACGTTTTCACCACCATCCAGACATTTTTCTTACAATGACTGCAAAACCAAATTGGCAATCAGAGTGTCACTGATCGTCCTGATTTGGTGGATCGAGTTTTTGAGCTGAAAAGAAAAGCATTGATGAAAGAAATAAAGGAAAAAAAGGTGTTCGGCACGGTTGTCGCCCATGTTTATACAATCGAGTTTCAGAAACGTGGGCTACCACATATGCATGCTCTTATATTTTTAAAATATTCGGAAAAAATTCGTACGACAGACATGGTTGATAGATTTGTTTCTGCTAAATTTCCTGATGAGAAAAATGACCCAATACTATTTGACACCGTAAGCAAATGTATGGTTCATGGTCCATGTGGAGAACGAGATCCAGGTGCAGCATGTATGTCAAAAGGAAAATGTACGAAAGGATATCCAAATAAGTACACTGACACAACAACTTTGGACGAGGGTGGGTATCCCAGTTATCGTCGTCGTCGGGACGGAATAGAAGTAACTGTCAGAAACAACAAAAAGGCGTATAATATAGATGTTGTACCCTATAACCCGCATCTGTCAAGAATGTTCAATTTCCACATCAATGTTGAAATATGTGCAGGCATAAGAGCTGTAAAATATATTAACAAATACATTCATAAAGGGGGTGACCGAGCTACGATGGTTTTGGGAGAACATGACGAGATTCTACAATATATTGATGCAAGGTACATTGGACCACCTGAGGCTGTATGGCGTTTACTTGAGTACCACTTGCATGAAGAATATCCTGTTGTACAACGGTTGGCAATTCATTTACAGAATAAGCGACGGGTTTTTTACAACGCAAGGCAATCAATGACCTCGGTTATACAAACAACACAAGAACATAAGACGACTTTGATGGGTTATTTTGAGTATTATGCTAAAATCCTACTGCCCCGACCTATATTTATCAAGAGTTCCCGCAACACTTTGTATGGAGTAAAAAGGCTAAAGAGTGGAAAATTAGACAACAAGGATTTGCAATTGGAAGAATGTATTTTGTTAGCCCTAACGCTGGAGAGTTGTACTACTTACGTATGTTACTCATAACTGTTAGAGGTGCTAATTCTTTTGAAGACTTGAAGACTGTAAGTAATGGGACGTAGACGAGGTGCAAAATACATTTCAAGATGCATGTATTGCACTTGGGATTTTAGCACATGATGGAGAATCATAAAAATGTCTTCAAGAAGTAGTGGTTATGCAAACTGGAAATCAGCTGAGGAAACTATTTTGTATTATCATATCGCAATGTAATCCATCAAGACCGGAGGTGTTGTGGGAGAAATTTGGAATGAATATATGTGATGATCTACCAAATAGATTGTGAAAAATGCAATGTCAGTCGAACCACTTAACCGAGAGGGTCATTTTATCTCCAGTAATGAAGATGTCCATAAGATTAATATGGATGCATAGAAAGATTACATGGGAGACTTACACGTATTTTGCTGCTGACAAAATGATTCGGGATGATCATGGAAGGGATTCGGATTTTACAACTGAATTTCTCAACAATTTAAGTCCACCAGGATCACCTCCATTTAAGGACCTCAAAGTTGGAGTCCCATTATGTTGCTGAGAAATCTGGCACCGAAAGAAGGCCTTTGTAATGGTACAAGACTGGTGTGACGAGGTGCGGACGACACGTGATTGAAGCTAAAATCATAACTGGAGAAAAAGCTGGTGAAGTATATTCATCCCTAGAATAACTTTTCAACCTTAAGCTTCAGATCTAAACATACAAATGGAAAGACGTCAATTTCCATACGCGTTGCATATGCGATGCCTATTAATAATCCCAGGGACAATCGGTGAAGTATGTGGCATTGATTTACGTGCTCTAGTATTAGTCATGGTCAGCTATATGTCGCATTGTCCGGTGTACTGCTGCAAGGAGAATTACTTTTATTATTTCCAAATGATCAAATGTGTCTTTAGATCCGGGGTAACAAAAAGTGTAGTGTATCCCTGAAGTATTATTGTAGAATTTGATGCTTCTTTTAATTTTAAAAGAAGTAATGGTACATGTAATTTTTAATATTTATTTAGATTGGATGATTTTATTAGTTTGTTACTTTAGTATTTGGTGAAAAAACAAACTCCCAGCATAAAATATCCCCAAGGCTTGCACCAATCCTTATTTGGTGAAAACACGACTAAAATTAAAACAACAACACGCCGAAGGCGTAGGAGAGGTTGAGACCAGGCCGAAGGCCTGGTTGATACCCTAGTTTATATCTATAATCCCCTTACTAGGAAATATGTTTATCTTCCTCAACTAGTTGTAAATAAAGAGGACATTGATCCATATTTTATGCTTATAACTACTAAAGGAGAGGTAAACATGCATGGAAGTACATCATGTGGATTTGGGTATGTCCGGTGAACCAATGAGTACAAGGTTGTTAGAATCCATTACCTCAAACACGCACAAGGAAATGTTGAAGTGTACACACTTGGCAGTGGTGGAGAGCGATATGTACAGTTTCCTATCGAGAACAAGACTTTTGCGGATGATTTCCAACAAAGCATCAACCAGTTATCTCAAAAATATCGAAGTAACTGCTCACGTAAATACCTTTGCATCATTGGAAGCTATGGGAGAAAATTCAAAGAGATACACGGTTCGTCGACGTCGGGTCTGTACTCCATGGGGTGAGTTTGACAGAGTTGCTCTTGGTGGGAAATTTGATACGACGCGTTTCAGACTCAGGTGATCAGCATTATCATATGCAACACAAGATTAAGTAAGTAGTGTTGCAACACAACCCAGTAGAGCGAAGAGGTCTCAGTGTAATTGAGATTCCCTCAGCTTAAGAAGTTCAATATCTTCCAGAATACAACATCTTCTTCCCTTTTAAAGGCCTTGACAAATAAAGCTCTCACATTAAACACTGATGAAACCCTCGCTTCTTATTGGTCTAGAAAGGCTTTTTCTAATGCAGAAGTTACAGTGAGGACACTTGGCATAACTCTATTGGTTGTAATAATTAAAATTTGGTTATAATTTGGATACATCAAATACTTAACTGTCCGTAGGTAACGGTGTGAAAAAAAGTAGGTAGACAATACTTATGTTAGAATTTAAACTTGAATTATTTAGTTACACCGTATTTACACCTATGCTTAACTGTACTTTAATAAGGGTGGATAAAACCCCCTTCCAAAACGTTTAATAAATTAAAAGAAAAAACTCTTAAAAATGATTTCCTGTTAAAAAAGAAATCGTTGACACACTAAAAAAAGGAAATCGGTTGAAATCAGGAGTTCGTGCCAAAAAAAGGAGTTGGTCTTTTTTTTAAATATATATATAGGATTATACGACACTAATCATCCTAACTAATAGTGAATAATAGTGAACAATAATATTTTTGTGCCTTTACAAACGCACAACATTACATTGTGAAAGATACAATTAGTTATTTTTTCGCACGATTGGTAAGGAAAAAAACCAAATATTTCGTGGACGATACCAGATCTGATAAGGTAACTAGGGTATCAACCAGGCCTTCGTCCTGGTCTCAACCTCTCGTACGCCTTCGGCGTGTTGGTGTTTTAATTTTAGTTGTGTTTTCACCAATTCCGGATTGGTGCAAGCCTTGGGGATATTCTTATGTTGGGAGTTTGTTTTTTCACGAAATACTAAAGTAACAAACTAATAAAATCATCCAATCTAAAGAAATTTTTAAAAATTAGATGTACCATGCAATCTAGAAAATTAATAGAAGCATCAAATTCTACAATGATACTTCAGGATACACTACATTTTTTGTTAATGGATATTTATTTGATTCATTTGGAAACAATAAAGTGATTCTCCTTGCAGCAGTACACCCGTACAATGCGACATATAGCTGACCATGGCTAAATACTTGAATACGTAAATCAATGCCCACATACACCGATTGTCCCTGTGATTTGTTAATAGTCATCGCATATGCAACGCGTATGGGAAATTGACGTCTTTCCATTTGTGTGTTTAGCTCTGAAGCTGAAGGTTGAAAATTTATTCTTGGGATGAATACTACTTCACCAGATTTTTCTCCAGTTATGATTTTAACTTTAATCACGTGTCGTCCGCACCTCGTCACCACCAGTGTTGTACCATTACAAAGGCCTTCTTTCGGTGCCAGATTTCTCAGCAACATAATGGGACATCCAACTTTAAGGTCTAGCTTAAATGGAGGTGATCCTGGTGGACTCAAATTGTTGAGAAATTCAGTTGTAAAATCCGAATCCCTTCCATGATCATCCCGAATCATCTTGTCAGCAGCAAAATACGTGTAAGTCTCCCCATGTAATCTTTCTAATGCGTCCATATTAATATTAGGAACGTCTTCATTACGTGAAGATAAAATGATCCTCTCGGTTAAGTATTCGGGTGACATTGGTTCATCCATTTCCAACAGCGGATACACCGAAGATATTAGCTCATGCATGTTTTGACATCTACCCATTGTCGATGGAAGATTAACAACCTCTTCAAGATTCGTTCCAATCTACATATCAATTAATCAGATTTAAAATAGCTACAACTATGATGAATATAGTTTTATTCAATGAAATTTCATTACCTCAAGCGAGTAGTCAGCAAACTCCAAATAAGTTAGATATACATTAAATAAACAGTATACTTGGTTATGGCCAAAAATAAAAATGCAGATAATTTCATGTCCCTGTAGTACAACGGTACATCGTATGTGCGGAAGAAATTCAGCTGCATCTACAAAAGCCATTACTGCACGTTGTATGTACTGATCCTAACTAATTCTTCTAGTTAAAAGGAATAGTGGTAGTTTTGGGGCGTACAAATGAAAGCCTAAAAATAATATGAGTAACCATGTCATCCACTGTACCCGCAATTAAGATAAAAAGTAAACTGAAAGCATGTATCCGGGTAGAAGCAACTGCCATGGATCTACTTGCTTGGGTTTGAGTTTAAATTCACTACCATCTTGGATTCCACTAACTGCAAAGTCGCACAGTAGTAATATAATTTGGTTGACCCCCTTAGCACAAACCCAAGCAATACCCAACAACCTACAATTAACAAATCCAAAATTTCAATGCATAGGCGTGATTTAAAGCTACATTTAACTTCAGATTGGGCTGAACTTTACTGAATGGAAATACTCGATCCTTGTTTCCATGATTGCTGCATTCATGATTCCTTGTTCATATTCTCATTTCATTTGGTTAAGCCAGTTGGAAAAAATATCCAAAATTAACGGTCTGATAAGCAAAAATATCCAAAATCACACCAAAGTTCAGGTAAAGTACTCTGCAATGTAAAACTGGAAAATCATATGGATGATTCCAACCATCCAACACAGGTTCTTGGTTCTTGGTCATAAAATTTTCCACGTTAAAGAGTAGTCTCATTATTTTATTTCACTTATAAAGATTTACAACACCATGATCCATGAATATCCAATGGGCCTCAAGGATTTGTGGCTGTCATGAAACTTAGAATAATACGATTGTTAATTAGATATTCCCTCTGAGTATGGTAAGGTATTGGAGAGGTTCATGCGGCAGAAGCTGGTGTGAACGTATTATGGTTTCTGCAATCCAAGGCACAAAAAAGTGTACAATTTTGCTGAGCTTCAAATGTTTGCAACACAGTCCTTTAAGTTTTCATGATGAATGTTAATAAATGTATTCCCACTTCATGTCAGACGTATGATTTCCAGAACTAAAAGCTCGCGCGAATTTCCAAATATGTGTTAGCGGAAATGAAAACATTTTGGCTGGTGGTTAAGAAAATGGTATTCCCAAAAATCTAAGCTAACCGTGTCATTAAATGAAAAATTGAGAAAACCATTGCACATGCAAAATGAGAAAAGTTGTCGAACGTAATTGTAAGTCGCTCTTAATTCAGTGTTACAAACTTTAAAATGACATGACTTCCAAGAATTCACACTAAAAATACTTTACCTTCAACCCCTATTAGTAAATTTGAATGCTAGCTCTCACACGTTGAGAGTTAAGTCGGCAATTTTAATCATTTGAACGTTCATTCCACAATCCTTATGAAATAATGCATATACTCTAATTTGTTTCACTCTGATTAATTCCAAACATTTAAGATCAACCTCCAAACCTTTGCAGGTGTTCGAAAACTGAATAAATAAGCCAAAGAATTCAAGTCAGGAAATTAAATGAACAAAAGACTTTGAAATATACCGTACTGAACCGCTAACATTTCTTCAGTAAAGGGATTTTCAAGATAGAGTGCAACAATTACATGTTTTATTGCCTAATCCCATCACCCATTCCAAAGGCAGTGCCGAATCCCAACTCTGCAGCCTATAAATTTGAATCCAAATTCAACAATCGAAGTTAGTACTGATGTGAAAAGAGCAATCTTATTTGTTGCAAGTAAAAGCAACCACTGAGTGTATATCGTACCGGTCAAGACCTGTTTCCCAAGATACCCTAACAAATACATCACTTAGTGACCAATTATCCTAGTATACGTTATAAGCAATCCAGCTGAGTTTCAAAGGTCATAGTACGGCAGGCTAGGAGGCTGCATGGTACAGCAGCCTAATAACAGATTAAGGAGATCCATGACACACATAGTTAAAATTTGCTTAAAATTAAGCAAATTCCCACTCACTTATCACGTTGTTCATGTGTTTTCTTACGGTCGATCACCAACTTAAACTGCACGGGAGTTTCCACTCATTTCAAGTTGCTATCAAATCAGCCAATTGCTTTGGCTATAGTATGTAAGAAAAAATTTATGTGGATAGCTGATCTCAAATCTCAACTACTAACAAATACTAACAAATACATCACTTAGACTTACCGTAACAAAAAACGTCGTCATGACTAAAGGTGGTACTTTCAATATGCAGCACAAAAAAACCCCACTTCCTACTCATTCCAAGCATGGACTCGATAAAGTTAATTAGGCCGCCGAAGATGCTTTACCAAATCTGCATCATCCACACACAACAAACAATGATAAACACATAAACAAAGATCTTCGCTCACAACTTCAAATAGCAAGATCATTATCCAACATTTCCTTTAAAACATCAAGGAGCATACCGTGGCATAAATATAACACCCAAATTTAAAATGAAAAAGATACCAACGACGGACATAAATGTGATTTCTTAAAACCCCAATTGAATAATACATACCATCTGCCTAATTCTGATTCCTACAGAAACCATCTCCCTAATTCTGATTCCTCCCTGCAATATCAAAAGACATATATTAGTATTGATTTATAAAAATGTAATCGGAGCGACCACCTTCGAATCATAAGATACACCAAGTTTACTGAGAAGAACAAAACTAAAGCAGGGGAACTGATTGGGAGACGAAGAAGAACAAAACTAAAGCATGGAGAAACTATCGGAACTGATTGGGGGAAATTATACAAACACCTTGTATAAGAGACACCTACGCAAAATATAGAGAAAACAGAGGAGGCTGTGACAGTAGAAAAACTGAAAAAAGCGTCCCCAGATCCGTGCATGCAAAAAGAAGAAACCTGTGTTTTGGAGAGACAAAGAACGGTGAATCAGTGCATAACAGAGTAAACGGACGGTGTAAACCTTCTCTTTGTTGGCTTACAAAATCACGACCACTATTTGTCTTTCCCTGAAACAAATCCGACCACTCTTTGTCTCCCCCAAAAAGGCAATTGCGTCATAGTTAATTGATATCATCATATACGGCTGGATCACCCAAATAATATCCAATCAGACAAATCATGACTTTTTGTGTTAAATAAAATTGATTACAATATAAAAGAGAATTTAATAAAAACAAACCAATGGAATAAAAAAAGTGGAATAAATTAATTGACAACTTAAGTTTGTTCAATATAAACTTTTCTCATGACGTCTGTGATTAAAAATTAAAAAGCACGTCCAGTGGTTGGGGGTGGAAGCAACGATGATGTTGGGGAAAGAAGTGGTATCAAGTGATATTTTGGATGTGGTGGGTGTTGGTGAAAGTAATATATTTTGTTAATAATGTTTCGCCACAAATTGGTTAACCTTATTGATCGTCTTAATGATAACATAAACTCGGTAAAAATACATGACAATTAAAGTAATAACTGCAAACGAACGGTACGAATCAAAATGAATACACAATAAATTAACTTATTACGAAGTCGCACGGTTATGACACGAGTTATATCATAGATAGGTGATATTTTTTCATGTTCCTTTGTTCTGTATAACAAAACAAATTTTAACCAAGTTAGTTAACATAAAGAGAGATCTTGATTTTCCATCTTGATTTTTCCTCCCGATTGATAAATCCACCTTTGTGGTCGATCCCATGAATACACGCTTTAATTGGGAAATAATGCATTACATATTCTCTTTTTCCCATCCCAAAAATCAAAAGAAAAGTGGATAAATTTGATAGACTAAAAATAACAGACCTACATTCCCATAAAACTAAACAATTGATTTTCTCACTCACATCCAGAAGGAGGAGTGGACTTAAAAACTTTAGTTCCCCACTTTTGAGCAAACCTAAATTAGAAATAAATTTCGGAATTAGAGATAGACTAAAGAGACAAAAGAAATTTAATCCAAGAACATGATTTCGCTCAACCTTATTTCCTTCATGATTTGGTATCATCTTCGAAATCTTTATTGCCTTAATTTATCAATTGTTTTTAGTATCATCCTCAAGATTTATTTAGGGAGAAGATAAATCAATGATTGTTTAAGTAAGTGTTTATAAGTGATGTCTATGATTGAAAGTTAGAAATTCATAACTAACTGTCTTAATCTGTGCATATCATTATTATTTCATAATAAATATTTTATTAATCTCTCATGATAAATGTCTTATTAATTATCTAAATGAATATATACTCCCACCCAATAGATAACAACTATGTTAATAATCACATCAATAGATATTATGGGTAATCAGGGTAATATTTGGGAGTAGCGGTGCATGGAGCCGGTGGCGGCAATGGTGCCGGTGAAAAAGGTAGTTGTAATGGGTGGTTCTGGAGGTGGTATCATAGTTAGTCAATATAGTAAGTATGCAATGTTTATTCGATGTCGTTATGACACATATAACATTATATTTTACAAGTTGTTCTTGATTTTTTAGGTGTTAAAATAAGCTCGATCAAATACAAAAGAAAAAATAATAATCAAAATGTATGAAGAACAATTATCACTTTAATTAGTAACAACAAATGAATGACACCGGTCAAAATAATTGTTTTCACTTATTTTCGTGGTTGTGCCGTTACGGAACGGGCCAAGTTCTAGTAGCTAAATATTGTGGTCCCTAGATAAAGTGACAAGTTTAGTTGGTATATTTTTAGACCACCATTCACCACTATAATATTTAGATACTAGTTTGCATATTTAGTTTTATTTGTTACAAAGTCTGTTTCTCAATGTTGTTGCTATATCATGAATCCTTTTTTCTCCCTGATGAAACTTTAAACAAATTCCATCATTTTTAATTGTCATTCGCCAAATAAAAAATGTTAATTATTGCTAAATAAACATGTTATCGAATATATCCTCGTTTTTTGCGGTTTTCTTCTGCTTTAGATAATATGGACATGTTTTGCCATTACTATTAATGGAGAGCACGAAAAGGTATGTTTTTACACTACACTTATTTAAAATCGCTTGCTATATATGAATTAATCTAATAGACTAATATGATATGAAGAAATTGGATATTGTATACATGGGTGATTCTCCGAGGCCGGTTATAATGGATTCCTTTCGTCAGAGTGGTATTGTTGATTCACATGTCAGTCGTCTGTCTAATGTTGGAGAGGTACATGCAAATTTATCTCTTCAAATTGGAATCCGTCAAAAATGCATGAAGTCTGATAATATTATTTTTGCACATTTAATAGAGATAAATGTGCACGATTAGGAGTCTAAATTTTTTATGGATTGAACTTCTTATCACAATCACCAATAGTGTCAATTAATTTTTTACATTTGTTTTTCTTTTATTTTTTTAATTTTTTTTAAATTAAAATAAATATTAAAGGCCAGATTTTTATAGGGAGAAGATATATCAATAGTTGTAGTTTTAAGATTTGTCGGGGCGGGGCAGGAAAGAAGATGAAACCTATAAAAAACAATTGACCATATACAAGGTTATACGCGAACCAATTGTAATTGATTTAGTTTCTCATATCTCTCTCTATTCCCATTTTTTGTCATGATTTCTGTTTCTATCATTTCTCCTCGACTTCATGTGATTATGCATGATTGAGAAATAGTTCTTGATGATAAGTAAAGAGAGGAGATGAGTAGATAAAAAAAGAAATGGATCAAAAATTACAGATTATTAAACTTCGGGAAAATGAATAAACACAAATCTATTAAATTTGGAATAATTTATATCACCAAAGAGAGAAAAGTAATTCCTGAAGCTAACAGATTTTGTAAGATTAATCTGATTGATTTTGAAGTAATTTTGTGTTTTCAGTTTCCTTACAAATTTGCTGAACGACCTTTGATGATTTATTTCTTTTCGAAGTAGGGACACTACTTTGTTTTGAAGAAATGAATGAAGTAGTGTCCTACTACGCATATGCCCATAGGATTTTGAGGAGTTGATTAAAGATTAACCATTTTGTCCCAAAGGATTGTATGGATTACAAACATAATAGTAAAAGATTTGAGGCTAACGACATCTTTATTAACCAAGACCTCAAAAACAGTTAGACTTGGATCGACTGGATCGATTTTCCGCAAACATTTATGATAAATATGAAATACATACCCTTCTACATATGTAGTATCAATATTAACATGTAGTGGCAATATTAAAATCTTATCATAAAGCTCTACAGTCCATACATATTTCCAAGGCCGTGGCGTTATGGGTCAAGTTCTAGTAAATTACATAATAAACAAAGAAACACTTAGGAAATTTAACTAAATACAGTAAAATTTTAATAAATGAATAGTCTTGGGACTGCTAAATTCTATCAATTTAGCGAAGTATTAATTTATTGATAAATTAATAAGTTATTATTATATCGAAACATGCCAAGTTTAACTTTAAATTTATACAATAAGTGTGCAGTATCAAATATCTAGTGACTTTTGTCTTCAATTCTAAGTATTTTCTAATTATTTTATGGCATATTATGTGCATAAATGTATATGCTTTAATGTTAAAATCAAAATAAGAAAAAGAAAAGAAAATAAAATCATTTCGAAACTTCTCAGGGGAGTAAAAAACAATTAAAGATGAAGTCCAATGTATGATAAATGTGAACAAAAACAAATAACCTTGAACGCCTATTTTAATAAGCACCGTAAAAAAATGTTATCACACTGATTATTAATTTATATATTAGTTGAGACCTATTGGAAACTTAAAATTTTTATTATCTTATAAATTTAGCGGGGTTATTAATTTAGCACACTGGCCCAAGACGAGACTGACAAAAAATATTATCTTAGCGAAGTTATTAATTTATCGAGGATTAATTTAACGATGTTCTATTGTACAACCAAATAACTTGATCAAATGAAAAAAATTCACATCATAAATTATCATATTTAGTTAGGTTAAAAAAATATCAAATCTTCTCTACCATAATTGAAAAATTCTCCGTTTGTCTATCACCCAACAAATAGTTGTGTTCTTCCATACTTTTTATATTCCACGCCTTCATATACTACCAATTTAACAACTAAATATATTATTCAACTTTTTAAATTATTTTTTGAATTATTTAACACAAATACTATTATCGTAGAGGATAATGTCTTTTGCGTATCTGTTTCATTAATAAAATATTCGTATCTAATATCAATTATCCGAAATTTCAGATAATATTCTAAAAATTCGGAAGGACTAGGATGGAAAAATGCTAAGTTAGCCATTGAAAGATCTATTTTAGTTGTCAAGGTCTTTTAAGGAGAAGATATTTTAAGTTGTTTCAAGACAAAAGATTGATAGTTTTGTGAAAAAAATGTGAAAACTTAATTATAATAGTAGGATAGTCTCTAAAAACCTTAAATCTTCATCCAAACAGGCACAAATAAAGTAATAGATAACGATGAAACGAAAAGCTGAAACAATGTTCATTTAGTTATTTTATTTCCATGACCATGAGTACTCGTTTGTAACATCAACAACACTATTTGCCTATGGTAAGCAACATCAAAATTTTGAACAAACAATATTATGTGTATAGCTGGATCTTATATTTCACTCTGCATATATTGAGAGTGTTCGATCAAGTTCGTACGTAATCAAGCATTCACTAATCACTATGGCCAGGGATACACTAAATCATAAGCATCGCTATCCTTATTATTTTGATAGATACCGTCTCTGCGGACAGAATAGCGGCATTCGTTTTGGCACTTATACCAGTCTCTTTTCGCCGTGTAAATAGCATAACTACCTTCTGTGTATATTCCATTTACATCAGTCCACCACATTTTACACCAATATAGAGTTGTAAACCAAATATTTATCTTAAACTCCCAAACGAATTCATCACCATATGCTATTATGTGGTGTCCGAAATCTGTGTCTCTCGATTTGCACCAAGCATTTAACTCGACTCCTTGTGCTATATCATTCTTTATGGAGACGTGGGTGGGTTTCCAAACGGTAGGTCGAGATGAACACTCGCTCACCAACACTGCAAATATCACAATTGAGACAAGTGACGCACATCTCAGCATCCTGCTAGTAGTGATCATCATCATACTTGATGAGATTCAGATATACTTTTTTCTTCTGGTGAATGAGTTCCATGTACATGGGATGGAGTGCCTATAAATAGGCAAATGTTTTTCTCTCTCATTACATTTGTATCCAAAGAATCGTCGTCTTTATGCCTCAATTCAAAATGATATATGAAGATTCGTGATGTGCATGCCATAAATTCAAAACGAAGATTCCTTTTGGTTTCTTTCTTTGGTGTGTATTAGTAATATCATCATTTATCCATTCAAAATGAAGATTCTTGATATGCATGCCATAAATTCCCCGAATCACGTTTTTAACTTATACAAATGTACCCCAAATCAAGTGCATGTTTTAATTCTTCCCAGATCACTCCTTTTGACGCAATTTAAGACATTTGACATTCAAGTCAAAAATACTGGTCCGTAAAAGGGCTGAACTGAGCCAGATGTTGTGCACACTCCTTAAGGGAGTGTGCACGCGTTGTAAGAAGTGTGCAAGTACGCTTGATGTGAGTGGTAATACTTGCGGATCTTTGTCCTCATCAACCAATTCAAGGATCTTTGCCTTCTTCATTTTACCATTTTTCTCGCTTGCAGCATTTAAACCTCACACGCTGTCAACAAAATAACATTGACTATTCATTCTTTAATTTCCAACCTTAAAGATGTATTTTCTTGATTTTTGTTGAAATAAACTACAATCTAAAAGATTTAAACTCGCTTGATTTGAGTCCGACTATGTGCACCTCTAGTTAACCGGGGTGCACATTCCTCCCCACTCTATAAGCCGGATATTAACTGGGTTTTGAATTTTTCTAAGATTTCATTTTATTATAAAGTTTAATTCAGTAAATTGAAGTACAAATTTCTATGCCTTATTTTTATCTTTCTTTAATCCCATAATAACTTTTTATGTCTTTCCTTCCTTTCTGCGGTATGAATCAAAAATGAAAATAAAAACTAAGTAGAACAGAACATGGAGAAATGGGGCAAGATTATATTTTCGTTACAACTGGAAATGCTCAAAATCTAAGCCTGACGGGAGGTCCTCAAATGGTAATTGATGCTACGATGGTAGCTGTATTGGGTAAATTTAGGTTTTCTTACCATTGTTAGTAAACAGATTTCCTCTGAGATTATATGGATGGGATAGCTTGATTTGATTTACATGTTAATGGTTTTAGCTTTTCTTTGTATACCAAGATCAAATAGAAGATCTTTCTTTGTCATCAAAAGTCTTTGTTAGTCTAGTTGGATTCAATATATTCTGCATTTTTATTTCTCTTGGTTTTATCTCTTTTCTGCCTGGAATCAGTATGGACACGACAAAATCATGATCTTGATGATCAAATTAATCAATACTCAAAACTATAAGATATCAATTACAAATTTAGATTAAATGGCACAATGTTATTTTTGTTCAATAATGATGGATAACATAGTCTATTCACATTAGATCAAGTGGTTAACCATTTGACTACTAGCTATATTTTTATGCGGTGAATAACCTCGCATTTAGAAGATCAATGTCGTAGATTGTTTGACGGTTTTGAAAAATTGGAGATATTTTTTTTTTGAGTCGAATTGGTTGACCTTTGAAATGGCTCAACGTTTTATAATACGGTGACTTGGATAAATGAATTAGTATTTATTTGTGTTATTCGGATTCTAAAAACATACGATGTAGTATGTACTGTAGAGTCCACTCTGAATTTTAATCTTTTTGGACCATTTTTAAAGGGGACAAAATCAAGAAGAATCTTGACATTGTTAATACGTACACAATTATTTATGGGATGAATGAGTTCGAGTGTTGTAAAAAATTTTAACCTACATAGTTCGATATTTTAGTTTTACGCGGTCAATAAAGTAAGGGAGATACACAAGGGAAATACCATTTCAAATGATTGATAATATTTTTTTTTGTCTTTGCAAACTATAAAACATATCAAATATCGCTGGATTTTTGTGGAAGAGTACGTGAAAAATAATTCTGATAGGGTACGGCTTGGAAAGAGACATTACTTGGGAGAATGTCAAACTATCAAACATACTGAAAGAAATCATATATGAGTACATGATAAAAGATTAGTGGACTGAAGAATAAAAATATCTATTGATTTTCCCTTCACTCTTGTAATGATAAATAAACTCCATAATTAATAAAAATACTAAATTTAATATCCATATGAAAATTATGCCCGTGCCGAAACGACACGAGTTAAAAATTTTGAACACAAACTCCATAATTAATGTAGCAGCAGATTTTTGATCATTTTACAGCCGTAGATTTAGCTTTTCCAAGGAGAAATTTAGACCACTCTTTATCTTTCCCAAGTTGTCAAACTATCAATTAACTATGACGCAGTTGCCTTTTTGGGGGAGACAAAGAGTAGTCGGGATGGAGCTTTGGAAAGACAAATAGTGGTCGTGATCCTTTAGTTCAGTTGGAGAAGATCCACGTATCTAGTACAAAAGGTATGTGGAGACTTAAACTCATCTATCACTTGGAAGTCTCAACATGCCTTTTGTCGATAAAGTTCCACAAGCTCCCCTTAGGAGTTCTTCGTCTTCAAATGATGAACGTCGTGAAGTCTAAGCTCAACTACACAATCTTTTTCCTAGTCCGAGAAATCTATAAATAGGCTAGAAATTAAGACTTATAGTTTCTTCAATGTTTGTTATTCTTTATAAGGGAGACTAGGGTATCAACCAGGCCTTTGGCCTGGTCTCAACCTCTCGTGCGCCTTCGGCGCGTTGGACTTCATAATTTGATTACTCTTCCGGCAATTCCTTTGGCACCTAGGATGTTCAAGATGGTTAAATTGAAATGAATTAGGATTAACACTATAAACTACTTATATAGAAAAATTTGAATGTCGCGTCCAAAAGACTTCAATTCATAATTTTGCAGCGAACTTAAAATGTTTACTAATTCCGCACTTCATTCTTAGGTAATTAACAATAGATTGCAAACATGATTTGGTCGCGCTTTTGGCATATCCAAATCCTTTCCACTCATTTGATATACTTAATGATGTGAATCCATATTTTCACTACATATTAAATGATAAAAGTCATCAAAAAGTATTGATTTATGCGTCAGAAGCTGGTGTGAGCATATTATGGGTTCTGTAATCCAAGGCATAAAAAAGTGTACAATTTTGCTGAGCTTCAAATGTTTGCAACACAGTCCTTTACCTTATAGAAATGAATGTTTATTATTCCCCCGGTCACGTTTAATATTCAGAAGTCTCCCCATCAAGTTGATTTTCTGGCATTGTGTTAATGGGGAGACTTCTGAATGAACTTTGTTAATTGTTGTTCACTGTCATCATCTCCGGATTTTAGGACACTGGGATGCAGGGATATCAAGCTTCCCTTCACAATAAAGCGCTTATCTATTGATCTTCATTGTAATTGGTTTTATTGGTGTGTTTTACGTTGAAGCTGGAGGAGTTGGAGTCTAACAGTTAACAGTTAGCTCGAGGGAACCTTCCCCTGTCAGAAAATTTGGTAAGTCATGCTTCTGTTTCTTCAATGTTTGTTATTCTTTAAATTTTGCTAATAATCTTATTTTATTCTCTGGGTTCTCAGAATTTGTGTTTAGTATTATATATTTTCTTCAATCGGGTATGTATGCATCTGTGGAAACAGATCATACTGAGTTCCGCGTCTCTGGTGACATTTAATTTATCATCTACTGAATTTTATAGTTGGTGGATCATTCTACTTGAAGTTTTTTTTCTCATATTGCAGGCCGTCCGAAGGAAGTTGCTTGCTTGGTATTGATGAGTCCACAATGTCGCATGTATATTTCAGATCCTTTTTATATCAAAATTCAAAGATGGAGTCTCCATAATTAAACATTATATTGAGTTCAGGGTATCTGATGACATCTAAGTAATAATCCAGTGAATGCATAGTTTGTAAGTCATTCTCCTTGAGGTATTTTTTTCATATTGCAGGCTATCTTAAGGAATTTTCTTACTTGGTATTGATGATTCAACAGTGTCGTTGTGTCGTTATCTGCATAAAGAATTGATAAAAAACCAAGGAGTTGTTCACTTTTCACTTTCATATTGAGTTCATTATGTCAGGTTGTCGGATTCTTTGCCTTGGAACCTTTTTTACTTGAGATACAGATTAAAGGGGTTCATTTGATCAACATCTATAGGTGGAAATGCATTTGGACAGGGCGAGACGAAACCGAGCCACACCAAATCATAAATCCTAAGCATGGTTAAAAGTAAAGAAAAATGATGGTTTTCGGGTCCATCCAGAACATAGCACGGGCACAAAATCTAGTATCAATAAAAAAAAGCAAATGTCTTCGCAATAATATCTCACTATTTACCAAGAGCCTCGCTTGCTTTAAACTTTCTAGTTTCAATGTAAGGAGCTGTAAGAACTTGCCTCGACGCTTTCAAAATAGGGATACGATGAGTGGCATGAAAAAGACCAACATCAAACGAAACAGGCAAAAGGGAGAGACAGAGCCGACGTGAGAGAAGGCTCGGTTAGCACATGCCATTTATCTGATCATGAGTTCGTCGTACCACATCCTGCAACTCAAAAAAAAAAAAATGTTCGAACATCTTCAAACCCCCAAGGGATTGTAATTAATAAGTTTTTTATAGTTGAATATGAGAAACAATATTGATCATCAATAATACAGATAGAAAGATACCAAAGCCAAAAAAACAAAAGAAACACAAATAACTGTTATTAAAAATTTCAAGTTCCATAAATTCATGCGCATTAAAAGGAGAACCTACCCTGCCAAATGCAAAACCTTATTTCAATCTTTGGTCTAGTACTCAGCCAGAATACACCAATGAAGCGGCAATGTCAAATTAGCAACATTGAGGTGTTATGTGATAGGACGATTAGTAAGTATGGCTCATCACAGTAATTCCAAGAATATGTATCTCATTTTGTTTACTGGAAAATCGTTTTCTTTAAATATGCCTGATCCGGTACTAACGATGACCTCCATTTCAACCTGCAATGAACAAAAATTTAAATACTATAGGAAGCAGTCCAAAAGGTCATTAGCCCAAAGCGCACTGTACCATCAAAATTACGCTACGTTTCATTGAAAACTAAGAAAGTTAAAGTTTTTTCCTTTGGGCAACATGTTTTTCCTTACTGCTTTCTTCAAATATAATAGAGCATTAATGCATCCAATTATAAACCGAAAGAGAATACGACAAAAGAGAAAAATGGAAAAAAATAAAGGTCAAATAAAAACACTTCAACTCAACAACAACAAAATTAAGGGAAAGCAAGAGATTAAGTACTAAACAGTAAAATTTGAAACGGTATAAAAGTTAAATGTATGAAGAATTTCAATGATTCTAAAATCAACCATATATTTAGGGAAGATTCTATAAGCAATTCTTTTAGTGGCATCTTCTTTATTATTTCGTCACGTCGTCTTCAATGAGTGCAATTTTCGACTAAAAACTTCCCAGGGTGTGGTACATTTTAAGTTATGCTAGGAGTGCCCTCCTTGAAGCATCATTTAAGTATATTTTCAATGACGCGGACCTACATAAATTCCTTCGGGCACAGTAAGTAGTTCGGTGTGCATTTTGTGGATATTATTTTTGAAGAATTTCTGTGCTGGCTTGAGTACATTGAAGAGTACACCCAAAGTCTGTGATTCTGCAGGTACGTAATTGAGTAATTGATTTGCGAAACTCAGTTACATTTACAACAACTAACCATATGAACAAAATCCTGGGAAATAAAGGATGTTAAGAGGGACTAAAGAGAACTTCAGACTGAAAGTTACCCTTCTTTGTACAACAACACGATATACAACCCGAGTCTCCAATGGAGCCTGGGAGACCTCACAAACAAAATCTGCACGTGTTATCAGTTTATTGGTGTCCGAAATTTGTAATGGTTTCTGCGGTACAAAACAATAAATTTGTCAAAAGTGAGTAGTTTGAACAGACAAATAACTTGTTCTCTAAAATCTAATAGTAACTGAATTTTGCAACAATTCATAGAAATGTGGGAGAAGTTGCCGAAGAAAGCATTTTTATGAATGATTTTGGTCAGCAAATGACAATTAGTACAACAAAATTAAGTCGAAGCAGGAAATGATAATTATAGACGTTATCACCATTAGTAAAATCCACTATTGAACTGCAATACTTGTGAAAAATTGTATTTGAGAAGGAAGACTAATCTCACCTGTAAAATAAAGAAGAATTCCACCAGCGTATTAAGTCCACCAAGACCACTATATTTCTTTCTAAATTTCTCAACTTAATCATCATAAAATGAAATGGATGATTACCTGACTATAAATGTTAGCATTATCACGCCAACAAAACCCAAGTATGGATGTTTTTTTTTCATTCCTCTGCTCCTTAATAATGTTTTGCATTCCCCATTTTCACTGTTCCCACTCTCACCTGCAAAATTCACATCAACAAACTAAGTTCTTCTTTAATTACATCAAATCCACCGTTTGTAAATCGAAATCATGTGTGTAACTTATTACCTTGAACGGGAAGGTGGCTCATCATGTGCAAGATGAAGTTGGCCACCAGAAAACCCTCTCATTCTTCTCTGTATATGCTTTATGGATTTTGCGAGACGGTTGGTGGTGTAACTTATGCCCACACCAACGTCGCTACGGCAGAGAAAGAGAAAGAATCCAGAAACCCTGTAATACGGCCATTCAACTGTGAAGAAGAAATCAAATGCAAAAGAATTTTTCTGAAGTAATTGAGAGATAACTAATTACAATTTCCAAGGGATATAGGATTCCTAATTAACCGCTTGGGATTTGTACGCCTGGGCAAAATTTTGAACAACTTTTATGCAGCAGTTCTCCACGTATTAAAACTGCCAAAACGAACCACCAAGATTTGATTAGGTCGCGACATGTTTTAGAGTGTTAAAACTGTTTGGGATCGAAGAAACAAAGGACCGCGGATTAGTGCGCAAATCTGAAAATTGACGTTGCAGATCTTCTCCAACTGAACTAAAGGATCACGACCACTATTTGACTTTCCAAAGCTCCATTCGGACCACTCTTTGTCTCCCCCAAAAAGGAAACTGCGTCATAGTTAATTGATGTATGGACAAAGAAGGTCCACTTGTTTCTCTTTTGTTGTGTCATATATTGACCAAGAAAGAGAGAGAATGTATGAAGAAACTTTATGTTAATGAAATCAAAGAGATAGAGAGGAAATACTTTCCCCATCTCAATTTCAAACAAAATAAAATCAAACAATCAAATATATCAAGACCCAAATCTAACAATTGGTATCAGAGCATAGATCAAGTGAATCTGATCTTGGAGAGTGAAAAAATCAATTTCTATCCATTAAATAAAAAAATCAGCAGCATTCAAACTTTTCAAATTCTAGATAAAAAAAGAAAAAACCCAATTTTTTTCAATCAATTATCAACCAAATCAATGGCAAGTACTAGCAATTCAAGTTTATACATTCAACAACCATCAATACCTCTTTTCCATGGAGAAAATTATGATTTTTGGGCCATCAAAATGAAGACCTTGTTCATGTCACAAGATGTGTGGGAGATTGTAGAAGATGGGTATGATGAAATTGAAGATACATCAACTCTCAATCAAGACCAAAAGAATTTACTTAAGGAGAGTAGGAAGAAGAATGCTAAAGCATCCATGTACATCCAACAATGAGTTGGAGACACTATTCTACCAAGGGTAATTCATTTCCCTAAAGCTAAAGAGCTTGGGATATTCTTCAAAAAGAGTATGAAGGTAAGAAGAAGGTAAGAGAGCTAAAATTACAATCTTATAGAAGAGATTTTGAGAATCTTAAAATGAATGAAAATGAATTTTTGAATGAATTTTCATCAAGAGTTGTTGAAGTTGTTAATAATATGTTGATGTGTGGTGAGAAGATGGAAGAAAGAAGAATTTGTGAGAAGATATTGATTTGTTTGCCGAAGAAATTTGAACCCATTGTGGCGGTTTTGGAAGAGACTAAAGATTTCTCTACATTTAAGTCACAAGAATTATGGGCTTCCTTAAAGGTGTATGAGCAAAGGTTGTAAAGACACTCCGAAAAGACAATTGAGAGTGCTTTTCAATCAAAATTGAGTTTGAACTCAAAAAATTCAGCAATGAAGAAGAATGAGTACAAGGGTGAATCAACATCAAACTTCAAAGGAAAAGGAAAATGGAAGAAAGGAGGAGCAAGCTCCAACAACTACACAAAGAGTGATTCTTCACAAGGACCAAGATGCAATTTTTACAACAAGAATGGTCATTTGGAAAAGAATTGTTAACTTCTGGAGGGTGTTCTACCAACGAATCTTATTCGACGTAGATAAAGTATTTTTGCCGTGTACATTACAAAGAAAAAGATAACTACAAGGGAGACCAATCTATTATGTTTAAATGGTTGGTAGTTACTATTGGCTGAGTTTTCGTTTGATGATATGTAATGTTTAACACTGGGAACCTATGCATTATGTAATGTATTTTATAACTGACGAACAATCCCTTTGGTTTCTATATAAACTGATTAACTACCTACAAACCAAAAAGAGGGAAAAAAATACTGAAGGAAAAAACTCCATGTCCTGATGAATAAATTTGGAATAATTTGGGATTACTACTCATTCATTGGCTGCAACTATTTTCTCAATACGGTGATGGTTTTAGGTTTTAGCACTACGGGAAAAATATACATCTACAACTGGAGATTTACAACACTTCGCTATACATCGTAGAAAGTCCTATGTTTTACAACTGGTTTCAAAGGAAGAGTTGTCGTATATCATCACTACCAACCCTTAGGAACAAGGGGTTGCGCTAAGAAAACAAACAAAAACTCCTTTAGCAAAACTGTTGTGACGACATTTAGGTATAACAACTTTGTTTCATAAGTGTAGTGACTTAGCCTATCACAATTCTCACAAGTGTTGTTGAAGAACACAAAAATATGATAATGAAAAATACGTTAGAGGGGAGATTCGAACATGAACCTAATGCATGGATGTCTAGCTCATCGACCATCCTTACAGTTCACAAGTTTAGTTTTTTTTTTTTTTAATAGAAACGTATAACAACACTTATAAGTGTTGTTGAAGTTAAAATATAGAATGTGGGAAAAAATGAGGTTTGGGGGATTCTCATTTCTGCTAAATTTTTCTCACTTCTGCTAAAAATTATTTTGGTCTTCGGTTCTACTAAATTTTTCTCACTTATGCTAAAAACTATTTTCTCTAACACCCCCCACTAAATTCTAGAAATTTAGGCTTTTTGAGATTGGGTAGAAATATCCAAAAGAGGGTTTGTTTAAGGTTTCAGAGAATATTCTGATGGAATCTTACATGTGAAGGGTTCATCTTTACAAATTTTTAAGGTTTCGTAGAATATTCTGAATGAATCTTATCTGTAAATGGATGGATTCGTCGTTCTTACCAAATTTTTGACTTATAGTAGTCCACTCATGGCCAGGATCGATCTGGGAGCCTGTTATGCATACAATATGCAGAAATAGGGTTTGTTTAAGGTTTCGTAGAATATTATGAAGGAATCTTACCTGTAAATGGATGGGTTCGTCGTTCTTACCAAGTTATTGACTTATACTAGTCCACTCACGGCCATGTTTCGATCTCGGAGCCTGGTATGCATACAATATGCAGAAATAGGGTTTGTTTAAGGTTTCGTAGAATATTACAAAGGAATCTTACCTATAAATGGATGAATTCATCGTTCTTACCAAGTTTCTGTTTTAGAGTAGTCAACTCGCGGCCAGGTTTCGATCTCGGATCCTGGTATGCATACAATATGCAGAAGTAGGGTTTGTTTAAGGTTTCTTAGAATATTCCGAAGGAATTTTACCTGTAAATGGATGGATTCATCGTTCTTACCAAGTTTTTGACTTGTAGTAGTCAACTCCCGGCCAGGTTTCGATCTCGGAACCTGGTATGCATACAATATGCAAAAATAGGGTTTGTTTAAGGTTTCATAGAATATTCTGAAGGAATCTTACCTGTAAATGGATGTATTCGTCGTTCTTACCAAGTTTTTGACTTAGAGTAGTCAACTCGCGGCCAGGTTTCGATCTCAGATCCTGGTTTGCATACAATATGCAGAAATAGGGTTTGTTTAAGGTTTCGTAGAATATTCCGAAGGAATCTTACCTGTAAATGGATGGATTCGTCGTTCTTACCAAGTTTCTGACTTAGAGTAGTCAACTCGCGGTCAAGTTTTGACCTCGTAGCCTGGTATGCATACAATATGCAGAAATAGGGTTTGTTTAATGTTTCGTAGAATATTTCGAAGGAATCTTACCTGTAAATGGATGGATTCGTCGTTCTTACCAAGTTTCTGACTTATAGTAGTCCACTCCCGGCCAGGTTTCGATCTCAGAGCCTGGTATGCATACAATATGCAAAAATATATTTTGTTTAAGGTTTCATAGAATATTCCGAAGGAATCTTACCTGTAAATGGATGGATTCATCGTTCTTACCAAGTTTTGTTTGTGTTTAAGGTTTCGTAGAATATTTCCATGGAATCTTACCAGTAAATGGTTGGATTCATCGTTTTTGTGCACTTTGAAACTTCTTGGTTCATAGTTTGTAACTCGTTATACCGAACTTGAAGTTTGAATCGACACTGAGCTTCATTTTCATAAATTTCGATGATGTATCATGCTAATTTTGAAGTCAGAACTCTCTCAGAGCTTCGTGGTTCATAGATTATATGCCATTATACAAAGTTTGAAGTTCGAATCGACATTGAGCTTCATATTTATCGATTTTGATGATGTATCATGCTAAGTTTGAAGTCAGAACCCTCTCAGAGCTTCTTGGTTCATAGTTTGTATGTCGTTATACCACATTTGAAGTTTGAATCGACACTGAGCTTCATATTTATCGATTTCAATGATGTATCATGCTACTAATGTGAACTAAAGCTACTTCATGACCTGTATGACTAGTCGATATTACTTCATGACCTATGTAACTAGTCGAAATTCTAACCGGAAGCACAAAGAGAAAGCAAAAAAGCACAAAGAAACACACCAATTATCGAATTCATTTCTTATTTTTCAGCTTCATTCTTATACATTTTTTGGATTTTTTTATATCAGAATGTCGATAACAATATGCTAAATTTATTCATTTTTTTTTTGGATTTTTTTCGTGTCGAAGGTTGATAATAAAACCGAATACATGAGTGCGTATTAGCACAAAGAAAAACACACATGCTTCTTAATCCGTATGAGCATCCCAAAATACAATCTCAACCGTGAAATTATTTTCCCAATCCGTATGAGTGGATCAAACAAAATCTGGTCCGTCCAACATTTTCATTCACCCACCAAACCCTCCCTCAACCACTCGAACTCTATCTCTTTCTCTCTTTCTTCCTCTCCTCTTTCTCTCCCCCGAAGAACACCTCTCTTCTTCTCTCAATCCCTCTTCTTCATCTTCATTACTTGATTGAATCGACCCATATTAGTTCTCATCTGCAATTTCCGGTGAGAAACATCACAACCTCAGTCACAGAAACTCATCAATCGAATACCTCAGATCCACCTTCTACAATCCCTAAATCAAACGAAACCCAACTTTAATCGTAATATGCTACCGATTTCTTCTTTCACTGATTCAATCTCAGAACCCCTTTCAATTCGTAATATGCGATTTAGGGATCAAATATGGATGAATTTGCATATTTGTTGTTGTTGATATTCATGGGAAGTTAGGGTTTTTTTAAGATGATACTGTGGATTTGATGGAGATTGCTTAAGGGTGTGTTAATGACTAGATTTCGAAGTTTATAAGGAAACTGAAGATTGGGTTCAAGTTAGTTCTGAAATCAGTAAAAAGGTGAGATCAAGATTAAAGATGGTGAAGAATCAGAGGAGAAGAATTTAAAATTCTCAGGAGTGAGGGTTTGAGAGTAAAGTTTGGGGTTTCTCTCGATTTGATTGTTGTTGTAGCCGAGAACAAAAAATCCAGGGTTTGATTGAGATATGGGTTATGGCTTGAATGAATTTGAGTTGATGAATTGAACCGAGATAGAAGAGATGGTAGTGGATTTGATTGCAGAAGGTGGTGCTGTGTTTTATACCAATTGTTTTTATGGGAAAGAGGACTAGCTTGGAGTTGAGATCGATGGGGGTTTCATATTTGTTTAGTCAAGAACAAAAGATGAAGAAGATACATCTACTGAGAAGGTAGATTTGTCATGATCTCAAGAACAAGAGTAGGATTAAGTTTATGAAACCGAAATAGAGTGAATTTGATGTATGGTTAGGACAGGTGAAGCTCCAGAATGTGATGCTGTGTGAGTTGTAAGCAATATTGCAGAGCTGAAGAACAATGTGTTGGTGGTGTTAATTCACAACAAAGATGAAGTCCATATGGTAGTGGTGACTTATTATGATTAGCTTCTGGTGGTGCTGTGTTTTTGTATGCAGTGAAAGAAAGATGGGTTTGGTTTGTTTCTGCTGTTACCTGTGATGGCAAGCTGGTGTTGCAGGTGATGTTGCAATGGAATTGGAATGGGTATTTGCAGTGAGGTTGTATCTGCAGTTGAATATGTGTATGTTGCTTATGAACACAAGTTGCAATGATGGTTAATGGGTGAGCGGAATGTATAGCTTCGCTTGGCCGGTCTCAGCAATCTCCGCAACCAGTCGGTATAATTCTTCAAGACCCTTGTGATTTTTGTTTTCTTACTTTTCAGTTTCTATTCCCTTGGAAATGACTTATTACCCTTGAGTTTGGGTGGTGGAGTCACTTTTCTTACTAATTTGTGCCTTTAAGCTTATGAAATTTGCTATGATTAATAATTTGCTGAATTAAGTCTGGAATCCTTTTAGATCAAAGCTTTCTGCTGCTGTACTTGGTGGTGTTGACAATATTTGGATTGTAAGTATTAATTGTGTATAATGTTTGGGATTTTTCACTTTGTGTTTTTACTTTTTTTTTTCTTTATCATTGTTTTAACATAATGGTGTTTGATTTGCAATTTCAGGTACCGCCTGAGTTAGACCTAGAGGTGGTGCTAGTGGAGGAGGAGGAGGTAGATGGAGTGCTAGTGGTGGTGGTAGTAGTGGTGGTGGTGGGAGAAGGACTTATGAGCCAAACCCATTTGATGTTGCTGACAAATTTGCTGAATTAAGTGCTACCGAAATTGAAGGAGGAGAGGAGGGTATCTAGAGAGTTGTCTTGCCGGGTGAAAATTGCTAAGTTCTTTGTTTGAGTTTCTGTTTAATGATTGTTATTAGTGATGTAGATACACTTTTCTAATTTCTAATTACTCATTTTTGGTTTTGTGGTCCTGTAGATACATGATGAAGCGAAAAAGTTCTCTTATCAGACTGGTGTTAAACTGGCTATGTTAGTTGGTATAATTCTTTGAGTAGATTTTGGTAGTGCAGTTGATTTTTTTCAGCATTTTAAAATGTCGTATATCACATAATTTGTAGTTGTACTATGTTCTTCGTTCACACACATACAGGAGTTCCATGTTTTATTTTTTTGTAGGTTCATTTGATCTTAAGTAGTGAATGTGGCTTTTTATTGATTGTCCATGGATTGAGTCTAACAATCCATAATTATAGCCTATGGTATTGACATCTGCTAACTATTGAGAGAGGCACTGCCTGTTTTTTAATTGAGGCGCAGTTGCTCTTTTCTACCCTGTCGTTTGTTAAATACTATGAACATCTGTGTGTCATCTATAAAGCAAATAAATTTGTTTGTTTCAGAAGAAGATTTAAGTCTGAATATTTTAGAGTAGCTAAAGATTATAAACATTAACCTTGCAGTACTTGCACAGAACTGTTACATTTTCAGCTCGAGTTTGTTTCAACTTCAGCTCTCGCTTATGGCTTGTGTGAGACAATGACATTACAAAGTTTTGGTGGAATATTTTTTCTTTCCTTCACTTTTTTATTATTGAATGCCTTAACCCTGTTGCAGTTTCTTTGTTAATGGTTGGTCAAGTGCAAATATGGGTTTTAAAACTGTGATATGTTTGTTTGAGCGTTACCTTTTCTGGTTGTGCAGGGATGCCATTCATGCTAGAGATTTAGAACACCAGCAGGCATGGTCTCGAGTTCAAAGTCCATAATCTTAACTGGATGAACATGGCTTGGAGATCTGGTTTACAATCTCCTATGCGTTCAAGAGATGCAGCTCCAATACAGACACCTCCTGTCGTTGAGCCTTGGTGCCGAGATATTCTTAGTTTGTCTACGGAATGTCAACTGATAGTGCATTACTTTTCACAAAATCTCAAGGATGTGGTGCAGCAGCAACAAGTAACAACTTATGTAACGGAAAGATTATTGGTGCACAACATTTTGCAGCAGCTGCTGTTACTTAAATGGTTTTTTCCATAAACTAAGCATCTCCTCTTGATGGTGATGGGCACGAAAGGTTTGTGTTTGTCTCGGATTCTCAGCACTGATACCAGCAAGTCAATGGTGAGCAGTTACACGATTCCAAATTCGAATCAGCACAGTTGCATACTAGGGTGAATGTTCTCATATACATTTTAATCTTTTTAGAGTGTGTTTTGGAAACTCCACTTTTGTAACAAACATCTATATCACTGCCATTTTTTGAATGTGTGTTTAAGACTAGCAGGTTAACTTGAATGAATGTAAATGTGTTACACTGGTACGTTAATGTGAATGTGAATTATTTTCGGCAATTCGGTTTCGGCCCTAATTTTTTTTTTCAAAATAGTATTATGCACACAACTCCAAACAAAAGTTGTATTTTCGTATTCATCTACTGAAAACAGAAGTTGTTACTTTAAATATTACAATCCTTAAGGGTGTTGTGTTAGACATTACGACTATACTGGTAATTGTTGTTGCATATGTTTCTACGATACGCTACTTATGTTGTCCACGATTTTTCTACAATACAAGCAAGAGTTGTGTTAGGTTATCAAAAAAAATCGAAAGAGAATCACAACATTGACAAACTATTGTCGAACCATGAATCACATCACCCTTTACAACACTTGTCAACCATTGTAGAAAAACTTGGACTTTCTACAATACCCCCGTTCCACAATGCATGAAATGGAGTTGTCGTAGGGGTACTGCAACTCTTATCTTGTGTCGTCAATGATGATTTTTCCCGTAGTGTAGACAGAATCACCTAATCAAACGATTTCTGACTTTCATCTTCGATATCACAAGTTCTCATGAATAATAACGCGGGGAAAAATTTTGGGGTTTCAATGGTTTTAATATGTGGATGGAAGGGAAATTGGGGTTTGCAGTTTCATTTTGCCACCATTTAGTATGAATATGCCGATGGTTACTGGATGTAAGAAATGTGGGCTTAATGGTGGTGATGAACCTAAAAATTATGTTTTCAGAAACTTAGGTTATAACGATAAAAATGAACGACATTAGCTCCAAGAAATAAGAATATAATTTAATAAGGGAAATGGGTATATAAGCTGCTACCTGTCATGAAAGAATATTAGGAAATACTATTGTAAAACACGATTTTAGCAAATATTAGACATGAGAGTCTCACTAACTGAATTAGCTACTACCAAGAAGTGAGATAAGAACATACTTCCCTGATCACTATCGTAACAATGCTTTTTGTGGATAGTACTTGGAACTTTTTAAGTTTTATGTGCATTTTTGATAATGCCCGATGAGAATATTACGTCTTCCAACCAAATTTTAAGCGCCTACTGTGTAGACACTCCCGAACCAGCCGGTGTGTATGCGCCGGGTTAGATGCTTGTTTCAATAATTATCCTCACGATGAACTGCAAATCGAACCTGAGAAATATATAAGAGTTTACAGAAAAAACTTCAACAATCACTTATTACTGACAACAATCAAACTCCCGGGCCATTTAGGCACGGGTTATATACTAGTAAACGTTACAGTATTAGATATCTTGTTGCTTTACTTAATGGATCTTTTGTTAGCTAAAGCAGAAGTAGCTGAAAGAATATACATCTCTTTTACCATTTAGTGCTTGGAAGTGTGTTTTTTTCTTTATTAAATCAAGTTTTGCCATTTGAGTTCTCGAATAGAGAAACAATGTGAAGCTATTCTAGGATTTATTATGGTCCACCTACTAATATAGGTATGATTTCCGGTGTTTATGATAATGCTGGAAACTTAGTTGTTTGACCATTCTTTAGTCTATATGTATTTCGGTTTACCTTCATTGCAAACCAATGGATTCTTTCTCTGTTTTACTGTTATGCGTTGAACAAAAATTACTGTTATGCGTTGAACAAAACACTTGCTAGGTAGAGGATTTGGTTCCCATAAGAAAATTAGATATTCACAAACCATATATGTTTCAGAGATTTAGGAGGTCTGACATAGGTATTTTAAAGTGTTTTTATTGATTATATTTGTGGGGGTGGAGTCCTATATTGTCACTCACATACGTCTTTGCTTCGAGCATCTCTCGATTATGTATGAATTTAGTATAGTAGCTAGGGATTATAATGCAGTAGTATATTTGAAAGGCAGGGTATCGATATACTGTATGTACACATAATGAGTCTGTTGGCAGGGGAAAAAAAACAACTACCCGAACATCTCTCAATTATGTTTCTCTATTTCCATTCTCTTTTCTCTGTTTCTGCTGTGCATTATATTTCTTTTGATGTTTGTGTGGTGCTTTGGCAGTTGTTGGTCTGGATTTAATTTATGAGGATCAGGAGATGACGAAATTTTTACAGTCTTTACATAACTATCACAGTCGTGTCTCTGTCTGCAATTGAGGGTGAAATAAAATAGAAAAAGTAGATGTTCACAAACTTATTTTTTATGGTTCCAGTAAATCTATGAAATTATCTCATTTAGTTTTGGAGATTTAGGTAGACCGAATTAGGTAATTTCTCACTCCTAAAATGACATGACATAGCGATAGTGTAATGCATCAGGATAAATGACTGGCAGAATCAAATTTATTGTAGCTACGCTTGGTGAATTTTTTGACAGGTCACAAGTAGCGGAAAGATATGTCTTTATCACAAATTTTGATTGGATGAATTGAGCAAAGATGAGATTATGTAATCGGTTAATATTTTTTTTATTTTAGCTTGCTCGTTGTTTTCATGTGTATAACTGATTCACTTGAAATCGATTTATCATTCGGTGTAGGAAATGGAATTCTCGGATAAATATTTTATATGAAGATATTGTAGGATTTATCAAAGCAGTCTTGTTGTCATATTTCAGTTTATTATGTTCCACCTACTAGTATAGGTCGATGTCCATGACAATGCTGGAAACATAGTTGTTTTGTTGCTTGATCGTTCTAAAGTCCTTGTGTATTTGGATTATTTACCTTGATCGCGAACCAATGTATCCTTTCTATGTAATACTGTTCTGTATTGAACAATAACTTGCTAGGTGGCGGAGTTATTTGTTTCTTGTAGGCCGTAGGAAAAAATAGACATTCTCAATTAAATTAAATCTTATATAAGTCAAAATGATAATTGTAGGTTCGAGCAAGAGAGGGGAGAGTACACGCGGAAGCAAATAAAACGATTACATTGGTAATAAGTTTGGTGTACATTAATTCATGACTTAACATCCTACTTATAGTCTCACAAGCTTGATGATCACTCAAACTACTTTCCTAATAAAAGCAAACTTTAAATAAAGCACACATTACTAACATAAACAAAACTCTAAATAGAACTTTTCTAAAACTCTCTAGAACCGGCACAACTTGCTTCGACTTCCAAATATGACACAATGTATCAACAACGTATGTTGATCCACCCTGACATGTCAACAATACTTGTTCATCCATGCACTGTATCAACAATACTTGTTGACCCACGAACCAAATTACCATATCTTGGTTTAACTTCCAACAATAACGGTTAATTAAACATTGTTGGGATCATACAAAGCAGTAAACTTAACTGCTATTAAACATTCTCAATCTGGTATTGTTTGCAGTAAACTTAACTGATATTTATCTCTTTTGGAGATTTAGGAGTACTGAATCAGGTAATTTAAGACGACGGTGGAGGCATACATTGTCACTTGCATATGTTTTTACTTTGTATATCTCTGAATTTATGTAGCAGTAGAGTATTTGAAAGGCAGGGTGTCAAATATACTCGGTGTACAGACTCTATGCTTTATGAATCTGTTGGCAGGGAAAATACACAACTACCTGAACATCTATCTATTGTATTCCCCTTTTCTTTATATCTTCTGGGAATTATGTGTTGTTTGTTTTTGTGTGGTGCTTTTTTTTCTTTTTTTTTTTGCCTCAACTGGCTTTTATTACGACACCTTTAAAAACAATTGCAGAAACAAAGTAATGTTGTGGATATTTATTACATTCGTTAGACTCGTTACAGAAACAATTGGAGTCAATGTCTTGAGGGAACATTCAGGACTTTGAGCATTTGTTTCTCTTATAGGGCTGGTGTTTGCTTCACCGGGATATAGAGCTATTATTATCTATATACTAAAATGGATCGGATAGTACTTCGGGTAGGAATAAGTACCTTACAGCTATTATTATCTATATACTAGAATGGATCGGATAGTACTTCGGGTAGGAATAAGTACCTCCACCTTTAGAAAGTGGAAATCTTTCAATATCTAGCTCAATCTTTTCCTTTAAATAAAAAGAGAAAAACTATGTTTACTTTCCTACAAATACACCGCCTATGTAGCTTTGAACAACACAAATGAGTATAGTTGTCCCAATATGGTCTAATGTGCATTATATGATCTCATCTTATGCTAGTCACATTTTTCAAATGACATGAAATTATTTGATTATCATCCAATTTGGTTACCTTCTTAAGCGAGCTGATATCAAATGTGCATTACCTTGATGTAGGTCTGCCTCTGGCCTGGATCAACCTAAGTTAAATGGAGTCTTTTATCGCTCTGCTCAAAATATGAAACTTCATACACCTTGAAGTTTATAGTACGAAAAGATGTTTTTTTGAGGTCCTTATACTCATTATGCCTAGCATTGAATGGGGATTAGTATATCATTCAAGCAAACACAGCAATATGCCAATATCCCTTTCGAAATAAAAAAAGAATAACCTATTTCGAGGGGGGTTTAGAGATTTTTTTTTCCAACACAAGGAATTATTTGATTCTCACATCCCAAAGAATATCCATGATCCATCGGAACAATTATTTACGGGATTTAATGATTCCTAAGAGCAGATTCATCATTTTACCTTAACTCCGGTAAATACTTCTGCTACGAAGAAGGGTTGTGGTAAGAACGCTCAATTTTTCGTGTTCTTGCTACGGTTAAACAATCCTCTTCAGATAATTCGTCCAACCCAAGGATAGCTATAATATCCTGAAGTCCTTTTAACGTTGTGAAGTTTGCTCAAGTCTTTTGCGCAATTTCATAGGTAGAGAAAATGCCTCGAGCCAATATCTGAGTACCAGGCGCTACGGCGCTAAAGTAACTCATGCCATACTCCCAGGAAAAGCTCGAACGGATTAGACGGTGACCAGGTTTTTAAAGAACAAAATTCGCAAATAAATAAGTAAATTCCCAACTTTAATCTATCCAAACTCTTTCAACTCCATTCATGAAATTTTTGTCCGGTCTTTCTATTGAATGGATTATTCACATTCGTACTTTTTTTAGGAAGAGTGCCACTGTGGTCAGGCATTTCTACTGTTTTCGGCAGGTGAAGCTCTGTCGCCTTTCCATGTGCTGCAATGGCTACACCAAAATCTGCTATCCACTGTTTGTGTTCACACAGATCGTAGGCAATTAGCAGAAAGTGTCAATCACCATTCACCGGTGCAGAAATGTTTTCACTGACAAATTACAGGCAATGTGTGACCTCATAACACATACTTCCCACACTGCTGGCATAGATATTTTCTTTCAAGGAAGCGAAAACTCAAATACATAAATTGTGTGAAATAGTGTTTGATCCCGTATTTCTAACTGATTTTCTTTTGTGTCTAGATTACAAGCAGTAAAAAATATAAATAGATAGAATAAATGTTCAAGATTTCCATTTTAATTCATCTGTATTCAACAATATCAACGCTGGACAGAATAAGAGTGGAACTGACCTAAAATAGGCTTAGTTGATTAGAGGTCCACTTGTCTAGTTTATCCTTCACTAAACTAACCACAGCGATATGAAAAGAGCTTATGATGACATGCTCGATGAGTCGATGTTATTTTATAACCTAGTTGGTGTATACATGAGCATGAAGACCTTTTAATTTAGTATCTCGTCACCAAATGATGCTATTTTAGGCAACCAGAATTAGGAGATAGAATGAAAACATAAACAACTGTTTGAGTCTTGAGTGATGGAAATAGTAGAAACATGATACAGGATATCCTTTCCGAATATGTCTGATGGTGTATTTCCACGCCATGCAACAATTACCATAGCCTGCAACCGAAAATTATAAGAAGATAACTTATAGTGTATCCTTGACAAATTAAGAATTTGAAACTTTAGATAACCAGGTTATGTTTGGTGATTCTTATGCTAAGAGACAGGTAACAATGTGCAGTACTAGCAGTACCCGTCAAATACCAATAATACCTGAAATGCCAACAAATACAATATCCACCACATCCGATCAAAACTTCTGAATTTAGCCCATTTCAATGAATTACGTGGATATCGCCTCAGAGATTGTTTATTATTATCTCCTCCTGAGGGTACTGATTCAATCGTTTTTCTCCTTTATACTCACCGAGATTATTATACTCGCGAAGATTTTGGTTATTATACTCCACCTGAGATTCTTATGTATTGTCACCCTGGTGCAAAACAATGGAGAGCATACGAGTTTTCAGGTGTGGGATTTTCCAATAAAGTTTCATTAGTTTATATTTTGATTATAAATTACTGGAAATGGGGTGTAATCATAATTTGGTCCAAGAGATTGAATTAGTATATGGATTGGACGGTTATTCTGTTAAGAAAGGACCACTTATACATTCCAAGGACAGTCTGGGTGTCTTTTGGGGAAGTATTTCGAATCGAAATATATTACATTCCAAGAGGTTGTTATCAGAGCTTTGTAACCGAAACTGTAATATCGAAATTGGATGGCCGCTGTAAGAATTGGGTAAAAGTGGAAAGTTTGGGTGACCGTGTCATCATACACAGCTTTCTTGCAGAGCCTCAGACTTGGGTCTTTCAGAGAGTTGTGTTTTATACGCAAGTGGACGATATAGGCTTGTACAGATATTCTTTGGAAGGCGACAGTATTTCGTTATTTGTACCATGTCCTGATATTAGTTCCCCATGGCTCGCTGCTGAATGGCTCATGATTAATGCAACTGAGACAGTTGATGATAGTTTGGATAAGGATGAAGTCATGGGTCAAGTTGTAAAGGCAACGGAATGCAGAGCTAATGTAGATGACAAGAATGACGAGAAAGGGGATGCCACAGAACTGAGATCGTTTACAACCAAGATAAATGAGAATAATCTCCTAATGGTAAATGAGAATTATCTTCTAACGGTAAATAAGGTAACCGGATAATATAAACTCTATTACATCCCGTTAGTTTGTGGGGGAGAGGAACAAACGCTGAGACTAGAACGAAACCGAATAAATAATTATCGAGGAAGTCCTTTGGTGAAGATGTCAGCATACTGGTTCTCAGAGGGGACGTGTAAGACTTGAATGGCACCAATACGACCTCGTTCATGAACAAAATGTATATCAGTCTCCACATGATGTTTGGTACGTTGATGTTGAACAGGATCTCCAAACATACATATCGCACTTACATTGTCACAGTAGACAATAGTAGCACGTCGTAGAGGTAGATGGAGCTCTAGAAGAAGGTTGCGAAGCCATGTTGTTTCAGCAGCTGCATTTGCTACTCCCCGGTGTTCGGCTTCACCGCTGGATCGAGAAACTGTTGCTTGACGCTTGGAGGACCAGGAGATGAGATTGTCACCAAGAAAGACACAAAAACCAGATGTCGATCGTCGAGAATCGGGACACACCGCCCAGTCAGCATCAGAATATGTTGTTAAGCCAGAGATAGAGGAGACCGAGAGAAACAATCTGTGGTTGACGGTGCCCTGAAGATAGCGAAGGATTCGCTTGAGGGAATGCATGTGAGGCTCACGGGGGTCATGCATAAATAGACGTACCTGCTGAACTGCTTATGCAGTATTCAGCCGAGTAAAGGTGAGGTACTGAAGAGCACCTGCTAGGCTTCTATATAGAGTGGGATCCGAAAATGGCGGACCAGAGGTTGCACTGAGCTTCAAATCGGTGTCGACTGGAGTAGCCACTGGATTACATTTTTTCATGGTGGCACGGGCGATGATATCCTGTGCATATAAGGACTGAGACAAAAATAATCATGAGGATGAACGAGTAAAGTGATACCCAGAAAATGATGTAGTGGGCCAAGGTCAGACATAGCAAACTCTCTCTTCATCAAATCAATGAAGCGGCACAGGAGAGCATCAGTAGAGGCAGTCAAAATAATGTCATCAACATATAAAAGTAAGTATGCTGTTTCGGATCCTGATTGATAAACAAAAAGTGAGGGATCACATACACTACCACGGAAACCACAACCTGTGATAAACTTGGCAAACCTCTTAAACCATGCCCTGGGAGCCTGCTTGAGGCCATAGAGAGATCTACGTAATCTACATACGTAATCAGGGTGAGCAGAGTCAACAAATCCTGGAGGATGATGCATGCAAACTGTCTCGGTTAGATCACCATGAAGAAAAGCATTCTTGACATCTAGTTGATGTATGGTCCAAGATCGTGATGTAGCAATAGTGAGAACAGTACGAATAGTAGCAGGTTTAACAACCGGACTAAACGTTTCAAAACAGTCAACTCCAACTTGTTGAGATTTGCCATTGGCAACAAGACGAGCCTTGTGTCGCTGTAGGGATCCATCAGCATTATATTTATGACGAAACAGCCACATGTAACGAATAACATGAGCATCACGTGGTCATGGTACAAGTTCCCAAATATTAGTTTTCATCATAGCATTGTACTCATCTTTCATGGCAGCATTCCAGTTTATGTCCCTAAGAGCATACAAGTGAGAACGAGGAATAGGCGAAATATGACGTAAGGTTTGAACATGAAGATTAAGACGATTTATAGGGCGGAAAATGCCACGAGAGGCACGAGTGATAGGTCGGGTGGGATCTGTAGGAATGGTAGTAGACGAAGGTGCTGTGGCTGAGGGTGTATTGGGAGTGGTAGTTAGATCTGTAGTAGAAGCAGGAGGTGGAAGTATGGTCTGCTGTGAAGTGGAGTGAGGAGAAGGAGTGGGATTTGGATTTGCTGTAGAAGTACGAGGTGGCAGTACGGTTTGTGGAAGAGTGGAGAAGGAAGACGAAGTTGAATCGTCGGTAGTGGGGAAAGAAGAAGATGAAGTGGAATTGTCAGTAGTGGGCAAAGGAGGAGTGGGCAGGATGCTGTGGAGTGGGGAAGCAGGACGTGGAAGATTGCTGGACATGGAGTGGAGTGGGACAGATTGCTGGATGGTGCAAGCAGGGCGTGGAAGATTGCTGCGTAGAAGATGATTGGGAGTGGGAGCGGTGGGAAAGGCGTAAAGGTGCCGATGAGGTGGAGTGTAGGTATTTACAGTGGGTGAGGGACTATTGACAGTCGGAGTAGTATGAGTAGAACCGTAGGAAATATGGTGTGAATGAAGGGGAGAAGCAGTGGAGGAATCATTTTCAGACACGGGTGTTGGAGGATTAGTGAAAGGAAATACATTCTCGTCAAAAATTACGTGACGGGAAATGATTATTTTGTTCGTGGAAAGGTCAAGGCAGCGGTATCCACGGTGGTTGGGAGGAAAATCAAGAAAAACACATTTAGTGGAGCGGGAGCAAGTTTGTGAGGAGTTGTGGAAGAGAGATTTAGATAGCAAAGAAAACCAAAAGTATGAAGATGGTCATAAGTTGGTTGGCGTTGATAGAGAATAGACACAGGAGAAGAAAAATTTAGGATTTTTGTGGGGAAAATATTATGAAGATAAACAACCATAAAGAGAGAATAAACCCAAAATTTTGGTGGAACGGAAGCGTGAGACATAAGGGTGCGGGTTATATCATTGACACGGCGGATCATGCGTTCGGCCTTGCCATTTTGAGAGGAAGTTTGGGGGCAGAAGAAGAGAAAAATTAGACCATTAGTACGAGCAAAATTTTGAAAAGAAGAGTTGTCAAATTCACGTCCCATGTCGCATTGAAAGCTTTTACGCTCAAATTGTGTTTGAACAACAGATCGAAATTCTAAAAATTTGTCATAGACTTGGGATTTAAATTTTAGAGGATAAACCCAAAGATAGTTAATGAAATCATCCAGTAAGATAAGAACGAAAACCGGTATCAACATGTAGAGGAGAGGTCCATAAATAGCTGTGAATGATATCAAACGGAGCAAAAGTATTGGAATTTGATTCATAAAAAGGTAATCGAACATGTTTACTAACTTGACATGAATGACAAAGTTTAGAATGTTGATTCTTATTACAATGAATATAATTATCGGTACGAAGAACATCTAAAACAGCCTTGCCGGGATGACCAAGGCGGCTATGCCAAATATCTGGCGAAAAGACAGCAAGAGAAATGGGGGAAGACTGGGACGATATTTGTGGTAGCACGGCAGAGTTGGTGATCGGGTAGAGCTACCCAGAACTATTACATCGAAGGATAATCTTCCTCGAACTCAGATCCTTCACAGAAAAACCAGAAGGATCAAAATCTACAGAAACACGATTATCAGTGGTGAACTTACGAAAGGATACTAAGTTTTTGATAATATCGGGAAAAACAAGAGTATTTTTGAGTTGAGGAGTACGAGAGCGAAAGGTTATGAACTTGGTACCACTAGCAGTAACTGGAATACTATTGACATTGCCAACTAAGATAGATCGTACATTGCTAGAATTGAAAACGTTGCGTAGATTATCTGGATCAGCAGTAAGGTGTGATGTAGCACCGGTATCCATGTAGAAAGCATCATCGGGTTGTTGTAGATGCATAGAACTATTTGCCTCAACAATGTCTGTGAGCTTCAGTTGTTCCTTCGCCATTGATTTTAATGATTTAGAGAAAATAGGATCGTAGGGGGCTGATACCATCTTGGATTTGATGATAATTTCCTTGAGGAGAAATGTTCTCCTTGGAAATAATATATATAAAACCTTAACAATATCTCTTGTGTTTACAACCAAGATAAATGAGAATAATCTCCTAACCGTAAATGAGAATTATCTTTTGACGATAAATAAGGTAATCGGATAATATAAACTCTGTTAGTTATGTTTAAGGGTGCAGAGGAACCGAGCCGGAGCGATGGACCGAACCGGAATCGGTGGAACCGTACCTGGTTTTGGACCGAACCGAGGTACAAGGTACAGGTACCGGTCCAAAAAATAGGAACCGAGGTCTGGGGGTACAGGTACACGGTCATGTACAAGTACCGTGCCGTACCGGACCGAATTTCCCGAATGATTAGAGCCGTTAGATTTAGGGGATAAGGGATCAGTATTAGCCGTTAGATTAGATGGGGGTATATAAGCGAACATTATAGGGTTTCCGTTTCTCTTCTCATTTTCTTCTTCTTCTTTTTTTCGTCTCCTCTCTGTCTGAGAAGGGACGAGCGACAATCTTCTCCATTACAAATGTTGATTAACAGAGACGAGCGACAATCTTCTCTTCTCCATTACAAGTGTTGATTCAAAGGGTAAGTGTTGATTCAAACGGTAAGTAATTAAGATTTGTAAGCGAACTGAACCTACTTTGAATCTCAAGTGTTGATTCAAAGGGTAAGCGAACTGAACCTAGGGTTTTGTAATTGAGATTTGTAATAATTCTGAATCTTCTGAGAATCTGAATCTAATAATTCTACCTTTAATCTTTTGATTTTTCAGATTTGTAATTAAGACTTGTTCATCAGATTTGCAAGAGTTGATTGATTTGGCTTGGATTTGGTAAGAATTCTATCTTCTTAATCTTTTCTTTTGATTTTTCATTACTTTTGTTAATGAAATTAGGGTGTTAAATAAAATCTGGGTTTTGCTTTAGTTTTGTTGTTTAATGTTTGAAAGATTGAGATCTTATCTAATTGATGTGTGTTTCATTGAATTGTGATGATATGCTCTGTTTTATGTTACTGAATTTGTGATTTTAGGGTTAGGGTTTTGTTTTTGGATTTGTTTGGATGAGAATTGATCAATTGAATGATGTTGAGAAGATCCAGATGTTATCTTGATTTTGAGTATGAGCTGCAAAATCTTTGGATTGAAAGTTTAGCTGAATTGCTAATAACAAGCTAGTACTTGTCTTAATTCAGGGTTCATGTTTTGTTATTGATCTGGTAATGTGTATCTTGATGTGTGTAGTTAATTTGAGAAATTAGGGTGTTAATTTGTTTTGGTGGTGGTTTTGTAGTTCTCATCTTAATTATGAATTGAAGTTTGGTCTTCTGGATGTTGATCGTTCTAGGATGTTTAGCTGATTAATGAATTGAGTCTAATGAAGAGTTGTTATGTATGTTGATGGGTTAAATGAGTTGTGATGCAAGCTGAGATGATATTGAGTTACTAACTACTATTATTTGTTTGGCAGCGTTACTTGGTCCTATCAACACTGATGACACCACAAGTGCTGCTGATATGGATTAGAAGATCAAGATTCAAGACTACTGCATCACTAGCTGCACTGCTAGTTGTTCTTTTTCAGATTTTCTCATTTTCAAGACTTAGTGTGTGTGTCTGTGGCTACTGCCTACTGCTAATTGTTGCTTTTTCGGATTTCCCAGACTTTAGTGTGTGTGATTGTGAGATTGTCAGTTTGTGTGCTACATTGCTACTGCCTACTGCTACTCAGGTTTTCAAGACTTTGTTTGTTTGGTTTGCTAGTAATATAGCTACTTATTGATTGTTGCTTTGTTCTAAGTATGAGTTATTGCTTAATATATTGAAAAACAGGTAAAAAACATGTACTTAGATTGTCAGAGAAAAAGACATATTTCTTTCTGGAAAAGAACCGATTGGAACCGGTACCGTACCTGGTACTGGATGGAACCGGAACCGAGGTACAAGGTACAGGTACCGGTCCAAAATTTTGGAACCGAGGCTAGGGAGGTACAGGTACTCGGTCTCGTCAAAAAACCGAGCCGAACCGTACCGTGTGCACCCTTAGTTATGTTCCACTGTGATATCATGTGGTTGATATCAGATTTTCTTCGTCTAGTAGATTACGTGCATTTACGTGCTGTGAGTACAAACTGTCGGTCAGCAATAAACCTGACAAGATCCTTTTCTACTCGGACTTTTGCGGACCACAAATATGTCCCCATGGCTGGTTTTTCCTGTCCGCGGTCAAGCCTCCTACGTTTGTAAACCCAATGCATGACAACGAGAGCTACCTTATGAAAATTCCTGGATTGCTGAAAGGTTCTAGAATTCGATTCTGTCGCTGAGCTTAGGCCAGCTAGGTGACGGCTTAGAGTCCCCAAATCTTAAGGGCCCCCAGATCCTATCTATTTCCCATTAAGTGCTTGATTAATTTTTTTTCTTTCTTTAGTTCTTTTTCTTTCTGGTTTGATTTCCCATCTAGCCCACTATGCTGTTTTTCGGTCCTTATACTTACTTCAATATTCAAGTTCTAAGATTTCTCCTTCCATAATTAGAAAATAAGAACTAGATTTTTGCCATTGAAATCAAAGTAAATTTTACCATTTGACATTTAATTCTTCTATGATTTTCTCCATTGAAATCAAAGTAAATTTTACCATTTGACTTTTAATTCTTCTATCTAGTTTCCACTTCCAAAAACTTTGAATTTAAAAATCTGCTGCCTCAAAAAAGAAAGAAAATCAACAATTCAATTTAGTTGTTTTGTATGAATATGATGCAAGTGCTTCAGAAAAATATATGTCAAGTTGGGCAATTGGCAAACAACTAATTTTACAGTTTGTTATATCAACTTGAAAGTTATCCAAGGCATGATATGGGTCCTCATATATTAACGGGCAAACTTATATGCAAAATTGAAACCTTTTGAAGTTTTTGCCTGCCAAACAAGATATCCAAATAAAAAATTTGTTGATTTACTTAAAAGATATGGAAAACTGATATCTTAATGTATGTCATGCAAAATTTTATTGACATTTATACCAACAATTTGCTTGTCCAAACACAGTTTGGAAGTTGATAAAGTTATTTCATATGATTTTGATTCGAAAAGGGCATGAATATCGATCTTTGTAAGATAAGGTGGTTTTCCGGGTTTTTTAGACATCTTTTCTGGGCCAATTTTATCATTTGATTATCAAAGGAGAGAAAAAACTGGCCTACAGAGGCCCCTGTTAATCTAACTTCGCCTAGAGCCCCCATATAATTTTCTACGGCCCTGCCAAAGATGGATGGTTGCTCATGTCAAAATTCCAGAAGATATTCTTCTACAATCCTTCCACAAGATCAACCGTCGAACTTCCTGAAATTCCATTCGAGATTCTCTTCTCAGGTATCTCATTCTCGTCTTTGCCGACTTCTTCAGATTGCATAGTCGTTGGCATTGGTAAAACATCGACTAATAGGGTAGTAATCCTTTCTATCAAACGTGGAGATGAGTCGTGGACATCCAATGACTTTGGTTATAATCCGTATTCATCTCCCGGTAGGAAATAGGGTATTAAGAGAAATATGTGGATTTCCAGATAAACTTTAACAATCCAGTTTTCCGGAGGAGTTTTTTATTGCTTAGACCTTAACGGAGTTTTGGGGTATTTAAGTTTGAACATGGCATAATTTGGGAAGTTATATCCATAGTTGCCCTGCCAGATTGTGAGTTTATCTACATGAGTTTCTTGGTGGAGTGTGGCGCACTACAAAACATAAGGCCTCTTGGGACGGTCAAAAAACGTCCCAAAAGGCCTAAAATTGTCCCAAAAAGGTATTAGGGACGGTTCTTTTACCGTCCCAAGATCCACCGTCACTAATACTACTAAGGACGGTTCTAACAGGCCGTCACTAATACTTCTAGGAACGGTTCTGAGTTTTAGGGACAGTTCTGATAGGCCGTCCCAAATGTTTTCTCGACGTCTAGAAAACCGTTTCTAGAAGAAAATTCCAACGGTAGCATAATTACCCAATAATAACGCTTAAAAAACGTTGCTAAAGTTTGAAAATTTGGAAATGTACTTTTTTAGTTTCTTTGGCAGGATGCCTTTCCCTTTACCCTTTTATACATTCATTCACACACCTTTTCGTCCCAAAATACGTTCTCATTTATGAAATCAAGTTCACAAAAATGATCCAGTCATTTACAGCAACAAGAAAAAAACACTCTCCAAAAACAATCAAAAGGTGATGCTCTCAGACTACCAAAGTTGTACACAACTTGGACATAAATGGTGCACCATCTACAGTGGAAATGTATTTGATTGCTTCTGGTCCAGAACGACCCTTTATTGCTCCGTAGCATTTAATTCCTACCATCTATCATCATCGAAAATCTACAACAAACCAAAGTTAGTATAGAACGTCATTGATTGATGGAATCTTAACTTGCATACTCAGTTCATGGTTACGAGAAAATGGAAATGAACAAAACAAATAGGCATACCAATAAATAGTATTGGGACAGGGATGGAGGAATAAATACTCAGTTTATGGGTTTGCATTTCTAGTTTGTGTTATGCCTTTGGAGGAGTTCTAACTCACCTCAATTAGAACATTTGGGATAAGGCCCACATCGTTGGCACATGGCACCAAAATTTCCATCGATCTCCCAGTCGCTGTCGCATTTACTATCACGTAACTCATGATAAAGCGAGTTGGATACAGGTTTTGTAGGATACCTCGAGTCCTTCGTTTTTGCCGTTTGGTAGCATTACTGCAAACTTTAGCACTTATTTCCCATATTTACGCCACCAATGACCACCGACAATACTTTACACTCTGTTTGAACAACAATGAAGTGATCGCAAATGAACTACTAAGAAAAACATTTTTCATAGGCGAAGTTTTTACCTGAAAAACAAGATTCCATATCTCAATGCATGTTGGGTCATAATTGTTATCAATTGAAATTCTGAGTGAAGTGACCAGTATTTCCCATCTCCCAGAAGTTATCCTAATGAAGGCATAATAAGGGGAAAAAAATAAACGTGAACTCGACATACTACTAGCAGTCTCATTTTTGAATCGCATATTCCATCAATCATGTCACAGAATTGTTATACCTATGCTATTCTTTATTCCATTCATTTTAAAATAGAATAGCACACAACAATCATCAATCATGTTATAGAGAGATAGAGAGGCAGAGAGATTTATACCATCCAGAGAGAAGGCAATTGAGCAAGGTCATGATGTAAGGAACACCTGAGAATTGTTGAGTCCGTTTGTTTTTTCTGATTCCACGGAATGTCACTATGCAGATTATGATGGTCATTATCAAGAAATAGAAGTAGATTGAAATCGTTGGTTAAATTAAATTACTAAGAGGAATTAACGATCACCATTGGTGTCGGTAAAACAAGAAAGATGATAATTCAAGAAACCTAATTAAGCAAAGCATGAACCATAATTAACCCAAAATTTGCTATTAGATTCTGAAAGAAGACATTAATGTCTAAATTCTGTAAGACCTTGATGAAATTTATCATCCCTTTAATGGACAAGATCAAAAGAACATAGGGAGAGAGATAACTTACAGTGGAGACAAGAAGAGAAACAGAGCAGTTGCATTCCCGTTTCAGAGAGACATCATACTCTATAATTAACAAAATCAACAAAGAAAATCACATACACAAATAACAAAAGGAAAGAAGCTATTTAGCTAATGATTAAATTTTTATAAACCTACCACAGATTCCAAAGACGAAATGAAGGATATTCATACATATTCATAATTGATTAACTTGAATGGTTCTCCTCTAAGATCTTTTATCGAATAAATTGAATGCCATTCTTGATATGCCTCACTAGCACTCGAGGTTTCTATTTCAGTCTCCCCAACCGAATCTATTTCTGGAATATTGAAAGACCGACGAGGTTGTGTTTTTATAACCACTTCCTTTTGTTGATTATATACATCCTTGATATAGAAAACCTGTTGGGCTTGAGATGCTAATATAAACGGTTCATTCACATAATATCTTCTACTCATATGGACACTAGTAAATCCAAACTCATCTGTTCCTGCAATCGTCCGCCAATCGCATTTGAAAAGAAGAACTCGGAGTTGACCCACATACCGGGCCTCGATAATATTATTCACAACTCCATAAAAATCATTTTCATCTTCAGCTACACCTTCGTCTTCCCGATGGACACATAGTCCACTATTCTGTGACTTTCGTCGACTCTCCCACTCTCTTGTATGAAATCTAAACCCGTTGATAATGTAGCCATTGTAACTCAAACATTCTTTAGCAGGACCTTGACTCAAAGAATATAGTTTATCACTCACCTGACCATCTTTATGCAATTGGTATATCTATTCATACATACATAGAGATGTTCTTAAATGACGAAAAAAACGAAGTGAAAATCATTAAAATCGCAAAGGAAATTGTGTTACAATGATATATCGATACTTAATTTAGTTTCAAACCAATCAGGAAATTCTTTGGTGTGTCTTCTATTAACCTCGGCATCTCTTAGGCCACGGCTTCGCAGCTCTCCTTTGTGCTCCCTGCAGGTGCAGTGCTTAACATAGTTAACCACAACAGTGCTAAAATATTAATAGATCATGAACAAGTTAATGGCTATCAGAACACAAATAAATCACACGCGTACTCCTCATATGGCTGCACTTCTTTGGTATTCAGCAAAGCATAAAGTTAGATTTGTTTCATCTCTGACTCCGTAAGTTGTCCCCAAGTTTCAGCTCCAAGGGGACTACCGAATTGTTTGAAAACTATAAATCGATCATCAGGTTGTGGCGCCTCATCATCATCGTTCCTTTCAAGTTTATTAAATTTTGTAACAACACTATTCAAGTAACGCGTACAAAAAGTGATACATTCATCTATGAGGTATGCTTCAGCCATCGATCCTTCGAGGCAAGCTTTATTCCGCACAAAAGACTTCAACTTACGCATATACCTAAAGTAATTACAATAAGATTTCAAAGGATGCAAAAATAGCGATCATATATTAAGATTTTACAAAAATAAATATTAACCCAAGTCATCAATGTAGTTAGACAAGTATTGTACATAAAATAAATGAATACCCTTACCTCTCGATCGGATACATCCACCTATACTGAACTGGACCTGCATCCTTTGCTTGTTGTGGTAGATGAATGGGCAAATGCATCATCACAACAAAAAAAGATGGGGGAAATATTCTTTCCAACTTGCACAAAGTAATTGCAATTCTATCTTGTAGTTTATCCAGATCCTCTATCTTGAGAACCCGTGTGCACAACACTTTGAAAAACATACATAACCCACTCAATGCTTCCAATATATACCCATACAAGTGTCCATGTAACGCAATCGGCAATAAATACTCCATTAGTACATGATAGTCATGACTTTTCAGACCCATAATCTTTCGATCCTTAACGTTCACACACCGAGAAATGTTTGATGAGTATCCATCGGGAACCTTAATATCCTTCAAAGTTCTACAAAAAGATTCCTTTTCTTTTGGCGACATGGCAAAAGAAGCTGTTGGCACCACTACTTTGTCTCCCTCTTGTCTCAAATGTAACTCAGGTCGTAATCCCCAGTCCATCAGATCCGACCGGGCCTTAAGATTGTCTTTCGTTTTCCCTTCTACATTCATCACTGTGCCCAATACAGTTTCACAAATATTCTTCTCAACGTGCATCACATCGACATTATGAAAACATATAATTGAGCTTAAGTACGGAAACTCATGAAATATGCTCTTTTTTTTCCAGTTGTGTTCAAAAGTAGCCGGTGTTGTTTCTGTCAGACCAGTCTGTTTGGCGTTCTTACCAAACTGAACTTGTCGAAAATGAGTCAGTTGTTGATCGATTTCATCCCCATTCATCAGATGTGGTGGTTCTCGAAGTTCTTTCTCTCCATTAAAGGCTGACTTCTGGTGGCACCAATGATGACCAGCAGGCAAGTATCGGCGATAACAATACTTGTCCCCATTGCTCAGTCGTTCTGAACATCGGTCAGGCCCACAGCACGGACAAGCAAATTCCCCTTTGGTGCTCCACCCGAAAAGCATATCTAGTGCAGGAAAATCACTGATGATGCCAAGTAATGCTGCACGACATTTAAAATTCTCTTTCTTTGAAATGTCGTAAGTTTCAACACCTTCATCCCACAATTCCTTCGATTCCTCTATGAGTGGTTGCAAATACACATCGATGTCGTTTCCTGGGGATTTAGGTCCATGAATTATCATAGCCAAAATAAAATTTTCCTCTTTCATACACAACCGTGGTGGTAAGTTATAATTGATGAGAACCACTGGCCATGTACTATGTGGATGCAACATATTCCCAAACGGATTCATCCCATCAGTTGCTAATGCAAGTCTTACATTGCGAGGATCAGTTGCAAATGTTGGGTGCTTCATATCAAAGGTCTTCCATGTCTCTGCATCACATGGATGCCTCAAAACTCCATCTTTGGAAAGTCTTTTGGCATGATATTGCATATCAGAAGCGGTCTTCGAAGACATAAATAACCTCTGAAGTCTTGGCTTCAATGGAAGTATCGCAATTGCTTTACCGGAATGTTTTTACCCCTTGGTGTCCTTCTGATTGATTCGTTATCTACATTCAATTAAGTAGTTTTACATCTTGAAGCATGACATACCGGGCAAGAAGTTTTATCTGTATTTTCTTTCCAGAACAAAACACAGTCATTCTCGCAAGCATCGATCAAAATGTAGCCAAGACCCAAGCCCTTGATTGTTGTTCTCGCTTCATAAAAATTCTTTGGTAGTTTGGCATCCGGAATTGGTCAAGAGACTCAACAACGCGGCAATCCCCTTGATGTTCAATCCACCTAGGGACTTGACATGAAGCAAGTGCACAATGAAGGATAATCTTGAAAACTTTTCACAGCCAGGATATAGTGACACCTGCGCATCGTTCAACAACTTGTAAAAATTGGAGGAGTCGCAGTTCATTTCTTGTAGCAAATCAGACATTTCTTCATCATCGTCCTGCACCACATTTCTAGTATTGGTTGTTTCCCTCAACTGGTCCTCCCCTTCTCCATGGTATACCCAATCGACATATCCCCGCATAAACCCATTCCACATAATATGTCCGTGCACTACAGACACAAGATCGCTCCTGTTGTTATTTCACTTATTACAAGGACAAATGATTTTCTGGTCGGGTTCTAAATCCGGACTCGCATAGTCTATGAACTTTCGAACTCCTGCTTTGAATGCATCGTCGTCTCTCGGCAGTCACTACACCAAAATCAGGATTTTGTAACAGTGCAACCTGTCATAGTTTATTTTTTCGTCACAGATACGCCTATGATAAGTCCAGCAACAGTTATAATTGTTATTAAATCATGTATTCGTGATAATAATTTAGGAATATTCAATTCTTTTATTAGTCACAAACATATTTGTTGACAATTTTACAGACAATCACAATTAACTCTCCATAATTAATCCATCTAATTAATTTTACCCTCATCGGAAATAAGTAAATATTACAAACTGTGAATATAACCATACAACCCATATAAGAAATAAGTAAAGTAAATATTACATATTGTGAAAATGACCATTTTACCCTTACTGGAAATAAGTGCAATAAATATTATGCAGACTATGAAAATGACCAAACTACCCTTATCGGAAATAAGTAAAGTAAATATTACATACTATGAAAATGATTATTTTACCCTTACTGGAAATAAGTGTAATACATATTCTAGAGACTATGAAAATGACCAGACTACCCTTATCAAAAATAAGTAAAGTAAATATTACAGACTGTGAAAATGATCATATTACCTAGGGCTGTCAATGGGTACTCATTACCAGGAACCGGAACCGGATCCGGTAGACTTGCGTCCGGTTCCGGGTCCTAAAATTGGACCCATTAGCAACTTAGGACCCGACGGGTAATTACCCGATTGGACCCGAATCTAAACGGGTCCAAACGACTAATACCCGTTGGGTACCCGCGGGTATCGGGTACCCGTTTATTCATACTTTTTTTCATGTTTTTGCTAGTTTTAGCTTTGATATTTTACTCGTTTTAAATTTTTCTCTTACATTTAATCTTTATTTTGTACATTAATAAGAAATAATAATAAATTTTATAAAAGTTATTTAAATCCAAGCCAAAAAGAGACAAATATTAAGTTTTTGAGGTTTTTTTAATAGTTTTCTTAAGACCCAATGGATACCCGGCACCGGCGGGTACCCGGATATTTAAACGGGTCCGGTTCTGGGTCCACAAGTGTAGGAACCGGAACCATTAGGACCCGGATCCGACCTTTATAAGTAGGGTCCGGGTCTAGTGATACCCGGGAGGACCCGGACCCGTTCACACCCCTAATATTACCCTTACTAAAAATAAATACAATAAATATCATGGAGACCACGAAAATGACCAAACTACCCTTATCAAAAATAAGTAAAGTAAATATTACAGACTGAAAATGACCATATTACCCTTACTGGAAATAAGTGCAATAAATATCATGCAGACTATGAAAATTACCAAACTACCCTTATCAAAAATAAGTAAAGTAAATATTACAGACTATGAAAATGACCACTTTACCCTTATTGGAAACAAATGCAATAAATATTATGGAGACTGTGAAAATGGCCAGACTGCCCTTATTGGAAATAAGTAAAGTAAATATTACAGACTGTGAAAATGACCATATTAACCTTACTGGAAATTAGTGCAATAAATAATATTGAGTGTGTGAAAATGACCAGACTACCCTTATTAAAAATAAGTAAAGTTAATATTTTAGACTGTGAAATTGACCATATTACCCTTACTAGAAATTAATGCAATAAAACATCATGGAGACTATAAAATGACCAAACTGCCCTTATCAAAAATAAGTCAAGTAAATATTATAGTCTGTGAAAAGGACCATTTTACCCTTATTGGAAATAAAGTTAATAAATATTATGGAGACTGTGAAAATGACCAAACTACCCTTATTGGAAATAAGTACAGTAAATATTACAAACTGTAAAAATGACCATATTACCCTTAATGGAAATTAGTGCAATACATATTATGGAAACTGTGAAAATGACCATTTTTTTCTAAAACGGTCATTTTCCAGTAAGTGTAAAATGGTCATTTTCACAGTCTATAATTATTTACTTAACTTATTTCCGACAATGGTAGTCTGGTCATTTTCTTTGTCACCATGATATTTATTGCTCTAATTTCTAGTAAGGGTAATTTGGTCATTTTCACTGTTAGTGATATTTACTTTACTTATTTCCGATAAGTGTAGTCTGGTCATTTTCACAGTCTTCATAACATTTGTTGCACTTATTTCCCCCAATGGTAAAATGGTCATTTTCACATACTGTAATATTTACATTACTCGTATCCAATAAGGGTGGTCTGGTCATTTTCACAATCTCCATAATATTTATTGCACTTATTACCTGTAAGGGTAGTAAGGTCATTTTCACTGTCTGTAATATTCACTTTACTTATTTCCGATAAGGGTAGTCTGGTTATTTTGACAGTCCCCATAATATTTATTGCACTTATTTCTAGTAAGGATAAAATAGTCATTTTCATAGTCTGTAATATTTATTTTTGATAAGGGTAGTCTGGACATTTTCATAGACTGCATAATATTTATTTCACTAATTTCCAGTAAGGGTGGTATGGTCATTTTCACAGTCTGTGTGATATTTATTGCACTTATTTCAATAAGAGTAGTTTGGTCATTTTGACAGTCTCCATAACATTTGTTGCACTTATTTCCCCAAAGGATAAAATGGACATTTTCACAGACTGTAATATTTACTTTACTCATATACGATAAGAGTGGTCTGGTCATTTTGACAGTCTCCATAATATTTATTCCACTTAATTCCAGTAAGGGTAAAATAGTCATTTTCATTGTATGTAATATTTACTTTACTTATTTTTGATAAGGGTAGTCTGGTCATTTTCACAGTCTCCGTACTATTTATTTCACTAATTTCCAGTAAGGGTAGTATGGTCATTTTCACCGTCTACGTGATATTTATTGCACTTATTTCCAATAAGGGTAGTTTGGTCATTTTGAAAGTCTCCATAACATTTATTAAAGTGGTCATTTTTACAGACTGTAATATTTATTTTACTCATATACGATAAGAGTGGTCTGGTAATTTTCACAGTCTCCATAATATTTATTGCATTTATTTCCAGTAAGGGTAAAATAGTAATTTTCACAGTCTATAATATTTACTTTACTTATTTTTTATAAGAGTAGTCTGGTCATTTTCACAGTTTCCATAATATTTATTTCACTAATTTCCAGTAAGGGTAGTATGGTCATTTTCACAGTCTGTGTGATATTTATTGCACTTATTTCCAATAAGGGTAGCTTGGTTATTTTGATTAGTCTCCATAATATTTATTGCACTTACTTCCAGAAAGGGTAAAATAGTCATTTTCACAGTCTACTTATTTTTGATAAGGCTAGTTTGGTCATTTTCACTGTCTCTGTGATATTTATTGACTTATTTCTAGTAAGGGTAATATGGTCATTTTAACAATATGTAATATTTACTTTACTTATTTTCGATAAGGGTAATATGGTCATTTTAATTGTCTCCATGATATTTATTGCACAAATTTCTAATAAGGGTAATACGGTCATTGTTATTGTCTGTGTGATATTAATTGCACTTATTTCCAATGAGGGTAATATGGTCATTTTTACAATCTTTAATATTTATTTCACTTATTTCTCATAAAGGTAGTGTGGTCATTTTCACTATCTCCATGATACTTATTACACTAATTTCTAGTAAGGGTAATATGATCATTTCACTTTCTAACTCTAGTAATCTGATATATTTCGTCTTCAGTTCATCCGAATGAGAAACTCAGGTCTAACTCTAGCAATCTTTGAACCTATGATTTTCCAATCCGATATATTTCGTCTGCAGTTCATCCGAACGAGAAACTCAGGTCTAAATCTACCAATCTTTGAACCTGTGATGTTCCATTCTGATATATTTCGTCTCATGTTCATCCGAACGAGAAACTCAGGTCTAACTCTAGTTATCTTCGAACCTGGGATGTTCAATTCTTATATATTTCCTCTCCAGTTCATCCGAATGAGAAACTCGGGTCTAACTCTAATAATCTTTGAACCTGCGATGTTCAATTCTGATATATTTCCTCTCCAGTTCACCCGGATGAGAAACTCAGGTCTAACTCTAGTAATCTTAGAACCTGAGATGTTCAATTCTGATATATTTCCTCTCCAGTTCATTCGGATGAGAAACTCAGGTCTAACTCTAGTAGTCTTCGAACCTGTGATGTTCAATTATGATATATTTTTCTCCAGTTCATCCGGATGAGAAACTCGGATCTAACTCTAGTAATCTTTTAACCTGTGATGTTCAATTATGATATATGTCCTCTCCAGTTCATCCGGATGAGAAACTCCGGTCTAACTCTAGTAATATGTGAACCTGGATGGTGGGTTAGGCATTTATAGTATCTCTGACACAAGCAATTACTGCTTCCTTGCTTCTTGGTCCCAAACGAAGACTTTACAAGACAAGATTTTGCGTAATGCTGACGTGAATAGCTATATCTCCTCTTTTCAATTTGCTCTTGACCAATACACCCAGGTATGTAGTTCCATGCCTTATTCCTTTCGCATCGACGATGTTGTCCCCCATCTTTTGAGTACCTTGTCAGCCCCATACTTCGAAGCGAACCAGATACCATATGTATGACCGTGATTCGGTTCTTTGGCAGTGCAACAAGATTAAACACGCACAAGATTACTTATTAGCTTGTCCAATTAGTGGGCTTAATCAAAGCATAGGACCAAGCAAATTTAGTTCGGTTCTTTGCTATCGTCTGGGTATTCCACTTTTTGAAGCTCGTAGTCTATGTCCTTGTTGTAACAGGGGGATGGATATATTTGGTGATCACGCCTTACAATGCGCTAGTGGGGTTGGTTTTAAATTTCTTCATGACCTAGTACGTGACACCTTGGTGGACGTCTGTTTCAGAGAGGGTGTCCCTGCCAGGAAGGAGGTTGTCCTCGATTTTCTTTCTGATGGTAGTTCGGAGTTGCGTTCTGATGATATCCTTGTTTGTAACTTGGACCGTGGTAAAGACATATGCCTTGATGTTATGGTGTTTCCCCTTTCACTGGAGTTGGTGTTCCTGCTTTTAGGCCTGGTCATGTTGTTTCCATTGTCGTTACCCGCAAGCGGAACAAATACTTGGATCAATGCAAAACACATGGGTATAGTTTTGGTGTTCTAGCCTTCTCAACACTTGGTGAACTCAGTGATGACATGGTGGACCTTCTGAAAAGATTGAAGAACTGTATTCAAGGCCATGATTTCAATGTTTAAATTAGCAATTACCTGTTTCTTAGAATAGGCGTTGTCATTCAGAACGGGGTTGGGGCTCAGCTCGTTGCTCGGCTTCCAACCAACTCTTTGTAGTTCCATTTGTTGGTGTAATGATTACAAAAATTAATGTGTTTACTAAACAAAAAAAAAATCAATAATTGACCAGAATAATGATTCTTTTGTGCTATGTTATGTAATATTTTATACACATTATAACGTGTTTTTTCTTAGCGTGTTGTGTGATGCCGTGCCACGTATTTATCTGTGCTGCGTGATGGGCTGGGCTCTTACGCCGATTAGTCAAATCCATCCCGTCTCATAAAATTAACGTGATGTGCCGCACTGGGATAAGTCACATGTTGGGATAGGTTGTGCTCGAATCTTAGCGTGCCGGACTGTGTTGTGCTGGCACAAACCAAATTACAACTCTACATCCATGCTCGATAGTATCGCGCAGTCCAGCCTGGCCCGAAATTTGGCCTTATGGCTTCCGGAATTCGGGATTCCGGGTTGTCATAAATTCACAACAGCACTCCGTAAAATCCTTTTACTTCACCGGAACAAAAACCCTAACTTTTCTATCCTCATCACGAAACTCCTAATTTTTTTCTCATTCAAGGAAAATCGAAGGATATTAAGAGCAATGTCAACCCTCTGGAAGGAAATTTACCTAGAGATTAAGAGCAAGTCTGTTAGAAAGTCTTGGTTTAAACTAATCTCTGATGTTAATTTAGCCAAAATGCATCTTAATCTCTCTATTCATAAGAACAATTGTGATCTCATGCTTTTAAAAATTGAATGAACTACGAAATGATAAAATCTACACCATAGGTCATGATTCATTAGACTCATTATTATCAGATGAATTTTACACACATTCCTTGGAAATGAATTACCCATGGCAAGGTTCTTCTATTAATGGCATTAACTTATTGGGATCTTGTAATGGTCTGGTTTGTCTATGGTTGGTTGATTATGGGTTCTATCGTCTGTGGAACCCAGCCTCTACAGAGTACAAACAAATACCTGAACCGTCTGATATATATGATCCGGCTAATTTCTTTATTTGTGCTTTTGGTTACGATTGCAAGAATGATGATTACAAGTTTGTAGGCGGTGAAGACGACTACTATTATCTAAGTGATTATAAATCAGTAGTTCAATTTTATACTGTAAGATCGAATTCGTGGAAAAGCAGTCGAACCATCCCATATAGGTTTCATGCTGACCAAATATCATTATGACATGTGCTGGAGTATGATATTGAAGCTAATTCTTCCTTTCTGGGCTAGAGTTCAATATGTTAATAGGTTACTGATTAGGTGGAGATAGCGGTGATTCTTCTGGATGGTTCTCTTGGTGATCAATGATGGAGTCTGTGCAAGGATTCGTTGATAGTGATTGAAGATTTTCATGGTGTTTGTCAAGCGTGGCCAGTTTCACAAGTGTTCTTCATAAAGATGATGGTTTGAAGACTTTTATCAATGTCATGGTGTTTTGGTCGAAGAGATGGTTCTATGAAGATGGAAGTTCGGGTCTGATCTTCAAAAGTAATTCTACAGGTATATAGAGATGGTGAATAACTCTTGTGGAAGACGAATGTGATTTCCTGTGATCGTCTCATACTTGAAAGTATGATCTGAGGTGGAGATTGTTAGGAAATTAAGTGTGATTTCCTGTTTTGGGCCTTTTCCATATTGAGATGGGTTTCCCATTCTAGAATTCATAAAGTTTAGGAAGAGTTAGTTTCCTAGTTGGAGACTTGTGTTCTCTATATATAAGACTAGAATTGTAGGTTTGTAGATATCCAAACTAGAAGAGTGGCAAGTCCTTGTGCCTAGGATTTTGGTCTCTTTGGTAGGGAGGATCGTGTGCTACCGTGAAGGTCAATATCGGTGTGAAAGAAAAACTTGTAGAGAGAGGATTTTGGTGTTCTAGTGGTTAGGGTTTGGGGATTTGTCCGAAACCTAGTTTCTAGTGTTTCCATGTTTCTCCTTTGTTAGTAGCATCTATGAAGACGGTGTAGAAGAGAAGACATGAGGCTGGTTTAGAGAGTTGGTTCCTATGGTTTCTTCGATGGTGTTCTGGAGTATGTCTTGTTAACTCTTGGGTCGTGTCTTGGGTTGTGAAAAGAGCATGTAATGGTCTTTGATTTTGTGTTGTGGTTGTGTGTTCTTCTTTATCTTCTGTCTCTTTCTTATTATTTCTTTCACGTTTGGTTCAAATCACCAATTGTCCTTTGTGATCCTGATTTCCGCTGCGCTCGGGGTGCCAATTTTCCCCACATTAGTATCATTGGAGATTAATGAAGAGGTATTTTTGGGATTGCAACTACCAAAAGAATTTTTTGAAGAATAAGCATTTGTGTATGAGTGTGGAGGTGTTGGAAGGATGCCTTTGTGTGCTTGTCTATGTTATGAATGCTCAGTTTGAATTATGGGTAATGCAGAATTATGGAGTTCGAGAATCTTGGACTAGACGTTGTGTCATCACCCATGAAAGAATTCTGAAAAACATACCGGTGAGGTTTATTTGTTCTTTGAAGAATGGTAATATGTTATTTTATGGGTGTGGTGATCTACTCTTATACCGTACGACCGTAAGAACAGAAGTGTTATAGAATGGAAAATTCTTAGGTCAGATTACCAAGAAGCATGGTACTTTGAAAGCCTCGTTTCCCTTGACTCTGGGACTTATGCAGGGAGCAGGAAGGATAAATTGAAGCATCAGTAGAATGTTGAAGGCAACAGACCAGGATGGATGAACTAATCTCTCTTCTTCATTTCGAGAACTGCCGAAGATGGGTTCGCTATTGTTTAAGGTAAACTTTCTTTAATGAACTTTTCTCATATACTTGTAGTCCTACTATAGATTACTTTAAGAGACTGAGAAACTACAAATGTCTGCACTATTTTCATCCCATTGTACTTTACTAATACAGTTACACAAGAAATAGCAAGATTTAGTACCAAATTTGGAGTACCCCTTTCCATGTATTGTGCACTAGACCCATTTGTTCAGTACAATTATTGCTTTTCAGTAATGTTAACTCTGTGATGATTGCATTGTTCGTGTTTGATAAAATGTCACAATAAAGTTTAAGTAATTTTGAAAGAGGGTAGTTTCTGAATTCTGATGTTTTTCATAGTAAGATACGGGTGCGTTCTTATATTAACTTGACATGATTATGTTTTTACCAATTAAAACTTTAAGTATGTCGAGAAATTGCAATGTATTACAAACAAAACAAACCTTGATATGAATTAGAGGTGCACAATAGTTTACAGTAAGATGTATGCTTCTCTGAGTTCTCTCACTACCCCCATGTTAACCATACATACAAATTGCGACACATGTTTACAAGAACTTTAGGATTTACACACTTCCACTTTCTTTAGATATATCAGATAAACATACAGTCTTTAGAAGACAAAAAAATTGAAAACAGAACCACATGAACCTCGCAGATCATGTGTTTCGATGTAATTGAAATGAGAAATAAACTCTCCCTGCGGTCAGTGGAAATTGGAACTGAATTATGTCGCTTTGAACTCAAATTAAGTCTTAATAGTTCAATATTCCTAAGCTAGGTTCATATTCCGCAGAGAAATGTATGCCAAAAGTCTGTACCCCACTACCATTGCAAGCATGGCAGTGATTTCCGTAAAACCACGATCCTGTTGAATGCCAGTTAGAGCTGGAGGGATGTGATCGTATTGAACCTTGAGAAGAAGCCTATAGGTGTGATAATTGAAAGAAATATAACGGATCCACGATATAAATGCTGGAACTTTCTGCAAATTTGCATTTCCAGTTGTTAGTATGTGCACTATATGATTGTTAGCTCTAGCGATAAGTTGCAGTCTCATTAAATTCGATTGAGTTTGATTTCTCTTATGTGATGAACCCCTTCATATTTGGTAAATACTTCCACTTTGGGTTCAAATATTTGAACAGAAGTTCAAAGGAAATGTCTGATTTTCTTGTTCATTTTGAAACATGAAGTTTAGTTTGCATTAAGGATGGTTTTGACAATTCTGAGGTTAACCCCAAGAAGAACATGTTTTGTTACCTTTACGAAGAAACCACCAGCTAGCATGAAAGTCATTGCAGTTATTGAAGCCAAGGTAGTTGCCTTCTTAACATCCATTAGCGTAGCACCAATTGCCAACCCAAGTCCCTGCCAACTCTATTTTTAGTAACATTGCTAGAGAATATTGAATGTATTTTTTTCGGAGTTCCATCCGATATTAAATATATAATAGGAATGTTGGTACCTGAGCTGCTATGATGCTAAGGAACACAATAAGCATGCTTAAGATGAACGGAGCAACACTTAATCTTAAGCCTGCCATGAAGTAGACAATAAGAAGGAACAATACTGGTAGGATGATATCAAGTGGTAGGTCACTTGTGGTCCTTGCCATAAAATATGCACTTAACCTATACATGTCGACTGCTCGTTCCTTATTTAACATTGCTCTCTCTTGCGGGAACGTAAATATAGCAGTAAAAACAGGAAAGAATCCCCAAAAGACAGCAATGAAGAACAACAACCCTGCCTGTGTAAACAGTGTAGGTTAGTTGGGTTAATTTTCGCCATATCCTCTTCAAATTAATGATGTTGTGTGATTATGAGTCCTACAAGTAGATGTAACCTAAATAAATATGGATTTATGAACATTCATGTTTTCGAACCTGGTCTTGTAGGCCCCTAGGAGTAGAGCTGTCTGAGCGCCACCACAGCAATCCTAGTACAATTGCAGTTGAGAGAACTTGAGTGATTCTCAGCCAGCTTAAGTAGTCATGCTTTCTCTCTTTAAGTCCTCTAAAAAATAGGATCGAAAATTGTTCAGACCAGCCTGCACCCCATTCTCTATTTGGCGAAAACACCATTGATTTCAAACTCTCGTCAATGGGGATTGGCGCCATAAGTTTCTGTTTTTCCTTCTCTGCAACTCGTGTCTCGTACGCCTCAACTAGATACTGTTGTTGTCCAGCATTTATGACGATCAGTTGAGTGACCATTTTATGATTAGTAAAAATTAAAACCAAACTCTTGCATTTGTTAAAAAGTTCACTTAGTGTGGAAACCTGATTTTTTAGGTCTAGTTTCCTACTGTAACTAGCTTGTGGAATGCATTCTTTCTGAGTTAATTTTAGTCTTTGCTCTGTTGTTTGAATTTTATGACACTCAAAGTCTCAAATTACAGGAAACCAAAATCTTTACCTAGTGTGGGAACCTGATATTTTTCGGTCTAGTTTCCTATTGTAACTAGCTTGTGGAGTGCATTCCTTCTTTGTTCTTTCTGAGTTCATTGTAGTCTTTGCTCATGTTGTTTGATATTATGAAACTCAAAGTCCCAAATTACAGGAAACCAAATTTTTTACCTCATGTATAACTGTTGGTGATGGTTTTCCATTTTTTGTTTCACGTGTTGAATCATCCATCTGAACTTTGTCTTTTAACTCCAATGGTACTGAAACATCATTTATATTTCCATTTGCAAGGTCCACTAAAAACTCTGCAGGGTTCATTGCAATGAGTGGAGTGCACCCAATGGATGAGAAATAGACCATTGCTTCCGATGCATTGCCAAAGTACAACAGGCTTCCTTTCCCCAAAAGGATCAACTTGTCAAACTTATGGAAAAGTCTGCTCGATGGCTGATGGATGGTCGTCACCACTGTTTTCCCAGCCTGTTAGAAGATTTCCATGATAACTTAAGCTTTTTCTGAAACCCTTCAATGGTAAACACCTACAAATCTTAATTGTCATCGCTTCTCCTGGACTTAATACATTCTCGAGTCAGATATCAAATTCTGCATACCTTTGCTATTTCATGTAACATTCGAACCATCCTCAAGGCTGTCGTTGAATCCAAGCCTGATGTCGGCTCATCAAGGAACAGAAGAGAAGGGTTGAGCAAAATCTCATTTCCTATGCACACTCTTTTCCTCTCGCCACCTGAAATTCCTCGCACGAATGTACCTCCGATCCTTGTGTCTTGACACCTATATGCACCGGTATGTTTCTATATCAGATATTGCTTTTGAGTAGATGAATCTTCTTTTCCTTCATCATCATTTAACCAGTAGAAATATTTCTATTTCAAGTACAGTTCACCTTGTCTAGTCAAGTTATTTATAAATAAACTTAATAGCATCAAAAATCAGAACAATAAGGTATAAGATATTTTACCTCTCTAATCCAAGGTCGCAGATGATATCCACGGCTCGTTGTGCCTTGTGTTGTTTCGTTAAGGTTTTTGGCAACCGTAACAGCGCAGCATATGTTAACGTTTCCCTCACCGTGAGGTGGGGAAATAGAACATCATCTTGAGTGACAAACCCTATCCTGCCATGAACTCAATTTGCTGCGTCTCTTAAATTCTTTCTGAACAAGTTCACTAATCCGAGTTCTTGGATGCTTTAACTAAGGTTCTAGGAAAACAAATACATATGCTAATCCTTTATACCTGCGTTTAAGTGACTTGCTATATTGCTGATCATTGTATGTGATTGAACCTCCTGAAGCGGATTCAATCAACCTACCACTCAGTAGGTTAAGAAGTGTTGTCTTTCCACTCCCTGAAGGCCCCATTAGTGCTAAAACTTCTCCGGGACTTGCTGAACCTGTAATACCATTTAAAATATTCTTCTCCATTATCGTTCTTACACCTCTGAGCACCACCTTGTACTTTACATCTGTGAACTGCAACAAAAAAAAATGATTGAATGGAAACTATCTTGTTAGCAACTCACTAGCATTAACATTCATGAGATCATTCTCCTTTATAACCTTCTAATTAGTTTGAATTTGTTGTTTATATTTATTTTTGTATAGGTGAATGTAAATAGAAATTGATGTGATTACAGTTTTTACAGTGATTATTAGAGACGAATGCACAGTCCAGAATGGGCTAAGCATATGTTTGGGCATCGTTGATGAAAGTTTACCTTGAGATATATTGGTAAGGTAGGCTCCATATGGATCTTTTTTCGTGTATTCGCTTCAATATCCTCTGCTGCAAAACACATAAAACACATAACAACGAAATGGAAACAAACATACCATTAGCCTTCACATTTATTTGTTATTGTGTAACTAAAAACTGACGACGACTACCAGTTCAGGTTGGGCACTGGCACGCATTGGTCTAAGATACTTTACCAGTTAAGTATATACAGTACATAATATGTATAGCGTGTCTGTATGTGTGTATGCACTATTCCTTTTTACATGAAATTTTTACACCACTCTCATGGCTCCACATTAGGAAAGATGTATATGGCAATTGTTTGACGATGATATTCATCCTTATCTCTATGCGTAAACTCTATTACATTTCCGTCTCACAAAGGTTCAAAGTGTCCAAACACTAGGTTGCTTTCATATCAGTTTGTCTATCTGTCCCTATTTGCAGTTTTTCCTTTAGTCTTTGTCTATCCAATATCTCTTTAGAAGCCTCATATACGTGTTCTCATGTACTTCTCTCCTTTTAGAAAGTCATGTCATGGATGTGTTAGAAACCATTTTTTTAAAAACTCAAAAGGTTCTTGAATCGGCCAATCAGGCCTCAAAGAAAAATAAAATGTCTAATTTTGCTTACGGATGTCATCATCACTGATTTCTTGTAGGTTAGCAATGTCTTCAGGTGGCACAGTGAGTCCTGCAGAAGAAAAGAAGCCAAAGCTAGCGCTGGATGTTCGGCTCAGGGCTCCACCGCTGCTCCGTTCGTCAATCTGTCCGCTCCTTGAGTGCTTCCTTGTATGTACCCTTGGACCAGGTGAGGAACCAATTCTCAACTTCCTAGCTAGGCTGATTGCACTTTCAGCACTTGGTGATTTCCTCAACATTGTTTCTAGTTGATCTGATTTTGATCGAGGTAGCACCGTTGAAGACGATGCCATTTCCATCTTCATCTGTGCAATCACTACTTTTCGGTTTTTGTAATCAAATTTTTAGAACAGGAGTTTTGAAGAACAGATATATTACCTTAAAATTATAAGACAAGAAAGGAGAAAAACTGAAATTTTAGAAGAGGAGTTTTGAAGCTCTGATTTGGAACTGATTGACTGGGTATGGTCACATAAATATATATATATATAGATAGATAGATAGGAGCGCACCTCCTATATGAATGGAAGAACAATCACATTACTACTTTTCCAACTGTATCATTAATGTGAAAATGACTAGCCATGATATGAGATTTTTGTTAGACTATACTTGAAATCTTCTGTTTTATGATTCGTCCACGTGTACGACTGTATATCATGTCATGTTCCACTAATAAAGCTTCACACCATACACGTGTATCAGCTCCTCGGCTTCTTTTGTGTATCCATTGATAAAATCTGGTTATTATGGGGCATCATTATGTTATGACTCATCACCACTTGAATAGATGGATGAGATATTAAATCTTAGTGTTTGTCCTCTGTATCATTTTGGTGTCCAAGTATGTCGGAATTGGCTTAGTTTTTCTTTTGCCATGTCATGAATGATTTGTGAGGACTTGTTGAGACTCTAGGAACAAGTCATGCTTGGTTTGTCTTTTGTTGGTGTGATTTTTTTCACTTACACGTTGTTTTCTTTTTGTCTGACTCGTTTAAATCTGACTCAAAAATTACTACTCCTATGTAATAAAATTGTAACTTTTTTGATCTTGTCAGATTTATTTTTAATGAGTCTGCTACGTTTCTTTGTAGTAGTACCTAACTCAAATAGCTTCTGAGTCAGTTACATGAGTTGAGTTAGATGGATATCTGAGTTTGTTAACTTGAATGATGCTCGACTCTTTGTGCTTGTTAACTTCAATACTCATTTCTATCCTTTTACTGGCGGCTTGGGTTGAGACAAAAGTTACCCTTAGCTCTTAAGCAGAACCAGGAGATAAGGATAGTGAGATAGTCAGACCCTAGTTAGTAAGTTCGCGAATGATTCGCGAATCATTCGCGTATTTTTCCGTATCACGAATTTTACCGTTTTATTCGCGTATGTTTGCAACTCCGAACCCAAGTCGCGTATTATGTGGCATTTCCGGATTATTCGCGAACCGTTCACGAATTTTACGTATTCCGATTGATACGTCCGCTTAATTCGTCATAAATTCTTTAGCTTTTACTTTTCAAAGACTCCACTTTTTGGGCTTTACTGCCTTCCGAGCATACACGACCGAATATTAGACGTGTAACGTGTTGTAATTTTTATTAAACAAAAACGACTGAAGAGATTTGAAGGTGAAGGTGAGAGAGATCTCAAACTCACTAACCAAGCATCTAAACCACCATACGACGTCCTCTTGGATAACTAATGTTGTATATATTATTAATATCATCATATTAAGTTTATTTTTTCTTTAAATAACTCACACATATGCATAAAAATTGGTCTATGACCTCATAAATACAAATTATTTGTTATATATAGATACCGAATTTTCAGAACCGAACTCACATTTATAAATCGAATTATACACGTACGTATGTTGTTCCGAATTACTGACGAATCACGTCCCGTTGACCGAATTTTGGACCGAATCTGGATTTTACAAAACCGTATGATACTCGTACGTTTGCCGTTCCGTATGTTTGCCGAATCCCGAATTGCTAACTAGGAGTCAGACTGATCACATGTTTGAAAACCAAAAGGAGTAGGGTCAACTCCAAAACAAGAGGCATACATATCTTCAAAAGACCGTCCAAGTGTACGACCGTAAATCGTGTATCAACTCCTCATCTTCTTCTTCTTCTGTGGATGCATTGATAAATCTGGTTAGCATGGTTATAGTTTTTGCGTTGTAGGGCAGCATATGCTATGACTCGGCTAGTTATCGACCACTCAAATTTCATACCTATACAAGTTCCACTGGTAAATAGATATGCTATTAAAATCTTAGTGTTTGTTTGTGCATTATTGAGGTGTCCAAGTATGTGTCGGAATTGGCTTGGTTTTTTTTTTGCCATGTTATTGGCATGACTTGTTACCATTGAAAGAATGAGTAGGAATCACCTTGCGTATTTTTTAAAACTAAGCTTGGTTTGTCTTCTGTTTTAGTTTAACACTTATTAGGCGTGTAATTAGACTTCCGCCTTAGTTATATCGGAGTTTTGCCTGCAAAGCTCAACATCCTAAGTTCTAGAGTATGTGCCTTAAGCCCATCGGAGTTGGGTTCGATGTAGCTCTTGACAGCAACAAACCCTGCATAACAAGTCATATCTTTGTTGTCGGAAGCTGGGTGTTAATTAAGATATAGTCTGTGATCAGGACTTAAATCATGATCTTCACCAATCCCTCCCAGGTCCAAAACTCTAGGAACAAAAAAGATTTAGAGCCTGTTTGGTACAGTTTTTAAAAATAGATTTCCACCGTTTTAAAAACATACCATTTTTTCATTGTTTTCATTTTCTAAAAATTGTTTGGTGAACTGTTTTTGAAAACAAGAAAAATTAATTAAATCGGATCAAACGTAAACATTCGTCAAGAGATAGTGATATTAGTCATGGCTCACTTGCAGTCATTCCTCCGATCTCTTACTTTATTTTGAAAAAAAAAGAAGAACAAAAAAAAAAGAGAAAATACAGAAAATAACAATTTGTTGTTTTCATTTTTTTTTGTTTTCAAAAACAGAAAATAGTTTTTGAAAACAAAAAACTTTTTTGAAAACAATACCAAACATGACCTTAGTACATCTTACATGATGTGATGCAACCCTTTTTATGTTCTCAAAAGTAAATTTACAGAGCCATACAGAGATCTAACCAAACTTTGCAAAAGAGTGACAATCATATATGTATTCATACGGAAAGTAGACTGACATGATTCTTATGATTCACCTCATGAAACAATTAACATGTGTACGATCTGGAATAATCCTAGACTCTATTTTCTTTCATATTCAATCAATCCCATCCTTTTACTAGCGGCTTTAAGAAATACAAAAGGGTTGAGTTAAGTTATTCCTTAGCCTTTTTCTCATTAGTTTACGTAATTACTGATTTAAGCAGATCTTAAGTAGAACTAGGAGATAAGGAGAGTCACATGTGTGAAAATTAAGATCAGTGGAGTCAACTCCAAAACAAGAGGCACATGCATCTTTAAAAGACAATGAAATCAAATCTGTCATTTCTACTTTTTTAAAAACAAGATCTTCAGATGAACAGAAAAGGCACATTTGGTCGTCGCATAATTTAACCGCAGAGACAGATATTTGTCTCTCGTTTGCACTTTGAAGCAGTAGGAGGGGTTGTTTTAGATATTTAAGTTAGGATAGGCTTGGTTTGCTTGCAATTTATGTTCACTGTGGGGCGTTATGGTTGTCAATTTATTTATTCTTTACGGTGTCAAACAAAGTTAAAACTTAAAAGCCCTTTTTAACATAAAAGTGCATGAATGTTATTAGGGGTACCAGTTTGTGGGCGGTGTGCCATTCTATAGCTAAACTGCATCATTCCTACACTTTTTTAATATTGCTAACAAGGGTACCAATTTATTTGAGATGTATCAAATTCCATATAAGATTCATTTTCCAGCATCTTACACAATTAGCCCGTGGTACGACCCTTTTCATGTTCTCTAATATAAGCAACAAAGGTCTAACCAAACTTTGAAAAGAGGTCATGACAATCATATCAAAAGTAGTAGATTGATATGATTCTTATGATTCAACCTCTTGAAAGAACCAACCAGTACAATCCTTGTACCAGAATGATCCTCTTGAGTCTTGACTCATTTTCTCTTGTGCTATCCTTTTACTGGGGGCTTTTAGAAAAAAAGGGGACGTCGAGTTCAGTTACTTGTTACCCTTTTCTTATTACTGCAGCATCTCATAAGTAAAAGAACCAGGAGGTTAGGAGTCACATGCCAAAATCAAAACAAGAGGCACATCTTCAAATGACGGTGCTGCTATTTTAGCTCGGTGAGATGATGAACACACGACAATGGAATGAAGTCTCTCATTTCATACTTTTTCTTTAAAACAGGAGCTTCAGTGACTGAAAAGGCGCATTTGGTCGTTGCCTAAGTAAACCACAGACAGATATTTGTCTCTTGCTTGTGCAGTTTATGTTCATTGTCGGGGAAAGATATGGTTGGCAACGTTGATTAATTTACTCTTAATTTATTCCAAAGGTTACCAAATCCTACATTGGTCCCAACTTACGGCCTGGTAAGTTCGATGTATAACAGGTCATATCATTGTTCTAGCGGCGGGTAATACAGTCAGTGAATAGGACTTAAATCATGGTCGGGAGTCTGGACGAATCCCATGTCCAAAAATCTAGGAACAGAAAAGGTTCAGTACATTTTACACGATTAAGCCGTGATACAACCCTTTTCATGTTCTCAAAAGTAAATCAACAGAGAGCTCTAACCAAACTTTGTAAAGAGGTTATGACAATCATATCAAAAGTCAGTATTGACATGATTTCTATGATTCAACCCCTAGAAACAACCAACCAGTACTATCCTTGTACCAGAATGATCCTCTTGACTCATTTTTCTTGTGTATAAGGGTCAACTCAAAAACAAGAGGCACATCTTTACTAGTTACCCTTTTTACTCATTAGTTGACGTGATTAGTGCATCAGCTCTTAAGGAGAACCAGGAGATGAGGAGAGTCACATGTATGAAATGAGTAGGGTCAACTCCAAAACAAGAGGCAGTTTTTACAAGACTTCTGTTTAGAGCAGGGGAGTTGGCACATGTTCATAACCGAATTGTTTAGCGCAGGGAGTTGGCACATGTGATAATCAGACTGATCACATGTTTGAAAACCAAAAGGAGTACAAGAGGCATACATATCTTCAAAAGACCGTCCAAGTGTACGACCGTAAATCAAGTCCTCATCTTCTTCTTTTGTGTATGCATTGATAAATTTGGTTAGTTTAGTTATAGTTTTTGCGTAATCTACATGATTTATAAAGGAGATATCAGTATTACTCGCGTGATACCAATCCATATAGGATAATAAAATATTAACAGATCCTGACCGTCGGATCGCTTAATTGGTATTTATCCCGTTAATAGTGGTATCCTCTTTATAAATCATGATAATGCAGGGCAGCGTACGTTATGACTCAGTTAGTTATCCACCACTCAATTCCATACCTACACAAGTTCCACTGATAAATAGATAAGATGGGATATTAAAATCTTAGTGTTTGTTTTGTGCACTATTGAGGTGTCCAGGTATGTTGGGATTGGCCTGGTTTTTCTTTTGCCATGTTATGATTCTTATGAATGAATTTTATGAGTTGTACCACTGTGTCGACTCGGTGTGTCTTCTGTTTTAGTTTTACACTCACCAAGTCTAATTAGACTTCTCCTTAGAACCTAAAAATGTGTTACGTGCCTAGGAATCTATCAAAGTTTTTGCCTTCACGTCTCATGACTCTCAACATTCTCAACTCCTAGTGTATGTGCCTAAATGTTAGGTTCGATGTAGCTCTCGCCCAGAACAACCCTGTATAGCAAGTCATGTCATTGTTTTAGGCAGCTGATCAGTCTTACTTATGAATACAGTCAGTGATTAGGACTTACAAAATCATGATCAGGATTCAGGACCACCTCCGGTCCAAAACTCCAGGAACAGAAAAGATTCATTTTCCTACATCTTACACGATTAACCCGTGAAACACGACCCTTTTAATGTTCTCTAAAATAAGCAACAGAGGTCTAACCAAACTCAAAGAGGTGACAATCATGTGAAAAGTAAACTGTCGTGATTCTTATGATTCCGCCTCTTAAAAGAACCTACATGTACGATCTTGTACTAGAATGATCCTCGACTTATTTTTTTTTCTCTTGTGCATGCAATCCCATCTTTTTACCAGGGCTTTTAGAAAGGGTCGTGTAGGAGTGAAATATCGCACATTCATTATGTATGCGAAGTAACGGTCATCAAATCTAAGCGAAGACCATCGCATATACTAAAATTAGGATGACGTATTTAATGATGTCAGCATAGTCACGAGTAAAGTGTGATGATCTGTGTGAAAGAGTAGAGTGTGTGAAGTTGAGCGAATGTACATGAGCGATTGTAACACACAGTGATTCCGAAAATAGGGGATCTATTAGCTGTCATCCACTATGTATTATCCTATATAAGGGGAAGGAAACTGTGTATTGGGAGAGATCTCTAAGGTGAGTATTAGACAAGAAATTAGGAGAGAGAAAGTTTATTTGGAGAACAAGTAAGGTCTTTGTAATATTTTGTATTCGATATCAAGATCTTGATTAATAAACGAGTGATTTCCATCATGATTACTTAGAGAATTATATAATATAGAATGCATGTGGTTGTAGGATTTCCTGCAACTACATTTTGGCGCTAGAAACAGGTTGGAGTGATATATCCTGTTGGTGAATTCATTTAGAAATCAAGTTTCCAGAATTAAACATCTAGCATTTTTCTTTAAACATTTGAATTTTCATCATCGCATTTTTTCAATCTGTTAATACAAGAAACTGGTGATGGTAAGAATCGGATCTATTGTTGAGCAAGCGGCAGCAGCTAGAAGAAGTAAAAGAATTGCCGAACGAAGAAGAGGTGAAATTCATGAACAACTAGAGGAAAGAGAAAGAGAAAATCAAAGAAATGATGTTCTGAATGAACTACAACGCACACAAGAGCAAAATAATGGTATTGATTATGATAGAGTGAGTATTCGTACTGCACATACGAATTCTACCGAAGAAGAGATACAAAGAACTGGAGATGAAGGAAGGATTGAAGGAAATGAATAAAATATGACACTTGAAGAACTTAGACAAAGATTGATTGCAGAACGACGAAGAGAGGATAAAGAGCGTGCGAATTTGATACGTCAGAATGATGACTTAAGAGAAGAGAATCTCAGATTGCAAGCACAGAGATCAAGAAGCGCTACGCGATCAAGATCAAGGACCAGTAGAAGTTCGTCAAGACAAAGTCAGTTAATCGAAGAGATGCAAGGAGAGAAGTAACATTAGGTAATATTGAGGAGAACTTACACGTAGATGATAATCTAAAACATCAACGTGATGAGAGACGCACAATATATGACCGATACTAACAACCGCGTGAACGCCATCCCGACAAGAAGGTCAAAGGAACAACATATTTCAAGATGCAGCCGAACGTCATCGCACTCACCATGAATTAGATAATGACGAAGAAGATGATCAGGAACAAGGGAGAATTCTATTACATGGTAGAGAAATATTGAGGGATCAATATGCACGCAAACAAGAGGAAGAGAGAAACATTGTTGTTCTTGAACGTGCGAGATCTGAAAGAGAAAGACGTAGAAGAATAAGAGAAGAAGCTGAAGAAAGAGAGATTGAAGAGGCCATGCATCAGAATAATCATGAGAATAGATTAAGGCAAGCCAGATTAAAAAGACCTATGTGACAGGATTTAGACCAAACTATGAGTGAAGAAATGCTCAGAGAGATGGCAGAATTGAGAGAAATGATGACTACGCGAAAAAATGGTAGAAGGAAACAGTTAGAGGAAGCAGTAGAGGAAGCTGGAAAAACACCTTTTGCAAGGCAAATTCAAATTGCAATAATACCACCAAAATGCAATTTACCTGCATTCACTAGTATATTTGATGGTAGTTCCTGTGCAATACAACACATAAAAGCTTATAGCAGATCTCTATTGCAATGGGAAGAAAATGATGTGGTCCTTTGTAATTTTTTCCTGCGAGCTTGACAGGAGAAGACTTGCAGTGGTTTGAAGGATTTCCAGTAGGAACTATTAGATCATTCCGTCATCTACAGAACGTCTTCCGAGGACAATATATCAGCAATAATATGATGCGACCAGGAATTGAAACAACATTTGGACATCGTAGAAGAGTCAATGAAAGTTTGCGTCATCTAAAAACACGTTGGAGAACCATTTTTAGTGAAATGGAAAGACGATTAGATGAACGATACCTTATACTAGCCTTCATCAATGCTTTTTTTCCTACGGATTTATTATATACACATATTTTCAGGATAAAAGACACCATAACAATGTCGGAGTTGCGTGAATTTCAAGAAGAGTATATAGTGCTTGAGGAGAAGCAGAGATAAATGGAATCTTACCCAGTTGTGATCCCTAATGCGAACAATGGGAATGGAAGCCTACTCCCAAGGATGACAAATGTTGTTGCGAGTACGTCGCAGGGAAATCAAGGAAAGAAAATTACAGAAGTAGAACAAAAGCTGGTAGCCATGGGTAGTGGAGATCAAGAGGAACTAGAAAGAGAATACAAAGAAAGAAAATCCCAAATTCGAGAAGGAAACAATAAGATTCAAAGAATGGACAATCCTACAGAAGGTTATGGAGGTCAACAACCATATTATAGTAAAAGACAAGGGACTGGAAAGGTGGTCTGGGAACAAATAAGCTTGTCAAAGTTGAATACTACAATAGACAAAGTCTGGGAGGCTGTTATACTAATGGAAGAAATTCCTGAACCACACAATGTAGGAGATGAACCACCACCGGGCAGAAGGAGCAAAGAATTCTGTGTATATCATAGGTTTCATGGTCACACAACAAGTAATTGCAGAAATGTGAGGAAAATCATACTGAGAATGATTGAGCAAGGAAAACTAAACCACTTCTTAGTACAGCAGCCACCGAATCTACCACCACCACCAGGGGGAAATACATATGGTGAGGAGAAAGGAAAGAATACATTTGTAATTGAAGTAGGTGCGAAGGCAAAAAAAACTTATATTGCAATTCGATTATACACTCTTTCAAAAATATAGAAGATTTTCATGACAACATCTTAAGTCGTGTATATGCGAGAGATAATGATGGAAGAGAAATCCTTAACCTTGCGAAGATATCACCATTAAAGGATTGGAAAAAACAGACCATTTCGTTCAGTGAGGAAGAAACACCAGGAGGAGGAGATTTACATGAGTGTTCATTAGTGGTGAAGTTGGGAATTAATCCGAAAGCAATAGATGATGACAATGAAGAAGAAGATGAAGTGAATACTTGGGCTATAAATAGAATACTCATAGATCCTGGTAGTTCTGTTGATATTCTCTTCTATCATACATACAAGACTATGAGAGGCAGGGATGATGAGTTAATTCCTTCAACTTACAAAATTTTTGGATTTAATGGAGCTGTGAACAAGCCAAAAGGAGAAGTCAAAATGCGAATTCCTCTGCGAAGTCTGCCAACAGAAATTGTATTTTGTGTTGTTGATGTTGAATCACCTTATAATGCTTTGATTGGGAGACCATGGTTACATATTATCTTGGGCGTGGCTTCAACATTTCATCAATGCATAAAATTTCCTTTACCTCAAGGTCTTGGAATAATAAGAGGAGATACAGATGAAGGTATAAATTGATATCGACAAGTACGAAGAGCGAGAATATAAAAGAAGAAATTGGAAGCAGCATGCTAAGGATAGTCAAAGAGGTGAAAGATTAATGGTGGATGAAGTGTCTAAATCTGGGAAAATAGACAAGAAGGATATTGAAGAAAAATCTCCTGCGAATAACGACACCAAGCGAGTCAGAAAGATTACTTCTAAAGAGGGAGAGAGAATGCAGAGATAGAAGTTGTGTTCTCAGCAGAAAAGTAACTTCTGCGATGATTCTCACACAGAGGAGATTGAAGATATCATGCGAAATAATTTTCTAAGAAGCATCAGTGAACTTAGAGAAATACAAAAGATGACTTGAGTAGACGAGTAATATGAATATCTTCCTTCATGTGTGAGAGATCAGTAAGAATTCTATGTACTAGAGTTATATAACTCAAAAATAAGAATGGAATGAGAAATTCCTATTTTCATTAGATGATATCATATCAAGAAAATAAAGGCAAATGTAAGACCTTAAAGTAAGACCTTAATATAAGGCAAAAGAATATATAACCACAGAAGAGAGGCATCCAATTGTGGTGTGCACCCTAGTTCGCATAAATGCAAGAGGCAAAAAGTAAGACTTATCGCACGTCACATTTGGGGAAACCTGATAAGCATGACTCAAGGGAAAGCTACATCGAACCTGGAACTTGAGTCATGGAGATTTGGGGTGAGAAAAAAATGAAAAATCCCATCCAGGAGATGTGCCTTAAATTTTCAGTCTAAGTTCATTGCCTTAGATTGGAAGACCAAGGTAACAAAGTCTCTCCTAAGAAGTGCATGTACTCGATCAGGGCGCCGAGTTACACAGTTGAGTCAAGAGTGCTCGGGGCTTCTGGAGCGTACCTTGCCACTCTTGACAAGTCCTGACTATGATGCACTCGGTCCGAAGAGACCCCACTTAGGGTGCGGTCTCGTAACCATAAACCTTATTGGTGGAAGGATAAGAGACTGCAAAATCTACTGGTTGTTGTATTACCGGATGGGAGGAGCCAACCTTAACCCGGTAGAGGTAAGCTTCTTTGAAGGGGCAACCAGGGGGAAAATAAGGACATCACCCTCCATTAGGGAGCTGAATTGTATCAAAAGACGTAAATGTCATGAGGCTTTTTACTCACGGGAGTATTAAGGCTTGTCATATTTACGCACAACAAAAACCTGAAGAGGCAATAATAAAAGAAAAAGATAAGGCGAGATCAATGGGTCGATATACTACAATATAAAGACTTCCTGCGATTTCGTCGCACAAGAACAAAGAAAATTTTGGACAAAATAAGACATTTAATTAGGAAGGAAAAATGAGACCTCATGAGAAAAATAAGATATAAATTTGCTTCGAAATGTTTCGCATGATACAAAATGTAATTAGTTAGAGAGCGACACTATGTTCATTATCCTATCAATCTGTGCCAACTAGCAGGGACAAGAATGGGAATGCAAACATAAAGAGAGTGCTATTTGCCCCATTTGTAGTCTAATGCACATGCGAAAAGGATGGAACTCTACTTTTTGTGAATGAAAATTAACATTTGAAAGGTATATATTGAAGAATAAATTTTAGAAGACATGAAGATAAACAAGAGGCAGAAAAAAATTTACATCAAGCAAAAAATAATTAATTTTTTCCTAAATTATCTTTATCATTATGTTCGGCCTCTGAATCACTTACTTCTTCTTCTTCATATTCTTCATATTCCTCTTCACTATCAATAATATCAAGAACGATTTCATTGGGAGGAACGTCTGCGAATTTATACTTTGAGAGAGGAATGTTATTATCAACACAGACTTTCTTAACTGTTGCATCACGAGCACGGATGGCATCCTTACTATTATATTAAACAGTGAGGATATAGTTCTTTTTTAACTGCTGATACTTGGAGTTGCGAGCAGATAACTTTTCGGGTTCCTCAAGACGTTTTTTCTCTTCAGCAACAAGTTGTGTCTTTAATTCTTCAATCTTCTCAAGATAGTCCTTTTCCTTATCTGCGAAGTGTAAACAAAATGGTTAGAGTTAAAAGAGATATCATCTTCAAGAAATGACAAATATGAAAGAAAAAGAAAATAACCTTCGTGACTAGAAATAATGTCTTTAACCAGCGCAGAATGTTCAAATTGAAGGCTCCATTTACGACTAAATTCTCCCTAGCATCATTCAGAATTCTAGCAGCCCAACTAAATTCAGCTTAACTTTCTATGAGAAGTCGAGAACGGATTAAATTTCTTTCTTCAATGACTGCGTTCTTTTTGCTCAAAGCTAAATCACGTTCATCTTGAACTTTAAGGATAGCTTCTTGGAATTTTTCTAGTGATTTCACACTCTTGAGAGCGATCTCATCTTTTTCACTAATGAGTTTATTCTTCTTTACTTCCAAAAGTTGAATTGTCTTCTTATTTTCATGAAGACGACGTTTGAAGTTATCAAGTCTAGTTAATAAGGGCCTGTGATCCATTATAAGAGCAGTATGCTTCAATATTAATTCCTCCAGGTTAAGGTTCTCAAATCCTTTGGTTGGGTAATTGTTTAAAGAATAATTAAGATGTTCTAAAAGAGTTTCCTCGTCAGGAAAGTTAGATGCCTCATCAGAAAGATTATAAATATCTGCGAATATAAAGAAATGAGGAGTGCGAATTATCACGTAAAACAAGGAGAATGAAAAGGCTAAAGATTACATACCAATAAGCTCATCATTTCTTTCTCGAGTCATGCGAAGTAATTGAGTGTTGGTAGAATTTTCAGACTTAAGTTTGGTATTTTCTTTCCTCAAACTGAGAAGTTTCCTTTGGTAATCCGAAGAAACCGCATAGGATAAGCGAGATACCTGCAAAAATATAAGAAAGATATTATGTGTCGGAGAGGAAGACTAGAAAGAATATAAAAGAAAATATGAAGATATAGATATTACCAAAGAGACAATTGCATATTGGAAGCTTGGATTTACTGGAGAAAAAGCTCCGCGAAGAAATAGATCATCCAAAATAGGAGCATCGCAGACTTTCGAGATCATACCAAAAGTGCGTTGTAGATCATCATCATTAAGAGCCGACATTGGATCAGAGAAAATGTTGGATACTTCTTTCATTGAAGAAGATATTGATGGATCTTCGGAAGCAAGAATATCGTCGTCACTGGATTCAGAACTTGAGGAAAGGTAGAATTCTTTACGTTTCTTGGAAAGATCAGAGGAAGAAATTTTGGACCCAGATTTAGATGCGAGTTTCTTGGGTTGTTTCTTGGCTTTCCCAGTATTCTTTATACCCGAAGCTTCAACCTACGCGAATAATCAAGATAAGAAACAGGGCAACAATATTGTTTAAGACAAGAGAAAATGTTTCTTACTTCATTATTCTGCGAAGATGACGCATTATGTGATGTCTTGACCTTCTTAGAAGCCTGAAATCAGAGGAGTAAGAAAATGAGAAATAAAAAATAAAATAAAAAGAGGTTATGCGAAATTAGGAACATTTGTACGAAGATTTCGTACCATCTTCTTATTCTCATCATCAGATAAGACAAACTTCCAAGGTTGATAAGCAGAAAGTTTCACAGGAAGGGGAAGATTAGAACCATCAGCAGCTCTTCTAGATACATAAGGACCTACTAAAATGACAGGAAAATTAAGCCAGCATGAATCATTAGATCTGCGGTCAGTACTATTAGACTTATCGTTCCAATCAACATCTCTCATAATTTTCTGGTCTTCAGTGATACCATCTTTTCTTCTTAAACGAATGGCCCATTTTGTCGATTCGTTTTTCATAATCACAACATAGTAGTTTTTGAAGAAATTATCAATAGTGTACTCTGTAGGGTTGATAGATTTATCACGGTATGATGCATTTTGCACTTCATAAGAATAAGAGGTTCCTAATCCTGCTGCGCGACGAGAGTATTCTAAAGCTATTCTAATAGCATCTCCACTCAATTGGAATATACCTCTTGTGAATCGATCATCAGATATAATTTCATAGAATAAGGGAATTTCTGGATTATACATCGGGATGGGACGATTATTCAAAAGTTGTCCTAATGAAATGATGATCTTTTGATTAGACCACTGTTCAGAATTTATTAATTCAAGATTGAGTTTGGATGAATAATCAGAATGGGAAGGAAGAGTAAGTGAAAAACCTCTTGTGCCAAATTCTCTTTTCAATCTTGTGAATTCAGTTTCCATCTTTTTACCAGCTGGAGCCATTATAAGAATGGGAATGATGGATATATAGTGTATCTTAATCAGATCAATGAAATCACAGTTAAAATGCAGAGCGGAGAAAAATAAAGAAGAAGGTAAAAAGAAGAAAGAAGAAGATGGAAGAAGATATATAAGAAAAATTTACTCTCGTTTTTCGAGATTTTACCTCATTAATGCGAAGAATAAATGGATAGAAACAGACAGTTATAAGGACGTGTCAGATAACGAGTGGATAAGAAGACACACGTAAGTTAGGAAAGCTCAAATTCTGGAAATATGTCGGCAAAGCAGAATATGAAAAGTTGAACATGTGCGATAAGTTGGATTGAGAATTTCTCACATCGCTCACTCTATAAAGTGAACGGTGTGAGAAGAGGAAAAATGTAGGAGTGGAATATCGCACATTCATTATGTATGCGAAGTAAAGGTCATCAAATCTAAGTGAAGACCATCACATATACTAAAATTAGGATGACGTATTTAATGATGTTAGCATATTCTCGAGTAAAGTGTGATGATCTGTGCGAAAGAGTAGAGTGTGCGAAGTTGAGCGAATGTAGATGAGCGATTGTAATGCACAGTGATTCCGAAAATAGGGGATCTATTAGCTGTCATCCACTATGTATTACCTTATATAAGGGGAAGGGAACTGTGTATTGGGAGAGATTTCTAAGGTGAGTATTAGACAAGAAATTAGGAGAATGAAAGTTTATTTGGAGAACAAGTAAGGTCTTTCTAAAATTTTGTATTCGACATCAAGATCTTGATTAATAAACGAGTGATTTCCATCATGATTACTTAGAGAATTATATAATATAGAATGGATTAATAAACGAGTGATTTCCATCATGATTACTTAGAGAATTATATAATATAGAATGGATGTGATTGTAGAATTTCCTGCAACTACGGGTCGAGTTAAGCTGTTTCCCTTTTCATTATTGTAGCAGGTGACTATAAGTAGAACCAAGAGGTTAGCAGTCACATGACTATGTGTGGAAAACGAAATTATAAGGCATTGGCTTAGTTTTTCTTTTTCCATGACTTGTTATCAGTGAAGGAACAAGTTCAGAGCTATGCTTGGGGTATCTTATGTTTTGGTTTAACACTTAGGTCTAATTAGACTTCTGCCTTAGAACGTGAACATGTTCTTTATCGGATCTCAAAATCTTCAGTTCTGATGTATGTGGTGCCTTAAGGCCTTCAAATATAGGTTCGATGTAGCTCTCGCCAAGAACAAACCCTGGACAACAACAAGTCATACCACTCCCAGGTCCAAAACTCGAGGAACAGAATCAGTACATTTTTCATGATTAAGGTGTGATACAATCCTTTTTATGTTCTTAAAAGTAAACTAACAGAACCACAGAGGTCTTAGTCTAACCAAACTTTGTAAATGAGGTGACAATCATATCAAAAGTAGATTGACATGAGTGTTATGATTCACCCTCTCATGAAACAAAAATTGACCTTATACCAGAATGATCGATCCTCGACTCTTTTTTCTTGTTACCCTTTTTCTCATCTGTTGGCGTGAACGTGATTACTGCATCAGCACTGAAGTATAGAACCAGGAGATTATCGGAGTAGTCACATGTGTGAAAATCAAAATGAGTAAGGTCGACTCCAATTCATGAGACATTTATTTTAAAAGACGGGGTGGTGTGGTTTAGCTCGTGACATGATCAATGCACGACAATGAAATGAAATCTGTCATTTCTACTTTCTTTTTAAACAAGATCCTCAGGTGAACAGAAAAAGGCACATTTGGTCGTTGACTAATTTAATCACAGACAGAAAATTGTCTCTGGTTTTTGGCATTTGCAAATTATGTTCATTGTTGGATGGAGATATGGTTAGCAATATTGGTATTTTTACTCTTTATGGGGACAAAGCCCCACAGTAAAACAAAGTGGTGACTTTTTACTTGGAAATTCCAAGGGTTATCAAGAAAATTACAATTTTTACACTGAAGCCTTTTGGGATTTGCTTGTTTCATTTCATGTTTGTTGGATTCAAAACTGAAAGTTTACGAGTTGAGATATAGTTGAATCCGTAGACTATTGATCTTGTATGTTTTAGATTCAACTTGATTCTGCAAGAAAAACTTTAGCAATGAGTTATGAGATGACACTTCAGCTGTTTATCAAACATGGACTCAAAAAACGGTGAAAGTTGGACACTTACTACATTTTGAACATTTTATAACATTTTTATATCTTTTTTACCCCCATTGTAAATCTTTTACTACATTTTTTTTAGACAAAGTCCAGTTGACTGATGAAGGACAAAAGAAAATTATCCTTTGTCAGTCAAATGATATCAGTTGACCAGTCGAGGAAGGGAGTGCACTCCTACTCAACTCATATATACTGCACACTCACAAATAGTAATATTTAGTTAGTCGATTTTTGGAGCGCACTGTTAGTGCAGACCAAAAATTGTTCATGTTGTATTCGTCCTGCAGCCATATACGTTATCATTTCAGGGACATGTACAATATTTTTTGGTTATATTTGTGTTCTTGTTTTAAAATCGACTAGGACTATGAGGGACGGAGAATTTCACCTTTTGTTATTAAATCCCTTTACCGTAAAAAATCTCAATAATTGACTAGTCATGTTCTTTGTAGTTGTAGGAAATTCTATAACACACCCCTTGTATTATCATGACTATGATTTCTACATTTAAATTTATTTGATATGAAAATAAAGAAAAAAAAATAATGAAAATAGAAAATAAGACACAAGATTTACGTGGTTCAATCAATATGATCTACATCCACGGGGTTAGGGATCTTCACTATGATTGTTTGTAATTACATATGGATTACAATTGAAACTCCATTAATGAGTATTTGAAGCTCTTGGTTGAAGAAAAAAGAAGAAGATAATAATACAAATTATGCTCTCTCTCTCTCTCTCTCTCTCTCTCTCTCTCTACAAATGTGTCCTCCCTAAAGTGTCTCTCTCCTTTTTCTTTTTTGATTATCCTCCTTTTTCTCTCTTGTCTTTCTCTTTATATAGGTATTTACATAATGGATGACAACTCATATATGGTGGGGGTACAACTAACATTTCCCCTAATTTCGGATCCCGTGCTACGTTCTCTCTGGCTCTCATTACAATTTCGCAGGCTCTGATACATTCTCGCAAGCTTTACTATTGTGCGATATGTGGATCCTACATCTTGCCTCTCTTTCCTTGAATATTGCTTGAAGAGCGATCTTTAAGAAAAAAATCCACTTTGTAGTAGTAGTTGTTGGAGGACCGAGCGAAAGAATACTGGACTTGAAAGTACGTACTTGCCTCTATTCTTTGTGAAGTTCCGGAGCGTTGTGAAGTAAATAAGAAGTATCAACCCTTGAAGTATGCGAAGTATGAAGTATCCTTGAAGAAGTATAAGAAGTACTCAATCCTCGAAATATAAGAAGTATCCGTTCTTGAATGAGAATACTAAGTATTGCCTCTATTCGTGCGAAATTATTATTCCATTTTTGGTGAGGATTCTTGTTGTTCATTAGTGAGCGTCCACTTTGGAAATGATTCTTTCCGAGGAGATAAAGAACATATAATGTTTTCTTGGTAATCCATAGTTGCCTCTGTTCTTTATCTATGAGGGTAGAATCTTTGAGAAAATGTTGAATGTACGAATTGTTTCTTCAGTCTCATCTTGCCTCTGTCTCATGTTTTGTGCTTATGCGATAGTATAATCTCTTCAAGTTGCTTATAATTGTGTGAAATAATTGAGCGAAATAATCATATCGTTCGGAATAATCACATTCTGCGAAATAATCACACTCTGCAAAATTCGGACACACTCTGCGAAATTCTGAATATTCCTGCGAAATTCTAAATACTCCTGCGAAATTCTGAATAGTTCTGCGAAATTCTGAATAGTTCTGCTAAATTCTGCGATATTATTGCGAACTTCTGCAATATTATTCCGTACAGTTTTGTAAAGTACTTGTGCGAATATAATGCTTATGTGATGATTATGTTATGAAATGTGTATGCAATGTTTATGCCATGAAATGCTTATGCAATGCTTTTATGATGCGAGTATGATGCATGTATGATGAGAATGCTTATCTATTGCAATGTCTAGCTAATGTTTGTGTTACTTAGCTCATTTTGCATGCTAAAATTGATGTAGCTTTAAATTGCCTCCATTATCCATTTCTCTGGCTTTTTCTTTAGCGTATGCATTCCTCTTCGTGTAGTTATTGTTCCTCACAAGTTCTTACTTGTGTTTCATCTTTCCTCTTTCCTGCACTATTAGTATCTCATAACAGTATGATCATAGTATCAAGTCTGCGGCATTTTCACTGCCTCAGTTTCATTTCCATGTACATATTCGCAAGCTTGTTTGCTTACATATAATCATTCTTGCAAGCTTACTTGCTTACTCATTTTCTTACGTGGTCTTATTTTTCCTTCCTAGTTAAAGGTCTTATTTTTCCACCTATTGTCATTGCGACAAAATCGCAGGATGTCTTTGCACTTTCATGCAAAAATCCATTGATCTTGCCTTAACTTTTTCTTTTGTATTATTGCCTCTTCAGGAATGTTGCGACAATATGACAGGCCTAAATATTCTTGCGAAAATAAAGCCCCATGACATTCTCGTCTTGCGACGAAATCGCAGGACGTCTTCACACTTTCATGTAATGACCCATTGATCTCGTCTTATCTTTCTCTTTAGTATTATTGCCTCTTCAGGATTGTCGCACAAATATGACAAGCCTTAATACCCTTGTGAGTAAAAAGCCTCATGACATTTCTGTCTTAAGACAGTTATCAGCTCCCTAATGGAGGGTGTCGCCCTTATCTCCCCCTGGTTTCCCCTTCAAGGAGGCGTACTTCTACCAAATAAGGTTAGCTCCTCCCATCCATTCTTAAAAACAACCAGTTGTTTTCGCATCCTCTTATCCCTTTTACCTATAGGGCTTATGGTTACGAGACTGCACCCTAAGTGGGGTTTTCTTCGGTCCGAGTGCAGTATAAGCCAAGACTTGTCAAGAATGGCAAGGTACGCTTCAAACGCCCCTGGCACTCTTGACTCAACCGTGTACCTCGGCGCCTTGATCAGATTCTGCACTCCTTGGGAGAGTCCTTATTACCTTAGTCGCCCAACCTAAGTCATATGCTTAAGCTGAGAATCCAAGGTGCCTCTCCCGGATGGGCTTTATTGACCCCAAATCTCCATGACTCAGGTTCCAGGGCGGTGTAACCTTTTCCTTGAGTCATGCTACAGGTACCCCCTTCTATGACGTACTTTAGGTCTTGCATTTGCCTCTTGCGAAATTTTATTCACGAACTAGGGTGTACGCCATAAAGGTTCGCCCCACTCTAATCTTAGATTTTTATGGATCTTAGATTGTCTCTTACGAAATTTTCGCGTTTCTTTGTTCTTTTATTCTTTCATTCATTCTTTCATTTATGTCATTTCTTTCATCCACTCTTTCATTCTCATAATATCATATCATTTGAAGGAAAGTAAATATTCAAGAGAAATTCTAATACATTATAATTCTGAAATCTTTGTAATTCTGCGACTGTTTCGCATTTTGTAAATCAAATCAAAAAAAAAAATTATTCTCTTCGAAAGAAATATTCTAGAGAAACATATAAATTAAATTTTCTCAGTTTTCTGTAATTTTTAAATCTCGCAATCTTTGTAATTTTGAAGTCTTTGTAATCTTGAAATCTTAGTAATCTTTATAATCTTTGAAATCTTTGTAATCGTGCGCCTTGAATCGCTTTTTGCTGTGAACTTCGAACTTGCGACCACGAACGTACATATTATTCTCTTGACCAACTGTTCAAGAATCTCTTTGCGAAATAAACGCACAATGTTTTTCTCTTATTCTTTTATTCTCCCATGCAAATGAGAAGAAAATAAAAAATATGTGTTTCTGCGAAATTCGAACCCGTGACCTATCGCTTACTCGCTCCAGCTCAAACCATTTGTGCGAATTTCTGTTTGTGATAGAAATTGCAGCATTTGCCTCTTATATTTTCTTCGTCCTTCCTTAACTTCTTTCACATTTGCCTTCTTCTCCTGAACATGAAAATCTTCCACTGAAACTTTCATTTTCTCCTTAAATTCACCACAACAACTAATTTTTCTCTCTCACTCTTTTCATGTCTTTGAATTGTTGATGATGTTTACTCCCTGAAAGTGTGATTTCTTCCATAAAATTTCCATTTTTGAACCTAAATTTTGTAGATCTAGAAAAATATGAACAGTAGTTAATCTTCATGAAAATTTCTTGAATCAAAAAGTTACAGGAAGGATAAATCCTTTACTCGTTCCCTGTTTCTAGCGCCAAAATGTAGTTGCAGGAAATCCTACAACACACCCCTTGTATTATCATGACTATGATTTCTATATCTAAACTTATTTGATATGAAAATAAAGATAAAAATAATGAAAATAGAAAATAAGACACAAGATTTACGTGGTTCGATCAATATGATCTACATCCACGGGGTTAGGGATCTTCACTATGATTGTTTGTAATTGCATATGTATTACAATTGATACTCCATTAATGAGTATTTAGAGCTCTTGGTTGAAGAAGAAAGAAGAAAATAATAATACAAATTCTGCTCTCTCTACAAATGTGTCTTCTCTAAGTGTCTCTCTCCTTTTTCTTTTTTGATTATCCTCCTTTCTATCTCTTTCCTTTCTCTTTATATAGGTATTTACATAATGGATGACAGCTCATATATGGTGGGGTACAACTAACATTTCCCCTAATTTCGGATCCCGTGCTACGTTCTCTCAGGCTCTCATTACAATTTCGCAGGCTCTGCTACATTCTCGCAAGCTTTACTATTGTGCGATATTTGGATCCTAAATCTGAATTTCAAAAAAAATAAACTGTAATATATAAGTGGTCCAATCTACCGCCTGGTTGGATGTAGCTCTCTCCAAGAACAAACACTGTATAACAGGGCATATCGTTGTTCTAGCAGCTGGGTCTTACTCAGGACTTAAATCATGATCGGGACAGTCTGGACCATTAAAAAAAGGATTCAGTGCATCTTACACGATTAGACGGTGATTCAACCCTTTTCATGTTCTCGAAAGTAAACCAACAGACAGGTCTAACCAAACTTTGAAAAGTGGTCATGACAATCATATCAAAAGTAGTATATTGATATGATTCTTATGATTCAACCTAACCTCTTGAAGAACTAACCAATCCTTGTACCAGAATGATGGCTCGCCTCATTTTTATAATATGTAATACATTATGAGTATCGAGGGATCATGGACCAAAGAGAAATCGTGACATGAGACAGAGATTTAACGTGGTTCGGTCAACTCGACCTACGTCCACGGACAAAAATCCGAAGGAAGAAATATTATTGTTCACCAATTTTGATGTCACTGGGATGATTTACAATTACAATGGCACTCTTTATTTATAGATGAATATGTAAATAATTAATTAATCAAGATAGTATCTTATTCTTGAGTATATCTTAATTAACTATAAGATATCCTAATTAATTAGAATATAGAAAATATATGAAATTAATTAGATACTTTCCTCTATAGAAAATAAGCTAAATTATACAAGATCTCCTATTCGCGTAAACTTAGCTCGATCTATGTCAATCTTCTGTATTGCTTGATCTACGTCGATCCTCTAGTAGCTTGAGTCTCGACTACTTCATTTTGACCTTTGACGTATGACTTGAGTCTTGGTCACTTTACCTTGATCGTTGACTTCATCTTGATCTTGACCACCTCGACATATTCTAACACCCCCCGCAAGTTGGACACGGAGAGAATCAAAGTGTTCAACTTGAATACTGACTTAACGAACACAATTTCAATCACGTATTAGATGTTATCTATAAATTCTTTGATATCTTGATCACATTTGGAAGAAAGTGATGAAAAGTGTTCTTGTCGAAGTATATTTGATCATCTACGTCACTTCAACTGAAAAGAATCGCTAGAATATCGATGGAAAACATTATTTTTATGAGTAACGACATCAAACATGAAATCAAAAAGAAAATAAAAACATTGATTGATGTGAAAAATAAAATTTAAATTTTGAAGCGGAAGCAACTTGAGCGGATCTCCCCGCTCTGATACCATAATACATTATGAGTATCGAGGGATCATGGACCAAAGAGAAATCGTGACATGAGACAGAGATTTAACGTGGTTCGGTCAACTCGACCTACATCCACTGACAAAAACCCGAAGGAAGAAATATTATTGATCACCAATTTTGATGTCACTGGGATCATTTACAATTACAATGGCACTCTTTATTTATAGAGTGAATATGTAAATAATTAATTAATCAAGATAGTATCTTATTCTTGAGTATATCTTAATTAACTATAACATATCCTAATTAATTAGAATATAGAAAATTAATTAGATGCTTTCCTCTATAGAAAATAAGTTAAATTAGACAAGATCTTCTATTCACGTAAACTTAGCTCGATCTCTGTCAGTTTTCTGTATTGCTTGATCTACGTCGATCCTCTAGTAGCTTGAGTCTCGATTACTTTATTTTGATCTTTGACGTATGATTTGAGTCTTGGTCATTTTACCTTGATCGTTGACTTCATCTTGATCTTGACCACCTCGACATATTCTAACAGTATGTTCATTCAATCTCCTCCGTTTGTAAATAAAGGTGGTCGAATAAAAGTTACTAGTTACTCTTTGTCTGACTAATTAGTTGACGTGATGACTGCATCACCTTTTAAGTAGAATCACATGTATGAAAATCAAAATCAGTAGGGTCAACTCCAGGGCATGAGGCACATCTTCAAAAGACGGTGCTGCTGTTTTAGCTCGTGAGATGATCAAGTAGAACAGAAAAAACACATTTAGTGCGGCCGTCGCCTAATTTAACCGTTGACAAAAATTTGTCTCTCTTTTGCGACAGTTGGACTGTTGGATGGGCTGTTCTAGATATTTAAGTTAGAATAGGCTTGGTTATCTTGCAATCTTTGTTCACTTTAGAGGCGATATGGTTGTCAATTTAAAGACGACCACATCTTTGAATATATTTGTTCTAGATATAGATTTCCAATGAGTCTGAAACTGATGACTTGAACTTGGGTTGTTGGATTCAAAACTAAAAGCGTAGAGGTTAATAGTCCTTGGAGATATTTGAATCTTTAGACTTAGCACTTCAGTAGGCAATGCGTCAATGGTACCCTTTGCATTTAGTTATTAAGAAAAAGACGAGCAAATTGAACTTGAATCTTGAACTTGTATAAACAAAGGTTAACCTAAACAAATGAACAAAGTAGATTTCCATAGACTGAAAATAACAAACACAACCGAATTGTTTAGAGCAGGGAGTTGGCACTTGCTGACTTTATCATTTACATAGTAGCATGGCCTTTGAAGCATGCTATAGTGGCTGCTATGAGTTCATTTATTTTTCTTTTGGATCGCCAAAACAGTTAGCCTTTTACACTATTTAAATGTATGTTTATTTGTTTAATTTCTTGTCAACAGATTTTCTTTCACCACATGGCCCAAATGTCCCGGACTCTTGGCTCCATCGCTTTGAGTTTTCATTTATAAAAAAAATGTTTAATCTCTCCAAATTGATACTCAAATTGAATATATCATCACATCTTGGCTGGTATATAAGGTAATTGTACATGGAACTCTAGCTTTCGAACCGGAAAGTCTGCACCTGCACATGAATTTCGGAATTATGAGATTTGGAATTTGAGAGTGATTGCAAATGAATTTCTCTCTATGGATGTGCAAAAAGCAAAGTGGATGATAGTAGGAAATTCCATTCTTAAATAACATAGTGTAAATTTGTGCACACTTACAAATCACGGTGTACCGCACCTTTATATAGGTTGACCGGAAGAATATACCGTGAGAGACACAAAATGCTTGGGCCCCAATTTTCTCCCTGTGGGTCCCGGGCTCTCCTTTTATCTCTCAAACGGGAGAATGCGCGGTGCATTCTCCCGGTCAACCTAGCATCACCCGTTAACTATTGCCTTTTATCATTTGGTCAAATTGAGAATAACTTTTGACTCTTTTGGACAGTCTGTTTTTTACTTCTTGACTCGGGAAAAGTTGAACAAGCCAGCAGATGGTGATGTTTCCCCTAGGGGACCAAATTTGTGGTCCACAGATTGTTGAAAAAGTTTCTTGATTCGGCAAGATCTGTAACTCTAACTCTAACTCGAATCTCCTCATCCTTGATCCGTTGTTAAATAGGCAGGACTTATGGTGAATGCAAGCCGCCAAAATCAGCGGGTAGGGACGTAATCTTGTTGTCAACATTTACTGGTCACTGGCTGAATTGTTTTGGAATGCTTTTCTTATGGAGACAAAACGCTTCATGTCCTCGGAACAATCTTGGGATCCATTTAGTAGTTAGCCGAAGTGAAACTGGATAGGCCACAGTATGTTGGAATCAATATTCTTTCAAAAAAGAAAAAGTAATTTTAAAAGAAATTGAGTGAGGAACTAAGTTTCGAATTCACGATATTTGCAATTTTGCATGACAGCAAACGAATGCCATGTGAGACCAAAGCACGATAAATTTTGCATGTCTTTTTATGTATAGAAGGTATCTACCATTCTCCTAGAAAATAGTTTTGCCCTACTTTTTACCTCTAAAAAACTCATCCACACTTGCCTTTACAGTAAGCACTCTATGGCATGCTCAATCTCATACCGGGTCTGAACTTTACAAATTCTAATGTGAGGTGATGGAGGAAATTGGAAAAAATATATATTTGTACTTCGATCCAAAAGAAGCAAATGAAAAGCACAGGTGATAGTCCAAGTCTCACCGATGTTAGATTATGTGAGAGTAATCAGTTTATTCAGCCTGAACTATCTTAAGTAAGTAGTCATGAGTGAGTTGTGCTTTCGACTTGTATTTATATTTTGCGTTTACAAGAAAGATGATTATGTAAAGCATGTATGGTGCGATATTTATTTTATAAAACTAAATAGTTTTTTGAGCTTTGTAACTATTCTTGGATGTACAATTGAAAATGAAATATTACTTATTTTGAGCATTGTAACTATGCTTGGATGTACAATTGAAAATGAAACAGTACTTTTGTTTAAAGATTTATAATCTTCTTTATTTATTTTACTTTTACTTATTTCTTTTCCGAAGAAAAAGGATTATATTAAAGAGAACAGAGGGTGATACCCTATACACAAAAAATAACACAAAGTTCAGAGTTTACAGATTCAAAAGATACAGAGATAAACTAACTCATAAGTAGCACTGACTCCCATTGATACAGAACTTGATTGCAGTCCAGAAACTTGAATGTCTGCATATTGCAAGTCCTGGCTCGCGGACTTTACCATTTACATAGCATGGCCTTTGAAGCATGCAAGAGTGGCTGCAATGACGGAAACTTTTTCTTTTTTTAGGATTCTATCAAGAATGTTGTTTCTAAGAAAAATGTCAAGTACTTGGAGAAGTGTACGACACAAGGTTATGATTTTGGTGCACTTGCTTTCACCACCTTAGGAGAGCTTGGAGACGATTCCACGGTTTTTCTTAAGCGCTTGCTTACCCATATTGCTAGTTATGATACCAATGTACGTGTTGGAGATTTTCTCTTTCATAGATTAGGAGTGGTCATTCAAAAAGGGGTTGGAGCTCAGCTTGTTGCTCGACTTCCAACAAATTTTTTACCAGATGATAGTCCTTCTGAGTTTTGATTCCTAATTTAAAAAATAGGATATTAAGAAGAAAAAAAATGATTTATTTTACTAGGTCTTGACTTGTTTATTGATTTTTAGAAATAAAATAAAACACCACTAGAATAAGGCATTAAGGGCAATTCCTATGGCAATCGCCAAACTCAAACATTTGTTGAGCCACGTGGATGGCAAAACTGGTTTTTCCACTATGGTTTAGCGTAGGGCGTTGGACAATCAGGCGCGCAACCGACAGACAGATACTTGTAGTTGCATCTTTTCTGATGCCTACACAGATCTTAACCATCAAAACATACATTAACACACATAAAAGAAGGTAAAGTGCAGAAATGTAAAGGGAGACAGATCTTTTTACGTGGTTCGGTCAATTGTGACCTACATCCACGGATTTCACTATGTTGTGAGGTGTTTACAAGATCTCCATTGGAGAGGCTCTCATGGAGCTCTAAGGAAGAAGAAGAAGACCTATGGAGGCCATCAGAGAGAGAGAGAGAGGGGGCTATCCTTAGCTAATAGACCATCCCTTCTAACCTATTCATATTTCTATTTTATAGGGTAGGTATTTACATTAAATTACATATACGCCCCTAGGGCTGACTAGATAGGCTAAGACTAAGTGGTTGAGTGTACATTGTGTAGTAGGTTGTATTATAGTAGGATACTCCGTCTCTTAATCTTGCTCCACGTAGCGAGCTCATCTTTTGCCCTCACATTTTGCTCCTTTGGTTGAGGGTTGTTGGAACAATAATCCTTAAGCAAATCATCATCGATATGACTTTGAGGACGAGAAGAATGGCTGAGCGAGATTTCTGAACATGCTTGGTTCTGATCTGGCTTGTAGTTAGCCTTTACTTGTGTAGAGTGTTTGGTTGGGGTCTTTCGAGTTGGTTATTGCGATGCTTGTGCTTCACGATCCGTGATCTATGCTACACGATGTAGATGTGCAAGTTGCGACTCCGAGTAACAGTGCGAGGTCGCTCTCAATTCTTGGTCTTTGAATCTTTGCTGGAGTTGGTTCATGACTTCAGTTGGTGGTGTGTAGTACCGAGCTTCGTGGCCCTTTGTTGTTGCTGAAGGAACTTCGCAGAAGAATATAGCCAACTTTAAAATTATTAATACTTTCCCTTGTTCTTGTGTGAAGTTCTGAGGCAGTCCTTGTGTTCGTGATCGTTGTGGTTGTTCCTTGGAGGTTTGTGTTCCAGCTCATTTTGGCTTGGTTAGCATCGGTTCTTGACGACTTGTCGTGTAATGCTTCTCGAGACCATCATGGGTACCTGTTTCTCAAGAGAGAGTAGTAATTGCTATATTGCAACAATATAAGTTTAATATTTACTTTTCTTCATAAGCATAAACATTATAGTAATCAAGTACTACAGTTGTAAGAGATAAGAACAGTTCAAAGTCTTGCATTTGCATAGACAAATAAGGTATTTGATATCATTAAGCATGCTTACGATATGAATAATTTGTATTCAGGCATATGCGATCTATTTAAGCTATATAACAAGCTATTAATCATTATGTTAGAAGAGTTTTAGTGGGATGCACAGTAAGATAGCTCCTTAATAAAGGTGGTACTTAGCTTTCTTCAAAATTTGGCTGATTGCCTTTGCATCTGTAGCTTGCTCCTTGCTTCGAGCGATGAGGATTCCTCTTTATTGGTACAATTCAACATATATGCTCTGAGTGTGAAAAGCCTTGTGTGTAATTCATCGTTGTGGGGTCTTCCAAACGACTTTGAGATTGCAGTCCGAGGTCATGCTTCGAGGGCTTACTAAATGCCTCAAATCGTGCTGCTATAAGATTTATCAGATGCCTTCGGATGGTGGTCCGAGGTATTGTTTTAGTTCCGAGATATATCATATGCTCATATATGTGGGGACTCAAAATGTCTTCGGATGGTAGTCTGAAGCCTTTCCCCGAGGACTTACTGTTTGCCTCAAATCGTGTGGACGTAAGATTTTGTTGAATGCCTTCGGAGTGGAGTCTGAGGTCTTACTTCGTGCTTCAATTGGAGACTTATGTCTGTCGGGACTCAAAATGCCTTCGGATCGTAATCTGAAGTCCTTCCCCGAGGACTTACAGATTGCCTCAATATGAAAGTATCGAGGGTATATACTGCCCCCTTTGGTTTTTGGAAGCTTAAGAGCTTATATATTTTGAAAGCCAAAGTCAAGGTTTGCCCCTAACTCCATTTTCTGAATATATCAGTTACGATGCTATTGCCTGTAGCTTGCACCATAGTGGTATCCCTTCCGTCCTTGGACAAGTTATGGGCTATAAGTCTGAGAAGTGATCAACTTCCCATTTGGCCGTATAGCCTCTTAAAATACAAGTCAAGAGGATTTCAAGGATCCTTCTGATGCCGAGTATATGCCTCTATTGGACATATATTCGTAAATTATGTATAGTGCTTCTCTTTGGGAAGGCTTCTGCTCCAAAGTCGGCTCGTGGCGCTAACTAGAGTGAGGGCGATACCTCTGATAGTTGATTCACACTTCAGCCTAAAGTGAGACAACTATAAGGTACCTCCTGAAGTACAGGACATCATCTGACTCGTGGTCGAGATGGCATTACCCTAGGTCAATGTATCTGTCTCGGGTAGCTTGAGCATTGCTCGCATCATCCTGTTTGAGAATGGAATGGTGTGACTAGCACCTTACCATTCGTGATGGTCTTGAGGAGATGTTTCCTCGCATAGGGGTCATGCCCCTGTTACCATTCGTGATGGTCCTGGGGAGATGTTTCCTCGCATAGGACTAGTATCCTGATTACCATTCGTGATGGAACAATACTAAGTGAGTGAACCTGCAACCAACATATATAATTCATGCATTCAACAGATCCGAATAATGAATAAAACAATCACATCGAAATAAATCACATGGCATTGCGAATAGGTTTTCTCGTATGGGGATCATGGCCCGATTACCCTCGTGATGGTTTTGAGAAGATATTTTCTCGCACGATGGTTTGGTTTACGCGGATACCATTCGTAATGGTCTCGAGAAGATGTTTTGTCGGATGGGGATCGTTCCCCAATTACCATCTCGAGAAGATGTTTTCTCGGATGGGGATCATTCCCCAATTACCATCGGTGATGGACAAATTTCATATTAAGAACACTAAGTTACCCTGCAGGAAAACACAGATATTACAAGAGGAAGATATTTATATCACATTCGTTCAACATTCATCAAATGTCCCTGCAAGCAAACACATACATATAGAACAAGAGGAGGATGTATGTATGATACACCATTTAACCCTGCAGGAAAACACATATATATAACTAGCATATGTAAAAATGCATACATCAAGTGTACCTGCAAGAAGACAAAAACACAATAATAGCTTTATTGCGGATTACACTAATCCGACTCTAACCTTAGTGCATGATAAGCATGCCTTTATGCAGATTTCAACTAATCTGACTCTAACTTTATCTAGCACAATGCTAGTTCCTAATGAATGATAGGCATGCCTTTATGCGGATTACGTCTAATCCGATTTCTTTTATGTGGATAATTAATCCCACTTAGCTGAATTCTCCAACCATAATGGAGATTTGCTACAAAACATGAAATGTTAATACATCATAATGTTAAAAGCATTTTATAATTTTAAAGCATTTACTTTAAGTAAACAATTTCTGTTCAGTTTCATGCGATAAGGTGTTGCATTATCATTTAATGTGGTGCTCGTTGTGGAGCAGGCGCGCTAGATTGCGGCACTTAATTCTGGATGTACTAGTGTGAAACATATATCGGTCAGAGTCTTTGCGACTAGTTATTTTCTTAGCTTGCTCTTAAGCAAAATTCTGCCTTGGTTAGGCATTTATATATTCAATATATGAGTTAGAAACTGCCCTGTTTGTCCTTAGACTGGCAAGAATGGTAGGAGAGCGTATTGTCCTTTAGCTTTGTAGCCTTTGTCACGAGGTTGTGTTTTGCCTCTCAAATTCCTTAGCCTGTTGTTAAGCTAGATAGTTGCTTATTAGACCGTGTCCCTCGTTTCTTTGTATTACCCCTGTGTATTTCCATCAAAGGTTAATCGAATAGGTTAAAGACAGTATATCATGTTATAGTAGATTCTATTGTAGCTTGTGAGCTTGATAGATTGCATTTGTCTACTCTAGCGGTGAGCTTAGTGAGTATGGATGCATCGTCGTGGATGACCCAAGATGAATGTTTTCGACAACATAAGATTATTGGTCTTGAAATGACCATATGAAACAGACGCTATAAAAGAGTCCTGCTGTATAGTATGTTATCATGTACCTGTTGGTCATGAAATGTATCAAATTTCTCTTGATTGAAAGCATTTAGGCATATAGAGCATATAGCTATTTAAAAGAATCAAGAGATAAGGTAAGAGAGGAATGCTATCCGAGTTGGTGCTCGGAGAGGGACTGTTGAGTCCGAGTTCGTGCTCCATTCACTTGGGTAGTCGGAGATCATGCTCTGGTTGAACATCATGTGGCTCCGAGTATATCGTGCTGGCATCCGATAATCCTCGTGCGATCAGAGTTCGTGCTTCTTGACCGATGACTTGGTAAGTCCGAAATATATTGAGCTATGGTTGTTCGTATGAGACTGAATCCATACCATAGACCCTCTGTAGAGCATTTCATCATGCACCTGTTGGTCATGAAATGTATTAAATTTCCATATATTCAAAATATCAATCATTTGTTGAATATGAAGCGTTTAGCTAAAACTAATCTAGCATCTCATGTATGCAATTAGAAAAGTAATTCAGAAATAGATGTGGGATAGAGTGTTATCCGAATTTTGGTTGGGTGACAAGTCTGAGCTGATGCTCCTCGTCCGAACCCAATGTACGATCCGAGTTCGTGCTTCTAGACCGATCAACTGGTGAGTCCGAGATCATGCTCTCACTGACTCCCATCGTGATGGTTGTTCTGTTAATTACTTGTACGAGATTGGTGCTCGGAGATGGACTGATGAGTTCGAGCTCTAATAGGCTCCACGAGTTGGTCTCGAGTTGAGCACGAGCTGGTGATTCTGATGTGATTTCGACCGCCATCGTTTTTATCCGAGTTCATGCTCTGGTTGTCTTGTTGATTTCTCGTCCGAGATTGGTGAGTACGAGATCTTGCTCTGACCGGCTCCCCTCGTGGTGGTTGTTTCTTCACGAGCAGATAGGAGTATCTTTCCGATCTGAGGTTGCGGCTCTGAGTTGAGCAGTACTGCCAATACGAGTATGGTTCGTCCGATTGGATTCTCTTATCGTTTTCCGTCCGAGATTATTTATCTTGACTGAAATGTACGAGATAACTGGTCTTCGTTCCGACGTCTGTTTGTTGCTTTACTATCCGAGATGAATGCTCTAGATTGAGCTGTGCAGACTGGTTGCTCCGAGTTGAGTTGTACGAGGTAACTCCTCGAGTTGGTCACGCTGCTGGTGAAGAGATTTTATCCCGATTATCATCTTGTTGTAGCAACAAGTCAATTCAGTGAGTAATCATAATGTGGAATAAACTCGTTTAGGAATTGCTGTGAAAAATAGAACGAGAAGAGATTGAAGACAAATAGCCCTAAATCAGGCAAACCAGCCGAGTTCATATTCATGTAGATTGTTTTATCTGATATTGGTTCTCGTCCGAGTTTGATGCTTTGTCTGAGATGTACGAGATAGTTTGTCCGATTGGATCAGAGGTATCACCACGAGTTGGTCTCGAGATGGTGGCGATGTTGATGATGACCTATGTTTCTGAGTTGTTGTTGCTGCTCCGATCTTACTCGTGCAGCTTCTTCCATCTTCGTGGTACAGCTGCAATCAGAAAATCGTTTAGGTTATTAAACCGTATGAAGAACGAGATATATCATCAACAGCTCATTGAATTTCATTCAAGGGGGAAAACTAAATCAGGCTAGAAATCCCTATTTTCGTAATCTTTAGAGAAAATCCCTTAATGGGTTTGTAGAACAAGGTTTGTTTACTATGGATCTACAATCAAAACTTGTTTTCAATGAAGACTTTGAAAGAAATTTTCAGATTTTCATGAAATCATATTGAAATTCCTCAGAGATATTTTTCTGAAAAATTATAGATCTGAAAGAAAAAGAACAATAAAAGAGAGATAGGAAAAGAATTTTCGATTCTCAATCGATTGTTGACGATGAATCTGCTGATTGCAGTGCTTGAAGAAGTTTTCTTCATCTTCTCCGTTACAGCCTCTGGTTTTCACGCCTCTTTCTCTTTCTTTTGCTTAAGCTTTGTTTGGATCGGACGAGACACCTTGTTGTCTGAAACTTCTCGATCTTTGACAAAAATGCCCTTAAAGCACTTATTTCAACTGGATCTTCACTAGATCTCTTACAGAACTTGCTGGTAGTGAAGTATTGATCCTCTAAGGGACTAGGTTGGATAAATCCATTACTCTAATCCCTGTTTCTAGCGCCAAAATGTAGTTGCATTTTTTCTGATGCCTACACCCATGATGATCTTAACCATCAAAACATACATTAACAAACATAAAAAAAGATAAAGTGCAGAAATGTAAAGGGAGACGGATCCTTTTACGTGGTTCGGTCAATTGTAGCCTACATCCACGGATTTCACTATGTTGTGAGGTGTTTACAAGATTTCTATTGGAGAGGCTCTCATGGAGGTCTAAGGAAGAAGAAGAAGACCTATGGAGGCCATCAGAGAGAGGGGGCTAGCCTTAGCTAACATACCATCCCTTCTAACCTATTCCTCTTTCTATTCTATAGTGTAGGTTTTTACATTAAATTACATACAAGCCCCTAGGGCTGACTAGATAGGCTAAGACTAAGTGGTTAGGTGTACACTGTGTAGTAGGTTTTATTATAGTAGGATACTTCGGATCTTAATCTTGCGCCACGTAGCGATCTCATCTTTTTCCCTCACAACGCTGGCGTTGGAGGACACAACGCAAGCGTTGACGGCACAAACGTTAGCGTTGGAAGACCGAACTCGAGCGTTGGTAGACCCAACGCGCGCGTTAGACACAAAGTCTCTAACGGTCGGCTTTCCAACACCTATATTTCCAATGGTCGAATTTCAACATTATAAATTCGTTCGACTGATTTCATTTTCAGTCACACCATTGATGAAGCGCAGTATTTCAACTGGTACACGTCAATTACGAAGCCTGTAATTGGGACATAGAACATGCACGTCTATGGGTTTGATTTCCCAGGGTTATCAAATATGTCCCATAATCCAAATATTGTTCCTAGCCAACCACCTCCAAAAAAGCCAACCTCCACGTCTATGGGTGCAAGTTCTTCATCATCTTCGTCAAATATGCCCAAAATTCGTTGCGAGCTGCAAAGTATTACTTCACAAGGTGAGCCAACCACGATCCCCATTGTTTCCCAAGGTATGGTCCGTGATTATCCTTACTACAATGTCACTGCCAATGAAGATGAGTTGCGGAGTCAACTCAACGATTTATATTGGCTGAATCGGCAAGTAGAGGCGCTGCACTTGGAACAACTACGAAAATGGCAGACAGACACAATGTTTGATATTGAATCCAACTGTCAGTCCAACTGCAACTGATGATGGGCGCGGTCACATTGTTCCAATTCCACCAGGAGCAACAGATCATTGCACGAAAGTGAAGAAACCAATAGATCATGGCAAGAAAGTGAAGAAACAGTTGTGCGAGAAACACAACACAATACTCCACAAATTGTGCATGTATCTCAATCTCAGGCATTTCGGCTTGAACCTAGGCGCATTTCATCATCATTCTCGCCCTACAACCTAAGTGCGCTCTACAACCCAAATGAATGCTACACACCAATACCACCACAACAACAAACCTCTTATATGCTTGAAGAACCGAGCACACAGAGTGCTTTCCAATCGCCTAATTTTGTTCATCCAGGTTAGCCAGGTCTATCCCCAGGTCTATCAACAATTGGAAATTTATATAATATGTTGGCAACTGGGAATTTCCCAGGTCTATCCCCAGGACTTCTGAATTATTGGCTCCAGAAAATAACAATGGGGGAGCTAGAGATGAGCGACGTTAGAGAGATTATTGTAATTTAAAATTCTGCTACATTTGTAGTTTTAGTTTTAAAAGTACGACAGTCTTAATTAAATAAAATTACATATGTTTAAAAGTAAGTGTTTACATTGGCTTCACTAAATTATGACGGACTACATTACATTAGCTTCACTAATGAGAAGAAGTACTAGGTGGAACAACAACTACAGAGAAGGGGTTGAAACTGTTCAACACCTTAAGGATTTCAAAACATTTTTCGAAAGGAAAAGCCACATTTTTCCATCTTCGCCATTCAGCCAAAGATCTTGTTACCATCTCAGCATCAGTTTCACATCTCAGTCGATATCAATTTGCTTGTATTGTTAAATCTACAAACTCACTTACTTCTTTCTTAATTGTACCAAAACGATTTTCTATGTGGCAGATAGCACGACGATTCGGAGTACGAGTGTCACTGCAGAACCCATCGTGAATAACCGCCCAGAAATTCACCCATGGATAGTTTGCCGAAGCAAGCTGAGTAAATAAAAAAACATAGATTCTGCATATAGATTCATATTCTTCTTTAGTATATGGAGCGCGCCGAACTAACAAGGGACAAGACATGTTCAATCAAGAATCGAGAGTGAAGAGAAGAATGTGTAGAATGTGTGAATTTGGAGTTGAAATGAGGAGTATTTATAGAATTCAAAAAATGTAGCCGTTGGATCACAAGATTTTTTCAGCCGTTCAGATTGAGCCGCTAGCGCCATTAGGTCAGACGCTGGCGTTTTTAGTACGCACGCTGGCGCTTGAAGTAAAGCCGTGCGTTGGTGGTAAAAGCGCTGGCGTTTTTTCTCCAAACGCCAGCGTTCGTAGTAAGCTCGCCCGTCGTTACCACAGGCGCGCGCTGGTTTGTCCGTCTCGATATTCAAATCGTCAAATATATTGAGTTGAACATCCATTTTCCATGTTTGTTCATTCCATAGGAACTGCTCTAACCAACAGCACATTGAAAACATGTCTCAGGTAGCACAGTATTAACTATCCATCTTCATAACAAAAGCAAAAGTAAATTATAAGCTAAAGAAACTAAAGCATCATAGATAAATATTTTTTTAGATAAAGATCATAGATAAATATATATGAGCTGTTTACTTTACACTATATAGATAGGTTGAATTTAGATAAAGTATAGCGTGGGTGGACATCTGGGTCCGAGTAGTAAACCTCTTTAGTTTCAGTATCCTCGAGTTCGTCCCATCCACCACGCTGAACGAAGCCTGGCAGATCTTTTGCAATTTTTTCCATTTCGGACTGCCAGTTCCTCTGCTCTTTGTTCACATAGTACTTAATGCTTGCTTGGTTAAGGGCGCATTTTATGCCAGGGAGCGAATCAACAGGAATTGACTTTACTTCAAGCACAACCCTGGTCTTCTTTGGCAGTATTGGAAACAGGGGCGGAACTATAGGCGGACTACCCCTGGCTTAAGCCACCCCCTAAAAAAAAATTAGTTTACAATACGTAGCAAAATATAGGAAGCACACGTATATATATATAGCGAAGCCAGGGTAATATGACTCGAGAGTTAAGAATGAAGAGCCAAGTCAATTTTAAGCGTTAAAGTGAAAGAAGAGATAAGGTTTTGTTTTGCTCTGTTCTGTTTGTGTGGTCAGAAAAGAGAGAAAGCGAGAAAATCAGAGCGGGAGAAAGAGAGAACATCAGAAAAGAACAAATCCTAGTTAGCAGGTAAGGTTAATTTGGGGTCTTGTAAATTATTTGAACGTTATTGCTTGGTTTTTTTTGTTTGCAGGTATGGGATGTGCTCGCAAACCCATAAAAAAGTTCGACAATTGTCTGGATTACTTATTGGAAGTTCAGAAACTCTCCAATTGTCATTGACTAGGTAATCATTTTCTTCTTTTTTTTTTGCAGCGCAAGAAATATTTTTTTTATTAGTGTGCATAAATTTTTTTCAAACCCCCTAATCTTAAATCCTGGTTCCGTCCCTGATTGGAAATGTTCCTGATTTGAACTCTTGGCAGAGAGAATCGGTTGTATGGTTGATGTTCTTCCCCTCTCATATTTGGGTATGCCACTTGGGGCTAAGGCTACTTGAAAAACTACATGGGATCCAGTTGAGCGTTTCGACAAGTATTTGTCACCTTGGAGGAGGAAGTATTTAACTAAAGGGGGAAGGATTACTCTAATTACAAATGTTTTGTCAAGTCTTCCATTATATTATTTTACGGTCTTTAAAGCTCCAGCTTCGGTTATTGATCGTCTTGAGAAAAAAATGCGCGACTTCCTTTGGGGTTCTGATGAGGAGCATAAGAAGAGCACTTTGTTTTTTGGCAGTAGGTCTGCAGTTCTGTTGAAAATGGGGGTCTTGGTGTCCGTGGTCTAAAAGATATGAATTTATCTCTATTGGCCAAATGGAATTGGAAATTCGGTCTTGAAAAGGATCATTTGTGTTTTAGAGTTATCGAAGAAAAGTATGGTGTTTCTGCTTCTCACTGGTTACCAGATAAAGTTAACTCTCCTCGTGGTGTGTCATGCTGGAAAACCATTGCTTCTGTTTCCTAATCGCTGATAATTCTTCGATACACATTAAATCAGGTACACTTATTTCATTTTGGTCCGATAAGTGGATAGGTGAGAAGCCGCTCAAGTTTTTGTTCCCTTCTCTTTTCAAGATCAGTAATCTTAAGAATGGTAGTGTATGTGAGCATATTTGTTTCTCATATGACAATCTGGGTGATTGGAACCTTCATTTTAAACGTGCTTTAAATGATCTCGAAGCTGCACAAGTACTCTCATTGTTAGACATTATTGGTTTACATCCTCCTCATCTCTGTGAACTTGGTGAGTTACTTGATTATAGGAAATGGTCATAAAGATGTGATAATGGATGACTTTCCCAACACTCTCGTATTTGGAATTCCAAGATCCCAACCAAGATCTGCTTCTTCGCCTGGCTTGATTCTTTAGATAGAATTGTAACAGTGGATAAACTCATCCGTTGGGGATACGATTGTTGGGTGCAATAATCAAAAACAAGGAAAAATCAAATAAGCAAAAGATAGATCGTGCATGTTGAAGTCATACTAGCCATTCCAACGTCATCTTCCTCACACAACTGTGTGTTGACCCAGGGTTATACTATGGATTGCAAAAATCATATAGTATAGAGAGATTTCGTCTTTAGTTCCTCACAAGTGAGACTAAAGGTTCCTTTCACCAAAGTGAAAAAACATGAACTGGTGAACCCTTAGTGACCCTTAGGTCTTAAGTTCCAGTAATAGTAAAACCATCAAAACGAAAATCACATAAAAAGCGCAGGAAATACCATTTTAGGCAGAGGTGTCCATAAGGTCTTGAACCTTTGCTTAGTGAGATATTACTGGAATTACTTGCTAGAGATAGTGAACTATGTCTTGAACTGCTAGCGTTTGATGTAATTCGCGATAACGACCACGGATGATATCTCCAAGGTTGCTGCCAAGCTCGTGCCGTTTTGTCCAATTTGGCCCTGGACATATCTTGTTTCTCAGAATGCTCTAGAGAATCAAACCTCATATTCTCATAGGAAGCGGCCCCACTTCCTCATTCAGATAGGTGAGTTTCCATAAAGAGTGTTACTGCTACACCCCACTTCAATCATAAATTGAAACTATAGAGCTCATTAAGAATTCTTAAAAGTCATCATTTACATGCAGTCACACTATCACGTCTACACCATAGGGAAGGGACATAGAATGAAATTCTCTGATAGTGTTTACCTTTTGATCGAATTTTGAATAGTAGTAAGTAGAGTTTTCGTTCACTCGGATTTTGTTGGAATTGATTCTAGGCTTAAATATAAAAATTAATAAAATAATAAAATATATACAAAATATGTCACATGATGAAGAATTTACTGGGACTCAGGATTTCACTGTTTTTTCATGTTCAAGTGGTTCAGAAATTAATCCTAGGCAATTATAGCTCAAAATAAAAGAAATATTAACTCTATTCTTTGCCAAAATAGATTTCGTAAAACATCAATTGTAAATTACAAGCATAGTGTATCTAAAGCACCTAAGACTAACCATACCCTATCTAACAAGATAACAATTGATTAATAGAAATCATAAATCATTTAAAATCGGTGCAAAAAGTAAATAAGGAATTAATTAAATTACCCCAAGGATGAAATACAACTTCCTAAGTTGTCCCAGTGACAGGGTTCTGGCTCCACATGGTGAAAACACACTCAAATGAATTTTTCATTGCTCAAAAAGGTGTTTGCAAAGAGAAAAGGTATAAAGCAGTGTGGTTGTAACAGTTATAATTGTTACAGAACCCACTGTTACAACGAAACACTAACATACTGTTGCGAGCTGGATTAAGTGTTACAGAAATTGTTACAAAGATAACCAAATTTGAAAGTGAAGGCAACGGTTTCTGGGACTGTCTATATGTGTTGTTTTGTGTTCTTTATCTTCTTCTTCGTTGCAGCAATGGTGATTGTCTGCAACTCGATTCTAAGCCTCTGTTTTCTCCCCTAATTCTCCATCCTCCTCTTTTGTTATCCCAACCACCTATATATACCATTTGGACCGAGAATGAATTCTCATAACTCCAAATAATCTCGGCAATCAATCAAGAATAATTTCTTTTACTTCCATGCAAGATACGAGACTTTGTTCCATATTTTAACTCCTCCACACGTCTGTATCGTCCAAACACGTTGATAAAAGGTCTCTGGTGGAGTAAAACTCCTTGCAGCCACATGATAACTTCTCCAAGCCACACAAGACGTACGGGAAAGCACAACAAACCACTCGATACTCTCGCGTCTCTGTTCTTCTTCAATCCGTGACACAATTCATTTTTCTTCGAAACCATGACATTGCCAAGCCTGTTTTGCTCAGACAGGTCGATATGAGTCCAATCTTGTGCCCAAACCCAACCAAAATCTTCCCAAAACCAAAACAGAAAATCACGGAATATTCCAACAACTGGTCTAGCTTCGAATGAATTATCCATCCAAATTTAGCCGATTCTAAAGCCCATACCGTCCCTGTTTAGCTGAATTGACCCGACCCAACAAAAATCAGCCATTGAATCTCACTGTAACAAGCTCAAATCGCCAACCCTAATTCCAGCAGGTTGAGAGTTGCTTTTCCCGCCAAAAACAGAAATTTGAACTGAAGAAGAAAGGGTTCCCCTTATCCATCTGTGGAGTATAAATAGAAGCTGCCCAATTAGGGTGCTCCTTATAAATTGAGGTGTCCCTTATCCAAAGCAGGGGAGTCCGAATAACATGTGTCCTCCGGGTGCCAAAATCAACTTTTCGAGCCGAATTTTCCAAAAATATTTATTTCCCAAAAATGCATACAAACACATAAAATAACAAAATTAGTACAAAATCGAGTGCCAACAATATATAGTATTGAGATCAAATTAGACACAAAAATGTGTCTATCACCTTTACCCACCACAAATTAGTTGTCTCATTCGAAACCTTGATCTTGGGATTTCCATTCAGCAAGGTTGAGTATCCTTCATGGCATGTTTAATTTATGAGCTTAAAGCCCCATCCCCCTCGATGCATTTTTAACTATCTCTTTGTATAAACCTTTCGTCAAAGGTTGTGGGATATTATCCTTGGACTTTATCCAATCTATGGAAATAACGTCGATTGAGATTAGTTATTTTTAGCTTTAGCTATTATAGCATGGCTAACACAATGTATAGATATAACTGGCACATGCCTATATGCCAGAGAGGAATGTCTTCTAAAATGCATCTTAGGCACTCGGCCCCCTCTCGTACTTTATCTAACGCAATACTCTCGAATTCCGTAATGAATTGAGTAATATATGTATGTTTGGAATTCTTCCAAAAACAAACCCTCTTGCTAGAGTGAAAACATATCCACTCGTAGACTTAGACTCCTCTGAGTCAACTATCCAGTTTGCATCACAAAGTCCCTCAAGGACAACAAGATACCTTTCATAAATCAAACAAAAGGTAATAAAGTATTTTAGGTACCATAATACTCTACTAAGTGCATCCCAGTGCTCTTGCTCTGGACTACAAGTATATCAACTTAACTTACTCACAATATATGCAATGTTTGGACTCTCACAGTTCATTAAATTCATCAGACATCATATAACTCTTGAGTATTCAAGTTAAGATACTCCATTACCCATATTTTTCTCGAGTCTACAAGAAGAATCATATGGAGTACAAGCAGGCTTACAAGAAGGGTTATAAGCAGGCTTACAATCATACTGATTGTATCTCTTAAGCACAACTTCAACATAATGAGAATGACTAAGACTACAAATGTTTGATTATCTTCTAATCCTCATCCCTAATATTACATCAAAAGGGCCTAAGTCTTTCAAGTCAACGTTCTCATTTAGTGCATGTTTTTAGTGGAATTAATCACATTGTATCAAGTATAAGCATATCATCAACATACAAGCATACAATCACACATGCATCCTTAACAAGTTACTTGTAAATATACTTGTCGGAATCATTAACTTAAATCCACTACACATTATCACATGATCAAATTTTCCATGTCACTGTATACGTGCTTATTTGAAAACCATATATAAGGACCCTCGACTCGTCAACGCTATTAGACTAGTCAAGAGACGACTAAGCCGCTAATGACTCGATTAATTAGAGATGAACCTTAACTAATAGAAATTAACCTAACAACGATCTAGATATGAAACTAGTACCATCGGTTAGAGCTCAAAAATTTATGCGAGATGGACTACTCGAACGTGTCAGTCAGATGCCGGACGAAGAAGATATTATCAGATTAGTGAGAAGGGTAAAAGAGTTTCTTTGTTTTTTTAGACCGACTGCGGCTGCCCTTATCCATTTTTGGGTGCCTCGGTATTTCTCGTTGTCCTTATCCCAATCGAGAAGATAAGTACTCTTCTTTCTCATTTTCTTTCTTATTCTCGTTTCGTCCTTTCTTCTTTCTTCTTCTCCTGCTCTTTTTCTCTGTTCTTCTTCCCTGCTGATCTTTCTGTGTGTTTCGATCGAGAGAATCATTTGATGTTGTAGTACAAATGATATTGAGGATGGTGTGGTTTTGATTTATGAAGAAGAGCAACTGAAGACTGTTTTAGGTTTGTGATAAATCAGAGAAGATCGAATTAGGATTGATATGAGATTGAGAGGCGAATTGAGATGTTGGTGGACGAAGAAAAAGAGGGGTTGATGTTGAATTGTCGAGGTGAAGCTTTTCTGGCGTTGAATCAAAAAGAAAAGGTAAACCAGGGCTTCGAATTAAGGTTTCTAATTATTGAAGTCATTTTATGAGATTGTTGTTATTTGATTGATTTAATATATGGGTTTGTTCTTAATCGAGTTGAGATAGAGGTATAGGAATTTAATTTTAGTTTCTTTGTCGATCAATTTTGGAATTAGGGTTTTGATAATCACAGACCTAGGGTTCCTGAGTTTAAATGATAGATGAAGAAGATGAGTAAATATGGGTGGTTAGGTTCAATAGAGGTTGTGCTGTATACATGGATTTGGAAATGGTGTTGATACTAAATTGGTTGCTGGTGTAAGACATGACAGAGTATTGGATGTTGATCGAGTTAAAGGTTACTTAGAATATGAACTACAAGTGAAAAATATGATGAAGCTGTTGATGGTGTGACACAGAAAAGTTGGTGAAGACATGAAGTAAGAATTAGATACTGAATTGGTAATTCAGATTAAGCTTATAGTGGATTTTAATTACAAGACTCATGAATTGGGAAGTAAATAAATGAAGCTGAGATTTTAGAGTTATAAATTGAGTTACAGATGAAGGAGTTGATGGTATTGATGAGTTGTGCAGCTGATATGTGTTGCAGGTGGAGTTGAGTTACCCAGTAGTGGTTCTGTGGCTTTTGTTAAGTTGCAGGGAGTTGTTGAATGTGAAATTGAGTTACAGTTGTAACTAGTTGAGATGGTGGACTTACAAATGTTATAGGTAAAGATGAGGCCAAGATGCTATCCATTTCAGATAGTTATAGGGGATGTGTTTGAGTAAGGTGTAATGGCCTTGCAGACTTGAGAGTGATGATGCTACTATCTGGTGGTGATTCTGAAGTTGTAGTTCAGAGGGTCGATAATGCTGTCATTGGTTGAATGAATGGTAGTACTTTCTGGGAATTGCAGGTGTTGATGAAGTTTTTCTAAGATGGAGGATTTGGTTGTTATGTTAATGTTGTGTTGCTGAAGTGCAGAGGAATATGCTGAAGAAATGCAATTGAATTATGAAGTGATGAACATGTTTTGGAATGAATTGTGTTTGAAGTGCAGAGTTGTTTCAAAGAAGACTGCAGTTTGAGTTAGTGTGTGTTTTAGATAAGAAGTTGTATCTATTAGAGTTCTATTGCTGTAATTGTTATTAGTGATAATATTTGTATGAACTCTTGCGTTCTGAATTGAAACCTGTTAGTCATCCCAGTCAGGCTAGCTGACTTAATCTGTGTAGCTGACTTAGAGTGTCTGATTGAGTTAACTCAGTGACCAGATTTGACTCAGTGGTTTCCTTATTTGACCCGATTTGACTTAGTAAACAGAGTTAGACCAGCCTTGACTTTAACCATTGACCTTGACTGACGTTTACCGTTAGTTTGACCCTTGACCATCAGATTGATATTAGTGACCGTTAGTTGATTCTTATGGACCGGACCTTAGGTTAGTGGGCTTCTTTAGTGGGCTTGGTCTTAGGGCAAGTTTCTTAATGAACATGAGTTGGACCCTTTATGGTCTGAATTAGGGGTGTGCAACGGACGGACGGTTGCGGATTAGGGGTCACCCGCAACCAAACGGTCAAAATTGCGGATTTGAAAAATGGAACCGTGACCGGTCCAATCACCCGCGGATTTAACCTCTGCGGATCAACGGATTATACGGGCCGGTTACGGATTAACCGCGGATTTGTTAGGCCAAGCCCACTAACTTTAGAGCAGAAAATGTTCCATTTCGATGTAATGGTTGAAACGAACACAAACAATCGTCCAACTGATGATGATGCATGCCAAATTGTTACCTCAACGGGACAACTATCAGTTTAGCTTTTGGATGTGAACTATGAAACTAGTTGACGGTCCTAGCCCAGTTCAGTCTATAACTTCATAATTCATACTAGTTCTGTAACTTGTTTCTCTTGTTTATATTATGTGCAGGGAATGGTTCTGTTATGCCTAACAGCGTCCATACGCTCTCTTAGGCCTGCACAGTGTGTGAACTGTGATTCTGTGAACGGATCACTGACAACATCAACTTGCCAAACACCATCTACCATTCAGTATTCAGTTAGTTAACTTAGTTTTGATTCTATTTGTTGGGCCTAAATTCAGTTAGTGTTTTAAGGACTTTACTTCTATCTCTTTGGGCCTAAATTCATTTAGTTAACAAAGTGATCAAAGAACTTCACTTCTTTCTCTTTGGGCCTAGGTTCATACTTTAAGAAAACTTTGCTTCTTTCTACGGTTGCGGTAATCCGCGGTTTTCAAATGACAACCGCATCCGCACCGCATGCGGATTTGAGAATCCCACCCGTGTCCGGCCCATACGTCTTGCGGTTTGGGTGAAATCCGCAATTTTGCGGACGGATACGGGTTAAATCCGCGGTTCCGGTTTTTATGCTCACCCCTAGTCTGAATTAACATTTGGTTTCTTCTACAAAGTTGTAGATACTTATTAGACTTATCAAATGGACTAGAGAACCAACTTAGTTGAATTAGTAAACCTTTAAATTCTTAAGGATAGATAATAAAAAGGGTGTAGAACCATAAATGGGCTTAGATACATTTGATAGTTCACTTAGCTTATAACTAGAAAATTGTATTAGATTATGTTATGAGCCTTGTGTGAGCCTTTTGGCTAATATTTTAGAATGCTTGTGTGATTAACAATTACTCTTATTTAACAACGATCGATTCAAAGACTGAGCCAGTGGATTATGGATTTCAAGGTAGGCGAGTCTTGTCATCAAATAAGGTGGGAACTCTGTAACCTTCTTGTAATCTTTAAGCTTTCTTTTATCTGAGAGCATGATGAGTCTTTATTATCCGAGTGCATGATTACATGTAGTTTGATGTTTTATTCTTGTATCTTTGAGTATGTTATTTATGTTGTATCTGTATGTACGATGTTTATTATGAATATGTTTCTGTGTGATATGCATTGTAAGATTTCCTCGCAAGGAGTGTACGTTTTCCCCGCGGCTCCTTGCTAAGTTAAGTAAGGCGGATGCTCTTCCGTCGTCAATATTACTTAGTAGGGCGGATGCTCTTCCGTTTGAATATTGTATCTTTTAATTCTATTGCCTTAAGAAAGTATGGCGGATGCTCTTCCGTTTTAATATTACTTAGTAGGGTGGATGCTCTTCCGTTTGAATATTATATCCTTTTAATTTATTGTCTTAAGATAGTATGGCAGATGCTCTTCCGTTTTGATATTACTTAGTATGGCGGATTCCCTTCCATCTTAATATTATATATACTATCTTATTTGGGGGGAAATCACTCGTGTGCATATTATCCTTGTTTGTCTAACTTTCTGATCTTGATGGTAATATTTTGAATCATGGTTTATATGAGCACTCTGTGTGGACGATGTTATTATTATTGATTAGGGTTGCTCTCGCGTCGTCTTCTCCAATGAGTTTGGCGAGGTTAGAGTGACACTTGCTTCGTGTTGCATAAATTGCTGAATGACTAGTTACTTTTTTTTGTTTCTTTCAATTTATATTCTTTTAGAACTGTGAAGCATGTTAGTGATTACTTGAGAGTTACATGTTTTTTTCATTGAGCACCCTTTGGGATGATGTGCTCACTCGTTCCCACTTCAGTTTCAGTTTCCAGACAAGACGATGTACGTGAAGACTTCCGTTTCCGTATCTTAGAGCTTTATCGATATAGAGATGTCATGTATCTTTTATTATATGTATATTTATTCTGTAAAACAACATATTATTGAATTCATATCTATCAGAAGGAATTCATCTATACAATATCAGAGAGTTTGGGTTTTATTGTTAGAACTTTATGTAATTATGATTCTTATGATCAACAATCTAGATTTGATACTTCAGTTAGGTTTTAATCCTATTAGCTAAGCAGGTTTAGTAATTGGGGAGTCACACCATGCAAAGATTTGTTCAACTTACAAACTTTGTCTTCATAACCTTTCACCACAAAGTCCTCCGGTTGGTTTATGCAAATTTCTTTATCTAATTCACGGTTTTAGAAAAGCTGTCTTAACATCCATCTGATGTATCTCCAAGTAGTTTATTGCAGCAACCTCAACTAACATCTCGACAGAAGTAATTCTCGTCATAAGTGAATAAGAATCAAGGAAATCTACACCTTCTTTTAGTTTATAGCCTTTAGCTACCAACTTAGCCTAATATTTTTCCATAGTTCCATCTACCTAATGTTTCGTCTTAAGGACTCATTTACATCCCATGGTCTTACTCCCGGAGGTAAACTAACAAGCTCCCAAGTCTGGTTCCGACGAACTGAGTCCATTTCACTAAATAAAGCTTCTTACCAGAATGAGATTTCAGTAGATTTCAAGGCTTCTTAACAAGTTTGGGGCTCAAACTAAGCTAGGCATGTTATAAAGTCAGCTTCATAAAAAGTCTCAAGTCTAATTTGGTTACTTCTCTTAGGCTCAACATCAACTCCATTTTCCTTTAAGATAAGGTCTGACTATTTGAAAATAAATCTAGGGGATCAACAACACATGCATCTATAATGAGGTACAAGTTTAAGAATAAACATGTTCAAAGAACTCAACATCTCTACATTTCGTAATAATATTCACACCAAAGTCAGAAAAATCACACCAAAATCTAAAAAATCAGAACACAACCAAAAATCTATATGTAGAAGTATACTCAGCATACCTATATGAAGACACAATCATCATTTTTGGTTTCTATTTAGTTCTTTTAGGAAGAGGAATGACAATCTTAGTCAAACACCACCAGGAGAAGCTCATCCAAAAATAGAGCTAGAAACGCTTCATTTCCTTTCGTTCCTCTTCTTCATTTCTAAGGTTTTCTACCTTTCCATAATCATATGGAGTTTTATGTAATCCTTTAAGGTTACTCTATTCAGGATATAACAAAATTAGAGGACGACCTCCCCCACAAGTTGGTGGTTAATCCATTAATCAACATGGCATAAATCATCTCCTTGATGGTTCTATTCTTGCGTTCAACTATACCATTAGACTACGGTGAATAAGGAGGTGCAATCTCCTATATGAATTTCGTACTCGCCATCACGTTTAGACCTAACCTTTTTAGTGGTAACATATACTTCGCTTTAAATTTCAAGTTTATACTCTTAAGGCTTCTAAGGCATCATCCTTACCCCTAAGCAAGTATACAAGAGAGTACCTCGTACAATCATCTATGAAAGTTATAAACCACCTTAGTTTGGGTTGATTCATGTCAACTAGTTCTAACTGAATTAATTCTAAGGGCTTAAAATTACTCTAAACAATTTTGCTAAAAGGTTTTATAACATATTTTGATTCTGCGAAGATCAAATTTTTGTGATCAAAATCCAAACTAAATTTGGGTACACAGCCTACGCTAGCCAGTTTATGCTTTGACTTATAATTTTTCGGTTCCAAGTCTATTATGCAAAACATTCAATCACACAAAACAAAACACAAGAATCAACTATGTTCACTTCATCATTTTTTCCATTAAGCTTATATAGACCTTAAGTCTTATAACCGTTGCCTAAAAAATCACTGCCCTTAGTTACGACAAGTTTTTAGATTCAATTAATATCTTAAATCTTTTAACAACTACAACAGAACAAGATACAAGATTCTTGCATTTTCCCGGAACATGAAAACTTCACTCAACGTGAGCATATTTATAGATATGAGCTTCTGCTCGACCTTTCCCTTCTATGCAACCTCTGTCGCAGATGAGTTACTCATAATAGAGTTTCTCGACATCCCCTATCCTCTGATAGGAGGTGAACAGGTCTCTGTTTCAACAAACATGCTTGGTGGCTTCAGAGTCCACCCACCAGTCTCTCACATTTGTTATAAAAATAACTTCCGACATCATGCCACTGAACTCGTTCTAGTTTGTTTCAAATAAATTAGCATTAACTTTCTACTTATTAAGGATTTTATGTTATCTATAATTTACTGTCGCATGACCAGAAATTTTATAAACATAACACTCATCCTTAATTAAAATAATGCTAGATTTAGGTTTACGAAGTATACCTTTCTTATGAGGACTATGCTTAGAATTTCGTTTGATGTTCTCACTTGTGTCAGCTTTGGAAGATTTGTGTTCAGCCACATGCCCGACGTTTTTGCAGACACTACATCTCACAAACCACAATCCTGAATCGGAAATTAAGATATGAGTTTTCAAGATAACATCTAGATATACAAACTTTGTTTGAATCACCATTTCAAAAAACTCATGGTTATCCCATAAAAACTAATTTATTCAACAACAAATTTCTGCTCGTCAGAATTTTTCAGGAACGTTTCTCTGTTTTGTAAAATTTCAAAAAAAATACTTTTACAACTCCGAAAATTCTGAAATTTTATGTGTGTATCTATCAGGATGTCTAATACATTAGGTTAAAAGGGTTCACCGAAATTCCTTTTAGGTTAAGAGATAAAATCGAAACTCTACAGCTGACCAAAAATTCGTTTTTTGTTTTTCACATCACAATTAACATCCATGATTATTACAAATTTCTAATGTCTTAAGATTGTTGGGTGCAATAATCAAAAACAAGAAAAAATCAAATAAGCAAAGTTATTGATACTTAGCTCCTTTGTAATGGAAGTAATCGATTTGACGAAACGAGCGAGCTTCCCATATCTCCACAACAACAACAAGGCAAAACTTCGAAAAACAGAGTGAGTCACGTGTTCAACACGCTGCCCTTAAGACATTAGCGCCCGACTACACTCAAGAGTGATGCTATATCCCTCACAGGACGGATATCTCCAGGATAAAACACCCTACTACACCTACTACTAGCATATGTAGTAGATGCTTAACTTGAGCTTGGCAACTTCGAAAAAACTATTAAGAAAAATCGTGAATGCACAAGAAAATAATGTAAAATATTTTCCCTTGGGGGTCCGTATAAAATATAGAGAAACCCCTTTCCCTTAGATTTTACAAAAGAAGTCTTCTTAACTTATATCCCAGTATACAAGTTAATGAGCAATTAATAACTCATTTTTTGTGTTGGAATGAGTAAGTTTTATTAGATTTACAAGTTTTCTCGGGGAAATGGTTTGTATAAATGTCATAAAATGTTGTTTCCACGCTTACCCTTATTACCCAAACTGTAAAATAAATGTTCTACCTGAAACCAGTCAAACCACGGTGGCTTGACGATGGATTACACAGTCCCTTCTTCTTTCGTTACTTTTTATTTTTCTTTCTTTATTTAGTACTTAATTTTTTTGAACAGTAATGGAAGCTTTTGAACACTAATGGAGGAGAAAGAATTTTTTTAGTGTTTCTCCTGAAACAACTAAACTAAACCCATGTACAGTTTTTCTTTTAAATCCTAGCTTTGCAGGTATGATCTGACCCTATCATGAGAACTAAAAAAATAAACTAAGCTCGTAAGAATCCTCCCTTTCTGCCATTAATAGATCCGAAGAAATTAAAAACCAAAAAAACAAAATCATTTTTTCATTTTTGTGAAACTCTAATGGTTCGAAGATATGAATAATATCTTTTATCGATCTTTTATCGAATCTCAAAACATTATAGCAACAACACATATTGCAGATCATCTTTGATCCCTTATTTTTGCGCAAGGTTAATGGATTTAATTTTTACAATTCATACAGGGGATCTATCGTAAAGTTAACTGAGATAAACCACCAGGTCAATAGAGGAATGAATGAAACATGGAGAAGAATTGCAATTAAAAACATAATTTTTTAATGAATGAATAGAGACGGATTTACAGCATGAGCACACGGAAGAGAGAAAGAAGATGGAGTTAAAAAAGATAAAAATTCTAACCGTACGTTTATTGGTTGGATGTCGTGTAGGCTCCACAAAAAATAAGGTATAATAAAAAAGTCATAAAGTTGAAAGGGTATTTGTGGAAAAAACGGAATATTTATTAAAGTAAATTTTAAATTCAAGGTTTCATGTTTTCCATGTAAAAGAATTATAAAATCAATGCAAGACATCAATGCATGCAAGTGAAGAAGACCCTTATAAAAGTAATGAATTTGTTTATATAATTGACAAATACAATTTAAGAAGAGGAACTCCACCATGTGGGACTAAAAGGTTTATATAGTCTCTTAAAACTACTAAAAAATGGAAACTCCACAAAATAGGACTAATAAGTTTCATTCACAAACAAAACAATGATTAATTTTATTTAGTTAAAAACCTTAAAATAATAATTAATAAATATTATTTCCAACAACGATTTGAATAGCAACTGCGTTCTTTGTGGTAACACTCCTGAATCCTCTTCACAATTACTTCTACAATGTGACTATTCTTCTCAAATTTGGGATGCAATAATCCCTTTGGCGCATCGTTTTAACTTCCCTAACTCTGTCTTGGATGTTTTCAAGATATGGCCTCGTATTCATTCTAATAAGGTTGGAATTGCTCTATGGTCTTTTGTACCCACTGCTGTCATTTGGGGAATTTGGAATGAAAGAAATAAAAGAATTTTCAAAGGAAAAAGCATATCTAATTGGGAGGTCAGTACCAACATCAAGTCTCAGATTATCTTGTGGGTTAAAATAGCTCAATCGAACAGTTTTTTTGCAATTGGATCATTGTTTTTACAATTGGGATCAACTTTTCGTCCCTTAATTTTTTTTGTTTTTGTTTTGTTTTCATTTCTCATCTCTTTCTTTCTCTTGCTTCCTTTAAATTTTATCTATGTACTTGCTTTTTACCTCTTGTAAATGTTGGTACATGAATAAAATTCTTCCCTTTTCAAAAAGAAAAAAAAAAGACAGCCGAAGTTAAACTGGATACTATCCCCAGAGATTAGCCACATCCGGAGGATAAAAGAAAATTGTGAGAGGAACTGAGTTTCAAACTAAAGATATTTTCAATTTTCCATGACAACAATTAAACGAATGCCAATTCTAAAAAACCAATTAAACGAATGTTATGTGAGTAAGTGAGAGTGACACTTGCATGTCTTTTTACGTATAAATTAAAGGTATCTTCCATTGTACTAGAAAATAGTTTTGCACGACTTTCTACCTTTCCAGTAAATAAAAAAGCCATCCATCTGCATTTCCCTTTCCAGTAAATATATACTATATATGTTCAATCTCATATGGAGTCCAAACTTTGGTTATTCAAAGGTGAGGCGACGGGGGAAATTGAAAAATATGAATATTTAGTTTCCGATCCAAAAGAAGCAAATAAAGAGCACAAGTGATTGTCCATTTCTTGTCAACGTTAAAGCATGTAAAACGATCCTGATTTATGTTTCCTAAATGAGTTGTAATGACTAATTAGTTGTTTTGTTCTTATTTTACTTTTTAGTTGTGTTTCTTTTAGGACTTAAAATTTGATTTTCGTTTAATATTACTAATAATACTAAACTTTGTAATTATGGTTGGATGTAAAATTGTAAAATGAAATAATAATTGTGTTCAAAAAATTATATTCTTTATTTATTTTTTCACTTCGCTAATAACGTTTAGACGAGAGACGACTCGTGAGAGAGGTGATTCTAATTAGACTAGTAGTAAGTTTCATGCATTTCGATAATGTCACTAAAACTGAATTTGAGGAATGTTTTGTCGTCCTAGTAGTGGTAGAAGTGGAATTCCTCCTGGTGGTGGTGATGGAGGAGGACCCTTAGGGGGTGATGACAAATGAGTTAGGCAGTAGTTGGTGTTGTTATATATACTATGTATCCTTCCCCATGTCACCATGTGCGAACCCAAGATTGTTTTTAAAAGGACGTGACCAGATCCCATTGTTGTTCAGGTAGGAATTACCATTAGAGGGTCTCACTTTCGGTGGTGTTAATTTTATATCCATTATAGAAGAGGAATTGTTGTTAATTTTAATCTCTCGTAATTGAATGTATAATCACATTATAAATTAAAAATATGTAGATTAAATCGAATACAATACTATCAAAATATTGAACCACCAAAATCGTGCCAGTTGTATGAGTTTGTACTAGTATTTGGAGAAGAAGATATGAACCTAGTATTTGCAAACACTGGTGAAAATATTTTTGAACCCTTCAAAGATGAAATCGTACTAACACCCTGATCAGATGAAGCTGATGAACAATTAAGCTGCAACTCTAAAAACGGATCATCATCGTTATTATCTTTGTTATTGATGACCATGTCTTCATCACCGTTAAATTCTTTGTTGGATTGAGTCTCATCAGAGTTGTTCCAATGGTCATCCTCTTCAACGTTAGCTTCAGTACACTGCTGATGATGATTTCCAGTAAGTTGTTGCACTAAATCCATGAAATCTTGAGGTCGAGTATGAATGATCTTTGGTGACCTCAAGTGAATTACAATGGGTTGATTCCCCAAATTTGATCTACGACGGCGTCCGACAAATTGATGCCGGGAATCATGATTTATACCAGTAATAGGTTTCTTGCTGATGACTTTATTACTAAGAGAATGGATTGAATCCTTGAGTAGTACTTTAAGTGGCGGAGGTCTTGGCCCCTGCAGCTGCAACTCCTTTCTATAGCCGGTAGTAACAATCATGTTAATATAAGTGTTCTCATCATTACCACCAGAAGAATACATTGTGTTTGTGTACTTAATGGAGAAATTATTTTGCAGTGGAATTTTATGATGATACCTGCTGCTTGGAATCTTATTTGTTTCTGCACATATTTATAGCCCACTCGGAAAAAAGGGTCAGGTTTTTGTTTTTTGTGGACCCCATCATTTTTTGTGAGTGTCGGTGATATCACCGTGAATTTATACTTATCGTTGAAAGAAATATAAAATGGAAGTCAAAACAGATCTACAAAAGGATCGAGAAGGTCAAGGAAATGCGGTTCCAACTTGAATAAAACAATTAACTCATAACTGCATGTCTGCTCGTCTAGTCATGTATTGATTGTATAGTTCCACTTGTACGTATAACACATTTAGACTGCTGCTTTTAATGCTTTAAAAATAGAGGCCAGCTAGAAAACTTGACTTGACAATTGAATTGACATATGACATTGACCCCTAATGTGATTTCTTGTATATACGAGGCATTGACGCTGCTAGCAAGTCTGCCAGGGAATCCTTAATGGAATTTTTAAATTCATCGATTGGAATTATAGACGTGCTATGTTATATCGTACATAACTCCTGAACTTCTACGAAGACTAGCAGGAGGATTTAAGTCGAGTGGTCTCAGGACTGGTCTCACGAGTTAGCATTTTGTATTGGATTTTGTATTGAGAAAATGATTAACCAAAAAGCCAAACGAACCCCTAATAAGTAATACCTGGTAAACAGTTTGTTGTTAAAGAGAAAATAAATACCATGACACGCATATAATCGGAAGAGTGATCAGAAATTAACTTGGACAAATAATATGCAAAAGATAAACTTGAAAATGAAGGGAGAAAAAATATACTTGTATTAATATTGACTTTTAATTTTTCCCTATTTTACAATTTTGCATGACCACAAATGAATATTATGTGAGATTGATACACAATAAGTTTGCATGTCTGTTTACCTATGAAAGTTACCACCCTTCTCCTGGAAAATAGTCTACTACAAGTATATTTTGTTTGAGTTTTTACCTAAAATTCGATATCCACATTGTTTTTATATGAAAAAATTTCACGGTAAAAATTTATGATATGATGAGTCTAATATTGAATCTAAAATTTGCCAATTCAAGTATGAGGTGATGGAGGAAATTGAAAGAATATATATTTTTCCTTGGGTCTAAAAGATGAAAATAACGAGCATTATTGGGCCAGTCTGGTTAATATTATTGAACGTCATATCATAGAGATACCAATTATGTCTAAAAGGAACCCTAAAAACGACTTTATAATTGTTTCCATCCCAACGGCTAGTATAAGACATGGCATCTTAAATGGGATTTTGAACTGATAGAATAATCAAAAGGATAACTAATAATGAGATGATCATTGAACAATCTGAGATCTTTTCATCCAGAAAATCGAAGTGAAAAGGGATAGTTTGTGCAAAGGGTTTAAATCTGATCACATTGTGGCATTATTATGTAAAGGCTTTGCATTTGTAATGTCTAATCAATAATTAAGATTTAATCTAGAAAGAAAAGAGAAGACCTATTAATAATCAAAGTCTTGGCATAATTTTTCAATGTTTGGGAGGACAAAAAAAACAGATAATCAAATTGTTAATATAGTCAAACAAATAAGAGAAAGGTTAACTACCACCTTTTGTCATTGGGTCAAACCGAGTTGTTGGGGTCTTGGTTTTTCTTTATTTTCCTTTTTTTTTGTTTTTTTAGAGAGAGAGTCTCTTCTTCACTTGACTTGGGAAATGTTGACCAAGTCAGCGGATGGTGATGTTCTCCTAGGGACCAAATATATGGTCCAAATAATGGTTGTACAAATTTCTTGCTTCAATTAGAGCTACTATTCTCTAACATTAACCTGGCCGAACTCATCTTTGATCCACTGTTAAATAGGTAGAATTTAACGTGATGTGGATACAAGCTGCATTAACCCACCAATATCAATGCGTTGAGTTATCTTTATAGAGTACCCTATGAAAGCTCCAAAGACCAAAGTGATTTAGTAAATCAATCATTCCTGATAAACAATGTAATTGGACATCTCAAAAACCATACAAAAAAGGAGTGGTGAATCCTTTCTGGAAAACGGTGGATCCTAAAGACGACATGAATTGAGTGTTCCCCAAAATGTATGTTCGGATTTTTATTATTATTAGCAAGTCGATCAGCAGCTATCTAGGGAAGTCATTATTTTGTCGAAGCTTCAAAACATTTTAGAGACTTGAGAAACAGTGCTGGAGTTTGGAATCCTTCATTACATCCAGCAGAGAACATAGAATTTTTTTATTTTGACTTGAAAAGGTTAAAATGTTATTGATAAAAGAAAAATAGAAAATAGACAAAGAACCGTCCAGCGAAACAAAGAGGAGGGCAATTACGTCAAACTCCACACAACTAAATAAGCAAACAAGAGGAGGGCTAGCAAGCCGACTCCAAACGACAAACACATCAAAGGCCAAAGGATACAGCCTTACTCCCAAAAGACAAAAACTAAGAATATCTCTTCTTAGCTTGAGACCTTTGCCCCCTTCCTAGAATCTCCTTGGTATCCTTAGTATCTGTCTTCTCTTGAGAGCATAGACAGATACCTACTATGAAAGTGATACGATCAATTTGGCCATGTATAACCGAATTTGAGCTTTTTATACATTTGGTCCCAAAGATAGATGCCGTCAGTACGAACCCAACGAGGGCAGGTGCTATAGCACTGTCCATTATCCCTGGATTGTTTATATATGTCAAAAGCTCCACTCACGAGCTTTTCTGCTTTAACATCCCAGTACCCGATTCTGCACCAGAAGAGTGTTTCCTGGTCCCATCTGTCGTGGAACTTCCAAGTAAAGTTTCCTTTAAAAGGTATGGTGTGTTCGCCAAGATCGTCATCCTTTGATTTGCAGTGAATTGTCATATCCGTATCTGGAGCTATACTGTTATACACCCACACACGCACCCTGGAAAGCATGAAGCATGAAACTGGTGAAGACGAATATCCGCATAACAAAACCAATGCGGTTATTAAAAATGCAAGTTTAATGAAACTGTGATGAGAACCAAAACAAGGATTCATTTTGATTTTCTCCTTTCTTTATCAGTCTCTTGATGAATCTCTGATTTTCGACAATGCTATGCATGGTTCGTTTCAATCATATAAATACCCAAATTTGGTACAGATTCCATACCCGCATTCAACATTGTTAAGGAAATCACTAAAGATTTTTTGTTTTCTTTTTAACCGAAAAAATGGATATTCCTAGTTTATGCTACATCGGTTGTTTCACTGACTAAAACTCATTAATTAGCTGCAAGAAAGATTTGAGTATAGTCAATACAAACGCCGCGTATATTCAAACGCCATGTATATTTCACTTCTCTGATCTCTTAGGAACAGAAAAGATTCAGTTTCCTACTTCTTTCTCAGACCGGAGAAAAGGATGGAGAAATCAAAGAACAGTATTGTTCTAGAATATAGACAAACCGTCCATAAACATCCTCCAAAGTGCAAACCATAAAACCCAAAAAACAGAAATGTTCACTGCATGTAAGTTTGGTCATGCATTATCTCTTTAGTTCCACCACTTGGTTCCATCACTTGTACGTGTAGCACATTTAGACTTCTTTTCTGCATGTTATAAACTTAAAGGGACCGCTACGACACTTTAAGTGGACGTATGACATTGACTCAATATAATTTCTGTAATAAATGGAATTTTCTCCGTCTATCAAAACTAATATGGGATTTTGCGAGCTGAGAAAATGGTGGCAAAAGCCTAAAATATTGTTAATAATTGAATGATCTGTGAACGATCTGCCATCTGTCAAACCAAAAAATTGAATTGAAAATTTATATGGTGGGCAAAGGTTAGTCCTTGATCGCATTATCTGATTCGCTTCAGCTATAATAAACCTCTTAATACAACGACCAAGTGTCTGACCAAGTTAACTGTTAATGGATACCATAATGGCTAATGAGTCAAGTTATATCAACCACCAGTTCTGAATAAATTGAAAGTTAGTGTTATACTCCTTTTGTCATTGGGTCAAACGGAGTTGTTAGGACTCTTGATGACATTTTTGACAGCCCCCTCTTCACTTGACTTGGGAAAATTGAACAAGCCAGCATATGTTGAATTGGTGATGTTGTTCCCCAACGGACCAAATTCATGGCCCAAATGGTTTTGAAAAATTTGCTGTTCCAAATAATGCTGCCAATACCCTGACCCGACTCGTCCAACTTTGATCCGGTATTAAATAGGTAGGACTTACCGTGAATTCAAGTGTCAACCCGCCAAAATCAGCAGGTAGGGTTAGTGTACAACATTTATTGCTCTCTAGTTGATGGTTTTGGAATACTTCTTACGGAGACAAACATTATCTCTAGAACTAATTTTGAAAATGGCTTTAACAATACATTTTTTATTTTAACTTGGAACAGTATACCACTAATATAATGCAGGACACAAATCCAGTTAAACCAAATTGTCTGGATCCAAAGAACGTTGTTCTTGGGGTTCACCTGAACTTCACCAAAGTCCAAGTCCTGGCTCACTAGCTTTGAATTTTGATGTACAAAAATGTTTAATCTTTCCTAATTGATACTCAAATTACTCAAATTAAATATGACTTCACATCTTAGATGAATATGTAGATTAAATCAAATACAATACTATCAAAAGATTGAACCAGCAAAATCCTGCCAGTTTGATGAGTTTGTACAAGTATTTGGAGAAGAAGGTATGAACCTAGTATTTGCAAACACTGGTGAAAAAATATTTGAATCCTTCAAAGATGAAATCGTACTAACACCCTTATCAGATGAAGCTGATGAACAACTAAGCTGCAACTCTAAAAACTGATCATCATCTTTAATATCTTTGCTATTGATGATCATGCCTACATCACTGTTAAATTCTTTGTTGGATCGAGTCTCATCACAATTGTTCCAATGGTCATCCTCTTCAACGTTAACTTCAGTACACTGCTGATGATGATTTCCAGTAAGTTGTTGCACTAAATCCATGAAATCTTGAGGTCGAGTATGAATGATCTTTGGTGACCTCAAGTGGATTACAATAGGTTGATTCCCCAAATTGGATTTACGATGACGACGACCGATAAGCTGATGCCGAGAATCATGATTGATGTTGGTAGTAGGTTTCTTGCTGATAACTTTACTACTAACGGAATAGATTGAATCCTTAAGTAGTACTTTGAGTGGTGGAGGTCTTGGCCCCTGAAGCTGCAAATCCTTTCTGCTACCAGTAGTAACTATCATGTTAATATGAGTGTTCTGATCATTACCACCAAGAGAATACATTGTGTTTGTGTACTTAATGGAGAACTTATTTTGCAGTGGACTTTTATGATGATTCCCTGGATTCTTATGTTCTTCAAACATGTGTGTATATATATAGTACCGCCCATGAGAATCGAGAGAAATATAAAAATGGAGTCAAAATATATCTAAAAAAGGATCGAGAAGGTCAAAGAAATGCGAATCCAATTCGAATAAAACAATTACTGCATGTCTGCTGGTCTAGTCATGCATTGATTGTATAGTTCCACTTGTACGTATAAAAGATTAAAAAATACAGGGCCGGCTTGGAACTTGACTAGAGATATGACATTGACCCCTAATGTGAGGCATTGAGCCTGCTAGCTAGTCTGCTACTAGTATAAGGGCATCCTAAATGGAATTTTAAATTCTAGTTGCAGCCGTGCTATATACCGCATGACGGAGCTCTAGAACCTCCTTGAACTCTCGAGTTTCCAAGGCTAGCAAAATAATCGCTAATAAATCACTGTAGAAAATTCCGATTACACACATATCTTATAAACAATTACATTCACGCAGATCTTGCCTAGATTAGGATCATGATTAAACATAACAGTTTGAGTTACAACACATACCTGTAGCAGTTAAAATCCAAACAGCAACTGTAGGAATCAACACAACAGAAAGAACAGTTAGGTTTGAGAATTGAGTCTTCTCTTCTCTCTCAAATCTGATGTATATGGGATACTTCGTTGCAAGTTAGATGAGATGAGGGACTCACCTCTTTTATAGTAATCTCTGATCCTTACCCATTATGAGAAATCAGAGATAAACAACAATCAGATTGGATTTGTCGACAAGCTCGGAAATAAGAGTTTGATCCAACCAGTTTTCCTTATTCTTTATGGTATGAATATCATGTGCGACACAATCCAGAGTTTTAGAAGATACCGTGTTTAGTGTTGACCGCACGTATGGGAGTTTTACCTGCTTAGAAATAAAACTAAGCCTTACAATAACAATTGGTAAATCGTTAGCGATTAAGGAGAAAATAAATAGTATGGGTGGCATATGTTTGAAGGAGTGATCACTACCTATTGATGTCTACATAGTTATGAATATCAATGAGTCACACTTAAGTTTTTATTTCAAACCCAAACACATGTAAATATACATATTTATTTTCAAAACTGTTTCAGACAATTTATCAAATACCTTTCATGCATATTAACAATTGCTATAAATCAGGTATGTAAAGCTTGTTAGAAACTCAGCATAATATTATCAACAGATTGTTTCAAACCCAATCAACAAAATCAGATTCTTAACCAAGGCACAACTTATCTACTGATACCAATGTAGTAAAATCCTGATTACACACATATCTTATAAAAAATTACATTCACATAGATCTTGCCTAGATTAGGATCATGATTAAACATAACAGTTTGAGTTACAACACATACCCGTAGAAGCTAAAATCCAAATAGCAACTGTAGGAATAAACACAACAGAAAGAACAGTTAGGTTTGAGAATTGAGTCTTCTCTTCTCTCTCAAATCTGTTGTATGTGGGATACTTCGTTGCAAGTTAGATGAGAAGAGGGACTCACCTCTTTTATAGTAATCTCTGATCCTTACCCGTTACGAGAAATCAGAGATAAACAACAATCAGATTGGATTCGTCGACAAGCTCGGAAATAAGAGTTTGATCCAACCAGTTTTCTTTATTCTTTATGGTATGAATATCCTGTGCGACACAATCCAGAGTTTTAGAAGATACAGTGTTTAGTGTTGACCACACGTATGGGAGTTTTACTTGCTTAGAAATAGAACTAAAACTTACATTCTCCCACTTGGTCAATGCAAAACACTCAATTTGATGAAGACAACACTGGATCATTTTTTTGAAAATGGGTGGCTACCCTTTGTTTGAAAATCAGTCGCACAAATAACAAACAAAGATAATACTGTAGTAACCTTTACCTAAACATAACAGAACCACTAAGCTGGACCACGAAGACAATGCATTCTATGAGATGCAAGGTCAGTACATGATCTCAGGTCTAGCATTACTGAAGTTTCAGGCTTTCTTTATACTCAAGAGAGGTAATTTGAGGTGTTGTGAATGTTTAGCACAATATTTACTGCAATCTTTTATGTGCCATTCACATTAGTCCATGCTTCATGTAACAAAAATGTACATGTTATCCCAATATTTCACTGCTTCCGCATGTAACAAACCGTTACCAACTATTCAGGATAAAATATCATCAAAAATGGTGCCTACCCATGTTAAGCTCAAGCACTTAAAGCCTATGCGAAGCTTTCTAGGCTAGTGTATATGATGCATCAGTGAGAAAACAAAAATATTCAAACAAAGGTTATTATACTGTAATGCTTGACTGCAAAATAACCAAAAACTTAATCAAAATCACTGAACCAAACAGAAAACACTTAATTAGTTTTCTACTAAAACTAACTGAATGATAAACTCCCACTAAAAAGAACAAAACTAATTAACTAGTTCGCTGAAAACAAAAGATGGGAATTGGGAATATAACTCCCACTAATGACAACATCAAAAGTTTCTTGAACTCCTATACGGGACACATGTTCTTTGAATATGCGAGGTGGAAGTCCCTTAGTTAAAGGGTCAGCGATCATGTAATCAGTCGAAAGATGGGAAACTACAATACTTCCCATTTTATACTTCTTTCTCACAGATAGATACTTCACCATAATATATTTGGTGTTGGTAGTCGTATTATCATTTTTCACATAATTTACCACACCTTCATGGTCGCAAAATTTTTTAATTGACTGGTTTACAGAATCCACAACTGATAACACGGTAATGAAATTCTTTAACCAGACAACATGTTGGGTAGCTTCAAAACAAGCTACGTATTTTGCTTCTATAGTGGAGCATGTTTGCAGTGATTGTTTAGAACTCCTACATGAAATAGCACCACCAGCAAGCTTAAAAATATATCCCGAAGTAGACTTGTAACTATCTCGACAACCAGCAAAGTCTGCATCTGAGAATCCACTAACCTCTAAGAATTCCGACCTTATGTGCACAAGCATAAAATCTTTTGTCCTCTGCAGGTATCTTAGAACCTTCTTCACAGCTCTCCAATGAGAAATACCTGGATTATGTTGGTATCTACCAAGCATTCCAACTATATAGCTAATATCAGGTCTAGAACATATCATCAAGTATATTAAACACCCCACAACTGATGCATACTCAAGCGCATCTACCTTCCTTTTCTCAGTTTCATTCTTTGGGCATTGATTCCTGGTGAATACATCTCCTTTTACTGATGGTGTGTCTCCAGGGGCACAATTATGCATGTCAAACCTCTTAAGAACCTTATCAATGTAAGCACTTTGAGATAAACCAAGAACTCCAGCCTTCCGATCTCTTTGAGTTTTTATTTCCAAAACATATGATGCGTCTCCCATATCCTTCATATCAAAAGTCTTTGAAAGAAAATGCTTAGTATCAAGTAAAAGATGAATATCATTGCTAGCTAATAATACATCATCTACGTATAATACTAAAAGGATGAACCTTCTCATATTGATCTTATAGTATATACATTTGTCCATTAGAGTTTCCTTAAAACCAAAACCAACAATGGCTTGATCAAACTTCAAGTACCATTGTCCCGAGGCTTGTTTCAGTCCATAAATGGACTTCTTCAACTTACAAACTAGTTGTTCTTTTCCCTTAAGCTTAAATCCATCAGGTTGCTCCATGTAGACATCTTCATTCAGGTACCCATTTAAGAATGTCGCCTTGACATCCATTTGATGAAGTTCCATGTCGAAATGTGCTAGCAAGGCCAATGCAATTCTAATAGAATCTTTCTTTGATACGGGAGAAAAAATATTTGTATAATCAATCCCAGATTTCTGATTATATCCCTTGGAAACTAGTTGTGCCTTATGTCTTTCCACTTTCCCTTCAGAATCTCTCTTTGTCTTGTATACCCATTTGCATCCTATGACGTTCGCGCCTGCTGGCAGTGGAACATGCACCCAAACTCCATTTTTATCCATCGATTTTACTCTTTCGTAGCATCTATCCATTGTTTTGACAATTCACTACTAATTGCTTCTGCGTAGCTCGATGGGCATCAGTTTCTTGCACGTCACCTTCAGTCAAATAAATTTGATAAAAATTGGGAATTGCTGATTTTCGCGTCCTACTTGATCTCCTTAACTCTGCTGGTTCAGTAGGATAAATGTCTTATTCAATGTCCACAAGGGGATCAACTATTTGAGGATCTATAGGTGAAACAACTTCAAAGTTTGGTTCAGCTACTGTAGTGGTTGTGGGTAACAAAACTTCTGAAGTTGGAAAACCGGTTAAGACAATCGGAATCACAAATGGTGGTAGATCATCTATGACTTCTTCAAACACCACTTCTCGATGATCTAAACTCCCACCATCAAATTCCAGAAACCTAGCATTATTTGTTTCTACAATTTGGGTAGATCTAGTAGGGCATTAAAAACGAAAACCTTTGGATCTTTCATGGTATCCTATAAAGCGACAAGTTACTGTTCTGGGATCTATCTTCTTTATGTCAGGATTATAGAGTCTCGCTTCTGCTGGACAACCCCATACGTGAAGAAGATGCAAGCTAGGCTTTCTACCTGTCTAAATATCAAAAGGGGTTTTCGGTACCACTTTACTAGGTGCTCGATTGAGCAAGTAAACATTTGTTTTTAAATCCTCTCCCCACGGATTTTCAGGCAAATCAGAATGACATATCATACTGCGTACCATATTTTGATAGGTACGGTTCCGTCTTTCGGCTACACCGTTCTTCCCAGGAGTACCCGGAGTTGTGTATTGCGGTACTATGCCATGTTCTTGAAGATATTTAACAAAATTTCCATGATTTACACCGTCTTGATCTTCTCTACCATAATACTCTCCCTCACGATCAGAACGAACAATCTTAATCTTCTTATTCGACCGTTTTCAACTTCCAAATGATAAATCTTAAACACCTCTACAACTTCAGATTTGTGATGAATAAGGTACACATAGGCATACCTTGGAAAATCATCAATGAAAGAAATAAAATAGTGTTGACCACAACGAGAAGGAGTAGGAAAAGGCCCACATATGTCTGTGTGGATCAGTTCTAGAAGACTTGAACTGCGAGTAGCACTCAGTCTCCTAGTTTTAATCATCTTACCTTTAATACAATCTATGCAAGTACTGAAATCACTTAAATCTAATGATTCCAGTATTCCATCTGACACTAGCTTCTATATGTCCTAGCCTTTTGTCCCAAAACATTGATGAATTTTCTCTAAGAATAGACCTTTTAATTCCAGAAGAAGAAGTAGCCAAAGAATCAACCGACGCGCATGATAATGATGAAGCATAACAAATATCCAAAGATAATTTATATAACCCATCAATTAAAACACCAGATCCAACATTATGCATATTAAATCTAAGACAAAGTTTACCACCTTCAAGCATAAAACCATAACCAATATCATACAATCTAGCAACAAAAATCAAATTGCGACTAATACTGGGAATATAGAAGGTATCTTCCAAATCTAAAACAAAACCTCCATCTAAAACTAGCCTAAAAGTTCCAACTCCTTCAACTTTAGTTGGATCCTGATTCGCAAGAAAAAATTTCTCATCAGCCCTTGGTTTCCGCTGACTTATGAACCCCTGCAAAGAATTCGAAATATGTACAGAGGAACCAGAGTCAACCCATCAAGTATTACTAGGAATATCTAATAAATTTGTTTCAAAACAAACAAAAGCTATATGACTACCTTCTTTTTACTTCAACCACTCCTTATACTTGTAGCAATCTTTCTTAAAATGTCCAGTCTTACGGCAGAAAAAACACTCCTTATCACCAGCTACTTTCGAATTGGCTTCCTTTGGTTTCGCTACAGAAGTAAAGGCTTGGTTAGATCCCTTCTTATCATTATCCACCTGATCTGATCCACTCTTCTTAAAGTTTCTTTTAAAAACCTTTAAGGGTTTTCTTATTTGCTCCATGATAAGCTAAGTATGCAGATTCCACCTTACCCTGCTTCTGCCGTTCTTATTCCATCACATAATAAGCAATCAACTCATTTACAGTCCACTTCTTTTCTAGCGCATTATAGTTCACTTTGAAAGTTTCAAAGGAACGAGGAAGAGATGCAACTGCTAAATGAACGAGAAAGTCAGTACCTAGGTCCATTTCTAACTCCTTAAGTGAAATGATAAGCTTTGAAAGCTTAAGGATGTGCTCACGAACATTTCCATGTCCATCATAATTTAGTGAAATAAGCTGGGTTAAATAAGTAAACTAGAGAGCCTTTTTAGACCCTGTAAACTGGTCTTCTATATCTTTCATTAGCTCTTTCGCAGTACCCTTAGTCGGAATTCCTCCTCGAATATCATCTCCTATCGAGGACTTAATGATCATCATCGCCATCTTGTCAGCTTTCATCCATTTGAGATACTCAGTCTTAGCAGCTTTAGTAGCATTTGGTTCAGGAACTTCATGCATGTCTTCGCTGAGAGCGATATCATACTCCATACATCCTAAAACAATTTCAAGCTGCGATTTCCATTTCTTGAAATTCGAGCCACTTAGTGGTTCAATTCCAGTCAAATGTCTTTGAAAAATACTCCCATCCATAACTGAAAACAGTTCACCATTATAGCAATGGGTTAAGAAGTCTATTGATCGACAAAATACAATTTCATTGTATACAACATACCTTTTATTTAACAACAAACATAATTCCATTATATAAAAAACCTTGTAAACCAGTCTTAGGGTATGGCTGAAATACTCAGAGTGTATTAACAATTTTGCAAACATCTTTCCGCTCTACAGGACAACGAAACATATTCAATATACACCTTTTGGCAGTACACAAACATATATCACCTCCCTACATGCGATGAAAATCGCCTACAAAACTAATTTATTGGGATTAGGTTCGACAAAAACACTTCCTTGCCTTTGGGTAAGGGTTATTCATTTCTAATTAATCCCTGTAAATCATTATGTCCTACCCAGTTCACACCTAAAGCCACTAGACACCTTTGGGCAGTTCCAGTAGTTTACTGTTAGTAGGTACATACTTGTGATCTAAGTATCATAAACAAAATCAATTGAATGAACACAAAAAATACAAAACAGTCACCTTTGGGCAGACTAAACTTGTATAACTTATGCTTTCTAGATGATCACTTTACTGGTCCTCCATAACCCAATATAGGATAGACCCTGTTGTGTTAAGATTATAATCATCCCTAAACTATTATAACACTTACTTGATATACATTCAATTTAATGGGATAATATCCTACATAACATACAAATCACTACCTATTGATGTCTACATAGTTATGAATATCAATGAGTCACACTTAAGTTTTTATTTCAAACCCAAACACATGTAAATATACATATTTATTTTCAAAACTGTTTCAGACAATTTATCAAATACCTTTCATGCATATAAACAATTGCTATAAATCAGGTATGTAAAGCTTGTTAGAAACTCAGCATAATGTTATCAACAGATTGTTTCAAACCCAATCAACAAAATCAGATTCTTAACCAAGGCACAACTTATCTACTGATACCAATGTAGTAAAATCCTGATTACACACATATCTTATAAAAAATTACATTCACATAGATCTTGCCTAGATTAGGATCATGATTAAACATAACAGTTTGAGTTACAACACATACCTGTAGCAGCTAAAATCCAAACAACAACTGTAGGAATCAACACAACAGAAAGAACAGTTAGGTTTGAGAATTGAGTCTTCTCTTCTCTCTCAAATCTGATGTATATGGGATACTTCGTTGCAAGTTAGATGAGATGAGGGACTCACCTCTTTTATAGTAATCTCTGATCCTTACCCATTATGAGAAATCAGAGATAAACAACAATCAGATTGGATTTGTCGACAAGCTCGGAAATAAGAGTTTGATCCAACCAGTTTTCCTTATTCTTTATGGTATGAATATCATGTGCGACACAATCCAGAGTTTTAGAAGATACCGTGTTTAGTGTTGACCGCACGTATGGGAGTTTTACCTGCTTAGAAATAAAACTAAGCCTTACAATAACAATTGGTAAATCGTTAGCGATTAAGGAGAAAATAAATAGTATGGGTGGCATATGTTTGAAGGAGTGATCAGAGATTAGCAGGAAAAATTACATGCAAAGGATAAAGTAAATTGTAAGAGAAAGTGACTTTTAGTTTTAACGGTATTTTCAATTTTGCATGACATTACATTATGTGAGACATATACACAATAAATTTGCATATCTTTTTGGTTATAAAAGTGAGTCCAAATTTGTGCACCCCTCTATAATCGGGGTGCAAATTCCTCCCTATTCGAGGAAATTGCTAAGTAAAACAACCTATCTTTACTCAAAATACCAAACGGAATTTTCTTTATTTCTCTCTCCGCTTGTTTTTCTCTCTTCGCTCGTTCCTCTTCCTCTTCCAATTTCTTTGACCTCGCCACTTAACTTCCATTCTAAAAAAAATTGGAACTAAGAATTTTGAGGTTGATTAAAACTCAATAAGCCCTTATGGAATGTTTTAATCAAAACTAGATTTATGACAAGCTTGTTCATAATTGATAATGATTTTCTTTAGAAATTAGGGATACTTGGTATATATGTTAAGCTGTGATTTTGTTTTGATATTTTTCTTTCTTTATCATTGTCAAAGTCTTGCTGCAAAAATATTTAGGAAGTCTAATTTCACTTTAGGGAAATATTTATCATCAGAAATTAGGGATACTCAACAGCATGATCATCATAAACTATTTGTTCCTTATATAGGATCTAAAAACATAAACTTTTTACAACCAAAATTTGTTCTTTCTTCAGCTCAATTTTTCAAACTCCGAATGAGCTAACAAAAACAATAGTTTTAATAGTTTAAACCCTAATTCATCATACACCAGCAGCCAAACCCTAAAGTTCCTTACAAAGTGCAAACAAAAAAGAAATGAAGATTCCAAATTTATGAGTGATCAGGATTTACGAAGGAGGAGGAATATATTCGTCTGAAGGAAGAGAGAAAATATATCCGTATTATATGAAAAATAAGTTTTATTAATTAAATTTCAAAACCACGAATAGTTTTGACTGAGAAAATCCTCCAATAGCGAGGTGAGGAATGTGCACCCCAGTTTTGAAGGGGTGCACAAATTTGGACTCTATAAAACTTACCTCCCTTCTAATAGAAAATAGTCTATCGCAAGTATATTTTGTCGAAGTTTCTACCTAAAATCCGGTATACACATTTGTTTCTACATGAAATGAACTTCCCATGCTGAGCCTAATATTGAGTCTGTAATTTGCCAAGTATGAGGATCCGGAGGAAATTGAAAGAAAATATATTTTTCTTTCTGCAGAAAAGATGAAAACAAGTCAAATCTGGTTAATATAATTGATGTCACACGTTGAACTGCAATTGTGTTATTTTCGGTTCTATCCTTGTTTTACGTTAACCCTATTCTTGTTTTAGGTTATAATCTTGCTTTTCAGTTACGTGTTTAGATTTAAAAATTGTTATCATTTTATATAAAAATAGTTTCTTGAGCTTTCTAATTGCTTCCATCTTAACGGCTAGTATAAAGCATGACATCCTAAATGAAATTTTGACCTGGGAGAATGGTTGCAAAATGCGAAAGGACAGTTAATAATGAGACTATCTTCGAAAAATTGGAGATCCTTTTATTCAGAAAACTGAAGTGAGAAGGCATGGCATGTGCAAATGCTTTAAATCTGATCACATTGTGTCATTATTGTGTCGAGGTTTGAAAACTTGTATTTGTAATGGTAATGTCTAGTATTTTTTTTGAAGCATGGAAATATTATTAAAATTAAGCGGTAATTATACGAGGGTAGGTGATACCCAAGGAGTCATCCACTACAATTTTATTAATGCATGGTGGGGTAGTATGGTCCCAAATAAACTTGTAAGGTTCTCCAGTTGGATGTTGTCTGCCGCCAGATTGGCCAATCCATCCGCTGCCTGATTGCTTTCCCTGTAGTTGTGCTTGACGGTGCAGTGAGGGATCTGTCTCATTATGTGTTTGGTTTCAGAGATCATTCCTGATATGTACCAAGGAGGATCGGTATCCAAGGTTAGGAATCGAAGCAAATTTTCCGAGTCGGTTTCAAATTCAACATTTGGCCAGCTTCGTTCTTTTTCCGTCCTGGTCGCTATCAGCATTGCCCATGATTCAGTTGTGAGGGCGGTGGTGATTCCTAGTGGTTGTGCTACGCCTAATAGGGTGTTAGCATAAGCATCCCTACAAATGAAACCTGCTCCAGCTATTCCTGGGTGTCCTCGAGATGCTCCGTCTATGTTGATCTTGATCCAATCTAGATTAGGTTTGACCCAGCCTATGTAGATTGTTGTGGTCGTTTGTGTTCCATTTCTTGGGTTTGCAAGAGCTGGCATTCCAGGTAGCACGGGAGGGAGGTTCTCTTGTGCCCAAGAGAATTCTTGTTGCAGACTAATAGCCATATGGGTAATGTTACCTGGATTTGGTTGCCTTTGTCGATAAATGTAGTCGTTCCTAGCTATCCACAAGGACCAGAAAAGGAAACAGAAGGTTGTTTTGACAGAATGATGAGTTTTCAATTGTAGAATTTGGGTGATAGTCATATGAGGGTTTGGTAAATTGGGAAAATTTTGGGTTGTGGTTGAATGGGTATGGAGTCTTGTGAGGAGAATGTTCCATGAGGCCACTGCCACTTGACAATGGAGGAGAATATGACCAGCAGATTCCGGATCAGAGTTGCATCGTGGACAAATATTGGTATTGGTGAGGCGGATATGATTTAGAATGGTGAAATTCGGAAGGCCTTGGTTGATTGCTTTCCACAAGAAAAGTTGTAGTTTTGGAGGACATGGGAGTGTCCAGAGAAACTTAGTTGGTGGAAAAGGGTTTAGATGCGAATGATCTGATAAGCTGGTTAAGCAGTGATATCCATATGATGTAGTATATTTTCCTGATTTGGTGAAAGGCCAGATGATTTCGTCCGAGGAGTTGTTTTGGGGTAGGTGGATGTTCACGATTCGTTGGCTTATATGGGGCGGCAAGAGATTTAGTTTGTCATGATTCCAGGTGTGAGTGAAAGGATCAATGAAATCAACGACTGTCTGGATTGGATAACAACTCATTGGGTCCAAGGAATTACCGAATTGCGGGATCCAGTTTTCTTGAATAAAGGTTGTTAATCCATCTCCGATTTTATGGAAAAGATGTTGTTTGATTGTGGGAATGAGGTATGCTAGTTGCCTCCACTGGGAACTTATTGAAGATGGGGTTGCTGGAGTTCCTAAAAAGAGAGGTTGTTGCTTTAGATATTTTTCGCTGCAGAGGCTGGAAAATACTGAATCTGGTTTCTAATGGATGTTCCAGACCCGTTTCATGATTAGCGCTTTATTATGTTCACTACTTGTTCGAATTCCTAGCCCTCATGCTGATTTGGGGTTAGTTAGCTTATCATAACCCAATGGATGAAGTTTTTTCACTGAGGAGTCATGTCCCCAAAAAAAGTTTCGGGTGATGCGATCTATTTTCTTATTCACATTGACAGGTAGAAGTTGTGCTTGCATGATGTGGTTTAACGTAGGGGTTAGGGATGATTTTATGAGAGATAATCTTCTGGAAGATGTTAGGCATTTCGTCATCCATCCTTTTGCCTTGCGCGCCAATCGATTTAATAGAGGTTCAAAAATGTGGCGAGAGGATCTTCCATGTTTGAATTGGATTCCTAGGTAGATCGGGGGAATCGAGGTTGTGGGCATATTGAAAGCTTGTTGAAGGTCAAATAATTGTTGTTGGGTGATCTCTGGATGATGGTGGATTTCGAAGAATTAATGTGTTGACCTGCTGATGTTTTGTATGCTTGGAGAAGTTGCTTGAGTTGATTCGTTCCCTCCGTTGTAGCCTTGTACGTGATGAGGAGATCGTCCGCATACATAAGATGGAGAATTGATGGAGATTTTCGTGAAATGCGTAGTCCCTCCACGACTGTTTTGGCCTGAAGGTGTCCCAAGTTTGTTGAAAGAATTTCCGCACAAATAATAAAAACATATGAGTGATAGACGCATTTATGTGTCTAATATATCTCAACTGTAGATAGTGTTAGTGCTCGATTCTATACTTATTTGGTTATTTTATTTATTTGTAGGTGTTTTTAGAAGAATAAGGTTTTGCGGCAAAATTGGCTAAAAATATGGCATTTGGACCTCTGTAGATAGCATACCGGAAGCTCCCCAGAAGTGTACCGGAAGTACCTCAAAAATAGCTCGGAGGAACCACGAAAAAGTGCAGAAAAGATCCCAGAAGAATTGCTAAAGGCACTCCTAAGTTGGATAAGGGGCACCCGATTTCAGGGCATGTGCTAAAGGGACACCATAACTGGATTAGGGGGAGGTCAGTTTCCTTCTCAAAATTCAAAACAGAAACTGGCGGGAAAAATGGCAGCAGCGAAGAACAGTTTTGAAAGTGGAATTTGAGCGAGTTTTGAGGAGATTCAATGGATGTATTTGGTACGTATGGACTCTAGAAGACATAACATGCCTGTTGCAAGCAATTAGACCCAACCAATTGGGCTGGATAAGCCGGAAGAAGGGATCAAAGTCCAGGCAGAGAGACGTGTCATGTTGTTCACTGTCGAAGATTTTGTGGAGATTTTGGGAGACTTTTACGCTGGATAATCATGTATTTGGTCCTGTTCAAGTCATACGAAGAGTTTGGTGGTTATTTTATAGCTAACAGACGCGTACAAAGCAACAGAAAAGAGATTTCTCTCTCAACTGCACGTGAAGAAAAAGGGAGATAAACTCGGATTTAATCGAGTTATTTGGACCCTGTTGTGTATATAAAGGTTGTTGAGAAGTGGTAGAGAGTTTTATCAAGAGTTTGGGAAAGGTTTGGGACGCAGAGGAGCGAAGAAGAAGGATTAACAACAATTCCCACCTGCTGCTGCTGCTGCCATTAGAGGACCTTGAAGAACACGAAGAACAGACTGCGCAGAGCAGTCTTATTATCCGCAGCGTCAACAACAACAACGGAGTGTCGTTACTTTACTGCAGTTCCCTGGTATCGTTCTTCTCTGGACGCTTATAGAGGGTCGTAGTTTCACTGTTTTATATTTTTCACTCTTTTAATCATATTTTGAGCATCAAGTATGTATTTTGAGAACATGATTACTATGAGTAGCTAGACCCCAATACTGGGATGATGGAGGAAGCTGTTTTTCAGCCATGTGGTTATTTAAATAATTCTTAATTCACTTTTTGCACCGATTTTAATTGATTTATGATTTCAATTAATTACTTGTGATTTTGTTTGATGGAACATGCTTAATCCTAGGGATTCTTGATGTGCCATGCTTATAATATACAAGTAATATTTTATGGAATCTAATTTGGCAAAGATAGAGTTAATATTTGTTTTATTTTGAGCTATAATCGCCTAAGATTATTTTCTGAGCCACTTGAATATGAAACACATTGGAATCCTGAGTCCTGGTTCCTCTTGATCTTGTGACATATTTTCTGTATATATCTTTATTTTTAAATCTTTACAAGTCCGAGCAACGAACTCTTATTTACCGCAATCGAAATACTTCAACAATGAGGAAAGCGGATCCCCTTGTCTTATTCCTCTAGTTGGAGTGATATACCCATGCGGCGTGCCGTTAATGTTGATTGAGTATGTGAACGTTGATATACAAAGCATAATGTATTCTATGAAAGTTGTCGGGAAACCTAACTTAGTAAAGGCTTATCTAACAAAACCCCAATCTAGACTATTATAGGTTTTTTGGATATTCAATTTAAGTGCCATTTTGGGGTCTTTAGTGTTGGTTGAGGTTTTAATATGATGAAAGAGCTCCCCAGCAATTGCTATGTTATTCTGGATTGATCTTTGAGGTACAAAAGCGCTTTGAAATGGGCTTATTAGGAAAGGGAGCAAGGGGCGTAAGCGGTTGACCAGGATTTTTGAAATGATTTTGTAGGTGACGTTACAGAGTCCTATAGGTCTGAATTGCGATGGTTTGGATGGGTGGTCTATTTTGGGGATTAAAGTTAGGTTTGTGTGGTTCATGAGTGGGTGGATACTGAAGGAGTTGAACTATGTACCATCTCTATTAATTGTACGTGATTTGTTTCCCAAAAAACTTTGAAAAACTTACTAGTGTATCCTTCAGGACCTGGAGCACTTTCAGAATTAATGGAAAATAAAGCTTGTTTGATCTCCATGGGAGTTACTTCTTTCGTCAGCGACGCGCATTGGTTGGTTGTTAACCTTGGGGATATTGTTGTAAATAGGCTTTCATCAATCACTGTATTTGGAGCCGCATATTGATCAGTGAAGTGATCGACAATTAATCCAACCACGGCCTCTTTGTCAGTGACCCAATTGTTTTGATGGTCTTGAACTTGCTGGATGTTATTACAACTTCGGTGGATTGTTGCTTTGGTTTGGAAGAATGTGGTATTACGATCGCATGATTGTAGCCTGGTGTAAAATGAAAAGAACTACCTAAACTAGCCTGCAAGTATACAGAGTTGTTGTAGATAGGTGGAGTAAGAAAGGGTTTGTCCACAGGGACTTGGAGGATTTGCTAAAGTTCTCTTTGGGGAGTTTCTAAAGTTATCTGAGTTCAAGGGAGGGTACTAAGGCTTTTGATTCCACTACTTGACCCTAGGCTAAGGAAATTGTGATGCAATGTATGTCTTGTTCTTTCATGAAAGACTACAATGAAGAATAGAGTAACTAACCTAGCTAAATGACCCCTAGCATCAGCTGTCTTTCAACAGCACAACTGATCACAAGTATTTAGCTCAACTAGTTAACTGAGCTTAAGGCAGTCTCTCTAATGGATTAAATCCTTACAAACTGACCTAGCTACACTCCTAGCATCAGCTGTCTTCTAACAGCACAGCTGATCACAAGTGAGATAACTCAAGTGGCAATTCATTAATCCTAAGGCAGTTAAATCAATCCAAGACAATACATATACATTTACTATCCTAGCATATGATCAAGAGCTTCCTCTAAGCCCTAGCAAATGAATTAGAACATGAACATGGTTATAATCATGATATTAACACATATACACATGCTCCACATTATAACAGTACACTTCACAGTCAATTTTTATGCATAACAAACATTCCACATGAACTGAAAATGTAACTGATATATGAAGTAAAATGGAAACTTAAACATGTGTTCACTGGCTAGCCCAGAGATGTCCACAGTTACAACCCAACAATACATATTTATACCCACAGACCCAAATTCCCAAAACTACAAAATTAGGGTTCTTCCCCAAAATCAGTTGAATTAGGGTTACCTAATTTTTTTGAAATTGATCCTTGAAATCGTCGACCCATGCTTTGTAATTGCTCCCTGACCTCTTCTCCTGCGCCAATTGCAACTCTAGGTTACCTAATTCATCAGTTTTTCACGCCTAGGGATTCAGACAAAGATGCGTGAAAAAGTGAGAAAATAGGGAACTAGAGGGCTAGGGGGAGATGGGTTTTGGTTGTTGGTCGATAGGGTGATGATGGTGGCGGAACTAGGGTGGCTGTGGCAGGGAGAAGGTGGTGGCGACAGTTGCAGGGAGAGGTGGTTTACTGGTTTTGCAGCAGGGTAAGGTGGAGGAGATGGGTTCGATAGAATGGGAGAAGGGTCTGTTTGTTTGGGGTGTAGGTTCTCGGTCGCTAGGGTGTGAGGCGGGTCCATCAAGAGATGATGTTTCGTGAGATGGGTCGTGGGATGTGAAGCTGGTAGGTGGATCGGATGGTTCCTCCTGATGAGGTTGGTAGCGACCGTCAGATTTTTTGATACAACGAAGTTAACGGCTCTAGATGGGGTTAGGTGTTGTAGTGTAAGGCGGAGATATCAAACGTTGATGAACAGCAAGGGAGCGACCGTTGGATTCAACTACCATCTAATCTGAAGGCTTGGAATTTCAGCGCTGTGGTGCTTGGCAGAGACTTCAGATTTTGATGCTCTATGAAGGAGCGACCGTCGGATGCTTCTGAGAACTGATCTGATGGCTGAGAACGGAGGCGTTTTTGTGTGTAGAAAATGAGGTTGTGCGCACTATTCTTCGCGGCTTCCTTGCGTGATTTCTCCCGGCTTTTCACTACTTTTCTGCTCTTTTTGCTCCGCAAGTCATCCGAACTTTATTTATTACCTAAAAATGCAAAATTAAGTAAGAAAAATATTTATTCTTGAAAACAATGAAAATACAGAATATGGGATAAAATGTAGAATTAATGCACAAAAGATGAGTAAATGCCAACAAAAAGGGATAAAATATATACAATATTTGGCACTCATCATAGCCATTAAATTCTTGATCTTTGTCGCCAATACGTTGCATGACAATCAAGTAATGTCATTTGTTGTTCCCTGAGTTGTTTTTCATGGAGTTGCCAATATGTCAAATCATTTCCAGTACCGATGGCGCAATGATGTTGAGCCATTTTGATTTGCTCTGTTGATTTCTTGATCATGGTTGGAAGATGGCCGAAAGTTTGCTTGTTCCATTCGGTAAGGATTTCGCTGGTTGAAATAAGCTTGAGCTGCAAATTCACTGCAGGATCCATGTCATGGAGTCTGGTCCACGCCGAAGTCACCACTTGTTGCAGTTGCGGGTGGGTAAGCCATAAGTGCTCAAATTTATAGTTCTTGCTTCTCTGTCAGTCAATTTCTCTAGTTTGGAGCAGAATTGGGGCGTGGTCTGTGGCTATTCTTGGTAGGTGAGTAACTCCTGCATGTGGATTGGATGTACACCAATGTTGAGTTGTCATTGCTTTGTCTAGTCGTTCCAGGATGTTATCATCTCCTTGTTGATTGTTCGTCCAGGTGAATGGATCGCCTCGAAATCCCAGATCCATGAATCTCATTTGGTCCATTAAGTTAAGAATTGGTTGGGTTTGCGCATATGTTACCTGCCGGCCCTCTTTTTTCTCTGTCTGGTTCGTTATTTCATTAAAGTCGCCAATAAGGACCCATGGAGCATTGATGTTATCAAAAATTGATGGAAAGTCGTACCAAAAATCTTTTCTGGCAATTGGGTTTGGAGGAGCATAGATGCCCGTGCAGAACCAAGGATGTTCAGTTGCTGGGGAAGTAATGAGGACGTGAATATAACTCTGAGAATGCAAGATGATCCGTACATCGTAGTTATCCTTCCACATGAAGCATAATCCTCCTCTTCTACCAACTTTGGGGACGGATAAATGATTCTGGTATTGAAATGATTTTGCAATAAAATTCATGTGATTTCCGGTAGACAGAGTTTCGGATAAAAATAAAGGATGGTTTGTGCAATGATATCAAACTTCGAAGATGTTGTATTGTGTTTTGTTGGTTAATACCCTGACAGTTCCATGCTACAATGCTCATTTTGGCAGACAACAAGGTTACAGTAGAAGTTACAAAGGTATGATGGACTCCGACAATTAATGTGATACACGTTGACACTTAAAAGATTCGATACAACTTAAAAGAAAGAACAATACATGAAACTAGACAATACAGAGAAAATAAGAATTAGGCGAGACAAATTTGATATGATCAAAATTTTTTTGAGTGGACGTACTTGGGGGTTAGCAAGATCGGAGGAGCATGGGTTTGGGACAAAGGGTATAATTTGTTCATATACGGTACATGTAAAAGAGGCGCTGAGGAGGTTTGGATTAACCCGGTACATGAACGTTGATATACAAAGCATAATGTATTCTATGAAAGTTGTCGGGAAACCTAACTTAGTAAAGGCTTTTCTAACAAAACCCCAATCTAGACTATCATAGGTTTTTTGGATATTCAATTTAAGTGCCATTTTGGGGTCTTTAGTGTTGGTTGAGGTTTTAATATGATGAAAGAGCTCCCCAGCAATTGCTATGTTATTCTGGATTGATCTTTGAGGTACAAAAGCGCTTTGAAATGGGCTTATTAGGAAAGGGAGCAAGGGGCGTAAGCTGTTGACCAGGATTTTTGAAATGATTTTGTAGGTGACGTTACATAGTCCTATAGGTCTGAATTGCGATGGTTTGGATGGGTGGTCTATTTTGGGGATTAAAGTTAGGTTTGTGTGGTTCATGAGTGGGTGGATACTGAAGGAGTTGAACTATGTACCATCTCTATTAATTGTACGTGATTTGTTTCCCAAAAAACTTTGAAAAACTTACTAGTGTATCCGTCAGGACCTGGAGCACTTTCAGAATTAATGGAAAATAAAGCTTGTTTGATCTCCATGGGAGTTACTTCTTTCGTCAGCGACGCGCATTGGTTGGTTGTTAACCTTGGGGATATTGCTGTAAATAGGCTTTCATCAATCACTGTATTTGGAGCCGCATATTGATCAGTGAAGTGATCGACAATTAATCCAACCACGGCCTCTTTGTCAGTGACCCAATTGTTTTGATGGTCTTGAACTTGCTGGATGTTATTACAACTTCGGTGGATTGTTGCTTTGGTGTGGAAGAATGTGGTATTACGATCGCATGATTGTAGCCATTAAATTCTTGATCTTTGTCGCCAATACGTTGCATGACAATCAAGTAATGTCATTTGTTGTTCCCTGAGTCGTTTTTCATGGAGTTGCCAATATGTCAAATCATTTCCAGTACCGATGGCGCATTGATGTTGAGCCATTTTGATTTGCTCTGTTGATTTCTTGATCATGGTTGGAAGATGGCCGAAAGTTTCCTTGTTCCATTCGGTAAGGATTTCGCTGGTTGAAATAAGCTTGAGCTGCAAATTCACTGCAGGATCCATGTCATGGAGTCTGGTCCACGCCGAAGTCACCACTTGTTGCAGTTGCGGGTGGGTAAGCCATAAGTGCTCAAATTTATAGTTCTTGCTTCTCTGTCAGTCAATTTCTCTAGTTTGGAGCAGAATTGGGGCGTGGTCTGTGGCTATTCTTGGTAGGTGAGTAACTCCTGCATGTGGATTGGATGTACACCAATGTTGAGTTGTCATTGCTTTGTCTAGTCGTTCCAGGATGTTATCATCTCCTTGTTGATTGTTCGTCCAGGTGAATGGATCGCCTCGAAATCCCAGATCCATGAATCTCATTTGGTCCATTAAGTTAAGAATTGGTTGGGTTTGCGCATATGTTACCTGCCGGCCCTCTTTTTTCTCTGTCTGGTTCGTTATTTCATTAAAGTCGCCAATAAGGACCCATGGAGCATTGATGTTATCAAAAATTGATGGAAAGTCGTACCAAAAATCTTTTCTGGCAATTGGGTTTGGAGGAGCATAGATGCCCGTGCAGAACCAAGGATGTTCAGTTGCTGGGGAAGTAATGAGGACGCGAATATAACTCTGAGAATGCAAGATGATCCGTACATCGTAGTTATCCTTCCACATGAAGCATAATCCTCCTCTTCTACCAACTTTGGGGACGGATAAATGATTCTGGTATTGAAATGATTGTGCAATAAAATTCATGTGATTTCTGGTAGACAGAGTTTCGGATAAAAATAAAGGATGGTTTGTGCAATGATATCAAACTTCGAAGATGTTGTATTGTGTTTTGTTGGTTAATACCCTGACAGTTCCATGCTACAATGCTCATTTTGGCAGACAACAAGGTTACAGTAGAAGTTACAAATGTATGATGGACTCCGACAATTAATGTGATACACGTTGACACTTAAAAGATTCGATACAACTTAAAAGAAAGAACAATACATGAAACTAGACAATACAGAGAAAATAAGAATTAGGCGAGACAAATTTGATATGATCAAAAAAATTTTGAGTGGACGTACTTGGGGGTTAGCAAGATCGGAGGAGCATGGGTTTGGGACAAAGGGTATAATTTCTTCATATACGGTACATGTAAAAGAGGCGCTGAGGAGGTTTGGATTAACCCGGTTTCTAATAATTAAGCTAAAACAATGGAAAGGCTTGAAAAACAAGAACCAATGCAAATAACCTCGGATTAGGATACACCCCAGGAAAAAGAAATCTAGATTACTAAGTATTAGATCAAAAATCCATTAAAAGAAAAGACAAGGAGAATTAAGATAAACCTTTCTCCGATGGTTAAATATAACAAGGACAAGGTGACCAATGATAAATCTAAAACTAAACAGACAAATGTAAAACATATAATTAATTCACTAAAAACCATACCATACAGGCCAAAAGAGCAAGTCAGGTACAAGATTATGTATTAAAGAAAAACAAAAATGGGTTTCAAAATAGGACAGAGACATGGGAAACTAATCATCTTTTCAATTAAATCTGTAAAATATTAAGCATAGCATCGAAACACAACTTCATACAAGTTACACAACCTTAGGATAAATTAAAAAAACTACAAATTCAGTTTGATTACTGCCAAAAAAACAAAGTAAATTACACAAAGCCGAACTGCTTTTCAAGACAAACTTCATACTGCTAAGCTGAAAATGAATCTCACCAATTCAAAGGAGATTACACATTTCTAGAAAATAAAAATTCACACATTTCTTTCTTATTCAATTAATATTACCACAATTCCATAGGAATTTCATAAACCAAAAACCCATACAAAACTAGAAGATCAGAGAATCCCATTTCCTAAAAGAAAACAAAAAGGGGAGAAAAGGGCTAATTTCTTAATTGCATTTCAACAAAAAAAAACTAATTTAAGAGAAAGATATAAGCAAGGGATCAACTAGTTCTTAATTTGGAGCAGACATTATAATTTGGAGCACTAAAAAACGATCAATCAAAAAATTAAGAAAACCAAAACTTCACATAGACTATAATTCCTAAAATAAAAGGAACTTTGAGACCTTAATTTTACAGACAAAAAATTTCAATCTAAGGAGCTAAGAAGAACCAAAAGAAAGGAAGAGGCTTATTCCTACAAACCCAATTGAGAACCCCTTAATCAAATCAAGCACCGACCCTAATTGCAAACCCTAGTTCTTCAGCACATATAAAATTAGCAAACAATACAGAAGGAAAACCTAATCAAACATACTAGTATCAAAATTAATCAATAAAATTAGAAAATCACTGGTCTAGCAATAAAAACTCCATGAGATTTTCAATTGCAACAGTAGAACGGACAATCCTAAACAATGAACTAACCAAAGAAAGAGGAAAAAAGGAAGGAAAGAATCACTCCTGTCAACAGCATCGTACCTAATCGTAACTAATCAGGATCCTCTTTTACATCCCCATGCTCATGGTCTCTCTACTCCCCCAAGGTACTGAGGTTTAGTTGGTGAAGAACGTTTTCGCCATAAAATCGCCAAAAATAGAAGAGAGAGAAAAAATTGTTTTCCTTTGTTTCCACCATGTCTAGTTATTTCAACCACTAATTTCAAATAGTTAAATTTAATCTAGAAAGACAAGACAAGACCATAATAATAACCGAAGTCTTTGTATCTTAATCTTTTGATAATATGTTAATATAGTCAAACAAATAAGAGAAAAGTTAACTACCTGTCCTTGGTCATTAGGTCAACCCGAGTTGTTGGGACTTCTGACTTTTTTTCTCTTCTTCACTTGACTTGGGAAATGTTGAACAAGCCAGTAGACGGTGATGTTGTCCTAGGGGTCCAAATTGGTTGGAAAATTTTCTTGTTTCAATTAGAGCTACCAATATCTAACGCTAAGGTCTCTAGCCCGATCCGATTCTTTTTTTTTTTTTGTATGACAGAAGAATAGGTAGATAGGACTTACTATGAAATGAAGCTGCGCCTTATCCTGCTGCAAGCAGCGGGTAGGGGTTATCTTTAGAGGCCTATCAAGCTCCAAACTGGTTCAGTACGTAAATCAATCACTCTAGACAAACCGTTTTCAGTGGCCAATGGATATCCTATAAACCGTACTCAAAAAGAAAATTATGCACTCTTTTTTAGAGACGGTGGATCCGAATGTTATGTAAGCAAAGGGCGGAGCCAGTTGTAAGCATACATGTGCAACAGACTGGCTCACAAGCATAAGATTGAACGCAAGTGGGCTTCCAAGTCTAATTTTGCACATTTACACCCTCAACATGACTTCGCTTCCCATAATTTGATTTCCGGCCGACTCACCAAAAAAACGTTTTGTTTGTCTATGTAGTTTTGTGGTGTTTTCTCAAACTGCTTTTGTTAATGAATAATCTAACTATAATTTCTTATTTAATCTTTCGGTAATTAGAAATAAAACTTAGTTACGGCATAAACATGCTTCAATAAAAATGAAACTAAAAAACTATGGTATAAATTGAGTGTTCCTCGAAATGTATGTGTTGTGTATTGCCTTGAATACTTGTTTGTATTCGGTTGGGCTTACTTCCTTGGACTTGACCCAGAAGTCCATTGGTCTATTATGTAACCTAGGTCATCTAAAAGGGGAGCTAGGGTTTATAATGGAGAGAGAAACTTATGTAGTTCTTGAGAGAGTGTGGGAGGCATCAAAAAGGGGGCTAGGGTTCTTGAGAGGGGTTGATTAAATACCTTGTAATCTTGTTTAATCATAGTGAAATCATTATCGTCGTCTTCCAAAGTGGATGTAGATCATCTTGATTGAACCACTATAAATCCTTGTGTTGTGTGTGCTTGATTTACTTTGATTTCATTTCTATTTCAATTCTTGATTGATTGTGCTTGGAAGAGCCATTTGTTATAACAAATTGGTATCAGAGCTCCGGGTTGAAGCGATCTATAATGGCGGCAAAGTATGAGATTGAGAAGTTTGATGGAAGGAATGATTTCAATCTATGGAGGCTAAAGATGGGGGCTGTTTTGGTACAACAAGGTTTGGTGAAAACTTTGAAAGGGAAAACGGCTTTAGCAACAAAATTGACGGATGAGGAAAAGGAAGATCTCATGGAGAAAGCACATGGATCAATTTTATTGTGTTTGAGCAATGAGGTCTTGAGAGAAGTTGCGACGAAAACTACACCGGATGGGCTATGGAACAAGTTGGAAAAAAGGTACATGACTAAGTCCGTGACTAATCGTCTTTATCTTAAGAAGAAATTACATACTCTTAGAATGCATGAAGGAATGTCTATTATAGATCATATTAATGATTATAATAAAATTCTCTTGGATTTGGCAAATATTGATGTCAAAATTGAAGATGAAGACCAAGCATTGGGTTTGTTTTGTTCCTTACCACCATCTTATGATAATTTTGTTGATAACGTAATGTATGGAAAAACCACAATTTCCATGGAAGACGTTAAAGCGGCTTTGAACTCTAAGGAGTTAAAGAAGACCGGTATTGATGGTAAACATAATTCGAGAAATGGGTTTTTTGTAAGAGGAAGAGGAAAGCAAAAGGATGTATTTGATAGGAGTAGATCAAAGTCAAGGTCTAAATCTAAATACGGTAAATTCAATTGCTTCCATTGTAAGGAACAAGGGCATTTCAAGAAGGATTGTCCAAAAAGGAAGAATCTTGAGAAGAATACAAACCAAGGCACCGCGGCAAACTTTAAAGTGGAAAGTGATGATGGAACGGTTCTCACGGTTTATACCGAAAGCTCGAATAATGGGTGGATTCTTGATTCGGGTTGTACTTTTCATATGTGTCCTCATAGAGAACGGTTTTCTACTTATTAAGATCGAGAAGGTGGTAAAGTTCTTATCGGAAACAATATCACTTGTAAAGTGGTTGGCGTGGGTACAATTCAAATTAAGATGCATGATGGTATTCTGAGGACATTAACCAAGGTTAGGCATGTTCCGGATTTGAGAAGAAATTTGATTTCTTTGGGTACACTTGATTCAAATGGTTGCAAGTATCAAGGTGAATGTGGAGTTATTCGTGTCTCAAGAGAAGTCTTACAATCATGAAAGGTACTAGAGTTAATGGTCTTTATACACTGCAAGGTACTACTGTTACAGGTGATGCAGCTGTATGTTCTTCAATTTCAGAAGACGATACTACAAAGTTGTGGCATATGCGGTTAGGGCATATGAGTGATTGGGGGTTGGTTGTTTGAGCAAGCAAGGATTGCTTTGTGGTCATAAAACTGGTAAGCTTGATTTCTGTGAACATTGTGTCTTTGGGAAGCAGTGTAGAGTCAAGTTCAGTACAGCTATTCATAACACCAAGTGTACTTTGATTATATTCATTCTGATCCTTGGGGTCCTTCTCGAGTGGAGTCACATGGTGGTGGTAGATATATGTTGACATTCATTGATGATTTCTCAAGGAAGGTATGGGTATTCATACTTAAACACAAAGATGAAACTTTTGTCAAGTTCAAGCAATGGAAGACTATGGTTGAGAAACAAACCGGAAGACAAATTAAGTGCTTGAGGACATACAATGGTTTGGAATTTTGTGGGGGTGAGTTCAATGGTTTCTGCAAGGAGCAAGGGATTGTGAGACACCGCACAGTCAGAAAAACACCACAACAAAATGGTGTTGCAGAAAGGATGAACAGAACCATAATGGAGAAGGCACGGTGCATGCTCTCCAATGCTGGGTTACCAAGGCAGTTTTGGGCGGAAGTCGCAAACACATCAGCTTATTTAGTGAACAGATCTCCGTCGACTGCTATTAAGTGTAAGACTCCAAATGAAGTTTGGACAGGTTCACATGCTAATTATGAAGACTTGAAGGTTTTTGGATGTCCAGCCTATGCTCATGTGAATGAGGGGAAGCTAGAGCCAAGATCAAAGAAGTGTATATTTCTTGGCTATGCAAAGGGTGTGAAAGGCTACAGATTATGGTGTCCTGAAGAAAGATCAAACAAGTTTTTTTATCAGTAGAGATGTGACATTTGATGAGCAATCTATGTTGAAGCCAAAGAATGAAGAACTAAATAAAAGAGTTGAGGAGAGTGTTGGTGATAAGGTGGAGCTAGGTGACCAGCTGGAACTTGAGATGCAAGTTCAGGGAAACCATAAGACTGTTGTTTCTGGTGAGGATGATCAGGAAATTGTGCAAGAGACGGCCTAGGAATATGAAGCACAAGATCATCAGTACAATCTTGTTAGAGACAGAGTGAGGAGGGAAATCAGACCACCTCAGAGATATGGCCATGCTGATTTGGTTGCGCATGCACTTGCAGTGGGTGGGAGCATAGATAGGGATGGGCTAAGAACCTATGAAGAAGCAATCAGTGGTGAAGAATCAGCAGAGTGGGGAACTTCTTTTATTGAAGAAATTGAGTCTCTTGACAAGGATGCCATTGAATAAGGGAAGCTAGTTATGCTTAAGGTTCCTACAATGGACAACCCTGCAGACATGTTGATAGAGCCGGTTCCAAGTATCAAGTTCAAGCATTGCTTGAATTTGGTTGGTGTCAACAATTGTTGAGAGCCCTTGTAAGGGCTAAGCGAAGACGATGATGAAAAATGATGAATGGTGATAGTATTCAAGTCAAGGTGGAGATTTGTTGTGTATGCCTTGAATACTTATTTGTATTCGGTTGGGCTTACTTTCTTGGACTTGACCCATAAGTCCATTGGTCTATTATGTAACCTAGGTCATATAAAAGGGGAGCTAGGGTTTATAATAGAGAGAGAAACTTACGTAGTTCTTGAGAGAGTGTGGGAGGCATCATAAAGGGGGCTAGGATTCTCGAGAGGGGTTGATTAAATACCTTATAATCTTGTTTAATCATAGTGAAATCGTTATCGTCCTCTTCCAAAGCGGATTTTCTGTACAAATAATTGGCAAGCCGATCTTCAGTTGGACAGGGAAGTCATTATTTTGTCTGCAAATTAATGTCTAATTATTTCACCCACTAATTTTGGATAAATTAAATTTAATTTAGAAAAGAGTTTTGTAAGAAGAAATAGAAAATGATCGAGTTGCGGAATCTTAAGCAAAAGCACTATAACTTCAATATCTCTGTCTTACGAAACAAAATATTTAATGAAACTTGAGAACACTAGAGTTTAGAAACCTTTATTTTGATCATCTGCTTCTTATCGAAGAATAAAGCATGAAAGGGATATGCTGATGATGAATGATCACTTTGGCCATGTATAACCCAATAGCATCTTTTTGGTCATTTGCTTCCAAAGATAGATGCCGTCAGTAAGGACCCAACGAGGGCAGTTGGCATAGCAGAGTCCATTATCCCTGGATTGCTTGTATATGTCGAAAGCGCCATTCACAAGTTTTTCTGCTTTAACATCCCAGTACCCAATTCTGCACCAGAAGAGTGTATTCTGGTCCCATCTGTCGTGGAACTTCCAAGTAAAGTTTCCTTTAAAAGGTATGGTGTGTTCTGTTCGCCAAGATCGTCATCCTTTGATTTGCAGTGAATTGTCATATCCGTATCTGGAGCTATATTATTATGCACCCACACTCGCACCCTCGGAATCATATAGCATGAAACTGGTGACGACGGACCTCCGCATAACAAAACCAATGCTGTTATTACATACGCAAGTTTAATGAAACTGTGATGAGAACCAAAACTAGGATTCATTTTGATTTTCTCCTCTTTTATTTTTATCTTTGTTGATGAATCTCTGTTGCTCGGCAATGCTGTGCATGGTTCGTTTGAATCGTATTAATACCACACTTTGGTGCAGATTCTATATCTTTGCGTGCATGTTGTGAAGGAAATCTCTGAAAATATTTTGTTTTCTTTTTAACCGAATAAATGCATGATCCTGGTTTATGCTACTTCGGTTGTTCCGCTGACCAAACTCATTAATTAGCTGCAAGAAAGATTTGAGGATAGTCAACCGTCGCACTGTAAAATACAGATACCACGTATATTTCACTTCTGTTCTCTTAAAAGAATCGTCCAAAGTCTAGCGACAGCAGAAATGATTCAGTTTCCTGCATCTTATCCAGAGCGGAGAAAGGGACGAAGAAACCCAAAACTAGTATTGTTCCAGACCAATGTTTTAAAACCCGGACCGGACGTCAAACCAATAAAACTACTGGATCAAGGGTTAGTGGGTCAACCAGTGGGTTAGTGGGTTAATACATAGTTAACCTCTAAGTAGGACTAATCTTACCAGATGTATCAACTACGATATATATCTTCTTTTGTGTTGGTATCTAGTGGCTAGTGGATACTAGTTAATTATGTTTCTATATAATAATGCAACAGTGCAAGGATGGGAGAGTAATTATTAATGTTTCCTATGCCCCCTCAAATACTTCTTCTCTAATGCAAACTGTCTCAGTCATTCGTACTTTCTCTCGTTCTTTTTTTTTTGGGGTCGACTCTTTCCCACTCCATTAAGCACGTGCAAAGAAATAAACATAATCATCTGTATAATTCCTGCTTTCCTTTTCTACATCCTTCCAACGATTTCATATTGTCTTCAAGCTTGAGTTCTATTTCATGAATTATTCTTTTTATGAGAAGAAATTTTTCTGATTTCCTAATTATAGATCTGATTCTTATGGATTTGACGGTGGATGATTAATTATGGATCTTATTCTTTAAGCCAAAATCCATCTTTTAATTGTTATAAACTTCTCGAGAAAATAAATCATAACAACAGATTGACTTAGCGGAATGGAAGCACTGTTTTAAAAAAATTTGATGTAAATCTCAAAGAACGAAAGTTTTGTTTGATGGAAGAGTAACCGGATGAACCGGGCAAAAACCCAACTGGGTCGGACGAGTCATCGGTTGGACCGGGCGGTTCACCTGGTTTACTAATTTTTAGAGCAAATTAGTGGGTCAAGGGTGACCCAACCATTTTTTTCTAATGGTTCACCGGTTTACCGGTCCAACCGGCCGGTCCGGTCTGAGTTTTAAAACATTGTTCAAGACAAACCGTCCATAAAAATTCTACAAACCCTAACCCCCTAACCAAAAGAAAGAAAAAACAGAAAAGAATTGTTGTTGCAGTGGAAAGAGAAATTTATTTTTACGACCCTGAAAATTATGGGTCTTACTCTTTTGGCCCCAGGGTTATTTAATAAAATTTGCAAATTATTCTGGTGGCCCTGGAATATTATAACCGATGTGCATATTTCCTGCGCATAAAATCAGTGGGCATATTACCTGCACACTATAAAATATGAAGAAACTTTAAAAAATTATGAACAGAAATCAGTGTGTATATTTCCTGCACATAAAATTAGTGTGCACATTGTCTGCACACAACAACATATGAAGAAAATTTAAAAAATTATTTAGAAAATAAAACAATTCATGAAATGAAAATTTGATAGTTGTATTTATGCTCGCTATGTAGCTCTTTCAAAAAGCTTTCCAAATATATAAAATTTGTCGAATTCTTACGTATGATTTGTGAGACATGTTATGTTTAAGTTGGTATGACGATTATACCCTTAAAGGATATAATTTATCATTTGATAACATCATCAAACATCTTTATCCAAATGACCCTCCTTCTTTTTTAAGGTTGTTTCAATAAAATGGTTTAATTTTTTTTAAATTGAGTTTTAAGCCAAAGGCCATTTGAGTAAGAGAGAGTGAGGGGAGGGTCAAACACTTAATTCCCACCAGTGGAAAATATGGAGAAAGTAAAAAGACAAAGAGAGGTTTCTATTGATCAAGATAATAGGGTTACATGGATACAATATCCTTTATATATATGTAAAGGGAAACCCTAGGTTCCTAGTTGGGACGCACATCCGTGGGCTGTAAGCCCTACAACTCTCCCCCGTGTGCGGTCCAATAGGACTCCGTATACAGTGCTTCACATAAAGTGCTTCGAATATAGTTCTTCAAATGTTGTCCTCTCCTTGGTGACTTGTGCCGAAATCAATTGCCTCATTAAAACTTTGATAAGGAAAATCCCAGTGGGGAAAACCTTGGTACAACTCTTCACATGTTGTCTCGTATTTTACATGTAGTTCATCACATGCAATACGATCTTCAAAGATCGACGATTCTAAGTTAATTTTCTCGTTAAAACTTCGTCAGGCTAACCCAGAGGGACAAAACCTGAACTAAAGAAAAAGAGTACAATATTAAGTAAACTTAGAACATAGTTGGATGCATATAAGTTGCCTCATTAAAACCTTGAAAAGGATAACCCAGTGGGATAAAACCTTGACGAAGGGAAAAGAGTACAACGTGACAGATGCAAGTAAAGGTGATCCGTTTTAGATGATCACTTTGCTCCGTTGAAGTTGACTAGTGGCTTCACAACTCCTAAGGTAGAAGATCCTCGTGGGAAAGACAATAGCCTTAGCTGGGAAATTACATTCCCGGTGTTTGTTGTTGTCTCATTAAAAACCTTGTCGATATAAATAAAAAGAAAAATTTCATATAAATAATTTATTGAATAATTACAGAAATAAATAAATAATTTATTAAAAATTCCGAATCAAAGGTTTACACAAAGCTTTTTGTTGGTAGCCTAGCGACAAGCTGAGCTCCAACACCCTTTTGAATAGCAACACCTAATTTATTAATAAATTGAAAAATAAACTATTCTGACGCATAAATTAATTTTGCGATAGAAAAGTATGTTACAAAAAAACCTTGTCATAAGTGACGCTTTTAGCGTCGGTCGGATTATTTGCGACACCTCTTTTTATAACGCATTGACCGACAGCGAAAAACGTCACAAAAATATATTTGTGACGATATTTTCATTGAAAAAACCATGTTTTGTTGTAGTGCGAGTAACAAAACCCTGTGCAAAAAAGCAACCTCGGTGAAGGAAAATAATTCAACACACCATTAGATGATCCCCCTGATGTCAGATAATTTTCATTAGTCTAATGCACTCAAAAGGAGTTTATCACACTTTACTTTGGTGACTTGAATGTTTATAAGACCATGTTATTGATTCTGGAAGTTACGTTGCTTTAAGAGAATATCGCGTTTCATTTCTTTGATTCAGATATTTTCAGTAATATCAACGCGATCTCTATGTCTTCAACATTTAAAATACTTGATGTTTTTAGTGTTGTCTCGCTAAAAACCTTGTCGAGTAACAAAATCCTTTGGGAAAAACTATTCTCGATCGAAGGAAAAAAGAGTACAACACATCTTCAATTTCGAGGTAAAATATGTCGACATCATATGATGTCGACATCTCCCCCTGATTACTTTCAGAGTTGTTCCAGACAGTTCCTTTAGTCATGTACTTTACGAAACTGAATATCGGTAATGACTTAGAAAATAGTCTACCATGTCTCCCCTGATTACTTTCGTTGGAGAAAAGATTATTGTTCCTTCATAATAAATAACCTTTAGATTGCAGTTCCTTTAGCATTCCTTTTTATGTCTTTGCAGGGAGAAAACAAACTCATGTCAATTGTTACTTTTAAGTACATGATTACATTCACTGTACCATTCCAAAGACGTTGCGTTGGCGCTGAGCTATATCTAGCTAACAAGTTCCCCGAGGATGTAATTTAATCGAGTATATTACTATATTAAGTACAACAATGCGTATATTGTACTTAGATATGGTAATTTCATCCCCAACACATCTTCGTCATCTTCCTTTAGACGAAATGGTCACTTACGTACATTTGAACCTCGACTAATCATGGGAGTGCTATCAGGATGCATATCTTTATTAAATTTCCTAACAACTTTAGACATATGCAAACTGGTGGAATAATATACAACAAGCTCAGTATTCGATCGAGCTTTCCCCGGATTTTTCATCTAAAATTCGGATTTCAAATAGCTTTTAAGGTCTCTTATTACATCAAGAGTACCCATCATGTCTGTATCATCGACATACATAGCTATAATTCCAAATCAGGAACTTTCTTGTGAATACGCAATGAAAATAACTTACTTGTCTATTCCCTCCAAATCAAATAGTCACTTAGATGGGTATACGACATCCGCCTGATTGCTTCAATCTATAAGTGAGCGTTATATCTAACTGTAAACGCACTCTGTCGATTAGAGTTACTTGATATGGGAAATCTCCTGCCAAAGGTTTTAAAATGCGGATAATTTTTGAGAGTAAATATCCAACAAAATTACTTAATAATTTTCGGGACCCATCATAGTACGATGTGGACTCGTAATGTCATATATATAGTGCAACCAAAAATGCGTAAGAACACAAATGTCAGGCTTATAACCAGTTACCAACTGGTATGCAAAAATGGTTGACTAATTGTGGTTTCTAAAACGAATAAGTGAATATGCGTATAATATTGCATATCCCCCAAGCATTTGTAGGAAGTTGTTACGCATAACCTATCCTTAGACACCATATATAACCTATGATGGTAGCATCTGCGAGACCATGGGGTATAGGATGCTCTAAAATGATCCTATTAAACATGCAATATCCATCAAGTACTTTTGATGTAAAATATCTAGCAATAACAAGGTTGGTGAGACCATTAATTGTATAATATGTGCTAGAATTGTTTCAAAAACGCATAATTTCTTGTGAACAATAATTAATTAAACACTTCGAATTATCTATCAGAGCCATAAATCACTTGAATGGACCGCATTCTGTATGGATATGTCCACAAATATAACCTTTTTTCTTTTGAAAAAAAATGGGTTGTTTACCATTTGCATCTTAGGATGGTCTCAATCCATTTTACTGAAGAATGACTTTGTGAAATAAGTTACATGCTTTATTACTTTAAAAGCATAATGGGAGGGGAGGTGGTGTTTCTGGTACTTATGAAAGAGTTGATTGTGAGAGATGCCGTCACTTTGCATTCTTTCAATCTTTGTGATTCCCATTTTCTTGTTAAATCAAATAAAAGGATGTCCATTTGAATTCTTTCAAAACAAAACATCATATCACAACCAAAGTGTCTTTATGGTTATGTCAAAACCTGAGTGAGTCAATTCCCAACATTACATTGTCAATTATCCAAGTATTAGTGATTTACAGTTCACTAGAATAATTGACTCATTATTTTCTCTAAAATGTGATTCCTTTCACATTCATTGGAGGTAATTTGTAGATGCATTCCCATTCTCACGGTTAGTTTTCGTTCAATAACCGTTTGCACAGACTTCGTAGAAACTTAACAAAGTGTGACTAGCTCTTGATTCTTATAGAGATCATGTAAATTTTATTAATTAGGCAACAAAGATTGAGCATTTTTTGGTTCGGCTATTATCTGTAATGATCCAATCATCACATGGTATTCCATAAGGAAACAATTCAATAAGCAGTTTAATACATTTTCTTAAGAGCTTCGTGTAATAAGTGGTGTGGCCTTATTACATAACAATTTTTTTTATCTCATTTACTTTAGAGTGTTACAATTCATGAGGATGATATGCTTTTCATCATAATGTACGAATGATCCTTTTAACTCAAGTACTTATGAGTATATCTCAAGTGCTTTAGAGTATTTCAGTCTCATGGAAATGATATACTTTTCATTTCATAAGTACAAACTATGAGTTTAGTTCTTCGTATAAAAAAGTTCTTTATTTTAACTTACAAAAAAATGTTTACTAAACTACCATACAACCAATAGTCCAGGATCAAATCATATAAAGATTTCATTGGAATAAAGATAATTAATAAAAACTTATCAAAATGTAAGTGTATTAATTGGGCAAGTTTCTTATTGCCACTGAAGTTGACAAGCAAGGTATGGCCTTCTTTTAACATATAGTGAGTTTGTTGCCATTTAAACTCTCTATATATCTTGTAGTTGGCTGCTACTATATGATACCTGTATTCCATCACTTGTACCATACTCAGTAAATTTTTATACCAAGCGTCCAACTCTCATTCCAATTAGTCAGAATTACGTCTCTGTCTCATGCTCAGTAAATACATTTACTTTGTATTGTTACTACTTGAGCCAATATTACAAGTATTTTAAATTCCAATGAACATTCAAATTTTCGAGGGAAATTTCATGAATGGTTCAAAAACTTCCTTCAGAGCATTCTATCGTCTGAAATCAATATGTCGCCTTAAAACATAGAAGTTATGCCTTCATCTTTTGAACAATGCATCGTTATTGGTTGAAGGTTTTCATGATGGAAGTAAATACTTTGTAGAAACAATTGACTTCTGTATCAGAGGCTCTTTAATGGCGCTCAAGTACTTCTGAGTCCAAAAGATCAAATTTTATTCGAGTTGGTTTAATCAGAACCCAGTCAACGAATTGGTCAATGTCCGGTCTTTTGGGTTGACTATGTCATGGTTAATAAAAGTACACATATATGTTCCATTATATATGATGTGCTCAGGCCCATTGGTAATAACCTTGAAACTATTAGCATATGAGCCCAAAACATATTGTTAACCCTAAAATTGGAAATTTCATCATCCAACTTTAGTGATCATAAAACAATTGTAAACATCTCCGATGATTATGAAACTTTATATATTAACTTCATAATAATGTTTCGACAAACATAATAAAATTTCAACTAAATCCAACGGCTAGATAAAAACTTATCCATGACGTCGTATGACTGTTCTAATTAGCGTTTTTGTGGACACAGTTGGAAATATCACGTACTTTTGAGTATTTCCATGGATGGATCTTTATGAAATTTTTACAGTATCTCACCACGAATAATATACAAAACATAACAAAAATATAGCATAATCCAACGGTTTAAATTCTCAAAACTTAGGTTTTTCGATGCTGTTAAAAATTAGAGTTTTTCTGAACGTACACAGTTTTATTACACGCAGATTTTGGAGATTGAATCGTTTTCCGAATTTATTGCAATTCTAACATAGTACTTAATGACTGATTGGGTTGAACATATTAAAATTTCATGAAAATCTAACGGTGAAATCTCTATGTTTTATAATCATACGTTTGTGGAATCCTAATATATACTACGAAAACGAAATTTCTTTGTTCAAAAGAAATACCTGGTAACGCATCCATGATGATAAACAAATAGGATCAGAACCACGCTAATCTTCAAGGAATAATCTATAACCAATCTTGAATGAAGAAAAAAAAATTGCACCTGTTGGTAGAATCGTGCATGAAAACGTGTTGCAGTGGAAAATATGGAGAAAGTAAAGAGACAAAGAGAGGTTTCTATTGATCAAGATATAGGGTTACATGGATACAATATCCTTTATATATATATAAAAGGAAACCCTAGGTTCCTAATTGGTCCGCACATCCGTGGGCTGTAAGCCCTACAACAAATGTTTAATTATTTCTTTTGAAAATGGTGGATCTACCTATATGTTATGTGACACTCTTAAATTATTTTTTAAGAGAATTGTCAAAGTCCTTATACATTACGAGGGATCATGAGGAGGATACCCTCGTACTCTTAAATTCACACTATATCACATTTTAACCGACATTTGCTTTGAGAAAACTTAAAAAGTAACATATTTGAAGCCAATAATTTTGAGATATGCTCTTCTTACAAAGTATATGTTTGCCAGGATCGTTATCCTTTGAATTGCAGTGAATTACCATGCCCGTATCTGGGGCTATATTATTATGCTCCCACACACACCCTGCCGATCATGAAGCATGAAACTGGTGACGATGAATATCTACATAAGAAAACCGACGTTGTTATTGCAAATACAAGTTTAACCGGAACTATGATGAGTTAGAAAACCTTTATAAGTTAGATAAAATCAAGAATGCAAGTGTAGCTGATCATATTAGACCAGAAAACTCATGGAAGTTTGATTTTAAGAGAATTCTAACAAATGATGAAACCAATTCTTTAGATGCTCTCCTTCAGGTCATTGAATCTACACCACAAGTCCTTGATTCTCTGCCAGATGTTAGAAGATGGTCTCTAACACAAAATGGAATCTTCTCTGTAAAATCTCTATACTCAAAGGTGATCAGTAAAGAGGGAGTGGATAATTTTCCTTATAATTTTTTTTGGGTACCTGCCATTCCTCCTAAAGTCAATTTTATGATGAATCATAAATAGGTATATGTTTATAGTTCTTGCAGACTATGCGGGGATAGTCCTGAATCACAAGATCACATGCTTTTACACTGTAAAGTTGCCTATATGGTTTGGTCCTCTCTAACTCCAACTGAAAATTGGGCATGGCTTTTCCCAGATTCATTCATGAATCTTGCAAGAACTTGGTCCAATAATAAAGTCTCCGTCAATGGTATAGTAGTTTGGAATCTTATACCACCTGATGTTATTTTAATCTTATGGAGGGAAAGAAATTGTCGAGTTTTTGAAGACAACTACACTTACCAACTTGATGAAGAACTGCGCAATGACGTCAAAGTTCTAGTTCTCTCTTGGGAAGCCACTTTTGGAAATAGGGTTCATTTGAACTTTACATACACAGTTAACAACTGGAATCTTTTTTACTTGTAATTTGTTTAAACTACCTCTGGTAGTCACTTCTACATTCTTCTTTTCTTAATAAATTCTTCTCTTCCTATCAAAAAAACAGGAACTATGATGAGAACCAAAAGAATGGTTCATTTTCTCCTTTAATACTTTATCACTCTCTCTTGTTTAATCTCTTTTGTTCGACAATGTGAAATTTCTTTCTATCTCATAAATACCAGAATTTGGTGCAGTTTCATCTGTGCATCTTTACCTACGCTCAACATTGTTAAGGAAATCTGTAAAGATTTTGTTTTCTTTTTAACCAAAGAAATGGATATTCCTAGTTTATGCTACTTTTGTTTTCGGGAATTTTGATAAATTACTCCCGTTTTTTAAAAGCCATAAAATTAATGCCCTTGTTTCTTTCAAACTTTCTAAAATGCCCTTACCGTTTACTTTCACCCCTTGGGCCCGCATATTGAGTCCACCGTCGTTTACCTAGTCAAAATAAATGAGTCAAATTACCATTAAACCCTACACTGAATCTAAATCGAGTGAGAGATCTCACATTCATCTCTTTCATTCTGTTCCGCCTGAAATTGAGAGGAAAGAAGCAGCAGATGCTGCTGATGTTCAAGAAATCATAAGTGTTTGGAATCAGTGAAGGATAGATCTCGTTGATGCTTCTTAAGGGAGTTGTAAGGGTTTGGAGTTATTGATGCCATAAATTAATGAGATTTTTCGATAGTTTAGGGTTTACTGAACTGAGGTTTGAAGCTACCGACGAACAAAGGGAATCAAGGAAGAGAAATGGAGACTAGGGTTTGAGATTCACAGAGAAGAACACAGCAAGCTTGAATCAGTGTTAATTTGGTTTAGATTTGAGTTATGCTCGAATTTAAGGGAAAAGGTTTTGCTGGTGGAAATTGAAGTTTGGGTTCGATTGAGATGGAATTGGTGTTGGTTATAGTCTTGATTTGGTGGTGAATATAATGGGTATTTGTTTGATTTCGTCATGAGAAGGGATTAGATCTGCAGTGGTGTTGGTGGTAAAGCAGTGGTGGTATTGAACTCTAGCCGGAGTTGAGATGGAGATGATGGTAGAAAGATTCAGAAGTTGGTTATGAATTAAAGAGTGGGTCTAGGTTGAATTAGCTGTTAGTTGTGGCCATGAATGTTTTGTTGCTGCAAATGGAGGTTGAGCTGCTGGTCTTGTAATTGAATTGTTCGTGGTTGTAGGGAACTGAAACGAGGGATGATTGAAGCTACATAATGATCTTATATGTATGTTAGGATCACAAAACTCGTATATCTATGTGATTGTAGTGTCATGCTTTGTTAATTCAGAGTAATGTTGTATGTTTATCTTTTTTTTGCTTAAGCCATCGCTTGGTAAGCTTAATGCTACAACAATGAAGCTGAAAGCTGAATTGGATCAATAGATTTAAGCAGATCTTTGACGCAACAGTCTTTTTATCGTTACTGGCAGGACTGTGCAATTTGTGTTGGTTGCCGTTTGGTGGTGATGAATGAATGTGTGTGTACAAGGAATGTGCTCAGCTAGGAAGTTATGCACTACATGGCCTTGGTTCAACTCGGCGATTCAAGTGGATTCAGCTCTACTCAGTCATAGGAAGGGCTTTTCAGACTTTTTGACGCTGACACATAAGCATTAACGTCCGTTAACTGCTGTTTACCATTTTTTGAATAAAACGGTCAAGGGAAGGGCATTTTAAAAAAAATTTAAAAAACCGGTGCACTTTTTTAGTGTAATGTGAAAAGTAGGGGTACTTTATCAAAAAACCCTTTGTTCGTCCAAGCAGAAAGAATTCAGTTTCCTACACCTTACTCAGAGCAGAGAAAGGATTGAGAAGATAAAAGAACAATCCGAAAAAAGAGAAATGATTAATTGTTTTTGGGAAACGGTGGATCTACCTGAATGTCATCCCCGTTCCACAGAGGTTTCATGCGTTTCAGGAGGTTTCGGGTCCGAGCCCCCAATGGCGTAATATTGCAGAAATTAACATGAAAGGTAGAGTTAGTTTGCCCCCCTTGTAACACAATCTCAGCCCCATCCGCTGCGACTCCCATGAATAGGTTACCCATGAGACTCACTGATATGCTAGAACAACAATATGTTCAATTAATGTAATAGTATGTCGTTGGAGCTTAGCTTGTTAGGCTTCCAACTAGTTAATGCAATGCTCTTTATCCAATAATAAATAAATATTTAATAATAAAAAGAAGAAAAGAAAAATGTCTAGACCGCTTTGGAGGAATTTTTCTTCCTTTAGTTCCACCACTTGTACATGTAGCACGTTCTGACTGCTCTTTCTAATGTTAAAAACAGAAAGGTCTTCAACACTTGAGTTGACAGATGTGATTTCTCTATTACTGCTTAGCTAGTATAAGGGCTCCCTAAATCGTTAGAGGACTATAATAATCGAACTCAAAGTCCTTAATTATATACATTACAAATGTTTTGTCATTAAGTCAAACGGAGTTGTCAGGACTCTTGACTTTTAGACAGTCCTCACTTCACTTGACTGGGGAAAATTGAACAAGCCAGCAGATATAATAATCCATCAGGGGTTAGTTCAGTTGACCAGGAGGCTGACTCTCAAGTAGGAGGTCAAGGGATTGAGTCTCCGCTCACGAGTTTGGAGATCTCATGAAATACTCCTCTTATGTAAATCTAGTTTAATTTAAATTGTTAATGTATCTTCTTTCCTATTAAAAAAAGCAGATATTGATGTTGTTCCCCTATCCTAGGGGACCAAACTGATAGTCCAAAAGCCGGAAAGATGTAACTCTAACCTGACCTAATCCTCCTTTGAGCCAAGGAAAAGTTTTATGGTAGGATTCAAGCTTGGAAAATGTAAAGAATGTCAAATAACTCTAAAAAATAAGACTTACCGCGAACTTTTCAACCCGTCAAATTCGGCGTTAAAGGTTTAATGTCTACACATTTACTGCTCACTAGTTGGATTATTGTGGAATGCTTCTTATGGAGACAGACATTGTCTATAGAACTAACAAACTTCTTTTCATTTTTCAATCTCCGTTATCACCTAATTCTATAGAAGATTTGGTATCCTTTTCCGAAATCATAAACTAAATACATATTCTTCAATTTATAGGTAAACTCAATAACCTTACAACAAAAATCATAAAATATAAGTAGAGTTTGATAGTTGTCGAATGGAACCAGATAAAAAAAGTTGTTCGAAATTATCAAGCATTCTAGATCCGTAGCCGTTCACATTTTTTATTTTATGATAAAAAGCTATGTCAAATTTTCAGGCTAACATACACCTAAATATTTATGTGTATTGTAGATTTCCCAAAGAAACACATCGTCAAATTAACCTATAATTATTAGAAAGTGAAATGCACGTAGTTCATGAAATATCACAACAGTTGTTCATTTTACCTATTAGTTTCCACCATCATCTCATCTAGGCATGTTTGTGATAAACTATGTACATACATCTCAGTTGAGCTGACCTCGTTTGTTCTTATTCTTCGTTATTTATTTTTTTTGTAAAACTTAATTTTAGATAGGTGAAGATGTTTTTTATGTAAGATAACTCAACGCAGATGTATGATTACTACTTTCGTCAGAAAAAAATAAAATAAGTTTCATGGAACTAATAATATGCCCTCAAGAAGACAAGATAACTGCACACAGACATAAAAAAGACGTGACCAAATTTTCATTGAAATGGTATGTCAAGTACGTTTTGTGACTCGTGAAGTCGGTGTGTTATTTTCATGAATGAAAATGATCACGTTGTTTGTATCGGTTATATTATTGTTGGTATCCCATTAATATTTAATATTATATTTAAGATAAATAATAGATGTAAGGTGCAATTCTGGAAAAATAGATGGACATGGAACAATAGCTTGCATATTACTTTACATGGTTTCCAGAAATAATTCAGCTTCTGTAAGAGATTGTATTTGTTCGAATTATGCTTGGGAATTTGGTTTTGAAAGAAATTTAACTGAGAATAAATTAAGGGAAGTGATTTATTAGTTCAAAGTGTTGGAGATCCTTTTTCTAATTCGGGCGATTCAGATCTAGAAGATGACAAGAAACGTGATTCAGGGGATGATTTCAATGTTGCTAATTATTATGAATCCCTATATGTTACGGGTTATCTTTTGTTTCTTCATAAACGACTTCGAAATCCCAAGATTCCACTAAGTTTCTTTCATTGTCTGCACTCTTTGTTATAACGATGCTTCTTGAATTTCTTGTTCAAAGTTGGTAAAGTAAATTCTAATAGATGAATGTTTTGTACCATTCCAGGTCTTTATAATCGAGTAAATCAAAATTAGCATAACTAATTCTCAATTATGATAATTAACTTGTGACCGTCTTGTTCTATTAGACCTTATCCCCTTGATAGCTTGGATGTTCCTGTGATTTTTGATTCATGTTTTGGTCCCTGTTATCTGCGTAGTTCCGTCACAATCTTGGTTATTTCTTGATCCCGGTGTTTGAATCCACAGTTGGTATATAACACAACAGTTACATCAAGCCCAATAATTGTTGATGGTGTGACGGTGGTAGATCCGGAGTGTGAAGGTTATGAAACCTTCTTCGATATCCACAAGAATAACCCAAATTTTAAAGGATACTTCAGAGTCTGGACAATGAAGTGATCCATTAGTGGTGATGATGATTTTTTAGCCGAGGGGTTGACGAATTTGTAGATGTTGTTGATGTGGTATGATGTATGGCTTTTGCCTCCACTTTTTGTTGTTCTGGATATGCAGCTTGCATAGGAAACTACTGTTGTTGACGACTCGTGGAACCTAAACTATCCTTAGTACTTCTAACATACTTGATTAAAAACATTGGAGAAAAAAACACGAAGGGAAATAATGAACCTATATCTAGACTAAAACAGGATACATTAAATCTTCCTAAATTACTCCTAAACAAAAAAGGAAAATAGACTTATAACAGACACGTAACAATAAAAGCATTTGAACCTCCCAAAAACTAGACCTAAACTAAAAACCTTAATATATTTATTTATTAAACATAAGAGACAAGATTTCTCAACTTCTGGATACTCTTTGTGCAGGATATTATGATTTTCCTTTCCCGTTTTATCCTCCTGACAAAAAAAAAATTTTTCCCACTCATCATTACTCCCCTTGGTTTTACCTTTGAGCCCTTCAACTTTATCGATCTAATTACCATTGTGACCTTGATTTTAATTTGTCAGGAGCCATGACTCGAAACAGTTTGGAACAGAGTTGATGCAGAAAAGCTCAGGCAGCGATCTGTTTGGTGATTTTTTTCGTTGATTGTTTCGTCGGAAACATTAGAGAGCTCAACGCTGTAGTTATGTGTTGATAAGGCTGTTGTTCAGTCATACAGGATCATTGCATCAAAGCAATATTGAAACGGTTTGAGCCAGCTCACTGACCCGTCGTTTGCAGCTTCAACTGGATCTTTCTTTTCGCACTTCTTTCTGGGTAATTGATTGTGGTTTGGATTGATGAGTTTTTCTCTGCTGGGGGTCTTGACTTTCGTTTTTTTATTATTTAAGATATCCAATTTTGAAACAAACAGGATGATGGATATCTTTTTTGCTTTCACGGGTGTTTCCATGGTTGTTTTTTTGTTGACTCCCATGGTTCAGATTCCCCAAGAAATTGAGCGATTAATTGGATCTAATTGACACATCATGGGGGGAGGTTTATCAGATGGTGGAGGGGGCGTACTGATAGATGCATTTATGTGTCTATTTGTTCTCATTTACATGTATTGTTAGTGCTCGTTTTTGTACTTATTTGGTTATTTTGCGCTTTTGTAGGTGTTTTTTGAGAAATAAGCTTTTGCGGCGAAATGGGCTCGAAAAGTGGTATTTACACCCCGAGAGGAACTACCAGAGCACCCCAGAAGTATGTTGGAGACACCCCAGAAATACCCCGGAGGAACCCCGAAAAAGTGCGGAAAACATCCTAGAAGAATTGCTAAAGGCACCCCTAAGTTGGATAAGGGGCACCCCATTTCAGGGCATGTACTAAAGGGACTCTCGAAATGGATAAGGGGAGGTCATCTACATAATTCAAATACAATTTTTGGCGGGAAACTGGCAGCAGCGAGGTGCAATTTTTGTGTGAGAATCTTTGGGCAGTTTTAAAGAGATTCAATTGTGGAATTCGATTGGGCTGGACTTACTAGAGCAAAACAGGGTTTGTGTGTGCGTTTGGGTCGAACATATTGGGCTAGAATGTCCGGGAGAAGTGAATCAAAGTTCAACAGGGATACGTATTCTTTCTGTTTATTTTCAAAGATTTTGTGAAGAATTTTGGGAGGGTTTTACGCTGGATAAAGATGTACCTAGTCTTGTTCAAGTCAGAGAATAGTTTGGATACGAGAGAATAGCCAACAGAACCACGTGAATCAACATGAAAGTGATTTTTCTCCAAACTGCCCGAGAAGAATAATGAGATTATTCTCGGATTTGATCGAGTTTCTAGGGAGTTGGATAGCTATAAATAGCTGTGTTTTCATCATAGAAAGGTTAGAAACCATTAGGAGAGAGTTTAGAGGTCTGCAGAGAAGGGAGAATCGAGTTACAGAGAGTTACAGTGCTGCTGCTGCTCGAGGAGGAAGAAGAAGACGAAGAACAGACTAGCTAAGACAGTCGTTCTTCAACAGTCTTAAAAGTGGAACCCAGTGTCGTTGTTTTACAGCACTTGAGTTGTATCGTTGATTTTCAGCCCTTTCCCCTTTGTAACAGTGGCGCTGTAACACCATTACAGCGTTGCAAATTCCTGTTTCATCTTATATTCATCATTAAAAACACCTATTTTAGCCATGAATTTATCTTGTGAGTGTGTTTTTGGGATGAGGTGCTAAACCCAATCCCAGGGGTGATGGAGGAAGCCATTCTTCCAAAAGTTATGTGGTAATACTCATTTAAATTTATTTATGCTATCCTTTTATGATTAATTGCACCGAATGAAAATTGAATAAATGATTTTTATTAATTAATTGTGTTTTCTCTTGATGAAATATGCTTGGTTTATTGCTTTTGATATTTCATGCTTGCGATTAACAATGGATGTTTTGAAAATCTGATTTAGGCAATGATTAGAATCACAATTACTTTTGATTGGAATTATAATGTCTAGAATTGCATGATAAGAATTATGATTGAATCACATGAATTTTGGTGTATGGTGAAATCCTGAACCCTGGTCTTTCCATAATATTTACTTCACCTTTGAATTTAATTTGTTTTATCTTTATTTTAATTAAGTTTAAAAATTATTTCCTTCACAAGTCTGAAAAGAACCCAGTTTTACCACTATTACTACAATCACTATTTGAAAATACATCAAATTTTTGGCCCCGCCGACGCGGATTTGTGTTTAGGTAGCATTTTTAGATTTATTTTTTGTTATTTTTATTTGTTCCTCTTTACGTTTCTTTGGGTGTGTTTTTGTTACAGGTTTGAAGTTGGATACTAAAGACTTGGAATCAAAGCTTAAAGCTAAAAGAGAAGAAAAGAGACAAATTTTTTTTTTTTTTTTTTAGGATTTATTATTTATTTATTTTATTTTTATTTTTATTTATTTTTTAGACATTCTTTTTTTTTAGAATTGTATTAGGAAATATTTTGTATTTTTTTCTTTCTTTTGCACTTTATTTTTGGACTTTGGACTGTGAACTTTGGACATTTTATTTTTTATACCCTACGGAAGGGTACCCTTAAATATAAATTGTTTGCAGGGAAGGACGTTGATTACAATATCACCTCGGCCCCTCGGGTTCGCACACGGCATAGGATTCGTGGCCCGAGTCAACGACAACGGTTCATCCCCCGTCTGGTACGGGAGGTAAGTCCAATCGAAACACTCGCGAATCCCCTGCAAGCGAGTTACTGTACTCCTTAAGGTGCTAATTGTTTGAGGACGAATTGGACTGTTTTTATATTCCTAGTAAAGGGAAAGGCCTGGCCTAAACAAGATAAGGGTTCGGATTTCATCACCGCTCTCTTCTTGCCCGCCTTAGGAGAACGAAACCTAAAGCGAACCTAAGCCTAAAATTTGGACTAGAATGAGACCTATAGGGTATCGAGCTTAACAGGACAATCATTCGAAAAATATTGGTTACTCTTTTAAGCACACCTCGAAGTTCTTGACGGTTTCTGCGAGTTGAATGCGTGACTGCGCCACATTGGATCGGTGAGGTTTTGGGTATCAAAGCTCCATTGAGCTTCCCTCGCCTCTATTCAACTTACTTTAACTTGGATTGATTCCAGAGGGGTTTTCTTAAATTGTAACAAATTTCCTTTCGAAGGATTAGAAGCTGGTCTAGAAATAATCTAAGTGGAGCCATCATGCTTGTTGTTTGCTAGAAATCTTTAGGTTTGCTGTGGTAAAGTCGAGTCAGCCTGCTGTGTGATTGCTAGAACCTTACTGTTAGGATTTTTATTTCTTTTTGATATTTTTAGTGTATGCCCGATTCTGTTAGGGCTTGGAAAAGAGATACTCTAGGTCGATTGATTAGCGAAAAATCTAGTCGTTCTTCTGATATAAGCAAGGAGCTCGAAGATTCTTCTTTTGAGAGCCCTTTTTTTGGAAACTTCAGTTTTAAGAATTTATCTCTGAGTGATAAAAGTACCCCTAGTACTTCTGTTGTGCCAGCGATGGCAACTTTGAAAGATTACATGTTCCCAACTAGGACCAACCGAGCTTCGTGCATTAAATTGCCAGCCACTACGGCTAATTTCGAGATAAAACCTAGTATTCTTCAGATGATTCCTATATTCTTAGGAAAAGATGATGAGAACCCTTATTTCCATATTAGGGACTTTGAGGAAATCTGTGGGACAATTAGAATAAAAGACCTTACTGATGAAGTCTTGAAACTTAAGATGTTTCCCTTTTTCTTGAGAGATAAAGCCAAGACCTGGCTGAACAACCTACCATCTGAATCCATTGAAACATGGCAGGAACTTATTGCTGCTTTCTATATGAAATTTTACCCTAAGCATAAAACTGCAGCTGTTAGGCAGAAAATTAGTGCTAGTGTGCAACAAGAGGGAGAGTCTCTTTATAGGTTTTTAGAGCGATTCAATGATCTCCTATCTCAGTGTCCTCACCATGGATTTGATAATGTGAAACTCGTACAAATTATTTATGATGGTTTAGACTATTCGACCAAAGCCATGGTTGAGTCTATGTGCGCTGGTGAGTTCACTAGTAAAAATGCTGATGATGCTTTTACCTTCTTAGGAGCTATCGCTGAAAAATCACAACAGTGGGAATCTTGTGTTGAACCCCCTAAAAGACTCTTGGTCAATAGAAGTAGCACCAATATGGTAGATACGAGTTTTGCGTCAGATGCTAAGTTTGCTGCTTTGTCCAGAAGGTTAGAAGCTTTGGAAATGGGTCAGACTAAAAATAGGTCCCTTGTTGAACCTAATAGAGCCTCTCAAGTCTCTAGTTGTGGAATAGATCCCGATAATTCATTTTTGGAAGGTCAGGTTAGTTAAGAACAAGCTCATGCTGTCTATAACAACGCTAGGTTTGAGAACCGTCAGAAGTTTGACCCATACTCAGAAACCTACAACCCTGGTTGGAGAAACCATCCTAATTTCTCTTGGTCTAAGGGCCAAAGTCAAGGCCAGTCTAGTAATTCTCAGCCTCCCCCAGGTTTTGCTTTTAAGAACTCTTCAGGTCAAACCCAGTTTCAGAACACTTCTGAGAAAAAGATCTCTACCTTAGAGGAAGCTATCACTATGTTAGTAAGTAACCATGACATGCTATCAAAGAATCACATGAGCTTTCAACAAGAAACTAGGCAGGAATTGAAGAATACTTCCCAGAGTCTTGCCAAGTTATAACTTCAAGTAGGACAAATAGCTAAGTTTATAAGTGAGAGAGAAGATGGAAGGTTCCCTAGTCATACCGATCCTAACCCCAAAGGAGAGAAATCGTACAATCATGTGAATGCTGTCACAACCCTGAGGAGTGGAAAGAAGGTTAACAACAAGGTTGCCATGCCTGATAGTGAATATGCTGTAGTTCACCCTGCTGAGCCAGAGAATGAAGAGACTGATAGAGTCTCCAAAGAGACCAATGAGGGTCCTGTTGAGCCCGGCTGTGTTCCCAGAGCCCCATTCCCACATCTGCTAGTTCCGACTAAGAGGGAGTCCAACTTTTAATGATATATTGGAGGTTTTTAAGCAGGTTAATATCAACCTTCCATTATTAGATGCAATTAGGCAGATTCCCTCTTATGCCAATTTCCTTAAGGACTTGTGTACGCGAAAGCGTAAGCTCAGTGTCCAGAGGAAAGCCTTCATAGCCAGTCATGTGAGTTCTATTATTCAGAATACCACTACTCCTAAGTATAAAGACCCAGGGTCCCCGACCATTTCTTGCACAATAGGTAAATACCGTGTTGAGAAAGCGTTGCTTGACTTAGGAGCCAGTGTGAACTTAATGCCATACCATGTGTACCTTAAGCTAGGACTTGGTGAGATGAAACCTACCCAGATGACACTTCAGTTAGCTGATAGGTCCGTTAAAATTCCTCGTGGTGTGATCGAGGATGTTCTCATAGAGGTCGACAAGTTTATATATCCGGTGGATTTTGTTATCCTAGATAGCCAACATGTCCCTGACCCAGAGAACCAAATACCAGTGATTTTAGGTCGCCCGTTTTTAGCTACATCCAATGCGATCATTAATTGTCGAAATGGTATAATGAATTTGTCTTTTGGTAATATGACTATTGAGCTGAACATTTTTAATATTAGTAAGCTACCCTCCGAGCTAGATGAATCGAGCGTAGAAGAGGTAAACATGATAGGAACCTTAGTTCAGGAGTCATTACCAAACATCGTATCGAAAGATCCGTTAGAGAGTTTTCTATCCCATTTTAGCCTGGATTTCGACGATGGTAGTAACATTGAACAAGTAAATGCTCTGTTAGATTCCATTCCTGTGTTAGATATTGATATATGGAAATATAGGTTTGAACCATTACTAGCTTCCGAGTCTACCTTAATACCTTGTTTAAAAGAGCCTCCTGAGTTGGAGCCTAATTATACATTTTTAGGCCCACCCAAGTCTTTTCCTGTGATTGTAACATCCGATTTGGATAGTGATCAGGAGAATAGGCCAGAGACCGTGCTTCAAGAAAATAAGGAAGTTTTAGAGTGGACCATAGTAGCTATGAAGCAAGTAAAGGATGAACAACCTGATTATAACTTAGAGAAAGCAATTGACCTTTTTCAAGAACCCGATGGTCTAGAAATTAGGAACATTGTGACTAGTCTATGTAGAGGCACCCAAAATTCTAAGTTTGGGGGTAGAGAACTAGAAGAATATCTTGAGCATTTTAAGGACTGGGAAGATCCGGAAATCCAAGCAATAATTAAAGGTTCGTCTGAGAGTAGTGAAAACCCTAATTTTGGGGGTAGTAATGATTCTTATGATCGTCAAGTATCCCCATTGGAAGTCCCTAACTTGGGACTCAAGCCTAGTGAGGTATTCCCTGAGTCTATTCAGACTCCACAACCCGATCCTACTGATACTGTCCAGGAGAAAATCCATATGTTAGAGACCCGTTTTTCAGATGAATCTGTTTGCCGAGACACTCGTATGAAGCCCAAGTGGGCACCTCAGATAAATCCAGTTGTCTTGCGAGAAACTTTAGATCAGGTTGTGCTTTATCTGCTCATTTTTCTGATCTTGAGCATTTGTCTCCTATTCGTGGCAGTTCTATTTTGTCTTATGGACCCACAATTGTTTCGACTATTGGTATACGACTTTGGAAGGTGACAATTCTTTTAGAGGTATTTGATGTCTAGATAATGACTATAAATTTAGCATTTACTGGGAGGCTCCCGCGTTCATGTGATACGGTAATATCCTTCCTTATTTCTTTTCCGTCCAGTGGTAATAGTTTCTCCTTGTTCATGCTTTTAATTTCATCTTTAGAACATTGAGGACAATGTTAGATTTAAGTTTGGGGGTGGGGAAGAAACACTTTTTGTCACCTTTTTGCAATAAATAAACTCCAGAGCTAGAAATTTATGCCTATTGAGGATTGCACTAACTAATCTAAGTGGATGGAAGCATGTTGGTTGTAGGAGTTGAGGAACCAATCTGATTAGGTGGAAACATCTAGAAGAGTCTATTCATAAAAGCACAGAGCTCAGGTGTTAGAAATAACATGATAGTTTCACCATATCTCGTTGAGTCCTTTTCACTTCTATTTTATTTTTTTTTTTTTAAATATGTTTCTAAGTGATTTGGTGGGGCTCACGATTCAAGTTGTTACCAATGCTAGGGTGAATTAGAGTGATTGAGATACCATAAAAAAAAGTTGAAAAAAAAAGTTGAAAAAAAAAAAAAAAGACATTGAGACCAGACCATTTGACCAAAAGGAATAAATTCAATAAAGTCGACCACTGGTACCCTTGTATATGCCAGTTGTGTTGACCTAGAGTTAGGTTATCGACCACTGTACCCTTGTATATGCCAGTGTGTTGATATTAGTCAGACTAGTATCTCAATCCATTAGGATAGGTTCATTTTGGCGGAGGCCTTCAGACAGATATGGGAAACGCCGTTCACTTAGTAAACATCAAAACCATATATGTTTTTCTATATCCATCTTCTTGATCTATCCATGTGATTAGTTTTGACTCCGAATATGATGTCCATAGTGCAACTATCTGAGTAGAGCTCTGTCACTTTATATGAATTTTAGTATGCTTGAGTGCAAACTCGTGTACAACAATTGGAATTTCGCATCAGGGTACTTCTTCCTGTAGTCAATAAGTATGCCAACCAAGGAGATTCTTTAGTGCCTTCCAAGGTTCTGCGTAGATAGCTAAGGTCTGGAGTACAGGTTTTGTGGGTATATCTCTTGTAAGCCCTCCCGAGACTATAACTCGGCCACTAGGGACACCTAGGGGTTTAAAGGCTTATTGCATACGCTAAATGCAATCGACGATGCCTGCGACAGTGAGTTAGGATTTTATTTTGTAGTTTTGATTTGCTCGGGACTAGCAATAAAATAAGTTTGGGGGTATTTGATAGACGCATTTATGTGTCTATTTGTTCTCATTTACATGTATTGTTAGTGCTCGTTTTTGTACTTATTTGGTTATTTTGCGCTTTTGTAGGTGTTTTTGGAGAAATAAGCTTTTGCGGCGAAATGGGCTCGAAAGTGGTATTTACACCACGAGAGGAACTACCAGAAGCACCCCAAAGTATGTTGGAGACACCCCAGAAATACCCCGGAGGAACCCCGAAAAAGTGCGGAAAACATCCTAGAAGAATTGCTAAAGGCACCCCTAAGTTGGATAAGGGGCACCCCATTTCAGGGCATGTACTAAAGGGACTCTCGAAATGGATAAGGGGAGGTCATCTACATAATTCAAATACAATTTTTGGCGGAAACTGGCAGCAGCGAGGAGCAATTTTTGTGTGAGAATCTTTGGGCAGTTTTAAAAGATTCAATTGTGGAATTCGATTGGGCTGGACTTACTAGAGCAAAACAGGGTTTGTGTGTGCGTTTGGGTCGAACATATTGGGCTAGAATGTCCGGAGAAGTGAATCAAGTTCAACAGGGATACGTATTCTTTCTGTTTATTTTCAAAGATTTTGTGAAGAATTTTGGGAGAGTTTTACGCTGGATAAAGATGTACCTAGTCTTGTTCAAGTCAGAGAATAGTTTGGATACGAGAGAATAGCCAACAGAACCACGTGAATCAACAGAAAGTGATTTTTCTCCAAACTGCCCGAGAAGAATAATGAGATTATTCTCGGATTTGATCGAGTTTCTAGGGAGTTGGATAGCTATAAATAGCTGTGTTTTCATCATAGAAGGGTTAGAAACATTAGGAGAGAGTTTAGAGGTCTGCAGAGAAGGGAGAATCGAGTTACAAGAGTTACAGTGCTGCTGCTGCTCGAGGAGGAAGAAGAAGACGAAGAACAGACTAGCTAAGACAGTCGTTCTTCAAACAGTCTTAAAAGTGGAACCCAGTGTCGTTGTTTTACAGCACTTGAGTTGTATCGTTGATTTTCAGCCCTTTCCCCTTTGTAACTGGCGCTGTAACACCATTACAAATTCTTCCATTTCATAGCGTTGCAATTCCTGTTCATCTTATATTCATCAATAAAACACCTATTTTAGCCATGAATTTATCTTGTGAGTGTGTTTTTGGGATGAGGAGCTAAACCCAATCCCAGGGGTGATGGAGGAAGCCATTCTTCCAAAAGTTATGTGGTAAAATTCATTTAAATTTAATTATGCAATCCTTTAATGATTAATTGCACCGAATGAAAATTGAATAAATGATTTTTATTAATTAATTGTGTTTTCTCTTGATGAAATATGCTTGGTTTATTGATTTTGATATTTCATGCTTGCGATTAACAATGGATGTTTTGAAAATCTGATTTAGGCAATGATTAGAATCATAATTACTTTTGATTGGAATTATAATGTCTAGAATTGCATGATAAGAATTATCATTGAATCACATGAATTTTGGTGTATGGTGAAATCCTGAACCCTGGTCTTTCCATAATATTTACTTCACCTTTGAATTTAATTTGTTTTATCTTTATTTTTATTAAGTCTAAAAATTATTTCCTTCACAAGTCTGAAAAGAACCCAGTTTTACCACTATTATTACAATCACTATTTGAAAATACATCACGTACCAAAGGTGGACTTCCCTTGAGAAAGATAAGGTTGGTTGGATTTTGAGAGAAGAACAGTTCCACAACATTCACCTGTAATTCTTCCTGCTGGGTGGAGAGAGGCTAGACCAGATCTTGTTGCTGACACTGAGAATAATCTATGTTAACTCAATCCTGCAGAAGAGCTTCAATTGGAGAAGCAATTCTCCATGGTGATGTATGATCTCTTAATCCTTTTCTTTCGGTAATTCCAAATCAAGCGGCCAGCTAACGAAAGTTTGCTTTTGGTTTTGAGTATCCTCCTTGCTGCAAATCCTCCAATCAAAAATAAAAATACCTTGTGATTAGTTTGGATACTTCAATGACCAAAATAAATGGTATCTTAACAAAAACCCAAATAAATCATATTCTCAATCCTCAAATCTTGGTTTCTAGATTTAAGGTTCAAAAAGAAACTTTAATTTCTGTTTGTTTGACCTTATTAAAGGAATTTTAAAGAGTTGTGATGTATTGAAACCTGATATGGGAGGTTGAAATTCTTGAGAAAGATGTTAATGGAGGATCTGGATTTGACTCGGTAAGGATGTCGCTGATTTTCCTCAAAAAAATTTGTGTATGTGATGCAGTACATATTTCTATGTATCAACTCTCCAAGTTAATCCCTTATTTTAGCATCAATAATGACTGTTGATTCCTTGAGTATCAATTATGACTGTTGATCCCTTGAACTGTATCAACTATAACTGTTGATCCCTTTATGTATCTTTTAGTTTTCTTGCTTTGCAAGTATTTTCATTCCTAATTTACATAGAATTCCTTTTATTTTCTTTTAATCGGTTCTTCTAAGCCAATATAAAGGCTAGGTCTCTTGTTTAGAGGACACATATTATTATTATTATCAATTACAACTTATCTTGATTGTTTTCAATCAAATTTATCTAAGTTTCTGACGAAACTTAAACTCTCTCCGCATCTCCAACAAATAGCACCTTTTTTTTTTGAAACATAGATGGAGTTTAGATCACCTCTATCATCCTTTTGGTAACTTATAATTACTGGTATTTTTATGCTTTCTTGTAGGTTGTCACTTTTTCGGTGACAATATGTCTTTTAAGAAAAATGTTCTTTCTTTTGCCATCAAATAAAAATCGTAATCACTTTTTTAACGAATGATATTAATCAAAAATGATAAAGAAAAAGTTTTTTGTTAGAGGGAAAACAAAAATGGATTTGAGGAGTGCAAAAACTGTAATTGACTCGTTAACTAGGTCCAGTTTTATAAATTCACACGAGTCGGATAAAGTTACCCTCGTGGACAACACAAATACTTCACACCCTTGGTATCAAATGAATCAAACTAACCATCTCGCCTTATGGTCTCTTCTTCATATCACCTGCAACATCCGTTTGTATCCCAACCCCACCCATCCAATACGTTGATTTTGGTGTTTCACGAAGAAAAAACAATGTATCAAGAAAAGTTCTTTGATCGTCTGTTAAGAAACTGATTCCTAGTAGCTTGAAAAACTTGTTCAAAACTATTGATCATTGACTGATCATCGTTTGATTATGATCAAAACTATCGGATTGTTAGATATTGGGCTAAGATATTAAGACAAGAATAGAGGAGAGAAGTAGTATTTGTTGATGAATATGTTAATGATAATGGAGATTGTGGAGATTCTAGAATTTTTCCACTTGGATAATTAGCAAATGAATCTTGCTTTTCATCAGGGAAGAGGAAGAACTCTTAAAGGTACAGATGAAGTCGAACTTGGAGAGTTTAATTAATACAAATATTTGACCTCTTTATTCGTCCGCTTCATGTCTGATCAAGTTGATCGTATCATAATTTGGAACCTAAGTATCATCATTGTAAAAATTGAATAACCATCTATGTTCGCTTGGATTGTTCGTTAAACCTTAGGAGCTATTACGAAACAGGTTTAATGAAAGTTTGAGGACACAGGTACGCAAGAACCGGAAGAGTAAGGGTAACTACGTCCGACTCATAAATATATATAAAACTGGAATTAGTTAAGGAGTCAATCCCGATTTTTGCTGTCCTCGAATCTGTTTTCGCTCTCCCTCTAACAAAAATCAAGAAAAAAAAACAATGTATTGTTGGTAAGCTTACGGCAGGCCGGCATGACAGTGTTCCTGATAATATATTTTCAACTTTCCATTTCTTGGTAGACTCGTATTTATCCCAACGATTTTTTCAGTAATAGGTGATTAGGTGTATTTATAGTCTCGTAAATTCCATCACGATTCTAGGGCTGCCAACGGGTACCCAATTACTCGGAACCGAACCGGAACCGAGTTAATCGGGTCCGGTTCCGGGTCCCAATATCGGACCCATTAACAAATATGATACCCGATGAGTAGACCCGTTAGGAACCGACCATATTCGTTAGGAACCGATTATATTCGGATCCTTATCGGTTCTATCTGACGGGTACCCCGCTCAAATTTCCTTGAATGCTTAAAATGAGACTGTATGTGTTACAAGGTAACCAGAAATCCTCTACTGCCTCTGTATTACTTTAGGTTAGGATTTTTCAATCTTTCTGTGCCTTTTTTTATTATTACGATTGCTTCTGGTAGCCATTGATCTTCACAAAAGTTGAAAATCACTTTCTGGCAGGATGAATCGCTCTTATTGATATATATGAAACGATTGTACCAATCAATTGAAACACCTTCAAGGCTATGAGAAACTGCGTTACAAACATCTAACAAGCACATATAAGCCATTAGAGAAGAAAGCCCGTAGAAAATAAAATAGAAACGGGTTAATAGAAAACCCTAAATATCGATTGAATCAGCGATGTTTTATTTAATACTAATAATATATACATATACTACTTGCAACCAAATCTGTGAAGAAGATCGGAAAAATTCAAACCAAATCCAACGGATTTGGATCACAATGAAAATACTTATGGAAGATTAGGAGATCAGGAATTGGAAAAAACGATTACAAAGTGAAGAGAGGAGAGGAAGAGAAATCCATATACAAGGGCAAATGGGCAATTCAAAGGTTTATTTAAATCGAAACAATCTCAATACTGGAGGGTGCAATAAAGGCCGTTAAATTTCTTCACACAAAAATTACAGTTTGTTTCTCAAAACAAGATACCGACGCACACAAAAAACAGAAAGGCCAATTTTCATTGAAATGACAAGCCGATTGATCATTTTTGTGACTCATTTCCTCGGTGTGTAATTTCAGGTAATGAAAATTATCGTGTTGGCTATTTTGATTATCATACTTGTTACCCTAATAAAAAATTTAATGTCATTATTTTAATAGAAATGATAAAATAGACATCCCATTCGTTTGCCGTTAGCATATGTACGACGTGAAGTGACTTTTTTTTGTTTCTTTTATGGGCTAGTGAAGTGGTTAGTTATGGCCTTAAATACTACCAGCAATTGCAAGGTTCAGAGTTCTTGATGGTTCTCTGACGTGATTTTGTTTGACTATAGGTGATTTGGTATCTTAATTTGTAGGGTGGTGCGCCCTACCAGTGTAAAGGCTATCACGGTTCTATTCTCATCGCTAACGGAGCGGCTACGATGTGGTCGGGCCACATCAAACAAGTATGTGACCCCTGTTATTTTCTTGACATGTATTAGAAACCATCGGTTTTTTGCTTTTTAGGGAGATTTAAAAGGAGCAAGTTTTTAGGAATAAGTAGTTAAAAGTAGTTTTATGTGTTTTATATGAGAAAAAGTAGGATACTTTTTACTTTAAAACTAATTTTCTAACGAAAATGCTATTCTAAGTCCCAAATAACGCCCCATTCTACGCCCAAGTTTAGGTGGACAGCTTAGTTGTGCAAGACCCACGTGAACCTTCAAATTACACTTAAACAATCCATTTCATATCTCTCTTCTTCTTCTATGTTTTCTTTGTTTAAGAACAAAAAGGGAAACCAATCTTCAATCAATTTCTTTGTTAATTTAAGATCTAAAAGGGAAACCAATCTTCAATCAAAAATCAATAAGAGCAGTAAATCGGTTCTCTTTTTCTTAGTAATTTGTCTGGAAGATCATCTAAATTATAGTTTTAATTTTAAAAAGTTATTACAAGATCTTGATATTGATCTATGTAAGAGATGGGTTTTTTCCCATTGGAAAATCCCATCTGTTCCATGAGTAACAGAGATGAAAAACAAAAACCGAAACTTGAATTGTATCTTTCCAGTTTTATTGTGAAGAAGATGACTTTCAGCGTTGTTACCAGAAGATTCAATAAGAAGATAGATAAGATTAATTTTACGATTTGTCGATCAAAGAAAAGATTGATTTTGGGCTAATTGATTTTGATATCTCTTCCCAGAAAGAAAGAGAAGGAAAAGTGGCGAAAGTCAATGAAGAAAATCGTTTCAGCATCATCATCGTTCTGCATTCAAAAATAGGGATACTACAGCATCATCGTTCCTCAACAAATCTGTCAATCTAAGCACAAAAGAGGAGGGATGGGAAAGCAATTTTCTTTTCTTTTTTATTTATGATGGAGATTAGAAAGAGAAAAAAAGAAAGAGCTGATTATTCACGACTTCACGTGACATAGAAACACGTCACTCTGCCACCTTGGATTGGGCGCAGACTGGGGCTTAGTTTAGGGCGCCGCGTAGCATTGCGGATTTTCTAACGCGTGTCAAGAAAATAAGAGGGTCCACATACTTGTTTGATGTGGCCCGACCACATCGTAGCCGGGACGCATCGGTAATCAGTCCATGACTCCGTTAAAAAAACCTGCATACCTACATGTAGAGATGGTAACAAGTGTTTTGGGAAGAAACCTATTTTGAGGCATACTCATTTTTTTTGAGGCATACTCAACCATTATATTATCTAGGGTGGGTTTATAAGGGGTGTCTAAAGGTAGTGTAATTACCTATATATCCCTAAATAGTTTCAATTTGTCATAGTTCCCTTATCCTGAAAAACCTAAAATTAAAAATCAAAATAAACTTTAAACTTAAACATCTAGGACTCCAATTCAATAAACAAATTAATCAAACAAAGAAAACACGAATCAAAGTGAGCGACGTTGGAATGCGAAATCCAAATCTCAATTGCGCTTAGATGTATATTAGAATGTATGCGTAATAAACCCATCTTGTTTTTGATTGATTTTATTTTGTTTGATCAGTAGAATATGATTTCAAAGATGAAATTAGGGTTTTCAGAAGATCAGTTCGGCTGATCTTGCAGTATCAATTTTGAGCCGAACTTAGTGTATGATTTAGAGAAACACTATGTTCGGCTAATGCGACTTTACAATATTTTCATCCGAACCTAAATTTTCCAGCCGAACCTCAATTTTTCAAGCCGAACCTAGTGGATGATTCAGTTTCTGAGTGAAGTTCGGCTGATAACTTTTGAGCCGAACCTCTGTTTTTTGAAATTATACCTAGGTTCGGCTGTCAAGTTATCAGCCGAACCTAGGTATAATTTCAAAAAAACAGAGGTTCGGCTCAAAAGTTATCAGCCGAACTGTTCATCTGGTCAGCAGATCTGGGTTTTAAAAATTCAATTTTTTGGCAGATTCAACTTATAAAAGGAAATTAAACCTCGATAGAAGTTTACCTCTGATTTGAATCACACATTTTGGTCACTTCTAATCACTAAAATCTCAAAAGTCAAAACCCAAGCTTTTTTTCTTCAGTTCTTCTTCTTCCTCTCAAAAATCCCAATTCTCTCACATAAATTTGATTTTTCTACTAATTCACCACTAATAATTTAATGTTTAATCAATCCTTAAAGTTCATAATTAATCATTTCTAATCATAATCATTTACACTAATTATATAATGGTAGTTATGCCATTATCAAAAATGGTGGATGAGGGGTGATGTTGTTTTTTATTTAGTGACCCTATTTTGGCATTATCTAGTATGCCTCAAAAAAAAACTAATATGCCTCAAAATAGGTTTCTTTGGGAAAGTAGTAAATATTTGAAAATGGGACATTTAACATGTTCAGATAAAGCCTGTACAATACGGCCCATTATAGTGAGGCGTTGCTGCAGCTACCAAACTAAGAACACGAGTACCAAAATCCGGACGTTTGTGATTGAAACTTTACAAACATACTTTGATTAACCAAAGAGAACTGGTATCCCAAAACCCTAAACGCAGTAATAGAACTCTAATATGGATTCAAATTACCAGCAAGTTACATAGCAAATTGATTTTAATGGGCTCGAGCGGCCGGGTTTTTCTCAACAATAAGCATTGTTTTGTTCTCTCTTTCGATCCCTTTAATTTGTTTGATATTTATAACTTATCAAACTGAAGTTACTAATTTTCATCTAAGAAAAAGAATACTGAAGCTACTAAATCAACCAAATTTCGCCTAAACTTACAAAATCTTATGTATGCATGCTTACAACGTGCCCCACTTTCACCCATTATTAATCGAGATATTAAGAACGCTTCCAGAACCGTCGGATTGGCCAATCGGAACTTATTACGAGATTTAACCGCCGTGAATGTATATCTCCCTTCACTAAGAGTCACCGTAAGGATGTGCAAACTTACAACATTGGCTTACTTTTACAAGTTTAATTAGACATTTGATTGGATCTACCTTTTTTTTCTTTCTTTTTTTATGGTGAAATGGATTATTGCTTTGAGAACCCCTGTGGCGACGATTAAAATGTATACTATTTTTAATTGAAACTTATCTTCTAAAAGAGATCTATACCCCTGTGGAACGGGATTTATTGGCCTTGTTCCGCAGGACTTGATTTAATTAGCGTCAAAGTGCTCTTTTAGAAAATTTAATTTCAGTAATTAGTTTCCACCAACGTCTCATTTGCATGCTTAAATAACAATTAAGTATATTCACTGTTTTCTCCAAAGTTAATTTTCCTATTCAAATAGTGAAATGGGCAGAGATAAAATTATATATACATATATATAGAATGCGGTTGAAGAGGACACGATAGCTGTTAACTGATGTTTGTTTACTGTTTTCGCCAGGATTTTTTTCAAGGAATCGATAGCATCCATCGAGAAGACAACATGATTTCAAAATTGACCAAATTTCATTGAAATAACGTGTCAAGAGATTTTTTATGTGACTCATACACCCGGTGTGTCACCTTAAGCGATTTTTTTTCTTTTTATTGAAGTTGAATCATTTTTTTTCTTCTTGCAGTTGAAGCATTGATTGTTTAATTTTCCTTTAAAAGTGTCATGGTAAAGATGTCCAAACTTTGTCCCCAACACTTAGAGGCTAGAGCATCTCCAATAGCGGGTGCTGAAAATTTTAAGTGGAATTTTTATGTAGGTCCTTATTTATGGGGTTTATATATGTGGTAAAAATAACAATGTTTTGTTCATGAACTATCTTCAATGGTGTTAGGTCTTATTTTTTCAGGATTAGTTTTTTCCTTTTTATAAAGAATAAAGTGATTTCTTTTTTTTTTATTGGTTTAGAAAATTTTATTTAGAAATCATAATTAAAAAAATACTAAAATGGTGACATGGAGGTCATTCCGAAGATCCAGAACCGTCTCTGACATTTTGATGATTTTGTGCAAAGAATTTTAGAACGCCCTTGTAATACAATTTCTCTCGGCAAAATAGCAAACCGATACACTTTGCTTATATGGAGACTATTCATATTATCCACTACTATCACCTGGGAAAAATCTGATATTGAAAACTCGAATAAGTATGGGTTTGAAAAGCTTTCTCGTTGGTTACTAAGCGTTACTGTTAGTAGTATTAGCCCGGTAATTACGAGCATAAGAAATTAGCCTAGACATCGGATTCATTCAAAACATTCAAGACTTTCATAAAAAAAGAAAAAAAATTTAATACTAAAAGTAAGTGGTTGGGTGGGACGCCATGTGCTGGAGCACAAGTTGTCGAAGGTCTATATAAGACTTTCTCTAAGAATTTCATATTTATTTTGGTACCCCTCATAATTTTTAGGACTTATTATTGAAAAAGCGGGCACCTAGCTCAGTTGGTCATCCCCGTTTCCCAAAATTTCATGCGTTCCAGGAGGTCTCAGGTTCGAGTCCCCAATGACACAATATTGCAGGAATTAACATGGAAGGTAGAGTTAGCTTGCCTCCCTTGTGACACAATCTTAACCCCCATCCGCTTCGGCTCTTTTGGCTAGGTTACCCATGAGGCTCGTTGGTAGGCTAGCCCGACAACCTGTTCAATTAATACAGTAGTATGTTGTTGGAGCTTAGCTTGTTTGGCTTCCAACTAGTTAATGTAATACTCTTTATCTAATACTTCCTTTGTTCCTAAATAATAGGCTGGTTTCTATAAATAGATGTTTCAAAAAAATAGGCTGGTTTCCTAACTGGGAAAGTCAAATGTTACTTTAGTTTTCTAGGACCACTTTTGTTTTAACTTCTTTTAATGACAAGTGTCATGTGGACCATTTCACTTTACTTCTTTTGCTGACAAGTGTCATGGGGACCATTTCACTTCACTTCTTTTATTGACAAGTGTCATGAGGACTATTTTTAATGATTAGTTCTCTTAATTTCCTTATTTTTCTCTAAAAACAAAATCAGTCTATTAATTAGGAACGAAGGAGTAATAAAAAAAATTTATTAATAATATTATTGGAAGTTGATTTGATTTAAATGAGAGTCTAAAATTCTACGTGTCATACGAAAATAAAATTTTCACCTTCTGTTGGAGATGCTCTTAGTCACACAAAAGTAGGCGTTTGATTGGAAATATTTTTTTTTTCTTTTTGTGAAACATATTATTACCCGCCCTAGAAACCACAGAACTATAACCTTTTAGTTTAAGAGCATGTTTAATTAGTTGATCACTATGGCACCCCCGGCCAAGAAAAAGAACAAGCAAGAGGAAGAGACAGAAGCACAAGGAGAAGCTAGTCGAACATAACATGCTAACAAACCATCAAAGAAATAAGAAAGTTTTTAGGATATAGTCCAAAACCATGTTCCAAAGAATCCAAATCATCAGAAAAAATAATAAAAAAAAATGTTTTGGTGGCAATTAGGACAATGCTTAGCAAAGAAGTCGCTACAACAAAGCATGGACTTGACCAGTTGGTATTTATTTAATTCGAACTGAAGCTTCTCACTATTTAATTGACTCGAACTTGAGACACCGGAGATGCAACCCATGTATTCTATCACATCTTCTTATAGTTTAGTAACAAGGCATCTTTCTTGATTTTTCATATTATCGATTAGTTTTCACCAACATCTCATCTGCACATTTAAAAAACAACAACAACATATGTACCTCTCAAGCCCAGTCTCACTCATTGTTACTTCTTCATTATCCTTTCAAAAATTTAATTTCACAAACAGGAAAGACATTACCGTATCATATTATGGAATATGGCTGAAGAGGATAAGATATAGCTCAACACTGACAAGCAATCAACAGAATGCCCTCAAGAATGCAAAATAGTATCATGCAAAGAGAAAACGATTTCATTGAAATTGTATGTAAAGTGATGCTTTATGTGACTCATGCACTAACACTTCAAGTGATAACGCACTTGAATGATCGAGACCCCTTTAAAAGATTTTTCATCAGAAATCCAAATTAAGAAGTACTCCCTCCGTTCCTAATTAGATGATCTACTTGATTTTAAGTTTTGTCCTATAAATAGATGATTTATTTTTCTACTATAAGAAAATATGTATAATTTGATAGTTATGTTTATATTCATTACGTAGGTGTTTTAAAAGCTTTTCAACGGTATAATGTTTACGAAAAACCGTGATATAGTTTAAGAGATAAATCATTTCTAAGTTTTACTAACATCCTTGTCTTAAAAATTGTGCAAACTACAACTAGGTCGTCTAATTAGGAACGGAGGGAGTATTAAATTATTTGCGTTGGCTCTGATGCTCTTCCCCCGAACGACTTCGAGTTCTTATCACGCTCTAGATAAAACTTCTTCTACCATGATGAATGTACAGAAAAGCAAACTCTCAGATTTTGAGGAGGGGAAGTGTTCGCACATCTGCAGGAGAGGTGATAATATAGCTGACTCTTTAGCAATAAAAGGAAGAAACAAATATGAATGCATCGGTTCTGATTTATGAGAATGGCTAATAACCATCAGTTCTGATTTATGAGAATGCATCTCAGATTCCCAGCCATCGGGTATTGCTGATCAAAGAAACAAATAAGTTTGGTTGGGAGAATTCATTTATAGGGTAATCCAAAACGAAAAAAATTAGTTATGGTACTTCTATCCCATCCCTTAATTGTGTCGAATCTATTTTTGTAAGTCTCCAAAAAAAACTAGAAGGTAGATGATTATATACTTCAAAAATTACATTGTGAACACGCAGATTAATGTCATCTGAGTATTCACAAACAATGCGCGCAGACTCATGATAATATAGTAAATAGGCTGCGCCTGAAGGGAATGGATTGGTTATGTCGAATCCTTGACTCGGAGTTCTAATACTCTTCCTCGTCTCATCAACTACGATCATTGTCCTTGGCTCATACAATAAGATAAATAGTGGACGAAGTATAAAATGTATCAACATGATATGCCATAAGTAACGAATTGAATATATAAAGTATAGATGTGTGAACATAGACGAAACGATTAACTTGTATGATTCTCACTCAGATCTCTGTCTTTGGGATTGGGTTTTTCATTATATGTGTGAGGGTTACAGAAATAGTCGAATGACTTTGAGACCAATATAAACCTGCGTAGCAGGAGGAACACTAGTGGAAAATGGGTGTTTAACTACCCACATCCGAGACACTCATTAATGGTAGTTGGACCGCCGACCATAAATAACCGTCTCTGATATAATAAGAAAATGGACCATATCCGAGAGCTTAATAAGCTGTCTCAGAATAACAAAATTTATTTACCCTTGTATCCCTCTTGGAACTCCAATTCAGAGACCCGCAGGTGTACATTGCAGTTATTGTTTTAGATGTCTGATGAACGGCTGTAGATGTTTAAGATTTAAGCCATTGATTGAGATGAGATGGATGGCTGGATCGGAAAGAAGAGACCTCGTTATTATCGAGGATAAAGATATCTTCTCCTTCTATCTACGCCTCATCTTTCTCCTCTTCACACTCACTCCTCACTCCTCAGCTTGTCTTTCCCTCTCCCTCCAACCACCACCGACTACCTTCAAAGAAATCATCTATCTACCACATCCATGAACAACACCAACACCGATCTTCAGTACAAAAACAACATCGATCTTGTAGTTAGACCGTTGGCCATTAGTGAAGTTAGGGTTTGGTTTTTCAAACAACATCAGGTACAATTAGGTTTCAATTCAAGTTCTCGTTATTTCTTTTCTTATAACTTTATTTGTTAATTTGGTTGATTCTGTACACTGGGTTTTAATCATTTTTCGATTATTGGTTGATTTCAGGTTGATTTCTCAATTTGGTGCGATTATTAGGGAGTGATTTTGCAAACTTCACAGGTACAAAATTTGAGTTTTTATTTATTTATTTTTTGTTGATTTGGTTGATTCTCTTCGTTGGGTTTTAAGCTTTTTTCGATTATTGGTTGATTTCAGGTTAATTTCTCAATTTGGTGCGGTTATTAGGGTTTGATTTTACAAATTTCATCAGGTGCAAAATTTGAGTTTTATTTTTTTTTCTTTTCTTTCAACTTGATTTTCTTTTTAGTTGGCTGTCTTCATTGGGTTTTAACCATTATTTGTATTTGTTTGATTTCGGGTATTTATTGTTTGATTTCAGTCAGACAACTTAAGTTATAGGAACATCTTCATCATGTAAAAGTTTTATCTGATTTCGGTATTTGGGTGATGTTAGTTGTTTTCATGATACTGAAGTTGGGGTTTGTTTGTTTAGATTTAGTCTACTGATCATGTATTAGGGTCTAGGTAATGAAGTAATATGTTTAATTTTAACTGATTTTGTCTCAATTCATGTGAAAGGATTACTGGTTTGGTGATGTTAATGTACAAGCACGTTCTGTTTTCTTCGAAGTAATTTTGTTTTGGTTGATGTCAAATGTAACGGGATTTCTGTTTTAACAACATGATAGTTATAAAATGAATATTTCAGTGGTTGTACGTATATTAGTATTTGATTACATATGATGTTATTCTTAGTTCCAATATGACTTAGAATGATGATTTTTAATCCAAGTTGACTAGGTTTTTGTGTTACTTTGTTAATATTTCAAAGTAATTTTCTTGTAGACAAGTATGATATGAGGAGAGGTCGGTTTGCAAAGAACGGACTGATTCAGTACCAGATTGTATGCCAACAAGTTAATGTTGGTTCTCTGGAAGAGGTGATCAAACCATTTTTGCATCTTTCAACTGAGAAAGTTGAGAATGCAAATACCCAGGCAGAGGCTTTAGAAGAAGCTCTAGACATTGATGACTTGGAAGCGGATAAGAGGCCTGAAGACTTGATGCTGAGCTATATTGGTGGAGAGAAGGGAAAGGATATATCTGACCGCGAGCTTGTTACTCTGTGGTTAGAGGCCTACAGAATGGTTCTCGAAATTCTCCGTAACAACACTAAACTAGAAGCATTCTACGCGGTAAGCCATCTGATATCTTAATTAGGTTTACCTCATTTCAACCGCTTTTTATCTCTTAGGCATTTTTGATTTTTCAGTCTTGATGAGTTTGAGTGTAATATTTCTCTCTATTGTAATGATGACTGCACACCGAGTCTTCCAGTTTTGTAAGAAGCACAAGAGAACAACTGAATTCTGTAGGCTTTGCGACATAATCAGAAACCATCTTGCAAATGTTAACAAATACAAGGACCAGAAAGACATACCTGACTAATTGAGATTGAACTTTGGCAGGTATGTGGAGAATAATTAGTTCCATAGTCCAAGTATTTGCGTGGAAAAAACTACCTCGGTTCTCTATCTGAATTTTGTTATCTGATCTTGTGCAGGAAGCTTTTCGTTTTGTGTAAGACATTCATGGTTTGATGTGTATGGTAAAGAAAACTCCCAAGCCATAAGTGATGGTCATTTATTATGGCAAGCTGACGGAGATGTTCCGGGTTTCGAACTATCAACTTTATAATGCATATGCATGGTCCAAACTGTTCTCACGACAAAGGTAAATAATTACGAAACACATGTTCCACCTTGTTCTAGTATTCATAGTGTTAATGGTGGGTTTTTTGTTGGCCACCTTGTTCCAAACTGTGATTGGTCACTTTGAGGTTCTGTTGGGGTCTGTTGATATTACTGAGCTTTGTCAGATATTTATGGTTTGCAAGTGACTTTGCAGGGTATAGATTTTATAAACCTTGTTGATGTATATATGGTGTGAATCATGGGATTCCATCTAATAAACTCCAAAATGTGGAAAGAACCTGAGTGGATTAGTAGTATGTTGGGGGACCACCTGTATAGGGTTTGGTTCTGCAGTTGTTGGGGGTGTCCTCGTGTTAGCTTTGGTATCTTTGATCCTTAATTCATCTTTGATCTGACTTTGTAATATATTTTTACAGGGTACTGCAGGAGTTGCCATAGCTAGTGTTTTGGGAGTCTAACGTATGCTTATAACAGAGCACAAGTATACTTTCAACAAAGAATGTTTGTCTGTTGGTTTAATATCTGTAATCAAATGCTCTTTCTTGCCTAAGTGCATTCGGTTTTGGTTTTAGGGATGGGTCACGATTCTTGAGTTTTGGTTCGTAAAAGTAGGAAGCAGGCACAACAGTATTACATATTATACAAAGTACTGATACATCCTTGATGTGTGGTTTTCTTGTCATTACTTTTGTGTTGTTAGAACCGTCTTTTGACAAGAACATGCATCTTGGTATTGTTGCTCAAATTGGGTTATAGTAGTCAGGGGTTGATGTTAAAATTGAGTTTTTAATTGATCATGTTAAGCCTTCGTTTGGAATTGTTGGCGATGTAACCTGTGTGCTTTTGTGGTTTACAGTGGACAAAAACAATGGAGGCTATGGATATGTTTCAGCTGCTCAAGATCCTAACATGTATCCTAACCAAGGCTATGTCGGTCCTGGATATGGTAACATGTATTCTGCCAACTATTGGGTCTATATTTATACTGCCACATGATATCTTATAAATGCATTTTTTTATATATAAATTGGAATTAATTAGTTTATGGGATTCATGTATAATCAACGACTAGAAGACTAGAATTTGAGAATGATATCGTGCCAGATTGAACGTGGTATGGCTAGCTAGTCCAAACTGGTAGCTAGGATTATCTTTTAAGTTTCTATATGGTAGATTGATTAGTCCTATTTTGGAAAACTACTGCAATGATATTCAAGTGGTATAGGGTAGGAGTATCGTAGCTTGTGGATTGGTTCCTTGTTTGTCTTTAAAATGGGGAATACTGCGAATGTCTCCATAGAATATGATGGCTGTTACGGCTTGGGATGGATGGTTTTTATTTCAAATACAAAATAAATTTCATTGGGTACTGATGATAAGATAGGAATTCTTCATGTTAAATGGGTTGTCTCCCAAATTTATTTAAAATGTCAGAGTGTCTCTTTCGATTGTGTATACTCTATTTAACTTGTAAATCTCGTTGTCTAGATTTAGACCATCCTCATCTTAACGTACATTTTTAATATCAGGGGTTTGTTATATGTGACCTAGGTTGCAATTTATAAAGATTGGCAATGCGAAAACTCGTGTTGTCTGGCTGTTCCTAAAATTATACTTGGTTATCTATGAGCTTTGGTTTATTTCATACTCAGACTGATGCATAATGGTCGATTTTGCAGCACTTGGGAACTGTAATCAAGTCTTGCATCCCAGGCCTCCAGTCGATAATTAATAAAAGTATTGCTGAACTAGAGGCGGAATTGAGTCGTTTTGGCAAGCCTGTTGCTTTTGATGGTGGAGTAAGTCTACCTTAAATCTCAGTCTTCAATTCAGAGCCTATTGTCTTTAGTCTTCAATATGCACTCATGAGAAAACATGCACTCAGTTATGGAGATTTGTCGTCTTTTACTTGTGGTTTTTTGCAGGGTAAACTGTACCTGATTATGGAGATTTGTCATCTTTATGATGGAATTTACAAAGAACATCTTGACGGCATGTATGTAGCTGGTAGATTGGAATGTAGCTGGTGTTACTTTCTGGTAGATTGGAATGTAGCTACCCCTGCCCACACATGTGAGTTGGCAACAAAACTTGAACCTCCTTTTGTGATTTGATTTTGAGTTTTATCTGTTTCCTTAGAATGATCTATTTGTTCCCCTGTGATGTCGTTACTTACAAAAAATAAAAACACATGAGTTTCCAAAGGATTCAACCCATTTCTTTGTATCTGCCTTCGATTTCCCTGTCAGCTACAGATATTAATTTTGACTAATGAGCCAACTGTTGTTTACATGATCCTTATACCTTGAACATTACATTTATGGTATTGGTGGTTGGTGTATGTTGCAGGAACGACGTTCTTTGTCGTATGTGAACCAGGGACACAACACATGGATGCTCTACTTGATATCATTTATGAAGTATTGGCTAAGTTCATCGTCATCGGAGGAGCTTATCGTTTTGTTGTTTAACATGTTTTTTTTAGCTTATTGTCTATTAGTTTAGCATCTTGTTGTTAGAACTTATTAGTTACCTAGCTTGGACATGTTTTGTATTGAGCCAAAATTTCATCTTTTTTGTGTAATTTTAAACCAAATGGATAAAGTGAAGTGTAATTTTAAACCAAATGGATAAAGTGAATGAATGTGGAATTCTCAAGTTTGAGTTTAAATTTGGATTTCATTTGAGTTCCATTTTACTTGACTTTGACTTGACCTTTTTTGAGTTTCATTTGACTTAACTTTGAGTTCCAGTCAGAATATTTCAGATTTAGCCATTCAGGCATTTCAGCAAGTGTGAATTTATATTTTTTTTTATATTATAATTTAAATCTGAGACTCACGGCTAAGGGTCTGTACCTCGTAACCCTTAAAATCCGTTGTTATTTGAGACCCACGGCTAAGGGTCGTACAAAACAGCGGCGCTTTATCAGAGACCCCAACAGAGACGGTTGGAAATGGTCGTATAACTCGTATATATGACTTGTCCTGACGGTCACGGAACATCTGTTTTCCACTAGTGGAACCTCACTTACACTTTCTCTATTTCTCTGTTTATCTCATATTCTCTTCTCAATGTTTCCTTTCTCCTCCCCTCTTCACTTGGGAGAGAGGGGTATATATAGGGTGGTTACATGGGGTCCACTTCTAAGGCCCGTTATAACCTTATCCTCTTGTGTCTTGTGCCGTTTACGCGTAGGTCTTCGTGTTCTTGGTCTACTCTACGTGTTCCGTTTGAATATTCAGTGCTATCTGCGCTTCCTCCACAGGCTGACTGACACGTATGCTGTTTGAGGGTATTTAATGCGGGTAGTTGAGATGTCTATCCGCGGTAGATAGCTGTCCTCTGCCCCTGTCTTGTCTGCGTCAGTTTGACTATCCTCAGCCGTAGATCTTAGATCTTTCTGGGGATAAGATAAAGTGAATATTGGGTTATCCTTCAGTGCTTCGCAGTGTTCCAGTGCTTCCGTCTTCCTCGATCCTCTACCATTGGATCTGGTGGGTGGCGACTCTTGGCGCGTCTCTTGGCTGTCCACGTGTGATATCATATCTCGATGTTCTCAGCCGCATGTCCTCCACGTGTGTCTTTGTGGACACGTGGCGGAAGATGAAATGTGTACCTACATACATACTTCTTGCAACAAAAATCAGATTGATCACTGATGACGCTGAGATATTACACCAAAGTAAACACCAACTGAAACTTGTTTCCCGATTGTCCTACTCTTACCCAAACTTTAGCTTCTCATTATTCAAGTAGAATTTCAACGTGCGTTTCAATTTGTCAAATCCCTTTATACATGCTTAGCATGGAAGATAGCTCCAACATTTTCCATTTAATCGGTTAGTTTCCACCAACATTACATTTGCACATGCTTGAAAAATAAATGCATGTTGTACATCTCAATTGATGGCGGTCTTATTTAACGTTATTTCTTCATCGTCCCCTTTCAAAAACTTAATTTCATGAATAGGTGTACTATCGTATCATAGAATACGATATAATATCGGATTACCATTTTCGTCATAAATTATTTTCAAGGAATCAATAGAATGCCTTAGAAAGACAAATGTAATACCACACAAAAAAAAAAATCAACTTCATTATAATGGTATGTGGAGTAATGTTTCATGTGACTCATACAATCTGGTGTGTCGTCTTTATTAATGATTTTCTTTCAAAGGTTGTAAATTAAAAAGTAAGAATATTGGCAATAAAAGACCACATTTAAATACTCTCCGTGTCTTAGAATGGTATACTTTCACTTTTTATTTTAGCCTATTTAATGGAAAAAATGAAAATATGTCATTTTAAGAAACGAATGGCGTATAAAACACAATTAACAACATATTATGTGTGTGTATATATATATATACATTGTAACTAGTGATAAAAGCACTTGAAAAATTGAGACATGACCCACATAAAAGCCCGTGATCTACTTGCTCTAACAATGCTTTCTAATTAGTGATAATTTCCGTCATAGCACTGTTCTTAGAGCATTTCCAATACAAGGGGTAAAGGTCTTAAATTAGTATGACACCTAGGATTTAAGACCTTTTCCACCTAAGTTTCTTCTCCAATACAAGGATGAAGGTTATAGAAAAAGATGACATGGCTAAGTAGGGGTAAATGAGAAAGTATAAATAAGACTTTCTTCATGACCTTGGGTCTTAGGTCCACATCATCACTTTGTTCATAAATTTAAATAACAAAAAGTTTGTATAGACCGAGAGAAAAACCACATTAAAAAAACGCCACACACAATGCCTCCCCCTGCACGTCTCCCGGGGAGATGGGTCCACTGGGACCTACAAATTAAAAGAAAAACTGTGAGTGGCGGTTTTGTCATCGTTTTTTTTCTCGGTTCATAGAAAACCACTGTTTAAATAAAAAGATGTAGGTAAGACCTTGAAGATTGGAAATGGACTTTAGGTCAAAATGTTTAGCTTTATTTATTTTTGTCTTTTAGCAAACGACCCACCAAAAAAGGTGATAACAAGACCTCTATCAAAAATGATCTTGACCCTTTGCATTGGAGATGCTCTTAATGAGCAGTGAATACCAGTTAGGAATTGAAACCCTTTGAAATATTAACCTCGTCAATGGTCGTGTCTTTGTCTCTAGATGTTTTCTTCGACATAACTCTTCTATTTTTCTACCTCTAAAGGGCCCATCTGATCATTCCAGATGGGTGATTGGCAAAATTCCTCTTCTAATATTCTCTCCTTTGTTGTTCGGCCAGAATTCAAATTGTTCTTTAGCACTCAGTTTATATGGTCCTAAGTCGAGAGATAAAATGTCTCCAAAATATGCTACAAAATTGCGCATGTATATTCTTTTTTTAGTTTGACAGCCTCTTCTAAGCAAGCATCAGCATTCGGGTTTACATCCTGCAACACATAACACCATTATCTACGCTTTAGGAGGAACATATTTTACCCATATACATTGATAGTTATGCTGGTTTGTAAGTCATTGATAGACATCTTTTGTTGTGCATTGTGGATGTGGACACACGAACTACGCGGGGTCCGAATGCCCGCAATCAATTGTTAAAGTCTAAAGAGATTACGATGGTGATACCCTGATGTGGGTTTATTGGCTCAAAACCCACGGGTTTATCATGGCCTCCTCCAACTTCCCCGTGCGTAGCGATTATGCATGGGGTACAAATATAAAAGGAAAGCAACATATATAAGCAAATGCATGCGGAACTAGATGAATGTAAAGTGCTGAAATGTAAATAAGACCAAGGTTTACGTGGTTCAGCACTAAGGCCTACATCCACGGGGTTTGTTGTTCTGCTATATTATTCACGGTTACACGAATAGTTGAATGACTTGGGGTTTACATATTTCTCTCCACTATGGGATTCCTTACCTTTGCTCTTCTCTCTCTCTCTCTCCTGATGTTTTTTCGATCCCCTTCCCCCTTTGTGGAGATTGGGTATTTATAAGGTAGGAATGTGGGACCCATCTCTGAAGACCGTTGGAACCTTATCTTCTAGTGTCTTGTGTCCATCACGCAGAGGTCTGCGTTTCCCCTCGATCCCGCGGAGGCATCTTCGCTCGTTCCATAGGTCGGTCGACACGTGCACTGCTCAGAGTGTTTAATGCGGGTGGTTGAGGGGTCTGCTCGTGTCAGACAAGTGTCTTCTGCCCCTGTCAGTCCGTGTCAGCTGACTTTCCTCCACCGTTGATCTTAGCTCCTCTTCTGGGGATGAGATAAAGCAACTCCTAGGGGTTTATTTGGTGCTTCGCGACGCATCGTGTTTTGATGTCTTGGCTTGCATGCTTTCCACGTACCTTTCTGTATACACGTGTCCGATAGTGAGATATATGTGTACACAATTTGCCCCTTTTCTTCAGGCTTAACTGACTAATGGGTGCCTTGAAGAAAAACTATCGTCGCACATTCTTCTCACTCCTAATAACTTCTCCTAGATACTTGGGCACGTCTTTTATTCGTGCATTAACTGCTTATGTAACGGGCACGTTTTCCTATTTCTCCCTTAATTTCCTCTTTTCTTTCGGGTATTTTAAGGATAGAGAGGAAATTTAATTTCATTCTTCCTAAACACTCTCTCAGTTCATTCTTCCTTTAAGTTTCCTACCTGCCTTCATTAAACCTGTGACCTTAAATTCTTTGTCAGTCTTCATTGCACCTGTGATCTTAATTCTGTCAGTCTTTATTGCACCTGGGATCTTCCCCTGTTCGTTTCTTCTACTTGCTGTTTTTGCCGGTGAGTTTTTCTTTTCTTGATTTCACTGTTTTATGCCGTGTTGATTGTGAATTTTCTGCTATTGTTGTTCCTTGTTTGTGATGAAGAACTCTTTCTGATGCTTGCATACTAGTTTGCCCCTGTTCTTCATCTTAAATTAAGGCAGCCATTACTTCGAGGGTGGAGTATTGAGATTGTATCCTAATTTTAGGGTTGCTATGTTTCGTGGTTGTATTGCTATGAATGTGTTTTTTGATTTTTGGTTATTGTGTGTAACCTGTTCTTGATTTTATTCTTTCCGCAGCCATGTCTGACCGTCCGCGGCCTACTATGAGACTCCTGATTCTAGGTTGTCGAGATCTCCTCAGCGTCGAGAGTCTCAAGATGATTTCGTCGGAGTCGAGTTCTTCCGGAGCGAGAGCCTCGTCTTCTCGGGAAGAGATTCCTCCGATAATTCCGTCTGGCTCACGGAGAGTCTTTAATCACTCAATGGTGCGTCCTCGTGAAGAGACTCGGAGTACGCAGGCTCCTCCCCGCGCTGTTGCTTTTGACGTTCCTCCTTTACGTTCGTTAGTGCCCGAGCATCATCCACGGTCTTCTCCAACTTTGAAAGGGAAGAATACAAAGGGCGTAGCTCCTGCGGCTGGATCTTCAAAGAATCCCCCCGTGAAGAGAAAAGCGTCTGAAGCGTTTGTTAGTTCATCCGGCCCCGCCGAGGAGGAAGAGGCTGCTCCCTTGATACGCAGTGTTTCTGTTAGCAGGAGAAAAGTAACCTTCAAGCATATCGATCTTGAAATATTCAAGGAGAAGCATGAGCTCCAAGCCTTCGGGGTTCGTTTTTATGCCCCCGAGGATGATATTACGTATGAGCTGATCTCTAAGTACGAATTCGATGAATTTCACTTGTTAACGACGGTTGGGGCCTTCGAGGCTGGTCTGATGCTGCCGTTGTACAAATCGGGTGATTCCTTCTACTACGACGTGCTCGCTAGTCGTGAGGGTTCTTCCACAAATACTCATAGCCGTTCCGTATCCCAATTATCGGGGAATTATCTCCGCGCCCTGAAGGAATGCTATCTGCGGAGTAAGGGGGAAACGTCGATGACTGCTACGTCCCCAATCCCTTGGAGAAGGAATGGTACACTCCTGAGAATTTCAATAACTCCTTCGGTGATTACGTCAATAGCAGGAATCGCAAGCCGTGGAGTGTCAGCCTTCGGAATCTTCCTGCTCCTCGAGGCGAGATTCGTCTGTTAAATGAGGTCAGCGATGCCAAGCTGAAGTATGTTCCTGGCACGGAGGCGTCCAATCGTCGGAAACTCTTCCCCGCGCGAGAAAGGATCAAGCGCGATCATGACTACGAGTGGCACGCCACTGTCATTGAGATAGTAGGTCCGTGGGCTTACGGTTGGATTCCCGGTTCCCGCGGATGGCGGCCAACCGAGAATAGTAAGCCGCGCGAATCTCCTCCCTCGCTATGGAGATTTCTGCCCCTGGCGTCTGAACTTTGCGGGCATGAATTTTCCTTATGCCCTGGATGTCGTAGAGGGAGACGAGGAGGATGGTTCCGGTGCTATACTCCCATCGAAGAATATCTCAGCTGCTCAGGTACGCAGATTCTAGTTGTGTTTCGTTTTTATAACTTCCATCGGACGGGAAGAATAATTCCTTTGTGGTGTCGGTTTCAGGTATTGAAGAAGAAAAGATTAGGCCGAAGCAGTCTTCTACTATGGTGGTGGGCGAGGTTGAGGCCCAAGAAGAAGTTACTAGTCCTGTGAACGAAGAGTTTGCTGAGGACGAGATTACAGATGGGGAGGAACGTACTGGTACCTCCCCTATCAATGCCGAAGAAGAGGTCTTCGCTGGTCCCGCCGGTGATGGAGGAAGGAACAAGGGTGTAGTGGCGGATGATGTTGTCATCGAGGATGTTTCCGTCCCTGCTGGTGATGTCATGGATACCCTCCCCACTTCTCAAGAATTTTCTTTCGATCGGATGTATTCCACGGGGAGTTCTTTGACGAAGCCCTCGATTTTCCCGAGGACTTCTCTTTACTTTCCCCTAATGACATTGGGATGTTCTTGGTGGTGATGGTAATGGTGATGCTGCTGTAGAAGGTGTTGGTGCGGAGGAGCCTGCTGTGCATGTAGGCGCGGGAGAACATGCCAACGTTCATGCTGAGGGGGTCGAGTCGGTCAAAGGAAAATCTGTTGTTGACGCGCCCGCCGATAGTCTTCCCCAGTCGCCGATGTCTGAGGGTGAGGATGCCATCATGAGTTGGTTTAAGGAGAAGAATCTTCTGTTTGTCTCTCATCCTGCTCCTGTGGTTGTTGGGGAAAAGGAATCAACCGCGTATACCCGTCGCATGATGGAGATGTCTTCGAAGGCGCAGGTGTCTGAAGCCTGGGGAAAAGGTTGACCGTTCCCGAAGCTACCCTCGTGCCGGAGCCTCCTACTTCTGTTGCCGATATGATGGCTATTGCCGACGGGTATCAATATGGCTTCCCGCAACAGCGTGTGCTGGAGGTAAATTTTCGTACATGCTTGTTCGTGAGAATAGGACGCTTCGGTTGAATAATGTTTTGTCATTTTGATGTGTAGATGATGAGGAGCGAGCATTGCAACCACGTGCTATATCAGTTCTTTAAAGCAAAATCTCTGAAGCTCGAGGCTAAGCTTCGTCATCGGGAAAAGGAATTATCTGCGGCGGAGGTGGAAATAGAAGAGCTGAAGAAAAGCCTTAAGGAGAAAGAAAACTGGGTGAAGCAGAGGCTGATCTTCGTTCAGAACTTATTGCAGTGCGCGCTGAGTTAGAGCAAACTCGTAGCCAAGTTTCCACTTTCACAGGTTTGGTTCTTTTCCTCGCCGTAGTCGTCATTCTTTTATCTCTTAGTTGTTCTGTCTGAGTCTCCCCACCCTATGTCCAGTGGGTGGCATCCCCGAGCTGGTATGGCTTCGAAACGAAAGAGCTCGGCAAAAATCTCGTATTAGAGATTTGGTTGAGAAGATTAAGAGTGAGGCTAGGAAATGGGATGCTCGGGCTGAAGTATGGCGCGCGCGGCATGTTCAGATGGTCGACATGCAAAATCTGTACAACCATGATCGTGCTTTATTTATGGCACACTGCTGTGGACCAGTGATAATCTGCGGGAATCCCGCGAGCGTACTTCCTTGTTGGAATCTAGGATTCAGCTATTGGAAGAAGAATTACAGACGGCGCGGTCCATTCCTCTTTCAGGGGTCCAAGATAATATGCTTGGTCTTGCCAGGGAACGAGATGATGCTCGTGCTGAAGTCTATGCTCTCAGCAATGCTCTTTCCGCGTCTCGTGCCGATGTAGCCCGTCTTGCTGAGTCTGAGAGGAATCTTGAAGTGTGCATGTATAGACTCAGCAAAGGGGTCTCAGAGATAAATAAAGAGGTCGACCACCTTCGTCATATGGACTCGATGAAGCAGGTAGAATTAGATGCCTGTCAATTTACTCTCACCAACCTTCAACTAGACTATAAGAAATTATCCGCGGAATATGATCATCTTGATGAAGCGCGAGATGCGGTTGTTAATGAATATGAAGAGGCTTCGGCTTGTGTCGAAGGTATAATCCCAATTCATCGAGTGTGATCTTGTTTGTTTTCTACGCTAACTCCGTGGTGTTGTCTTTTTCAGGGCTCGAGGAACGCTTCGCGTCACAAATGAAGAACTTGAAAAGGCTCAATCTTCCTTAGCACAGCAAAGGAACAAACCAATCACTTCAAGAATTTAGCAGCCACCCGCGAGGAGGCCGTTGGTGCTGCTTCCAGAGAAGTGAATCGGCTATCCTCGTTATTATCCCAAGCCCAACAGCGGACAACAGTTATTAAACATAAGGCTCGTTGTCAATTGGCTGAGGAGACGAACAAGATGCTGGAGAGGATAGAGCTTGGCCTAAGGAATGAACATGGTCTCGTGAAGAACTACCCTCGTCGTCCCGTTCCTGCTGCATTGCCCAGCTCCTCGGGCCCCTCTTCTGGTGGGAGCGTCCCATCAAGTCTTCGGAAAATCCGACGACGGGACCGCCACCTAGGTAGAGATGGCAGCGTTCTGTAGGGTCCGCGGCATAATTGTGCTTTTTGTAACGATGTAAAAGGAATGTTTTTTGATTGTGTATCCTTGGCTTTGGCCGTTCACTTCTTGTAATCACCCTTTATGAAATGAATCCTCTTCTTGATATACCTACAATGTTTTTGTATTTTAAGTTTGTGAAAAATCAAAACAAAAGTTAAGTGTTTTTGAGTGCGATACGAAAGGAAGGTACCTTCGTGATCGTCTTGAGACCTGTCACCCCGCTGGCAAATCCTGGGCCAGAGGATTCCCAGACGGTGGGGGCCGGGGCAACGTTCTAGGATATGGGGCGTAAAATATGTACGCACCCATTCCGTCGACCCGTTGCCTTAAGATTGGTTGGGTATCTCTTTCTGCTGGGTGCCTTCCCCCTGGTCCTACACTTATGGACACTGATGGGGGAGCCCTGAGAGATTGTAGATTAACTACTTTCCCCAATATTGTAGGTAGATTCCACAGACTTGATAATTTGAAAGCTTGTTTAATTGATAAGTTGAGGTCTGCAATTCCTCTTCCAGAGATAGAAACATGTTGGGCGGGGAGGCTCCTTTCTTCTTCTGGTATATTCCCAGCAGATTCAAATCTGCGTTGCTTCTATGGGAAGTATGGTTTGAGCCATTTAGCATTCCAAGGATGCCGGAGGACCTCACCTTTTAGATTACGAAGGTAGTAAGAACCATTACCCCAATGTCGTGGATCATAAACGGTCCTCCCCATGTAGGTGCTAACTTTCCCCATTTCTTTTCTTGCTGATATCGTGGGATTGTTCTCAACACATACTGTCCCTCTACAAAATTTCGTAGCTTTACCTTTTTGTTGTACTCCCTTGCTAGTCTTCGTTGATAATTTTCCATCTTTTGCAATGCTACTTCCCTTCTTCCCTCCAAGTCGTCCAACCTTTCTAACATCATATCTGTTGTTAGGTTTTTCTCCCAGGCTTCAGTCTTCGTGGTTGGCATGAGGATTTCTGTAGGTATGACTGCTTCAGCTCCATAAGTAAGAAGAAACGGGGATTCCCCGGTAGCGGACCTTCGTGTTGTCCTGTATGCCCACAAGACATTGTGCAGTTGTTCGCACCATCTTCCCTTATGCTCGTCTAATTGTTTTTTGAGTATAAGGGCGAGGGTCTTGTTGGTAGCTTCCGCTTGTCCGTTGCTTTGAGGGTATAAGGGGGTGGACTTGTTCTTTCTTATTTTAAAGGTGTCGAAGAGCATGTCTATATTTTTTCCCTGTAATTGCTTGCCGTTATCAGACACAATTTCAGCAGGTATACCAAATCTGCAAATGATGTTCTGGAATATGAAAGTGAACACATCCGCGTCTCTGATCCTGGCCAAGGCCTTAGCCTCCACCCATTTACTGAAGTAGTCCGTGGCTACTATCAAAAATCGTCTCTTCCTGGATCCTTCGATGAAAGGCCCGACGATGTCTACTCCCCATTTTGCAAATGGCCACGGGCTATCGACAGAGTTTAGCAATGTTGCCGGCGCGTGGATTTTTTTCGCGAAGCGCTGACATTCTTCGCATCGTCGGGACATCCTCGCAGCATCTTGTATCATGGTCGGCCAGTAATATCCTTGCGTTTTTGCCTTGTCAGCTAGTGATCTCATACCGCTATGATTCCCTGCGTCACCATAATGGATATCCTTTAGAATTCGATGCCCTTCTTTTCGGGATAAGCAGCGTAGTAATGGTCCGAGGAAAGATTTTCTATAGGACCCCGTCCCGAAGATCGTATCTTCCCACTTTGGAGAGCGTCTTTCTAGCTTGCTTCCGATCCGCAGGTAGGCTTCCTTTGTCGAGGAAGCATGTATTGTCACCCTCCAGTCATCTTCATTGCTGAAATCTTCGTCTTGATTTGCTTTTGACAAGATTTCTTCTCATCAAAGTCGTTATGGATGTCTTCTCCTACTTGGTCTTCAATATATTCTTCCATCGTATCTTGATTGGTAGCGAAGGAGAATTGAGATGCAATCGAAGGCTCGTATACCCTTGCTATTTTAATACCTTCGGCATTTTTATCCCTCAACATGGATGATATGTATGCTAGGGCATCCGCATGCCTGAGGTCCCTTCTGCATAAGTGCCGGAACTTAATGTTCGGGATTTGTGAAGCCAATGTTTGGACCAATGCCATGTAAGCTGAAAGGGTGTCATCGTACACATTATATTCGAGCGCGATTTGCCGTATGACCAGCTGCGAATCACTTGTCAGCCTTACATCGGTTACCCCCATCTCTATTATTATACGTAGGGCATGTATGACAGCTTCGTATTCAACAATGTTATTGGTATGCTCTTTGAATTCCAATCTAAGTGCCTGTATGATCCTTTCTCCAGTTGGGGTGATGACAATACCTATTCCTGCCCCTTCCTTATTTTTAGATCCGTCGACGAAGACTTCCCATTGTCTATGACTCGCAGGTTCGAGGATATCCATTGGATCCTTGATTGCTTCCTCGGCTTCTGGTATTCCCTTGATCTCTTCGTCGTTGTCTAGAGGGAGGTCTGCTAAGAAATCTGCCAGAACTTGGGACTTCTGAGAATGTTGAATTTCATGAATGATGTTGAATTGGTCCAGATGGGTGTTCCATTTGGCTATTCGGCCCACTTTTCCTGTGCTTTTGAGGACTGCTTCCAATGGTGCTCTGCATGGTACCCTGACGAAGTGAGTTAGGAAGTAGGTTCTCAGTTTTTGGGTAGCCCATACCAGTGCGAGGATGAGTTGTTCAATCTTAGTATAATTTCTTTCCGCGGGATTGAGTGTCTTGCTGACGTAATAGATAGGCTGTTCTATCTTTGTATTGGTTTTGACTAATACCGCGCTGACTGCGTCCTCCGTTGCTGCTATGTACAGTGCCAAAACTTCATCAGGGTCAGGTTTCTGCAGGATAGGGATCGAAGCTAGATGTTCTTTGATCTTTTGGAATGCTTCCTCGCAATCGGCGGTCCATTCGAACCTGCTCCCTTTCTTAAGAATATTGAAGAAATGTTTGCACTTGTCCGAAGACCGTGCAATAAATCTGCCCAACGCTGCTATGGACCCATTGAGCTTCTGCACTTCCTTTAGATTCTTTGGTGACGGCATCTCTACTATGGCTTGAATCTTAGCTGGGTCTACCTCGATGCCCCTTTTCGTCACCAGATAACCGAGGAACTTCCCTGAGGTGACACCGAAAGTACATTTCTCCGGATTTACTTTCATGTGATGTTCTCATTGCATTGAAAATATTCCTCAGGTCCTGGTGGTGATTTTTACGCAGCTTGCTTTTGACGAGCATGTCGTCCACGTAGACTTCTAGGGTTCCTCCAATCCATGGTTTGAAGATAGCATCGACCATCCTTTGGTATGTTGCCCCTGCGTTTCGGAGCCCGAAAGGCATTCTGGTATAGCAATAAAGGCCATGTGGTGTATAGAATGCTGTGTGTTGCTGATCTTCTTCTGCCAGGGCTACTTGGTTGTAACCAGAGTATCCGTCCATAAACGACAGCTCCTCGTACCCTTCAACTGCTTCAACCAGTTGATCTATGCTCGGCAGGGGATAGCTGTCCTTTGGACACGCCTTGTTGAGATTAGTAAAGTCGATGCATATTCTAACCCCTCCATTTTTCTTAGGAACAATGACCATGTTGGATATCCAGGTAGGATACTTGACTTCCTTGATAAATCCTGCGTCTAGTAGCTTCCGAAGTTCTGTTTCTACCGCCTCATGATATTCTGGAGCCACTTTTCGTATTTTCTGCCTGAACGGGGGTGTGCCCTGTTTGATGCGTAGTTCATGTTGGATTACTTTTGGGTCGATCCCTGGCATATCTCCTAACTTCCAGGCGAACACATCCGCATATTCCTTAAGTAATTTGGTTAAGGAATGTTCTCTCCCTTCGCCCATGATGGTCCCGATTTTGACCCTCTTCGGGTCTTCTTCCGTTCCTATGTTGATTTCCTTAGTGGGTTCCACGGGTGTGAACATAGGCCTTGGGTTTCCGAGGACTGGGGCGCTCTTTAATTGCTATTTGGCGTGTTTCTGCTCTTTGTTGATTGTTGAGGTACTTGTTTCCGAGCCTCGGACATTACCCTCTTTCGTCAAGCCTTTTCCTGTGTTTCCTTAAGGAATAGTTCTACGGCTTTCTCTTGCGTGGTTTCTTGATTTCTTACTCTTCGGATTTTTCGCTGTTCTTCTTGCTCGTTGTTGATATGATCCTGAGTGGCCTGGCATTCTCGTGTAGCGATTCGATCTCCCTTGATCTCCATAATTCCCTCAGGTGTTGGAAATCTGAGGTACTGGTGGTATGTTGCCGCAACTCCTTTGAGCTTGTGTACCCATGTCGTCCAATAATGGCGTTGTAGGGGGAAGGGGTATCCACCACACTGAATCGGGTATCCAGTTTCATGGGCCCTGCGTTAACCTGTAACACAATGTCTCCCAAGGGCTTCGTGGCCGCTCCATTGAATCCGTAGATGGTGTGATAAGAGGTCATCAACTGTTCATCATGGAGCTTCATCCGCTTGAATGCGTCATAGAATAGGACATTCACAGAGCTTCCCCCGTCTATGAGGATTTTTTGAGGTTACATCCCGCTATTGGTAATGTCAGGACCAAGGGATCGTTATGGTCTTCCATATCTTCTTCGATATCCTCGGCATCGAAGATGACAGGTAATTCCATCCATTTTTCATGTTCGTCCACTGTTATCCCATCGACCTTATATAACTCGCAGCGATCTTCGAATTGCTTCCGTAACCTTTTTCCAATCTGTGCTGTGAGCGAGGGTCCTGTGGCTTCGGAACACGAGATGGTGTTGATTGTTCGGTTTTCTTCCGGAAGTTGGACTGGTTGGTTCGTTTGGATCTGTCCTCGGTAACCTCCTTCCGTATGTAATGTTTGAGCTCTCCCGCATCAATTAATTTTTGATCATTATTTTAAGGTTCTTGCATTTTTCGGTCTGGTGTCCGTTGAAACAGTGATACTCACAGTAATCTTTAGACTTTCGGATCTTGGGGGCTGCTTTCCCTTAGACCATGGCCATTCTAAGTTTTCCCTCCCTTTGATCTCCCGCAGGATACGAGCATAGCTAGCGTTGAGTTTCGTGTAAACTTGGTCTTCGAATTTTCGGTCGCCTGTTCTTCGTTCATCCCTCCGTTCCTTTCTATCTTCGTGAGGTCTCTCATCTGAGGAACCCCTTTTGGCCCCATTGGTTTGTTCTGCTGAATTGGTGCGGTGAGACCTCTGCGGATATGCCCTCGGGTTTTCCCGTTGAATTTCTTCAAGTCGAGCGTGCTTCTCGATAATTATTCGGAGATCGCCTTCTGTCTTGGGCACGCTCCCGTGAATTTCAACAAATAGGGGACTCATTCGGTCCAAGCCCCACTTATAGCAATTGATGCTTACCACTGGGTCCACGCTTCCTATGGCTTGGCAGATCCTATGCCATCTGTTTGTGTATTCCCTCGTGGTTTCCTTGTAGCCGATTGCTAGTGAAAAAGCTTATCCATCCCAGTGTTTACAGTCTTGTTGTACATGTATGTTCTTAAGAATTTCTCTGCCAGTTGGTCGTATGAGTGTATGGAGTTTGGTGGCAGATTATCAAACCATGATAACGCCGATCCCTTCAAACTTGACGGGAAGTATCTACAGAGTACGGCGTCGTTCTGTCCCCATCTTGCTAGGACGCGGTTGTAGTACCGAACATGTGCAGCAGGGTCGCTGGACCCATCATAGCATTCGAACGTCGGGACAGGGCATTTCAGGGGAATAGGGGTGTTGGCCAAGCGATGCGTCAGGGGCGTGGAGTTAGCTTCTCTCATAACCTCTTCTAACCTTCCCCCTCCTTGTTTATTTTTCAATTGCCTGATCTCTGCCATCATCTCATCTCGCAGTTCCTCCATTGCGCGTTGGTGTTCTAAATTCTTCAGATCATTTCCGTTTGATTCTCCATCGTCATAATCCGGGTCGGATACGCTATGTCTCCTTGTCGCGTCTTCATTAGTCGCTAGGACGACTCTGCAGTCTTGGTTTGGCTCTGGTGCTTTGGAGCTTGCTTCATCAAGTTGTTGGTTGGTCTTTGTGCTTAGAGCAATCCGCTCCTTTAAATCTTGATTTTCTCTGGCCAAAAGTGCTACAGCTTCTGCGTAAACCTGTTGGTTCCTTCTCAGTTCCTCGAGCTCAGCCATTAGTTGGTGTGATTGGTTGGACCCCTGATTGGGAGTCCCCGCACGTGCCGCTACAGCCGTGGCGCCGCCCTCCTCCATGGTCTGTACTAAAGGTGGCAGGGGTTCAACTTCTGTTGCTGGTGTTTCCAAATTGGAGTGAGCGCCCCTCTGCGGTGCCCGAGCCGCCGGTATGGTTTGATTCTGGTTATTTGTTAGCGGCATTCCAAAGGTTAGCAGATGCGCGGGTTGGAATGTTCTGGATTCATCCACCCTTTCCCTTGGTTGGTTAAGTTGACTCATGGCGAAGGTATTGCTAGCCTCCGCAGCCTTCGGGACTACCGCGGCTTCCCCGTATTTTATCGTTGCTGCTCTGAGAGCCGCCATTGCAACAGAATTAGCGTTCATGGGTGAAGTGATTTCAGTGGTATCCTGCCTTCGATTGGTCATTTTAGTTTTATCTCCTTTCTGCTTGCTTCGGGTGATGATCGGGGTTGTCCGGGGTGTTTCTTTTGACAAAGCTTTGGATTTTCCTGCTTCCTGCGTCTTCTCCATCACGTGCCTTTTTGTTGACGAAATCTAGCGTAAACTCGCCTTCTTTACTCACAACACGTTCTCTCTGTATAAATTTATTCAAACAGAAACGGGAATATCCGCGTGAAGCGGGTTAGTTGTCGAAATACAATTTTTCAAAAGCGGGTTTATTAAAGGCGATCTTTAGTATATAAAAAAAACTATGAAAATTGTAAATCCGACGGATTAGGACAATAACCCATGCTTGGAACACTAACTCTTATCGAAGGCAAAAAGTGGGTTTTTGAATATAATACTGTTGACGAATGATCTATACAGTCAGAGCTGATAAAATCGGAGCAATCGTATGCCAAATTAGAATGAAATCACAGGACAAGATAAATCTTTTACCGGGACGAAGTCCCTGTTTCTAGCGCCAAATTGTGGACACACGAACTACGCGGGGTCCGAATGCCCGCAATCAATTGTCAAAGTCTAAAGAGATTACGATGGTGATACCCTGATGTGGGTTCATTGGCTCAAAACCCACGGGTTTATCATGGCCTCCTCCAACTTCCCCGTGCGTAGCGATTATGCATGGGGTACAAATATAAAAGGAAAGCAACATATATAAGCAAATGCATGCGGAACTAGATGAATGTAAAGTGCTGAAATGTAAATAAGACCAAGGTTTACGTGGTTCAACACTAAGGCCTACATCCACGGGGTTTGTTGTTCTACTATATTATTCACGGTTACACGAATAGTTGAATGACTTGGGGTTTACATATTTCTCTCCACTATGGGATTCCTTACCTTTACTATTCTCTCTCTCTCTCTCCTGATGTTTTTTCCATCCCCCTCCCCCTTTGTGGAGATTGGGTATTTATAAGGTAGGAACGTGGGACCCATCTCTGAAGACCGTTGGAACCTTATCTTCTAGTGTCTTGTGTCCATCACGCAGAGGTCTGCGTTTCCCCCTCGATCCCGCGGAGGCATCTTCGCTCGTTCCATAGGTCGGTCGACACGTGCACTGAGCAGAGTGTTTAATGCGGGTGGTTGAGGGGTCTGCTCGTGTCAGACAAGTGTCTTCTGCCCCTGTCAGTCCGTGTCAGCTGACTTTCTCTCCACCGTTGATCTTAGCTCCTCTTCTGGGGATGAGATAAAGCAACTCCTAGGGGTTTATTTGGTGCTTCGCGACGCATCGTGTTTTGATGTCTTGGCTTGCATGCTTTCCACGTACCTTTCTGTATACACGTGTCCGATAGTGAGATATATGTGTACACAGTGGAATATTATCGTATAAGAGTGAGTCTTCATTTTCATCCAATAATTCTAGTGGATCATTGAATTCTTGTAACTTCTCCAGATTTGGATTTCTGTACAAACTCTAATTAAAATTTGGTGGTGATCCAAATGCAAGTCTGGTCACTTTTATGTGACCCAAAGCCAAAATATCCCTTGAATAATTTGTGGAAACCTCATTGGTCTATTGAACTCAAACATTGAAATACAATATTTGTAAGAAACATTTAATAGTGTTGTGAACTCATGAGTGAACTATAGTTGGATTATTTGTTGATATATTATTAATATGGTGAAGTCTTTTTTTTTTGAATCCTAATTAGATGATCCGTATAAATATTGCTGGTACTGTGAATCCATGATTGAGGAAATAAATTAAATGATTTACTAAAAATAATACTTGTGTGGTAATCATGTTGGTTGAATATCTATGTCCGTGATTTGCTTGAAATCATGTCGTATACCCATGTTATATGTTACTTGATCCATTCATATTGTTATGCATGTTTTGAGATTCGGAATGCATTCTGCTAAGTTGTCATGTCACCCCAATTGACATCCTTACAGATTTCTTGGAAGTTGGAAGTGGAATCTAAGAAGATAGTTTAATCATTGTATTGTTCGACTGTATTGCTTGAAATGTAATTTTAAATAATATGTATGTTGAAAATGTTGTTAAAGGTGATAACAGAATTCATAGGTTTAAACTCGTGTTAGAAAGGTTAAATTACGTCTGTTGTAATAAATAAATTAGAAGAGTTATATGCATAAGTCTCTAACCTACCCGTAACGCTTCGAGTTCAGATTTCCATATGAGTTTGACCCTGGTCCGGAGTTCGGGGTGTTACACTTTTCCTTTACCCAATAGGCTGCTTGTAGCATACCTACATCTTCTTCTTCTTGTGGGTCTGTGCTTGAAGATGGCCCTGCTTGTTCTCCTTCAACTTCACCTACATCATTCCTTTGGATTAAAGCAAAGCTAGAATAAGAAAATCCTGAAATCCAAGCTGCATCTACATTAATCTTTAGTCGATAAGCCTCTGGGGCTGTATATGGATTTTGGATTTCTCAATAGAGCTTTTGTTGTCCTTCTTATGTGAGGTTTTCCCAAATCAGTGAAGAATGTGTTTCTGGATTTCTAAAAACAACTGGAAAGTTTTTTTCTTTTTTCAAAACCTTTGTTACAACTCTCTTTCCAAATAAATCACATTTTTATAAGAAGTAATTTTATTGTTCTCACCCAGGTTGGATTGCGAAACCAATTCTTGCATAAATCATCCACAACTGACTGAGAAGTTGCTTAGAGAAGAAAACAAAAAACACCATAAACACTTGCACTAATTGGATTGGTTCTTTTTGTTTGTCAAAGGAACATAAACAAGTAGGTGACATAAAAGGGGTAAAAATGTCATTAACACAATATAGTCTCTCTTTTGAATAACACCTGTCCATTAAAAACAGTTAATGTCCATTAAAATACAGTTAAATGATTTGAAGCTTTGGAAGTAGCTCTGCTCTTATATTGTTATTAGATCTGTTTCAGTGCTTTGATTTGTCCACCACCACCAGTCCACTCCCCCTTCCCCTCTTTTTCATTCATACCCCCAAACAACAACAAAAATAATATGATGAAGAAAAAGAAAAGAGACAAGATAATAATACATGGGATTCAGAATTTCTAACAAATCAATCAATCAATCGACAAAGAAATTCAATCTAATTGGTAAGCCCCTTTGAATCAAAATCTCTCTATCTTTATCTATTTTAGAATTTGATTTTATGTCTTCCTGTCTGTGACCAACATAGAGGAGAATTGATAGAGACAGAAATGGGTTTACCTTAGATCCAGGGTATGTTAATAAAGAGGTTGAACTTTTCTTGTGATTCTTGAGATTTTCTTTTGCTTTTTTGTTGAAGATTAGGTTCTTTTCTTATCATTATTATGTCATCATATCTTTTTAGCTTTAGATTTTGTGTTGACAAAAGTTTGATTTAAGGCTTATTCTCACTAAAGTTGTTTGTAAAAAGTCTTAAGAGGCTGATAATGAAGTGTGTGTTCACATAGTTTAACAACCTTTGCACTTTCAGCTCAAGATTTTGAGTTTGATTATTGAAATTGAGTTTTTGGGGTTGGTTTTAAAGAGGGTTTTGATTTGTTTTTGTAACAGATGTGTGTAGAAGGGATTGGATTAAGATGAATTTAAGTTGTTTTGAAAAGGTTGGAAGCTAAGTACAGCTAAAAGTGGAAAAGGGAAAGTGTGATGGAGGAGATGTCGGCGGCGATGGCAGTGCCATTCAGGTTAGGTAATTTAATATGTGATAGCTCAGTGATAGCAACCCATGTAGGAATCACAAGTCTTAAGTTGATAACGGATACGGCTAGTTTGATATCTGATACTTCTAGAGCAAATCAGCTGTTGCTAGAGTCCTTTGATGGCGGATACGAGAATTGCAGTAATCAAGTTGATTTAATGAGTCTGCGAGGACAAGAAGAGGATAATAGAGGAAGAGGACAGGAAGAATCTTTGCTTAAGATGGTTCCTGAAAGTGAAGGCAGTATGGTCGTGGCTGATTCCATAGTTCAGGAAAGCGAGGAGGATGATAATTTGTCACTTGGTGGCGGTGATCTGGTACATGATAGTTCGTGCTCTCTTTCAGTCACTAGTGATACAAGTAGCTTATGTGGGGATGAGTTTTTAACACTGGAATCTGCTTCTGAGTTAAACAGGACGATTTCTATGGAGATTGACAATTTAGAGGAACCAAGGATTCAGAGGGAAGCCCATAGCGATCTTGTTACAGAAGCCGAAGTTAAAAGACGGGTTGAAGATGATTCTAATTGTATAGGGTCGACATCTTCTCTTCAGGTGGGTCAGGATAGGAGGACTGATGGCCCAGTTAGCCGAAGTGTGTCTGCATTGGGTTCTTTACCTCGTTGGGGTTCCGTCTCTATCTGTGGAAGAAGACCAGAAATGGAAGATGCTTTTTCTGTTGTACCTCAATTTTTCAGTGTTCCTCAAGAGATGTTATTCTGTGACGGTATGGTCAATGGAGCAAACCCAAATTTTTTGAGTCACTCAACTGGTCATTTTTTTGGAGTTTACGATGGACATGGGGGTCCTCAGGTACTCTTGCTGCACCCTTCTTCTTCTTTTTTCTCGGAGTTACTGTTATTTTAACTCTGAAGGTAATTTCTGTTGGAATAAATAGTATTACTATGTTAGGACTTAAGAGGAACAAGAAAAGTAAAACCCCGATAAATCACAAATGGGTGACCCTCAAACATGAATTGAAGTTAGAGTATTTTAGAAACCATTAGACCAAACAGTATTTTAGTTTCTTCATATAGGTAAATTAAATTCTTTCCGTTTTGCTGTTGTTTTGTTTTCTCTATTTTCTTTTTTCTTTCGGGTTCGTCAGCTTAACAGAATCACTTGTTTTATCTTTCTGAAGGTTGCCGATTACTGCCGTGATCGTTTTCATTTAGCTTTAGTTGAGGAACTTGAAACCGTAAAACAAGAATTTTGCAATGGAGTAGAAATCAAGACTGATTGGCAGATGAAATGGGAGAAAGCTATCACCAATTGCTTTAGGAAAGTCGATGCTGAGATTGGGGCTACCCCAAGTAGTGGGGAAGGTAGTTCAGAACCTATTGCTCCAGATACTGTTGGGTCTACTGCTGTGGTTGCGATGGTTTTTTCATCTCATCTTATAGTTTCAAACTGCGGTGATTCAAGAGCAGTGCTCTGTCGTGGCAAAGAAGCAATGGCGTTGTCAGATGATCACAAAGTAAGAATCTTCATCTTGTAGATTAATGATTAAATGTCCGCTAGGTAGTCAACTTGCCAAGCCATGCCTGCTAGGTAGTCAACTAGGCAATGGCTTGGCCACATCATTAAAGTGCTAACCCAACACAACAGGGTTCTAATTATTTCTAGTTTACAGGGGACAACAACATTTGGTTGGTCAGATTTGGGTCTTTGTGATCTTCTTAGGGAAATATGGTAACAGTAGCTATTGTAATATGGGAAAATGATTGCGTTGGTCTTTTTTTGTCCCAGCCGAATAGAGAGGATGAATATGCAAGAATCGAAGCAGCTGGAGGGAAGGTCATAAATTGGAATGGATCTAGAGTTTTTGGTGTTTTGGCAATGTCGAGGTCCATTGGTATGCCTCATGTTTTCTCTTTACTTTTTTGTGTTTTACTTTTGAGCATTTATATTTGCTGCTACTACCGGAAACAAAAGCGACCATTTTGAATGTCACATCTATACACAGTTCTTTTTTCTTTGATGATAGAACTGAAATAAGCTGCAATCTGTTTCGATTTATCCATAAAATGTTCAACAACAGGAATATTAAGACCTGATTTGTCCTTTTTGAGCGTCTGACTGATTATACTAGATTAAGAAAATAGATCTTCATAGTTTTTAGCTCCTACTTATGTGGCTTCTAGTTCAGTTGGCTGCCGTAGTGTGTTATCTTGAACATGTGCTTGCAATAAGTGTAACTGGCTTAATGAACTTTTGGTTCCTGTTAAGTTCAATAACCACAATCAACTTGTTGCAACCCTTATTTCTCATCCCCAATACCCTTAATTGAAGGATAACCATGTCCAGCAATGCTTGTTTGAAAAACTTGGTTCAACCTTCCTGGTAGTTCATTAAGTTAACGGAAATGGCCATACAAACACCTTTTCACCTCATTTACTCCTCTCGTAATTCTAGTTCAGCCTTTATGTTTGTGTTTATAATTTTTCCTGTTCTGTCTGTCAGGTGATAAGTATCTAAAGCCATCAGTCATTCCTGATCCAGAAGTCATGTTTGTTCCTCGAAAGAAAGAAGACGGGTGTCTTATTCTAGCAAGTGATGGGTTATGGGATGTCATGACCAATGAAGAAGCATGTGAAGCAGCACGAAAACGAATATTTGCTTGGCACAAGAAGAATGGGACGACTGATTCACCTTGCGAAGAAAGAGGTGATGGTGGAATTGATCTTGCCGCTCAAGCAGCAGCAGAGTACCTGTCGAAGCTCGCTATCCAAAAGGGAAGTAAAGACAATATTACTGTGGTTGTCGTGGACCTGAAACCACATAGAAAGTACAAGAGTAAAACCTAACTGTAAGTTAACATATAATTTATATTGACAGTAAGACACATGTAGCCGATTTTCAAACTTACAACTATACAAACTTTTGAAAATTTAGTGTGCTGATAACCAACTTTTTCTGCATTACATTATATTTGGTGTGCACAATTCACTGATTCTATGTAAATATGGAATAAAATCAGATTTTTGCGTAATCTCTTTAACCCATATTGCTAATTTTGTTTGCTTTTGGTCTCCGGCCTATTCGATGCTCTGAGATGCACAAGGTTAACTATTATCAGCAATTATCAGGTTTCCTACTGTTTGACTGTACTTCCGCTCATCATTTGCGCGAGAAGATTTACACCGACGCTAAGTAGCACTCAGTAATTTCTTCAAGATTACCTTACTACATATGGTTTCCAGCTTTTCGTATTTCGTACTCACAGGCTTTATGATCTTCTGAAATTTAGCATGCTTGACACTGACACCCCTAGCTCCCACCACCTTGTGAAGAAATTTTCTGCCATCAATGATTGTCGAAGACAGCCTTCATATCTTCCAAAATAGGCCAACACCAGTGACCTTTATAAGAAATATTACCTCCGAGGAAAACTGATTTTTTTTTTTTTTTTTTGCCTACAAATAGGCGAGATTGGAAAAGTGAAAATATCACTTTTCTTGAAACGGGTTAATTTAGAGTTCAACCTTACTACATTTACACCTAAACTACTTGAGCTCTCAAGGGAAGTTGATGGTTTGAAGTTTGAACTTTGAAGGACTTCAGAGCTTGGTGGCGTACACACTCGTATATATATCTAAAAGAAGAATGAGCAAGGACCAAGGGCATATGCCCCCCGTGGCCTTTGCATCACCACATTGACACCTAAACCAGGTAATGGAAGACAAATAATGCATTTGGGGACCATCCTAATGATTTATGACTGCACCTCTTCACCACCACCTCAAACGGGACCAAATTTCCCATAGTGCTCTCTCTTTGTCCAGGCTTGCAACAGTACACTAAATAATATTTGACTTTGCCGGTTTTTGTTTCAAATTATTTTGGATTTTTTTCTTCTTTTTTTAATTTTAAATTATCTCCCTCCATCATGGAAGAAGAAAAGACGGCTACTGCTACATAAAATCACATTATACAACACAAAATTTTCCCAACCCAAGCAGCATAATGAACTCCAATATTACAAGTTTCACAAATCAGACATGCTAGACACACCAAAATTTTACACTTCTGGAACGGCTCATGTAGTGCGTTTTCAATATTGGGATTGGTAAGGGTTGAAGTAGGGCCCAATATTTGAATCTGTTCGTGAAATTCTCGCTGACAAACCAGAATCAATCTGGACATGTTCTTCAGAAATACAACAACATCGTATTCCATCGATACTAAAAACATAAAATTTAACATCTTTTCCACCGGACATCCGAGGTGGTAGAGCCATCAGAATCTAGCACAGATATTTTATCTGTTCATGACACGATCATCACTCTCCCACATACTCCTTTTGATTAGAGGGAAAGATGTTTTCAAAATCACACTTTTTTAGTCCTAATTTTTCTTGTTAATTATAATTTGATCATTAAATTAATACTTCTTTAGTTTAATTTTATATATCAATCTTGATATACTCATATAATTTTATTGGTCAGGGCACGAACATTACCGGAGTTCCATTGAGAGTGGTCAGATACAGCTAAAGAAGTAACTTTTTCGACTTTTACAGGCAGAAACGTCAGGTTGAGAGCAGAATTTACAAATGACTTCTAAAAGTAGAATAGTTAAATTTTTTAATTGTATTTGAATATACCTCCAAAATAACTTTTCGATATCTATATGAGGAGTTAGATTGTGAACAAATTTTTTGAAATTACACCAACATCCATAAATTGCTTTTTGATTTCTGAAAGCAAACAAATCAGAAGTTAGTTTGGTTACACTATTTTAGAATGACTTTTAGAGATAAAAAAGTTAACTTTTTGTGACAGGATGTTTGGAAGTCGTAACCTCATAAGTCAGTTTGACAATAATTTTTCAGAACGACATCTAGATTTTGGAAGTCGAAATCTTAGGAGTAAGTTTGACAATAATTTTTCAGAACGACATCTAGAAGCAGAAAAGTAACTTTTTGTGAAGCAAAATAGTTGTGCTTCTGATTTCTGCTTCTGGAGAAGAGCACTTCTTCTTCTGGTATCCAAACGCGTTATGAAACAAAATGTTATTAGGCTAAGTCCTATGGTCTTCTAATCTGGCAGTTAGATTAGTAGTCCACGTCAGCTAGGGAAACCTCCTAAGTTCTATGGGAGTGCTAATCTAGCAGCTAGGTTAGCAGTCCACGTCAGCCGGGACCACTTCCCAGCGCTGTTTGGTTCAGCGCTTTAAATTTCAGACGTCAGATCAAATTTTGTGATTTTTGTGATCCGTGTGATTTTTGTGATTTATGTGAGCGCTGAACGGTTCAGCGCTAAGGTCATCTTTGAACACTAAACCATTCAACGCTTCAATCTCGCTGCTAGTTGAACTGCGAGCAAATGGTAGGACAGAGAACTAGCAAGTGCAAGTGTTAACTTTTACACAAAATTGGTTAAAAAGACCAAAATCAACAATTCATGGGTGAAAAGGACACTCAGATTTTGACACTATTTAAATGGACAAAAATGTAAAAATATCCAGAATGTAAACAGTTTCATCCTACCCGTTTTCAAATACTTTTTTTATTTTTAATTTACATCAGTATGCATCGAGTTTCATCTTTGCCATTTTTTAAGTTTTAGTCAGGATGAATCCAGTTTCATCCTTGCTATTTTTTTGGTGTCCATTTCACCCATACTAATTTTTACTCGTCTATTTAAACCATGTTTTAAAAATATTTAGACAAACGACCCATTTTCCGTAACTTTTAAACCACCCTTTTTCTTTGATTTGCAACACTTTTTGGCCAATCTAGCAGGTCAATCTAGCCCATACTACTCCATAGGGGTTAGCCTTACTCCGACTTCTACTCCTGGTATTCGAAGGCGCTATAATGGGAAACCACTTCTACTCACATATACATAAGGGTGCACACGGTACGGTTCGGCTCGGTTCCTGCCCAGGCCGAGTACCTGTACCTCCCTAGGCTCGGTTCCAAAATTTTGGACCGGTACCTGTACCTTGTACCTCGGTTCTGGTACCATTCGGTACACGTACGGTACCAAGTACGGTTCCGGTACCAATCGGTACTTTCTGTCAGAATTCAAAGACAGATTTTCCTGTCATTTTTCCAGACAAATTGAGTACCTGTTTTTCAATATATTAACCAATATCTCAATCAAAGAATAAATTAACAACTAACACGTAACAATAATACTAGCAAACCAAAGTTCCAAACAACCAAAGTCTTGAAAATCTGAAAAAGAAAAAGTACCAGTAGCACACAGACACACACAATAGTCTTAATTCTGAACCACAATGCACTGGTGGTGGCATTATCAAATAGCAGTAGCAACGAAAGAATGATTGGACAGTGGTGGCAAACTGGCAATGACAAATACAAAGTCTTGAGTCTTGATCTTTTATTCCATTCCATGGCAGCATCACTTGTGGTGGCATTGTTGTTGATAGGACCAAGTAACGCTACAAAAACAAGTAATAGCAGTTAGTAACTATTAGTCTATGTCTAATACTGCCAAACATAAGTAAATAGATAGTGCTCTTTAAGTGTATTCTAAGATTCAAATGACTACATGAATCCGAAATTAAACATGTATTCTAAGCATGTTCTCTGATTTCTAGACATACCAAGGAATCAACAGATTCGGGTTTGTGAGTAGAAATCACCAAAACTGATGTTTCAATTTCGAAAAAAACCGATGCTTTAAAACTCCTTCAAATACAATAATCGAAAACAAAAACTTCATAATCAATCAAAAATGAGAAAATCAAGCAAAAATGGAAAAGAACATGTAATAACAATAAGGTTTATACCTGAGGAAATTTTCTTCTTGGAGTCTTCACCACCACCAGAAATAGCAGCAATATGGTAGCTGATGTCGCTGATGATGAATCGACATATTCAGATCGAATTAACCAATACCAAGCAAATATAATCTAATCAAATAACAATAATCTCAACTAAAAACTAAATTAAAGTTAAAAATGAGTTCAATATCTTCTTCTTCCCGTTAATTAAACTAGATACAGGGTTACAAAAAGGGTTTCCTTTTGATTTCTGCTGATATATGAACTTTGATTTTGAGACGGGTTATGATTAATCTTCGATTTGTAAGTGAGAGGTTCGATCTGTGAGGTTCGATCTATGAGAGTGACGCTGTGGTAGAAAATTGAGAGAGAAACAGGTTGTGAAAGAACCGAGAGAGAAGTGAAAGAAGAAGAAGGAAAAAGAAAATGAATCACTCTGTTTCTAACCCTAACTTCATTCATATATATAATAGATATCTACCACCGTTAGATTAGATAGAAATCTAACGATCACAAATGATCGGTACACTCGGTACAGTTCGGCACGGGATATGGGTAGGGCCGAGTACCTGTACCTCCCTAGCCTCGGTTCCTATTTTTTTGGACCGGTACCTGTACCCCCTTCCTCGGTTCGGGACAAAAACAAGTACGGTTCCACCGGTTCCGGGACGGTCCGTCGGTCCGGCTCGGTTACTGTGCACCCTTACATATACATGATTCATACACCTTTTGTTTTTGAATAATCTCCCTCCTCGTTTTGATTAAAGAGAAAGACGTTTTTAAAAAATCACTTTATAGTCCCTAATTTTCCTCTCGTTAATCAATCATTAAATTAATAATTCTTTAATTGAAGTCTCGATCTTGTCTGTCTCTCATTCCCTGTCTGCATTTAGTGCATCCTCATTTCACACTCTACCTCACATTTCCTCTGTAAAATTCTTTTCTTGTCTCTTCAGTCTCACTTTCCCATCTTTTCATCAGAGACACGGACACAAGAAAAAAAACAAAACCCTAACCCTAATTTATTCAAAAAAACTCACGGTACTCGAAGAACGGAGACAAATTGGAGATTTTTCTCACACCCTTCGAGTAAGTTGCTGGTTTTTCCTAGATCTGTTTCAGTTTCAAGCTTCATTTTGGTCAATTTCTCGTTGAATGCATGTCATTTCTGGAAATGGGGTTTTGACAAATTTTGAGATTGACTTTGAGGAGTTCTTCTTTGTTGATGTAGGGATGTGTTGTTTGAGTAATGCTGAGAAGAAGATTGATATTTCCGAGGAGATTTGGGGATTTTTGCCGGTTGAGGGGAAGATTGTTGGCAGTTACAGTTGCCGGGGGCACTCACCGGAGTTGAGTCAGTGAGTGATTTTAGGTTGGTGAAGCAAAAGAATGGTTTGGAGGAATTGAACATTACTTGTTTGTTTGTTTGTTTGTTGCTGAAACAGTGGTGGTGGAAACTAAGTTTGTGAGAAATGGGGGCTGACAAAAACAGTTCAAAGAGTGGTGGTGGTGGATATGTCGGTGGGTTTCTTCAGTTGTTTGATTGGAACGGTAAGTCGCGGAAGAAGCTACTTGCAAAGTCACAAGGTAAACGATCTTCTATTGATTTTGTTACTTGTAGTTTAAATGTACTAATTGTGGTTGGGTTTCAATTTGTGTTGCTTGGTTGATTTGTTTTCTCTCTTGTGTCAAATTTTTCGCAGAGGGAGCAAAACAAGGGAAGAGAAATGTTGCGAATTTGCCAACATCAAGGTTTCGCCTGGTAAGTTGTTGCATTAGTACTATTAGAATGCATTGCATTATACTGGATGACACACATATTCTGCAATTTTAGGAATTTCAGCTTGTTAAAATAACTGCATTAATCTGCATTCGTATTTTGTGTCAAAATTATTCTATCCGGTTGTCTTGTCATTGTTCTTTGGTGTATGTTGAGTTTTTTGGATGAGAATTTTGGGGTTTATTCTGTTTTGTGCATTTTTAGATGGACGAGGACGAAAATGGGGCTTCAAGTATTAGAGGAAGTAGTGATTATAGCTGTGCCTCTTCAGCGACTGATGAGGATGGAAATGTGACCTAGGCACCTGGGGTGGCAGCGAGGCTTATGGGATTGGATTCTTTGCCAACTTCTAGTGCTGCAGAACCTTATGCAACCCCTTTTTGTGACACCCGTTCTCTAGGAGAGTCTCCCAGCTACAGGGAAACTGAATATTATAGTGGAAATCGGCAGACAATGAATTCTGAATATCAACCTACTATATCGGGTGATCCTGGTAGATATGCTGTAGAATCAAGGCTTCAGAGATTGCATCGTCGGCCAATTGAGAGGTTCCAAACTGAAACACTGCCCCCTAAACTAGCTAAATCGATTCCGATTACCCATAATAAGCATTTATCTCCGATCAAAAACCCCGAGTTCATCTCGTCTAAGAATGTTGCCCACATAATGGAAGCAGCTGCCAAGATTATAGAACCAGGGCGTCAACCAAGTGTAAAAGGAAGAGGGGTTTCAGTTGGATCTTCATCAGGTCCCTTGAAAGTCAGGGATTCGAAAGAGAAAATGGAAGCTGCACAGAGACCCCGCAGGTTGAATGGAGCATCTCACAAGTCGGTGGAGTCCAATGCCACTAAGTTTCTTAAAGGACAGTCTATGAACAAGAGCTGGAATGGATCAGAAGAACCCAACAGGTTCAGGGCGTCATCGGAGTCAGACGGAAGTTATTCTGTTGGTTCAAGGAATAAAGGGAAATCTGTTTCTCTTGCAGTCCAAGCGAAAGTCAATATTCAGCAAAGAGAAAGTTTTGGTAGTGGGAATAGGAGTAAGAGTTTAAATGGCCCGAAGGAATCCCAGGACGTAAAGTCAAACCAGTTGCAGAGAAGCCGCTCGAGTGTTCATCTACTGTGCTTAGACAAAATAACCAGAAACAAAATTCCGCAGTGACTAGAGACAAATTACCTTCCAAACCTACTTCTAATTTGCAAGGCAGAAGAATTATTTCAGTAGATGGCCGCAATAGATCTATAACTAAAGTAGCAGCACAATCTAAAGTTGGTTCCAAGAAAAGTGGTGCTGAGTTGACAGAAATGGAAAAGGAAACCTCATTGTCGGAAACAATGAATTTACCGAGAAAGAAGCGGTATATGGATAGCCACTTTGAGAGACGTGCTGGTGTCGTCCATAATGTTTTAGCCGCAAAAGATGAAAGGCCAGTTCAACGTGGTATGCCAGATAGCAGAACGAAGGGGATGGATGTTATATCCTTTACATTTACCTCCCCCATGATAAAGTCCACGCCTGAATCTCAAACATATAGTCCTATTGTGGATAAAGCAAAGAGCTATGCCCTAGACTCTTACGATGATAAATGTAACACCAGCAGTTCAAAATTATCAAATATGGGTTTAGATGTGATAGGTGGAGACTCTTTAAGTGTTCTTTTGGAAAGGAAGCTTATGGAGTTAACCTATGGAGTTGAATCTTCGTCAACTTCTACATCTATTCTCGAAGATTTGGTCTCTGCTCTTAGTGCAGCTGAAACAACACCAAGAGAATGTGATAAGAGGTCCCACCTTGGAATGCAAATGGGTACATTGCATATGAATGATTCACTCAACAAGGTATTTGCAAGTTCATATTGTTTTTTGTACAGCCTCTGGTTTCCTCTCGGTTTCAAATATGCAGTTACCAATTTTTGCTAGGAAAGATCTCAAACAAGCAGTTTCTTAATAATTACAGTTTTCATTTCAGGGAGTGGAAGAGATGGACACGGTTAGCAGCCACAGTAGGAAAGGTAGAAATGAACTTGAATGTCAACATCCCAGTCCAATGTTGATTCTTGATCCCACATTTTCTTATGATAGTTCCAACTCTTCAGATGTCATGGAGAATAACAATGCCAGCGGTAAAACACAAATCACTTGTTCTGTTTCTTGTTCATGGTTCACTATTCTCACTGTGATTTATGTTTCTCATTTTTCACATCTACCACCTATTTCAGGCTGCAAGCAATCCTCATTTATTCAAACCCAACAAGCAGTTGATTCTATGAGGTTCCCTTTGGCAGAAGACGACGCAGAATTATCCGATTCTGCTTCTTCCACATTCATGTTAGCAACTGGCAACAAGAAGGTTGTAAATCTCATCATGGGAGACCAACAAAAATCTAATAAGCAGGAAGAGCTAGGTTACATACAGGAGATTATATGCAATGCAGAACTGGTGTTTAAGGATTTCATGTTGGGTCAGACTAGTGAGATTATAAAGCGTGGTCTCTTTGAGCAGTTAGAAATTCAAATCACATGTTCTATTACAGATATGAATGAGAAGAACTCTACACGAAGAAGGATGGTGTTGTTTGATTGTGTGAAGGAATCTCTGGATCTGAGATGCAAACGGTTAACAAGTGGGGGTTCGATGATGTGGAAAAAAGGTGCGACAATGTTCTTAAACAAAGAATGGTTAGTAGAGGATATCTACAAGGAAATTACAGGATGGGAAAGTATGATAGATTGGATGATGGATGAACTTGTTGATAAAGATATGAGTACTCAATACGGGAAATGGCTTAATTATGAAACCCAAGAATTTGAAGTTGGAGTAGAGGTTGAGAACTCCATTGTAAGTTCTTTGATCGACGAAATTGTAGCTGATATATTGTTGTTTTGAGGTAGTTTTGTTTATTCTTCCACTGTGTAAGGTATTTTTCGACGATGAATAGTCTTTTTCATGAGTTAGAAATTCTTGTGAATGCGAAAGCTTATCATAATTTTACGAAGCTGGGGGACGACTGATCTTCATATATTGAAACAGTTACAATCATCACCCAATGGTTTTACCACCGTAAATTATAGTGATATCACATATTTTCTAAGCGAAACTATAAAACGATTGGTTTAGATTTTCAACAAATTGAAGACTAGTTCTTCAGAACTACAGATGACTCTTTGAAGTCATGGTAGCCAGCCGCCTGTATCACACCACATTTTAAAGTTTAAGGTTGGTTTCCTAAAGTCAGTCAAATAATAATAAGAAAAGATGATTATTGCCTTTTGGATTTTTAATTATAACTCGATCTATTTTACTTGAACACACAATGTACCTAGTACTGCCTACCTACTTCCAAATATCTTCTTGACCTTGCCAGAGATCATCTCCACTTTTTTTCTTCCAGCAAAACAATGTGCAGTCTAGAGAAGAATGGTAACATTTTCATCCTGACCTTAACTGGCGATGACGAACACCGGCTACATCCAACGTTAATCGAATCAATCCAAACCGCTCTTAAACAAGTTCGCAAAGAAGCAAAGCCTGGCTCAGTTTTGATCACAACAGCACAAGGAAAATTCTTCTCAAACGGCGAGGATCTCAAGTACGCTGCAGCTGCCGGTTCTGCCACTGGGACGTACGATCGGATTCGCGAGATGTCAGATAGTTTCAAATTTGTCGTTGCTGATCTTCTGTCGCTTCCGATGCCCACCGTAGCTGCTGTTTCTGGTCATGCTGCCGCAGCTGGATTCATCCTTGCACTGAGCCATGACTATGTATTGATGAGGAAAGACAAAGGGATTTTGTATATGAGTGAGTTGAATATTGGGCTAACTTTATCTGATTATTTCATGGCTTTGTTGAAATCAAAGATTCCGTCTTCGAGTGTTCGCAGGCATGTTTTGCTCCAGTGTGTGAAAATTAAGGCAGATAAGGCTGTGGAAATGGGGATTATTGATTTTGCTTATGATACTGCCGAGGAATCACAAGAAGCTGCTTTGAAATTGGCAGTGAAGTTGGGTTTTAACAAATGGAATGGTGGAGTTTATGCTGATATTAGGATGAATTCAATTCCTGAAATTTTGGGTTTGTTGCCAATTTCAAATCGGTTGTACCAGCCAAGTCTAAGCTTTGAAAACCAAATCTCTTTCCCTGCAACTACAGTCATTAGCAAGGCTCCGATACCAATTCCGACCGGTTTAGAAGTGTGTTAGCAGTTTGGTTTTTTCTGTTTGGTCTACTTTTAGGCAAAAAAAAAAAAGTGAAAGTATCACTTTTCCTGAATCCGAGATAGCATTATGTATATGGAACAGTGGAACAAGACCTATCTGTATTGTATGGCCACACTAATGTTATTCGAAAACATCAACAGGCGTGGTTTTAATGGAAAACTTAAATTTATGATCTTCAAGGTTGTATAAAAACATACATTTCTAAAAGAATTCAAATCGAAATACAACAATGATGAATGGATTTCTCTCTCTCTGGTTGCAATGTTCTCGCCCCCAAAAGAAGATATGTACTTTAGTTTTTCCCTAGGAATATCTTTTCGCTGATTTCTCTTGGTTATCAACCCTTCCTCCGTAAATGCAAGATAATACTCTCCTCTACCGACATCTAAATGAGAGTAAAAAGGTATGTACAGTAAAACACAAACTGGTATATAAATTTGTTTAAAGGTTCATTAAGATTTGAGAAGTATTTACCAGATAGGCATTCCAAAAGTGGCTAATGGGGATCCGGCATCCGCAAAGTAAGATGCGAGATTGACATCCTTATCTTCGTACTTTTTAATGAAAGCATGTTCCTGTGGCGAACATGAAAATAAAAATGATCAGATCAGTAGTACGGTTACTAGAGTGGAAATATCAAAATTATGGTTCATGATCGATACCTATAACAAGTAAAAACTAAAAAGAGAAAGTACTGCTGGGTACAAAAATCTACAACTGTCTGAAAGTGATAACCATTTATCAGCCAGGTTACTGGATTCATCTTGATATTATTTTGTAATCAAATTTGCGGGTGCAAGAAAAGTTATTTACAATCAACGGCAGAAACCAACTATAATGCATTGCAGGCTTACCATTAGTTCATCTGCTGCCAGTCTATCTTTTGGGTCTTTCTGCAGGCTGGAGGAAGTTCATAGTTAGTACAGAGAATAATCGTATAATGTGGAAGACTTTAGCAACTCCTGATGAGTTAACTTGTCAAGACAAACCCACATAGTTTTGAATGTGCAAGGAACTGTGAAACATTCAGTACTCAAAATATTCTAGCAAAAGGGCCAGATGGCTAGGTAATGAAGAAATTTAACTTCAAAGTTAAAGGTTTTTGGTCTTTACCATGCTGAGATAAATGAGCAGAATTCGGGAGAGAATTGTTCAGGAGGTGCGTAAGGAAGTTCTCGATCAACAATTGCTTCCATGAGCTCATAACAATTGTCCCATCCTTCCTCTTTTGCAGATGGTGAATATGGAAATTGACCTGTGGCACATTCCAATATAACTAGCCCCAAGCTCCAGATATCACTTTTGTAGCCATATGCGCTTCCAGTGATTCTCTCGGGCTATAAACAAGAGTTTGTATGAATCACTCACATGCATATGAAAATGGGAATTATTAGAAATGGTAAAAGCAAGTTTACTCACAGACATATAGTTGTAAGTCCCAACAAAGGTATTCCTCTCAGCAGAAGTGGTCGCTAGTATAGCACTCACACCAAAATCTGTTATCTTGACTTCTCCTCTATGATTAATCAACAGATTAGACGGCTTCATGTCCCTGTGGATTATGTGTTTATCATGGTGGAGATACAACAATCCCTTGAGCACCTACACGAAGCAAAACAGAAATAGCAGGCGTACTTATCATTTCCAATAATCCTATAGCCAAACAGTGAAAAATATTTTTATTTTTGTGACATAATACTTGCCTGCTTACAAATGGCAGCAAGATACGGCTCTGGAATCGATATGACTTTCTTCAAAAAATCAGATAGAGATCCACCGTCCATGTACTCCAAAACTATAGAAATAACACCATTTTCATAGAACGATTGGTAACATATAGCAACATTGGTGCATTGTGCTGACTGATTGATTTTCAATTCTTGCGCTATTTGTTTAACTAGTGTCTCTTGAAAATTTACTTGGATAGCCTGCAAACACATGCCTATGTTAACAACCCAAAGCTACTTAACTACAATCTTGAACCGACATGCGGATCTACTACTAAAAGACTCATATAAATGCCACAAGCAATTCTCAAATGCAAAATTAAGAACACGAAACAATGAGATCATGATTAGTAGTACTAGTGAAACAACATTTCAGTTGAGTGTCATTACCTTCAATGCGAAAAATTGACCAGTCCATTTATGACGAATGAGCTGAACAATCCCACTACTTCCCTTTCCAATGACTTTAATTATGTCAATATCAGCTAAGCTCAACTGTTGATTATCTGAAGGCTTTATTGGAGGTGCCTGAAACAAACAAACTAGATCACTTCACTGACACAACAACACTAACATTGCAATCACCCAAATTAGCTTCAAAATCATACATTTCCCCATTTGCAGGTTAAGCCTAAAACCTAATTTTGTGAATTTTGATAAAATTTAGCTAAATTAAGGAGTAGTTGACTTGACTGACTTACAGCTTCAGCTTCATTCTGCTGAACAATCCTTACTCCATCTTTATTAACAAGCAAATCACCTTCTTTAAATGTCCCACTCTGAGTCCTTTCAAAATTTCCACCACCACCACCAAAAAAATCAAACAAAATCCACAAAAAAAAATCATCAAAAAAACAGATCAGAAAGAAATTCTTACAAGAATTTGGCGAATGAAACATCATCAGAACGTGGTACAGATAGTTGAAGCTTTGGAGCAAAATTCTTCTTCTTCGCCTTAACTTTAGTATCTTCCATTATTATTTTCTTCTGGGTAGTAAATTTTTTGATGTAGTTAGTTGAAGCAAGTAGTTTTTAATAGTTGTTGGTGGTTCAAAGTTGTCAACAACGACCGAGAAGAAGAAGCTCCACTAACATTTCGTTTGTCGGTTAAGTGGGTACAAAAGCAGTCGCAAACGCACAGTTGTTGTTTAGGTGTAATGTGTGTATACATTACTCTATTTGTTCGTCCGTTTGATGTTTGCAGATTCTGTTAATGATCACGGTCACTTTGAAAATCGGGTCATGGGTGATGTACACCCACTCAGATAAATATAGTTATCTTTTTCCTTGGTTCCAGTTTTCTTTTTAGAGTTGGTTTCCTGGCATGGATATTGGACAAGTTTATTTTTCCTGGTCCCAGTAGTACAGGATAAAGGGTGGGCATGGCGGGTATGGAATGGTTTTCATTTCATTTGCATCCAATCTAACTCATTTGGTCAAGCGCTATGGTGAGCAATTTCGTTTCGTTATAGTTTAATTGTAACGAAATCTAACTACTATAATCTTTTGTGCAGCTTAAATGCAGGAATATCTCAAAGTTGATCATATCTGATGAGTTTCCATGTGCTTTTTAATATTCAACTGATATTTGGTATCCATTTACGGTTTCACTGTTTTACAGTTATATTTCTATTTTTCACTCTTCTTATTTATTCACCTTTTTTTTTACTACATGGATACTTAGTATCCGCTGAGCACTATTTACATGAAAACTGAGTTTTGCGTAATATATATTGCTAAGGGATGGCATAGCGCCATAGTGAGGTTGGGTTTAGACCCATTTCACTTAGCTTTAAATAAGCTATAGCTAAAGGAAATGATCACCATAGTGCTTGGCCTTAAGGTTTTCAAATTTGGCATCCGCATCCAATCTAAAGGATTGGATGCGGATAATCCAATATTTGTTTTGTGATTATTTTATGGTTTAAATTTTAAAATGGTTATTAAACGAACATGTATGTCACCGGCAGTAGATGAGAAATCACTAACAAGAGCTCTATCTTCTTTTGAAAATGTTAGAGAAGGTAAATAAATGAAGTTATTTGCTCATTCACATAAGTGATTGAGAAAACGTTTGTCTCAGTGAACTTTATCAACATTTTAATGCAAAAAAAGAGACACAACATATATCTCAAACCTTTACTACAGTCAATTGTATTTAGGATTCCAGATAAAAGTACTAATTTTGGGCATTCAACTAACCTGCCATAACTTGGTCAAGAATTTCCTCATGTTTAGACTAAAAGAAACCTCTGCTCTAAGCATAATACATAAGTAATAATGCATCTCCTGGTTATTATTGACAGTGGGACTAGATAACGTTTTTAATGTCTTTTTGGCTACTCTTTGAATCATGGATGTCAATCTAAAGGGTCCTGATGTCGAACGAATTTTCATGGTTGCATCTGGGCCCTATTCCTAATCTGTTGAATTTCAAAAATCTCATCCGCATTCTGCTCATTAGCGAATGGTCCAAGCATCCACCCATGGGCCAGGTTGAATAAGTGGATTCCAAGCTAAATGCTCACTCGGAGGGAAACGATCCATAAGATGATTGGAGAATCCCAAATCACCAATACCTCGACGAAGGTACCTTGCCCCCAGACGTAAATGAAGCAAGGAAACTCATGTCTAAGGCGCCCACATATGAGCTCCGTAATGGGATATTGTATAAAAAGTCATTTCTTGGACCTTAATGCGATGCCTCTCAAGAACCGAAGGTAAAAGGATACTTAACGACATACATAGTGGAGAAGCTGGCAACCATGGCGGAATAAGGTCACTAGCAATCAAAGAAAAAAATGCAAGGATACTACTGGGCGCTCATGGACGAGGATTCGAACAACATGGCTAAGCGATGTGAAAAATGCCAACGCTTCGCCAAGAAGATTAGAATCCCGGAAACAGAGCTTAATTCGGTTATCATCCCTTGGCCATTTGTCAAATGGGGGAGTCGATATAGTGGGATCCTTAATAGAAGGAACATTGAAAAGGAAGTACCTCATCGTAGCTACTGACTACTTCACTAAATGAGTAGAAGCTAAACCTTTGGCAAGAATTAGAGACCGCGATATCTTCAAAAATTTTTTTCGAACAAATCATATGCAGGTTCGGGATACCAGCTGCCATAGTTTCAGATAATGCAAGCAGTTACAAGGGAAGAATATCGACATGGTGTTCGAAACCTTCAATATTTAAAAGAACAAGTCAACTCTAATCTATCCAAAAAGCAACGGGCAAGCGGAGGCAACAAACAAAACCATAACAACGAACTTAAAAAGGAAGTTGGGTGCGCACAAAAAGAGATGGTGCGAACAGCTACACAACGTCCAATGGGCTTACCGAACAACGAGGAGATCAGCTGCGGGAGAAACTCCATTCTTGCTAACCTACAGAGCCGAAGCAGTCATCCTAATGAAGATCATGCTTCCAAGAACGAATACGGAGGCATGGGATAAAAACCTAACAACGGACCTGATGCTAGAGAAGCTGGACGACCTTGAAGAAAGAAGGGAGGTAGCTTTGCAACGAATGGTGAACTACCAGCGAAGGTTAGCTCGAGAATACAACAAAAAGGTCATCCTTCGAAACTTTGTAGTCTAAGAATATGTGCTACGAAAAATACCGCCTTACCAAAGGAAGAAGGAATGGGGCAAGCTCGCTTAACATTGTATGGACCCTACATCATACACGATATTGCTGGAAAAGGATCCTACCATTTGAGAATAGTGAAATGAGAAGTGATACAACACCCTTGGAATGTGATGTACATAAAAGAGTTATACCCGTGAAACAACGGAGACAACTCAGGACAATAAGGATAAGGGCGGTAACCTACCATGTTCTATACCGGGAAAAAAGGTATTACAAACCTTACTAATCAATGAAGAAGCTTTAATAATTAAACTTAACTTTGTTATGTGTAACACCCCCAATTGATACATCAGGTTAGAATAGACACCCTCCGTCAGAAGTGACGATGCGGCAGGGAAAGGCATAACTACGCATACAACGACTCCTTCCATGAGGCATAAGAAAATATAAGATATCCACCATAGAGATACCCTGTCGAAGTGAAGCATCCTTCACGCTGAACGCGTAGGGTTACAGGAAAATTATTACCCACATAAGGACCCTCGCCACCATGGTACCTTCTGGCCAAAGGATACCCGGGTAGGGTGATGAATGTTCTGCCAAGGTTAAACATACCTTAGTACCTAGTGAATACTTGACTATGTGACCGATTAGGCACATTATGTCTAAACATAAAACTTACGCAAAAAAGGACGAATTAACATTTTTACCAAAATACGCCTAACATTTCTACTTGCTTAAAAGTTACGTGGCAGATATCAAAGGATTTCACAAGGCACCAAACATTGTTTCTGAAAAAGCGGGGGTCTAACAACCTCACCCAATATTTCGATTAGCAATCTGTATGGACTAACTCCAATATACTTTCTAGAGAATCAACTAGACAATCAAACTCAATCTAGATATAAGTATATCAAAGAGTTAATATCTCAATCTCTCGATTTGATCTTTACTCAAGCAAATAGAAATCTGCGAGTCTTTATCAAATACTAGAGAGATAAACTTGGATGGTACCAAATACCAATATCCAAGTGTCAATCAATTTAAGTCAACAACTAAAGGTTGGATATTCTAGTTGATTGATCTTAACGCACAACCTGTGATATTTCAATTATATAACAAAATATAATGCGGAATAGAAATAACACAGACACCAGAAATTTTGTTAATGAGGAAAACGCAAATGCAGAAAAATCTCGGGACCTAGTCCAGATTGAACACTACACTATATTAAGCCGCTACAGACACTAACATACTACAAACTAACTTCGGTCTGGACTGTAGTTGAAACCTAATCAATCTCACACTGATTCAAGGTACAGTTGCGCTCCTTACGTCTCTGATCCCATCAGGATGCTACGCACTTGATTCCCTTAGCTGATCTCACCCACAACCAAGAGTTGCTACGACCCAAAGTCGAAGAATTTAATAAATAAATCTGTATTACACAGAAAAGTCTATGATAATAGATAAATCTGTCTCCCACAGATAAACCTAAGAGTTTTGTTCCGTCTTTTGATAAAATCAAGGTGAATAGGAACCAATCGATAAGCCGGACTTATATTCCCGAAAAACAGCCTAGAATTATCAATCACCTCACAATAATCTAAATTGTATGGTAGCGAAACTAGTTATTGCGGAGTCACAAACGCTGAGACGAAGATGTTTGTGATTTCTTTTTATCTTTCCCTATCGGAAATATAATATCAAGTCAATTATTCAATTAAACTTGTACGATAAAAAATGTCAAGATCAGATCGCTCAACTACAAGAGAAGTAGTTTCTTCTGGCTTCACAATCCCAATGAAGTCTTTCAGTCGTTAACCTACAGAGTCTCGAGAAAAAACCTAAGGTTAATGGAGAACCGACTCTAGCAAAACCAACTAGTATCACACATGAGGTGTGGGGATTATTTATTCCAGTTGCTAGATGTCTCTTTTATATAGTTTTCAAATCAGGGTTTGCAATCTAAGTTACCTTGGTAACAAAGCATTCAACATTCACCGTTAGATGAAAAATCTGATTTAACCAAGCTAATATCTTTCAACCGTTAGATCAAAACTTATCTTGTCACACAAAAATGAAATGTATTTCATTTAGGTTTGAGTAACTGTACCTAAACGTGTACACTTAGTTGGTTTACAAATAGTTAACCAATGGTTAGCCATATGAGCACTTTCGTATTAACCGTTTTCATCTTCTTCACAACTAGTTCAAATGACTTATAAAGAACTAGTTGAAGAGTTGTTCAATTGCTTAGGTCTTTATGAAGAAACACAATTGAAACAAAATCGGTTTGATTCACTTGAATCAATTCATGAAACAATATAGACACGGTTTTCAAAGATTGCATTCCTTATTGATTTATTGTTTAAGTTCATGAACTTCCAATTTGAGAAATATAACCAGTTTGGGTACGCGTACGGGTACGTGTACCATAGCTAGCGGATTTGAGTTTAAAAAATCAGCAGAAATTTTCGGTCGAAAACTTCTGTGGGTACGCGTACCTAAGGTGACTGGTTTAACAGTTTGCAAACTTACAAACTCAGCCGAAATTTTTGGTTCGAAAACTTCCGCTGGTACGCGTACCCAACCTGTATCCTTCACCAATACCATATGCAGACATATGCACACACTTGGTTTCCGGCACATGGATTTATACACTAGTGTGCGAATACACTATAGATGCTTATATCTATAGTTGGTTACGTAATCTCAACTTTACATTTCAATCATTGAAACATTCTTCTATAATGTTATAACAGTTGTTTTTCACTACTATCGTCATCAATGCTATTTTCAAGATTGAAACGTCATCATGACTTTCATCACGGGTTAAGATGAAAAGTGGTTAAAGAGAAATCTTACCAACACATATTTCGAGAAAAAGATAGGCGAGTAAACTCGGCTCGAAATACCAAATGTGTATGTATGAAAACTATCATACTTATACGACTTTGTCTCAAGAATGGGAGATAGAGAGGTAGACTTTTGAGTGATAGATAAGTTCAAGTCTCCACATACCTTTTAGTTGGATGAAGTTCCACTGGTTCCTTGAGTAGTTCTTCGTCTTCGTAAGATGATAGCCGTGGAGTCTGGATCTTAACTACACTTAACTGTCCTAGTCCGAGACTTAGCTATAAGTAGTCTAGAAATCAAGACATATAATTTTGACAACTAAACTTGACAAACATGCTTGAGATAGCAACGCATGCGAGTTCGACCGAGCAATGCTCTAACAGTTTCAAATTGTTAGAAAGAAGATACCCCATCCAAGGAAGATACCCCATCCAAGGAATACAAGCAACAAAGAGATCAAACAGTTTAAAAGAAATCAATAGTGAGGAAGACGATCAAAGAAAACACCTTCAACTTGGATCTCAACTTCGGCAAAGGCATTGTTGATGTGATCACTATCAGCGTGTTCCATCTGCGACTTAATCTGGGCAGTCTGAGTCGCCATATCCTGAGCTGACTTACAACGAAATTTCATCATCTGAGCGCTTAGCTGGTCGTTGGCCCTGCTGGAGCGCCTCAACCTTAAACTTCGAAATAAGCATCAAGTTGACGCGCCCTCTCCAATGCCAATACCTGGTTCTCCAGATGAGTAACCTTAGCGCTCATACCCACGAGTTGTTCCTGCAAACCTGCGAGTATATGAAGGAAGAGTCAAGGAACCAGAAGGCTACAAAAAAAAGCGTAGGACGGCTTCGGAAACAAGAAGGCCCTAAGCTACCTCCGACGTGGTTGAGGTAGTCTTCTAAATTATGCTCAGTTTCATCAAGTTTTTCCTCAGCGGCATTGAGGTCCTCAGCCAAAGTATCACGTTCGATCCGAAGATTATCGACGTCAATCCGGAGCGAAGCATGCTCAGAGGATAAAACTCGGTGAATATCCTCTAACTCTTCTAATATATTGACGTTAGATGCACAAGACATGGAAGAAGAGGCTTGAGATGCCTCAGTAAGTATGTTCCTAAGGGTACATACTTCGGAAGACAACACATTACGTTCAACAATAACTTTGGCTAAGGAAGCGCAGGCATCTTCGAAATCTGTATAATACTTTTTGCGGATGATCTCCTGAGCTGAGAGACGTTTTTCCATCAAACCAATATCCTCCTTTTGCTTTAATATGAGATTCTTTTTCCACTTAAGATTTTTCTCACTATCTTCATGGAGGAGGGACATCTTCTTCACAAGGTCTGAATTATGAGCAGATTCGAGGGAGATTTGGGCCTCCTGATGAACTGTCATGTTTATCAACCTATCAGATTTCTTCTGATAATACCACACATCGGAGGTCAACTTGGTCACTTGCTCCCGAAGGCGTTCGATTTTATCGGAGCTTCCAACTGGAAGGCGTAGGTACTCTCAGGACGTAGCTATACCAGAAGAAACAAAAATAAAACTAAGGAGAAGGGGGGACGAACCTATAACTTTTGAAGACTCAGTTAAATGCTCTCCTGGGCTAGTACAAAGGCATAATATTGACGCGCACGCTCTAGGAGAGAATTTAAGTGAGTACACTTAGCTCTGAAAAACTTGAAAAAGGTGCAGCCAACATTGATTTGCTTTCAAAGCTGCAAGCAAAGAGATTTAAGAACACACGGCATCATAAATGAAGCAAAAGGGGGAAAAAGAGAAGATACTTACTGAGAACATGGAGAGACGAGGAAGAAAACCAACATAACTATCCATGAAAGCCTCCATTTCCAGAATACTACGCCTTCGGTCACCAAGGCTTTGGCAAGAACGAAGACAGTCTGTACCGATGAATAAGTCCTTAGCCATCTGGTACTGAGATGTCAAATTATCCAGCTTAGAAACAATCTCCAAGGAAGTACTCAGCTGATGCGGACCAACCTCAGCAGAAAAAGGACCCTTGGAATCTCGGAGTATAGCTTCAAGAATGGTATCGTCAGAGCTCCCAGCGCTCATATTCTCATGTAACTTACCTTTTCCTTGATCAACAGACGTCCCACCAATCGCTTGGGAGCAAGCATGGGGTACCAGTACTTGATCGTCACCACGGCGAAGAGACAACATAGTAAAAGAGCTGGGAACAGACACATGTGCTTTGCCAGAAGTACTACCTAAGTTCATGTTACCAGCAGAAGGAAGGTTACCAAGGATGGTCCAATCAGGCGACGAAGGCGGTGGACCAACATTTTTGCTTGTGGGGACAGTAAAAACAGATTGAGCACTTTGTTAGATCATAGCTCGGTCAACCTCGCATGCGTTGCTATCTCAAGCATGTTTGTCAATGTTAGTGATCAAAACTATGAGTCTTGATTTCTAGCCTACATAGCTAAGTCTCGGACTAGGATAGGAAAAGTGTAGTTAAGCTCAAGGAATTCATGGCGATTCATCATACAACAACGAAGATCTATACAAGGAACCGTGGAACTTCATCAACAAAAATGTATGTGGAGACTTGAACTTATCTATCACTCGAAAGTCTATCTATTCCATATCCTACTTCTTATGAGACAAAATTCGTATGCTATATAGACTAGATCATACACACTTGACATTTTGAGCTGAGCATTCATTGCTTATCTTTTATATCGAAATCGTGTGTTGGTAAAGCATTTCGCTTTAATCAGGTTTATCTTCACCTAGTGACGAAAGTCATGAAAGTTTCAATCACTTTGAGAATTGCTCTGTCGTGAATCAGTATGTGAATAACGACTACATAGCGTCCTCTGAGAATGTCTCAATGATTGAAATGAGAGTTTAGATTACATAACCATGTATTCCTTGAACCAAAGTTTTCGAACTTTGTTGATTAAGAGAAATCGGGAGGATTGTGGAATTGGCTTGCCAAGTCCGCGAACCCAGTCCTCAGAATCAGTCCGCGAACTGTCGGAAGTTCTTAACCGAGAATTTCTGCTGGATTTTCCAAAACTCGTTTGTGTGCTTAGTCCGCAAACTCAGTCCGCGAACCCAGTCCGCGAACTGGCGGAAGTTCTCGAACCTAGAATTTCTGCTGAGTTTGGAAAACTCAACCGATTAACTTTAGTCCGCGAACTTGTTTGTGAACTTAAGAAGTTATGATCTAAAGATGTGCTCTGAACAAGAAACATTAAATTACTAACGAATGCTTTATGCAAACCGTGGCTATAATGTTCGTGAGCCGATTCAATCGAATCGAATCATCTTTGTTTCAATTATGTCTTGTGTAGTTACATAAGATCTCATAGCAATTGAACAACACTCTAACTAGTTCTTTTGAGTCAATTGAACTAGTTATGGTGAAGAAGAACAAGGTTAATATGAAATGTTGGGTTACTATGTTGAACCAACATGAACGTACACGTTTGGGCATGGTTTTCACAAACCCAGTAAACGTTTACCCAAGTGTGTGTGACAAACTAAGTTTTCGATCTAACAGTTGATAAATATTATCTTGAATCTAAATCAGGTTTTCATCTAACAGTGAATAAGGATTTCTTTGTACCTAAGGCAAAACCCTGATTTGAAGGCTATATAAAGGAGACATCTAGCATTGAGCAAACCTAATCCCCACACGTCTGTGTGCTACTAGTGCGCTCGCTAGAGTCGGTCTCCATTAACCTTTGATTTTCTTCTCTAAAATCAGGTTAACGACTTAAAGACTTCATTGGGATTGTGAAGCCAGACCGATACTACTTTTATCGTAGTTGTGTGATCTGATCTTGCATCATCTATCGTACGAGTACAATCGATTGATTGGCTTGAGATCGTGAGAGTTCTCCGATAGGCAAGATAAAGAAGTCACAAACATCTTCGTCTCACTGTTTGTGATTCCTCAATAATCCGCTTGTATAGTCAGGAAGGATTGTAGAGAGGTGATTAATTAATCTAGGTTGTTCTTCGGGAATATAAGACCGGATTATTGATTAGTTCCTGTTCACCTTGATTTTATATCTAAAGACGAAACAAAACCTAGGGTTTATCTTTGGGAGACATATTTATCCTTTTGATAGACTTTCCTGCGTGAGACAGATCTGTTTATTATCAAGTCTGTGATTTTGGGTTACAACAACTCTTGGTTGTGGGTGAGATCAGCTAAGGGAATCAAGTGCGTAGTATCCTGCTAGAATCAGAGGCGTAGGAGTACAACTGTACCTTGTATCAGTGGGAGATTGATAGGGTTTCAACTATAGTCCAGTCCGAAGTTAGCTTGGAGTAGGCTAGTGTCTGTAGCGGCTTAATACAATGTGTATTCAATCTGAACTAGGTCCCGTGGTTTTTCTGCATTTGCGGTTTCCTCTTTAACAAAATTTCTGATGTCTGTGTTATTTCTTTTCCACATTATATTTGTTATATAATTCAAATAATACAGGTTGTGCGTTCGTGATCATCAATTGGAAATCCAACATTTGGTTGTTGATTGATATTGATTGATCCTTGGACATTGATCTTTGGTACCGTACAAGTATTCCTTGTATTTGATAAAGACTCGCTATTGTTTTTAGCTTGAGTAAAAATCAAATCAAGAGAGAGATATTAACTCCTTGAGATACTTTTATCTAGATTAAGCCTGTCTGTCTAGTTGATTCTCTAGCAAAGTATTTCGGAGTTAGTCCATACAGATTGCTAAGAGAAATATTGGGTGGTGTTGTTAGACCCCCGCTTTTTCAACTTCCCAACGAGGTAGGTGTAGCATTGAATGAGAAGATTCCAAGTGAAATTACAACATTATTCCTCGACTGAGAATCAGAACTACCGACCCTTACCACCGAAGCTGCACCCTTTGAAAACGAACCACCTGAATGATGTAAAGTGGATATGGAGAAGACGAAGGACCCTTCGAAGACAACACTATGGCGCTAGTGGCAGCCGGAGCAACAGGCTGTACAATACTAGGAGTTGGATTAGCAGGGACCTCCGACAAAGGAGCAGAGATCGCAGTAACCTGAGTGGTCACTTGGCTCACCAACAAAGATCCACCACCATCATGAAGGTTATCACCTTCTACATAAACAACACAAACAGGGCTAGGGCTATCCTTTGCAAAGTCTTCCTCAATGTCATCCAAATGAGGGATAAGGGCGGTATCTTCGATATCCTCCATGTCCTTCATGTCCTCAGGTTCCTCCTCAACAGCCTTTGGGTCTTCATCATATGCTTCTACATCAATCACATCTTTCAACTTGCCCTTCTTCTTGGAAGACTATAAAAGAACGCATGCGCATGCTAAGGATCAGGGGAAAAATACCTAGGTACCTATGTATATGAAGGTAGGGTTATAATCCTTACTTCCGCAGGTGTGGACTTGGCAGCTTTAATCGAAGCCTTACTTTTCCTCGTACGAGTAGCAATGGAGTTACCAGCAGAACCAGGAGAAGTCCTAGCAGAAGAAGCAGGGGCAGGCTGCAAAGAGAAATATTAAATTTTTCAGGAAAAGTCTCAACATAACAAAGATGGAAGAACATACACATCTACTCAAAAGTACCCTCATCAGGAACAGAAGGGTTGAAAACCCAAGGCTGGTACCCATCATACTTAGAAGGCAGCGATGAAGCAGGACGAGGAACATTGGGATCTGCGGTAGTAAACCCACGGACCCAAGGACCAACCACACCAAGAGGAGTACGTGTCCACCGCTTATCATGATCCATACGAATACGATCAGAAAGAGGCACAAAGAGCTTAATAGAGTAAGGGATGACAGTAAGCCCCGTCTTATCAATCTCCTCCAGCAAACGAAGGGTATTACCCTCTCTAAATTTATTAGCAGTAACATGAATACGACGCGGACCAACGCACCAGCGAAGAAGGTTTCTCTTTTGAATAATATCATCATACGTGGCGTTGAAGTTGGCAGGAGTAAAATCCTCTTGCTTACACCTCCCAAGAGTAAAAGGATCGTAAGAATTCAGAGTGGTCTTACCCTTGATGCGGTACCAACACTCACAAAGGGCACGCCAAAAGTTACCAGTATACTGCATCACCTCTCGAACCTGAGTCTTGTTCGCAGGATCATCCCTAACGGACAAGACATCGAAATAAAAGGATCTTTCCTGCTATAAAGAGGAAGAGGCATACTTGCATCTAACTGACCAACGCTAATCAAAAAATTATTCTCGTCATAAAGAAAGCTCCTGATTAGAGACTCAGTGAGAACGTCAGGACCATCAACAAAGCATATCCCAAACTTGTGTGGACGAAAATGCTTGGATATCTCGCAAGCAACCAGCTGGAGTAGATATCTTTGTCATGAAGCTGCAACCTCTGTAACTCATAACAGGGCGAAGGTGGGGAAATATTTTCATCATCAACCTCCTCTACCTCAGGTTAGTCAACAACCTCAGGTATCTCAGTATCCTTAGTAACCCCACGAGGTGGAGAAGGCGTAGCATCAGGATGGTCCATACGCAGAGGTGGCTCAGTAGCAGACCGGGGCCTGGAATCTTTGCGCACAGGTTTCTTCGGAAGCCTCATATTTTCTAACATCAACAGATAATTCAGTTCATCAAAAATGACAGGAGAAAATTGTGATCAATCCAAAACTCGATTGGGGCAAAACTAAACAAACTTTGGGCATGGGTTTGACCAAACCAACCAAAGGAAAACAAACAAGAAATCATCTAAAGATTTCTAATGGAGCGAAGGAGATTAATCGATCCTCACGATCAAACTTGCAGGAGAAATTAACATGACGAAAATAATAAATAAAAACACAAATGAAGGGTAACCCATGTTCTCAAATAACAAGAAAAGGTAAGAAAAGAACGAAGTTCATACATGCAAGCATTACAACAACTTCAATGGCAATTAAGGATAGAGAAATCGAGCCAAATATGAAGATTATTCAAACAAGAGCAAATAAGAGCGTAAGAATACTCACCAAGTTGATGAAGGTCCAGCGGAGACCAGGGCGAGAGCTTTTTGGAATCACGGGAAGACCAACAGTTGTGAAAACGCGGGAGGTACAACAACCATACCCAAAAATTCTTTTGGCAATCTGAGAGGACTTACTCTAATATACCTACTTTCTAGAGAATCAACTAGACAGTCAGACTCAATCTTAAGAAAAGTATATCAAAGAGTTATATCTCTATTTCTCAATTCAATCCGCAATCAAACAAATAGGAATTTGCGAGCCCGATTGTATACAAGAAATAACTTGGACGATATCAAAAACCAATATCCAAGTGTCAATCTATTTAATCAACAACCAAAGGTTGGATTCCCAATTGATTAAACTTACGCATAACCTGTGATATTTCAATTATAATGATAAACAATTATAATGCGGAAAATAAATAACACAGACACCAGAAATTTTGTTAACGAGGAAACCACAAAATGCAGAAAAACCCCGGGACCTAGTACAGAATAAACACACACTGATTATAAGTTGTTACACCAAATTCCTACTACCTATTCGGACTAGATGTAATACCTGCTTCAGCACTTATAGAACTCCTAGCAGAACACCGATTCTCTTTAGGAATTCTTCTCGTATAACTTCTAGCAGGACACAAATTCTCTTTAGAAGTTATTCCCGAAAATCTTCTGGCAGAACAAAGTTCTCTTCAAAAGATACAATAACACAGTTGATATTTTTCGAACTTTTGTTTTAACAAAACACCGAATCGATTTCCCTTTAGATGTAAATCAAGGTTTTGGAAATCTTGTGTTTGTTTCGAACAATTACCGATAAAAGTAGAGATACCAAAACAAACTTGTAGATTAGGGTTTTGACTTACAATCAGTATGCGTACACACAAGGAGTCCGTGAACCTGATTTTCGTAAGTGAACTTGGGAGATTCCAAAGATAAATTTCCAAGTTAAGAAAACCCTAGTAATTCTTCAACAAGAAAAACTAGAATAAATCTAGAGATATCTTGTTTAAAACTTCTTAAGGATTTTTACGAGATACCTTAATCGAAATTTTCTTTCTAGCTTCCGATTTAGACTAACAAGTGTTGGTATACGATCGGAAACTGAAATCTACCAAAACCTAGGGTTTATGATCAACAACTCTTGAATGGTTTTATATCAGAAGATAAAACCTTAGAATAGACAAGAGGTGAAAAACCTAGATTACAAGTTGTATAATCAATCACGAAGATTAAACTCAACTCGGATTTGTGATCTCCAATACAAACACTTTTATCTCACCCTTGTTCGCGAAGAACATTAGACATGGAAAACAACCTTATGAGCTTACACCAATTTTCCAAAGGGTATGAAAAACGTGTAGCACTCACAAACCTTTTATTTATGGAAAACCTTTTTTAAACCTTTTAGTTTTAAAAAAGCTAGCTAGTTTCCTTTTTCAAGACTCTCCTAATTTTGGGAGTCTTTCCTAAGTTACAACTCTTGCCAAAATAATTAAATAAATAATTAAGTAGCATATATTGTATTTATGTGAATAAATCACATTTTAATTTAGGAAGGAATCACAAACACTTTAATATGGTAATCAAATATGTTTGGAATAATAGCTATCTTGCCTAGATAAGGAAACATCAAAAACATGACCAAAAATGGCTTCTAGTCACGTAATTGGTCTCAAGTCCGTGAACCGTTACAAACAGTCCATGAATTGTTTCCTACTAACGAACGTAACAATTACAACAACACTTATAATTGTTACTTTAGTAAATCACTCATAACTTCATAGTTATAACTTGGAATTGAGTGATTCTTGGCTCGTTGAATTCGTAAGATCATTCACTATAACATAAGAACCTTTCCAGGGATAAAGGTTATTTTCACAAAAGTCGTGGATCAAATAACCTCGAGTATATATACAAAAATGTACATTAACCGTCATAGGAATTTTTCCATAGAGTGAGCATTTGTGTGGATAGATTAGAAAGGTAGAATTGAACAAGAATCCAAATGAAATCAATTAAATCATACCTTTGTTGATGAAGTCCTTGTAAATGTCTTCTTGTAGTCTTCAAACTTCATCCTTCAAGGATAGCTTCGATTCTACTTCTTAGACTTAATCTAGACCGAAACTATCTTTCGTATACTAAATCAAGAATGCATTTTGGAAACTGAAATTGACAACTAACTTGACATACCAACGCTAGTGGGTTCAACCAAGCAATGCTCTAACAATCTGCCCCTTTGTCAATATTAGTGACTTAATGGATTGTACTTGTTAAAGGCATTACAGCTCCAAAATCAGACATGCTTGATTTTCTTGGTTCTTCAACTATGCGTGTGTTCTTTACTTGTTGAAGATCCATCATAGTATTATTACACAACATCAAAGTTTAATTGTATCACAACTTTGACAATAATACTATGGTGATATGTATCACTTCCCCTTAGTCAATACTCCATCTCAACATGAAAATCACTCCCCCTTACATAATGATCCGTAAACCATATGTATATGTAGTGTGAACCACAAAATAATTCCCCCCATTTTTGTCAATATAAATTGGCAAAGGTACAAAAACTAGTGGGATCCTAATGAAATTCTCATGGAGATACTTCATGACCAAAATAGAACAACATATCAACTTTGTTTAGATGCCATCATATAGCCGAAACTAAATGCATTCATCAAGGAGTTAATGAAAATGCAAGAAAACTCCTACATGTTCCACAACCGCTTCTCCCCTCAAAGATATAGAAAATAAGCACAAGTTCATTTAAGAACTCTCCCCAATAAAATGTCATTCCCGAAAGAAAAACAAGAGTGACCTTTCTCCAGGAAGAAGGATTTATATATTGGATTTTAGAAATAGCAGAAGGAGATACGATCTAAAGGCCAATCATTGAAAGTCTCTCATGAGATCGTGTTACTAAAAAATAGAACTATCTCATGGTAATAATACACAATATGTAATCATGAAGATCAAGTATTGTGATCATCTTTTCCAAGATACAAACTTGTATAAACAAGAATTGATATGCCTAAAAGGAAGATTAACCTTTTCCACAAGGATTTATACCAAGAATGGTTACCATAAGTGTATGAAAAAGTTTCTTTGACAATGAAAACCAGCATCCAATGGTTTTGATTATTGCTTCTAACCTGTTATACTTAAGAATTTCAATCACAAATCAAGTTAGGTAATTAAGAACTATAAACGTGGTATTTTGCCATATTCATCCTTACCATAACTAGTTCAAATGACTCAAATGAAAGTATTTAAAGAGTTGTTCAATTGCTATATTCTTATAGAACTATACAAGAACACAATTAAAGCAAAATCGGGTTGATTCACTCGAATCAATTCATGAACATTATAGCCACGGTTTGCAAAGATTGCATTCCTTATTATATAACTATTTAAGTTCATGTACACAACTGAGTTTAGAACTTTAACCTTCAAGTATGCAAACGCGTACGCATACTTGAAATACTTGGACCAAGATTGGGTTTCGCCAGTACGCAAACGGGTACACGTACTTCCAATCCCAGCAGAAATTCTCGGACATGAACCTCACGCCAGTATGCGAACGGGTACGCATACTTAGGTTCCTGGATTTCTCAAGCCAACAGGTAGATGTACGGATACTCATACTATGGTTTCCGTACATGGATTACATATGTGCAAGAGTACACAACATGTCATATGCAATAATGGTTAGGTGTTCTAAACTCTTATTTCAATCATTGAAACTTTCTTAGAGGATGACAATAGCTGTTTTCACACACTATTAACATCAAGACAATAATCAATATGACTTTCGTCAAGATTAAAGATGAATCTAGCTAAAGAAAAAAAGCTTCCACATATAAAAAATACCCAACATAATATGTGTGCATCAATTTTTTTCCAATCCTCACCGCATTTACAAGGGATTCTTGGTGAGAAGCACTTCCAACACAATCAGGTTGTGTTGAGGTGAACAAAATCTTGCTCACCACAGGTATTCGAAACAAAATCATGCATGGACTCTAGGAATTTAACAACTTCCTTGAAACTTTCGATAACTGTTCGATACCTTTTTAAGGTGTTATACATTGTCGAACTTTTTCCCGGCAGATCCTTCTTAATAGTACTCGTTGCTTTGATCTTCTTTGGTACCTATTTCTGAGTAGCTTTTGGAACAACGTATTTATTTTTATCCCCAATATAATTATGAAATTTCTTGGAGGAAATGCTAGAAGAACTGATATTATGAGACTCCGTTTTTCTCCAGTTTGGAACATCAGATCTTGTCATCTTAACAAAATCATATCTGGTTTTATCTCGTTTAAGATATGCAATTCCTTTGCAAGTGACCTGGTTTCCAAAATAAAAGCAATGTTTAGTAGAATGAAAAAAGTTATGTTTAGTGTTACCTGAATGTGTATGTGCTTGCTTTGGAGCTTGACAGAATTTCGTCTTTTGGTCATCGACAGTTGGTAGAGATACTTCACTTTTGTCAACCGTGGAAGGTTTTGGTTGAGAAGAATTTTTAACTCTGATAAATTTTACTTCTTTGCAAATACTAGGAGCGTCTATTCCTTAATAGACCAATCCTCATGTATCACGATGAATTCTACATGCTCCCAATATTGAAGTTAATTTATTTGAGCTGCTATTTCTAAACAAATTCTCTTTTAAGCTCAATTTTTCTTCTTCCAACCTTTTGAACTTTTCAAGTACAATAACTAGATCATTCTTAGATGATTCACATTGAACTTTGAGATCTTCTCGTTCCGAATCAATTAACAAGTTCATCTGAATGTTCTCCAAGTTATCTAGTGTTTATTGAAGAATAACTTCCCGATCACGACTTCCGGCAATTTCTTATTTAAGCTTTCGTATTTCGTTGAGATAATCTCTTCCACCAATAGAATCAAGTTGGTCTTGCAAGTTTTTATTCCGACTACAAAGTCGGTCATATTTTACTTTCTCACTGAATATGGTAATTTCAGCTTCCGAAAGTTTATGATGACATTGCTTAAGAAGTTTATTAGCAACTGGATCTACATGGAACACTTCTTCTTCAGAATCAGAATCAGTATCCAAAAGAATTTTTCCAGAAGCTAATGCAACCTCGCCTGTGTATTCTTGGCGATCAAAATATTCGGGTCCATCATCAAGAGTAGGCAAAGCTGCTGCATATGCCGATTTTCTACGGCTCTAGCTAGGACATACTGAAGAAAGGTACCTGAAACCACGACAGTTAAAGCATTGTACATCATCAGTAGGATATGTTACATCTTCATAAATTTTTTTTTTCCTGTCTCTCAAATTTTTTCTAAATTGTCGTGGAGTAACATCCTTAGCATCTGGTGAACCATATTTATCCTTAGAGGATTCAGAATTGTTTGCAGCTTTAAAAGAAATCACTTCTTTTCTAGACCGGTGTTCATTATCAAATATCTTTAACTTTCCAACAAGAGTATTTATGGAGAGTGTAGAAAGATCGTTTTCTTCTTCAATGGTACGTTTCTTAGACTCGTATCTTGATGGTAGAGACCTGAGAATTTTGCACACAATAACTTTCTCCGAAATAGTTCTTCCTAATGAATATGAGGAGTTAACTATTTGAGAAAGTCTTTGGTTAAACTCATCAAAGGTTTCATCATCAGACATGCGAAGGTTTTCCCAGTCAGAAGTTAGATTTTGAAGCCTTGCTTCTTTCTCTGCGGCATTCCCTTCAAATACGGTTTCTAAGATATCCGAAGCATCTTTAGACTTTGTGCAAGTAGTCAAATGATGCTGGAGATATGGGGTAATGGCATGTCCTTCAGAATTTTGCTTTGAAGCAAGAATCTCAAGATCATCATAATCACAAATATCCTTTGTAATAGTTACATCGTCTACTGTAACTAATAGAGGATTATAGCCATTAACAATACAAACCCATGATTGAAAATCTCGCGCTTGTATAAAAGCATGGATAACAATTTTCCACCATAAATAGTTCGTGCCATCGAAGACTGGCGGTACGTTTATATAGATAACAATTTTGTTCATATCAGATCGCTACAAACACAGACCTATAAGGTCTTTAACGTGTTTGCCTGCTCTGATACCAATTGAAAATGCGGGGGTACAACAACCACACCCAACAACTCGTTTGGAAATCCTAGAGGACTTACTCTAATATAATTACTTTCTAGAGAATCAACTAGACACCCGGACTCAATCTTAAGAAAAGTATATCAAAGAGTTATATCTCTATTTCTCAATTCAATCCGCAATCAAACAAATAGGAATTTATGAGCCCGATTGAATATAAGAAATAACTTGGATGATATCAAAAACCAATATCCAAGTATCAATCAATTTAATCAACAACCAAAGGTTGGATTACCAATTGATTGAACTTACACACAACCTGTGATATTTCAATTATAAATATAAATAATATAATGCGGAAAAGAAATAACACAGGCACCAGAAATTTTGTTAACGAGGAAACCACAAATGCATAAAAACCCCGGGACCTAGTCCAGAATAAACACACATTGATTATAAGTTGTTACACCAAATTCCTACTACCTGTTCGGACTAGATGTAATACCTGCTTCAACACTTATAGAACTCCTAGCAGAACACCAATTCTCTTTAGGAATTCTTCTCGTATAATTTCTATCAAAATACAAATTCTCTTTAAAAGTTATTCCCGAAAATCTTCTGGCAGAATAAAGTTCTCTTCAAAAGATACAACAACACGGTTGATGTTTTTCGATCTTTTGTTTTCACAAAACACCGAATCGATTTCCCTTTAGATGTAAATCAAGGTTTTGGAAGTCTTGTGTTTGTTTCGAACAACTACTAGATAAAATTAGAGATATCGAAACAAACTTGTAGATTAGGGCCGGTTTTAACTTACAACCAGTATGCGTACACACAAGGAGTCCGTGAACCTGGTTTTTGTAAGTGAACTTGGGCGATTCCAAAGATAAATTTCCAAATTAAGAAAACCCTAGTAATTCTACAACAAGAACAAATAGAATAAATCTATGGATATCTTGTTTAAAACTTCTTAAGGAATTTTACGCTTAATCGAAGTTTTCTTTCTAGCTTCCGATTTCGACTAACAAGTGTTGGAATACGATCGTAAACTGAAATCTATCAAAACCTAGGGTTTATGATCAATAACTCTTAAATGGTTTTATATCAGAAGAGAAAACCTTAGAATGGACAAGAGGTGCATGAAAAACCTAGTTTACAAGTTGTATAATCAATCACGAAGATTAAACTCAACTCGGCTTTGTGATCCCCAATACAAAGACTTTTATCTCACTCTTGTTCACGAAGAACAGGAGACATGGAAAACAACCTTATGAGCTTACACAAATTTTCCAAAGGGGATGAAAAACGTGTAGCACTCACAAACCCTTTATTTACAGTGAAAGGTAACTTGAAAGCTACGCAAAGCTATTTTCCTTTTTCAAGACTCTCCTAATTTTTGGAGTCTTTCCTAAGTTAAAACTCTTGCCAAAATAATTAAATAAATAATTAATTAGCAAATATTGTATTTATGTGAATAAATCACATTTAATTTAGGAAGGAATCACAAACACTTTAATATAGTAATCAAATATGTTTGGAGTAATAGATATCTTGCCTAGATAAGGAAACATCAAAAACATGACCAAAAATGGCTTCTAGTAACGTAATTGGTCTTAAGTCCGTGAACCGTTACATACAGTCCATGAATTGGTTCCTACTAACGAGCTGTAATAATTACAACAACACTTATAATTGTTACTTTAATAAATCACTCATAACTTCATCATTATAACTCGGAACTAAGTGATTCTTGGCTCGTTGAATTCGTAATCTCACTCACTTTACCATGAGAATATTTCCATGGATAAAGGTTATTGTCCCAAAAATCATGGCTCAAATAACCTCGAGTGTATATACATAAATGTACATTAACCGTCACAGGAATTGTTTCATAGAGTGAGCATTTGTTTGGATAGATTAGAAAGGTAGAATTGAACAAGAGTCCAAAGGAAATAAATTAAATCATACCTTTGTTGATGAAGTCCTTGTCGATATCTTCTTGTATTCTTCAAACTTCATCCTTCAAGGATAGCTTCGATTCTACTTCTTAGACTTAATCTAGTCCAAAACTATCTTTAGAATACTAAATCAAGAATGCATTTTGGAAACTAAAATTGACAACTAACTTGACATACCAACGCTAGTGGGTTCAACCGAGCAATGCTCTAACAAGTTGAAAATGGAGAAGAAGTTTTTTGTGAAAGGGGCAGAGATGGAGAGCGATATTGGGAGAAGAATAGGGAAGTTAATGAATATCCTTCCTTAAATTCTTTCCTATAGGCGGAGAATCCAAAAATCTAGTTGTACCGAAATTCAAGGGGCAGTTAGCACATGGGGACCACCTAATCCGTGCGTGCAAAAGTGGCAGCATTATGGAAGGTTTTTCTTACAATCCTATCGATTGGTATAATACGAAAGAAAAGGGGCAAACTGTGAATACCAATATTATCTTGGGCATGTGTCACGTATCTGGCGGTCGTTTGCAAGTTAACGAAATAGCCCTGGCGACACGGGTATCTGAGAAGTAGGAGATCCCTTACTGATCTACTTTACCTCATCTCAAGGAAGGATACCTTGACGGTTCAGATGGTAAAGTAGATCCTAGCATAGGAAGGTAGCAGCTGTCGAAGGGACAGAGGTAGCTGACATACTTCGCGAGCGCTTATCTACACGTTTGGTCAAAGTGCGTGGAAGAAAGTGAGATGGCATTGTCTGGATGGCGAAGGCATGCTGTGAACGAAGGTACAACCTGTACTAAGGCTGGGAACTTCACGAGGAAAAGTGGGTCAGCTGAGGTGGAAGAGCTCGACTAGAGAGAGCATGCGGCCAACAAAGGTACCATTTTTACGGAAGATACATCAGGATACGATGGACCCAAAGACAGCAAAGATATTTATCGAGCAGAGGGGTCTGTAGATACCAAACTCCACCAATAAATAAGGGCATTTAATACACGAAGGAAGATCTAGTCTTAAGATTATACCTCTTTATGTTTAGAACTTAAGTATTTACTATAACTTGAGTTATCTCTAGTACTTTGGGAAGAATTTAAGATCTTTTAACAACCACCAATTAATACAAACAATCACTCATTACCCTGTGGACATAGACGAAAGTCGAACAACATAATCTCTTGTGTCTCTTGATAACTTAGTAGCATTTACATTACCTCAGTATTGTTCGTTATTATTGTCTTTATCTTGAGTACCTTTATTACTTAACCGTACCAGTTCAACTGAGATATCATTACTACATAGTACTACATTATCTGAGATGTATACATTACGTAGACTATGAGAAACATAGTAGTCACAAGGATTATTGAATACCATATGAAATGATTTATTATTTTTTGTACCTATTTCATGAATGTCAGTTGGCGTGGCAAAAGTATATGAACATAATGAGAAATTAAAGATTATTGAAACTCTTTGCAAAGACTGTTCTCTATTTCTGCTGCATAACTTGACCATGAAAATATTTATGAACTCATTTAAGATATTATATCGGATATCTCAGACTTATGTAGCAAAGCTACTGTATTTTCTGATGTGACAGAGATAAAAAAGAACGAAAAATGATAGAGCCACATATGGGCATGCGAAGCATGAAGAAAATAAAAATATGAGATTGTTGGAAATCAGTCAGTGCGAGGGTTTAATATAATGTGTACCAAGATTTCTTTGGTTATTAGTTTGAGTAGTGATGTATTGTCAGGGTTTTACAAAAGTAACAAAATCTTTTTTGTTTTTGCAGCATGAGATTATTTTTTAAAAGTTCAGTGGTAATCACACGATCGAGGGTATGTGGTACCCAAGGAGTCATTGATTACAAATTGATTGATGGAAGATGAGCCGCTTGTTAATTATCCTTCTCTGTTGTTGTGGTTAATATTCTGCAACAAGATTGGCAAATCCGTCCGCCGCTTGTTAATTTGCCTTCCCTGTAGTTGTGGTTAATGGTTCAATGAGTGATTCGGATCATGATTAGCTTGTTTTCCAAGATTATTCCTAAATTATACTACGGAGGTTCGGGTTCTGACTTTAGGAACCGAAGTAGGTTTTCCGAATCAGTTTCAAATTGAAATTTTGGTCAATTTCGTTTTTTTTTTATGTCTTGGACGCTATGAGCATAACCCGAGATTCGTCTGTTAGGCGGTGGTGATTTGCAGCGGAACATTGTGCTACCACCACCAAGGTGTTCGCAGACGCATCCCTGCAAATAAAACATGATCCAGCTATTCCTGGGCGTCTTCGCGCTGCTATGTCCATGTTGATTCTGATCCAATCTAAGTTAGGTTTTGTACATCCTACCAAGATTGTTATGGATGATCGTGTTCTATTTCAAGGGTTTATGGAAGAAGGCATTCCAGGTAACGGAAGGGGGAGGTTTTCTGTGCTCTAGACAATTCATGTTGAAGACTGAAATTTATTTGTGCTATGTTACATCAGTTTGGTTTCTTTTGTCGATAGATGTACATTCGTTCCTAGCTATTCATAAGGACTAGAGAAGGAAATAAAACCTAATTTTGATTGAATAACTTGACTTTAAATGTATTATTGAGGATATTGTCGTTTGAGGGTTTTGAAGGGTGGTGGGATTTTTGGCGGTACTTGAATGAGTAGGTATTTTTCTTAAGAGTATATATATGGGACCACCACCACTTTACAATAGAGGAGGATGTGAATAACAGTTTCCGGTATCAAAAATACATTATGGGTAGATGTTGTTGTAGAATGACGAGGGTCGGGATACCATCGTTGATTGTTTTCTATAAGAAAAGTTGTACTTTTAGAGGATACGGAAGTATCCAGAGAAATTTTGTAGATGGTTATGGGTTTTGGTGGGAGTGAGTCGATGGGATGATCATGCAATTGTACGCAGGGGTCGTGGTGTGTTTTCTAGATTTGATGGAAGACCGTATGGCTATGTCAGGTTGGCTAGTTTTGGGAGGTGGGTATTCACTATTTGTTTATCGTGGTTCCAACTATGAGAGAAGATATTAATGAATTCATCGACCGTTTGAATGGGATAAAAGATCCTCATATCTTGGGTATTAATGGATGGCGGGATCCAGCTTTCTTTAGCGTGGGTTATTAACCCATTTCCGAAACATATCCATATAACTTAAATAATGTTTTGTTGGTATGGAGAGCTATTTTTATAAATTAAGCCCAAACTCTGATAGTTACAAGTAGTAAATGTTTGAAGTCTAAAGAAGGATTACCTAAATCCTCATGTATAATCTAGAATGATGGTTAACCTAGATGTGTATTCTCAGTTATATGTAATTTTGCACTATGTTTAGCGTTTAAAATCCGAAGTCGTTTTAGCAAGCCAAAACTATTTATTTTATAAAAGATTTTATCTTCTTTTGAAAAGCATTTATAAGGCCATGCATTATGTTAATCATTTTGTTTGGATGTAGTTTCAATATACCTAAGTTAAAGTAGAATACCACGCCATGTTAGAGATGCATTTCTTGGCTTAGGATAATGAAAACTTAGTTTCCGTACAAATAGTAAATACTTACTTTGCATAACTGTTTATTAAATCTAATATTTCAGATTTTTAATTTATAAATTTAAAAATACCCAAGACTTAGGGGATATATTAAAATTTTGATACAAAAATTAAGTATCCCTAATTTAATATAGGGCTTCGCTCATTACAAACCGATTTTGGAACATAACCTACTCAAGTATGCAAATGGGTACGCATACCTAAGTAGCCGGACTTGGACTGTGTTCGTTAGTATGCAAACGGGTACGCATACTGTCATTCACATCCAAACTCAGTTGAATATAGTGCGCGTACAGGTACGCATACTAAAGTTCCTGGACTTCAACTGACTTCGCCAGTACTCATACGAGTATGCATACTATAGCTCCCGGACTTCACCTGACCAACCAGTACGCATACGGTTATGCATACTAGATTGTCGGTCTTGGACTACACATATGCAAGTACGCATACTGTGTTTATATCCAATCATGGTTAATCATTCTAAACTCCCATTTCAACCATTGAAATATTCTTGAAAGACGACAATAGCTGTCTCACACAAATTATTAGCTTCAAAGCAATTTTCAAGTGATTGAATGATCAATACGAAACACTCCGAGTCTACATCAAATGATTGTCTCGCATATTGAGGTACAAATGTGTTCCACTTATTATCCAAGCCAATAAATTTTACCAGATTTGAGCTCAACGATGCTTCATGCTAGTGGTTAGGTTTTGTTGTAGTGTAGTTATAGTCAAGCCAAAGTCCCAACCATAATGCTCGGTCTAAGAGTATTTGAGCCCAACAATGCTTCATGCCAGTGGTTGGGTTTCGCTATAATGTAGTTATAGTCAAGCCAAAGGCCCAACCGTAATGCTTGGTCTATGAGTAAGATTGTCTGAAGCAGTAAAAAAAGAACGATTTTTTGGGGACCATGGTTTTTTTGGGGGGACCATGGTTTTATTTTGGGTAAAGGCATTAGAAGTAATTCTAGGTCACCCCATATCTGGTTATTTATTTAATACCTAATCTACTCTCTTAATTAATTTTAGGTTATGATTAGTGAATGATTTAGTTAAAAACAATTAGTGAGATTAATTAAAAGATGGGTTTATTATTAGTTGATTAGAATTATTGAGAGAGTAGAGTTTGAGAAGATGAAGGAGAAAAACATGGAAAACAGATTTTTTTTCCAATTCACTAAGTTTGAATATTCAAATGATGAAAACTCATCTGATTCTTCATCTCCATCCTCTCCTAAAATATTTATTAATCTTCAAAATGATCCGGATTTGAACTGGATTTTAAACAGTTCGGTTACTTTATATGAAGAACAAGTAACCGAACTCATCTGAAAATGTAGTTCGGTTACTTTATATGAAGAACAAGTAACCGAACTCATCTGAAACTGTAGTTCGATTGCCCCGTGAGATGAACAAGTAACCGAGCTCATCTGAAAGTGCAGTTTGGTTACTTGTTCCAAACACGCAGGTTACCGAACTCTCTAATAATAAAATTTTAGGAGTTACAGCCTTATGTTCGGTTGATTCTCAACTAACCGAACTTTGGTTTACAAAGTTCGGTTGGTTCGCAAACTGCATGCACTTTTGATCTAACCGAACTTTACGTAATATAAGAGTATATAAGTTTACAAAGTTCGGTTCTTTCGCAAACTTGAACCTAACAACTAACTAACCGAACTTTGAGTTCGGTTTCTGCGATAAAATTGTGAAGTTACCGAAGTTAACGAACAAAAAAAATGTGAAGTTCCAGCGTCTATTGGCTAAGTTCGGTTACTTTGTAGTTTTAAAATTTTTTGCGAAAAAACCGAACTCTATTGGCTAAGTTCGGTTATTTTAGAACTCAACATAGTGGCCACAACAACACAGTTCGGTTAGACTGGATTTGTTTTTTTTTCGGTTCTAAGGGTGGAGTTCGGTTACTTTGTAGTTTTAAATTTTTTTGCAAAACAACCGAACAGAGAGTTCGGTGACTTAGTTTTAAATCCAATAGAACCGAATTTTTCTTCGTGTTCTTCATTTTCAAGAAGTTCGGTTAGTAAACTAGGATTTTTTGGAAAATCGGCCTAACCGAGCATGGCTCTGTAACTCCTATTAAAACCCTTTTTTGATGATTTCTATTCGATTGAAGCAATCAAAATCAAATTAAAGTGAAGAGTTTGTTGGAAAATACCTCCGGAATGGTCCCATGGCAGAATCAGGATGCGGCTGGTGTCTTTTATACTCGATAAAATTATCATGTAACAGAACTTCATTGTGATTGTATTGATGTTGTTACATTTCTTAAATAGGCGGTGGTGGTGGTGGTAATCGGTGGTTGACGGCGGTGGTGGGCGGTGGTGGTGGTAATCGCCGGTGGTGGGCGGTGGTGGTGGGAGGAGGTGGTGGTTATATATATAGGTTGTTATTTTGGTTTTAAATTAAATTAGGTTAAGGATATGTTAGTCATTTCAACGTTTTAGGACACCCCTTATCACTATTGGAAAGGTGGCCTAATAAAATCATGGCCCCCTCAAAAAATTCATGGTCCCTAAAAAATGGTTCTAAAAAAGAAGAAGAAGTTATTAAGGACACAATTCTGAATTTCTGAATATAGGCCACGTATTTGTCAAACCAATCTGCACATTTCTGAATGACACGTTTCCTTTTGTGTCAGCCATCAGTCCAACACTAGCTAGTACTGTACTACCTAACCAATTTTGCAACTTATAGTCTCACTTGAGATTTTGAGTAATTCAAAAATGGAAGATCAAATAGTTGATGAGGATGACACTAAAAGCTGCGTAGTGAACATTTATCCATTAACGGGTTACTACTTTGGATCAAAAGATGCTATTCTTCCTAAACACCATACCTACTTTGATCAAATACAGAAATTGAAATCCAAGTAATAATTATTTTAAACATTTTTTCATTTATTTTTCAATTCTTCTGCAATTTTGTTTTATTTGTGTCTTTGATTATTTTTCCAGTTATTCAACTAATGGGATGAGGGTTTGTGTGGAAGCAGTTATGTTGGTTAGTACGAAAATTTACTTCTTTTCAGTTTCATAATTACTTTGTATTATAGAGTTTTTTGTCCTGATTTTTTTTCTCATTTTTTTTTTTTTTGAAATGGTAACGCTTTTGGTAAGAACAGGTTGAATTGTTTAAACAACCTCATTTGCTAGTGTTGCAAATGAGAAATTCTTTCTTTAAGCTTCCTGGTGGTCGATTAAGACCCGGTGAATCAGGTGATTATGCGTTTGCTCAACTAGTTAACGGTTAACAGCCAAGTAGAAGGGGTTTTCCTATGAAAGTATATATACAAACTAGCCTTTAGCCTTAGGAAGCCAGTTGGCAATTATCTCCGATTGTTTACACCTGGCTCCGCCATGGTTTCAATTGTATTTCATTCTTTGAAGATATTCGAGGATCTTATGATCTCACTAAATTTTTCATTTTCCAGAGATTGAAGGATTGAAGTGCAAACTGTCGCACAAGCTATCTTACAATGGAAATGAAGTTGATGATAATTGGGAGGTGAATCTAGTATAATTGTTGCGTTCATTTCATTCAAAAATATAATGAAATATTTAATGTATTATACCATAAAATAAAAAGTTGTATGGCACACTGAAAATGTATAGGTAGGAGAGTGTCTTGGAACATGGTGGAGATCTGACTTTGAAACTTCCCTATGCCCATCATTGCCTCCTCACATGAATAGCCCAAAGGTAAGCATTTTCAGGTTAACATCTAAATCTCGAACCATTAATTAAAGCCCATACTCTTGATTGTGTTATAATGGTGTCTGTTATATTTGTAGGAATGCTTAAAGCTCTTTCTTGTTAAATTGCCAAGGAACAAGAGTTTCATTGTTCCAAAGAATCAAAAGATTCTTGTAGTTCCACTTTTCCAAGTTCATGACAATTTTAAGGTACAATTCTCTTGTAAGAAGAAAGATCGGTACACGATATTGTTTTTCATCATGAACTAATGCTTAAAAAAAGAATATTGTGTTTTGTAGACCTATGGCCGGATTATTTCTGCACTTCCAAGTTTACTATCAAGGTTTTCATTCAACATGGATAATCTTTGAAATCCTTTTACTTGGTCGCTACTTTGTGGGCTCAATGACATGAATATGTCAATGTACCTTCTATTACTAGCTGGTGAGATGATAGCTGGAAGTTGATTGCTTAGAAGTTCGCCTAGAATAGAAAAGAAATAAAAGTATGCTCTTCTTTTTTGTAAATAAAAGTAAATAGTGTGTTGATCTTAGGTTTACCGTTTAGCATTTTATTCTAGAATCTAGACTTGTAATTGTGGATACATGTACTTTGGAAAGTAAAGGATCGATGAACTTTGCATAGGTTTGACTCTTTATTTTTTTTATTTTTTATTTTTTATTTTTATCGGTAAAGAATCTGATGCTGGTGAGTTTTGAATTCAGATCACTGCTTTTTTCTGCTTATTTGATGGCGCGTCTTGCAGGTTATTTTTCAGGAATAAAAAATGGAACATGAGTTTGATCAGGAAGTTCGATCGGGATAAAATGAAGCAAAGAATCAATGGAGATTACTATTAAGTCAGTTGTTGAGGTTTGCCAAAACATTAAATGAGAACTCTATTATCGGGGCGGTAGGGGGTGAGTTTTTGGGGCTAAAAATGCTATGTGTAGGCAAAAAATAGATAGGGGACTCAAGGTATATGAAAAAGTCAAAAATACCCTTACCTAAATTTCACTATTCATTAAAAAAACAAAATCTATAATCTTCTCCTTCTCCTCTCATTAACAAATCATGATGATCATGATTTAATCATGATGAAGATCATTAAAAAAAACTAAATCTATTATCCTCTCCTCATCCTTCTTTTCTCATTCATAAATTGTGATAAAGATGATGATCATAATTTCATCACGATGAGAGCGATGATCATAAGAAAACCCAAAATTATTATCTTCTCTTTCTCCTTCTCATTCATAGATCATAATAAAGATAGTGATCATAGAAAGAAAAACTAAGAAAACCCACCATTTATTTTTGCTTTTAAATGGTTAAAAAATATGATCCTATGAATTTCGGGTAAAAAAAAAGAAGTTTCTGAATGTGTTTACGGCCGAGAGTTCTTAGATTCCCAGCCGAAAGTAAATGTTTCGGCTTGGTTATCCCAACCGAAATTAGTTTTCTGATTTTTTGGATTTCCAGAATCAGTTACGGCTAGGAAAACCCAGCCGAAACTGTTGTTACGGCTAGGAAAACCCAGCCGAAACTACAGTTAAGGCTGGGTTTCTAAAAACAAAAAAAATCTGAAAAATGATTTCGGCTAGGAGTTCTTTATTTCCACTCCGTAAATAAAAAATACGGCTTGGAACACCATCATTTCCCAACCGTTTTTGCGTTCGACGGTTGCGTCGACAAATTATCCCTGTCGTTACTACACTTACAGCTAGGTTTTCTCATCTGTAACTGGTTCTGAAAACCAAAAAAAAAAAATCGAAAAATCTTTCGTTGGGAAAACCAAGCCGAAATATGAACTCTCGGTTGGGTCGATAAACTATTCCAACCGTAATCTTGATTCACGGTTGGGTATCTAAGAACTCCCAACCGTAATTGGAATTTTATGACCATTTAAAACAAAAATAAATGGTGGATTTTCTTAGATTTTTCTTTTTATGATTTTGATCATCATCTTTATCATGATTTTTGAATGAGAAAGAAAATGAGAAGAAAGTAGTTTTGGGTTTTCTTTATGATCATCATCCTCATCATAATGAAATTATGCTCATCATCTTCATCATAATTTATGAATGAAAAGAGAAGGATGAGAGAAGATTTTTTTATTTTTTTTGTTTTTTTTGAAAGAGGGTTCAGTATTATTAATTAAAAGTGAACTTCTCTGGGGTACAAATGCCCCATCGGATCATTCATTACAATTACATTAAGAAAATCCGGACAACAGTTGTCCCAGACACGTGTGTGTGTGCAATTTCCTACCTGTAGTTGTTGTTGGTTCGCAAGGTTCGCCAATCCATCTGCAACTTGGTCCATTTCTCGGTAGATGTAGTGTAGGATCCAATTTGTTGTAGGTGTCTTTGGATTTCCTTGATCATACTGTGAATGATCCATGGTATTGTTGCGGCATCTTTTCCATTGATAAGGCTAACCAGTGTCTTTGAATCCGTTTCAAAATGAATTTGGACCCAGTTTTTTTGAATCGAAGTTCTTGTTGCCAGTAGGAAGGCCCCTGTTTCAGCTACTAGTGCATTTGCTATGCCCAGAGGTGTAGCCATGGCCATAACCACCGTTACTCGTGTATTCCTACAGATCCAACCTGCACCTGCAAATTTCGGAGATCCATATGGTTCCCCTTTACTAGCACCGTAGTGTTGACTTTCATCCAGTTGGGTGGTGGTGGTGTCCATTTTACCCATACAATAGTAGAAGGCCGGTCTTTGTGTCAATTTGTTTGTTGCTATGCCGCCTCCGTGACATGGTGAAGTTTATGTTTTGTTGCCTACTCGAATTCTTGGCTAAGAAGTAAAGAAATCTGGAGGGTTTTCCTTGGGGATTGGACTTTGTTATTGTAGACTCTATCATTTCTTGCCAGCTAGATATTCCAAATGGTGTAGCAGCAAACAGTGAACTCCGCTTTTGTTCCTGCTTTCTTTATGAACTCATTGAAATTTCTTGTAGGGTTGAAAGGAACGTTAGTCCGCGTAACATTCCTCGTAGCTGTATTTCTTTGTTGTCTGTGTACTTCTTGGTGTTGTCGAAGAGTATGTTGGAAAATAATACTTGGTGTTGGGTGCGGTGGGAGCCTCAGTCCATTGTATGGGTTTTGTGAAATGTATCCTCTATTGATGGGTTCACCTAGCAGATTCCAGACTTGTCTTGCTTCGTTGCCTTCTAAAAAGCAGTGTTGAGTCGATTCTTGGTGCTGGTTGCAGATTGGGAAAGTAGCCGCGCTGGTGATATTGCGTCTGTGAAGAGCTTTGAAGGTGGTTAAACTATGATGGCTGACTTTCCATAGGAAAAACCTGATTTTCTGGGGGAAGTTTGATGTCCCAAGTTTGTAGTATTCTCTGCCATTTTCATTCCATGTATTGTTGTGTCTAGTATCTGTATTTTGGTCTGTCGTCGTCCTTGTAAGGATCTCGTAACCACTCTTGACTGTGTATATACCATTTCGTGAGTGCGACCAAATTCTTGTATGAGCAGTTGGAGGGTTAAGATAATAGATTTTTATTTATTTTTATATGATCTTTGTCATGATGAAATCATAATCATCATCTTCATTATGATTTGTCAATGAAAAGAGAATGAGAAGGAGAAGATTATAGATTATATATTTTAGGATTTTTTTTTAATGAATAGTGAAACTTAGGTAAGGGTATAATAGACATTAGGATTATGATGTGATAAGGGATAGCTTCATTTACTATTTCATGACCCTAAAATGCCCCCAAAAGACCATTGACTTCAAAGCCCCAATAATAGAGTTCTTAAATAATTGTGAAAGATGATCAGCAATCCGGGTGCTCGGTATTTGGTTGATATGGTGTTATCAAGGTGGGGCAAAATATTCCTTATGATAAAAGTTGGTGGAACTTAGAAATGTAACTATTGAGATACTGTAATATTCAAGCCACAGGGTACGTGCAAACTCTAAAGTTTGCTATACATAGAAGTTGTTGTATCTCAGGAAACTATGTAAACTAGGAAACACTTGTTTAGAACTCTAGAATCCATGTATATAAACAGGTATATTATTTCTATGTCCCTATTTTTGACACCCAATAAATATATCCTTACACAACAATAAATATGTCCCTACTTTTTAATAACCTTATACATTTAAAATTAAATTACCTTAATACCCTCACCCATATACTCCATCCATTCCATTTTACTTGATGTTTTAGGGTTTTTTTTTATGTTCCAAAATAGATGAGTGTTTAGATATTTTTCCCAAATTCTCACTAATTTGCCCTTGCATTGGATTCATATCATACCATTAATTTTCATTGAAATTAGTAAATGGATAATTAATCTAACTTTTTAATCCACTCCATAGAGGATAAATACTCTATCCCAAGTAAATTACAACGGGATCCGTAATTTACACTAAATATAAAAACTAAAAGCTAGGTGCTTTAAATTTTTAGAAAGCTATTAATATGGGTAGATTTGGAAAAAAATTACTCTTTATGTTATTTCTTAATCTTCCTGAAAAACTCTACAACATCAAGTAAAATGGAACAGAGGGAGTAATATTTTTCATTATTTCAAAATCGAATAAATTTCTTCCTTTACCACTTCACCACCACCACTAGCACCACCACCACCGACATTCAACTACCATTCCACCACCACCGTTCAACAACCACCACCTACCAACCGCCACCACCACTAATATTCCACCACCACTCCTTCACCACCACCAACAGTTCTCCACCACCAGAGTCTGTCGCCGCCACCACCATTAGTCCACCGCCGCCGCCACCACCGCCACCGCCTCCACCACTGGTTCAGATATCTTTGTATCAACAACAATAGTTGATCCAAATAAAAATAGAACCAATAGTAGAAGTTGATCCAATTGAAGGGATCAACAACGGTAGTTGATCCAAAAAAAAAGGATCAACAGTAGAAGTTGATCCAATTTATGGCATCAACAATGGTAGTTGATCCACCAAATTGGATCAACAATGAAAGTTGATCCATGTAAATGGAGTGAACTTGGCGTGAGTCGAACATGCATCATCTGACATGGAGTCAGTCATGCTACCATTGCACCACAAGTTCAACATTGGAAGAAAATTACATGATCTAAACTACAAGCATGATTATAATTATCCAAAGGAAATATTGTCAACAATAGGAGTTGAAATGATCAACAACAGTAGTTGATCCCATAAAAAATGGGGTCAACAACCGGAGTTGATCCCATAAATGGATCAACAACCGTAGTTGATCCCATAAAAATTGGGTCAACAACAACAATTGATCCCATAAAAACATATAAACAACAACAAAGAAAAAAATACGTCTCTAGTCGATCTATTCAATCATATAAACTACAACGTTTCTATCACCACCACCATCCTCACTACTACAACAAATCCACCACTGTCACCTCCATTACAACAAAATTTACACCCACCACCAAAACAACATTTTAGTTTGTTTGGCAGTATCGAAATCCTTGTTCGCTATACCTAGCTTGTGATCAACTGAAAAACTATATAATCACTTATATAGTTTGTTATACCCAAAACATGCAGTTGCAAATTCACAGTTCAAACCTACATATACAAATTGGATAGAAAAACAAAGAAAACTAGTCTAATAAACTAATCATGAATCCTAATTACATACCCCAAGAGGCTTTAAAAATCAACAATCATCTCATTCCAATGCTTCAGAAATCAAGAGTACTTGGTTGGGAACTCTAGATAGCCTTGTTTAGATTACATAAAAATTCAATTATCGTCTACATGAGCATATACATGAAAGCTACTTTGTTAATATGATATTAAGATTTCTAGGTGTTACAATTATAAAGTAACCTTATGTACCTTTATAAAGATCCAAGAAGGAATGGTACCTTCAGAAAGCACCCAGGTTACAAGCCTCTGAACATCCAGATCAAGCTCAATATTTGGCCGTTATGTTCCTCTATCAAGTTTAATATCTGCATCCTTACCTGAGACAAGCCACTGAAATTCATAAGTCAAGCTAATGTTAATATTACTGCCTTAATTAAGAAGTAAAATTCAACAAGTAGATACATACAAGACATCTAACAGAAATTTGGTACCACTAGGATTCAATAGTGATAAGATCAAATTAATATTGACTAATATTGACAAAAATTTGGTATCACTAGGTCCAATAGTGATAAGATCAAATTAATATTGACAAAAATTTGGTATCACTAGGTTCAATAGTGATAAGATCAAATTAATATTTGATTCCACTTCCACCACTACCAAGTCCACAATTCCATCACCAATACAAAAGCATCTCCTTCTCCAAACCTAATCCTCCACTTCCACCAGCACCACCTCCAACTTTGTCACTAGCAACACTGCACCCGACTCCAAATCTACTTCACCAATCAACAATATTAGTACCTTTAACACATGCAACTGCATTTACAACAAAAACAAATGAAATCAAATTTCAACAATCTCTATATAATTTGAAATCTAAGCTTGATTTTATGAATTTAGTCCTAAATTTGTAGATCTGAATCTAAAAAAAAAATCGAATTACCAGAAATTGAATCCTAAGATGAGATCTCTCCTAAATCTTAATGGTTAACTGTTGATGATAATGATTTTATCTCGATCTCAGCTGATTCTTCCACTAATTTCCAGCCAGAATTTATACATCTCTCAATTATTCCTCTGAAAACTCTCTTTCTCAAATGAAATTAGGTTATTACGAACATGTTCGAATTGAAGATGGTGGCGGAGGTGGTGGCGGTGTTGGTGATGGCGGAGCTGGTGGTGGTTGTTGCAGAGGTGCGGGTGATGAGTTGAAATAGAATGAGAGAGAAGAAAAAGTACAGTTTTCAGATTTGGAAGGAAGAGTGAAATAGTTCGACGAGGATTAAAGAAGGAAGAATAAATGTGGAAAGAAAAATAAATGCTAATGAACCCGAATGAACTTTTATATGGAGAGGGATATATTTCTTGTATGATAAGGATATTTATGAAGCCCATCAAAAGGAGGGACATTAATTCAATTTCCACCTGCCGGTTTACGGTATCGGTCAACAAACAATGCCGACATCAGGTTCTTATCTTGGCGAAGAGGTGGCGTTGGAGAAGACGAGTAAAGTGTAGGTAAAGACAAGCATTTTACTAACTATTTTGTAGCCAAACCTATTCACAGTATGACATTATTGTGCATACATATGCATTCGTCCTATCTCGAAGTCTCTTGAAATCTTTCGCGTCTCAATTCTTACTAAGTTGATCGAGATCGTTTAGCAACCATTAGTCAAACGTAAGAATATGCTGGTGCACAAATTGGGGGAGAAAATGGTGTACAAGTAGCATGATTCCTTTGGTCTTGTATATAAAAGAGATGAACATATATACTACTACTTTCGATAATGATTGATCAAGATCTGCATTCCAAATACCAGCCAGCTAGCTTGATAGCTAAAGTGCTACACAGTCATATTCAAACATGAGATTATAAGCACTGCCGGCATTGAAAACCAAATGCCGGCACTATTTTCTTAAAATCTCACAACGCCGGCAGTGTAGAACTTTACTCCAGAAACTTCAAATTTTAAAACATATGTTCCGGCATATTAGTTTATAATATAAACAATGCCGGCACCAAAAATCGGATGGTCTTCAATTAGAAATCAGTACCGGCACCAGAAATCGGCATGGCATTCATCAAAATAACTATGCCGACAAACTGATACCAAAGGCACAAAAAAATCGGAATTGTCTTCAACTAGAAATCAGTACCGGCACTGGAAATCGGCATGGCATTCATCAAAAAAACAATGCCGACAACCTCTTCACTGCCATATATCAATTTTCGGTGTAAACACCGTCATCTCAGGTTATTTGTTTGTTGCCAGTTCAATCTCCTTCACCGACTGCAGCATCGCTGCACTTGATTCCAACACCCATTGACCACACAGCTGAACTATCTATTACAGACGGAACCCATGTCTTCAGCTCCACTGTTTGTTTCATCTGGCACACATTCAATCCAAGTATGACTCAAGTCAATTAGAACCACTAGCCACTTCATCTTCTTTTCTGTATAAGCCATTGAAGTCTTCCATCTTCGCTTCATCTTGCCATGTAAACAACACCAGCGACCATCCTCAACGAGAAAAGGTTTCTTCGGAGGAATGTCCAATCTCTATGTAAGCACCAACGGAAACCCATTTAGTAGCATTACTTCACTCTGAATACAACCACCTTTGGGTGTTAAATGATATTTTTCTATCGGTTTTACACCTTCTGGTTGCGTCAGTGGGTACAGATTGACGTCGCTCTCAACGGAAACATTGAATGCAATATTGATCAATAGTAAAACGGTAAAGTAATGTGCAATTTAGATTTAACTAAATTTTAGATACAAGCCGGCATTGAGTAAGAAAACACGAGCATGCCGGCAACATCTCCGGCATTTATATTTCACAATAAACAGTGCCGATTGTAATGAAATTCGATCCAGAAAATCTCGCTTTGTTACTAACTCATTGTCGGCACTGATATGACATTGCAAAACAATACCGGAACAGTTTTCCGGCATGGCATTCATATGAAATTCAACGCCGGTTCTTATTTCCGGCATGCTCGATAAAAAAAAAGTTCAATGCCGGCACACTCAACTGTCATTGCTCAGAATTTTTAATTTTTCCTCATGCTCTTCCAGCGTTGATTTTTACTTGTTGAGCATGCCGATAGTATAAGCCATAAAGAGCTGTGTGATGATTGATAAGAATAGCACATATATAAGCCCTAATAACATGTGTATACCCAATCACTCTACAGATGGTTGGTTGTGAAAGCACGTATCAATGTGAAAAATTACCAATTTCAAACAGATTGTTTGGATAAATCTCTGGCAGCACATAAAGATACCTAATGGACAATAGTAAAGTAAAGGAAGAATGTAAATGCCAGTGTACAGTCATACAAAATAAGCTTAGCACAGGGTGTTCTTAGACGCCAGATGAAAAAAAGAAAGAAACTAAATTACTAGGGAGGATTGGACCCGTCTCCAACAGTATTTATTTGAGAGTGAATTTCGTTCTACTACTAGCTCACTACCGGCACTGATATGAAATTGCGAAACTATGCCGGAATTGTTCACCGACATGGTATTTACATGAAATTCTATGCCGGTTCTTGTTCTCGGCATGGTCTTCAACATTAAGTCAATACCGGCGTTGTATTCATATAGAATTCTATGCCGGTTTTTGTTGTCGGTATAGTATTCATATAGAGTTCTATGCCGATTTTTGTTGCCGGCATGGTCTTCAACATTAAATCAATGCCGGCAACGGTGATAAATGAAACTTTTCATATAAAGTTTGCAATTCTAACCTAAACTCACTACTTAAAATTAAATACTTGTTCCGCTTTTGGTTTAGATTTGCATGGAGGTAATTTATTAGAATCAATCGATTGATGTAAAAAATTTCGATGATTTTTTTTCCCGGTGATTAAAAGTTGCCGGTAGAAAGAAGGAAAGGGGATATGGTTTTGATTTTTGTGTTTTTAGGATTTATATTTATTTTAGGTTCAAGGGTATCGTAGTCATTTCAGTAGGATTTTAATTAATGTAGAGGATAGTTTAGTACTTTCGCACCAAAAATACCCCTTAACAACCACTACTGGTTGGGGGAAGTAATTCATATCCCACAATTCTTTTTTTTATCCCCCAATTAATTGTTCTATATTTACTCAATTAAATTTCAGAAACCTAACAATACAAAGGCATACGAAATAAACACTGAAGATAAACACCAAAAGACAAAGGGTTTCACATTCTACCTTAATTTCATTAAGCCTGTACTGATTTTTCTTAATCCTTCTTCTCCAAATATCTATAACTCCATCTTCCTCTTCCATCTTTCTCTCTAATTTATGTTTGCAACCCCCATTTTTTTTCCCTCTTTCCTTTATAAACCATGCATACACTAATTCACATATTAATACTGCTCCTAATAATAATAATGCATCATATTTATTATTTTTTTATTTCTTTTTATTTGTCTTTTAGTTTTCAACTAATCTAAATGTTAATTTAATTATTTATTAGCCATTCTATTTCCACCATAACTTGTACCCTTTCTAGTTCAAACAATCTAGCTAGACTAAGGCAAAGGAAACATCCTAAACCGCAATATAGGTAATTTGGGTATAACCCGAACTGAAACCGTAATTAAAAATACCGGGTATTACAACGGCGTTCATCATACAAAGACGAAGAACTACTCAAGGAACTGGTGGATCTTCATCGACAATAAGGTATATGAAGACTTGAACTTATCTATCACTCAAAAGTCTATCTACTCTATCTCCTATCTTGAGACAAAAGTCGTATTGCTATATAGACTTTGATTATACACATTTGCTATTTCGAGCCGAGTTTATCTCACTTATCTATTTCTCGAAATATGTATTGGTATTTCATCTTTACTCGTGACGAAAGTCATGTTGATTGTTTCAATCCTTGGAAATCGCTTTGATGAAAAGTAGTGTCTGAATAACCACTATATAGCATCCTCTACGAATGTTTCAATGATTAAAATGAGAGTCTAGAATACATAACCTTAAATGGATATAAACATTGTATGTGAACTCATACTTGTGTAAGTACAAAATCCTTGAACTAAAGTATGCATACTTTACTGGTTTAGCATGTCCGGAGATAAGTCCGCGTACCCGTACACGTACTACCGGAAGTTCACATCCCGTGAATTTCTGTTGGAGTTTGTGAACTAAAAATTAAGCTCAATCCGGGTACTTAGGTATGCGTACCGGTATGCATACTTGAGTGGGTTATTTTTTAAAAACGGTTTATTCGTGAACTAACACATTTATAAATTAAGGAATGCATATTTGCAAATAGTGGCTATAATGTTCATGAATCGATTCAAGTGAACCAAAATCGTTTTGGCTTCGATTGTGTCTTGTAAACTTCTATGAAATCCAAGCAATTGAACATCTCTCTAACTAGTTCCTTTGAGTCATTTGAACTAGTTATGGTGGAGATGAATAAGGTTGAAAGTGCTCAAATGGCTAACCATTGGTTAACTATTGTTGAACCAACTAGGTGTACACGTTTAGGTACGGTAACACAAACCTAAATAAACGTGCATTTCATTTGTATATAACAAGCTAAGTTCGATCTAACGGTTCAAAGATATTAGCTTGAATCTAATCAGGTTTTCATCTAACAGTGGATATTGAATGCTTTGTTACCAAGGTAACTTAGATTGCAAACCTTGATTTGGAGACAATATAAAGGAGAACTCTAGCAACTGGGAAACCTAATCCCCACACCTTCTGTGTGATAATAGTTGTATAATCTAGAGTCGATTCTCCTTTAACCTTAGGCTTCTATTGAGACCCCGTAGCTTAACGAATTGAAGACTTCATTGGGATTATGAAACCAGACCTAACTATGTTGCGTGATATGATCTTGTTGTTTCTATCGTATTTGAGTACAATCGTAAGATTGGCTTGAGATTAATTTCTCTGATAGGCAAGATAAAAAAGTAGTCACAAAAATCTTCATCTCATCGTTTGTGATTCCACAATATCTTGTTTCGCTAGTCGATTAACATTATTGTGAGGTGATTGATATTTCTAGGCTGTTCTTCGGGAATATAAGTCCGGTATGTCAATTGGTTCCTGTTCACCTTGATTTATTAAAAGACGGAACAAAACTCGTAGATATTTCCGTGGGAGACATATTTATCTATTCCTGTAGACTTTTCTGTGTGATACAGATTTGTTTATTAAACTCTTCGACTTTGGGTCGTAGCAACTCTTAGTTGTGGGTGAGATCAGCTAAGTCCGTAGTATCATGCTGGGATCAGAGACGTAAGGAGCGCAAATGTACCTTGGATCAGTGTGAGATTGATTGGGGTTCAACTACAGTCCAGACTGAAGTTAGTTTGTAGTGGGCTAGTGTCTGTAGAGGCCTAATACAATGTGTGTTCAATCTGGACTAGGTCCCGGGGTTTTTCTGCATTTGCGGTTTACTCGTTAACAAAACTTCTGGTGTCTGTGTTATTTCTTTTCCGCATTATAGTTTTTTATATAATTAAAATATTACCGGTTGTGCATTGTATCGATCAATTGGTAAATCCAACCTTAGGTTGTTGATTGAAATTAATAGATCCTTGAACATTGGTCTTTGGTACCGTTAAGTTATTTCTCTTGTATTCAATCAGGCTCGCAGATTTCTACTTGTTTGAGTAAGGATTGAATCGAGAAATTTAGATATAACTTGATATACTTTTTATTAAGATTGAGTGTAACTATCTACTTGATTCTCTTAGAAGTATATTGGAGTTAGTCCATACAGATTGCTAAGCGAAATATTGGGTGTGGTTGTTGTACCCCCGCTTTTTCAGACCTAACCCCGTTTTAAACAAATTAAACAGATCTCAGGAAAAATCGCCTATTAATTGACCGATTATCAAGTGAGACTAATTAAGGTTAGTTTAGTCCATTTGAAAATGTAAAAATATAAATCTAATCTAAAATGGTTGTTTTTAACTGTAGATTTTTATAATTTTGGTTGTACATATATACCATCTTAATGATGGTTTTATGAAAGAGGGAGGAATCAGACTTGGGTTCTCCAGAAATTTCCACTTAATTAAACTATTTGCACCTAGTACACCTTTATGCACAAATTTAGAAAAATGAACATTTGATGATCACGTTTCAGTAACTAGAATTCAATGAACAACTGTGAAGCGGGGATGAATCTAACTCTGTTCTAAGGAAAGCGGTTTGGAAACTCTAAGTCCCATCAAGGATTCAACTGTTTGTATGGAAGGCATTAAAAGGAGCTTTACCAGTGAACAAAATATTTCATAAAAGAATCCACATCTCTGATTATTCCTGTCCAAAGTGCAAGATAAAGTCTGAATCAATCATGCATGCTTTAGTAACTTGCATAAAGCTTGCAAGAGTTTGATAGTTACTAAACATCCAATGTGATCAGTAAAAGGACTATACTTTTATACAATGGACCAAGTTTCGGCTGTAGTTGTATCCTTATCAAGATCTATCCTCAAGAGCTGAGCAATTACCTTTGATTGCCAGCGTGATTTGGTCTATTTGGACAAGCCGAAATGATATTCTTCACAACAATATGAAAGAGGAACCAATCATTATTCTGTTGAGAGCCAAAGCCATGATGATGGATACACCTAAAACCCCTATAATCAGCCGCATCGTGCAATTATACAGAATCAGTCAATCTTATCTTCTTGGGTGGCTCCACCTACGAATTGGTTAAAATTAACACCTATGGTGCTTGGAACCCGAATTCGGAAACTGAGTGCTCAAGTTTCTTAATAAGAGACTCAACACACAAATTTATCTACGCAGAATCGAAAAATTTAGTTTGTCTTTCAGCAGAAGAAGCAGAAGTTCGTGGAATCAGAGACACGTTAAGAGTTGCGAAGGGAAGGAAGTTGGAGCATATCATAATTGAAGTTGATGCCGCAGCTGTTATTGAGAAGATTATCATTGTCTGTTCCAAGATATTAAATCTTAATCTCTAGCTTTCAGTCATTAGTTTTTAAACCTCGCGTCATTAGGGGCCACTCGAAAAGAATTAGGGGACACACTAAAAGACAAAAAAGGTCACCCAAGCGTAATAAGTGGTCATCCCTTAACCGAGTAAGCCATATTGGCAAAACTAAGCTTCTACAATCGGAAGTTAAGGACATAAATTAACTTCCGATTGTAGTGGTTCAATCCTCGATGTGCCAAGGCTCGATGATGGTTCGGTGGTGGTTCGACGGTGGTCAGTGCATATGGTTTGGAGTTTTTGGCCGATGAACATTCGGAGGTTATATCCTTAACTTATCATCCAATTGTAAAAAGTCCAAAAAATATAAATTATGAGTTTTTTCGAAAATCAGAATTTTGGGCCACTCTACATTAGGAGGTTTAGAAAACCAAATATCTCCCGATTATGTGGTTCCAAGGCTCATGATGGCTCCAGATTCCAAGGATCGTGGTGGTTCCAAGGTATCCAGTGCATATGGTTTGGAGGTTGTGGCCAATGCATATTCGGAAGTTGGGTATTTTACCTGACTTCCGATTATAACAATTCCAAAACCATCAAACATTACTTTTTTTCGAAAATCAGAATTTCGGGCCACTCTACATTCGGAGGTTTAGCAAACCAGATATCTCCCGATTATAGTGGTTCCAAGACTCACGGTGGATCGAAATGCCAGGGCTCGTGGTGGTTCCAAGGTGGCCAATGCATATGGTTTGGAGTTTTTGGCCGATGAACATTCGGAGGTTATATCCTTAGCATATCATCCAATTGTAAAAATTCCAAAAAATACGAATTATGCATTTTTTTCGAAAATCAGAATTTTGGGCCACTCTACATTCAGAGGTTTAGCAAACCAAATATCTCCCGATTATGGTGGTTCCAAGGATCATGATGGCTCGAAATGCCAAGGCTCGTGGTTGTTCCAAGGTGGCTAATGCATATGGTTTGGAGTTTGTGGCCAAGGAATATTCGGGAGTAAAAGCTTTTACTTAGCTTCCGAATAAAAAATTCCAAAACAACCAATCATTAGTTTTTTTCGAAAATCAGAATTTTGGGCCAATACACATTCGGAAGTTTTTCAAGCCAAATATCTCCCGATTGTTACAATAGGAAGCTAAGTAAAAGCTCTTAATCCCGAATGTAAAGTGGCCACAAAATCCAAGTCATTAGGTTTGGCCTCCTTGCACCCACCTTGGAACCACCAAGAGCCTTGGAAATTCGAGTCTTGCACGCACTATAATCGGGAGTAAAATCTTTTACTTAGCTTCCGAATGTAACAATTACAAAATCTCCAAAGATTAGTGTTTTTCGAAATTCAGAATTTTTGGCCAATACACATTCGGGAGTTTGTCAAGCCACATATCTCCCGATTTTTACACTCGGAAGATAAATAAAAGCTCTTACTCCTGAATGTAAAGTGGACACAAAATCAAAACCGTATGCATTGACTATCGTGGAACCACCAACGAACCACCATGGAGCCTTGGCACGTCGAGGCTTGAACCACTACAATCGTAAGTTAAATTATGTCCTTAACTCTCGAATGTTCATCGGCCAAAAACTCCAACCCATATGCATTGACCACCATGGAACCACCACCGAACCACCATAGAGCCTTGGCACGTTGAGGCTTGAACCACTACAATCGGAAGTTAAATTATGTCCTTAACTCCCGAATGTTCATCGGCCAAAAACTCCAACCCATATGCATTGACCACCATGGAACCACCACCGAACCACCATGGAGTCTTGGAACGTCGAGGATTGAACCACTACGGGTATTTTCGCCAATACAGCTTACTCGGTTAAGGGATGACCACTTATTATGCTTGGGTGATCTTTTTTGTCTTTTAGTGTGGCCCCTAATTCTTTTCGAGTGTCCCCTAATGACACGAGGTTTTTAAAGTTGTTAATCATATATGTAATGGGGCTGGACACAACCTAGCTCAATGGGGCATGGTAAATGTTAGCCATATGACTTTGGCTGCTCCACCAGTTTGGCTCCTTCCTACTCTGTGCGTTGATTATAGGGAGGGAAGGACCGATAATTTGTAGGTGTATTGTTTCATGTTTGCTTATAGAGTGCGTGCACCTCGGTCAAAGAGAGGTGCACGTTCCTCCCGTCTTTATTAGGGCCTTTATTTATTTTTTTAAAAGAGGGTTCAGTATTATTAATTAACAGTGGACTTCTCTGTTTTTTATTTTTTTGATAATAAAAACTACACTGATTTCTCTCTCTTTCCTCTCTGTGTTCGTCTTTCGTTTTCAGTATTTTCCATCATCTTCCTTCAAATCATTTTTTCATCATCCTTTTACTGTATCATCCTCGAATACAAATAATATACCCAGGCATCAAGTAAAGATCCATTAGTTAAGAATCAGTATGCATAACACTAATTTTTGATCAAACAATTCTCTTTTCACTCTTCTTCCTCATTAAATTTAGCTGTCTAGATTCTATTCCTTGAGCTTTTCTCTGTGTTTTTCGTGTCTTTAATGGGTTATTTTTGTTAATGTCAATTATTTCCATCGCGGGTTAGTCTCTTTTCCATTGAGGCATGAAGTTATACTGAGTAATGGGTATAAATGATCTTCTCAAAACATTAAAATCGGTTGTTAGTTTTTCAGAAAAAGATCAGAGAAGAGATAACCAGATCAGATAATAAAAAAAGAACAGTGATTGTTTGGTTTAAATATCATATTTGTACAATTGGGAAGATGAAGAAGAAAAGTGAAGAAAGAGATAAAACCAAGGAATATATTTTTGAGATTCTGATTTCCTTAAATAAAATTTCATAAATATTGAAATTAAATAAAAACCCTAAACTCCGTCAAATCCCCAAAAAATAATAAGGGGAGGAACGTGCACCTGCGGGTGCACATAGATGCACTATATATATATATATATCAATTCTTTTTTATAAAAATTAAAATGCCACGTCAGATACGACTCTTTGCAAACATCCCCTCCTTATTATGTTTGGCGAGAGTTGGTATCTGAAAAGACACAAAAGTTCAGTCGGGTACGTTTGAAGAGAGTTGGTATTTGAAAAGGCACAATAGTTCAGTTCGACACACTATTGGCAAGAAAAGTGAATGCTTTTATCGTTCGAAACGTTGCAACTTCAAATGAACGGGTATATGGGGTCCTATTATAAATTCTTTAGCCAGCCAATTTGATCAATTTGGATTCGTTGTTTCAGTCTTTTCAAACTAAAAATTCAAGGGAGACTTGAAGGTTGTTTAAGAAAAAATAAGAGCCGCAACATTTTGATGAATTGCGGAAACCAGAAGTTCTCCAAACTCTTGATAGTTGTGTTTCGAAGCCGTTTTTCCGATGCATTGGAAGAACGAGTTCCCTTTGTTCCCTTTCCGTTGCAGGTGCCGTACATAAAAGCAAATAAATATGAACGAAAAATGCTTAAAGAAACACAGAGCCATGAAACCTGTTATTTTCTTTATGGGTGAAATATTTAATATTATGAACTATGAAGAAAAAACTGTAGGGGTAGTAGTTGATCATCACTTCTAACATTCATTTCCAGGTTTTGCTTAATATTTTTTTTGTTTTGATTATCCAATGATGAATTGCTAATAAGGTATTTCTTTCTTTATTTATATTTGCAGAGACAGTATGATGTGTAAACACTGACTACTTTCAATGAAGAATTACAGTGCCGATTAATTCATAAATTCAGAAAAGTTAATCATATGAAGATTATCCATGCAGGTCCAATTGTACATGCTGATGGATAGGTAAAAAACACTATAAACACAAATGTGCGTCCGACGTATGGCTACAATTGGAAGAAGAAACAAATCAATAGATAGCCAAAGAAAAAGTATAGATGACCGACGATGAATCTTCATGACAAAATGTATACTGACATCTAAACAAGAGAAAGATACCAACGAATATCCAAAGGAAAAAATATATGTGAATCACCAGAAGCATAAACCCCCTGCCTAAATGAGAGAGGGAAAATATCTTCATTGATTTCCAGCATTGAGAGTATGTGGGAGAGATGATTTAGGCAAATAAATAAATGCAACTGATTACGCCTTGACAAATTAAACTTACCGAAGGATGAAATGTGACGGAACTGAAGAGTGGGCATCATGCCTACTTGCTTCTGAATTAAACGGAAGAAATTTTAGCATATCACACTAGAATCGGTGGTATGAATTACTGACACATCAATAGTTTTGTTAAACTTCCCTTTCTTCTTAGAAATGATACCAAAAGAAACTGAATTGGGGGTTTCAGTTTTATAATCGATGATGCGGAAAGAGTAAAATTTTTTTTTTGAATTATTACTTAAAATGGGAAAATTTAAGATTTTTGGGTTTCTCTCCATTTTGATATGCAGGAGTCGTAAGAAGTAATAACAAGGAAGAAAAAGTATTTTCTCGGCCAAAAGGAGATGATTTACATTTGCACATATATGATGCAAACTGATACAACTCATTGTAAGTACCCATTAACCCATAGTTATCGTGTATCATTTAGCTGACATGAACGACATCTTTATAGAACACTAATAAAGGGGACATATGCTAAGAGGGTGTTTGGATACATATATATGAATATATGAAAACATTGTCATGCAATTATCCATTCACATCTATTATGGGAAAAACCGGTTAGAGTTTTCAGATTTCCTACAGAGGGAAAATAAAGTGCTACAACTATTCAGTTAAGTGGTTTATGTCACTTTCTTGCTTTTGTAACTTTTCTAAATTATAAATTTGTTACTTTCTTTTTGTTTTTATTTTTGTAGGTAGTGATATTTTTGCACATTAATTTACCGTCTTTGTTATGCCTGCGTCATCGGCATAATATTTTATTTGTACCGTCACGCAGTGTTGGATAACAATTTTCCCTCTATCAATATGAACGTCCAAGAATCAAGATGCTACTTATAAGTGTAAGCTAGAGATAGATAAAAGGGAACCATAATTAATAAACGAATACCCATAATAATTAATTGCGCGGGTTTACTGAAGTTGTATTGTATATATAATTAAAGAAAAAGTCAATGATGCGCATGTTAAGTCTTAAATGCACATTATAAGATTTTCACCACGATTTCCTCCCTTAGTCGATGCAAAATTTTAATGTAAAAATATTGTGATTTGATTCGGCAATTAAAGATCAAAAAAAACTCATTCTTGGAGTATATATAAAGATTGGGAAGAAGAACATAGAAAGTGTTGGGTGCAATAATTAAAATAAAGAAAAAATCAAATAAGTAAAAGTTATTGATACTTATCTCCTTTATAATGGAATTGATCGATTGACGAAATGAACGAGCTTCTCATACCTCCACAACAGCAACAAGGCAAAATTTTGGAAAAACAGAATGAGTCACGTGTTCAACACGTTGTCCTTAAGACATTAGCGCCCGGCTACACTCAAGAGTGATGCTATAGACCTCACAGGACGGATATCTCCAGGATAAAACACCCTACTACACCTACTACTAGCATATGTAGTAGATGTTCAACTTGAGCTTGGCAACTCCGAAAAAACCGTTAAGGAAAATCGCGAACTCTTAAGAAATGCTATAAAATATTTTCCCTTAGGGGTCCCTCTAAAATATAGAGCAACCCCTTTCCCATAGATTTTACAAAAGTAGTGAATTTCTTTATATAATGGAATAAAACAATTTAAGAAGTGGAAACTCCACAATGTGGGACTAATAAGTTTATATAGTTTCTTAAAACTACTAAAAATTGGAAACTCCACAATGTGGGACTAAAAAGTTTCATTCACAAAAGAAAACAATAAATTATAATTTTTATTAAAACTTTAAAAAATTATTTTTTTATTAATCGTTTTCCAACAATCCCCCACATGAATGAAAACTCAATAAAACATGAAAACACAAATAGATCTTGGTAAATCAACATCCCAACCTCACGATCCAAACAGACTGATCGTGGAAGTGTTGAAATCATACTAGTCATTTCGACGTCCTCTCCCTCACACAAAAGTGTGTTGACCCCAGGTCATACTATGGATTGCATAAATCATAATAATATTGAGAGCTTTCATCTTTAGTTCTCACATGGTGAGACTATAGGTATCTTTCACCAAAGTGAAATAGCATGAACTAGTGAACCCTTAATGACCTTTAGGTCCTAAGTTCTAGTAATACCAAAACCATCAAAACGAAAATCACATAAAAAGCGCAGGAAATACCATTTTAGGCAGAGGTGTCCATGAGGTCTTGAACCTTTGCTTAGTGAGATATTACCGGAATTACTTGCTAGAGAAGGTGAACTATGTCTTGAACTGATAGCATTTGATGTAATTCGCGATAACAACCACGGGTGATATCTCCAAGATTGCTGCCAAGATCGTGCCGTTTTGTCCAATTTGGCCCTGGACATATCCTGTTTCCCAGAATGCTCTAGAGAATCAAAGCTCATATTCTCATAGGAAGCGGCCCACTTCCTCATTCAGATAGGTGAGTTTCCATAAAGAGTGTTACTGCTACACCCCACTTCAATCTTAAATTGAAACTATAGAACTCATTAAGACTTGTTAAAGTCATCCTTCACATGCAGTCACACTATCACGTCTACACCATAGGGAAGGGACAGAGAATAAAATTCTCTGATAGTGTTTACCTTTACCCACCACAAATTAGTTGTCTCATTCGAAACCTTGATCTTGGGATCTCCAGTCAGCAAGGTTGAGTATCCTTCATGGCAAGTTTAATTTATGAGCTTAAGCCCCATCCCCTTCGATGTGTTTGTAACAATCTCTTTGGATGAACCTTTCGTCAAAGGTTGCGCGATATTCTTCTTGGACTTTATCCAATCAATGGAAATAACGCCAATTGAGTTTAGTTATTTTTAGCTTTAACTATTATAGCTTGGCTAACACAGTATATAGATATAGCTGGCACAGGCCTATGCCAGAGAGGAATGTCTTCTAAAAAGCATCTTAGGCTCTCAGCCCCCTCTCGTGCTTTATCTATCGCAATACTCTCAGATTCCATAATGAATTGAGCAATATATGTATGTTTGGAAATCTTCCAAAACAAACCTTCCTGCTAGAGTGAAAACATTTCCACTCGTAGACTTAAGACTCCTCTGAGTCAACTATCCAGTTTGCATCACAAAGTCTCTCAAGGACAGCAAGATACCTTTCATAAACCAAACAAAAGGTAATAGAGTATTTTAGGTACCGTAATACTCTACTAAGTGCATCCCAATGCTCTTGCTCTGGACAACAAGTATATCTACTTAACTTACTTACACTATAGGCAATGTCTGGACACTTACAGTTCATTAAATTCATCAGACATCCTATAACTCTTGAGTATTCAAGTTAAGATACTCCACTATCCTTAATTTTCTTGAGTCTACAAGAATAATCGTACGGAGTACAAGCAGGCTTACAATCACACTGATTGTATCTCTTAAGCACAAAATTAAACATAATGAGAATGACTAATACTATAAATACTAGATTATCTTCTAATCCTCATCCCTAAGATTACATCAACAGGGCCTAAGTCTTTCAAGTCAACGTTCTCATTCAGCGCATGTTTTTTTTTAGTGGAATTAATTACATCTAAGTTTGTATTAAGTATAAGCATATCATCAACATACAAGCATACAATCACACATGCATCCTTAACAAGTTACTTGTAAATATACTTGTCAGATTCATTAACTTAAATCCACTATACATTATCACATGATCAAATTTTCCATGTCACTATTTACGTGCTTATTTTATAAACCATACAAAATTTTGTTCAACTTACAAACTTTGTCATCATAACCTTTCACTACAAAGTCCTCAGGTTGGTCTATGTAAATTTCTTTATCTAATTCACGATTTTAGAAAATCGTTCTTAACATCCATCTGATGTATCTCTAATTTGTTTATGACAGCAATAACAATTAGCATCTCAACGTAAGTAAATCTCGTCGCATGTGAATAAGAATCAAGGAAATATACACCTTCTTTTAGTTTATAGCCTTTAGATACCAACTTAGCCTAATATTTTTCTACAGTTCCATATACCTAATGTTTCCTCTTATAGACTCATTTACATCTCATGGTCTTACTCTCTGGAGGTAAACTATAAACCTCCCAAGTCAGTTTCCGACGGACTGAGTCCATTTCACTAAATGAAGCTTCTTACCAGAATGGGGTTTCAGTAGATATCAAGGCTTCTTTACAAGTCCGGGGCTTATACTAAGCTAGGCATGTTATGAAGTCGGCTTCATAAGAAATCTAGGGATCAACAACACATCTCTAATCAGGTACAGATTTAAGAATAAACATCTTCAAAGAACTCAGCATCCCTAGATTATGTAATCGTAATCACACCAAAGTCAGAAAAAATCACACCAAAGTATGAAAAATTAGAACACACAACCAAAAATATATATGTAGAAGTATACTCAGAATACCTTATATGAAGACACAATCAACATTTTTGGTTTCTATCTACTTCTTTTAGGAAGACGAATGGCAAACTTAGTCAAACACCCCCACACTTCGACGCATTCATAAGAAGGTCATCTACCTATCCATAAATCATATGGAGTTTTATCTGATCCTTAAGGGTACTCTATTCAGGATATACTAGTTAACATGACTGCCTCCCCCCACAAGGCCGCAGGTAATCCTGAACTAATCAACATGACAATTATCATCTTCTTAAGGATACAGTTGTTATGTTCAAGGCTTCTAATTGGTTTTGAACTTCAAGTTTATACATCTTAAGGCTTCTAAGGCATCATCCTTATCCCTAAGCAAGTATACAAGACAGTACCTTGTACAATCATCTACGGATGTTATAAACCATCTTTTACCACAATGATTTTAGGTTGAACTCATGTCATCTAGGCCTAACTGAATTAATTATAAAGGATTAGAAATTACTCTGAACATTTGTGCTAAAAGGTTTTAAAGCAAATTTGGTTCTTCACAGATTTCACTTTTGTGTTCAAATTCCAAACTAAATTTGGGTACGCAGCCTATGCTATCCAGTTAAGCATTGACTTATAAGTTTACGGTTACAAGCTTACCACATAAAACAATCAATCACATAAAGAAAGCACAAGAATCAACTATGTTCACATCATTAGTTTTTTCCGTTAAGCTTATATAGACCCAAAGTCCTATAACTCTTTCTTAAAAAATAACTGCCTTGTTACAACAAGTTTTCCAGAAAAAATTAAGATATTAAATCTTTTTCCATCTACAATAGAACAAGATACAAGATTCTTGCATATGCGTGGAACATGAAAACTTCATTCAATGTGAGAGTATTACAGATATGAGCTTCTGCTCGACCTTTTCCTTTTATGCAACCTCTATTGCGGATGAGTTACTCAAAGAGATTTTCTCGACATCCCCTATCCTCTGATAGGAGGTGAACAGGTCTCTGTTTCGACAAACATTCTTGGTAGCTCCAGAGTCCACCTTCTAGTCTCTCACATTGGTTGTTAAAATAACTTCAGACATCATGTCAATGAACTCGTTCTAATTTGTTTCAACTAAATTAGCATTAACTTTCTACTTATTAAGGTTTTATGTTGTCTACACTTTATTACCGTATGGTCCGGAATTTTACAAACATAACAATCACCCTTAATTAAAGTAACGCCGGATTCAGTTTTACGAAACATACCTTTCTTATGAAGACTACGGTTAGAGTTGTGTTTGATATTCCCGCCTTTGTCAGCTTTGGAAGACTTGTGTTCATCCACATGCGCCTGGTAGCCATGTTCCTTTTCAATTTCATGTCACAATCTTCGTTTATACTCTGACCACGGACACGGTAATTTCCCAATCACCTAATACACCACATCTCACAAACCTTAGTTCCGAAACGGAAGATAAAATATGAGTTTTGAAGATAATATCTAGATTTACAGGCTTCGTTTGAACCACCATATCAAAAAACTCATGATTACCCCATAAAAATTACTTTAGTTAACAACAAAAGTTTGCCCGTCAGAATTTTTCAGGAACATTTGTCTATTTTGTAAAATATCAAAACAAATACTTTTACAACTCCATAAATTCTGAAATTTTTACGTGGGTAACTATCAGGATGTCTACTACGTTGTGTCAAAAGGGTTCATCGAAATTCCTTCTAGGTTAAGAGATAATCTCGAAACTCTACAGCTGACCAAAAAATTGTTTTTGTTTTTCACTCCACAATTAACATCCATGATTCACAAACCAACCAACCATTTTCGATTATTACAAATTATAATGTCTTAAGATTGTTGGGTGCAATAATTAAAATAAAGAAAAAATAAAATAAGCAAAAGTTATTGATACTTATCTCCTTTATAAAGGAATTGATCGATTGACGAAACGAACGAGCTTCTCATATCTCCACAACAACAACAAGGAAAAACTTTGGAAAAACAGAGTGAGTCACGTGTTCAACACGTTGCCCTTAAGACATTAGCGCCCGGCTACACTCAAGAGTGATGCTATAGCCCTCACAGGACGGATATATCCAGGATAAAACACCCTATTACACCTACTACTAGCATATGTAGTAGATGCTTAACTTGAACTTGGCAACTCCGAAAAAACCGTTAAGGAAAATCGCGAACTCTTAAGAAACGCTATAAAATAATTTCCCTTAGGAGTCCCTCTAAAATATAGAGCAACCCCTTTCCCATAAATTTTACAAATATAGTGAATTTCTTTATATAATGGAATAAAACAATTTAAGAAGTGGAAACTCCACAACGTGGGACTAATAAGTTTATATAGTTTCTTAAAACTAGTAAAAATTAGAAACTCCAGAATGTGGGACTAAAAAGTTTCATTCACAAAAGAAAACAATAAATTATAATTTTTTATTAAAATTTTAAAAAATTATTTTTTTATTAATCGTTTTCCAACAGAAAATCCTTGCACACCTCGTAAATTCTTGATTTTTCGATTCCAAAAACTAAATATTTGTCAAAATGGCTTCTCTCAAGCAGTTCTCCCTTACCTATGTTGTCATTGCTCTCATTTTTGGTGTTATTTTGGCTTCCTCACTTACGAACCTAGTTAGTAAGTTCGCGAATGATTCGCGAATCATTCGCGAATTTTTCCGTATCACGAATTTTACCGTCTTATTCGCGTACGTTTGCAACTCCGAACCCAAGTCGCGTATTATGTGGCATTCCCGAATTATTCGCGAACCATTCACGAATTTTACGTATCCCGAATGATACGTTCGCTTAAACGACTGAAGAGATTTGAAGGTGAAGGTGAGAGAGATCTCAAACTCACTAACCAAGCATCTAAACCACCATACAACGTCCTCTTGGATAACTAATGTTGTATATATTATTAATATCATCATATTAAGTTTAGTTTTTCTTTAAATAACTCACACATATGCATAAAAATTGGTCTATGACCTTATAAATACAAATTATTTGTTATATATAGATACCGAATTTTCAGAGCCGAACTCACATTTATAAATCGAATTATACACGTACGTATGCCGTTCCGAATTACTGACGAATCACGTCCCGTTGACCGAATTTTGGACCGAATCTGGATTTTACAAAACCGTATAATACTCGTACGTTTGCCGTTCCGTACGTTTGCCGAATCCCGAATTGCTAACTAGGCTTACGAATGCTGGTAGAACTATGTACTTAATTTTTTATCTATTAAATTTTGATTGGTGTATAAGTTTATTTCAATTGTATGGTTCCATCTGTCAGATTTGCATACTTTTAACTCGGAACGATTTTACCAAGAAAAGATTCCATTAATTAAATATATAACAAACTGGCGCTAAATTGAGTTTTAAGAATATACACAGTGATTATGTGCCAATGCAGACGGAGAACTGCAACAAGATACTGCTCGAACTTTTAAGTGTCGCGCGACGAACCAGGTATGCAACGGAGGTGACGACTGTATTCCTAAATGTAGCCAGCTTGGTTTCCGTCAAACTAGCTGTACTCCTTTTAGATCTGATCCTTTAGGAGATAAATATTGCTGCTGCTATTAATCAATGCAAGCGCCATTTTTGTGATCACTTGCGCTCATGAAGTTGTAGTTTTTATTTTGGTTAATAAGGCATTTTCTTAGAATAGAAGATGAGTTGTTGTTCATCAGGCATCTTCAACGTATCAATTAGTATTATTTGGAACAATCGGTTCTTTTCATTTATTATTTTGTGCTACTATCATCTCGTGCGTTCCATATATACCTGATTATCCTTGTATTTTGCAAGCTTATTATATTATAACCCCAACTAAACCAAAAATAAGGCTACGCAAAGACCTTTTGGTTCCACGTAGAACGCTTAATTTACCGATAACAAGTCTAAATTTGCCTCACATGTATGAATGTACGGTGAACTCATGCTAAGCCGTTTTTATGAACTGCATCACTAAAAAAACGCAACGGTCACCATTTGCGCAAAGGATCACTACCATCACGAAATTAAACTCGGAACTGAATCATTGCATCCTCGTTTTCTGAACTTGAAGATTTAAGAAAAATGGAGAGATGTGTCCAGAACTACTTAATATCAAGTCCAGGATCATGTATCCCTAGCAAGAAAGATATTTGGCCCTGGTGGCACACAGAGTTGGTAAACGGCTTTCCGGTTTCCACCACTACATTCGTCCCCCGTTGATTCTTCGAACTGTAGGTACGACCAAATCCTTTATCGAGACATGATAGCCGAATGGACATTATTCACATCCTAAACCAAGACGCTATCTTAAATGAGATGGCCAACATTGCTAACTACGATTTCTGGATTGTTTAAACCGTCAAAACCAATGCTCTCACCTGCCGCTCCATAATTCTAATTCCATATAAGTTGCATCGGCCCTCGTCCATAATATTTCTTTCCGGGAGATCATGGCAGGGCTGTTCCTGAAAATAATTTGTCCCGAAGTGAGCGAATTTTTTTTTGTCCCTATACAGGGACGTACATTATATTTTCTTATGTAGGCTAGAATGTCAGTACGTCACTAATATGTAAGGCGGTCAAAGGCCGCGGAAAATTTTCTTGAACGAATCACATATTTAGTTTGGAACTCTGATTTACAAATGTAATACTACCACGGAAATAGACAATTAATTAAAGTGGTAAAAAAATAATTAAAGTGGAATAGCCCATTTATGGAATATACTTAAAGTGGTAAAAAATATTTTTTTGTTATTTAATAAAAACAAAAATCTACTTTAAATAGTATTATTTTTTTAAACTAGCATATGGTGATCAGCTTGGAGAAGAGAAAGGAGAAGGAGGCAGGATTGGGGAAGAAGATGAAGGAGATGGAGAAAGAAACTAAAAACATATCTATTGTGGTTAAACTATTTGCATAAGTCATTTTCAGTCCTTTAAATTTATATAAATTATAATCTAGTCCATCTTTTCTTTTTATTTAATAAAAACCCCCCATCAGAAATGGGCTTTTTATTGTCCCAGGCCTTTGTTGCCTGCAGGTGGGGCTTTCCCTGCTTGCCTATCAGGCCCGGCCCTGGACCATGGACAGAGTGTGTTATTGTGATAAGTAGGCCTGGAAAGACCAGTTGTATTGTCTGCAAATTACGTACGTACCAGGGTTGGGGCCAGGTAGAATATCGAAACATGGGTGCGCGTAGGGGTGTGTAACGGACGGACGGTTGCGGATTAGGGGTCACCCGTAACCGAACCGTCAAAGTTGCGGATTTGCAAAATTGAACCGTGACCGGCCCAATCACCCGCGGATTTAACCTTTGCGGATCCGCGGATTGTACGGGCCGGTTGCGGATTAACCGCGGATTTGACCTAGTTTTGATTGTATTTGTTGGGCCTAAATTCAGTTAGTGTCTTAACTTAGTTTTGATTGTATTCAGTTAGTTAACTTAGTTTTGATTCTATTTGTTGGGCCTAAATTCAGTTAGTGTTTTAAGGACTTTACTTCTTTCTCTTTGGGCCTAAATTCATTTAGTTAACTAAGTGATCAAAGAACTTCACTTCTTTCTCTTTGGGCCTAGGTTCATACTCAGGTAAGAAAACTTTGCTTCTTTCTACGGTTGCGGTAATCCGCGGTTTTCAAATGACAACCGCAACCGCATCCGCACCGCATGCGGATTTGAGAATCCCACCCGTGTCAGGCCCATACGTCTTACGGTTTGGGTGAAATCCGCAATTTTACGGACGGATACGGGTTAAATCCGCGGTTACGGTTTTTATGCTCACCCCTAGGTGCGCGTTTCCACACCCATCCCAACTGGCTTCTTAGCTTCTTAGTCTAGCTGACATCCTTTATGGTTTCTTTGTATTAATCCAAAAATAAAATAAAAAATCTAAAACTTATGCACAAATTTAGAAAATGAACATTTGGTGATCAGGTTTGTGTAATTAGAATTTAGAATTCAATTATGGGCATGTCAAGTCTTGAATGCACACAATAAGATTTTACACCACATTAAATCAATGCAAAATTAAATGAAAAACTAGATTTTGTGCCCGTGCTACGTCCAGGCAGCTTCTCAAACTTGATTCACCAATTCAATCTACAACTACAAACTACAAATGCAATGCATCAATGTCTCTTACTTTGAACCATATTTTGTATTTGGTAAAGCTTGGCTTCGCCTCGCCTCAGTCCCGGTATGATTTGGTAAAGCTCGGCTTCGCCCAAGTCTCCATTTGATTTGGTAAAGCTCGGCTTCGCCTCGCCAAAGTTCCCACTTAATTTGGTAAAGCTCGGCTTCGCCTCACCCCAGTCCCGATAAAATTGTTGTAACTTGCAGGTTTTTGTCTTCTTGAGTCGAAGGATCGACCGACAATGATGTTACTCCGGTCAAAATTGCAGTTCAACCTTGATCTCTAGCAATCTACAATTACGAAAGAGAAGAAACTAATAGTTAGAAAGTCGGGAAAAAATAATGTCACCGCTGCATCCAAAATTGTGGTTCCGCCTGGAGCTTTTAATATTGCCAGAAACTAATTGTTAGACAGTCGGAGAAAATATTGCCTGATGCAACAGTTCCTGTTATCTAAAAATGTCCAACTTTAAATGCACCCTGGTATTCACCCTTGTAAGTATATAAGGATCCTTTAAAAAAACTTGTTGGTGCAAGAAGTCATTTTATTACTCCCAATTATCGGACTGAAAGTACATCTATTAAAATGTATAATGTGGGACATAACTTGAATTAACTGTACCATTCTTCGGTTGACTGAGATATACTTTTCAAGAATAATTCAAGAATCGCCGAAGAACTGAAACATCAATTTTATCATATAAACTATCAATAAATGTCGGTATGATTTCTATTTCGAATTTTTATGACTGAACTGCACTTGAATAGACATCCCTGTTTGTTTACCTGTAACAATACATATAAGTCCATCCAAGTCCCAGCACATATAGCCCATAGAGAATTGGAAATTGGTTCTCCGTTTTTGATTCACATATTTTTCGTTTTTATTGCTTTTGTTAAATATAATGATGTTCCGCCATTAGCAAACCCCATTGGGTGCATATGAGAGGAAGTGCCAACCCAAAATACCATCATGCACACGATGATTTATCATTCATTTAAATAATTTGCATGGTTGGTTAAAACCAATACTTCGTAGCAAACCAATCCACGATACTGACTGAACCATAACCATCTAACATTGCACAATCAAATTAACCCCAAACTACAAATCAACAGATTTCCACACAGAAAAGGAAAGCTAATAAATTTTAATACCAACGGTTAATGCGAAACCACCACATATATATCTGATGGATGGTTTTAATTAAGACCTATGATGGTAACTTTGTAACATTGTAATGGCAGTTACCAATGAGCCACATAAACACCAGAGTGGGTACTTTCATAAAGTACGCTTCGACCCATGTTTGTGATAAAAGTTAAAACTGAACTTACACAGACTTTAGGCCTTGCATATGATTACGTAACTGACACATCGGGATTTTGCACTACCCAAATGTCATGAATGAAATCATAATCCAAAAACTAAAGCTATTAGTAGTTTTTATGAAAAAAAATGTGGTAATAGATCATGAAAATGGTGTGGTTCCAAATTAAATAATTAACAAAGTAAAAACTTTTGAAATTGAACAACTGCAGTAATTAAAAATCTATCTTAGAAGGAGAGGATTTCCTTACTTGAGGAAGTATTCAGATATGGTTCCAGTCTTCTAGGACCAATGCAGCCAAAAATATGCTTAGCGATGTAATATTAGAAAAGCTAAAAATATGAGTTGCAAGACCCGTAATTTACCATACTATTCAGACCAAAGTAGAGCAGTACTGTATGAATCAAATTACTTAACTACTTGATATACTTAATTGTTTCATACCCTCATCGAGTCAACTAAAGATAATCAATTTCTAGTCAAAAGGTACAGGCGACTCCCTAACATAATTTTACCAAGACACTGAGCCAGGACAAACAACTAAGCATTTACTATTAACTTAATTCTCTTAAATATTTGTCGCATCAAGAGAATGACTCCTGCTCAAATCAGTATGTGAGCCTCATTAGTAGAGGGTATCACATTACATTGCATTATGTTGCAGAGCTCGTAATAAGTTGTATAGTACTTTGCCGTAAGTATTTCAAAATATTACAAAATAATATTAATCTGTTTTTCATCATAAACTATTGAGTAATCTTATAATCTCTTAATAAAAGATGCCGAAAAATTCAATAGCTATGTGTGGAAAAGTGAAAAGAAAAACTTAGAAAACTTGCAATTATCATGCCAAAGATCGTAGCAGCAAAGAAGCAATAAAAATAGTAGCATAAAGTAAACCCCCAAAATAATGAAGCCAAACAGCTACGACGGAGAAACATGTATTATCCCTTCTTGCATACAAATTGAAGAAACATAAATATACGCAGAAGAAACATAAATATACGCAGTATAGAGAAATTAAGGCCAAACATGACCATGTGTGCATCCCGTGTAAATCTAGTCATCCCTCTATTGTAAATAGAGAAAACCATATGACGATATTCTCACATATTTTACAATTAGCAACCATGTAAATTTAAACACATTGAAGATCCATACCGTCTGATATCTCAAGGCACTATCACTTCGCCGTGGACAACTTTGAAAGAAGCCTGCAGAATCGGCAAGAAACAAACCTTATGCCTTGGTTCTTTCATATTAAAACAAAGGAAACTAAAGAAAAACAAAAACGAAGAGAATCGCGGGGTCACATAAAAACAAACAATTTTGCTGCGCAAGAGGAAACTATCATGCGTGCAAGAGAAAAATAATTTTTTCATTTACAAAGACCATGGATGCCAAAATATCCATCTAAAATTAGACCAATTACACAGAAGTAGTATTGTGGAGCACAGAACTGAAACCTTATAATTTGCATGCCCTTTCTATCCAGGGGTACATAAAATCTCAATGATTGTGGATATACTTGAATAGAGCAGAATGCAATCGCATTTATCGGAGAGTAGATCATTCTATCCGACTCTGACTAAATTCCTCCATCTAGAGTCCCATATCTGCTTTCGATGGCCACCTATATCAGAGAGGACTGTTTCCTGCCAGCTTTCTTTGTTCACAGTATGACGATGCTTTCAACGCCCACCTCTCCAGGGTCTCAAAGGTGCAACATTTTGTGGCCTGCATGATGTGTTTTTACTTTCAAAACTTAAGATACTCCAAGGGAAATAATTAAGAAAAATATAAAACAGTTAAAATCTAGCTCACTCAATTATAGTACCTACCTTAAGCGCCAAATACCCTAGCCCCTATGCACATATGCGATAGTGGAAATTGAATTAATGTCCCTCCTTTTTATGGGCTTCATAGATATCCTTATCATACAAGAAATATATCCCTCTCCATATAAAAGTTCATCGGGTCCATTAACATTTATTTTTCTTTCCACATTTATCCTTCCTTCTTTAATCCTCGTCGAACTATTTCACTTTTCCTTCCAAATCTAAAAACTGTACTTTTTCTTCTCTCTCATTCTATTTTAACTCATCACCCGCACCTCTGCAACAACCACCACCAGCTCCGCCATCACAAACACCGCCACCACCTCCGCCACCATCTCCAATTCGAACATGTTCGTAATAACCTAATTTCATTTGAGAAAGAGAGTTTTCAGAGGAATAATTGAGAGATGTATAAATTCTGGCTGGAAATTAGTGGAAGAATCAGCTGAGATCGAGATAAAATCATTATCATCAACAGTTAACCATTAAGATTTAGGAGAGATCTCATCTTAGGATTCAATTTCTGTTAATTTGATTTTTTTTTAGATTCAGATCTACGAATTTAGGACTAAATTCATAAAATCAAGCTTAGATTTCAAATTATAAAGAGATTGTTCAAATTGATTTCATTTGTTTTTGTTGTAAATGCAGTTGCATGTGTTAGAGGTACTAATATTGTTGATTGGTGAAGTAGATTTGGAGTCGGGTGCAATGTTGCTAGTGACAAAGTTGGAGGTGGTGCTGGTGGAAGTGGAGGATTAGGTTTGGAGAAGGAGATGCTTTTGTATTGGTGATGGAATTGTGGACTTGGTAGTGGTGGAAGTGGAATAAAGTATTAATTTGATCTTATCACTATTGAACCTAGTGGTACCAAATTTCTGTCAATATTAATTTGATCTTATCACTATTGAGTACTGTCAATATTAATTTGATCTTATCACTATTGAATCCTAATGGTACCAAAAATTTTATTAGATGTCTTGTATGTATCTACTTGTTGAATTTTACTTCTTAAGGCAGTAATATTAATATTATCTTGACTTATGAATTTCAATGGCTTATCTTAGGTAAGGATGCAGATATTAAACTTTATGGAGGAACATAACGGCCAAATATTGAGCTTGATCTGGATGTTCAGAGACTTGTAACCTGGGTGCTTTATGAAGGTACCATTCCTTCTTGGATCTTTATAAAGGTACATAAGGTTACTTTATAATTGTAACACCTAGAAAGCTTAATCTCATATTAACAAAGTAGCTTTCATGTATATGCACATGTAGACGATAATTGAATTTTTATGTAATCTAAACAAGGCAATCTAGAGTTCCCAACCAAGTACTCTTGATTTCTTGATTTCTGAAGCATTGGAATGTGATGATTGTTGATTTTTAAAGCCTCTTGGGGTATGTAATTAGGATTCATGATTAGTTTATTAGACTAGTTTTCTTTGTTTTTCTATCCAATTTGTATATGTAGGTTTGAACTGTGAATTTCCAACTGCATATTTTGGATATAACAAACTATATAAGTGATTATATAGTTTTTCAGTTGATCACAAGCTAGGTATAGTGAGCAAGGATTTCGGTACTGCCAAACAAACTAAAATGTTGTTTTGGTGGTGGGTGTAAATTTTGTTGTAATGGAGGTGACAGTGGTGGATTTGTTGTAGTAGTGAGGATGGTGGTGGTGATATCAATGTTGTAGTTTATATGATTGAATAGATCGACTAGAGACATATTTTTTTCTTTGTTGTTGTTTATATGTTTTTATGGGATCAATTGTTGTTGTTGACCCAATTTTTATGGGATCAACTACGGTTGTTGATCCATTTATGGGATCAACTCCTGTTGTTGACCCCATTTTTTATGGGATCAACTATTGTTGTTGATCACATTTATTGGATCAACTCCTGTTGTTGACCAATTTTTTATGAGATCAACTACTGTTGTTGATCCTTTCAACTAATATTGTTGACAATATTTCCTTTGGATAAGTATAATCATGCTTGTAGTTTAGATCATGTAATTTTCTTCCAATGTTTAACTTGTGGTGCAATGGTAGCATGAATGACTCCATGTCAGATGATGCGTGTTCGACTCACGCCAAGTTCACTCCATTTACATGGATCAACTTTCATTGTTGATCCAATTTAGTGGATCAACTACCATTGTTGATTCCCTAAATTGGATCAACTTCTACTGTTGATCCTTTTTTTTTTGGATCAACTACCGTTGTTGATCCCCTCAATTGGATCAACTTCTACTATTGGTTTTATTTTTATTTGGATCAACTATTGTTGTTGATACAAAGATATCTGAACTAGTGGTGGCGGTGGCGGTGGACTAGTGGTGGTGGCGGCGACAGACTAGTGGTGGTGGAGGACTGTTGGTGGTGGTGTAGGAGTGGTGGTGAAATATTAGTGGTGGTGGCGGTTGGTAGGTGGTGGTTGTTGAACGGTGGTGGTGGAATGGTAGTTGGATGTTGGTGGTGGTGGTGAAGTGGTAGAGGAAGAAATTTATTCAATTTTAAAATAATGAAAAATATTACTCCCTCCGTTCCATTTTACTTGATGTTGTAGAGTTTTTCACGCATATTAAGAAATAACATAAAGAGTAATTTGTTTCCAAATCTACCAATATTAATAGCTTTCTAAAAATTTAAAGCATCTAGTTTTTAGTTTTTATATTTAGTGTAAATTACGAATCCCGTTATAATTTACTTGGGATAGAGTATTTATTCTCTATGGAGTGGATTAAAAAGTTAGATTAATTATCCATTTACTAATTTCAATGAAAATTAATGGTATGATATGAATCCAATGCAAGGGCAAATTAGTGAGAATTTAGAAAAAATATCTAAACACTCATCTATTTTGGAACATAAAAAAACCCTAAAATATCAAGTAAAATGGAACGGAGGGAGTATATGGGTGAGGATATTAAGGTAATTTAATTTTAAATGGATAAGGTTATCAAAAAGTAGGGACATATTTATTGTTGTATAAAGATATATTTATTGGGTGTCAAAAATAGGGACATATAAATAATATACCCAACCGGCAGTTGGTGCCGGCGTATTCGATAAAAAATGATCAATGTCGGCATTGTTGGTGGGAGTACCCGTTTCCTGTGCACCTTCTAAACAAAGTCGACAAACGGTAAGATTGGGGGATACAATGTACCGGCATTGAAGAAACTATGAATACCATGCCGGTTTTGGTTGTTCCGACATGGTATTCATAGTTATTTCAATGCCGGCATTTTGTTTTCCAGGTGCATTCATGATAAATTCAAATTTACACCAGGAGAAGATTCAACATAAAAGACATGTTTATTGCTGAATGAAGACTCACGATCATATTTTTTGTCACTAATTTCTTCGAAAAGATCATGATTTATCCAAAATGATAATGATTTATGTTAATCATTTTCAAACTAATCAATTAACATAACTAATTATGATTAGCCACTAAACCAGACTAATGAGGGGTAGATTAGGAATTAGTATAACTACATGGATAGGGGGTGACCTTGATTTACTATTTAAATCTCGTTTTTGTCTTTTAGTTGTATCCCCCAATTAGTATTTTTATCCCCCAATTGCGACTTCTCCTATTGATTTATAACATGATTATGTATCTCTTGTTAAAATTTGAGAATTTTCTACGCAAATTCACCGTTGAATGTTCCTTGTAATTTGGATTGTGATTTCTGAAATTCTGGACAGTTTTGTTTTGCTATGGTTTTGATGTTCTTAGGCAGTCTTAATAATGTTAAAATGATTTCAGGTCTTAACAAAAGTTGTAGATAAATATATTATCTTTCATTGTGCTTTGGGTTTGGTTAATTTGAGGCTAATATGAATTTATGGTGAATATTTTGGTAAAATAATGTTATCTGCCTAGATTTTGTAATGCGTTTGTAAAATCAATATTTTTTGATTGAGCCGTTAGTTTCATGTCAAATTTGGATATATTATACATGATGGTGTCAGTAATGTTCATCTAAAGTTAGAAGGCGATTGGATCAAGTTATCTATATGAACCTTATAAAATAAAATTCTGAAGTTCGTGTGTTTGTTGAAATACTTAAAAGAATTATAATGTTAGTTGGGTTGTGAACTTATAACTTGTTGATGAAATGGTTCGCATATCAAGATGCTTATTGTATGATAAAATTATTTCAAAAATAATTGGATGGATATGTTAGTTCGGATGCAGGTTCCCGTACCGAGGATATACGGATAGGTGGGGCACGACCCAAGGATACTCGTGCAAAAGTAGTGTGTATTTATAAATGAATGGATATACTTGTTCGAATGGTGGTGCCCGTACCGAGGATACGCAAATAGGTGGGGCACGACCCAAGGATACTCGTGCTACGGTAGTGTGAATTTATAAATGAATGAATATATTTATCTGAATGGCCGTGCCCGTACCGAGGATACATGGATAGGTGGTGCACGACCCAAGGATACTCGTGCAAATGAGGTTTGTGATCCCGTGCCGAGGATACACGGATAGGCGGGGCACGAACCGAGGATACTCGTGCATTTAAGAGGATTTGATAGATTGTGAGTTTAGTTTATGAATATATACATAATTAAATCCTTGAAGTTACACCATATATTCTTGTTGTGCGTACTCTCTTTGATTGGTTGACATTTTTGCTTATATTTTGAGAAAGGGAGTGCATTCTATTGAGCTGTCATCTCACCTCAATTGACATTCCTTGCAGATTTATGGAAGTTGGAAGTGGAAGCTAGAAATGAGTAGATTAGTGATTGCATTGTTTTCTTGTATTGTTTGAAGCATAAATCGAAGTAAAAGAATATTGAAAATGTTTTGAACGATGTTTAATGTATTCATATGCTTCAATTCAGGTATAAAAGTTTCAATTATGTTTGGTATAAAAGTGAATTAGAAAAAATAAATATATACATAAGTCTCTTCCCGACCCGTAACGCTTCGAGTTCGGATCTCTATATGGGTTTGACCCTGGTCCGGAACTCGGGGTGTTACAGCCGTGGAGTTTAGAGCTCAACTACACTTTCTATCCTAGTCCGAGACTTAGCTATAAGTAGACTAGAAATTAAGACTTATAGTTTTGACAACTAAACTTGACAAACAAGCTTGAGATAACAACGCTTGCGAGTTCGACCGAGCAGTGCTCTAACAATCTCCCCCTTTGTCAATTTTAGTGACAAAACTATCAATACATATGGAATACAAAATAAATAAACTTTGCAGTTTCTCATCCACATGTTTGATATCCTTGGTTCTTCAACATTACTCGATTCATCACTTCCAAGTACTCCAATGATTCCAAAGATATTCAATGCAGCATCATCGTTGTTGAAGATCCTTATCCATAACAATGAGAAAACGAAAGCTCTCAATCATTGTTACATAGTCTCATAGTATTATCACACAACATCAAAGTTCAATTGTATCACAATTTTGACAACAATACTATGGTGATATGTATCATTCCCCCTTAGTCAATACTCCATCTCAGATGGAAACCACTCCCCCTTACATAATGATCTCAAAACCACATGCATTTGTAGGGTGAACTACACATTAATTCTCCCCATTTTTGTACGAAAACTAGTGGGATCCTAATGAAATTTCCATAGAGACACTTCATGACCACAAGAAAGCACATATCAATTTTTTAGATGCAATCATATAGACGAAACTAAATACATTCATCAAGGAGTTTATAAAGATACAAGATAACCCCTATAATATTCTACAACCGCACTCCCCACAAAGATTTTGCAATTAAGCACAAGTTCGATTAAGAACTCTCTCCCAGAAAATGTCATTCCCCAAAGAACAACAAAAGCGATCTTACTTTCACAAGAGAATAAGGATTTCTTTGGACATTAAGAAATTACATAGAAAATGCATTTGTATCAAAAAAAAAACTCAACTAAATCAACCACAAGAGAACCCATAATTAATTTAATCGAAAATGCTCACTACGGAGCCGCACAGTATATGCATAAAAATATGGATCAGGGAAGATCAATACTGCTGAATAAACAAAGATTCATTTTATTCTTTACCACCATTTGCACAATGACATATAGTAGACTTAATCTTTGTAAACAAAAGCTCATCCTATCTTCCATCAATATTTACATAATGACACAATAGGCCTTATCTTTTGTTTTGTCAAAAGTTCATTCAATCTTTTATCAATACTTGCATATCGACATATGAAGGACTTAGCTTTTGACCATGTACGGGACAATCATAATTCACAGACGCAAACACACATATCGCATAACAAATTGCAATATATAAAACCATAAAGATTAATACTACAAAATCATCTTCCAAACAAACTTTAGAATTTAAATAAATAAATCTAAAAACATTGAAGATGAAAATGTTGGACATAGCTATGTGTACTCACAATAATGGCTAATCCAAACCCTAGTTATCCTTCTTAAACAAAACAAGAATAAATTCTCATAAGAAGTTTTCCTAGATAACGCAAAACAGTTTCTAAATCAAAAATTGATAGGGCACGAAAAACTAATCATCATCTTCATCATCGGAGACCATAAGAGTGGCTTGGATATTATCCATGTCATCATTGTCTCAAGATAGTAGATAGATGATGAGTGCCAAATATTGTATATATTTATCCCTTTTTGTTGGCATTTAACTCATCTTTTGTGCAGTAATTCTACATTTTATCCCATATTCTGTATTTTCATTGTTTTCAAGAATAAATATTTTTCTTACTTAATTTTGCATTTTTAGGTAATAAATAAAGTCTGGATAACTTGCGGAGCGGAAAAGAGTTGAAGAGTAGTGAAAAGCCGGAAGAAATTACGCAAGGAAGCCGCAAAGAATGGAGCGCACGTCCAAAAAGCTAGGAATGGGCTCAAGAAGGAAGAATTGTTCTTAAAGAAGATATGGGCTTGGCATACCCAAGGCCCAAAACCCTTACCCAAACCCATTTTCTATAACCAAAACCGCCTCCATCTTCAGCCGTCGGATTGGATCCATCTCATCATCCGATGGTCGCTCCTTCATCGCGCATCAAAATCTGAAGGTCCTGCAAAACACCATAGTGCCTAAATTCCAAGCCTCAGATTAGATCACATTTAGATCCTACGGTCGCTTCTTTGCCTGCGCATCAAACCTCGATACTTCCGCTTAACACTACAACACCTAACTCCATCTGGCGTCGTTAATTTCGTTGTATATCTGCATCCAACGGTCGCTGCCAGCATCTTCACTTTTATCCGTTAGATCAATCTTCATCTCCACACCCCACGGCTAAGCATCGCAAGACATCGAAATCCGATGAGCCCGCCTCACACTAGAACAACCTAACCCTATTCCCATCGCCAAACACCCCCTTCTCCCAAAAACATCGAGTTCTTCTCCTCCACTCCGTCTGCAGAGAGATGCTCTGCAACTCCATCACCTCCACCAGCTACACCTCGCTGAACCACACCACCCTGCCATCGCCACTTCCACCAGCTCCAACAACCACCCTATCTCTCTACCTATCTATTCCATCAAGCTCTCCCCTATTCTAATCCCTAGGTAAGAGACTGATGAGATAGATCGAGCTAGAGAAGCTAGAAAAGGCATGGGAATGAAGCTACAATGTCAAAGGAAGAATGGGTCGAGTTTAATTTGATGTTGCTACATCAAATCAGGTAAAAATCGAGAACCCTAACTTCTGTCAAATTTGAGAAATTTTACCAAAACCCTAATTTCGACTAAGAGAGAATTGAGAAGAGAGAGTAGGTAGAAATAGGGTATGGGTTAGACCCATTTCCCTAATTTCTTGAAAACCTAATTTTACTGTTTTAAATTTGGGATTTAGGGATTTGGGTGAAAACCCTAATTTGTAATTTGAGGGAAATTTCTTTGGGTATAAATTGAGGACTGTGGTGTATGTAATGGGCATGCTTGGAATAGCCGGCGTCCAGGACTTTCATGTTCTGTGTAATTTCAGTTTTCTTTTACAATATTTTTGTTCACTGTTTATCCATTTTAATGTTTTGATTTTCTCCATGTTATGTCACTGTGATGGTGTTATGTGTTGTTCCTGTTATGAACTCCATTGTGTTATGTTTGTTCTTTGCTGTCACTCCCATACCCCTGTTATGCTATGTTTCTGTAAGCTTGTATCATGTTCTGTATATGTTCTACTTTTAATTTCCTGTTTATGTTTGTGTTCTGTTTAATGTTAATGCACCTGTTATGTGATACATGTTTAGTGGAATGCTAGGTTAGAGCTTTGAAGCATTGATTTGATTGAGCAATGGAAGAAATTAGTGCTCATAGCAAGCTAATTCTCTTTCCATTCCATTTGTATGCCTAGGATGCATTGTTTTGATTGAGCAATGGGAGAAATTAGTGCTCATAGCAAGCTAATTCCCTTCCCATTCCATTAGTATGCCTAGAGCCACTGCCTTGGCCCTGCATTGTCATCACTGTTAGCTTCACCATCTCCCCTGCCCTTGGCTTAGGCCTTGGTTCCATTGTTCATTGCTTGTAGTTTCCCTTGCTTTTGTGTTGTCTGTCACCTTCCATTGTTTCCTGTTAACTGCCTTTGTGCCTCATTGCCACTGTTACCTTGGCTTAGTGCCACCATTACTTCACTGCCATCTCTTCTTTTCTCCTTGTTCTGCTTCTGCTGCTGCTGAAGCCACTGCTGCTGCTGAAGCCACTGCTGCTGCTTCCTCTCCAAAGCCCAGCTCACAGTTCACTTTCCAAGCTAAGGCTTGTCACTGTCAAGCCCAGATCCCCGGCAACGGCGCCAAAAACTTGGTGGACCCGGGGATGTGTAAAAATTAAGCGTAATAAAACGGGCCTACAGTAATAACGCAAGTGCACGGTCGTCAGTTGTAGCTCGTGCAAGTACGGGTCGATCCACATAGACTGGGTGTGTTTTGTAGTGTTTAGCTATTTTGGGTTCTAGTTGCTATTGTTGGGCTTTGGGTACCAATGGGTTATGATTAAGCTTCTGTTTTGGACTATGGGCTTGTGTGATAATGAAGTGCTTTGGGCCTTGGGCCTTTGAATGATTTTGGAATGAACTGTGAACTAGGCTTTGGCCTTAAACTTAGGCTTGGGCTCAGTGAACTGAAATTATCCTTGAAGGCACTGGGCTTGTGATGTGATTTGAGCCTTGGGTTGAGCTGGGCTTTCACAGTGAATTGGGCCTTAGCTTTTTGGAGTGAGCTGAGCTTTGGGCTCAGTTGGATGGGCCTTGGGATTAAACCTGGGCTTTTAGCCTTTGGTTTCAATGAATTGAACTTGGGCTCAGTGTTGAAGTGAGCTTTGGGCTCAGTTGGCTTGTATGAGGATCTGGGCTTGACAGTGACAAGCCTTAGCTTGGAAAGTGAACTGTGAGCTGGGCTTTGGAGAGGAAGCAGCAGCAGTGGCTTCAGCAGCAGCAGAAGCAGAACAAGGAGAAAAGAAGAGATGGCAGTGAAGTAATGGTGGCACTAAGCCAAGGTAACAGTGGCAATGAGGCACAAAGGCAGTTAACAGGAAACAATGGAAGGCGACAATAGAGTAGATAGACTTTTGAGTGATAGATAAGTTTAAGTCTCCACATACCTTTTTGTCGATGAAGATCCACCAGTTCCTTGAGTAGTTCTTCGTCTTTGTATGATCAACGTCGTGGAGTCTAGAACCCAACTACACTTTCTATCATATTCCGTGACTGAGCTATAAGTAGACTAGAAATCAAGACTTATATTTTTGACAACTAAACTTGACAAACAAGCTTGAGATAGCAACGGTTGCGAGTTCGACCGAGCAGTGCTCTAACAAGGTCCGTATTATCCTCACAAAAAATCTGTCTACAACTCTGTGCCTACCAACGAATGACATATATACCAAAATAAGATTTCTTGAGTATATTATAGTTGTTCAAATTAAAAGATTTTCATACAGATATAAAAGTTAACGTTTATCTTCACTTAATTATCTCTTCCCATATATATTGTACCGTGATCAATTTTTGGTTTTGCACGAGCCAGGAGTCGCCCTGGTCTTACAATTATCTCCTTGGTGTCACAATTACTTGTCTCATCTTAATTATAGCATGTTTATGAATCTTCAATTTCTGTCAAGTTGTGTCGACCAACGTAGACCAACAACCGTAACACTATTGATTAAATTTTATGAAGTGATTTACAACTGCGTAATGGGTTTGTGATAAGTGTATCAAAATCTACCATGGAAAAAGACAGCCATAATCTAATTTCAAATCTAGTGGAATCAATTGTAAAGAAAAGAATTAATAAATCCTTTACATCCAAAATCCGTTTAAAAATTGTGGTTATCACAAATTATGAAAATTGACGTTTTAAGTAGGCTGATAGTGATACGCCAATTATCACTCAATTGAGAAAATTGGAACTTTCAATGAGCTGGTGGTGATAATCGCAATTTTTTCAAAATGTAATTGGTTGCAATAAAATCAGCCATAAAATTCAACTTAATCACTTTTACGATATTTTTGTAAATCTTTGTGTGTCTAGAAAAGAGATGAGAATTGATGATATACTACCAAATTTGAAATTTACTGTCCATTTGATGATAGTGGTATTTTCACCGGCTGTTAACTGTGAAAACTGAAGCTTTCAAATATACATAAAGTGAAAATTTTAAATTTCACGTGAGACAAATATGAAACTTAATCTAACCTTCTTGACCTTGTCAAAGTTATCAATCCGTAATAATTCATATTTTTTGTCCAAAGTTTGTGATCTAACCTTCTTGACCTTGTCAGATCCCTTGTAGTAACTTATCAATCCATCCCATGCTCTTTTAAATTCTTTAATGTAGATAACTCTATCCATGAGAGATTCATGAATACCTTGATGAAGAATATATGTAGCTTTAGAATTCTTCTTTCTGTTTTCAGTTAATAGAGTTTGCGCAACTCCTTCAAGTATTATTCCTTCTGCTGGTTCTACATAACCATCTTTCACAATATCCCATACCTATTGGTATATGAAAATATTCTCCATCTGCAACCTACAACGTTCAAAGTTTTTACCTTCAAACACTGGTACCTTAATCGAACTTAAACTCGTCATCTTCTTCAACTTAACAACTCATACCCACAGCCCTAGAATCTGATACCAGTGCTCTGATATCATATGTAGAAAATCTGATATCAAAGACTTAATGAAAGATTAAAGAAATAAACTCTCAAATACTTCTCTTAATTGATGTAATTAAAACTTGCATCTTAACAACATATTTGTATGTTTACAAACTTGACTCTCAAGTAATAAATACTTTCCTAACATAATCAAACTCTAACAAAGACTCTTCTAGAAAATTCTCACGTAAACAACTTCTAAAACAAGTAAAACTTGCATCTCAAGTTTACTTCATACATATGGTACCTCGTGTCAACAATACTTGTTGATCCATTCACATAATGTCAACTGTACCAGTTGATCCAACCATACTCTGTCAACTCTCATAGTCGATCCATATTGTATCAACATACAGTGTTGATCCCTTCTCTCTTATTCATAGTATCTTGGATTATTCTTTAACATCCTCCCTTAAACCAAGATACTCTTTACTTATCATTCCCAATTTTCCACGCAAGTAAATGAAAGTGTTAGACTTCAAAGACTTGGTGAAAATATCATCCACTTGATCTTGACTTTCACAAAACTCCACAAATATCTCCTTGTTACTTAAAAGCTCTTTGATGTAATGAAACTTAATATCAACGTGCTTACTCCTTCTATGAAGCACAAGATTCTTAGTTAATGAAATTGTAGACTTGTTATGATAAATTATTGTTGTAGGTGTCTTCTGTTCTTGAAATAATTCCTTCAACATCGTTCTTAACCACACAGCTTGTGTAGCACAGTTGCTAGCATCTATATATTCAGCTTATGTTGTAGATAGAGCAACAACTTGTTGTTTCTTTGATGGACAAGAGAAAAAACCAGTTCCTAACTGAAATTCATAACCTGATATGCTCTTTCTTCCTTATGTATCACTATCCCAGTCACTATAAGTAAATTCAACCAATTTTGGATCTTCTGAAACATTATAGAGAATTTCCAAGCTAGTTATTCCTCTAACATATCTCAGAATACGTTTTGCATCTTTTAAATGTGATTGTCTAGGTTCTTCCACAAACCTACTAACCAATCCAACTGCATACATGATATCAGGTCTTGTAGTAGTCAAATATCTCAGACATCCAACAAGACCTTTAAAGTCTGTTGATTTCAAAATTTCTCATGACCCTTTTCTTGTCAACTTCAATCTCTCCTCTACTGGTGTTAAGATTGGATTACAAGTATCCATATTGAAACGCTTTAGTGTTCCTTCTGCATATCTTCGCTGATTGATGAAAATTCCTCTTTCAGTTTGTTGTACTTCTATGCCCAGAAAATATGACATTAAACCAAGATCTGGCATCTCAAAATCCTTCACCATATAAACTCATTTAACACCGATAGGTTTCTTTCTTGGTGGAAGTGTTGTCAATTCCCATGTGTCGTTCTTCTCAATTGACTTCAGTTCTTCATTCATAGCTTGAATCCAACCTTGTTCTTTATATGCTTCTTCATAAGCTACAGGATCAAAATCTCCAAATAATGCACAGTTCACTACATCCACATCAATATCTTCATCATCTCTAGATATTACATAATCATTCAACCTAGCATGTATAACATATTTTCTTCTTGGTCTTGTAGTTTCTTGTTGTGGTATTGCTTATGTTCTTGCTTCTTCATGATGTTCTTCAACATTGTCTTGAGTTTGCACTTCTTCTTCAACTACAATTGAAATCGTTCTGAAAACAACAGGTGGATCAACATTCCTTGTTGATACAGTATGTGGACTAACATTCCTTGTTGACCCAGAATTTGTATCAACATTGTTTGTTGATCCATTATTTCAATTCCATTGTGAATCTTCATCAAATATCACATCTCTGCTTGTAATTACTTTTCCTATTTCTGGATTAAATAATATATATCCTTTGGTTACTGATCTATGACCAACAAGAATACACTTTTCACTCTTGTCATCCAACTTCTTTCTAATTTCTTTAGGTACATGTGCATATGAAATACACCCAAAAACTTTCAGATGTCTTACACTTGGTCTTATACCTCCAAGCTTTTTATGGTGTCATATTATTCAAACTATTTGTAGGACATCTTTTGAGTAAGTAAATTGTTGTGTCAACTGCATATCCCCAGAAATTCTTTGGTAAATCTTTTGTTCTTCTTATAGTTCTTGTCATCTTCATTATAGTTCTATTCTTTCTCTCTGCAACTCCATTCTTTTGTGGTGTATATCTAGCTGTTAACTGATGTTGAATGCCATGTTCTTCCTTGAAACTATCAACTACAATATACTATTTTCCTCTATCAGTTCTTAATATCTTGATGCTCTTACCAATTTGTTTCTCAGAATAAGCTTTAAAACTTCTAAAAGCTTGAAAAACATCACTCTTCTGTCTAAGTAGATATACCCAAGTTTTTCTATAGCACCACACAAGTGATGTAACTTCTATAGGACCACACAAGTCACTATGAATGATCTCCAACTGTTGTTCAGCTCTTCTAGCTTTGTTAACTGGGAATGGATCTCTATGCTGATTTCCAAAGATACAAATTTCACATCTTTGTTCTGGAAGTTCAATGAAAGGTAACCCTAACACCATCTCTTTCTTTGCCAAAGTTTGTAAACTGTTGAAGTTTACATGTCCCATTCTCTTATGCCATAACCAAGAATCATTATGTACACTACTGTTGTAGCAACTTTCCTTTTGATGTTGAATATTCAAAGGAAATAATCTATTTTTGATCATCTGTACTTTTGCTATCAACCTTCTTCTTCTATGTCTGATGAAACAAAAACCATCGTAAATATTCATAGAGTATCCTCTTTCAGATAGTTGACCCATACTCAGTAAATTTTGATGTAAACCGGGTACATAAAACACATCCATGATATATTCCTTTGAAACATTCTTAAGAACAATTCCAATTCTTCTTTTTCCCATAACTGGAATTGTAGAACTGTTACCAAACTTCACTGTTGATCTAACAGACTCATCAAACTTATCAAATAAATCTTTTCTGCCACATATATGATTGCTACAACCAGTATCTAAGTAACACTTAAGTTATGGTTGTTCTTCTGCTGTATGACATGCAAGTAGCATGTTTTCATCATTCTTTTCTTCTTCTTCTTCTTTTTCTTCTTCTTCTTCTTTTTCTTCTTCTTCTTCTTCTTCTTGACTTTCTACAATATTAGCTTTGAAGTTTTCCTTATAGTTATTAGCTGTTGTATTTCTAGGATTTTTACACTCAACAGAAAAGTGTCCAAAATCTCCACAATTAAAACACTGAATTTTTGTTCTGTCAACTGGTTTTCTTCCTTGATAACTTCCAGTATTAGATCTCCCTTCATTGTTATATCTTCCTTGAAATCCTCCATCATTAGGTTTTCCTTGATTACTTCTCCAGCTAACTTGACTCTGAAGTGCTTCTTCAACTTGTTTTGCAGCAATTTTTTGCTCTAGCAATCTTTGTTCATAAGCTTGTAATGATCTCAACAACTCATAGAAAGTCATAGTTGCAACTGTGTTGCATTCCCCTATAGCAGTAACCTTTGATTCAAATTTCTCAGGCAATCTTCGTAAGATATTCTCAACATTGGTTGAATCTTCTATAGTATCACCATTAGCTTTCATCTCATTGACAATATTCAGTGTCTTTGATAAGATCTCTGATATTATTTCAGTAGTCTCCATCTGCAATAATTCATATTTTCTTTTCAAAGTTGGTAATGTAACCTTCTTGACCTTGCCAGATCCCTTGTAGTAACTTATCAATCCATCCCATGCTCTTTTAACTTATATAATATAAATAACTCTATCCACGAGAGATTCATGAATACCTTGATGAAGAATATATGTAGCCTTAGAATTCTTCTTTCTGTTGTCAGTTAATAAAGTTTGCGCAGCTCCTTCAAGTATTATTCCTTCTGCTGGTTCTACATAACCATCTTTCACAATATCCCATACCTCTTGGTAAGAAAACGAGGTACCTTAATCAAGTTTTGGGGATAATCCAATACCGACTTGATATTGAGTAGTTTTGGGCACATACCTCTTGGTAAGAAAACAATGGTGATTTAATCAAACTGCATATCCCTCGTTTTACCTTCAAACACTGGTACCTTAATCAAACTTAAACTCGTCATCTTCTTCAACTTAACAACTCATACCCATAATCCTAGAATCTGATACCAGTACTATGATATCATGTGTAGAAAATCTGATATCAAAGACTTAATGAAACAACACAAAACTAAACTCTCAAATACTTTTCTTAATTTAACAGCCTATCTATATGTTTACAAACTTGACTATCAAGTAATAAACACTTTCCTAACATAATCAAACTCTAAAAAAGACTCTTCTAAAAAATTCTCACATAAGCAACTTCTAAAACAAGTAAAACTTGTAGATCAAGTTTACTTCATAAATACCGTACCTCGTATATCAACAATACTTGTTGATCCATTCACATCATGTCAACTGTACCAGTTGATGCAACCATACTCTGTCAACTCTCATAGTTGATCCATACTGCTTTCTTCATACTGTATCAATAAACAGTGTTGATCCCTTCTATCTTCTTCATAGTATCTTGGTTTATTCTTCAACAGCCGGTGAGAGCATTGGTTTTCACGTTTTAACAATCTAGAAATCGTAGCTAGCAATGTTGGTCATCTCATTCAAGATCGCGTTTTGGTTTTGGATGGATAATGTCCATTCAGCTATCATGTCTAGATAAAGGATTTGGTCGTACGTTCCGGGGGGCAAATGTAATGGTGGAAACCGGAAAGCCGTTCACCAACTCTGTGTGTCACCAGGGCCAAATATCTTTCTTGCTAGGGATACATGATCCCCGACTTGATATTGAGTAGTTCTGGGCACATCTCTCTATTTTTCTTAAATCTTCAAGTTAAGAAAACGAGGATGCCATGATTCAGTTCCGAGTTTAATTTTGTGATGGTAGTAGTGATCCTTTGAGCAAATGGTGACTGTTGCTTTTTTTCGGTGATGCAGTTCATGAAAACGGCTTAGCATGAGCCTATCATACATATGGATATGGAACAATTGTTATCGGTAAATTATGCGTTCTACGAGGAGCCAAAAGATCTTTGCGTCGCCTTATTTTGGGTTTAGTTGAGGCTATAAGATATAAGCTTGCAAAATATAAGGATAAGCAGGTATATATGGAAGGCACGAGATGATAGTAGCTGTTCCAAATAATACTAATGGATACGTTCAAGATGCATGATGAACAACAACTCATCTTCCATTCTAAGAAAATACCTTATTAACTAAAACAAAAACTACAACTTCATGAGCGCAAGTGATCGCAATTAATGGCGCCTGCCTTGATTAATAGCAGCAGCAATATTTATCTCCAAAAAAATACGATTTCAAAGGAGTACAGATAGCTTGACGGAAACCAAGCTGGCTACATTTAGTAGCACAGTCGCCACTTCCGTTGCATATGTGGGCCGTCCCGCGACACTTAAAAGTTCCAGCAATATCTTGTTGCAGTTCTCCGTCTGCATATTGGCACATAATCACAGCGTAAATTCAATTCAACACCAATTTGTTATAAATTTATTAATGAAATCTATTCTTGGTAAAATCGTTCTGAGTTAAAAGTATGCAAATCTGACCGATGGAACTATACAATAGAAATAAACTTGTACACCAATCATTTAATAGATAGAAATTAATTACCAACCAATAGTTCTACCAGCATTCGCAAGTGAGGAAGCCAAAATAACACCAAAGATGAGAGCAATGACAACATAGGTAAGGGAGAACCGCTTGAGAGAAGCCATTTTGACAAATATTTGGTTTTTGGAATTGAAATATTAAGAGTTTAAGAGGTGTGTAAGGATTTTATATGTTGTTCTTCCCAATATTTATACCCCAAGAATGGATTTTTGATCTTAATTGCCGAATCAAAACACAATATTTTTACATTAAATTTTTGCATTGGTTAAGGGAGAAAAACGTGGTGTAAAATCTTATAGTCTGCATTTAAGACTTGTCACGCGTATCGTTGAATTCTAATTACCGTAACCTGATCACCAAATGTTCATTTTTCTAATTTGAGCATAAAGATCAGAAAGCTTTCATTTTTTGGATTAATACGAAGAACCCATACAAGATATCAGCTATACTAAATCGTTTGACCCCGATGGTAAATTGGTAATCCAATTTACAAAAATTGGTAGGTACGTAGCAGGGGGGGAGCTAGAAATTTTGTTATTGGGATGCAAAGTCTTGCTACACAGTGAGATTAAGCATAAATGTGCTTAGAAGCTCAATTTGTTTTAAGAAATGCGGCTAGATGGCCAGCTGGACTGAGTGTGAAATTGCACACCCATGTTTCTACTTTTAAGGTGGCTTCGCCCCTGGTACGTTTGTCGACCATACTAGCAGTCTTTCCAGCCTACTTGTCGCTTGTCTTCGAGGTATTGACTTTAATCGAGTCACACCTTCAAAGCAAAAATAATTACCAACGTAGTGTTAATAGTTATAAACGCTTTGGGGTAAATAGTTTTGTGTTACTCAAATGACTTCTGTAAACTCGACAGTGATTGGGTCGTGAAGATGGCATACACAGCGTTGAAAATTTGGAAATCTCCATGCGGATATGTTTTCTGATGACGTTAAACCTATCTGGAGAAAGTTAATAGAATACTACGGAACCTGAATTCATCAACTGGAAAACATATACTGAAGAAACATCAAACATCAAACTGGTGACAGGAATGTAATTGTAACTAATTGGAAATCCAGTAATACACCCAAAAGGAAAGTAATCAAGATGTAAGACATGTTTAGTAATATGAACTCCCAAATCTTTATTGATGAATCATATAAAGTAATGAAAGTACAAGTTTTTGAACACAAGGAAACCCTAATCTCACTCTCTAAGCCAAGCTTTCCTCTCCTTCCCCAAAATCCTATCCCAAATACATTGCCCAAGGACCTCTATTTATTGGCCATCTAACCCTAATGGAGCACAGCTCATTTTATCTCGTCACATTCTCGCGGAGGCGCTTTACACTTCGCCCAGACCGTTTTCCATAAAGTTTTTCCCATTCTTTCGCTATCTTCACATGGGCTTGCCGGGACACCTGTCTCTTTTCTTGCTCCATAATTTATCTACCTCGTGACTTATATTTTCAGCCAAGTAATCTTACTTCACTCTTTATGACTTCGTCCTTGATATCTTGTGGGACACCCGTTGATCCTTCGTAGCCCATATTTTCCTAAGGGGTTACTTCGTCCCGAGTTACTATCTCGCACATGGATTTTACTTCGCCAATAAGTCAATTACGGTGACTCTGACTTGATTTGACAAGTCACTGACGAAGATTTTCGGGGCATGGTACAATATCTCTCGGTCGGATTCTCGCGTCTACCCTAAGTCCACGTGGCGGTCTGTATTTTGGTATCCACATTTTGTCTTTTATTATTCTACTCGATCGTGGTGAGAGGGGAATAAGAACCTTCTGGAGTTAAATAACCGTCACTCCTCCCCATCAATGTTCTCCACGTGGTCCCTTTCTTCGTGTAACCGCTAATCACCGGTTCGTATTTTTCGATCGTGGGTATCCAGGTTTGACCAGTCATCCCCATAAATACCCCCTACTCTCAGACCTTTTAAACTTTACCTTCTCCTCTTCTTTTTTCTGCCTTCTGTAACTTTAAGTTTTGTTTCGTTCTTCTTCAATGGCTCCCAAGAAAGTCCCCAGTCCTACATCTACGACTTATGAGGAATTTAAAGTCGATTTTGAGAAGTTGGACATTTCTCTATCTCCTGCGATTGATTCCTCTGTTTCTCCTCCGATTACTGCCACCAAATCCATGGAATTAAATTACCGATGGATCCAGACGGGAACTTGGACTTCTACGAAGATGTTGATAACTGTTGGTCAATTGAAAAAGGGTCTTTCTTTTCCCATGTATAATCCAAAGAACCCTCTTTTTTACGAAATCCTAGTTAAGATTCAGCGAGATGTTTATCAATTATGTGGAAATACTATTCGTATTGCTAATGAGTTTGTAAAGAGATCTAACGACGATCCTTCCAGATTCCACTCTTGGTGCAAAACTTCGTCCCCGCAGATTATAACATTGATTCTTTCTCTGCGAATTACGTCGCCAAGGATATGACCACGAGAGCCTATCATGAGTGGGGTGTCAAGCTTTCTCGCAAATCTTTGGCTGACCAGTCTAAGGCCCTTCTTTTGGATGTAGATCCTCCTGGTAAGAAACGAAACAAGTATCTGCGCTTTTCTAATGACGAGGATTGGATGATGTTTCCTTTGGTAGCCGAAGGTCCTCTACTGTGGGGTTTCGACGATAACGGCACCGCTCGCACGGGTCCTCTCCTCGAACATGCCCATCTCGCGGCGTATGATCCGGGTCGACTTCGCTGGCATAAGATGCCCAACGAGGTCAGTCTTATTTTCCTTTGGTCTCTTTGCCTTTGATTTATATCGTCCCTGTAGGAGAATCTCGCAGCAGTAATGCCTCGGCGAAATTATCAACAACACAACACAACAGTGTCGCAGAACAATTTCAGAAATGACATAATAAACGACGTCAGCTAAATCATGAGAAAAATGTGATGGTCCTGCGAAAACTAGAGAGTTTGCGAGATTAGCATTTGTAAGGTTGCGATAATGTCGCAAGCCATATCCGATAATAAAGGACATATTAGCTATCATCCACTATGTAATTCCCTATAAATAGCCATTCAGTTGTAAAGGAAGGGGAGAGATCTTTTCTGAGGGAGAAGCAAGTAAAGAAGAGAGAGAAAATCTAGAGCAGTGGTTATTCTTGATTCCTTTATCTTTTCTTGTAAGATTGTTCAAAGATTCATCAATAAAATTAAGATTGTTAATCTAAAATGAGTTGAATGTTCATGAAATCTTATGAGCGGTGTAGTGTAGGATTTCCTGCAACTACATAATGGAGCTAGAAACAGGGAGACTGAAGATTGTTGTTGAGATTGTTCAAATCAAGAAAGTGATTAAACAAATCAGTGAACCAGTTAAAAGAAAAATGATTAGAGTCAATGAAGATGACAAAAGATTGGAGTGTAATATGATAACAAAAAAAATGGTTAATGAATTCCATGGAAACATCAAAGAAAGGATACTTAAACGAGATTTTGAAGGAAACAAGGTTATGGTGGTAGAAAAACATCACCCTTGAAAGATTGGGAAAAGCAAAAAATCACATTCATGGCGGCAGAAATACCAAAAGAAAATTTGAACCACACATCTCCATTGGTTATTACAGTGCCTATTACGTGAAAAGAGAAGGGGACAACAACAAAATCCACGGAAGAATGGACGTTGAATAGAACTATAGTCGATACAGGAAGTTCAGTGGATATAATATTTTATCATGCGTTCAAGGGAATGGGATTTAAAGATGAAAAAGTGTCCAGTTCAACATATCTTGTTCATGGCTTTGGAAAATCCACAACAAAACCTAAAGGAGAAATAGTGGTACGAATTCCACTAGGAGAGATCGAAACACACGTGACACTATGCGTGGTGGATATGGAATTTCCATATAATATGTTGCTAGGAAGACCATGGATAGATGCGATAAAAGCTGTAGTATCAACGTTGCATCAATGTATTAAATTCCCCACACCAAATGGAATAGGTGAAATCAGAGGAGATGTTGACAATGCGAAATTATGTCATCAAATTGAAGTAAAGCATTATGAAGGACGAGCAAAAAAGAAACAATTTCGCAGAAAGTTGGAAAAGGAGGCAAAGAGAGAAGAAGAATTTAGAGTGTACACGATAAGGGCAAAAGAAGGCAGGGGAATACCCAGCGAAATTTCGGAAGAAGGAGAAGGACATGTGAAAACAATAAAAGAACCAACACCAATGGGAGAATATAAAGAAGAAAGAACTGTTAACCTTTTGCGAGAATATAAAGACATTTTCGCAGGGAGCATGGACGAGATACCGGGAATAGATCCATGAATTGCATGTCACAAGCTGGAGATTAACAAGAATGTGGGACCATTTAAACAAAGAATAAGAAAAATCGCAACATCCTACCATTCCCAAATAGAAGATGAACTACAGAAAATGTTTGATGTAGGAATTATAAGAGAAGCTAAATACCCAGAGTGGATAGCGAACATGGTCATTGTTCCAAAGAAAAACAAAGGAATAAGGATTTGCATAGATTTCACTGATTTAAACAAAGCCTGCCCTAAAGATAGCTTTCTGTTACCAGATATTCCTCAAATGGTGGAATCAGCAGCGGGAAATGATAGGGTATCATCTTTAGATGGGTACAAAGGATATAACCAGATCCCTCTCGCTAAAGAAGATCAAGAGCATACTGCTTTTTTCGCCCCTAGAAGTTTAAATTGTTACACGAAAATTCCATTTGGTTTGTGAAATGCGGGAGCAACATACCAAAGAATGGTAGAGAAGGTGTTCGCGAAATGGATACACAAAACATTAGAAGTATACGTGGAAGACATGTTAGTAAAGAGTAAAGAAGCCAAAGACCATGTACAAGACCTGAGGGAGATTTTTGAACAAATGCGGCAGTATGACATTAAACTGAATCTTGAGAAGTGTACCATTGGAGTTGCATCGGGAAAATTTTTAGGGTACATTGTATCAAAGGAAGGAATACAGGTTGATCCAGAAAAAGTGCAAGCAGTTCGTGACATGCCAACACCAGCAACAATAAAAGATGTACAGAAGTTGAATGGACTTTTAGCTTCACTAGGGAGATTCATTTCACGATCATCAGAAAAATGCAAGTATTTTTTCGATATACTCAAGAAGGGTGCGAAATTCAAATGGACTGATGAATGCGAAAAATCTTTTCAAGGGATCAAAGAACATCTTATAAATACATTTATTTTACAAAAAGAAGAATCGGGAGAAGAATTATTAATCTATCTTGCGACGACGTCGCACGCATTAAGTGTCGTGTTATTGCGAATAGACGCAGGAGTGGAGAAACCCATCTATTACATTAGCAAAACTTTTAATACTGCCGAGAAGAATTACTCAAAGATTGAGAAGCTAATCTTAGCATTAGTTTATGCATCATTTAAGCTCCGCATATATTTTCAAGCGCACAAAATAAAGGTATTAACAAAAGTACCAATTGAATCAGTGATGAAGAATTCAAAAAGATCAGGAAGAGTGGAGAGATGGAATGCACAAGTAGGCCACTTTGATATTAAATATGAAATTTTGTCTTCACCAAAATCACAAGTTGCTGCAGATTTCTTGGCAGAATTTCCTTTAGAAGAAGATGAAGTGGTAGAAGAAATGATGGATATAGAAGAAGAACATGGAGATCCAAAAGACTTATTAACGGAACCAAATAGATGGGAGATATTGGTAGATGCATCATCAAATGGAGAAGGCAATGGAGTTGGAATTGTTTTAATTTCTCCAGAAGGAGCGAAGATGGCTTTTTCATTCAGATTGGAATTCGCATCCACTAATAAAGAAACGGAATATGAAGTTGTGATACATGCCTTAAAGTTCGCAATAGAAATGAAACTAGAAAATGCCAGGATCACTAGTAATTCGCAGCTAGTTATTCGCCAAATAAAGGGAGAGTACATTACAAATGAACCATCCTTGAAGAAATACAAGAAGCTCGTTGAAGAATTGTCAGCGAAAATCCCAAAAATAAAATGGAGGCACATTTCAAGGAAGGATAACAGACTCGCAGACACTTTTGCTTTCTTCTCAAGCATGATGACAAATCCAACTGCGAGATGCATAAAAATACAAACACTTCTGTCACCATCAATCAATAAAGAAGAAGAAGAAGTGAACGTGATGATAATAGACGGTGGAGAAGAAGAACAAACGAACAATATCGCAGATTGGAGAACAGAACTTCATGCATATTTGACGAAAGGAGCAACACCAAGAAATAGACTGGAAGCACACAAGTTAAAAATCCGCGCAAAAAATTATGAATTAAGAGATGGGATGCTATACCGAAAATCCTTTAATGGACCATCACTCAGATGTTTAACACGACAAGAAGGAGAAAAGGTGCTTAAAATGTTGCATAGTGGGGATGCTGGCAATCATAGTGGGGGAAGATCTTTGGCACATAGAGCAAAAATGCAAGGCTATTACTGGCCATACATGCACGAAGATGCAAAACAAATATCAAGACGTTGCGAAGATTGTCAGCGGCATGGAAAGAAAATACATGCACCTGGAGCACCATTGTCATCTTCAACCAGTGTGTGGCCTTTTGGAAAGTGGGGATTAGATATGGTGGGGACATTTTTACCAGGATCTGGACAAAGAAGATACTTAATAGTCGCAACAGATTATTTCACAAAATGGACAGAAGTGAAGGCAGTACAACATATTCGCGACAAAGATATCTTTACATTCATATTCGAAAATATCATTTGCAGATTCGGAATTCCTGCGCAGTTGGTATCTGATAATGGGAAACAGTTTGAAGGACAGAGTATAAAAATGTTGCTTAATGCATTTAAGATAAAATGTGGAAAGTCTACTCCTTTGTATCCACAAGCTAATGGGCAGGCAGAGGCAACAAACAAAAAAATTGCAGATATATTAAAGAAGAAATTAGAAGGACATCATAGAGCATGGTGCGAACAAGTACATAATGCAGTATGGGCTTATGATACAACTAGAAGAGAAGCTACTGGAATGTCACCTTTTTGTTTAACATATGGAGTTGAAGCGGTGTTACCAACAGAAGTTGTTATTCCGACAACAAAGAGAGAAGCTTGGGAGAAAAATCTTAGTGCGGGTTTGATCTTAAGCAAACTTGATGAATTAGAAGAAAAAAGAGAAAGAGCTTTACAACATATGGAGAATTATCAGCGAAGATTATCCCGAGAATATAATAAACGTGTCAAAGTACGCGAATTCCAACCAGGAGATTTAGTTCTGCGAGAGACATCAATATATCATCGAGAAAATGGTGGAAAGGTAGCGAAAAATGGGATGGACCTTACATCATTAAGGAGATAGTTGGAACAGGAGCTTATAAATTAATGCATCCAGAAGGTAGAAATGTTGGTCATAGACTTGACAGACCATGGAACAGATTGTACTTAAAAAGATATTATCCGTAAGAAGCTTTGAGAAGTTACGGATTCTGAAAGAATAGTTGCGAGATTATTCATATCAAAACAAGATCATGATGTGCGAAATTTTCGCAGAGATAATCATAGAACAATGACATAACAGAAAGGGGCGAACCTTTATGACGTACACCCTAGTTCGCGAATAAAATTTCTCAAGAGGCAAATGTAATACCTAAAGTACGTCATATAAGGGGTTACCTGTTGCATGGCTCATGGAAAGGCTACACCGCCACTGGAACCTGAGTCATGGAGATTTGGGGTCAATAAAGCCCATCCAGGAGAGGCACCTTGGATTCTCAGCTTAAGCATATGACTTAGGTTGGGCGACTAAGGTAATAAGGACTCTCCCAAGGAGTGCAGAATCTGATCAAGGCGCCGAGGTACACGGTTGAGTCAAGAGTTCCTGGGGCGTCTGGAGCGTACCTTGCCATTCTTGACAAGTCTTGGCTTATACTGCACTCGGCCCGAAGAAAACCCCACTTAGGGTGCAGTATCGTAACCATAAACCCTATAGGTAAAAGGGATAAGAGGCTGCTAAAACAACTGGTTGTTGTTAAGACTGGATGGGAGGAGCTAACCTTGTATGGTAGAAGTACGCCTCCTTGAAGGGGCAACCAGGGGGTGATAAGGGCGGCACCCTCCATTAGGGAGCTGATAAGTGCCTTAAGACGCAAATGTCATGAGTAGGGCTGCACATGGGTCGGTTTGGATCGGTTTTGGCCTCACCCACCACCCGACCCACTGATGGCGGGTAACAGAAGTTGTCACCCGCAACCGACCCAACAACACAATGGGTCGGTTTTCACCCGACCCATTGTGACGGCGGGTTTGGTCGGGTAGGTGGTGGGTTACCCACCATAAAATAAAATGACATTACATTAACAAGGAACAGAGTTATTGAGTATAACTGTATAACAGTATAAGTGTATAACAAAGTTGATAAAGCTAACAATAAAAAGGAACAGAGTTCAATTGTTCAAAGCTCAAAAGATAAAAGAGTGCATTACTATTGAGTATTGCCTACTATACTAAAGCCTAATATCATATAAAGCGACCAACAGCGAGTCGCTGAAAGCCTGCAAGTTTGTGGATGTTTTACCTCCGAATGGATGAAAGCCTGAAATAAAACGAAATCTGTAAATTAGTTACAGTAAAAAAGATGAACTCAGAAAGATCAAGCTACTGACAATGACCCTTGGCGTCATTACCTTGTCTAAGCCAATAGGAATCAATCATCTATGAGTCTATGACGATAGAAGAAGCAGCAAGGTCACTGAAACTGAATAGCTCTGCAAGCGAAATGAACAATTAGAATGAATGAAAGGGTAGATGAATTTCTTGAAACAAGTAAAATATCTCTGCAAGCGAAATGAACATTTTAGTTTATCCATCCACAACAACAGCAAGTACCAACACTAACTGCCCATCAGTACACCGGACAGTCACTGTAATTAGATGAAATAGTACACGGTAGCTACGCGTGCTTTACAGTTTTATTGTACTTCTCTTACAGCAACGTTCTAAATATAGGATAGCTAGATGTCCTGCCTGCTATTCGAAGTCTTGAAGTGAAAAACCCCAAAAAATCTCTAATCAGTACACCACCTAATCTGAGCATTATCCTTCTAGATACTAATATAAACACAATACCATAAATTGAACATTAACGACCTCAATATAGAACACAAAGTTTAGACCGACATGACATAAAGCTTCACTACCAAAGGACCCCAATAACCAAAAGACCTCAATAACATAATGTCCAAACATAAAGCTTCACAACCCTATTTTTAGGTCGTTAACTTGAAAAACTCAGATGCAAAAAATGATTGCCCTGACCTATGCAAAAAAAATATATACACATCTTGATATTAAGATTTAAACACAAAGAGATTAGACAATTTCAAGCTAAATATGTCGGTGTGCAAAATCAAATATCAGACTTACAAAAATTATTAAGTTCAGTCCATATAAACTTATAAAAATCTCTAAGTTCAGAAATTATACAAAATTTCTATGTTCAGTCCATACAAACTTATAAAAATTCTTAAGTTCAGACCATACAACTTATAAAAACTTCTAAGTTAAGAGATTATACAAAATTTATTGAAGTACACCAATTTAATTCTAACATGTAGCTTCAACTGAGTCCTAGCGGTAGGGTTGCCGAAGGCCTTATGTTAACGACAGAAACGTCCTCTCAACAAAGACAGAATGAGCTACCAGTAGCTTTTGCGATTCACCGCTAGGACCATTTTTATCATGCTCAATGAGATTCTATCAAACTTCACCTAAACAAAATAAAAGGAACCAAAATAAGCAAAACAGTTGGATATACCTTCTTAGTTTTCCTAAACCAACTCTGATTAGTTCTTCTTCAAACTCTAATGAACTGAACTTCAGTTCTTCAATCTTGACAAACCCTACCATGGAATAAAAAAAACATTAGATTCAGATAAACAACAAACCATAAAATGGAAAAGACATATAAAAGGAACCTAAATAATCAAACAATTTCATAGTTGGATATACCTTCTTAGTTCTTCTTAAACCAACTCTGACCAGTTCTTCTTCAAGCTCTAATGAACTGAACTTCAGTTCTTCAATCTTGACAAACCCTAACATGGAAAAATAAAATAAAGGGTATTAGATTCAGATAAATTGAGCGCTGCCCAAACACATAAACATTCAAGAATCTTTTGAATCTACTGATTAAACTCTTCATTACTGAGTTCTAACATAGTAACATCATACCAATTCATTCCAAACTGAAATTAAAAAACAACACCCTAAACAGATAAACCCTAAATTGAAAATTACAAGAAATCACATCATCAAAAAATTACAAGTTTACAACGGTTCCTAATCTTACCTTCCGTTATTGGTGTGCTTCTGGTGATGCCGATGATCCACAAAGCGAATCTGAGACTGAGCGAAGAAAAAAGAATGGAGTTGGAGACTTGGATGGAGATTGGAGTCTGTCTGAGAAGGAGAGAAGACTCAGAAGAGGCCGCGGAAGAGAAGAGAAGGAAAATGCGATTAGGTTAGGTCTTTTACTTTTATACATCAATTCAACGGCTCTGATAATTCATCCTAGGTTAGATCTAAGGGTCAGGAATCCTACGTTAGTTTTGGGCGGGTGGGTGGGTCGGTTCGGGTGACGGAAGTTTCTACCCGCAACCGACCCAAAATAGGTGGGTTCTGGCGTGCCTCACCCATAGTCGACCCATGCCTCGGCGGTTTGGGTCGGGTGCGGGTATTTTTGGTCGGGTACGGGTTGGGTCGGCAGGTTGGATCGGGTATGTGCAGCCCTAGTCATGAGGCTTTTAACTCGCAAGGGTATTAAGGCTTGTCATATTTGTGCAACAATCCTGAAGAGGCAATAATACTAGAGAAAAATCTAAGACGAGATCAATCGGTTTTCGCATGAAAGTGCGAAGACGTCCTGCGATTTCGTCGCAAGACGGCAATGTAATGGGGCTTTATTTTCGCAAGAATATTTAGTCCTATCATATTGTCGCAACATTTCTGGAGAGGAAATAATACAAAAGAAAAAGTTAAGGAAAGATCAATGGGTTTTTGCATGAAAGTGCAAGGACGTCCTGCGATTTTGTCGCAATGACAAGAGGTGGCATAATAAGATCTTTAATTAGGAAGGCAAAATAAGACCACATGACAAAACAAAATATTTATAAGTATTCATAACAGCTCATTTCTTGCAAGAAAGATAATGAGAGGCAAGTATGGGAATCAGTAAGCAAGAGGCATTATCTTTCTCACCAGCAAAATACTAAAAGAGAAAATTATAACCAAAGTTGGTTGAAGAATATTATTCGCAAGAATTAATAAAGATGAAACAATTCAAGAAGATAGAACTAGATAAGAAGCTCATGCTTCAGTATTATGATTATGCTTCAGTATTGATTATGATGCTTGAGTTGGAATTGTATTCTCTCCACCACTTTCATAATCATAATCACTGTCAGCAGGACGAGGAATATCATCATCATCTACTTCCAAAGGTTCTATTGATGTAGGAGTAAGATACTTGGACAATAAAATATCATTTACAAGGACTTCATCCCGGAGATGAACTTGACGAAGAAGTGTTCTCTGATGATTCCTATCTTGAATATCCTTAAAGTAAGCAAGATAATCAAGTCTTCTTTCTGCTCGGTCGCGAGAACCAGTAAGGACAGAGACGAGTAGTGCATTTTCTTTGCGAATTTTGGCATATTTAGCCTCCAAAACATAAATGGAGGAATAAAGATTTTTCTCAGACTCTGCGAAAAGTAGAATACAAAATTTCAGTAAGATGAAGAACTCAAAAAGATATGACAAAGAAAAGATAGTTAAGGAATTCAAACTATTATGACTACCTTCCTTTTGCGAAATAAGGTGTTGATTCAAGGTCTGGCAACTATTCTCCAACGGTCCATCGCATCATCAAATTTATCTCCAACTAAACCTTTAAGTCGAGACTGAAGATTTTTCTCTTTAGAAATAAGAAAGGCATTTTTCTTCGCAAGAGAAGAATAAGATTCTTCTAATTTGGAATATTGTTCTTTAAGTTGATTCGCCTTTACACTTAAAGTTATTCTACCTTGAATGAGTGTATATCTTTCAGCGATAGATGACTTTGTTACCTCTTTAAGTTCATTTCTCAAAGAGCGAAGAGATTGTTCTTGGTCATCACATAATTTCTGGAGGATGCTAAGTTGTTGCGAAGATATCGCCATCTTATTTAAACAAATTCGCTTCTCTTGAGATAGAGTTTTATTCTCATCTGATAAAGATTTCATCCCTAGATTAGCTTTAGTTAAAGAATAAGAGAGGCGAGATATTTCATTACTTAATAAATCTTGCCTCTGAACTAATTGGGTATTTTCATCGGTAAGATTATTTATATGATCAACAGAGTATGAATAGAGGTTATCTAATTGGTTATATTGATCCATCAAAATCTCTTTATCAACACGGGCTTCTACAACAACAGATTCAAATTGATATCTCTCCATTATTCGTTTCTGGTTTAAGGCTTAACATGCGAAAGAGGGATTTCAAGGATAATTAAATGTGGAAAGGATAAAATCATTAGAAAGGCAAATTGAAGACACAGATAAGGAAATCATACCTCTCAGTTCATCATTCTTCTTTCGAATATTGTCGCGATCCAGCGAAACATTCTCGAGCTACTGATTTTCGAGACGAAGATCATTACACTCTTTTTCCAAAGTTGTTTGCGAAGCAGCTCTGTCAGAGCCAAAATACTTACTCAGAATTTCGCAAATACCAGACTTGACAGGATCAATGGGAGACTTCTTGCCATCATCCAAGACCTCAGACAAAACTTTGAAAGCAGTGTCTATTCCTTCCACGGTTTCTTTCGAAAAAGGAAGAGGCTCAGGTAGAGAACTTGCAATGATAGAAGGTTGAGAAACATTATGAATAGGAGGAGGAGATGTTTCATTCACAGAAGGATTAATAAGGGGGGTTTCAATCATTGAATGGTCAGTTGAAGAAATGAAATCTGGGGCAGCCTTTTCGCGAATTGGAGATAATGGTTTAACTTGCGAAGATGTCGCAGGAGATTTAGAAGGGATAAGTAAGTGGAATGGAACAGATGTTTCAACGGTTTTAAGGTGGCGAGATTTCTTGAGAGGTTTGTTGGCATCCTTATCACCCTGTGAATTACAATCCAGATAAGAAACAGAGGCAACAATATTGTTATTAGAAAAGAATAATGTTTCTTACTACCTTCTGATTCGCAGACTTTCTTTTGTTTACAACATCTTATGCTGCGATTTGGGAATATTAGGGTTCTGAACTGTAAATTTGGTGTTAGAGGCGTTTTTGCTGAAATAACAATAGTATGGGAATCACATAAGAAGCATCATCAAATAAATCACTAATCAAGATCAATTTCTGCAAAACCCATAAGAAAAAAAAAAAGAAAACTAACCTCGATGAATCCATGAAAAACACCAGCAAGAAGATTAATTCGTAAAAATTAAAAAGGAAGAAAGTTACGAACAATGAAGATCTACAGAGGGAACAGTATGGAGATGGAGAAGAAATTAAAAAGATTAAAAGAAGAAGAAAGAAGAAAAAGTTGCAATGGCAGAATTTATGGAAGAACAATAGAGTTGCAGAGATAAGAGAATAAAAAGAGAAGAGAAAGTAAAAAGAAAATGGAAAGAAGATTAATAAGAATATATAGAGAAGATTTTTTTTTACTCAAAGAAATAAACATCATTAATACGAAAAGACGTGAGCGGTTGAAAAGCAACTGTTATAGAAGACGTGTCAAGAAATAGATGGAAGAAAGGATACGTGTGATAAATGCAGAATATGAAGAGATGGACAGCTGCGGCATTTCTCACATCGTTCTCTACTTCGCAGAGAAGATATGAGAAGAGGAAAGATGTAGGATCTGAATCTCGCAGCAGTAATGCCTCAGCGAAATTATCAACAACACAACACAACAGTGTCGCAGAAAAATTTCAGAAATGACATAATAAACGACGTCAGCTAAATCATGAGAAAAATGTGATGGTCCTGCGAAAATTAGAGAGTTTGCGAGATTAACATTTGTAAGGTTGCGAGAATGTCGCAAGCCATATCCGAAAATAAAGGACAGATTAGCTATCATCCACTATGTAATTCCCTATAAGTAGCCGTTCAGTTGTAAAGGAAGGGGAGAGATCTTTTTTGAGGGAGAAGCAAGTAAAGAGGAGAGAGAAAATCTAGAGCAGTGGTTATTCTTGATTCCTTTATCTTTTCTTGTAAGATTGTTCAAATATTCATCAATAAAATTAAAATTGTTAATCTAAAATGAGTTGAATGTTCATGAAATCTTATGAGCGGTGTAGTGTAGGATTTCCTGCAACTACATTCCCTTAACGTCCTTGTTCCTGCCTCAGTATCAGCTTCCCCCACCTGGTATGTTGAAGGACCGCTCCAGGAAACCAGTTCAACACAGGTTTGTATCTCGTGGCCTCTCATTTGGTCGTCACCTTCGTCAATTTCTAACTTTCCATTTCTCAGGAGAGTGAGCCTCAAGCAACGACGGGTCCTGCTAAGAACTTAAGGAAACGTCATCGTTCCGGGGTTCCTTCTGCCACTGCCCAGGTATCCCTTTCTTTCTTAACTTTTCTCTTCTTCTTCTTGCGTCATCCCTTAACCTCGTGGATTTCAGGACGATCCTCCCACATCTCACGTCCCACGGCGTCGCCGTCACGGCTTGGATGTAGATGGCTTGACCCAAGTCCATCATTCTTCATCATCTCTACCTCAACCCGATCCTCCTCGCCATCAGCAATCTATCTCATCTGTCGAGGCTATCCCTTTGCGAGGTGCCCCTTCGACTGAACCTACTTCGTCTGAAGGTGGTCAGCCTGCTAATGTAGTGGAGGAGCCTGATCATGTTCCTGACATGAAATTCTTGAGAGAGATTTTTCTCACAACTCGTGGAAATCGCTCCCTAAGATCTGAAACCACTGAGTCCTTGGTCTCCTTTAGCTTTGACGATTTATTAGCTGAAGACCAATCTTTTATTCTGAATGCCTCTTTGAATATCTCCATACAGCAGAATTCCGCCATAATGGGCTTGGTGAGTTTTATAAGTTTAACCTAAGTTCATCTTCTTCTCCCGTGCACCAATTCGCGGAGTTCTCAAGTGCGTCTTTCATTTTTTAGGAATATAATCGCAGCATGTCCCATTTCGTGGAACTTCGGGAGCCTCGGGCACTGATGGAGAAGTCTAGTGCTCGTATCCTCCATTTAGAGAAGCAACTTGCAGAAGAGAGGAAAACCTCGTCTAAACTTCGCCGTGAGTTTCCCTTCCTATGTCATTTTGGCACTGCTTTTCTCTCGATGATAACTTACTTATTTAACTCATTCGTTCCTCAAGACATGAGAAAGAGCTTAAGGACCAGGTCTCTCTCTTATCCCATGAGAAGGAAAATCTTCCCAATAAGGTTTCCACTCTTAAAGAGGATGTTCGATATTTGCACGGGGATCTTGATAAAATGACGAAGGACGCAACCCTAATTGCAAAGCGACTTCGCAGAAATGTTCAAGACGAGAAGGTCAGACTCTTTAATGAGTTCTGTGATTCTCAAGGCATTCCTCACGTTTCTCTGGATCTTGAAGTATTTTCTGATGATGATCCTGAACCTACTGCCAAGGAACCAATTTCTACTGTTAATGAGCTGACCGCTTCTGACGAGGATACTGAAACTGACGAGGATCATGAAGATGGTGATGGCGAAGATACAGAAACCGACGAGAATTATGAAGACGATGATTGAAGATGCATGAACCCCTTTTGATTTTAAATTTTGTTAATGTTGTAACCTTCTAACTTTATTTTGGCTGGGCGCTCCCAATCTTGGGCAGAATGTTTCGGATATTTGTCATCCTGTAAATAATGTATTTGCCTCTTTCTCGCACATTTGTATTTTCCTTTATCTCGTGTCTTTTCTTCTACGATGTTCACCTTCTGTTTATAAATATGTGTTTGCCTTTGCCTCGTGCCTTTGTATTTGCCTCTATCTCGCGCCTTCACCTTTGCAATATTGACCTTTGTACCAAGTATATACTTTCGAAGGACACTGAGTCTTGTGAGGATAATGCGAAAGAAGAATATAAAATATAAAAGTATATACTTGCCTCTTGTTCTTGTTGGGCATTAGATGATCAAGACAGTGTTGCACAAGTCAAATTTTATTTTCACCTTGTTTGCTTAGCCTATTTTAACTTCCTTACGGATTATTATGAGCAAATTTGTGTTTTCCTTGTGACTTTACGAGGTCTTATTGTGCCTCCTAGTTAAGGTCTTATTATGCCTCATCCTTTTTGAAGGATCTTAATTCGACGAAGTATCAGGCGCTTATTACCCTTGCAAGTAATAACCCATCTACATCGCCTTAACATTTATTTTTATTTTTCTCCGCGACAATACGACGAGTCTAGCTATTCCCATGAATATTATCCCTATGACATTGTCGTCTTTTTTGGTCACACAACTCCCTAATCTGGAGGGTGCCATCCCTTTATATTCCCCCTGATTTCCCCTTCAACGAGGTTAACCCTAACATGCATGTTGGTCTCATCCCATACAGTTATTACGACATTCAGTTGTTTTCGTGACTTCTTATCACCTTCGCCGATATGGCTTGGGGTTACAAAGTCACATCCTATGTGCGGTTTCATTGGGATCGAGTGCATCGTAGCCAAGACTTGATATACGTACATGGTCGGTAACACTCCAGACATCCCAGGCACCCGCAGCTCAACCGAATACGTCGGCGCCTTGGTCATATTTCTTCACCCCTTACTGAAGGCCATCATAAAAGCAGCGGATAGGTCTTATTATTTCCCCTAGCTTATCTTTCTGAGAGTTGTTCATGACATGCGTTAGGTCTTGCCTCTTGCACTTTCATGCGAACTAGGGTGCATGCCGTGGATTCCCAGCCTTCCTAGGAGAAGGTTTTAAGTTTCCCTAGAAACTGTTTATTTCGTGAATCTTATTTGCCTCCTAATGTGAGGTCTTATTTGTCTTTGGTTGTTTCGTAAGTATTATTTTCTCAAATATAAGTTGATCATTGAAGAGATATTTTATTAATAAACTTCATTCAACTACAAGTTCTTATTACACTCTTAGCATCATGACTTACACTTACGGATAATATTTCTTGATATACATGGGATTCCAGGGGTGATCTAGCTTTCGGTCTTGCCTTTCGACCTCGCCATATATTATCTTCCCTTCTTCGTCAGTATCCTTCCCTTCGCAATCTGCCAATTCGTACGCCCCGCTTCCAACTACCCTTTTCACGATGTAAGGGCCTTCCCATGTAGGTTCCAACTTCCCTCATGATCCCTTCTGGTACGGGGGAATTTCTCGCAGCACAAGCTCTCTTGGCACGAAACTTCGCGGCTTTACCCTTTTATTGTATTCTCTTGACAGCCTCTGATGGTAATTTGTCATATGCTGTAGTGCAATTTCTCTGTTTGCCTCGAGTTCGTCTAACTTTGCTAGAATCAAAACACGAATTAAGCCCTTTCTCCCATGATTCTCTTCTCGTGGTTGAAAGGATGACTTCGGCATGCAGCATTGCCTCAGCTCCATATGTCAAACAAAAGGGGGACATTTCCGTTGCATCTCGCCTGGTGGTTCTATATGACCATAACACGTTTGGGATCTGTTCACACCATCCCTTGTGATGACCTTCTAGCTTTTTCTTCAATGTGGTTGTTAGCGTCTTGTTTGTAGCCTCCGCTTTCACGTTGCTCTGTGTGGGCATAACGGAGTCGACTTCCCGGATTGTATCTTAAATGCATTGAATAACATTCTTACATTCTCTCCTTCGAATTGCTTCCCATTGTCCGAAACAATCAAGACTGGTATCCAAAATCTACAAATAATGTACTCAAGAATGAAATCATACAAGTCACCACCTCGCGTGTGTTGCAAGGCTTTGGCTTCCACCCATTTCGTGAAATAATCTGTTGCTACTATCAGATACGTCCTTTGCTTTGTCCCAGTTACGAATGGTCCCGCGTAATGCATCGCTAGGAAGATACCGGTCACTATCTGAATGACTAAACAGATACCAGTTAGGGACCCGAAGCCCCACCAGTAGCTCAAATTTCCCGGGGTTGGATAATCTATCGACGATATCTATTCCCCACATGGCGAAGGGCCATACACTCAACACAAAGTTTAAAATTGTGGATGGTGCATCTATCCTTTTCCCAAATCTCTAACATGCTTCACACCTCGTAGAGATATCTTTCGCGTCCCTGTGCATGTATGGCCAAAAGTACCCTTGTGTTCTAGTTTTGAGAGCTAGCGACCTGGATGCGCTATGGTTACTAGCGTCCCCATAGTGAATTGATTTCATGATCTCTATCCCTTCTTTCTGTCATAAGCATCTCATCATCGGACCCCAATACGATCTTATGTACATGATTCCTTCTCGTACCTCGTAATTCGTGGACTTACTTTTAATTTTATTTTCCTCTTGTCTATATCGCGGGAGATCTTCTTTCATCAAATAATTATAGACGGGGGATCTCCAATCATCATTGCTTATTTCCATATCCCCTCCTTCTATCATCATCACGTTGGACTCCCTTTCCTCTCTGCTTACTGAGGGTTGCATTAACCGCTCAATCATGATATGCCCGATTTTTTGATCCTCAATCATTGAGGCTATAAAAGAAAGTGCATCTGCATGTCTGTTATTGTCTCGGCCTATGTTTCTCCATATAATGTTTCGTATCTTCATTGAATATTCTTTCACGAGCTGTTGATACCTTTGCATCACCGGATCAACGACATTATATCTTCCTTCGATCTGACGAACCACTAGATGCGAATCACTGGTAAGTCTTACTTCGTCTAAGCCTATTTCTATCGCAATCCTTAAAGCTTGTATCACTGCTTCATACTCAGTCTCGTTATTTGTTGCTTTGTACTCCAGCCGAAAGCAGAACACTATCCTGATACCCGTGGGCGAAGTGAATATTATCCCTATTCCTCCTCCAAAACTTTTTGAGGATCGTCGACGAGTATCTCCCACCTCCTGGAATGATTCTCCTGTAATAAGTCCTTAGGGTCTGGCCGACTGTTGTCTACATCCATCATTTCCTCTACGCTCTCATCTTCTTCTGAGGGAAATTCAACGAGAAACTTTGCGACTCTGAGTGACTTCGTGGAAGTCTGTACCTCATACTTCAGCCCAAACTGATCAATCTGTGTGTTCCATCTCTCTACTCTTCCTACTCTTTTCGAATTCTTCAAGACTGATTCTATGGGGATTCTTGTAAGGACTTTAATTTTATAGGTTTGGAAATAAATCCGTAACTTTTGCGATGCGTAAAACAATGCTAGTATCAATTTTTCAATCTTCGGGTAATTTATTTCCGCGGAGTTGAAGGTCTTGCTAACGTAAAAGATCGGCTTTTCCACTCCCTCGTCGCTCCGAAGTAAGACTGCACTGAGAGCATTTGGTGTTGCTGCGAGACAAATTAACAGCTTCTCCCTAGGTTCTGGTTTTTGTAAGACTGATAATTTAATAAGGTGCTCATTTATACCTTTCAATGCTTCCTCACACTCTTGTGTCCACGCGAACTTTTCCCCTTTCTTCAAAATGTCAAAGAAGTGTTTACACTTGTCCGAGGACCGCGAGATAAATCTTTCCAAAGCTGCCAACTTCCCATTTAATTTCTGCACATCCTTTATATTGGCGGGTGAGGGCATCTCTAGTATAGCCTGAACTTTTGCCGGATCCACCTCTATGCCTTTGCGAGAGATTATGTGGCCCAAGAACTTCGCCGACTCAACCCCAAAGATGCATTTTTCTGGATTTACCTTCATTTTGTACTTCCTCATTTGTTCGAAGATCTCCCTCAAGTCTTCCACATGGTCCCCAGAATCCTTTGTCCTGACCAATATATCATCTACATCAACTTCCAATTTTGTGTGCACCCACTTTGTGAATATTTTCTCCACCATCCGTTGGTACGTCACCCCTGCATTTTTAAATCCAAAGGGCATCCTTGTGTAACAGTACAACCCTCTAGGAGCGAAGAAAGCCGTGTGTTCTTGGTCTTCATCAGCCAATGGTATTTGATTATATCCACAATATCCATCCAAGGATGACAACCTTTTGTACCCAGATGCCGATTCTACCATCTGGGAGATGTTTGGGAAAGGAAAACTATCTTTGGGGCATGCGGTATTCAGGTCGCTAAAATCAATGCATATTCTTATACCATTGTTCTTCTTGGGTACGATCACCATGTTCGCAATCCAATCTAGATACTTCGCCGGCCTTATGATTCCTGCATCCATCATCTTTTGGAGTTCCTTATCGATTTGCTCATGATAGGTCGTTCCGATCTTCCTTATTCGTTGTCTTATCGGCTTAATTGTTGGATCCATCTCCAATCTATGACAGGCCACCTGTGGATCAATTCCTGGCATTTCCTCCATGCTCCACGCAAATACTTCACAGTATTCTTTCAGAAATTCAACCAGCCTCGCTTCTTCTTCTTCTTCTTCCATCTTCGTCCCAATATTTAGAATCTTGGGTTCATCTTCATTCCCCACGTTTATATCCTTTGTTGGTTCCACCGCAACAAAATTCAAGACCGGTTCTCCTAGTGGTGTTGGTTCTTTTATCGGTTTCACAAGCTTTCCATCTTCCTCGGGTATTGCCCATCCTTCTTTAGCTTTTGCCATGTATACTCTTAGCTTGTTTTACTTCTTCAACTCAAGCGTTTTCTTCTTTCGTTCCTTCTTCCTTTTCAACCTCCCTTCGTAATTCTCAATGTTCTTCTCGTCACATTCTTCCGCATCTTGGCTATTTCCGCGTATTTCGTCGACTCCATTGGGCATGGGGAACCGCAACAATTGGTGATAAGTTGACGCGACTCCTTTTATCCCATGAATCCATGGTCTTCCCATGAGGGCATTATAGGGTGTCTCCATGTCCACCACGCAGACGGTAACCGTTGTCTCTAATTCTCATGCGAAGATTCTCACACGTATCTCTCCTTTTGGCTTCATCGCCACCCCATTCAACCCATATAGTGTATATGTCGAAGGCGTCATGTCAGAATCCTCGTACCCCAAAGCTTTGAACATATGATAAAAAAAGACATCTATTGAACTCCCCATGTCTACCAAGACCTTGTCCACGGCCCATACTCTTCCTTCACTACGTAGGCTCTCTTCTTCTAACAAGTGTTTACAAAGGGTTAAGGTGACCAATGAGTCCATATGCTGAATTCCTCCTTCTGGTGCATCCCGTGCTGAAAATGATATGTCTTTCTTTTGCCATTCTTCTAGCGGTTCTTTCCTTTCCATTGGCAATATATCATTCCCTTCATAATCCACCTTGTATATCCTTGTGAGCACGTTATCCTGGAAGTTGAGGAGATCTTCCTTTTAATGTACTACAGAATTGCATCCAAACGACTTCCTTCCCTGATCTGCTTGGACTTGGTGTTGCTCCGTCAAGTCCCCATAATAATGTTGCGGGGGTAGTGGTAATTCCTGGTCTTCTACGTAATGTGCGAGCTTCCCCTGTTCAATGAAGCGAAGTATGATCTTCCTGACACTTCTGTGATTGTTTGTATGGTGCCCATGGAAGCGGTGATATCTACAGAACTCATGATTCTTATTCCCAGGAGCTGGTTCTCTTCCCGAATTTGGTGGCGCCGGGATTTCCTCAGTAAGTATCACCTCCTCCCATATCCTTTACACGGTTGTGTTAAGTTTTGGAAGTTCTAACTCTGCCCATGTGTTTACCCCTTGCTTCTTTGGTTTTATGTTCTTCCACTGGTATCCTTCGGTTTCATCACTTCGCGGCTTTAGATCCTCTCGCAAGGACTTTTCCTTCTTTCGGCCATCCCTCCTCAGCTCTCCTCCTGGCGTTGTATTCATCCCTGCATGAATCATAGCGGTCAACATTACCTTCTCCTCCATCCGTTGCGTCCTATCTTGATTTTGAGAATTCCCCATTTAAATTCTCAATCTTCGTAACTCCTATATGATTTCATGGTCCATAATCCCTCTTACTGATTCGTCAATGTCTCTTTCTCGCCCCTTACGTTTGCTTTTATCCTCGCGCCTCCTTCCTTCTTCATTCCTGATCTTATGATTTTCTTCCCTCGCTTCCACCATCTTCCTCCTTAGGTCTCTTTCCCGGTCATATCCTTCTAACAGCATTCTTCTCTGCATTCCTCATTCGTCCTCTTCCTCGTAATCTTCATAAGGACTTTCCTTCCGATATATGATACTTTTCCGAGATGAAGTTGTTATTGTTTCTGAATTAGCGTCCTCTTCTTGAGAGATTCCAACCTCCATTTTGCTGCCACGTCCGTCTTCTCGTTTCGCCGGACTGTCTCGTCTTGCCGTTCCTGCTCGCCTTTCCGACCGGTACTTTACTCGCCTCTTCTCTCGACGGAGTGTTTTACTCGATTCGTTCGTTATCATGTCCTTATCACCATCGTCCTTCTCCACCTCATGTAGATTCTTTTCTGCTTCCTAATAGCCCCAGCTTTCACGATTCAGACAGGTTTCGTCACAGATTCATCTTCTTCGGTCGGTTCGCCTTTTTGTTGCCTCATGACTTCTCGTTTTTCATCTGCTACGGATGCTTCTCCTTTCTCTCCTTCCTTCCGGGCCTCCAACCGCCTGCTCCTTCTCACCACCATTAGGGGTTTCGTTTGTGTTGCTTTTCCTGCCATCGTTCAATTCTCGTTGAATCTGATTTTCTGTCTGCCGCCTCGCCACTTCTAGATCTTAGATTTCAGACAAAAATGAGCCACCAAATCTACATAACTTTTCTGCAAAAACAGCTCGCTCGAATCTCAAGCTATTACTATCTCAAAATGGTTTTATTTTCTCTCAAACTCTTAGACGAGGATGAATCCCCAATCTAAGTTTCCCTGTTTCTGGACGCCAAAATGTAACTACTGGAAATCCAGTAGTACACCCAAAAGGAAAATAATCAAGATCTAAGACATGTTTAGTAATATGAACTCCCAAATTTTTATTGATGAATCATACAAAGTAATGAAAGTACAAGTTTTTGAACACAAGGAAACCCTAATCTCACTCTCTAAGCTAAGCTCTCCTCTCCTTCCCCAAAATCCGATCCCAAATACATTGCCCAAGGACCTCTATTTATTGGTCATCTAACCCTAATGGAGCACATCTCATTTTATCTCGTCACATTCTCGCGGAGGCGCTTTACACTTCGCCCAGACCGTTTTCCATAAAGTTTTTCCCCTTCTTTCGCTATCTTAACATGGGCTTGTCGGGACACCTGTCTCTTTTCTTGCTCCATAATTTATCTACTTCGTGGCTTATCTTTTCAGCCAAGTAATCTTACTTCGCTCTTTATGACTTCGTCCTTGATATCTTGTGGGATACTCAGTTGATCCTTCGTAGCCTATTTTTTTCTAAGGGGTTACTTCGTCCTGAGTTACTATCTCGCACATGGGTTTTACTTCGCCAATAAGTCAATTATGGTGACTCTGACTTGATTTGACAAGTCACTGAGGAAGATTTTCGGGGCATGGTACATGATCTCTCGGCCGTATTCTCGCGTCTTCCCTAAGTCCACGTGGAGATCTGTATTTTGGTATCCACAGTAATAGTAATGGAAAGATCCGCTTCCATTACTAAATGGAACCCACCAACTAGCCCCTACTACTCATTGTGTTGTGATGCTTCTTTTAAGGTTGTGAAATCTATTACTTATTTGAATGGGGACTAGTATTCCGTAATTTTACAGATAAATTCATCATGTTGCGGATAACAGTCAATTAGAGAATCTTACAATTTTATTTTGGGACCATGCGATCTCACAATGCACCAGTCAAATTATAATGAATGACTCCTTAAGACTCATATATCCTCATGTAATAGTGATTTAATTCTAATAATATTTTCATGCTTCAAAAAATCGTCGAACCTTGTCGACCCCAAAATGCCCTCAAGTTTATGCTGTAACGTGGAATCGATATTTGGAAAATTTGTGCTTTATGAAGCTCACCCTTTCAATCGGTGGGGCAAGGCTAGCAAAGGGGCACCATTTAATGTATGAGTCGGCGTTGCCCAAAAACTTCGATTTGTGAAGCATTTTCGTTAGAGAACAATATTAGAAAATTCGAATTTTTGGGAAAAAATATAAACGGAGTCTTACATTTTTAATTCGAAAGCCCTTCCCTTGAGGCTAGCGGGAAACTTCATTATTATGCGGGTCGGTTTTTACTTTATCAAAACCCTTGGTTCGCGTCTTGGACCTTTTGGTGACTCAACCATTGTAATAAACTGAGTTTTTTTGGGGTAAAATATAACCCGACTCTCACATTTTCATTCCCCCCACCCTCTCATATTCTACCCGAAAAAGAAAACCATATGCACAAAATTGCCTAGTTGCCAACACAAGTTTAATTGATGCTATGGCTTGTAAAATACATATAAGAAGCAATGGAGTATTGAAAATGCGATACAATCTTAAAGCAACATAATAATAAAAATTGCTAATTGTGTTGGAAAAAAATGGGTTTCACAAAGGATGAATGACACAGAGAAGAAAGTGTTGCACTCCAAAACTTTCAAGGCTTGTATAAATTTCTTTTAGACAAATATTTCTACCCTCCCAATAACAATTGGCGATTACAACAGGTATGCGAAATATTGCCTTCAGGATACAATGAAAGCCCTGCAACGAAAACTGAATTCAAGGTTTGTACCCCTTGATTCAATCAAGAACACACAAAGAGATTTCTGATTTCCGATGATGCTTTTTGAAACAGAGAAAACAGATTGATTTTTCTTATATGTTAAACGAAACTGGGAGAAGCTATTTATAAAGGGTTTTGCACCTGTTGGGACAGGCTGGGGGACGATGCCTCCCAGGACCCCCCTTTGGTTAGCGGCGTTGAAAATATTCCAACAAATTGTTCAAAATCATGCTCATTGATTCTATTTCAAAAACAACGAAATATTCATCGATTCATTCATGATGATAATAAAGAACTCGGTTGAACTAATCTTATATATTCTAAGAAGATATCTTACCAACCAAAACTACAAATTGTTTTTCATCATGAATGCAACTACATATGAGCGAATTGCGCCTTGATTAATAGCAGCAACAATGTTTAGCACCTAAAGGGTCCAACCGATAAGGAATACAAATTCCTTCACTGAAAGATTGATTCTTACATTGAGAAGTACACTCCTTATTTTGGTTGCATACATCCCTCAACACGCGACAATTAATGTTAGGAACTCTATCTTGTGGCAGTACTCCATCTGCATTCCCAAAATTAACATACACTATAATATATTCTTCAAACTCAATTAAACTCCAATCTACTATAAAATAATAAAACCGACTTGTGGTAAATTCTTTGAGAGCCGAAAGTGCAAATCAGACTGGTTCAGTTTGTATACTAGGAAATACAGTAATTTAATTTTGGTATGCATGTTTTGACCAAAATCTTAGTTCGGTATCCAATTCTTCATAAATTAAGAATTGGTTCCTCAAAAATTATGGTTGGTCTTAATAGATCCCGGTACTTGGAAAATTAAAGTTCTTGTCAAAATTTAGGTACCAAAATACAAATAACCCTTGATAATAAACTACCATGAATTTATAAAAACAATGGATATAAAGATAAAAAAAAAGTACTTACCAATAGTTCTACCAGCACTGGCAAGTGAGGAGATCAAAATAAAACCAAAGATGAGAGAAATGACAACTTGGGTAAGGGAGAACCACTTAACTGAAGTCATTTTGATAAATATTTAGTTTTTAGAATTAAAAATTGAAAGAACGAACTGTGTAAGAATTTTGTATGTTCTTTTTCCCAATATTTATACTTCAAGAATGAATTTCTTATCTTTAATTGCCGAATCAAAACATAATTTTGCATGATATTTCACATTTATTAAAGGGAAAAAAGTATGGTATAAAATCTTATTATGTGCATTTAAGATTTGACACACTCATACTGGAAGTCTAATTGGTGAAACCCGTCCAATTATTTAGTTTTCTAAATTTGTTCAAAAACAGTGTGAAATTTCTTTTTTCAAATTAGTACAAAAGAATAAAATACACCCGCTTTGCTTATTTATTTAAACAAATTTGGTTGGCACATGTAATAGCCAGCAGTCCTGGTTTTTTTATATATATACATACAATGACACAACGCCAAAATAAAACGAAAAAAACTACATACTCAATCCAACAGTTTTAGTAGCCGCTCTTCCAGCAACATCCTCAACCATCAAACGAGAAACCCTAATTGGAGGGGAAGCAGTCCCCATGCACTCTAAATTTTTTGTTGCAATCGCTTTTTTCCAAGTAATCTGCAACACAATTTGACTCTTTGTACCTCTGTTTTATTATAATATCTTCAAAGTTACTCTTCGACTATTCAATGTCTTTAGTCAAACCTCTCATAGCATATAGAATATAGGAACCTCTTTCTTACATAGCTGCATTGCTTAGTAGAGTCCCCCTGCTTTAAGATAGTCATAAGTTTTTTTTACTATAATATTTACCTCTGCTTTTCTTTTTATTCCGAGTTTATAACATCCGGATGCTTGGCATGTATTATGTTTTTGCCACATAATGCATCTGACCAATGACAAATATTACATGCCATTTATGTGAATCACATTCACACTCCATTAGTCAAATGGTGACTTCATAAATTTCATCTGCATCACATTCGCCATAAAGTAATACTCCTCAACCCGAGAAGTTCAAATTCTGCTTATTTATAGGATATTTGAATACCGCATAAAAATAGTTTTTCGATTTAATTAGTCTGGAAAGTCAAGAACTAAATTTATAAATAAAAAATAATTTTTTTGAACTTCTCAGAACGAATGTTTATGGTTGACTAACAAGGTTTGGCCTTAAGTATCAGTTCAGTACTTTGGGTCTCCATCATTGTCCAATTGCATCACCTTGCACAACATTTGTTTCCCAAAGCATCTAGTTCTTATACTACCACCTATCCTCACCCTCATTATTATTTACAATTTAAACCAGGATGTAATAAAGCAGGAAAACCATACTTTCCATCCAATTTTTTTTAATTTACGCAGCTTGTTTCCACAGAGGTAAGCACATTTCATCGAAATAAACTCAACCGCTTCCATCAAAAATAAATAGATAAAACTTTTCTTTACTTTTTAATTTTAATTCGATCTTTTGTCATTGAATTAAATGAATTAGGGTTTCAATTGAGTCACTTTGAGGACTAGATATTAACTTTACGATTCTAGTGTAGCTTGTAAATTCTTCATATTATAATTTTCAATGAAATTTTGCTTGTATCATATTCGAAAAACATAATAAACATTTATTCTTTCTCTGATTTAACATGCAATATCAATGATCATTGAGTATATTGTTCGAGACATATCTTTGTTACGAGACAAAAGTTGTATTGCGGAGATATAAGTTTTGTCGCCCAATTAGTAGTTGCATTAACCTACTGTATATAAATTTGTCATATATTTTATTCTGATGATAATACTAATATAACATAATATAGTTTAATCTATGATACATTAACTTTTCATATTATATTACAATATTAATTATCTTTGTTTTTTATTGTTATAAAATTCGGTAATGGGACCATGGTGACAATATCTGTTTATTATAGACTAATTTTTCATACTGGGAAATCAAGTTTTTTCATTCATGTCGCTGGACACAGTTTTTTTAGTTTGTCTGTTGCTATATGAACTTCCCTTAAAAATCCTATAATTCCAGCAAGCTACTAGGTATGATATTCGAGAATTTCATGAGAAGCACAAACAATATTTGAAGGCTGATAATGTTTATTATTGTCACCACAACTTTCTTTCATTACAGTATGTATACTCTACAAAGTTGTGCTGCATTAACTATAACGTTGTCTCTGTCTCATATGGGATGGGAGTTGTTTCTTACATCTCGAGTTTTAGTGGAAAGCAATTGCCATTTTCTGGAGTGCAATGGCATCCCGAACTTAACTTCTCAAATCAGGAAGCATCAGAGCTTCTACTTTGTTCGTTTCTTAATTAGTGTGCCACATGATGAGCTAAAAATTCGCTATGGTGATTGATTCTTCACTCACAAATTTGGATTAATTAGTCGTATGAGATGACGATGTCCAAGTAATGATCATTGAGGAGAAAGATGATTACGAATTTATTTTGAATGTCTAAACTTTACTGCAAGTTTAAGTGTCATCTATAACAGGAAGCAAAAACCATATTCCTCAAGTTTGGAGGCGCCCATTCTTTGTTTAGTTTTCCAAAAATGATCTATTTTAATTCACAAGTACTGTGAATGTCTTATTTTAATTTCATCTACACCTCTACTATTACCTCTATCCAACTGAAAGATTTATAATCAAATATAACACATAAAGAAATTTCATGGTCGTAGTTTGGGAGTATTACTTTATACTTACGTAAAAGTTAAAAGAATCATTATAATAAGCAAAGGCTATCACCATCTTATTGCTCCTTGATCATATGTTTACTATTTTAACTCGTCGATTAAATCATTAGAGATCCAAGTAACTTACTGGTTTTGTACTTCTTATCTTCAATTGATTATAATATTTTTTTTCCATGGTTATGTTGTTTCGTACTAAATGGTTTGAATCAGGACTTGTTACGTTTTTTACTCCCAAGTTTCATAATAATAACATTTTTCGGGTGCTGAAAATTGTTCTAATTTGAAGAATTTAGAGAACGCTGTGAAAAATCTGCATATCTTTAAAGCAGATTTGCTTGACTACAACAACCTCTATGTTGTCATTACAAGATGCAGGGGCATTCTTCATGTTGCCAGTCCAGTGCTTTCAGCTCCTGCGACCAATCCCAAGGTCCAAATTCAACTTTTTGTTAAATCATTAAAATGTTTTATGTAGATAGTTTTTGTTCTATAAATAGTTTCATAATAATAACATTTTTCAGATGCTGAAAATTGTTCTAATTTGAAGAATTTAGAGAACGCCGTGAAAAATCTGCATATCTTTAAAGCAGATTTGCTTGACTACAACAACCTCTATGTTGTCATTACAAGATGCAGGGGCATTCTTCATGTTGCCAATCCAGTGCTTTCATCTCCTGCGACCAATCCCAAGGTCCAAATTCAACTTTTTTTAAAATAATAAAAATGTTTTATGTAGATAGTTTTTGTATGTTTTATATTAATAGTTTTTGTATTGTGACATTTATCTTTGCCGGTTTTAGATGGAATAGTTTGTTCCCGCTTTGAATGGTACATGTAATGTAATAAATGCATGTACTGAAGAAAAAGTTAGGAGGGTTGTGGTCGTATCGTCTATCGGGGTAGGTATGTTGAACCCAAACTGGCCAAAGGATCAACTGATGAATAAGTTGAGTTGTTCCGATAAGGAATATTTCAAAACAATTGAGGTGGGTATACTCTATTAATCAAGGATTTTGACCCCTCTCTCCCTTTCATCCAATAAAACCTTAAAACTTAAGCTCCTTAGTTGTCGTTGGTGTTAGGCCTGGTATTATCACTCCAAAACAGAAGGAGAAAAAGTGAGGCGTGAGATGCAAAGAAGAATGGTCTCGATTTTGTAACCATTTGGGCCAATGTTACAGTCTAAGGTAAATGCTAGTAGCTTGCTTCTTGTAAAGATTCTGAAAGGCATGTTCCCCGTATTCATACTATATCTAGGTAAGTTGTATTAACACTTAAGACAATCATTTTTTATCGATCGATCTAAGTTATCATGTAAGTTGTATGATGAAATCATAAGGGGTCAATAATGACTAGGGAATGGTAGATGTGCGTGATGTGGCTAGAGCAATAATACTATCATATAAGAAGCCGGAAGCAGCAGGGAGATATATGTGTTCTGCATATATGGCCCAAACACAAGGTTTAGTCGACAAACTGAAGACAATGTATCCAAAATACAAAATTATTAAAGCTGAGGATCAACCGAAGATGAAATGTGAAAAGTTGCAGAATTTTTGGGTTGAGAATACATAACACTTGAAAAAAGTCTTGTTGACTCCGTTAAATGTTGTCAAGAGAAGGGCATCTTTGATTGTTTGGCTGGGGGAAAATCCTTCAAGGTCTTTGTATCTCCTGGAATTACTGTATTATTTTATTTTGTATTTCTCTCTTAATAAAAAAAAAATCTTTTCTAATTAGTGTTTTTAAAAATATGGAAATTAGAATTTATAGCTTATTCCACCACATTTATAATATAAAATATTTCAATAAATGTATTTTCTTTTTTTATAAATATCCAGAATTTCTGAATAAAGTTTTATTTAACAAAAACTAGAAAATTTTCCTTTTTTCACCTTATGTAAAACACATAAGCCTTCTTCTTGGGAAAACCAGTTTTCATACTCGTCTCTAGGCCAACTGGCGCCTTTCACACTCCATGTTGAAAGCAATGGCAACCTTCAGCATGGTAAAACTTATTATACTAGTCAGAATTCTTATAGGTGTCTCCTTAGATTTATCCGTGGGTCAATCTATAATATCGTTACAACAGAGTTTTTTGATCGTATAATCATCCAGGCCGGTATAGATACGAGGAAAATTTTAGAATTGTTATTAGTAAATTCTGTAGTCTGCTTGGAAACAAAAAGTCTTTCGTAGACTTATTTCAGGTTTAGTTGAGGCTATAACATATAAGGTTGCAGAATATAAGGATAATCAGTATTCAAGTATGAAAAACATGAGCACAACATAATAATGAAAATAACTAATTGTTCTAAATAATACTAATCCATATGTTGAAGATTCCTAATGAACAACTCATCTTCCATTCTAAAAAGATACCTTGTTAACCAAAACAAAAACTGCAACGTCATGAGGGAAAGTACATGAGCACCATTAATGGCATCTGCTTTGATTAATAACATCATCAATATTTATCTCCAAAAAGATCCGATCTCAAAGGAGTACATATAGCTTGATGGAAAGAACATTGCTCATATTTAAAAGTACAGTCGTGACTTCCATTGCATACATCCCTCGGCATTTACAAATGGACAGGTAATCGTTTGACCTTCACTGATTATTGGGCCAATGTTACATGCTACAGTGAAATGCCAACCACTTGTTTCTAACCAAGATTCCGAAAGGTATGTTCGCTAGCTGCAACAACACTATATGATTCACTTCTACCTTTTATTTGATATACAAAAAGTTTTAGCTTTTAAATATTATCTCTAAAGTTCTGGAGAAATACTACTGTCTTTTCCACCAAGTCTTCCAGTTGAACAAGATTTACATACTTCTGAAAATGATTTTTTTTAATCATAACACTCTCGCCTAGCAATTCTACATTTGCCACTTCACCATCTTTCATGCTGAAGGTACATACTTCACCATCTTTCATGTTGATAATACCTACATCACCTATACATGCTAATCAAAGATGATGAACTTTTACCTTATAAGAATATTTATAAAAAAAATTAACATATATTAAGAAATTTCATGGTTATAGTTTAGGAATACTAGCTCACTATGTGAAAGAAAAACCTTATTAGAATAACCAGAGGCTATGATCACCATCTTACTGGTTGTAATAAGAGAAGCACAGGGTACCTTCAACGATTTTGTCTTCAGGAATGGACAATTATTAGAAAGAAAATGAGTAGTATTCTCTAATTAGGTGGATAAATTGAGGGATACCCCTACATATTGGAAGATACTCTTTATTACAGTCAACATGATTTCTCAAAAAATAAAATAAAATATAATTTCTTTTGAAATTGAGTTGGTTTCAGTCTCATGTTTAATTTGAAATTATATCTTTTGTCTTATAGCTTTGCGGTAATAACGCGTCAGTGCCCACTCGTTATCTGGATGTCAACACTCTACTAGTCAAATGGAGAATTTATAAGTTTATGTCGGTACTCTATTAGTCAAATGGCGAATTTATAAGTTTGTTTGCATCAAATCGTCTTATAAATAAAAAGAAGAAAAATGAACAAAAAAAGAAAATCTAAAAATACAGGTGCAATTTTAAAAATCTAATACTTGGCGGTTGGATGCGAGTGCTAAGTGTAAACTCCATTTGACATCCACACCCTATTAGGTTTGAGGGTAAATGGAATACAAATATATATATATATATATATATATAAAGGTTAGGTATTTTTTGGACTTCATAAGTGTTATATAAGCTTAAATGTTTTCTTTCTAGGCTTGTGTCAATTGATCTAAGTTAAGCATCAATTGGAGCACTACACATGAGTCCAACTACACAATATATAAAGGCGACAAACTCCAACTACACTATTTATTTCAGATGTTACATATCGCTTTTGATCTTGATCATCTAACAATATTGGTATCTTACCTTCATATTGTTTCTTATGTTTACTTTTTGTGATATAACCAATGTACTAGTTGGTTGGATTCCAAAAATGTTACACCATCGGTGTTCTTCATATTCTTTGCTCTTTGTGACTTTGTGTTTGTCACTGTATACCGACTACTCTTCCATATATATGCTTTAACTGTATGAAAAATGATTACGGGTTCTTGAAAAACCGCCAATTTAAACCACTTTAAAACCGTGTAGACACATCAAAAGTGGACCTCGTCTTTCTGTGAAATCAGGGAATCAACTTTCTGAGTTTGCTTGTGTCTATGAGGTTTTTGGAGTTTCTGGATGGGCGGTCAATCGGAATTTTCTAAAGATGATATTCCGTGGTTTATTATTCCATTCATCAGATTAATCTAAGGCCTATTACTATGCACATATCAAGAAGTTTATTTGCCACTTTAGCACCCACTATGGGTATGCCAAAGTGGCAAACATATATGTCTAAGTGTCAAATATACCACTTAGGTATATACGACTCCAACAAGCGATAGAGTTTGCATCGCTATATGGTCATTCAAGAGCCAACGATAGTCATAATGTCACTCGCTGGAACATCATCACTCAGCAGTTCCTCATCCAACAACTATAATTTCCCCCTTTATAAATACCAAATTTCAAACTCATTTCAACTCACACCAGAATTTCTCAATCTCTTTAGAATTTCTCAATCTCTCAATCTTCTTCAAACCTTCTCTACACTTGTTATTTTCTTGTAATATGGATTCGCAACAAAAGATGAATGCATTTGTCGTAATTATGTTTACTTTACCTGAGATTGTGTCGACGGTGAACAACAACATGGTAACACCATGTGGGATAACATATTTCATAAATATGAAGAACAAACCATGAAAATCAACAATTGTGATGCAAAAGGGTTGTCCGAACGCTTCATTACGATCAGTAGGGAAGTCTCCTTATATGTTGTTGCGGTAATGCAAGCCAAGAGAGGCCGAGGGAGTGGTTTTGTGGATGCTGATGTTGAAAGACAAGTTCGTACAAAATGGCAAGGAAAAACTGGCAAAAATTTCGCTTTCGAAAGTTGTTATAATATTTTGAAAGCGTTGAACAAATATAATCTAGAATTGTTTGCAGCTAATCAACAAGTACCTTAAAGGTAACCATACAATTTTTCTCCCTCAAGAAAAAATTCTTCACCATTTTCACCAGGTCCATCAAACTCTTCACTAGATACTCCAAGAAAATCAAATGTCAACTTAGTTCTTAATAATTATGATGATAATAAAAAAATTATAGGAAGAAATAGAGCAAGACATGCTAGACATATGCTCAAGAAGGTGGAGCTCCGATGGATTTAACATGACGGAGTTTATGGAATATCAGAAGACTATCGAGAAGAAAAATACGGTTGATAGGAAATTTCAAAACAGAGAAACTAAAAAAAGTCGTCTTTCTCAAGAAAAATTTGTAAATAACTATGACAAACACAACATTCTTCAAGCGGACACTTCAATTATGAACCCCACAAAAACACATTTGTGACAAATCGAATTTGACAGGATTCAAGTTTAGATTGAACAACAACATGGATTTAATAACAACCAACCTGGTGATGATGATGATGAGGATGAGTTCGATATACTAGAACCTATAGATAATTGATGTACTAATTTAAGTCTTGATTTGAAGTGTTGCATTTTAATTTGATATGTTGTTTTTGCATTCACTTAATATTAGTTTGAAATGAAAAGTTAATTAATTTAAAATCTTATTGCAGTATACGTAAATATGTTTCGCTCATTAACTTAATATTGAATAAAACAAACTATAAACAAATTAATAGTTTAAACTAAAGTACATAACTTATTAATTATGCCCACCCGCTCTTCCGTACTCTGTCGAAAGATTCATTCTCAGGTCTTTTCTTACACTGTCATACAGATTCTAGTTATGAACGTAATGAGTCATTTGCCCATAATTTTTTGCAGGAATGCTTCTTTGTGGTTGAATCTCAGGCCTCAAATCTTCATCTTCATAGTTATTCCACTCCTTATCGCGACGGGTTTCCTGAATTACCATGTTATGAAGAATTATGCAAGTGACCATAGTCTTGTGCATTTCACGAGAACTCAACCCACGATATGGCCGACAAACGATAGCGATCTTCCTCTTCAAAATTCCAAAATGGCGTTTCACGTCCTTCCTCACCGCCATTTGGCGTTTGTTAAAATGACGGTATTGGATGGCCCAATGCACCGACAGGGGGGGGGGGGTGACACATTGAATCAAGGTTGACCATTATGGGTATCTACCATTGACCATTCACAAGATAATACCCATGAGTGTACAGATGGCATTGATCATGAAATGAACTTGGGGACAAATTTCATACTTCAGATATTCAAACAAAGGCGACTTGTGCAAAACATTAATATCATTTTATGAACCCGGAAGACCAAAATAAAGTGTCATATCCAACAATCATAGAAACAACAAGTTCAAGTATAACAGTTGGTTTCAGATAATGACACTTATACTGACCGACCCAATAAATAGTGCATAATTACCATACACAATGCATACAATCAAGACTACCTAGTATTCTTAGAAATCCCCTATCCGCATTCTCACTCAATATTTGTCTAACATTTTCCTCGGTTGGTTTTCGTAAATATGTTGAACCAATTAATTATTACTCCGCAAAACAATGAAAGGTAAGGGAATGAAGTTGTTTTTCCCATACGAAGGTACTCATCATTCGCATCCCCTGGTTTCCATAACCTAAAATCCTTAAAGCCGAAGTAACTTTTTGATCATAACTATGACCTCTAATATCCAGTGCATCAAACTGATAAATAAATTGAGGTTCTAATCGAGAAAGCGGTTCAATAATCTTTTTCACTAGATGCCGAGGCATGTGGAATCGACGTTGGAACTCTTGATCTGAGTACACAAAATTGGGAAGAAAATAATCGTGCATCAACTTCTGGTGGTAAAATTCCCTACCTCAATACGTATATCTTCATGGGAATACTTCTTTTGGCTTTGAAACTCTAGGTATATTTGGCCTGAATGTACCAACATCAAAGCGTCGGTTAGTTTATTATCTTCATCTTTTTCATCGTCAAGTTCTTACAACCTCCTTTGGTGCATTTCTTGATATAACTAAACCGATTCATAATAACATTCCTCTCTTTATTTGATCTCGCCATTGATGATTACGAAATTTAAAATTGCGGATACAAATACGGAAATTAGTAAACAAAATTTGGTAAATATATGTAGAAATAGGAGTGAGTAATTTGAAGAAGTATATGGGCGTATATATAGGAAAATAGGGGGATATAACCGTTATAAGGTAGCCGTTTAGCGATATAATGTCAAACGAGCGATGGTAACTATGACGCCAACAATATTCACATTATCACCATCACTTTAATAAATAACTATCGTTAGAAACTCTGTCCCTCATTGGTTTTTCCATAATGGCGCAACTCGTGTGCCATGCCAACTGGTATGTCAAACAGGTTCTTTTAAATTTAAGTATTTTTCCCTTTTTATCCTTTTAAATGTAAAGTCCGTTATTTTTTTTTCTTTTTTTTTTTATCGATAAAGATTGAATGTGGATGGGGGTTAAAACCGAACCACGGTGACCCCTAAATGCCACTTCTTACCGGACCATCCCTAAATGCATCATTTTCCACTTACTGGACCATCCCATTTCTTGGTTTCCGCACCCCCCGAAATGTTTCTTCTTTTACCTTTCACGGAAATGATTCAAATGAAGACGATGAACACACGTTTGTTCGATTAGTCCCTAATCTTCAACGAAGATTTTCCTCTTCACAATGGAATAGGAAAGAAGGATTGAATTTGAAGATTGGACTACAGCAGGTTCCATTTTGAGGTTAGTGTTAAACTGATTCAGTTCTACATTCACACGATTGCTTTCAGTTTAGTGTTGTTAGTTATTTGAGCTCAACAAATGGCAATTTATTGGATTTAGCCGATTATCGTTCTCTTGGATTTGTTCGCTTAACCCTTCTCTTTTAGGGGTTTTTTGATTTGTTTACTTCTGTACTGAATTTTGTGTCATTTATAAATTAGGGTTTTCGATGAAACCCAATTAGTTAGTACGGGTTAATTCTTAATTTTGCTGTGAATGTGGTATTTGCTATTGCCTTTTAAAGTATTAGCTGATGATTGGGGTATGTTAGGTTGAAGTGAATTGGCATGGATTGAGGATTGTGTACTCAAGGACTAAACGTTTTTTGTGCTTACCACTCTTTAGGAGAGGTTGTAGTGTTTTCTAGTTTTAAAACATGTAGGACAGATGAACCGGCAAAGAGTGAAAGGTTGGTTTCTTGAAATTTTCCTGCTTGGTGTTTTGAGAATTAATGGGTTTGCCTTTACGTGTACTTATGTTTCTAAGTTGTGTTTGAATTGTAGCTTAATATTGTTTTCTTTTTGGTTTTGCATTTTAATGAAAAAGTGCTGACTTCTTCTGCTTACAGGTATTGAGAAAACTTGTGGATGATGCATCAAAGTTTTTGAACGAGTAAGTCACAAAAGCTGTGGTTATAGTAACTGCCTTCCTCAAAGGACAGCCACAAAGGATGCTGGAAGAAGATTGCTGGATTAGAGGTTATTTGTATCATCAACGAGCCAACTGCTGCTTCATGGTCCTTAGGTTTTGAGAAGAAAACCAATGAAAATCAATCCTAGTGTTTGATCTTGGTGATGGAATTCTGATGTATCAGGTACTTCACTATTTGAATTTCGAAGTTATTTATGTGCACTTTCATTGTGTCATATGAGTGCATGTATTGTCTTCCCAAATATTGTTTCATATGTAGAAAAAAAAGGCTTTTTGAAGACGTTTAATTCACAAACAGGCTAGTTAGATGTGAGAATGGAGACGTTGATGAATCTTGGTTTCAGTTATCTGTGGGTTAAGTGTATGGAATACGGATGCTTTTGAGATGTTGCTGAATGTTCAAAGGCTTGAGAATCACGACTCCAATTTTTTCTTGAGCATCAGTGTTAAACAAGTTTGTATCTAATATGCCTCTCTGCCTCTGTAACAGTTCTCGAAGTTGGTAATGGAGTATTTGGGGTGGTAACTACCTCTGGAGATACTCATTTGGTAGGGGCTGACTTCGATAGGGTAGGTGCAAGCTTTCATTTGTGATATGTGTGTAAAATCATTATTCTGGTTGCAATTGCTGAGTCTATGAATTTTCAATGAACAGAGAATTGTTGATTGACTTGCTGCCAGCTTTAAGAGAGACAATGGCATTGCATCTCACTGAGACTGCTGAGAAAGCAGAGATGGAGTTGACATCCTTGACTGAAGCTAACATTAGGTGAGCTGTTGTAGTTGCTCATACAGTCAAAGGTGCATGCAACAGGTTTTTTTGCTATTGGCAAGCTCACTCAGTGACTTCCTTCTCTCTTTTCTACTGCATGCTTTCGTGAAATCTTACTGTTGTTTGTTTTGCAGTTTGTGTTTCATTACTGCAGTGGCTGATGGTCCCAAGCACATTGACACCAGTCGTACAAGGGCTAACTTCGAGGAGTTTTGCTCAGACCTTCTTGACCGATAGGTAATCTCCTTTATTCATCACCAGCTGTATTCTGACACATCGGGTTTCGAAGCGAGAACTCTAACTTCTATCTTGTCTTGGAAACAACTATCTTAGACTGAAAGTTCCAGTTGAGAACTCCTTGAGAGATGCAAAGCTCAGTTTCAAGTACTTGGATGAGGTGATCCTTGTTGGTGGATCCACACGTATCCCAGCTGTTCAGGAGCATGTTAAATCATCAACTGGTAAAGACCCAAATGTTACGGTGAATCCTGATGAAGTTATTGCTCTTGGTGCTGCAGATCAGGTTAATTTCAAATTTTTCCTTATCGTAGTTCATATATACTCATGCGAGTAACAATGTAAATCCACAATGAATACTGGGTTACTTAATCTTCTCTTGATATTTTGAATCACATGCTGGTGTTTTGTCTGAGAATGTTAGTAACATTTTTGTCCTGGATGTCTCACCATTGTCTCTTGGGCTGGAAACACTCGGTGGTGTGATGACCATTATCATCCCAAGTAATACCACACTGCTTACTTCAAATTCTGAGGTGTTCTCTACAGCCGCAGATGGACAGACAAGTGTTGAGATAAATGTACTACAGAGTGAAAGAGAGGATGTGATAGGCAATTAGTCACTCGGAAGCTTCCATCTAGATGGTATTCCTCCATCCACGTGGTGTCCCTCAGATTAAAGTCAACTTTGACATTGATGCAAATGGTATTCTGGCTGTTGCCGCTATTGGCAAGGGTACTGGAAAGAAGCCGGAAATTACGATTACTGGTGCTAGTACACTACCTGGTGATGAGGTATGTTCCCATAGCACTATTTCTTCTGTAGCTTTTACTTTTTCAATAGCTACATTGGCGAATCTCAAATTCCAAGTACACTATGAAGTTTACAATGTGAGCTTTTTGTTTGAGGAATGCCAAACTGTCTCTACGATTGTCACTTGTCAGCATCGATCTCCGTTTTCTATGGGCCTCTTTATTTTTTATTTTTTTGCATTCATGACTAGTTTATTTACTGGGCATGTCAACTGTCTGAGACAATCTTGTTTACGCTTGAAATTTGTATACATGTATGATAGTATAGCTCAAGCCAGACATCAGAAAAGTGAAAAATACAAACGATATCACATCTGACTCAAGGCAGAGTCAGATTCAAATCGCCAGTAAGGTCCAAACAAACAAGGCGTCTTGCCAAATGGGGACCCTGGAAATCTCCATTACTGTCCACTTGACTGACCTTTACATTTATTGGTTTCCACAGGACCACAGCCCCCAAAATGCCTCTTCTTTTGGCTTCCACAGAAAAAAGACGATGAACAAACATTCATTAGATTACACCCTTATCGTCAATGAAGATTTTCTTCTTCTTCAACTTTAATTCAATCTCTGTTCATCACATTTACTCAATTAACCAATACCCATTTTGAAGAAAACTTTGATTAGCCTTTCCAAAGGTTTTTTTTTCTCTTCAAATTAGGTTTTCCTTTGAGTTACTTTGATGAGCAGAGACTGACTTTCACAATTCTATAGAAATTCATAATGGAATCGAAAACAAAGACTGGACTACAGCAGCTTCAAGCTACACGAGTGAAAAGAAAGCTACACGAGTGAAAATGAAATCTACAATACGAGTGACTGAAATTGGCAGTTGTTGTTTCTATTTTGAGGTTAGTGTTCAACTGATTCAGTTCTAGATTTTGGTCATAACATGATTGCTCTTAGTTTTGGTTTTGTTAGTTGAAATGTTTTTCTAGATACAAATGGTTTTGATCTGATATGTATTTGTGCTAAATAGATGGAAATTTAGTGAAACGATTATGGTTTCTATTTTATAGGTGTCGAACCAATATAGCTAGGTTATGTGATTAATTAGATACAGAATGAACTTGGGTTTTACAAGATGAAAAGTTGGGCTGATTACTTAGAGTTAGAACATCTTGTTCGGTATCTTGTAATACTAATTCAATTGAAACTAGAAAGGTCAAGCAATCTGTGTCAGATTGGGTTAATGATTTGGAAAATTCATTTCTGGATATGTAACGACATACAAGAGCGATACAAAAGAGAATAAATTCAGTGGCTTGTAATAGAAAAAGTGAAAGTAGTAATTGGAGACCTTAGGATGTAGATTGACTTTAATAATTTATTAAGGGGAACATCGGTAGTCACTTGTATAACTTTTCATTTTACTGGAGTTTGATAGCGTAACAGGCTACCAGCCGAGTCTTGCAGCGTTCATGTACATACTGACATCTGACAATGATATGGCATTTAAATATGGCGTATCTATGAGCGTCGCTCGATCTATGAACGGAGTTCATAATGTGCTGACCGTTTCTTGTTTTTCATGTATCAAAATTCATTTGCTGTGTGAAAGTATCTTATTATTCTTATGTATTTTTGAGCCTATCTAGAATGCTTTACAGCCTTCAGATGCCAAATGCTGACTTAGTAACATAAAAACCCGTATTTAATTTGCTCCCTTAGAGGAACTTCTGTCTACATCACTAGTTCCTATCAAAATCAAGCCACTTGAATATCTTTATCTTGCATTCCTCTAGCTGTCTCTGAAAACCAGCTCAAAATGTCATTTAAATAGTAGCTACGGCATGCCAACAAAACATATATATGTTGTTCCATTGTCCCTACATATTCTTCTCATTCACAGACAATTCCATCTGAACAGGTTCGCATTATTCTTCAGATTTTCAATTACATCTTCAGTATCCCTCTTATTTGTCAAGTTCAAACTATACACCATTAACCCTTCGACCTCTTTCGCAACCTTTGTTGTTCTTCATTTTCCCTTCATCTGTGGTTTGTCTCTTGATGGTGGAATCTTACATTCTTTCTCCAAAACCTAGGTTTCTTCTTCTTCTCCTCCTCCTCCTCCTCCTCCTCCTCCTCTGTATCAAATTTGCAGTTGGCATATATCGAAGAAGAGGTTTATTTGTAGGAAATGTTTGAGAATGAAGAAGAATCTAAACAAGTTTCTTACACAGTTATTACAGGAGAATGGAAATGTTAAACTTGATTGTCCTGCTTCGGGTAAACTGTTTTCTGCTGAAAAGAATTGCTCGCTTAACCCTTTTCTTTTTGTGGTGGGGTGGTGGGTATGATTTGTGAATTTGGGTCATTTATAAATTAGGGTTTCTGATGAAACCAAATTAGTTAGTATGTTCTTATCTTTGCTGTGAATCTGGTATTTGCTTATTGCTATTGCCCTTTTAAGTATAGTTGCTTTTGCTGATGATTGAGATATGTTTGGGTGAGGTGAATTGGCATGGATAATGTACTCAAAGACTAATCGTTTTTTGTGCTTACCACTATTTAGGAGACGTCATAGTGTTTTCTAGTTTTAAAACATGTAGGCAGATGAACCGGTAAAGAGTGAAAGTTTGGTTTATTGAAATTTTCCTGCTCGGTGTTTTGAGAATTAATGGGTTTGCATTTACCTGTACTTATGTTTCAATGTTATGTTTGAATTGTAGCTTAATGTTCTTTTCTTTTTGGTTTTGTATTTTAATGAAAAGTGCCGACTCTTTCTGCTTACAGGTCTTGAGAAAACTTGTGGATGATGCATCTAAGTTTTTGAATGACAAAGTCACAAAAGCTGTTGTTTACAGTACTTGCCTACTTCAATGACTCTCAAAGGACAGCAGCAAAGGATTCTGGATGAATTGCTGGATTAGAGGTTCTTCATATCATAAGTGAGCCAACTGCTGCTTCATTGGCCTATGGGTTTGAGAAGGAAACAATGAAACAGTCCTAGTGTTTGATCTTGGTGGTGGTACCTTTGATGTTTCAGGTACCTCACTACTTGATTTTGAAGTGTGTATTGAGTTCACTGAGTGCTTGTCTTTTCTTACCAAATATTGTTTTCGAAATTAGATGTAGTCTTTTCAGGTTTTTAGTTTCAGTTATCTGTGGTTTAAGTGTATGGATGCTTTTGAGAAGTTGCTGAATGTTCAAAGGCTTGAGAGTCTGGACTACAATTTTTTCTTGAGCATCAGTGTTAAACAAGTTTGTATCTAATATGCCTATCCGCCTCTGTTACAGTTCTCAAAGTTGGTAATGGAGTATTTGAGGTGTTATCTACCTCTGCAGATACTCATTTGGGAGGGAACGACTTCGTCAAGGTTGGTGCAAGCTTTCATTTGTGATGTATGTGTAAAATTATTATTCTGGTCGCGGTTGCTGAGTGTATGAATTTCCAATGAACAGATAATTGTTGATTGGCTTGCCAGCTTTCAGAGAGGCGAAGAAATTGATCTTTTGAAGGATAAACAAGCTCTTCAGTGTCTCACTATGACTGCTGAGAAAGCAAAGATGGAGTTGTCATCCTTGACTCAAGGCTCCCAAGCTAACATTAGGTGAGTTGTTGTCCTTGCTCATTCAGTCAAAGGTGTATGCAAGTATGCAACAGTTCATTTTTCTATTGGCAAGGTCACACAGAGACATGCTTCTCTCTTTTCTACTGAATGCGTTCGTGAAAGCTTACTGTTGTGTATCTGGTCTGTTTTGCAGTTTGCCTTTCATTATTGCAACGGCTGATGATCCCAAGCACATAGAGACTACTCTTACAAGGGCTAGCTTCGAGGAGTTGTGCTCAGATCTTCTTTGACAGGTATGTGATCTCCTTTATCCATCACCAGCAGTATTTTGACACATCTGGTATCGGGACTTTTGTAGTAGTGTGGTATATTGCGAGTGCTCTAATTCCTGTCTTCTCCTTGAAACAATTTTCTTAGGCTGAAAGTTCCAGTTCAGGAAAAGAAGTTTGGGGGTGTAGTGGATAAAAAGATAGATATATAGTTCGAAAATTTAGCTAAACAAATAATGGATACGGCCACTAGGCAAGTTCAGGCCACTGCAACCAAAGTGTGAGCCCCGGAACCAGGTATTATTATTATTTTATTTTTTTGACATCTATCTCTAGAATCAAATATAAAGATATGTTCTTTGCATTGCCCTTAGTGTGAGAAAATGGTTGATTTTAGTTTTAATAATGGCTTTCCAAAAACAATATTCTAAGTGTGAAGAAATGTGTCTGACTTAAGTCCTGATTTGTTACATTAAGGGTTTACTTAAAAAGTTGATATTTCGGTATAAGCGAACTGTTACAACAAGGTTTTCTAGTAATGGATGATTAAGAACTTCACCTAGATAACAGTACAAATTGTTGCAACCAAAATGTACTCTATTCCGGAGGGCCCTATCGGACAATGTTGCATCAGAGTTCTGTAGTATTTTGGATGCACTTGGATTTCTAACTAATTTGTTTGCTTTGATTGCCTCCAGTTGGCACTTTTTTGTTTGTTTGTATCTTCTTGAAATTGTTCTGTTAACATATATTAATATTACATCATGAACATGGACTTGCATAATAACATGGACTTGCCATAGCTTTAAATTACCTAATGGATGATACTGCCTAGAATTGCGATGCTGAGAAGAAGCAAGTGACCTTAGGAGATCAAATTTCAGCTGAAAAAGCTCAAGGACAGTTCTTGTGGTGCTGATGATAAACTGGATGAATTATTGCTTAGTTTGCGTCTGCACCGATATAGACAGTTTGAAGTATTTTTTATTTCGCCTCATCCTTCGATTTCGTTTCAAGCTGAGCCAAATTTCCATCAGTAATATAGTCAACTGATTGCCATGATGACATCTCCTCTCATTAGTAAGTCTTGTTGTTCTCATTTTCATTAATTTTGTTTTAATTTTAGGTGTTTTCTTGATTCTTGTGTATATCTTCCGCCCTTTGAGTTTTGTTTGACCTACTGCACAGAGTACGCAAATGTGCTAAGAAATTTAATGGACACAATGTACACTTAGGAACTTCTTGATAATATGGAAAATTGTTGAAAAATAAATAATCTGGAAAACAGAACAGAGGGATGTTGTATGTCTTCCTGTTACGAATAATTGGATTAGAAGATAGCGATCAATAGGAGGCTTCTCATTGTTCTTATCTTACGATCTGGTATCCTTATCCTGATAATATACAATCACCTAGGCTAGACATTCTAACTTCAACTTATTTCCTGCTGAAATGATTAGTTTCTCTTATGTTTGGATTATAAGATAAGATTACATTCTTGGAAGGCTTTTGACTATGATCCGTCTTCCCTTACAGAAGTAATCAAAGTTCTGCTGTCGTATGAAGGGAACAACCTTTGCCATTTTGACCCCTTGAACTGCAACCTCAAAATTTTTTTGTGGATGATCATGCTGTAAGCTTCCAAGATTTTCACTACATATGAAAAGCGATGTTTCAGGTACTACTACTTGAATTTTGAAGTATATATGTGCTATTCTTAGTGTCATATGAAGCATGTATTTTCTTACCAGATATTGTTTTAGATGTAGTCTTTTCAGGCTTTTTGAAGATGCCTAATTCAGAAACAGGCTAGTTATTAGATGTTAAAATGGAGACTTTGATGATTATTTGCTTCAGTTATATGTCATATGTGGTTTTAGTGTATGGAAGATTTTGAGATGTTGCTGATTGTTCAAACGCTTGGGACCCAGAACTTCAATTTTTTATTGAGCATCAGTGTGAAACAAGTTTATATCTAATACGCCTCTCTGCCTCTGTTACAGTTCTCGAAGTTGGTGATGAGTATTCGAGGTACTATCTACCTTTGGAGATACTCATTTAGGAGGGGATGACTTCGACAAGGTTGGTTCAAGCTTTCATTTGTAATGTATATGTCAAATTATTGTTCTAGTTCCGGTTGCTGAGCATATGAATTTCCAATGGACAGAGAATTTTTGATTGGCTTGTTGCCAGCTTTAAGAGAGATGTAGGAGTTGCTCTTTTGAAGGATACACAATCTCTTCAGCGTCTGACTGAGACTGCTGAGAAAACAAAGATGGAGTTATCGTCCTTGACTCAAGCTAACATTAGGTGAGTTGTTGTCCTTGCTTATTCAGTAAAAGGTGTATGCAACAGTTCATTTTGCTATTGGCAAGGTCAGACAGAGACATGCTTCTCTCTTTTCTACTGCATGCTTTTGTCAAAGCTTACTGTTGTGTATCTGGTCTGTTTTGCAGTTTGCCTTTCATTACTGCAACAGCTGATGATCCCAAGCACATAGCGACTCTTACAAGGGCTAGTTTCGAGGAGTTGTGCTCAGATCTTCTTGATCCAGTAGGTGATTTCCTTTATTCATCACCAGCAGTAATTTGACTAATCTGGTTTCGAGATTTTTGTGGCAGTACATTGAGAGCATTCCAACTCTTGTCTTTTTGTGGAAACAACTTTCTTAGTATGCAACTTTCTTAGTTGAGAACTCTTGAGAGATGCAAAGCTTGGTTTCAAGGACTTGGATGAGGTGATTCTTGTTAGTGGATCCATATGTATCCCAGCTTTTCAGCAGTTTAGGAGCTTGTTAAATCATTGACTGGTAAAGACCCAAATGTTACAGTGAATCCTGATGAAGTTGCTGCTCATGGTGCTGCAATTCAGGTTAGTTTCAGCCTTTTCCTTAAGGCTTATCGTAGTTCGTATATACTCATGCGAGTGACAATGTAAATCCACAATGAATACTGGGTTGAATCGTTTCTTGATTTTATGAATCACAGATGGTCTTTTGTCTGGGGATGTAAGTAACCTTGTTCTCCCGGATGTCTCAGGATTGTCTCTTGGGCTGGAAACACTCGGAGGTGTGATCACCAGTATCGTCCCAAGGAATGCCACATTGCCCACTTGAAAATCTGAGGTGTTCTCTACAGCCACAGATGGACAGACAATTGTTGAGATAGATGTACTACAGGTTGAAAAAGAGTTTGTGAGAGACAATGAGTCACCCGGAAGCTTCTGTCTAGATGGTAGTCATCCAGCCCCACGTGGTGTCCCTCAAATTTGACATTGTTGCAGATGGACATTTGTTGATGGTGGTTTTTAGTTCAGGACTAAATTTGTAAAATCCTGTATTTAATGTGCCGTCACTCTGTAAGGAAACAGAGCCATGTAAAAGTGATGAGTGTTTAACCTCTTCACTGGCGCATTTATTGTGCAACTCAATATTTCCTCATGAAATTTATCCAGAATGGTGCATGTAGCAACAATCCTAGATATTCTGTAAATTTTGGCACCTTGCCTGTATTACTCAATTAATATAAGTTTCTTTGAATGCTTTCTTTGCTATGTTCTCCGGCGGAACCCTTAATGTTGATATGGCATGACAATTTGTGTTCACTCGCAGCAGAGTAGCACGAATTTCCAAGTATCAAGGTTAAGGTCCTTGCATAAAGTATTTAATCAGAAAGCATATTGGACCTTAAAGAACTCTGTGTCAACGCATAGAATTTAATCAATTTTGTGATAATTCACAAGATTCAGATATTATCCTGACTAATTTGCAAAAATTAGGGTTTTGCGCCCTGCGCAGTATATTAGACCTTGTCTGTCGAAATTAAGCCTAGGCGGACTAGGTAATTAATCCGCCATGGATTAGTAGGTACAAAATCCTACCTAAAATCAGATAACAAGGAATAAAAGGAGCCGCGGAATATGAGCATCAACAAAGGAAGGTGTGGCCATGCAATAGGCCAGCCGGCGCCACTTGTAAGTGGCCACACCCCATGTTGCTCAACCGGCCCCTATTTCCTGTCGACCAATCAGGTCGCCTTAAACCCGCCACACGCACATGAGTTGTGGTTGGGCCCATACTTGCTGGCCCTATTTTGCTATCGACCAATCAGGTCGCTTTAAACCCGCAGCACGCACACCAGAAGTGTGGCCACGCCCATGCTTGGATAGACCCCTCTTTTTCGACCGATCAGGTCGCTTTAAACCTGCCACAGTATTAAAAGAGGCAAAGTTGCGCCAGACGGTCACGATGCCAAATTGGCTTCCCAAAAGCAGCACCAACATGCTACTTGGCATGCCAAACATGCCAAACGTGCCATTCCGCTTCGGCGTATTAGTGCCATGCCAAACATGCCATGCCACGCCAATACACTAATTGGCTTGCCAAACATGCCAAACGTGCCACTTTTCCGTAGTAGCATGACGAACATGTCAAACAAGCCACTTTGCCGCAGTAGCATGCCAATCGTGTCAACATGCCATAAATAACGCGCCAACTGCTAGTCCACTGCTTGTTCGTGGCCAAACGCCATAACATATTCCAATTAGGGTATTATAAACGGCTCTGCCTTAGTGACATTAGTCGAAACCCTAATTTCCATTCGTGGCCCAATTACGCTACTTTGACCCTACAACATGCCACGAGCCATGTGGGACCTGCCAAACCCTAAAAATGGCGCCATTCTATAATCACCCGTGGGCATCCTTGCACCTTGTGGTTATTCCCATATTATGGCCTGCCATAGTTCCTTTGATGTGTCCATGGCACCGATTACATAAAGCGTCACCGTGCCGCGGCCATGCCGTACGCTAATTAGGGTTTCGATATGCCAAACCCTAATTTAGCTAATGTTGCCACGCCAACTAAGTAAAGTAATTCTCCTAAGGCCTTAAGTTTGATATAGCAACATGGCCGATGTTTCCAGAGCCATATTTGGGTCTAACACCAATTTGCCAAAACAGCTTCCATGGCTACGCCAGGCGCCACTATGCCACTGGCATGCCTCTACATGCCACTGGCATGTGCCAATGACGCCACTGTGCTGTCGTCAGGCGCAACAGAATGCAACCATAATTGATAGCCATCCTTTCTCATGGGTTACAATCTCAGCCGTCCGAATTCGCCACAGAATTGACAGGTCAGTGGCAAGTTTTGGACGAACAACTAAGATAAGCCAAATAGCATCACGTGTTATTCTACTGTGGCAAGGCTCCTGATTTTGACTTGCCACACATAGCAACCTGCTACATGTTTTCCATGAAAACACTCGAGACATCAAACATGTCACAAACTTGGGGATGCTCATCAGGGTATTGGTCTGACGGTTTACAGCGTGCGGCGTGCAACACGCCCATTATAAGAAAGTGTCCGAAAGCAGGCAATTAGTGGCGGTAAGAAGTAGTTGGTGTAAACTGACCAGTTAGTGGCGGTAAGAAGTAGTTGGTGGGAACGTGGTTTCCGGCATTTACACATAATCCCACTTCTCTATTACTCAATCACTCCCACTTTCTACGAGATCAGGGTGCGCTCAATATGACTTGTACAAATAAGTTTTACCTATTTTCGACCAAACAACAAGTTTTGGTTAGAGCAACACAGTATCCAGAAAAATACCAAAGAACTGACAACTTTCATTCCGCAAGCCAGTTCCAAATTCTGATACAAATCATAAAATAGCCACACCTTCAGAATTAACCATTCTGGTCTCAAGACCTTCTTCGCTTCCGTCCCTAAGACCAATCCTTCTCCTTCACTTTGTGACCGAAGCAAGACTGGAACGACCATTTCTTGGTTTAGGCCAGGATTGTACAGATTGATCTCTCGAATCTAAAGTACTCCTGTGCAGTGCATTTGTTTTAGGTATAGATTTGTTTCACATCCACACACCCAAATTTATCAAAACCAGCAGAAACAATTTTTACCCATAAACAAATGGCGACCACAGTGGGAGATTAATCTCTCGGTTGCAATATCAAATTCAATTATCAATTTCATTTCCATCCCAATTGGTCTTAGGCTTAATCCAATCATTAAGTAAAACTCATTTCAATCGAAGATTCCAATTTCCCAGATGTATTGGTCATTCGGACTTTTCAAAAGCAATGAACAGCCAGGAGCCAACCACCACGGAAGGCGTGATAAGAATGCTAGAAGATATGACGGAAAAATGAAACGTTTTGTATCCGGAAGAGTATGATAAGTCGATTGTGGAAACAATCAGTGGGTACCTGTCAGAAGGATCTCACCAATTTCAAGGATAATACGAAGGACGTTCAATCTTTGGCTAAGGCTCATACTCCTACCAATGAAGACGCAGACAAATCACATAGCCATGTCATACAAGAGCAGAAGAGCATCCAATTGAATTCTGCCGATGACAGGGAGCTAAGACAGTTTCACAAGACCAAGGAAGGAGACTTGCCAGGTGTGCCACAGCGTTTACAGGACAAGGGTAAAGATCCAGCATATGAGCTTTGTTGGAAAAAATTTATCTCAAAACTCTCGCGGAGGTTCAAAGAGTCGTCCCACGACAGCTTTACTTACGAGAGAGGCGCCGGAAGAAGGGGAAATCTGCCAAGACGCTTATGGGAACGAGCAATATCCAGCCTAGCAATCTCATTTCGCCGCCACTGACACATGCCCCTCAAGATAAATTACCCTTCAACAATATGGTGGAGGTAAACGGTACGCTCATGAATCCATGATCGCTCAAGCATCAATTTCTCCCTCGAAAAGAGCTTTATACCAAAACCCACCAGAACTCCCACCACAGCCGCCGATGCAAGAAAATCCGGACCAGAATATCCACGCTTCCCGTTGCCTGTCAACAGAGTCTTGGAGTTACTGCAAATTTGGGTGCAAGAGGGGTGGTCCAACTACCATCGGTATGGCGCTCACCAACTAATCAAGAGATGCTGGATTCAAGATATTGCCATTATCACAGATTTATCCATCATCCTACCAGTGAATGCAATGCTCTAAAACGCATCATCCAAAGAAAGATAGATTCAGGGGAATTGCGCCTGGGGACTAGAGACTCTTCGCCTCGCCACAGGTCGACGTAAGTGTGTTGCACATAAATTAAAGGACGACTGGGGACCTCTCGCGACCAGGATGGAATCACACAATAAAACTCGGATTTTCTCTTGAAGATTCGGTTTGTTGAAAGACCCTTAAGCGGGTAAGTTTTTTTTGTGCAACTCACATTTTGAATGTGCTGAAACCTGACGCGGGCGTCAGTTTCATGTTGACTACAAAAGCCAATAACCAAATTTTTCTAAAATTTCATACCATTCCAGAAATAAACCAATTCAGAAAATCTTATAAAACAACCGTCTATCAATCCAAAAACCAGAAAATCAAACCATAAAACAGGCGTCTATTGCCTTTCGAGAAAAAAAAAACCTAAAAAAGAGGAGGTTCAGAAAAGTAAAAGTATTCAAGGGAAATTGTCCAACAACAACCCATTCTTCTTGGAGAAAGTGAAAAAGCGGGGGTCTAACAACACCACCCAATAATTCGATTAGCAATCTGTATGGACAAACTCCAATATACTTTTTATGAGAATCAACTAGACAGTCAGACTCAACCAATAAAAAGATATATCAAAGAGTTTATATCTCAATCTCTCGATTTGATCTTTACTCAAGCAAATAGAAATCTGCGAGTCTTTATCAAAGAGAGATAACTTGGACGGTACCAAAGACCAATGTCCCAAGGATCAATCAATATCAATCAACAACCAAAGGTTGGATTTCCAATTGATGATCTTAGCACACAACCTGTATTATTTCAATTATCTAAAGTATAATGCGGAAAAGAAATAACACAGACACCAGAAGTTTTGTAAACAAGGAAACCGCAAATGCAGAAAAATCTCGGGACCTAGTCCAGATTGAATACACACTGTATTAAGCCTCTACAAACACTAGCCTACTCCAAGCTAACTTCGGACTGGACTATAGTTGAACCCCAATCAGTCTCCCACCGATCCAAGGTACAGTTGTACTCCTACGCCTATGATCCCAGCAGGGCACTTCACACTTGATTCCCTTAGCTGATCTCACCCACAACTAAGAGTTTCTGCAACCCAAAATCGCAGACTTGATAATAAACAAATCTGTCTCACACAGAAAAGTATATCAAAGGATAAATCTGTCTCCCACAGAAAAACCCTAGGTTTTTTTCCGTCTTAAGATATAAAATCAAGGTGAACAGGAACCAATTGATAATCCGGTCTTATATTCCCGAAGAACATCCTATATTAATCAATAACCCTCAACGATGTTTCTTGACTACACAAGCAGATGTTGAGGAATCATAAACAGTGAGACGATGATAATTGTGACTTACTTATCTTGCCTATCGGAGAACTCTCACTATCTCAAGCCAATCAAAGATTGTACTCGTACGATAGAAGATGCAAGATTAGATCACACAACTACGATAAAAGTAGTATCGGTCTGGCTTCACAATCCAAATGAAGTTTTTAAGTCGTTAACTTGGTTTTAGAGAAGAAAACCAAAGGTTAAAGGAGAATCGACTCTAGCGAGCGCACTAGTATCACACAGACGTGTGAGGATTAGTTTTGCACAATGCTAGATGTCTCCTTTATATAGCCTTCAAATCAGGGTTTTGCCTTAGATACAAAGCAATCCATATTTACCGTTAGATGAAAACCTGATTTAGATTCAAGTTAATATTTCTCAACCGTTAGATCGAAAACTTAGCTTGTCACACACACTTGGGTAGACGTTTACTGGGTTTGTGAAAACCATGCCCAAACGTGTACGTGTATGCTGGTTGAACATAGTAACCCAAAAGGTTAACCATATGAGAAATTCATATTAACCTAGTTCTTCTTCACCATAACTAGTTCAATTGACTCAAATGAACTAGTTAGAGAGTTTTTCAATTGCTATGAGATCTTATGTAACTACACAAGACACAATTAAAACAAAAATGATTCGATTCGATGAATCGGCTCATGAACTTTATAGCCACGGTTTGCATAAAACATTCCTTAGTAATTTAAGTTTCATGTTCAGAGCACATCTTTAGATCATAACCACTTAAGATCACAAACAAGTTCGCGGACTTAAGGCATCCGACAGAGTTTTCCAAACTCAGCAGAAAATCTCGGCAACGAGACTTCCGCCAGTTCGCGGACTAAACACGTAAACGAGTTTTTGGAAAATCCCAGGAGAAATTCTCGGTAAGAGAACTTCCGTCAGTTCGCAGACTGGGTTCGTGGACTTGTCAAAGCCAATTCCTCGGGTTTCTCTCAATCAACAAAGTTCGAAAACTTCGGATTAAGGAATACATGGTTATGTAATCTAAACTCTCATTTTAATCATTGAAACATTCTCAGAGGACGTTATATAGCCGTTATTCACAGACTGTTTCACGTCAGAGCAATTCTCAAAGTAATTGAAACTTTTCATGACTTTCGTCACTAGGTGAAGATAAACTTGATCAAAGCGAAACGCTTTACCGACACACGATTTCGAGAAAAAGATAAGTAGTGAATACTCAGATCGAAATGTCAAATGTGTATGATCCACTCTATATATCATACGACTTTTTGTCTCATAAGAAGTAGGAGATAGAATAGATAGACTTTTGAGTGATAGATAAGTTCAAGTCTCCACATACCTTTTTGTTGATGAAGTTCCACGGTTCCTTGTGTAGATCTTCGTTTTTTGTATGATGAATCGCCATGAAGTCCTTGAGCTCAATTTTCTATCCTAGTCCGAGACTTAGCTATAATAGACTAGAAATCAAGACTTATAGTTTTGATCACTAACATTGACAAACACTCTTGATATAGCAACGCATGCGAGGTCGACCGAGCTATGCTTTAACAATCTCCCCCTTTGTCAATTTTAGTGACAAAACTATTAATACATATGGAATACAAAAAAAGATAAACTTTAGTGGCTCATATTTCATAGTCTAATCTTCAACATTCCTTGAAATCTTCGTCCTTCCAAGTACTCCAATGATACCAAAGGTTGTAAGTTTAGCACCACCGTTGTTGAAGATCCGTAGCTATAACAATGAGAGAAATCGAGATTCTCGATCACTATTATACAGTGTCATAGTATCCTTATGTAACATCAAAGTCCAATTGCATCACGACTTTAACAACAATACTATGGTGATATATACCACTCCCCCTTAGTCAATACTCCATCTCGATCATGGAAACCGCTCCCCCTTACACAATGATCCGAAAACCATATGTATTTGTAGTGTGAACTACATTATTTCTCCCCCTTTTTGTCAATAAAATTGGCAAAGGTAAAAGAACGGGATCATAATGAGATTTCCACAAGAGACATTTCATAGACTAAAAGAAAAAATACATACCAACTTAATTTAGATGTAATCATAAAGCCGAAGCTAAATGCATTCATCAAGGAGTTTGAAGATACAAGATAACCCCTATAAAATTCCACAGCCGCACACCCCGCAAGATATTACCATTAAGCACAAGTTCAAACGAACTCTCCCCCATTTGATGTCATTCCCGAAAGAACAACAAGAGCGACCTTAATTGTGAAAGAAAAGAAAGATTTTTTAATTGGACACTAAAAACCATGGAAATGATTTTGTATATCCTGAACTCAATCAAATTAATCACAAGTAAACCAATGATTAATTTAATTGGAATACGCAACTAAATCAAACCACAAAAGTGATCAATTTAATTGATTATGCTCAACATAAGAAAACTCACAGAGCTACGACTAAGATAACCACACGGAGATGACTACCTTAATCGTTCAAATACTCAACATAAGGAAAACCTTACGAAATATATGACTACATCAACCAATAGAACATGATTAGTATAGTCGTTCATATACTCAACACAAGAACTTGTGGAATATATGAAAACCTCAACTAGATTAATTACAAGAGAACTTATAATTAATATAATTGGAATAGAAAACCAAACTAATCACTGAAGCAATCAATTTAATTGTCAAAAGATTTTGCTCGACAAAAGAAGACTTTCGGAGCAAATAACTAAATAACCAATCAAGATGATTAATTTAGTTCAAGTATGCTCAACATATAGCATCTCATGGAACAACCAACAAGGCCAATATTAATCGACATAGTTGTAAGTTTCTCAACATAAGATACACAATGAAGCCTTCACGGTAAAACATAACAAAATGGATCAATGAAGATCAATACCGTGGATAACATACAAGTATCTATTCTATTTTCCATCACTATTTGCATAACGACATAATAGACTTTATCCTTGTCAAACAAAAGATTTCATCATATTTTCCATCAAATAAATGACTGCATATGCATAACTTTTGTAATTGTCAAAAGTCCATTCGCCCTTTTATCAATACGAATATCAATTTATGAACGACTTTACTTTTGACAAAATATGAGACCTTCAAGTTCACGGACGCAAACAATACATATCCCATAAAAAATATTATAATACTTCAAAACAGATTAATACTGTAATAATATCATCCTCCAAATATTTTTAGAATTTAAACAAATAAATCTAAAAACATGAAGATGAAATCGTTGGACATAGCTATGTGTAATCACAATAATGACTATTCCAAACTCTAGTAATCCTTCTCAAAAGCAAGAATAAATTCTCATAAGAAGTTTCCTAGGCATCATGACAAACTCATAATGCACATATAAGATGATTTGTCCTTAGAGGGTAGAATCAATCTTTTAGCCCGGATTTATACCAAGAATAGCTACCAAAGGCGTATAAAAAGATTTTATTAACAAAGAAGATCATACAAAGTCATTAACGACCATGCGCCGTAGTTCACATAAAATGATTGTGAACATTCAAGAATTCCATAGTAATGCGTACTACTTCCCATTCTTGAACTTCCTTCTTTGTGATTCGCCAAAAATATTCTTGTTAAAGCTACAAATGAGATTAGAAGAGTATTACTCCAAGAATCCAAGTGCCCAAGTCCAAGAGAATTGGAAAAAGTGCGATGAAGCGGAGCAAAACACTCAAAACAAAAGATGGGACAAATATCAATCTTAACTCATCCAAATTCAAGGTTTCTCAACTCCATTCTGAAGAGAATTCAAAGAAAGAGAATTCAAAAAGAAAGAGAATTCAAAAAGAATGAGGTCATTCCGAGTTCGGAAGAAGAAAATACGGCCAAAACAAGTTTACTGAATATCGACGTCTACAGGCAAGTATGCATACGGGTTCGCAAACGAATTTTCATTACTAAAAAAGTCTGCAAACTGGGTTTGCGAACTTAAACCCCTGTATTTTGGTTTTAAATGATGTTATGCATACTTGGTATGTGTACCATGAAGTCCAAACATTTAAGAACCTTAAACACAGATCAAGTTAGGTAGAAATGAACGATAATCAAGGTACATGGATCATTATAAGTACTCAAACAAGTAATAAAAACATAAAACTTGCTCAAGTTTATAGACATACCTTTTTAGAAAAGTCCAATAGAATTCTACATCCTTATCGAATATAATCTGTGCGCCCCAGTTGTTGTGCTTCCCTCACCATATACATAGCAAGGCATTTCTTGGTGAGAATGCAATTTCAACACAAACAAGTTGTGTTGAGGTGAACAATGTCTTGCTCACCATGGCACCAAGAAAGAGTTTCTTTCCAGCAACTCTTAAATCTTGTAGTGTTGATAAACACCCAAGGAACTGTTTTTATAAGTCTATCAAAGAACTTCAAGAGAACCCAAAAAGATTTGTGTTTCTGATTTCTTGTTTTCCAACTTATAAAAACAGTTTCTGCAGATAGTTTTTAGTAATGCGAAGGGAAACTCTTTTGATAAAAAGAGACTTCCTAAATTATTCATAAAAGAAGTCAATACTACTATCTTGATAGGAAGTATCAGGAATTGAGCAACGAATCAATTCATGCTTTGAGGTGATAGACTCAGATGACTGAGATTTAAACTCCTCTTGTAATTCGTTTAGTTTGTCACAACTAACTGGATTACGCAGAGGAGGAGAATTGATCCCATTGATTAGTAAATCAATGTCAACCTCAACATGAATATTATTGATCATAACTTGATTTAGCCTGTCAAGAGATTCTTGCTCTTTTTGGAGGTATAACTCAACATCAAGAGATAAGCTCTCAAGCTTCTTTTCAAGCCCTGAAAACACTTCAAGTGATTTTAAACCTGGTGGAGGTTTAGATATAATTTCTTATACAGATTTTATTAAATCAGTCATGGAAGAGAATTCTGAAATACCTGGATCTGGTGGTGCATTTATTGAGATATCACTACTGTCCATAGAGTCAGATTGCTACAAACACAGACTTGTAAGGTTTTAAATGTGTTTGCCTGCTCTGATACCATTTGAAAAAGCGGGGGTCTAACAACAACACCCAATAATTCGATTAGCAATCTGTATGGACAAACTCCAATAAAATTTTTATGAGAATCAATTCGACAGTCAGACTCAACCAATAAAAAGATATATCAAAGAGTTTATAACTAAATCTCTCGATTTGATCTTTACTCAAGCAAATAGAAATCTGTGAGTCTTTATCAAAGAGAGATAACTTGGACGGTACCAAAGACCAATGTCCAAGGATCAATCAATATCAATCCACAACTAAAGATTGGATTTCCAATTGATGATCTTAACACACAACCTGTATTATTTCAATTATATAAAATATAACGCGGAAAAGAAATAACACATACACCAGAAGTTTTGTTAACGAGGAAACTGCAAATGCAGAAAAACCCCGGGACCTAGTCCAGATTGAATACACACTGTATTAAGCCGCTACAGACACTAGCCTACTCCAAGCTAAATTCGAACTGGAATATAATTGAACCCCAATCAGTCTTCCACCGATCCAAGTACAGTTGTACTCCTACGCCTCTGATCCCAACAGGACACTGCGCACTTGATTCCCTTAGCTGATCTCATCCACAACTAAGAGTTGCTGCAACCCAAAATCGCAGACTTGATAATAAACAAATCTGTCTCAAACAGAAAAGTCTATCAAAGGATAAATCTGTCTTCCACAGAAAAACCCCTAGGTTTTGTTCCGTCTTAAGATATAAAATCAAAGTGAACATGAACCAATTGATAATCCGGTCTTATATTCCCGAAGAACAACCTAGATTAATCAATCACCTCTGAACGATCTTTCTTGACTACACAAGCAGATGTTGAGAATCACAAACAGTGAGACGAAGATGTTTGTGACTTCTTTATCTTGCCTATCGGAGAACTCTCACGACCTCAAGCCAATCAAAGATTGTACTCGGACGATAGAAGATGCATTATCAGATCACACAACTACGATACAAGTAGTATCGGTCTGGCTTCACAATCCTAATGAAGTCTTTAAGTCGTTAACCTGGTTTTAGAGAAGAAAACCAAAGGTTAAAGGATAATCGTCTCTAGCGAGCGCACTAGTATCACACAAACGTGTGGGGATTAGTTTTGCACAATGCTAGATGCCTCCTTTATATAGCCTTTAAATTAGGGTTTTGCCTTACTTACAAATCAATCCATATTCACCGTTAGATGAAAACCTGATTTAGATTTAACTTGGTTTTAGAGAAGAAAACCAAAGGTTAAAGGAGAATCGACTCTAGCGAGCGCACTAGTATCACACAGACGTGTGGGGATTAGTTTTTCACAATGCTAGATGTCTCCTTTATATAGCCTTCAAATCAGGGTTTTGCCTTAGATACAAAGCAATCCATATTCACCGTTAGATGAAAACCTGATTTAGATTCAAGTTAATATTTCTCAACCGTTAGATCGAAAACTTAGCTTGTCACACACACTTGGGTAGACGTTTACTGGGTTTGTGAATACCATGCCCAAACGTGTACGTGTATGTTGGTTCAACATAGTAACCCAAAAGGTTAACCATATGAGCAATTCATATTAACCTAGTTCTTCTTCACCATAACTAGTTCAATTGACTCAAATGAACTAGTTAGAGAGTTGTTCAATTGCTATGAGATCTTATGTAACTACACAAGACACAATTGAAACAAAGATGATTCGATTCGATGAATCGGCTCGTGAAATTTATAGCCACGGTTTGCATAAAGCATTCCTTAGTAATTTAAGTTTCATGTTTAGAGCACATCTTTAGATCATAACCACTTAAGCTCACAAACAAGTTCGCGGACTTAAGGCAACCGGAAGAGTTTTCCAAATATAGCAGAAAATCTCGCAAAGAGACATACGCCAGTTCGTGGACTAGGTTCGTGGACTGAGTTCGCGGACTAAACGCGCAAACAAGTTTTTGGAAAATCCCAGCAGAAATTCTCGGTAAGAGGACTTCCGTCAGTTCGTGGTCTGAGTTCGCGGACTGTCTTCGCGGACTTGGCAAAGCCAATTCCTCCGGTTTCTCTCAATCAACAAAGTTCGAAAACTTCGGATTAAGGAATACATGGTTATGTAATCTAACCTCTCATTCTAATCATTGAGACATTCTCAGAGGACGTTATATAGCTGTTATTCACAGACTGTTTCACGTCAGAGCAATTCTCAAAGTAGTTGAAACTTTTCATGACTTTCGTCACTAGGTGAAGATAAACTTGATCAAAGCGAAACGCTTTACCAACATACGATTTTGAGAAAAATATAAGTAGTGAATACTCAACTCGAAATGTCAAATGTGTATGATCCAGTCTATATAGCATACAACTTTTTGTCTCATAAGAAGTAGGAGATAGAATAGATAGCCTTTTGAGTGATAGATAAGTTCAAGTCTCCACATATCTTTTTTTTGATGAAGTTACATGGTTCCTTGTGTAGATCTTCGTCGTTGTATGATGAATCGCCATGAAGTCCTTGAGCTCAACTACACTTTTCTATCCTAGTCCGAGACTTAGCTATAATAGAATAGAAATCAAGACTCATAGTTTTGATCACTAACATTGACAAACATGTTTGATATAGCAACGCATGCGAGGTTGACCGAGCTATGCTCTAAAAGAGAGCATACTTCATGTTTTGAAGAGCATCCTGCTTCAACTTCAACTCCTGGGATAATCTCTCGATTTCCGCCTTCTGCTGGTTAATAAAATCCGCGGAAGGAACTCCAGCCATCTCAGTTTGCATCTTTTGGATTTTGGAAAATCCTTCACAGAACCAGGAGGCGTTAAACTCGAAGTTCACACATATGTCCCGAAGGAATTCCCAGCTTTTGATTACATCTCCAGAAACAATGTGTCCAGTCACACTGCACATGTCATGGATTGAAGATAAGGTTTCCTCCACACGCTTAACCAATGTAAAGAGACTATCAACCTTCCTGGTCGTGGAGATGTGCCCGTACTTTCTCCATATCTAAGTATATAGCTCCGCATACTTCACTGGCACGCTGAATCCTCCAATCAGCACATGAACCTCAAAAGGAGCCTCAAATGGAGGATCGAAAACGACACATGTAGCTGGATGTGCGACTAGCAAAGATTCTTTGGGAACAATCACGCCCGTCGTCACAACAACGTTTTTCTCCATTGGGGGCACAACAACATCTTCACGACGATCAATCTCCATCTCCAGATTGCCAGCGGGTACGGTTTCCATGATTGGAGACACAACTACATCTTCATTTCCGTGAATCTCCATCTCATAGTTATTTTCAAAAGCGGTTTCGTCCTGTAAATGTCACCAGTTGAATATTTATTCTGTATAAATAAATAGTCTAAGAGGAAAACGTGTGGGAAACTCACCGACTCATTTGCGGGCCCACTAGGACTGGAAGAAGACTCTTCGCTACGCTCTGAAGTACTTTTCCCGTCACCATAGGATCCTGAGCTTTCTTCTTCTTCGCTTTCCTCTTCACTGTCAAGAGGCTCAGTATCGCCAGATTTTTCTTCAGAAGGTGCCATTTTCTGGCCACGTGCAAGTATGGTGAAGGCGTTTATCTTGTTAAGACCCTGAGTCAAAAGGGGAAGAGATTTTCAGTGGCGATAATTCAGAATATTTAACAATTCGGCCAAATCAGGAAGAAGATCATACGTACTTGCATGTTGGAAGAACTAAAGGTCACGAGAGCCGTCGAATCCGATCGGAAGCCACCTGCAAGACTTTTTTTATCTTTGCTCCCTTTTCTGGGGACTGTTCCCATTCGAGCTAGGAGATTTCCGCTGGTGCTTTGCTAAAATCTTAGAGGAGGGCTTTCCGCGTGGATTTGTGACAACATCCTGCACGAATTGTTGGATAACGAGAAACTCATCCTGCCAAAAGACATTATATTTGGGAGTCGTCACTGGTCTTCGTTCTGAGAGCAAGAAAGGAAGGCTTTTATCTGGTGCGAAGACGCAGTTATCAAGAACGGCGGGTTGCAATTCAACTGGAGCTGTCAGTGGGCGGCGGAATGGGACTCCCTGATCAAATACCATATGTCGAGAATCCCTGTCAATGTTGTAAGGGACTACTTCACAAGACCCTATGAAAAAGATGGCACATACCCAGGTATGCAGCTTCGCAAGAACACAGTTTCTCCAATGCTCATATTCTCGTCAGCAGAATGCAATGTCACGTTCGGGGAGGAAGTAAAAGTGTCTCGTTAAACTATGGAGGCATGGACCGGAGCCCAGAGATGAAAGTTAACTGCATCCGCGTTGTCAAGAAAATCGATGATCTTTGAGCCAGGTCGTGGACGCCTCTCCAACCAACGGAGTATCCTAGAGCCGCCATATATATCAGGAAATGAGGTTTTCGGGTTAGGAGCGTAATTTTTGAAATGCTCCCACAACCATGCTTGGAGAAAGACAATATGGACGTACGAGTCTACTTTCATGTACCTATTAGAGATATACATGTCCGCTACTAGTTGATCTAGATGGGTGTACAAAGAGCCAAGGAACAGACTGCCGATGGGAATAACAACGCCTTTCGCTAGTTTGACAACAAATTTGATGAGATTATGCCTTATCTCCTTCTTGCCAAATCCATCATCAAAAATGTCTCTGGATAACCACAAAGCTAAAAATGCAGCAACATGGAGTGTATCATCCAACACCTGATCCGACTCCGGCTCATCAGGGAACCATTCAGACACCCACCAGTTATAGAAGCACTTTTCCTCATAATCCTTTCGAACATATCCTGTTTCTTTCATGACCAAAGTGGCATGTACTTCTTCTTCTTCCTCAGACAAGACGACGTCAAGTTTCCCAATTAGTGGAAGACTCAACAGAACATCTACGCTTTCCAAAGAAATGGCCATCTCACCCCATCTATATATAGCCGTGTGAGTTTCTGGACACCATCTGGAGATGAAAGTAATCAAGCCTGCAACATGTTTTCTGATTTGAAGTGTCGCAGATGCCATGGCAGCATTCACGATTTGCGCCCCAGTCAAATTAGCTCTTACATGGTCTCGACTTATCATGAATTTCATCCATTTATCAAAAGAGCGCAATGGACAATGAAATATTTTGAAGTCTATGGGAGAAGCCAAATACTCTTTCTTCTGAAGGCAAAACCTCAGTATACACCCTGGATAGACTAATTGGACTTCTCCCTCATTCTCTGAATCAGTCAGGAGGGTTTCCACGAATTTGGGATGGGTCTTTGTAACTGTGGCAGACTTTGTAAAGAACTCATCATCCGCGTTCGTCTTGGAGTTGTTAGCATTTCTCGATGCAGTAGCAGAACAACTTTCAGGTGACATCTTAACAAAAAATTCCTTATGCTGCTTTCACTTTCAAAGTAACTACTACGTAGCAAAAACAGAAAAGTTACTGCTTTGAAGAAAAACACGCGTGGAGATTTTCTCAAAATCTGGATACAATAATCAATAGTCAACAACAAATTTTATACGTGAAATTTTCCTTGGCCACATGTCATGGCATTCACGGCCGAAGGGAATAGGGACTGATGCTCACTCAAATGAGTACCTGCTACGGAAAATATGCTCTTGGAAAAACTATGCCTTGCCGCGGGAATGGTGCTCACGGCCAAAATCAAAGTTAAAGCTAGGTTTTGCGAGAGAAGGAATCAACGACGGCCACCTGCCCATACATGATTGCTTTGAATTGGCTTCGTTGCGATTAATGTTGTGGCTAACACTACTACAATACTACTAGAAAGGAGGAATTATTCATATTGGAGTGTTTTTACTAGTTCATGGAAGACATGCCTATGGCTAGGGTTTACACCAATACAAAAAAACAAACAAGAGGGAAGAGATGTTGGTATACATACCTGAAATATACTCGCATGCTTTTAATGCTGTCGTTCCTTCCACTGATCCACTCACGGATGATGCACTTTTGCTGCTAACACGAAGACACGGAACCAAAGCCAACGATACGAAAATAAAAATAAGGATGGGAAACGCATATACATGGCGCTTTTTGTAGTTTGAATAGAAGAAGGTTTCCTTTTTGGGCCCAACACGGAAGAAGGCAGCTCAGCCCGCGGGGCCAACGTTCCATGGCGCCAATTTCCACGGCTGAGCCAGCGCCACGCCAACGCCTTGGAATCGAGCCAGTACCATCATCACCGCTCCGTAGCCCAAGCCAGCAACGCCATCATTACCGCTCCGTGGTTAAAGCTGCAGCGTCATCATCACCGCTCCGTGGTTAAATTCGTAGCGCCAGCATCAATGGTCTAACATCCGAAGTTGCAGTATCAGCATCAGCACTCCGTGACCAAAGTTGCAGCGCCAACGCCGGCACCCTGTGGCCAAGCCGGAAGTACGCCAAAACGCTAACACAAGGATCATAGAATACTCATGTCTCCTGCAAAAGGTTAGTCGAATTTTCCTGGAAATCTCTTCATGTCTTGTCCTTTCGGTTTCACCCTTGTCTGTCACCATCTCATGCTTACCCCGCAACAATGCCACTGTTACGTGCTAAGCAGGTGACTTAATGTTGATGGTGGTTTTTATTTCAGGGATAAATTTGTAAAACCCTGCATTTAATGTGCCATCACTCTGCAAGGAAACATAGCCATGTAAAAATGATGAGTGTTTAACCTCTTCACTGGCGCATTTATTGAGAAACTCAATATTTCCTCATGAAATTTATCCAGAATGGTGCATGTAGAAACAATCCCAGATATTCTGTAAATTTTGGCACCTTGCCTGTATTACTCAGTTAATATAAGTTTCTTTGAATGCTTTCTGTGATATGTTCCCCGGCGGAACCCTTAATGTTGATATGGCATGACAATTTGTGTTCACTCGCAGCATAGTAGAACGAATTTCCAAGTATCAAGGTTAAGGTCCTTGCATAAAAGTATTTGATCGGAAAGCATACTGCTCTCTAGCAATGAACTTAAAGAGCTCTGCGTCAACACATAAAATTTAATCAATTTTGTGATAATTCACAAGATTCAGATATTTCCCTGACTAATTTGCAAATATTAGGGTTTTTCGCCCTGCGCAGTATATTAAACCTTGCCTGTCGAAATTAGGCTTAGGCGTACTAGGTAATTAATCCGCCATGGATTAGTAGGTGCAAAATCCTACCTAAAATCAGAAAACAAAGAATAAAAGGAGTCGCGGAATAGAAGATGCCAACCGGCGCCACTTGCAAGTGGCCACACCCCATGTTGCTAAACCGGCCCCTATTTCTTATCGACCAATCAGGTCGCCTTAAACCCGCCACACGCACATGAGTTGTGGCCGGGCCCATACTTGCTGGCCTTATTTCCTATCGACCAATCAGGTCGCTTTAAACCCGCGCACGCTTAACAAAAGTGTGGCCACTCCCATACTTGGACGACCCCCTCTTTTTCGACCAACCAGGTCGCTTTAAACCTGTCACAGTATTAAAAGAGGCAAAGTTGCGCCAGATGGTCACGATGCCAAATTGGCTTCCCAAAAGCCACGCCAACATGCTACTTGGCATGCCAAACGTGCCACTTTGCCGCAATAGCATGCCGAACATGCCAAACATGCCAAACGTGCCACTTTGCCGTAGTAGCATGCCAATCGTGTCAACATGCCATAAATAGCGCGCCAATGTGCTAATCCACTTCTTGTTCGTGGCAAAACGCCATAACATATTCCAATTAGGGTATTCTAAACGGCTCTGCCTTAGTGACATTAGTCGAAACCCTAATTTCCATTCGTGGCCCAATTACTCTACTTTGGCACTACAACATGCCACGAGCCATGTGGGACCTGCAAAACCCTAAAAATGGCGCCATTCCATAATCACCCGTGGCCTTCCTTGCTCCTTGTGGTTATTCCCATATTATGTCCTTCCATAGTTCCTTTGATGTGGCCATGGCACCGATTGCATAAAGTGTCACCGTGTCGCGGCCATGTTGTACGCTAATTAGGGTTTCGATATGCCAAACCCTAATTTAGCTAATGTTGCCACGCCAACTAAGTAAAGTAATTCTCCCAAGGCCTTAAGTTTGATATAGCAACATGGCCGATGTTTCCAGAGCCATATTTGGGTCTAACACCAATATGCCAAAACAGCTGCCATGGCTACGCCAGGCGCCACTATGCCACTGGCATGTGCCAATGACGCCACTGTGCTGTCGTCAGGCGCAACAGAATGCAGCCATAATTGATAGCCATCCTTTCTCATGGGTTACAATCTCAGCCGTCCGAATTCGCCACAGAATTGACAGGTCTGTGGCAAGTTTTGGACGACCAACTAAGATAAGCCAAATAACATCACGTGCTATTCTCCTATGGCAAGTCTCCTGACTTTGACTTTCCACACATAGCAACCTGCTACATGTTTTCCATGAAAACACTCGAGACATCAAACATGTCACAAACTGGGGGATGCTCATCAGGGTATTGGTCTGGCGGTTTACAGCGTGAGGTGTGCAACACGCCCATTATAAGAAAGTGTCTGAAAGAAGGGCAGTTAGTGGCGGTAAGAAGTAGTTGGTGTAAACTGACCAGTTTCCTCCATGGTGGGAACGTGGTATCTGGCATTTACACATAATCCCACTTCTTTATTACTCAATCACTCCCACTTTCTACGAGATCAGGGTGCGTTCAATATGACTTGTATAAATAGGTTTTACCTATTTTCGACCAAACAACAAGTTTTGGTTAGAGCAACATAGTATCCAGAAAAATACCCAAAGAACTGACAACTTTCATTCCTTAAGCCAGTTCCAAATTCTGATACAAGTCATAAAATAGCAACACCTTCAGAATTAACCATTCTGGTCTCAACACATTCTTCACTTCCGTCCCATAATTAACCATTCTAGTCTCCTTCACTTTGTGACCGAAGCAAGACTGGAACGACCATTTCTTGGTTTAGGCCAGGATTGTACAGATTGATCTCTCGAATCTAAAGTACTCCCGTGCAGTGCATTTGTGTTAGGTTTAGATTTGTTTCTCATCCACACACCCAAATTTACTAAAACCAGCAGAAACAGTTTTTACTCATAAACAACATTACGATTACTGGTGCCAGTACACCACCTGATGATGAGGTATGTTTCCGCAGCTATATTTTTTTTCCCCTGTAGCTTGTACTCTTTCAATTGCTACATTGGAAAATCTCAAATTCCAAGAAGACTATCCTTGCAATAAATGTATGGTTTAAATTTCTATATATGTATGATTGTATAGCTTAAGCCCGTTTATATGAAATCTTACACATGAAATTTGTATAAATGTATGATTATATAGATCAAGCCCGTTTGTATAAAATCTCGTGCAGGTCGAGAGAATGATGAAGGAAGCTTAGAGGTTTACAGGTGAGGACAAGGAAAAGAGAGACGCCATAGACACCAAAAACCAGACAGAGAAACAACTCAAGGAGTTGGGAGAAAAGGTTCCTGCTGAATTGGATGCAAAACGAGAGAATGATGAAGGAAGCTGAGAGGTTTGCAGGGGAGGACAAGGAAAAGAGAGACGCCATAGATGATGGACACATTTTTTTGTCCAATTTGTCTCGATTCTATATATTGATAGTGCTCATTTTTGTACTTATTATGGTGTTTTATGTGTGTGTAGGTATTTTTGTCCAATAAACATTTTTGGAAAAATCGGCTCGAAAAGTTGTCGAAAAGCGCACCCGGAGGACACTTGATATTCAGACTCTCACTATGGATAACGGGTACCCGAATTACAAAGGGGCACCCTCAGGACATCCCAAAGGCACCTGCTATCGGCACCCCTACTTTGGATATGGGGGGACCCTTCTTCTTCACATTTCAAACAGATTTTTTTTGGCGGGAAAATGAACCCACACACCTGCAGATTAGGGTTCGGAATTCAACAGAATTTTAGAGAGATTAAAGGTCTGATTTTCATTGGGCTGGACTTCCTAGAACATTACAGGGTTGTTACGTGTGTTTGGGTCGAATGAATTGGGCTGAATAAGCCGGGAGAAGAAAACATAGGTGTAGGAAGTTCACGGCTTGTAGCGAACTTCTGGATTTGGTTTTGTCTGAGATACAATCGAATTTGGTTGTCGCTTTGGAGTCAGTTAATCCTGTTTCTATAAAACAGGACTGGTAAGTCTGTCAGATTCGATAAAGTCGTGAGATTTCGTCGAGTTCAAGCTTAACAGAGGATAACGAAGTTTCGGGATTTTCTTCAACTATAATTGGAAGTTACGTGAAGTATTAACAGTATACTGATGGATATGATTGAGGATACCATGATTGAGAGATTCTGGTACGTTGGATTAAACTTAGAAGACGCGTGCATAGAAAGCTAGAGAGAATGATTCTCGTGACTTGCTGTGAAAGAATAATCAAGATAAACTTGAGTTGTTTAGGGTTTACTTGAGAGTTGTTGCCTATATATAGGTTGGTTGCAAGTCATAGAAGGGTTACGAACAGTTTGGGGTAGTTTAGAGAACCCGAGGAGACAAAAATCACGAGTTACAGGAAAGTTGTACTGCTGGTGCTGCTGAAGAACACGAAGAACATCAACCCACGCCCAACTGTCGCAGAACACTGTCGTTGTTCTACATCACTTCGCTTCTATCGTTACTGTAGCAGTCTTATTCCTTCTGTTTCTCTTGTAACAGTCGATCTGCAACACATATAAACGTTGCGATTGAACTGTTTTACTCCCTTTGAGTCTCTTCACCTTTGAAAACACCTTTTGAGCAATGGAAAAATATTTTGAACCTGTTTTTGATATGAGGAGCTAAACCTCATTGCTGAGGCGATATAGGAAGCTATTTTTCTAATAAATAGTGGTATTTTCTATTTATCTTGTTTATTACAATTATTTATATGATTATTTTCCTTGTTTGAGAATTGTTTTAATGATTTTTATTCAACAATTGTGATTTCCATTGATGGTATATGCTTGGACTTAGGTTTTTGATATCCCATGCTTTGGATTTACAATTGTTATTTTAAAAATCTACTTGTTGCAACATCTTAGAATCAAATTAAACGAAAAAATTGAATAAATACAAATATTGGATTTAAATCACTTTGAACTTGGAAAATAGTGGAATCTTAGCCTCAGTGTTCTTTTAATATTGATAACAAATTCATCTTTGTTTGAGTTTTCTATTTTTGTTTTAGAATTTAAGTCTATATTTTATCCTTCGCAAGTCTGAGAATCGAACCACTTTTATCACTATCTACAATCACATCAATTTTTGGCGCCGCCGACGCGGATTTGTATTAGGTTTTAGGTTTTAGATTTATTTTTGTTCTTTTTTACTCCTTTGGTATTTTTTGATTCTTTTCAGATTTCGAGCGGAGCTACAAGGAAAGAAAAAGTGCTATAAAAGGAAAGCATCGCCAAAGAAGGAAAGCAAAGAGGAATCCAAAAGGAGTGAAGAAGAATATTTTGTATATAGTTATTTTGTTTTATTTTTAGAAACTGTAAATAGGGTTTTATTTTTTGTAATTTTTCTTTTTATTTTTGGACAGTTTTTGGACTTTATTTTTGGACTGGGACATTATTATTTTTAAACCCTAAGGAAGGGTTGGTTTAAATCAAAAATTGTGTGCAGAGAAGGACGGTGATTACGATATCGCCTCGGCCCCTCGGGTTTGTACATGATATAGGAGTCGTGGCTCGAGTCGACTTCAGCGGTTCTTCTCCCGTCTGGTACGGGAGGTAAGTTTTTCGAAACACCAGCGAATCCCCTGTCAACGGGCTTACTGTATTTCTTCGTTTGCATATATGCTAAGGACTTGAAAACGGCTGCTTTAATTTCCTAGTAAAGGGCAAGGACTGGCCATACAAGATAAGGGATCGTATTTCATCACCGTTCTCTTCTTGCTCGCCTTAGGAAAACGAAACCAAACACGAACCTAAGCCTAAAATTTTGACTAGAACGAGACCTATAGGGTAACGAGATTGATAGGAAAGTCGTTCGAAAAATATTGGTTACTCTTTTGAGCATACTTCGAAGTTCATGATGGTTTCTGTGAGTTTAATGCGTGAGTGCGCCGCCTTGTAACCGGTGAGGCCTTGGGTATCAAAGCTCCACTGAGCTTCCCTCGCCTCGATTCAAATTACTTTGACTCGCATTGATTCCAGAGGGGTTTCCTTAGATTGTAACGAGTTCCTTTTCGAAAGAATAGAAGCTGGTCTAGAAACAATCTAAGTGGAACCATCATGCTTTTTGTTTGCTAGAAAATTAGGTTTGATTTGGTTGAGTCAGCCTTGTTTTGTGATTGCATAGAATCCCAAATATTCCTATAGTGCCAGCAATGGAAACTTTGAATGCTTTGTTGAACTCAACTAGGACTACTCGTCTTTCTTGTATCAGGTTAGCCGAAACTGAAGCAAATTATGAACTTAGGCCTAGGACTCTACAGTTGCTCTCAATCTTTTTAGGGAAAGAAAATGAAAACCCATACTTCCATGTTAGGGATTTTGAGGAAATTTGTAGTACCCTAAAGATTAGAGACCTTGATGATGATGCTTTGAAACTTAGGTTATTTCCTTTTTCCCTGAAAGATAAATCCAAAATTGTGTCTATATAGTTTGGCTTCCGGTTCAATAGAAACATATGAACAACTTACATTTGCCTTTTTGAACAAGTTTTTCCCTAGGCACAAAACATCGTCTATTAGGACGCAAATCTGCACATTTTCTCAACAGGAGGGAGAATCGTTATATAGGTATTTGGAAAGGTTCAATGACTTATTATCCCAATATCCTCATCATGGTTTAGAAAAGGTTAGGCTAGTTCAAAATCCTTTATGAGGGTTTAGATTATTCGACAACAACCATGGTTGAGTCTCTATGTGAAGATGTAATTCACTTTATTCACTATGGGAAGATGTAATTCACTTTATTCATGCAATTTTGGTTACTACATTGATTGAAACATAAAAACGAATGCACTTAGCATGTGCATCAATCCTTTAAACCCCTAGGCGATCCTAGTGGACGAGTTATAGTCTCGTGAGGTTTACATAGAGGTCTACCCACAAAACCTATACGAAAACTTCTAAAGCCATCAATCTTCCTCCTCCGAAGACGATACGGCATCCAAGTAGTCCGGGTTATCCTCTGGGATTCTTTCTTGTCAAGAAGTGATAGCTTGCATCGAAAGCGATGCTTACCCCTTTCCCTCCAAGTAGAGCGCTTTCACGACTTCGTGCTACAAAAACAAACTTACATTTGTTATTGGTGTTTTATTGGAAGATAAAAAAAAATGGGTTACGTAAAACAAGCCAGAAAAATACTCACAAATTGTGCAATGGACAAGGTGAAGGGGCAAGTGTTAAAAATCCGAGGTTGGAGAGCTAAAAAATCAAGTATCGCGTTTTCGATTACTAGGTGCCTCTCATGGACTTGTTGAACACTTCTTGCGTTAAGATTCCCAAACTCTTGGATAAATTTGTTGTGTACCCTAGCCCAAAAGGTTTTGGAATCCACCCTTTCGGAGGATTGACGTCTAAGTCGTTTTTCCGCATACCAAGCTTTGGTGATTGCCAAATCTTCATTAGAATCAAATGAACCCATTGTTATATGTAGAGAGCTGTTGGGTGAGTTAGATGGAGTGTATGATGATATGAGCTTTGGAGAGTATATGCAAATAGTTGCGTATTGTTTTGTGGATATAAGTAGTGTATTTATAGGATGGTGCCCAAATTTGGCCGTTATATCGTATAAGTACAAGTCAATCAATGCAATTGTACTTGCAAAAATTTGAAATTTGAATCCGCCGGAACATTTTTTATTTCCCAAGTATGCCGACCAGATTCGGCCGGCAGGGTCGAAATTTTGTTACCATGCCGATCTTATGATGATTTTAGGCATCAGGAGATCATTTCCTTCTGTGTAACCGCCGGAAATGTATTTGGTCATTAGCGTGCCGGCTTCAATAAGTCCGGCAGGGTAGGAAATTTATAACCATGCCGACTTTTGATGATTTTAGGCATTAGGAGAACATGCAATTTTCTGTTTAACTGTCGAACGGTATTTGGTCATTACAGTGCCGGCCTTTGTATGGTCGGAAAAGATCATAATTTATAACCATGCCTGCCTTATGATTATTTTAGGCATCAGGAGAAGGTTTTTTCTGCAACAAATAGCTGGCAGGGTCGATAAGATAAAACCCTGTCGGCTGTATAACAGTCGGCTTGGTATTGATCTGATTACCTTGCCGGTCCTGGTATTCAAGCATTTCATGCTGTCAGGGACGGCAGACTGACAGTTCAAAACCTTGCCGGCCTGGTGTGGTCGGCACTGTGACTTAAAAAAATCATGCCGGCATAAGTATTGAAACTTTACATAGCTAAAACAACCATTCATTCAAAAACTAGAAATCCAACACTTGTTGTCCAAAATACGAAAACATGTCCCATAAACCTTCAAAAAACATTTGTCCAACATTTAACCTTAACATTTGTCCAACACAATAAAGAAATAAACTAGGAAAGCATTCATTCACCTCCACGACCACGACCATGACCACAACCCCGTTTAGGAACACCACCACTACTGCTACCTTCACCACCACGACCACTACTACTACCTTAACCACCACGAGTACTACGAGCCCTCTTTTTATCAGCATTCATCTTGGCTTGTACTTCCCTCCTGGCTTTTTCTTCCTTCTTTACTTCAGCATCAAGTTGCTTGAACAATTCATGGGAATCCTCTCAAGTGATTCACCGAAGCGACGAGACATTGAATCAAGTGTCAGTAGCGGGACGTTCTGTCAATCGGTGAAGGTTTTTGGTGACAAGACCTGGAGATATCAGAAGTGAGAATCAACATTGCAAGCATAGTCAATGTGCTTGCTTTGCTCTTCAATCGACAAATGCTCTCCTCTGTCTTTCGCGCAACACAATACCTTCACAAAGGTATTTAACTGGTCCTTCTATTTTCAATTAAACAACAAACAATTATAGAATAATTCGATAATGTAATCTTAAAATAGTAAGAGAAACTCTAAAGTACTTGCAAATAACTTAAGACTTATTGCTAGGTCTTTCGATGCCATCTTCCTCTTACGAGCCAATTCTTCAGCAGTCATTTCCCTAATCACAGTAGGACGATCCCAACCCAAGTACCACGCCACGTATTTCTCACTGGCTTCATAACCGGTGGTCACCTCGTCCAAAAGACTCACATCAATTTTACGACCACGTCTATAGTCCCAATGTTCTTGAACTGGCGCTGGATCGTAAGAGACGTTAATAGTTTTTTGGGACGTGGTGCATTTAGCCATTTCCACAGTAAAAAACGACTTATCTTCATCAAAATGAGGTTCTTCTTGGATGTAACCCAATTGTCGCATTACCTGATATGGATTGTACATTGAATATCCTCCATCGCACAACATCAAGGGTCCATAGTATAATGCAAAATCATCTATCCTTTGGATTAAAACTTTTTGTCTAGCATCTCGATATGGATCAAATATCACATCATCCGCATTCAATTTGTCAATGTCCATTCGGAGTTTGATAAGTTGTTGCAGCATTTCCTTATCCCGAGTACCCTTAAAACTGTACCTTTGCCCTCTTGGCTTATCAACCGCAACAATCGCATCTACTTTTACGTATGAGTTGGTTTTGAACAAAGAAGGGAAGTGCTCATATATCCAAACCTATGAAGAAAAAAATTAGTAAGATAAGAATCTTATCTTACGAGAATTTTGCAAATATAAATGATTTAGACAATGTAATTACCTGGAAGAGACATATGTTTTCGTTAACTTTCTTGGTGAGTGCCCTAGAACCATTTGTCAACTAATTGTTCAAGAAGGAGACCACCACAGTACTCCAAGAATACTCACGCACCTTATCTAAGGGATCCATTAGTTGTAAATAACTGGCGTCGACCAAGCTTCCAGAACTGTCGGGGAAGATACATTTGTCTAGGACGTAAATCAAATAAGCTGACGCAGTAGCATTGATTCGCATTGGGTGCACTTTTCCTTCCTCATCAAATATTTTCTTGGTCCCAGATAATGTGTCCCTCAACAGCTTCAGATTAAAATTCTTGGTTAGACGACCTTCTTTCTTCTCAAGCATGGACTCCGACTCAATCTGATTACAACCAAACATTTTCTGGCTGAATTTTTAAATATCCTTGAACGAAAAATCATAATTGAATCCCTCACACATTGTTTTTCCCTCAACCTCGAAGCCTAGAATTTGATGAGCATCATCGGGAACTATCGCCATCTCACCGAATGAGAATAACATTGTATCATTCTCTCCGTAGATCCTCTCACAGAATGCAGATACAATAACTCTATCATGCTCAAATATTCAAACTCTCCACCGCAGGCCACAACCCGGAGTTCTTGAAAATCAGTTTCACCTCCTCACATTCATCCTCAAGATTCCAAGTCATAGTCACTGAACACGAAGCTTGGCGCCTCAAGAGACGGACGACATGCTTGTGATCCTAAGTACCAAAAAAACAAAATGAAAAGAAATACAAACACTTGATGCAAATTTAAGATAGATACATACTTGAATAAAAAACAAAGACGGATTGAGAGTACTTACGATAGTATTATGGATCGTACATGCCCAAGAGTCTTTGTATCCAAAAATAACTTCTCCACCATCTCTTGGGGTCACCCTTGGACGCTCACCTTTTTTCAGTGTAATCATCAAGTGAGGGGGAGGCATGTGGGAATTAGATGGTTTAGTGATCAGTGATCACCCTCTTCTTCTTTCCGGTTTCACTTGAAGTTGAAGCTTCGGTTTGTTGAACAATAGATAGAGTTTGTTCTCCGGTTCCATCACCTTCTTCTTCTTCTTCTTCTTCTTCTTCTTCTTCTTCTTCTTCTTCTTGTTGTTGTTGTTCCTATGCCTCTTCAACAATTTCATCCTCCATATCCTTATCTTTATCTCAATTACCATCATCATCATCATCATCATCATTACCTCCTCCAACATTAGGCATTTCTTGATCACCATCATCATCATCATTGTTACCTCCTCCAGCAGCCGGAGTGCTTTCATCAACATCATCATCATCACCTCTTCTACCAGACGGAATTGATTGGTCTTCATCTGGAGTATCGTCTGAATCACTGGGTTCCGATGGTGGTTCAGAATCATTCGGTAACGGATCTTGAGCGTTCCCGGCACAACGTATGCCCCTCGATGTATTGAAGTCAAGAGTTTTTCACCAACACGAGGAGGTCTTGAAGGAAGACTAAGAGCTTTCAGAGCTTTCTTCTTTGCCTTTTCCAACCTGAACAAGAACAATTAAGGAAAAATAAATAAATCGGCAGGGTCGACAAATATAATCAACCCGGAGGAACAATGGCCGGCAAGGTAGACTAAAACATATATGCCGGCTAAACTATAGCCCGCAGGGTAGCATTCAAATAACTTGTCGGGCTTATAACAAATATGAACGCAAGAGATACAAAAATCTTCCACATTATAGCTCGGCAAGGTCTATTACCCCAACATTTTCGGCTAACAGACAGCCGGCATGGTTTTATCCAAATACCATTCTGGTTTTAAAATTCAAGGCATCAGGAACCAATGTTTTCAAAACAAGTTATAACATGCCGGAAGGGTAAAACATTATAACATTCCGGCTTCATTAAAAAAAAACTGCCGCCGGCAAGGTTGCAGGTTGAATAACTTGCCGATCCTGTGGAAGCAGTTACAGATATTAAACAGCCCGCAAGATATGCAACCTAAGAGCTTGCCGGCCAAACCCTAACTATGAAAAGCCGACAAGGTCGATAACATAATACCTTGCCGGCGACAATAACTGAAAATCAAAGAAACGATTTTTCTGACCTAATTTCACATGCAAACATCAAATAGAAGTACTAGAGTGAGTTTAAATAAGCCCTTACTTTCTTAACCGCACCACTTCTCGTGTTTCAGCGGCTGCGAATTGTCCTTCTTCGACGATTTTTTTCTTCACTTTATTTTGAACCAAACTTGCAATTCCAGGGTTATACTCATTGGGTTTGCGATTAGCGTCTTTCATACGACTTCCCTTCCGCCGTGGTGGATCCATTGTTGAAGATTAATCGGAGTTTTCGAATCGACGATTTCAATGAATTAATCGACGAGTTTTGATTGTGGTGGGGGTGATGGAGCCGGTATAGTTGTGGAGGAGAAGAAGAAGAGAAGAAGAAGATGAAATGAAAAAATTAAAACTGATTTAGGGTAATAAGTTTTTAAAGGGTAAGGGTAGCTTTTTCAGGTCAAAAAGTTACCTCTATCAAAGGTAAGTTTCTTACTGGAAATCACATAATTTCACTACCAGTATTTAAATGCCGTCTTTAAAAGAAGTTGTCACTGTAGTACACTACAGACCTGAGTTCTCGAAACTCACCTTCACTGATCAAATTTTTTCCACTGTCTGTTTCGGGCTATGCATAAGTGTTTTTCCAGAATAATTATCCTAATTTATTTCCAACCTATTTTTCCTTCATCGTCTTCTTGTTTAATCCAGATTTATTCGGTTATTTGGATCTTAGATTCACCAAGTAAATATAGGAAATAACAGGATGTTTTTTTGTTTTTCAATAAAAAATATAATGTTCTTGGAATGTTTAGGTTTAGGTTTTAGACTTCTGTATTTCTTTTTTAATTTCAATAAATTTTATCAATGGGTACTACATGCCATATGTTATTTCATTACGCTTATGCATCAGTTTTTTGTTGTGGTTGGGCTCTCTTGAAAAGTAAAGAACCTCTTTATTGGGTGAACCCCCGAAATAGTTTCTTCCGCCTGGTAGAGGGTACATTTTTGTGGTTGGGTCTCGAAAGAAATTTGTTCCGGTCGCGGCCAACGGATTGACTAGATTTGACCACTTTGACAATTAGATCGAGAATTAAAAAACTAGTCATAAAACACCAAGGTGACCAAACTTATGGTTCAAATAATCCAGCCATATTATTTTTAATAAATAAAAACCATTTAATTAAAAAGAGGCACAAAAACCCCAGGTCAAATAATAATGAGTAAATTTAGTTTTTTTTACTTAAAAAAAAGCCAAACATACCATTTTCACTTTTTACTTTTTCTTCTTCTCTCTTTTCTTTTTTCTTCTTCTCCTTTTCCCCACCACCATCACCACCAGCAGCAACAATAGATCTCCACGAACACCAGCAGAAACACCTCTGTCACCACCAGCAGAAACACTTACGTATCCTCCACGAACACCTTCGTCTCCTCCACGAACAGATTCGTCTCTTTTTTTTTTTTTTTACTTTTATGTTCATATCTATCACCAATAGTAGCTCCGCCACCACCAAACCATCCGCTATGTACAGATCCGTCACCAACAACACCTCTATCTCATCCACGAACGCCTCCTTCTTTTTTCTTCTACTTTTTTGTTCAGATCTATCACCAAAAGTAGCTTTGCCACCACCAAACCAGTTGTTATATCCAGATCCGCCACCAACAACACCTCCGTCTCCTCCATTAACACCATCATCACTACTTCAGCCTCCTCATTTGATCATCTAAAACCACCAATACCTTCAAATCCGCCACCAACAACACCTCCTCCTTCTCCTTTTATCCTCCACAATCAACACAATACTTGCAGATCCGCCCTCATTCAATCCTCTACAACCACCAACACCACCACCTTCTGATGTATCATCACCAGCAAATGATGATACATCTTCATCGTCGAAATCAATATTGTGTTGGGGAAATGACAGATTTATGTTGAAACCACAATAGGTTTCATCAAATTCTGACAGTTTTGGTTGGTGAAAACAGTAAGTTTATGATGAAACCAAATTTGGTTTCATCATAAACTTGCCTATTTTCTATCATGAAACCAAAGATTTAAACGATGAAAATTAAGTTTATGATGAAACCAAATTTTGGTTTCACCTGATTTTTGCCTAGTTAATTCGGCATGACTTGGAGGATGGCGTGTTTGGTTTCATCATTAAAGTTTTGTTGGTGAAGTGACAATATGCTGGAAAATGATGAAACCTAATTAGGTTTCATCGTATTTTTTTCATTTTATTTTTTCTATGAAACCAATTTTTGATGGTGAGATGTGGGTGGATTGTTTTTTGTTGTAACTAGTTTTAGTTGAGGAGGTAATGGTAGTGGTGGTTGTGGTGCTGGTGGTTGTGGCAGCGATGGAGGTGGTGCAGTTGACGGTGGTGGTAGGTTTCATCTTATTTTGTTTCATTTTTTCTTTTTTCTTCATTCTCCTTTCTTTTATGATGAAACCAAAACCTGATTTTTTCCTAGTTTATTCGGCCTGACTTGGAAGTTGGCATGTTTGGTTTCATCATTGAAGTTTTGTTGGTGAAATGACAATATGTGGAAAAATGATGAAACCCAATTAGGTTTCTCGTATTTTTTCATTTTTGTTGAATATTGTTCTCTATGAAACCAATTTTTGATGGTGAGACACATGTGGATTGTTTTTTGTTAAAACTAGTTTTAGTTGAGGAGGTAATGGTAGTGGTGGTTGTGGCGGCGATGGGGGTGGTGCAGTTGACGGTGGTGGTAGGTTTCATCTTATTGTGTTTCATTTTTTCTTCTTTCTTCCTTTTCCTTTCTTTTATGATTGAAACCAAAATTTGGTTTCATCTAATTTTGGTGAAACCAATTTTGGTTTCATCATTTTTTCTGTTTGGTTTCATTATTTTTTCCTCATTTTGTTGAATATTGATCAATGAAACTCATTTTTTGTGGCGGTGGTGGCCAGCTATAATGGTGGTGTTGCTCGGCGGTGGTGGTGGTGGTCGTCGGTGGTGGTGGTGTTCGTCGGCGGTGGTCTGTGGCGGTGATCGACGACAGCGGTGGTGGCACGGTGGTGCTGGTAGGTGGAAGCGGCGGTGGTTGGCGGTGGCGATGGCGGTGGGCGGCGATGGTGGTGGTTGGAGGCGGTGGTGGTCGACGACGATCGGTGGTGTTGCTAGTTGTTGGTGGTGGGTTGTTGTTGTTGTTGGTAACAATATAATAAAAATTAAAAGTGGGGTTGATTTTTATTTTTTTTGGGATGATTTAAACTACAAGGTAATATAAACAGTTTATGCCAAATGTAGTTTTTGTGCATGGATAGTGACACTATGTTAAGAAAAGGGTAAATTCGGCAGTGCCCCACGTCAAACGTGAATTCAAAATACAAACTGTCTGGAAAGTGTACAATACTCACTTATCTTAACTTTATATAATGTTGGAATCCAACGGCCGCTAGACCAAGGTATTTTATACCCCACCTTAAAGCGAACTGTGTGCGGCAGTTTGGGATGGAGTGGGGCCCATGTCACTCGCACCAGGTGAGGTGGTGCACGTTAGAGAGTAATCGTTTTGGTCTGTGGTGATTCAGTGCCTGGCAGAAACAACCTTAAGGTTTGGATTCAGTGCCTACACAAACACAGAAAAAAGCTTTGACGTGGGACTGATGGAGCACGTGTGGTGATCCGAACCGTATAGATTATTTACATCTGGTATATTTGATCCCCTAAGCAGTAAAAAGTCAAAAATTTGTTGGCCTTGCTGAATATGCCAATGACATCCCGGGGTTTTTTGAGAGGGAGTTTAATTAATTTTCTGGGAGAATATTGTGCATTTTCAGGTCAAAAAGTTACCACTACTGTACTATGGGTAAGTTGTTTACCGACAAGCAGATGATTTTGATTATCCGTTTTTAATAACCGGTGTCCCTGTAGGACAGTAATAATACTAGTTACTGAGTTCGAAACTTACCTTTATTGATCAATTTTTTCCATTCTTTTTCCTTTTCTTCGGGCTGTACATAACTGTTTTTTCGGAATAATTATCATCATTTTTCTCCGACCCATTTTTCCTCCATGATCTTCGCGTAAATATGGTCGATTCACTCGGTTTTTTGGATCTTAGATTTACCAAGTAAATCTAGGAAACAGTGGTCAGTTGTTTTATTTTTCAATTAAAAAATTTTATGTTCTTGCAATGTTTAGGTTTAGCTAGGTTTTAGATTTCTGTATATCTTATTTAAGTTAAATAAATTTTATCAATGGGTACTACATGATTTCATTATGCTTATGCATCAGCTTTTTACTGTGGATGGGGATTTTTTGAAAAGTTAAAATCTTTTTATGGGGTGAACTTCGGAAACGGTTTTTTCGGCCTGTTAAATGGTACACTTTTGTGGTTGGGTCTCAAAAGAAATTTGTTGGGATGGCGGTCAACACATTGACCATATTTGACCACTTTGACAATCAAATCGAGAATTAATAATGTTAAGAACTTTGTATGATTTGCAAACTATTGTAAAATCACTAAGTTGGTTACTCGAGTTAATTTTTATATTTTGGAGGCCAATATTACACAGGAGAATAAGAAAAAAAAAATCTTTGACAGATCCTAATTTATTTCTTTGATAAACCAACTGGGCTAAGGTCGAAGTCTCAAGTTGCTAGGTTAGAGGTTCGAATCCGGAGTCGATCGTGTAAAAAAGAACTTATTTCTTTGATGTCTAGCCTATTGGGCCTCGGATGCCCACCCAACACCTTGATTTCCAGATACACCAGCACCACTTGTATAACTATATGCCTAGCTAGCAAATTTACATCATTTGACTGCAAAAAATGAAATCCAAGTGAAGTGAATTTAAAGTCAATTTTTTTATTATTTCAATCGATAATTAAGTTAGAGTAAAAAGTGAGGTTGATAATTTTTCTTAGAGCATCTCCAATGCTAGGGGTGAAGGTCTTAAAAAGACATGACACCTAGGATTTAACACTTTCCTAACCAAAAATTTATTGCCAAGGTCAAGGTAAAGGTATAAGCATGACATGGCTTCCATCTCATAGGAAAAGGTAAAGAAGAAAGTCATATCTTTAGCTTCTCCATGACCCAAGGTCTTTTGACACATCATTAATTTTTTATTCCAAAATTAAATTTGTCTCTAAGTTTTAGGGTAATAATACCTTGACATTGGAGATGAAATTTTAGGTAGAAATATAACTTTAACCTTTTTTTAGCCACATAAGAATGACCCACAACAAAAAGGTAATAATATGACCTCCACCTAGGATTACCTTCACCCCTAGCATTGGAGATGCTCTTAGAAGTTGAGGTAGATTTACATTTTACAGAATGGTACAATGGTCATTCAACATGTTGAGACTATAAGATTTAATTTTATAAATACTTAATTTAGGATCGTTGAACTTCATGATAATCACACGATAATTATATACAAGAATAGTTTATACTATACCTGTTAGCGTTAATCCGTAGTACATCCCCGATGATCTCAGTAGCAGCGGTAATACCTTGTGGAGGTCATGGTTTCTCCTTTTTCACCTCTTACGTTATGAATAATCAATTCTCCGAACCCAATACCGATTGCTATTGTGTTCCTCTTATAGGTAGAAGGAGGACCAAGTTCCTAGGATTTAATTAATAGCATTAGATCTCGACCGTCCATCAAAGAAGAGATATTAGGAAATAATCCCAGAAATGGTAACCAACATAAGTTATAAATATTTTATAATTAACCAAAATTATTACGTGGCCCAAGGGAATATTTCTATGTGTAGAAATATTCTTACATTCTCCCACTGGTCCATGTGATAATTTATTTAACGGTTAATCGTAGAAAAACATAAGGCGCGCGTAATTGCTAACAAAATTTAAAGGTTAACGTAATACCTTGGACAACTAAGCTAATCATGCGAGTCATAGCGGTTGCACATTGTCTTGTTATCAACATGTTCCCTTCCATGTACCACAACACAAATAACTTACTTAACTAGGCCTTAAATTGGGATATCATAATGGTCCAGTGATGTCTTCAAAAGAAAGACAATTTCTGTTCACATTCATCCGTTTACATAAGTGTATACAAAACATGCATACAGAAATAATTCAGAACGACATTAATAAGAGCTCATAAAGTGTTAAAAAAAAAGCACATAAATTAACTGAATTTAATAATCAATTACTCCCACAGACCTAAGATTTTATTCTTTTCTTAAGAGGTCTTAAAATGTAATTGTTCAATAAGTACACCTCTCAATACAATTGTGCTTAACTGATATATGAACAACTATTGTTTCTGAATTTATTGATTCACGCATATATACTCAAGGTTCATGTGTTTTGTTCCTTTTGTATCATATCCTGCTTTAATGCTGCGAAACTAAGACGATAAATTTCAGCAATGTCGAGAAAAAAACCTTAAGTCTCTAAGTATCGCAGTCATAAATATTCAAACTCAATTGTGGGACTAATATTAATGGATTCTTCCTTTATAGAATCCATACATCCATAAAAATTGAAGTTTGAAAAATCCAATAAACTCTTGTTGGATTTGCTAACTAATTATAAGACATCAGTTAAAATAGTATCTCAAAATTCTTGATAGCTTTCCTGTAATTTGTTCTTCGATTCTTTAACATATCAATAACTTGTTATAAGTTTCATATCAGAACTAAGACGTAATGAAGATTAAATTTATATCTTCTATCCAACATGAAATAAAATTTGTTAAATATGTTATTATCTCAAAATTTCTTGAATATTCGATATATGCCTTATAAGAGAGCTTTATTAATCCATATGATATTACTATCACATGGTAAGCTTCATTCATATCGTTTACTTCAAAAAACTATAGAGATATGCATAAAGTCAAGATAACTACTCGTAGGTAGTACGTCTTAAAATACAAGACCAAGAGTATGAATTTCTCCCACTGATCTTGAGGTATATGCATAAATCTGTAATAATTCATCCAAAACTTGAAACATTTATAGTTTTGTTTAATTTCATATACCATTATGGGAGGATGCTTAAATTTCATACTTTGATTTCTAAAATTTGTAGACTAAAATTTATCATTAATAAATTCTATTTTCACATTTAATTAATGCAACTCTTAGGTCATATTGAGCTACTAATAATACTATGAAAATTCTGAATAAGTCTTTCTTTGACACGAGAGAAAAACTTATTTATAATCAATGCATTTCGGAGTAAAATCTTTGGCAATAAGTCTTGCTTTATACCGTTTAAAATTGCTATTATAGTCGTATTAGATCAGAAAGACCCACTTTTGTACAACTGATTTGTGTCTTTCGAGCAATTAAACAATATCCGAGACTTGACTTTCAACCAATGATTTTTGCTCACATAGCATCAATCCATTAATCAAAATTATTACACATAATATTTGTGAACCTAAAACCGAGTCTTTGCCATTCCATATCAAAATGTAATAAATTCTTGTAAGAAAATCACTGAAACAACATGAATAACTTTCTTTCAATCTCTGTTGAGACCTTCTTAATGCTGGTTCATGTTGTTAACAAAAAATTTCTTTATTGGCATATTATGGAGTATTGGATCAATAATGTGTGGGCTTTCATTATCTAACATTCTGATAATGAGAAGATTCACAATAACTGTAGAAATCTTAAATAAAGGGATCATTATCATGATTTCTTGAACAGATATATCCACATACTCCCACTAATTATTCCATCATTAATAAATTTATATTTTCGATTTCAATAAATCCCATACTTCGGTTAGAATATTAAAGGTGATTTAAACTAGGTTTCCAACCTTTCTAGTCCAAAGTGTGTCTTTGAAACTTCTCTAACGGAAATCTATTTAAATTACACAGTTACAGAAAGAACAAAAATTCACAAATGTATAGCCATTATGCATGGTTCATCATGCTTCTAACCATTTTCATAAAAGTATTATTTAGCCCTTTGATATACACCATTACGCCAAGGATAAGTTGGCATTGTGTATTGAGAAACAATTCCTAACTTTTGAAGATACTATGCAAAAGATTTAGGATATTATCCTGTTTTGTCATACCTTTCACAATATTCACCACCTTTGTCAGACTTTATGATTTTTCACTTTATCTATAATCGCCTCTCAATTTCAATAATAAATGTTCGATAAAACATCCATGGATTAAGATTCACAATGCTATCGATAGATCTACATAATAACGCGAAAAATCATTAGGTGATAAATAATTTTATCTTCCAAAAATTGGACCATTAAAAGTCTACAAAATAATCATAATCTACAATTAATAAGAACAAAAGCTGAAATTTATAATAGAGATAAATGACAATTAAGCTTACAATAGTTACATACCTTCAATAAGATTCTCTTGTGGGTCAAACCTTATCAAGGAACAATGTGAGACATGAAAAACACTAGTACATATTTTACCTTCTCATACACACAACATTATGTTTGTTTAATACCATAACTAGAATCACCTGTGGGAAACTCACGTCCTAAAATGTATTAACAAACTCCAATAATTCTAAATATGTTCAACCTAATATAATGTGAGTTGTAGTCACCTATGGGTGGCTATTATTTCATATGCATGTATATGAAACATTTAGATAACCTTAATGCTTGTTTAAATTTATGAACCAAAACTACTTGTGAGCAGCATTGTTCTAATAGTTAAATCAAACTAAGAGGACTCAAAATATGCAACACTTACAAGATAAGAATTTAGCATCACTGTGGCGATAACTAAACAATCCAGCAAATATGTAGAATTGCAAATATCACACTAGCTTTTCTTGTGACATTGCATGGTCCTAATCAATGATATGGAAATCCTTGATCTGATCATAAAATTAGTCGATTATAAAAAATTATGAGTAACCCTAAAACATTAATCATAAACCTTTACTTAAAGGCATGTCATCATGCATAAATTGTAATAATAATAACACCCTTTAATTGAAATGTCCAAGCATAATGAAATTTTCCTAAAACAAAATCGAGCATTTAGCAAGTCTATAAGTATAATTCAATAATGAAATTTCGTTGAAGAAAAATTCTTTGATGCATCACTCATTTAAATATGATACAAACTTAAAGATCATGATAAATAACGGATATATGATGAATTAATATGAAAGGTGTAAATAGTCAACGAGTATCATTTTCAGAAATATGAAGAAATTTATCAAAAATAAAACCTCAATTTCATAGAGGATGCAATAAGTTTTGGACAACATAATAAAAATATTCATGAAAATATGAAGAAAAAAAAATTCGTAATAGGTTACTCAACTCGATAATGAGTTAATTTATGTTAATTTTCTTTTATTCACTTTTAAGAAATAACGTTTAATCATGTGCCAATTATTTAATTACCATAATGTATGATAAGATATTGTACACTTCAATGTTATCTTAAACATGTGAACTCAGATTACATGTGGGTAATTGTTGTTCTAATACACTTAAGAAAAACAATATTATAAGCACTTGACATAATAACGATTATGACTGGAAAAATTATTTGACATCACTGTGGTGATTTCCAAACAACTCAAAAATAATGCCATAATAACTACTAAACCTTGCCTTTACGGCTGGCGTATTCGTGCTTACAATAAAATTATTATTATTGTTAAGACAAAACACTCTAGTATCACTGTGGTGATAACTAAAGAATTATGACCTAAGAATCTTAAGCACAATAATTTTATACGTACAACTGAAATTATCATTAACATTGGGACAAAAGTGAAACATAATGACACTAGAAACCCTCAAGATTCAAATCAGTTCATATCCATATGATCAACAATCATATCAATCAGTGTTTTCTTAAATATGTGAACTCCAATTTCCTGTGGGTAAATTTTGTTCTGATATATATTTAAGAAAAACAGGATTACAAGCATTTGACAAAAATTTTGATCATGACCAAAAGTGATTTGACGTCACTGTGGTGATAGCCAATCAACTAAAATAATGTCATTATCACATGATGTCGATAACTGCTAAACCTACACATTACGGTTTGCAAATTCATGCTTGTAATAACATTATGATTATACTGAGATATAACACTCTAGTATCACTGTGGTGATAACTAAAGAGTCCCATAATCCCATAAAATTTAAAGAAAAACAATAATGCGAGAGAAACTATATCATAACGCACAAGCACACACACAAACCATATCATAATGCACACACAAATTTAATGGTGTCAAAAAATGGTTTTGATCATAAAATTTATAATGAAACTCGATAAAAAATCGTGTTAGTGTTTCGATAAATCGGAAGCGTAAGTTAATTTACTATAAAAATTGGTTTCATTAGTTTTAAAATCAATACTGTCTCGTTATCTTAATATTAACTAACACGTATACATTCCCACAAGAAAATATTAATGTTTCCAATTTTTAATGTCTTAATAAACATTCACGTGATGAAAATATTATGTTTATCTTCATTTGCTTTGGAGCACTTATTGATTCATGTCATAAAGATATAATGCCCAATAAATATTTTCTCATTTATATCATATCTCCAATTTACCTCTCTTTCACATACAAGACAAGTAGAATATATGGACTTTAGTGGAACAATTATGCATGTTTATCACTACATGATGTCGACATTCTTCCATTTCATTTATCATCATTATTACGGTCATTATTACCTCATATGCTCATTTTATGCCATTATTTAAAAAATAATATTTTTAAAATGATTTTCTTTTATTTACATGCCCAAAATAAAACCATTAGGCCAAAAATAAACTCAATAAGCAAGATATATTAACTTATTTACATGAAATAAAGGGTAGGACATTAATATTAAACTAAAATATATTTTTCTCCAAAACTAAGTAGGTTATTAATGTTGAAATATATTTTCTTCCAAAATTAAGAAGGTAATATAAAAGTATACAAGAAAATCATAAGTGATAATGGCCACAGGATCTTAAATTTTACAGTATACCATAATTTTCAACGGATTTGATTTTGATGAGATAATAAAAAATCAAACATGAACATGAAGTGTGAACATGATATGGGTCAAGATAATTAGATGTGAAAAGTAATGCAATTCCATAAGAACGATTATGTTCACAGAAGGGGAAAACCAAATATATCAAACCCAATTTTATTTTATTATTGCATATGATTAACGGACGATCATGTGTTCTAAACACAAGCTCTAGATGCCAACTATAAGATTTAATTTTATAGATACTTAATTTAGGATCGTTGAACTTCATGATAATCACACGATAATTATATACAAGAATAGTTTATACTATACCTGTTAGCGTTAATCCGTAGTACATCCCCGATGATCTCAGTAGCAGCGGTAATACCTTGTGGAGGTCATGGTTTCTCCTTCTTCACCTCTTACATTATGAATAATCAATTCTCCGAACCCAATACCGATGGCTATTGTGTTCCTCTTATAGGTAGAAGGAGGACCAAATTCCTAGGATTTAATTAATAGCATTAGATCTCGACCGTCCATCAAAGAAGAGGTATTAGGAAATAATCCCAGAAATGGTAACCGACATAAGTTAACAATAGTCTATAATTAACCAAAATTATTACGTGGCCCAAGAGAATATTTCTATGTGTAGAAATACTGTTACAGAGACACAGTTATCTGGATCTTTTAATGATATGCACAAATTTCAAATTACAAACCCAAAGAAGAGTAAAGGCAAACGAAAAATACTAAAACGAAAAAGGTGGTTAGACCGCTCGGCAACACGTCCAGGTACTGACACTGTGGGAGTACGTGAATTCAAAAATATTTAAACAGTTTGTGAGTGTACAATACACACTTTAGCTAACGTGATATAAAATGATAGATTCTTGTAATCCGACGGCCATCGAACAAAGGTGGTTTGTACCCACCTCAAAAAAAACTGTTTATTAGGCATCGTAGTTGCAAGTTGTGTGGGGACTAGTTTATTCGCGCGAGGTGATATCTGTTCCCCAGGTGCACGTTAGAGAGCAGTCTATTTCGCAGCTGGCAGAAACAACCTGAAGGCCAAGATTCTGTGCTCCCACAAGCACATGAAAATAATGGATGTATACACGTGTTTTGTTGCTAGCCGTACAGATTAATCACAACAGTAGATAAAGCCTAGATTGTGCTGTGCATCAAAAAAAAACTGCTGCACTCTCTCAAAAATTCTTTCCCGCCTATAAAAGTCCCTCCCTCGTCTGGCAGTGGCAAGCCATCACTAACATTTCCTTTCAACAAACTCTCTCTCTCTTTCTCTTCTTACCTGAGAAATGGAGTCTCTGTTGTTGAAGAGCAGTATTATTCCTTCTGTTAGTGTTATCAGAAACTCTAACTTCAAATCTAAGAATAAGTCGATCTTCATCAAAAAAACCCTCATCGCTACCCTTCTCAGAGAAGTCACCTGGTGGTGGTTCTGTGAATCTTGGCAACAAGAAGATGGTACTAGTTTGTGCATCTCCTTCTAATGATGCTATTGCTCCTCAACCTGAGGTAATAACACAAAAACAAACCTTGTATATATTATTTTTACTCTATCTCTTATGTTTTGTAATTTCTTTGTGAAATCTGGATGACTGCTATATTTTGTCTTGTTCTTGATAATACAATATATGTTTTCTAAGTAAGCATTAGGGTTTGGTTTGTGGAAAAAAATGGGAGTATTATCTTTGTGTCAAAAACCCATTTCATTATTTTATTTTATTTGTTGGTTGTTTGAGTTTCGAGTATGTTAATGATGATTTCTATTGCGATTTTAAGACTTGTTCAAATACTGGTTTACTAGTTGTTTATCACATCTGGAAGTGTACTTATTATTTTCAGATTTTTTTTCTTCAGTTGATGATTCAAGTTTATATATGTCTTATTTTCAACTTAGGTCTAGTGAGTATGCTGCATAATTTATGTGCCGTGCCGTGTATTTATGTATGGATTGATTTATGCAGGATTCTGAATCTGGATGAGTAATACAGTTTCTCTTGTTTATCATAATATGGATTCTGTTTTCTAGTAACCATTAGGGTTTTTTTTTAACATTTGAGAGTATTATCTTTGTTTTCTTTGGTTAAAATCCCTTTTTGTGATTTTTTTTCTTCTTCTTTTTTCTTTTGAGTTTCAAGTGGGTTTATGATATTTATACAGGGATTTTAAGACTTGTTGGAATTTTCAGTTTACTACTCATTGTTTATCATATCGGATTTATTTTTCTTCAGTTGATGATTGAAGTTTAAATGTGGAATCTGGATTATTTTTTTTTTTGGTGGTATGAGTTTCTTTCTGTTGTTAAAATACTAAGTTTACCATATCAGATTGAAGTTTATATTTGTCTTAATTTCAACTTTGGTCTAGTTTATGTTCCCGTCTGTTTATTAATCGGAAAATGGGTCATTTGTCCAAAATTTTTTTAATCACGGTTCAAATGGACAAGTAGAAAATAATTCGGGTGAAATAGATAAAAAAAAATAACAAGGATGAAACTGGATTCATCCTGGCTTAAATTTAAAACATAGCAAGGATGAAACTGGATGCATCCTGTGTAAATTAAAAATAAGAAAAAAAATATTTGAAAATGGGAACGATGAAACTGGTTACATCCTGGCCATTTTAAAATTTTGTCCATTTAAACAGTATCTAAATCTTAATGTCTTTTTCACCCGGGAATTATTAATTTTAATCTTTTTAACCAATTTTGTGTTTATTAATCCTAATCGACTGATTTTTGCAGGATGGTGAATCTTCTGGCCCGGTGGTTGGATTGGTCACCCATCCAGACCCAAGACCATTTCCTATGGAACCCGATACCCGACACATCTCGTATCTCTCAAGAAGGTTGGTGGATGGTATTCTCAAATCTGGAGCTCGTGTGATCCCACTATTGTACGGTGAACACCCGGCTACCTTCTTCATCAAACTAGGCCTTGTCAATGGAATTGTTCTTGGAGGAAAGACACCTTTCAACGATTCTACATACAACTCCAAAGTTAAGCTGATATACAAAGAGTTCTTCGCAAGGAACGTGGTCGATTTCCTTCCCTTGCTCTCCATCGGCTCTGTTTGTGCAGATGTTCGTTTCCACCTCGAAGAAGGTGCTGCTCAGAAGTTTCTATACCCCGTAAATTTCATCACTGAAGAAGGTCTTGTCGGAGTTACTTTTACCCCAGCAGATTTGCAGGGCACTTTGTTCCAACATTTTACTCAGGATCTGAAAACGAAGCTGGAGGGAAGAGAGCTATTTGTGTCTCATCACACCAAGTTATCCCTTCACTATGTAAACTCAATACCGTCCTTTGATGCTCAATATAAAGTCACATCTGTGTCCTTAGATCAAGGAAAACTACCTTATGTCTCTAGTTTTGTTGGCAGAAGCATTCCCTTCACCGGCGTCCAGTGGCATCCTCAGGTTTCTGCCAGCGATGCAGCAATTGAATCTTCGGATCACATCTTCAAGGCGTTTGTTCACCAATGCTCAGCTGCGCGTGAATTCACTCATCCCGAGGTGTTGAAGCCCTATGTGCTCTCTAAGTCCGGAGGAATTCAATTCTCGAAGGGTGTAGTTGTCTTAGAAGATGCAGACAACTACAAATTCCTTGCACACTAGATAGTTACGTCTCTCTAGAGTTTCTGTTGGGTTTAGCTTGTTTTGTGTGTTGTTCCTTTTCCCTTATAGTTGTTTTATGTTGAGTACTTTATTGATTATCACAAAACTTTGAATGTTTACAATTGGATGATAGATAATCGAAGTCTATTTCTTCTATGTCAATGATCAAACTAGTTTCTTAGTATTTTCTTAATTTCAGTTCTCCATTGTTTGGAATGTTATCCTTTCAACGATTTGAAGTATCACATTGCTGAGGTACAGCTGCATTTGAAATCAATGTGATCCCTGTGCAGCTATTGGTATCATTGGCCAAGTTCAATGGGTTTCTCGCAGAGTGTGATGACCCAGGGATTTCCTTTTTCTTTCACCAAGTTAGTCGCCTCTTGTGCTTTCAAAAGTGTCAAATTTCTGTTGAACTGAAGATTCCATGCTGAATTCGAGTGCGCCCATGTTATAGCTTCATTCCAAGTGGACTCTAGCTATCATGAAGGATCTTTTCCGCACCGTAAAGGATGAAGCGTTTCTACCATGCATGCTTGTAGTTGGTCTAAGAGTTATATTATTTTTGTCATGTTTATTGAAGTCATGTTTCTAAGTTTTCACACAGTATCTGAGACTATGCAGGGTAATGAATGAAATTAATGCTCCAAAGGTAGTCATCATATGTATGAATGGACTATGAGGGTCACAACGTCAGCAAACAAAATCTGTAAATGGTAACCCACGATGAGCTAGGGATTTCCTATATCCTCCACTAAGTTAATCGCTTCTTGTGCTTTTAAAAACTTCAAAATTCGACTGAACTGAAGATTCCAAAGGTGAATTCGTGTGCGCCCATGTTATAGCTTGATTTATTGTTGCCTCCTTAAAAACTAATCAATGGTTAACAAGACATTAAGGGCTTCGTAGTTCAACCTACCTTAGGTTATGGAAAACCTATGGATTTGAACGATGAGTACCTTCATACGTGCAAAATAACTTCATAATGTATCTTTCATTGTTATGCGAAGTAATAATTAATCGTTTAGAGGAATGCGAAAACTAACATCTCAGAATAAATACATTCTAACCATGTTTAGAGGAATGCGAAATCAAACACCCTCATGAAACACAAATGAGTGAACTTCAAACAAGAACTTATAATTAATGATGGAGTTTTTTTTGTTTACTTTTTGACCAAGCAGTATTTTAGTTTCTTCGCATAAGTAAACTTGTTCTGTTTTCATGTTGGGTGCTTTTCTTAATTACTTGTTTTATCTTTGTTAATGTTGACCAATTAATTACTATCGTGATCGTGTTCATTTAGCTTTAGTAGAGGAGTTCAAAACCTAACCTAAAACAAGTACTACTTCGTGGATTTGAATCAAGAATGATTGGCAGATGGAATGGGGGAAAGCCATTACTGTTCAGTTGTGGTGTGTTCACACAACTACATCGATGGAGGATTTCATGTCAGGCGCGAATACCATGATTGAATTTCCTTATAGAGGAACTCGGGTTCCGTTGCGGGACCCGATGGTTTGCAATCGAATCTGATTTATCATGCATCAAGTATATCCATGTGCATCACGAATAGTAATCGACGTTAGTTAAGAAATATTAAGCATGCACCAAAGTGGAAAGGAACCTGAATCTTAGGTGAGATTGTTTTGCACTAGGGCGTCAAGCGAATAATTCATAGAGGTCTTGCATAAAAATTTGAATCTAATGTCTGCCATAGAACGAAATTACTTTATACTAAAGTGGAAACAAACAGATAGTAATACTTTTCGTAAACGAACTGACAATCGAATACGCTATATTATACCCTCACTATGAAATCCTGATAATGCTAATTTACCAACTAGCCTTTATCAAATAAAGAAGCTATAAAATCTTGGGATACCCGTGAAGCGCCAGAATACGTCCCGCATCACTCATTTTCTAAGGATTCAATGGCCGCATTGATAACCTCCGCTCTGAGACTAGATACTGCTTTATCTCAACATACTCACTGATAGCCTTATGCCCAAGGTCCTTCAGTAAACCAAGCACCACAGCAAGTACTGCTACGTACATAAGCTAAGGAAGTCTTAGTATCTAAAGAACTAGACCTGATCTCCGATATTATATCAACAGCAAGACCGCACTTTGCATCCTCCTTATAGCATTCCTTAACAGTAATCTGTGATACATAAGAGTTATACGGTAACAACTTGTTTTAGGGGACATCAAGAGGTGATGCAACTTCAACAATAAATGCATCGTGTTGAACGGTAGTTTTATGGCAATCTCATCTCTCCTTATGATTAGGAAAATCTTTATGAAATTAATGAAACCCGCAAATGTCAGCACCATCAGAGCTGAAAATGGACCGAGCTTCATCACCAACAATTACGAGAGAAAAGGATAGGAAAGAAATAATATTTCATTGAACTAGGGATCAAAAACTCATCTATTACTACGGCCTTCCTCATGTCCTGGCGCTCCTTGTGTTCTTCATTAAAATCAGTGAGGAGAAAGAGGACAGGAAGAATCGTTGCTCAAGATGGTTCCTGAAAGTGAAATCTATATGGTCTTGGCTGATCCATATTGTTTTTTTGTTACTCGGAAAAAGAAATATATTGAGAAAGCTTACGAAGAGTAAGCAGGAATGTGTCTTGAGTTAAACAGACGATTTCTATGAAGATCGACAATTGAGGAACCGAGTATTCAGAGAGAAACGCAAAAATGATCTCGTTAAGGAAGCCGAAGCTAAAAGACAGGTTGACAATGAGTCTATTTCTACAGGGTCGACATCTGCTCTTCAAGTTGGTCAGGACTCTGGATAGGAGGACTGATGGTGGGGTTTTACGAAGGGGCTAAGTGGCAAAATGCCCCAAAATCGACACAAGGTTGTGAAAATGTCCTGGACGTTAGAGAAAAGATTAAAATGCCCCAAAATCTTATCAAAATGCCCCAACCGTTATTTTTCCGTTAGAGATGATTAAGTGGTCAAATTAGCACGCATGTGGTCCCGCACGTGTGAAAAGATGACATTTATACCCTTATGACAAGTAAGCAGACATAAGGGAGATTGTTTTGTACGGTCGCCACTACCAAACGAACAACCACCGCTGCCACCACCACCAACGCTGCCACCACCACCACCGCCACCACTACCACCACCACCCCCACCACCGCCACCACCACTACCACCAGAACAACCACCACCAACACTAACACCACCGCCACCGCTAACGCATCCTCCACCACCACCACCGCCACCGCTTCCGCCTCCACCACCACCAACGCCACTATCACCAGCGTTGCCACCACCAACACCACCACCGCCACCACTACCACCACCTCTACCACCACCACTGCCACCACCACCACCAACGCCACCACCAGAACCCTAAATGCTGAATCCCAAATCCTGAACCTTAAGCCTTGAACCCTAAACCCTGAAATTATAGATTATGTCGAAGGGCAAAAGAGACCATTCATAACACAGTTGACCAGTAAAAGTAACGGAATGGGGCATTTTGATAAGATTTTGGGACATTTTAATCTTTTTCCTAACATCCGGGGCATTTTCACAACATTGGGATCGATTTTGGGGCATTTTGCCATTTAACCCTTTCCGAAGTCTGTCTGCATTGGTTTCATTTCCGAATGGAAGATCTTTCTGTACTGTACCTCTGATATTTTGGTGTTCCTCTATAGATGTTATCCTTTGATGGAAGGGTCAATGGACATTTTTCTGGAGTTTACGATGGCTATGAGGGTTGTCAAGTACTCTTCAATGTCTTGGAGTTTTTTTTTTTCTTAACTCGGAAGGTGAATTTTTGTCCGAATAAATACATCTCTAACTACGTTAAGATGAATGCGGAAATTAACACCCTCAATATGGATCACAAATGAGTCTACCTCAAAAAAGAACTAATAATGAAGCATTATCCAAGAAGTATTTTAGTTTCTTCACTCTGGATCTGATTTATCATGCATCAAGTATATCCATGTGCATCAGAATATTAATCGATATTAGTTAAGAAAATATCGGGCACCAAAGTGGCAAGGAACCTGAATGGTTCCTGAAATGCACCAAATGCACGAGTAGTAGAGAACCGGAACTTTTTAAAACATTTAAGTTAGATTGTTTTGCCGGAACTTTTTATAGATGTCTTACATAAAAATTTGAATCTAATATCTGATGGGTGGCCTAAATGCTAATGTCTACTATAGAACGGTTTTTTATTTTTATTTTTTTTATTTTTTTGAAAAGGTTAGATTTTATCGAGAAAAAAGAAAAATGCACCCGCGGTGCTACAAATGGCGACTACCACTTGTTGAGCATAAAGTATAGAGGCCAACTTTAATATTTAACCCGACCAATCTCCAACGTCGTCAAAAGGTCCTCCAACACAGAGTCAATCAAAAAGGGCAGTACAACGAGGAGATATTAATTGAGAGATACCATATGGCAACTGAAAGACATAGTAGAAACTAGAAGACAATATAGATATATATTTTTTTAAACAACTTAAATTTCTAGTGTTCATTTATTTTTGGTATTCTCAATAGGAGAATGAAAAGCTAACATAAATACGAAATTTGTAAGAGAAATATAAACGAAAAATGGATCATTCGTCTAAATATTTTTAAATCACGGTTCAAATGGACGAGTAAAAAATAGTTTGGGTGAAACGGCCAAACAAAGAAGGAAAATTTGTTTTTTGGTCCTAATCCCATATAATTATTTATAGTAGGGTCCTACCAGAATTTTCTTTTATCCGAAGGTCCAAAATTAATTAAAACATGGAAATGGCCATAATACCCTCGACTACCAAACATGTGTGTCTACATGCTCATTATATTGAGTACATATCTGCTACACTATTTACAAATTCGAGTACATATCTGCTACACTGCTTACATAATTTGAGTACATATTTACTACACTGCTTACATAATTTGGGTACATATCTGCTACACTGTTTGCAGGTTAAATTTTATTATTTGCGTAAGTTCATCACTTACTTTAGTTGTTTTTTACAATATAATTCAGCAGTACATATATGATGTACTTAAAAGAAACGGTTAAAATGAAAATTTTCACTACATATATGTAAAAATTCATATACTACAAAAAACAGGATCTCTCTAGTGCTCCACTCCCATTGGACCACGTCCTCCCAAAGCGCCAACACTCTTCTTAACAGTAGACATATTGAACCTGTAAATGTGACCAAAATGTAACAATTAAAACACAACAACAATCCATATATGAATAATAGATAAAAATGAACAGTACAAGTAATATGACAAACATCAAAATTAATATTACCTAACGATGGTTCAATTTTATTTCGGTATTCCATATATGCATTGCCAAAATCATAAGAATTAACTGACTAAAATCTATGTATAAAACAGATTCAAAAAGCAGTTTTTCAGTATTTAATATATGTACTGTTAATTCACTATATAAAACAACTCCATGGCAAAAAAAAATAACATAATCGAGATAGTCTTATTTCAGTATCGCATATATGTACCTGTGGATGAAACAACAACAAGTGATAAAACTAAGAATAAAACATAATCAAAAGTAGTTCGTATAAGTATGCCACATATGTACTGCTGATTCATGAACTAAAAAACAACTACATGCAATGTATCTATCAAAAAAATAGAATCGAGATAATCTTATATGAGTATCGAAGATATGTACTTATGGATCAAACAACAAGTGATAAAACTAAGAATAAAATAGAATCAAAAGTAGTTTGTATTAGTATGCAACATATGTACTGATGGATAATACCCCTGAAACAACAAATAAGTATGATTTTGAGAAAATAAAGAACGAAAATAACAAGAAAATCAAATTGAGAGTTCAAATAAGTTAAAACCATCGTAATCTAACTAAAAAATCGAATAATTACGATCAAGATTCATAAAAACAATACGTCATATACGTACTGATGTTTAATACACAAGCAAAAGCTGAAACCAAACATATAGAAGCATTGTAAACAAAGAAAATCGGTACGTCATATACGTACTGATGGTTAATACACAAAATCAAACTGAAACCAAACCAAAAGCCACCAAAATTAAACTAAAATACCAGATTTACAAACGAAACGAACGTAAAACATGATTTTTTAACTAGATCTGGACTATTTTCATCAAAAACCACCAGTACATCGTATACGTATTGATGCTTAATACACAAAAGCAAACTAAAAACAAACCAAAGACCAACAAAATGGAATTAAAACATCAGATCTACTAATGAAATGAACATAAAACATGACTTTCTATCTAGATCTGAAGGATTTTTACCAAAATTGAAGTAAAAAATTAACGAATCAAGAATGAAGATCGTAAACACAAAAAAAAAAACGAATTCAATTCCTCTTTTCGGAACCCTAAAATCTGAATTTTGAATTTTTCTCCATGAAATCAAGAGATTTGGATCTCAGATTAAGATAAAATGAAGAAGAAACTTAAAATAATTAAAGATCAATATAGGTAAATCAACTTACAAGATACCTCAGGAGATCTTCATAGCCGGAGCTCTTCACCAAAGCACATATGAGAAAATGAAGAAGAAAAAGAATAGATCGAGAAAAACAAGAAAAAATGGATTTGGTTACTGCTTTTATATACTTAAAGGTGTTTTCGGTATTTAAAAATACGTCCTCATATGTTCCACACGTGTACAGGACCAGGGGATAAAGTTTTAAGTCCAATTTTGTTGTTTTCTTTTTATTATGGACCTCCAATTACTGGGCTTAGTGGGTGGACCTGCCACTAAGTAAGACCACTGTAATAGTACTTATTGGTAATTCCTACAAAAAAGAATAGTAAGGATGAAACTGGTTTCATTCTAGCTTAAATTTAAAAAATAGTAAGGATGAAACTGGATACATCCTGTGTAAATTAAAAATAAGAAAAAATATTTGAAAATGGGCACGATGAAACTGGTTACATCCTGCCTATTTTTAAATTTTTGTCCATTTAAACAGTATCAAAATCTAACTGTCCATTTCACCCAAGAATTGTTGATTTTGGTCTTTTTAACCAATTTTGTGAAATATAAAACGGTATTCATGATGAACCTTCAGAAGGGTAGCTTCCTAGCACCCTGACTGTTGCAAATTCCTTTAGCTGCCCAATAGCACTTTGTAATTTGGGATCGGCTATTGATTCTTCAAAATCCAAACAAGTAATAGGATTATGTTTAGATCCATCATTAGAAGTGCCCGTGGGTTGTTTATGTGCTATCCTAGACAGCTTGATTTTCCGCTTATCAAAAACATCAAGTTCCTTTAAAAACATGTCGGGACCTTCCGACCTTCCTTTAAAGAGAAAGCCATACTAGTCTTGAAAGGCCGGTCTATAGCTGCTGGATTAATGATCATAGGTTTTGTTGCCAGCGTCAGAAAACTGCAATCACATCCAGTATCATCCCTGTGATTACTGGAAATCCAGCAACACACCCAAATGGAAAGTGAATAAGGTCTAAGACATGATAACACAAGAACTAAAATTCCTTTCCAAACCTATGAATTACAAGGAAACCCTAACTCTTTATCTCTCATATTCTAGACCTCTCCCCTCCGAAAGATCTCTCACCTTTACATTGTGCAAAGGTCTCTATTTATAGGCCTAAGCAGCCCTAGTGGTATACAGCTCATATCATCTCGCCGAGGTTATTTTATGCTTCGCCTGGAGCATATTCCCTAAAGTTTTTCCCCATATTTCGCCGACTTCACGCGGTCTTGTCGGGACACCTGTCCTTTTTCTTGCGCCCTACTACTCCTACTTCGCGGTTTATTTTCTTCGCCAAGTAATCTTTTCGTGGCTTCGCCTTAGTATCTTGATGGTCCTTCTACTTTATTCGGGGTGGAGAGTTATCTCGCGCTTGGGATTTGTATTTCGCTTTCTGATGTTGACTGATTTGACAGGTCACTGATACGGATCTTTGACTAGGATTTCCTTATCTTACTTGGTATGACACGTGGCAATCCTATTTCGTGTACCTACATTTTGCCTTTTCTTATTCTGTCCAAGTTGCTGCGAGGATGCAATAAGAACCGTTTCAGTTTCCTTAACCGTCACGTTCTCCATACCCATAATTCCACGTGGCCACGTTCCCTGGGTAACCGTCCGTCACCGGTCACCTTTACTTCGATCATGCCGCTTCCCGGTTTTACCGGTCCCTTCTTCTTGCTATAAATGCACTTCTCCACCCTTACTTGAGTTTCTTTTCTGCCTCTTCCAATCTTTGCTCTTTTCTTGTTTGATCTCTGCTCTTACTTCTACCTTATTTTCCCGAAATCCTCTCACTACAAAATTAATTAGCTTTAGCCACGCTATATGTTCGTGGCTATAACTCAAAAATCCGTGGCAAAAGATGAATTGCCACGGCAGCTCCGCCGTAACAAATTGTCCAGTGGGTAATAGTTTTTGCCACGACGTTAGCCACGGTTTTTGTTGTGTAGCTACTGGGTCCAGATTATTTGCCATGCATTAGCTGTGGCAAGTTAATAGATTCTGATTCACACGTTTTATCAATTAACCACGAAAATATACGTGGCTATTAGTTCAACTAGCTAGTTTCCTCGATACTCTGATAGAAGGCCATTTCTATAGAATTTTAGCACTTAACAGTCTCAAATGGAGCTAAAAGACAGTTTAGAACTACAACATATTCCAAAACATCATTCATTCAAACAAATATTTATAAGGTCATAATTCATACATCCAAACAATAAGAAAAGCTAAATAAAAATAGAAATGTAAGTCTAATGTTAACTTGGTGAGTTTCCATCGAACAATCTAATTTAACATTAAAAAATAAAATTAAAATGAGTAAACGGATTGATGATGAAGCATTCCTTCGCTTCCAATGCCCATCAACAAGTATCTTCCGACACAGAATTCACTTTCAATGCCATTTAGTAAAACCTGAAGCATAAAAGAAATACAGTTACACATCAATGTAAACTCAACATAAAAAAAAATACATATAAACCTTATCTCTTAAACACTGCTAAGAAACCATGTGCAGATTGGTATACATACGAAGTTAACCACGTAGACTATCAAGTCTCAGTCTTTATAATAATGGATAACGAGGTAAATAACAGCTACAGAGTTATGTTTAACTATTGCAATGACATTCTAAAACCATAACATACTATTAAATAAAAACCAAGTAAAAGAGGAATCGGAAGCTCCAATCTGGGTATTGACCCGGCCTTTTGGTAGCCATGGGTCCAGCTAAAACGAAAGATTTCGTACATGAAACATATTCCGTTTCATTGAATTCACATCCTGCAACTCTTAGGAAGACCTCTTCCTATGTTGTAATACAGATTCTATAACTTCAATCCTACAACTACCACCAAATATACATATGTGATCAGTTCATATTACGCAGTAACTAATAACCAACAACTGAGGTGTTTTCTTTAAGTTAAGGCCTGCCAATAGTTATATATGTGTTTCATACGTAATAAACAATGGCTAAGTGAGTAATAAATATGGATCCATAAAGTAAACACACTGAGTAGTATGCACTTTAAATCCATGAAGTCCACCACATCGTACCTTAATAATTTGTGAAAGCACAGCCTGCTCCGCATTCTGAAAACGAAAATCCATAGGGAGATAAGCGATGTCACTAGAAAAATAACAACTCCAATGTAGTGAATAGAGTGACAGAAAATTTAAGAAAACGAAATATACAATTGAATTACGAAATACTGAAATGGATATAAAAATTTAACCCTCTCCTTCAATAAAATCCTGGGTACCATTTTTTTCTACTTTACATCCAATAGATTTGGCAGAATTTAGATGACGTACATGATTTTTATTCCTTCTCAATGGTTTAGTACCCTTTTAGCATCAATTCGTCGATAGTCCCAGGGACTTCCACATTGATAAGTTTACCACACTAAAAGGTAGTAGACCATTGAACACTATTAAATTCATTGGCATGAAGCAGATATATAGCTTACTGTTCATGTCAAATTCAAAATATGATCAAGGAAACCGATGGAAGGTGAATGATTACATATGGATTCTTATTTACTTTAACACTACGTATTTTCAAAACCACAGAACAACACCAGTCGGATAAAAATCAATAATCAGTGAAGTTGGGAACTGCAAAAACACTGGACCGCTAGAAAAACTATAATCTAAGAATATCTCGAACAAAAGAAGAATACGCCTATACAACCTTGCAGCTGGAAAGACACCCATCAGCTGATTGAATGGTGAACCTAATTTAAAGCTTATCTGCAGCTGACCAAGATCCTTGAGATCGGAGGAAAATGGTGCATAATGATAAGGATAAAACCTGTAAAATATGAAAATTGCTAGATAGAAAAATTATCATAAAAGACCTCCATCTTTTGCAATATCGAAGAGATCATAAGTCGAAAATCTACAGGAAGGAAATTCTCTATAAATAGATCTTAATTAGACGAGGTAATTGTTAATATAAACATACATGATTTTCATATTCACCAAGTGTATACAATATTCTCATAACCAGTATAGAGAAAGGTAGATAAGTTATTTGATCCACCAACACCCGTCCTAGCATCTGTATGGGCTAGCTTGCATTTTCAAATACACCTAAGCAATGATGATTAACCAATTTTAATTCCGTTTCTTAAAAGATAAAACTTTAACAGAAAGAAAAAATTGAATAATTCATCTATAACCTCAGAGTAGAACTCTTAAACCTCGACGATATACCTACCAGTCTCATATTAGAATCCTCGGATCTCAATTTCTACCTGATGTTCTACTTGTACCAAACTAACATCTACCTGTAAATTAAAGACAAAGCTTAGATGACTACAACTTAAGCAAATCGATTGAATTAAAACCTCAACATAAAATCAGTTATAAAATCAAAATCCCAATAAATGAATTCCTTTGAAAATGATTCAATTCAATTAAACCACGAGGAATTTAAATTTTCTCACATTTAGAAAGATTTCAAAATAAACCTCTTGATTCGAACTCCCATTAGATTTAACCAAACACGGACTTATCTTCCTCAATAAGATTTTCACCAAGAATCCCTAGTTTCGACACCAGTAAATCTTCGAACCTTGCATTTCCCCGATCTCTTCTCAATGAAGTGTATTACAACAAATGAAGAAATTATTTGATTTCTTTACCAACCTGCACCAATATCAAAGGCATAGTTTAAATTGAAGAAGATAAACTACCACGCTATAAAAAAATGTATGCACGAACTAAAATTAGGTATAAGATAAACTAAAATACTACTACAAAACCCTAAGTTCAGAAAATCAAAAGAATGAACTACATCTACACAAACCCTAATTCATTGGCAGGATTTCCTTTCACGTGGAGAGATTTGAAGCATGGGTGTTTATTTTTATATGAGATATATGGTCGAAGAAAAAGAGGAAGAAAAAGAGTCGAGGGGAACTGGGGAGTGGGGGAGTTAATTTTTCTTCTCATAGAAACGTGGGTTGTTCGTGTTACTTGGATTAGCTACGGCGGTACATTTTATGTCGTGACAAAAAGTCCACAATACCCACGGACCCACTGGGCCGTGACTAGAGGCCATTCGGTAGATTTATCCCTTATAAAACTTGATTCGTGGCAAATTATCATTAGGTGGTGGAAAATGAGATATCTATTTGCCACGATTATCAATTAGATGTGGCAATAAGTGATGAATAGCCATGGATCCTTATATTCGTGGAAATAGGGTCGTGACAAAAAATCAGTAATTTTGTAGTGTCTATTTTCTTCATCACCATGTCTCCTAAAGGTGTTTCTGCATCTGCTTCACTTAAAACTCTCGAGGAATTTCAATCCGAGCTCCAGGAGTTAGGTTTAACCTTAACTCCAACTGTTGATTCTTCCCCAGATCCCGTTTTTCTTGCTACACAAGAGATGGAACTGAACTACCGGTGGCTTGGTTCAGATACTTGGTTTGCTGATAAGGTGATAATCTCTCTAGGTCAGTTGAGAGCGGGACTATCTTTCCCTTTTTATGATCCTTCGAACCCCATTTTCTTGGAGATTCTCGGTAGGCTGCAGTGCGGGGTTTTCCAGCTTACTAGTAATGCGATTCGGATTTCCAACGAGTTCAAAGTCCGTTCTCGCGATGGTATCTCGCAACTCCCTTCTTCAGCGGACGAATTTGATTCTTTGGATTTCAACGTAGACTCTTTCATGGACAAATATTCAGTTGTGTTTACAAGAACCAGGGAGCATCAGGAATGGGGCCTGGAGCTTGTTAGGAAGGTGGTTTCTCCCCCCATTAAGGAGCTTCTACTGGATGTGGATTCCCAACTTCGTCTCTATGTTTATGACTGGGCGAGGTTTCCTTTAGTAGTTGGCGGTCCCCTCGTCTGGGGTTACGACGAAAAGGGTTTTCCTAGCAATGGTCCCCTTCCCAGACATTGTTACCTCGCGGGATGTGATCCATGGAGACTTCGCTAGACTGTTCCTAGTGAGGTATGATTTTTCCTACTGCGATTTGTATCATTTGGAACCATTAATTGTACTCATGTTTCTCAATTCGTTTTAGTATGTGATGCCTGCTGCTGGACTTGTCAAGGCGCGACAGGAGAAGAAAGTGGTTGCTAAGAAGACTCCCTCTAAACAGGTATCACTTTCGTCTGTTGTCAGCGATTTTGTGATAATTTTCTATCCTAACGTCATGCCTCTTCGCAGGGCGAACTACCCACTTCTGGGGTAACCAAGGGTCACAAGAAACGTTCTCACCCCACTCCTCCTCCTTCTTCTCAGGTACCATCCTTATCGCCTTTTATTTGTAAATTTTAGCCATTTTGGTTTTTAATTTTTGACTTCGCAGACGAGTGCCCCTCCGTCTGGCGCATCCAAGAGGCCGCGAAATATCCTGAATGTGGCTTCCTTAGCTGCCCATACAGCCCTCCGCTCTCCTTGGTCGTCCCGTTCGCACTAAGAAACAGTCCCCTTCAGTTAGTGCTCCTGCTCCTCCGAAAGAAGCTGATTCTGTTACCCATTCCAAGGTCGCTGATTCCCCTGTTCAGCCAGGAGTTGAACATCCTAAGAGTTCTTCGGAGGTACCTCCCTCTGGCAAGAAGGGAAAGCAACCTGCTCGGCCTGCAATGTCAAATCCTCTCTTTGACCCTGACATGCAATTCTTTCGAGGTATCTATCACAAGGCTCAAGAAGATCCGGCTATGAGATCTCGTGCTTTGGAGTCTTTGTCCGCCTTTGTTTCTGACGACTTCCTCTCCCAAGATTCGTCTGCGCTTTTGAGTGCTTCAATGAATCTGTCTCTCCAGCAGCACTCTGTCTTGATGAACCAGGTGATTTCTTTGTGCCTTTTCTGCCATTTTTCCTTTTCGGCTCCGAGATTTATATTTCCTTTTCTGTCTCTCTCCAGTAGCACTCTGCTTCAATGAATCTGTCACACAACTCCCTAATATGGAGGGTGCCATCCCTTTATATTTCCCCTGAGTGCCCCTTCAAGGAGGTTAACCATAACATGCATGTTGGTCTCCTCTCATCCGGTTATTACGACATTCAGTTGTTTTCGTGACTTCTTATCCTCTTCGCCGATAAGGCTCGGAGTTACGAAGTCACACCCTAAGTGGGGTTTCTTTGGGATCAAGTGCGTCGTAGCCAAGACTTGCCAGACGGACATGGCCGGTAACGCTCCAGACGTCCCAGGCACCCGCAGCTCAACCGAATACGTCAACGCCTTGATCATATTTCTGCACCCCTTACCGAAGGCCATCATAAAAGGGACCCTCAGCGGATAGGTCTTATCATTAACCCTAGCTTTCTTCCTGAGAGTTGTCCATGACATGAGTTAGGTCTTTGTCTCTTGCATCTTCATGCGAACTAGGGTGCATGTCGTGGGTTCCCAGCGTTCCTAGGCGAAGGCTATAAGTTTCCCTAGAAACTTTTTATTTCATATTCATTATTTGCCTCCTAATCTTGAGGTCTTACTGTCTTTGGTTACTCGGCGAATATTTATTTCATTAATATTTCATCAAATTTTTATTGCTATGCCCTTGAAAATTGAGTACATCGATCGTTTCATTTTTATCATCAAAATAAAGAGAATACATTTATCTTATCTCATTGTATCTTTCCTATTCTTCTTCCATAAGAATGTGCTCGGCTTGGTATTTTTTCAACTGCTTCATTTGTACTGCATTTCTTATCTTGAATAGTGCGGAAAATAACGGCTGCCCGGTTGATAAAGCATAGATGAATGATCGTACCAACTCCTCTTCTGAGATTCTTCCCTTCAATTCTTTGCATACTGCTTCCCATCTTGCGACGAGACTTCGCAAGCTCTCATGCTCCTTTTTCTTTAACGAGAAAAGCGCTGTTATTTCTGGTTTAAACGATTCATTCCTTGAGCATTTGTTTACCATTTGCAAATCACTTTCTCTCCTTTCCTTGGGGATATTGTTTCTTCCTCGAGTAACTTCTATTGATTGTTGCATTCGATACTCCCTTTCCCTGAATTCTCTTCTGTTGCTTTCTATGACCTTCTTCAAGTCTTCTCGTTCCTTTTGCTCACCTCACTACAAGAAAGTGTGTCTATTGCCTCACTACTTTGCCACACATCCATGGATATTGTGGCACTAGGGTGGTTTTAGCCTCACTCCAAGATAGGTGTTGCATTAAGTAAGACCTTTTGCCACACCTATGGATAGTTGAGGCAAAAAGTTACTCTTTTGCCTCATGCCAATTTTAACTGTTGCAATAAATCAAAATTTTACCACATCGATGTGGCAATATCTGAAAATAATATAATTAATAAAATGGTGAAAATAACTAAATGAATGTATATCGAGTTTTTTTAAAAACGAAAAATATTGAAAATGCCCCAAAATTTGCCCACGCACCCAAATTTTTCGCATCTCCTCATAAATCTCTTAGAACCCCAGGAAACTGCTCTCATCTTCTTCAAGAAATGATCTTCTTCCAACTTAAACAAAGACTCGTTTACTCGAAGCTATACATTCTTGAATCACACAAAGAAAAGACTCAAAATCTCTAATTTTCTCACTCAGAAATCAAAGGTAAACCCTAATTTATCATTTCTGAATTATCAGTATAATACGCTCCATAGATTATCCTAATATTTTTTTCTGAATCGTAATTTTACCTAGAGATCTAGACAACACTTCGGATTAATTTGGGGTTTTTTTTGTTTTCGTCGCTCTCCAAAGACCATAGCAGGTTAATTTTCTCATCCCCCTCTCTCTGAAATTTCAATTCCAAAACAGTTTTCTTTTTTTTTTTTTAATTTGGGTTTTTGATGTTTTTAATTTTTTTTTTTGAAGGTACTTTTCTTTCTGATGGTGCAATTTGAATCAGAGTAAGTCTTAAATCCCTATGTTTTCTCTATTGGATTTGGTTTTGGTTCTCAAGTTCACTAGCATGATTTGCATTTGCCGTCAGAGATGCTTAGTCCAAATCGTTGGGCATGTGATAGTTCTGTTTTTATTGAATCAAACTGATTCCAATACCAAGGTATTACGTGGAACAAAAGATAAAGTGATATTACCTTGAATTTTAAAATTCACATAAGAAGAAAGCAAATTCTATATGTAGTTTTTGATCATGAAATATTAATAAATCCTGCCTTTAGATTTCGATTCACTTGTATTTTAGTTTCGTTTTGAAAAATGTTCTTGTATTCTGGTTTGTTTGTTGTTCCATATCCATACGAATACGCTGGTGGAACTAATGGACGTAATTGCTTTTATCAACTTTCATATGCACAGCATCTGGACTTTGAGGAACATAATCGTATAAGAATTATTATAACCAGTGATTTTAAGCATATTCTGTTTGGCGGTTGTCTAGGTTTCTTGTGACTGGTCTTTCAGCTTATAAAGGAAACTTTTCTGTTTTATACACAATGCAAAATCAACACAAGGGGGAGCAAGGTCAGAACTCTAATTCCTTTAGATACTTGTAAAATGTTAAATTGTTTCATTGAATAATGCTGTTTTTGGATGCATTTTTAGATACTAACATTTCTCTCTAAGCAATTGTTATCGTTATAGAGAGAAAGGTTTGAGGTGATACCACATATTTCCTGATACTTTTTTTCCACCATAGCATTACATTATTGTCGAAGTTGGTCACACCTTCTCTCGTATCATGATCCAACAGAGACTAGGTGGTGTATCATGATGCAACTGTAATTAACTCCATTGTGTGTGCTAGCTTACTAATGCCATGTTGCATCATCTATTTTGTCTGTTTGGTCCTTCATTATGTCCTTCACGGGAGGGCCTTGAATTTCTACCCATTTCCCATATAATGTACAAGATGGGATTCTATCTGCATTGGGTGATTAAAAATTAGTAGGTTTCTAGAATTACTACAGTAGCAAGTTCATCTCATGCAAGAGATTAGCTGGTCGTTGATAGTTGTGTTCTGAATCCATAGCATCATATAGGATGCCTTCCTAATTGTGCAATTGTTTAGTTGTTTCCCGATGGATTGGAAACTACACATGATACATTTTTGTGCAATTAGCAATTACATTTCAGTAGTTGACATGATAATTCTCTATCATCTCAAGCTTGATTTAATATCGATGTCTAGTTTTATGATGCTTCTCTTACATCTCAAGCTTGATTCCGCTTGACATGATAATTCTCTATCATTTCTTGATATTCTTTTTCTTTGGTGTTGTTTGTTTCATTTGATTAGCAGGAAAGAAGGACTATGAATGGACAGTTGTGATGAGATTTAGAATGGAATAGGTCTAGTTTGAAGTATGAAGTGATGTTTTTCTTTTCCTTGGTGCTGTTTGTTTAATTTGATTAGCAGGAAAGCTGGGACTAGGAATCGACGGTTGGGAAGAGATTTAGAATGGAATTTTGAAGTATGAAAAGTTTTTAAGATTTTGAGTGAGGTTTTAAATTCGGAAATTGTGTAGATTAATTAATTGATTTTTTTCATCGGGTAAAGATGGATTCACATACTCTGCAACATGTACTTTGACTTTGTAATGAAATTCGAATTTTATGTTTTAATTCGGTTTGTGCTTGAAAATCTTTATAGAAACAGTTTTACTGCGTACATAATTACTATGTTTCATAATTTGTAATTATGTTTTCCATAATTAGGATTGCAAAATTATATTTACAAAAAATATAATTGAAAAAAAAAATCAGTAAAAGAATACCTTACCTTTTCTCCGCACCTTTATTGCCTCACCAGCAGGTGTGGCAAAATATTCTTCAAATAAAATAAAATAATAAATAAAAATAATAATTAAATATGAAAATACCATTTTTCCTCACTTTATTGCCTCACCATCCGGTGTGGCAAAAACCCATACTATAGCTGCGTGGTACAAAAGGTGTGGCAATAACTTCTTGTCACACAGGTTGTTGCCACATGGTGTGTCAAAAGGTTTAGATGTGGAAAAAGGCTATTGCCACATGAAACATGGGTTCTTGCCACATGGATGAGGTGTTGAAACACACCAATTTTCTTGTAGTGCCTCGTCCCAGGCCTTCTCGTTTTCGCGTGTAATGTCTTTCTTTAGTTCGTGCTTCTCCCATACCATATCTCTCCTCCTTCATATTACTATCTGTCTGCTTCCTTTTCAAATGATTATTTCTGATGATCAACTTCTCATTTTCCCTTTCTAACCTTATTCGTTCCCTGACCAGATCCTCTTTCCTTCACCTCTCTTGGTAAAGTTCTTCCTTTAACCGATCCATCTCCTCGTCTTCGCGACTTTCTTTCAATTTATTCTGTGAATTTTGTATTTCAACACTTTCCTCGGCCTCTTGTCCCTGTGCCCTTTTGCCTCTTGACCGGTTCATCTTCCCTCCTTCTCGTGGAATTTGTTTCTCCTTTGTCGTGGGATTTTCCTTTTTATTCTTTGTCATTTCATTTCCTTCAGCAACCTTCCCCTTCTTGGCCTTTCCACCTTGTTTTTGATTGACCTGGCCTCCTTCCTCTGGATTTGCGTTATTATCTTCCTCGATATGAATTTTTACTTCATTGGTTTCCTCCACATCCTCCTGCGTTTCGCTCAGTTCTTTGGTAGACTCTATCGTAAATACCATCAACTATTCGACTCTTCTTTATTCGCTGACTTTCTTCCTTTGTTCCATCTTCTTTCTTAACTTCTCCTCGTAGTTATGCACGTCTTTTGTTATACATTCTTTTGCGTCACTCAGATCTCCTCTTATCTCGCCGATTCCTCTTGGCATTTGGAACCGGATCGCCTGGTGATATGTCGACGCAACTCCCTTTATTCCATGTATCCAAGTCCGTCCTATGAGAGAATTATAGGGATAATCGACATCTACGACACAGACTGTGACCTTCGTCTCTAGTTCGCCAGCGAGAATCTTCACGGTCAGTTCCCCCTTCGGCTTAGACGCTACCCCATTGAACCCATATGTGTTATATGTAGAAGGTACAAGATCCGAGTCCTTGTATCCCATGGTCCTAAAGGTATGGTAAAAGAGGATATCGACTGAACTCTCAGTATCAACTAAGATTCTGTCTATTTCCCAAGTTCTCCTTTCCCCAGCTTGCTCTTCCTCCCATATGGAATATTTTCCGAATCCCAAGGTCACGACCAGAGGATTTGTGTGCGAAATTTCCCCATCAGGTGCATCCTTCGCCGAGAAGGTTATCTCCCTCTTCTGCCATTCCTCTAGCGGCTCTTTCGTCATGACGCTGAATATTTCGTTTCCCTCGAAATCCCTCTTGTGTACTCTTTTAAGCACATTGTCATGAAAGTCTTGGAGACTTCTCGGCGCGTGAATTATCGAATTACAGTTTAATTGTTGCTTTCCTTGGTCTATCTCGATCCGGTATATCGGCTGATTCTCTCGAGGTGGCGGGGGTGGCACATAACTCTCTAGGAAATGCGCGAGTTTCCCTTGGTCTATCAAGCGAAGTATAATTCTCCGAATGTTCCTGCAATTACCTATTTGGTGTCCATGGAAGCGATAATACTTACAAAATTCATGACTTCGAGACCCTGGTGGGGGCTCTCTTCCGAAATTTGGTGGGGGCGGGATTTCCTCCGTCAGCACTATTGCCTCCCACACTTTTTCCACAGTTGTGTTAAGCCGTGGGAGTTTCACATCTTCAAAGATTGGTCCATTGGGACTCCTTTCCCCGTATCTGGGTCCCTGATTACTCCTAGGTTGGTATCCCGTATTGTAGCTTCGTGGCTCATGATTTCTTCGTTTTGACTCCTCATACCTTTGTTGATAAATCCACTCCTGATCTCCACTCGAGACGACCACAAGCTTTGTTGGGATGGAAACTGCTGGCTCTCCCTTTCCTCGCCCAAGTTTATCCTCTACTGCGTCCACCGTCCTTGGTAATAGCCTAGAATTTCCTTCTTTCGCTGGGGCCAACATCATTTCGCTGACTTGCCTCTGCTTTTCCTCCAACGCTATGTATTCCTCCTGGTATCCTCGGCTCAGTCATCGTTATCGATTTTCGAATAATGATTATCTGTGTGTACAATATGTCCATTGGGATTAAAGCATTCACGAAGGCTAAGATGAAGTTTCGTTCATCAACTCTCCCGGCTAACTCGCTGCACACTGTTCTCCATCTCGTGACCAACCCCCGCAAGCTTTCAGTTGGCCTTCTCCTCAAGTTGAACTGTGTATATATCCCTGGTTTCAACAAGTTGTTGCTTATGTACGTCGTCAAGAATATCCTCTGCAAATCTTTGAATGATGATATTGACTTTTCCGGGAGTCCATCAAACCATGATAATGCCTCCCCTGTTAAGCTCGCGGGGAAATATCGATAAAGTACTGCGTCATTTCGTCCCCATTGCATCAGCGAAAGCGTATATTGCTTCAAGTGTTGCACTGAACTTTCCGATTCACTGAATATGCTTGCAAGCGTTGGTAATACGCATTTCTCCGGGATGTCTGAATGCATGATCTCATAGGTGAATGTCGATTTATCTGCTTCCTCTATTGCTTCTGCTAACTGTACTCTTCCACTCCTTCGTGAGTTATTAATTAAAGCCCTCATGTCTCTCAGCTCGTTCAGGACTTCTTGATTCAAGTTTCCTCCATCCTCCTCATGGTGACGGCCTCCCATCATGCTAAGCCTCCCTTCGCATGGTCGTCGCATTTCCTCCTCGTCTCAGATAAGGTTCGCCTGACGTTGCAGTTCGTCCTCCTGCCTCTGATCTTCCCATTGTGAGATCTCCAGTGCTCTTCTCAAGTTTCTTTCTTCGTATTCATTCATTCGTCGTCTTCTTCTTCGTCCTCCTTCATATTCCTCGTGGTCGTATCTCCTTCGCCGCAGTTCATCTTCCTCCGAAGATATAGTGTTTCCTTCCGAATCTATGGCATTCATCTCCACGTCACGGTCCCGTTCTCGTTCACGATGGAGCATCTCCCTTAGCTGGTCCAACGTCATATTTTCTTCTCCGATATTCTCTTCCATCTCCTCGCGAGTCATCTCCTCCTCGACAACGGTGTCTGTATCAGATGTATGCACTGATCCTTCCCCGAGGCCATCATCCTCCGTCTGCCGCTGGTTCTCTTCTCGTCTGCCTCCTACGGATGATGTTCCGACCCGTTCCATCCTTCCCCTCTTATCTGCCAATCGTTTGCTTTTCCTTACAACTATCACATGCGCTGCTCGATCTGATGTTCTAGCCATCAACCTATCCTTATTTCAATAACAACTGAACTTTTCCAAGCCTAATTATCTAGTTCTCTTATTTTCACAACCTCGACTTTCTTCTAACTCTTAGATGAGGATTGACCCCCAATCTAAGTTCTCTGTTTCTGGGCGCCAAAATGTGATTGCTGGAAATCCAGCAACACACCCAAATATAAAGTGAATAAGGTCTAAGACATGATAACACAATAACTTAAATTTATTTATTTATCTCAAGCGGAATACAAGTTACGCTCGTGGTTCTAGGAAACCCTAATTCCTTTCCAAGCCTATGAAATACAAGGAAACCCTAACTTTTTCTCTCTCCTATTCTAGACCTCTCCCCTCCGAAAGATCTCTCCCCTTTAAATTGTCCAAAGGTCTCTATTTATAGGCTTAAGCATCCCTAGTGGTATACAACTCATATCATGTCGCTGAGGTTACTTTATGCTTCGCATGGAGCATATTCCATAAAGTTTTTCCCCATCTTTCGCCGACTTCACGTGGTCTTATCGGGACATCTGTCCTTTTTCTTGCGCCCTACTACTCCTACTTCGCGGTTTATCTTCTTCGCCAAGTAATCTTTTCGTGGCTTCGCCTTAGTATCTTGACGGTCCTTCTAGTTTATTCGCCTTCTGATGTTGACTGATTTGACAGGTCACTGACACGAATCTTTGACTAGGATTTCCTTACCTTACTTGGTATGACACGTGACAATCCTATTTCGTGTACCTACAATCCTGGTTAATATCCCGTCCAAATGTTGGATCATAGTTTTCTGCAACATATTGATCACTTGGATATTCTAGAGTCCATGGATAGCTAAGAAACCTGTTCACATCTTCTATCTTGACACCATTTGCTAGTAAGCAACGCTTTACTGATCGTCTAACTTCCTCAACAATATATAAACTGTGCTGAAGTAAGAGATCACAATTTATTGATAAAATAAATTAGCGTACGTTTTGTTCACCCAACATAAAAGGAGTTAAAGAAATAATAATTGTGTGGTTTAGATGGGATTTAGGAAAAATGGGGATAGAAAATAGGTAAAACCATTCCTTTTTAGCAGGAATTCGAGTATTACGTATGAAACTCGTTTTTTTTTCTTTTATTTATTTAACGATTTGGACGTAAGTTTTTTCCACCCTTATTAAAGTACGGTTAAGTATAGGTGTAAACATCGTGTAACTAAATAATTCAAGTTTAAATTCTAATATAAGTATTGTCTACCTACTTTTTTGTCAACACTGTTACTAACGAACAGTTAAGTAGCTTATGTAAATAAAGTGTAACAAATTCTAATTATTACAACCAATAGAGTTATGCCAAGTGTCCTTACCATAGCTTCTACACTAGAAAAGGTCTTTCTAGGCCAATAAGAAGAAAGGGTTTCATCACCGTTTAACGTGAAAACTTTACTTGTCAAGGCCTTTTAAGGGGAAGAATTTGTTACGTATTCACCAAGTCAAGGAAGCAACTAGGTACTAAAGTAAAAATGTCAGGTTGTAATTGTATATTTTTGCAACCATATATGATGGCGTCCATGCGCTTTTTTTTTTGTGCACGTCTCTACAGCGAAAAGGTTAAAAGTTAAAACACACCAGGCTAGAAAGGGTTATCCCAGCCGGTATCGTTGTAATACGGTGGTAAAATTTCTGAATGGTGATACTAGTGACTTGAGTTCCAAACTCGCAAATGGTTATCTCTTCCCCGAGCTCATATTGGTACATAAACACACCATTGAGAAATGGATGAATAATATATCAATAACACCCATTCCGTCATTTTATCAACAGACTCCCAACAATATAGAAGAACACAGTTCTTTTTAGTTCTTATTGACGAACGGGAAAACATCGAAGTACAAGTGGATGATGACTAGAAATTGTTCATTCAAAATGATAATCTTCCGAAACAAATCAAAGCAAAAACAAATATATGTATTTGTACGAGGCCCGGCATTGTATAATCGTTTCAAAGCTTCAGACAGTGTCTAAAGTTTGAAAATAATCTTAGAAGAGATTTATCGCTCAAGAAAGAAATCACCGAGAGAAAGTAATTTCTATGATTTGAGTTAGTAGTATGCAACACTTGGTCAGCATTATTAAGATCCAAAGATGGAATATTGTTTTTGCAGATCCGCTTCTTCTGATGTTGCACCACTGAGTCCTCCGCATGTTTCCACAATTGTTCAATTCCATTCATGTGATCCTGCCCGACCACAGCCACGATAACCTTCCCTTCCATTTCTCTAACCTTTGTAAACATGAGTTCATCTCTATCTTGAATAACCAGCTTGAATTGTGGAAATTAAAGTACATGTAGGGGATTATATTTGAAGCATTACTTATATCGGGGGATTGCTGAATACAATCATAATGTACAGAGAGACAACAAAAACTTACTCTAGCTGGAAAGGCTTCTTTCTCATAACGATAAATCTGATGCTCTTGTATTATGGTTCCTTCTGTTTTTTAGTCGATTGTTCTTGTAGTTCCTTCTTTTAAGATATTTACAATATTCGTAATATCTAAATTCAAATTCATCAGATGTTTGAAAATTAAGTACTTCATCTGAAGTTTCCAAATTAGCTAATTCTTCGTAATAAACCTAAAAATAAACGATAAAGAAAATTTAGTTTTCGCTACAGAAAGATCTCAAACAACAAGAAAGCGAAGGAGCAAATGATAGTACATCCTCGCCTTTATCAATGAAGAAGGCTTCAGCTCCAACTCTAGATGATTCCTTCATTGCAACCTGAAAATCAAAATTAGGTTGCGGTAAACATATGTTACCGCCCTCAGGATGAAAATTAAGCACTAAAAAGTTTTTCATATTCGCTTAAAAACAATTACCTCCATATCCAAGCGTGATGTGTAAGTATCTCCGATCCACAGTCGCAAACAGTTGCATATGAAATGATTTATTTTCATCAGCAGTCCACCTGGAACTATCCTCGACATGAGATACATTGTATACAAGTCATCATCTTCATATACAGATTCCAAAATTTTCCAGGCAAGTTGAATGGACAACTCAATCTACATACAGAATATGCACAGCTCAAAAACTCGTTAAACAAGAATTGCACATTGTGAAATGGGAACAAAATCAGATTTTAATCCTATTAATTGTAAGGAGTGATACCTACCGCAACTGAATCAGGCCTCACATAATTGATCACCTACAATGCAAAATAATAACTGCATGAGAAAGAACATAAAAATAAAATAAAAAATTAATGAGTCATGCAAGGGTATAAAATAAATTAATTAGTTATACCCTATACAATATGTATACACTTTAAGTTATACCCTATACAATATTGTACTAGTTATACCGTAACGATATGTATACACTTTAAGTTATTTTCAAAATATTTGATGGGTAATCAAAAATTAGTTTGACCACACAAATTCAATATGACTTCTAAGTTATTTATTTTATGGTAGGTTTTTATTATGCAAGCATTCTCTTTATTTTTTTGAAACTATGCAAGCATTCTCTTAAAAAAGTTTCATGGTTGCTAATAAGTCTTCTGTCTTAAATATGGGGATTAAACTGGGAGGATATCGAAACCCATTCAAATAATTTGGAAGGTCCTTTGTCTTAAATATCACCCCCATTAGCTATGTTGGACAATTTAATACATTCGATTTTGTGTCAGTTAAATGCTTAAACAACTTAGATATGACCGCTTTCCATCACCACCGGAAATTCACTATAATCCATGCCAGCTGCGGCCGCCATTTATGAAGAAAGCTATTATTGAGGCGTCATATTTCAATAGAGGGGCTTTACTTGGATTTCTATTGACCAAAAAATTGGTTAAGTGGTACTTTTAATTCAAAACCAAATGTCTAAAATAACCTTCAACTAAAATCAAAACCTAAAAACTAAAAACTAAAATCAAAACCTAATTCACATCGAAAGATATCCTCCTCCTCCTCCTCCTCCTCCTCCTCCTCCTCCTCCTCTTCTTCTTCTTAACTTCCCCTCCTTCATCAACCATAAATCATGTTGGAGAAAATGAGTTTTAATTAAAAAAGATTTTATGGTCTTGGTATGGTTTGAGCTAATGACCTAAGGGTCTAAGGATACTCACTCATTTTTGGGTGAATGAAGTGGAACCTTTAGTCCCACATTGTGGAAAAATACATATTTTGACACATGCGATATACGCGTATACCATGCACCAAGTCCCTTTCCTACACGGATTTATTTTTGAGAGAATTTTTTCTTTAGGAATTTAATTCTAAAATTATTTTTTAAGAGTTTTATTTGTGGGAAATTCCTTTTACGAGTTTTACTTGTTTTTGAAGAAAACAAAAAACCTAACTTGATTTGCAAGTATCTCATCCTATAAATATGACTCGAAATTCTGTTTTAAAAACACACAAGCAGCGACTATCTCTAGGTCTATTTTTCTTTTTCTTCTTATATTTTGTGCGGCGTTTTGCTTCCATCCCTGTTGCTGAGTTCAAGAGTGGGTAACTTGCGTTGTGCTAACTCAAGTTATATCGGGCAGTCTTATCCTGGACACATCTTCGCACGTTGGGGTTTAGCATTACTTCAGAGTATACCCGCGAACTAATGTGTTAAGGACAGCTTGTTGAACCTGTGATTCTGCCCTCATCAATTTGTTCGTGGTAGAGTTGTTTGATATTGTTCTTTATATTTATTGTTTGATACATCTGACGTTTCTTCAATTGTTGCAAGATTCCAACAAATCATTTATTCCTTTTTTTTTCAATCAAAATCATTTCACCATCTTCGATCAGTCGACGGTTAGAAAAACTTATAATCGTCGATTGAATACTCTACTAAAGGTGCGGAAGAAGCATATTGATAGAAGTGATGGTAATCAACAAACCAATTGCATCTGAAATGGTTGGATTGATTGAAACAACAGAAAAATTTTAGGTTTCAGAACCAGTTACGGTTGGGTTTTTTCTCAAAAAAATCCAGCCGTAACTGATTTGCAGTTGGGTTCGACCAAAAAAAAAACTGCCAGTAACTGATTTACATTTTGGCTCGACCAAAAAACAACCCAGCAGTAACTGATTTACAGTTGGGTTTCGACCAAACAAAACTCAACTGTAACAGATTTAAAATTGGGTTTTTGTGCCGTGAAAATTAGCTTATCTCGATTCTAGAGCCCTAGACCCATCTCGTGCTGCAGATCATGGGATGGCAGAGCATCCTGTGAATTTCTTCGGATAAACGTGTAAAAAGGTAAAGTAGAAAAACCAGTAATGCTTCGTATGGCCGCCACATGGCAACTGTGAGTCCCAAGACCAAGAGTAGATGAAATACAGTAAATAAAGAAAACGGACAAATTCGTAATTAAGGTCCTAATAGAAATTCCTAAAAAAGAAAAACAAATGATTGAAAAATGAATCAGGCAACGAAGAAGAAGAAGATATAGTTGGTAACTTTGGAGCTAAAAATCTGATTTCTGGAAAATATGGAAATGGAAATTCATAACAGGAAAAAACATTCCTTATTAACATCATAGAAAATTTAATTTTGAAGGCAAAGAAAAGAAATATATTCCGGTTTTCAGTATCGGAAGAAGCTACGTCCACTGATTCACGGCGTATTTCCCAGAAGAACAAGTAAAAAAGTTTCAGGTAAGCCAAAAAAAAATTCAATCTAATTTCAATTTTCGTTTGAATTTCTGTGAATTGATTGAGATTCTGGGAGGAGGTTTTGTTGAATTTTCTTAAAAAAAATTCCCCTGGAATTTCTTGAAAATTTCGGAAATTCAATTGAATAAAAGTATTCATCCTTGATCTTGAGTTTACGGATTATTTTGGGAAAAATTCCGGGAGTGACGGGGGTAGTTTAGTAAACGTCGTGACGATTTTTTGTTTTGTTCGTTTTGGTTAATTTAAGGAAAAATAAAAAGTCGCTGGTTTTCAACGCAATCGTCAGAATAACAGAAAAAAAAAAAAATCAATTCCTCCTCTTCATCTTCTTCTTTTTCCATAATTTGTTTCATTTTTTCTGTAGGAATCAATGGCGACAGCAACAAGATTAAGGGGATTTGGTGCGGCAGCAATGGTGGCTGTAGTAGGAACATATGGTGTCATGAAGCTGAGAGACCCAATTTTAATTGCTGAAAATGATAAAGGGGGGAGTACAATTATGGATGTAAAGAGAAGGATTGCGGATACTAATATGGTTATTCCATCCAGACAATTTCAAGAGAATGCTTTGATGGGGAGTACTATTAAGAATCCATTAGATGTTTTAGTTGTTGGTGGTGGTGCAACTGGTTGTGGTGTTGCATTGGATGCTGCTTCTAGAGGGCTTCGTGTTGGGCTTGTTGAAAGAGAGGATTTCTCTTCTGGGACTTCTTCTAGGTCTACCAAATTAATCCATGGAGGTTTGTTTGTGCTAAACTTCTTGTTCTAATTCTGTATTGTAATGAATTTTATTTCAGATGATTGCTGGTTATTGTTTTAACATATACATAGTGTGAATTATCGAATTCTAGGTTATGGTGAAATGAGGTTATTAGGTTTTGATCTAGCATTTCTCATTCATAGATTACTCTAATGATGGCCTTGTAGATAACGTTTAGCAGACAATGTTAATGACAGGAGTCCAAACCATCTTCAATATGATTTATTAGAAACTGCAATGTGAACTCAATAGAGAAAGAAACAATGGAGTGAATACATTTTTCAATTTTCCTGGAAGATTTAATGTGATATCTGCTACATTTTGAGTAAGCTGTTATTACTTACTGCCAATAATCTTAAGAATTTGCAATAAATAGCTTCCATATTCACAGCCCAATTAGCATGATGTCAGTACAAGTTTTTCTCTTGATTGTTATATGAATAGATAGGGAAAGAAACTTTGAGTGAAAAAGGTTCTCTCCATTTCATGAGTGAATATGATCTTTGATATCCTTGCTAGAGATTAATCTAAAACTGTTATTTACATGCCAAAAGCGTTTAGGAATCATGAGAACCTATAACATTTACATTCTCGTTCACATCCCAGTTAGTCGTAATGTAGATGCAATTTCTGTTCCTTCTCTTGATCATTTACTGTTTGTCTTGCACTTCTAGAGAATAATACTAGCTAACTGTTATCAGGGGTACGCTACTTGGAGAAAGCTTTCTTCAATTTTGATTACGGACAGCTGAAACTTGTTTTCCATGCACTTGAGGAGCGTAAACAGGTTATTCAGAATGCTCCACACTTATGTCATGCTTTACCATGCATGACACCATGTTTTGATTGGTTTGACGTAGTTTACTACTGGATAGGATTGAAAATGTACGATCTGGTAGCAGGACGGAAACTGCTACATTTATCTCGTTATTATTCTGCAAAAGAGTCTGTTGAACTCTTTCCAACCCTTGCGAATAAGGGTAATGATAAAAGTTTGAAGGGTACGGTAGTGTACTATGATGGTCAGATGAACGATGCTCGACTTAATGTTGGATTGGCATGCACTGCCGCATTAGCTGGTGCAGCTGTGCTTAATCATGCAGAAGTTGTATCTTTCGTCAAGGATGAGGCAAGTGAGCGTATAATAGGTGCGAAAATCCGCGACAATCTATCAGGTACATCTTTGTTGTAAGCTAGCAAGATTTTTTCTTTATTGTACGTTTCTTGCTGTATGCATCACATGCTTGCAAATTGCAACAACAATATTTAAGGCCTAAAGGCCCTTAGCTTTAGAGGCTTGGGAAGAAAAGTTTTATTTTGTAAGAATCTGAAAACATTAAGATAAGAAAGCCATTCAGTCTTTCCAGGTATTCCTTATATCTATGTTGAAAGCGATTACTGATACACCCGTTTGTTTTTCTTTTCTCTGCTTGTAACTCTAGGAATCTTGATTGTTTATCTTGGTTTAACTCTAGGGTGATGGTTATGTCTCCAGGAATAAACATAACCATCACCCTGATGTACACATTATCTTAACATCAGAAGGAGAATCTAGGATGTCATACCGCTCTTTTTCACTGCAAAGGAAAAAGGTGGAACACTTTAGTAAAATGAAGTCTTAGTCGTGCATGCATCCTGGTTCCTGAATATATGTTCCTTGATAATGTTATTGCTGGCTCTTCTTTGCAGTTTTTTTTTCCTTCTTCTTGCGTTGATGCTGTTTATATCTCTACTTGGCATTCCTTAATTATCCCTGATATTCCGTACATCGGAGTTATATGAACTACACTACGATTCTGTCATAATTTAAAAGTTGAGTCGGAGGAATTCACAATTGTGCAGCTAAGAGAGGGTAGGCGCTTGTTAATGCTCAACCTGAACTATCACTTATATAGTTGGTTAGCTGTTCTAGATGTCCTTGGGGGTGCTGAGGAGTGCACATGCCCCTGTGTTGTCTTTAGTTTCCCAATTACTCAGCTTGATTTTGATTCTATGAAAAAAATCATAGATATGTGATGTTCAAGTAGCCTATGTAAAAAATATTTCAATGTCCTAACTGTCTGACAAAATGTATCAGGTAAAGAGTTTGTTACTTACGCAAAAGTGGTAGTTAATGCTGCTGGACCATTCTGTGACTCTGTGAGGAAAATGGTCGACAAAGATGCACCAACCATGATCTGTCCGAGCAGTGGTGTTCACATTGTTCTTCCTGATTACTACTCTCCCGAGGGCATGGGATTAATTGTTCCCAAAACCAAGGATGGGCGTGTTGTTTTCATGCTTCCTTGGTTGGGAAGAACAGTTGCTGGAACCACAGATTCAAACACCGAAATCACAATGCTTCCTGAACCGCACGAAGATGAAATTCAATTTATACTGGATGCCATCAGTGATTACCTTAATGTTAAGGTTGGTACTCCCTGTCAGATATCCTTCTTTCCTTCTGTTGCTGATGAGTTCTGTAGGCGTTTGAAGCTTATAGTAACATATCCTGTCCTAAAAGTTGTCAAAATCACCGTCGTGTAGTGGACTTAGAAGTTAGAACTTACATGTTCTGCTTGTGGTATCGGGCATCTGCTACCATTTACCATTTTCCTCAGTGTGGTTGATTGAGTTTTGTTCTGTCCCTCAGAAAACATACTATATTATTGAAACTGTTGCCCGTTGTTAGGAGCTTAGGGTCACTGCCTACCTGACCTTATATTTCGAACAATTAGTCAAAGCCTTCGACTATGTAATTCTTTCATTGGTGATGAAACTGCATCGATCTTATAGGCAACACAGACAAGGCAACCTTCCAAAACAACTTGATACACATTAAGTTAAATTATCATAGCGTATCCAGTAAACTTGTGGCATCTGAAATAGATATCTTTGGATTCAGGTAAGGCGTGAAGATGTTCTTTCTGCCTGGAGTGGAATTCGTCCTCTGGCCATGGATCCCAGAGCAAAAAACACCGAGAGCATTTCTAGAGACCATGTTGTCTGTGAAGATTACCCTGGTTTGGTCACAATCACTGGTGGAAAATGGACCACTTACAGAAGGTAAATCTTACTTTAATGACTCATGTTTCATTCTTGTGTTTGTCGAGGTGCCTACCAAAAACTCATGATGCTTATCTCCAATTATTTCTAAAATTACTCACTAGAGTTTGTATTTCAGCATGGCAGAAGATGCAGTGGATGCAGCAATTAAGTCTGGAAAACTCACACCTACCAATGGCTGTATGACTCAGAACCTACAAATTGTTGGTGGAGATGGTTTTGATCCAGCATCTTTTACTGTTCTAGCACAGCAATATGTACGTATGAAGAAGACCTATGGTGGAAAAGTAGTTCCAGGGGTTATGGATAGTTCAGTTGCCAAACATTTAGCTCATGCATATGGCACTTTGGCCGAACGAGTAGCTACAATAGCACAGGTTTGTCCTCTCTCTCTCTGAAACAACTTCTTTCATCGTCTATGTCACAGCATTCATCCTTTTCTGGATCAGTATGTTATTGCATCTGACATATGACCTATATATTGTGCTTAACTCATGAATTTTAAAACTTGGAGGTAGGTTTGGGTATTTATTTGTAGTCTTACCAACCATTCCTCCGCTTGCTAGGATGAAGGCCTAGGAAAACGCCTTGCCCATGGTTACCCTTACTTGGAAGCAGAGGTTGCATATTGTGCCCGTCAGGAGTACTGTGAATCAGCTGTGGATTTCATTGCTCGGAGATGTCGACTTGCTTTTCTTGATACAGATGCTGCAGGCCGAGCGTTACCCCGTATAGTTCAGATACTGGCTGCCGAGCACAAGTGGGACAAATCTAGACAGAAACAAGAACTTCAGAAGGGTAATGAGTTTTTGGAAACATTCAAGTCATCCAAGAATGCTCAATTCCATGATGGAAAGCACACCAGTAAGCTTCAAATTCTCTGTTGCAATGGTTTCGTCTGTTCTACAATTTTAGGATTGTAAATTGACATTGGAAACAATTTTTCTTTCACAGAGGTTGAAGTGGAAGGTGCCTGAAGTTCATCCTCAACATACAGTTCCTTAGCCGATGGGGGAGACGTGGCCAACACAAACCATACTCTTTACATTTTTTGGTGCAGACCCGCATATAGTCTAATTACAAATAGCATTCCAAAATGTCATTTCATAAACTTCGAAATCACTAGCTCGCAAAGTCGGTCTACACCATCTGTTTAAATCTATCATCTTAACAAAAGAAAACCAATTGTCTTTGTTGTAGCACTGTAATCCACAGCCAAGGTATAAAAAATCCTATTAATAAAATGAATTGTGAGATTACTGTTGGTCATGTTTGATTCTGAAACTAATCTCTTTTCAAACTGGTTTGCAAATGAATACTGCATAATTGGGAAGCTATTTTAATACTAGAATCTCAGGTGCTGGTCAGGCAATTGTGGGATATTTTCCTACCCCTGGTGCCTATAGCTAGGGAAACAACACTGTGCAGTTCTGAAAGATTCTTTATTACTTTAAGAAGGCCCAAGCCAATGCCCAATAGATATTCAGCTATTTGTTAACCCCAATATTCACTATGAGAATCTACCATTGATCTCAAAAGACTCGAAAACAAACAAATTTTGCTGCAAATATTTACGGCGTGCGATTCCATGTCAAAAAACAAGAAAAATATAGTAGGAAACTTGCAACTGAAAACATGATTTTTGGACAATGGTGCTACAAAATAGTCCAGACAAGAAAATCAAAAAATCACCAAAGCAAATCCATTCCACTTGTTCAAAGCTGAGGATGGAGAAATATTTTCAAAAGTGTTTGTGCCAACGGACCAATTAAACAACACACTTAACCTCATCCAAAATCTGGCCAGAGTTCTTGAACTATCCTTGAAACGATCTTATATTTTCTTTCATTCCACACAGCCCACCAAATAGCAAAGGGCATCATAATCCACTGTGCGTCTGTTACGCTGTATAGTCTTTTCTTTCTTCCTATTCCATCCCAGATAGTAGATTTGATATCATTTTTGAAGACACAGACCATCTTAAAACTACTGAACAAAACTTTCCAAAGATTCATTGTTCCCTCACAATGCAGAAAAATGCATGTGAGTGTCAGATTCCGCAGCTTTCTTGCAAATACATTTTGAAAGTAATCATAGCAAGTGAAGAAAGTGACTTCCTGAGATATTTCAAGATTCCGAATACATTTTGTACGGGAAGTTTATAAAGCCTTCATCTTCCAGTGCATTATAACAAGAAAAGAGAGTGACACTGTTAATTATCTGGAGGGTTAAGCGGCAAAATGCCCCAAAATGGACCCCAAGGTTGTGAAAATACCCCGGACATTAGGAAAAAGATTAAAAGGCCCCGTTCCATTAGATTTTCCGTTGGAGAGAGTTAAGTAGTCGAAATTTCCCTTCAGGGTAGGTTGTCCATAATTCAAGATTCAGGACTTAGGGTTCAGGGTTTGTGGTTCAGGATTTAGGATTCAGGTGGTGGTGGTGGTGCGGTGGTATTGGTGGTGGCAGCGATGGTGATAGTGGCGGTGGTGGAATCTACTCAGATAGTCTTCACCAGCATTTCACTGCTGGATTGTTTACCTTTTGAGGTAACTCTGATGCTAAAGCAATTTCAGAATCTATCAAAAACTCGAGAGAAGTTGAAATTTCATGCAGGGAGGACATGAGTGAGAATTATCATCTATCTCAAAGAACAGAATTTACTTCTGGAAATTCTTTAAAGGTTTGGGAAAACAATTGCCAAGGAAAAATCTGCAACCCAACAGCCATGCCAAAATAAAAAAATAAATTATATATCCACTCTCAATATGCATAGCCTGATAGCCACATTTTGTTCATAAACATGCTTTGGTTTTAGGTTCCAGACCAAAGACTTCTCCCCACAAGCTAGGAATTGTTAGCGGAAGAAAAGCATTATCATTGCCGCCAAACTTTTGAAAAATAACTTTTCTCCAAACAGGTTTTCTTTCCTTATCATATCTCTTGGTAAAGCCTCATTTCGTTTTTTTGTTTTTCCGTGTGTGTTTTTGTCCAGGTTGCAATTACATGCGAATAAAATTTGTACGGCAGACTGAATTGAGAGATTTGATCCCATCCAATATATGACAGATTTTGAATTTGGCGTTCCTATCCAATTCAAAATCCAATGAAGCCACAAAGGTTGGATGCACAGATCCGGTGCTCTGAGTATGGGCCAACCCAAACGTATATATACTTTTTCTTTTCTTCCGCACTTAATTCGCATTTCTTCATTTCTTCATATTAGTCGCAGACTCGCAGTCGCAGATGTCCTAAAGAGGATTAATTAAACCACCTTGCTATCGGAAGTATGACAAAAAAAACTGTTTAAACCAAGAGAGTACTGATCTTATGGGACACTATTGGTGCATAGGAGCAAACCTACCGACTAAATTTTTGTTAATGTGATTGTTGAGCGTTGATATTTTGCACATCGTAGTTATCAACATGAATATTGTAGAATTTTCAAAGAGCAAAATTTATGGAGAAGAAAAATAAATCCAAACTCAAAAGATCTACATTGTTTTAACACTCTGATAAATCTTTTCTATTAATAAAATCTCCTATAAATAGAATTTACATATAACTAAATCACTAACATTTAATCCTATATTTAGGCACTAATTGTCCCACTTAGCTAGTTAATAGGAATTAACTCCCACTACTACAATCACGTTAATTACTCATAAACATTAGGATTTCACCACACATTTAGATTACCAAATCAAATACTAACAAATTATACTAAAACATATATATGTTAATTAAAATGTGTTTGGATTAAATTCCAACAACTTCCCTTAATTCAAACAAGTATAATTCATTATTGTCTTTATCATTGAATCATCCATCATCTTTCATCATCATAAATCAGCAACATCTTTGAGTTGTTTCACCATCATCATCATCATCAAGATTATCATCGTCACGATCTTCTTCATCATCATCATTAGCCGATCAACATGCTGCAATGCATCATTTCAATTAACCAAACATATTATGCAAATTAAATATATATTTGCACCTTCATATACCTTTTCTGTCGAGAAGAATATAAAACACTTGCAAGATAAAAGAAAATTATCCCAGTTAGAACAAAATTCTAATTCTTGAATCTCTTTGCGTACTTTACACAAATCTTCATCATACGTAATAATTTTCCATCATCAAAATCCTTTTTTTTTTCTTCACCAAAGAAAAAAAAATAAACTTCTTCATCATAATAACATCAAATAAATCAAAAAATAAAATTTCCAGAACAATGTTTTAACTCTCGGCAAACAAAAAAAAATTCTTCGCCATTGCCCGAGGATCACCTGGCTCTTGATGCCAAGTGTAGAATTTTCGAAGAGCAAAATATATAAAGAAGAAAGATAAACCCAAACTCAAAAGATCTACGTTGCTTTAACACTCTGATACATCTTTTCCATTAATAAAATCTCATATAAATAGGATTTACATTTAATCCTATATTTTAGGCACTAATTGCCCCACTTAGCTAGTTAATAGGAATTAACTCCCACTATTACAATCACATTAATTACTCCCTAAACATTAGGATTTCACCACACATTTAGATTACCAATCAAACACTAACAAATTATACTAAAACATAAAACATATATGTTAATTAAAACGTGTTTGGATTAAATTCCAACAAATATCCTACATGAGAAATCTAGATGCACAATGAGTTAAGGGGGTATGAAGGCGCCATTTGAAGAGTACATCCACAATGACAATGCCCTTCATCCAACCGGGCATTCATATGTTCGAAACAAATACAAACCATACGAACATTCCAATATTGAAAGGACAGAAAAATTAAACCAAAAGAGGTAGGAAAAAACTTACTAAAAATGTTGCTAGCAAATTATAGCTTCGTTCTAGAGAGCTAAATAAATAAGCGAAACAGACAAGATTGGAATTAGTGAACAAGGTGAGCGACGATCTACCTTCCTTTGAGCAAATACATGAGACCATGTCCTAGAGACTCCAAATCATCCCTCCGTTTTTGTGCTCTTTCTATACATGATACACAAAAACGAAAATAAGCACCTAACAGTGGAAAAGTTACGTAGTTAACCAAATATAATGCGAGTTGCGAATGGAATTTATCAAAGAATCATGGAAACTGTACACATCCAAATATTAAAACATACCGATGCTGAGGTGAGTATTCATGCTTGCATACCGAGCAGTTCATGTGGAGTTCTGAATTTCCCTGCATTGTTTTAGACCATGTGATGAAAAATCAATCAAAAAACCATACAGGTGGAAAGATTAACAAGCCTCCTAACATGTTTCTTTTATACATGCAAGTTAAAGTAAAAGGTTAACAGCTATTGGTTAGACTTACCGTGTACAAATGCCAAGAGGACCAAATTTTTATAGCTGCTTAATTACCTATATGGGATGTATCGGTGTGTTGAAGTATATGTGTACTTCTTAGCCAAACCAAATAATAACTTGATGGCTTGATGCAGAAAAGATTTAGCGTGTACAAACTCAACGAGATTGATCTGACACACATTCAAAATTAAAAAGAAGAGGTATTAAGAATAAACAATGAGTGAACATGCAATACCTACCATCTGGTCTGTAATCATCAGAACACACCTCAAAGAAAGATCGATCCCTACTGCAGAAGTTGAATAGTTTGTTCGAGGTTTTAGGTCCAAGTAAACCCATCACGAGAACATTATGGTCCTCTTCAACACCAAACCATCTCATGTTTGGAATTCCAGCTGCCAAAGTGGAAACAGACATATACTAAGATAATTAAATTAAATATATTAACGACCTTAATAAATCAACGAAAGAGAACAACAGAGAGAGATAGTAAGTCTCATGATTTCCTCCTCGTTAGAGTCTGTACAACTTTTGACTCGTAAAGCAACTGGGGATGCTTTATCTTGACGTTTTCCCGTGAAAGAGAATGGTATACCATCAAAGATCGTGTAGTCTATTTATGCAGAATAACTGATGAATGCATCTAATATTAGAATGACCATGACATGGATGGGTACATACAGGCTAAGCCTATGGCACAAAAGTGCAATCTTCCAAAGTGGTTTAATCATACTCCTATGGAGTATATTATAGCATACCCTATCACCATACTTTTAGCATAAGAGACATAAATATTTTATATCAGTCAATCACTTCCTCGGCCTTTGGGTGAACAAAGAAAAACAGTGCATTGCTTGACTGAGTGTACTACTAGTAAGAGCTAGTAAGACCAGTGAAGTAGTTCCTATTTGTACGTGTCTGTTGGAAGATCAACTCCTCTACTGAAATCACTTCCTTTGCATATTTTTTTCAGTAGTAAAAGCATGCCTAGTAGCCAGAATGATGGGCACTCTCAACCTATAGACTTGGTCTTTCAAGTCATCTGAGTCCCATCTCTATGTGATAGGCGGGATAGAGTGTACTGTGCCAGGAGAACAACTAGACTGAAAAGGTGTCTCACGACATGACCAAACCTAAAAGTCCTCTAAACTTAACGGGCGTGGGTTTCAATGGACTTTTAAGCCGGCTCTCGCATCCAATCCATTTAAGTCCGGGTCGGACACCCGGCTAAAAGTCGCTTGCCTCAGATTGAGTCCGCTGATCGGATGCATTCGAGTTGGGTTTTGATAGGAAACCTACCTAAAGGAGCTCGCTCGACGGTATGAGGAAGAATTTCTTTTTCACGGAAGATTTTTAATTATTTGTTTCCTTGTAGGATTCTGGATTCAGAATGCAAAATATAGAACTCTTGCATATATCATCAGAACATGTATATATATGTTCTTTTACCATCGGGATATGATGTCTCTGATCTGAAAACAGGATAGGAGGGAAATCAAATCGTCATCCCACATATTCAAACAATAAAAATCTGTCTTTGTCATGTTCCAGATTTCCCTTGTTTGATTGAGTATTATTCAGATCAGTTTTCTCTGTTTAAATCGATCAAATGGCTATATTGGATATTATAAGTCCATGCACCACTTGGGTACCTATCTTTTGGGGTGAATGTATTCAATTATTTGCAAAGAATAAAGCAGCTCTTCCTGATTCTCATGAAGACCAAGATCCTAATAATGCACAACCCATTGAGAGTTCTTCCTTGGATACTCTTCCGGTTGTTGATGGTCCTCTCCCTGATCTTCCATCCGATATCATCGCAGACATACTTACTAGACTTCCAGCAAAGTGCATCTTTCGGTTGCAAAGGGAGTCGAAAGTCCTATATGACTTGACCACAGGTCCACAACTCCATTCTTTACACAGACGCACCTAAGTCGAGCTAATTCACCCTGCATTGTTGTGCAATCCCTTGATCTATCTTGGAACAGTAATATCAAAATTTTATTTTTGATGAGAAAGCTGAGAATAGGGTCGAGGCTATACGCTTGGATCTTAGTCTATGTGATATTCATTGCCGTGGGGAGTCGATGATTCTTTTCGATTCACATGATGGGTTTCTATTATTTAAAAGCGATGATATTTGTCCTTCGGAGGTTTTCTGTATTGTGAACCCGATTACTAAACAACAAGTAACTGTAACAACTTCATCATATTATCATTCTTATGTTTGTGGATTTTACTTCCATCCTCGTAAACAGGAGTACGAATTGCTTTATGTGTGTTTCACTGGTGGAGGGCGGAATAACTATGATCATATATCTGACGCTACGACAAAAGATAAATTCATCGGTGCATGTAATGTGGGAAATATGTCGTGGACCCATATTCGATCTCCTTGCTCAGTGTATGCATTGGTGTTGGTAATTATTCCAAATTGAAGGATAATAAAGCGATCCAACAATGGTTCGGTTTCACCAGTTCTAATTCATCTTTGGCACCTTATAATTGCATCTCTACCTCTAACTATAATTGCATCTCTACCTCTAACAACAAGCCTAGGCCCGGGCCGTTACGGCACGGGTCATACCCTAGTTAGTTTATAGTTTACAACCCAAAAATACAAATTAAACCCTAAATTGAAAATACATCAAAATCTGTAAGAAAGTTAACATAGAACAATATATCAAACTTATACCTTCAATGTTCTTCAGATCTCCAAAGTGCTTCAGTTCTTCAATCTTGACAAACCCTAAAATGGAAACAACAAAATCGTATTAGATTCACATATGAAACCCTAAAACCGAACGAAAGAGAAGAAATCGAAAAACTGAAATCTAAAGAATCAGATTCACAAATGAAATCGAAAAATTGAAATCAAATATTAAATCCTAAAATCAATGGATTCGATAAACTTAAATCAGAATCTCTAAATCCTCGAAATCAAAGTCTCTGAGTCTGAACCCTGAAACTCACAACTGAAACGCTAAATATATCAAAATTTGTAAAACCTAACATAAAAAGTTAAAGATTATACTTACACAATGATAGAGTTCAGAGATTGAGATGGAGATGGAGATGCAGATGCAGAGAAGAAGATGGAGATGTAAACCCTAAATAAAGAGCAGCTCAGCTGAGCAGATGTCGATGGAGATGTAGATGCAGAGAAGAAGAGAGAGTGAGCCGACAGAGTCTCTGCTTGTGGCGGAGAAAAAATAAAATGAAACGAAGAAAGAAATGGATTAAGGGAAGGATATACCTAGATTGGGATTAAGGGTGGAAAAAAATAAAAGAAGTCTTGACCGGAGTTTGACTTGGGCGCGTGTTTATAAGTCGTAGTGTTCCCGACCACGCACGTGGTTCACACGCTTGAACACAGCGCGCTTGCGATTTACAACCTCGCTTGTGAGGTTACAAAATTCGAAACGACAGATCTTGGTTGCGAAAAAGAAGGGCGTTGCAATTAGCAACTAAAATTTCGCAACGGCTCTTATGCCCTTGCAAACCTGGGTTGCGAATCCCTAAAAATGGTGTAGTGGATCTTGTGATGAAAGATAGCTTCTACTTGAATTCGCATCAATATTTATAAGTGTTGTATTAACAACAATTTGTCCATCTTGTTCACAATTAAATTATCTCCATTCAATTTCTTCGGTGAAATTGAATTAATTTTAGGTTTACCATTAGAAGTTGATTCTTCCACAACCATGACGTTAAGCATTGGCGCAAACAAAGAAGAGGTTAACTTTTGATTTTTAATGTTTAGGTTATTTTTATTCTGGCTCAGATGCCATAATAAATTATGGGTATCGAGGGATCATGGATCAAAGAGAAATCGTGACATGAGACAGAGATTTAACGTGTTTCGGTCAACTCGACCTACGTCCACGGACAAAACCCCGAAGGGAGAAATATTATTGATCACCAGGGATAATTCACAATTGCAGTGACACTCTTTATTTATAGAGTGAATATGTAATTAATTAATTAATCAAGATATGATCTTATTCTTGAGTATATCTTAATTAACTATAACATATCCTAATAAAATAGAATATAGTATATATAGGAAATTAATTAGATACTTTGTTATATAGAAAATAAGCTAAATTACACAAGATCTCATATTCATGTAAACTTAGCTTGATCTCCGTCAATCTTCTGTATTGCTTGATCTCCGTCGATCTTCTAGTAGGTTGAGTCTCGACTACATCATTTTTACCTTTGACGTATGACTTAAGTCTTGGTCATTTTATCTTGGTTGTTGACTTCATCTTGAGCTTGACCACCTCGATATATTATAACATCCCCCGCAAGTTGGACACGGAGAGAATCAAAGTGATCAACTTGAATACTGACTTAACGAACACAACTTCAATCACGTACTCGGTGTTGTCAATAAATTCTTTGATATCTTGATCACATTTGGAAGAAAGTGATAAAAAGTGTTCTCGTAGAAGTATATTTGATCATCTACGTCACTTCAAATGAAAAGAATCGCTAGAATAACAATGGACAACATTTTCTTTTTATAAGTAACGACATCAAACATGAAATCAAAAACAAAATAACAACATTGATTGATGTGGAAAATAAAACTTGAATTTTTAATCGGAAGCAACTTGAGCGGACCTCCCCGCTCTGATACCATGAAACGACAAGGTCGAGAATATTAATTGAAGTTTTCTCATTGAAAAGCTTGAATTACAAAACAGGTTTTCCTGTGAATTAATAAGTAGAGATCAAACAAAATCTAAGCGTAATAAATGTATTTCCTAACTAACAAAATATATAACTATATATACAAAATATACAATAAATGTGTATCTCCTAATACCGTTTATCAAAGTTTGGAGTGCTACTACATCGAGAAGAAAGTCGTTGTATCCTGGGAGATAGACATCGATAATCCGTAAGCACCAGTGCGGGGTGAATCTGTCTTAACGCTAGAGGATATAATCCTTGCCTCGACTTTGGTTTCGTCTAATTGGGTTTGCATATCTCTTCTTCTCTGTTTGTTTTATTGCAGTTTATACACAAGATTGCCAACAACATGTTATGTTGGGTGCAATAATCAAAAACAAGGAAAAATCAAATAAGCAAAAGTTATTGATACTTAGCTCCTTTATAATGGAAGTGATCGATTTCATGAAACGGACGAGTTCCCCATATCTCCGCAACAGCAACAAGAAAAAACTTTGGAAAAACAGAGCGAGTCACGTGTTCAACACGTTGCCCTTAAGACATTAGCGCCCGGCTACACTCAAGAGTGATGCTATAGCCCTCACAGGACGGATATCTCCAGGATAAAACACCCTACTACACCTACTACTAGCATATGTAGTAGATGCTCAACTTGAGCTTGGCAACTCCGAAAAAACCATAAAGGAAAATCTCGAACACTTGAGAAAACAATATAAAATGTTTTTTCCCTTAGGGGTCACTCTAAATATAGAGCAACCCCTTTCCCATAGATTTTACAAAAGTAGTGAATTTGTTTATATAATTGACAAATACAACTTAAGAAGAAAAACTCTCCGATGTGGGACTAAAAGGTTTATATAGTTTCTTAAAACTACTAAAAATTGGAAACTCCACAATGTGGGACTAATAAGTTTCATCTACAAAAGAAAACAATAAATTATAATTTTTATTAAAATTTTAAAAAATTATTTTTTATTAATCGTTTTCCAACAATCCCCCACATGAATGAAAACTCAATAAAACATGAAAACACAGATAGATCTTGGTAAATCAACATCCCAATCTCACGATCCAAACAGACTGATCGTGCAAGTGTTGAAATCATACTAGTCATTTCTACGTCCTCTCCCTCACACAAAAGTGTGTTGACCCCAGGGTCATACAATGGATTGCACAAATCATAATAATATTGAGAGCTTTCATCTTTAGTTCTCACATGGTGAGACTATAGGTATCTTTCACCAAAGTGAAAAAGCATGAACTAGTGAACCCTTAGTGACCTTTAGGTCCTAAGTTCCAGTAATACCAAAACTATCAAAACGAAAATCACATAAAAGGCGCAGGAAATACCATTTTAGGCAGAGGTGTCCATGAGGTCTTGAACCTTTGCTTAGTGAGATATTACCGGAATTACTTGCTAGAGACAGTGAACTATGTCTTGAACTACTAGCGTTTGATGTAATTCGCGATAACAACCACGGGTGATATCTCCAAGGTTGCTGCCAACCTCGTGTCGTTTTTTCCAATTTGGCCCTGGACATATCCTGTTTCTCAGAATGCTCTAGAGAATCAAAGCTCATATTCTCATAGGAAGCGGCCCACTTCCTCATTCAGATAGGTGAGTTTCCATAAAGAGTGTTACTGCTACACCCCACTTCAATCTTAAACTGAAACTATAGAACCCATTAAGACTTCTTAAAAGTCATCCTTCACATGCAGTCACACTATATCGTCTACACCATAGGGAAGGGACAGAGAATAAAATTCTCTGATAGTGTTTACCTTTACCCACCACAAATTAGTTGTATCATTTGAAACCTTGATCTTGGGATCTCCAGTCAGCAAGGTTGAGTATCCTTCATGGAAAGTTTAATTTATGAGCTTAAGCCCCTTCCCCTTGATGCATTTCTAACTGTATCTTGGGATAAACCTTTCGTCAAAGGTTTCGAGATATTCTCCTTGGACTTTATCCAATCAATGGAAATAACGCCGAATGAGATTAGTTATTTTCAGCTGTAGCTATTATAGCTTGGCTAACACAATGTATAAATATAGCTGGCACATGCCTATGCCAGAGAGGAATGTCTTCTAAAAAGCATCTTAGGCACTCGACCCCTTCTCGCGCTTTATCTAACTCAATATTCTCAGATTCCATAATGAATTGAGAAATATATGTTTGTTTGTAAATCTTCCAAAAACAAACCCTCATGCTAGAGTGAAACATATCCACTCGTAGACTTAGACTCCTCTGAGTCAACTATCAAGTTTACATCACAAAGTCCCTCAAGGAAAGCAAGATACCTTTCATAAATCAAATAAAAGGTAATAGAGTATTTTAGGTACTATAATACTCTATTCAGTGCATCTGAATGCTATTGCTCTGGACTATAATTATATCTACTTAACTTACTCACAATATAGGCAATGTCTAGACTCTTACAGTTCATTAAATTCATCAGACATCTTATAACTCTTGAGTATTCAAGTTAAGATACTCCGTTACCCTTTTTTTCTTGAGTCTACAAGAATAATCATACGGAGTCAAGCAGGCTTACAATCACATTGATTGTATCTCTTAAGCACAAATTCAACATAATGAGAATGACTAAGACTACATATGTTAGATTATTTTTTAATCCTCATCCCTAAGATTATATCAACAGGGCCTAAGTCTTTCAAGTCAACATTCTCATTCAGCGCATGTTTTTAGTGGAATTAATCACATCTATGTTTGTATCAAGTAAAAGCATATCATCAACATGCAAGCATACAATCACACAGGCATACTTATCAGATTCATTAACTTAAATCCACTACACATTATCACATGATCAAATTTTCAATGTCTCTGTTAACGTGCTTATTTTATAAACCATACAAAATTTTGTTCAACTTACAAACTTTGTCATCATAACCTTTCACTACAAAGTCCTCAGGTTGGTCTATGTAAATTTCTTTATCTAATTCACAATTTTAGAAAAGCTGTCTTAAAATCCATCTGATGTATCTCTAATTTGTTTATGACAGCAATAACAATTAGCATCTCAACGGAAGTAAATCTCGTCACATGTGAATAAGAATCAAGGAAATATACATCTTCTTTTAGTTAATAGCCTTTAGCTACCAACTTAGCCTAATATTTTTCCACAGTTCCGTATACCTACTGTTTCCTCTTAAAGACTCATTTACATCTTATGGTCTTACTCTCTGGAGGTAAACTAGAAACCTCCCAAGTTAGGTTCCGACGGATTGAGTCCATTTCACTAAATGAAGCTTCTTTCCATAATGGGGTTTCAGTAGATATCAAGGATTCTTTACAAGTCCAGGGCTTAGACTAAGCTAGGCATGTTATGAAGTCGGCTTCATAAGAAGTCTCAAGTCTAATTGTTTTACTTTTCTTAGGCTCATTTTTAACTTCATCTTCCTTTAAGATAAGTTCTGACTATTTGAATATAAATCTAGGGGATCAACAACACATCTCTAATGAGGTACAGGTTTAATAATAAACATGTTCAAAGAACTTAGCACCCCTGGATTATATAATATTATTCACAACAAAGTCCGAAAAATCACACCAAAGTATGAAAAATCAGAACACACAACCAAAAATCTATATGTAGAAGTATACCCAGCATACCCTATATGAAGACACAATCAACATTTCTGGTTTCTATCTAGTTCTTTTAGGAAGAGGAATGACAATCTTAGTTAAACACCCTCACACTTTGACTCATTCATAAGAAGGTCATCTACCTTTCCATAAATCATATGGAGTTTCATCTGATCCTTAAGGGTACTATATTCAAGATATACTAGTTAAGAGGACTGCCTCCCCCCACAAGCCCGCAGGTAATCCTGAACTAATCAACATGGAAATTATCATCTTCTTAAGGATACAATTGTTATGTTCAAGGCTTCTAATTGGTTTTGAACTTCAAGTTTATACATATTAAGGCTTCTAAGGCATCATCCTTATCCCTAAGAAATTATACAAGATAGTACCTCGTACAATCATCCATGAAAGTTATAAACTATCTTTTACCATAGTGGTTTTGGGTTGAAATCATGTCAACTAGGCCTAACTGAATTAATTCTAAGGGCTTAGAATTACTCTGAACATTTGTGTTAAAAGATTTTATAGCATATTCATTTTACTTTTGTGTTCAAGATCCAAAGTAAATTTGGGTACGTAGCCTATGCTAGGCAGTTTATGCATTAACTTATAATTTTACGATTCCAAGTCTACCATGCAAAACATTCAAAGAGACACAAAAGAAAACATAAGAATCAATTATGTTCACTTCAGCAGATTTTCCTTTAAACTTATATATAGACCCTAAGTCCTCTAACTGTTTCCTAAAAAATCAATTCCCTTAGTTATAACAAGTTTTCTACATTTAATTAAGATTTTCAATCTTTTACCATCTTCAAGAGAACAAGATACAAGATTCTTTCATATGCTCGGAACATGAAAACTTCATTCAGTGTGAGAATATTACAAATATGAGCTTATGCTCGACCTTTCCCTTTTATGCAACCTCTGTCGCAGATGAGTTACTCATATAGAGTTTCTCGACATCACTTATCCTCTGATAAGAGGTGAACAGGTCTCTGTTTCAACAAACATACTTAGTGGCTCCAGAGTCCACCCACCAGTCTCTCATATTGGTTATTAAAATAACTTCCGACATCATGTCAATGAACTCGTTCTAATTTGTTTCAACTAAATTGGCATGAAATTTCTACTTATTAAGGTTTTATGTTGTCTACACTTTACTGTCGTATGGCCAAGAATTTTACAAACATAATAATCACCCTTAATTAAAGTAATGCCGGATTCAGTTTTACGAAACATACCTTTCTTATGAAGACTACGCTTAGAGTTGTGTTTGATGTTCTCGCCTTTGTCATCTTTGGAAGACTTGTGTTCATCCACATGCGCCTGGTAGCCATGTTCCTTTTCAATTTCATGTCACAAACTTCGCTTATACTCTGACCACGGACATGGTAATTTCCCAATCACCTAATACACTACATCTCACAAACCTTAGTTCAGATAAAATATGAGTTTCGAAGATAGTATCTATATTTATAAACTTCGTTTGAACCACCATATCAATAAAAACTCATGGTTACCTCATAAAAACTACTTTAGTTAACAACAAAATTCTGCCCGTCAAAATTTTTCAGGAACGTTTCTCTGTTTTGTAAAATATCAAAAAATACTTTTACAACTCCAAAAATTCTGAAATTTTACGTGGGTAACTATCAGGATGTTCAGTACGTTGTGTCAAAATGGCTCATCGAAATTCCTTCTAGGCTAAGAGATAAAATCGAAACTCTACAGCTGACCAAAAATTCGTTTTTGTTTTTCACTCCACAATTAACATCCATGATTCACAAACCAACCAACCATTTTCGATTATTACAAATTCTAATGTCTTAAGATTGTTAGGTGCAATAATCAAAAACAAGGAAAAATCAAATAAGCAAAAGTTATTGATACTTAGATCCTTTATAACGGAAGTGATCGATTTGATGAAACGGACGAGCTCACCATATCTCCGCAACAGCAACAAGGCAAAATTTTGGAAAAACAGAATGAGTCACGTGTTCAGCACGTTGCCCTTAAGACATTAGAATTTGCTGGAGTCTGCAAGTAAGCCTTGAACTAGAATTACTTGACTCCGCCATTTCTTCTGAGCCTAATGGACTTTCTTAACAGTCCCTTCTTCTAGTGCTTCGATTATTCTTTTTCTTGGTATAAAACTTCAATAATGCTTTAATATTATCGAAATTACAATTGCCCGCCCACTTCACTGTAAGAATGAATAACGCAAAGGTGTCAGTGGGAAGCAAGCCTCATGCCATCGAATTCCCAGCGAAAACTGTAACCGATGATTCCAATTTATCCCCATCAGTAATGGCGATAAGGAATCGTACTCTCGGATTATAGTCCTGCAACACCCAAGAATTATCAGCTTGAACCTGCCGCTCCAGAGAACTATCTATTTAACGTTGCTTAGCTCGAACCTGCTTTTATTAGCTCAAATCTTCGACAGTGCCATGCTGCCAATCGACACATGCTTATATGACTGGATCGGAAAACCCTCTCAAGTGCCTGATAAGGTAAACATTCACTTACTATTTTTAATCCTTAAATAAATGTGCCCAAGTAAGCATTATCGAAGTGAAGTAATCAAACGAGTTTGCGGACGTGTACGACCTACCAAAGCTCCTGCCTCGACCCATTTGATTATGTAGTCAATTGCAGCTAGCAAGAGTAGGCTCAGTGGTAAATGGACCTAATGTCCAATCCCATCCCCACTAATGGCCACTGACTCATAGCTAGACGTCGCTCTCCTGCTGGACTCTTCATAAGAGGCCATGTAGCTAACGATCCTTGTAGTTGCGTTACTTTGCAGGGGAACAAATTAACACTTGGAAGGATCGATATATTCCAAAAAACATTTTGAGGAAAAAAGAAAAGAAAAGGATTTTAAACTTTCAAGGGTTTCTGAATTACTCTTCCACGAGGGAAATAGGGAATGGAACGTCGATCATGTTAAAGAATTACTTCCACGGTATACTGTAGTATCTACATTTCGAGAGATTTAGATATCCGGGATAGGTTGATTTGGCTCAAAACTGGTCCAAGTTTATTCATAGCCAAATCCTTGTACAAACTGTTAGTGACGAAATCCCCTCAATTTTTACTGGAAGAGATTTGGAAAGTATTTTCAATAACAATAATAACAAATATAAAAAAACTAAAAAATGGTATTGCAGTAAAGATAGAAAATCACAGATTTAATAGAGAACTTGAACAGAGATGTCCTTGCGTGGAATTTATACCGAATCTAATGACAAACAGGAACCGGCAAAGTTAAGCAGACAGTTTAGTCATGGCTGTATAAAAACGACAATCACGACGTGGAGTTTTTGTATACTGTGGAATATGTGGAAGATGGGAAATGAAGTAATTCTTGAAGGAAGACGGTCATCTGTAAACATCATTGCGAAGAAAGCAATACATCACTGGAAAACTCCGAAAATCCTGTAAGTGAAGAAGAAGATAATTCAAGTCCTGTTGAACAACAAATTCAAGTGAAGATAATACAAATTCTCTACTGAAGCAGAAGCAATAGAGTATCCTTTTGGGCTAAGCAATTGGAGGTGTAGAAGTAATCATTAAGGGAAATGCACGGCCTGTTGTGCATGACCTGTGCAAACCCTCCTACTTGTATTAGTAGAAGGCATAATAAATAAATGATCCTCTTTCCTTTAAAGCATACCTGTATATCATCGTCTCCGCAAAACTTTGTATGCGAAGAGAAAGCCAACTGCCTCCAAGAGCATGTTACTTGACTTTTTCTCTGTTGAACAGATCCAAGAAAATTATATAATCATGCTGTTAATGATTGAAGAAAATCCAGATGGCTTAATGATTGAAGAAAATCCAGATGGCAAGCATGGTATTAATGACTTCAAAAGATCAACTAATATCTTTAAGTTGAAGACAAATTTGTATACATACCTGAAAACACCGTATCAATCAACAAGAGTACCGGTATCATGAGAGCGAATAAGCCAAATAGGACTAGCAAAGACCAGTGGTACCAAGATGCTTTTTGAATGGTGTCTTGTTTCTGCTTTTGATATCAGAAAATGCCTGAACATCTAACAAAAATTGATGGTCAGCAATCTGCGTGCTCTGAGATTGTCCAGCTTGGTCACCTTCAATCTCCATTTCTAACTCCTCAAATCTAAGGGATAAAGCTTCCCTTCGAAGTTCAAGACTACCAAGTTTTTTATCTGCTTCTATAGTATCCTTTACAGACATGAAAATGATAAACAAGGTTCCAACCAACATAATAGCACCTAGGATCATGATAACCCAAAACTCAGGATTCGGTTTGGACGTCTGCACGGTAATAAAGCTTCCCATAAGTAGTGAGAAACCAGAAACTTTAGTTGTAATGCTGTCCAATGCGTCTGCTAGATCCTTCAACAGTTCCTTCTCCTCCTCGTTTATCTTATCCATTTTTTCTCAAGGCTGTCCATCCGGATCTTAAAGGCTTTATTCCTGTTAGAATCTAAAAAAAGAAACATGAAAAACAACAATATTAACCATGAGATTTAATCATCACTATAGCCCATTTCAGCACACTTTTGAGCCTCCTCTTTATTTTCCATTCTAACTCGAGAACAGAAGGAAATTACAAAAAACTGACAAGGAAATGTAGTAATGTTACTTACTGCTCTTTTCCACATTCAACGCAGTCCATAGACCATCTACGCTATTTCCCAAACTGAAATAAGTACAAGACAGAATACAATAAGCTCAATGCTTCAGTTATGAAATGCGAAACTGGATAATTTCACAACTAAAATATAACATGAATGATCAAGATCCAAACCAAGGTGAATATAATTATTGTCATACCAGTCTGCCACCCAATGTCACTTCAGAATACAAAATTTCAACTTCCAGATTCCAACCAAAATACCTTTCAATTTTAGCAGCAGAAGATTTTATCTCTTTATCCTTCTCATCGATTATCTGCTGGAAACTAGCACGGGTATTTGCAGCCGCATCTTGTATGGCAGTGGTTAAAACTTCGGCGACGCTGTCCATGTAGCTCTTGGACCTCTTTTCAGATGCCTAGGGTTAGAAATCAAAGAACACGTATGAGGACTTTAGACTAAGTCGTAACACCTTGTACTAGAAGGAAAATGGTACGAACATAAAAGGAACGTTGTTTTTAATTATAAGTATTACCTGAATCTGATCATTCATCGACTTGAGTGCTTGTTGGACAGTGGTACTGGCATTTGTGGATGCACTCAGTATGGAAGCATTGAGAACTTTAGAAATGCCATCCATGTAGGCGATGGATGTCGTCTCAGATGTCTGAGGTTAGAAAATTAAAAAAACCAGGTGTTAGGACAGACTACGTCATAGAATTGTTGCAACAAGTAAAAAGGTGTCAAACATGGAATCAAGAGAGTTTGATCAGCGTTACTTTAATCATTTCGCCACACGTTCCAGTTATGAAATTCTTAATATTCGGTTCCGTGAACCTGATATCAGTAAGCCAAGTAAAAAAACAGTTAAACGAACTTTCTTGAACAACTAAATCTAATTAGATTCTAAACCGATGAGAAACTTCTGTTAGAAAGTACCCTTGAATAGACTCATTAGTAGCCTTCAACTGCTGCTTCAGCTCTTTCAAGTCGTCGGCGTTCTTAGTTTCGGAGAAGGCCAAGTTTAAGGAGCCGACAAGGGTTTCCGCAAAACACAACATGCTCTTCTGGGAATCCTAAGGATACAGATAAAAACATTTTCAATATCATTGTAAAATGGGATTCAGTCCATTTAACATCACAGAAAAGCAAAGACACTGAAATATTACCTGAATCATTCCCTTACAAACCTCCTCCATCATATTCTTGATGTGAAGTTTGAGAACATGGTCACCACCACTAAGAATACCCTCAGGCTCACCCAATGTCATATCTGCTGCAATCCACATAAACTGATTAGAAAATCGAAAAATATAATCTGATTTACAAATTGACGTTTACTGTAATGTGTTATATCATTCGATCGGTGTAACAGACAAAAATCAAAATACCTAAAAATGCTTTTGTACCCAAGGCGTATGGTACAACAAAGTACCAATTGACCAAAATCCAAATAAACTATTGGACAAGCAGAACGACGAAGTAAATTAACATCCATACTCAGATTCATTTATTCATGCAAAATCGAAGTTGGAAGTGAAGTAAATGTAGAATAAAATCACATAATTCAGATTCACAAACACACAGATGATGTTAAGTTAGAAATTGATTCAACAACATGCAAAATCGGATCAGGTTTTATTAGGAAATAATATATGAGAGTCTATATTTAGGAGATATGCATTTAGGTTGTGAGAGTTATATTAGGAATTATCTTGAGAGCCAAGTCTTGTGCCTTGAGAGCCAAGTCTTGTGATTGTATAAATAGCTAGAGAATTAATGAGAAAGATATACCGAATTATTATCAATGTAGTCTTTTATGCTTCCGCGTTTATGCTCTCCTCTCTCTTGCTCGATCCTTAACATGGTATCAGAGCGAGGTGAGAGGAAGAGAAAGGAGAAGAAGATAGAGTTAAAGATTGTCTTTCTTTGTTTGTTGAGAGTTGGTAAAAAAAAAAAAAAAGTGGTTCAAGTTTAAAAATAACAGTTGTCTGAGTTGAAGTATGGAAGATGTCCATGGATCGTGGTTTGTTGCGATGTGTTTAGCTGGTGTTCTCTGAAGCTTGAAACTAGAGTTAGAAACCAACAGGGTTCTGCTGGTTTTCGAGAAAATAGTAAGAGTTTGTTGTTGCCACAACAATACTGAAATTGAGAAGAAGAACCTAAACTAGGGTTTGAGAAGAAAATGCTAAAACAAGAGACGATTGAATCGAATGAGATTTGATCAAGCAATTTTGTGAAGAAGAACTGATGCCGGCAAGGCATGGTCTCTGATGGGTATTCACGGATAAGTTGTGGGTCTGTGGAGTCTGAAACCGAGAACATATTATGCTGTGGTGGACACGAGAAAAATCAAGGAAGAGTATTATGAGGTGGTTACGACTGTTGATATTAAATCGATGGTTGAGGTTAAGATGTGTTTTGTTGTTTGAACAAGATGACAAGGAAGCTGGGTTACTGGAAAAGTTAAACGCCGGATAACATAGTTTCGAAGTTAAGATAAACAAACAAGGAAAGATGAAGTTGTTGCCTTAGTAATTGGTTTGTGTGCTGTTGACGTACCATATTGATGCCCTAAACCCACAACAAGGATGGTCGCAAGTTGAAGAACAGAAGAATAGAAATTGGTTTTTGCTGTCATATTCCATTGTTGGGTTTGAAGAAAACTGACGGCATAATGGATATTGTTGTCGAACAAGAGAAAACCTATGAAGAAGAACTGTTGCTGCCGTGTGATATAAAGAGATTGAGTCTGATTGATGGTGGTTTTGTGTTGTACACTAAGATGGATGACTTGAGTATGTTGCTGTGAGACAAATAGGAAGAGAATGGATACGTGAAAGGTAGAATGGCGGTGTTGCTAAAACCTTGCTACTGGTAATGATGAAGATCGATGCTGTCATTAATGGAGGTTATCAATGGATGGATGGGTGTAGTTAGAGATACGATGGCAGCAATGACGATGACCGACGATGAAGTTTGATGCCATTGGCAGTAATGAGGAGGGTTGGTTACCAGTGATTAAACAAGTTGCTGCTCGAGTGATCATGGCTACTGGTGTTTGCTGGTAGTAGGTTAATGGAAACAGAAGCTCGTGTTTTATCAAAAAAAAAAAAAAAAAAAAAGTGTTATTGGAAGTTAGTAACAGTGTGAGACAAAAGTTAGTGTTACAGTTGCAGAAGAACTGTTACAGATTAACAGTTAAGTGTTACTGTAGAATTGTTACAGAAGCGTAACAGAAGAAAGCTGGTGACAGTAGTGTGTAATAACAGTTGGAAGAAGTGAAGTGTGGTAGAAGAGTTTGTGGCAGAAACTTAGAGATCCTACAAAGTGTGGCAGACTTTGTAAAGACGACAAGATTGTGAGAGAATCTTGAAGAACAAAGAAGTGTGAAGGTTTCGCAAAAATAGCGTGACTGGAACAAGAGAAGAAGAAACAACATTCATGTTGTGAAGAAAGAAAAAAAAAAGAGAGAAGAAAACAATCACCAAGAGGTGATGAGAAAAAGAAAAACAATAATAGGTTGAAACCCTATGAGTTGTCGAGAGAGTACAAAAAGTATTCTATCGAAGAAACCAAGAAAACAAGAGTACAAGAAGTATTCTTCCGAAGATGGGACCGCAATGTCCTTAAACTACGAAGAGGATCGAAATGTCACTAAATTACGAAGAGGACCAAAAGATGTCCTTAAATTAAGAAGATAAACTACGAAGATGGGACCGCAATGTCCTTAAACTACGAAGAGAGGACCGAAACGTCCTTAAACTACGAAGATGGAACCGAAATGTTCTAAAACTACGAAGATGGGACCGCAATGTCCTTAAACTTGCATTGGGACCGAAATGTCCTTAAACTACGAAGAAGACCGAAATGTCCTTAAACTACGAAGATGGGACCGTAATGTCCTTAAACTACGAAGGGGACCGAAATGTCTCCTTAAACTACGAAGGGGACCGAAACGTCCTTAAATTACGAAGGGGACCGAAACGTCCTTAAACTACAAAGAGGGGACCGTAATGTCCTTAAACTACGAAGAGGACCGAAATGTCCTTAAACTACGAAGAGGACCGAAACGTCCTTAAACTATGATCTGAAAAAAAAAAAAATCCGCAAAAGCGTTGGAAGAAAATAAAAAAAAAAACCGAAGTTAAATTTCTTTGGTCCAAGATGGGCATTCGTGATCTACATGCTCCATCTTGAGGGAGGGTATTAGGAAATAATATATGAGAGTCTATATTTAGGAGATATGCATTTAGGTTGTGAGAGTTATATTAGGAATTATCTTGAGAGCCAAGTCTTGTGCCTTGAGAGCCAAGTCTTGTGATTGTATAAATAGCTAGAGAATTAATGAGAAAGATATACCGAATTATTATCAATGTAGTCTTTTATGCTTCCGTGTTTATGCTCTCCTCTCTCTTGCTCGATCCTTAACAGGTTTTGATGAATCAAATGAGTTAAAGCAGCTAAAATCGGTCAGGATCAAGTAATTAAACCAGAGATATTACATGTTTAACTAAATAAAACTCTGAACTAAAGAAAATTCGACTTATCTAATCAGGATTTTAGATTAATTTTCTACAACCAAAACTCAATTCCTAGCAACATACATACCTGATAACTTTGAAGTAAATCAACACACAGAATCCTCTCAATCTTCAACCTGATATTATCTCTAACACCATTTCAATAAATGAATCTTCAGACAAAATGAGGATGGAAGAAAAAGAAAAGATATCGAGAGAGAAAACGGAGTGAGGGTTTCCTTTGATGTATTGGAGGGAAATATTTTTTGGTGAGCGCGTTTTTCAGGTTGCAGCTCTAACTTTAATACAGTCACACTGGCTCACGCAACCCGTGTTTTAAGGCGTAGGCTTACGCACCCCATGGTTCTCTTGGCACATTTTTCATCTCCACAAACTTCATCTTAGCCGCCCTCACAATTCTATATAACTTGATTTGTGCCCGTGCTCCGCACCGGGCATTTTATGTCTTTTAATTTGCCGTGTGGGTTTCGCCCCGTCCTGTCGGGATGAATTTTTGATTTGGTGTGCGCGGGGTTCGTCCCGTCCCGTGGGGATGCATTTTTGATTTGGTGTGTGCGGGGCGACCATTTTTGATTTGGTGTGGTGGGCAAACACATTAAATAGGTGGAGAATATGTGAATATTTTATTTATTTTTTCATTTTATTTTGGCAGAAAATGTCTATATGGTAGATACTCGATTTCCAAATTGAATTTGGACTTCCATAAAATTCCAAACATGGTAGGTTAGGTTTTCCTTTTGAGTTTGTAACTTTTAAACCAATCATACTTTGCTAAGTGTTCTCGCGAATTCCAAATCCAATTTGGTTTCCTTTTTTTTAATCTTTTCCTATTCTTTTGAAACCAATCATACGTTGCCAAGTGTCATCGCGAATTCCAAATTGAATTTGGTTTTTTTTTTAAATAATTTCCTATTTTTTTTAAACCAATTATACGTTGCCAAGTGTCCTCACCAAAACGCTTGTTTCACAAAACTCAAAAAAAATCTACTTCGGCCAATAAAAAGTGAGGGTTTCCTCACCATTCAACGTGAGAGCTTTATTTATCTAGGCCTTTAAGTCTTTAGATATTACCGCTCCGATTTTTTTTCTTTTATTTTTTTTTTTGATCGAAACATTACATATGTTATAAGAAGATGGAGAATGGATTCGAGTGGTTGGTTAGGTGTCTCTACGGAACAGATGAAAGAAAATAAAACAACATTTTAAAAACTGTATGAAGATGGCATCCCAAGTAGAAAGCAAGTGGGACAAAAAATTTTAATTTAAGAACATATCGTAGAAAGAAATTTCAAAAACAAGTGGGACAAAAAAATGCGGTATACAATAACCTAAAGTCTACATAAAGAAAAACCTCCTTTGTAACCATAATGCGGTATACAGTAACCTAAAGTCTAGATGAGCGGGCCATGCTAAGAGGATTGGAAATCAAACTTAGAGCAGAGTTTGCAGTGAAATTGTGGTGGAATTTTACATGATTTATAAAGGGGATACCGGTACTGTCAGGGGATACCATTCCATATAGGACAAAAAGATCTAAGAAATCCTGATCATTGGAATGACCAAGTTGTATCCCCTAGTAGTACCAGTATCAATCCGCATAAATCAGGAAAAATTAGGAGATGGCTAAAAAAAATTCAAACTTGCACAATACTATAAGAATTGGAAGTCCAATATTATTCTTGTGGAATTGTATCATATTGAAGGACTATTATCAGAATTTGATACTTCAGCCGAAATAGTTTATTTAACTGTTCTTTTTCTAAATAAATTAAAAAAGATTGGAAAATTATGATAAATTTTAAATCAAATTTGGTGCAATTCCGATGAAATTATGGAAAAGTTATTTCTCTTTCAAAAGGCTCCAATTTAGAACAAGAATACTATGCATCTCTAAACCATACATTAGAACATATGGGATGATAAACTCTATATTTCGAGACAAATGGAGTACCTATAACTGAAATGTTCCGACTCTTTCTTTAGCAAGAACGTCCTTCGTCGAATGCAACCCCAATGTTGTAAAACATAACAAATAATCACAAAGAACCCTTTAAGAAGCATCTTATAAAAAAAAAAGTAAAATCATCAATAAACCTTTTGATGTTACAGCTCTTTAATTTTTATGCTGCAAATCGCAAGTATTCACACCCTTCAACTATGAATTGCACTTCAAAATACTATTTAGTAGAAAATTCAAATAAAAATATACTATATAGTGGTCGTTAGATCTTACCTGCCAAATAAGAATTATATCGGTGTAGTACAACCTGTTGTACACTAGTAGAAAAGTGACATTTAGTAACAGTTCAAGCTTTTTAATGTAACAGTTCGTAAATTACCTGTTACTAAATGTTAAGTTGTTAAGTATGATGGTTTTTGTAAGAACTGTTACATAAAGTCATCTAGATTGTATACTGTAACAGTTTTTATAATAAGTGTTACTATATACCCGTATTATTGTAACAGATTTAATATGTTACCACAGTTGACATTATCATGACTTTTATTTAGACCAACTGTTACTATATACCCATGCTACTGTAACACATATAATATGTCACCATAGTTGACATTATTGTAACACTATTTAGACCAACTGTTACCATAAACCCATGTTATTGTAACATATTCGATATGTCACCATAGTGGACCTTATCGTTACTTTTGATGAAAAAATTGTTATTATTTATCTACACAACTAGTTATCTGGAAATCCATTTTAAAAAGATCACATAGCTCTTAAACCGACATGTCACAACTTACTTGTTGATTTAATTTCATGCACTAGATTTAGCCATGGCTCGCATGGATGGTTATCTAAGGTTTAATAGAAATTCAAATCTAATAACAAATAATAAAAGTGGTACAACATGTAGAAATACTACAATATAAATTAATGTTTTATAATTGGGCGGTTACAACGAAGGTGGTGGTAACGAAGGTTGTGATGGAGGTCGATATTTTATTGTTTAAAGAGAATAAGTATGTTATATGGATAACACTAACCAATAACAAAGCATGGAATAGTGATTCATGGGTTATAGTTAGGTGTTATAGGTCTCAAGGTCGAATCTTTCGAAGAGTAGTAATTTTATAGAATTTATATTTCAAGCTCAAGAAACCCAACTGGTGGTTGTGGAACGTTGGCGGGTATGGTGGAGATAGTCACGACAGTGCTGCTGGTGGCGGCGCTAGTGGTGGAGGTGGTGGTAGTGTCACTATAAATTGTTACCTTTATAATTTTTTTGATGATAGTTTCCATGAAAACTGTTACGATTACTCAAATAATGGCAACAGTTTTATGAAAAAAAGTTATCGTAGCATCGTAACATATATTGAATAAATTGTTACCAAAAACTACTAACAGTGACAGTTTCAGAATTTATGAGTTATTTTTCAATACTCACTTCGTAACAGGGGATTTAGTAACACCGTAGAAAAAATTAAAGTTGTTACAGAAATAATACAGTAACAGTTTTTAACTGTCACTGAGCATCATTATTTTACTAGTGGTATTCCTTTTTCCAAATCGGAATAACTTAGGGTGGTGGGTTTTTTCGGGTGTTTTATAGGATCAAAAGGAACCACCACAATGACCACCATGTGTGTTTCCATTTAGAAGTCGCGAATCTTTGACCTACTCTAATTTTTTGCGCAGTTAGAGAAGAAAAATGTGGTATACAATAACCTAAGGTCTACATAAAGAAGAACCTCTTTTTTACCCTAATCAAAACACTAAATGAGCATGCTAAGGGGACTGGAGATCCAAATTAGAGCAGAGTTGTAGTGAAATTTAAGGAAATTATGGTGGAATTTTACATGATTTATAAAGGTGATACCAGTAGTGCTAGGGTATACCATTCCATATAAGAAAAAAGGATCTAAGCAATCCCGAACGCTGGATCGACCAAGTTGTACGCCCCTAGCAGTACTAGTATCAACCCACATAAATCATGGAATTATAGGAGATGCGTAAAATAATTTAAGCTTGAGTAATACTACAAAAATTGGAAGTCCAATTCTTGTGGAATTGTATCATATTGAAGGACTATTATCAGAATTTGATACTTCAGCCGAAATATTTTATTTAACCGTTTTTTTTTAAATAAATTAAAAAAAATTTGGAAATTTTTCATAAAATTTAAATTAAATTTGATGTAATTCAGATGAAATTACAAACAAAATTAATTTTTGAGGATAGAGAATACGAGATACTCACTTTTGTACTTTCTCATCATGCATAACTGTCTTTCTTTCGGTCGAAAATAAATTTATAAAGAAATCAATAATCCTGTAGAGCATAGAGCAATCAATAGGTAGAAACATCGTTCTGATTTCAGATTTCTTTCCTGAAATATTATGTATTGGGATTTGAATTAGTGATGAGTCATCATATTTTAAAGATCATATGATAATGAAGGAATTATTGTTGGCTTCGATATTATCAGAAGTGGTGGATTATAGAATTCATTTATTAAGGTTTTGATCTCATCACACAACTTGATATTATAGAAGTACGTCTTTCTTTAATTATTTTTATAGCCAAAATAGTGATCTGCTATAATTGTACATGTCTCATTCTTTGTACTCAATTTTTCGTTACGTGGCAGTTTTATTAGGGGTGGGAAAAAACATTCAAACCCGTGGATTATATGCAACTTGTTCCGCATTTTGGCGGATGGAGACCAGATCCATTTTTTGGCAGATTGAACGCGGGTGAGTTCTTGAAACCAATCATTTTCACGGGTTAAATGTGGGTGGAACATAATCCATATGTTGGACACCTGACCCCAAGGATAATCTTATTATTATATGAAGGTTATTATACAAAATTGATAGATAATATATATAGTTTCATATTGAGAAACATTGAAGTTCCTCAAAGATATTCCAAAAGTATCAATTTTGTATTAATCGAAACGGAGACGCCATTGAAGAATACAGATAAATTAAGTGCAGGATATTGAAGTACAAGTTGAACTTAATATGAAATTGGATTTGAAAATCAAGTTGACTGCAGTTTACAGAAGAGAATTAAAGTTGTATTTCGAGAAAATTTGGGTGATAATATATCACTACAGACACAGAAAGTAAAGCTATTGTATGACAGGCGATAACCGTCAAGACTGACAAAAAGGAAATTGATAGTTAGAGAATACTATCTAGTCTTCTTGGAAGTTTTTGATAGCCAAATAATGTTAGTGAACATGTCTCGTGCTTCTAAAGGAAACACCTATCTGCCATCCGCACTTTTCCTATTTGCCACACTCGACATAATTTCCAAAGTAATTTTAATTTTCAATTCGATTTTATCTTATTCATCACCTAGAAAAGTCAAATCAAATCTGATTATGCCTATCACCACTTTTATTTGTCTACTTCTTTTTGTTCTTCTTCTTCTTTAATGACTGTTTTTATTAAAAACCCATTAAAGGTATTTTGTTGGGAGTAATTATTATTGGGTGTATTTAAAAAGTCAAATATGTTATAGGGCCTAGGGCTCATGGATGTGCGGTCCATTAGATAACTAGGTTTTCCCTTTCCTATATATAGAGAACATTGTATGTATGTAATCTCTGATGCCTCTTTATCAATAAGAAGTTCTTTTCCTTCTCATCTCTATCTCTTGATTTAACCCAATTGATACTACAAAACGTTATAATGCACGAAATTATACCGCTTAGCTAGGTTGGATCGTTATGTAATTATCGTCAAGCTAGTGTTGGAATCGTTGGAATCAAATCAGATAAGTTGGATCTACTTTGTCGTATATGTGAATCCGTCAACTAGTTAAATTCAAATGTCAGAATAAGTCAAATGATTAAATTTAATACCATAATTCGTATGTTTGTGGGGTGATTAATTGGATGTTTGTTTGATTATGTTTGTGGGATGTTAATTGGATGTTGATTTGATCATATTTGTGGGGTGATTAATTGGATGTTGGTTTGATTCTGTCGTATATGGCTAATTAAAACTAATGGAATGATCATGTATACCTATGATTATGCATAGCTAAGTTTGATTAACATATATGTCTGTTTATGTTTTGTTTGGGCGTGAGAGGTGATTCCAATCTGGGCAAAGAGGAGAATTTCGTCGTCTGTGTAAAGAGGAGAAGGAGCGATCGGAAGTTTTTCCCCTGAAATGTAAGGTAGTACCGATCCAACTCCACTGATCCAGATCCAGTTCCAGTTCCAGCGATCCAGATGGGTCTGTCTGATCCAGTTCCAAAGATCCATATGGGTCTGCCCTATCCAGCTCCAGCGATCCAGACGGGTCTGCCCGATCCAGTTTCTCAGATTTAGTTCAGTTCCGTTCTAGTTCGGGGTTGTCCTTTCCTATCCCGTTCCTGTACGATCCGGGGCTGTCCTATCCCATTCCGATCCGGGGCGGTCCTATCCCGTTCGTTTTCTATATGTTGGGCTCGCATGACCAAGGCCGTTTGGGTTTTGCACATGTACAAGGGGAACCAAAGCAAAGTATATGCACCCGAGTTTAGTTTTTTTCTGCACTTACAGTGGCAACTAAAGCTCGGCTCGAGGTACGCAACTAATGTTAATTTGCATTTTAATATTGAATGTTTGTTGGGCTTATTTTTTTATTTTAAGATTATATCTAGTTATATATTTTTTTTCTTAAGATAAGGCCACATCATATAAACGGTCAATTTAAATTATGATTGTTGATGTCGATCATTAAGAATTGTGGTCTTAATACTATTTGTTCTCTTGAATATGATATTGGCTATAATTGAATGGTGTCTTTTATTCAATCTGTTGTACCAACTCGATTCAATTGGTTGAATGTTATTTTTATTTTCTCCCAAATTTGAAATGTTCTGTGGGATGTAATCCACTAGCTAGACTATTAAGAGTCGATAGTTTCAAAAGATACGTTGCAAATAAAATCACATGTATTCCAATTTTTTGTGGAAGAACTCACTAAAGGTGGTATGAGTCAGAAAATTTCCATTTTCTCTACTTCATCCATGATACTAATAAAACAGTATATGTTGAAGTATGAAAACAAGAGAACTACCTCTACTAATCTACTCAACCTAAAGTAAGTGGTTGACATGTATAGTGAAATTCTCTTGGCCTGTTGAGATAAAGAAAATTTTAAAATTAAGCTAAATGTAACAAAACTAAAAATGGAAAAGAACCCCAAAGTAATGAGGGTTATAGACATACCTCCTCATATAAAGCATGTGAAAAGGGACATATGTATCAGGAGACAAAGATGTACTTTTGTCCTCGGTAGTAATAACACCAATACACAAGTATCAACCGAGTATGGGATCAGCTAAATGTAATTATAGCTCCCATCATAAATAAAAGAGTTGGAAATGCACCTGGTCATAGGTGTTGGTATATACAATGTAATGTGTGTAACATAGTAGCAACCAATTTTCACATCAACTTTAGTGGCAACAAGAACTTTGCCGGGCCAATTGACTATCTTATTGAGTTGAACTAGATCCAATGTCTGCACTTATGGAATGAAAACACGAGACATAAATTCTCTAAAGCACTTGAGATATATTGGGTCACACGTAATATATATTCACTCTAAAGTACTTGAGTTGAATCCCACTTTTATTACGTAATAAGGCCACACCACTAATTAAAACTCTCAAGACCCAAATGTCTAACTCATAATAGTTTTTCTTCCACTAGCTTAAGGAATTTAAACTAGTTGTTGAACTATTTCCTTATAATGTGACTACGAGGACTGTATTATCGAGCGCCACACTGCTCAAAATTTGTTTTCAAGATAAAACAAAGATGTCACAAAATCTCTACAGGTACCAAGATATAATCACACATTGTTAAATTCCAAAGTAACCCATGCAAATGGATATCATGTGGAACCTCACAATGATGAGAATGTAAGGAATGTAATTGATTGCATCTTTTATAGCCTCTAATTTATTTGGAAGGAAATATAGTTTAGAGAAAATAATGAGTCAATCTAGTGAAATGTAAATCACTGTAATATTTGGATTATTGAATCCATGCTGACTCCGACGATGAAATGTTGGAAATTGAATCCATAGTTTGATTCTTGCCTATCGGAGAACTCTCACGATCTCAAGCCAATCAATAGATTGTACTCGTACGATAGAAGATGCAAGATCAGATCACACAATTACGATAAAAGTAGTATCGGTCTGGCTTCACAATCCCAATGAAGTCTTTAAGTTGTTAACCTGGTTTTAGAGAAGAAAACCAAATGTTAAAGGAGAATCGACTCTAGCGAGTGCACTAGTATCATACAGACGTGTGGGGATTAGTTTTGCACAACGCTAGATGTTTCCTTTATATAGCCTTCAAATCAGGGTTTTTCCTTAGTTACAAAGCAATCCATATTCACTGTTAGATGAAACCTGATTTAGATTCAAGCTAATATTTCTCAACCGTTAGATAGAAAACTTAGCTTGTCACACACACTTGGGTAGACGTTTACTGGGTTTGTGAAACCATACCCAAACGTGTACGTGTATGTTGGTTCAACATAGTAACCCAAAAGGTTAACCATATGAGCGTTTCATATTAACCTTGTTCTTCTTCACCATAACTATTTCAATTGACTCAAATGAACTAGTTAGAGAGTTGTTCAAGATAAAACAAAGACGTCACAAAATCTCTACGGGTACCGAGAGATAATCACACATTGTTAAATTCCAAAGTGACCCATGCAAATGGATATCATGTGGAACCTCACAATGATGAGAATGTAAGGAATGTAATTGATTGCATCTTTTATAGCCTCTAATTTATTTGGAAGGAAATACATTTTAGAGAAAATAATGAGTCAATCTAGTGAAATGTAAATCACTATAATATTTGGATTATTGAATCCATACCGACTCCGACGATGAAATGTTGGAAATTGAGTCATACAGGCTTTGGGAGTAACCATAAAGCAACTTTGGTTATGACATGATGATTGTTTTGAAAGAACTCGTACAAACATCACTTTATTTGAGTGAACGAAAACGGAAAAAATATTGACATGATGCGAAGTGACGGCATATCTTACAATAAGTGTTTTCTAAAATACTAGATGCACCACCCCCTTCCCATTATGCTTTTAAAGTAAGGAAGCACATCACTCATTTTACAAAGTCTAGTGCAAAAAGGATTGAGACCATCTGAAGATGCAAATGGTAAACAACCTATATTACAAAGAAAACAAGATGAAATTTAGAAAAATATTCATTCAGAATGCGGACCATTAAAGTGACATATGGCCCTGGTGAATGTTTTGACATTTTGGAATAGTTATAGTTCCCAAGAAATTTGCGTTTGAAAACTCCTTGCACATATTACACAATGCAAAGTGCAAAGGCTCACCACCCTTGTCAATGCTAGAGAATTTAAATCAAAAGGTCTTGATGAATATTGCATGTTTAATAGGATCAATATAGAGCATCTTATACCCAATGGTCTTGCAGAGGCTACCATCAAAGCGGTTACAAATGGTGTCTAAGGAATAGGTTATGCGTACTAACCAAACTTTTATTTCTTTGGGGATATGCAATATTACACGCATCTTTACTTAATTTGTTTTTAGACCCCATAGTCAACATTTTTTTTGCGTACCAGTTGGTAACTGGATTTAAGCCTGACATTCGTGTTCTTACGCATTTTTGGTTGCACTATATATGTTCCATTACGATTCCACATCGTACTATGATGAGTCTTCAAAACTGTTAAGTAGTTATGTTGGAAATGTGTTACCAACAATTATGCGCATTTTTAAAAACTTTGGTAGGAGATCTCTTACCGCTAGATATGCGGGTTGTCATTTTAATGAGACAGTTTTCTCGTCGTTAGGGGGAGATAAGAAAACGTATTTTCTAAGGGAACGACATGAATTGTCGTGGTGTGTTCCCACTGTGTCTCATATTGATTCTTGTACTCCACAAATGTGAATGTGAAGTGACAAAGAATAATTGTTTTTCAGAATGTACACTGATGTCGCTAAAGTGTCAAGATCACACATACCAGCTGCAAATATTCTTGCAAGGTTAAAAAATCCTCAGTATAGGGTACACCATAGACTAAGGTGTTGCAACTACACTTGGTGGAAGTGTAGTTGAGGCCGTGGCTCCATAAAGGAAGATGGAGACACCACCAAGTTCGATCAATGCTCACCTAGAAAGGAAGTAGATGAGTAAGGCACAATCTAATTTATATCATTAATGAAATCATCTCATTTGATTATCTCTGACTATGTCCAAGAATCAATACCGGAGGACGCTCCGAAGTTTTTAATGATTCTAGAGAACAAAGAAATCCTGACGGATTATGGGAATGCACATGAGTCAATGGAAGGATCATGCGTGTACAGTGATGATATAATCCATAAATAGTTGCACCAGAAGTATAGAATAATGAGATCGAACCATGCTTTATTTTTATTAATATCAAATAAATAGCATATTTGGCCTACGCAATCCAGGTAGAACTTAGTTCTTTCACAAATATACGGGTATTTGGTATGGTAGTGCTAACCAACCTAGTATAAAGCCTGTATGACATACATGATTAATATTTCACAAATCATAATGATAAGAAAGCAGTATTAAAGTCTAAAGACTCGCCTTGTGGCGCGAGGATTCTCACAAAGCCCTGGAATTGTTCTCTTGTAATGGACTTTAGAATATTCCGCTACTTAGTTAGGTTGGTAATTTCAAAAAGACTTGAAATGAAGTGCATGTATGTGGTTGTTACGCATCTCTGAAAGTGAAAAAGCGGGGGTCTAACAACACCACCCAATATTTCTCTTAGCAATTTGCATGGAATAACTCCGAAATACTTTGCTAGACAATCAACTAGATAGTCAAAATAAATCTAGATAAAAGTATCTCAAGGAGTTAATATCTCTCTCTTGTTATTGATATTACTCAAGCTAATAGAAATCAGCGAGTCCTAATCAAACACAAGGAATACTTGGACGGTACCAAAGACCAATGTCCAAGGATCAATCAATATCAATCAACAACCAAAGGTTGGATTTCCAATTGATGATCACGAACGCACAACCTGTATTATTTCAATTATCTAAAATATAATGCGGAAAAGAAATAACACAGACACCAGAAATTTTGTTAACGAGCAAACCACAAATGCAGAAAAACCCTGGGACCTAGTCCACATTGAATACACATTGTATTAAGCCGCTACACACACTAGCATACTCAAAGCTAACTTCGGACTGAACTATAGTTGAACCCCAATCAGTCTCCCACTAATCGAAGGTACAGTTGTACTCCTACGCCTCTGATCCAAGCATGATACTGCGCACTTGATTCCTTTAGATGATCTCACCCATAACCAAGAGTTGGTGCAACCCAAAATCGCAGACTTGATAATAAAAAAATCTGTCTCACACAGAAAAGTATATAAAAGGATAAATCTGTCTCCCACAGAAAAACCCTAGGTTTTGTTCCGTCTTAAGATATGAAATCAAGGTGAACATGAACCAATTGATAATCCGGTCTTATATTCTCGAAGAACAGCCTAGATCAATGAATCACCTCTCTACAATCCTACCTGACTACACGGGAGGTTTGTCGAGGAATCACAAACAATGATACGAAGATGTTTGTGACTTATTTATCTTGCCTATCGGAGAACTCTCACGATCTCAAGACAATCAATAGATTGTACTCGTACGATAGAATATGCAAGATCAGATCACACAACTACGATAAAAGTAGTATCGGTCTGGCTTCACAATCCCAATGAAGTCTTTAAGTTGTTAACCTGGTTTTAGAGAATAAAACCAAAGGTTAAAGGAGAATCGACTCTAGCGAGCGCACTAGTATCATACAGACGTGTGGGGATTAGTTTTGCACAATGCTAGATGTCTCCTTTATATAGCCTTCAAATCAGGGTTTTGCCTTAGTTACAAAGAAATCGATATTCACTGTTAGATGAAAACCTGATTTAGATTCAAGCTAATATTTCTCAACCGTTAGATAGAAAACTTAGCTTGTCACACACACTTGGGTAGACGTTTACTGGGTTTGTGAAAACCATGCCCAAACGTGTACGTGTATGTTGGTTCAACATAGTAACCCAAAAGGTTAACCATATGAGCATTTCATATTAACCTTGTTCTTCTTCACCATAACTAGTTCAATTGACTCAAATGAACTAGTTAGAGAGTTGTTCAATTTCTATGATATCTTATGTAACTACACAAGACACAATTGAACAAAAGATGATTCGATTCGATTGAATCGTCTCATGAACTTTATATCCACGGTTTGCATAAAGCATTCCTTAGTAATTTAAGTTTCATGTTCAGAGCACATATTTAGATCATGACCACTTAAGCTCACAAACAAGTTCGCGGACTTAAGACAACTGGCGGAGTTTTCCAAACGCACAAGTTATGTCTCCCTTTTAAGTTCGTAATCTGGACATGCCAAGTGTCTTCACCTAAATATTGTGAAGTCATGAATTCCAAATTAATGTTAGAGGCTTGCGGATATCCCAAGCCAAATCTAAATTGAAACCTTTAGTTAATCAAAATAATCTTTCTTTGGTTTATATAGCTGAACCAAAAGTTTGGTGGAATGCAGATTTTTGCAATAAAATTAGACTTACTACATGGATCATAGAATTATCCACAATAATGATTCTAGGAAAGGAATTATATGGATATTTTGGAATAAATCAATATACTACGCTACAGTGATTTCAATTATTAGACAAAGTATTGCTATTGATGTGGTGGTTTTCTAGTTTATGTTATTCGTGCCAAGGTTTTAACTGTAAATATAAAATAGTTCTGGTTTGAATTCGAATGCATTAAAAGTCTGAATAAACCGTGGTTAACCATTGGTGATTTTGATGTTGTTTTATCGTCTGATGAAAAAAGAGGTGGAAGAGATCCTCTGAGAATTTCTATGAGGGAGTTTTACGAAGCTATTGATTCTTGTGAGATGTTCAGTGTCAAATCCGTGGTCGTAAATTTACTTGGACTAACTATAGAGTTTGTAGGAAACGAGTTTTATGCAATCTTGACTGAGCTATTTTTAATCTTAAATGGATGAAGGCGTATCCTAACTGAAGTTATAAAGTAGGTGTCCGAAATGTTTCTGACCATAGTCATTTAATTGGTTCTCATATCCTTATTGAGAAGCCTAAGAATATTCCTCGCAAATTTCAGAAAATGTGGTTGACTCATGAAAATTTCATGAAAGTTGTTCAAGATTTATGGAACAATGATTTAGATATGTTTTGAAATCCTGTTTTTATCTATATGTATAAGGTTAAAAGATTGAAGATCACTCTAAAAACTAGAACTGAGAGGTCTCTGGAGATGTTAAATCAAATTCAAAGAAGTTGAAGGAAAGGTTATGGATGCGATGCTTTTCTCTGATGCTAATCCTGATGACATTGATGCTCTTAATGCATTGGTCACTGCCATAGGTAAGGTTTCTATTATGGCTCACAATTATTATACCTTTCTTAGTCAAAAAGCTAGAATTCAACGGATCAAAGAAGGCTCATTAAACACTGATTTTTCTATGCTACTCAGAAAATAAAAATAATAAACCCCCAATACAAGTTAAAAGAATAATGTGTATTAATTTACTTTTTTTGATTAGCCAATGTTATAATAAACCCCCGAAAGTCGATTCCCTCATAAGTCCTAATAATTAGTTTTTTTTTTTGTTTAAATGACACCAACGATGTCTTTACTCATGTTTAACTTGTGTTACAAACAGTATATATGGTAAAATTTACTATAAGCTAGCCAAATATTGGCAAGAAAGTTCCTCAACCTCGCTCGTCTCTCATAACCGAGTAGGAACGAAGGAATTCCGTATAGGTTATCAAGGATTGGATCCGATCATTTTACGAGGTATGCCTTGATATAGTTTTTTTTTTTTAATTTTCTGATACTCAAATAATGTTATTATACATGTCTCATACTGATTATTTACTAAAGAACCCTGTTTTAGAGCATACGTAAAACTTTCAGTGCATACTGAATAAAAACAAAAACCTGTTATAAATATCAAAATCAATAACTCCTTAACCAAATATTTTTAGTAACGGAAAATCTTCCCTTTTAGGACTAGTGTTAATACTAATGATTAGTTATAATTAATCATGATTAGTGATTAGGATAATTTAATTATAAATTTGTGTAGATGAAACATTTTAAGGAAAAAAAACAAAGTGAGGTTTTTTTGGAGAAGGGGAAGGGGAAAGTAAGAAAAAAGCTTGTATTTTGATTCAATGGATGATGAGGGTTAATCTTCATCTGAATAACCTAGGAAAATATACATAATTACAACAATGATCCGAAAATGGATGATTTCTTAAATTATGAGAATGATTTTACACAAAATCAAACTCAAACTCAAGCACAAACTCAAACTAAAACTCAAACTCAAGGTGAAGATTTTTATGAGCAAAATCCAGATGATAAATACATATATAAGGAACCTAATGCTTCTAATACATAGGTACACTTCTATATTATATTTAATCCCACTATTGTATCTTAAAATCATCAAAAGTTTGTATTTTTTTCACAATGGTTCGGATAGCCAGGAATATGTTCGGCTTAACTTTATCAGCCGAACCCACCTGGTTATTGACAAATGATGAAAAATTCGGCTAGCTAAAGGTGTTATGATTAGCCGCCGAAGCTTCATTTTATTACTTCTCTCCCATTTTCTCGATTCTAGTTCGACATTTTTTAAATTGTCATAAAGAGTCGAACCTACTCTTGAGATTTTTGGAATAAAAATTGTTAAAGGTTCGGCTTATTTGGTGAAAATCGTAAGCACCAAACCTTTTAGAAATACATGGTTCAGATTTCTACATAAGTATAATACAAGCCGAATATGATCATTTATATTCCTATGAATTGTTGGGTTTAGAATTTTGTACTGGCTCGACACATATTTTGAATATCGTAAGAGACGAACCTTGTAAATGTGCTAAGTTCGGCACATATTAATATTATCGTAATAGCCGAACCTCACCATTAATTTTTCCTTGGAGTATCTTACCTTGTGTTATTCTTTGTATATCGTGCTTGATGGACCTGTACCGATGCAAAATCAACCTGATCCCTTAGATATAATCCACAAAGATACTAAGGATCACTTCCAAAATGATTTGGTACGTAAGAACTTGTTGTTTACCTTAATGTTGTCGGAATATTCCAAAGTTTTTCTTACTAATTATTTGTGTTTGAATGAATGCAAATATGGAAAAGTAAACCCGAAACATAGGCTTGGGCTGAGGAACACGCGATGAAGATAAATTGCGTACTAGTTAAAGGACGACAAATCCGAGGGGATCGATTTGAAATGATTTGTGAGCGAAGTGGAACTGGCGATAGCAAGGATGAAAATGGTTATATATATGTTGGGAAGACCGGTGGAAAGAATAGGACAAAGAAGAAGAAAACAAAGTTCCCTTTCAACATCGTTTCAACCTCAAGAATAAGAATAAGTCCTTGAACAAAGATGATGAATGTTGGGTTATGAATAAACTATGGGTTGTAGTCATAACCACACACGTCCACGTGACCTTCATGGATAGGCAAAAGTAGCGTGACTCAAACCCAATGAAAATCTAGAAGTGGATAAAATGACACGAGCACGTATTGCACCGTCTAGGATTCTTAGTAAATTGAAGGAGGACGACAAGAATAACAAGTCGACTATGCAAACTATCTACAACGCAAGAAATAATATTAGAAGACTCAATTTGCAAGGTAGGATGGTGATGAAACAATTGATGTTTTTAGCGCTGAAGAATAACTAAGCTTTCCAAAAGATGTTGGATGACTTTGGTCAAGTGACACACCTTTTTCTTTCCCACCTGGAATGCTTCCAATTGGCTCTTTGTTTCCCACAAGTTTTATATTGGATTCACATACAATACTAACAAATATGAGATGTCATTGATGAACATTGTTCGGCATACGTCGGCAAAGGCACCGTTCACCGTGGCTTTTGTTTCTTGAAAAACGAGAAGAAAAAAAGTTATGTCTGGGGGTTAGAACGATTAAATTTAATCTTCCGGGAGGGTGCTTTTCCTAAAGTGTTCTTTTCGGATGCTTTTAACTTTCTTTGTACGTTTCATATATGGTGCAAAGTGAGGAAAAAATGCCAGCAGATAATTCAACCACTGAAGATAAAAGAATTAGAGAATATTGCTAAACTAACGACGAAAAAACTAGTAGAAAAAAAGAGGGAATTCATGAAACAATATGAACATAATGACATGATGTTGGCTTCTTTCAATGGAGAATGGGAAGCTTTGGTATGGTCAATCACCTAGATATACCTCAATCTCAATCTACGAAGAAAATATTAAAACGCTTATTCGTCATTGTAGAACCCGAAAAGACGAGGGTACCCAGATATACCTTAATCTAAAACTTTGCCTACCTATAAGTCCTTTCTTCGAAAGTGATTGTGTATGGACTGAATCGAGACAATGCAACTAATCGGTTCACACTTCGTGTGATCGTCTATGGATACGAGATCAAGACAATACAACAACGAAGTATGTTTACTTGATAAAAGGTTCGGACTTAACCAAACACAATAGAATTACTTATCAAGTAAATAGGAATTAACGTTTGTAATTATAATAAAGACAATTATAATGGGGGAAAATAAAAGTAAATGACACAACAAGATTTTGTTAACGAGGAAACCGCAAAATGTAAGGTCGAGTGGAAAATAATAGAAGTGGATTCGTCTAGGATCTCCATAAAAATATTCTTTGGATTTATCCGCGTATTTAATCTATTTTGTGTCTTTCGATTTTAGTGTATGATGAGGATGATACAACATTATAATTGCAATTACATGTACCCTCAAAACGCAATATTTGAATGATTTACTTTTTTGTTGTGGAATGTGTTGTTTTTTGGAACAACCTTAGTATGTAATTGACCTAGTGACAATGTGTTCATCTCATCAACTAGTGACAAATTCGGCTTGTATGTAATTGACCTAACAAGCCGAATCATCAATGAAAACTACTTTCATGCAAGTCGAACCTGACAAGTTAAAAAAATCTAGAGTTTCTTGTCAGGTTCAACTTATATACTTGGTTTCATTCAATCCGAAACTAACTAATTTAAAAAACCCAAAGTTTCTTATCAGGTTCGGCTTATAAACTTGGATTCATTCAATCCGAACCTAACTAATTTAAAAAACCCAGAGTTTCTTGTCAATTTCGGCTTATAAACTTGGTTTCACTCAAGCCGAACCTGACTAATTTAAACAACCCAGAGTTTCTTGTCAGGTTTGGCTTATAAACTTGGTTTTATTCAAGCCGAACCTGACTAATTTAAACAACCCATAGTTTCTTGTCGGGTTCGGCTTATAAACATGGTTTCATCCAAGTAGAACCTGACAGTGAACTTTTACCCAAGAGTCATCATCATTCAAATTAAAGTTTTTTCATTTATGGAAATTGTTGATTACATCCTTGTTACATAGTTGCCTTACAATAGATATTCTAATACCCCAAATGGGTAATAAGAAATCTCCTAAGGATGTTGGAGTGAGCTTCGTATTTGAAATTCCTTCCTTTTCATCTTCGTCATTCCTCTAAAGCTCGCATTACAATCTCAGAGTTGTTTCACCTTTGAGTCGATATGAACTAACTATCCGAACTAAAGCTATAAAATTTGTGACATTTTTTTAATAGTTTGAATTCGGCAAAACAAGGACGCACTATCCCGGCTGTGAGGATTACCTATTTTCGTGCAAAAGGCTTCATGAATTCTAACCAAATAGTACATACTCGTCAGACCCTTCACTCGTTGTTCGTCACCCTTCTTTGGATAATGTGCTACGTAATTAGTGCAAAGAGACAAATCTTCAGCTAAAGTAAACTTAGAAGTTGCGGATGCTATTTTGTTGAGCATATGTTTTTTACAATATAAAACAACAAGTATCTATATATTCAACGGCTATATATTTCAAAGGAAAGAGTCTTCCTAGATATTTATGAAAAATTGTTAAAGTTCAGCTAGTACGATTTTTCGAACACAAGCCCAACCTTGATAAGCAGCGGTTTAGATGTGGCGAGATATGTTTATCCCCACAGTTCCATGTTCTGTTAGTTCAAAGTGTTTTTACCTTCACAGATGGACCGAGAGAGTTGGATTACGCAGCCAGAAAATTAATAAGCTAATTATATTTCAGAATGAATAGTGGATTGGACATGGACTCATTTTCAAAAACCCAATAAATATTGGGTTAGGTGTCGGTGCAAGTCTAAAATCCATGGACACCGGCACCAGCTGATCCGCGGGTATCAAACTCACGGGTGATGGGTTGGACGTGGATGCAATTCCGCTATTTTGATGCACCAAATCGACGGTTCCATCGGTTATGGAAAAATTATATTTTGGGAATCCATATATTTCCTAATCGGATTCTGGATTCATAATGGAAACATAAATCACTTTCATAGATCATCAGAACCTACAAAAGTAAAATCATCACTGGGATAGGATCTCACAGATCTGAAAACGGGTTAGGAGGGCAATCGGATCATCATCTTACGTACATATTAAATCTCCGTCTTGTCATACTTCTTCATCAGATTTTACTCGTTTGATTTATTGATTGAGTATTGTTCAGATCCGTTTTCTCTGCTTAAATCGAATGGCTATGTTTGATGTTATAATTCGATGCATGGTTTCTATCTTTTGTGGTGAGTGTCTTCCGTTATTTGCAAATAATAAAGCAGTTCTTCCCGATTCTCATGAAAACCATGTTCCTGATAATACACAAATTTCTCCCTTGGATAATCTTCTGGTAGTTGATGGTCCTCTCCCCCTCCCTGATCTTCCAACCGATATTATCGCAGACATATTTGGTAGACTTCCAGCAAAGTGCATCTTCAGTTTGCAAAGGGATTCGCAAGCTCTATATGACTTGACCACAACTCCACTCTTTACACGGACGCACCTAAATCGAGCTACTTCACCATGTATTGTTGTGCAATCTCTTACGCTATGTTTTAACAGTTGCATCAAGATTTTTCTTTTCGACGAGAACTCTGAGAATAGAGTTGAGGCTATAAGCTTGGATCTTAGCCGATGTGATGCATATTCCTGGGGGAAGTCGATGATTCTTTTCGATTCATACGATGGGTTTCTATTATTTAAAGACGACCATAGTCCTTGGCCTGTTTTCTGTATTTGGAATCCGATTACTAAACAACAAGTAATTGTGACTTCTCGGTGTTCTCATTATTACGTGTGTGGATTATACTTCCATCCTCGTAAGAAGGAATATGAATTGCTTTATGTATGTTTCATTGCTGGACGACAAAATGAGTTCTATATTCTCTGTATACGAACCAATCAGAGAAGAAGAGCAGGTAGTGGCCGTTATCGTCCAAGTAATGCAAGTCCCGCTGTAATTCTTAACGGCACCTTGCATTGGATGGTTGATCGTAAAGGGTATTTTTCCGAGAACCATGTTTTCCCTAGCTTGTCGAACTCAATATTGTCATTCAACATAGAAACCGAGGAGTTAAGCACTATGGAAGCTGTTATGCCATTTGATGATGATATTTTGACAAGGTTCGGTGAGCAGCTTCAACTTTTTGAGATGAAAGGTGATTTGTGCTTGTTTGATCCTTCATCAATGTTTGAGGTGCTCATATGGGTCTTTAACTACATGACCAAGTGTTGGGTTAAAGCGCATTCTGCTGCCACGGTTTCAAAGACTCGTAAGAATGTCTACTGGAATTTTGAACAGGTTTTGTACTACAGGAAGAAAGACCTACTTTTGGCAAGACGACGCGTGGATGACAGATTATGTATATACAATCTATTAGGAGATTTACCTACTTGTGATTTTATTTATAAGCAGGGATTTGAACGTGATAGATGCACGGCAATTATGCATACTCATGGCCTTGTATATTTGAATGCTGCAGATTCGGAAATATCATTGGATGGCCATTGATGAATAATTATTGCATTGGGACAAATATAATTTTAGAAAGACATGCAATAACTTGAGAGGAATATGATACAACAACATAGCACGCGCACACAGTACTTCTTAAAACACTAGAAATAACACATTTTTTCTCCAAACTTTAAAAACTGGTCAATTACTATGAGAGCCGTTTACTGTTTAACCATCTTCCAAATGTGCATGCAACAAAATTTGTTCCTGAAACAAAGGATAACCTCGCCTAGTGAAAAGCGGATCGATCATTACTGCTAGATGGAACATCAGCTCCACCAGCAGCGGCGTTCTGACTGCACCACCATCACAATCACAAGTTACACCCTTACATTTCTTAATCTTCACCTTGACCAACTTCGCGCTACCCCCAGCAAGCGTAACAATAAAACCACGTATTTTCATTTCATAAGTTACTCATAGATTTCAAGCTGTAATAAAATTGCAAAAGCAAGTCCTTGAAAAATGTAGTAACCAAACAAAAGCATATAGTGGTATGCCAGGATAACAACTGAACTGAAAGTAGATTACGTGACACAAGATAATTTAACGGCTTCTCCAAGTAGGGATGAGCAAAAAGTCCGGCACCGCAGATTTCATCCGTATCCGTCCGCAAAATTACGGATGAAATCCAATCCGCAAGCACTATGGACCGGACACGAGTGAGATTTTCAAATCCGTATTTTTAGCGGTTTGGTTGCGGTTGGACTTTGAAATCCGCGGATTCATCCGCACCGTAGGGAAGTGATGTAATGGAGGTCGCTGATTCTGATAGATCTTTACGGGTAGAAAATGTCGTGGTGGAGTCGCAAGCACAAGCTCTGGTGGCCCATCTATGGGACGAAAGAAAGCAATTAGCTTCTTTACCTGCACTCAAATTTCACATTAAAAAAGAAAAGCTAAAGTTTCAACATCAGCAAAATCAACTAATTAAGTAGCAGCACCATATATATACCTGATGATTACTTAGCTGCTGTTCGAAATGTTTACCATGATAAATTTCTTGAATCGCCTGTCTAGGAACACTCTCCGGTAAAGGTATGCTTTCATCGAAGACACTGAATCTCACCTGCCAAACGAAGGCAAATCTAAGAAGTACCATAAAGATTGTGTGACAAAATAAATGCTAATTATTCTAGCTAACGTATATGAATTCCCTGGAAGTGTTTGAAATCCACGGAACGCGTGAGTTAGATAGTTACCTGAGCAGGAAATCTTCCTCCAAAAGCAGCTGGCTCCAGGCTACGTTCACCTCTAGATGCATCTTTATATACATCGTAAAGAAGCTTCAGGTTAACATAAAAGAGGAAAAGCTTTGCTCCAGGCTTAACCAAAAAATCATGAGCCAATAGCTCCTCTATGAACTTTGTATTGGCAAACATTTGAACATGCATATTAATATGTTCTTCTCGAAATTTACGGTCAAACAGTGCAAGGGCGACAATTATTGCCCCAACAGTAACGGTTCCTGATCTGCTACATACTAATATGTTCTCTAAATCCGCGGTTAACCCGCATCCGTCCCGCGTCACCCGCTGATCCGCGGATGTCAAATCCGAGTGATTGGGTCGGTCACGGTTTGATTTTTCGAATCCGCAACTTTGACGGATTGGACACGAGTGACCTCTAATCCGCATCCGTCCGTCCGTTGCACACCCCTATCTCCAAGTCTGTGATTTCAGCAGCACGAAAATAGATATCCACAGTTCCACACCATGCGAACATTCCAACATTCAGAGGGACAAAAAAAAAAAAACCAACAAGTTAGGGAAAAAGATGGTACAAATATAGCATCATTCCACCCTCCACCTTGAAAAATAATCAGACCATCCCAAGAATTCTCTAAACCTAACGGGTGTGGATGTGAATGCCATCTAGGCAGGGGTCGGATTGGGTTATTTTGTCGGGTGCGTTTTCCTCAGCCCCATTGAGTTTGTCGATCCTCGAATTAATGGGCCTGATTTGTGTACGATTCCGGTTCAAATTTGGTTTTGAAAGGAAACCTACTTAGGGGAGCTGGCTCGACAGTAAGGGAGAGGAAGAGTTCTTTTTCACGGAAGAGTTATATTTTGAAGATTTTCTGGAAACATAGAACTCTTTCATAGCTCATAAAAAAAGTTATCACTCTGATCTGAAAACGGGATAGGAGGGAAATCGGATCACCATCTTATAGTTAGCGGTAAATTTCTGTCTTCGCATATTCTTTGGTAAGATTTTCCTTGGTTTTCTCTGTTTAAATCTAATGGCGATATTTGATGTTATAAGTCCATGCATTAATTGGGTTCCCGTTCCTATTATTTTTGGTGAGTTTCTTCCATTATTTCCAAAGAATAAAGCAGCTTTTTCCTATTCTCATGGAGACCATGTTCCTAATACTGCCCAAGCCACTGAAAGTTCTCCCTTTCTGTCTTCCTGATCTTCCTTCCGATATCATCGCAGACATACTTAGCAGACTTCCAGCTATATGCATCTTCCGTTTGCAAAGAGAGTCGAAAGCCCTATATAGCTTGACCACAACTCCACTCTTTACACGGGCGCACCTAAATCGAGCTACTTCACCATGCATTGTTGTGCAATCTCTTGCGCTATATTTTAACAGTGGTATCAAGATTTTTATTTTCGACGAGAAATCGGAGAACACAGTCGAGGCTATAAGCTTGGATCTTAGCCTATGTGATAAATATTGCTTGGGGAAGTCGATGATTCTCTTCGATTCATATGATGGGTTTCTATTATTTAAAAGCGACCATAGTCCTTCCCGGGTTTTCTGTATTTGGAATCCAATTACTAAACAACAAGTAATTGTAACTTCTTCACGTTCTCATTGTTATGTTTGTGGATTTTACTTCCATCCTACTAAATAGGAGTAGGAATTTCTTGTTAGAATACGGTCATTCAACTCAAAACCAATTGGCAATGAGTGGAGAGGCCCTAAGGATTATTAATCGCAGGATTTTAGATTGTTCAAACAATGTGGGACTAATAATCTCAACACGCCTCCTCACGTGTAGCCTCGTTGGGTCTAACATTTGGACAATTAAATCGGGTGACGCGGAGTAAAGACGCGGTCTATTGACTCGTCGCAAATAGTTTGCTCTGATACCATGTTAGAATACGAGCATCCAACTCAAAATCAATTGCGATGAGTGGAGAGGCCTAAGGATTATTAACCGCGGGATCTTAGATTTCCCAAACCATGTGAGACTAATAATCTCAACATTGCTTTACGTGTGTTTAAATGGTGGACTACACGAGTTCTATATTCTCAGTGTAAGAACCAGGTGTAGAAGAACTGCTGGCAGTTCCCGTTATCGCCCAAGTAATAAAAGACCTCCTGTAATTATTAATGACATCTTGTATTGGATGGTTGATCGGTTAAAGCATTTTGAAGAGAACCTTGCTTTCCCTAGCTTGTCGCACTCAATACTGTCATTTAACATAGAAACCGAAGAGTTAAGCACTATGGAAGCTGTTTTGCCATCTAATGATGCTTCTTTGACAAGGTTCGGTGAACCGCCTCAACTTTTTGAGATGGAAGGTGGTTTGTGCTTATTTAATTCTTCATCAAATTTTGATGTGATCATTTGGGTATTTAATTGTTAGTTATTAAAGACTAATTAATTATTTCCTAAAGTTAGTTGTGGTTATTTAGGAAAGAGATTTCCTAAAGCGGTTAGGATTCTTGGTGGCCAAGTTTGTAACCTATATAAATAGGTAATTAGGCCTTGTAGAATTATATTGTGTAGAAAACGATTAAGAGATCGGTGAGAGATTTCTTGTATAGCTTTTAGGGCTAAAGCTAGGGTTTCGTTGTGAGAGCATATTGGTGAGAAACAAGAGACAAGGTTATCGTCTCGAGTAATTGTTGCGGTGTAACCAAGGGTTTGCTAGGATTCACACGACGTTGTAATCGTTTTTCTTCATAGTGGATTTGAGTTGGTGCGGCTCAAAGTGGACGTAGACAATATATACAAGTTGTATGTATTGGTCGAACCACTATAAATCTTGTGTCTTGTGATTTGATTTATCTTTCTCGTATTTTATAGTTGCTTGTGCTTGGTTTACTTATTATTCATCATAATATCTCAAGATCTGTTATTCCACGGTTGTCATTGATTATTCCCTAAGAAAATCCTGACAACTGGTATCAGATCTCGGGGTTAGAGGTTTAGGGTTTATCGTAGTACGATTGGAGTGGGAGTTATGGGTGATAATAACGAAAGTACGGTAGCTAGGGTTAAAGTTATTAATGGGAAGAACTTTGCGTTTTGGAAGTCTCAGATGGAAGACTACCTATATGAGAAAGACATTGCTGATCCATTGGGTGGAGTTGCGAAAAAGGGAGCATGCAAAGACGATGAATGGACAATTCTTGATCGCAAGTGTGTAGCCATGATGCGTAGATGTCTAACGGAGGAAGTCTACAATAACGTACAAGATGAAACTAGTACGAAGGATCTTATGGATAAACTTGAAAAGTTGTATCAAAAGTCATCAGCCTCGGGGAAGATTATGTTGTGTGAACAATTATTTAATCCGAAGATGCAAGAAGGCGGAGCGATTTCAGCACATCTTGGGAAGTTTAAATCGATTATTTCTCAGCTTTGAAAAGTTAGTATTACTTTTGATGATGAAGTTCAAACTTTACAGTTGTTGTCGTCATTACCAAAGAGTTGGGAGACTGCAAGGACAACTATTAGTAATTCCGCAGGGAGCGAGAAGTTGAAGCTTGATGATGTACAGCAAAGGTTAATTGCTGAAGAGGAGAGAAGAATGGAACAAGGTTATGTTTCTAGTTCTTCAAGATCGGCCTTAAGTATACATGAAGAAGATAGAGGCAGGAGTTCAAATCGGAACAACAACAACAAATCTAGATGGAAGTCTAGAGGAAAGTCTAGGGGAAGATCTCAATCTCGGCCTAGAGGTGTTGTTGAGTGTTGGGCGTGTAAGAAAGTAGGACACTTCAAGCACGGTTGTCCTGAAAACAAAGGTGCTAATAATGGTGGAAACAAAGGTAATCAAGAAGAGGTCAACGTAGTTGCAGCTGCGGAACTGGTGAAGGTCCTTGTTGATAACAAGAAGGTGATTACGGAAGGTTTTCTACTACTCTCTGAGAACAAGCAAGATGAGTCTTGGATTATAGACTCGGGAGCTTCTTTCCATGCGACGGGTGATAAGAGCATTATGATCTCTTACAAGGAAGGATACTATGGCCAAGTATTCTTAGGTGACGGTGAAGCATGCGACATCATCGGTTTGGGTGATGTAATCTTGAAAGTCAACGGTTCAACATGGAAATTGAAGGATGTACGACACGTTCCAAATTTGAAGAAGAACTTGGTGTCTGTGGGCCAAGTTTGTGATGATGACTGTGAAGTTGTGTTAACGAAACACAATTGGAAAGTGAATAAAGGGGATATGGTGTTAGCTCGTAGAGTTAGAGTCAGTACCCTATACCGGACTTCAGATGGAACTACTTTAGCAGTGGCTAGTAGTGGTAAAGATACTAACTTATGGCATAGAATATTAGGACACATGAGTGAGAAGAACATGAAGATTCTATGTTCGGGAGGATATCTACCTAAGGTGAAATCTGTTGATATGAGTTTTTGTGAAGATTGTGTTCTTGGAAAGCAAAAACGGGTTAGTTTCAGCAGAGGAGGAAGAGACTTGAGAAGTGTGAAACTTGATTTGGTTCACACGTATGTATGGGGACCAATTGATGTTGCATCTCACAGCGGATTCCAATATTATGTCACCTTTATTGATGATCACTCAAGAAAGGTGTGGCTTTACTTCATGAAGAATAAGTTCGAGGTGTATGAAGTGTTTAAGAAGTTGAAAGCTTTGGTTGAAACTGAAACAAGTCTGAAGTTGAAGTGTTTAAGGTCAGACAACGGTGGTGAGTATGACAAAAAAAAATTCTTACAGTTATGTGCTACAAATGGAATTCGTTTGGAGAGGAAAGTTCCAAGGAAACCACAGGATAATGGAGTAGAAAAACGTATGAATTGGACGTTGAATGCACGTTCAAGGTGCATGAGGTTGCAGTATGGTTTGCCCGAGACCTTCTGGACACATGCAACTGAGACGACTGCTTATCTAATTAACATAACACGTAGTAGTCCATTAGATATGAAAATACCAGAGGAGGTTTGGACTGGAAAAAAGGTAAATCTTTCTTATTTGAAATTTTTTGATTGTGTTGGTTATGTTCATCTTAGTACCGGTGAGAGGTCTAAGATAGGTGCTCAAGCAAAGAAGTGTATATTCCTTGGTTATGAAATTGACGCTTTTTGGTATAAACTTTGGGACTATGAGGGTCACAAAGTTATTAGAAGTAGAGATGTCACTTTTAATGAGAATGAGTTGTACAAGGACAGGAATACAACACAAGTTGAAGATGTCAGATCAAGCAACGTCGATAAGGAGTTGTGTATCGATATTGATGATATTTCTGGAAAAAGTGTGGTACAAGAAGAGATCGATGTTTCTATTGGAGGAGAAGTACAAGAAGGGACTTCTGCTGCAGTGGGAGTTACTCCTACATTTCTACAAGAAGTACGAAGATCGTCAAGAACTCTGAAACCGAACCCAAGGTATGCTCTGAATTATCTATTAATTACGGATGGAGGCGAACCTGAAGATATTAAAGAAGCACTAGAGGCTAATGATTCAGGAAAGTGGCAACTTTCTATGGAAGATGAGATGAATTCACTTGAGGAGAATGACACTTGGGTGTTAGTAAAATTACCAAGAGGTAAGAAGGCGTTGCATAACAAGTGGGTTTATCGTATGAAATCTGAAGCAAATGGAAAAATTCACTACAAGGCGAGGTTGGTTGTGAAAGGTTTCCAGCAGAAACATGGTGTTGATTACAACGAGATATTTTCTCCAGTTGTGAAGATGACTACTATACGAATACTGTTAAGTCTAGTGGCTTCTGAAGAAATTACTCACGGTGTAATGCAGATCATTGTTGTTACTTCTGATAATTTCTCTACCTTGAACAGTTGGATGTAAAAATAGCTTTTCTTCATGGTGATCTAGATGAAGAAATTTACATGAAGCAGCCACAAGGATTCATAGTAAAAGGAAAGGAAGAGATGGTGTGCAAGCTAAAGAAGAGTTTGTATGGTTTAAAACAAGCCCCGAGACAGTGGTACAAGAAGTTTGATAACTTCATGCATATAAGTGGTTACTCACGGTGTAATGCAGATCATTGTTGTTACTTCAAAAGGAATGGTTCTGACTACATCATATTACTACTGTATGTGGATGATACGTTGGTTGCCGGAACATCTCTATATGAAGTTGAGAATTTGAAGAAACAATTAGCAAGTGAGTTTGCTATGAAAGATCTTGGTGAAGCAAAGCAGATTCTTGGTATGAGGATCATAAGGGACAAAGCTAAGGGTACTCTTATGCTTAGTCAGGCTCAATATATTGAACGGGTGTTGAAAAGGTTCAATATGGAGAATGCTAAACCAGTTAGCTCTCCACTTGGAAGTCAAATTCGTCTTTCAAGTATGCAGTGTGCAAAGACAAATGAAGAAAAGGAGTACATGACTGACGTACCATATTCTTCAGCTATTGGGAGTCTAATGTATGATATGGTGTTCACGAGACCGGATATTGCACATGCAGTGAGAGTAGTGAGCAGATATGCAAGCAACCCGGGAAAACAACATTGGGAAGCTGTGAAGTGGATTCTCAGGTATTTGAGAGGTAACAAAAATGTACCATTGTGTTATGGAAGAGGTGGTTTTATCTTGAGGGGTTTTGTGGATGCAGACTTCGCAGGTGATGTAGATAAAAGGCGAAGTACGACCGGTTATGTTTATACTATGGGGTCAGCTGCAGTGAGTTGGAACTCCCGGTTACAGAAGTTGGTAACATTGTCTACTACGGAAGCGGAGTACGTAGCAGTGACAGAAGCGAGCAAGGAGATGATTTGGTTACAAGGCTTATTAGCTGAGTTGGGCAAGGAACAACGAGATAGTGTTCTGTTTAGGGACAGTCAAAGCGCTATACATTTAGCCAAGAACTCAGCATATCATGCTTGGACGAAGCATATAGATATTCGTTATCATTTCATTCGGGATCTCTTAGAAGAAGGAGAGTTGAAGCTCGAGAAGATTCTTGGTTCGAAGAATCCAACAGATATGTTTACCAAGGGAGTTACATCAGACAAGCTAAAGCTCTGCAAGGATTTAGTTGGTCTCTCAGAATGAGGATCTGGGAGGGGAGCCGCACTGACATGAAGATGTTTTAGCACCGTCAATCCAAAGTTGAAGAAAAGGAGACTTGAAGACAATCAATGAGTCTTCAAAGTGGGAGATTGTTAGTTATTGAAGACTAATTAATTATTTCCTAAAGTTAGCCGTGGTTATTTAGGGAAGGGGTTTCCTAAACCGGTTAGGATTCTTGGTGGCCAAGTTTGTCACCTATTAGGCCTTATAGAATTATATTGTATAGAAAACGATTAAGAGATCGGTGAGAGATTTCTTGTATAGCTTTTAGGGCTAAAGCTAGGGTTTCGTTGTGAGAGCATATTGGTGAGGAACAAGAGACAAGGTTATCGTCTCGGGTAATTGTTGCGGTGTAACCAAGGGTTTGCTGGGATTCACACGACGTTGTAATCGTTTTTCTTCATAGTGGATTTGAGTTGGTGCGGCTCAAAGTGGACGTAGACAATATATACAAGTTGTATGTATTGGTCGAACCACTATAAATCTTGTGTCTTGTGAGTTGATTTATCTTTCTCGTATTTTATAGTTGCTTGTGCTTGGTTTACTTATTATTCATCATAATATCTCAAGATCCGTTATTCCGCGGTTGTCAGTGATTATTCCCTAAGAAAATCCTGACATTAACTACATTAGCAAGTGTTGGGTTAAAGCGCATTCAGCTAAGACGGTTGCAAAGTCTCGTAGGAACGTCTACTGGAAATTTGAGAAGGTTTTATACTACAAGAAGAAAGGCCTACTTTTAGCAAGACGGCGCTCGGATAACCAACTATGCATATTCAATCTAGCAGGAGATTTAACTCTTGATTTTATTTTTAAGAAGGGATTTGAACGTGATGAATGCATAGCAGTGATGCACACTCATTGGATTGACCAGATGAGTAATACTTCAAATTCTCTTAATTGCCGTACAATGTAGCCAAACTGCATGGTTGCGTTTTTTATGAACATTTTTTCATTGTAATTTGGTTATGATAAGAGTTTTATTGTACTTTGGTCCTTGATTTCGGTACCTTTAACGTTTGGATCTCAAGTTTGTTCGTTGATGTGTTTTGGTCACTTGGCCTTGAGTTTTGTGAACGGTTACACTGCATCTTGGAACATGTTGTTGTGCAATATGCAGAAGGTTAGGTGTTTGTGTTATGCGGTGTTAAGAGCCTTGTAGAATACCACGTATGAGAAATGGAAACGAGAGATTCGGGATGTTTAGTACCTTCGCTTTCTAGAGTGAGCCGTTGTGAAGTTGCAGTGCTAGATCTGTGAGCCGTTACGTATTGGTTGAAAATATTACCTACTGGGTGATCTAAAAGTATCATGTTGTTCCCTTGATGGTTTCATCACGACATCAAGGGTGACCTATTTAAGCAATTGAAAAGCATTAGCTTCACAGTAGTGTGGTTATCCTTGTGCAATGTGTAGAGGCGAGGTGTTTTCGTTACACAATGTTCAGTGGCTTGTAATATATAGCGGATGAGAAAGAAAAAATAGAGCCGGACCTTGCGTGCTGATCTGGTTGACAAGGCAAAGGTCATTTGGAACATAGATCGAGGGCATGTGAAGTTGCACAGACGGTTCTGCACTCTTTCGTGCTGATCTGGTTTATAGCACGATAATCGTGATGGGAAGGACTCTCAAGACAAAACAAGGAATCAAGAGAAACAACATCGTTTTCGGAGAAGGTATAACTCACACACCTTTTTTCAGTCATTGACGGAGAAGAAATATCCATGGAAGAAAACAAACGGAGAAATATGAACTTTGATGAAGAGAGAAGTAAAAAAGAGGAACCATCCACGACTGTCGCAAACCTCACCAACGGAAACAGCGAAGATGAAAACTGAGAAGATAAAAAGGGCACCGGAGTTAATGGTGTCGGCAAAGAAGGAAGGTGGAGAAGAAGGAAGAGCAGCTCTTGGTTTCTATGAAAATGGCGAACAGAGGAAAGAGAACATAAAGGGAGATATTTATAGGATGAAGCACCTCGACCGACAGCAGCGGTTACAAGTCATAAAGGGAAAATTAGTGGGAGACTGCATGGCGGAATTCTCGGCATGCTCAAGGACGTGGGAAGGTGGAACTATTTTCTTTCCCTCGTGCCAAGCAGACGAGCGAAAGAAGGGGCATAAATGTAGGTGTAAATAATCCGTGGCAAGATCCTAAGATATGATACACCGAAGAAGAAAGAGCGGCGAAGCACATGATAAAGCCGAACAGCCTAAAGAGCGAGGTATCACGTGGGTCGGACGTGAAGGCCCAACAGTTGTCGGATGTGACGTGACCCTTATCCTCTGACAGGTCGGGCGGACGATCAGAAAGCACTCGGTCAGACAAAGGAAGATGGTCAAACAAAGGAACGAGAATAAAGAAGGGCGACATCGTGTTAACCAGACGATCAAGACTCGGCCTCTGGTGAAGAACTATCAAAAACCAAGACTCTATCGGCCATACCAGAAAGATGGACGAGCAGCACAGGTCCGATAGGGAACAACTAAATTGATGTAATGTGACCAACACTGTAATTCTGTTATATGTCGACCTTGGCCTATAAATACAAGGGTTGGTCAAGAGAAAGAGGGGCAGGTTAAGAGAGGGAGAGAAACAAGGCATCACACTTGAGAGTTTGAGAGTTATACCATTTTAGAAGGAGAGAACACCTTGTAACCAGAGAAGAGAACTAATAACATTCATCCTTTCACCCCGTGGACGTAGGTAATCATTCCGAACCACGTATATTTTTGTGTCTATGTTCGTTTGTGCACCTTTATTTAGTGTTAATTCATCTTCTATCTCGTTGGATGTAGTGTGTGGTTTTATGCCACTACACATATGTTACTAACAATATATCTGGCAAAATCGATTGTAAGACTCTAATGAAAGTATATCCGAATATTAGCTAGCCAAGTATTGGCAAGCGATTTCCACAACCTCGCTCGTCGCTCCTAACCGAGTAGGAATGACGGAATTATTGCTGGCTTCGAAGTAGTGATTTATGCGATTTCCTATGGTTTATCGCTTTGATCCCATCACACAACTTGACATTGTACGAGGCACGTCTTGCTAATTTTTTTTGTTTGATAGCTAAATATAGTGTTATTATACATGTCTCATCCTTCCTACTGAATTTTTGCTTAAGTTGCACACTTTGGTGGAACTTCTTCTTTTAGTTGGTTGGGAGTCAATACTAAAACAATCAATCTTGTGCAGGCCCAAATACCATATTCGGCCTGCTCAACCTTAGATATATACGAAGGAACATTTTCTTTTCGTTGTAACCCTCTGTTGAGTGCGAAACAAATCAGATCTCTCTTCGGATTGAACGATTTTGGTATGTATGGTTCCTGCAAATTGATTTTTGTTAATTTTCTTAGGGTTTTAATTAATTGGTCTTATGTTTGACTCTTGTATACTTGTATATATCCTGCATCCTCTTATTGCTTGTTTTCCTGGAGCTCATATTGAATCATAGATCTTTTCATTGTCTTTTATGTTTCACCAGACACAGATTTAGTTCTACATCTGTTTTTCAATGAGCCGACAACCTAAATCCCCGTTTTGTGAAGAAACTGCAACAAACGAAGCCTACAACCAGCATATCAACTGTAAGTGTACGAAGGACCAAATAGAGGATTATGTGCGCAAGTATATACGAGAAGAGAGGCGCAAAGTTCATCAGGCAAAACTTGCTGTAAAATTAGACAGAATAACTGCATGGAGATTGATGGCGGGGCTGCGTCAGTCTGACACAGCAGATACTTGTTCTGACAGAACGACTCGGAGGAGGAGAAATTTTGTAAAAAGGATGAAGAAGAAGAAGAAGTCTGCAGGGACAAAAGATTGTTTTCATGCCAAACTGCATATGGATAAAAGTCCCTCTGAGTTAACTGGCGTTCAAATCTTTCCTAACCAAGGTGGAGAGACGATTGTTGGCACCCTTGAAGCCCATGCGCACGGATTCGTATATACGACCTCCAATTCCCATGTGCATTTCATGTATAGGGATGTAGAAAAAGCTTTCTTCCGAGTTGAAGATGGGAAGATCAAGATACCGCCTCTCTTGCACTTCCACTTGAAGCACACCATCAAGGTGGGCACAAAACAGACAACCGATATCCAGTTTCGTTTGGTGCCCACCCCTGTGGAACTGAGGATATCTGATGATGATTCATACAAGATTGAGAATGAAAAGAAAGTCAGGGGTTCGGCACGTAACAAGAATTTAAAGGACTTTATCAACAAAGTTGAATCAAAATGGGAATTGTACCCATCTCAGCCTTCTTACGTTGTCCATTTTTATTTTGATAATCTAGATAAGCAGGATGAAGTCATTCGTGGGGTTCTTCTTCCCTCCAATGAAATGGTAGTCTTTGGCCTGACATCCTTTTCGCTAGTTGTGCTTGCAGATTCAGCACCTTTCATGGTCGACGTAAACGACATTGAGATTGTCCATCTGGCAAACCTTAGACCTGGGGAAATTGATATGACTGTCGTTTATAAGGACTTCAAGCGTGATCTGCTTCAGATTAACTCAATTCCATTGGAATCGCTCGACAGCATAAAACAAGACCTCGACTTGGGGGAGGTGAAGTACTATGTGAATGATGAAAAACGAGACTGGAAGTCGATAGTGAAAGGGATAGTAGATTCCCCGGAAACGTTCATAAAGCAGGGTGGATGGAAGTCTTTTGATCTTGAGGATCCTGCTACTATACGCTACTACCTTCACTACATCTTGGAAGAATTCAAAGATTATGATCTGTGGATTTGAGATGAAAAGATTTGAGTAAAGCAGGAGAGAGGTTGAATTTAGACAACGCAGTCACGACAATTACAAAATTCTCTGGATTTGGTAACCATAAACGAAATATCATGAAGCAGTCATGACTTAAAGGAGGTGGTTATGGGACTGTAAACTTCAGAGCGTAATTAAGCATATTGTTTCGAGTCTTCTAGAGCTGTATATCCTTACGCCATTTTTGTCTGTTGAATGACAATATTGACTACAGGAGGTATTTTAGTACTTGGAAACATCTGGAAAATATAATTCTTCCGTGAAAAAGCACTCTTCTTCTCCAACGGCGGAACCGTACACAAATCAGGCCCATTAATTCGATAATCGACAAACTCAATCCGGCTGAGGGGAATGCACCCGATCAAAGAACCCAATCTGACCCACCCGACTTTTTGATGTGTCCGACGTAACACCTTCTTGATTGGACGCGAGTGCCAACTTAAAAAGTTTGAAGTCCATTGACATCCACACCCGTCATGCTTAGGGGATTCTTTGGGGTCTGGTTATTTTTCAAAAGCTATAGGAGTTATCTAGTACATAGATTAGGGTATGTCTTAGTGTTTGGTACCAAGTTTGTCCAATTTAGTGTTTGCGTCGTTGACCCGTGTCAATAACGTGAATTAACGGTTTTGGTCAAACAGTTAGTTGTACAGTTAACTTCTTCGAAGAAGAAAAAAATCAGTTATCTTCCGCTTCTCCGAGAAGAAAAAGACGGTCACACAGGGAATTCTCTCTCCATACCATTGTCAGTTTTTCTTCCTGGAAACTTCATCTCCATACAATGGATCAAAGGTGTTTTATCTCTTAAAATCACCGATTCATGGCATCATTCATCCAGTGGCGGAGACAGAAAACCCTATTAAGGGGGGCCTAAAATTTTCTTTCAGAAATATAGGGGGCTAAAAATGATTATTTGGTGGACTAGTCACTAATTATAGGATACTATAAAGGGTAATTTTATGATTATGAATATTTTTGGGGCTAGAGCCAGGGTTAGTCAACCCCTGGCTCCGCCACTCCCCAAAGGAAGAAGTGAAATTTAATGGGCATAAACTCAATCTAAGCACAAGGATGAAAACCACTATCAAGTAATTTAGGCAATCGAATACATAGATCCTTCATTCAAATTACGAACAAGAATTGAGAACCACCATGAGGTAAACTTTTCCATCATTGCCAATAAAGCAATCACCAGTATGATGATGATCACGGTTGGATGGGTATTTTGATGATCTCCAGATGCGTCGAATACTTGGACCTTTTTTGACGTGTGAGAGAAATAGAAGCAGAGAGATCTATACTATCATCGTTTCTTAAAAATAATGATCAAAACCAGACCAGTGTCACCGTCTTTCACTGCATGGCCGGAATACGTTGTTAACTAACGGGCGTTTAACAATCCTAACCGAGTGACCAGAATATACGGTTGACTAACGGATTAACGACCCAAACACCAAATTGGATAAATTTGGGACCCAAACACTAAGACATAACTAAATCTACGACCCAAACACTAAATAACTCACGCTATAGTGTCAGTTTCCTAACAACTTTATAAAGATTTTCTTGCTCAACTCCTAGGTTTTTCTTTTCTTTTGTCCCTTCGAATTTTGGAATGGTTGTATGGTGAGGAACCGTGGATTATCTAGTTTCGTGCATCTGATATCAGAGTCTTGGAAAATTGGTTAAACTATATTACATCAATAAAATCCTGGCATACCACTATGCATGCGTTTTGTTCTTCCATTTTTCATGGACTTGTAAAAATTGTTCTCATGCAATTTTATTACACCTTCAAATCTAGCTATGAGTAACTTATGAAATGAAAATAAGTGGTGTTGGTGTCTTGATTATTGTATTTGTTTTTTCCATTTTGATCCCGAGATGGAACCAAAGAAGAAGATGGATAGGAAAACCAACAAATTTATTGGTTTGTCCCTTGCGGTCCATAAAGAACGAAGGAAGTACTTTTATGGAGCCCGTCTTTAACTAAATGTTTCTACAAATAAATTTGGATTCGGTGTTATCTTTTCCCAGAATTGTAATATTTTTAGTCGAGCCCTGGCCGTAAATTTTGGTCAATTTACTACTCACGAAATTGGTTAAAAAGACCAAAATCAACAATTCCCGAGTGAAACGGACATTTAGATTTTGATACTGTTTAAATGGACAAAAATTTAAAAATAGTCAGGATGTAAACAGTTTCATCCTACCCATTTTCAAATACTTTTTCTTATTTTTAATTTACACCAGGATGCATCCAGTTTCAATCTTGCTACTTTTTAAGTTTAAATTAAGATGATTCCAGTTTCATCCTTGCTATTTTTTTGGTGTCCATTTCACCTATACAAATTTTTACTCGTCCATTTCAACCATGTTTTAAATATATTGGACAAATGACCCATTTTTCGTTTACTACTCAAATATTATCATGAAGTGGTATAATAAGGGGATTTTGCGTTTCCCCCTCAAAATAAATAGCTATTTTGCATTACTCCTTTATAAACAGCTACTTGGCAAAACCCCCTTAATGTTATCTTTACCGTCTATTCTCGGTTCGTCATCGCGTGCCAGGAGAGCATACAATTATTCCCACCGATACCTTTTTGACGTTAAGAGTACAACACGTGGTTTTCATGCCTTTCATTAATCTGAAGGCCTTACTTAAATCTATAGAGACGTGTTAGTCATCTATACATCTTCTCGCTAACACGCCGGCTGGATTGTTACATGAACCACCATGACAAGATTGCAACCCTTGCTCAATCCAATTTAATCTAACCTATATTAATCTAAATTCCCACGATTCAACAAAAAAGAAATGGGCCTTTTGGACGTTCATTATCATGAAAACCACCGTTGCCGCCATTAGCAACGCCACCGCGCTGTCATTAATTCATCAACATCAGCAATATTCACTCTTTTGGATGCTGCTAGTCACAATTCTTTACCCAAAAAATAAATTGAAGATATGTTTACTAGACCATGTATTAGATGAAAGATCTTTTGAAACTTCAGTTAAGGTATAACAGTGATAGTACTAGAAGTCAGGGTTTCGTCTCTTAAGGCTACAAAGTCGTTCCCCATGATCTCACCTGATTTGTAATGGTCGCAGTCATCTTCACCATGAATTCAATTTTGATTCCAATTTTTCTTTTTCTTTCTCTTTCAAATCCTCGATCTAAAACAACAAATTACTAAAACCCATGAATTCAATTTCGAAGATCTGTGAGAAATTCTAAATCAAGGTTGAAATTATGATCAAAGTGAAATGAAATTTAGGGCTTTCATAGATCTTGAATGACTGATGTGTGTGAGAGAAAGAGTGAACAACAATCAAGGAGGATTTTTTTTTCGATTATTTGGATTACAATGAACGGTAACCAAAGGAGTCTGGTATTGGGAGGTGAGAAAGGGATCGGTATTGGAACAATAGAGAAGAACAGATGGAGAAGAAGAAAAGATAACGATGAACTTGTTTTGATTTACACACTGAGTTGCACGTGCACAACTAAGTGGATTGTACCGGCAGTTATAACAGAAAGGGGTTTTGCCAATTAGCCATTTATAAAGGGGTAATGCAAAATAACTATTTATTTTGAGGGGGAAACACAAAATACCCCGATATAATATCTAGGATGATATTCTCTTGGTTGACACAAGTGCGAGCCACATATCATGAAATGTGTGTGAATCCAGTTCTAGAACTTGATTGTCGGGTTCGTGAGCTGCCCGAACTTTCACATTAAAAGAGATGGCTAACTTCTTGTTTTTTCCTCCTTCTATTCCTTTCTTTTTCTTCTCAAGAGTTTGAGATCCACAAAAAGAAACCAAACGGGTTCATAATCCTCTTACCATCAAAAAAAACTCATATCTTTGTGAAATTGTGATTTCTTGATTTCGTTGAATTCCTCTTGTGATTTTATTCAACGGGTGACGATTATTTTTCACTAGTTAATTTTTTTGTAAGCATTTTATTCGTATTGTTTAAGGAGGAACACTAGTTTTTGGAGTTTTTTTTATGTGTTATGTTAAGCTATTCCAAACATTATCATCTTGCATGTTTAAAGTTTATTTATTAAATTTTATTTTTGAAGAGGACTTGCAATCCATAATCTTCATGGATTATACATCTGTACTGGTTATTCTGTGAGATTGCTATCATTCTTTGGTGATTAGAACATATATCTCATATTTTCTCATAGGCCAAGCTCTTTCACATTTACAAAAGAGGAGTAAATTATTTTGAGAATTGCAATTTTGATCTCTCCATGATTACACTTTTTGTGAATATACTGCTATAAGATTCCGTAAGATGTTCTTTAGGGATCGACTTACTTCCATGATTGAGTCGCCACCAGGGAATAAGTGGCGAACTTCAATCTCTGCGTTCGTACATGGCTAAAGAAGTTATAATTCTTATGTTAAGTCATATCACACTAATTGTTTTCTTGTTCGTAACTGATGTTGATACATGAAAAATAACTACCTTTTAGTAAGGCTAAGAGGTCCATAAAATAGGTCAAGACCAAGTAGTATAATGGGGGCTTCAGGACTAAAGCCCAAGCCCTATGGAGGAGTCCATGGATTGAGGAGGATAAGGAAGGAATTCAAGGGAATATCAGAGGTCATGATAGGGGAAATGTCAATTAGGGTAAACATTGAGGTTTTGGAGACACGTGGCATGGTGTCATGGGAAGGAGAAGTTTCGGGAATATCTATAAATAAGGAAAGGAAATACAATAGAAGGGGACTCTTCATCTATCTTTCTCTCTCTTATATTGGGGAATTAGATGCGTTGTGGTTAGGAATAACAAAAAATGGGATAAAACAAGCACTAAGATATTCCGTGCCAACTAAATCATAGTATCCACTCAATATATTTTTCATTTCAACTGATAATAACAAATCTCACATTCATGTTGATACAGTTAAAAATTCTTCAGAAATCAACCAAAATTAAATCTTAACATTTAATTCATGATCGGTTTATATTCAGAATCAAAACATAAACATAAACAATCTATTAAATCCAATTTTAATTTAAATTCTGAAAGTAGGAATTGGGAATGAAAACATACATGTAGCACTCATAATATCTTAAGCATTAGGCATCATTTTCTTAGCTTAAGGGTGATTAATGCTTTTATTATTTCACGATCTCATTACCATAAACATTGAAATTCCGTTGTTATTGGAAAAAAATAAGATCTGAAATCATTTTCTTAAATCACGACGGATAAGAACGTGACTCTTTTGAAAGTAACGCAACACTTTTCATCTTCTTCTTCAACTTGAACTTCATTTTATTCTTCGTCTTCTCGAATAATCAAAGACGGAAACCTAAAATCCCCAAATTTGAATGCATATTTTGAGACCAAAAAATAAATACTTCATATTGAACAAGCACAAATTTACGTTCATAAAATCAACTAGTAATTAAGGAGAAGGAGAAGAGATAATAAATCGGAAAAAAAAGACGAGGGAGAGGCAGAGAGAAAACCCTAGTAATTAAGGAGAAGGAGAAGAGATAATAAATCGGAAAAAAAAAAGACGAGGGAGAGGCAGAGAGAAAACCCTGATACTTGTATCTAAACAGAAAGAGAAAGGGAAAGTGTGTGACAGTGAGAAGGTTAGTTTGGGATATATGAAGAAAAGAAAACATTATATTGGAAAATATGGGTTTCTCAAAGAAAAGAAACTGAAAAATGGACTTGACAATAGTTTTCACATATATATTATGTTGTTTTGTTACTATTTGGATTAGGTCTACTATTCCAAATACTTGTTAATTTTAATTTACTACCTTTTGAAGAAAAAACTCATTAATAAAGATGACACACCAGGTGTATGATTCACATAAATATCACTTGAAATGCCATTTTTATGAAATGCCATTTTTATGAAATTCATTTTTTATTTTTTTGCGTGATATTATATTTGTCATTTTGGGGGAAATTTATCGATTCTTTGAAAATAAATTATGTCGAAAAAAATAATACTATATTAGTGCTGAGCTTTCTTATCTGCTTCATCCATATTCTATAATACGATAATTCACCTATTTATGAAATTATATAATGGGATGACGAAGAAATTACATTAAATGAGACTTGGGATCAATTGGGATTGTATAATATGGAGGTGTTTTGTAAGCATGTGCAGGTGAGATGTTGATGGAAACTAACCGATTAAGCGGAAAATCAGGCCATTGTCTTGGAGGTTAAGCATGTATAAAAAAGTTTAACAATTTACACCCAGCAGTTAAGATTCTAATTAAACGGTGAGAAACTAAAGTTTGGGTAGGAAGGACAATCCGAAAAAAAATATGTTCAATTAGTCTTTAGACCCTTAGGGATTGTTTTTTCTCTCCAACAATACCACTTTGACACTAATTTGTAAAAAGCTTTTTTAGGAAAAAAATGTTTGGTTAACTCTTTTGCAAAGTATTTTTCTCCACAAAATGTATTTTAGGCCAATTTTGAAAAACTAATTAAATCAGGAGTAGCTTTTAAAAGCCTTAAATGCCGAAGTACCAATCAAGTTTTAATTAATTTTTTATTTTTGTTATTATTATATTAAAATGATAAAATTTAACCTTAGATATTTTTTATGTATAATTATTTTTTTATTAAATTTATTTATATATTGCTTAATTAGGTAGATTTAGTGTATAAAATAATATTAATCTTAATTTTTTTTTTAATATTCTAGTAATTTAAATAACGGTTATTTAACGTTTGGTATCCAACAAATGTCAAGTACCTAGCTTTGGTACATAATATTTGAAATATTAAGGGTTGGTACCTTGACCCGACGAATACCGTTAAGTCAATGAGTGTTGACCTAACAAATTATTAGTTTTAATATAAATATTTATTTTCAAAGAAAGAACGGGCACCTAGCTCAGCTGGTCATCCTCGTTCCCCAAAGTTTCATGCGTTCCAGGAGGTCCCAGGTTCGAGCTCAATGACGTAATATTGCAGAAATTAACATGGAAGGTAGAGTTAGTTTGCCCCCCTTGTGACACAATCTCAGACCCCATCCGCTTCGGCTCCTTTGGCTAGGTTACCCATGAGACTCGTTGGTAGGCTAGCACATCAACGTGTTCAATTTCTGTACTAGTATGTCGTTGGAGCTTAGCTTGTTAGGCTTCCAACCAGTTTCATGTAATAATCGTTATCCATGAAAGAAAGAAAAAAAAAAAAAAAAAAAAAACCTTTAATCTGACGGCCCTGAAGAGAGATCTTTAAAAAAACCCTAAAACTGTAGTTTATAGTAGCCGACGCCACTGCAACGCCATCGTTTCTCTCAGTACACGACCGCCGCAATCACCATTTTCCTCCACCGTTTAATTGTAGTTTTATCTTGTCTTAGCTTCCAACTTAACCCGTGCCTCAAATCATAAGAATCATAGGCAAAATTTTACCTTTATGATGGATCGCTATCGTCGAGAATCAACTTTGCGGGATGGTGTATTAGAAGAGCTTTTCTCTTATTCGTAATTCATTCTATGGTACTATATAATCACAGCTAGTTGAATGCCAATGTTTCATGAGGGTACGATTTCTGGTGAAACTCTGAATGGTGTGGGGGTTTATCCTATATATGTTTGTTAGAACTTGCTAGGAATTGGTTTACTGGTGGGATTTCAACTATGATTTCCTCTGGAACTAGTCTTTCTGGATTACTTTAATCCGTTTAATTGAGTTATGGGGTTGAATCTTTTTGGTGATAATTCATTCACAGGTCCATTATCGGGAATAATTGCGAATCCTAATTAGCTTGGAAGATTTCATTTCACAACCATTTTGAGATAAATCAAATGGGTTTTCAAAGACGTGATCTTTTTATTAATCACAATTAACCTCGAGGAACAAAAAGATAAACAATTCGATGGAGGGGTAAATTTGTAACATCAAAAATAGTAATAAATGATAATTAGAGAAAATAAAATAAAATATGGGTCAAGGCTTTGACTTAACGGTCTCCGTTGGGTCAAGGTACCGATCATTAATATTTCAAATATTGGGTACCAAAGCTAGGTCCTTGACATTTGCCGGGTACCAAACGTTAAATAACCATTTTAATAAAAGCTATTGGTGGCATCTTTTTATAACAATAACAATAAAAAATTGAAATTTAATCACAATTAAATTATGGTTTTGTAATTAATATTAATCATCTTCGGTTACAAGAGAATCGGATGGTACATAGCGAGCAACAAGCTGAATCCTAGCCCCTTTCAGAATAATAATCCCAATCTTATAAAAAAATTAAATTACTTACTCTCTTATTGAAGTCATGGCTAGCTATGCAGGACTGTAATCTCTTCAAGAATGTAGCCATATCTTCCCCGAACTCCCCAAGAGTAGTAAAGGCCAAAACACCCAACCCCATAACTCGAATGATGCATTTATCAAGATATTTTTTGTGCTTATGAGAAACCACATCGGAGATATCACGACCAGGTACAAATTTAGATACACCACCATCAGCAAATAGAGAAACCCCTGTAACATCAAAGCATATGTCTCAGACATTCTCTAAGTTATAAACTAAGATATCAACAGATATTAATGCAGAACCATCTTCAGCTAGAAGCCCGAAGAAAACCTCCTTCCCGGAGGGTACGCCAGCTCTGAAACAGGCGTCAGCCAAAGTATCACACACTAAGTCATGGCGAAACTTCAAACCAACATCTTTAGCACAATGTATAGCATGATCCCCATATATTTCCATCTCTCCCTTGCAACAAGAACAAGCACTACCCTCCTCGAAAAGTGGGATACCCAACCGATAACATAACACTGAAGCAAACTGACGAAGCCAATGTTTTGATTTAGCGCACTAATAAGAATTGTCATGAGGTCCCCCTAAAGTCAACTTATTGATGTGGTGTACCATTCACGGTAAGCTCAACACCATTGATATTCTGCAATATAAGGGTGTAGAAATTTATAACTGTGGTGTGGAGATGATTTAGAAACACAAGATCACCTATTTCTACATTGTAAAGTAGCTCGGAAAATCTGGATGGATATGTTACTTTCTAACTGGTGTTGGGTCTTCCCTAGAAGCATGTTTGATCTTCCCAAATCTTGGAAGCATCCTCTCCTTAGCAGTTCAGGTAAAACAATTTGGGAGCTTATGCCAGCTGTAATTATATGGGTGATATGGAATGAGAGAAATTGTCGCATTTTTGAAAGCAAATACAATTTCAAAACGGATTGTGATTTATTGATTGATGCGAAGACCCTTGTTCTTCCTTGGTCAGCTGTAGCAGGAAAACAAGTACACTTAAGTTTTACAAGTTTTGTTCAAAACTGGAAGACAATTTTCCTGTAATCTTTTATATTTTTCTTTTTTCTGCCTCTTGGTAGACGTTTTTACATTCTTTCCTATCTAATACATCTTCTCTTCTTATCAAAAAAAAAAAAAGAATTGTCATGAGGTAGTCTTGGCCCAATGTTTTGATTCATACTAATAAAATAAAATCAAATATTTAATGAACAACGTATGCATTGTTTTCAGGGTGATTGAAAACCCTGAATTGTTTTCTCGCTTTTTTTTTTATTCCACTCATATTTCACTTTCTTCTCTTCATCATCATTTCATTTCCTGTCGAATGATTCCCTTTTTGCCAATTCTTTTTAGCGTCGCAATAGTTTTTCCTGTTTTATCTCTTTTACTATAGTTTTATTGTCAAGAACAATGTACACTATTATTTCCCAAGACTCTGAATGCCCCATGGATTCTCACGGTTAAACCATTCATTGTCCATTTAATGGGTTTGATGAGTGTCGGGATGGTGTAGGTGGTCGTGGATTCGCGAGCGGTTCATTCTCCAAGCATCTCAATGATCGACACCTTTCTCCTGTGAATGGTAAACAAACATGCAGAGATAGGATTGCAAGCATTGTTGTTGTTCTCAGTGCTTGGTAGGAGGTGTTATCTCAAATACATATGTGGCTTTGTACTGAATGTATGCATCTTTATGCATGGAACAGATACTGAAGCATATATAGATACGGGAGGCTCATATAATTCACGTACAGGATTAAATAATTCGGTAACGATTAGTACGCAATTCGCCTATCAGAAAGTCCCAGTAAAAAATTGGAACAGATTGGGTCAAAGCCTAGGAGTTCCCTATGTCGATCGGATCGCCAGAATCCCGTATAAGACGGGAGGCTCATATAATTCACGTATAGGCTCATATAATTCGGTAACGATTGGTATGCAATAGTTCGCGAATGATTCGGCGAATTGCTAACTAGGCTTGCAACCCTCTTGGCACTGACCAATTGCGATTCTTGGTATTGTTGTGGGCACTTTTGGATTTCTGGGCAGGTGGTATGGGACATGTTCTCAGAAGGTCTAAATTGTTGTTCATGACAACTTGAAGAAACCCGTGATTTCTGAGCATCTGGTATGGGACTTTTGCTCAGCAAATCCAACCGAAGAGATTGTCCATAATATTTTTTGTTTTGAATTTCGGGGACAAAATTCTTTAAAGAGGTGAAGAGTGTAATACCCCGTGTTTTTAGCATGGCGCATGCTAAAAGATGCGCCATGGCTTGAGATGAAGCTTCATTCAAAGCTTTCGTTGCTTGGAAAGAGGTAGATTGGCTTAAGGACAATACCGCGCCAAAATGGCGCATTATGAGTGACATTTTGCCAAGAGAAAAATCTCGCATTATCATGATGCATTAGGTCAGTTGGATAGGTGGCCTTGATCTTGCAGCGTAATCATTGTGCATTACGAAAGTTATTGGCCTAGAGCCAATATCGCACAATCATTGTGCACTACGGTAGAACGAGTGTTGCGTGATCATTGTGCATCAGGCCAGAGAGGGATGGCGGACGAATGTCGCACAATCATTGTGCGAAATCATGGCACGCAATCATTACGATGAACAGTGAAGCAGGCATGTCATTTTGGTCCCTAATTCTAACTTGTAGAAATTCCATTAAGACATATATAGGGAGGGGTATGCGGACTATATGCCAAGTAAGCTTCATAGCTTAGCTGGAAGAGTATAAATGATGCCTAAGGCTCATTTATAGTAGCATAGCCTTGCGAAGAGGGAATTTGATTCTTAGGCATCACTATGCCATGCCGCGAACCCGGTGATGCATAATCATTGTGCATCTTCACGGAACGGCCTATACGGACTAGACCATTACCATTTTTGCTAGGCTACGGCCTTGCAAACGAGTTGGTTAAGCTTTTGTCCCTTCGATGATGAACTACGATCTGTGCTTGATCCCTTTTAGAGTAGGGAAAGGTACGTAGGCAGCCGCAATGAGTTGCAGCATTGCCGGTCCAGCACGTTGGCCCCTCATATCATCTAAGCTCGGTAGTTCTTGATGCAAGAGATGATTGCGGCCATGCTTGATGAGGCTTGGTTGAATTCCAGCAAGTGGATGCTCATACTTCCCATCAAGCTACGTAGAGTTGGTAATCGAGGTAAGGTAGGGAATTGCAAGGGCTTAGTGCGGCCTATGCCATAGTCCAAGGCTTACTCCTGGATAAGACTTAGCGTTATGACGGTTGGTCAGCTAGATAGCAAATTCAGTGATGAATTCCCTACATTGAGGCAGAGCTAGAGATGCATGCAATATGCATTAGTGTTGGCCTTATGGCCCATGACCCTTTAGCAGACAAGGGTAAGTTTGGAACGGTGTGGAAACTAAGTTAGCGACATCATGCTCCACGAGCATGCTTGCAAGGGCAAATGGACGAGCATTTGCCTAGCTTTAAGGCCTAGATCGTAGCATCATCATGGCGCATCGGGGAAGTTACGGCCTGCGGGGAAACGCGCCAAAGGCGTAATTTTCCGATCCGTCACATTACAACTCTCAAGAGGATTGCAAAACTATCCATATTCTCAGAATTTTATCACGAAATTGCAAAAATTTTGTTGTTCACGGATATTCACTGCAACCAAATGAACTCCATTATCATTAATATCAAAGTTTTCTTTCATGATTTAGAGAATTTCTCGTGAATAAATATGGAGTAAAGAGCCGCAACCTTTTAAAAAAGAATTGTCAACTGTGAGTGATTTTTTTTTTCCAAATTACTCTTTCATGAAATTCATACATGGTAAGTAGAATTCATATTCTTATTTATCATTGATTTAATTTTATTATGTGGGTTAGGAATTTGATATATTGTAAAGTTTGATTTGTGTTTTAGATGTTTGTGAAAAAGTCTCCAATTACTTAGGTCCATTCATTTGAGGTGATTTAGTCTTCATTTCAAAAGGTTTTTTTAATTCTCCTTGCAGGCTGGCTTTCCCTAGGGTGTTATAAGTGTGATCTACGTAGTGGTCCTACGCATGGTCCATCCGCTTTCCAGTCATATAGATGTCCGCAATGTTTGATTTATTTATAGATAGCATTTGAATTGAAGGTCTCCACATATCAAGGTTCTCGCAATTAATCCTTTTTACCGGCGATGTTTGTTTTTACAGGCGTGGTGTGATATTTACTGTGCTCTATCCGAAAGGATAATTCATAGACCAATCGATCATAAATTGTGAGCCCAATCTATTCGAGTACAATTCAAGTCGTGAAATTTGATTCCAAGATGACAGGTGAGTATAAATCCTACACTAACTTGCATGATAACATTTCTAATGTCATCAATATCGTTATTGATTTATTCCAACCATCAATTTGTCGATGGAAGGAGAATCATGAGTTCATAGTTAAAAGATATCACAAAGAAAGGAGATATCGCATGCCAGAAGATCATCTTTGCAAAACCTAATTCAAGGTACGGTAAAAAAAAACTTTTTAGTTTACAACAATCCTTACGAACTAATATTTACACAATAAAGTCCTTTGAGTCTCCACGTGCAGTGATGGGATACACTTAAGTTGCAATATCGTCAGTAATTTGAGTTGCCACCACTTAATAAGCACCATTAATTTAAGGTTTGGAAACTTTTGACTTTGCAGATTCTGCTGCATCAGAATATCACTAATTGCTTGTTTTTTTACTACCAAACAGGTCAAAGGGGTTTCGGCTTTGTATAAGAGGCAATCATAACGATTAGCACAAGCACAACAACTATAATCCAAGACAATTTTGGACAATAAAATGGCTAAGTCCATCTTTATCATATTTAAACGCCAAATATGAATTATGAGGTTCAGTTTTTGGTCTATGGGTTGCTAAGACACTCATAGTTAGCCATGAAAGGTAGACCCATAGAAACATATAATTCAAAGAGATTCTAATGCAACATAATAAATGCATATGTGTTTTTCATCTTAAGGTCATGCATGTCCGGCTTGAGTCGAGGTTTATCCAAATGAATATATTTTCATGATAGAGAATATTATGAACTGTTGTGTCTCTAACAAGCTAATAATGTACATGCATGCCATGGGTAAAATTAACCAGAGTACCAGATATTTAAGGTTTGGAGTCTTTTGACTTTGCAGATTCGTCTTCCTAGCCCCAGTCCAAAGAACGTGAAGCAGTTTTATGACCCTAGCCCGTGCAAGTGCACGGGCATGAAAAGATCTTGTTACAAATAAAATAGATGCCTTAACAAAGAGATTTTTGGTGGGGTAAAGAAACGTACTATAAGGGATACTACCCTAGATCCTATTATTGTTTATGTAAACCAAAACACAGGGGAGGGTTAGGTCTAAGAAATGCTCATAAATTTAACCTGGCTATGATAACTAAACTAGCTTGGAGACTCTTAACAGAACCAAAAGCATTATGGGTATCTCAGTTAAAACCTAGATATTTTAGGAATGTTTCACCTTTCAAGGCAAAAAAACCAACAACTAGTTCATGGATTTGGAGATGCATAAGTAAAGGTATCCAATTAGCGGAACAAAATAGTATTTGGGAAATAGGAGATGGTAATAACACTAATATTTGGGATGATGAATGGATCCACAACTTGGAAAACAACCTCAGTAGCTGGAAAATAGCCATAAACACCCATTTAACACTTGTGAAATATCTTATAGATCCAATCATAGAGAAGTGGAATTCTACTTTAATTTTGGAAATGTTCCCTAATCACATTGCTGAAAAGATCATCAATACCATAATAGCGAGAGGCAAACCAGACACTCTAAGATGGCTTCTTACCAAGTCTGGTATCTTTACTGTCAAGTCGATGTACAATAAACTTAATGAGAAAACTGTGAATCATTATAACTTAGGATAACCTGACTCCTTCTGGAAAAATCTATGGATTCTAGATATATCTGACAGAATAAAAATCTTTGCCTGGAAATGCTTACAAAGTGCACTCTCCACAAACTTGAAATTATCCAAATTTATGGAGGATGTTCATCCAAACTGTTCTTTTGGCTGCAATGAAGTGGAATCTGTAGAACATCTTCTGATTTTTTTTGGCCCTATGCTAAATCTGTTTGGGCTGCAGAACCAAACCCTGTAGAACCTTGTTTTAATAGCACTACAACTTTCTTAGATATTTGCAAGCATTGGTTGGGAAAACTAAACCCAACTATCTCTATAGAACTAACAAAAGCTTGGTTTATTTGGAAGGAGAGATGCAATAGAGTTTTGAAAAAACTCAACAATCCAGTGCTCAATTAAGTTTAAAAATACAAAGATTCTTAGACTTTTGGTTTACAGGTAACCATCCTATCACTCAGGTGAACCGTGGCAACTTGACTTCTCCTACTTGGTCCCCTCCCATGAAATCACAATTGAAAATCAATATAGATGCAGCCTGGAATTCTATGACTATGTCTGCAGGTTTTTCTTTAATTCTCAGGAATGATGCAAGTGACTTTGAGCAAGGACGAGCAGGACCATTCACATCTTCTACCCCTGAAGAAGCGGAAGCAATAGGTATGCTGCATAGAGAAAAATGGGTAGTTGAAAAAGGATTGGCCAACTTTTTGGTAGAAGGAGACTGCAAAAACCTCTTTGACTATCTGAATGGGAAAGAGTCAGGAATTGAATGGAAGAATCAATCCATAATGGAAGAAGTCAAGAGTGAATTTAATCTTTGCCATAACTTTTTAGGTTTTTCTTATGCCGCTAGAACTGCAAACAATGTAGCAGATACCTTGTTTTGAATTGGAGAAGTACACCTCCCTCTTGTGTTAAGGATGCTCTTGAAGTAGATAAATCTAATGTTAGGATGGAAACCTCCACTCCTACATTTGATGGCTCTACTTACCATGATGTAAGGGTTACTAACTCCCTAAGTTAGTTCTTTTGAATGCACTTAACTTACAAAAAAATAAGAAGTTAATGCCATGCTAAGCTCGAAATTTTTCAGGAAATGAGGTCTGCCTCTATGATCTTTTGGGGAATATTTATCGTCTAGTATGTCGGTGCATCGATCACAGTAAAGGCTACACACTTTGGACCTATGGATTCAAATTACTTAAAGGTAATTAAGGAAAAATAATTTCTAAGTTCATGTTGGAATTATAAATTTAATTAATATAGATAAAATTAAATTATCTTGTATTCCACGGATGTATCATAGGAAGAATTTGGAGTATGATGGCCTGTGTCACACGCCCATTTAATCGCCTAAAATTTTCATGGGACATGACGGGATATGATTGTGGTTCAGTGAATCATCTTCACCCACAATCACTCAGCTTTGCACACTTGCATCAAAGTATGCATCTGCCTTCACTCATAAGTCTCTACGCAACGGAAGTCTTCATCTTCTTTCTCTCTAACTCTTCATGCCCCCATAAGCATAATAGGTTCTTCCATGCATCAATCCAGTTGACAACTTCACAAGATCAGAAACATAATGAACACAAAGAACTAACACAATAAACCCATTTCATTGTATTAAGGAAGATTATACAAAACATTCCATCACATGGACCAAACAGGCCATTCACCCTCTTGGTGAATTCCTTAACTCTCTCTACATTAGTGTTTCATCTCTCAAAATTAACAAAACTTCTATGCAACCGCTTGCACATCCTACAGACAGCCACATGTCCACGGGTAATTTCCATAACCGCATAAAATGTGCATAACTAACTAGCCTTTGCCAACTTCTGCCAAATCACGCCACACCTTTCCCAAACGGTTTTAGACACTCTAATATGGTTATAAATTCAATTTATAACCGTTCCACCTTGTCTCACTTCATTGTCATGCTCGCAAAGCCAATAACCAACACTTGAGCTGTAATGTGCCACTTTTACGCCAACTTTATGCACCACTGCATATGTCCCAGATCTGAACTTGCTAAGACGCCTTAGTTAATCTAAACTCAAGCCAACATGACTTACAATTGATGCCAATACGTTCAATATGATCGTATGCGTTATTCTTGCTTCACTTAGCCAATTTGCTTGACAATAGTAATGCGCACTCTCGCATTACTAGCTTGTTTGCATTATTCAAGCTTTGGCCAGCCTTGACCTAATGCATAGACCAAACCTTGGCCTATTCTACCTTATTTCATTATCCTTGAGTTTGGGCCAACTTAATTCCACGGACATGCCAACGTGCCAACATGCCAACATCGCATGTTGCATGTTGCACCTTACAACTTTGGCGTTGTCTTTCCTTTCTCTCAATGAAGCTTCATTGTGTCGGACAACAAGCTTCATTACTTAGCCAAATGTATTTACAATGTAGTGCCACCCTTGTACTTCATTGGCCCTGCGGGGTTATGCATTCTTAGCACTTGACAGACTACAAAGTGTGCATCCAGGACTTGGCCTGCAACTATGTAACACGTAATCATTATGCGCCACTTGCATGACCGTAACAAACCTCCCCCACCTATTCCGTTCAACACCCTCGTTTAAACGCAACAAAGTATACTCGTTATACTTGTTCTCTGGACTTGTACACTTCTGAGCCCTTCTCAGAAATCAGCAAACTTTTCTTGGCCTTTAACCTTGCTAAAGCTTTTATTCCTAGTACCAAATGCCATCACTTAGGTTACTGCCTTACCATTGATCCTACTGACTTGCATTGTTGTTGCCATGTTGGCCTACGCTTCAACTCCCACTACAATCGCATATCGATACCCAAATGCTTTTTGTGATATATTATGCCATGCATTTTCAGAATCCCTCTGAAATTCGACAGTACTAATCTTTTGGATAACCTTAAACCAATGGTACTCATTCGATTGCATCAGCATCACAAATCTTTTCTCCAAGCCATTCCGTGCCTAAGTGTACACGCCAAACAACCAACATATCACCATGATATGCATAACTTAGCTTGCTGCCTTCAATTCCGACTGACATTGCACTTGAAATTCAACAAGCCTTATTGTAGACTAAGTGTTCTTCAATCGTATGCGCCTACGCCAAATCATGCCATGCCTTAAGGTGTGCATGCTATGATTCCATTCCACTCTGGTATGCGTCACAATCCATAGCCTTTGCTGTCTTCAGTAATGCAACAAAACTTACACTAGATTTGGCCTCCAAATCATATCGTAAATTACGCCTCTTAGCTTTGCACCATTTGTATGCCAAAGAACCAGCACCTTGTTGTTCTTTGGTTGTATTGTCGCTACACCTTGATTTAAATGCATGACTTTAGCCATGACTTAGGAAAACTGGGTTTTTACGGTTGTCTCACTAGACTAGGTTCCTCTTCACGCACCTTTGAAACCATCACTTTAAGCATCACTTGCTCTTTCAAACTGCTACGCTTTAACGTGGCGGAAAAACAACATCATGTTCTTCCTAACAATTAGTTACTCTTAACTCATATACTTGATGGACTTACATCTTCATTCTTGCTGCGTTACTCCATGCCTTCGCTGCCAAATACCTTCGCACTTCCACATAACTCTCAACAGCAAACTCGACTATACCACCAACTCCTATATTTTCTTCTTTCACTTTCAGCGTCTTCTATTGCATATCATGGGCTTAATATGCTATGTAGCATCTTCCACGCGAACTAGCTTTACTTTGAACGAAAGAGGCAAGATCTTTCACTTCAAATATCCTCATTCACTACTACCTTACATAGAGAGACTTCATTCCAACACCAAGGTCCACTCGACCCAAACTGAAAGTATACTCAAACTTGAAAAATACTCGCGCCAATATTGAAACTTGTAAGACCTAACAAGCCTTGAAATACTGACTTCATCTTCGCTTCTAAGCAACAAAGGAAGCGATCTAACACCTACTTTCCCCAATGTAGCAAATCACTTTGCCACATGTAGTCTTCTAACTATCAATGTTCGTATGCCACTCCCATAACGAAGCACACTATAATTGACAATTAGTTGAATACTTCTTTTAGTCTGATGTTATCATTTTGCTTTAGCTGTCATGAAGATTTCTTCAATAATGGCCACATGCCATCTTTATGCATCACCACTACTTTGTCCTTCTTTTTTCATGCATCTATGATTCGTCTAACTTGCATCTCCAACCGCATCATGCATCTTGGCCATGCCCAAATCTCATTTGGCGCATGCTACTGTTGCATACATGCTATGCCAATTAGCACTCAAATCTTGACACAAACTTGTGCACCTTTGCACAACAAGCACAGACTTAACTTGGTGATTCTGAGCATCACCATAGATCTCAACAAAGTCATATTACTCAATGACTTCCGCGGACAATTATCTTGGACAATATTAACAAGGAACAATCTTTGCAAATGAGGCGCCACTGCCTACGTTCCATGAAGAAAGAATGTCGCATTCTTCTTCAAACTTGGAACTTATTTTTATTGTCCATGCACAACTGGAAACTCTTGTCTTTCCCCTTCTCCAAAATCAGCTTTGTAGCAATATGGATTTTTAGTTGACAAGAACTTCCGCTTGTGGTTATATGATCAAATACAGGTCTTTGAACACCCTTGTTCAAGCATATTGATCCTACTTGTTAGAGAATAGCTCGGTCAACCTCGCATGCGTTGCTATCTCAAGCATGTTTGTCAATGTTAGTGATCAAAACTATGAGTCTTGATTTCTAGCCTACATAGCTAAGTCTCGGACTAGGATAGAAAAGTGTAGTCGATCTCAAGGACTTCATGGAGATTCATCATACAACGACGAAGATCTATAAAAGGAACCGTGGAACTTCATCAACAAAAAGGTATATGGAGACTTGAACTTATCTATCACTCAAAAGTCTATCTATTCTATCTCCTACTTCTTATGAGACAAAAGTCGTATGCTATATAGACTAGATCATACGCATTTTATATTTCGACCCGAGTATATCTCTCCTAGCTATATCTCGAAATCATGTGTTGGTAAAGCATTTCGCTTTGATCATGTTTGTCTTCACCTAGTGATGAAAGTCATGAAAAGTTTCAATCACTTTGAGAATTGCTCTGACGTGAATCGGTCTGTGAATAATGGCTACATAGAGTCCTCTGAGAATGTCTCAATGATTGGAATGAGAGTTTAGATTACATAACTATGTATTCCTTGAACTGAAGTTTTCAAACTTTGTTGATCAAGGGAAATCAGGAGGATTGTGGAATTGGCTTGCCAAGTCCGCGAACTGTCGGAAGTTCTCGACCGAGAATTTCTGCTGGATTTTCCAAAACTCGTTTGTGTGTGTTAAGTCCACGAACTCAGTCCGCGAACCCAGTCCGCGAACTGGCATAAGTTCTCTTTCCGAGAATTTCTGCTGAGTTTGGAAAACTCAACCGGTTTACTTAAGTCCGCGATCTTGTTTGTGAACTTAAGAGGTTATGATCTAAAGATATGCTCTGAACGTGAAACTTAAATTACTAAGGAATGCTTTATGCAAACCGTGGCAATAAAGTTCATGAACCGATTCAATCGAATCGAATCATCTTTGTTTCAATTGTGTCTTGTGTAGTTAAATAAGATCTCATAGCAATTCAACAACTCTTTAACTAGTTCATTTGAATCAGTTGAACTAGTTACGGTGAAGAATAACAAGGTTAATATGAAATGCTCATATGGTTAACCTTTTGGGTTACTGTGTTGAACCAACATACACGTACACGTTTGGGCATGGTTTTCCCAAACCCAGTAAACGTCTACCCAAGTGTGTGTGACAAGCTAAGTTTTCGATCTAACGGTTGAGAAATATTAGCTTAAATCTAAATCCGGTTTTCATCTAACGGTGAATAAGGATTGCTTTGTAACTAAGGCAAAACCCTGATTTGAAGGATATATAAAGGAGACATCTAACTTTGAGCAAGACTAATCCCCACACGCTTGTGTAGATAAAGAAGTCACAAATATCTTCGTCTCACTGTTTGTGATTCCTCGACAAACCGCTTGTGTAGTCTGGAAGGATTGTAGAGAGGTGATTGATTAATCTAGGATGCTCTTCGGGAATATAAGACCGGATTATCAATTGTTTCCTGTTCACCTTGATTTTATATCTTAAGACGGAACAAAACCTAGGGTTTATCTGTGGGAGACAGATTTATCCTTTGATAGACTTTTCTGTGTGAGAAAAATTTGTTTATTATCAAGTCTGTGATTTTGGGTTGCAGCAACTCTTGGTTGTGGGTAAGATCAGCTAAGAGAATCAAGTGCATAGTATCCTGCTGGGATCAGAGGCGTAGGAGTACAACTCTACCTTGGATCGTGGGAGACTGATTGGGGTTCAACTATAGTCCAGTCCGAAGTTAGCTTGGAATAGGTTAGTGTCTGTAGCGGCTTAATACAGTGTGTATTGAATCTGGACTAGGTCCCGGGGTTTTTCTGCATTTGCGGTTTCCTCGTTAACAAAATTTCTGGTGTCTGTGTTATTTCTTTCCCGCATTATGTTTTATTAATTGAAATAATACAAGTTGTGCATTCGTGATCATCAATTGGAAATCCAACCTTTGGTTGTTGATTGATATTGATTGATCCTTGGACATTGGTCTTTGTTACCGTCCAAGTATTCCTTATGTTTGATTAGGATTCGCTGATTTCTTTTAGCTTGAGTAATATGAAAAATAAGAGAGAGAGATATTAACTCCTTGAGATACTTTTATCTAGTTGATTCTCTAGCAAAGTATTTCGGAGTTAGTCCATACAGATTGCTAAGCTAAATATTGGGTGGTGTTGTTAGACCCCCGCTTTTTCAATTGGTATCAGAGCCTGCAAACACGTTTCAAGACCTCATCAGTCTGTGTTTGTAGCGATCTGACTCTATGGACAAGAGTGCTATCTCTGACAACGCAACATCAGTACATGACTACTCAGATAAGTTTCAAAAATCTGAAACCACTGAGAAAAAATCCTTCTCATCTCCTTCAACCGAATCTAAATCCAACTGGAGGAAATCTCTTGATGAACAGTTGGATGATCTCTCGGATGATAGTGATTCTGAAGAAGGATACATTCTTGATGAGGAAGTTTCTCAATACATCAAGTTGTTTAATCGTGAATTGAAGGAAACAAGGACAGCTGCTTACTTGAGAAAGTATATGAGTCCTCTCTGTCAAGAAAACAAAAAGTTGAGAAAACTCTTTAAAGGTTATGATGGTGGATACAAACTGTTCCAATCTACCATTCAAGATCATGAAGAAGAGGTTCGCTCAAAAAAATCTGAATGTGATAATATTCTTCGTAACCTCTGTATATTAAAAGAGAGGCTTGCCGAAAGTGAAGCAAGATGTGAATCTCAACAGAAGTGTTTCAATGACAAAGAACGCAGTCTTCTTATCAGAGAAAAATCCTTGGAAACCAAACTCACTGCTGCTCTTAATAAGGTAAAATCACTGGAAGAGAATCTAAATAGGTTCGGTTCTAGCTCTACAAAACTGTCTTCTAAGCCGGGAGCCTGTAAAGAACATCATGATAAACGTGGTCTGGGATATAAAGGAATAGACGCTCCTAACAGTGATAAGACTAAGTTTGTTAAAGGTGTTAATATTTCTCCATGTGAAGAACCTGTGTCATCTTATAAAAACAAGGATTCTATTTCTTCTAAATATTCTCAAAAGAGAACTATTGAACGTAGGCCTTTCAACTGCTATAATATTACTGCGGAAAAAAAGGACACTCTGAGCAAAGGTGTCTCCTTCGGATTAGGAATCAAAAACTTCACAACATTCTTACTTGGATGTCTAAAGAAGTTGTTAAACTTATATCACATATTGGAATCATTCCTATTCGGCCTCAATGGACATACTGTGATAAGGCTTTTCCTAATTATGTATTCAAACCGAACAATGCATACAATGATGGAAGGAAAAACAGAAAAAGTGTGACAGATGCTATAAATCAGTCTAGAAGGAGAAAAAGGAACAAGAGAAAGAAAAACGAGTCAAGTTCCCCTAATGTTCTCAAAAAGGACTGTGAATCCAAGACTTCCAATTCAGACTTCTTACATGTCAACAATCGAGTCTCTGATCTGAAGATTCACATAAACAGACTGAGACGGAATATCAAGAAAACATGGAATGCTGTTAACCTAGGTACTTCTAAATCTTCTCTTGATATTTCTTCTTCAACTAAACCAGGTAGTTTATTAAATACCGATGAAAAGGAAAAAGAAGAAGTGAATAATGATGAGCAAGATGCTCATCTTATTACAACTTGACATGCTCATGTTGCATCTCTTTTTTAAAAAAATTGTCTTGATTAAAAAGGGATGCTCATGGTTCTCAGGATTTTCATCTTGAGAAAGTTGTCAGGACTGTACTGCATTCGATGTTACTTTATTCCGTTTGCTTCTCAACATTTTTTTTTATTTCATTGGGATTATTTGGTCTATCATAGGCCCGTTTCTCTAGTACACACACCAACCCTCACGAACGTCTTGTTACCTAGGGTTTGATGGAATCCATTATATTTATAATGTGTTCCAGAGGTGCAAAGAGATTTTCTAAAAGTCTTTTTGGTGCACAATGTAGGAAAGCAACAAGGTTGATGATGTTGAGCTTTGTCCTATTGATATCTCATGCTTTCATGCTCTTGATCATGAAAAACGAAGACAAATTGCCAGTTCAAATTTCTTCACAACTGGTAGGAAATTTTCTTGGAGACTTTAAGGTCGTTCGCGAACAACTTGGTATCGCAACACGGAATCTAGACTACCTAAAAGACGAACTAAGGAAGGAAACTGAGGAACTCGTTCTTGTTAAATCCCTTGTTGCAGACAGGATTTATCTTTTCGTTTGATCTTGGTTCTAGTTATATGCCTAGTATGTCTTCTTTTTGGATTAGTTGGAAGAATAACTAGTGCTTTGAATAGCGATGATTGTGACTACACATAGCTATTTTTGTCTTTCATCTTCTTATGTTATTTTTTAGGTTTATTTTTTGTTAAATTCTAAAAATATTTGGAGGATGATGTTATTGCAGTATTGATATTTACGATTTTTTGATATTGCAATTTTTTTTATGGGATATGTATTGTTTGCGTCCGTGAACTTGAAGGTCCCATATTGCGGTCAGAAGTAAAGTCGTTCATGAATTAGTATTCGTATTGATGAAAGGACGAATGGACTTTTGACAAATACAAAAGCTATGCCTATGCAGTCATGTATTTGATGGAAAATAGGATAAAACCTTTTGTTTGACAAGGATAAAGTCTATTATATCGTTATGATGGAAAATAGAATAGATCCTTGTATGTTATCCACGGTATTGATCTTCATTGATCCATCTTGTTATGTTTTACCGTGAAGGCTCCATTGTGTGTCTTATGTTGAGCACCTTACAACTAAGTCGATTATTCTTATTTTCTTGTTGGTTGTTCCATAAAATGCTATATGTTGAGCATTAGGAACTAAATTAATCAACCAGTTTGGTTATTTAGTTTGTACTCCATAAGTTTTCTTTCTTATGTTGAGTACATGTACGGTTAAGGTTGTCATAGTCTATGATGAACTTAGTCGGGGTTCCATAAGTTCTCTTATGTTGAGCCCAAAATAATTAAATTGATTACTTCGGTGATTAGTTTGGTTGTTTGTAGTCCAATTAGATTAATTATGGGTTTTCTTGTAATTAGTCTAGTTGAGTTTTGATATATTCCACAAATTCTTGTGTTGAGTATATGAAAGGATAATCTATCATGTTCTATTGGTTAATGTAGTCATATATTCCGTAAGGTTTTCCTTATGTTGAGTACGTGAACGATTAAGTTAGTCATCTCTGTATGATTACCTTAGTCGTAGCTCCGTAAGTTTACTTATGTTGAGCACTTTCATTTAAATTGATCAATTTTGTGGTTTGATTTAGTTGTGTATTCCAATTGAATTAATCATGGGTTTACTTGTGATTAATTTGGTTGAGTTTTGGATATAGAAAATCATTTATATGGTTTTTGGTGTCCAAATTAAAAAATCCTTCCTTTCTTTCGAAATTAAGGTCGCTCTTGTTGTTCTTTCGGGAATGACATCAAATGGGGGAGAGTTCTTTTGAACTTGTGCTTGATGGTAATATCTTGCGGGGCGTGCGACTGTGAAATTTTACAAGGGTTATATTGTATCTTAAAACTCCTTGACGAATGCATTTAGCTTCGGCTTTATGATTGCATCTAAATTAAGTTGGTATGTATTTTTCTTTTAGTCTATGAAATGTCTCTTGTGGAAATTTGATTATGATCCCGTTCTTGTACCTTTGTCAATTTTATTGACAAAAAGGGGGAGAAATATTTTTGTTCACACTAAAAATACATATGGTTTTCGGATCATTGTGTAAGAGGGAGTGGTTTCCATGATCGAGATGGAGTATTGACTAAGGGGGAGTGATACATATCACCGTAGTATTATTGTTAAAGTCGCGATGCAATTGGACTTTGATGTTCATAATAATACTATGACACTGCATAATAATGATCGAGAATCTCGATTTCTCTCATTGTTATAGCTACGGATCTTCAACAACGGTGATGCTAAACTTACAACCTTTGGGATCATTGGAGTACTTGGAAGGACGAAGATTTCAGGGAACGTTGAAGATTAGACTATAGGAGCCACTAAAGTTTATCTTTTTTGTATTCCATATGTATTAATAGTTTTGTCACTAAAATTGACAAAGGGGGATATTTTTAGAGCATAGCTCGGTCAACCTCGCATGCGTTGCAATCTCAAGCATGTTTGTCAATGTTAGTGATCAAAACTATGAGTCTTGATTTCTATCCTACATAGCTAAGTCTTGGACTAGGATAGAAAAGTGTAGTTGAGCTCAAGGACTTCATTACGATTCATCATACAACGACGAAGATCTATACAAGGAACCGTGGAACTTCATCAACAAAAAGTTTTGTGGAGACTTGAACTTATCTATCACTCAAAAGTCTATCTATTTTATCTCCTACTTCTTATGAGACAAAAGTCGTATGCTATATAGACTAGATCATACAAATTTGATATTTCGAGCCGAGTATATCTCGCCTATCTATATCTCGAAATCATGTGTTGGTAAAGCGTTTCGCTTTGATCATGTTTGTCTTTACCTAGTGAAGAAAGTCATGAAAAGTTTCAATCACTTTGAGAATTGCTCTGACGTGAATCGGTCTGTGAATAACGGCTACATAGCATCCTCTGAGAATGTCTCAATGATTGAAATGAGAGCTTAGATTACATACCCATGTATTCCTTGAACCGAAGTTTTCGAACTTTGTTTATCAAAAGAAATCGGGAGGATTGTGGAATTGGCTTGCCAAGTACGTGAACTGTCGGAAGTTCTCGATCGAGAATTTCTGCTGGATTTTCCAAAACTCGTTTGTGTGCTAAGTCCGCGAACTGGCGGAAGTTCTCTTTCCGATGATTTCTGCTGAGTTTGGAAAACTTAACCGGTTTACTTAAGTCCGCGAACTTGTTTGTGAACTTAAGAGGTTAAAGATGTGCTCTGAACATGAAACTCAAATTACTGAGGAATGCTTTATGCAAAACGTGGCTATAAAGTTCATGAGCCGATTCAATCGAATCATCTTTGCTTCAATTTTGTCTTGTGTAGTTATATAAGATCTCATAGCAATTGAACAACTCTCTAACTAGTTCATTTGAGTCAATTGAACTAGTTATGGTGAAGAAGAACTAGGTTAATATGAAATGCTCATATGGTTAACCTTTTGGGTTGCTGTGTTGACCAACATACACGTACATGTTTGGGCATGGTTTTTGCAAACCCAGTAAACGTCTACCGAAGTGTGTGTGACAAGCTAAGTTTTCGATCTAACAGTTGAGAAATATTAGCTTGAATCTAAGTCAGGTTTTCATCTTACAGTGAATAAGGATTGCTTTGTAACTAAGGAAAAACCCTGATTTGAAGGCTATATAAAGGAGACATCTAGCTTTGAGCAAAACTAATGCCCACACGTCTGTGTGATACTAGTGCGCTCGCTAGAGTCGATTCTCCTTTAACCTTTGATTTTCTTCTCTAAAACCAGGTTAACGACTTAAAGACTTCATTGGGATTGTGAAGCCAGACCGATACTACTTTTATCGTAATTGTGTGATCTGATCTTGCATCTTCTATCGTACTAGTACAATCGATTGATTGGCTTAAGATCGTGAGAGTTCTCTGATAGGCAAGATAAAGAAGTCACAAACATCTTCGTCTCACTGTTTGTGATTCCTCGAAAAACTGCCTGTGTAGTCAGGAAGGATTGTAGAGAGGTGATTGATTAATCTAGGTTGTTCTTCGGGAATATAAGACCGGATTATCAATTGGTTCATGTTCACCTTGATTTTATATATTAATACGGAACAAAACCTAGGGTTTATCTGTGGGAGACAGATTTATCCTTTAATAGACTTTTTTATGTGAGACATATTTGTTTATTATCAAGTCTGCGAATTTGGGTTGCAGCAGCTCTTGGTTGTGGGTGAGATCAGCTAAGGGAATCAAGTGCGTAGTATCCTGCTGGGATCATAGGCGTAGGAGTACAACTCTACCTTGGATCGGTGGGAGACTGATTGGGGTTAAACTATCGTCCAGTCTGAAGTTAGCTTGGAGTAGGCTAGTGTCTGTAGTGGCTTAATACAGTGTGTATTGAATCTGGACTAGGTCCCGGGGTTTTTCTGCATTTGTGGTTTCCTCGTTAAAAAAATTTCTGATGTCTGTGTTATTTCTTTTCCGCATTATATTTTATATTATTGAAATAATACAGGTTGTGCGTTCGTGATCATCAATTGGAAATCCAACCTTTGGTTGTTGATTGATATTGATTGATCCTTGGACATTGGTCTTTGGTACCTTCCAAGTATTCCTTGTGTTTGATTAGGACTCGCTGATTTCTTTTAGCTTGAGTAATATGAAAAACAAGATAGAGATATTAACTCCTTGAGATACTTTTATCTAGATTGAGTCTAACTGTCTAGTTGATTCTCTAGCAAAGTATTTCGGAGTTAGTCCATACAGATTGCTAAGACAAATATTTGGTGGTGTTGTTAGACCCCCGATTTTTCACAACTCATAAACCAGGTGCAAACACACTACTTGTGTGCATCTAGCATCAACGAAGAACTCTTTGCAAACGCAAGACTGTGGTATATCGGTTTTCCCCTAACTTTCGCTTCTGTCTTCAGCCTTCCCATAAGTTTTATGCTAGATACGAATTGGCCATCTAATTCTTCTTTTATGGCATCACATTGCCACAAACATGCTGGTTCGTAACCAGACTTTGCATTACCACCAAGGTACATGCATTCGAGAGAGATAACTATAATCTTCCACCAACTGGATACAATGAAAACACCTTCAATCTATCACATAGACATGTTCTTCATCTAATTTTCCACTGCAAAGGCCATCAGCTTCTTTGAGTTCAGGAATTTTCGCAAAATTCACATTACCACATGTAATGTACTCGCTACTGATAACACTACGAAAATATGCATTCGAAATGCTTAATATTCATATACTTGTGAGAAACATGGACTTTAACACCTGACTTGCACCATAGAAGTCAGCATACTCCATAGTTTTGCCATGCCATCACTTGAAAACCCGATTTTCAATGATTCTTGCGCGTTCGTGTAACACTTTGGGATGGAATTTGAACCTTTGTCATATACTTTCATGGCTTGTTGCTACTTAAAGATTCAAGTTCATTCCAATTGATCTTTCCAAAAAGACCAACTTCTTCTAGTCTCCATAAAAGTGAAACCCAAACAATTCTTCACCGAATTCGACAAACAAATGACAATAACTTGAGTAAAATAGAGAAAAATCAGCAAATTGTGTCCCCTAACACAACTCTGATACCGACTGTCACACGCCCATTTAATCGCCTAAAATTTTCATGGGACATGACCGGCAATGATTGTGGTTCAGTGAATCATCTTCACCCACAATCACTCAGCCTTGCACACTTGCATGAAAGTATGCATATGCCTTCACTCATAAGGCTCTACGCAATGGAAGTCTTCATCTTCTTTCTCTCTAACTCTTCATGCCCCCATAAGCATAAGAGGTTCTTCCATGCATCAATCCAATTGACAAACTCACAATATCAGAAACATAATGAACACAAAGAACTAACACAATAAACCCATTTCATTGCATTAAGGAAGATTATACAAAACAATCCATCACATGGACCAAACAGGGTGAATAACTCTCTCTACATTAGTGGTTCTTATCTCAAAATGAACAACACCAATATTATTGATCCTTCTGTGCAACCGCTTGCACATCCTACAGACATCCACATGTCCACAGGTAGTTTCTATAACCGCATAAAGTGTGTATAACTGACTAGCTAAATCACGCCACACCTGTCCCAAATGGTTGTAGACACTCTAATATGGTTATAAATTCAATTTATAACCGTTCCACCTTGTCTCACTTCATTGGCATGCTCGCAAAGCCAATAACCAACAGTTGAGCTATAATGTGCAACTTTTACGACAACTTTATGCACCACTGCATATGGTCCTGATCTGAACTTTCTAAGACGCCTTAGTTAATCCAAACTCATGCCAACATGACTTACAATTGATGCCAATACGTGCCATATGCTTATATGTGTTATTCTTGCTTCACTTAGCCAATTTGCTTGATAATAGGAATGCACACTCTCGCATTACTAGCTAGTTTGCATTATTCAAGCTTTGGTCAGCCTTGAACTAATACATAGACCAAGCCTTGGACGATTCTACCTTCTTGCATTATCCTTGATTTTGGGCCAACTCAATTCCACGGACATGCTAACGTGCCAACATGCCAACATCGCATGTTACATGTTGCACCTTGCAACTTTTGCGTTGTCTTGCCTTTATCTCAATGAAGCTTCATTGTGTCGGCCAACAAGCTTCATTACTTAGACAAATGTATTTACAATGTAGTGCTACCATTGCACTTCATTGGCCCTGCGGGGTTATGCCATTCTTAGCACTTGACAGTCTACACAGCGTCGTGTCATCCTTGCTGCACACTGACTTGGCCTGTAACTCTGTAAACCGTAATCATTATGCGCCACTTGCATGACCGTAACATCCTGCCACCACAGGTTAATTCACATTTTAATAGTGTTGCTCTCATTTCACACGTATACTTCTCCTTTTGAACACTTGATACTCCACCATCCTAACTAAGTTAATTAACATTTTGCAAAAATATTTTGGAAATGAAATTATTTCCACCTATATCATCAATCTTCCAAATTATTTGTTTAATGGGTCCGGATCATGGGATGTTTAGTTTTGACACACACTTCAAACACAACTTCTAAACCGTTTGTTTGATTTTATCCGACGATATTCACGTCTTGTGCCGTGGCATCTGCTTCAGTTCAAAGACTTTATACGGCTCAAGCCAAGCCAACATTTTAATTTGATACAGGTTTTAAATAATTTTCTTATCCACGTTTTCTCAAGGAAATTCTTTTGACTATCATAAGGAAATATCCTTCATCTTCTCATCTCTATGGTTTGCAAAAGTTTCTAGGTTGCATTTTACCAGTGAGCGCGGTACTGCTCCTGGAAAATATTATTCGTTCTTTTGATTATAACTGAACTAATTTTCCTTGTTTGGTTACTTTGGTACATGTATTGAAGATTATGCTTCAAAAAAAATTGTTTAAGATTAATCAATACTCAGCAACTGTTACAGTAATCACAAGGGGTTAATTATCAAAATAAAAATAAAAATAAATAAATCGCAAGGGTTCCAATTTTATATCTATTTTAGTTTTCTATGTGTGTTTTTCAATTGATTGTCATAAGTTGTGCTTTAATCGATGTTGCCGGATCAGTGTGATTTATGTACCGCTACTACTTCCCTTGATGAAACAATTGATGACATTATAATTCACCGTCCATTAGTTTATCACAGGTTTGGTCTCTACTGTAATTTTGATAGTTTGTTAAATAGTTGAAATTCGTTATTTTTATGAGACCCCATGATTTGTTTTTATGCTTATTAGTCTCGGTTCATGTAACATAGATGGAAGGTACCTAATCACAATTTTTAAAATTCCAAATTCACAAAGCTTAGTGTGAGAATCAAGCAATCAAAGAAATAAAAACCATGTATAGATCAAAATGAAAACCCAAGTTTTCACGAAAATCAGATTGAGAACAAATACCAAAATGTATGTGTGATTATAAAATAAAAATCTTTCACTTCAGTTTATTGTACTTTTTCGTTCAGAAGCCTAAATTTTGTTGAACCCTAATGAACAAACCCGAGCCTAAAAAAAGTATCAACCGGAAATCCTTTTCCTTCACTTGAACCCTAAATCTATCAATTCAGCCGCCGCATCCATCACCCCATACTCCAACATCCACCGCCAACCAACATCACTAAATCATCACAACTTCTTTCATATCATAAATAAGTACCTTTTGATGAAAGGAGTAATTTCGATTTGATGTTGATAAAAAAAAGAAGAAGAAATAATTATATATAACATATATATAAATTAATTAAAATCATTAAAGTAAATCAAAAGGGAAAGTTTTGATTTACCGAATAAACTTACTAAAATTATTTACACAACTTTTCCACAGATTTCTCCCCGTACACCTGGAGATTACCAGGCACCAGCTGCAGCCCAAAGTACTGACGCATCATCAGCCTTGCAGACTGTTCTTCTAGTTGTTTTTTGTTTAGGTGGGTTAGCCATTCTCGTATGATCGATCTTCACGATAGTCATTTGCTACCGACACTTCAGAGACAGAGCACGGGCCAGAGCACTAGACGCAGCACGTGGAGAAGTCGACCACATACAGCTCCAGGTTCTACCATCTGGTACGACCCCACACAGGCGGGAGGCGATAGTCGTGCATCCGCCGGGAGGTGGTGCCAGCTTGGTTACTCGGAGTTAGGGTTTTTTGTTTATCCTTATGTGAATCAATACACAATATATAAAAAACTTTTTTATGAAGCATGCAAAAACATTTGGAAAATCTATCAAATATATCTGATTTTTATTATTGAAACCACATTAGCATTTTTTTGGGGAATGCTAGGTTCTCAAAATTTAAGGCATTTTTTTATTCCGAAGGATTTACCGATACAATTAAACCATTACGTTACAAATAACTTGTTAACCTAAAGAATTTTTGTTAAAAGGAAATCATCTTAGAATTTAATATGCTCTATAAATCACTTCCTTGTGAGGACTTACAAGATCGTCAACCCTATTTGACCGGTCAAGAGACGATTTAGCCGCTAACAACTTAGTTAATTAAACATGTATAATAATTAATAAAAATTAAGTGAAGAATAATATGGTCGTGAAATTGTTGGCATTGGATTTATCTCGAAAAGTTACGCGAAATGGACTACCTGAGCGTGTAGTTTGGATATTGAACAAAGACGAATCATCCATTTTGTATACAAAGGCTAAAATAATCATTTTGAAAGTAAACGTTTTCAAGGCAGCCAAGATATCTACTCTGTGCACCCGACTGCTAATATATGTTTCTGATGGGATCAACAATCTCAGTTTGGTTTAATCCCAAACCAAATCGAGAGAAAATTATTTTGTCTTTTCCTTATTTATTTTCTTTCTTTCTTTCTCTCCTTTCTTTCTCTGGCGAAATCAATTCAAAAAAATTGATCTTGTTTCGAGGGTGATTCATTGTAGAATCAGTAATTGATGAGGGAGAATGTGACGGTGATGAATCGGTAATTGATGAATTCAGGGAAAATGTTTTCAATTTTTACTTCAACATAGCTTTTTTGATTATACATAAAACAAGAAGAAGGAAAATCTAATTATTGAAATCAAACATTACAATTTGAAAGCGATGGGAAACAAACTATTCCTCATATATCAAAGAAAATTTACGATTTTTTAAACTATTGCTTAATTTGTTGTGATGAACTTTTTAATAATTTCCAAAATAGCCATGGCTTTTGGATAACTCACTATAATTCTGTCACAAGAGTTTACCTACTAAATTAAATAGCAGGTCTACAATTGCTTTACCTTCTCCATTTTCATATGTAAGATTTGGATCTGAATTGAGCTTCAAATGCAGTTACGCAGAGTTGAGCAAATAGCCATGGCTTTTGTTCTAATATATACCACCATAAGTTAATGCAATATCAAATAACAAGAAAGATTTTTTTTGCGTTATATGCGATATCATATGTATCACATGTATAATATATATAAATCACGTGTATATATATACAGTAGAAACTCCATTAATTATTACTTGATTATTTGATAAGCTCTCTTAAATAATATTTTGCCGCTCCCAATCGGGGATAACATGCCAAATCAACAATTCGCTAAAATTATAACATAAAAAATTTCTTATTAGATATGTACATTTGAAATATAAATTAATAATTCATTGTATATATTCAATGTTTTATGAAGATCTCTTGAAAAATGATTGAATTGTCTTCTGTTTTTGTTAAAATCAATATCACATTGAATTTCATCTCTAATTTTTCTTTGTGTTTTGTTATCTTGTGCATGGATGCACAAATCCAAATCTAATCATTGGATTGAAAAATGATCGAAAGAATTTGTAGTGTTGTTTTCTCATAGCACAATAAGAAATTATTCAATGTGATTGTCGCTTTAAAAACCTTGTTTCGTGAAAGGGGATCTACTTTTAAACTTCCATCCTCTTCTTTACCATCTTTATCAGTTCCCAAAACGATCTCAATTATTTCTTCATCAGTCAACAATTGCATAACTTCATTTTCTTCTGGATATTAAGGAATCTGTTAGAGCATAGCTCGGTCAACCTCGCATGCGTTGCTATCTCAAGCATGTTTGTCAATGTTAGTGATCAGAACTATGAGTCTTGATTTCTAGCCTACATAGCTAAGTCTCGGACTAGGATAGGAAAAGTGTAGTTAAGCTCAAGGACTTCATGGCGATTCAACGACAACGACGAATATCTATACAAGGAACCGTGGAACTTCATCAACAAAAAGGTATGTGGAGACTTGAACTTATCTATCACTCAAAAGTCTATCTATTCTATCTCCTACTTCTTATGAGACAAAAGTCGTATGCCATATAGACTAGATCATACACACTTGACATTTCTAGCTGAGCATTCATTGCTTATCTTTTATGTCGAAATCGTGTGTTGGTAAAGCGTTTCGCTTTGATCAGGTTTATCTTCACCTAGTGACGAAAGTTATGAAAGTTTCAATCACTTTGAGAATTGCTCTGACGTGAATCAGTCTGCGAATAACGACTACATAACGTCCTCTGAGAATGTCTCAATGATTGAAAGGTGAGTTTATATTACATAACCATGTATTCCTTGAACCGAAGGATTGTAGAATTGGCTTGCCAACTCCGCGAACTGTCGGAAGTTCTCGACCGATAATTTCTGCTGGAATTTCCAAAACTCGTTTGTGTGCGAAGTCCCCGAACCCATTCCGCGAACTGGCGGAAGTTTTCGAAATGAGAATTTCTGCTGAGTTTGGAAAACTCAACCGATCAACTTAAGTCCGCGAACTTGTTTGTGAACTTAAGAGGTTATGATCTAAAGATGTGCTCTGAACATGAAACACTAAATTACTAAGGAATGCTTTATGGAAACCGTGGCTATAATGTTCATGAGACGATTCAATCGAATCGAATCATCTTTGTTTCAATTGTGTCTTGTGTAGTTACATAAGATATCATAGAAATTGAACAACTCTCTAACTAGTTCATTTGAGTCAATTGAACTAGTTATGGTGAAGAAGAATAAGGTTAATATGAAATGCTCATATGGTTAACCTTTTGGGTTACTATGTTGAACCAACATACACGAACACGTTTGGGCATGGGTTTCGCAAACCCAGTAAGCATCTACCCAAGTGTGTGTGACAATCTAAGTTTTCGATCTAACAGTTGAGAAATATTAGCTTGAATCTAAATCAGGTTTTCATCTAACGGTGAATATGAATTTCTTTGTAACTAAGGCAAAACCCTGATTTGAAGGATATATAAAGGAGACATCTAGCATTGTGCAAAACTAATCCCCAAACGTCTGTGTGAAACTAGTGCGCTCGCTAGAGTCGATTCTCCTTTAACCTTTGATTTTCTTCTCTAAAATCAGGTTAACGACTTAAAGACTTCATTGGGATTGTGAAGCCAGACCGATACTACTTTATCGTAGTTGTGTGATCTGATCTTGCATCTTCTATCGTATGAGTACAATCGATTGATTGGCTTGAAATCGTGAGAGTTCTCCGATAGGAAAGATAAAGAAGTCACAAATATTTTCTTCTCGCTGTTTGTGATTCCTCGACAATCCGCTTGTGTAGTCAGGAAGGATTATAGAGAGGTGATTGATTAATCTAGGCTGTTCTTCGGGAATATAAGACCGGATTATCAATTGGTTCCTGTTCACCTTGATTTTATATCTTTAGACGGAACAAAAACTAGGGTTTATCTGTGGGAGACAGATTTATCCTTTGATAGACTTTTCTGTGTGAGACAGATCTGTTTATTATCAAGTTTGTGATTTTGGGTTGCAGCAACTCTTGGTTGTGGGTGAGATCAGCTAAGGGAATCAAGTGCGCAGTATCCTGCTGGGATCAGAGGCGTAGGAGTACAACTGTACCTTGTATCAGTGGTAGATTGATAGGGGTTCAACTATAGTCCAGTCTGAAGTTAGTTTGTCGTAGGCTAGTGTCTGTAGCGGCTTAATACAGTGTGTATTCAATCTGGACTAGGTCCCGGGGTTTTTCTGCATTTGCGGTCTACGCATTATATTTTATATAATTGAAATAATACAGGTTGTGCGTTAAGATCATCAACTTCTCTAATCCAACTTTTGGTTGTTGATTGTAGTTGATTCGCCCTCTCTTTGGATTTACTTAATTCAGTTTTTATAACATTCCCACTTCGAATTTTAGGTCTGCCGTCCTAAAATCTAAAGTGTGGCACACTCATGGACCACTTTACACACTCAAACCGTCAACAAATGCAGATCGGGCTATCGTATGGAGCACGTTGATAACAATTCAATAAATAAATGAATTTATTTAAATTAAGTTGATAAGAAAAGTTATAAATTAAAATGAATCTTTTAGAAATATAAATAATCCTCGGCTCGCAGGTCGGCCTCCAAAATAAATGCGAAGAATACATTTAATGGAAAAAAAAGTATTGTGTTACAAGAAATCTATAAAACATTTAGCTAATTATACACCTTAATAATGATGAAGTAGCTTTTCGGAATCAGAAGTGTAATCTACAAGCTAGATTGATCCATAGTCACGGTCACCTGAAAAAATAGTAAGTTGGATCAGATCCCAACTAAAAATAGGTTTTCGTACCTTTATAACCTCGATAGATTAATCCAATAGTTTAGGAACATATTCCAAAGAAAAGAAAACAAAAGACAAACGTAAGGTAGGCGATTTAAATAAATATTTTTGAATCAACAGTAAAAATGAATTAGTGAAAACAATCTTTGGCATCTGCAAACCAGGGTATTCAAAAGTAAAAGAAACCCCAATAGACACTAACATTTCTCATGAGAACTACCCCCACTCTGGCTAACATATTTTCGCACTGATCTCTTCACTAGTTAGTTCTAGATGTTCCGTTATCACCCGTGGGCAATTAACTGATAGTAACCTGCATCCAGCACGCCGTACTTTCGGTCCACTTAATTAACAAACAATGCGTTAAATTAATAAGTGTTCGCATCGACACCCCCATTCCAATAGTATTATGGAATATCATGGGACCCTTAGGTCATCGCAACTTTAAATCATGGAGGTCGAGCCAACCACGGCATCAAACTACACATAGCCATTTATCCTCGCAGGGCAGTGAAAGAACATCCATATACACCACTATTGCCAGTCTAATTATGGCATGTTCACGGATAAACACAACCAACTCTTTTGGCTCCTCACGAGCCAGAACTAAAATTCATGTCAGCAAACGTCCCTAAAATATCAACTACTACTAAGGAGTAAGACTAGGCCCTACCCTTCGTGATACGAATTCAGCACGCACCAAACAATAGACTAACCTAATTAAGAATTCAGTCTCTAGTTAGACTTCATACAGGTAGGCACATCTTACAAAAATTAAATGGATATACATGTATTCGACCCACCCATGCATACTGCAGTTCATCATATGGCTCTGTATTGATGAAATATGCGAAATATTAAAAGTTCAGCTGAGAGGCCTTGATGATTGTATATTTATAGAGGCAGTACACTCAGTCTGAGATTATCGTGGCATGAGTTTCCATGTTTAAATTTTGAAATATAAACTTCACATACTCGTCTGATTGCTGGATCAGAAATATGCGAAATTACGATTTACGATTTTATCCTTCGTTAAATATGTACCATCAACAACCTCCAAAAATTAAAATATCCGAAAATCATTAATGTATCAAAAATCAGTTTAGCAGTAGTCCATTTAACATCAGACGATTTTCCATTTATTGCATTAATGACATTACTACATTTTCCTTCAAGATAAATTGTTAATTTTCCTATATCTCTGGCCCACATAACAGCTTCCAGTAGAGCTTTTACCTCGGCCTACTCCGGGTCTACAACATTTACCGATCCACCTCATAGTTCATTTTTGTCCCGTATAATAGTTCAACAGATTATTCCATACCCATAACTTCCTGAACTTTCTATATAAGATGCATCAAAATCTAGTTTCTCCACAGCATGTTCAGAGGTAGTCCAAATGTTAGTATTTACAGCTATAGTGTACTACTGTGCGCGACTAAGTTACTTGCTTCCTATAGACCCATTTCAGATGAGCCAGTGGCAGTCAAACCAGATTCATTCACCTGCACATTATCAGAGTTTTTAACAAAAATTTCCAAATATACCAAGTAGTGAAACTAACCACCATAAAAGCATTCTTGTCAATTTGAACATGTGCAGTATTATAACTAAACCGATTGCACAGCCAGTAATGAAACCAAACTTTTTTAGAGTGCGATGAAGGCTAGTGTTAATACCAGCATATATCCTCTCCATAACTTTTCATTCCATAAAAAGGTGATGCACAGATTCAGAATACTTACCACATAAACCACACATAACATTTTGGTGTTGTGTAAATCTATCCCACAAGGTTTTGGGGGAATAGAGTTATGCATACATTTTCACGTAAAATGTTGAATTCTAGATGGTGATTCACACTTCCAGAAGAGATTTCAAGCTATGGTGAGATTACTTTTAGTTGGGTTTTTTAGAAGATAATCATCAAGGATCAGTCTATAGGAATCAAAGCCCTAATAAGTATAGGGGTTTATTATACAGTAATAAGTTTCCGATTAAACACCCTTAATTTGACTTCTTAACTCGTTTTAGTTTATATTCGGTGAAAATCGCTCAATTCAGCCAAGTTACATAAGAAGAATTGCTAGTAGCGAGTACTCATAAGTAACTCGGGCGAGAAAGAAAAGATTAACTACTTTGTTTTTTTTTTTTGTTTTTGAAAGAGAAAAGAAAGTAATATTTACAGCAGTGGTCCTGGAGACCCCAAACGCCCCCAAAAAAAAGAATTACATGTTAACAAAAGTTTCCCAGTGTAGTAGGATTTGATTTATCGAAGTTCCTTTGAAATCTTCATTTTGAGAGCACTATAAGCAAATATAACAGTGAGAGTTAACATTGAATTAAAGATTGGAAGCTCATTCACTAATTTGCCTGGTTTAATTGGGGGCCCAAAAAAATAATTAGGGGCCCTGCACTACGGGACAAAAAAGGGTCATGAAATAGTAAATATGGGTTATCCCTTATCCCCTATTTTTTGAAATGGCTAATTTATCCCCAAATGATTAGTGTTAATGATTAGTTAATTTAAGTTAATTAATTAGTTTAAGTTAAAATCTGATTTAAGAGTTAAAATTTGGGGGGAAAAAGGTGGTGTTTTTGTGTGTGTGTGTGTTGAGAAGAAGAAGAGGAGTTTTGTGGGAAAAGTTTGGGTTTTTAGAAATGATGATGTTGGTGAAGCTAACAACAAACAAGATTGTGTTGATGGTGAGATGATCACAAATAATCCGATGGATTGGGTGTTTGATGAGAAGATGTTAATGGAGGAAGCCATGAATAATGGTGGAGATGAAGATCCCATTGTTCAAAATGAGTGAACCAACCCTCAAGATGAAGAACCCGCACCTCAAAACAACTAGGTAAACCTCATATACTTTTGGTGTGTTTGTTGCTCCAAGTGGTCGAATCATCCACAATATGGAAGTACTCAGTGTAAGGGTCGTCATAGTCGGGGTGTGTACACCAAACGACCCTATCGGGTCGTCAGTTTATTTACACTACCCATAACGACTGAAACCTGTAACTTTTGCAGGTTATGAAAAATCGTTATGGTAGTGTCATATAGAGTGACGACCCTTTTAGTTGGTCAGATAGAGTCGTCATGTGTTTTGGTTAACAAAGGAACGACTCTAAAACCAAAACTCCCTGTAAAATCTAACACTTAGGGTCGTTATATGTTTAGTCATATGCCATTACGATTCTGCATGGACATTGCAAATATTATGAAGGGTCGTTAGGTAGTGTAGTAATATTATGTAACGACTCTTGATATGGATTTTCATAATTTTTGATTTCATAGAATCATTTCATCGAATCGTAAAAGGCATACATCTTGCATAGCGTTGCATTGAAGGAAATGAAATACAATAGATAATAACGGTGCACTTAAACACTTAAGCATAAATGTTGTAGTTATACCTAGTGCCTTCCAAGATAAAATAGCAATCGTCGAACTCAAACTTTTTCCTACGCAGCTCTTCATAATAGCCATACGCCTTCTCCAACTGAAAACGCAAACATACTTAGTTAGTATTGATCAAGATACAATGGATAAGTTTTACCTCTTGTTAAAATACTTACTATTATAACACCCTCCATATCGGGTAAGGCTTCCCTAACGGCCTTCAATTCTCTTTTGAGAACTTAACACTTGAAGAATAGCTCGTCGAACCGTTCCTTGACGTTTTTCAAAGACCTTGAGTTGCAATTTCCGTCTAACGCCACAAAAACGATGAATACACGGTTCCACCATGCATACGATTTTTCATCAATGTCTTTTCCTAGATCTTCAAAGTGGTTTTTGACTTTTTTCCAAGCTCTCACAATGGCACAATTCTCTTCCGATGTGTAGGGTGTTGTCATGGTGTTTCTTCTTCTTTTTGCTCTTGGATGATAAATGAATGAGAATGATTGTCAAGGTTGGGAACTATGGTTTGGGTGAACAAGGGGTGAGATATGGGTTTGTATTTATACAGATTAATGGCCCAACAATCAGTTTTTTGAATTTTTAACCGTTGCCTGACTCAACCACATTTGGTGAATTCAAAATTCACATTAACTGCTATAAGGGTGGTTGATGTATATATTAATAAGGTGACGACTCTTGATGATCTAACGAGTCGTCTCTTTGTTCTGTTTAATGATTGAAGACTCTTCTCTCAAACAATTTCAGTGTGAAATGACAGTTAGAGTCGTTAACATGTATTTCTCCAAAAATGATGACTCATCCCGGTAATTTCAAACAATGTATAGAGTTGTCACTTTTGTTTTACAGACCATAACGACCCTTTATGAACTATAGTTACTGAACCAATATTTGAAGTCATACATTTTATTGAATCCGAAAAAAACATACATGTAGTTGAAATAGAATAGAAGGAAAACACATAAAATTGTTCACTACATCTCACTAGAAATCGATTTTAATCATATTGGTCGAATCTCCACTCACTTTCCCTCAAGAGAGTATAGCAATCCTCGTCCAAAAATCATGGCCATACTTGAATTCGTATTGGCTGCGACCCAAAGAGTACTGCAATTTTTTTTTATTTATAAGTTAGTGTTTTTAAATAAAAATAACGGAAGAAATTTAATTTAATGAACGGCCAATTGATTGACCAACTTACTCTATTCATTCGGGGTTCGTTGGGATAAGCGTGAGCCCGAGCCTTCAATTCGTCTCTCAGCAATACGCAGTCATTGTATATATATTCATACCTTTCCCTAATTTGTTGGAGCGTCCTTCTATTACGATTTCCGTTTAGTGCTTTAAAGATCGTAGATACACGTTTCCACCAAGCATTGGATGTTTGATCTATGCTACTAGGGGCCCACTTCTCCTTTTCAAAGTCGTGCTTCGTGAGCGTGATGTGTGCTCTAAAAATAGCTACATCTTCTTGATTGTTGAATTGAGTTGGAGCCATTTTTGGTGTTTGAAAGTGATGAGTTGATTATTTGGGAAAATTGATAGTGATGGGTGATTAAACTTCAAAGGAATAGGTTTCCATTTATAGGAAAAAAACCTAACGACTACTTTTTAAAAAAAAAAAAACCGTTACTTCTGCAATAACTGCTCCTACTAGTCAAAGTTACCTTTGAATTTCAAAATCCGCAATAAATTCGTTTAGAGTCGTCAAGATACATATATAAATGTTGACGACTCTATACATACCTGACTCTGTTGTATATATATGACATAACGACCCTTTGAGAAAACTGAACAAAAAGGTTGTGTGTTTTTACGTGAAGGGTCGTTAGTTTGTTTACAGAGTCGTCATACAGTACCAAAAGAGTCGTTCGTCCTCTATAACAACCCTGACGACAGTAGCTCTGTTATACAGACCTGATTTGGTCGTCAATCTGCAAAAAAAAATAAGTGACGAGCCCAGTAATTGGTAGAATTCCTAGAAGAGTCGTCAATTTGCAAGTTCCCTTTATAATTTTGGTTTTGTATACTGTTGTAGTTGGTGGTGCATCCAAGCTCTCAACCAGAACCGGTTTCTACGATCGGGCCGGATACCTCGCAACACTATATTACTGATTTGGTACGTTTCCCTCGACCGTTTAGTTATAGTTGATTTTTAATTGTTTAATTAGTGATCTAATGGATGTGTGTTATCTTATATGAATGTAGACATGGAAAGACAAAGCTGAGTCCAAGGAATGGCTTATCTCAAAGGCCAAAGAGAAGATGTGCGTGGTTGTTCAAAGCAAACACGTCGATTCCGGTAGGATGGAGATGGTATGCGAGAGAGCGTGGAAAAAGGGAGAAAGTCATAGAGGTAAGAATTACAAATATGAGAAGAAGACGACTAGGATGTACAAAACTGCTTCGAAGAAGTGTGGATGCCCTTTCAGTATTTATTTCAAAAGGAACCACGAAACCAATCGTTGGTTTTTGTATTGTATTCCGGACGGTCGTCGCAACCATCCTCCGCCTAAAAGTATGTATGGACATCATGCATATGCCCGGTTGAAGCCACATCAAATGGAGAAGGTTCGACAAATGAAGGGATTTAGGCCTCTTAAGATCCTAAACGCAATAAGGGCGGAAGACAAGGATAACTTGTCTACTATTTCCACAATCTACGCTGCCAAAGCAACGATCAAGAGAACCGAATGTGATGGTCGGTTAATTGAGTGGTTAGCAGAAAAACTGAACTACGCCATGCAAACAAGAACTGGTCTGGGATACACAGTTACTCATATTTTTCTTGCGCACCCAAGAATGGTGGATTTGGCTCAGTGTTTTTAGCAGGTTCTATTCATAGATGCCAGCTACAAGACAAACAAGTATAACATGCCCATGTTGAACGTGGTCAGTCATACTTCGGATAAACAATCATTCACCGTGGCATGGTGCTTTATGGAGAAAGAAGAGATAGAGGATTATGTTTGGGCGTTTGAGCAGGTGAGGTTGAATTATCGTGGAAAAGCGACACCCCGGGTTATATTTACCGATATGGATTTTGCAGTTATGACTGCTGTCCATCAGGTTTTTCCTGAAGCTCAACATTTTCTTTGTACGTGGCACATCCAAACCAATCTTTACTCAAATTTCAGGAATCAAATACAAAAGATCCATACTAATAAGGGTAATCAACGTTCGAAAGAGGAGGACGAGCGTCTAAGTCAACTTTCCAAAAAGGAGCGAGCGGAAGAGAAAAAAAAAGAAAAAGAAAAATACGATGAAGAGGGGGATCTATGGAAAGATTTTTGCAAAGATTGGGACCACTTGTCTCATTCGAAGACCGAGGTGAAGTATTATGCTAACTTGCAGAAGCTTATTGATGTTTGGAGTACGAATCATAAGAAGGTTGTCGAGTATTGCCTGAATACAGGGTTGCATCCTTGGAAGGAGAAGTTTGTTTATGCATGAACCAATAGATACAAGCACTTCAAGAATGAGTCCACAAGTATTGCAGAGCAGTCTCATGGACGTTTGAAAAAAATTCTGGAAGAGAATAATGGTGGGGTAGTTACTGTACAAGAATCTATTCACGAGCACGCAGAGAATGATCTAAGGAAAATAGAGGAGCAGATGGAGAAAAGTAAAGACCGTTTTCTGATGCCATACCTTAAAGACAAAGATTTGTTACGGGGGGTAGCACACAAAGTATCATGGTGGGAAATAAACCATATGATGGAAGAACTTCTAAAGTTTAGAGCAAATATGGCCGCCGGAAAGGTGATGAAGTGTTATTGTACAACTGAGACATGGCTCAGCCTCCCGTGTAAACATAAACTTGGTGGGTACAAATATATCATTCTTCTCACAGACATCGATCCGTTCTGGAAGCAACTTTCATTCGACCCAAATCCCACAGGAGATGCTGAGCAAGAATTCGCAGACTTGGAGATTGGTAAGTACATCAACGAAAAATGTCGGAAAATGAAGTGTGTAGGAAGATAAATATTGGTTTCTAACTTGTGGCCGGCGGCGCGTAAGAGATTAGGTACAGAAAAAGAACCAATAAAACAAAAACCCCCAGGGCGTCCATCAACTAAAATGTCATTTAAAGAAACTGTGAACGAAGACAACAGTTGCACAAGAGACCCGTGTCGCCATGAGTAAGTCCAAGCGGAATACAATAAGTATGAGAAGTCTTTCACTACCAATAAAAGAGGTAGGACAAAAAAACAAGTTATTACCCAAAGTCATATACATGACAAAGAAAAGGAGGATATGGAGGTTGTTGAGTATACGGTCGGTACCCAGCAAAGCCAAACAAGCGGGATGGTGACGATAATAGGAATAAAGGGTAATCCACATACCCCTAGAGATACCCAAGGAAGACCACATCGTGTTGCTTATACTTTGTACAAAGAGTATACCGATCAACTTCCTTATGTCATTTTGGATTACCTTATATCCACTGACGACGTTGACGGTGATGGCAATTGTGGTTACCATGTTGCAACGGAACAGTTAGGGCATTTCGATGAAACGGACAAACTAAAACTCACGCAAATCGAATTTTGCAGAAAGAAAATGGCCGCCAAACTTATTGAGGACAAGCAACTCTATCTAACAATGTTAATGGAGAGAGATCCAAAAGAAAGAGAAATTAAGTTCAAGGAGTTGGTTTCCAACGTGAAATGGCGAAAGGGGTCGAAGACGGACGGCTATAAGTTTTGGATGCAAATGCCTTTTGGTGCACAACTATTAGCAGACACATTCACTTGTGTTGTTCATGTATTCAGCAAAGGGTTCCCCGGAGGCTCTTGTACGTATGTACCCTCGAGAACTAGGTATGATCCGCCGCTAAGGAAGAGAAGAATTGTAATGGCACATGTCAACATGAACCATTACATAGGCTTGAAGATAACTGAGGACTGTCCTTTGTCGCGGGTGTGCTATGGCCACTGGGGAGAGTTCACCAAGAAATGGACAAACCAGTACGAGTACGACATGAACTTGTGGAAAGCTTTGGAGGGACCGATGCCGGATTTCGTTGATATGGGTGATGAAATGAAAGAATGAAGTAGTATTTAATGGTTTGAACATGTTTATTTTGAGCTTTGTATTCTGAATATGGTTGAATCTAGAACATGTACGTTTATATTTTCAAGAATGTGTAGTGAATACAATGTGATACACTGCTCTGTTTTATTATTAACAGAAATGGTCGTTACTATTTAATAGCAAACCTGTAACGACCTTACCTGCCAATATAGTTTGAGTTAGAGTCGTTTGCTTTAAGAGGCATATAACGTCACGACTCTGAAGGTCCAAAATGACATGTCTCCTTCATGTTTTAGACATCTAGGGTCGTTATGTTTTTAATCATAAACCATGACGACACTAGAGCTGTGTTCTTGGCTCCCTCCTGCATGTTTTAGACATCAAGGGTCGTTACGTGTTTAAGCATAATATCTAACGACTCAAGAGTTGTATTCTTGTCTGTTTCCTACATGTTTTAGACATCAAGGGTCGTTATGTGTTTAAGCATAATATCTAACGACGCAAGAGCTGTATTCTTGGTTGTTTCCTGCATGTTTTAGACATCAAGGGTCGTTATGTGTATAAGCATAATATTTAATGACGCAAGAGCTGTATCCTGATTTTTTTCCAACATAGGGTCGTCATAAAGCTACAACAGAGAGGTAACGACTATAATCAACTTAGGGCAACCTAAAAATAACGACCCTAACATATAACGTAACGACTCAGACAATTTTTGGGCAGAGAGACTGTTCGTATAGATGCTTGGGTCGTTATATACATACAAGGGTCGTCTACATATTCATCGAATGAACAAAAATTTGCAGTACCAGATATAGGGTCGTTAATGGAACATGGTAAGAGTAACGAATTTTCATAAATTAAACATGCATGAAAAGAGTCGTTCCAATATAAGAGATTACAGGTTGACGACCCTAACACTGAAGATGAAAAAACTGATTCCAAAACTCAATCCAACAATCAAAACATAGCCAAATAATCGAAACAAAGGTGGGTTTTAGTTCACTTACTTTCTAATCGGCGCCATTTCTTCTACTTCTTCCCGGCTGGTTGATATGAACTTGGTTTTGAGATTAATCTTCAATTTGTGTTTCTCTACCGTTTTAGGGTTTGACAACTCTCCTTTATACTCTTGGGTTCGAGCCATGTTTGTAATAGAAGTTAATCGTCGATTAAAGTTTTTCGTATCGACGATTACGACGATGAATCAACGAAGACAAAAAAATTTGGGTCGTCAATGGAGGAGAAAAACGGGAGAGGAAGGGGAGGGGAGGGGAGGTGAACTGATTTGGTTTTTGAAAATGAATTCGGGGTTAGGTTTAGAGTTAATAGGATTTTAAGTAGAAGGGTATAATAGTATTTTCACCCCATTTTGGAACCCCTATAATATTTGGTGTGGGTATATAAATTGGTCAGAACCCCTAATTGTTTTTTGGGCCCCCAATTAAGCCAGGCTAATTTGGATGGTGTGTCAAAACGTTTTAATCCAGTGGATCGAAATGTTATCATCTTTATAAGTGGCCGCAACTGTTTGCATTACGACATTGCAACCAGCAGAACATCTGAAGTTATTCAACATTGCAATCCACTTCTCGTAACACTAAAGCCAACAATAATTCCTACATTACCATCTCACCTTGAAGATATGATTCGTCACTAATCTCTCCATTATTTTGCTGGTCTAATATTACCTAGATATAGATTGTTGAAAGCTCCAAATTTTCATGACTGCTAATGGGGTATCCGTGTACCGGAGAGGATACTGGAGACGGTACCTTCCAAGGATACTGGTACCCGCATTAGCAGTGTTGCCAATTCTTTATCTTGAATTTATAAACTCTGGTCGTCCTGACCCATGAGAGTCAAGACTAGGTAGTCCAGATTCCGAGCCATGACCGTATGTTCGTGCAGTATATGACATGCGTAGTATGCATAATCATTCACACAAATTCAAATTTAGTACGTTCACATGTTTAGGATTTTTGTCATAGTGAGGCTACAACTATTGTAGTCGGAGTAGTATTTTTTGAGTAAGCATTGATCACATTGCCATCAAATTTTTTATTCAATTACTGACTGGAGAATTGCACATTGATACATGGAGCACAGACGATCTCAGTTGGTTCTCATAGTAGTGTCTATGTTGGTAATTGGGCCTTTGAACCAATGCCGAGCATCTAATACCCACCAAGAAACCACTAAGACGAGCAAACCACCAATTGCGGCAGGAGTATAGTTGAATGTATCCCTCGTAATAGGATATGCAACCGGTAACGAGAACAGAACAGTCATTGTAGCAACCCAGATAACCGCAACCCAACCTACAACCATCCCGTAACGTCCCAAGTGAAAGGGTCCTCGAGTGAATGTTTCGTGTCCCAAGGTAATCCTATAGAAGATGGGAATTGCATACGATATGTTGATTCCAACTGTTGCTATCGACACCATAGACTGAAATGCCACCAAGCTCAACAATGACTGCAAAATTATGAAGAAAAGGAAACCTGGGTCACTAGAAATATATATATATATACATAACACAATAGTCAGTATCCATGTCTGATTTAGTGCGAGAAATTAGATAACATACCGTTAATGCCATGACAAATGATATGGCAACAGAGAGCCAAACTGCATTAATAGGAACTTCATTTTTATTCAATTTATGCCAGACAGATGAACATGGCATTGCTCCATCTCTTGAGAATGCATATACCATTCTGACATTTGTCAAACAGAAGAAATCAAAAGTAGATACTATTACAAGGCTGAGACAGAAACCCGAATACGGAAAGGCATTGTAAGTCAGTTAAATGGGAATATAATGGCGCGCGCATCTATGAGGTTAATTTTTACCTTGAGTTGTTAGTGATTGTACCCATACCACAGAAAAATATTGCGAAAGCAGCAACTCCGATACAAATGATACCACCAACTCCGCTTCCATATCTACTCTTGAAAGCTTCGTAAAACAATTGCGCAACTGCATAACCACCAGCATCATTGTTGGGGTTGAGAAGGTGTGGAATGTCTGTGACTGCGAAAGTGATACCAAGTAGATAGCCCCATCCAACAATGAAGGATACTACAATTGCACTAATTATTCCTCTTGGAGCATTTATATCTCCATTCTTGGTTTCCTCTACCTTGAAAAATAACAAACAAAAAAAAAATATAGAAAGAAAGTCAAGTCATTGGCCACCTCTTGGCGCCATTGATACAAGGCGCATAACTCTTTCTAGGTACAAAGTCCAGAATTTACACACTTAATTTATATAATAAAATTTACCAAATGAACAGATGCATCATAGCCAGCAAGGGTATAATTGCTCATCAGTAGCCCAAGAACAAATATGTATGTTTTGCTCTGAATTCCAACCCCATTATCAGTGTTGAAATGAGTTGAGATATACTCAATACTAGCCCGTTCAGGAGCAACAATTGGAATCAGAATCATAAGAAGAAAAACACCTACAAGAATTCCATTGGGGATTTTTAGTTAAGCCATATACAGGAAAGCTCGGTCTGTTTTGCTTTTTCTCTTACTTGTATGTTGGATAGAAGAGAATAAGAAGTTACCAACGATATTCCAAGCAGCTGCAACATTTCCCAGTATTGATAAGAATCTGACGGGGAGGGTGTTTTTGACGCCATGGACGAACAAAATCCCTCCATATATACAAATCAATACGTACTTAGAAGCTAAATACCCACCACCATTCTTTCCACCTGTGCTAAGTAAAATTATTGTTTGAACTATTTGAGCCAGCGAGAAATCCACGCTTGTCGTATTAGCCCACTGCATAACAATATATTGATTAGAATTATAAAAAACATATATATGAAATTTGTTTTTTTGGGTCCTGAGCTTACCTGGCCGACCATGTTAAACCTGCGCCGGCCGGCATGAAAAAAGAGAGTTAATAAGGAGTGCGAGAACAATAATTTGGGAAGTTAATTCAGTTTTTTCGTCGAATTTGCAAAGTAGAGAGTACCAGCAAGTCAACCAAGAAGCAAAGGGTGCCCAGCTAGGGCCGGCGAGCTTGGCACTCCAGTAATACAGACCACCAGAGGTAGGGTAGGATGAGCAAATCTCAGCCATGCTTAAACCAACAAACATTGTGAAGAAACCTGCTACAAGCCAGCCATATATCATGCTGATTGGACCACCGTATTGTAGGCCCTGACTGTAAAGGGTAGTAATCCCTTGAAGCACTGATATTGTAACGAAACATAATGCAAAGTTGGATATCACCCTGCACCCATAATTCTCCAAAACAACTCATATTAAACAGTATCATTTGGAATGTTTTAAAAGGAAGAAGAATTGGTAGAATGGACTTACGAAAGACTGCGATCCAATTCCTGGTAGTATCCAAGCTGTTGCAAGCGTGATTTCCCTGTATCTATTGTAAAATTACTCTCATCCTGAGCTATAACAGCTTTAGTTGGAAATACTCGATCCAAATGTTCCAAAACCATGTTCCTCGATCTTTCCTCTATCTCTTTTTTTCTTTTGCATTCATCTCTGGTTATTTGGTTCTCATATATATACATAGCTTGTATTATACGTATGTATGTATGTTAATATTAATACAAGTTACTTCTCCCCATCTCTCTTCTATTATTATAGTTTAAATACAAGCAAGGGTGCACAATAACATCCTGATATTTCTAATTTCTAATGTTAAGTATTTAGTACCTGAAAGTTTTAGTTTGGTCATATTTAGATGGTTTCAAGTTAGTTTGGTCCACCACGTGATATGTAGTTGTATAATGTTCTTTTTTTTAATCTCTTTATTCTTTATTTTTTCTCTACTACTTTTTTTTAAAATTTTTAATTAATTTTCATTTGTAAGTTTTAAAAATCTTTCGAAATATAGGTCGAAAATTAATAAATTTTATATATTCGGGAAAATCTCGACGAGATATACGCGACGAGTACCCATTATATTTATGTTTCGAAACTTTAATTTTTTTTCTAGATAATGGTAGTTCATATCAAAGAATGAATACTCTTTTAAAGCATATTAGTCCATTCTGATTCTTATAGGTGTTCATATTGTAAAAAAAACTCACAATGGTAGTTCATATTGTATAATGAACTCGTGATAGACGTTTATATAGTAGAATGACTCACAATAATATTTCGTAATGCATGAATGATATCATTTTATAAAATTAACTCGCAACGATAGTTAATTATGATAGTTTATATTATAGAATGAACCCATAATAGATGTATGTTCATCGTGGTAGTTCATATTGTAAAACGAACTCGTAAATGGTAGTTCATATTGTGAATGAACTCTTAATGTATTTCAAATGGTAGAATGAACTCGTAATAATAGTTAATTTTGCTAGTTAATTTTGTAGTATGAACTCGTATGGTAGTTCACTTTGTAGAATAAACTAGCTAGTAATGTAATTCATTCAAGTAGTTCATTTTGTATAATGAACTCGTATGGTGATTTTATTTTATAGTTGATTTTTGTCTAAAGGATAACGTAAAAATTAAAAGCTTCGAAATATACCAACAATCGTACTCGTTAGAAAGGTCTCATGGAAAGCTTTCCGAATATAAAATTTATTATTTTTTGACTTATTGTTGAGAAGATATTCGTTTTAAGTTTTTTTTTCCGAACGAAGAGAGAGAAAAATAGATAAATGGTATTTCTGATACTATTTCAAAATTGATGACACCATCGATGACAAGGATGACAAATACTGTCCACGCGCATGACGCTATTGATGACATCAACCACATTGTTGATATTTATTTTATGACCAAATGATAATTTTTTGGACCAAACTAAATTATATGAAAAACAGACCTTAGAATAATTGGACCAAGCCAATTAATAGGACCAAGCTAGCACTCTTATTCTAATTATAGGACTCATAGATAGTTTCTACTATATATTCAACGTATATTCCCGGTTAGATTTTGCAAAAATCATAAGTGAGGAGATTGCTCCCAGTTGAGTAGAATATTCTAGATTTATTGATGGGGATGTTATTTCCAATTTTTCATTGTACATTAAACCTGTAAGACGGGTCATGTTGTTCTAGCACGACACATGAAGAAGCGTGTTGTGTGTTATGATGCGTGGTATCAGGAATTAAGAGGTGATGTGCCGTGATGCACGAAGCAAAACTGTCATTCGTACATATATGCCAGATATTTGTGAGGAAGCTTTTGCAGAACAGAAGTCTCTTATTTTCATTCGTACAAACTGAAACAAAACTCAGATAAGCTACGCATAGCATGCCAAACGGGCATAACACAAGAATAGCCATGTCGTGCTGGCATACTAGCTTTATGTTCATTAATACCATATTTTTCGGATATGTATATACCAAATAATTTAATGAAATTTCAAGATAGTTATAATAATCTCAATTAAATTATTTAAAATTTCCTATAAATATAATACATTTATTATATATTTTTATAAGATATTATTTATGGAATTTTTTTATTTTATTTTATTATATTTTATAAACTAATATCTGGACAAAGAGTATTACATTAACTAGTTGGAAGCCTAAGAAGCTAAGCTCCAACAACGCACTACTACATGAATTGAACAGGTTGCCGTGCTAACCTACCAGCGAGCCTCATGGGTAACCTATCCAAGGGAGCCGAATTAAATTGGCCAAAATTTGCTAGAATAGAGAATTTTGCGAAATTGCATCAAATATGGTGCATGATGTCGTGCTTTATGAGTGATGTGCATTACTTTAAACATGTTAGGACGTGCTTACCTGTGCCACCATATTGTATTACGATGTATGCTATGCTATGTTGTTCTTTCACAAAATTGGTTAAAAATATCAAAATCAACAATTCCTGGGTGAAAAGGACATTTAGATTTTGATACTGTTTAAATGGACAAAAATGTAAAAATAGCAAGGATGTAAACAGTTTCATCCTACCCATTTTCAAATATTTTTTTTATTTTTAATTTTGATGCATGCTTGTTATTTTTTAAGTTTAAGTCAGGATGAATCCAGTTTCATCCTTATTGTTCTTTTGGTGTCCATTTCACTTATACTAATTTTTACTCGTCCATTTGAACCGTGTTTTAAAAATATTTGGATAAATGACTCATTTTCCGTTGTTCTCTGTACTTGCTCGTGCCACATGCCGATTAATCTGGCACAGTTTATCTAGCACAATAAATCACAGGAAATTATAATATTGTACCAAACCGCATATTGCACCGTGTTGTGCCCTACTCTTAACATGCCAGCACAATCCATTTTACAACTCTAGTAGCCGCTTTAGTGTCATACTTGCATTTAGAAGTTTATAAACGTAACAAGCTTGTTCTTCTTAAAAAAAAAAAAAATTGTTATTGGCCAACTTATTTTTGTCATACCATTAGATTTTTGTTATTGGGAAAGCCAATATAGGCAGGGAGAAAGCTGACTCTGGTCATCTAAAGTTGACTTGAAGTCCTCAGGGGTAGAAATAGAGAAACGAAGCAAGTCATCCTTGTTTAATTGGCTCTTTATCTACCTTCAGTCCACCATGGTAATTGGTAAAGTATCAGACCGGACATCCAGTTAAAAAAGAATGTATTTCCACCGAACACTTTCGAAAATAAGTTTTTGTTCCTCGATCTATTTTAGTGTACGATGGTCTTAACTTACATAATATTGTGTAATCATGTTCAAGGATGGCCCACCATTTATTACCATAGTAAATCCGAGAATCAGGGGCGAATTCAAGGGTTGACTAACCGTTGCTCTAGCTCCTAAAATCTGCAAAACCATAAAACAAACCTTAGTTTCATTGTAAATTTTACATTTAGTCCACCTATTTTCAAAATTTAGCTCACCTAGTGCACAGATTTTATATAAAGTTTTGTTTTAATCCGCCTCATATTGAATATCTGGCTCCGCCACTGTCGAGAATACTCTGGAATGATATTCCACCGCCAATTGATCAAGGATAAGGATTACCGAAAGTGAAAACTACAGGGAGACCCATTTTTCCAGCATTTTCCACTGAGAAACCCACAGGCGCAAAACTTCATGCGCGCCCCCATTTTCACCAACAAAATTATTCTAAAACCCATAATTTAAAAAAAATCGTTTTTCTCTTTTATAAAGGAAAAACTACTTCTCAATTCGTTTTCTTCTTCTTCAGAACTGTAAATCTTCATCAAAAAAACACCTGAAGATGATGTTAATGGTTTTTTGTGTTTGAGTCTGGGTTGTTTTTGGGGTTGCTTTGACAGTTTGGTATCACCGTTTCTTCCTGGTGGTGGGGATGGACGGTGGCGGCTTATTGTTTGAGAATCAGATGTGAATTTGGGTAAGAAAATCAGATGTGAATTTGGGTAAAATCAGGATAGAAGAATCCAAATGTCAGTAAAATCAGGATCATGATTTGGGTTTTTCTATTTTGAAATTAGGATTCTTCAATTTTGGGAAGAACATGATGAATTTTTTTTTTTTTGCACGGGATTTTGGGTTTTTCAATTTTGTGGTTAGGAGGAAAATACTTTGGGTTCTTTTTAGAGAATTTTCAATTTATGCAGATCTTCCTTCCCATCTCTAAAACACACTCTCAGTTTTCTTCTGCAAGTTTTGAACTCCATGGATGTATTTGAAAAATAGTTAATTGTGTTTCATACGTGTTGTTGTTGAAAGATTATTCACTAGAATTCTTAGGGAGAGCAGCAATATGTCTTTGACTTGCATTAGCTTTGAAATCAATCATCGGTATTCAACTTGGAGATGTTATGACGGGGAACATCGGTGTCAAAAATCACCAATCATGTGTGATCCGGTAACCTCAACTCCCTATAGCTGTTTCCCTATTGAGTTGAGTTGAGTTGTTTTTTCTGTTGATGCTTGAATTGCAAAAGAACAATGAGTGGAAATCGAGGTTTTCCACTGTTGAATAGTGCTGGTCATGGTTGAAGACAAAATATGGGGAGAGATTGGTGTTTAATGGTGAGGTTAAGCTGCAAGTTAGCTGAAGAGATGGTGATGATATAGCAGAAAACTATGAATAGAAGTGATGAAATAGATGTATGATAAGGTTTTTACAGGGACTAACCGGCCGGAAATCGGCCTGGAAATGTCGGAGAAACAGAGGAGACTCTATCGTATTTTTTACTCCGACGAGCAATTCATTACCGGTGATCAACTGATTTAGGTGAGCCAATATCAAGTCATGCAAACAGCGTGTTTGTAAAAATGCCTAAATCACTAACTTTTCTCAAATGGTACAAAAGACGCTGCCAAGGAATGATAAATTCAATTTTCATTTCGTAAGTGTTTTCCTTGTTGTAGTGGCTGCATAATCTGTTATACATCTATAAAAGTTTTTGAATAATTTGTTATGCAGTTGTGAAAATGGATGCATAATCTGTTATGCATATACAAAAATTAATGCATAACTTGTTATGTAGTCCAGAAAACGATTACATAACACGTTAAGCATCAACTTTTATGTCACTATTGAAACCAACAAAAACAAAAACTGCAAACTTTTCATGCACCTACAATAATATCTGCATAACATGTTATGCACTCGCGAAAATGGATGCATAACCTTTTATACATCCGAAAATATGGCTGCATAAAGCATTATGCATCGAGAAAATTGATGCACAATTTTTTATGCATCGAGAAAATAGATGCATAATGCATTATGCGTCAATTTTTTTATGTACGCACTAATACAATGGCTACATAACTTATTATAGAAGCATAACTTTGTTATGCAGATGCATAATTTGTCATGCAGTGGAGAAAATGGTTGCATAATTCGTTATGCGTCTGCATAATGCGTTATGCATCCTTTTTGGTGGCTGCATAATGATTATGTATCAAGTTTTCAAAAAATTTGCCTAAAACGATGATCACCTCCGATTTTTTCATGAAAAGCAAAAATATGATATTGTTGTTTGTACTCGTTGCATAGCTCTCTTTAAAACATTTTCAACGATATAAAATTTGTAAATTTCCAAGGCGCGGATTTTTAGATATGTTATGTCCAAGTTGCGTTGCCAATTATACCCCTGATGCATAACCTGTCATGCAGATGTATAATCCGTCATGCAGACATTTTTAATAATTTCATATAATTATGGGTGTCACGGAAATAATTATGGGTATCACGGTACCCAAAATTAATTGTGGGCTTGACAATAAAAATATTTTTTCTTTGAATCTCCCCTAATTTTCCCTTACCGAAACATGCTTAGACCTTAAGCTTTTCAACATTTCAGAAACACGTGTAACTTATCCTATTTTACTAACTCAAAGATTATGGCTATAAATAGCCATTCGTGTACTCACTTGTTTATGTAAGAAAAGCACATAATAAATAAAGTCTTACATTAGCATTTTTAGTGTATGCTGTAGCTAGCTACTTAATCAGAACAATATACGTCCCACTTCTAGTCTATGCGTTAGTGATAACATCGATCAATTAATAGCTCGGTTTTATTAAAGAATTCCAACACATAATTCTATTTTAATGGATGTTTGGTTTTATTTTATTTGGTCAGCTGGTAGACTTCTTTCGTATGATTCAAATTTACCAATACAAAGGATACAAGGAAAGAATAATCAATATATAATTTATTCTTTAGCAGAGTTCCGAGTTTTCAGTTAGGGTTAGAATTATATAACATTTATGTTTTTTATATTCCCTCCGTTTCAAAAAGAAAGTCCGCTTTGACTTTGATAAAATATCAAGGAGACCATAATACGTTACTTGACTACCCTTAACTATTTATCTATTTTATGTTAATAAAAATGCAAGTATTAAAAACTGCCTAAAATTGTTAAGAGGATTGTAAATAGCAAATAAAAAAAGAAAATTAAAAGATATGGAATTTATGGAGTATAAACTCTTTAAAGAATTTAATTCTTGGAGTCAAATATATTGTCTTTTAAAAGAAATGAAGGATATATTTGTTTCCTTCATTGTACAAATTTATTTGATATTTTAGATTAGGTCCCATTAATAAGCATTTATGAAAATAAAAAAATTGAAGGCTATAATAGAGAGTTCATTGAAAAAATACGTCTAAAAACAGAAGCTGGACACAACTTTGAAACTGACGAAAATGGAATAGAGGACGGTCTTTTTGAAACAGAGGAGTATAAGATTTGGATATGATTATCTATATGGAGCTTTACGAGATCTAGACCTAGACCTAGAGGGATGGTGAAATGATATATAACTCCTATGATTAATCATCAACCAAGCTTAATGATTTTATTTTATATAAGCCGCCCATATGATCATCCTTATGCACATCAGTTCCAAATATTTTGTCAAGATGGTTGCTTGTTTAATCTTTTTTTGCAAAGAAAGGATCATTCTTCAATGGCGATAAGAAATTAGGGTCATTAGTTCTTTTTTTTTTTTCTTTCGGACTATTAAATATTGAATCCTCCACATGAGATAGAGAGATGATGATCACAAGACATCCAGTTCCGTTTTAAATTTTTTTTATATCACTGAGCGATACTATAACATGTCGAAGAGGATTTTAGTTTTTTTTTATGTTTCCACCCATGTTCACCAAAAATCAGTTTTCTTGACCAAATATCAGCTTTCCCCAATCTATATTGGCTTCCTAATAACATAAGAAAAGAAAAAATTGGTCAAATGGCCAGAAAACAGTAAAATATGGATGTGGTGGACGGCTAAACTATTACATTGGGTCAAATGGACCGTGTCTACGGTATTCTAAAATAGACACTTATACCCCTAACCTAGGAAGTATCGACCTCTATCGTGTTCTTTCTTGGCGATCGGAACAGAGCATTAACATCAACCAACTCCACCATTATCTTCCTCCACCAACGACACAGTAACTACCACCACCACTACAATCAGCAAATTCATTTTAAATCGACACCACCCCCACTGACTTTACCATCATCCACAATAAAAAAAAATTAACACCCTAATTTCATAAAGATTTCTCAATTACATAGAAACTAACTAGGGTTTTTTCTTCCATTAATTTTTCTATCTAGATGAGGTTTGAAGTAATAACATGAGTTATATGTGCTGGTGAGCTTATGTGAAATTTGTGTGTAAGTCTGTGCAAAGAGCACGTGCGAGCCGTAAGAGTGATTGAGAGAAGTCGAGTATATAAACTTGTTGTCCCTGTAATTCAGATTCATTCTTACTTTTATATCAATTTATTGATCAAATCGTCTTCAGTATAAATGTAGATTGAGGGGTATCGATCCTTTCCGCTGCTAAATCTTAAATTCTTTACCAATTTCTTCTACTGTTGTTGTTCTTCGTCATCTTCAATTAGGGTTTATGAAGATCGATTTCAAGATTCAAGGAGTATGTATGGAGAGTTGCTACTGGTGATTTTTTAGTGCGAATTAGGGTTTGATCCTGATGCTTTACTACTACGTCTTCAAACAGAATCAAGCATAATTCTCAGATTTGAAATTCGGTTTAAATCACTTGAGCTCTTAGGAATATAGGTTTGCAATTTCGTTTTCGTTGAAACTTGATTCTTCTACCTCAACTGCTTAAATTGAATCAACGTTGGTAATTTCTAATCTCATCTTTTGCTTACTTCAGATTTGATTTTATGTGTCCGATTTCTACATCACTATCTCAACAACATTCAATTTTGTCTTCAGTCAAATCCTACTAGTATTGATTCCTGGATCTATTCGATCTGAGCATGCCTATTTCTACTACAAAAGTAAGTTAGGAAGAAGCTTAATTTTGTACCATTGGATAGTGGAGAAGAATTCTTCTTAAATTCAGTAGAATATTGGGGTACGTGTGCGTGTTGATTGTTTTCTGCCCTACTGTGTGCTTAATCTTGCTTCGGTTAGCTCCTCCTCTCAATGTTACTTTGATACAGTCCTCACAGTGGTGGTATGTGAGTGAGTTGGTTTGTGTGTGTAATGATGAAACTGAAGATGATGCTTTGGGATTGAATTTGGTGATGGTAATGGTATACAGATTGGAGTTCTCTTTGATGAGTCTACATTCAATTCTGATGTAGCCTGGTTTAGTTATCTTTTACTTTCATGTTTGTTCTTTTGTTTCGTGGAATAAGACAAGGTTCAGTTGAGATCATGCTGTGAATAAACGAATGAAATAAGTGGAGAAATGGAATTCTTTTGATGCTTGTTGTTGGCTTGACTAATTGAGTATCACAGCTGAGAATGGTGATTGGAGTTGTGTTTTTCAATGATGGATCAGTTGGCAGGTGCTTCTATTGAGATTCTTTTATGTGAGGCTTTTTCATGAGATGTGTATGCTGCCATATTCCTTTACTGCTCATGTTCCTGGCATGCTATGATGTTCTCTACTGCAAAGCTTGTAATGCATATGGTTGTTACAATTGTTCAATCTATGCACCTGGTTACATTAACTACAGGATACGCTAACTACTGCTACAACATCAAGTGCAACTTCTTTTTCACCTTCTATATTACTTCTTAGTTGGGATATGTACTACTGGCTCTATTTGTGCTAGCTGATCCAATGATGCTAATGCTGCTCAACATAAGCTATATCTTCAGTTGGCTTTTTCTCTGTGTATGGTACATCTTTCCGTTATTTCTTTCTGCTGGATATGCTGCTAAGCCTGCACCGAATGCAAGTCTAGTCTCCAACACCAATTTCCCCTCACACCTCTAGTGCAGTCATGTTATTCAGACTTCAACAACCTGCAACTGTTGATTCTTCATGCTATTTAATTACTACAACAACTTCTGCGAGTGTGTGTATTGTTCAGTTATGCATCCAGTGTAGTGTTTTGCATAAATGTCGGCGACAGATAGTTTTCTTACATGTGCAAGCTCCACAACCTACTTATTCTGTTGCCTACCCACTCATGTGAAATGGTTTGTTTTGCTTCTGCTGGTGTTTGTCATATCTTCTACATCTGTTGCTACTGGTTATTAATTCAATGCTTCACTATATACTCCATACACTAGACCTGAACATACAACATCACATACTTCATGCTACAACAGTTCTGCACCAAATTGTCCTATTTGTATGCTCCTGCATCACCCCCTTCTCATGCTACAACCGTTTTAACACTCCATCAACTTTTCCAGACTAGTTGTTTAATGTGTACCATGAGTTGTATATGCTGGTGAGCTTATGTGAAACAATCTCAAGTTGTCTTTTTACAGACTACTTAGGTTGAGGGAGGGTAATAACATGAGTTATATGTGCTGGTGAGCTTATGTGAAATGTGTGTGTGAGTCTGTGCAAAGAGCACGTGCGAGCTGTAAGAGTGATTGAGAGAAGTCGAGTATATAAACTCGTTGTCCCTGTAATTTAGATTCATTCTTCCTTTATATCAATTTATTGATCAAATCGCCTTCAGTAGAAATGTATATTCGTACGAATCTAACATGAAGATATCTTGGTAATCCTAGAACCCATTAGTTTATGAACCTTTATTTTTCTTTTTAATGCACCCGTGTGCATCATGATTTATAAAATAAATCAAATAAAAAGTATAAGTATAAAAAACCCATTTTTATTTGATTTTGTCTAATTTTGTTTCATTTGAAGTTAGGGTTTACAACACTAATTTTTCCTTTTGTTGAAATATATACATAATAGTTTATTTTGTTGAATTAGTTTACATCTTGGTCTATAATCTGATGCAATTGCGTAGATATATGAATCTTGTTTACATTTTGTTGAATTTGTATATATTTGGATTTGTTTTCATCTAACCGTAAAACCTGATGCACCTGGTTTCATCATGTGTATTTGTTGGATGAAAATAGTTTCATCGTGTGTATTCGTTGTATGTTTGTACATGTCAAATATGCAGAACATGTCATATACACACATTGTATTACTTCGGATAACACTAATATGGTTGCGTTGGAATATTTCATCTAGATTCGTGGAGTTAGGATGGTTAGAGATTTGTGGTACAGTAGTTTGTTTAGTGTAAATTGGAATGTTAATTCGAGATATGATATTCGGTAGGAAAAATGACATTTTGGGTTTGCAGAGTAAAAACTTCTAGGTATAATGGAGAGGATGAAAATCCAGGTTTAATCTATTGTATATATATTGTTTCAACAGGTTTTATTTTGTGGATTTTATTGTTTCAGTAGATTTAAACTTGGATGAAACCAGTTTCATCCAGGTTTAATCTTTGATATACATGATTTATCCAAGTTTATACTAGGATGAAACTGGTTTTATCCAAGTTTAATCTGCAATGTAGATGGTTTCATCTAGGTTTATCTTAACATTAAACTAGTTTCTTTCATGTTGAATATGTGATCAATGGTCATTATGAATTTAACTACGATTTGAATTATTATAGAAGGAAAAAGTGAGAAGAATACTGGATTAAGAACAAAGAATACCCGTGATGTAAAGGCGGTGGGCTTCATATGGGTTTATATACCCGCATCCTTAAAATATTAAAGGATCTAGAGTGACTGCAGTGAGTATTTTGTAAATGGAACCGGAACACTACCATTTAACCATGTCGATTAATTCTAGCCTCAATTCGTAAAGCGCATCACTCATGCCAGCTGTATTGGGTCACTCTGGGAACAGAAATGTTACTTAGATGATTGTACAAATGATTGTTGTCTTTGGAAGTGCTTAAAGTCAAACCTATGATGCATTCTTTCGTTGGTTTAAATTGTAAAATTCAACTAAATTTGTCCAATCTGCGATGCTTTTGGTCAACAAATATCAGATGCCAAGCATCCACTTTGATCCATAAGACATCCCGTTGGACCTGTTTAATACTCACATGATATGTATTTGTAATTTTGTACGTGGGGTTATCCAACATGGTCTTTTAGCTTACAAACAACTTAGCTTGAAGGATACTTTAGGTAAACTACTTTTTTTTTTTCTGGGAAGGTTACCCAAAATGATTAATAGAAAAGTATTTTTTTAACCTCGCTAGATTGGGGTATACCCAAACTAATTGGGGTATACCCAATAAGACAAAATCTGATCATTATGAAGTAAAACCAAGCCACATCTTAACCTTATATTTTATAAATGGCTAAAATGCCCCCACAGTGATTAACACTAATTTAATTAAAATGATTAGATTAGTTAAATTAGTTAGATTAGTTAGTTAATTTATAAGTTGGGTTTTAGAAATAACTTAGAGAGAGAAGTAGAATGAAGTAGTAGAGGAAGTTTTGGTTGGGGGGGGGGTTAGGGTTTTTGAGAAATTTGTGATATGAGTGATTCAAATCCTGATTTTGAAGTGGGGGACTCTTCCAACTTTCCTCCTACAGATGAGTACTTGTATGATGATCTACTAGACCATGATCAAATGGATTACATGCATGACCCTCACTTTTATTTTCCTCAAACTCATGATGGGTATGGAAGTGATGAATATCTTAAGCCAAACGTAGAATCCAATGACCAATAAGAAGAAAATGGAGCTACAAGTAATCAGGTAGAAAACATACATGGTGAAGATTATGATTTTTCCATGCAAATGATGGATTTTGGTTTTGGTTTTGTTTTTTCACTTTTGCTGCACAGGGTCGGCAGGGTCGACTCTTGTCGATCATGCCGACCAAACACGCCGGCGTGGTTTGTATTTCAACAACGTGCCGATTTTTCATGAGCAGTGTTTGTGTCGGCAGGGTATAAAATTTACACCATGTCGACTTTCAGTTTTACAACACAGGAGTCGTTACTTGAAAATGCTTAAGACGACATTTTCAAGTGTTTGAACCTTGTCGACTCTAGTCTGGTCGTCACTGTTAAATTTTTCTTACGTGCCGGCTGTTTTGTAGTCGGCAGAGTTTTATATGTCGACCTTGCCGACCTTGGTAATACATATCAACTAACTTTTAATGTTTTGTAGATTGTTGCATTGATACCGATGATGGATCAACCTCAAGCTCAGAAAATTAGGGGTCCTGATACTTCCGCACATTACGCTAATGATTTGGAGTGGGAGGATAAAAATGACGCGGTCAAATGGATTATTGAGAAAGAAAAAGAGAATATGTGCATTTTAGTGAAAAACACCCAACAAAAATCTACGCGGTTTGAAATGGTATGCGAGTGTTATGGGTCGCCGGACGAAAGTCACAAGAGAAAGGGTTATGTGTATGATAAGAAGACGACTAGGGTGTACAAGACAAAGTCAAAGAAGTGTGGATGCCCATTCAAGATTATTTTTTGGAGGAACAAAGAAACCGACAACGTGTGGAGAATGAGTAGAGTTGATGTTGGTTTGCATAACCATAAATATCCGGAAACTCTTGTTGGGCATTGTCAAGTTTCCAAGTTGAAACCGCACGAGTTCGAACAAGTAAGAACAAGTTGGGGAATTAAACCAAGCAAGATCCTTAGTAAGTTCAAGAGGAACGACCCGGATAATCTTTCTTCATTGTCGACAATTTATGCGGCCAAGGCAACTGTTAAAATAATTGAATGGGATGGAAGAAAGGTGATGGAAGAATCACAATGGTTAATACACAAATACAAATACACGGTGAGATACCATGAGTCATCGGAGGGGAAGGTGGATCGTATTTTTCTTGCGCATCCCGATATGATTCAATTGGCGAGTTTCTTTTACCAAGTTTTTTTCATGGATTGTACTTATAAGACGAATATGTACAACATGCCTTTGTTGAACATTGTTGGACAAACCTCGGATAACCAATCGTTCACGGTGGCATGGTTTTTTATGGATCGTGAGAAGGATGATAGCTATATTTGGGCTTTCGAAACTTTGAAGCTTCTCTACCACGAAGACGAGACTCCCGGGGTTATAGTCACCGACAATGAGCAAGCAATAATGAACGTCGTGAGGATAGTCTTTCCCAATGCACAAAATTTCCTTTGCACTTGGAATATACAATGCAATCTTAGAAAGAAATGTAGAATTCATATCTAAAAACCGAAGGAAAAGTAAGGAACTAAACGTGAAAAAGAGGAAGATGAACGTCTTAGCAACGTAACTAAAGAGGAGCGAGAGAAGGAGAAAGAGAAAGCAGACGAAGAATGGAAAGAAGGTGAGATCAAGTTCGGGTTATTCATGAAAGCGTGGGATAAGGTGGTTTGTTCGATGAGTGTTGCAAGATATGAGATAAACTTGAAGGAGTTCAAGGAAGATTGGGGGACTAATTACCCCAAAGTAGTGGAATATTGCAAGAAACAATGGTTGAGGCCACACAAAGAGAGGTTTGTTTATGCTTTTACTTACTACTATAAACATTTCAAACTTGAATTCACAAGTATGGTAGAGAAAGATCACGGGAGACTAAAAGGTCTACTTTTCACAAGTCAAAATGGGATTGTGACGGTCCAACATGCTATCCACGAGTACACTAATAATGATATCAACAAGATAAAAAAGCAATTCCAAGAAAGTATCTTCCGGAAGTTGAGGGAGTTTAAGGAGGATAATTGTATGATTGTTGGTATACATTGCAACGTCTCGCATTGGGAAATACGTTTTATGATGAAACATCTCGCTTTGTTTAAAAAGTATAAAAAGTATGACGACCCGAGCACTCCTTGTAAGTGTAGGATAATGAAGGCTATCGGACTTCCATGTCGTCATATGCTTGGTAGGTATAAAACTCCCATTCCTCTTGATGATATCGATCTTTATTGGAAGCAATTATCTTTCAAACCAGCTCCAAGAGAAGATCCCGTGAAGAGTTTGGCGACATGGAACTTTGAAGAATAATCCTTGAAAAGTACCCCAAGTTGAATAGATTGGACAAACAAACTATGAAGCACAAGTTGATGCCGATTGTTTACCCTTTTATGTAAGAACTTCAAGAACCGGAGAAACAAGATCCTAACGGTAGACCACCTACCACAAAGACGAGGGCGGAAGAAATGGAACAAATTAAAGAGTATTTGAGTAAAAAATGCGATCAATCCTAAAGGGAACAAATTAAAGAGTATTTGAGTACGAACTGCGATCAATCCTAAAGGGAACAAATTAAAGAGCATTTGAGTACAAAGTGCGATCCATCCGGACATGTTTATACCGAGGCGCAATACAAGGAGGTGTCGGCTAAAAAGAAAAGAGGTCGTCTGCGGAAAGAAACAATTACACCAACGGTTTCAAACTTGAATCAAAATAACACTCCACTTATTGAGAGTCAAGCAAGTGTGGAATTTTTTGGAAAGAAAAGGGGTCGGCCAAGGAAGGAATCAACTACACCAACGGTCTCAAATTTGAATCCAAATGGCACTCTACCTCTTGAGAGTCAAGAAAGCCAAGGAGATGTTGCAAAGAAAATAGGTCTTCCAAGGAAGGTAGTACAAATGGTGTTGCAAGAGTATCGCGTACAACTCCCTCCAATTATTCAAGAGTTCGTTATTGGTACCGACGATGTCCCAAAAGATGAAAATTGTGGGTTTCACGTTGTCTCGCAACAATTGGAACACCTAATGTGGAGCGGTTTAGGAGAATCTCACCCAATGCCAATACACAAGAAAGAAGATGGTCGTCCGACTAGAAAACGACAATGAGTTTCATATCTCAATGATGCTAGAAGGTTCCATGAAGGACAAAGAAGCAACTTTTAAAGATTTTCTAACTAGTGTTAAAGGCCCGGAGGGAAATGCACCGGTAAAATGGGAGCATTGAATGAGAATGCCAGAGTGTGGCCATCTATTGGCGGATATGTGGAATTGCGTAGTACATTTATTTAGTAAGGGACTATCTATAGCACTTGCACCGAAACATGCGGTTTGCGTGGAGAAACTCAAGCATAGAAGAATTGTCATGGCTTTGGTGGATAAAAATCATTTTATTGGTCTACAACTTAACAATGAATGTCCATTACCTCCTCTTTGTAGGTTAAGTTTTTGGGATAAGTTCACAAACAACAAGAGCAAGGAATGGATGAAACTTTATGAGGACAACATGGACCTTTGGAATGTTTTAGATGAGTTTAGGGAATGTCCCATGGATTTGACTAAAGGAGGTTTAATAGATTTGAATCAACTCCCTCCAATAGATTTGAGTGATGATTGATTATGGTAGGAACTAAAGAATCTTTTTGGAGTACTTTTGTAATCGCGTTCGTGTTTTGTGTAATGTACTTTGGCACTAAAAATGAATAAAATGGATGTGGTTTTTTTTGTGTATAATCCTTTGGTCGGCATTGTATTTTTCACACGACCGTGCCGGCCCTCCCAGGTTCGGCATGTTATTAATTCGTCAAGCTGTCGGCTGCACTGCATGAAAGCACAGGAAAATAGGCCTGGGATTGTCGGCAAGGTTTTCCCTCTTACAGTGCCGACTGTCCCAGGGTCGGCAAGGTCTTGGTTTCGTCAGGTTGCCGACTTTTATCTGGTCGGCATGGTTTTTGAAGATAAAAATGCCGACCAAAACAGATAAAAAAAACTTGTTTCTAGATGTTCTCATGCATTAAGTCTGCAGGGTTTATAAGGATAACCCTGCCAACTGTACATTCGCCGGAAGGTTTTATGAAGATAACCATGCCGATCAAAATAGAAAAAAACTTGTTTCTCGATGTTCTCATACATTATAGTCGGCAAGGTGTATTAGGAGAAACCTTCCGACCATATATTCACCGACATGGTTTGTAAAATCTTAAGTGCCGACTGTGAAGCATCGACACGCTTTTAATTTAGTACAATGCCGAATTTACATCCAATACAAACCTTAATTAAATCATACAAACGTTAAAAACTTAACCCTAACACATTTTGGACATAGATAATATCTTTTTCCGGTACACAATTTCTTAGGAGAGGTAATTAGCTTCATCTTAACGTCGCAACATGGATCTGTGCATGGTAGAAGGTTGATTTTAGCAACTTCATCTTCATACGGAGCTAGGCGCTCATCCATCCAATAGAAAAACCCACAACAAGTGTATTTTGAAGCATACGGCTGATATACATCTCCTATTGCAGCTTTCATGAGAAATAAGAATCCATTACAACCTTCATTAGTGCATTTGCTTCCTTCAAAGGGACAATCGTTTGCAAAATGACCACTTAGTGTACAAAGACTTCAAATATTTGGTTGTGTTGCACTTGAAACTTCCATTCTTTATGCAAGGTTGAAGACGAAGTTAAGAATCCTTTTATAATAACAACACACCTAATCTTGATTTTGAAATTTCTAGCCGTTGAGCATTCAACGGGTTGTACTTTGTACCTAAAAAGTACAACTAACATATAAGTCGGCAAGGTCGAGATTTAAAACCATGCCGACCACCACTCCCTGACAGCATTGTGGCATATAAAGCCTAGTATGGTCGGCAGGTTAGAGTTTACACACCATGCGGACTCAGTAAACACATGAAAATTTGTTTAAAACTGCACAAAAAAGAATAAGTTCTAAAGAAACTGAAACTGAAAATAAACATAAGTTTAACAAGTCTAAAACCATAATCTAAGAGTTCAAAACGTAATGTAATAGTTCAAACCACAAACCAAGTTTTGGTAGAGCAAGTAAAACATAATAAAATTTAAAAATTTCATTGATCCTTCTTGTTGTTGTTATCTTCCTCCACATCACTAGCTTTTTCACCATCACTAGCTTTTTCAGCAGCATCAGCTTTTGCTTTTCCCTTATATGGACCTATATAATCACCGTCCTCATTGTAATAGGGGTTCACTCCAGAAAAGTCACATGCCCTGAAAAAAGTCCTTGGATCAACCTCCTCCTCTTCCTCTTCTGATGATGTGCATTCTTGATAGTTGAGGGGATTGCTAGGACTATCCATAAATCTTAAAAATTCTTCAGGATCTTCCTTACCCATCAGAAGTAACTTTCTTACAGCGCAATTCTTTTGAGTTTCATCTTTAGGATCTTCTAAATTGGGATAAATTGCGTCAATAAATTGTAAGAACTCTTCTGCATTGTTAACAAGACCAGGGGTATCTTCTATTTTTTCCTCTGGGAACCTAAACAATACAAAAATAAGAGATATGAAAATTATAAACATTGAAACATGGTTCTGGTAATACAGCCGACAGGGTCTAGAATCTAAACAATGCCGACCAAATAATGGTCGGAGGGGTTGTAATCATCAACCACACCGACAAATAGAAAGTCGGCATGGTCTTATGCAAGAAAGATGGCGACACTTAACTAATGAAAATCAAGTTTCTGTGACCTAAAGTCGGCATGGTACAAGTTTAAGACAATGCCGACTAGATTTAAGTCGACATGGTTTGTTAATATACCCTGCCGGCCCTGGTTATTGTCTAACAATCGCCATGGATGCTATGAAAAGTCGGCAGGTTATTCATTATAATACGATGCCGGCGCTTACAGAACAAACATCAGTCGGTATGGTTTTAAATTATCGACCTTGCCGACCAAAAACCCTGAAAATTATAATGTTCGGTTTCTAATCTAATATAACAATCATATAACACATAAGAATAATGGGTTGAGTTTAGAAATCACTTACAGTCTTCTTTTCACTAGTGGAGGGTTTCTTTCAACATTCTCAGGGATTGGATTTTTCGGGTTTGCTAGTTTCAACTTTTTCCTTACCTTTTCCCTCTGATTTGGATCTTCTCATGTTACCTGTTGAATCTCTCTTGCTACTGGATCGAACCATTTTTGGTAGAATATCAAAATTGAAAATTTTGGTTGATTTTTGGTTGATGGAATAAGATGAAGGAGAAGAGGATGGGGATTAGAGAAGATAAATTAGAAGAAGATTAAATGTTTTTTAGTTTTTAAGTTTAGGGTTTATTTTTAGATTAATTTGTGCAGGGTACTAAAGTAACTTCATCCTGTTTTGACCTCCCCTTAGTAAGGCACATGTCCATTTAAATTTGGGTACCCCAATCTCGCCAGGTTTTTTAATTCCCATCCATTTTAAGAATATCAAACTTTACATGTCTTTTTCATCCAAAAATTATTGACGCTCCTAATATTTTGTCAAGTACTCAAATTAAAAACGTACCCCTTCTAAATCCCCATAATTGCCTTATCTTTTTGAGAAAAAGTAGGAAGTTAAGACAAAGGGTCTTGTTAACTTGTATCCTCATATACATGTTAAAGGAGTCATTAATAGCTTATCCTTTATCTTGGAATTTGATAAATTTCATTGGAGCTGTAGTTATCTTGGAATAAGATTTACATGTTTGTATCCGGTAATAAGTTAACATAAATCTTCTCTATTTATCCATAAAGCTCTAACTAGGGTTCATATAGTTTGTTATTAATAATTATCTCAAAAATTCTATAATAAAGTTAGAAAAACAAGATAAAAGCTAGCTATTAATGGCTCCTTAACATGTATATGGGATAAAAGTTACCAAGACCCTTGGTGGATAGTGGACGAAGCAGAGATTATTAGAACGAACAAGTTAAAATAATATATAATGAGAAAATCACATAACAACGATTTACCAACAATAATTAAGCACTGGTGATGAAACCTGACATGGATTCCAATACTACTCTTACAGTATTATTAAAAATGAAAGGATAATGGCTATCAATCATTAATAATATCATTGGGAGAACAATGGAGCTAAGCGTGGTATTCTATCCCTAATTTCCTCGTTATTCTAAGAGGGTGTGATGTCCAAACACCAATTCACTCAGTGTAAGCAATTTAGTATACAAATGTATGTTGAAGTGTGGGTAGCATATTCCTTTTTTGTTTTCGATACAAAAGAACGGCTCCATGTTTTTTTATTTTTTATTTTTTTTTATTTTTGTAAGGAAAGGAAAAAAATGTTTTTTTTTCTTTTGTTAATTTTATTTTGGAATACATTAATCAAAAGGATTCTTGTCGGACAAGAAAAGAGAGTTTAAAATAGATATCAAAGTGCCAAGGAGATGCAAGGTACAACAGAAACAAAACACCAAGTTATCCACGACGACAATGTCGTCGGACAGTTGAAAAAATAACAGACACCAAAGCAAAAACTAAAAAGCACTCAATTACTAGATGCGATTACATGTGGTAAATTTCTTCCTTCCTTTTAAACACCAAGTCTTCAAAGTATAGACCTCTAAATTCTCATCAATTGGTATTACATAACTTCTGGCTAATAGCAATAGATTCCTTGTCGAAAACCAGTTCTTATCTTTCCTATAAGTTTTGTCCGATCAAAAAAAAAAAAAAAAAAAATTGGGTTTCCTAGTATAGGATGCCTCAACATATGCTAGTGACCCCAACTAACCCACAATAGATTTCGAATGTTTTAATAATAAATTTCTGGGTTCAGCAAATCTTACTTGAAAAGTGCAAATAACCTTGTTCAGCTGAGGGTGGTTGTAGATCTCCACTTTTTTTTTGGATCTCCACTTAATTAAGCCCCCAGCTACATGAATATTAAAGCTTCTTTCTCTTTTGAGTGGCAGGGACCAGCCTGTGTTTGGTGGCTTTCAAAAAGATGATAATAGGGATCCGATCCTCCTGGTCATCCGATTACAACCAGGATTGATCCCTACATTCTTCAAAGGTCATCTATACCTTCTTCAAAGGTCATCAATACCACAAATAATTTGTCATCACGTAGATCCGGCCCCCAAAAGAAATTTCGGGTTATTTTGGCTTTTGTTTTGTTTACGAAGAAATTGAAATGCTTCACAATGTTCATATTTTTCTCCATAACTACATTATATCATTAAAATTTCCGTTTCGCATAAAAATGATGGAATTACTACGGAGAAAAAAGTTTCAGTTAACAAAGGAGTCGGAATATAAGATCAATAAGCAGAACAAGTATGTCTTAGTCCTTCCTTAGACTGTGTGTGACGGTGACCACTGTGGACTATGGTTAGAATTATTATTATTTTTATTTTATTTTTTAAGTATAAAATTCATTAAACTACTATAGGGGCATTACAAGAGGGTATTTGATACCCTAAGATTCGAATCCAGATGGATCAGAATGCCGAGAAATAACAATAACATGATAATGAAGCAAAAGACAAGTATTAATATCCAGATTAGAATTGCAGCTGGGTAGATGTAGCCGATGGGGTGGATCTGGATGAAGTTGTCAAGGGTCCATAGACCTTCGACGAGTACTTTTTACAAGAAAAGTTGTACGTTTGATGGACATAATTACTGAGTCCATAAGAATTTTGTTGTTGGTGATGTTGGTTGCTGCAATTGATCCGAGATATGTTTACCTCCCTGATTTCCGGCTTTACCCATAACTTCAATTCTTTAGTGGTGAATGGAAACAAAACAAAACAAAACCAAAGGGTAAACACTTACCGTACCATTAAAATTAACGCACCACATCAATAAGCTCCACAGTTAATTCTAATTTCATTTTCATACAGTAGATTTTTGGTTGAAGTGCATACCTACTTAGGAAAGAAAAGCACCTACGCTAAAAAATGGAACTAAAAACCATTATCAGTGTAAAATACAGTTCCTCGAATTCCTTTTGCACTATCTTTTATTGCAGAAGCAGCTTCGAAACAATCAAAGTAACGGATTCCTTGCTTTTTTGAGTTCACCTACAAAAGTGCTTTAAAAAAAAAAGCGAAAACTCTAGGGTTTCACGTGGTGTAGCTCCGGTTTTTTCTCCCCCTCTTTTCTCTTTGCGTTTTTTAGGTTTCTTTTGATTTTGCGCTCTAATGGCGCAAAATCAAGACAATAATCCGCCAGTTTTTGGCAATCGTTATGATAATCAATCAAAAATGATATGGAATCAATCAAGATCGAAAAGTATCTATATCCCTAGGAATAACCCCGCAAACCCTAATGTTATGAACCCTAATTCATCCGAGTTTGGGAGGCAGCATGAAGAATCAAACCCTAACGCGTTTAGGAATCAGATGGAGAACGGCAATCATGACGCGTCTAGGATTGAAGACGGCAATCATGGCGCGTTTAGGAAACCACATGAAGATGGAAATCATGGCGTGCATATGGAAGGATCTTATGCGGCTATATTAAGGAGGAGAACTCATGTTTTATCACGAATTGATGCTGAAACTCTCTCCCATCCTCCAATTCGTTCTACAACTAATAATGATGTTTTGATTAAGATCCCACGCGAGACTCATGCAAGGATTAAGGCTGTGTGGAGATTTAGTTTGGTTGGTCGTTTGTTTTTTTTCAAAACCCTAAAATTTGAAGATGTGAAAAGAGAATTATTGAATCAATGGAAGCTATCTGGTTCGGTTCAATTTATTCCATGGAAGAAGGGATACTTTGTTATTAAGATAGACAATGAAGATGATCGAAAACGTGTAAGCTATGATGGTCCATGGAAGATTAAATCTGCAACCGGATTTCAACAGCTTAAAATTCATCCATGGACGCCTATGTTTGATCCTGGGAAAGATAAGATTACTAGAGCTGCAGTTTGGGTTCGTTTCACGGCTTTGCCGGTGGAGTTTTGGGATGAAGAGACGATTTTTAGGATGGCAAGAGGGCTTGGTAAGCCGGTTTCGGTTGAGCCGCGTACTTTGCGCCATGAATATGGTTACTTTGCTGCAGCTTTGATTGACATAGATTTTTCTCAACCTTTGGGAAGGATTTTAATTGATGGTGAAGAGAATGACGAAATTTTTGTTCAAGATTATGAAATTTTAAACAGGCCAAGATTTTGCGATTATTGTAAATTTATCGGCCATAAAAATCTGATTGTAGAACAAAAAAGTTTGATGATTTGAAAGACAAGGCTGATGTAGAAACTGACCCTGAGATTAAAAAAGCAATTGAAGCTGATATGGATGATCTTAAGAATTTCTGGCAAAAAGAACGAATTCCTAAAGGTAAGAAGAATTTGTCGTCCGATGCTCTGATCTTGGAAAAGGACCAATCTAAACCTGGTGATGATCCCATATCTTTGAAGAAGAAACATTCAATTCTTGAGATGGCCACTGGTAAACGTACAATCTTTCCTGAGAACAGTGATAGTTCTGGTGGTCCATTAGAAGATGATGGTAAAGAATTGGAGGTGCATAATGATGATGAAGCTTTGTCTATGCCGCATAATGTTGATTCTTCGCTAGCTGAAGCTCACAATGAGAGTGTTGTACAGTCCGTGCAGCTCATGGAAGGCCTATCTAATCAATGCGGAGATGATGCAAACGATGGTGGTGAAGTTTCACCTGGGTTACATAAGGAAGATGCGGAATCTGTCCGCAATGACGATGCGGAATTGGTTTTTCGGAGTGTTGGTGCAGCACTTGCGGAGATTGTGCATGATAATTTAAAAAAGGAAGATGATATCAATCTGGAGATGCAAGAGATGGATTCTTATAGGAATTATGAGGCCATGAAAGAGACAGCTAGGAAACGTGAGGCTGATGCCGAAGTTGCCAAAAACAAGGTTAGAGAATTTGAGGAAGAAGGTTTTAGATTTGCATCATTCTCCGGTTAATACTCCAATTACTATGGATGCTCATGAGGAAGCTAGTTTTAGTGAGGCCACTAAGACTTCAAGAAGATCTACACCAGCTAAATCTTTAGAGAACTTAACGCTTTCTAATAGGTTTGAAACTAAGACCGAAGAAATTGATAAGGTGGTTATTGAGACTGATGACGTAATTCACTACAACAAAACACACGTCTAGTGATAAAATTTTATGTGACCAATAAAATTTTGTCTACAAATCTAGTGTTTAGGGATGAATATTTTTTTGGTCGTCGTATATATTTTTTTCGCGACAAACGGTAAATTTAGTCTTTAAAGTTGTCATTGAAAATTTTTGTGACCAAATATGGTGACCAATCCTGTCTCCGTCTCTAAATTTTTTTTTGTGACCTAATATAGTGACCAATCCTGTCTCCGCCTCTAAATATTTCTTTGTGACAAATTATTTCAGTCACGAAATTGATTTCTAGCGATAAAGAAAAATTATAGTCTCCAAACATATTATTGCTAACTATCCAAGACTTTTGTCCCTAAATATATCTTACACTGACAAAATTAGTTTGTTGCCGAAATGAATGCCCGTCAAATAAAAGATTTTGCCGTTAGAACTATTAGTATCTAAAAAATTGTTGTCGCAAATGGATTGTTTTCTACCGACGGAAAAAAAATTGTCTCCGAAAACACTATTGGTGACACCATGTAGCTTTTGTCCTTATATCTGTTTATGCAGACAAAAATTGATTCGTCATCTAAATGAATGCGAAGCAAATCTGAAATTTTGCCGTTAAAACTTTGTAGTGGCAGGACAAATTATGGTCACAAAATCCAAATATTCGGTGACTGCTTGTGATTTAGTCTGCTCGGAGGAATTGATGTGGTGTTGTTGCTTGAGTATGACTAGGATAGTTTTTGCAAGGACACTCCTCACAGGCATCACGTGAACCTCAATCACCAGAAGCTCCACCTAGATCTCAAACAATGGACATGAACCTCAAGAACAACCCAATATCCCTCATATTATACTAATATCAATAGGGGAATATCATTCTGTGAGTATAAATCTATAAGAAGGGAGATTAAAACCAGAAACAAGAGACAGGACAGCAGCTGCATCACCCAAACAGGCAAAGTTCATCATCCTTAAAGGTTTCCTTGTGTCACTAAGAGGTGAATAACAGTCCACAGTTGAACTTGCACACCAACTATCCTCATTGAATCCACCAAATAAGAATATTGGCTTATTATTGCAAGGAACCCCTCCATGGAAATATAACAAAAACAATATAAAGGAACTAATTATACACATCTTGGATTAGTATTCACTTCTGGAACTGGTCAGAATAAAAACGGCGGAAATCTAGAAAAAATAAACTAAAGTAAAATCTCAGAGAACCAGCTAAATGCTTAATGCAATTGTGCTGACAAAATCTCGGTAATCATCACAAGCTTGAGCCACCTCCCATCATCTTCTTTCACCTCTTTTCCTCTTCAACTCAAAGATAATTTTGGTACATTTGTTGAAATCAGTCTCAGCATTCCACAGACTTCTGTTCTCCTTACTTTTTTCGGCGGATGACTTTGAACTCTTGACTAAATGAAAAAGAAGACGTGCAGAGCAAGGCCAGATGATAAGGTTATTGAATTTTTCTAAGTTCCCGTTTACAGAATTAAAGCATTGAGGTCCATACAAATATTTCTCATCTGCACTAGTCTGAAATCAAGCATCAAGGGTTCAAGAATTCCCCTAACCCACTAAGCAAAATCAAGTTCAATATCTTTTGAGTTTGTTACAAGTTTGTAAAAAATGACAGACAGCGCGGAACCAAGTACACAATTAACGATCGCATTGAAAGTTTTATACATCATTGACGCTTTTCTTCCATATTGCCACTATCTTATTTCTAAAATCTAGAGGCAAGGCTCACGTTTCCTAGCAAAAAGTATCAGTTTCTCGAAAGATAAGCTAAATTCCTAGAGATTGTGTTGGTAAAACAAATACTTTACAGGATTTCACAAAAGAGCAATGACGCCAGAATCATATGATTAGCAAGACGTGTTACTGTAGCACAATCTCCCGGCACAAATAAGAAAACAATGTACCACACCAGCAAACTAAAGCTTCAGATGGGCATCCAACTAAATCCATGTATTGTGTTTGCTCAACTTCCTCAACAATGTTAGCCTATCCTTAATCTCCAATCACCCTTGCCACCACAAAAATGAAGCCGAAAAATACTAAATTTCTTACACAAATATCAAACCTTTCTCATCCAGATTTAGCCAAAAAATTACCCAAAATCATGTAATTGACTGCAGCTATCCACTTTATGAAAAAACCGAATCTGCCACAAAAATAGCAAAATATATTTATGAACTGGAATAAAAATAGAGCTCTGCAGTATAAGGTTGCATATTCTGTACTCTACAGTATTGAACATCAAACAAGGGAACTAGCTTCGAAGGCATACCAAACAAAGATGCGTATCAGGGCTATCCGGGTCCAATCTAAGAAGATGCTTTAGCGCCTGAAATAAACAGCAATTCAAACTCCAGATCATTGATACGCTCTGTCAACTGTTGAACTTGAATATCTGTCGTAGTCTGAAAAATTAAGTAGTTACACGTTTAGGAAATATACCAATACAAGATGCAAAATTCACAGAAGTATACAAGTTAAATACTAGCTAGCTTGAGCAAGATCCTGACATCTCGATTTCACAAATGGCCTAATTGTGAATCCTTTTGCAAGCACTAGCATTTGAGCAAGGGATATCAAGGTATTATCACTGCTTAAAGGAATGGGTCAGGGGAAAAGACAAGCCAAAATGTTGAAAGAGCTACGAAGCAAGATCTTTCCTGATCAGGAAGCAGTTTTTTATAACATTTTGGATTCTTTTTCTTTTTTAAAGAGGCAAATATAATATAAATAAGAAAGGGTGCCAAGATGGCACCCTCAAGAGGTACAGGAAGAAAAGAGCTAAGAACTTACAACAAAACTACTCTCTAAAACATATTTTTCCAATCAAAAATAAAATCATTAAGTTTTATATTTTTAAAAGAAACAATATTAACGGACAAACTAAGAAGCAACACTTTGATATGTATGATAAGAGAGCTAACAGGCTTACTCACTTTTTTCTTAGTAATTAAAATGTCGTTGCTTTCTAACCACTCAACCCACCAATAGCAAACGGCAAACAATATCTCAAAAAAAACAAGAGGCTTGTAGATACCTTCACCATTTTGGAAGTTATTTTATGTTCTCGATAATATAAAGTTCGTCTATTTGGTATGAACGGATGCCCAACCCGTAGCCATTAGAAGAAAAAATATAATAAAATGCTTATATTTTTATATGAATAATTGATTGATATGATATGATGAGCCAGGATGAACATACGTACAAGTTTTTTGAAATACATATGTAGTGGAAATAAAAAAGGATTATGTTTGATATACACTTTTGTAGGTCTAAAATATATATTCATACAATTTTGGATACGTATACGTTGGATGCGGATACCTTCATGTCTTATTTTCGTATTGGAACAAAAAAGATCGGATACTTTAAATGAGTTTTGAAGTTTTTAAATATTAAAAGAGACCCTTAATTTTGTCCAAAGACATTACGTTATAGTTGTTTTTAACTTAAGAAAGGATCATATTCATCTGTTGTGTCCTAAGGTTTATCTAGAGATATATATGTTCAATAATTTTTGAAAATGCACATTAAAAAAGATCATACATTTTACCTGAAACACAATTGGGAGTGTGTTATATCTACTCAAAATGATAATACTGACGTTATGCATATTTTATTGTGAAAACCTTTAACTGCTCTTTGTCTATAAAAATTAACTTAATGATTTATATAAGTCTAACTCCAAGATTATTATGAAATCGTTTGATCTCATTTGAACCTTGTGCTTCTCGCGCGTACATGTACAGTTTGTTGACTCGCGGCCTGAGTCAGATCTAACCCCTAATTCATACCCATTTGAGCCATGAAATGACACGTCCTTAATTCATTAGACCAACCATTAACTCACGTATTTTTGAGTCTGATAAGTCAGTTTTGACTCAATACAACAAACACACGAGCTGATCCATATAAATCAGATAATTTTTGTCAGATCTTAACTAGTCGGATTAAGAAAAATAAAAATGATGTTACATGTCTTAATCCATAGGAGAAACGAAAGTGATACACATCCCATGGATTCAATCCCGCAAATTTTATCACAGGAGATAAAGAGGGGTGGTCCCCTTGTAACCCGGCGTACTTGCAGGGGTGGGTTTGGTGTGGCTGTCTTCCCCTGTGTCTTTCTGTACAACCTGCGGGATTGAGCCCGCCCAATGTAAATCATTTCGATAGGAGAAGTCCAAGAGAAATATCCACCGCTCAGTAAATATCGGACTACACATTTGACCGAGATCCGCTATCGATAATTTTTATGCAAACCTTTTTTCTTCCTCTCACTTCTCTCTTGTTTTGGTATCTCTTTCTCAATCTTTGGTCTGGTATTTCTTCATCAATCGTAAGAAACAAAAATAGAAAAAAAAATTAGAGGGAAGAGTTCTAGTAGAGCACACTAATAGCAAATTAGGTGATTCACAACTTTCATTAGATGCTTAGCGTGTTCAAGTTTCTTAATCAATGGTATATTTTCCATAAATTTCGTCAAATCTCATCTTTTAGTCTGTATTAATCTCTAATAAGGGTTTTTATTTCTACCAGTTGTCTCATCTTCTATCGATTCTTCCTTAGGGATTTGATTTATAATCAGGGTTTTGATTTCGAACCGTCGACTCTTCCTTAGGGATTTGATTTATAATTAGGGTTTTTATTTCTAATTAGGATGCCGATTTCTAATAAGGGTTTTGATTTCTTCCTCGGGGTTAGGTTTTCAGAGTACATGACTTCATCACTGCAATTCGATGGTTGGTATATTTGCGTTTGTTCATCTTTTCAATTTGTTTGTTTTATTGGTTTTGTTTTACTGATTTTGTGTATATTTTTTTTTAATTCAGGCACCAAAGAAGGAGAAAGCTCCACGACCATCTTCAAAGCCAGCTAAATCTGGTAGTGGATTTCAGGTAATATATTGAAATATACTCATGTGTGCCAGATAGTTATTATTTCTAAAATTTATCCTTCATGAGAGTTGGGTGTTATACATTTCTGGTTTCCTTAGACATGCTTTTCTTTGTAGACTTGATCAAAAATTCAACTGATTGTAGTTGGTTAGGTGGCTGCGAGATCGGAATGGGGATGTAGTTGGAGAAGAGTTGGTGTTATCGTTAAGCTGTTGCAACAATCTAATGGAAGCCTTTAATGTAGTTTTGTGTGTGAGATGCGGCTAAGGCATTCAAAGCTTATGTCAACTTCAGCACAACTAGGTGAGCTATTTGTATTTTAGTATGACAGTTGTCCCTGTTAAAGCATGTAACTCTACATCGGCATCATCGGTTTGTTAACGTCCCTATTTATATCAATGTTCATTGTTCACTGCACCTGTTAGGCTTTTTTTTTATTATCAGATGGGTGGGAAGGTATCTAGTCTCATTCACCTAGGTACTTCAGCAATAACTGTTCCAGATTTCGTAAATGTTTGGTGATCATTGTGCAGTCAAATGTGCATCATTATATGAATTTCAAAAGCACACTTTTTTATTTCATCTTTCTGTTCTTTGTTCCTTGTCAATTTACCCACTTTATTTCTCTTGCAAGAATTATTTCCTCGCTCGATTACGCAAACAAGGAATCCAGATTTCAGCAAGCACCCACATCCAGTCCCTATCCAAGAAAAAGAAAAAAAGATAAGTATGCAAGAGTGTTGTTCTCCTATTCTTATTCTTCTTGAAGAAAAGCAGTCCCTGGAAGCTAATGATGGAGGATATGTGGATGAGTGCTAACGGTAAAGCTATTGCTGGTACCAAATTTGTCTATTGTTATCCAAGTTCCCTTTCTATTTTCTATTTTAGGTTCATTCTAATATCCAATTTTTTTCATGATTGTAGATGGAAAATTTTCATTAGTAACCGGGAATACCTCGGTTGTGGATGAAGGAAAGGACCATTCACCCCCTCCGAAGGAAAAATCCACTGGTGATGGACGTGAGTTCATCTATAAAAGTGTTGCACTTATAGATTTTGCACAAGTGCATTCCTACAATGCAAAGGAAAATTACTCCAAACAGTAAGACAGTACAACCTCATCAGGCTCAGGTCTTCACAACCGAGAAGAATGAACCCAAAGTGGAAAGAAAAGAAACTGAGACCAGAATGATGACTGAAACCCAAGTTATGGAACTAAGTTGTGTAATAACTTAAGTTCAGTTGAACAAATGTGAGTATCATATGTACTATTTAGCTATCCGAACCTTTTAATACTTCTGATGATCTATTTAGCCCTGCATTGAGAGTTAGAAATAAAAACGTGAAGCAACTAATATCCTAAACCGTGCTCTTTGAGTTCCAGAATATGGATGAAGCATCAGGTAATTGTTCTCTTATGAGCCTTGCAAGTTTTCTTGGTTGTCTCAGGATGATATGTTGATCCTTGTGCCCCAGCTCTGGATAACAATTGACTATGCATATCAGACTTGTATGAGGTCTGATTGACTCTGACAGATTTTTAGTGCACTTAATATTCATTCTTTGTACATTTAATAATCGGTCAATTTGTTAGTGCATATCATACAATAGGGCTCTATTACTTGTCCCAGCTCCGGAATTGGCTTTAAGATGTTCCTGCAATGCGCAGAGGTATATCATAGTTTTTAAAAGAAGAGAATCCGGAAGATGCAAGCAGATTTGGAATCCGGAAGATGCAAGCAGATTTGGTATCCAACAAGAGATATGGATTCAAATGTTGAATCAAATGGACCTGGATGAAGGGTTTCAAGTTATGAATATAGTATTTTAATTTTTTTAGTGTTCAGAATAATACACAAGAGATTTAATTTCTAGATGAATTTCAATTTTTGCTGTTTTTCTTTTTGTTTTGTTTTTAGGTTGTTTTCCATAGTAATGGTAATCTCATATTTAAATATATGGTTTAATAAAACTTAAATTCAATAATTATTTTAGGTTGTAGAGACGAATAATTTTGTCGTTGAAATTCTCTTCTAAGCAAAACAAGTAGTCCTTAATAAAGTACTCAGGGACGAAGAATAAAATTGTTTGAGAAATTCATTTTCTAAGGCAAAATTAATTGTCATTTTTTATAATATTTAGAGGCGATTTTTTGGACGGAAAGTATTTGTCTTTGAATAAAGCATTTCGAGGAAAACTTGAGTTGTCATTTATGGAATATTTTGGGACAAAACATGTTGCTTTTGGAGGCAAAAAAAATGTATTTGAAAGTTCGCTTTAAAGAAAAAATGAATCGTCTTTAATAAATAATTTAGAGAAAAATAAAAAGTTTTGGAGAAGAGGAATTTGTCTCCGAAAATTCTTTTTAAGGCAAAAAATTTGGTCACTAAATTTGTTTTGTTGGAGACAAACAAGTTAGTCTCCAAAAATTTGATATTCAGGGGCTATTTATATTGTCTCTAACTAAATTAATTAGAGACAATTTTTTTGGTTTTTGATAATAACTATTAAAGACAAATTAAATTGACACAAAATTTCACCTTTGAGACGATTTTTTTGGTCTTAAATAGTTATCATTAAAGACAAATTAAATTGACACAAAACTTCCTTTTTTGAGACAATTTTATTGATCTTAAACAGTTATCATTAGGGACAAATTAAATTGACACAAAACTTTCGATTTTGAGACAATTTAATTGGTCTTAAATAGTAATCATTAAAGACAAATTAGTTTGTCCTTGAATTTACATTTTTGCGACCAAAAAATTGCCCGCCAAAAATTGCTTTTCGGTGACCAATTTTTGGTCATTAAAATATCTTTCGCAGAAAATTTTATTTCGTTGGTGAAAGAGACTTTTATTGACAATAAATTTTTAGTTGTTAATTAAGTTTTCTCGTGACCGTTCATAATTTTGTCGCAAAATACTTTCCCAGACGGGGTATTTGAGACAACTTCGCGACAAAAAAAAATTCATCTCAGAAAATATTTTGAGACAAAAAAAGGGGATTTCCGGACAAACTTTTTTGCCACTAAACGTGTGTTTTGTTGTAGTGATTGAAGATGAGGTTGCAACTAACACTTCAAAAATAGTTGAAGAGGACGCAAGAAATTTGGAGATCCTTGTTGATAAGGAGTTAGCTGATCATGAGAAGGAGTTGGCTGACAAGAAGAAAAAACCGAAAGCTCCTAAGAAGAAGACAGTTGCTGTGGTAGCTGTTAGTCAAGTTCAAACACGAGGTGGAAAGTCTTCTAGACAGGGTTCGGCAAGCCCTTCAAAGATTAGAGTTAATTAATGCGTGTCTTTTATTGGAATGCTCAAGGCTTGGCTAAAGAGGGTGCAAGGGCCAAGTTGGGTGAGCTTTATCGCTTGCACAATCCTGATGTTATTTGTATTGCGGAGCCTCAGGTTCGTTGCACTACTCGTTTTATTAGGAAACTTAATTTGCTTGATTTTTGTGAAGATGTTATCACTAATGAGGTGCATGGTCAAAGAGGTAACATTTGGGTCTTTTGGAGGAATACTCTTGCAAGGCCGATTGTTTTATCTTCTTCTAAACAGGCTATCACTTTGGATTTTTCTGGTAATTTTATCACGGCTGTGCATGCTTCGTCTGATGCGGTGTCAAGGAGATCTCTTTGGCGTCAACTGGGGATGGGATATATTTCTATTCCGTGGCTGGTGTTGGGAGATTTCAATTGTGTTTTGCGTTTAGATGAGAAGAAGGGTGGTAGGTCGATCAAAGAAATTTATATGAATGAGTTTCGAAGCTGGATCTCTGACAATGGTTTGGTGGAAGCAGATGCTATTGGGAAGAAATATACTTGGTCTAATTGTCGGAGTGGAGTTCATAGAATTGTTTCTAAACATGATAGGGTTGTTATTAATGGTGATTGGAATGATAAGTTTGCTAACTGGAGGTGCAAAGCTATGCCAAGGATCTGCTCCGATCATTCCCCTCTTTGAGGCTTTGCTTTTCATAGTCCAAGGCCGAAGAGGGCTCCTTTTAGAATTCAGAAGATGTGGCTTTCTCATCCGTCTTTTTTGGATTTCTTTAAGGACAATTGGAGTTTTAGGTTGGATGGTGCGCCTCCTTTTGTTTTTACGTCTAAGTTGAAGAGATTGAAGGATGCCTTGAAGATTTGGAATAGAACGGTGTTTGGGGATGTTCAGTTTCGCTTAAAACAAGCGGAATTGAATCTTGATAAGGAGAATGATATTTTGGATCATAATGTTAGTTGTGAGCTACAATTTTTGAAGGTTGCTGATGCCAGGAAAGCTGTTGATGAAGTTCGTTCTGAGCTGGCCACTATGCTCAAGCACAAATCGAGAACTAGTTGGTTGGAGGATGGTGATCAAAACACTCGTTTTTTTCACAATGACATTCGAATGAGGAGAATCCAAAACACAATCTCTGAACTGAATATTTCTACTAAATCTACTTTGTTTTTGCAGGATGAAATAAAAGATTACATTTTTGATCACTATCGTGCAAAGTTCAATGGTGGAGCTGTTCATATTGATCCAAGCTTGTTTGATTATGAGCACGAGAGCATCTCAGCTGTTTAGAGTGCTTTTATGGATGCTATTCCGTCCTTGGATGAAGTTAAGGAAGCTGTTTTTGATTTGGGAGCGGATTCTGCGCCTGGCCCTGATGGATTTACAGGTTCTTTTTTTCGAATCTGTTGGAACATTATTTCTAGAGATCTTTATAATGCTATTGCAAACTGTTGGGCGAAAATTCCTAATGGAATTAACTCTAGTTTTATTGTTCTAATCCCAAAAATTAATAAGTCTGATGCTATTAAAGACTATAGGCCAATCGGTTTAAGCAACTTCTTCTTCAAAATCATTACAAAGATTATGGCGACCAGACTTGGTACGGTTTTGAATAAGTTGATTTCTGAAGAGCAAGTGGCGTTTATGAAAGGAAGAAACATTCACGAAAATATAGCTTTGGCTTCGGAGCTGATCAATGAGATTGGCGTTGAACGGAAACATGGTAATGTTGGCCTTAAATTGGATATAGCCCAAGCTTTTGACACGGTGAGTTGGGAGTTTGTTGTTGAAGTTTTTCGTCAATATGGTTTTTCTGATACATGGTGTTCGTGGCTGCTTAGTATTCTCAACTCTGCCCGTATATCTATTATGATTAATGGTAGCCCTGAAGGTTTTTTCAGTATCACACGAGGTCTTCGTCAAGGTGATCCTCTTTCACCTCTGATTTTTGTTCTTATTGAAGATGTTCTGAGCCGCAATCTATCTAAGTTGTTTGCTGCAAGAAGTATGCATCACATGGTGAGTAAGAAAGGTGTGGCTCCAACCCATTTACTTTTTGCGGATGATATTCTTATTTTCTGTAAAGGCAATCTTCATAGTTTGCAAAATTTGAAGGAGATGCTTGGGATGTATCAACGTGCTTCCGGGCAGTATGTTAGTTATGCCAAAAGCAAATTCTATTATGGTGGAGATAGACATTCTCGTGTTGTTGCTATTGCAAACTTTATGGGCATGGAGAGGGCGCTATTCCCGGATAAATATTTGGGAATCCAATTGAAACCTGGTATTGTGTGTCATATTCATGTTCGTCAAGCTAGCAGGTTGGAAGGGTAAGCTTTTGTATTTTCAGGCTCGGCTAGTTTTGATCAAATCAGTGATCTCTAGTTATTTGCTTCATTCAATGGCTGTGTATAAATGGACATGCACGGCCATCAAGACAGTTGAGAGGGCCATTCACAATTTTTTGTGGTCTGGCGATGCGGAGAAGCGCGAACATTTCACGGTTCTTTATGATGATTTATGTCGTTCTAGGCGTGAAGGTGGGCTTGGTATAAAGAAGTTGATTGATGTTAATAAGGCCATGCTTATGAAGTTGTGGATTTCGATTCGGGACTCTAATAAGACTTGGGCAAGATTTTTGAAGGAAAAATATTTCAAGGTTAGTGGCAACTTGATTGATTATAAGTTTGGTTCTTCGGTTTTTCCAGGAATCAGATTGGTGCATAACTTTGTGCAAAGACATACACACTCAATTATAGGTAACGGTGTTAATACTTCCTTATTTTTTGATAATTGGTGTGCTTATTTTTCAATTGCGCAACGTCTTGGCATCACAACAAAGGGCCCTAACGATTTTAAGGCCAAGGTTAGTGATATTATTGTTGATGGCTCTTGGGTTATTCCTCCAAAGACTAAAGAATTGATGTTACGATGCAATATTGATGTTGATAATTTTCCTCTTATTGGTGGTGGAGATGACTATAAAATTTGGGACTTGGACAATAAGGGTGTTTTCTCTGTCAAGTCGGCCAAGGATGCCATCCGTGGGCCTACAGAAGTTTCGCCAGCTGCAGCTCTTTTCTCTAGAAGTATTGTGCATCCTACATTGAGTGTTCAGTACTGGAAGCTATTTCATAGACAATGTTGTGCTACTGATGATAATGTTATGAAGAAGACAGGTAGGGAGGTGCCTTCTATGTGTCGATTATGCAAGGAAGATTGTGAATATGTTAGCCATATTACTTGGCATTGCAAAATTGCTAAGAGGATTTGGAATTGGGCAGCTGTTATTTTCAATCTAAAGCCGAATGAGGATCTCGTGACCTCTTACAAGGTGGCAAAGGGGCGGAGTCGAATGATTAAAGACCTGTGGCTTGTTGCAAATCTTGCAATAGTTACGGAGTTATGGAAGTTGCGTAACAAAGCTTATTTTGAGAACATGCGGGTTCGTTGGATGGAATTTAAAGGTAGGGTTCATCAGGTAATTCGTGATAACTCTATTAGAATGAAGGGCCATATGCATAATACTTTGGATGGTTTGCGTATTGTGAATTTCTTTAGAGTGAAGCATAGATCTTGCGATCACTCGGATCCAATTGAAGTTACTTGGATGCCTCCTAATCCTGGTGAGCTTATGATCTGTTGTGATGGTGCATCACTTGGAAACCCGGGGTAAGCTGGTTCTGGTGTTGTATTCCGTGATTCCAACTCTGTGGTTTTGGGAGTTCTGTGTGTTGGTCTTGGTTGGCAGACTAACTTCTATGCTGAAGTTTGTGCGGTTATCTATGGTGTTGTCGTTGCTCAAAGATGGAATGTTAAGAACCTATGTGTCAGATCGGATTCGATGAGTTGCCTCTTTGCTCTTCAAAAAGATGAATTACCATGGCAACTAATGCATAGGTGGAGAATAGCGAAGACTTTTTACAACAATATTAGCTATGTTCATAGCTACTGGGAGGCTAATTTTTCAGCTGATATCTCGGCCAAACAAGCATGTTTGTTGGCTGAGGAACATTATGAGTTTTATGATGGGAGGCCAGGTTTTATTCAATCTGTTGAATGGCCTGGAGAGGTTTACTATCGTTTTTAGGTTATTTTTAGCGTGCGGCCTTTTGGCTTAGCGCTAACATAGCCTAGTCCCTGTACAGTTTCGCTTTTTTATTCTATTTTATTGACCGAGTAAAAAAAATTACAAAAGTGCTTTAAAATTACAACTAATCTCTCTCTCTTCAAATAGGACATACTGAAAATAAAAATATAGCAAACCAAGATAAAAAGGCTTTTCTTTTTTTTCAGAAATTGCTATTGTCAGTGATGTTGCATCTTGTAATTCATATAACATAATAGAATATACACCTTCATTTTAAAGTCTAAGTATGTAAAAAACTAAAATAACATTGGTAGGATCAGAAAGATTCAGGATAGGATAAGAACATGAAAAGGTAATGACCTTATAATATATATATGATGGGGATGTGATCCGATCAGCTTCAGCTATAATCCCAATAGATTGCCTTTATCTATAAGGAGCTTCACCTAAAAATCACATTATATCATCGATAGTCTTAAGCTCACTATAAAGCTAACATACGATGGCCATATTTTCAGCCAAAAAGCCATGAGATTCCTAATCCAGCTGCAGCGGGACCAATAGGAGGTCCATCAGAAATCCAAACAAAACACACACACATGGAGAACTATAATGTGTACAAAAATTTCAAACAAACGCAACTCCTAGATGAAAATAATCACATTCTTCTTCAGGTGCAAGAGTGGGTACTTCTAAATATCCAACTAACGAATCTTTAGCATGGCCTTAATTTTTTGAAAAACATACGTTGAAAACATCTGAACAGGTTGGACTGCAAAGTGGATGGAGACATCGCTTGCATCCGAATGGGAAGTATTGTGTCTTAATATTCAAAAAATTATAGGTTAATTTAGAAGCTGTGAAATTCTGACTCCTCAGTTTTGCTGACAGTATACACTGGAAGGACTGCACAATCTAATGCTAGAAACATCTCCATATACACACCGACAGGTGCAACCGCAAAGTCAATGGAGATGTCTGTAGCATTAGTTAATGAAAGACATCCATGTTGAACTTAATTGTTCACAAAGATGCGTAGAAAAATCTGGTTAGGCTACATGCAATGAAAACGCATGCGTTTATCATCAGACGACCTGTTTAAAGAAGGAAAGTATCATGTCTGACAGTAAATTAATATCCACCGCACTCACAATATGCATAAAATAAACCATGCAAATATTTAGGGAGCCTACATATCTATTAACCACCTCGACAGATTTATTTTTAAGTACTTCGGATCACCGACTTTGATCAACATCTCTACACCAAGACATCATAAAATATGGACTTAGAAAAAATCAAACAACCTTTTTGGAATCTGATACCTATTGTGGATTGGCCGTAAACTCTGATAATATTTTCTAGTAATAGTAATTTTGCATGGCCTGCATTTAAAAAGAAGAACATACAGGATGATTTCAAAATAAACTTACTACCATATATTTAGCACATACATGAACAACCAGATAGCGCCAAATTGGCAACAAATATGAAGAGAGCAAATCTAACCTAAATAATAAGAAAATCCCTCTAATATTATTGGGAATTATCTCCGTTATTGTTGGGGTTTCCTTAACCTTTTAAGTAAAAGGCTAATCATCAAAGAAAGAATTGGGAACTCTTCGTACTTTCAATAAAATTGGGAACTCTCCGTGGTTATTGGGATTATTAATACCTAACCTTTAGGTTTAGGAGAGATGTGTACCACCAAAAATAGCAGGGGTATTTCATAGATCCTAAGGTATCCTGCGGCCAAGCTCAAGATGATTTTACTTAGCAATTCCCATTCAACAAATCCTTGGAATATAGTTCCACGAAAAGATACTAGGGAGCAGAATCACCGAGACAACTTAATAACCACTCAAGTAATTCGACCAGCAGACCTGCACTGAGCCAATCAAATTGATGACCTTTACATAAAGATTGAAAAAATATTGGAAAGAAATGGGAAAATATATAAAGATTCCATATACACAATTGAACATGTCCCGAACTTCTTACTTAATCATATTGGTTTGTAAAGACCTCAACAACTATGAAACAACAACTAAAATACTGTATTTTCCTGCATATCAACATTTACATTTACCCATATAAACAAAAGAGTTAAATTTGCACAAAATTGATGATTTTGAAATATTGAAAGTATGAAATCTCCCCATAGATACGAAAAAGACTCGGCATCTCCAGGGATGAAAGAATGAACTCCCCAACTATATTACATTTTCTCTAATTTTTTGGTGTTCTTCTACAATTTAATTCAATGTTCACAAACATGAAATGAGTTAGTATTAGAGCTCCCTACAATAGATGATCACTGGATTCAGAAGCAATGACTTGCAAGAAATAATTTTCTAGAGTTCACACCATTGAGAATATTTTAACGTTCCATGCCAAGAAGCTTCAAACTGCCTAAAGTCAATAAATAGGATGGGTCTTGCTCACATGTCAACGGAATACAAATATTTGGTAGATAAGGACTATAAAAAAACAAATTGAGTTGATTATGCCTGATTATGCTTGTAAAGATAACACCAATCACTAGTAGAAAAGTGACATTTAGTAACAGTTCAAGCTTTTATAAGGTAACAGTTCGTAGAGTGTCTGTCACTAATTGTTAGATTGCTAAATAATGGTAACAGTTTTCGTAAAAACTATTACATATTGTCATCTAGATTGTATATTGTAACAGTTTTTGTGATAAGTGTTACTATATACCCTTGTTATTGTAACATATATAATACGTTACCATAGTTGACATTATCGTGACATTTATTTAGACAAACTGTTACCATATACCTATGTTACTCTAACAGATTTAATGTGTCACCATAGTTGACATTATCGTAACATTTTTTAGACCAACTGTTACTATATAACTATGTTATTATAACAGATTTAATATGTCACTATAGTTTATATTATCATGATATTTATATAAAACAATTATTACTATTTATCTACGTAACTAGTTATTTAGAAATCCAGTTCAGAAATTTCCTAGTTCTAGACTGACATGTCCCAGTTTACTTCTTGATTTAATTTCATGCACTACAACTATATATGGCTCGTATGGATGATTACCTAAGGTTTAAGAAAAATTCAAATCTAATAAGTATAATAAACAAGGGTTACGACATGTAGAAATACTACAATGACGACGAAGGTGGAAGGTTGTGGTGGAGGCCGTCATATAGATATACTACAATTAATTGAGCTGAAAATACCAAACGCCTCCTTTGTTGACCATACAATGAGACAACATCGAGTTAATTTGCTGACTTTTAGGAAGATACATAAAGAATTACACATATTAACAGAGTCGAATTGCAAGCATAATGATTAGTATAACTAACAACTAAATTCTGTAGTGTAGACAATTATTATGTGGGAGAAGGAGACGAATCAAATAGGCAACATTCTAACCTGGATGTCGGATACACTGCCATTGCGCCACATAGTGGCAACCCCATGCCATAAAAACATATATGCATACCAAAAAACATCTGCAGTCGAGTACAATGTGGCGATTTCTAGTCCCATATACCATTGTTGTTTACCTCTCCTCCATTATTTGTAGTCGTGTTTTTCAGTAACAATTTTTCATATTCTATGGAAATAAAATTACTTTAGTCAGCCATTACTTCTCTCCCAGCCTCCCTCGCTATCAGTGTGCTGCATTTGTGATGTGCACTTCTTGTGATGATCTGCAAAAAGAAACACTATTCGAATTCAAGGGTATATAGTATAAACAAAAGATTATTTCCTTTTAACTGAAATTATCTTTTGATCTAAGTATTAAACCAATATTGCTAGATCCATATGCATGCGCAATGGATGACTAAAAAGTGCATGGATGAAATCAATAAATTAAATGAATTCGTTGAACAAAAAGTAAACGTTATAAATGATCTTTTTGGGTATATGAAACAAAGTTCAGAGGCCTCCTCTTGTCGTTCCTTGTTTCAATTCATGTAAATGTTTGTAGATAATACGACTATTCATATTCACTTCGTTATGTTGGGAAAGTATACTTCCTCGATTGAATTAGTTAATCTCACGAAAATAAAACATACAAATTTCTATTCTGTAAAGTTTGACTACAACATGGTAGGGCTATACCTGATGAATGACAGATACACAATGTAGTCTACATACCTGATGAAGATACTGAAAACTATAGAGCTTGAGACGTGGGTATTCCAAATGGACTCCTTGGAAAGGGGAGATGGTCACAGAAATGCAATAAGTTCCTGAGATGGAATTCCAAAATTTTCCTAAGGAACTTTTTTGGAATACATAACACAGAAGCATTCAATCAAAAATGGGATAAACATTTTCAAAGAGAGAATAGTTTCATGCGTCCAATTAATAAGTAACGGGCATAATGTGAAATGTTGCATTGGACTAAGTACATACCACGATCAAGTATCAAAAATAACATTACTAACAACATAGAGTTCATGGTAGTACAAAACTAATTTAGGGGTTTTTCTTTGGATTCTAAACCGTATATTGCGTCTCGCTTCTCTCTTCTCGGGTAAATCGTATGAGAAGTTCTCTCTTCTCTGGTAAACCGTATGAGAAGGAATCGGATCATCAAAATTGTTGTTCCCTAAACGGGTAAACCTCAAACGTTCACGGAAAAGGTTAGAAATTTCGTGGAGTCTAAGTTTTGTGGATTCTATCAATTGTTAATGGTAACACTGGTAAGTAAGTACGTTTATACCTGAATATTGATTGTATTTTTCCTTGATGTTAACACTCTGACTAAAGAAATTCCTGCACACGCAGATGTGAAAAATGTATTACTTTATTAACATATTTTTTATGTAGCCTAATTCATGACATAATAAAAATGTTTATGAGATTCCTAAAGCTGGTTTATCTTCTTTTTCTTCATATAATAAGGTAATTGTGCAATGAGAAAATATAAAAATTTGAAAATTATATATAGATAACAAAAAATCTGATATTAACTCAAGAATGTTAAATTAGAAATAAGAAAAAGGGTGAAGGTGAAACAAATTCATGACATTATATTCAACAAACACGTAAGGACAATCCTAGCTAATGGTAAATGTAATTATAAATGTGGATGTTTCTCAACAAAACAATAATATTAACTGAAAAATCCAAACTAATACGCATCAAAAGTGATAAAGATTGAAAATGCTAATAAAAATATCTCCGAGAGTTAAGTGATAACCTTACATCAGCAGTGGTAATTAGCGGTCCGAAAAGGTGGAGCAAAAAAGATAAGGACTTTAATACGATGTTTCCGAACTCCATAAAGACGGAACTATCCCAGCCTTTATCAAACCATCATGGTGATTAGTTGTCATTGTTTGTCCATATATTTGAAACCCTAGGTGTTCCTCCAAATCAATTCAGAATTTCAATTCCTATGCGATTATTTCGCTATGGTCAGCTCAGATTGCATAAAACCCAGAAAAAATAAATACGCAGTAAACTGAATTCCTAGAATTATATACTACACAAAAAATAATGTCAACAAATATATAGGAATCATATCGAGTAAAAGAAGATGCCTTATGAAGTGAACAACAGAATACCTCAATTGAGGCCCCTTGAGTATTGATTTGCAATTTCTTACAAACAAAGATTATCTCTAATCTACATTCGGACTGCAGATTAAAAATACAAAACCAAACAAAGATTTAAAACTGAAATTGTATAAAATTAAAAATAAAGTCAAAAACTAAGACATGTTAAACATTATTTCCTACAGGGCAAGAGAAATTATCGCTGAAATAGAGAGCCTATATCCTAAACCTGATTCAATGGGTAAACAAAAGACCATAAAATATAGGTTTAGGCGTCCTGATTCAATGACTATTGAATTGTCAGAATCTGTCGTCTGTTAAAAACAAAGTTTATCCCTCATCCACATTCGGATCAAACTGCAATTTAAAAACACAAACGAAACCAAGATTTAAAATTAAAATTGTATTAAAAAAAAGATGTCAAACAGGATTAAATATGAAACATGATTTCGTAGAAGGCTAAATAATTTGTTTACCCATGATATGACACCGACATACTGCTGCAAAGGTTTCTCCTTCTCTGCCACAAAATCATTACCTAAGATTACATTAACATATCACAAAACAAAATCAACATCATATAGAAATTGCAGCAAAAACCCTAGCTTGAAATAATAAAAAACACCCACCTTTGACTGTGATATGTGTTACGGGAAAAAAGCTCAATCGCTATAACCTAGTATCAGCTCCACGATAAAATATAATAATCATAAAATCAACAAAACAATTTATAATCAGTACTAACCAACCGAACCCAAATCAGAAAAATAAAAAGGAAACCCCATATGAATAAATAGATTTTAGAACTTCAGGTCAGTTATGAAGGTTGGGAATGATAACAAATTATGATTCTACTTTGTAATCGGATTGATGAAAGGGAGGGAGAAAATAAGAGAAACAGAGAAGAATAAAAGAGGACGAATAAATTAAAGGATTTACCTACTCTGCTGGTGTTGTTCGAACATTAGGGCTTGGAAACAGAGAAGAAACACTGAAATAAGCATAGAAAGAATATCAGAACGTAATTTAAAAGAGATGATGATTATCATGTAAAAAAAAGAAGAAGAATAGAGAAATGGAGTTGAAGAAAGAGATGATATATAATTATGATGTAATCCTTGTGTGTTACTGTAATCAAAATCCGTGCAACCCGTGCCTCATAATCATCAAGAAAACTCCCATAAATATTTTTTATAAAAAATACTTAATTTTTTTATCGCTAAATATGTCATAAGATAGAGTTGTTTCTTGAATTAGATTTTACCGGAATGATAAGTACCTATGTTGATTTTGAAGTTTTAGATTTGTTTCTCAAAATACAAACGTACACTATTATTAAATAGCATAAATTGGAGTGATATAGTTTTTCCGAAAATACTTTATCTTTTGTCTCTAAATTAGGCATAAGATAGATTTTTTTCTCCAATTAGATTTTTTTAATTCTCGATAAAATTATGGAATACATACCTAAAATATATGAAGCAAATTTCACGGTTAAGATTCTAAAAATATAACGTAAACGTGGAATCAATTTGGAGCATCGGATCAAATCAGTTTGATTAAAAATTTACGGTCACGAAATGTAAAGGGGCTAACTTGTTTTAAAACCAATCAGGAGCGAGGGATCCGTTGACCGACCAACGGGAGAGGAGGTTAGCGCAATTCTCGGCGTGGAGTGAGAGATGTGGTTGGGTGTTTATGTTGTTGATTTGTATCAAATACTAACCCATCTAAAGCATGACATTGTACAATATATGCATGTAAGTTTTATCAATTTAATCCATGTGTTCAGCTCAAGAATCACGCACTACTTAAAAAGAGCCTATGTGCTTTAAAACTAGATATTGTATTGGAAAATAAAATCTAGACTAGAGCATTGATTGATAGTGAATGGACTTTAAGCTTTACGCATGCCAAACTAGTTCACATGCCCCAACTAGGGTCTGATCATACTCCCATCATGTCATCCTTGTATAATACCTATATTACCACGGGGAAAAACTAGAAATTTTTTGAACATTGCTGCAAGATAATAATGGTTAAATGAAATATCAAATGCTTGGAAGTCTAACCGTACTGGGTCTGCTACTTATGTTCTTACCTATAAGTTGTCTAACAATAGACATATATTATCTATCTGGAGCAAGAAAAACTTTTGGTCTCATCAAACCTAGAATTAATGATCTCCAACAACAATTAACTCACCTGCAAGCCACAAACTCACAAGGATCTAATACTTCTAAGTTTTTGAGGATTGAGAAGGAAATTGATTCTGTAAATGAAGTCCAATCAAGTTCTAATAGGCAAAAATCGAGAGATTATTTTTATAATGATATAGATAGAAACTTAAAATATTTCCATATTAGAGCAAACAGATAAGGTCAAGAAATAAGATCGATTGATTCTCTCCAATCTACAGATGGAACATGGTGTCAAGAAAGGATTCTATGGAAGACCTCCTTGTTGATCACTTTAAGAAAATTAGCTCAACATCAAATCCAGCAGACAGTTTTCATTTTCTCCAACATGTACCAACAATTATTTCTGATCAAGAAAATGGAGATATGACCTCCATACCTTCAGAAGAGGAAATTTATAGTGCTTTAATGTGAATGGAACCATGGGCATCCCCTGGTCCTGATAGATTCATACATGGCTTTCATCAAAAACAATGACTACTGGTTAAAGAAGATGTATCCAAGATGGTAAAGTTTTTCTTCAATTATGGTTATCTCCTCAAGAAGTTTAACAACACTAGAGTTACTTTAATACCAAAATCATCTACAACTCATAAACCTGAAGATTACAGGCCTATTGCATTATGCAATACTGTGTACAAAACGATCTCTCTAAGATTATTGCTTTAAGACCGAAAAGCATATGACCAACATCATTTCTCCTATGCAGTCAGCCTGTGTTCCTGGTTGGATGATCTTTGAGAATATTTGTTTAATTTAAGAAATAGTAAAAGCAACAAAGAAAAGGGTGGAAGGACATGTCATCTAGCTCTAAAAATGGATATGTCAAAAGCATTTGACAGATTGGAATGTGGGATTTTCTCATTGAGGTTCTAAAGAAGTTTGGGTTTAGTGATAAGCTGTGTCATCTAATACATCAATGGATCAGCACAACTCAAATTGAAATCATGATAAACGGATTTCCTTATAAATATTTCATACCCACTAGGGAATTAGGAAAGGAGATCCTCTTCCTCCTTATCTATTCATCTTGGCAATGGAAGATTTTTCAAGACAACTATACCAATTATGAGTCTACAAACCAGTTAACATGTATGAAGATTTTAAGATCAGCAACAAAAATTAATCATCTCATGTCTGCAGATGATTGTCTTCTTTTATGCAAGGCATGTCAAGTTTAAAATAACAAGATGCTTCAAGTCATTGACGATTTCAGTGTTTTCTCATGTCACCTCATCAATTTCCATAAATCAACAGTTTATTTCTCAAATAATATGAGCCCATCGTCTTGCCAGAATATCATTGGTATTCTTCAAGTTAGACAACTTGACATCAAAGATGAAAAATACCTAAGTCTACCTTTCTTTGTGGGCAGAAAAAAAAAAATCCCTTTTATTCTCATGTACACAAGATGGTTTCTAGGTTACCAAGATGGAGAAAGAAAAACATGTATAAGTCTGCAAGATATGTAATGATACGGAATATTATAAATGACATCCCAGTCCATCATATGACATCCTTCAAGTCAAAGAATTAAACTCAGCTCAACAAAAATGTTGGAGAAACAAGAAAACTTATAAGGGCAAACATTTTATCTCATAGAGTGGTGTTAATATACCCAAAGAGGAAGGAGGTTTAGGTTTTGGAGATATAGAGTTGTTCAACAAAGGTATTTTAGCCAAATCTACTTGGAAATTATGCACTGATAATACTTCAATTTGTTTAAAGTTACTGCAAGCAAAATATTACTCAAATGGAAAGGTATTCAATCTTCAGAAGAAAAAAAAAATTCAACTTGGTCCTGGAGAAGCATCAACAGTGATTTTGACTTCATCGAAAGATGCAGTTGCTGGAGTTTCGGAAATAGTCAAAAGATTTTAATATAGAAACAAAAATGGATAGCTCAACTAGATGGTCCTCCAATGCCCAAAGATGGAATCACTAACCATTTTAACTATGTCCATGTCCATCAACGTTTTTCTCAGAATGCAGGAGGTTCGGATTATAATCTGATCTTCAACCCGTTTGATTCAGATACACCAAGACTCATCCTTAGCTTATCTATTCATCTACATCATGAGGAAAGAATAATTTGGACGCTTGAAAATAATGGTTTCTTCTCAGTCAAGTCTACATACCGGAATGTTTGAAGAAAAAAACATCAATAACCCAGTAGATCAACAAATGATATCTATATTCAAAAGACTTTGGAGATTGCCGCTTGTGCCAAGAATTAATCAATTCGCGTGAAAATGTGTGAAGAACATTCTCCCTACTAGAGATAAGTTAAATCATGTCATCCATTCTAGAGATTTCAACTGTCCTTTTTGTTCTCAATGTGATGAAACGTCTTCTCACTGCATTCTAGAGTGTGATATAGCTAGAAGAGTTTGGTTTGTCTATTTGGGAATGGTATGAGCTTGCAGGATTGGATTTACGGCTTGTTGGAAAGACTTCTTGCAAATCATATTCAAGAAAATGTTGTTTGTAAAATGATCATTGTGGCTTGGTGTATATGGACCGAAATATGTGACAAGGTCTTCAAATGCAACAACATAACCCCACACAAAATTATATATTGTTGCAAGAAATAGATATCTGAGTTTGAAATCAAGCCTCAACCTTCTCGAATTTTATCTCATGTGCATTCACGTATTAAACTTCATTGGTGCCCCCCACAGAGATAAACTTATAAAATTAACTATGGTGGTTCTTTTTTTGCATACAAATAACACTGGAGGTATTGGTTTAATATTCGTGATATTGCAGGTACCCACATGGGTTCAGTGCATCGACCAAATGTTCCAAAGAGGTCCAGATCAAGCTGAATGTAGAGGAATATGAGAGGCACGTAAATGGGCTAAGGAATTGAATCTGTAAAGGGTGGAGTTTGAGATGGACTCAAAAATAATTGTTGATGTAGTGAAAAAAGTCTCTTCAACATTGACTGGAGAATTCACAATTTAATTTTAGACATAAAATCTCTATTTAGTGAGTTGTATTTTGGAAATGTAACTATACTCCAAAAGAGAAAAATAAGGTTGTCGATATCCGGTCAAAATCTGCTAGAACTGATAGACTATGTGAAGTGTGGTTGTCGTTCCTCCTAGTAATACTCTAGCTCGGTTGCAGGAGGACAAAAACTTTGTAAACACTTCTCTTTAATAAATCAATCATCTCAGTTTTATTTAATTTTTTTTTAAAAAAAAAAAAACTAGATTTCTGCATGTGCTACACAACAAACATTTTATCTCTTTTAACTTCGCATACAATTAAAAAACAGAACTGCCAAATTTCATTGGAATAACATGTCGAGTGATATTTTTTGTGACTCGTTTCCTCAGTGTATAATTTTAGTGAATGAAAATTATCGTGTTTGTTATTTTGACTTTATACTTGTTATCCTAAAAAAAATTCGATGTCATTATTTTAGTAAAAATGATAAAAGAGACAACCACTTGTTTGCCATTGGCATACGACCACGTGACATGATTTCAACTTTTCATTCTCGACTCTTCATTTCAGTATCAATTCACATGTAGTGAAGACTATTTACTTTGATTATAGGCGATTAGGGTATCTCATTTTGTATGATCATGCGCTCTATTACAAATTTCTATTCTGTAAAGTTTGACTACAACATGGTAGGGATATACCTGATGAATGAGAGCTACACAATGTAGTCTACATACTATTGTTGTTTTGAAAGTGGTGGTAAAAGTTCGTTGCTCGGACTTGTAAAGATTTAAAAATAAAAATATATACACAATATTTGTCACAATGGGCGAGAGTACTGGGACTAAAGATTCGGCTATTTTTCATTTTCAAGTGGTTCAGAATTTAATTCTAGGAGATTATAGTTCAAAACAAAACAAATATTAACTCTAGTTTATTAAAAAAAAAATATTATATAAACTGTGTGCAGGGAAGGACGACGATTACTATATCGTCTCGGCCCCTCGGGTTCGTACATGACATAGGAGTCGTGGCCCGAGTCGACTTCAACGGTTCATCCCCCGTCTGGTACGGGAGGTAAGTTCATCGAAACACTCGCGAATCTCCTGTAAGCGAGTTACTGTATTCCTTAAGGTGATTCATTGATTGAGGACGAATTTGGACTGTTTTAAATTCCTAGTAAAGGGAAAGGCCTGGCCAATACAAGATAAGGGTTCGGATTTTATCACCGTTCCCTTCTTGCCCGCCTTAGGAAAACGAAACCTAACGCGAACCCGAGCTTAAAATTTGGAATAGAACGAGACCTATAGGGTAACGAGCTTAATAGGAAACTCGTTCGAAAAATATTGGTTGCTCTTTAAGCACACTCCAAAGTTCATGATGGTTTCTGTGAGTTGAATGCGTGACTGCGCCGCCTTGTGATAGCGGTGAGGCCTTGGGTATCAAAGCTCCATTGAGCTTCCCTCGCCTCAATTCAACTTACTTTGACTCGGATTGATTCCAGAGGGGTTTGCTCAAATTGCAACGAATTCCATTTCGAAAGATAGAAGATGGTCTAGAAACAATCTAAGTGGAGCCATCATGCTTTTTGTTTGCTAGAAATCTTTAGGTTTGTTTTGGTGGAGTCGAGTCGGCCTTGTTTGTGATTGTATAGAATCCCTCTGTAGTTTATATTTCTTCGGTGATGAATCCTTTTGAGGAGACGCCACCTGCGATGACGTTGCGAGAATATATGTCTAGAAATTCTCGTTATCAAGAGACGTCTTCGGAAATGACTCTTGGTGAATATATGCGTGGGCAGCGATATATGGATACTCCAACTTTTATTAAGGAATCACATCTAATGATCTATGAGAAATATTATAAACATAGACCATGTAGTTTGGAACAAATATTGAGAATTCTTATATTTCGAAAATTGTATCATGATGATGAGGATAGTGATGATGAAGAATCTGAAATATGTAGGCTGAGTAATCAGGAATTTGTTTCTCCAATTGAGCCTTATAATGATAATGTTATTTCTAGTTCAAATCCAAATAATTTTAATAATTATTCACCTATTCAAAAGGACGAGGATTTGACTAGAGATACCACAGTTTTAGACGAGGATTACGAAGCCGATAATGGTCTAGAGGAACGAGTTTATTCTGAGAATATTGTTTTAGAGTCTAGCGATTTAGAAACATTAGTCTTAGACGAAGAACATGAACTCGTAGAGATTTTAAACATGAGTAAAGATGCACCACCTGATAATAACTTAGAAGAATCAATTGACCATTTTCAAGAATCTAATGATCCAGAAATTAGGGAGATTGTGACTAGTCTAGCTAGAGACACTGAAAACTCTAAGTTTGGGGGTGATTATCACCTTCCTAGTGCCTTACCTTTAACTCTTATAAAGGTCCCTCACTTGGGACTTGACATATGTGCCTCAACCATTTTACAAGATTACCTTCATACTCGTTTTCCCGAACCTAATGATGTCCAGGAAGAAGTTCAGTCGTTAGAAACCCATCCTCTGGTTGATGTGGTTTGCCCAGGCTATGATCCCCATATTGACTTTGTTTTCCCACCAAATAGTTTTCTTCCAACTGTGGGAACGTTTATATTCCAAATGTGTCGAATATTAAGTTGTGAGACTAAACCTAAATGCCTTAGGAAATTAGAATCGATACATTTTCTTAAGAATGACCACTATTCTCACTGTGGTCAATTTTGTAAGTCATATCTGATTGACTTAGAGGATCCGCAATTATTTAGGTTATTACTTTGTGATTCCAAGTTCTTATTTGAGTTTTTCCAGACTCTAGGACCTAATAATTTGGATCCAACCTATGAAGAAACGCAACCAATGAAAATATTCTATTTAGACCCTTTCATAGAACCTGAACCTGAACCACAATTAGCGATAGTTATCAGGAAACTAGGTAAGGGCATGCTAGTGTTGTTCATTTCGTTGGTTCACTGTAGTTTCCTTTTTTCAGCTCTTTTTGGTTTTAAAGACCCACAGTTATTCCGGCTATGTTATACGGTTCGAGTTGACTAAACCTTTCCTACGTCTGGCTGAAGACTTTAAACTTAGCACTTCTTGGGAGGTAACCCAATCTCATGCAACACGGTAATATCTTTCCTTAACTCTTTCGCTTCAAATGGTAACAGTTTCTCCTTGTTCATGCTTTTAGTTTCATCTTTAGAACATTGAGGACAATGTTAGATTTAAGTTTGGGGGTATAGGAGAAACTTTTTAGTTGCAATAAATAAACTCCAGAGCCTAGAAATTTACGCCTATTAAGGATAGCACTAACCAATCCAAGTGGATGGAAACATTTTTGTTTTAGGAGCTGAGGAACCAATCTGACTAGATGGAAACATCTATAGAGTCTATTCATAAAAGCACAGAGCTCAGGTGTTAAAAATAACATGATAGTTTCGCCATATCTCGTCGAGTCCTTTTCACTTTCTATTTTTAGTTTTCTTTTGTTTCAAGTGATTTGGTGGGGCACACGATTCAAGTTATTACCTTTGCTAGGGTGAAATAGAGTGACTGAGTTACCCAAAAAAAAAAAAGGAAAAAAAAAAAAAAGACCGGACCAGTTAGACCAATCAGAATAAGTATTAACAATAGCAGATTCAGTAACAATAGCACCTCTTCTGAGTCGTGGGTCGTAGGTGTGGGTCTTAGAGATTCAGTAACAATAGCACCTCTTCTAAGTCGTTTAATTTGGACGCCTTTTGTGGGTCGCAGAATCCTATTTAATACTATTTACTTATCTTTCTCTTCATTGTAAAACACTTTTGAGCATCAATGAAATTCTTTGAGAGGTTTTCCAACATGATGAGCTAAACCCAACACTGGGACGACGGAGGAGGCCGTGTTTCATCCATGTGGTAATTTAAATTAATTCTTTATTTACTTTTTGCACCAATTTTAATTGAAATAAGATTTTAAATTAATTACTCGTGATTTCATTTGATGGAGTATGCTTAATCCTAGGGATTTTTGATATGCCATGCTTAAGAAATACAACTAATATTTTATAAAATCTATCTTGGCAATAAACTAGAGTTAATATTTGTTTTTTTTTGAACTGTAATCGCCTAGAATTAAATTCTGAACCACTTGAAAATGAAAAATGGCCTCCTTCGTCGTCCCAGTGTTGGGTTTAGCTCATCATGTTGGAAAACCTCTCAAAGAATTTCATTGATGCTCAAAAGTGTTTTACAATGAAGAGAAAGATAAGTAAATAGTATTAAACAGGATTCTGCGACCCACCAAAGGCGTCCAAAATAAACGACAAGAAGAGGTGCTATTGTTACTGAATCTCTAAGACCCACACCTACGACCCACGCCGGAGAGTCTCTTTCACTGTTGATAAACGACTGCTGCTGCGAGTCCGTTCTTCGTGTTTTTCGTGTTCATCAGCAGCAGCAGAAACCGAGTTTGGGAAAACTCGAATTTCTTCTTCTCTGGACCTCCTTTCCACCCCAAACTCTCGACAGCCTATCTACTAAACCCAAGGGGCCCTTTTATACCCTACAGGTGCGTTTAATCTCGCCATAACTCGAGATAATCTTCATTATTGCCGCTGTCCAAAAATAGGGAATAATTGCCAAAAATAGAAGATTCTTATGTACTCTTTCTTCCTGCACACTCCCAATTGCCTTCTCCACGCCTCAGAACTCGTCCAATGCTATTAGAACTCCTCCATGCACACAAGAACTTCAATTTTGCTCGTGTTACAATACACGTGCTCTGTTTTGGGTGTGTGAATCATCACGCGTTTTCCAGCCAATTACGATCAAACCCACTTCCCAAAATGTGTTCCTTAACCTATATCACATCTCTCTATCAAATTTCAGCCATTGAATCGACCTACAACTCCTTCATTTTCTCGATCGAAATCTCTCCAGAACTGTGAACATTTTCCCGCCAATTTTCAGAATTTGAATTTTGAAGAAGGGTGTCCCCCTATCCAGTTCTGGGGTGCCAATAACAGATGCCTTGGGGGTGACCTGGGGGTGCCCCTTAGTAATTAGGTTACTCCTTATCCAAACTTGGGAGTCCGAATAACACGTGTCCTCCGGGTGCCAAAATCAACTTATCGAGCCGAATTTTCCAAAAATATTTATTTCCAAAAAATACCTACAAATACATAAAATAACAAAATTAGTACAAAATCGAGTGCCAACAATATATAGTATTGAGATCAAATTAGACACAAAAATGTGTCTATCACATACCTGATGACGATACTGAAAACTATAGAGCTTGAGACGTGAGTATTCCGAATGGAATCCTTGGAAAGGTGAACTGGTCAGAGAAATGCAATAAGTTCCTGAGATGGCATTCCAAAATTTTCCTAAGGAACTTTTTTGGAATACATAGCACAGAAGCATTCAATCAAAAATGGGATAAAATTTTTCAAAGAGAGAATAGTTCCATGCATCCAATTAATAAGTAACGGGCATAATGTGAAATGTTGCATTGGACTAAGTACATACCACGATCAAGTATCAAAAATAACATTACTAACAACATAGAGTTCATGGTAGTACAAAACTAATTAGGGATTTTCCTTTGAATTCTAAACCGTATATTGCGTCTCGCTTCTCTCTTCTCGGGTAAACCGTATGATAAGTTCTCTCTTCTCGGGTAAACCATATGAGAAGGAATCAGATCATCAAAATTGTTGTTCCCTAAACGGGTAAACCTCAAACGTTCACGGAAAAGGTTAGAAATTTCGTGGAGTCTAAGTTTTGTGGATTCTATCAATTGTTAATGGTAGCACTGGTAAGTAAGTACGTTCATACCTGAATACTGGTTGTATTGTTTCCTTGATGTTAACGCTCTGACTAAAGAAATTCCTGCACACGGAGATGTGAAAAATGCATTACTTTATTAACATATTTTTTATGTAGCCTAATTCATGACATAATAAAAATATTTATGAGATTCCTAAAGCTACAGTTTATCTTTTTTTTCATCATATAATAAGGTAATTGTGCAATGAGAAAATATAAAAATTTAAAAATTATATATAGATAACAAAAAATATGATATTAACTCAAGAATGTTAAATTGGAAATAAGAAAAAGGGTGAAGGTGAAACAAATTCATAACATTATATTCAACAAACATGTAAAGACAATCCTAGCTAATGGTAATTGTAATTATAAATGTGGATGCATATTTCTCAACAAAACAATAATATTAATTGACAAATCCAAACTAATACGGAGCAAAAGTGATAAAAATTGAAAATGCTAATAAAGAAATCTCCAAAAGTTAAGTGATAACCTTACATCAGCAGTGGTAATTAGCGGTCCGAAAAGGTGGAGCAAAAAAGATAAGGCTTTAATACGATGTTTCCGAACTCCATAAAGACGGAACTATCCCAGCCTTTATCAAACCATCATGGTGATTAATTGTCATTGTTTGTCCATATATTTGAAACCCTAGGTGTTCCTCCAAATCAATTCAGAATTTCAATTCCTATGAGATTATTTCGCTATGGTCAGCTCAGATTGCATAAAACCCAGAAAAATAAATACGCAGTAAACTGAAAACCTAGAATTAAATACTACACGAAAAATAATATCAACAAATATGTAGGAATCATATGAGTAAAAGAAGATTCCTTATGAAGTGAACAACAGAATACCTCAACTGAGCCCCCTTGAGTATTGATTTGCCATTTCTTACAAACAAAGATTAGCTCTAATCTACATTCGGACTGCAGATTAAAAATACAAAACCAAACCAAGATTTAAAACTGAAATTATATAAAATTAAAAATAAAGTCAAAAACTAGGACATATTAAACATTATTTCATACAGGGCAAAAGAAATTATCGCTGAAATGGAGAGCCTATATCCTAAACCTGATTCAATGGGTAAACAAAAGACCATAAAATATCGTTTTAGGTGTCCTGATTCAATGACTATTGAATTGTCAGAATCTGTCGTCTGTTAAAAACAAAATTTATCCCTCATCCACATTCGGATCAAACTGCAATTTAAAAACACAAACGAAACCAAGATTTAAAACTAAAATTGTATTAAAAAAAAAGATGTCAAACAGGATTAAATATGAAACATGATTTCATAGAAGGCTAAATAATTTGTTTACCCATGATATGACACCGACAGACTGCTGCAAAGGTTTATCCTACTCTCCCACAAAATCATTACCTAAGATTACATTAACATATCACAAAACAAAATCAACATCATATAGAAATTGCAGCAAAAATCCTAGCTTGAAATAATAAAAAACACCTACCTTTGACTGTGATATGTGTTACGGGAGAAAACCTTAATCACTTTAACCTAGTATCAGCTCCACGATAAAATATAATAATCATCAAATCAACAAAACAAATTATAATCAGTACTAACCAACCGAACCCAAATCAGAAAAATAAAAAGGAAACCCTAAACGAATAAATAGAATTTAGAACTTCAGGTCAGTTATGAAGGTTGGGAATGATAACAAATTATGATTCTACTTTGTAATCGGATTGATGAAAGGGAGGGAGAAAATAAGGGAAACAGAGAAAAAGAAAAGAGGACGAATAAATTAAAGGATTTACCTACTCTGCTGGTGTTGTTCGAAAATTAGGGCTTGGAAACAGAGAATAAACACTGAAATAAGCATAGAAAGAATATCAGAACGTAATTTAAAAGAGATGTTGATTATCATGTAAAAGAAAAAGAAGCAGAAGAGATGATATATAATTATGATGTAATCCTTGTGTGTTACTGTAATCAAAATCCGTGGAACCCGTGGCTCGTAATCATCAAGAAAACTCCCATAAATATTTTTTTCTAAAAATATTTAATTTTTTTATCTCTAAATTTGTCATAAGATAGAGTTGTTTTTTGAATTAGATTTTACCGGAATGGTAAGTACCTATGTTGATTTTGGAGTTTTATATTTGTTTCTCAAAATCCAAACGTACGCTATTATTGAATAGCATAAATTGAAATAATATAGTTTTTTCGAAAATACTTTATCTTTTGTCGCTAAATTAGGAATAAGATAGATTTTTTTCTCCAATTAGATTTTTTTCTCGATAAAATTATGGAATACATACCTAAAATATATGAAGCAAATTTCACAGTTAAGATTCTAAAAATATAACGTAAATGCAGAATCAATTTGGAGCATCGGATCAAATCAGTTTGATTAAAAATTAACGGTCACGAAATGTAAAGGGGTTAACTTGTTTTTAAACCAATCAGGAGGAGGGTTCTGTTGACCGACCAATGGGAGAGGAGGTTAGCGCAAGTCTCAGCCTGGAGTGGGAGATGTGGTCGGGGGTTTAGGTTGTTGACTTGTATCAAATACTAACCCGTCTAAAGTAAGACATTGTACAATATATGCATGTAATTTAATCCGTGTGTTCAGCTCAAGAATCACACACTACTTAAAAAGAGCTTATGTGCTTTAGAAAAACTAGATTTATGGTATTGGAAAATAAATATATGGACTAGAGCATTGATTGATAGTGAATGGACTTTAAGCTTTCCGCATGCCAAACTAGTTCACCTGCCCCAACTAGGGTCTGATCATACTCCCATCATGTCATCCTTGTATAATACCTATATTACCACGGGGAGAAACTAGAAATTTTTTGAACATTGCTGCAAGATAATAATGGTTAAATGAAATATCAAATGCTTGGAAGTCTAACCGTACGGGGTCTGCTAAGTATGTTCTTACTTATAAGTTGTCTAACACTAGACATATATTATCTATCTAGAGCAAGAAAAACTTTTGGCCACATCAAACCTAGAATTAATGATCTCCAACAACAATTAACTCACCTGCAAGCCACAAACTCACAAGGATCTAATACTTCTGAGGTTTTGAGGATTGAGAAGGAAATTGATTCTCTAAATGAAGTCCAAGCAAGTTTTAATAGGCAAAAATCGATAGCTTATTTTTATAATGATATAGATAGAAACTTAAAATATTTCCATATTAGAGCAAACCAGAGAAGGTCAAGAAATAAGATCAATTGATTCTCTCCAATCTACAGATGGAACATGGTGTCAAGACAGAGATTCTATGGATGACCTCCTTGTTGATCACTTTAAGAAAATTAGCTCAACATCAAATCCAGCAGACAGTTTTCATTTTCTCCAACATGTACCAACAATTATTTCTGATCAAGAAAATAGAGAGATGACCTCCATACATTCAGAAGCGGAAATTTATAGTGCTTTAATGTGCATGGAACCATGGACATCCCCTGGTCCTGATAGATTCCTACATGGCTTTCATCAAAAACAATGACAACTGGTTAAAGAAGATGTATGCAAGATGGTAAAGTTTTTCTTCAACTATGGTTATCTCCTCAAGAAGATTAACAACATCAGAGTTACTTTAATGCCAAAATCATCTACAACTCATAAACCTGAAGATTACAGGCCTATTGCATTATGCAATACTGTGTGCAAACCGATCTCTCTAAGATTATTGCTTTAAGACTGAAAAGCATATGACCAACATCATTTCCTCAATGCAGTCAGCCTATGTTCCTGGTTGGATGATCTTTGAGAATATTTGTTTAATTTAAGATATAGTAAAAGCCAAGAAGAAAAAGGGTGGAAGGACAAGTCATCTAGCTCTAAAAATGAATATGTCAAAAGCATTTGACAGATTGGAATGTGGGATTTTCTCATTGAGGTTCTAAAGAAGTTTTGGTTTAGTGATAAGTTGTGTCATCTAATACATCAATGTATCAGCACAACTCAAATTGAAATCATGATAAACGGATCTCCTTATAAATATTTCATACCCACTAAGGGAATTAGCAAAGGATATCCTCTTCCTCCTTATCTATTTATCTTGGAAATGGAAGATTTTTCAAGAAAACTATACCACTATGAGTATACAAACTAGTTAACATGTATGAAGATTTTAAGATCAGCACCAAAAATTAATCATCTCATGTCTGCAGATGATTGTCTTCTTTTCTGCAATGCATTTCAAGTTAAAAATAACAAGATGTTTCAAGTCATTGAGGATTTCAGTTTTTTCTCATGTCACCTCATCAATTTCCATAAATCAAAAGTTTATTTCTCAAATAATATGAGCCTATCGTCTTTCCAGAATATCATTGGTATTCTTCGAGTTAGACAACTTGACATCAAAAATGAAAAATACCTAAGTTTACCTTTATTTGTGGGAAGAAAAAAAAAACCTTTTTATTCTCATGTACACAAGATGGTTTCTAGGTTACCAAGATGGAGAAGCAAAAACATGTATGAGTCTGCAAGATCTGTAATGATCAGATTCAAGAAAATGTTGTTTGTAAAATGATCATTGTGGCATGGTTATATAGGACCGAAATATGTGACAAGGTCTTCAAATGCAACAACATAACCCCACACAAAATTATATATTGTTGCAAGAAATAGATATCTGAGTTTGAAAGCAAACCTCCACCTTTTCGAATTTTATCTCATGTGCATTCACTTTTTAACCTTCATTGGTGCCCCCCACCGAGAGGAACTTATAAAATTAACTATGATGGTTATTGTTTTGCATACAAATAACACTGGAGGTATTGGTTTAATGATTCGTGATTTTGCAGGTACCCACAAGGGTTCAAAGTGCATCTACCAAACGTTCCAAAGAGGTCCAGATCAAGCTGAATGTAGAGGAATATAAGAGGCACGTCAATGGGCTAAGAAATTGAATCTGGAAAGGGTGGAGTTTGAGATGGACTCAAAAATAATTGTTGATGTAGTGAAAAAGTCTCTTCAACATTGACCGGAGAATTCGAAATTTAATTTTAGCCATAAAATCTCTATTTAGTGAGTTGTATTTTGGAAATGTAACTATACCCCAAAAGAGAAAAATAAGATTGCAGATATTCTGTCAAATATGCTAGAATTTATAGACTATGTGAAGTGTGGTTGTCGTTCCTCCCAGTAATACTCTAGCTCGGTTGCAAGAGGAAAAAAACTTTGTAAATACTTCTCTTTAATAAATCAATCATCTTAGTTTTATTTTATTACTTTAAAAAAGAAACTAAATTTGTGCATGTGCCACGCAACAAACATTTTATCTCTTTTAACTTCGCATACAATTAAAAAACAGAACGGCCAAATTTCATTGCAATAACATGTCCAGTGATCTTTTTTGTGACTCGTTTCCTCAGTGTATAGTTTTAGTGAATGAAAATTATTGTGTTCGTTATTTTGATTTTATACTTGTTATCCTGAAAAAAATTCGATGTCATTATTTTAGTAAAAATGATAAAAGAGACAACCACTTGTTTGCCATTTGCATACGACCACGTGACGTGATTTCAACTTTTCATTCTCGACTCTTCATTTCAGTATCAATTCACATGTACTGAAGACTATTTACTTTTATTATAGGCGATTAAGGTATCTTAGTTTGTAGGATCATGCGCTCTATTACAGCTCTATTCCAATCGCTTCTCAGTCCATATAAAAACCATTTGCAAAAATGGTAACAACAAACTTTCGGGGAAAATAGCAAATATTTGGAAATGAGCGTTTTGGGGACATTCAACCTTTTCAAAGGAACCATTTTTTTAGGGACCATGGTTTTCTCTGGGGACCATGGTCTTATTAGGCCAACCTCCCTATATTTATAAGGGGTGTCCTAAATTTAAGTAAATACACATTTACTTTTTAGTTTAATTTAAACTAATACTAACCTAATAACTATATAAATCTAATCATATATATCTAACCTAAATGGATCTATTAACCAAAATCAAAATCAAAATCAAAAACAAAAACAGTGGGGAATCGAAATTTTTTAGTTTTGAAAAAAAAATTGCTCTTCTTCTTCTCTTTTTCCTCGACGTTCCTCGTTCGATTGAAAAAATGAGTATTAACCATCAAATGAGTTGAAAATGGAAGTTGCAGAGAGAAGTTCGACTAGGAATTATGTGAAAACTTTGTCGAACTAACCGAACCTAATGAAAATGATGAACATGAAGAACAGTTTGGCTACTTCGCAAAAAAAAAATTCCCAACCGAACCTTAGTTCGGTTATGTCGCAAAAAACATTTCTCAACCGAACCCTAATAGTTCGTTTAGTAGCAAAAAACATTTTCCAACTGAAACCTAATAGTTCGGTTAGTTGCAAAAACATTTCTCAACCGAACTTTAGTTCGGTTATTTCGCAAAGATATTTCCCAACATAATAACAGTCCATTTATGTTGCAAAAAACATTTCCTAACCGAACTAAGGGTTCGGTAAAGTCGCAAAAAAAAATTCCCAACCGAACCCTAATAGTTCGGTTAGTAGCAAAAAACATTTTCCAATGGAACCCTAATAGTTCGGTTAGTTGCAAAATCATTTCCCAACCGAGCCTTAGTTCGGTTATTTTGCAAAGATATTTCCCAACATAATAACAGTCCCTTTACGTTGCAAAAAATATTTCCTAACCGAACTAAGGGTTCGATAAAGTCGCAAAAAATATTTCTCAACCGAACCCTAATAGTTAGGTTAGTAGCAAAACACAAGGCATTTCCCAACCGAACCTTAGTTCGGTTATTTCGCAAAATATTTCCCAACCGAACCATAGTTCGGTTACGTCGCGAAAAACATTTTCCCAAGCGAACTAAGGTTCGGTTACGTCGCAAAAAATATTTCCCAACCAAACCTTTGTTCAATTTTTTTAAATTATTCTTGATTTAATCTTGCACTAATCATTTAGTTGAGTTTAATTTCTTTTTAGTTTAATTTTTTTTATTTAATCTTGCACTAATCACTAATTATGTTAACCTAATGATACAACTAATCATTACACTAACTTAATTGAAATGGATAATTTTTGTATGAATGTAACTATTTAAATAAGGGGCGACCTAGATTTGCTTCTAATGTCTTACCCAAAATAAAACAATGGTCCAAAAAAAAAAAGACCGGTCCCCAAAAAAACCGTTCTTTCAAAGAAAGCCTTTACAATACGGCCCATTATGGTGAGGCGTTGCTGCAGCTACCAAATTAAGAACACGCGCGAGTACCAAAATCCGGACGTTTGTGAATAGAATTTTACAAACATGGTTTCGTTAAGAAAGAGAATTAATATACCAAAACCCTAATAACAACACTAATGAAACTCCTATAAATTACTAGCAAACTGATTAAGAGGGTAGATTAGATATTAAATAAATAACTAGATATGGGGTGATCTAGAATTACTTCTAATGTCTTTACCCAAAATAAAACCACGGTCCCCCAAAAAATCCATGGTCCCAAAAAGTCGTTCATAAGCATTATTTAGTGACAAATACCCGGCCGCTCGAGCCCATTAAAATCAGTTTGCTACGTAACTTGCTAGTAATTTATTGGAGTTTCAAATAGTGGAATGGGCAAGATAAAATCATATATATACATATAGAATGCGGTTAAAGAGGATGTAATAGCTGATAACTGCTGCTTGATTACGGTTTTCGCTAGAAGTTATTTTCAAGAAATCGACGGAATGCTCTCAAGAAGACAACATAATTTCAAAATTGATCAGATTTTCATGGAAATGATGTGTCGGGGTGATTTTTTATGTGACTCATACACTCGGTCTGTTACGTTAAGCGATCGTTTAAGCATTATCTGTTTAATATACGAGTCATTAAATATGTGCAAACTTTCTCTCCAACACTTAGCCTCACAAGTCTAAGCGTTTGATTGGATTTTACTTGCGATCGGAGTAGATTATTTCTCACCCTAGCAACAAAAGGAAAAGTAAACAAACAAGACGAACATAGCAGACCATTAAGGAAAGTTTGGTTGGGAATTAGACTAATAATGCTTCTCAAAGACATCACTACATCAAAGCGTGGACTAGTCCCTTGAATTTTATTAAATTCGAACTCAAGCTTTTCCCTGTTTATCTTGCACTTGTGACTTTGGAGATGCAACCCGTGTAATTTATCAGATCCTCTTAGATGTTTAATATTAAGGCACTTTTCTTGATTGTTCATTTTATCGATTAGTTTTCGCCAACATATCATCTGCACGGGTTTAAAAAAGAACGATTTTTTGGGGACCATGGTTTTTTGGGGACCATGGTTTTATTTTGGGTAAAGACATTAGAAGTAAATCTATATCACCCCTTATCTAAATATTTATATTAATACCTAAATTACCCTCCTGATTAATTTTGGGTGATGATTAGTTAGTGTAATGATTAGTGAGATGATTAAGTTAAAGATAATTAGTGAGATTAAAAAATCAGATGGTTTTTTTTTTAAAGAAGTAGAATTATTGAGAGATTAAAGTTAGAGAAGATGAAGAAGGGAAACATGAAAAACGATGGATTTTACCAACCACAACCGGAGGAAGGGTATTTGGGTACCCAGGTAGGCTTCAAACTTAGATAATGTTGGTTGAATTGCTCCAAACTTTCAAAAAAAAAATGAAATTTTTTATGTAGATTTGGGCCAGTTCGGTTACCATATGTCAAGAACATGTAACCGAACACACCTGAAAGTGTAGTTCGGTTACGTTTTCCAAACACGCAGGTTACCGAACTCGCTCGTTAATGGAGGTTTTGGTCGTACAGTGTAATGTTCGGTTACCTAGGATAAAATGGTAGGTAATCGAACTTTGAACTTAACAATTTATTTGGGTACATCTTGTGTGTTTGGTTAGTTCGCAAACTTCAACGCAACCAAGTTCCTAACCGAACTGCAGGTTAAAAGTAACCTAGTGTTAGAAGTTCGGTTGGTTCGCAAACTTCAACATATTTTGCGAATCAACCGAACTGGGCTTATATATGCATATATGCAATTAGGCAAACGTTCGGTTACTACGAAATTTATTTCTTGGCGAATTAGGTAGAGTTCGGTTACAAAGAAAACTAGGATAAAATGGTAGGTAATCGAACTTTGAACTTAACAATTTATTTGGGTACATCTTGTGTGTTTGGTTAGTTCGCAAACTTCAACGCAACCAAGTTCCTAACCGAACTGCAGGTTAAAAGTAACCTAGTGTTAGAAGTTCGGTTGGTTCGCAAACTTCAACATATTTTGCGAATCAACCGAACTGGGCTTATATATGCATATATGCAATTAGGCAAACGTTCGGTTACTACGAAATTTATTTCTTGGCGAATTAGGTAGAGTTCGGTTACAAAGAAAACTTAACATTTTTGCGAACGAACCGAACTTGTGGACTTCTCATTATTTTCGTAAACTAAAGTTCGGTGATATCCTTATTTTGCGAAGGAACCGAACTTATGGACTTGTGTTGTTCTAATACAAGGAGTTCGGTTGAAAAATATTTTTTGCGAATCAACCGAACTCTGAGTTCGGTTAAGAAAAAATTAATTCTTGATAACCGAACTTTTCTCTGAAAAAAAAGCTCCATTAAACCTCTCTGCAACTTCCATTTTCAACTCATTTTAATGATTACTTCTCATTTATTCAACCAAAAACGAATGACAAGTAATGGGTTTGTGAGAATATCTTTGTTAATGTTTTAAATTAAGTTATATATATATATATATATATATATATATATGGTGGTGGTGGTGGTAATCGGTGGTTGGTGGTGGTGATAATCGGAGGTGGTGGTGGTGATAATCGGCGGTGGTGGGCGGTGGTGGTGGTGGCAATCGGAGGTGGTGGTGGTGGTAATCGGCGATGGTGGGAGGTGGTGGTCATATATATATAGGTGGTTATTGGGTTGGTTTTAAATTAAATTATGTTAAGCATAGGTTAGTCATTTCAATGCTTTAGAACACCCCTTATAACTATAGGGAAGGTGGCCTAATAAAATCATGGTCTCCTCAAAAAAACCATGGTCCCTAAAAATTCGTTCTTAAAAAATTAACAGCATATATACATCTCGAGCCCAGTGTCATTCATTTGTAACGCAACCCCCTGTGTTCTTGGATATTGTAAGGTGCTTACTTCGTGTAAGCTCTCTTAATCTAATTCATTCGTTTGCCGAGGAAAAAGAAACGGAAAATGGGTCATTTGTCTAAATATTTTTAAATCACGATTCAAATGGACGAGTAAAAAATAGTTTTGTTGAAATGGCCAAAAAAAAATAGTAAGGATGAAACTGGTTTCATCCTATCTTAAATATACAAAATAGCAAGGATGAAACTGGATACATCCTGTGTAAATTAAAAATAAGAAAAAATATTTAAAAATGAGGACGATGAAACTGGTTACATCCTGCCTATTTTTATATTTTTGTCCATTTAAACAGTATCAAAATCTAACTGTCCACTTCACCCAGGAATTGTTGATTTGGTCTTTTTAACCAATTTTGTGAAAAAGAAAAGGGAAGACACTATCATATCATATTATAGAATATGGCCGAAAAGGATAAGATATAGCTCAGCACTGCATATTTTTCCCAGAACTTATTTTCAAGGAATCAATAAAATGCCTTCAAGAAAGCAAAATAATATCATGCAAAGAGAAAACGATTTCATTGAAATGGTATGTCAAATGATGCTTTATGTGACTCATGCACTCGGTGTGCTTTTTTTTTTTTTTTTTCTTCATTTTTTTTTATAACAGAAACTTAATAAAATAAATAATAATAACTTTCTGAAATTTACAAAACTAGAACAATCAAACAAAGGTTTTGGTTGTTAACCTAGCAACAAGCTGGGTTCCAACTCTTTTTTTTTTTTTTTTTTTTCCAGTGACACTGTTTTCCAGTGATAACGCATTTGAATGAATGAGATCTCTTAAGAAGATTACTCGTCAAATTCAAAGAAGTATTAACCTTTTCCCTTATTAAATTAGCTAGTTGCGTTACTCTACTTAGAGGTGTAAAACGTGTCGGTCCGGCACAGCCCGTCACATGAAGTCGCGTGCTTCACGTGCCATGTTGTGTTGTGCCAAATATTTAAATGTGTTGTGCCGTGCTGTGTTTTACTAGACAAAAACTAGGCACAACACAGCCCAGGGACACAACACACGAATAAACGTGTTGTGCTGTGCCGTGCTGGCACACGTGCTATAACCAATTTGAAATCACATAATGTATACATTAAGTCGGATCACGAGAATTTAAATAGACAACATATCATTTTAAATTATTTCAAGTAAAATTAACAAGTTTATTCAATAAAAATAAATAGCCCGTCAAATATAAAATTGGATCATTGCCACGTAAATTAATGTTCCGGTCAAATACAGGTAACAACAACAACGATATTGAAATATATTTTCCAAATATTAAGGTATTACATGTGTTCTTATAAAAATAAGTCAGCATAAAATGTCAAGAATTAGCTAGAATAGTGACTCTTTTGTGAAATATACACAAAATGTGATGTATTATGCCTTGTTATATGGTGTACCTGCGCATTCTATGACGTGCTTTCTTATCGTGCTGTGCTGGGATGGGCCACGTACTTATCCGTGTTGAGTGTTGTGTTGTGCTACTGTGCCAATTTTGCTAACCCAGCACAGCCCACGAAACTAACGTGATGGGTCGTGCTGGGCTCAGATTTTAGCATGCTTGGATGGGCTGTGCTCGTGCCGGCACAACCCAATTTACACCTCTAGCTCTACTGCTCTTCCTCCAAATGACCTCGAGCTCCTATCATACTCTAGATATAACTTCTTTTACCTTGATGAATGTCTGGAAAAGCAAACTCTAAAAATGATTCGTATTCGAGCCTGTTATTTCCCATACTACCGGGAAAAAAATGTTCCAAACTTTCCATGAGTTACATACAGTGAATAATGTTCTAGTTTCCCATGCATCTTCTTTACTATAAAACAAGCAATTGGTAACAAGGAAAGGATAACCTTGATTGAAATAAAGTTATGCGCGGAAGTTTTTCTTTTTTCTTGGCGCGAAAATAACAAGTTTAATTAGGAAAACAAAGATGCCAAATAATGACTCGAAGGTAACAAAAAAGATAAAAAGAAAAAGAATAACAAAAAAGAAGAAGAAGAAAGAACACTGGCGAGCTCATGTAAGAGCAATATCGAAATTAATTATGATGAACAAACTGATGTTGTCAAATGCTAGTTTCATAATGAAAATGAGGATTTTGATAGGTGACTTTTTTTTTATGGATGACTGTAAGTAGTTTCATTGTAACTTATGTTCGGAAGTGCAACATCTTCTTTTTCTAATAAATTAATTACTTCCGCATACACAAACTAAAAGTTCACAATACGACCTATTACCGTGAGGTGTTGGGGCAGCAACCAAACTAATAACACGAGTACAAAAATCCGGCCGTCTGTAATAAAATTTACAACCAACTTTTCATTAACGAAGGAGAATTGATATACCAACTCTGTAATCAGAATTCATGATGGTTGCTTCCACTGACAGATCTACAGCTGGGCTAACCCGGGTTTTAGTCCAGGTAGTCGCCACAGCCCAACAACCTAAAAATTGAAATGTTATACTGGACCAAGACTATTAGCCTAGGCTGAGAAAAAATTAAAACTTCTTGGGTCGGCCCCAGGTTGCTTCAATTTCTAGCAAGTTATATGGAGCAATTTGTTTTGACTTTTAATTGGTTCGAATGGCCGAACATTTGTCAGCTTAATAATAAGTATTCTTTAGTTTGGTTTGAAAGAGTGCAAACTTTCTTTACAACACTGTCTTAGTGTCACAACCAATGTGGTCAATCTCGTGTCCCGGATTGTCTCGGCTCTGTCCGAGACACCGAGATAACCGTCCGGAAAACCGGTACACATTTCTACTTGTAAAATTATACAGAGGGAGGAGACGCGTACATAATTAGAAGTAGAGACGTGTATAATTACATGTCAAGCTTGTGCACTTAACACATGTATCGGGCAACACTTGTATACCCTTTGAGGGAATGTACTGTTAACTCTCGTCTCTTGTACCGAGTAAAAAAAAGGTATCAGGAAGAATTGGATTTGTCTTCCACTCAAACTCAAACACTCTCAACAGAGAGCTTATTTCTTCTTCGTGTCTGTGGGTATACAGTACACCATGTACTCTCTGATTTGGGTATTATGGAAAGTTTCTCATGAATATAGATAATTAGTTAGGGTTTATTTTCTTCTTCTTCATATATGGTGTACAAGTTAGGGTTTAGTTAGGGTTTAGTTCTTCTTCTGGGGTATATGATGTACAATAATTTATATGAGTTTATACAAATTTAGGATGTTTTTTATTTATTTATGATGGGATTGAATCATATATTGTAATTAAATTGATTTATCAATTGTTAATCTTTTTGTTTGATTCATTCAAGTTCTAATCAGTATTATGTGAGTTTTAATCAAAACAAAAAAACGGGATTCATGCAGCCGGTGAAAATCAAAGAGCTTCAATTGAATCACAGGGAGACCATAAAAAAAATTAATGAACAGTAATAAAAAAAATAACGAGATTGCGACCGAAATTTCAGTTGAGATTTAATTGTTCCGGAGAGTTTTCCGGTAAAATACCGTCTCAGCAGGAACATTGATATCGGCTCCTCTGTGGCCGAAACCGGAAATATCGACAAGATTCCGGCCGAAATGGCCGAAATCGACTACATTGGTCACAACTCAAGACGCTCGCTCGACTCTGAATCATCCAGCCTCGAAATGATGGAATCATGGAACTATATTCTTTTCATGTAGGAGCATGTTTTTAGTCGGGAGATTTGTTGGATAATTATCTTTGTTACCGATTCTTCAATAATACAACTCGTGTATTATCCACCGATCCGTTACAACTCTTTGTAACACGGTTTTCACTTATGTATTACATTTCGTAATACCAACAACAAAACAAGAAAAGAATGATAGAAAAGAGATGATCAATCACAAAACTTAAACAGATTTACTTGGGTGTATTGAAGCGAGTAATATCTTTGCTTAAGACATTTGATGCCATGTATATAATGTTATTACAGATTTAGCGGCACATGTCTCCAACATTCAGCAATATATCGATGTTTTTCGCAGCACTTCGATAACACCGAACAGCGGACGCGAATGGATGTAGCACAAACTCTTCTTTAACTCTTGAAGACACAAGCAAACTCTTAAATTTCTAGTATTAGATTTATGACTCTAAAAACATACACATGCAATGGAGAAACAATGGGATTTATATAGGTTTAGAAGTGACTCTTGGAGAATTCCTTTCATGAAGAGTCACAATCCTTAGTGGAGAGTCACATCCCTTGAGATAAGACACTAATGTTGAAAAGACTCAAATGAGTTGACACACCTATTCATATTTCTATTCAAAAATTCCAACAAGATTTTTATTTATTTCCATTACTTATGGAAACTTTTTATAGGAAAATGGGCACAACAGCTAGGCTTTCACACCGTCCAAGAAGAACGAGCAATGCTACGCTCACCGCGATATAACACCGCGTTATATCCCGAGTGAAAGAAAAAATAGATGGGGACTACTGTGCAGATTTGCAGGGGGTGCTGCAAAGGTGGGGCCTACACCTTTTTACTCTCACTCGGTTTGTAATGCTGGATTTTCATCCCGATATACCTAGACTTATCGAAGAAGAACAAGCTAGATGAAGAGACGAACAGAAGGAAAAGAAAAAAAAAACAAGATGAAAGAAGGAGATCCACATTAACATGACATCAAAGAAACAAATAAGTTTGGTTGGGAGAATTCATTTATAGGGTAATCCAAAATAAAATAAAAAATAGTTATAGTACTTATATTCCATCTCTTAATTACAGAATATATCTCCAAAATAAAAATATTAAACGGAAAATGGGTCATTTGTCCAAAAAAATTTAAAACATGGTTCAAATGGACGAGTAAAAATTAGTATGGGTGAAATGGACAAAAAAAATAACAAGGATGAAACTGGATTCATCGCGGCATAAACTTAAAAAATAGCAAAGATGAAACTGGATGCATCCTGATATAAATTAAAAAGAAGAAAAAATATTTGAAAATGGGTAGGATGAAACTATTTTTATATTTTTGTCCATTTGAACAATATCTTTTTAATTTTTGTCCATTTAAACAGTATCAAAATGTACAAGTCTTTTTCACCTAGGAATTGTTGATTTTGGTCTTTTTAACCAATTTTGTGAAAAATAAAAAATACTAGTAGATAATTCACAAAATTGGTTAAAAAGACCAAAATCAATAATTCTTGGGTGAAAAAGACTTGTACATTTTGATACTGTTTAAATGGACACAAATTAAAAAAATACTATTCAAATGGACAAAAATATAAAAATAGCTAGGATGTAACCAGTTTTATCCTACCCATTTTCAAATATTTTTTCTTATTTTTAATTTATATCAGGATGCGTCCAATTTCATCCTTGTTATTTTTTAAGTTTAAGTAAGGATGAATCCAGTTTCATCCTTGTTATTTTTTTTTTGTCCGTTTCACCCATACTAATTTTTACTCGTCCATTTGAACCATGTTTTAAAATTTTTGGACAAATGACCCATTTTCCGTAGATAATTTACATTTTTAGGTACAAGCTTCACTTAATTAAGTCGTTACTAAACCAGAAATTAGATACTTCTTGCAACAGAATAAGACTAATCATGGATGATGCTGCGGTATTACACCAAAGTAAAGACTAAATGAAACTTGTTTTCCGACTGTACTACTCTTACCCAAACTTTAGCTTCTCGCTATTTAACTAGCATTTCAACATCTGGTTCAATTTTTCCAATCCTTTCATATATGCTTAGCATCAAATTGTTCCAACATTTTCCATTTGCTCCAATTAGTTTTCACCCAACATCTCATTTCCAAATGCTTGAAAAATAACTGCATATTGTACATCTCAATTGACCCCGGTCTTATTTAACGTTAGTTCGTTCCATGTAGAGGTGTAAAACGTGTCGGTCCAGCACATCCCGACACACGAAATCGCGTGCTTCACGTGCCATGTGTTGTGCTGTGCTGTGCCAACAATTTAAACATGTTGTGTCGTGTTGTGCTTTACCAGTCAAAAGCTAGGCACAACACAGCTCACGGGCACAACACACGAATAAACGTTTCGTGTTGTGCGGTGCTGGCACACGTGGTATAAACAATTTGAAATCACTTATGTATACATTAAGTTAGACATTATCACCAAAATTTAATTAGACAACATACCATTTGAAATTATTTCAAATAAAATTAACAAATTTAGTCAATAAAAAGAAATAACCAATCAAATATAAAATTGGATTATTGTCATGTAAATTAATGTTTTAGTTAAATATAGGTGACGACATTATAACAACGATATTGAAATATATTTTCCAAATATTAAGGTATTATATGTGTTGTTATGAATAAGCCAGCATAAAATGCTAAAAACTAGCTAGAATAGTGACTCTTTTGTGAAATATACAAAAAATATGATGTAGTATGCCTTTTTATATGGTGTATTTGTACATGTTATGACGTGCTTTCTTAACGTGCTCTGCTGGGCTGGGCCGCTGCTTATCTGTGCTGCGTGTTGTGTTGTTCTACTATGCTAATAAGTCAAACCCAGCACGTCCCATTTAATTAACGTGATGTGCCTTGCTGAACTAAGTCACGTGCTGGATTGGGTTGTGCTTAAATTTTAGCGTGTTGTACTGGGACTGTGCTCGTGCTGGCACAGCCCGATTTACACCTCTTGTTCCATGTGTTACATACAGTGAATAAGTGTTATAATTTCCCATGCATCTTCTATACTATAAAACAAGAAATTCGTAATAAGGAAAGGATAATCTTTATTGAATAAAAATATTTTTCTTAACACCAAAGGAACAAATTTGATTAGAAACACAAAAATGCCACCAATAGTAGAGTAACACCAAAGTTGCAAAAAAAAGAAAAGAAAGAAAAAAAAAAACCAAAACTAACAGGCTCATGCAGGAGCAACATCGATATTGACTATGATGAGTAAATAGATGTTGTTAAAGGCTCGTTTCAGGATGAAAATAAGGAAGATGGTTTTTCGTTTTTTTTCGTTTTAGTTTCTTTGGAGTATTTATTTTTTCTTTCTTTTGGAGTGTTTTGAAATGTAACATTTTCTTTTCTTTTGCTAAGAAATTAATTACTTCCTGAAAGTCTACAATGAGGCTCATTAAAGTGGGCCGTGTTGGTCCAGCCACCAAACTAAAAACATGACTACATGAATACAAAAGTCCAGACGTTTGTAATTAGGGGTGAGCATTTGTCCCGTAATCCGCGGATTTAACCGGGAACAACCGTTCATTTGTGGATGGATGACCGGGCCGTTCATTAATGGGTTGGATGTGGATGGAATTTTGAAATCCATTCGACAAGGGATCGGGCCCGGATGCAATCTTGAAAATCTATTGGACATCCATATCCGTTAAATTGAGGGCATTTATATAGTTAAAAAAATACTATAGATCATTTAGGAATTTTTAAGATGTTTGCTTGGGTTGTTGTACATGGCATATTTATATTTGTATACATATATAGAATGTGTAAGTTTTATAAGGAGTCATTTGTGTCAGTTTATTTTCTTTACTATAAATTTTAACTAAAACCAATCCATTGGATTATCCGCGTCCAATCCGTCCATCCATTGGATGCAAATCCGTTGGATATGGATTGGATGCGGATGCCAAATTTGAAATACGTAGTGCAATGGATTGGATGCGGATGAGGCAAAACCGGTCCATATCGGCCCATGCTCACCCCTATTTGTTATAGTCCAACTTTTCATCAACGAAAGAGAATTGATATACCAACACTCTAGCCAGGATTCAATTATTCACGAAGATTACTTCAATTTCTAGCAAGTTATAATGGAGCAATATGTTTAAAAGAGTCGCAGTAAAGATGATCAAACTTTCTAATTTCCAACACTGTCTTAGTCTCACAACTTGAGACGTTTTGCTCTGAATACGCAATCAGCCTCAAAATGATGAAACTGCATTCTTTGAACTTCGGAGCATGATCACGAAAGATGTCCATGTCACGGTTGCAATTTGAACATAGACTGCCAGCCTCCAAAAAATGAAAGCCTAGGTGATAACAAAGTACGGATCTAACACGACGCAGCTGAGAATTGATATGTTCTCACAGTATTGAAAGATTAAAGATTATTATAGTGTTTAAAGAAGATGAGAAAGAAAACCAAGAAGATATCATTGTTTAAAGAAACCAGAACTATTCAGACATATTTAATGTGTATAAGAAATAAGACTATTGACCTCTAATAGTTAAAGTCAATCGACTGATTGCCTTTGACCTCACTATTCCTAATACCCCCTCAAACTGATAGTCACAGACTCAATCAGTCTGAAGTTTACAAATAATGTTTGAATATGTTTGACAATAAACCAAAAGAATACAAACAGAAGTAGAAACTGAAAAACAATATTTGGTGAAGAAATAAATTGTAAGACACAACAAACTGACAGATTTGCAGAGAGAGTTGAATTGCATATTTCAGTAGAAACACCATCTGTAGTACATTTTCCAGTAGAATCATCATCACTACTTGTTGTAGACAAAGAAAAACCAAGTAACTGTTGAAGAAGAGAAGTAACACAGGAGCACACAATCTTTTTGTAAATAAATCTGCCAGCTGATATTCAATAGCTATATGTTGAACATTTAGAAATCTATCAGCAATCAATTCTCTCACATCATGGTAATGTATCTTTATATGTTTTGTCCTGTAATGAGAAACATGATTAGCAGATAAATAAATTGCACTTGTATTATCACAATACAAAGTAATTGACAGTTTTAAGGAAATATGCAGTTCACTGAAACATTTGTACTCTGCTTAAGCTGTAGATTTTGAGACAGTTGGTTGCTTTTTACTTGACCAAGAAATTAATGAATTACCCAAAAATATAGCATAACCCCCTGTTGATCTTGAAGTCTCAGGAAAATTCCCCCAATCAGAATCTGTGAATGCGGTTAATTGTTCAATATCTCCTTTTCTTAAGAACACACCATAACCAATTCACTACACCATTTCGAGCGTTTTGCAATTGTATACCGCTGTTGCAAATTGGGGTCGAAACCGCAGCAGCTGTTGCGAACAGGGGCGACGCCAATTTTCGCTACGGAAATGTAGCTGGTTTGAAATTCGATTCGCAGTTGCGAGGAAAAAATTCGCAACAGCAATAGAGCAATTGCTAATTTTTTACTTTTAGCTGATAAATATTGACTAAGTCAACTAAGACTGACCAAATAAAGTCGCGGTAAAGAAATGGCAACAGAGTTCAGCAGTTGCGAATTTTCAGTGCAGTTGCGAAAGTGTTGGACTAAGTCAACCATGACCGACTTCGTACAAAATTAGCAACAGCCATTATCCGTTGCTAATGTTTTGCAACAAAAAAAATAGGCAGGTCTTTGTTGACCTGGTCACCAAAATTTCCCCCCATTCTATTTTATCTTGCGATTACCTATGACCCAGAGATTCAATCCATCAGTCAATTATGCAAATAACTCTTTAAGAAAAACTAGAAGAGCAACCATATTATGCAAATACTCATATGCACTATTCCTTACTGAATATTTTCAATCATACATATGAAAAACATTTAAGATAATCACAGAAGAAGAGAAGTAAACAACTATTTGAGCATCTGCACAAGGTATACATATGAGGTACTCTTGATTTCAATAAGGCTAACTTAGTTTAGTGTCGAACTCTAACAACCACAACAATAAAAACAATTTTGGATGCAAATGTGTTGCAACACTTACCATCTTCCATTCATTAGCTCTGTACACTTGTGACCATCATATGTATCTTTAAATATTGCCAGAACAACTCCTTGAGGATGGTTCCGCATACCTGCAAGCAAAAAAAACTAACATGTCAATTTTTAGCTCAACAATCAACAACTGGGAGGCATTGTCTTCAAGCAAGAGAAATAATCTCAACCAAGATTCAAACAGTAGTTTTGGGTTTTTGTCATAGCCACCAGTACTCAAAGAAGTACACGGTCAGCAAATGAATCATATTGGGAACCAAGAAAAGTAAAGAAGTTCACTATTCTCATAAAGAGAATGAAGGGAAAATGAAAGATGGTTATACTTGCCTTTACAATATCAACTGCTTAGATAACATAGTGAGGATGCCATCGCTTAATTAGACAACATCAACTGCAAAACCAATAGAATTACAGTGATGATGCCATCTGCAATATTGTTTCAGAAAAAAAGGTACTTTCAGTGAGAGAAGGGTTCAATATGTGGAACTGTTTTGGTGTTAGGATCAGCAACATCAAGTTTCTCTAGAAGTAATACCTCGGCCTACAAGTTTGATAGTGAAAAGTGAGACATGTCAAATAAGATTTAAACTCAATCTTGGTAAGATCCCAAACTAACCAAATAGTTGTTGATTCTACCTTGTTGCCACCTTCAGCCAGCGATATGCTAGAGACTCCTTTTGTGATTTTCTTTGGAGCCTTCTCCTCCTCCATAATTCCATGCAGCGTGCTCTATGCAAATGTTTGATCTGCTGTTGTTGTACAATACTTCCAGGTCTTGGATCATGTCCTGTCAGACGAAACTAGAAAGTTAGCAACAAACTGAAAGAAGCACTTTCGAAAATCGTAATATGAATGGTTAATTACAAACTTGAACAGAAGTTCAGCTAGAGTATATAGTGCAAACCTTATCGAAGCTACTCGTGGCTTTAAATTTCAGGAGGGTGCTTTCAGCAAGGGATCGAGCACGGCTGTACGAAACATATGATTCTGCCCTCTTTCCATCCAAGCTATAAGACTTTGCCAAGTATAAGCACCCGCAAACATGCATAAAAAATAAAATAAAGTTGAGACCTCAAATTGAACTCCAAGTGTCACTCGACGTTAGAAAATTCATACAATGCTAACATGGTTGAATCATGCAACTAAAGTCCACAAAGAAAACATCTACTAAAGAAAACAAACCTCTCTTCCCGAACCACCTGATTTTTTAGTGCAAATTCTTCAGCAAATGCCACTTCTTCTGGAGTTGTATCTCTCCTAGAGGTTACTAAGTCAGACAGATCACTGGTATTCTGCCAATAAAAAAATAACGAAAGAAGATAACATCAAAAACAATCACCATGTTATACCATGTACAGGGTTATTTACAACAAACCACAGTGATACAACCAAATTTTATTACTATTAAAACACAAGATCCAGTGCAAACACTGTAACAAAAACATCCTTCATCAAGGATTAGAAGACCCCATTTACCTGTATTAAAAGATCGAATAAGCGAACAAGTCCCTCAGGCTTTGTGGCTTTTTCAACCTTGTCATCACAATTTCTTGCAAACTTGCTTTTTGCAATACTAACCAGCAATTTATCTCGCTCAATCGTTCGTTGTCCTAAGACAGCAGAAACAGCTTTGTCTAAGCCACTTAAATCGTCTTTTACATTTTCTGTATCACCAACATTAACCTAAAAACGGTGAAGTGTTAAAACAACGATGTACGAGTTGTCAAAAAAACCTCACAATGTAGAAGCATGCTACAGATCCAGAAAATATAAAGGTTATACCAAGTCTTTGCGAATGCAGAACCTAGCTTCATGATATGCAGCAAAAATTGTCATACATGACTACTTTTTTCTCAGCAGTAACTTTTGCAGAACCATGCAAATCTTTCTCCAGCTCCTGGGCTGATCAAATTTCTCTTGTTAGGAAACATCACTGAGCAGAGAATACAAGTTGCATATAATCCAACTATCACTCACCTTCCAAAATCGAGACCCGAGTCTTGGCATTTGCAATGGAAATCGGTGACCAAGCCAATTAAACTCGGTCATGGATGCTGCCTGTTGGGACCGAGCCTCATCCATAACGGCCTGGAGACCAAGAAACAAGGAAAAAACGAAACACATGTGTATTCTCATTGGAGCACAAATCTTGTAGGAACATCCAGTAACATGATTAGTTTACTGTTGGTAAAACTAATATTACCTCGATCTTACCTTTGAAGAGGTCCAACGCAGGTCCTTCCATCTGGCCCATATCTGCGAGTTCAGTAGTCTTTATGTTCTATTTACCAGCTTTGATTGAGCAGTAATTGATGTTGGGATCCAGCTCTAGAACAAGCTCACGGCATAAGACTTGGTTTTCTATGCCACCGTACTTGCCAAGTTGCTCATCAATGTTGTTTCCCGATTTTGTTCGAGTTCAAAGAGAAAAGTACCCTTCATAAAAGATGCATAGGGATGCAATTTCCAACAAGAAGAGGTGAAATTAACACAAGTTCAATAAAATAAAGGCATAAAGGACTTAAAAAGTATGCACCTCAGCTTCTGGTGATGTCCTGGAATCTCCTTTGACCATACACAACTTCGCAAAAAGTGAAGCCAACTTGATTGCCTTTCTCAATCGACCAATCGAATAGAAATACAAAATGGGGATGGGAGAAGAGAAAAGACGAAAAAAAGATTAGGGGAGGTGATTCGAAAGTTCGATTTCATTTCGATTAAAGTGTGTGAGACCGCAGAGTAAGGCCCTATACGACAGGCTTGTGTCTCGGTGGGTGGAAGAGAAAATGGCCTAATATTCTTCACAACTTCATGTTGAATTCTCTACTGTTTGTACCCAAAATTACATTTGGGCACGAAACATGATTGAATTGATGATTTAGTGTGTATTTAGGGTTGGAGGCGGATTGAAGAAGAAATAAAAGAGACACAGGTTTTTACGTGGTTCGTCATGGTTTGCCTACATCCACAGGTGAATCCCCTTGGGGAGTAGTGTTTCATTAATAATGAAATTACAGTCTTTTTCTCTCTCTTGGCCTCCCCCTTTTCTCTTTGCTACCTCCCTATTTATACAGTTGAATTTCTAATTTCAATATACATTAAATGGCATTAACTTCTCATTCATGCCTCCATGATGAGTTATGCATGAAACTGCTCATTCATGCCTCAATGATGAATTCTGCATGAAACTTCTCATTCATGCCTCGATGATGAATTCTGCATGAAACTGCTCATTCACGCCTCCATGACGAATTCTGCATGAAACTGCTCAATTATGTGTCCATGATGAATTCTGCATGAAACTGCTGGAATTAACTCTGCATGCCTCCATCTTCAATTCTGCATGAAACTGTTTGCATGCTTCTTTGACTAAATTTTGCATGAATAATGGATGGCAGTATGGGTGGACGCTGGCTGGCAGCATAACTGACTGCATGGGTAGAGACTGGCTGGCAGCACATCTGGCAGCATGGCTAGAAACTGGATGGCAGTGAGGCAGAGCACTTGGATGGGAATTGGTTGGCATCACTGTTGGCAACAAGACTAAAAATTGGCTGGAGGTGCGACGTGCAACCTGACTTTGACAGTTGACCAATGGTTGACTTTGACTGTTGACCGACTGTTGACTTTGACCATTGACCGGTCATCGTAATATTGGGAAAGCTGGTGGGCTGCTTCTGTTGACTGGTGGAAGCTGAATGGTGGCCCAAAACAATATTCTGGCCCACTATGTGGTATTTTTACTCATGGTACAAACATCTACCTCATGCTATATGGTGGGATATTTGGCTGGAGAGAAACCAAAGTTGTTTTCATAACAAGTTGCAAAGCGTAGGAGATACAATTACAGCAGTCAAGGCCCTAGTGTATCACCGGGAATACCAACAAAAGTGTTTGCTGGTTTGTTATTTCAAAATGCGGTGGCTCAATGGGAAGCTAAAATTTACCTTGATTATAATAGCCCTTCTTGAAGAGTGTCATGTGTATTGCAAATTTGTAAGTGTGGGGAAATAGGCACCCCGAGCGTAGATGAACGCAGGATCACAAAGGGCAATTGGTGATTTGAGCCAAATAAGGGAGAAATAATAAGAGTGACAAAAAATAAAGAAGCGCACACAACCACAATACACTATATGCGTCGTTCACCTTTACAAGCTACATCCACGGCCAAAACCACCAGAAAAACTTCTATTAAACAAAGACCATTACATGCTCTTTCAGCAACCTAAGACAAGATCAAGATTTAACAAGACATACTCGAGAACACCATCGAAGAAACCATAAAAATCAATTGTCTAACAATTTCTCAAACCAGCATCATGTCTTCTCTTCTACACCATCTTCATAGTTTCCTGTAACAGATGAGAAACATGGAACCACTAGAAACTTGTTTTACGACAAAGACCCAAATCCTAAACACTAGAATACCAAAATCTCCTCTCTATAAGTTTTTTTTTCTCACACCAATATTGACCTTCACGGTAACACACGATCCTCCCCACAAAAGAGACCAAAATCCTAAGCACAAGGATTTACCATTGGAAAATTTCTTGTTTTGTCCTATGCCCATAAGGTTATTTATATTAGGGCCCAACCGTTTTTTTTATCTTGAGGTCCAAAATTAATTAAAACATTGAAATGACTATAATACCCATTGTTACCGAACGTGTGTGTTTACGCGTTCATTATATCGAGTACATATCTATTACACTGATTATAAATTCGAGTACATATCTGCTACACTGCTTATTAATTCGAGTACATATCTTCTACACTACTTATAAATCTGAGTACATATCTGCCGCAATGCTTACAAATAGAACACGTATCCGCTAAACTACTTACAAGTTCGAGTATATATCTGCTGCTTACAAATTCAAGTATGTACCTGCTGCACTGCTTACAGGAAAAGTACATGTTTATTAGAATCAATGATTTATGAATTAGAAAATGTTTTACATATATTGTAGGATCATACCAATTAATCTCTAATATTTCTTTAATATAATATTAAATCATAGGAAAAATAAAAGAAAACCTTTATATGCACTGTAAACACAGAAAAAGCTATACAAAATTAGCACATATTTCAGTATTTCACATACGTACTCATGGATCAAAGAAATAAAAAAGTGGCAAAACTGAATAAAACAGAATCAAAAGAAATTTCTATCAGTACACCATATACGTACTGCATATTCATGAACTAAAAATATCACTGTCGTTTTTAAGGACTTCAAGCATGACCTGCTTTAAATCAACTCAATTCCCTTGCACTTACTCGATGGCATAAAAGAATGCCTTGACTCTAAGGAAGTGAAGTACTATGTCAATGCTGAAAAACCATACTGGAGATCCATATTGAAAGGCATAGTAGATTCCCCGGAAACGTTCATACAGCAGGGTGGATGGAAGTCTTCTGATCTTGAGGATCCTGCTACTATACGCTACTACCTTCACTACATTTTGGAAGAATTCAAAGAAAAAGACCGGCGTTATGATCTGTGGATTTGAGATGAAAAGATTTGAGTAAAGCGCAGGAGAGAGGTTGAATTTATCTGTGAAGAATACTGACTTGCAAACGCTAAGTAACCATAAACAAGGTATCTTGGTGCTCCATATATGTTTCAGCTACATATCTAAAGGACGGAAACCCCATGACGAAATACAAGTGGTGCTCGATTCTGTTTCGGTGTTTTGGAATTAATGAGCAAGTGCTTGCTTTGGTCATCTATTCGGGTCACTTTGTCGCGATATCTGCATGCTTTTGTTATCCGATTAATCACTCTCAACGAATTGCAATTCTGATGGGTTTACTTATGAATCACTTAATTGTTGCTGAGACTTCTTTTTCTTTGTATTTTGAATTTTGAATCTGCAATGCTGATTGGATGATTAACTTTGATGGACTATGTAATGGCTATCAACAACATGTAGGGACTCCAAACTTCAATGCGTAAGTATACTCTCGCAGAGTAGAAAGATGACTGGAAACCTTTTACAAACGGAATGATCTTGAAATCCTCATTCTAGAACCACCCACTCCTGGAGGTGTAAAACGTGCTGGAATTTTATACTTCTAAATTAATTTCTGGCTTTTCGATTTTGGTGGGAAAGTGACTTATTAATTGGTGTTTAAAAACAGATTTGTGTTAAATGTAGTTAATATCGGATATCGGTTTATCTCGGCCAAGACCGATACACCGATACAATTTTATATTGGGATATTATCGTTGTAATATCGGTTCCAAATTTTATAAATATATTTTTATAGTAAACATTTCTCCACGCAAAATACTTAAATTTTTAAAATACCACGTACACTTGACATTTCTTCGTGGATACATGGCACCAACAAGGACTCGACAACGCGAACTCAATGCATCACTGATGAATCTTTGAAAAGCCTAGGTGCGTACATGTACATAAGTAAATGGTCATTAACAATTAAATATAATATAACATGGAATATAATGTTGTGGACACGAGTTAATGGTGTGGACTGGAGTCACTGGACACGAGTAAATATGTTATACTTAAGAAGGGTAAAGAAACGTGGAATATACTCCATAATGTCTCTGTTTCTTCGCCGGTCTCTTTCTCATTGTCTCCGTTTTTCAAATCTGTCTGCTGCATGTTTAATTTTGGATAAATATACTCCATAATGTCACCATCTTTTGTTACTCTATTTTTCTTGTATAGTTTGGGAACTCTAACTTAATCCCCAAATTTCAAATGATTCAACATCACCAGAGGATGGGCAACAACAGCCATTATGCAACGAGCTCTTCAACAACAACAACTGATGCATGGCGTTCTTCAACACCGACAAGTTATATTTTTCCTGATCTAGTAGTTCCTCTGCCTCCTCAAGTATAATCATGTTTTTTTCACAAACCCATTTTTTTGTGATTGATTTTCTTAGCTTGTTAATCAGTATTGGTTGACTAGATCTTTTCGTGGACTTTTTGGGTTCTACATGTAGGATGGATTAATAGAAATGGTTCCTTTAATCTTTGTATGTGAAATCAACAAAACTGGTTCTCTTTAATTATTGTATATGAATGTCAGAGTAGTTATCCTAATGAAGAACAAAAAAGAAAGAAATATCGTCCCAGACACACCGGTTTTTACCGGTCAACCCGGTTCCGTCCGAGATTTCCTGGAAAATATCTTATCGACGATATATTAAGAATCGTCTCGGTCTTGGGACGAAATGCGAAATTTCGCCGAGATCTCGGCCGAGATGGCCGAAATCGACTACACTGTTTGCGTCACAAAAAAAATTGTTACTTCTAAATGTCATTCTGAAATTCTATAACCAAACCAACTTATAACTTTTCGAATTTTTTTAAATGTTATTTAAACACCCTTTTATTTTCTAATCAATAAAGCTCTAATTTCAACTTCAAACAAATCTAATAAAATCCCTATGATCCTGAAGGTATCATTTGGGGATCTCTCTCAGGTTGGTTCACCCCTATTTGATCGGTCAAGAGACGATTTAGCCGATAATGATATAATTAATTAAATATGAATAATAAATTAATTAAATAATAATTTGGACAAACAATTAGTACCATTAAATAGGTCTCGTAAAGTTGTGCGTACTGCAATAATGTGCAAATCGGATACCGGACGAAGAAAATATGGCACTCGGAAATCTGGATGTCAAGGTTTGACCAAAGTCGACCGGAGTTGACTCGATCGTTGACCATTCACTGTTGACCGGCACCGTTCCTTTGACTTGACAGGACTGGACAGTTGACCATGCCTTTAAATTTGAGCGAACCTCTAGTTTGTAAAAGGTCATCCCTTAGGAGTTTTCTATATATCGGATAGTAAATTATTTTAATGTAAATTTTAATGGAATATGATATACATATAGATTTCATTCTCATCCTTTTAATATCAGGAGGTGTATTTGAGAGAGAGAAAACAGGACACCTACAGCTAAGTTTCTAAAATAGGAATTATGTTAGAAATCTATCTTAGTCCTCTTCTTATATGACTCCATTCATAGTTCTAAGAAAAAAAGAGATAGATAACTAGGGTAAGATGGAAAATAAGAGAGAAATCAATAAAGAGGTAGTTAATTGGATTAGATGCATGGGCGGAAGCAAAGGGGGGCTAACCCTCGCTGTAGCCCCCCTTTTTCTGATAAAATCATCACAGGTACTCAATTTTACCCTTTAGTCTTGAAAAAATTTGTATTTAGTCCACCTGCCAGACCAATTTAGTCCACCACCTCAATCAATTTAGTCCACCAAATCTGTCAAGAGAACAAGTTCCCAACTCTCCAAGCCCAGCGTCCTAGCCCAACTACGTGTTTAACTATTTTTCCCTTCTCTACTTCAATATAATCAACAATCAAGGGAAGTATAATTGCAATATTTGGTAATCTAAGTAAGTATTTCATATCGTTAATTGTCAATTTGGTGCTTACAAGTTAAAATGTTTACTAACTAGTCATTAGCAGCCTAAAAGATGAAAGAATTTGTTGCCTAGGTGCTAAATCGGCTAAAAGATTAGAAAAAAAATTAGCCCCTTTCCAATTTCCTGGCTCCGCCGCTGATTTAGATGTTATGTCAAAGTTTATGATAAAATGAGTATGTAATTTGTTAGAGCGATTAGAAGCTACAATAAACAAATTAGGAAAGTAGGAGGAAGTGTTCTTGAAGTTCTTGATGATGAAGTAAATTTGATGATATAGGAATTGTTCATGAGGATGATGAAGCTTGTATATATATATATATATATAGTCCAGGTAATGTTTCTAATCGATTCCAATATGATTTTAACGATTTGGGTTGGCACTATATGATGAAATACAAATAATCTTATGTTTGAATGTTTGGTGAAAATCACGAGTTTATGTGAATACATCTTGGTCACTGCCATGTTTTGTGCAATGAAAATGATCAACTTAGGTTATGAATTAGAATTCGATCATAACATGAGACTTTTAGGTGAGTCCCTTATCTTTTTATAGATACTGAGTTTGCTCGATTTGGATAATCCTAGAAATGCGACTGAATTTCTGGAAACAGCAGTGAGTTAGCGACTAAATACACTTTTCTAGGTATCTCCGGATCATAATTAGCTTCTGGTTATAACTAAAATGTTGTAGAGGAGATCGTAACCTTTCTATTGAGACATTAAGCATTTTTTGGATCAAAATTGAGAAGTATAAAGACCCTCAAAGTTGGGTGCTTTTGCTGCGTACAAGCAGGTGTAAGAACTTGAAAATAAGTATACAAAACTGCCTATCAGTTGTTTGTTGAATTGTCTGACAGAACTCATGAGATATACTGTATGGGTCATGGGCCGGTTATTGGGTCGAGTCATGTGTTGACCCGAATGGTTGGCGGATCAGGTCAGTGTGTCGGGCCGGGTTAGGCCCATGGGTTGGGCTTAGGGCCAGAAAGCTTATTTTGAGTTTTTGGACCACTTAAGGTCCGAATTAGTTTTCAGTTTCTTCTGCAAACCGACGACACCCAATTTGACCCTATTTGGATAAGTAGATATTGATTCATGTCAAGAACATTAAATACCATGTTGTTATAGAACGATTAATAAAACTAAAACCATTAGTTATTTGACTTAACCCATAACTGGAGACTTGTAAGATATTATGTTATGAACCTTGTTTGAGCATATTGGATAAACTCGTAAAGTGATTGTCTGATTAACAGTTAGTCTTTATTAACAACGATCGATTCAAAGGATTAACCAGTGGATTGAGGATCTCGAGGTAGGCATGGCTTGTCATCAAAAACAGGTGGGAACTATGTAACCTTCTTGTAATCATTAAGTTCTTCTTTATCTGCGAGCATGATGAGACTTTACTATCTGTGTGCATGATTGTGTGTACTTCATGTATTACTTATGTGTTACTTTTGTATGCAATGTATGTTATATCTGCATGTACGATGTTTGCTACGATGTGTTTATCTATGATATGCATTGTAAGATTTCCCTGTGAGGAGTGTCTGTGTTTCCCCACGGTTCTTAGCTAAGTTAAGTAGGGCGGTACGCCATCCGTCGGCAATAGTATCTAGTAGGGCGGTACGCCATCCGTCTGTAATATTATTATAACTATTTCATTTAGTAGATTGTACGCCATCCGTCTGTAATATTATTATAACTATTTCATTTAGTAGATCAGTATGCCATCAGTTGTAATATTATCGCTTATTAAGAAAGTAGGGAGGTACGCCATCCGTCGGCAATAGTATCTAGTAGGGCGGTACGCCATCTGTCTTGATATTATATACACTATTTTACTAAAGGGAAATCACTCGTGTGCATATTATACTTGTTTGTATAACTTCCTGATCTTAATGGTAATATTCTGAATCATGCTTTGTATGGGAACTCTGTGTGGACGATGTTATTATTATTGATTAGATTTGCTCTCACGTCGTCTTCTCCAATGAGTTTGGCGAGGTTAGAGTGACACTTGCTTCATGTTTCAGGAATTGCTGAACTAGATTAGTTCTTCTTGATTCTTTTAATTTATATTCCCTTAGAAATGCTAAGCATACTAGTGATTACTTGAGAATTACGTGTTTACATTGAGCACCCTTTTGGGATGATGTGCTCACTTGTTCCCAGTCTAGTTTTCAGTTATGAGAAGAAAGGGTGCAGTGAAGATATCCGTTTTCGTAGTTTTAAAGCGTTACCGAACTAAGTTATGATCATGTATCTATTATATAAATGTTTTCTTTATTTATTGCAAAACAACACACAAATATATTATATCATTCGAGAGTTCTTCATATATTGATATCAGAGTGTTTTGGGTTTAACAGTTAAGGTTTGGCTTTAGTTCATTTAATGTAATTATTATTCCTAAAATCTTTGATGTGAAATTGATGCTTCAATTAGGTTGTAAACCTATTATCTAAGCAGGTTTAGTAAATGGGGCGTCACAGTATCGAAATCCATATAATGCAAGACAACTCTCAGCATTATATTACTAAACCCCCAAGCAAATTGGTAACCTTATTGGCAACATTTCTACGTAACTTGCACAAAAGAAAAAAAAAAACGACCACACCACACCTAAAAAGAATTCGTGTGCAAAGTTAAGTATTGAATTTTCATCATATCATATAAATACTTATTTGAACTTTTTGTGCCTTGAAGTTGAGGATGACCGAGTACTTGCTCGAGGTAGTTTGGAGTCAACCAGAGATAGAGAGAAACTCGATGACCCCTTAATATTCAAGATCAGATGGCAATGGAGGAATTATTGTTGGCTTTAGTGTAATCAGAAATGGTGGATTGCTAGTATGTCTGATAAGCGAAGGGGCATAATAACTTTGAAGAAGCTCAGATGTCTCAGTTACAATTGTAATCCAAAGAGCGACTATCATTTATAAAGATGACAACATTTCGGTCTATCGGATTAAAACGTTTCCAACTACTATCTAAATTAGTGAATGAGTTGGTAACCATTAATTCAATGTTGTTGTTTACCAATTTCCAAAACCGTCTATATCCGTCCTCAAGCAGAAGCCACACACTTAAGAAAGTCGGCATGCCTTTTGCCTGATTGATAAGGCCATAGTAGATTGACCCTTCAGACTCTCCTAAAAACGCACGAAAATGGTTCAGGTATACTTGATATGGCACGTTGATTAACCTGCACCGATTGCTTTCGAGAGTGTAATCTATGAGGATCATTTTCCTAGTTTTTCTTTTCTTATCAGTCCAATACAAGACTCCATTGTGGATAAACATGACATAAAAATATTGACCAATTTCTGTATTACATGAAATTTCATAGGTATCCCATTTTCCTATTTCAGAAGAGAATATTTGTATATTGAAGGGACTCTTTAATGGATTTGGATTAGAATTGTAAATCACCTTGTAGTTATATGTAGAATTATTAACTGAGCCATCCGTGAATGATTCACTTACCAATCTACCTATCCCAAGAATTAGTGAAGAATCATGAATATGAAGTGGTCGAAAAGGGAGTGAGACATATTGTTTGTTGTCCCTATATAAGGCTATATATGGAAGAAGAGAAAAAAAATAGAATTTTCTTTTTAGGCCATCTTCTTAACACAACTAAGCAATAATTTATTTTATTGGATCATGATTGAAAGTGTAATATAAACAAAAGATGAACTCAAAAAATATATTTAACAAGGACAAACATATCGAAATAAAACTTCATAAAATAATAATACTTTGGGATAAATTTATATTACCACGATGTATCTACTATATGCAATAATACTAACTTAATCATAAAAATATGTCTTATGCAATAATACTATATACAATAATACTAACTTAATCATAAAAATATGTCTTATGTGTTAAACATACAATAAATCAATAAATCAATGGTGATATAAGTTGTATGTCTTCCTTTTAAACCCAATGTTTGAAATATATTATTGGTTCCTGTGAAGACGTGTCTACAATTTGGCAAAAAAACATGAATTTGAGTTATGCATCCCTTTATTTGCATACGAAGAACCTATACGGATTAGAATCTTTTCCACGATTTGAATAAAGAACTAAAACATTGTTGCACGAAGCTAAAAGGTATAAGTTACTTTTTTTTTTTTCTGAATAATGGGTCTGAATCTAAAAGAAAGTCAAAAGAAAAGCCATCGTTATAGGTTATGAATTTGTTGTGAATTTCGAGAAAGTGGGAATGTCAAAGGAGGTTCTTCCTTTTTCACTTTCATGATAAACCAGTGTCCATGGAGGAGTAGTTTTATTGTATTTGAGGAACGTGTACATGAAAGACCGGTCACATAAAAGAAATATCCGTAACTTGGAAACGCACCAGAATATGTATAGATATTTTAACGGAAGACCAAGAAAGATCTCATACAATACACCCTCTGAACATATATTAATTGATCTTGTCGAAGAACATGGTGGTGAATAATTTCTCGTTAACTTTTTTTTTTTTGAATTTATTGTTGTAGATTTTCGTTTTGTCATGTTGTTTGCAAAGCCTGCAATTAATAGCCTTCTCATTGGCTATATGCAAAAATACGAATAAAAAACTCTGCACTTTGTTAGAAATTTTATAATTGTAGTTACAAAATTTCCTAATTGGAATCGAAAACAAATTCTATGTATTAACGAATCGTATGTGGATGGAGTTTTTAATAAAAAAATATGCATATATATAGAGTTTCCTTATTATATCTGATTACCAATTAATGGAACAACCTCACATTGCCTAATATATTCCTGGGGCACTTGGTCAAAAAAAAAATGTAAGGAGTTTCCTGAACATTTTGTTTTGGTATGGGATAGTTAACCAACCTTTGTTGTATATACCGGCCATAACAACGCTCCGAGGAATTATAGGTTTCACACGAAGAAATGAAAAAGAGAAAAGAAAAAAAAAAGTAAGTTAGTTAGTTAGTCATTTCTTAACTAAACACCATAACCATCAGTTGACAGTGTCATTTTTTTTTTACCCGGATCATCATTTGTTGACCTTTCCGGTTCAATCTTACCCTCACCGTTGTTGGTTATTCTTTTCTTCTATCAGGTGGATTGTTGGTTCTATGCCTTTTATCATTATTTTCTTCTGTGTGTTATTATTTTTTCTACCTATTCTCTGCTCCTTATCTTCCCCCTTCTTGTTGTCTCCAATTTAATGGATGCTCCATCTTCAAACGCATACTATGAAGACATTATAACAGAATGTTAAACCCTTTTCGGATTCAAAACAACCAATCCTTTGAGTTTGAAGAACGTGATAACCAAAGTATTAATAATGCTGAACGGGGAAAATCATTGGTTTTAAAAACTATTAATGGAAGAGGTTATGTTTTTTCTATTTTCTAATATATATATTATAAGAAAATGTTGCCTCTGTCTGGAGACAGATCGGCCGTCCAAAAGGTGTGGGACAAATCCGAACGTCCGTTGACGCTAATTCAGTAAAGACCTAGATTCCTAGATAACTTTGAGAAATTTCTAGCACTCGCTATCTCTGGATAAAAATAGATTCCTAACCTGAAAGAGATTCCTATATTTGTTTCAACTCACGTCTCGGATATTCCGCAAATAGATCCTGTGATCTTCGTTAGATTTTGTTCTCCTTCTTAATCCGCAAATATACCTTTGATTTTCGTTTTCTTAACGTCTTAGATTTTGTTTATTTGAAGAAATAACGTCTTAGATATTAAACGAAGAATAGATGCTAGAAAATGTTTTTACCAGTGTTTGAACGAGCTAGCATTATAACATAGGTAGAATCTCTAACCGATTGGCTTTGAAAATACGGGGGTCTAACAACCACATCCAACAATTCGTTTGGCAATCTGAGAGGACTTACTGCAATATACTTTCTAGAGAATCACCTAGATAGTCGGACTCAATCTAGAGTAAAGTATATCAACGAGTTTGTATCTCTAACTCTTAATTCAATCTGCAATTAGCAAATAGAAATTTGCGAGCCCGATTGAATATATGAGGAGCAACTTGAACGGTACCAAAGACCAACGTTCAAGTGTCAATCAATTTAAATCAACAACCAAAGGTTGGATTATCTGATTGATTGATCTTAACGCACAACCTATGATATTTCAATTACATAACAAAATATAATGCGGAAAAGAAATAACACAGACACCATAATTTTGTTAACGAGGAAAACCGCAAATGCAGAAAAACCCCGGGACCTAGTCCAGTTTGAACACCACACTGTATTAAGCCGCTACAGACACTTTCCTACTACCAATGAACTTCGGACTGGACTATAGTTGAACCCTAATCAATCTCACATTGATTCAAGGTATAGTTTTTTTCCTTACGTCTATGATCCTAGTAGGATACGACGCACTTGATTCCCTTAGATGATCTCACCTACAACCAAGAGTTGCTACGACCCAAAGTCGAAGACTTGATAAACAAATATGTATCACACAAAAAAGTTTATAGATTGAATAAATCTGTCTCCCAAAAAAAGACCCAAGAGTTTTTGTTCCGTCTTTTGATAAATCAAGGTGAACAAGAACCAATTGATAACCCAGACTTATATTACCGTAGAACATCCTAGTATTATCAATCACCTCACAAAAATCTAAAACGTATGATGGCGAAACTAGATATTCACAAACGATGAGACGAAGTTGTTTGTGATTACTTTTTATCTTGCCTATTGGAAATTAAATCTCGAGTAAATCTCAGAGAAGATAGTACTCAAACAATAGAATCGGGCAAGACCAAAACACGCAACTACAAAGAAAATAGTTGGGTCTGGCTTCACAATCCCAATGAAGTCTTTGAATTCGTTAACCTACAGGGTCCCAAAGAAACCTAAGGTTAAAGGAGAATAAAATCTAGTTTATGCAACTAGTAACACAGGAGAGGTGTGGGAATTAGGTTTCCCAGTTTCTAGAGTTCTCCTTTATATAGTTTTTCAAATCAGGGTTTACAATCCAAGTTACTTTGGTAACAAAGCATTCAATATTCACCGTTAGATAAAAAACCTGATTCAACCAAGCTAATATCTTTTAACCGTTGGATCGAACTTATCTTGTTACACACAAATGAAATGTACCCTCATTTAGGTTTATGTAACCGTACCCAAACGTGTACACCATGTTGGCTCGACAATAGTTAACCGAAGTTAGCCATATGATTACTCTCATATCAACCTTATTCATCTTAACCATAACTAGTTCAAATGAGTCAAATGAAACTAGTTAAAGAACCGTTCAACTGTTATATTTTCATAGAAGTATACAAGAACACAATTGAAGCAAAATCGGTTTGATCCACTCGAAGTCGAATCAGTACATGAACATTATAGCCACGGTTTGCAAAGATTGTATTCCTTATTTTATAAATTTTTAAGTTCATATACATAGCCGATTTTAAAAAGTAACCAACTCAAGTATATATGAAAAACGGGTACGCATACTTAAGTAGCCGGACGTGAGACTTCCGCCAGTATGCGTACGGGTACGCATACTTGCCCAGAATCCAACAACCGCTAGTACGCGTACGGGTACGCATACTTCAGGTTCCCGGTTTTGGACTTATACACAAATGTGAGAACACACTATTTTTATATCCAAACATGGTTACATGATTCTTAGCTCTTTTTTTCAATTATTGAAACTTTCTTAGATGATGACAATAGCCGTTTTCACACACTATTAGCATCAAAGCAATTTTCAAAATATTAAAATAATCATAACAAAACATTCCAAGACTACACCAAATGATTGTATCACACAAACCATGTAAGATCTTATTCGGAAATTTTCACATGATACAAGTTGAACTTGGTCGAAGCGAAAGCTTGCCAACACATATTTTAGGAAATATGTAAGCGATATAAACTCAGGTCGAAATCTCAAATGTGTATATAGAAAACTATATCGTAATACGACTTATGTCTCAATATAGGAGATAGAGTAGAAATAGACTTTCCAAGTGATAGATGAGTTTCAGTCTCCACATACCTTTTGTCGATGAAGTTACACAAGCTCCCCTTAGTAGTTCTTCGTCTTCAAATGATGAACGCCGTGAAGTCTAAGCTCAACTACACAATCTATGTCCTAGTCCGAGACATCTATAAATAGGATAGAAATCAAGACTTATAGTTTTGATCACTAACATTGAAAAACATGCTTGAGATAGCAACGCATGCGAGTTCGACCGAGTGCATGTCTGTCAAGTGGACAAGTGATGATGCACAACAGTAGTGCATTATCAATGACTTGACCAAGTTCAGATATGCGGAGTGCATGTCTGAGTTGCAGCTAGGCAATGGCATGTGCAAAATAGGGTTTGGTCATGGACAATCATGCGAGATTAGCATCAAGAGATGCCAAATGAGTTTGGAAAGTAAATTGTATGTATGAGGCGTGCAGGCATGCAATCCAGACTTCTATTAGCACACTTGCATCATTGGGAGAATGATGCTCAGCAATGATTGTGCGACTTTGGCTGGCAGACGCAATCGTTATGCAACAAGACTTGATGACATGTGCCGGGAACATGACCTTGACGGTTAGAAGTTGGTTACACGGAAGTTTGTTACTTTATGCTTTCTTAAAGGATAGGTAGGGCCTGTTTGGCTTTAGGAGAGCGGTTTGGCAAGTTAGCAACAGTTGACTAATTGTCTTGTGTAAAGTAAAACGTAACTTCCAGTCAATTACTTGTCTATAGCTTTTGTAAGGCTATATAAGCCTGATCTTGTGAAGGAATTGGGTAATTCGGAACAAGAAGAGTGTGTAACCCTAGCTAAGTGTACAATAAATAAAAGTCCATGGCCTAATATAAAGCTAAGTTCTATTGGTGTATTTGTCCCTTGTTTTGACTTATTGTTTATACATCAAGAGGAGTGTGTGTAATTGGTTGAAGGCTTGAAATATTTGTGAACAGAACATCTATTTAGTATGGGCTGAATAGAGTTTTAATCAAGAAGTTGAAGTATTGGCTAAGCGCAAATTGGCTGAAATTGTGTTGCAGAGCATAATTGTCATTATCAAGGTTGGATTATGATAGACGCATTTATGTGTCTATTTTGATCTCTTTTATGTATTTTATTAGTACCCATTTGTTCTCATTATGGTGTTTTTATGTTTGTTTAGGTGTTTTTGGAGAAAATACCCTTGTATGGAAAGAGTTGCTCAAAAAGTGATGATTTACACCCCGGAGAAAAGTACTAAAGGCACCCCAGAAATGTCCCGGAAACGTCCCAGAAATGTCCCGGAGGAAACAAGAAAAATTACTATTTCAACCCAAGAATTACTATTTCATCCCAAATTACTAAGGGGACACCAAGACAGGATAGGGGGACACCCCTCTTCTTCATTTGAATATCGATTTTGGCGGGCAAAATGTTCACAGCACAGGAGAATTTTCGATCGAAGAAATGAAGTAGTGTTAGGTCGATTCAATGGCTCAATTTTGGTATAGAGATGTGATATAGGTTGAGGAACACAGTATGGGTGACGGAATCGGTCAATTTTGGCTAAAATTCCTGGTTCGATTCACCAAACCAAACAGAGCAACACGCACTGTAAGCGAGCTAAAGTGTGTTTCTGCTGTGCATGGAGTGATGTGGAGGTGCGGGAAAGCTTCCGAGGCATGAAGAAACCAATTTGGAGCGTTTTGGGAGCGAGTTAACGTGTGGAAATTCTATAAATGGTAAGTATTCTCATTTTTGGGCAGCAAAAAATAATCGAATTAAAGAGAAAATATACGCAATCAATGGTCGGATTTCTTGCTCCAAAACACTATAAATACAAGTATCGGTCATTGGGAAGAGGATGTCGAGAGTTCGGAGAGAGTTAGAGACGTAAAAATCAAAGAACCAGACGCTGTGAAGAAGTTCCTGCTGCTGCTGGAACTGAAGAACACGAAGAACACTGGACGAGGCAGGAAAGTCGTTAAAAACTGTCGCTTTATTGCGACACTTTTCCACTCCTTTCCGCGACTGAGTCGTTGTACCAACAACACTATATTTGTGTTGTTGATTCTGGACGCCTTCGGTGGGTCGCAGAATCCTGTTTTATACTATTTACTTATCTTTCTCTTCATTGTAAAACACTTTTGAGCATCAATGAAATTCTTTGAGAGCATTTTTACTATGATGAGTTAATTCCCTCGTAATCAAGGCAATGGAGGAAGCTATCCACGCAACATAAATGGGTAACTATTTCATTTAATTATATAATTCACCTAATCGCTGCTTTTGCAGAGTTTTAAATTGTTTGAATGATTGTTTTAATTATTTGTTATTCAGTTTGATAGGTTATGCTTGGTTTAATATCTTGATAATCTATGCTTAAGGTTTACAAATAATGTTTGAGAATCTGTATGATTGATAGTGAATTAAAGATAAAAGAGGACTTAAGAATTGAATAGAGATTTGAAATATTTATCAAGTAATTTTTCCTAATAGTGGAACCTAGTGTCTTGGTTACCTCTCGCACCCATTGTTAATATTTTTGTATATATATTTTTAAATCTAAAAATCCATTATCTTTACAAGTCCGAGCAACGAACTTTTACTACCACTTTCAAAACTACAATACTGTAACATTGGGTGTTGCGGACTTGTGACATAAGGGGACATGTAAACAAAACCACTAAAGAGAACAACATCCCTACAACGATACTAAATGCTTCAATGGAAAGAGATACAGCCACCAAGAAAAAACTTTAAGGGGTGGTAATAGCAAGGGGACATGTAAACAAAACCACTAACTTGCAGGAATCTCATCTTATATTATTTCTCGTATAAAAAAATTAAAGCAAAAAAACGGTTTCCGAAAAGGTAGAACGAATAAAAAAGAAAAATCCCGACACAAAAAACAACTTTACGGGTTCATAAAAAAAAAGAAAAAAAAAGTTAGTACTGTGTTTTGCTTTAGCAAGAATCTCTTATACAAATGAATTGCATACTGGAATAAATAGAAGCCATAAAACGAAGTAGAGGAGAAATGTAAAGGGAGGAGTTTATTGCTATTCCATTTTTCTACAAAGTACGGAAAACTACATCATTTATAGCTGAAGGATAAGTTAACTCGGTATAAAGATATGAGGATCATCTCTGAACCGCTAAGGGATAATTATCCCTACATGTGACGCGTCAAAGCATATATGTCATGGTATAGTAGATTGGGTGGGTCTCATGTTAGTGTGGTCAGCCACAATTACCGACTCAATTACAACACCCCTCCTTGAATGACCACCAATCAAATATTGTTGCCTTGTTAAAACCTTTCCAGAAAAATCCAACGCGAACAAAAACTGGGCGAACGAAAAAAGATACAACACCGGTAGCTTTAAAGTGATGACGGTCGGCCCGAATTTTCTCCCCTTTTCAATACTGTGCCAGGAAAACTATTCAAGAAAAACCTGTGCTTAGAGTGAGGTTGGTCACTGCCATGAAATGCTTCTTCTGTCAAAGTTGCGTCAGGAAAACCATTTAGGACAAAACCTGAGCTTAGAATGAAGGTGGTCGCCGCCACATAATATTTTCTTTGACAATATTGCGTCAGGAAAATCACTTGGGACAAAATCTGAACGCACGCACCAGGAAAACCACTTGGGACAAAACCTGAGTGCCCAAAAGTCATAATAATGCTGACGTCGATGCTAATGTTGCCTCGTTAAAATCCTCGTCTGGAAAACCAGGTGGGACAAAGCCAGACCAAAGAAAAAGAGTACAATGGACGTCGCCCGATGATGGTGCTGGGCACGCATATGCTGCCTCGTTAAAACCTTGACAAGGAAAACCCATCGGGACAAAACCTTAGTGAAGGAAAAAGAGTACAACGCGTTTAAGTCCATCCAATGATTCTACTAGTTTACTCCCCCTGAAGAATGACATCTTAAAGCGGTTGGTGGTGCAAGTATTATAGGGTCTTCAGAAAACTGCTTTACCTTTGAAGTTTATGGAGATTGACTGCAGGTCTTGCGCCGAGTGCACCATTAACAATGTACACCTCGCATTTAGATCCTCCATCTGTTGCACACCAAACTCAGTTTTCCGCTTTAACCTCAGGCATAACAATGAAGGGCCTTTTGTAAACTCATAAATATTGTAGAATCAATTTCCGTCTTTAAAAGTGTAACCTGCAAAACAAAAGTTATAACACAACAAGATAATGCATCCATTATATTCGTATATGGTACTTCTGGACCATAAAGTATTATTTCTACGCACGTATCAGATAGATCGATCACTTCCCATTTTAGGGAATCACATAGTAATGGTGTTAATTTTAGTAGCACAATAAGTATTACCAGTATAAAAATTAGATACTTTAGTCTATGCTAACATACTCTCGAACTTCTGGCCGAGAAATATTTTAATTTCAACGAGATCTCAAAATTTAGTTCAAGCGTGGATTTTAGCGCTATTAGGTGCTCGTTAAGAGGCCAAGGATGATACCATCAACTTATCCAGAATTTAGTCATTTTTCAACAACTCAAAACACGCAAAGGATTGTTCACAAAATTTCTCCACTTATAATTGGTGATTATGACTTGATTTCAAGCCTGACATAGTTCAAAAGTCAGGTGGCTGCCTGAGTTGGAAACTCGAATCCTTCAGGGATTCATTACATTCACTAGTCATAACAAGATGCAATATGAGTCCTTTATGGACTACCACGCTAAAGTGCATCTATATTAAGAGAATACTGTTCGTTTTACAGAATCAATCCTGGGGGGTTCAGCAGGAAAAACCCTTAAATCGCACCTTGAGCGATTATATTAATTTCTCTGCGCTTCATCTCAAACGCCAACCTGTAATATTCAGGCCTCATGATTTTTACGGTGTGAGTCGGATCCTATCTTTTGCACTTTTTGGAGAGATTCCATCCTCTACCTTATTTTGAGGGGAATAGACTATATGCCTACCAATCACGATGTCGATGTTCCTCTGCAGAGGGGTATATAACCACCATTGTAAATAGATGATCGACAATCATATACAATCTAACACATTCTCTAGTGCATGAACACTCAATAAAAGTTTCACAGACTGGTACCAGCGCCACTTCAGGGGCTTTATCATCTCCTCATTTTCAATGAGGAGTTTCAAACTTAGAGAATGTGGATCATATTTTGATAGTCTCCATGAGCACTATCTGTAGTCTTTCTTCAAGAACACTACATATTAGAAAGGTGATTGGACTCTCTTTTGAGAGGAATATATATGAGGCAGTTATTCAGGCCTCAAGCGTGTTTGAATACACGACTTGGTCATTGCGAAACGCATTATTTAACCTGTTGTGACAACTTCTTGTGTCTGTATCCTCAAGCAAGTGACAAACAAAATTTTCCAAGAGCTACTGCAGTTATTTGTTTTAATCATGAGTAATCTCCAACACCTCAATTACATCCAATATCTTGGTGTGAGAAAACAAATAAGATGTTTCACGCCAATTCTAGTGGCAGCCGAACTTTCTTTGATCAGGATAAAAACTTAATCGGATAACCTATTTAAATGTCGACATTGCTTACTGCAACCTTTAGGTGGTGTATGTCATCTCCATGACTTCAAGGGAAAGCCCTTAAATTTGTCGACACAATACTTTCCATCTTCAGGTGGCAGTCTTTCTCCCCTGGTTAAGGAGGGAAAACTTTTTTAGGTTATGAACATAATTTGCACCATCCTCTTGTGGTGACTTTTCTCCCCCTGATTAAAATGGGAGAACCTTAAAGTTTATCAACCTTACTCACGTCAACTTCTGGTGGCAGGTTGTCATGCCAACTTTGGTGGGAAAATGGGGTTGCACACAAAACTTGAAAGTATACAAGGTCAAGCTTTATAATATAGGGATAAGAAAGGGATCAGTCCACAGGGAGTAGGAGTGCTTAAAAGTTTAACCTAAGCTGTCAATGAAGGAAGCAAACAATATGGCAGATGGGAAAGATGGGAAAACAGTTAACCAAGCAAGCAAATGACATGTAATAAAAACAGCAAGGAACCAAGGCTGTAAGCCAAGGACAGGGGGAAGTTTGTGCACTGATTTCAGTGCACAACAGCTACAAATTGCAAGAAATTAAACAAGAAAAACAGTAAATTTAGCAGGGAACAAAATAGAACTGAAATTAAGTGATTGTAAAAGGATTTGTGGTTAAGCCAAGGCTTAGGATCCACCTTGTGTCCTAATCAAACAACATGTTTCTAGGTTGAGTTGAAAATCCTATGCATACATCTAGAATGGGAGGAAGGCTAATTTGCTCACTAGTTTGCCCCTAGCATTGACTGTCTTTTGACAGAACAATCAATCACAGGCACTATGAGCATTAACCTCTTCCCATTGCTCAATCAAAACATACATCAGGATAACTATCCTAGCAACTTGTCAATTGACAGTGCATAAGGCTTCAACTGAGCCTTAGCTTAGTGCTACTTAGCTCATGCTCAACATAAGTATAACAACATCATTCATCAAACAAAATAGTTCAAACACAACACACATAGCATTCAACTGTCAACTGTGATAAAGAGAACTGGAATTGAAATTGCATAAAATTTTGTTTTAATTCTCTACTGGCTAGTCCAGAGATATCTCTCATCCTCCCACACATCCCCTATTTATACATATAAGAATAATCCCCAAAAATCAGTGAAGTTAGGGTGTACCCAAAAATCCAAAATTCACTCACCTAACACACTGATAGCAACCCAATCAACCAACCCATGCTTCAATTAGACGTACAATTGATTTCCCCCAAAAAGTTCCCAAATCAGAAAAATTAGGGTTCTTATAAAAATTATTAAAATTTACCTAATCACTGTTGACACTGGTAGATGTCGACCCATGCCTCCAATCCTTCTCCTGATGCTTCTCTTGTTCTTCCCATGCCCTAATTGCTTTTCTAGCTTCACTGATTCGTCAACCACTCACCTAGGGTTTCGGCAGGGGAGAAATTGACGAATTAGGGGGCTATAAAGATGGGTAATAGCTGTAGGAAGGTAGGGTGATGATGGTGGAGGTGTGGTGGTGGTAGAGGAGTAGGTAGTGGTGGTTGTGGAAGTGGAATAGGTGGTGGTACGGCAGGGTATGGTGGTTCTGTTGCAGAGAGGGGGGGAAGAGAAGATGGAGTCGATGGGGTTTGAGGAAGGGCTGTTTTGTTTTGCGGGTATAGATATTAGGTACTAGGGTGTTGAGCAGGTAGAGGATTTTTATGTTTCGCGAAGCTGGACCGATGGATGGGAAGATGGTAGGTGGATCCAACGGCGATACGGAGGTAAGCGTGGAGCGACCGCGGATGAAGGGATGTAGCAAAACGGACGACCCAAGATGGAGATGGGCGTTGTGATGTAAAGCGGGGGCTTCGGAGTTTGATGTGCGATGATGGAGCGACCGTAGGATGCTGAAATGCTTCGATCTGACGGCTGAAATCCGAGACGGGCTTGGATATAGAAAATGGGTTTGGGTAAGGGTTTTGGGCCTTGGGTATGCCAAGCCCATATCTTCTTTAAGAACAATTCTTCTTCTCTTCAAGCCCACTTCTAGCCTTTTGGTCTTGTGCACGACATTCTTCCGCTTCCTCCTAGAGTCTTTGCCGTTCCTTTGCTCTTTTCGCTCCGCATTCATCCAACTTTATTTATTACCTAAAAATGCAAAATTAAGTAAGAAAAATATTTATTCTTGAAAACAATGAAAATACAGAATATGGGATAAAATGTAGAATTAATGCACAAAAGATGAGTTAAATGCCAACAAAAAGGGATAAATATATACAATATTTGGCACTCATCAAATACCCCCAAACCTGAATTTTACTTGTCCTCAAGTAAAACAAAACTAAGGAAATCCTACCTATACCACTGTCGCTGGTCTCTCGAATGCATTTAGCGTATGCACTAAGCCTTTTAAACCACTAAGTGTCCCTAGTGGACGAGTGAAGTCTCGTGAAGGTTTGCTTAGAACGTACCTACAAAGTTCTAGGTCAAAAATAAGCTCAGATTCCATCAAATGTGACATGTGCAAACAGTTTAAGCTCACAGCAAAATGGAGATGTCAATCTAGCTATCAAGGCACAATCCTAGCACTGATAACAAATAAAGACATGTGATAAGAGTGTAAAGTGTATCTACACATGTGTAAAGAAAGATCGATGTTATGACTACTAATCACCAAGAGATAGTTTCTCAGGCTAAGAACCAAGGTCGAAATCTAGCTAGCTGTCCGGACTTTACGAGAATTGTGAATGAGTTGGAGGTATTTCACAATTACTCGCGTTGTACATCAATGGCATACACCCTCCTTGCTTATTACAATAAACAAAAATGACTCTTTACATGACTCTTATTTACATTGACTACTCTCTTTTATTTTTGGAACAAGAGAATATTGTTTTTTTTGACTTGATTTTTTTTTTTTTTTTTTTTTTTTTTTTTGAAAAAACACTTTTGATACATATACAAAAGGAAACAAAATTACATGACACTTTGCAAGAGGTAGCCCTTTTTGATGCACCCAGTTAAATTCGATGGTTGTCTTTCTTAATGTAACCTCCACCTTCTATCCCAACCAACCAAAGAACAAGCTAGTCAAGTTTCGTTCAGTATTCTAAAGTGATTGGCAATCGTAACTTCCTATCAAACACCTTGAAGATCGAGGCCATACATGTATTGGTAGATCGTGCGCGTGCAAATTTCTTATCACTATGTGAATTGTGCTAGAATCAGGGTGCCTAAATATCTAGACTAAGACTCCTAATAATTACATATTTGCACAAGAGTCAACATTTCAAGGTAAATGAGCTCCATTTTTATGTTTTTTTTTTTTTAATTTTTAATTTTGATTTTTTTAATTTTTTGGAATTTTTCAATTTTTTCAAAAAAGGAGTTTTGTTTTCAATTATGGCATATCGTGGTATCTACTCTATACCCCCAAACCTAAACTAAACATTGTCCTCAATGTTTCAAAAATGGAAAGAATTAAAACAATATATGAAGAGGAACATGCTGAGTAGAGTAAAAGGAGAGAGAATACCCGATTGTACGGCGAAAGCTCCGTTATTTCAAGGCAAAAATCCATCATATTAGGAGTCACAATGGATGAGCACAAAATATATACAAAAGGAAATTTACTAACACATTATCTACAAGAAAATTTGGTTTTTAATGGGATTGGACTTTTTGGGAAAAAATTTGGTTTTGGGGGAATGAAAACTTTTTGGTTATTTAGGGAAAGAGTGGACCAGTTTAGTCCACATAGACCGGGTCCTCCAGGTTGGTTGTTTCAATGTCGGGTGGAAATGGCTCAAGGAATGGCTTTAATCTCTGCCCGTTGACTTTGAAAACGTTCTTGTTGGAACATCCTCCAGCTCTACAGCTCCATGAGGAAAAACTGTGCGTACTAGGTACGGACCCTTCCATCTGGAACGCAGTTTTCCTGGAAAAAGATGTAATCGGGAGTCATACAGCAAGACTTTCTGACCAGGAGTGAAGGATTTGCGTAGAATACGCTTGTCATGAAACATCTTCATCTTCTGCTTATATAACTTGGCACTGTCATAAGCCTCATTTCTCAATTCTTCCAACTCGTTGAGTTGAAGTTTCCGTTGAATTCCAGCTTCGTCCAGAGAAAAGTTCAGTTCTTGATTGCCCAGTAGCTCGATGTTCTAATCCACAGGAGATGGCACGGCTTTCCATACACTAGACGATAGGGGGACATGCCAATTGGTGTCTTATAAGCTGTTCTATAGGCCCACAAAGCATCATTCAATCTTAATGACCAATCTTTCCTAGACGGGTTACCGTCTTTCCAGAATGTGCTTATTTCCCTATTAGAACTTCCACTTGTCCACTGTCTGAGGGTGGTACGGAGTAGCAACCTTGTGAGTTATTCCATACTTGCGTACTAAAACTCAAGTGCTATTGCAGAAATGTGAGCCACCGTCACTGATGATAGCTCTAGGGGTACCAAAACGTGAAATATGTTTTCCTTTAGAAATGAAAGTACCACCTTGTGGTCATTTGTTCTGGTTGCTATGGCTTCTACCCACTTAGAAACGTAATCAACGCGACTAATGTACAACTTGCTGTCAGACATGGGAAATGGACCCATGAAGTCTATCCCCCAAACATCAAAAATCTCCACAATCAAATGGGGTTCAATGGCATCATGTTTCTCCTCGAAATGCTTCCTAGCTTTTGACAGCGTTCACAAGCAACACAATAATCATAATCCTTGAACAATGATGGCCAATAGAATCCACACTGCAAGATCTTTGCAGCGGTTTTCTTGGCACTGAAATGGCCTCCACATGCTTGGTCATGACAGAAAGATATCACATCTTTCTGTTCGTGTTGGGGACACATTCCTAATGATTTGGTCTGGGCAGTACTTAAACAAATATGGGTCATCCCAAAGGAAATGTTTAACTTCAGCCAGGAATTTAGAGCGGTCTTGTCTCGACCAACGTGAGGGCATCCTACCTGTAGCGAGGTAGTTAACAATATCAGCAAACCAAGGAAGGTCTGAGATAGACATCAGCTGTTCATCTGGGAATGATTCTCTAATCAGCTCAAATTCATCAATAGACTCTAAAGTTAATCTAGACAAATGATCAGCAACCACATTCTCACAACCTTTCTTATCACGGATTTCGAGATCGAATTCCTGTAATAATAGTATCCATCGAATAAGGCGAGCTTTAGCATCCTTCTTGGAAAGAAGATACTTCAAAGCCGCATGGTCTGTGTATATGATGATCTTAGACCCTATCAGATAAGATCTAAACTTGTCTAATGCGAAAACGACGGCAAGCAATTCCTTCTCGGTAGTTGAATAATTGAGTTGGGCATCATTAAGGGTTTTGCTAGCATAGTATATCACATATGGTAGTCTATCAACTCGCTGTCCTAAAACAGCACCAACAGCATAATCAGAGGCATCACACATAAGTTCGAACGGAAGCTTCCAATCGGGTGGTCGGACTATAGGAGCGGTGGTGAGAAGGGTTTTTAATTCCTCCCATGCCTTCACACAAGCATCGAAATTGAAGGCAACATCTTTGGAGAGAAGACTGCACAGAGGTCTGGAGATTTTGCTGAAATCTTTGATGAATCGCCGGTAAAAACCAGCATGACCTAGAAATGATCTGATCTCCTTCACAGAGCGAGGTTGTGGTAGATGTTGAATGAGGTCAACTTTAGCTTTATCCACTTCAATTCCTTTTTCTGAGATGATGTGTCCTAGAACTATTCCTGAATTCACCATAAAATGGCATTTTTCCCAATTTAGAACAAGGTTCTTTTCTTTACATCTGGATATCACGAGGGCAAGATGCTTCAAACATTCGTCAAACGAGGAACCAAAAACAGAGAAATCATCCATAAAGATCTCGAGAAAACTATCTATCATGTCAGAAAAAATGCTCATCATGCAACGCTGAAAAGTAGCAGGTGCATTACACAACCCGAAGGGCATACGTCTATAAGCAAACGTCCCAAATGGACACGTGAATGTAGTTTTTTCCTGATCTTCCGGAGCAATGTGAATTTGGTTATAACCGGAAAAGCCATCTAGAAAACAGTAGTGACTGTGTCCAGACACACGTTCTAGCATTTGGTCAATGAAAGGGAGCGGGAAGTGATCCTTCCTTGTTACTGTGTTCAACTTCCTGTAGTCGATGCATACTCGCCATCCTGTGGTTGTACGAGTAGGGACTAATTCATTCTTGTCGTTCTGAACTACAGTAATGCCTGACTTCTTAGGCACAACTTGAATGGGACTAACCCATTTGCTATCAGGTATTGGGTATATGATACCCGCATCAAGTAGTTTCAGGATCTCTCCTTTGACTACATCTCTCATGTTAGGATTAAGTCTCCTTTGCATTTCCCTCGATGGTTTGGCATTCTCTTCAAGGTTAATGTGGTGCATGCAAATGGTGGGACTAATTCCTTTGAGATCTGAGATGGTCCATCCTAAGGCCTCTTTGTGTTCCTTAAGTACTTCTAAAAGCTTACTTTCCTGTTCCGTGTCTAAACATGATGAAATAATGACAGGTAAAGTATCAGAAGAACCTAGGAATGCGTACTTCAACGTACTAGGCAATGTTTTCAATTCAAGCTTGGGTGGCTCAACAATGGATGGAATGCTTGGAATCAGAGAGTAAGGGTGGTTCCACTTCATATTTCCTTTCAGTGACGTCCATTTGAGGTACAGATTCGAGCAGAGATAGGACGTCACTACAGTATGCATCATCATAGGAATCTGAGTTAAAGTTCTCCATACATGCTTGAAAGGGGTCGACGGATAGAATGTTAGTCAACGAATCTTGCATTAATCCTTCAATCATATTAACTTCATGCACATCATCATCATCAAGATTCACAGGTTGTTGACTAATATCGAACACATTCAATTCTACCGTCATGTTCCAAAGACAGTTTTAACACTCCATTCCGACAATTATGATTGCGTTGGACGTAGCCAAGAAAGGACGTCCTAAGATGACAGGAATGTGACAGTCTGGGTTTTGTACAGGTTGAGTGTCTAAGACAATGAAGTCTACGGGAACATAGAATTTGTCAACCTTGATCAAAACGTCTTCGACCACTCCACGAGGAATCTTGACAGATCGGTCTGCCAGTTAGAGTGATAGATGTTGGTTTCAACTCCCAAGACCTAACTGCTCATAAACAGAATATGGCAGTAGGTTAACACTTGCACCTAGGTCTAATAACGCTTTATTGACCTGTGTTCTCCTATAGTGCAAGAAATTGTTGGACATCCTGGATCCCTAAACTTGGGTGGAGTTTTGTTCAGAATGATGGAACTCACCTGCTCAGCTAAGAAAGCACGTTTTGCACATTGAGCTTGCGCTTTTGAGTACAAGTCTTTGAGGAATTTGGCATAAGCAGGGATTTGCTTGATTGCTTCAAGAAAAGGAATGGTTATGTTGACTCTCTTGAACAGATCTAACATCTCATTGTAATGGGTACTTTTCTGTTGATAGATTCAATCTTTGAGGAAATGGGGCAACAGGAGAATGAGTTGGCAAAGGGACATTCACAGCAGTAGAATTGTCAGATTTTCCAACTTGCTCATTCTTTTGGTTTTCTGGGGTTGTGGGAGCGTGGAATTGTATCAGATTCATTAGGTTCGCCCACGTGTTCTCGATGACTTACCACTTCGGAGGGTGGTAATGGCAGGACTTGATCGGTGAGGTTTCAGTGCAGGATGTTGTGCCTGTTTGAAAATCCTCTTTGGATTTTTTGGGGTTGGCTAGGAAGTTTACCTTTTCTCTCTCACATTTGATCCATCTTTTGATCGATTTTTCTGACTTTGCATCAAACTCTGGAACATTTCCTCTAGGGTGGATATCTCTTGTCGGTATTGTTTGAGGATATGATTGTTGTTGAGAGTTTGATTGTGTTGAGGGTTTTCTCGGGTGTTGATAACCTTGATTGTTCTGATATCCCTGATTGTTTTGATAGCTCTGATTGGGTTGAGATGGTCCTCCTGAGTGGGTCCTTTTGACCATGAAAAGTTAGGGTGGTTTCTCCATCCTGGATTGTAGGTCTGTGAATAGGGGTTATGTTCTTGTTTTTGAAACATGGCATGTGCCTGTTCAAGCCTAGATTCCTGGACTGCAAGCAAATCGGGACAATTTTGGAATTGATGGTTGGGATCGTTACAAGCGGCACATACAGCCGAAGCGACATGTTCTCGGAGAGTAGTGGTGGAAGGTTTTGAATTTTTATGTAGTTCTAACTCTTCTAATCTCCTAACTATTGATGCCATGTTTGCTCTTCCCTCGAAATCTGCTTCAATCCTAAAATCCTTCGCTTCGGATGTAGTCTTTCTGGGTTCACGGATGGATTCCCACTGTTGCGTCTTTTCAGCTACTTCAATCAAGAAGTCCCAAGACGCATCAGCAGTTTTATCTACGAATAGACCATTACACATCGACTCAACCGTTGTTCGGGTGGACACATCTAGACCTTCATACAAAATTTTCACAAGTCTCCATTTTTCAAAACCATGATGGGGACATTGGAGCAATAATTCATTGAATCTCTCCAAGTATCTAGCTAAGGCCTCACCTTCTAATTGCACAAAGCTATTCAGACTTTGACGAATTGTCGCAGTCTTGTGGTTCGGGAAAAACTTTTTGAAAAACTCCTTTATGAGGTCATCCCATGTCATGATGGATTGAGGCTGTAAAGCATAAATCCAGGCCTTTGCTTTATCTTTCAGGGAGAAAGGAAAGAGCCTTAACTTTAGGGTTTCGTCGGACATTTGAGTGAAACGCAGAGTTCCACAAATTTCCTCGAATTCTCTCACGTGGTGGTACGGGTTTTCATTCTCAACACCTCTAAAAATAGGAAGCATCTGTATTGTGCTTGATTTCAGCTCATAATGGCCATTAGCCTCGGGTAGCACAATACAAGAAGGTTGACTGGCTCTAGTTGGGTACATATAATCCTTGAGGGTACGGGGTTCTCCCATTGTTTCTGGTTGATCTGGACTGTCTCCCTCAGAACTTAGAATTTCGATAGGTTCGTCTGGGTTAATTCTAACAAGTCTGTTTGTTTGGTCTCTATAGGTCACAGTCATGTCCTTGTAGGTACCTCAACTAACATGTTGGTCAGACAGAGCAATCGGAAACAATTTGGCCCACAAGGGTTACGAAGATTTGGTTTTGAATGGGTGTTGGACTAACAAGGGATTTTGGTTTTTTGGTTTAAAATTGGGCTTTGGAAAATTTTTTTGAACTAAACCTAGCATAAATTAGCACAACTCATAAAAGAAAATAAAAACAATAATAATAATTAAGACAAGCCCATAAAAGAAAAAGAAAAAGAAAAAGAAAAGAAAAATAATTACAGTCCCAAATATAAAGAAAAAGAAAATAAATAAAAATTATTACAATCCCAAATAAATAATTAAATTAATTATTACAAGCCCGAATTTGAATTTAAATGAGGCCCAAGTGGGTTAACTCATGGGTTAGGCTTACTTGATTTTTGGAGGGAAGCCCAAAAATAGGCTTTTAGTCCCCTTTTAGTTGCACAGCCCAGTTGGGCTTTAGGATCGTCCTAAGAAGCTCACGCTCAAGCCCGGCAACAACAGTTGGAACAGAGCCCATCAGCAGAAGGTGCACAAACCCAGCAGCAACAGAGCCCAGCTCAGTTGAAGTGGTGAAGCCCATCAGTAATGGTGGCACAAGCCCACCTCAGTTGGATGAGCCCAGCAACTTGTTGAGATGCAGCAGCCCAGGAGCCCAGTTGCAGATGAAGCAACATGCTTGGCTTGGTGTTGCTCGAGCCCAACAACAGCAACATCAGCAGCTCAGGTTTCAGCAGCAGCAGCAGCTCAGGTTTCAGCATCAGCAGCAGCTCAGGTGGCCTAGCAACACAGCTCTGCAGCAACTCAGCAACACAGCTCTGCAGCAACTTAGACAACTCTGCAATGATCTTGACAGAGATGCAATGGTAGATGAAAGACAGCAAGGAAAAGAAATTCAACACACAGCACCACTCCCCGGCAGCGGCGCCAAAAACTTGGTGGGCAAATGGGGTTGCACACAAAACTTGCAAGTATACAAGGTCAAGCTTTATAATATAGGGATAAGAAAGGGATCAGTCCACAGGGAGTAGGAGTGCTTAAAAGTTTAACCTAAGATGTCAATGAAGGAAACAAACAATATGGCAGATGGGAAAGATGGGAAAACAGTTAACCAAGCAAACAAATGACATGTAATAAAAACAGCAAGGAACCAAGGCTGTAAGCCAAGGGCAGGGGGAAGTTTGTGCACTGATTTCAGTGCACAACAGTTACAAATTGCAAGAAATTAAACAAGAAAAACAGTAAATTTAGCAGGGAACAAAATAGAACTGAAATTAAGTGATTGTAAAAGGATTTGTGGTTAAGCCAAGGCTTAGGATCCACCTTGTGTCCTAATCAAACAACATGTTTCTAGGTTGAGTTGAAAATCCTATGCATACATCTAGAATGGGAGGAAGGCTAATTTGCTCACTAGTTTGCCCCTAGCATTGACTGTCTTTTGACAGAACAATCAATCACAGGCACTATGAGCATTAACCTCTTCCCATTGCTCAATCAAAACATACATCAGGATAACTATCCTAGCAACTTGTCAATTGACAGTGCATAAGGCTTCAACTGAGCCTTAGCTTAGTGCTACTTAGCTCATGCTCAACATAAGTATAACAACATCATTCATCAAACAAAATAGTTCAAACACAACACACATAGCATTCAACTGTCAACTGTGATAAAGAGAACTGGAATTGAAATTGCATAAAATTTTGTTTTGATTCTCTACTGGCTAGTCCAGAGATATCTCTCATCCTCCCACACATCCCCTATTTATACGTATAAGAATAATCCCCAAAAATCAGTGAAGTTAGGGTGTACCCAAAAATCCAAAATTCACTCACCTAACACACTGATAGCAACCCAATCAACCAACCCATGCTTCAATTAGACGTACAATTGATTTCCCCCAAAAAGTTCCCAAATCAGAAAAATTAGGGTTCTTATAAAAATTATTAAAATTTACCTAATCACTGTTGACACTGGTAGATGTCGACCCATGCCTCCAATCCTTCTCCTGATGCTTCTCTTGTTCTTCCCATGCCCTAATTTCTTTTCTAGCTTCACTGATTCGTCAACCACTCACCTAGGGTTTCGGCAGGGGAGAAATTGACGAATTAGGGGGCTATAAAGATGGGTAATAGCTGTAGGAAGGTAGGGGTGATGATGGTGGAGGTGTGGTGGTGGTAGAGGAGTAGGTAGTGGTGGTTGTGGAAGTGGAATAGGTGGTGGTACGGCAGGGTATGGTGGTTCTGTTGCAGAGAGGGGGGGAAGAGAAGATGGAGTCGATGGGGTTTGAGGAAGGGGCTGTTTGTTTTGCGGGTATAGATATTAGGTACTAGGGTGTTGAGCAGGTGTAGAGGATTTTTATGTTTCGCGAAGCTGGACCGATGGATGGGAAGATGGTAGGTGGATCCAACGGCGATACGGAGGTAAGCGTGGAGCGACCGCCGGATGAAGGGATGTAGCAAAACGGACGACCCAAGATGGAGATGGGCGTTGTGATGTAAAGCGGGGGCTTGGGAGTTTGATGTGCGATGATGGAGCGACCGTAGGATGCTGAAATGCTTCGATCTGACGGCTGAAATCCGAGACGGGCATGGATATAGAAAATGGGTTTGGGTAAGGGTTTTGGGCCTTGGGTATGCCAAGCCCATATCTTCTTTAAGAACAATTCTTCCTCTTCAAGCCCACTTCTAGCCTTTTGGTCTTGTGCACGACATTCTTCGCTTCCTCCTAGCGGGAGTCTTTGCCGTTCCTTTGCTCTTTTCGCTCCGCTATTCATCCAAACTTTATTTATTACCTAAAAAAATGCAAAATTAAGTAAGAAAAATATTTATTCTTGAAAACAATGAAAATACAGAATATGGGATAAAATGTAGAATTAATGCACAAAAGATGAGTTAAATCCCAACAAAAAGGGATAAATATATACAATATTTGACACTCATCAAACTTCTGGTGGCATCTTAGTTTTACTGATCATGACGGAAGCATTACTACCTCATTTCTGGAAACTCCTGGTTCCATAATTATGTCCAATTTTCAAAGACAACTCTACTCATGATAGTTTTTGGGTGTTAATTAAATCATATAGAACTATCCAAAAACAACTGCAGGCCCGGTAAGAAATGAGACATTTCACGCCGTTCCATGTAACGGCTTACTTCCTCCCCCTAGCGGCGGGAATACAGTCTCATCTTTAATAAGACATTACCACTGTAGGGTTTTGAATGTCTTATGAACCGAAACCAACATATATAGTTCGGTGACGCCATGGACCAAACACGTAAATTTGAAATGTAAGGTTGCTTCCCTATCCAGTATTGATGGTAAATAGTTGGTCGATCAATAAACTAAAGATGCTTAAACAAAGAACTCAACTATACTGTGTCGAGTACGCACATGTGCCTTTTAGTGCTCGATATAATACCAACTGAAGGCAAAGCATCAAAAGCCTATAAATTTACCACCAAAATAGATGGACTTAACTAGAAAGTCCAAAAATGGATACGCAACCACAAGATTTGCACAAACAGTTTGGTAAAATCTAACATCGCGTGTTAATATAACAAGAGGCAATCTAGTAGATGCGTTTACCAATACGACAAAGTATTGAAATAATTGTCCATACTACAGGGTGAATAAGTCCTGCATATGCCACCTTGAATCCTTTCTAGAGATTAATTTTGGTGATCAGAATTGGTTACCATAATGTTAATGTTAATGCAATTTAACAACTAATTGTCTCAGGGACCAACAACACAATTTACATCCTCATATGATAGAAACTCCAGGTTCTGTAAAGGATGTCCATGAGCATTTTAAATTTTCTACTCATCTTGGTAGAACTTTTGATGTCCGTATTGATCAATGCCCGAGCATGAAAAATCAAGGTCATTAAACTTCTGGTTAAAGACACTGCGAGATTCTACTGATAGAATTTTCATATGGCACACCCCATAAAAGAGATAGCCTCAAACTTCTCTAAGCGTGCTTCTGGCACAAAAAAAAAAAATGAAGTAATAAGTACTTCATAAAAATGCTCATTTATCATTTGAAGGTGGTAATGCCAAATATTTTAAATACTCAACGGATTCTTCAGGAATCCGGAATAATATAAGGCGTTAATAATACTAACCTTTATACCACCAGGATGATACACGCTATTTCGAAGTCGTCTATCATATTAACCGAACCCGAAATGGTATTTCGCATTTCTCAAACCTCTACAAAGGTTATAAAATGGTTCGAAAATATGTGATTGTTCTTCCGCCTAAATTTGAGACAAGTATCTTTGTCGTCCATATCTACACCGGATTGATTACTTTTGGAATCCATATCCTTTAGTACAGATAAACGAGAGATAAGTAATGGAGTCATCAACAAAAACATTTGGTGACCATGGGATACTTCTGGAACCCAATATTTTATGGCTTATTCCTCGAACCCATAGATCATTTCTGGAGCCTAATATGGATTACTACAGGAAACCACAAATTGTATGTTGGACTGCTTCTGAAGTCGGCAACGTCTCATGGATTACTTCGGGAATCCATTATTTACAAAACAAGGAAATAAAATAAACAGAATTTAAAAACAAAAGGAAACATAAACATGTATGGTACTAAAAGAAATAACAAATTTCCATTTTCGTCACCTTCAGGGTCGACGAAATATTAATTTCCAAGCATGCACATGGATATAGTCTTTGTGGCAAAATTGTATAAATATCAGTTACATGTCACTTCAGGAACCACTGATAAAATCTAGCTAGCATTTGTATCGGGTCACTTCTGGGATCGATTAGGTAACCAGCGCACCATCCAATATCCATATCGTGTCGCATAATATTCCAACTTCAGGTGGAATAATTTTCATTTCTGGAGATCATTTAGCGAAGAAAATTTGAATTTGTGCTACCCCTTTGGAATGCAAGGATTCGATCTCATTACATTTAAACTCTGAGTACCAAAAATAGAGAAAGAAACAACGAGACAAGTAATTATCCACCATGAATATATGAACTCACCGTTGATATACAATTCCGCTAATTAATTAACTTACCCACAAATATCAATTCTTAGCTGATATCTTAATTAGGAAAGAAACAAATTAGCCTTGGTTCGGTCGTTTATCACTAACTCATGGTAGAAATATGATTTGGGGGAGCAGCCTACCCACACATGATTAAATGGTGTCCCGTAAGGCCTATACTTTTTTTTTTTACACAGAAAAGACAAATTATATTAAGAGACAAAAGTCACCAGATGTGACAATTTCCATAAGAAAAATTAAAAAGCTAGTAATTAATTAGCAATTGCCGATCACTGCCTCCCAATTACAAATAACAATACTTAAAGAGTATCCATCAAAAATCTTAAAAGGCATAGCCCAATTAAAGAGGGTACCCTGTAAGACCTACACTCACCAAAATAATAATCATGTGAGTACAAAATAATACAAGGCTATATATATAATGAAGAAAATAAATTAAGTAGAGAGAAGAAGTGTGTCTGTCTTCTTTATGCTATCGTTTTTCCATTTTCTTCGTTTGTAGATTTGAGCGGATAGCACATCGTTCCATATGTATCTGAGCATCTGTCCGAGAGCGATTTCGTGCGGATAACGAATTGTGTTTTGCTTGACTATTTAGCAAGACTCGCTTATACAAATGAATTGTATACTGGAATAAATAGAAGCCATAAAACGAAATAGAGGAGAAATGTAAAGGGAGGAGTTTATTGCTATTCCATTTTTCTACAAAGTACGGACAACTACATCACTTATAGCTGAAGGATAAGTTAACTCGGTATAAAGATATGAGGATCATCTCTGAACCGCTAAGGGCAACTGTAATGGTGCGATCAAAATCAAAGACCAAATACCAAAAAAAAGATCGAATTTTAGGTTTAGTCCGTGGCAACAAGCAACAGTACCCGACTAAAATTTGGTCGAGCGTAACTCAAATATCCGTCCCACATAACTTTCATCAGGCGAACACTATATGTTCCACTGCGTCATGTTTTTTGACCAAAAATTTGGGTTTGGTCGCCCACTGTGGACGCTCTAAGGGATAATTATCCCTACATGTGACGCATCAAAGCATATATGTCATGGTATAGTAGATTGGGTGGGTCCCACGTTAGTGTGGTCAGCCACAATTACCGACTTAATTACACAGTTAGCTGTTAAGGTTTGGCACTGTCTTCCCCGCCTGTCTCGCTTCAATTGGGGATAAACCCTAGAAAACTAAATCGGTGGGAAATTGAAAGAATCTTCATCACTGGAGTGGAGGAAACTCTAAAAGAATATCAGGTAATCCTTAAATCCTACTAATTGTGCAGAAATTTGGTTTCAGATGGTGTCTGAACTAAGAAATTGGGGGTTTACTATAAATTTATTTGATTTTATTTCCTTCTTTTGGACTTCAATTGGAAGATAGACACAATTTGGTTTCAGATGGTGTCTGAACTTAGAAATTGGGGATTTACTATAAATTTATTTGATTTTTTTCCTTTTTTGGAGTTCAATTGGGGGCTAGACACTTCTGTTGGGGTACTTTTGGTTGAATGTAGTGTATGTCAGTATTCATATTCCTCAAATGTTCGATTACCATGTTAGTCTAAGCACTTGTAATCTGTCAAATCAAGTATTGTATTAGGGGATTTAGTATTGATCATTGATTCAAGTTGCTATATCCGAACCTGATTCTTTTGAATTAGGGAATTACTAAAAGTTCCCGGAGGGAGAAGAAATTGTTTATTGCACAAGTTGATTGGTGTTTCAACTGTAGCTTGCTTCGATATTTCTCAAAATCTTGTAGTAATGCTGTAGTTGTACTTGTACTAGTTCTTATATCAACCATCATATTTTGCACAACACCCTTGTTTTCTTCTTTGGTTTAATTGTGTTGTTTCTGAATCCCGTTACCTTTCCATTTTGTCCACCACTGTTGTATTCGGCGTGTTTCCTTCTTGGCGCGAACCTTTAATGCTGCACCGATGTTTGAAATTTTTCTTTGTGATCTTCTTTTCTCTCAACAATTTACCCTGCAAATATTAGAAAAAGGTCCGTGTTAATTTCTTGATGTTAGTTGTACATAGTTGAAGAGATGAACATGGAATTGTCCCATTTGGTGTTCTAGTGGTGTCTCAACTTAGAAATTTGGGGTTTGCTGGGAATTTATTTGGGGGTTCTTTCTTTTGTAGTGAAATTGGGTGTTTGTTATAAAATTAAACACTTCTATTTGGGTTCTGTTTGAATATAGTATTTTAGTTTGCATATTTCAATTGTTTTATAATTTTGATTGTACAATAGAGGGGATTAAATCCACATTGTTCCATCATCTATGGGTCGGGAAATACTGTTCATATTGCTCAAACGTTTTATGTATTTTCTACAGATGCTTATAACATAGAGTATGAGGTCGAAAACACTGGAATTTCAAAAAGCTCTCAAGCAGCAGAAGCCGTCAACAACAAAACGACAAGAAGCTCTCGAGAACCAGGGGCTGTCAACAACAAAACCATGCTTTGCATCTTTCAACAGCGGCAGATTGGCAAATGAAATTGTGACTGATGCAGTGGATGAAAGACTGGAAGCTGTTGCTCCCGAGAAGCAGAAATTGGCAGCAAAAAATCAATGTTTTGCACTTGTCGATGAGTTTGTGAGTGATGCAGTGGATGAAAGTCTTAACGCTGTTGCTCTCGAGAAGCAGAGTTCGTCAGCAACAAAACCATTTTCAGCATTCATCAATAGCAGAAGGGAAAAACAAAATGTGACTGATGCAGTGGGTGAAAGACTCAATGTTATTGCTCTCGAGAAGCAAAGGTCGTTAACAATAAAACCATGTTCTGCATTCGTCAGTCGCAGTAGGGAAAATGAAATTGTGACTGATCCAGTGGATGTAAGGCCCAATGCTGTTGATGGTGGGAGCGATATTAAAGATGAAGATGCAGACACGCTTGATTCTTGTAGCGATATTAGAGATGGAGATGCTGAGATACTTGGAGATGAAGATTTGCAAATTGTGGAAGACCAATTGTTACCCACCAACTCTGATGAAGATGCTAACGTACTTGATGCAGATGGAGACAGGTACGATCAAATTGTACAAGACCAATCATTACCCACTGACTCTGATGAAGATGCTGACATACTTGATGCCGATGGAAACGGCGAAATGCAAATTGTGGAAGACCAATCATTACCAACCAACTTTGAGAATCTGTCAAGTAAAAGGAAACGTGAAATGGTCCGAAGACAAGTAACTGATCCTCATAGCGAGTCTAACAATGTAAACTGCACTTCTATGCCATCGGGTCAGTATACATACTGCAACTCCGTAACTAGTTGTTTTGTATCTTGGTATATAAGTAACTAGATTGTAATGTTTTGTACACTTCGTTTGCTAGGTAAGCGTATCCCTATTATATTCGACAAATATGGGCGGCCTTGTGATGTTGGGTCAGAAGAATTTGCATCAGATATTGGAAAAATAGTACGAGTACATTGTCCTCCTGCGATTGAGTCTTGGACAAAAGTTCCAAACAGCATGAAAGAAAATATATGGAAAGATGTTATTGTGAGTGAATTCAATTTATTCGAGTTAACTTAAAATCTTTATGGTCAGTAGACTCAGTACATGATGTACAGATTGTTTTTGCAGGTTAAGTATGTCGTACCGGAAACATATAAACCTAATATTTTGTCAAGGGCTAGCAAATCTTATAAAAATTGGAAGCGTCAGCTGCGAGTAGAGTTGGACAAACATGAGACAGTTTCTGAGAGAAAAATGAATATGCCATGGCGTCTGATTAAAAAGAGAGAAGATTGGGAAAGTTTTGTTGATTTCTGCAATACTGATGAGGATAAGAAACGTCGTGCAGCTGGTAAGAAAGCTAGAGAAGCTGTTGAATTTATACAATCATGTGGAAGGAAAGGAATTTATCGCAAAATATACGAATTGGTAAAAACTTTGTATTCCATTTATTTACAAATCTTGTTTCACTAAAAAATTAAAAATGCTAGTTTCTGTCATCTAATGTAGGAAAAAGAAAGTCCAATTGGTGAAGTTAACAGATCTGCGATATTCGTTGAAACCCATTTTTCCAAGACTATAAATGATCCTGAATCGTCCTCCATCTCAGATATTAAAATGGTAAGTTAGTCATTTCCTTTGTCATACGATTTGATATTAGTTCTTAGTTTATATATGTATCTGAATTGCTTTGTTCTTGCAGAAATTGATTAAAGAGCTTGTGGAAACTAATCCAGACGGTCAAAAAGATATCGAGAACGATGCTGTCGCATTGGTTAGTGAAATAAAAAACTTCAGTATATATTCTGTAAATGTCAATCATCTCTACTGTTGAAATACCTTAAACGACTCTTTTCTTTCGGTAAGGTATGTGGACGTGATACAAGAGGTGTTGTAAGAGGCATGGGAGGAGGTATTTCAAGGACTAAGGTGCTTCGGGCGGCGGCAACTGTTGAGACTCTTCGCAGAGTACAACAAGAAAACAAGAGTTTGCTGTCTGATATTCATTTAGCAAATCATACTTCTGCACCATCAAATCAATCTGCATCACACATACAAAATTTTACTTCTACACCATCAAATCAATCTGCGTCAGAGGTAAAATTTGTTGATTCTTACAAATTGAATTTGCATTTAAAATTCAGTCCTGCAGTAGAAAGTAGAAAGGACTCTTTGTTATTCTAAGTTGAAATTCAAAATTGCACAAGTGATATTCTTAAACTAGGTCTTATACTCGAGTCTGATATAACTTACCTAGAGAATGATGTTCATAGGAAAGGTGGACAAGTACACTCGTATCATGCTATTCCTTTATAAATATAATTCTGTCCCGAAAAATGGCCATCAAATATCTTCTGGAGGAAGAAGAGAGATTAGATTTTTTGTGAAATCTCTTCATCTTTCTCTAAAGTTTTTTTTCTGATAAATTAAGATCTTCGTCCTTCTTTAACCCATTTACTTGTTCAACCCTTTCACAATTATACTATTCTCATTTGCAGATGGCTGCGAAGAATTATGTTTCTCCTTGTCCAAACAGTCAGATTAACAACAGTGGAAGCAACATTGTTAACGAAAAAAATACTGTCCGAAAATCACAATCTAGCCGGATTGTATCTGGTTCCGTTTACAAATACAGGCACGAGTTTCCCGAAAGCTGGTTTATCCAAGGAAAACAGCGGGTAGATAGCAAAACAACAGATTGGGTAATATTTCTCGGTTAATTTCTCGCTGATAGCATTGTTGGTTCTTTTCATTAATTTCATGGTGGATTTGACTGTTTGTTGCAGTTTTTTTATCCACCTATAACAAACTCGCAAGGGTCTGGAGATGAAAATTGGTCACAAAAGAAAGCTAGAAAAATTGAAATTCGGTCACGAAAAGAAGCTAGGAAATATCTTTTGGAAGAAAAAAAGAAAGCAAAGGAATTAGTAAGTGGATTCTTGAACATCAATATATTGCAGTATTATTGTTCAAAACTTCTAATTTAATAAGTTGGTCAAGGAGGATCAATAACTTCAAACACTAATCATCTTGTCAGACACATTTTCCTTGGAAAGTCACTTTATACTGGCATGTGATAAGACAGTAATATGTCAATTGAGCCCTTGATCCGAATTTCCATTTGTAGTTACGGAAGACTTTCCATTTCATATACTCTTTATCTTTTTTGTATCTGTTGGTGCTTGGTTTCACGTTTCCAGTGAAATGTACTTGGATTCACGTTTGTAATATTGAGTAGACAGATATGCAAGTTTTTCATGCATGCGCTACCAAGTTCATTGTCTTGCATAATAATTTTCATTGTTAATTTTGTACTTTGTGGTCAATACTAAAGTTCATATATACACAATGGAAACTCTTGTTTAATCAATGATTTGTTTCACTTTCAATCATATCTCTGCATGTTGACATACTTTTATGATTTTGTGTTGCCGAATCAAAGTAACCAATGATTTGTTTAATGAATGTAGGCACCTGAAGCATCCAACTTGCATGGTCGTTCACGTTTGGTACCTGATGTACCCAACTCGCCTGCTCGTTCACGTTTGGCACCTCCTGTGTCTAACTCGCCTGCTTGTTCACGTTTGCCACCTCCCATGTCCAACTTGCCTGCTCATTCACATTTGGCACCTTCTGCATCCAACTTGCGTGCCCGTCTTTCGTGTTTGGCACCTCCTGCGTGCAACTTGCCTGCTACTTCATGTTTAATTAAAAACTTCAAAGGAAGAACCATTGCTCTAGGTAGCATCAACTCTGCTGATCCACCAGCGGAGCATGTCTATAGTCTAATTATTGAAGAAATATTTGACAGAAATGCTGAATTATTTGATAAAGATGGGAGGCTTGGAGATATTATGATCGGCAGCGTGATTAATTGGCCAAAAGCATGTGTTGAGTCCAATTTTCCTGCTAGCTCATGTTTCATAACAAACTTCAAAAGAAGAATCATAGCTTTCGGTAGCTACAACACTGTTGATCAGCAGATGGAACATGTCTACGGTATAGTTGTCAAAGAAATATACGACAAAGAAGCAGAATTATTTGATGAAGATGGGAAGCTTGGAGATGTTATGATTGGTGGCGTGATTAATTGGCCAAAAGCATGTGTTGAACCATGTCGACAATAAACCATGTCACCGTTGTTTTTCATTTCCAGTATGGAATTAGAATGTGTAGTCTTTGCAGCTAGTAATGTGTCTGTAGTTTCAGAAAAGAGCATATAAATTTTTTCTAAAACATCGACAGCCTGCACATGTGGAAAAGAATTCCGTTGACACATCAAATATGTCCGTCGTTTTGGTAAGGGGATTTGCACAGAAAGAGCAAATGCACACTAACACAATCTCGAGAAATATCTTTGTTCGTCACTGGAAATATTTGCAATGTATGACTCTGTTTGTTTTTAGCTTTTATTAGTACGTGACAGCTATACGTTGAGCATTTCTGATGGTATGTATAGCCGTGTATTTGCTGCCTTGTTGTCCTCAGAGTACCAGGATCCATATTGTTGCCTGCCATTTAGAAGGAAAGAGTCCAATTCTCTGATACCTGGGCAATTAAGAAGAGGTCCACTGTCACTTCCTGTAGAACATGCAGTGCCCAGGAACGGTTTACTGAATCGAAATTCATAAATAATTTCTACAGATGTATCTCTGTGTACTGCAAGGAAGTTGGCGTAGTCAATAATTACCAATTTGTTAAATTAGTTACTTTCCAGCTATCAACTTGATGGTTCTTCCTAAACCATGTACATTGGTTTATAATCTACCTCCAGTTTCACAAATCTGTCGAATCTTTTTTTCTTTTCTTTTTTTATAAATTTACAATGATTAGTTTAGTTTGTCAAATTTAAGACAGTCAGAGATTATTTGTTGGAAAAAGTAACTGCCACTATTCTGTGAATGAAATTAACTTCGCATTGTGTTCATTTGTTGTTGTTGTTGTGGTGGTTAATGATCTGGCAATCAAGAAACTTATATGGTGAAAAAATGGGTTGTTGGAAACACTAGAATTCTTGTAGGAACACACAAATTTGATTTTTATATCCTCGTAATTAGGAGTGAGAAACTCATAAATGTCTTGCCAACATCTTGTACAGACGGTACATATCTTTAACTACATTTTGCTTCATTTGGGAGGCATCTGGAAACCATTTTAATGTCTTGCCAACATCTTTTCAACTGCATCATTTAAATCAATAAAAAATAGGAAACACATCCTATAATGCCCTTCTTTCTCTATTTACTTTTACTGTAACACAACTCTTTTGGAAATGAGCGAAGGAATAATTCTGCATAGTCAAATCATTTGTATAGGAAATATGTTAGTTTGGGCCACTAGCATAAGAAATAGATACTGAATCACTAACACTGTACGTCTCTGTGTAATTGGGTGGGATATCACATCCGTCTCAGATTATGGAGGAAAAGAGGAATTGAATAGCAAGTTTCACTTCAGTGTTCTCTCAATGGTAGCTGTTCTTTCATTTAATAAGAGTACTATTTGGTATCAGTGTCAGGTTTTATCACCAGTGTCTAACCAATAACTTAGTAATTTGCTTTAACGTTGTCGATAAATTGTTGATATGTGATCTTCTCATTTATATCAGTTTACTTTTTTTGTTTTAAGTTTCTGTTCGGAATTTCTGAAAAATATTATTTCGTCAAAACCCAAAATGACAAAAGATAAAACTAGGTGTGTCAGCAAGAACAAAGAGTATCAGAAAAAGAAGTTGGTTAGAACTTAGAACGAGGTCTATGTCATATATAAACTCCATATGTCAGTGGAAAAGTAGGGAAAATGCAACTACTATGACGCTAAAGTGGCTGTGATACACCACTCTCCAATAATTCAGTCCCTGAAATAATCCCCATTTGAATGATTCCAATACCATGGAACACATACCTAACTCTTAAAACTTTCATCTATAAAGCTAGATTTTGCTACTTATTGGTGAATTTTACATGCTCTTGATTTCATTACTTAACACTAGAAATAAGAAATAGGAGGATGTTGTTTTCCACGTTGTCAACTATGAGTGTTTTTTTAACAGGATTTTTCTTTTTTCATTTTGTAACGAACTTTTAATGGTTTTGAGGATGGAAAAATTAGCTATATACACATGGGGTGATATATTTTAACAATTATCTAGCGCTATCATTTCCCTTGTATCTACGCTATTATTGAAGAGAGACAGGGGAGACGTACCCCGTCTGAGATATACATGTACATATACATCAGCCTATATATATATATATATGAGAACCACGTCGCCAGAGATGAATGCAAAAGAAAATAGTGGCCAGACTAAAGAAAGTGGAACATGGTTTTGGAACATTTGGATCCGGTATTTCCATCTGAAGCTTATCTTTCTCAGGATGGGGATAATGTTCGCATAGATACAGGGGAATCACGCTTGGCCCAGCTTGGATACTACCAGGAGCTTGACCGCAGTCTTTCGTAAGTCCTCTTCACCAGTTCTTCTTTTTTAACACATTTCAAATGATACTGTTTAATATGAGTTGTTTTGGATAATTATGGCGCAGGGTGATATCCAACTTTGCATTATGTTTCGTGACAGTATCAGTGCTTCAAGGGATCACTACCCTTTACAGTCAGGGTCTGCAATACGGTGGTCCAATCAGCATGATATATGGTTGGCTCATAGCAAGTTTCTTCACAATGTTTGTTGGTTTAAGCATGGCTGAGATTTGCTCATCTTACCCTACATCTGGTGGTCTTTACTACTGGAGTGCCAAGCTCGCCGGCCCTAGCTGGGCGCCCTTTGCTTCTTGGTTGACTTGCTGGTACTCTCTAGTCTGCAAATTCAAAGAAAAACTGAATTAACTTCCCTAATATTGTTCTCCCACTCCTTTTTAACGAGGTTGGATGCGTTTTGATTCCATTTTTTTCATCCCTGCAGGTTTAACATGGTTGGCCAGGTAAGCTCAGGATCTAAAAACAAATTTCATATTGATGATTTTTATAATTCTAACAGATGGATTGTCTTGCAGTGGGCCAATACAACAAGCGTGGATTTCTCTCTGGCTCAAATGGTTCAAGTAATAATTCTCCTTAGCACAGGTGGAAAAAATGGTGGTGGGTATTTAGCTTCTAAGTACGTATTAATTTGTATATATGGAGGAATTTTGTTCATCCATGGGGTCTTAAACATTCTCCCCATCAAATTCATATCAATTTTGGGGAATGTGGCAGCTGCTTGGAATATCATTGGTAACTGCTTATTCTCTTTTGTGCAAAATACAAGTATGAGAAAAATCAAGATTGGTTGAGTTTTCCTGTATAGGGCTTATCTAAAAGTTCGGAAGGAATTTTTGTAGGTGTTTTTCTTCTTATGGTTCTCATTCCATTTGTTGCTCCAAAACGGGCTAGTGTCGAATATATCTCAACTCACTTCAACACTGATACTGCGGTTGGAATTCAGAGCAAACCGTACATATTTGTTCTCGGGCTACTGATGAGCAGTTATACCCTTGCTGGCTATGATGCATCTGTTCACTTGGTAAATTTTATTAGACAAATAAAGTTTATAAGATCTGGAATTCGTATATAGAAAAAGTTGTGCACCTTGTATCTATGTCGATTAGAGGTGGCCAATTCTCTAGAATAACTCAATTTTCTTACGAATTTGTTTTTTGTTGTGTTTCAAGGTAGAGGAAACAAAGAGTGCAGACAGAAATGGACCAAAAGGCATAATTAGTGCAATTGTAGTATCTTTCATTGTCGGATGGGGCTATCTACTTGGTATCACTTTCGCAGTCACCGACATTCCACACCTTGTGAACCCCAACAATGATGCCGGTGGTTATGCAGCTGCACAATTGTTTTACGAAGCTTTTAAAAGTAGATATGGAAGTGGAGTTGGTGGTATCATTTGTTTTGGAGTTGCTGCTGTCGCAATATTTTTCTGTGGTATGGGTACAATCACTAACAACTCAAGGTAAAAATTCAGCTCATAGATGCGCCCATTTAACTAACAGTTCTTTTTCAGTATTCTGGTTTTCGTCTCACCTTTGTAATTCATCTGTTTGTCGAATGTCAGAATGGTATATGCATTCTCAAGAGATGGAGCAATGCCTTATTCATCCGTCTGGCATAAATTGAATAAAAATGAAGTTCCTATTAATGCAGTTTGGCTCTCTGTTGCAATATCATTTGTCATGGCATTAACTGTATGTTGTCTGATTTCTCGCACTAAATCATACATGGGTACTGACCACTGTGTGTTATACATATTTCTATTGACCCAAGGTTTCCATTTCTTCATAATTTTGCAGTCACTGCTGAGCTTGGTGGCATTTCAGTCTATGGTGTCAATAGCAACAGTTGGAATCAACATATCGTATGTAATTCCCATCTTCTATAGGATTACCCTGGGAAACAAAACATTCACTCGAGGACCCTTTAACTTGGGACGTTATGGGATGGTTGTAGGCTGGATCGCGGTTATGTGGGTTGCTGCAATGACTGTTCTGTTCTCGTTACCAGTTGCATATCCTATTACAAGAGATACATTCAACTACACTCCTGCTGCAATTGGTGGTTTGCTCATCTTAGTAGTTTCTTGGTGGGTGTTAGATGCTCGGCATTGGTTCAAAGGTCCAATCACCAACATAGACACTACTATGAGAACCAACTGAGATCGTCTGTGCTCCATGTATCAATGTGCAATTCTCCAGTCAGTAATTGAATAAAAAATTTGATGGCAATGTGATCAATGCTTACTCAAAAAATACTACTCCGACTACAATAGTTGTAGCCTCACTATGACAAAAATCCTAAACATGTGAACGTACTAAATGTGAATCTGTGTGAATGATTATGCATACTACGCATGTCATATACTGCACGAACATACGGTCATGGCTCAGAATCTGGACTACCTAGTCTTGACTCTCATGGGTCAGGACGACCAGAGTTGATAAATTCAAGATAAAGAATTGGCAACACTGCTAATGCGGGTACCAGTATCCTTGGAAGGTACCGTCTCCAGTATCCTCTCCGGTACACGGATACCCCATTAGCAGTCATGAAAATTTGGAGCTTTCAACAATCTATATCTAGGTAATATTAGACCAGCGAAATAATGGAGAGATTAGTGACGAATCATATCTTCAAGGTGAGATGGTAATGTAGGAATTATTGTTGGCTTTAGTGTTACCAGAAGTGGATTGCAATGTTGAATAACTTCAGATGTTCTGCTGGTTGCAATGTCGTAATGCAAACAGTTGCGGCCACTTATAAAGATGATAGCATTTCGATCCACTGGATTAAAACGTTTTGACACACCATACAAATCATCCTGGCTTAATTGGGGCCCAAAAAACAATTAGGGGCTCTCACCAATTTATATACCCACACCAAATACTGTAGGGGTTCCAAAATGGGGGTGAAAATACTATTATACCCTTCTACTTAAAAACCTATTAACTCTAAACCTAACCCCGAATTCATTTTCAAAAACCAAATCAGTTCACCTCCCCTCCCCTTCCTCTCCCTTTTTTCTCCACCATTGACGACCCAATTTTTTTTTTCTTCGTCGATTCATCGTCGTAATCGTCGATACGAAAAACTTTAATCGACGATTAACTTCTATTACAAACATGGATCGAACCCAAGAGTATAAAGGAGAGTTTTCAAACCCTAAAACGGTGGAGAAACACAAATTGAAGATTAATCTCAAAACCAAGATCATATCAACCAGTCGGGAAGAAGTAGAAGAAATGGCGCCGATTAGAAAGTAAGTGAACTAAAACCCACCTTTGTTTCGATTATTTGGCTCTGTTTTGATTGTTTGATTGAGTTTTGGAATCAGTTTTTTCATCTTCAGTGTTAGGGTCGTCAACCTGTAATCTCTTATATTGGAACGACTCTTTTCATGCATGTTTAATTTATGAAAAGTCGTTACTCTTACCATGTTCCATTAACGACCCTATATCTGGTACTGCAAATTTTTGTTCATTCGATGAATATGTAGACGAACCTTGTATGTATATAACGACCCAAGCATCTATACGAACAGTCTCTCTGTCCCAAATATTGTCTGAGTCGTTACGTTATATGTTAGGGTCGTTATTTTTAGGTTGCCCTAAGTTGATTATAGTCGTTACCTCTCTGTTGTAGCTTTATGACGACCCTATGTTGGAAAAAAACCAGGATACAACTCTTGCGTCGTTAAATATTATGCTTAAACACATAACGTCCCTTGATGTCTAAAACATGCAGGAAACAACCAAGAATACATCTCTTGCGTCGTTAGATATTATGCTTAAACACATAACGAACCTTGATGTCTAAAACATGCAGGAAACAGCCAAGAATACAACTATTGCGTCGTTAGATATTATGCCTAGCCTCCTCTTCTTCCTCTGGGGTGAAGTCATTCTTAATGTTGAAGGTCCTACGGATCTCCTCTACTCCCCCTTTCTTGTATGCCTCCTCGATCATATCCGCAGCTTTCTGGAAAGTCACGTCCAACAAACTCTTGATATCCAGATAATTTGCCGCTAAGATAACATCGAACAGGGTAGTCTGTAAATCGAACTTACCAACAAACTCATCATCCCACTTCTTAAGTGTTAGGAATCCTCGGACCTAAGTAACCTCGGCTTGCAAGGTCAGGATTGCCCAAGGCTTATTAAGCATGGGACCTAGGTTTCCCTAGGCGATGTGGTACTATTTAACACCCCCCTCAACGACTAGGGCTATATTGACCGAGTGGCGCGGAAGCCAAGGACGCACACTGGCGGGGACACTTGAGTGGTTACGGAAACCACGGACGCACACTGGCGGGAATACTGAGTGGTACGGAAACCACAGACACACGAGCAGCGTTGACATGGGTCTGGCTCTGATACCATGTTAAACATGAGCATAGAGAAAGACAACAACTCTGAATGAGATAAACTCTCTCTGTATATTCCAATGGGTAAAAGCTCCCAACTTATAAAGGATTACAACAGATAAAAAAAGAAGAAAATATATACAAACATATATGACCATAACTGATTGTACAACACCTAGATAACAAGGATATATACTCTATAACTGCGTATATACATGCCAAGCTGTCAAGATATTATGATATCTTAACACCCCCCCCCCCCCAGACTCAAGGTGGTATAGAACGCATCTTGAGTCTGGAAACCAAGAATTGTAGACGAGGTGCAGGATGTGACTTGGTGAAAATATCAGCAATTTGTAAATCAGACTTCACATGAGGAAGAGTAATTGTACCATGCTTGAAATGATGCGTTGTGAAGTGACAGTCAATCTCTATATGCTTAGTTCTTTCATGAAAAACATCATTGTAAGTAATCTGTATAGCAGCCTTGTTATCACAAAACAGTGATGTAGGTTTACGAAGATAAATTCCCATGTCAGTAAGAAGCCACCGTAACCATATAATTTTAGATGTGGTATGAGCAAGAGATCGATATTCTGCTTCAGCACTAGAACGAGAAACTATAGATTGTTTCTTACTCCTCCAAGATATGAGAGAATCTCCCAAAAACACACAATATCCTGTAATTGAGAGTCGATCAGTGACATCTCCTTCCCAGTCAGAATCTGAATAAACTCTTAGGGTGAGATCAGACTTAGATGAAAACTGAAGACCTTGATATAAAGTCCCTTTTAAGTAGCGTAGAATTCGTAAAACAGCAGCATAATGAGTAGAGCGAGGAGAAGACATAAATTGACTTACTATATGTACTGCATGACTAATATCAGGTCTAGTAATAGTCAAGTAGTTGAGACTTCCTACCAGTTGCCGATACAATGTTGGATTGGATAATAGAGTTCCATCTGTTGGACTATGTCTCACATTGACTTTAATAGGAGTACCTACAACCCTAATGTCTGTGATGCCTGCACGTTGAATGATTTCAGATGCATACTTAACCTGAGATACAAAGTATCTATTGTTGAATTTGCTCACTTCAATCTCCGTAAAGTAACTTAAGAAACCATGATCTTTCATCTGAAAACAAGAACTCAGATATGTTTTGAGATTATTAATTCTTTCAAGATCACTGCCAGTGATAACCATGTCATCCACATATAGAAGAAGGATTACTATCCCTTTGGACGATGATCGAGTAAACATTGCAGAGTCATAAAATCTTTGTGTAAAACCATATTCAAGAATTGCACTGCTAAACTTCTCAAACCATGCACAAGGTGCTTGTTTAAGTCCATAAATAGCTTTACGAAGTTTACACACCTGATTTGGAGCATGAGGTAAACCAGGAGGAGGTTGCATATATACCTCTTCTTGTAGTTCTCCATGAAAAAAAAGCATTTTTTACGTCCATCTGATGAAGATTCCACTGTTGAAAAGCAACAACAACAATGAGTGTACGAACAGTGACCATGCGAGCAACATGAGCAAAAGTCACCTCATAGTCAATCCCATATACCTGAGTTTAGCCCAAGGCTTAGTAAGCATGGGACCTAGGTTGCCCTAGTAGATGTGGTACCATTTAACACCCCCCTCAACGACTAAATCTACATTGACGGAGTGGCGCGGAAGCCACAGACGCACACTGGCCGAGACACTTGAGTGGTTACGGAAATCACGGACGCACACTGGTGGGAATACTGAGTGGTACGGAAATCACAGACACACGGGCAGCGTTGAGAGGGGCCTGGCTCTGATACCATGTTAGGAATCCTCAGACCTAACTAACCTCGAAAACCGGCTTGCAAGGTTAGGATTACCCAAGACTTATTAAGCATGGGACCTAGATTTCCCTAGGCGATGTGGTACTATTTAACATTAAGATCTTCTTTCGCGGCACCAGTATCTGCTTGAGGGGTTTCAACGTGTTTCTTACAATACTCAACGACTGAACCCATGATTTTTCCTGTAACGTTGGGTAAAGGTACACCATTATCAGCACATCCATCTTCAATCATATGTTGAATCGTGTTAGATTGAAGAGCAACAGCTTCTTCAACCACAAAATCTTCTCCATCGGAACTCTTCAAGGTAAACATCTTCTTTGTGTCTGCCATAATAATCAAATTTCTTCCTCTAGGGTGCCTCCGCTTCCTATCTTGCTATGCGGATATTGCAACATACGAGCATCCTTTTATATAGCTTAAAAGACGGTCACTGGAGATCAACGGAGTTTAACGCGTCGGGAAATAAAACCTACACGTGTACCTAACCCAACCCTTGTCTCCCGCAACAAGTCAGAGGCCTCGTGAAAATCTCCGGCACAGCCTCCCACCAAGGATTTCATCATGCGTCCAAGAAAAAGGCCCAAGTTCGATTGTTCTCCACATCTTTGATATATTCCTCGTCTAGGAAAACCAGTAGGAGAAGAGGAAGAGGAGCCACTTTTGAATGAAGATGATGACCAGGAAAATGAATCTAGCATAAATCAATTGGTGTTATTTCAGTTTGAAACGGTAGATAAAGTAAAGTTTGATTTCTGAAGGATGGCATATATACTGCACTTGAACGACAGAGATATCTTGTTCACAAAGGCTAATGGAGAATTTGATTAATTCTGAGAGACAACCTATGTATTATATGTAAAAGTTTGGTTCTTCTTTATTGTAGTTGCCGAAATCACCCTTGCTCCATGTATCTATGTGAATTCTCTGAATCCCTGGTCAGTAATTCAATAAGAAAATTTGGTATCCGAAATTGATCAGTTTTTTACCCAATAATACTGCTTGTGAATGAACGCACGGTTGGGATACTAAAACTAATTGGGGATATAAATTACTTCCCCCAACCAATAGTGTCTGCTAATGGGTGATTTTTGGGTATGAAAATACTAAACTACCCTTTGGTTAATTAGAAAACATTGTGAAAATACTATTATACTCTTTCTCCTAAAACTTAAAATCAAAAACAAAATCATTTATCCCCATTCTCCACAAATCAGTTCCGGCACTCTTAGGGTCAGGTTTTTGAAAAAAGAAAAATTCTCCTTCATCTTCTTCATCGTTCTTCATCCGTTATTCATCGACGATTAATCATCAATTCAAAAATATCTTCGTCGATTACCCAATCTATCTAAATCAATTGCTAAACAAAAACAAGAAGAACGAGTCAATCGTATTGCCGAAGAAGAAGAAGCAGAAGAAGAAGAGAACTCGGACAATCAACCTCTCGTAAACATGGCTTCTGTGAGAAGGTAAGTGATTTTGAACTAGTTTACAGCAGTGGGTTTACGTTAGAATCGCGAACCCTAACTCAAACAGTTGAGTTTCAGTGAGTTCCGGCGTTGAAATGTGTATGAATACAATGCCGGTACTTAATAACGGCATTGAATTTAGGTTGAAGGCAATGCCGGTAGAGAGTTACAGCATTGATTTTAGTATGAATACTATGCCGGTATTGAGTTACCTAAACACCTGAAACTGAATGTTTTATCCCGACATTGAGTTTTGGTTGAATACAATGCCGGTAGTCTGTCACGGCATTGATATAAATTTAGTCGATTATGCCGGTAGTCCACTTTTAGTATACAGGAAACCTTAGGAATTTGTTATCAGTACCGACATAGAATTTAGGTTGAATAAGATGTCGGTACTGGGTTACGGCATGGATATGAATTCTTACCTATGTGCCGGAAGTGCCCATTTGGTATCCAGGAACTTTTTTGGAATTACCTAAGACTACCGGCATTGTCTACAATTATTAAATAATACCGGCATCTTGTCCCGACACAGTTATTTTGTTAAATTACTATGCCGTTTATTGGTCCCGGCATTGTAGAATAATTGTAAACAATGTCGGTACTGATGATTCTAAGCCTTTTTTTCAGTATATCTATGCCGACATCAAATATGAAAGTGAGTTGTCTTATATTCATTTCATGTGCCTTTTGTTGTAGGGCTAGATCCAAGGAAGCTAACAAAGGAAAAACTAAAGATGCTGGCATTAAGAAAAGAAAGAAGGACGGTCTTGGTACTCCTCAATATCTACCTCCTCGAGAGAAAGAACAAGGTCGCAACAAGCGTTTGGGGGCAGGCTCTAATAGAGGGAAAAGATGGGAGAGTGGTGACTGTAGTCGATTCGTACGTAATTCGTGAACCTACTGAAACAGTTGGGCACAATGAGCCATATGATGAGCATGATGAAGAGGAAAGTGAGGAGGAAGATAATGAGGTTGATGCAAGTCAATTAGTAACCCAAAACCAAGTTTTAGAGGAAGATGGTGGGCCAAGTCAAAAACCTACACAAGGAAAGGGCAAGGCAAAGTAAAAGTTAGAGGTTCGAATCTTCCTCATACTAATGACATGATACCTGACCTTGATCGTGGTAGAATTTGGGGTGAAGCTGACGATCCGAGAATGATATTTGGCTACAAGGACATGTGGGCTCATACTATCTATCAAACCTATCACTAGTGGAAAATCGAAGTTAAACCACTGTCTGAACAGGAGGTAATAACTCTAAAAACGACTGTGTCCATCAGCTCTAATCTAGAAGTGGTTTTTCCCAAAACGACTGTGTCTCACATTCGTTAAATTCATAAAAAAACCAATTTCTTTCACAGTAGATTGATAGTACTGATGAACACAGTAGTTTTTTTGGCTTATATTTTACAAAAAAAAAAGGATTTGATTCAGCTGAATCTCAAGCCAGAATCATAAATTAGATCAAAAGTAAAATTAATAATGAAACCAAATAAAGATTTACGTTGAAAGATGGATTAAATGTACAAATTCAACTACTTTAACACATGAAAATTTCAAACAGTAATTAAAAGGTATGTTAAACCTCAATTTCTTTACAAATCTAACCACCAAAAACTTAACAATCTTCAAACAGTTTAGCATTTAACCCGCAAGACTGTGCCATGTATACCAAGTAACATGAGAGAAATAAAACTGAAGAATGTCATTCACTTTGCAGCTATCCACCATGATTCTATGTAGCCTGTCTTGCAGCAAGTTTTACAATCTGAACTGCAAGACTGGTGTTTCTAGCTGTACCAAATCTATTGTTCTTTCTGTTGTAGCTCCACAATTCAGAGAATGTACTTTGTTAACGTCAAAACCCTACAAAAGCAAAAGATGAACATTAGCACACCATAATGCTCAAACTTGTATGAAAACGTAAATAACTCATGCCATCCCATGTCAAATCAAGATTAGCTATATTTCTACTTTGCATGATGAAATATAGCGATCAAATAGGAACACAGAAATGCAATTTTAGCATACAAAATGCAGTGAAACACAGATATTTGGCATCGACAGAAATGCAGATTAATACTACCCACCCATTATGATGATTAACATATACCATTTGAGCAAAGTCAATCATGGCAAACTTCTCGTCGACATTAATCTACCATTCACACAGGGTCAAATCATTAAGTAAGAGTGATGCAACTTCAGAATGCCATACATATACGAAATAATCTACAAGGTCTGAACTACTTACTATTATGTTGAACACATTAAAGTCACAACGTACAATCCAACTTCATTCAAACAAAAAATAAGACAAATAATCGTTTCAAACACAATGTCTGGATTCTAAATTTCTTTCACCTGCACACTGGGTAGGAAACAAAACAAATCGGTTAACATAACTCAAGACTTTTTTACAAGACATTTCAGTTTGCATAAAGATATCTTATAAAGATAGCATATAGGAATTAGATATGGTATTCTTATATTTGAAGCCAATCTTTGTTGTATACAAGATTTTAGAGCGAAAGGAAACATCATGTGATGGTGAAATATATACACAAAGTAAAGGACTTAATAGCAATTGTTCTTGCAGTGAATAAACTTGGACAAGTCGCATAATCACGTAGTGTCTATTAATATCCACAACATTTGGCACTAGAAACTATTCCCATCCAAGGCCTCAAATAAGCAGGCAAAGGCTTTATTAGTATACATACCAATTCTGTCAATTACCAAATTCAAGAATAGATGGAAAACAAACTGAGAAGCAAGTAAACCTTTATACTAGCAAACTTCTTGTGTGAAGCAAGTCATGATAAGTAAATCCATTTATAACTAATGTAGTGCTGAAAATAGTTACCCTTAGCTTTGATTTTCCTGAAAGAAATTCTACCCAACCTATGAAGCTTCATTTCCATTGTTGTGCATCTTCTGTAGCCACCTCGTATATACCTTCATAAATTATAAAAACTAATGGTGTGTTATGATACTATTGAGAACACATTAATCAAACAATATTTTGTTCTAGCAACCAATTACATCCCTGCGAGGGAACTTACACGACTCCTTTCAAATAGCTATTTGTCACCCATGCATAATCAGGGATAGGCAAGAAAATACAGCGTCCTGGTCATCATACGTCTAATTGAACCTCATGGTGACTAGTAGTACTAAGCTCAAGCGTTCATCATCTTCAAATATAATAGACAAATTTAAAGACATGAAGTGACGAGATATTCGATTTTATCAAAATAAATAAAAGGAATTAGTACAAGCCCTTTTACCAGTTAAGATATAAGATGAAACCATTTTTTCTTTCCCTGCCGTTTCTTATTGTCTTGCACATCATAAACACATAGCTGAGTTTAAACCCCTAAATTAACATCATATCTTCATAAAATGTAAGAAACTATAAGAACTTTCTTCTAGTAACCATGTCTTTAAGAGTTCGAACTTAGATTCTAATAAATCATATACAGTCTAGGTGATCATTTGAGAGCAAACATTGAATCATTACAAGTGAATTATAACCCAATACAAAAATTATATTACCTGCACAGCAAACACAAAAACGTCGGGTCTCCTTCGATGTTGTGAAGAACTTGGCCATGGCAGTCCAAAAAACATACAACGTCTCCAAAGAATCAAGTTGGAACAAAAGAAAACTTTATAAAGTTAAAACATTCTACACATCGAGTGACCTAATACCATTATTGAGATTAATAAATTTAGGGACATACAATTTAAAACAAATCCCTAACTGAAATATAAAACAAACAACATTCAGCAATGACAAATAGTGAAACTATAATTACTATATATAAAAACCAAATTATAAATTAAAACAAACCTGAATCTCTTGCAGAGCTTCAACACATTTACTAACATTTGTAGGATTTTATCCTGAAGCAACGACAACAACAAAAACCCCAAATCAAATCAATACGTTGTATTCAAAATTAAAAAAACCCCAGAAATTCAAATCTACAAAACAAGTATTACCTTAAGAGTACCAATGATAAGATTTCTTCGATCTTCAACACTCAAAATTCTAGTAAAACAAAACTAGATCAAGGTTTTCAAATACTCAAACAATCAAATAAAGTAAAGGGTTTTTGACATTATTATTACCACCAGTAAGAGAAGATTAAATACTAGATTAAGGGGTTTTATATCTTACACTAGGAGAAGAGATCTTCAACCCACTTGAGTACTTGAGGAGTTCTCTTGTAGGTAAAAGTAGAATAAGAAACACCTTACTGCAAAAACGATAGAAGATGAAGAGAAATTAAAGCGTTAATAATACAAAAAGTTAATCAAATTTATCCAACAAAACAAGATTGATATTACCTTGATGATTTCAGGAGCAAAAACACTAGATCTAGGGGTAACAAAGTTTGCCAATAATTTCTGCTGATATATGCCTTTTGATTTTGAGATAGGGATTTGGATGAACCTATGATTTGTGAAAGTGAGTTTCGATTTGCAATGTGAGAGCGAGGTTCGTCTTCGTCTTCGATTTCTATCTTTGATTTCTAATTATTCAGAAACAAACTGGATTTTTATTTCTTGGAGGTTTTATTGAATTTAATTATGAGAACGAAATAACTATAAAGCTTCTTAAAATTGAACCATTTATGATGATGGAAACAAAGAGTTTATGATTTGTGGATGAATAATAAGGAGATATTATCTAGCGGAAGATGGGGATCTCACTGTGTGAAGGAGTTAAGAAACTGAAGAGAGAAAGGTACTGTATGTATGGGTATTGCTGCCAGAATTGGGTCCTACATAAACTAGTTTCTCCCACAGTGGTTCTTATAATCGATAAGCGAGCCCTGGTTTATTACAAAAATACCCCTAAATATAACGACTATGTCTGAAACAAGTTTAATTTTTATCATAAAAACTGTTGTGCCTCACAGCTCATATAATTATGACATACTGAGGAAGTCGTTTTATCAAATCCTAGGAAGTGGTAAAACATCCATTTTCCACTAGTGTATGTAAGAATATTTTATCTTGTGCATATGTTTTGTTTTGTATTTATGTAAATTCTCTTAATCGTTTTATCTCCTAATTGTAGAATCATAAGAAGGCTGTGCGTGTTTGCCGAAACCAAGCCGCGTCTCATTGGGATTTGTCTATGGAATGTGAAGAGGTCCAAACATTAGTACGGGAGTCTTGTCTATATTGTTTGGATGAAAATTATGTGTTGTGATTCTATGACAGTCAATTGATTCATCGAAAGGTATCAGGGTGAAACTGATACCATGCACTTCCCATTTGGGGAGATCACCTTGATCCCGGATGATGCTCAGAACATTCTAGGCTTGAGTGTTACCGGAAAATCAGTTGCACAAGGAGATAACTGTCCGGACTTAGAATGGTCGAAGTTGCATGCTCTGACTAACAAGCTGCTGGGTTGAGACTACAAAACTTTTGTGGAAAGATTCTATGTATCTTAGAATAGTAGGACAAAGATCATCAAGATGAAGTTTCTTAAGCAGGAGTTTGGAAAAACGTAGGAAAGAAGTTTGAAGGATGGTGGGACCCTGCAAAAATTCATTATACAGCCGCCGCGTACCTGTTATTCATCTTGGGAACTAAGGTGTTCCCTGACTCTATCAAGTCTTACCTGTTTTGGAATCCTTAAACATTTCATATTACCAACTTTTACCTGTTTTGGAGTCCGTACTTCCTTGGCCTACTCCTTCGCTTTGGAACCGAAACTACATCAACATTGGTCGTGACTAGTTGACTAGATATGGGTCGCTTACCTTTGCTATCACTTATTTTTGGTGTGGTTCGGAATTTTCACCTTTATTTACTTGATTTGATGTAGGTTCCTGTTATAGTTTTGAAAGTGGTAGTAAAAGTTCGTTGCTCGGACTTGTAAAGATTTAAAAACAAAAATATATACAAAATATGTCACACGATCAAGAGATACTAGGACTTCGGATTCCACCATTAACCACATTCAATCAGTTCATATAACGACTCATAACTATTCTAGCTCTTTTGTTGACTCTTTTATTTGCCAAAAATAGATTTTGTAAAACATCAATTGTAAATCACAAGCATGGTGCATCAAAAGCTCTTACGTCTAAGCATACACCATCAAACGAAATCACAACTAATTAATAAAAATCATAAAACGATGAAAAACAAGTGGAAAAGTCATAAAGAATCGATTATAGTTACCAAAAGTTTGTGAAATAAGGCTTCCTCCTTCGTACCAGTATTGGGGTTTAGCTATTCATATCAAACAAACACTCAAAATAATGATTCAATCTCACAAGGTGTTCAAAAGATTGAAAAAAGATAAAACAGTGGATCTACGACCCACGCTGAGCGTCCAGAGAACAACGACAATACTCTGCTGCTGTAAACAACGACACAAGCCAACTGCTGTTGATGCTGCTGAAAATAAGACTGTCCTGGATAGTCTGTTCTTCGTGTTCTTCAAGCTCTTTAATGGCAGCAGCAGCAGCAGAACCCGTTCCTGGATATCTGATTGTTTCTGCTCCTCAGAGGCTCTGCTCGACCCCGAAACTCTCGACCCCCATTCTAGTAGACCCAAAGATCATATTTATACTCAAAGACACGCTGAAATCCCTCGCCATAACTCCAAATAATTCGTCTTTACTCGGCAGTGAATAACATTATTTTTGAATATTTTCTTACCAGATTTATAATTTCACACGTAAACTTCGATCATGCACGCTCTATTAAGCCTTATACATGCCTCATAAGTCATCCAACTCCTCCAAAACACTTCCATGCACAACCAAAACACACAAAACACCGTGTACAGGTCGTGTTCACTCCGGGTAGCTCTGTTTTGAGCTCGAGAATCAAATCGATATTTCCAGCCAATTCCGATCAAATTCGACACCCAAACTATCTTCCTTAGGCTAAATCACATCTTTCTGACAAAATTCAGCCATTGAATCGACCTACAACTACTTCATTTCTTCGATCGAAAATTCTCCTGAACTGTGAACATTTTCCCGCCAATTTTCAGTTTTCAAATTGTTGAAGAAGGTGCCCCTTATCCTGGACTGGGGTGCGAATAGCAGATGCCTTGGGGGTGACCTGGGGTGCCCCTTAGTAATTAGGTTACCCCTTATCCAAACTTGGGAGTCCGAATAACACGTGTCCTCCGGGTGCCAAAATCAACTTTTCGAGCCGAATTTTCTTAAAATATTTATTTCCAAAAAAATACCTACAAATACATAAAATAACAAAATTAGTACAAAATCGAGTGTCAACAATATATAGTATTGAGAACAAAATAGACACATAAATGTGTCTATCAGTTCCTTATTCGGGCTTCCCTTTTTGTTTGGCACCGTCGCCTCGTGACCTTGTTGTTCTTTGTCACTTGATGTTGGTACCTTTGGCGGCCTACCCCTTTTCTTTGGAACCTCCGCTACATCGACTATGGGTGTGGTTTTGGAATGCTCACATTGTTGTTCTTTGTCGCTTTATGTTGATACCTTTGGCGGCCTACCCCTTTTCTTTGGAACCACCGCTACACCGACTATGGGTGTGGCTTCGGAATGCTCACATTTTAAGCTATTTAAACCATCTAAGTTTTTATTGTTCAATCAATGTGGGTACCTTCTTCAGCATACCCCTTTTCTTTGTTATCTCCGATCCATCGGCTTTTGGTGTGGATAAGGAATCCTCCTTTTGTTGTTGACTTGATAGCGGTTCCTTCCTCGGACTACCCTTTTTGTTTGAAACCGGCATTTCCGTGAACCTTGCTTCCGAAATCTCACATCCGGTTGGATCTTGTTTCTTACTTGCCTCGAGTTCACATTCACGTTGACTCATTTTTTTCAATTCCTCCTTTGTTTTCTCCTTGTCGTTTTGGTTTGGGGTCTACCGTGAGGATCTCCCTTTGTTGGCTCTTCACTTTGTGTTGTCCATGGGTGTGTAATTAGTCATAGTGTGCTCAACAAGACTTTCCGGCTAGGTGAGTTTCCACGTGAGTAAGCGTCGAAGAATTCCTTTGATTCGTTCGTACCCCATGGTGATTGTCTGGGAGCTTCCGCAGGGGGAGGGGTGAAGATAGTTGCTGCCAAAACGGATCAATAACCTCAATAGGTATCACTTCTTCATACTTCACAAGCATATGACGACACGGAATCCTCAATGAAGATATGTCGGGATTAATACACACATCACCCGGTTTCCCGTAGTTGATCTCCCATATCATTTGTCTCATCATATGTTTTATTGCCCAATGAGAGACGTTGAATTATATTCCTCGGAGCAACTTACCATATCGAAAATATGAAGTCATCCTTTCCATTGAGATTTTATCAAAAGCCTCCTTGATCCTATCGATATTACTCTTAAAGTATTGCTTAATTGCCTTCGTGACCGTAACCACGTTTCCTTAGCCGAACTCGATGAGATCTTTAAATATCCCATGAGCATACTCCGCTATACTAGTTACTTCATTCCCGTGGTGTTTATACCGCTTTGTCCATGCATACACAAATTTTTCCTTGAACTTATCCAACCATTGATTCTGACAATACGAGGCGGCAGTTGGAAAAAATTCGTTCCAATTGACAATAAACTTGTCCAAATTATTTTCCTACATATCCTCGGTAAGATACCAACAGACCTTCTCCCAATATCTTAGAAATTCCAACCACTTTTTCTGATTTGCTCATGTTCTTTGTCCACTCGTTCTTTGATCTTGCCTTTTTCATCTTCTTCCTCTTCAGGTGATAGTTTGTTCTTGAGAACGTCTTCCTCTAGTTGAAAAATCATTTGCTTCTTAATATCCGCCTTAGTGGGTTCAAACAAGGAATGGAAAGATTTTACCACATTTTGACATATATGAAATGTACATAAGAAATTTCGTGCATTCGGGAAGACGTTGGATACATCTTGATCGGTTATTATGTCCCTCGGAAGATGATTTTCCGGGAAAAATAATTTCAATTGTCGTAATGCCCAATTATAATTATAATCCCTCTCGTTTTCCATTAAACACCAAGCCAATATGAATGATACCTTGTCCCATGTTTTCCCCACGATGTTGAACAACAACATATTGTATTTGTTTGTCTTGTAGGTGCATCCATCATTAGAACACCACAACATGTAGGAGCCAATTTTGCAAGAAAGGGATGCGAAATGAATATTTGAAGGGTCTTGTTGTCCGACCCTCTTTTAATGATACGCGTGTAGTTGTGATCCCAAACTATCTTCTCAAATTCTTGCATAACGCTCCTCACATCACATTTCACCCTTCTAATAGTTGCTTGTGCGCTATAAATTGTACTTAGAGAAGACACGTTCGTCTCATCCTTTTTCTTGAAGCCTCTGAGAATTTGTCTTGGTTTGCTTAATGCTTTGGTCAATCTCTTTACATCCTCAATTTCATGAGGTTTTAGCTTCGCAACTAGGGAGTGACCAACAAAATCTTTCGGATCCGGGTGATTATGACGGCCGAACCACACCATACAATCCCATTCCTTTTTCTTGTCTCTTAAATGGAATACAAGCTTAAAGGGGAAATTATCCTTCCTCGTACGAGTCTTGTATACCCTATTAGTCTTCTTTGGATATAGATAACCCTTTCTCTTGTGGCTATTCTTCTCCTTGTATACCCCGCTTCTTTTGCAAGCCATCTCAAAATGGAACTTTGAACCTTGGGTATTCCTCACCAACACACACATGTTCTTAAGAGTCGTCTCTTTAGACCAAGCAATTGCTTCCTCTTTAGATTTTATTCCCTACATAAGGAAAACAATGAGAGATTATAAGGTTCATTGGTAAAGTTCAAGTAACTAGGTGAAAAATATTCTTTGTAACATACCAGAGGCATTTTATAGTATTCCGACGTATCTCGACCAAGCGGTCTGGATCAATATATGTCACAACCTAAAGATCGAATGAAAAAAAAATAAATTAGTTCCAAAATAAATTAAAATACTATGCCGGACCACAGTTCCGGCATGCTCGAACTGAACCAAAACTGATGAAAAAATTTAAAACTCTTTCCGGCATACAGATTTCATTAGAAAGCAACGCCGGAAACATAGGTGCCGGCAAGTTCGTTATCTATTATACCGGCGTGGACCTTAATTAATATACCATGCCGGGATTTAGCTTTAAAAAACACTGCTTCCTGTATGTTTTCTTTGTAGGTACTGGCATAGTAAGGTTAAAATTGAACCATGCCGGTAAGTGTGTCGGCATTCATATTATCTATGAATCCACGCCGGTACAAAGTGTCGGCATGCTCGTTAATTAATCAACTACGCCAGTATTTAGCTTAGGAAGACACTGCTTCCTGGATGTTTTTCATGCAGTACCGGCATGGTAACCTTTGAATTGAACCATGCCAGTAGCATATTCCGTAGAACATTTCGTGGTAGGTAAAAAGTAACTTTTGTACCGGCATAGTTTTTTGGTTGAATATTATGATGGCTTGAATTTCAAAATGGGGGATATCGAGTTGCCGGCATGGCCGTAGTATGAATACCATGACAGTATGGAGGCTTCCAGCATTGTATTCATATCAAGTCCATGGCGGCACCGAGCTTTTTCAGCTGCAAAAATGGTGGATTCAAAGAAAAAAATCAAAATTTCAAGCTCTTAGCAGCTTTACCTGAGTATTTGGAGTGCTTGTATGGTGAACTAGTTTACTCTCTTGGGTTGGTTCTTCACGAAACACTTCATGCTCATAAAAATAATGATCCAAGGTTGTTGGTTACATAAAAACTTGGAATTGTGAGTTGTTGTCATTAGCAGAAGATTGAAGATATGCTCCTTGTTGTAATTGAGCTTAAGATTCAACAACAACAATTCTCTCTTCACAATCATCCTCCATGTTCACCAAAAAGAGTTCCCGCTCAAATATTTTTTCCCAATTGCTACTCTCACGTCACTCACCCAAATACAAATAAAAATACACACTAATCATTTAACAAATACTTAAGATTTTTCTTAATTATAATTAAACACTAAACCTGATTAGTGAGGGGTAGATTAGGCATTATATAAAATACTTAGATAAGGGGTGACCTTGATTTGATATTTGGATCCAGTTTTTGTCCTTTTCCTCTATCCCCCAATTAGTTTTAGTATCCCAATCGCGCGTTCTTGTGAATAGCATCAGTTGACAGCCTTATTATGACTAATCCTAACCACATTAATGAAATAGAAAGACCATTGGTCTGCCTTGCTTGTTATTTTTATACCCTAAAAAATACACTAGAATTAAGCCTGTGAAAATGATCAAGCTAATGAAGTTTCGAACCTGCAACGGTCTACATCTGGAGATCTGCAGGAGCTGTAACCTATAGCATATAGGAAATTGTTGTTGGAATAGCATTAGGCATTAGCATATAAAGTCATTATGTAATTCAGGCTGGTTGTGGTCATGTGTGTTAGATAAATTCATGTATAAACTCATCGGAAAATTGGAAAAATTCCCCAATATGAACTGCAATTTTGGGATCTGCCCTAACGTTAAAAAAAAGTTGGAAAAACACCCCACTGTTAGAAATCTCGGTTAAGTCCACATGTGCGACTTCCTACGTGCAGAAAAAAGATAATACTTTTACTCGAAGAAGTTTTCGAGTTCCATCACAAGTTGAGTTTTTGCTTCTAGAGTATAACCAAGGAAAATCAATGGCTTCATGACCATCATTTTTGTTACACAGTGAACATTTTTCCAACTTTTTTCCGCACGTGGGAAGTCGTACATGTAAACTTAACCGAGATTTCTAATAGTGGGGCACTTTTCCAACTTTTTAATAATCCATTCGAAGTTATAAAAGATCAAACGATGAAACTAAATCAAAAGTAAAACGAAAACTAATGCATAATTGAACTTCTACTCCGCATTACGTATTAATAGCTAGCTAGTAGTGATATTGATAAATCAATCGAAATCCCATTGGTTCTCCCTCCTGACCTCCTCTTCCTCCTCTGGTGTGAATTCATATTCTTAATGTTGAAGGTCTGATGGGTCTGCTCGGGTGTCTTTCCCTTGATCATATCAGCAACTGCTTGGAAAGTCAGGTCCAATATACTCAGATAATTTGACGCTAAGACAAGATCGGTAAGGGTATTCTGATCGACCTTAACAAAATCAGCATCCCAGTTCTTAAGTTCTTCATCCGCAGCACGACCTCCTTGAGGGGTTTCGACGTGTTTCTTACAATACTGGACGACTACACCCATGATTCTGCTTGTGACGTTGGTAAAGGTATACCATGATCTATGAGATTTTATTTTATAGATATTTACTGAGGGAGGACTAAATGGACATTAGAACAGGGACGGAGCCAGGATTTTGAAACAGGGTGGGCAAAGAAAAAGTACTCCACGAAACAAAAATAAATAATCTAAAAAAAAAAATCCATTACACATGAAATATTGTATTACAACACCTGGTAGCGTTTTGTAGTAACAAAATATAAAATACTAGAGATATGTTAGTTAATTCATTCTTCGATCATGTATTGTTCTCTAATTTTATACCCAAAATTTTTTTGTATGTTTTACCAAAAAGAACCAAACTGCTTTCATATTCAACAATGTCCACGACGTGTTGCCATTTCTTGAAATCGCTGTCTAATCCTGTCTGTGCTGATCTTGCGAAAAAGTTCCCGCTCAATGTAGGTTAGTAAACAATTGTTCAACCACTCATTCCCAATACTGTTTCGCAAACGATTCTTCACTATATGCTTTGCTGAAAAAACTCGCTCAACAGTTTCGGTAGCAACAGGCAATATCAAAGATAATGTAATCAGCAAGTACACTAGAGGGTACACTATATTTCTTTTCGTTTCAACCATTTTATGGGGTAGCGCACTAATACCACATAATTCAGAAAAATCATTACTATAAAGAACATCATCAAGAAAGGTATCTAGTTGTCGGTCGAGAATCATGATATCCATTTGAGAAAAATCAGTTGGATATAGTTTAGCAAGACGAATTAACGCACCTTTGTTAAAAGCTGAAAACTTGTTGCTTGGATTCAAATGCGACATACAAAGAAGTAGCTCGGTGTTCATTTCATCAAATCGATCATTAAGCGCATCAATTTGCATATCAATGACTCCATAAAAATAACTAACTTGATAATGATGTAGATTTGTCACTTTCTATAAATTACGCCGTCCTCTTCCTAGTGGTACATATGTAGACATCATATCAAGAACTATGATATTATTTTTAGCACAAAACATGGAAACCTCACTAAGAAGTGCATCCCATCCATCGTCTCTCATTCTCTGAAGTTGGTATTTAGATATCTTCACCAAGTTCATAGCATTCACAATATCTTGATCCTTTCTTTGCAAAGATAGCGACAATTCGTTAGTGATTCCCAATAAAGTTCTTACCAAAAACAAGGTAAAGACAAAATCAAATGTAGACATCAAGATCTGATAAGCATATGCTTCTCCCCTCGCTTCACTAGAACCTTCTCGACTGACAATCTCAAACATATATAATACGGATGGAAACATCAAAATTAAACTCAACAATGTATTGTAATGTGTACCCCAACGCGTGTCATCAGAAGGTCGTTTGAGGCTAGCTTCATGATTCAATCCTGAACCACTTAAACGTTCACCTTTTTCAACAAGTTCTACCACTCTAGCAAGTTCTTTTTCTCGAAGAACATCTCTACGTTTGCATGATGCAGAAACAATAGGAACAACTCTAGTAACTATAGTAAAGAACAATGCGACTTATGTATGCTTTTGAGCAACATGCATAACTGTCAGCTGAAGTTGATGTGAGAAACAATGAATAACATATACTGATGGGTTTTCTCTTAATATGAGTGCTTTTAATCCGTTAGTCGAACCTTGCATATTACTAGCACCATCATAACATTGTCCCCTCAATCTCATTATATCTAAACCGTACTTGGAAAACAATGCATCCACTGAAGTCTTCAATGAAATTGATGTCGTTCCAAGAACATGAATTATACCAATAAACCTTTCAATAACACATCCTTTCTTGTTGCATAACGTATAACAACTGCCATTTGTTCTCTCACTGATACATCACGAGATTCGTCAACCATAACAACAAAGAAAGCATCTCCAACATCATCACGAATCGCATCCATAGTTTCCATTGCAGCTGCACTCACTATTTCCTTTTGGATATCCGGTGAAGTTAATTTGTTGTTACCAGGAGCATTTTTCATAACCTCACTCTTGATACTATTGATCGACGCATTTATGTGTCTAATTTGTCCCAATTGTATATATTGCTAGTGCTCGATTTTGTACTCATTTGGTTATTTTATTTCTTTGTAGGTGTTTTTGGAGAAATAAGCTTTTGTGGCGAAATTGGCTCAAAATGTGGCATTTGAACCTCCGTAGATAACGTACCAGAAGCACCCCAGAAGTATGCCAGAGACACCCCATAAATACGCCTTAGGAATCCCGGAAAAAGTGTTGAAAACATCCCGGAGAAAGCGATTTTAGCACCCGCATTTTGGATAAGGGCCACCCCAGCACACCCAAGTCAGATTCTAAAGGAACCCCTACTCTGGATAGGGGCGCCCCCTTTCTTCTTCAAATTTCAAACTTAGAATTTTGGCGGGAAAAAATGAAGTTTCACTGGCAGATTTAGAGTTCGATTCTTTGGGAATTTTAAGGAGATTCAACCTTGGATTTTCGTTGGGATGGACATGTTAGAGCACAACAGGGTTGCTACAAGTGATTGGACCGAACGAATTGGGCTAGAGAAGCCGGGAGAAGCAAACAGAGGCGTCGGAAGTTTATTGGGTTCTGTTGATGGTTGGGCTTAGTTTTAGTCGGAGTTTGACGTGGAGATGGATTGGGATTATCTTGATTCATCGAAACAGGTTTGGTAATCCCTTTAGATTCGAAAATAGAGGAGGAAATCATCGAATTGGCTAAAACAGGGAGTTCCGTTTATTCTCGGATATTTTGGTTTATGTATGGAAGTACCAGAGTATTTTACGTTATATATTGAGTCCTTATTCAGTCTACAGGGAGTACTTGAGAGTTTGGAGAACCAAGTTGACGCGTAGATAAGCTTGGAAGGGAAAGAAATCCCGAGACTTGAGGTGGAAAAAAAGATAAGAATAACCGAGGATTTCTTGAGTTGTGGGCTATAAAAGAAGTTTGGATAGGTCATAGAAGGATTATCAAGAGTTTGGGGTTGATCCAGAGCTAGGAAGAGCGAGAAAATGGAACCAGCAGCAATGTTCACCTGCTGCTGCTGCCATTAAAAAGCTTCAAGAACACGAAGAACAGACACTTAAAGACAGTCGTTCTTCAACAGTTCCAGCAGCGGAAAGGAAGTGTCGCTGTTTACAACGCTCAGGTTCTATCGTTCTTTTACAACAGTTTAGTTCTATCGTTTCTTTCTGGACGCCTTCTGTGAGTCTTAAAATCATTGTTTCATAACTTTTGACTCTTTTAATCATATTTTGAGCATCAAATATATATTTTTAGAACATGATTATTATGAATAGCTAAACCCCATTACTGGGATGATGGAGGGAACCATTCTTTATGCATGAGTAATTCTATTTAATTCTTTTATGACTATTTGCACTATTATGAGTTGATTTATGATTTTTCTTGATTATTTGTGATTTTATCTGATGACGTATGCTTAGTCTAGGAAATCTTGATGCATCATGCTTATGATTTACATCTAATACTTTATAAAATCTATTTTTCGCAAAGAAAATAGTCGATATTTGTTATCATTATAAGCTATAATTGTCTAGAATTAATAGTTGATTCGCATGAGTATAAGAATTGGTGGAATCCCGAGTCCTAGTATCTCTTGATCCTATGACAAATTTTGTATATATTTTTGTTTTAAAAAATCTTTTCAAGTCCGAGCAACGAACACTTTACTTACCACTACAAAATTACATCAATTTTTGGCGCCCCCGACGCGGATTTGTATTAGGTTTTAGATTTATTTTATTTCTTTTAGAATTTTTGTTCTCTTTTACGCCTTTGGTATTTTTCGATTCTTTTCAGATTGGAGGGAAGCTACAAGGAAAGAAAAAGTGCTATAAAAGGAAAGCATCGCCAAAGAAGGAAAGAAAAGAGGAATCCGAAAGGAGTGAAGAAGAAGATTTTGTATATAGTTTTTTTTTTAGAAACTGTAAATAGGGTGTTGTTTTTGTAATTTTTTTCTTTTCCTTTTTGGACACTTTTTGGACATTCTTGGACATTATTTTTTAAACCCTAAGGAAGGGTCAAAATTAAATATCAACTGTTTGCAGGGAAGGACGACAGTTACGATACTGTCTCGGCCCCTCGGGTTCGTACACTGACATCGGAGTCGGTGGCCTGAGTCGACTTCAACAGTTCATCGCCCGTCTGGTACGGGAGGTAAGATTCTATCCACCCACGAATCCCCTGTCAGTGGGTTTTATTTTGTGTGACAACTCACACCCCTGCAATAGAATGTCGAAGTGGTATTACAATAGACGATACAACGAATATCCGACTGAGTTTCCAAATGGACATTACTTTGACCATAGTGTGAATAGTAATTGGCAACATAAGCCTTTTGAAGGTTATGGTCCATACCATGGTGAGCCAAATTACTATTCATACGCCCACCGGTCATATGAGCAAAATTCCTCTCTACTAGAGTCTGCACGAAAGTTAGCTGAGTCGACAGAAAAGTTACTTAAGTCGTCACGTAGTTCACCTGAAATGAATAACTTATTTATGGACGAAAGCAATGCAATGTGTGAACCTTCTTTCCTAGATATAATCAGGAAGTCTTGTGAGTCGACTCAGAAAATGTTGTTAGAGGCCCAGGAAAGAACTGCTCAAGATAGTCTTAATTTTCAATAAAGTGTTTCCAATAATACCTTTGAAAATCAGGATAGTTATTTGCATAATCAAGATGACAAGGATAGGATTGGTAACACTACTTTAGATGAGGTTCAACCATTTTCATGATATTATGATGATTATGACGAGGATAGTGTTGATGAATAATTTGAAATATGTAGGCATCGTGATCAGGAATTTGTTACTCCAAATGAACTTTATGATGATAGTGTTATTTCTGGTTCAGATACCGATAATTTTAATGATTATTCACCTATTCAAAAGGAAGAGGATTTGATTAGAGATACCACTTCTTTAGATGATGTAGTATTTCCTTTTGATTACGAAGTCGATAATGGTTTAGAGGAACGAGTTTATTCTGAGAATATCGTTTTAGAGTCTACCGATTTAGAAACAATGGTCTTAGACGAAGAAAATGAACTCGTCCAGCTATTAAATATGGGTGAGGATACGTCACTTGAGTATAACCTAGAAAAAGCAATTGACTATTTTCAGGACTCCAACGATATAGAAATTAAGGAAATTGTAACTATTCTATCTAGAGATACCCAAAACTCTAAGTTTGGGGGTGATTATCATTCTCCATGTGCCTCAACCATTTTACAAGATTATCTTCACACACGTTTTCCTGAACCTAGTGATGTCCATAAGGAAGTTCAGTTATTAGAAACCCATCCTCTGGTTGTTGAGGTTAGACCAGGCTATGATACTAAGATCGACTTTGTTTTCCCACCAAATATTTTTAAACCAATTTTGGGAACGTATAAATTTCAGATGTTTCAATTATTTAGTTTTAAGACTAAACCTAATTATTTTAAGAGATTAGGGTCGATACATTTGCTTAAGATTGACCACCAGTTTCATCGTGGTCGATTGTGTGAGTCAAAACTGATTGACTTTAAGGATCCTCAATTATTCAGGTTATTATTATGTGCTTTTAAATTTTTACTTGAGTTTCTTCAGACTCTAATACCTGAACCGGATCTTAGCTTTTAGGAATTCCAACCCATGAAAATATTTTATTTGGACCCATTATAGAACCAAAACCTGAACCACAGCTAGATGTGGTTGTCTTAAACAAGAAACTGGACAAGGGTGCGCTTTATTTGTTAGTTTTCTTGGCATGTTGCAGATTCTTTTTACTTGTGATAGCTCTATTTGGTTTTGATGACCCACAGATATTTCGGCTATTACTTTATGATACGAGATGATTAATCCTTTCTTATGTATGGCTGAAGACGTTAAACTTAGCACTTCTTGGGAGGTAACCCAATCTCATGCAACACAGTAATATCTTTCCTTATCTCTTTTGTTTCAAATGGTAACAGTTTCTCCTTATTCATGCTTTTAATTTCATCTTTAGAACATTGAGGAAAATGTCAGATTTAAGTTTGGGGGTATGGGAGAAACTTTTTAGTTGCAATATGAATAAATAAACTCCAGAGCTTAGAAATTTATGCCTATTGAGGATTGCACTAACTAACCTAAGTGGATGGAAGCATTTTGATTGTAGGAGTTGAGGAACCAATCTGATTAGATGGCAACATCTAGAAGAGTCTATTCATAAAAGCACAGAGCTCAGGTGTTAGAAATAACATGATAGTTTCACCATATCTCGTTGAGTCCTTTTCACTTCTATTTTTATTTTATTTTGTTTTTAAATTATGTTACTCTAAGTGATTAGGTGGGGCCCACGATTCAAGTTGTTACCAATGCTAGGGTGAATTAGAGTGATTGAGATACCAAAAAAAAAAAAAGTTGAAAAAAAAAGAGATGAAAAAAAAAAATTGAGACCAGACCATTTGACCAAAAGGAATAAATTCAATAAAGTCGACCACTGGTACCCTTGTATATGCCAGCTGTGTTGACCTAGAGTTAGGATTATCAATCACTGGTTCCCTTGTATATCCCAGTTGTGTTGATATTAGTCATACTAGTATCTCAATCCATTAGGATAAGTTCATTTTAGAGGAGGCCTTCAGACAGATATGAGAAACACCGTTCACTTAGTAGACATCAAAACCATCTATGTTTTTCTCTATATCCATCTTCTTGATCTAATCATGTGATTAGTTTTGACTCCGGATATTGATGTCCATAGTGCGACTATCTGAGTAGAGCTCTGTCACTTTATATGAATTTTAGTATGCTTGAGTGCAAACTCGTGTACATCAATTGGAATTTTGCATCAGGGTACTTCCTCCTTAGTCAATAAGTATGCCAACCAAGAAGACTCTTTAGTGCCTTCAAAGGTTCTGCGTAGATAGTTAGGGTCTGGAGTAAAGGTTTTGTAGGTATATCTCTTGTAAGCCCTCCCGAGACTATAACTCGGCCACTAGGGACACCTAGGGGTTTAAAGGCTTATTGCATACGCTAAATGCAATCGACGATGCCTGCGACAGTGAGTTAGAATTTTATTTTGTAGTTTTGATTTGCTCGGGACTAGCAAATAATAAGTTTGGGGGTATTTGATAGACGCATTTATGTGTCTAATTTGTCCCAATTGTATATATTGTTAGTGCTCGATTTTGTACTCATTTGGTTATTTTATGTCTTTGTAGGTGTTTTTGGAGAAATAAGCTTTTGCGGCGAAATTGGCTCAAAATGTGGCATTTGAACCTCCGTAGATAACGTACCAGAAGCACCCCAGAAGTAAGCCAGAGACACCCCAGAAATACCCCATAGGAATCCCGAAAAAAGTGTTGAAAACATCCCGGAGCAAGCGATTTCAGCACCCGCGTTTTGGATAAGGGCCACCGCAGGGCACCCAAGTCAGATGCTAAAGGCACCCCTACTCTGGATAGGGGTGCCCCCTTTCTTCTTCACATTTCAAACTTAGAATTTTGGCGGGAAAAAATGAAGTTTCACTGGAAGATTTAGAGTTCGATTCTTTGGGAATTTTAAGGAGATTCAACCTCGGATTTTCGTTGGGCTGGACATGTTAGAGCACAACAGGGTTGCTACAAGTGATTGGACCGAACGAATTGGGATGCGTCGGAAGTTTATTGGGTTAGAGAAGCCGGGAGAAGCAAACAGATGCGTCAGAAGTTTATTGGGTTCTGTTGATGATTGGGCTTAGTTTTAGTCGGAGTTTGACGTGGAGATGAATTGGGATTATCTTGATTCATCGAAACAGGGTTGGTAATCCCTTCAGATTCGAAAATAGAGGAGGAAATCATCGAGTTGGCTAAAACAGGGAGTTCCGTATATTCTCGGATATTTTGGTTTATGTATGGAAGTACCAGAGGATTTTACGTTATATATTGAGTTCTTATTCAGTCTACAGGGAGTACTTGAGAGTTTGGAGAACCAAGTTGACACGTAGATAAGCTTGGAAGGGAAAGAAATCTCGAGACTTGAGGTGGAGAAAAAGATAAGAATAACCGAGGATTTCTTGAGATTCAATCGAGTTGTGGGCTATAAAAGGAGTTCGGATAGGTCATAGAAGGATTATCAAGAGTTTGGGGTCGATCCAGAGCTAGGAGGAGCGAGAAAATGGAACCAGCAGCAATGTTCACCTGCTGCTGCTGCTGCCATTAAAAAGATTCAAGAACACGAAGAACAAACACTTAAAGACAGTCGTTCTTCAACAGTTCCAGCAGCGGAAAGGAAGTGTCACTGTTTACAGCGCTCAGGTTCTACCATTCTTTTACAACAGTTTAGTTCTATCGTTTCTTTCTGGACGCCTTCTGTGAGTCTTAGAATCATTGTTTCATAACTTTTGACTCTTTCAATCATATTTTGAGCATCAAATATATATTTTTAGAACATGATTATTATGAATAGCTAAACCCCATTACTGGGATGATGGAAGGAACCATTCTTTATGCATGAGTAATTCTATTTAATTCTTTTATGACTATTTGCACTATTATGAGTTGATTTATAATTTTTCTTGATTATTTGTGATTTTATCTGATGATGTATGCTTAGTCTAGGAACTCTTGATGCATCATGCTTATGATTTACATCTAATACTTTATAAAATCTATTTTTCGCAAAGAAAATAGTCGATATTTGTTATCATTATAAGCTATAATTGTCTAGAATTAATAGTTGATTCGCATGAGTATAAGAATTGGTGGAATCCTGAGTCCTAGTATCTCTTGATCCTGTGACAAATTTTGTATATATTTTTGTTTTAAAAAATCTTTTCAAGTCCGAGCAACGAACACTTTACTTACCACTACAAAATTACATAAACTATCATTATGTTCAGCTGTGTATTGAAGAAGTTCAAGGAAGTTACCTTGATTATGTGAAGCATCAGATTCATCATGGCCACGAAAAGCTAATCCTTGCAATAAAACAAACCGAATAACACAAATTGAATTTGTCAAACGAATCATGTAACTCAAACTCTCTTGTTCTTTTTGACGACGATAGATAGCCTCAATATGATGTGTTTCCTGCAGTAACTCGCGACTTTTCATATATGCATCATTGTGTGCACTGTTCTGACGTCCTACATGCTTATCTAATTTTTCAACTTGTTGCTTCCAATTTGAGAAACCTGCATTCACAAAAGCATCAGAGCCACCTTTACCCGTAACATAATTTCTAAAAAGATAACACGACAAGCAAAACACAACATCTTTAGATATGCTATACTCTAACCAACTTCCATGTTTTAAAAAACAAGCTTCATTGAATCTTCTGTTCTTTTTTCCCATTACCTTTTGTGGAAATGGAAAATTCTTAGGTTGGCAAGGACCCATCTTCATGTAAGCTCTTCGTACTTTGTCTTGATCATTAGGATGATAACTTGATATTGGTTTTCTCATTGCAGGGTCTGATTGAAGATTTCATACCGAGAACTCATCCTGGACAGTACTAGAAGTTGCTTGATGTGGAAGAGTAGGAGAAGGGATGGAAGGTACTACTTGTGGACCATCAGTATTAGAAGATGGAGGAGGTACTTGTGAACTTGGAATGCTTGAAACTGAAGGCAATTCTAGAACATCTGTTGTTCTCTATCTCTTAGTTTTGGTCACAAACTTATCCATACCTGAAAACAGTTGAGATATTAAACTCCTTGATCACACTCACACACATCAATTAGTTATTAAATTGAATCAAATTTTCTTGATAGAACATCAATTAAGAGGAAATAATGAACACCCAAATCCTTAATTATCAATAGAACATGATGTATAATAAAACCCCCAAATTTTAACATGAACCCTAAGTTAGTTTTAAGAGATTCATGATAAAATTGAAATTAAGAAGACAAAATTAGGGAACCTAAATCCTAATATCCTGATTATATGCAACTTTAAAGTAGTAAACGAAAACACATTCAATAAATTTACCCACTACAAACATATCTTCACAATTTTGTTTCCCAATACAATATGAAGATTAAATTTTGAGAAGAAGGAAGCAAAAAACCCCTACCTGGTGGCTGGTGATGAAATTCTCTTAAATACTTCTCAACTATTAGCACCGGCAATAATTAACAGCGATTTGGTCTAAATCCCTTACACTTCTCCGGTGATTTGGTGTATTCTCATGCCTTTCATGTCTGTTTTCCAAAGTTTTCTCCGTATCTATATTTAGGAATCCCGATCTCTCTCTGTTTGTGCAACTTTAATATAAGCGAGCATTCTAAGGGGGTGCACATCTATTTTTTAAGGGGGGCAAAACTTTCTAAAATCGAAATTGGGCTTGGAGAAATTAAGACCCAGTGGTGGAGTTTGGCAACCAAGGGTGGGCAAGTGCACACCCACCCTTCCATGTTCCTCCGCCCGTGCATTAGAATACATGATTTTCTTCCTTTTCTTCACAAAACTCAAACGACAATGAATTTAAATCTAATGTTTTGATGATACGTTCTTCCTATAATTCTCTACATTCCTATAATAAATGAGCACAATTCGAGACATACAACGCCACCCTCTACCCCTTTGAATATCAGTCGTTAAAAGTTAACGGTTGAAATTAAGATCGGTAGATGGCTAAATAATAGGAAACCTTGTGGAGGTCATGCAAGAGTAGTCTACGAAATACCTGGTAGCGCCCACCCAACGTACGTTACGATCATCTTTGGATCAGCGGTAATACCTTGTGGAGGTCATGCTTTCTCCTTCTTCACCTCTTACGTTATGAATAGTCAATTCTGAAACCCAATACTGGTGCAGAATGTGTTCCTTTTATAGGTGGAAGGAGGACCAACTTCCTGGGATTTAGTAGTGACATTAAATCTCGACCGTCCACCAAAGACGAGGAATAGTAATCCCATAAAGGAAACCGGATATTATAAGTATCGCAATAATGTAATCAAGATTATTTCATGGGCCCAGTGGAATGTTTCTAGGTAGAAATATTCTTGCATTCTCTCACTGCTCCATATGATAATCTACTTAATGACTAATCATTGAAAACATAAGTGTGCATAATTGCTAAACAAAATTTAATGGTTAAACATATTATATTAACCAAGAAAATCACTTATGTGAGTCACGGCGGTTGCATATTGTCTTGCTATCAGCATGTTCCTTTCCATGTACCACAACACAAATAACTACTTAGCTAGGCCAGAAATTGGGATATCATAATAGTCCAGTGATGTCTTCAAAAGAACGACAATTTTTGTTAACATTCATCCGTTCACATAAGTGTAAACTAAACATGGATACAAAAATAATTCAATATGACATTAGTAAGAGCTCAATAAGTATTAGAAAATAAGCATATAAATTAGCTGAATTCAATAATTAATGATATTGGATATTTTTAATATCATAGAAAATAAAATGATTATCGTTTTTTGGATTGCCGCTACGATGGAATGCCAAATAAACGCAATTGATGTTTGTCGGAGATGAAAAGGCATCTCCAAAGGGTGTGATGGTTCACATAAGACACATCCATTCCCATTAGAAAATATTGGTTTCTTTTGGAAGTGAAGAGGCATCTCCAATAGGCGTGCATGAGTCCCCTATTAGTAGTGATGATTTGTTTTCATTCAAACATGGAAAAAACACATCAAAATTTATGATTTCTTTTCTCTCTAAACATCATCAGATTCTTAATACTGTGTATTATTGGTTGGGTCAAGGGAGTACAACTCTTGAACCCAACAACTTTGTCATAGGGTTTCATTGTATCCTGAAAACATTATTTCATTGACCGATTGTACTAGTCAATTATTTGGAAATGGTCGAAATATTTGCTGAAAAGAATCAGAAGGTCTTGAAGCCGTATATACAACATTTCTCTTAGTGTTTCATCCTCTATTTTGGCCCAATTTTTTCCAAAAAATGACTCCCACAGACCTAAGATTTTAATCTTTTCTTAAGAGGTCTTCAAAGGTAATTAATTGCTTATTGAGTGCATCTGCGGATGCTATTGTGCTTAAGCGATAAATGAACAATCATTATTTCTGAATTGCTTGATTCACGCATATATACTCAAGGTTCATGTGTTTTGTTCCTTTTGTATCATATCGTGCTTTGATGTTGCAAAGCTAAGACGATAAATTTCAGGAATGCAGAGACAAACCTTAAGTCTCTAAGTGTCGCAGACATACATAAATATTCAAACTTAATTACGATAGTAGTATCAGCCAACTTTAGTTGAGTTGGCTAACTAATTGTAAGACATAAAACAAGATTAGTACCTAAAAATTCTTGATAGCTTTCCTGTTATTTTTTCTTCGATTCTGGCATTCAGCTAACATATATCAACAACTTGTTATATGTTCTACATCAGAATTAAGACATAAAGAAGATTAAATTTATATCTTACATCAAATATGAAACAAAATTTATTAAATATGTTATTATCTCAAAATTCTTCGAATATATGATATATGCTTTACATGAGAGCTTTAGTAATCCATATGATATATGATTATCAGATGGTAAGCTTCATTGACATCCTTTATTTCAAAAACTATAGGGACATGCATAACGTCAAGATCATTACTCGTAGGTAGTAAGTCATAACATAATATACCATGAGCTTGAGGTATATGCATGGATCTACGTACAATAATTTCATCCAAAACCAATTAAAGTTAATGGTCTTGTTGAATTTTAGATATGCAATATCCGGGAGGCGCGCTTCCCTAATTTCATACTTTGATTTCTTAAGCTTGTAGACTACGTGTTCCTATCTTTATAAAGCAAGGCCTTCTTATTAACACGCGTAAATTATCTTTATAATTTACCATTAATGAAGGTTATTTTCACATTTGGTAATGCAACTCTTAAGTCACACTGAGCTACTAATAATACTATGATAATTCTAAATAAATATTTCTTCGGCACTAGAGAAAAACTTATTTATAATCAATGCATCATTTCTTTGGGTATAAGTCGGGCCATATATCATTTAGTTATGTTATTGCAGTCATGCTAAGGATGAACGACCCACTTGCACATGCTGTTTATGCCGTTCGAGCAACTAAATAATATTCCGGACTTGATGTTCAACCATTGATTCTATCTCACATAGAATGAATATGATAATCAAAATTATTATACACATACAGGGATGTACATCGGGTCGGGCAGGCCATCCCAAGCCCGATTATATCACAGGCCGGGGCGGACGGGATTGTAGTCCTTAATACCCATTAAGTTTAACAGGCCAGGCCGGGCCGGGCAATAACAAAAATTTAATGCCCATGGCCCGTCCATATCCATGAAACAATACAGGCCAGGCCAGGTCGGGGCGGGTAGGCCTCGGGCCCAAGAGATAATCCAAAATTTTAAAGTATATAGGTTTTGTTTTTTTGGCTTGATGAATGATGATATATTTGCTCCTCGTTCAAATGATAGTTCAATCAATTCATATTCATTATCGCGAAATATAATTTAGAATTTTCTCTAAACCTAACAAATTGTCCAAATATGAAATTTAAGTTCTTGAGAAATCCATCACCCTAGTAGAAAATTTTATTCCAGGCTATCAGTAGTTAGGTAGGCCGGGTAACTAAACAGGCTACCGGGCAGGCTAACAGGACGGACTCCAATATTTGAACAAAAACCCGGGTCCGCCCACTTATAATTATCGGGCAGCCAGGCTATCCCATGATAGGCTGTCAGGCACTTATGTGCTCCTTCGGACCCGGGGGGTACATGGCAGGCCGCAGGCTTCCGGGCATTCTATACACCCCTATACACATAGTAGTTTGTGAATCAGAAACCATGTTTACCATCCTATATCAAATCAAATAAATTCTTGTAACCAAATCACTGAAACAACATGAATACTTTCTTTCGATCTCTTTGAGACCTTCTTAATGTTGGTTCATGTAGTTGTCAGCAATTTCTTTATTGACAGTAGTATATTATGGAGTATCGGATCAGTAAAATGTGGCTCATTATCTAACAGTTCGATAATGAGAAGATTCATAAAATCTGTAGAAGTCTTGGATCTAGGGATAATTATCCCGACTTCTCGACCATTAGGTATAAGAGTCAAATTGTATTATAATTTCTCATGTATCATATTTTTTCAAGGGTATAATCGGCAAGCAAACTAGAATATATAATATATCTAAAAATCTGTGCCTTGGAATTTTACAAATTGTATCTCATTGGAAAGATTTTAAAGAGATCCACACAAAGAGTACAAACAACAATATCAAATTTAAAGTTCTTACGAAAAAATCGGAAGTGTTTATCATTTTTGGCACAATTTTCAAAAATAAATTTCATAACCATTATACAAACCACCACAAAGGATGCATAACAAATTATGTATACATCAATTAATTTTCCACTGCAACTAATAAAACCATATACTCCCTCCGTTTCAGGAAAAGTGATACTTTCATTATAGGCACAATTTTTCTTTTCTATATAGTCCTATTACAGAAATATTTCCTTTTTTTTTGGTCAGCCCTCCCCACCGTATAAGGGGTCATCCTTAATTATCATGTAAATGCAGATATTTGTTGCCGTATTTGGTATTTTCCTAATTGGATATATTTAAGCCAAAGAATACCATATTTTTAATATTTTGTACTAATAATTTTTTCTTCGCATGGGTGAGAAAAAGGAAGCTAGGTCAACGAAAGCAACCCATTACTTGACTTCTAAGTATATATATTTTCCCTTTCCGTGTTTTGTGGGGGTCAAGAAATCGCAAAGATTGTGTCAATTTGGGAAACCCTGAGTATATAAACCCCTAGATAATTCGTCTTGGTTTATTTTCTAGATTTCCTATTTTTGTTTCTTCTTCATCAACCTTTCTAGAATCTTCATCATGCCTGACCGGTTGTCTAGAATCGCGGTGCTCAATCCCGACCGCTGCAAACCTAACAAGTGCCGGCAAGAATGCAAAAAGTCTTGCCCTGTTGTTAAAACTGGTAACTATAAAGACCCAAATATTATTTTTTCTGTTTGATATTAAATTTTATGAAAAATTTCAGAGATTAATTTAGGATTTGTTTTTTTTTAGGTAAACTTTGTATTGAAGTTACTAGTAGTTCTAAGTTAGCATCAATTTCTGAAGAATTATGCATTGGGTGTGGTATTTGTGTCAAGGTATGTCGATTTTATTACTTTAGCGATTGTTCTAGGGTTTAATTTTACTATGTGGTTATTAGATTGGACTAATTTTATTTTTAATTTGGAATAGAAATGCCCATTTGAAGCAATTGATATTATCAACTTGCCAAGAGATTTGGATAAAGAGACAACGCATCGCTATGGCCCCAATACATTCAAATTGCACAGGTTTTGTAAGCTTGTTCATTCTTGTTTTTGCTTTTATATGAGAAATTCTATGTAAAATTGTGCTGTTTACTACAATTTTCACTGCCCGCTGTGACCATATGAATGCGCGGGTGCAAGCGCAGTGTAATGACCGTTAGTTACTCGCGTTCCATTAGTAATAGATTGATAGTTGGCTGAATAAGTTCAATTACAGGTTACCAGTTCCAAGGCCTGGACAAGTTCTTGGTTTAGTGGGAACAAATGGAATTGGAAAGTCTACTGCGCTTAAAGTGTTGAGTGGGAAATTGATACCTAATTTGGGCAAATTTGATGTAAGTACATAAGGAACTCTCAGAAAGTATCATTATTATCACTTGCGGTTGTACATTATGATACATGAAACTAATGGATAGTTGCTGTTTGATTTTATTCCCTTGTAGAACCCACCTAGCTGGCAGCAAATATTGGAATACTTCAGAGGAAATGAGCTTCAGAACTATTTCACTCGAATGCGTAACGAAAAGTTAAAGGTAATTCAGTAGATTGGGGAACTTCTATCACCTGTTCGCCTAGTCTAGGATACCTATGCCACAAGAAAGGAGCAACAGCAACTTGATTTTGCCTTCATTTGAATTTCCGTCTTACTGCTGATTACTTGTTCCTTTCAATAGGCAAAATCCAAGCGCCAATATTTGGATGACATCCCAAGAATGGTTAAAGGGAATGTGGGGCAAGTGCTGGAGCAAAATGATGAGAGAAATGTCAAAGAGGAACTCTGTCTTGATCTTGAGTTGAACCAGGTTACAGATCGAAATGTTGGTGATTTATCCGGTGGTGAGCTGCAGAGATTCGCTATCGCTGCGGTTGCCATGCAGAGCGCAGATATTTACATGTTTGACGAGCCATCCAGTTTTCTTGATGTGAAGCAGAGGCTTAAAGCTGCTCAAGTAATCCGAACGTTGCTCAGGCCAAATAGGTTTTGTCTCTTTCATCTCTCATGATGTTATATTCATTCAGACATGAAGCAGAAATCTTATGATATTATGTTTTCATCTTCAGTTATGTCATTGTTGTGGAGCATGACCTTAGTGTTTTGGATTACTTATCGGACTTCATTTGCTGCTTATATGGGAAACCTGGAGCATATGGAGTTGTGACCCTTCCCTTTTCTGTCAGAGAGGGAATTAATATTTTCTTGGCTGGCTTTGTCCCTACTGAGAATCTACGATTCCGTGATGAATCACTTACTTTTAAGGTAACAATTCGTTCTTCTGTTATATGGTTCTATGCTCTAAATATTCCATTATCATTTATTTACTAATTGTTTTCAGGTTGCGGAGACTCCGGAGGAAAGTGCAGAAGAAATTCAGTCGTATGCACGATACAAATACCCTACAATGAGTAAAACTCAAGGAAATTTTAAGCTTCAAATCATGGAGGGAGAATTCACTGATTCTCAAATTGTTGTTATGCTGGGTGAAAATGGGACAGGGAAGACAACATTTATCCGCATGCTGGTACGCCTTCTAGATCCTTTATTCTATGAGTGCATGATTATTCTAGATATATCATTTGTGAATTCAAAATAAGGTGTGGATTTCTTAATCACTGCTACAACTATATACAGGCTGGTTTATTGAAACCCGACGAGGTGGATGATTCAGATGTAGAAATACCTGAATTTAATGTGTCATACAAACCCCAGGAGATCAGTCCTAAATCTCTATCTTCTGTTAGAGAGTTTCTGCACAAAAGAATCCGTGAGGCGTGCATGCATCCTCAGTTTGTGTCAGATGTCATGAAACCACTCCAAATTGAGCAGTTAATGGATCAGCAAGTCAAGAATCTCTCAGGTGGAGAGCGGCAAAGAATTGCATTATGTCTTTGCCTTGGAAAGGTCTGTATTCTTATTATTATAATTTCATATTCATTTCCAGTTAAAATGGCATTCTTGAGTTAGTTATTGTATGACTGTTCGGTAATGACATTGGGACAGAAAATTGAATTGAATTTGTAATTAGAGGAGTTCCTCACAATTTTACAATTGGTGGTTTATGGTTAATGCAGCCTGCGGATATATATCTGATAGACGAGCCGAGTGCTTATCTTGATTCAGAGCAGCGTATCGTTGCCTCAAAAGTCATTAAGAGGTTTATCCTCCATGCAAAGAAGACTGCTTTTGTCGTTGAGCATGATTTCATAATGGCGACTTATCTTGCTGATAGGGTGATTGTGTTTGAGGGAAGACCCTCTATCGATTCTACTGCAAATGCTCCCCAGTCTTTGTTGACAGGGATGAACCTTTTCCTATCTGTAAGTTGCACTTCTATCTTGTCAAGTTGCTTTATATATTTCTAGCTTATGTTATATGGTTCTATTCCTTCTTACTAATTACTAAATTTTGGTCTTAATAATGTGCAGCAATTGGATATTACCTTTAGACGCGACCCTGCAAATTTCAGGCCGCGGATTAACAAGTTGGAATCCACGAAAGACAAGGAGCAAAAAGCTGCTGGGACGTTTTATTACCTCAACTAAGGCATACCAGTGGTCAAGTTTCATGTAAGGTTAACCTATCTGTAACAGACTCACAGTTCACCTTGACCTCCAGTTTTGACTAATCTCTTTGTTTCTGGTCTATATTGTGCAGCAATTGGATATTGTGGACGGGGTCCAACCAATATCGGGCCATGGATTAAGGAGTCCACGAGAGACGAGGACATGCTGGAATCCACGAAAGACGGTGACAAGTTGGAATCCATGGGAGACGGGGAACAAAGAGCTGCAGGGCCCTATTGTTAGCTCGATGACTAAGCCTGCAATACCACCCAGGCCAAGTTCGTTTACCCCTCTGCTATTACTTTTCATTGTTGCATTTAGCTTAGTTGGCTTTATATGATATATGCTCTTTATTTTGGTTGGCAAATATTTATTCACAGTTGGAACCGAACCCTTAATATCCCTTACCTTAGGCTTTCTTGTAGGTGCTTTTATCGGTGGTATAAAAGAACGACAAAGCCTCGGAGTCGTTACGTATCTGCTGAGCACGAGGTTTCTGGCCTAGGTGCGCTGGCCAGTTGTTGGGGAGGTCATATCTGTTGGAAGCATAGCATACAATAGTTTGATAAGCCACGTGTTTGCTTTTTGTTTGCTTTTTACTTGCTCCCTCTGAGAGGAAATTTATTTATTGAGACAGTATTTGATGTTTTCTTAAGAATGAATATGTTGCTGGGTGCACCAACACTGACAAATTAAGTAAGGCTAGCTTGGATTGATAATTACTTTCTTGCTTAAATAACCGACATGCTTTCAAAAAAAAATTTGGTGATGATTTTGTTTAAAGGTATGAGACATATCTCAGGACACCTCTTATAAATATACCTAACCTGACTAGAGAAATCATTTTGTATACCTCAACATCAAAACAAGTTTCTTCAAGAGCGCGTGATTAAGGATATTTGGGGATATGAATTACTTCCCCAAACCAGAGGTGTCTGTTAAAGGGTGTTTTTTGGGGCAAAAATTCTAAAACATCCTTTGATTAATTAAAAAACATTATGGAAAGACTGTTTTACCCTTCCCACAAAATAAAAAACTTAAAATCAAAACAAAACTAGTCAAATAAAACCAAGGTGACCAAACATGTGGCACAAAAAATCCAGCCATATTATTTTTAATAAATCATTTAGTTTTTATTACTTTAAAAAAAGCCAAACACACCCTTTTTACCTTGTCTTCTTCTTCTTTTTCTTCTCTCCTTTCTTTTTTCTATTTCTGCGGTCTTTATCTCCCCACCACCATTAACACCAGCAGCAACAAATATCTCTCCATGAACACCATCGCAAGACCTCCGTCACCACCAGCAACAACACCTCCGTCACCACCAGCAGCAACACCTTCGTCTCCTCCACGAAACCTTCGTCTCTTTTTCTTCTATTTTTATTCAGATCTATCACCAACAGTAGCTCCGCCACCATCAAACCAACCGATGTGTCCAGATCCGCCACCAACAGAACCTCCGTCTCCTCCATTAACACCTTCTTCTTCTTCTTCTCCGTCTACCGATTTTCCATCAACAACACCGCCTCCTCTTATTTTTGTTTTCCCACCAGTACATCAGGTCCGCCACTAACACTACTTCTACCTCCTCCTTTTATCATCTAAAACCACCACCAATACCGTCAAATCGGCCACCAACAACACCTCATCTACAATCAACACCAGTACCTGCAGATCCGCTCCCAACATCACCTCCGCCTCCTCGTTCAATCCTCTACAATAACCACCACCACCTTATGATGTTTTCATCACCAGCAAATGATGATACATCTTCAAAGTCGAAATCAATATTGTATTGGGAAATGACAGATTTATGATGAAACCAAAATTGGTTTCATCAAATACTGACAGTTTTGGTTGGTGAAAACAGTAAACTAATGATTAAACCAAATTTGGTTTCATCATAAACTTGCCTATTTTCTGTCATTAAACCAAAGATTTTAATGATGAAAATTAAGTTTATGATGAAACCAAATTTTGGTTTCACCTGATTTTTGTCTTGTTTATTCGGTCTGACTTGGAAGACGGCATGTTTGGTTTCATCATTGAAGTTATGTTGGTGAAATGACAATATGTGGTTTCGATTGTATGTACAATGGTGGTTTTGATTATATGTATGTATGAATTAGGAGAATGTGTATAGCAGGGTCTGGTACTGGTACTCCAGGTATTGATGAAGAAGTTTTGTTGGTAGTGGCGGCCTTAACTAAAGTTATGGAAGTGATAAAGAATGGATTAACTGAGTAAGGCTGGTGCTAATGTAATGAGAGTTGTAGTTGAGCTTCAGGTGTTGCATAAAGGACTGGTATGGGTTACAATTAAAGAGGTGTATGTCTGCATTGTTAAAAGTGTAATGAATTGTCTGAAGTTGATGAAACCTAATTAGGTTTCATCGTATTTTTTTCATTTTGTTGAATATTAATATCTGTGAAGCCTATTTTTGATGGTGGGATACAAGTGGATTATTTTTTGTTGAAACTGGTTGTAGTTGAGGGGGTAATGGTAGTGGTGGTTGTGGCAGCGATGGTGGTGGTGCAGTTGACGGTGGTGGTAGGTTTCATCTTATTGTGGATTTTTTTTTGTTGAAAGTAGTCTTAGTTAAGGAGGTAATGGTAGTGGTGGTTGTGGTGATTATGTTTTTGGTGGCGATGGGGGCGGTGCAGTTGACGGTGGTGGAAGGTTTCATCTTATTGTGTTTCTTTTTTCTTCTTCTTCTTCTTCTTTCTCCTTTCTTTTATGATGAAACCAAAATTTGGTTTCATCTTATTTTGGTGAAACCAATTTTTGGTTTCATCATTTTTCTGGTGGTGGCGCGGTGGTGGTCGATGGCGACGGCGGCGAAGGTGGTCGGTGGCGGCGGCGACGACGGGCGGTGGTGGTGTTGCTGGTGGTGGGTTGTTATTCGTGGTGATAATATAATAAAATTTAAATGTTGGGTTGATTTTTGTTTTTGTTGGGGTGATTCAAATAGTAGACGGGTAATATAAACAGTTTATCTTAAATGAGGTTTTTGTGAACATTTTGTTTTGGTGGAGTTTTTGTGCATGAATGTGTGATGGTTTATCAAATAGTGATTGTAGTTGTAGTGGTAAAAGGTTCTTTTCAGACTTGTGAAGGTAACAAAATTTCTAGATTTAAATAAAATTTAGGAAAATAGCAAACTGACGTAAAATTTTATGGAGAAATAGGGGTTAAGATTCCACCAATCAACAATACTTATGTGATCTAATATTTTTTTACTATGCAATTTAAATAATTGGGTTGATTCTAAATATTGCCAAGAGCAGATTTTCCAAAATATCAAATGTTAATCACAAGTATAATGCATCAAGAGTCTAAAACTAAGCATGCATTATCAAGGGAAAACACAGTTGATTAATCAAAACCATTTAAATCATTTTTATCAATGCAATTAATCATATAAAAATATTGCATAAATTAATAAAATAGAGATTACCACATAATTATTGTGAGAGTGGCTTCCTCTGTCACCCCTGGGATTGGGTTTAGCTCCTCATCTCAAAAACACACTCACAAGATGTATTCATGGCTAAATAAGTGTTTTTATTGATGAAAATAATTGATAATTGAAGTTTGTAATGCTGTTATACTGTTGCAGCGTCACTGTTACAAAGGGGTAGTGCTGAAAATAATCGATACAACAGGAGTGCTGTATAACAACGACACAGAGAGTTCGCTGTTTGCACTGTTGAAGAACGACACTTCGGTACTGCTATAATGAAGAACACGGGATACTGCTGTTTAAGACTGTTAAAGAACGACTGACTCTGAGAGTCTGTTCTTCGTGTTCTTCAGGCGTGTTAATGGCAGCAGCAGCAGCAGGTAACTTCTCTGCAACTCCTCCTTCGCCTCTCTGCTCGCCTCCAAACCTCCCCTAACTCTCTCCTAAAACTTTCTAACCCTTCTATGACAAAAACCCAACTATATATAGCCTTCAGATTCCCTAGAAACTCGATCAAATTCGAGAATAAATCTCTTATTCTTCACGTGCAGTTTGAACAATAATTCCATCTGTCGATCTTTGTATGCGTCTGTTAGCTATTCTATTGATCCCAAAATCTTCTCTGACTTGAACTCGACTAAATACATGGTTGTCCAGCGTAGAAAATCCCCCACAAATCTCTCACCAATCTTTGAAAGTGAACAACAACACACGTATCCTGTTTGAACTTTGATTACTTCTCCCGGCCATTCCAGCCCAATTGGTTGGGCCCAATTGCTTGTACCAGGCCTGTTTAGTCATGCAGAGTCCATACGTACCAAATACAGCAATTCATTCTCCTAAAATCACGTCCAAAATTCGATCTTCAAATCTTCCAGACGCTGCATAGTCTTTTCCCGCCAAAATCTTGAGTTTGAAAATTGAGAAGGGATGCCCCATATCCTCTGATGGGGTGCGAATAGCAAGTGGGGCTGAAAAAAGTGTTGGGTGGAAATAACCAAAACTTGGGTGCCTTTAGTGATTTTTCTGGGATGTTTTCCGCACTTTTTCGGGGTTCCTCCGGGATATTCCTGGGGTACTTCCGGTTCAATTCTGGGGCGCTTCCGGTACGTTATAAACGGAGGTCCAAATGCCGCATTTTTAGCCAATTTCGCCACAATGCCTTATTTTTCCAAACACACCTACAAATAAATAAAATAACCAAATAAGTACGATATCGAGCACTAACAATATATACAAATGAGCTATATTAGACACATAAATGCGTCTATCAAATACCCCCAAAATTATTATTTGCTAGTCCCGAGCAAATCAAATAGAAAATAAAATCCTAACTCACTGTCGCAGGCATCGTCGATTGCATTTAGCGTATGCAATAAGCCTTTAAACCCCTAGGTGTCCCTAGTGGCCGAGTTATAGTCTCGGGAGGGCTTACCAGAGATATACCCACAAAACCTGTACTCCTAATTGGTCACAAGTATCCAAAGAGCTATGAGGACATACATATTCTCAACCTATCTCCAAGTAAGTAGAATGCCAGAGAAATTAAAGGTGTCAGCTCTAAAGCTGACTGAAGAAAAGGGGAGACACATCTGCATGACTGCTAGATAAAGAGATATCCGCTATACAGCTAGATAAACATTGTAAGATGCGTCCGCTGCTTTACAGCTGGATAAGATTAGGAGAGAGATAAAAATGAGAGGGACATCTGCTACACAGCTGGACTAATTACGTGTGATGAGTTAAACCAGTGCTAGAAAGATCTTGTGCCAGATTGAAAGCAGACTAACAAAGCAACCAAAATGCATCTTTCTTCGACTCTCTCACAGTGCCCAGTAGAAACAACGCCTTCTTCGGTCTTCAACTGTTGATAATAAACTATCGAACCTCATAGAACCTTGACAATTAACTCTTCTCTTCGATTTCTTGCTTGACTTATAAATTTCTTCTTCCCTATGGCCTTATTGAACAAAAAGAACGTAATGATGTTTCATATATTTTTTTTTTCTTTTTTTTTTTTTAATTTTTTTTTATTCATTTTTCATTATTTTTTTTTTAAATAGAAAAGTTTACAAGACAAAAATTTACATGGCCATGAGAGAAGGACTTTCAAAACTTGGCTCTTCGCAACTTGTGATGTCTTGGTATCATGGATTCTAACAACTTATATCATTTGCTCTTGTAACTTCTTATAACTAAGTCTTCAACTTTGATTTTTGAATTATTCTTTTCTGTTGTTGCTTCTAAACCTTAAAACGTCTTCACTTTCTTCATATATTTTGATGTCGCTCCGCTTGTTGATGATGATAAGTTTCTACTGAGAGAGAGTCGCAATCCAATAACTAAGACTACATTGTGAGGTTGCTTCGTCTTTCTGGCATTTCCTGACCTACTTGCCTTTCCTTCATGTATGGTTAGGTCCATCACGGTTACCCTCTAAAAAGAACAAGTTCTCTCCTGAATTTCAAGGATCTCAATGTCTTTTTCTCTAATGTCTCAATAAGTTGTTATCTCTAGCATTCCAATTTCTATCTTTTCGGTAAGAAACAATATGCAAACTTAGCTAACCGGATACCATGTGACGCTAGAAGTTTCAAAAGTGCAACACAAAAGTTTCTCCCATACCCCCAAACTTAAATCTAACATTGTCCTCAATGTTCTAAAGATGAAATTAAAAGCATGAACAAGGAGAAACTATTACCACTGGGGGGAAAAATAAGGAAGGATATTACCGTATCACATGAACGCGGGAGCCTCCCAGTAAATGCTAAATTTATAGTCATTATATAGACATCAAATACCTCTAAAAGAATTGTCACCTTTCAAATTCGTATACCAATAGTCGAAACAATTGTGGGTCCATAAGACCAAATAGAACTGCCACGAATAGGAGACAAATGCTTAAGATCAGAAAAATGAGCAGATAAAGCACAACCTGATCTAAAGTTTCTCGCAAGACAACTGGATTTATCTGAGGTGCCCACTTGGGCTTCATATGAGTGTCTCGGCAAACAGATTCATCCGAAAAACGGGTCTCTAACATATGGATTTTCTCCTGGACAGTATCAGGAGGATCAGGTTGTGGAGTCTGAATAGACTCAAGCGATACCTCAGATGCACTAAGCTTGAGTCCCAAGTTAGGGACTTCTACTAGGGATAATTGACAATCTCTACCCCCAAATTTAGGGTAATCACTATTCTCCGTAAGACCTTTAACTATGGCTTGAATTTCCGGATCCGGAGAGTATTTAAAATACTCTAGAGCTTCTTCTAGTTCACTACCCCCAAACTTAGAGTTTTCGGTGCCTCTACATAGACTAGTCACAATGTTCCTAATTTCTAGATCATTCGGTTCCTGAAAAAGGTCAATTGCTTTCTCTGGGTTATAATCAGGCGGTTCACCTCTCTAAATTCTTTTGAGGTATACTAGCTATAGGACTTATATGTTTCATATCCTTTATGGTCATCCCTAGAGTTTCCTTATTGTGTTGAAGCACAGTTACTGGCCTAATCTCATGATCACTATCCAAATTGAAAGTTATAGGCAAAATCTCAGATGGGCCTACAAATGCATAATTGGGGTCCAACTTAGGAGGATCTTTAGGCTCTTCGAAATAAGGGCTTAAGGTAGATTCGGTAGCTAGTAATGGTTCAAACCTAGATTTCCATCTATCGGTATCTAGCATAGGAATAGAATCCAACAGAGCATTTACTTGTTCAATGTTGCTATCATCGTCAAAATCCATGATAAAACGGGCTAGACAACTCTCTAATGGATCTTCCGATTCGGTGTTTGGTACAGACTTCGGAACTAAGGTTCCTATCATGTTGACCTCTTCAATGCACGTGTCATCTAGCTCAGAATGTAGCTTATTGACATTAAAAATATTCAACTCAATAGTCATATTACCAAAAGATAGATTCATAATACCATTTCGACAGTTTATGATCGCATTAGACGTGGCTAAAAAAGGGCGACCTAAAATCACTGGTATTTGGTTCTCTGGGTCTGGGACAGGTTGGGTATTTAGGATAATAAAATCCACTGGATAAATAAACTTGTCAACCTCTATGAGAACATCCTCTATCACACCACGAGGAACTTTAACGGACCTATCAGCTAACTGAAGTGTTATCTGGGTAGGTTTCATCTCACCAAGTCCTAGCTTGAGGTACACATGGTATGGAAGTAAGTTCACACTGGCTCCTAAGTCAAGCAAAGCTTTCTCAACACGGTACTTACCTATTGTACAAGCAATGGTAGGGGACCCTGGGTCTTTATACTTAGGAGTAGTGGTATTCTGAATAATAGAACTCACATGACTAGCTATGAAGACTTTCTTCTGGACACTGAGCTTACGCTTTCGCGTACACAAGTCCTTAAGGAACTTGGCATAAGAGGGAATCTGCCTAATTGCATCTAATAATGGAAGGTTGATATTAACCTGCTTAAAAACCTCCAATATATCATTAAAGTTGGACTCCCTCTTAGTCGGAACTAGCAGCTGGGGAAACGGGGCTCTGGGAACAAAGTGAGGCTCAACAGGACCCTCATTGGTATCTTTGGAGACTCTATCAGTCTCCTCATTTTCTGGCTCAGCAGGGTGAACTACAGCATGTTCACTATCAGGCATGGCGACCTTGTTGTCAACTTTCTTTCCACTTCTTAGGGTTGTGACAACATTCACATGATTGTACGATTTCTCTCCTCTAGGGTTAGGATCAGTATGACTAGGGAACCTTCCATCCTCTCTCTCTTATAAACTTAGCTATTTGTCCTACTTGAAGTTCTAACTTGGAAGACTCTGGGAAGTATTCTTCAATTCCTGCCTAGTTTCTTGTTGAAAGCTCATGTGGTTCTTTGATAACATGTCATGGTTACTTACTAACATAGTGATAGCTTCCTCTAAGGTAGAGATCTTTTTCTCGGAAGTGTTCTGAAACTGGGTTTGACCTGAAGAGTTCTTAAAACCAAAACCTGGGGGAGGCTGAGAATTGCTAGACTGGCCTTGACTCTGGCCCTTAGACCAAGAGAAATTAGGATGGTTTCTCCAACCAGGGTTGTAGGTTTCTGAGTATGGGTCAAACTTCTGACGGTTCTCAAACCTAGCATTGTTATAGACAGCATGGGCTTGTTCTTCACTAACCTGACCTTCCCAAATGAATTATCGGGCTCTATTCCACAACTAGAGACTTGAGAGGCTCTATTAGGTTCAACAAGGGACCTATTTTTAGACTGACCCATTTCCAAAGCTTCTAACCTTCTGGACAAAGCAGCAAACTTAGCATCTGACGCAAAACTCGTATCTACCATATTGGTGCTACTTCTATTGACCAAGAGTCTTTTAGGGGGTTCAACACAAGATTCCCACTGTTGGGATTTTTCAGCGATAGCTCCTAAGAAGGTAAAAGCATCATCAATTTTTACTAGTGAACTCACCAGCGCACATAGACTCAACCATGGCTTTGGTCGAATAGTCTAAACAAACATCATAAATAATCTGTACAAGTTTCATATTATCAAATCCATGGTGATGACACTGAGATAGGAGATCATTGAATCGCTCTAAAAACCTATAAAGAGACTCTCCCTCTTGTTGCACACTAGCACTAATTTTCTGCCTAACAGCTGCAGTTTTATGCTTAGGGTAGAATTTCATATAGAAGGCAGCGATAAGTTCCTGCCATGTTTCTATGGATTCAGACGGTAGGTTGTTAAGCCAGGTCTTGGCTTTATCTCTCAAGGAAAAGGGAAACATTTTAAGTTTCAAGACTTCATCAGTAAGGTCTTTTATTCTAATTGTCCCACAAATTTCCTCAAAGTCCCTAATATGAAAATAAGGGTTCTCATCATCTTTTCCTAAGAATATAGGGATCATCTGAAGAATACTAGGTTTTATCTCGAAATTAGCCGTAGTGGCTGGCAATTTAATGCATGAAGCTCGGTTGGTCCTAGTTGGGAACATGTAATCTTTCAAAGTTGCCATCGTTGGCACAACTGGAGTACTAGGGGTACTTTTGTCACTCAGAGATAAATTCTCAAAACTGAAGTTTCCAAAAACAGGGCTCTCCAAAGAAGAGTCTTCGAGCTCCCTGCTTAAATCAGAAGAACTACTAGGTTTTTCGCTAATCAATCGACCTAGAGTATCTCTTTTCCAAGCCCTATTAACAAAATCGGGCATACACTAAAAAGAATTCAAAAAAAAAAAAAAAATCCTAACAGGAAGGTTCTAGCAATCACACAGCAGGCTGACTCGACTTTACCACAGCAAACCTAAAGATTTCTAGCAAACAACAAGCATGATGGCTCCACTTAGATTGTTTCTAGACCAGCTTCTAATCCTTCGAAAGGGAATTCGTTACAATTTGAGCAAACCCCTCTGGAATCAATCCGAGTTAAAGCAAGTTGAATCGAGGCGAGGGAAGCTCAGTGGAGCTTTGATACCCAAAACCTCACCGATCCAATGCGGCGCAGTCACGCATTCAACTCGCAGAAACCGTCAAGAACTTCGAGGTGTGCTTAAAAGAGTAACCAATATTTTTCGAATGATTGTCCTGTTAAGCTCGATACCCTATAGGTCTCTTTCTAGTCCAAATTTTAGGCTTAGGTTCGCTTTAGGTTTCGTTTTCCTAAGGCGGGCAAGAAGGGAGCGGTGATGAAATCCGAACCCTTATCTTTAGGCCAGCCTTGCCCTTTACTAGGAATATAAAAACAGTCCGGTTCGTCCTCAAACAATTAGCACCTTAAGGAGTACAGAAACCCGCTTGCAGGAGATTCGCGGGTGTTTAGAATTTTACCTCCCGTACCAGACGGGCGAGAACCGTTGTCGTCGACTCGGGCCACGACTCCTATGTCGTGTGCGAACCCGAGGGGCCGAGACGATATGTAATCGTCGTCCTTCCCTGCAAACAGTTTATATTTAAGGGTACCCTTCCGTAGGGTTTAAAAATAAAAATAAAAATGTCCCAAAATTAATGTCCAAAGTCCATAAAAAAAATACAAAAGAAAAGAAAGTCTAATAAAAAAAAATTACAAAAATAAAAATGTCACTCTTTTTTTTTTCTCTTTTACAAAATAAAGAAAATCTTCTTCTTTCGCTCCTTTAGCTTTGCTTTTCGCTCCCAAACTTTAAGTAAATCACCACAAGCTTTGGCAAAATTGTCTTTCGCTCCAATCTTCAAAAATCTGCAAGGAAACAAAAAAAACCCAAAAACGTAAAGAAGAACAAAAATAATAAAAAAAAAATCTAAAAAAAATGCTAACTAAACACAGGTCCGCGTCGGCGGCGCCAAAAATTTGATGGTTTATCAAATAGTGATTGTAGTTGTAGTGGTAACAGGTTCTTTTCAGACTTGTGAAGGTAACAAAATTTCTAGATTTAAATAAAATTTAGGAAAATAGCAAACTGACGTAAAATTTTATGGAGAAATAGGGGTTAAGATTCCACCAATCAACAATACTTATGTGATCTAATAATATTTTTACTATGCAATTTAAATAATTGGGTTGATTCTAAATATTGCCAAGAGCAGACTTTCCAAAATATCAAATGTTAATCACAAGTATAATGCATCAAGAGTCTAAAACTAAGCATGCATTATCAAGGGAAAACACAGTTGATTAATAAAAACCATTTAAATCATTTTTATCAATGCAATTAATCATATAAAAATATTGCATAAATTAATAAAATAGAGATTACCACATAATTATTGTGAGAGTGGCTTCCTCTGTCACCCCTGGGATTGGGTTTAGCTCCTCATCTCAAAAACACACTCACAAGATGTATTCATGGCTAAATAAGTGTTTTTATTGATGAAAATAATTGATAATTGAAGTTTGTAATGCTGTTATACTGTTGAAGCGTCACTGTTACAAAGGGGTAGTGCTGAAAATAATCGATACAACAGGAGTGCTGTATAACAACGACACAGAGAGTCCGCTGTTTCCACTGTTGAAGAACGACACTTCGGTACTGCTGTAATGAAGAACACGGGATACTGCTGTTTAAGACTGTTAAATAACGACTGACTCTGAGAGTCTGTTCTTCGTGTTCTTCAGGCGTGTTAATGGCAGCAGCAACAGCAGGTAACTTCTCTGCAACTCCTCCTGCGCCTCTCTGCTCGCCTCCAAACCTCCCCTAACTCTCTCCTAAAACTTTCTAACCCTTCTGTGACAAAAACCCAACTATATATAGCCTTCAGATTCCCTAGAAACTCGATCAAATTCGAGAATAAATCTCTTATTCTTCACGTGCAGTTTGAACAATAATTCCATCTGTCGATCTTTGTATGCGTCTGTTAGCTATTCTATTGCTACCAAAATCTTCTCTGACTTGAACTCGACTAAATACATGGTTGTCCAGCGTAGAAAATCCCCCACAAATCTCTCACCAATCTTTGAAAGTGAACAGCAACACACGTATCCTGTTTGAAATTTGATTACTTCTCCCGGCCATTCCAGCCCAATTGGTTGGGCCCAATTGCTTGTATCAGGCCTGTTTAGTCATGCAGAGTCCGTACGTACCAAATACAACAATTGAATCTCCTAAAATCACGTCCAAAATTCGATCTTCAAATCTGCCAGACGCTGCATAGTCTTTTCCCGCCAAAATCTTGAGTTTGAAAATTGAGAAGGGATTGATAGACACATTTATGTGTCTATTTTCATCTCTTTTGTGTATTTTGTTAGTACCCATTTGTTCTTATTACGGTGTTTTTATGTTTGTTTAGGTGTTTTTGGAGAAAATACCCTTCTGTGGAAAGAGTTGCTCAAAAAGTGATGATTTACACCCCGGAGAAATGTACCGAAGGCACCCCAGAAATGCACCGGAAGCACCCCAGAAATGTCCCGGAGGAACCCAGAAAAATTACTATTTCCACCCCAAAATTACTATTTCCACCCCAATTGCTAAAGGGACACCCGTACAGGATTAGGGGGAGGACATTTTCTTCTCAAAATTCAAATTCTGTTTTTGGCGGGAAAGTTTCTTCACACTCTGGTAGATTTTCCAATCAATTTTTGAAGGTGTTATACAGAGATTAAATGGCTGAAACTTTGTGGAAAGTTGTGATATGTCATAACATAGCTGTAATGGGTGTTTTGATCGATCAAATTTGGCTAGAAAACGTGTTTTAATCCACGAGTTGAAAACAAGGTGAAACACGCGTCAACGGGATTTGGAGAAGATTTTTAGCGTGTACTGAACGTGCTTAGCTGACTCAATCAATTATATGGAGCGTGAAGAAGGTTTTTAAGGAAAGAAATACAGCTGCATGCGTGTGGAAGATCAAAAAATGAAAATTTTGGCCGTGGAGAATATTTTTAATAAATGAAGATTATTTGGGAGATATGGACGGATTAAATGAGGATTATGAGTATAAATAGATGTATATTGGTACAATGGAGGGCTGTCGAGAGTTTGGGGAGGTTTGGAGGCGAGCAGAGAGGCGCAGGAGGAGTTGCAGAGAAGTTACCTGCTGCTGCTGCCATTAACACGCCTGAAGAACACGAAGAACACACTTACCAGAACCGTCGTTTTCCAGCAGTCTTAAAACAGCAGCGACAGCGCCAGTGGAAGCTAAGTATCGTTGTTTTCTGGACGCCTTATGTGAGTCGCAGATTCACTGTTTTAGTTCTTCTTTATCTTTTAATCAACTTTTTGAGCTATAAAAATGTATTTTGAGAACATGATTAATATGAGTAGCTAAACCCCAACATTGGGATGATGGAGGAAGCCGTTCTTTACGCATATGATAATTATATTAATTCTTTTTTGACTACTTGCACTTTTTATTGATCGATTTATGATTTTTCTTAATTGGTTGTGATATCGTATGATGATGTATGCTTGGTCGTAGTGCTTTCGATGCGTCATGCTAGTGATATACAATAAATATTCTAAAAATCTACCTTGGCAAGAATGAGAGTCCTTATGATTTGAGCTATAATTGTTTCAAATAAATATATGAATTGTGTGAATGATTAATGGTGGAATCCTGAGTCCTAGTGTCTCTTGATCCTGTGACAGAAATTTTGTATATATTTTTATTTTCTAAAAAAATTATCCTTCACAAGTCCGAGAGTTTGAACCTCATTACTACAACCACAGAAAATTTATAACCAGGGACGCCCCCTATCCTCTGATGGGGTGCGAATAGCAAGTGGGGCTGAAATAAAATTGTTGGGTGGAAATAACCAAAACTTGGGTGCCTTTAGTGATTTTTCTGGGATGTTTTCCGCACTTTTTCGGGGTTCCTCCGGGATATTCTGGGGTACTTTCGGTACAATTCTGGGGCGCTTCCGGTACGTTATAAACGGAGGTCCAAATGCCGCATTTTTAGCCAATTTCGCCACAAAGCCTTATTTTTCCAAACACACCTACAAATAAATAAAATAACCAAATAAGTACGATATCGAGCACTAACTATATATACAAATGAGCTATATTAGACACATAAATGCGTCTATCAATGTGATACCTTTGGGGTTATAACTCGCGGACCTAAATCAAAACCAAATACAAAATCAGTTATCCCCCATTTGAGTACCGGCATACTCGTGTGTTAGGGTTAAGTTTTGAAAAAAAAAATTCTTCCATCTTCCTATTCTCTTCTTCATCGTTATTCATATATACTCTACGATTAATCGTTGAATCAAAAATTTCTTCGTCGATTAAAACCAACCCATAAGAATGCCTCCACGAAAGAAATCTGAGCAAAATTGATTGCTCAACAAAAACAAGAAAAGAGGATTGCTTTGATTGCTCAAGAGAAAGAGGAAGAAGAACAAGAGAACTCGGACGATCAACCTCTCGTAAACATGGCTTCTGTGAGAAGGTAAGTGATTTAGAACTGTTTAATTAGTGTTTCAATCGATTTGTCGCTATGGGTTTAGGTCAAAATCGCAAACCCTAACTGAAACAGTTGAGTTTCGGTAGCTTCCGGCATTCAATTTAGTATGAATACCACATCGGAACAGTGCAGCGGCATTCAATTTAGGATGTAGACCACACCGGAACTTGGTTACGGCATTCGATTAAGGTTGAAGACCACACCAGAAATTAGTTAAGACATTTGATTTAGGATGAAGGCCACACCGGAACTATGTTAGGGCGTTAAAATTAGGTTGAATACCATGCCGGCATCCACGACAATTATTTGGCAATGCCGATAATGGTTCCCGACATGTAATTGTTTGAATTTACTATGCCGTGTTTTGGTCACGGCATGGTCGATACTTTGTTAAGGTATGCCGGTAGTGATGATTCTATGCCGTTATGTGGTGTATCTATGCCGGTATTAGAAATGAAAGTTAGTTGTCTTATATTTATTTCGTGCTTCTTTTGAAATAGGGCTAAACCAAAGGAAGCTAACAAACGAAAAACTAAAGATGATGGCATTAAGAAAACAAGGAAGGACGGTCTTTGTACTCCTCAATCTCTTCCTCCTAGAAGGAAAAAACAGGTTGGCAACAAGCGTTTGGGGGCACCTACAAGAGGTGAAGTTTGGAAGAGTGACCGTGACCGTAGTAAACTCGCAATCCGTGAACCTACCGGAGCAGTTGAGGAGGAAGATGAGCAAGATGAAGAGGAAAGTGAGGAAGAAGATAATGAGATTGATCTAAGTCAATTAGCAACCCAAAGCCAATTAGTAGTGCAACAAGGTGATCTAAGTCAACAACCGACACAAGGTAAGGGCACATGCAAAGTAATAGTTAAAGGTTCACACCTTCCTCATATTGATGACATGATACCTGACCTTGATCGTGGTAGAATTTGGGGTGCAACTTCTTTTGATCTGGGCATCTATTTGTCTACAAGGACTCTTGGGCTCGTACTATCTATAAAACCTATGTAAGAATTTCTATCTCGTGCATATGTATTGTTTTGTATTTATATAAAATCTCTTAATTGTATTATCTCCTAACTGTAGGATCATAAGAAGGCTGTGCATGTTTGCCGAAACCAAGCCTTTCTCTTATGGATATCCTTCCTCGTACGAGTCTTGTATACTCTATTAGTCTTCTTTGGATATACATAACCCTTTCTGTTATGGACATCCTTCTTCTTGTATTGCCTACTTCTCTCACAAACCATCTCAAAACGATTATCTGAACATTGGGTATTCCTCACCAAGACACACATTTTCTTAAGAGATGTCTCTTTGTCCCAAGCAATTGCTTCCTCTGGAGATTTTATTCCCTACATAAGGACAACAATGGGAGATTATAAGGATCATTACAAGCAATCCCCACATAAATTTCTAAAAACTAGGTGAAAAGTATTGTTTGGTAACACACCAGAGGCATTTTATAATATTTGGATGTATCCGGACCAAGCGGTTGGGAATTTGTTGGATCAATGTATGTCACAATCTAAGGAATGAATGAAAATAAAAATTGAATTAGTTCCAAATATAATTAAATTACTATGCCGGGTACTAGTTCCGGTATGCTCGACGACAGCTCCGGCATATTAATCTCAAAACAACCAAAGCCAGAAACCGATACCGGCATGTTCTGGAACTGCACTTGAAAAAGAGGACCTAATTTAAAACAGTACCGGCATTGTATTTTCTTGAAGATAAATGCCGGAAAAGGAATTGCTGGCATGCTCGTTACACAAGTTTTGACGCCGGAACCAAAATCCGGCACGGTCGATAATTTAAAAACCAATCCGGATATTACTACCAAAATCACTAACTTCTGGATGTTTTTCTTGTGGTACGGGGATGCTCTTTTTATAAGGTTCAAAGCCGGAATGTAGTACCGACGTGCTCAATAATTTATATACCACGCCGGTATTGAAGTTCAAAATTCTTTAAATCCTAGATGTTTTTATTGAGGTACCGGCATGGTAAAGTTAGGAGTGAACCATGCCGGCTGAATATTCCATAGGATATTCGGTGGTAGATAAAAAGTTAACTGCGTCGGCATGGAATTTTTGGTTAAAGACCACGTCGGTAAATATTTCAAAATGGGGGATATTGTTAACCGACATAGAAATAGTATGAACACGATGCCGGTAGTTATGGTGCCGACATGGTATTCATACTACTTCTATGCCGTCACAGAGCTTTTTCAGAGAAAAAAATAGCGGATTAAAAAAAAAAAAAATCAAGTTTTCGACCTCTTAGCAGCATTACCTGTGTATTGGGGATGCTTGTATGTTAAACGGGTTTACTTTCTTTGGTTTCTTCTTCAAAAAACACTTTATGCTCACAAAAATCATGATCCAAGGGTGTTGGTTCTTCATATAATTCCAATTGTGAGTTGTTATCATTAACCGAAGATTGAAGATATGCTTTTTGTTGTAGTTGAGCTAAAGATTCAACAGCTGCAATTCTCTCCTCACAATCATCTTCCATTTTCACAAAAAAAGTTCCTTCTCAAATTTTTTCCCCTCCTTCTACTCTCACCACACTCACACAAATTCAAATAAAAATACACACTAATCATTTATCAAAAATCTTAAGATTTTACTAATTATTATTAACCACTAAACCTGATTAGTGAGGAGTAGATTAGGAATTAAAAAATTAATTAGATAAGGAGTGACCCTGATTTGATATTTGGATCCAGTTTTTGTCCTTTTCCTCTATCCCCCAATTAGTTTTGATTAGGAGTGAGCATGGGCCGGTATGGACCGGTTTTCGTCTCATCCGCATCCAATCCATTACATTACGGATTTCAAATTTGGCATCCGCATCCAATCCATATCCAACGGATTTGCATCCAATGAATGCACGGATGGACGGATTGGATGCGGATAATCCAACGGATTTGTTTTAGTTAAAATTTATAGTAAAGAAAATAAAACTAACACAAATGACTCCTTATAAAACATACATATCCAATGGATACGTATACAAATATAAAAATGCCATGTACAACAACCCAAGCAAACATCTTAAAAATTCCTAAATGATCATAGTATTTTCTAGAACTATATAAATGCCCTTAATTTAACGGATATGGATGTCCAACGGATTTTCAAGGTTGCATCCGGGCCCGATCCGTTATCTGTTGGATTTCAGAAATTCAATCCGCATATAATCCATTAATGAACGGTCCGGACATCCATCCGCAAATGAACGGTCCCGATTAAACCCGCGGATTACCGGCCAAATGCTCACCCATAATTTTGATATCCCCAATCGCCCGTTCTTCTTCAACTTCCTATATTTGGGCTTATTTTATTTTGGCCCATGCAATAAAAGTTTTCTTGAACCCATTTTTTCAAGGAAAAGCCCATAAATTTTTCTATAGAATCATATTTTTCTTCCAAACGGCAAGTTCTTTTTCCCCCTTTTCACCTCAAAATGATAAGTTCCGCCACCGGAAGTGCACAAGAATATGCTTTATTGCTGGCCTTGGCCATTTCCCATCAAAGTTATCCTTGTTGTGTAAGGCCATCAAGTCATCTCATCTACGTCATCACTAGACTAGACATTCAAACAGTGTTAATAATCTACATAAAATGGTCCTTTAATTTGTTTCATTGCCCATCAAAAAAAGATTTTCCGGATGGCCACAGGCACCTAGGCATTGTCAACTACACCACTGCACTCGATTTCCTCCTCTCCATTTTCGTAGAAATTAAGGCACCTTACAATATGCTAAAGTTTATCTGTTTGTATGGGTGCATACACATAAATGACGTAAAAGTTTGTTAACAGAAAAATCTTACTAAAACATATCTTACATATACCCATAAAGTGACGCAACATACAAGGAAATGCATACCGTTATTCAAAATCTTACCTACTAGTTTTGAGTTCGTTAAGAATTTAATGCTCTCATCGTTCAGGGAATGCATAAAAATCCCAAGCCCCGTTACTCGGTGAGCTTGTTAAGAATTCATCCTTTATCAAATGCAGAAAATCCCCCAACCTCTCCAATGCGGGAGGGATTTGAACTCCAAATCTGTTGGTGCAACCAACAAATATCCGATTAACTTAACTGTTGGACACTTATATTTTAGCTAATGCTTAATGTTAAAGTTAGTTTTCAGGTGCATTTCTCTCTTTTTTTTTTGTAAATAAAGTCGTAAAACGTTGATAACACCTTAATTTAAAACTCACCGGCATGGTAACCGATCCAAAACTAAGAAATGTGAAGTCAGTTCTGAGCTGTTTGATACGATTAACTAAAATATCACATCAGCAACTTGTCCCCAAAAATGTGGTCCATTATTGTCCAATCTCATTGACTTTGTATATTTTAATTGTTATCTTCACAGTTGAAACCTCTTTAAATAATCCAATACTCTAACAAAAACTGAATCTCATACATTCTATTAATACCAGCGTTCTTCGGATCATTCATTGGATCAAAATTGCTCGAATCATGGGTGTATACACAACTTGTCATGTTCTTCTTGAACTTTTAATTTTTGCCTCATTGTTGCTCAGATCTTGTTCAGCTCTGGACAGATTTTCTTCTAACTACGTTTTTGGAGATTCTTTGGTTGATGTTGGTAACAATAACTACATTGCAAGTATTGCCAAGGCAAATTACTTACCAAATGGACTTGATTTTCCTCCCAGACTTAATCCCACAGGACGATTCTGTAATGGAAGAACGGTCGTCGACATTATAGGTAACTACAACTATGTAAATTAACTGTTCGTTTTTTCGAAGTACTATATTTTTTTCTTATTTTCTCTGTTTTGGGTATACTTTGATCAGGTCAAGAATTGGGCTGGAGAACTTTCACTCCGGCGTACTTGGCACCAACTACAGTGGGAGACGTTGTTCTTAATGGAGTTAATTACGCGTCCGCAGCTAGTGGAATTCTTAATGGAACGGGCATGAATTACGTAAGCTTGGTTCATTTACTATAAAAGAATTTGTTCGAAAATGGTTTCATCGATATCATTGATTATATTCTGAATTCAGGGTGGACGTATCAACATGGATTGCCAGCTTGACAACTTTGCGAAAACAAGACAATACATAATCTCAAAAATGGGTTCTTCTGCGGCTTCAGAACATCTAGGAAACGCTCTATTCTCTGTCACAACTGGTTCTAATGACTTCATTAATAACTACTTGTTAAGTCCTACAACTGCAGTCTTCGTTAACCCTGAAACATTTGTTAATCAAATGATTGCAAGATTCGATATTCAACTCAGAGTAAGAATTCATACATTCTTCTTCAAATCGGATTTGTTTTTATATTGTAAATCAATTTTTTTCATTGACGCATGTTTTTCTAATTGTAGAGACTATATGACATGGGTGCTAGGACGATTGTTGTTGTAAATGTAGGACCAATTGGTTGCATTCCAGATCAACGGGATAAGAACCCATTGGCCAGAGATTCATGTGTCGATTTGCCGAATCAATTAGCAGTATTATTTAACAAAAAATTGAAGGCTCTTATAATGGAATTGAACTCCAATCTTGCGCAATCTAAGTTTTTGTATGCAGATGTTTACAGCATTGTTTCTGACATCATTCAAAATTATCAATCTTACGGTAAGCAGAGGAATTTTCAGCCATACAACTTATTTAAGAAATTGTCTACAATTTTTTTTCCCCTCCCTTTAAAACACTTTTTATTTATTTTTTTAATATATTTTTTGTGAATGCAGGTTTTGAGAATTTTGATAGTGCATGTTGTAGACTTGCGGGTAACTATGGTGGTTTGGCTCCATGTATTCTACTTTCCACTATTTGTCCGAACCGATCTAAGTATGTATTTTGGGATCCATTCCATCCAACTGATGCTACTAATTTCATTATCTCCAAGAGATTACTCGACGGAGGTTCTAACGATATTTACCCGACAAATATTCGGCAACTAATGCAGGGTAATTAGATATCGTGTGACCTCGTTACGTAAAACATTTAAATGTGTAATAAACAGCATGGACACTCTGCATTTTCCAGAAACCATTTGTATCCAGTGAAGGAATTTAACATAAGTAACAAAGAAAATTCCACTACATAAATGGGAGTTAAAAACATAAGCTCTATTTTGTTGCCTAAGCTGACGGATTTGCACAAAAAGTAGATGCATCGTCTTTAGTAGTCAAACTCGTTGCATTCTGTTGCTCAAAACTGCTTTCCTCCGGAATGAATCCATCACATCCATCCCAGACTTACCGAATAAGTAATGGGAGAGCTAAGTGATCTTTTATATGGCTGCACCATTCTTAATAGTACTTGATAAAATGTCTCATTCGACTCTCTCGTCTCTTCACATTCAAACATTTGTTCTTCAAAGGCTATGGCTTGAGTATTCCGAACTTATCTCGGTAGGATGTCTAAATATAGTCTTAAACGAGTGTATGAGGGATTTCTATAATCCTGGCTTTCTAAATTAGTATCCTGATGGATTAATACTCAGAAAAGAACACTTTGCTTTTCAACAGGCACAACTTTTAGTAGGTACCAATAACATTATTATACAGTTATTAATACTTAACTAGGATATCGGTATTTTCCATAATCCATATTATTTAATAAACACATCATGGCAAGGTTGCAGATGATAGATGTGGAGGTTTGCATACATGTATATATGGCACAGTTATCATCTTTAAGTATTAGAAGAGCTTGCTTTATGCCGAGGACAAGCACAATTTTCCTTTCCAATATCTAGTGCGATACAAGTAGGTTGAACCTTTCCATCCTGGAGCCAAATCGAGCGTTTCATGATCAGATCATTCAAGAACTCATCCAATGTCTTGATAGTGACACTCGGCATAACCACAACATGTGAAAGGTTTCCCTGACAAGCAAGATGCCAACGCCGAACAAACTCTTCATCTTTTGGCCTTTCAAATACAACAGTAGTACTGAGCTCATTAAGCATCACACTAATCCCTTCAGTACGTAAACGGTTTTTCAGATAATGGGCGTTCGTGAGGCATGTTTGGAGTTCTTTTTGAAGCCCTCCATAACCTTTACTGTTTAGAGTGTACCACAGGAAGATTGGGGCATGACCAGTGCGACTTCCCGTGATTGTGGCATCCCTTGAAGCAATGTACTCAACATTCCTTGACATGGCATTGATGTGATCCAACCTTGTTATCTGAACACCACAAGGTGTTGGACAACCAATAAACTTGTGGCCAGAAACACCAACACTCCCTATTGGCTTCTTAAATGAGATTTTTGGTGCCTGCCCAATTCCACAAACAACTCAGTTAAGCAAGCAATTGAGACTAAAGAATGAAATGAAGAGAGCTGCGGAAATCAAAACAACCCACAATCACAAAAGATCATAATAGAATATTGACTGCCACACTTGTCTCTACAAATTCAAACTTTTCCAAAAGCACTTGTTCAACCCACAGGATATATATTTTTTGTTTTTTACCCCTGTAATTTTGTTAATTGCACCCAAAGATTTTGTTTCTAAAAGCTACCCAAACATGTTATACGTACAGACTCTTCGAACAAGTTTTAATTAGCAAATGTCTTTTTGACGAGAATTGACTCACTTAGAAGTTAAAATCGTATAGGGGGAGGGAGAAAGAGAGAACTTACATGTTCGATAAATGGCATCATAAGCCCAAATAGAGCCCCATCGCAGTGAATGTAAAACCTATCTTCTGAGAAACCAGCTGCTTTAAGGGTTTCTATAACCAGGTCCAGATCGTCAACAGCTCCTTTAACAGTTGTTCCTGCAAAGATGTAGACATCAGAATTGAACCTTCTTGATCATCACATGCATAAAATAATAAAGAATTCAAGTAAAGGCACACCAATATTGACGTTAATGATAGCTGGTTTGTCCTTGTTCAGGAGTAGTTTAGCTTTGAAATTGGCACAATCGATTGCTCCAGTGTTAAGAGTATCAACTTTTACACAATCCATTCGGTACATTCGTGCAGCTTTAAAGACGGAATAATGTGAATCTTTTGACGCATATAAAACTCCATCTGGATAAACGTCTCTCCTACAAACACATTGTTTTCATTATTATTTCCGGCTATGATATACATAAGACCTAGGTATCTACAGTTCGGCTATGAATTAATAGTACTCACCCCACAAGGATACCATGAAGATTGCATTCTGTACCACCATTTGTAACGTAGCCCCAGTACTCATGATTTTCTATTTCCCAGAGTTGAGCAAACCAATCTAACACAGCCACCTCAAATTCTCTGGAATGGACACCACAATTGCTCTCAATAAAGGGATCACCAGCATTGTTGAGGTGGAAACGTTGCAGCCAAGCAAGTGCAGCACCATGATTCAAGTTCAGATTAAGAGGGTAACCTGTACGTATGTCTTCTAAACTTATTAGCATCAGATCAAGCAAAATTTGAAAAAGTGAAAGGACTAGTATTTGCGGGAGTATAATTTAAGATGAAATTAGAAGATATATCGCAAGCTAATGAAGGTTGACGTTCATGTATGTAATATCTTGCAGACTCCATGAAACCCCTAAGCTTGTCTCTAGCCAAGGAAATGAAACACCATTTCTTTGACCTTGTTCTTAATGCAAGAAGAAAATACAATGAATTGCATGCATGGCCTAAAGTGAGTAGATCTAAAAATAAGATGGACATTAGTTCTGCTTTTGTACCTAAAAGATGCTTTTTCCTATCAAGAAGAAATGTTTCGTATTTAGCCAGTATGGTATCCATAGCCGCTTCTCTTTCTCCAGGGTTCTCATTATCAGCATCAGGCTCTGTAATAGCATGAATAAGCGTTGCATCGTGAAAATTTCTTCCCAGAACAATTTCTCCTGGTCTGTCTGTATTTATTACTTCATTATCAGGTTCTCTACCACTTTCAGCGAAACCTTCCGGTACAGATTCAATCTTTCCAGTTCCGACCCCAACAGTACTTCCAGTCATGATTACTAAACAATTAATAGTATACTGTATGTAAGAAAAGAAAAGAGATTCTATTTAGCAGAATGTTATGTAAGAAAATGGGATACTTCTTTAATTAGCATTACATATATAGATGTGCATGAGTACATGGACCTGACGAACTTACGATATGTAAGAACAAATATCTTTTTGAGAAAATAGTATTCCCCTTAGGCCTTATCCTAACAAACATAAATTTAGCACGACAACTTCAAATTGAAACTACCTAGGTGCAACTTAGATACACGCATCAATAGTTTTAGTTGATTATAAAGTGAAAGTGTAACTTTGAAATCGCGCATCTTTCAAGTGTCATGGTAAAAACAACATTGCTAATAGGGATTGATTTAAATGGGATTGGTACCCTCTGCAGTTAACTTATACCCCCATTAGCAGCCATGTGGCAAACATGGATTATGAAATAAATTGACGGGTTTCATTTTAAGTGAAGTTACTATTGTAAACACAGTGAAGGACAGGCGAGTCCCATCAAATGAACAGAATTGGTCAATGCAAAAACTGGGTATATGTGAATATTTGACTTACTTCAAATATTTCACTGGGAGGCTAACACCGAAAGTAGTGGGGGTTTCAGGCTTTCAGGGGCAATGGTGGTGGTACTGGTGAATCAAGATTGCCTTAACTAGGCTAAAAAGTTATTTTGTTCACAAGCATGCCAAAAGTTGTGTTAATAAGGCTAGCTATTCTAGTGTGAGTCGTTCAAATATTTACATCAGAGAATATAGCGTGATCATATTCTGATAATACCTAACTGATTAAAATTTCTCTTGATTAATTAGTCGATCAAGTATGCCAAACATTCTTTCACCTGAAGAACACTTATGAAATTGATCTTGTTTTACAAACACCATGAAAATCTTCGACCACCATCAACGGATTCGTGCACAGACTCCACCATTCATCACCATGAGAACCATCCAGAAGAACAATAGCTCTACCTAACAATTAATTAACAACACATCACACTCTAACCCAGAAGGAATTCAATATGATACTCCAGAACATGACAAGAATACGGTGTATCTATAACAAACCATCGGATATCTCCTTTGAGCGATTCTCAAAGCCACCACTAATCTAACATACTTTATACCACCATCATACCTAAGATACTTGCTAGAAATATATGCCGCGTGAACCCCATACTGTTTTATACATGCTTCCGAGATCGCAGATTGTTTACATTAAGTGCAAGCCATGAAAATACTTTAACATAGACTTTAAAACATAAATAAACAATATTTCATCCATAACTTCAAAGGTTGGATTTCTACAATTATATAAATCTAGTCCTATATATATATAGATAATATAAACTTAACCTTTAAAAAACCTTAACTTTAGGAACAAGTTTTCCTAACTAGCTAGGTTCTTAAGTTACTAAACTTTAGGAACAATATTTTCTAAACTTGATCACCAGGTGAACTTTTTCCTAATAGGATTAACAAACCCATCTCAATGTGAAAGAGGCCAAAAACCAGAAACCCGCTAAATTCCTTACAATGCCGATTTCTAGTACAAAGAGCGTAAGTAAAGATGAATTTATATATCAATACATTTAGTGGTATACTTTTGGCTACACTCATAAACTCCTCCTCAAACTTAATTAGCTTCAGTAAAGAACGTATACTTAGTAATTAATCTCAGATGAGAATATCCCATGAGATAAACTTACTGTGAGCATATCTGAAAATTGATTAGCAGAAGAAAAAATAATCCAAATAATAGGAGCATGCATATTAATCCACAAAAATTCAAAAAATTCTCACAGTTTGAGTTTATGTATATGAATGAAAATTTTGTGTATAATTTGCGCTGAAAATGGGTCAGTATCCATGAGTGGGCCCTTTAACACTCCATTAAAACTTTATTAAGATGGATACTTCTGATTTACAGTGAATCCATATAACTCTTAATTGAACACCAGAAATTTATAATGACTCCTCATGGAACACCTTCAGAAATTTAAGGAATATTATTAATCTAAAAAAATCCTAATTGAATTTTCCGTATACATATATTTAAATAATTAACTAAATTTGTTATTTCTAAAAAAAAGGCAGAATATTAGATGAAGGTTTAGGGTTTCTACAACTCGTATATTACTTGAAGGTTTTTTATACTTTCTTCAAGAATTTTCTGATTTATTCCTGCTTTGAAACATACACAAACTTAAAACAGATATAGCAGGAGAGAACAATCAATTACTGCATGGATTGGTGTTTGGAGACCAAAACACAGTATATAGTTATGTTCCATATGTGTACATTGGGATTTACTCAGTAATTATCCATGATTATAGTCATAGTTTTTGTGTTCTCGTGCTGGTGCATCTGGTGTATGGGTTTCATTTGGGCTGTTCTTTCTTTTCTAATCTATATTTGTACCTTTCTCGTGCGTATATCAAAGAGTAAGGTTTTTTTTCGGAAAAATCAAAGAGTAAGGTTAGAATATCGTACTTTGAGCACATACTATTTTTATTAAACATCAGTCTTAATTAAGTTGATCAGATATATATATATATATATATATATAATATGAAATTTGAAGAAATAAGCAATGATAACAAAACATAACTGTATTTGAATGGTGTTAATGGAAATACGAAGAATATAAGCAAAAAAAGAAGAAGATGTTCTAATGGCTATGGACTCACACAAAAGATATAGAAAAAAGAGATATTTTAACGGCAAGAGTAAAAGAATTTACGTCTTAACTATTTCCTCTTTTTACGTTTTCAATACCATTTCATTAATCTAATTAATGAATAAAAAAGGGGTTTCCTTATCTTGTGCATTCATGCACAAGATAAGAGCCAATCATTGACATGAGAAAGTGTAAAATATAAACACAGACCTTGATGAAGAGACCCCTTGATATGTCTTAGAATTCTGAGAACAGCTGCATAATGAGTAGATCTTAGAGCAGACATAAGCTGACTGACTATGTGAACTGCATGACTTATGTATGGTCTCGTAATGGTCAAGTAATTTAGACTCCCTACTAGTTGACGATACAGTGTTGGATTAGACAATAGAGTCCCATCTGTAGGACTGTATTTTACATTCAATTCAAGAGGTGTGTCAGTTAACTTATTGTCAGATTGCCCTGCACGTTGTAGAATCTCAGATACATATTTGATTTGTTATATGAAATAACCAGTGGGTGACATGCGAACTTCAATGCCAAGAAAGTAACTTAAAGATCCAAGATGTTTCATCTTAAAACAATCACTGAGATATGATTTGAGTTCAGTAATACCTTGTAGATCACTGCCAGTAATAACCATATCGTCAACATACAAGAGAAGAATGACAATTTCTTTTTCTGACGATCTGACAAACATAGCTGAATCACAGAAGCTTTGTGTAAAGCCATACTGGAGAATTGCATTGCTAAACTTCTCAAACCAAGCACGAGGTGCTTGTTTGAGTCCATATAATTCTCGTCGAAGCTTACATACTTGATTAGGTTCATGAGGCAAACCAGGAGGAGGTTGCATGTAAACCTCTTCTTGTAACTCACCATGAAGAAACGCGTTTTTCACGTCCATTTAATGAAGCCCCCATTGTCGTGCTGCAGCAACAACAAGTAATGTACGAACTGTAACCATTCTGGCCACTGGTGCAAATGTTTCTTCATAGTCAACACCATACTCCTGTGTATAACCTTTTGCAACAAATCGTGATTTTCATCGTTCAAACTCACCATCTGACTTGGTCTTAACTTTATAGACCCATCTGCTTCCAACAACTGATTTTCCAGGAGGAAGGTCCACCATTTCCCATGTGCCTGCCTCTGCATGTGCTTCCAATTCATCATCCATTGAATCTTGCCATTCTGGAATGGCTGCAGCTTCTCTGTATGTTTTTGGTTCATAAAATGACAAAATAGAAGACAAGGAACAATGATAGTCTTCATACTTAGATGGTGGTCTTCGATTGCGAGGTGGCAAAGAATTTTCTTCAGAATCAGGATCTTGTTCCTGAGTTGCACTGTTAGGTTGAGTCGTAGAGTGGTCTTGGTCATCCGTATTTGGTGGATCAACAACTAGAGGAGATGGACTTTCAGGAGTAGATATAGGAAAAGTGCTAGGATTGGATTCACTAGGAAATATATCAGAATAAGTGAAAGACTCAAAAGATGATGATTTGCTGCTTGGAAGTGACCAGAATGGAACTTTCTCCCAGAATGTGACATGACGAGAGACACGAAGCTTTCTATTAACTGGATCATAACAACGGTACCCTTTTTGTTCAATGCCATAACCAAGGAATAGTTTGGTTTCTTACCATAGAGACGCTCATAAGGTGACATTCCTCCTATGACAGTTGTTGGGACTCTATTGATGATGTAGACTGCAGTAAGGACTGATTCTCCCCAGAAATTTGAAGGAACTGAGCCAGAAATTAACTGAGTTCTATTTGTCTCTATAATATGACGGTGTTTACGTTCTGCAACTCCATTTTGTTCTGGAGTTTCAGTACATGACAGTTGAAGAATGGTGCCTTGGGTTTTAAGAAATTCTTTGAATGGATTGGAAATATATTCCCCTCCTTGATTAGCACGAAAAACTTTGATCACTTTACCAAACTGAGTTTTTATCATGGTTGAGAAATCAACATATAACTTAAGAAAATCTGCTCTAGAGATGAATAGATATACCCATGAATAACGCGAATAATCATCAATAAAACTGACATAATACAAAGCACCTCCCTTTGACATAATTGGATATTTACCCCAGACATCAGAATGTATAAGAGAAAAAGGTTCAGTTGAGACAGAAGTGCTAAGATTAAAAGAAAGAGATGGTTGTTTTGCCAGTTTACAAGAGATGCAATTTGGTTCTTTATCTAACCGAGTATCTCCTAGTAAACCCTTATTGATCATATATGAAAGACGAGAAAAGGAATCATGACCTAACCTAGAATTCCAAGACATGAAGGGAGATATTGACCCAGGTGCAGTGGGAGTAGCAGCTACGACATGACTTTTAGATTCCGCTGAGAGAGCAAGAGATTGAAGGAGATACAACCGACCAACTCTACGGTCTATCCCAACTAGCTTCCCGGTTTTGAGATCCTGTACAGCACAACCAAAAGGAAAACAATATGTGTTATAACCTTGATCACACAGTTGACCAACTGAACTAAGATTCATTCTAATATTTGGAACAAGAAGCACATCTGGTACATAGAAGTTAATTGAATTGTTGACCAAGCCTATATGACTTGCAGTTACTGTTGATCCATCAACAGTATGAATCTTAGGGGTGATGACAGGATGAAGACTTTCAAAAAACTTTTAATTAAAAGTCATATGATTTGATGCTCCTGAGTCGAGAAACCATTCTGTAGAATAAATACCTGAGGAGATAGAGAAGGCAGATGCAGTTGTAGGGTTGTTACCAATTGAGACTGCTTGTTTAATTATCTCTTGAATATCAACAAGGTTTGGTGCTGAACCACCACCAGGTACAACTAATGCAGATGAGGTTGTCGATGTTGCATATGGATCTGTTGCAGATGAAACTGGAGCTGCCGTAAATCTGGTAGGTGTATTGAATTTGTTTCCTCCATTAGCATTGATCCTTCTCATGTTTCTTGAGGTTGGTGAGGTGAATAATCTAGATGAGTGACCAAATTCCTTACAATACCCACACTGTGTTGTGGGTGTGTCAGGTATTGTGGCAGCAGGTGATGTATTGGCCGATGAGAGATTGCAGTTCCTTGCCAAGTGTCCAAAGGTCTTGCAGTTATGACACTGTACTTGAGACATATCACGTTGCACTTGAGCATTTGAGTTTCTTGGAAAATTGTTAGGGATGGATCGTGAGAGCACAACAAATACTCCTGATATCTCCGGTGTGATTCTTTTCCTTGTTTCTTCTATAATAAGTTCATAAAAAGCAAATTCCACCGTGGGAAGAGGTGAACGATGGAGGACTGATGCCCTAACAGACTCAAACTCATCACGCAAAGTCATTAGAAACTGAACTAAACGTGTTTCCTCTCTATACTTCTGCCACAATTCCAAATCTACGGTCCATATTGGTTCCATGAGTGCTAATTGATTCCAGATTAAAGAGATCTCAGAATGAAAAACAGAAATAGACTGATCATGCGATTGTTTCATAGATCTAATATCTTGTTCGAGTTTATACCTCTGAGCAAAGTTGATTTGGGTGTACCTTTTCGAAAGAAAATCCCATGCATCTTTGGCTACCTCAAAACTTGTGAGTTGCATGCTTATGGAAGGAATGACTGTGTTTCCAATCCAAGTGAGAATCATGTGATTGTTATCCCATTCTTCTGTTGGATCCTTTTTCTGTGTTTCATTTTCTTTCCCTTTTTCAACAGGACTGCTTGTTGTAGGTTTCTTTTCTATACCATCGACATACTTCCACATACTCTTTCCTTTAAGAAAACTCCTCATGAGGAATGACCAGTGATTGTAATTGGTTCCATCAAAACGTACAGTGATAGGTTGAGAATCTTCTCTTGACATGATTACTATGTTTTCTCTGGGTTGTATTTTCTCTGGATTGTATTGCAGCGGAAACTGGTTCTCAGATCTTTCCTAGCTCTGATGCCATGATGAACATGAGCATAGAGATTCTAATGTAGTTGTGAGAATAATTCTTTGTATCTTCATTGATAGGCCAAAACCTGATTTATACATGTTTACACAACTAGGATATATACAGAAAGAGGGATATATCTAGGATATATACAGAATAATTCTAATGTAGTTGTGAGAATAATTCTTTGTATAGAGATACACTTAACAAAATCTAGGATATATACAGAAAGAATATATATGCAGTTACAACCAAATGACAAACACAATAATGTCAAGATATATCATGTCTTGACCATATCTTAACATGAACAAGGTCGGAATGTGCATCGGGTCTCTGAGGGGTGCACAAATTTGGACTCGTTATTATTGATGGTAGATTTGATAAATAGGTAATCTTTCTTTTTTCCTTAACTTCGTCTAAACCGATTCGAACATAGATGAAGGGAAGGGAGTATGTTTGGTCTCGAGTTACTATAATATATTATCAACTGGTTTGCATAGTTCATAATTAAGAGTTGTTAAACTGTACCACTTGGTAATTAAAAATCTCAAAGACACTTATCGATAACTTTTTTGTTCTTTACGAAGAATACTTATCCGTAACGATATATCTGAACATAAAATGAGTTTTAAGCATGCTTTTTAAATTATTTACCGGAAGCCCTATTTGCTGGAAGTCCCTTCATTATAGCGTGTTGGGTAGTTTGTTCTATACTTCTTTCCATCAATTTTATGTAAATTAATCACAGTGATGTTACTCCTTCCATAAAACCCCTATTATCTATTAGTTGTTTTTGTTAATTTGCATACCAGTATACATGTTAAGGTTTAATAAAAAATTATTTTATTTCTTTGGAAATTGTGTTTTTTTGTCTTATTCTACTAGAAATTGGATTTTTTTGCACTAAAAATAACAAATTTTGTTCCCAATGCAAATAATTATTGTTTTCATTGCAATAAAACAAACAAATTTTATTTCCGATGCAAGAAATTGTTGTTTTAGTGAATCTTAATATGTATACGGGTATATAAATTAACAAGGTTAATGTTAAAGTAAAACAATTTTGGCAGGGGGTAACGTACATAATGAACCAAACTTTTTAAGGTTCATGTTAAAGTAAAGCACTTGTTATCGGCTCTCCAAGGCAACCCTATGATAGAAGCACATATCTCTAGGTCAAATGGTTTCTTGTATCTGATTTGTATCTGATTTTTCTCTGTTTGTATATATGTTTTCATCTTTCTTCTGATTTGACCTTTCATTTTCTATTATTTCGTGTAATTTAACCAAAGATGCTTATTTGATAATTAAGTTTGCACTTATCATTCTAAAGTCTAATCCAAACCAACTTGGAGGAGTGACGTTCAAAATGAACCAAATAACTATTTTAGTTACTCATGACTTTTGAGGTTTTAATTATCTATATTATAAAAAGAAGTGGTGTGTAGTCTTATAAATTCGACCATCGATTTCGTAATTCCACGGCGCGGATCGGATCGTTATATGTTCTATATAGACGTCCGTCGGATTGTTGGGTTTACTGATTTGACTATGCTTCCATAATAAGATGTCTTGACCATTATATATCGGGAAAAAATACCACGTTAACTACGTTTCCTAATAAAAATATGGGAGAGGGATATATTCAAATTTCCTTATCTGACTACGTTTTGAGAGATACTTACGTTTTATCTACAAAGAAAAACAAAAAACAAAAAAGGAAACCAATGCAAAAAATTTCGCAAATTTTTTTTTCAAAAAATATGTAGACAGCCGTAGGACATTAGCACAATATCACAGTATTTATATATGTACTAGGTATCAAGTTAAACTAACTAAGTTATGGTAAGGTAAAGTAAGGAATTGGAGAAAGTTGTTGGGCAGGAAGCTTCACCCGGGTGCAACCTGGTGCTTCATTCTCTTCCTTTCGCAGCAAATTAAGATAAAGCAAAAAGAAAATGTTACCAAATAGAAACGAACTCAAAAACACGAATACCACCCCATGAAATCATCTCTTGCAAATTAAATACCCAATGACATAATTTAATTTGCAATTTAAAGTAAGCACGAGGAGCAAGCATAAAACCTTGCCCAAAAACATAAAAAAATGAACAACCTAAAAGTTTGACTCGGTCAATCAGACCTTTGAGGATGCAAATGTACAAATTGCTGAATGGAGACAAAGTTGTACAACAAAATGGACAAACAAACTCGGTGTAGTTTACTAATATTCTATGTACAATTTTAGAACCATGTATAGAGATATTAGATTCACGCATATTACAAATTAGCCTTGGGACAGATCCAAACATTGACTTTGGCCATTCTGCCGCTTGGACAGTTAGTTCGCGAAATGTACATCCGTCCGTTGTATATATGACGGGGATTTTATTATTTTGGACGTTCGGGATTGGTGTCACGATATAAGAATATATGACTTTGAAGTAATAATAAGGTTGTTATAAAAAGAAGTGATGTCTGTCTTGGGTAATAAACGGTCCTGATTTCGGCAATCCGACGACTGGGAAAGATAGTTGACGAGATTTCTATCCATCCGTCCGTTTTAGACATATAATTTTGAGAAATATTTACGTCCATCGGTTCGTGAGATGATCTTCTTTTAATATTTTGTTTTATACGGCAGGGATTATGCCCCGACCCGGTGCAAAACGAGACTCAACATTTCCTTATGTGACTCGAATCAACATTTCCTAATGCGTGTCGGTTTCCATAAAAGTTTTCATGCACTAACTATAAATATCCTTTCTGATTTTACCAAAAAAAAAACAAATATTAATTTGAAGACTCTATAGATTTTACCTAATCGCGGCTAATTTTAATGTGGATATCATATTTGCATTTAAATTTTCTAATCCACAACCGGGGTCGTAGGCCCCGACCCCATCCGGCTACTATGACCCGCCTAATTGAACACACTATTGTGACCGACTAACTAACACGGTATAATATGACACGACCAACTAAATATCAGTACCATTGTGGTATTGACCGGACTAACTAAATATACTCCCGACTATTATAGATGGATTAAAATATGGGAAGACACTGGCGGACCACCAAACAATAAACAAAACTCTAAAAGGTTGATATATATATATATATATATATGTTACCTCCCGGTTAATAGATTAACTTCTCCGATCCATCTGCATGTTTTAGCACTTCTCCGATCCATCTGCATATTTTAGCAACAGAAATCACAATGAACATTAGTAGAGCGACTGGGTTAGTTCGTTTGTCTTTCAAGATGCACAATCAAACCATACCTTGATATTTCAAAACAACCACAACTAACACATCAGCAAGAAAGAAAACGGCAAAATCTGCAGCAGTTCATACAAAAACCACAAGCATATAATTTAACTCCATGGGACCTTTCCTTAATCTCTGCACATTATAATCAAGTTGGTCTTCTCTTTGCTAAGCCCCCATCCTCATTGTCAATATCATCAGTCGATAATGCTGGTGATCAGCATCGTTATTCACCGGGTACCTTGGTTGATCAACTGAAGCACTCCCTATCTCTAACCCTTGCCCACTTCCTACCTCTTTCAGGCCGCTATGTGACAAGCAAAAACGACGACCAAACTTCAATCTCTATTTCAATAAAATGCAGTGAAGACTCGTCTCAAGGAGTTGATTTCATACATGCTGCTGCACCTGTTACTTTATACGATATACTCTCTCCACGCTATATACCCCGAATCGTTAGATCCTTTTTCGCCTCATACGATGATGGAACCATGCTGATGGTTAACCACGATGGTCACAGAATTCCTCTACTCTCCGTACAGGTAACAGAGCTTGTGGATGGCTATTTCATTGGTTGCTCTATAAATCATGCTGTTGTAGATGGAATGTCTTTTTGGCATTTTTATAATGGTGGGCAGAAATTTGTAGAGCGAAAGAAAATTCTGACGAGTTCATATACCGACCGGCTATCCTTGAGCGGTGGTTTTTGAAGGACCAACAAAAGGAGGTGGATAATGATGATCTACATCATGATACTAATTCAATCATCAGCCTCCCTTTCTCTCATCCTCATGAGTTTTATCCATAGATATCCACCGCCGCCTCTTGTAGAGAAAATCTTTCACTTCTCAGCCCAATCTATGTCACAACTGAAAGAGCAAGCAAACAGCGAGTGTCAAACAAATAAGATATCCACATTCCAAGCTTTGAGTGCCCTAGTTTGGAGATCGTTGGCACGAGCTCGAGGTTTTCATGCAGAACAAGTAACAAACTGCGAGATATGCATCAATGATCGAAAGAGGTTGAATCCTCCATTATCCGACGATTATTTTGGTTGTTACATCAACATAGTGACGGGTAAAACCAAGACATGGGATCTACTTAGTCAAAACCTTGGATCGGCCGCGTTAACTCTGCATGAAGCTATAGCTGATCACACGGATGAAACTATCCGGAGTTGGCTACACGATTGGAAAAAGGAACCCAAGATTTTTCAACTTGGATCGCACTACAATGAGTGCAGTTTGATCATAGGAGGTTCCCCGAAATTTAACCCTTATGGGTGTGATTTTGGTTGGGGTAAGCCCTTGGAAGTTCGTAGTGGATGGACTTCTAAATTTAGCGGGACTGTGTGGATGAATCCAGGTCAAGTGGGTGGAGGGAGTGTGGATCTCGAGATTTGTCTTTCACCAGAAGCCATGTCTGCACTCGAATCTGACGAAGAATTCATGGATGCACATCATGATAAGATCATGTGATCATGATCTAGATTATAGCATGAAAATTAAAGACATAACAAGGTAATTCGTCACCATAATTAGAATAAAACATATAAAGACATTCTATGTGATATTTAGAATAAAACATATAAGCTGGTTTTCTGACTTACGGCATGCTTTTGATGCAATAGCTACCAACCAATGTAGTTAATATCGGATATCGGTTCATCTCGGCCGGGACCGATACACTGGTACGATTTTATATCGGGGATATTATCGTTGAAATATCGGTTCTAGATTTAGAGACTATAATTTTATATTAAACATTTCTCCACACATTTTCGGATAAGATATAATAGATAACATCAATTTTATCAAAAAAACAAAAGAGTAACTTTAGTAGACTTGCTTCGAGAGCTACATGCACCTCTACTACCACCCGGAAGACTTTCTTCGCCAAAATTACCCTTAAACTTTATAGAAAACGAACAATACCGTCTCATATCAGGAAATGTAGGAAAATTTCGTATCGACCGATATGGCCGATATTTGACCGAAACGGCCGATATTCGACCGATACGGCCGATATTATCGGACAAATATCGTATCCCCGATATCCTTCTTATCGTATCGTTTTGGGCCGATATCCGAAATATCCCCGATATATCGGCCGATACGGCCGATATTGACTACATTGCTACCAACAATAACTTTACACTAAAATATGCGGTATCTATGCATGGTAAATTTAAGAGGCGCTGGGTAACAATTCGTCACCATAATTCATTTGGTCTCTGTACTATTTGTTCTTTTTATTATCGATCAAAAAAAAAAAGTAAGAAAAAAATCATCGCCATAATTCATTTGTTCTCTGTACTATTTTTTTTCGTTTGACAGTTTTGTTGCTAGTGCTGAAATCACATTTTAATAATGACTGAAAACTCCAGTACCGTGGCCACGCCGGAGACATTGATTGGTGATGAAGAAGAAGGCGTTGTCAGTTGGCGGTTTAATAATTTCCTAAATAAAACTCCATGTATGTTTGTATTTTTAATGTTTGATTTTTCTAATAATGAACTCCCATCAAACTGTACTATACTACTGCTAAGCTATTTGATATTTGGTTTGTAATAATAATTATCATCCAACAGTACTAGATGGATGGATTCGATGCATTCATCTGTTTCTTTCTACTGTTAAGCTCTGAAATGTACTTGTGTCGATCAGTTGCAATCAGAATAGAGATCATACACTACTGTTAGCTATTTTGATATTTTTCCTTCTTGAAGCAGCAATTTTGATATTTGGTTTTTAATAATAAGTCATCTCATCTACTAGGTCATCACTAATTGTACAATTGGTGTTAAATAACTCATTGTCAACGTACTATACTCCTGCACTAGCTCACTGTCAACGTACTTTACTGCTCTCAGGGGAAATATTTTTTGATGCGAAAATATTATGCCATCGATCATTGAAAGAGAAGACCGTAGTTCCTCCAATGCCCGGCCTAGTAATTTAAACGAGATTAAACCAAATAAACTCAAAAGACAACTTTTCTTTGATTAGAAAGAAAAATAAAGAAAGCCATTAGTGAATAATCAAGTTCCCAACATCATTATTCCAAACGAAGCTAAATTATAGAGTAGTAGTACTAGAGTTCTACATATTCCCACATTATCTTCTTAAACTCATGAAGGACAACTAAATCTTAGATACGTAGCAATCGACTAATGAAACCAACTGCAACCGTTTTCTAGGATGTTATCATAAATCAACAAATAAAAATCAAAAGATTAAATCGGCAGTTTTTTTCGCATGATATTATGTAACAAAAACAAAAGGATTGTAGGTACACGAAATAGGTTCGTCACGTATCGGACATAAAGAGGTAGAAAATCTCACTCTAAGATCCCAGTCAGAGACTTGTCAAATCAGATGTCATAGTTATCTCGCCGAGGTTCAATCACACGAAAAAAAGAGAAGATATGAGCAAAGGCAGGAATACTCACACGAAAATACGAAAGACCAGATTGGAGTGCCCAGAAAGGCACCAAGGACGAAGTCAAGAAAAGCGAAGTAGGATTACTTGGTTGAAAAGACAGGTCACGAAGTAGATAAATTATGGAGCAAGAAAAGAGACACGTGTCCCGACAAGTCCATTTGAGGATAGCGAAAGAAAGGGAAAAACTTTATAGAAAATGATACGTGCGAAGTAAAGGGCATCTCCGCGAGAATGCAGCGAAGTAAAATGAGCTGTACTCCATTAGGGTTAGTTGGCCTATAAGTAGAGGTCCTTGGGAAATATGTAAGGGGCAGATTTTAGTTGAGTGGGAGAGCTTTGCTTAGAGGAGATTAGGGTTTCCTTGTGTTTAAGAACTTGTACTTTGATTTCTTTGTATGATCCATCTATAAAGATTTTGGGGTTCATATTATTCAACATGTCTTAGATCTTGATTACTTTCCTTTTGGGTGTACTACTGGATTTCCAGTAGTTACATTTTGGCGTCCAGAAACAAGGAACTTAGATTGGGGATTTATCCTCATCTAAGGATTGGGGAGAAGCTAAAGTTGTAGGGGTGAGAGATCTTAGCGAGACACCCCTCAAGAGATTAGGGTTTAGAGGAAGATATATATCAAAACTAGGATAAGTTGATGACTAGAACACCAGATCGAGCGGCACACAACATAACAACGAGGAGAAGCAAATGATTGGAGGCTAAAAGAGGAGGAAGAATGGAAAGAGGAGGAACATCGGCTGAAGGAGAAAGACAAGGCATGAACCAGCGACAAATTGAGGAGGCCAACAGAGGTAACTTCAGAGAGGGCACAATACACACTTCCGACACGGACACCATAGTAGGAGAAGAGATGACTCGTAAGAAAATGGAGGAGAATATCGGTGAAGAGAACATGACGTTGGATCAGCTGAGGGAAACGCTCCGCCTTGAAAGAGAACGAGACAGGGATCTAGCGGAACAACACGCCCGATTGACGAGGCAGAATGCTAGATTGGTGTTGCAGAATTGCCAACTGAATGAGGAAGTGGAAGTTGATACCACAGATTCAGAAGTGAACTTGATATCATCAGGAGAAGAAGAGTTACGACGAGGGAGACATACCTGCGAGGACGACAGAGGAGAGCGAAGGATGCGACGAAGAGAAAGCAGTGAAGAAATAGAACTAAGAAGGGCATTGGAAGTGTCGAGCTGGGAAGATCAAAGGAGAAGATATGCGGAAGAAAGAAGGCATGAGGAAGATGAGAGGATAAGAGAAGATGAAAGACAACGCAAATTCAATCAGAGGAGGAGGAAGCAAGGAGACATGGTGAAGGAAGGCTCAATGTGATTAGGGGAGGTCATCAGGGAGAAAGTGAAGGGAAACTGAACCAGGAAGTTTTGGACGAGATGAGAGATATGAGGGCACTGATCAATAATTCGCGAAGAGGCGGCATAGTGCAGTTGGCGGAAGCAATAGAATAGGCCGATAAATCTCCGTTTACCTATGTGATCATGTATGTTCATATCTTAGAGAAATGTGTGCTGCCAACGCTCCCGAGCATATTAAGCGGATCTGAAAGTGTTGTGCAGCACTTGAAGCAATACACCCTTTCGTTGATGCAATAGGGGCGAAATGATGCGGTACTTTGTCGATACTTCCCCGCGAGCTTGGTCGGGGAAACATTGGCTTGGTTTGACGGGCTACCAGGGACATCGATTTCGTCCTTCAAAGACTTACAGAGGATATTTCTGACCACTTATATAACCAACAACATGTTAAGACCGGGGATTGAGACTTTATTTAACCTGCGAAGGAGACCTTCGGAAAGCCTGCGAGGATTAATAACGAGATGGAGAACGGTATGCAGCGATCTTGCAGGGAGAGTTGACGAGAAGAATTTCATCTTAGCTTTTGTGAACGCGTTGATCCCAACAGACTTGTTGTACACCCAAATATTCATCATCCGAAATTCTTTGACGATGAATGAATTAAGAGAGTACCAAGAGGAGTACATAGTGTTGGAAGAAAACAAATGCAAGTCAGCGAAGTAGCACCAATTCCAGCAAAGGAAGGGAATTCAAGACTACTATCAAGGGCAGTGCATGCCGTGGAAAATGAACCTAAATGTGAAAAAGGAGAGCCTTGGATCCCGGTGCCGGCAAAGCTCGTAGATGTGTCAAGTGGAGATCAAGAGTGGATTGATCAACAAAGGTATGAACAATCAAGACAAAGGAATTATGATCCACGAAATTACAACTTCGGGTATCAACAAAGAAATAACCAAGGGTCCAGATTTGGTGAGCGGCGACAGAATGCATCATTGTTGGAAGATTTAAAGTTCCCTAGACTTAACACAACAGTGGAAAAGGTATGGGAGACAATCGTATTAACAGAAGAGATCCCGCCACCCTCCAATTTGGGAAGGAAGCCACCTCCGGGTACTAGGAGTCATGAGTTGTGCCACAACATCACAAAATATGTGACGTCATCATGCCACGTCATCAACACGGACAAACAAAGAGTGCCACGTCAGAAGATATGATGACGTATCAAACACAACGTCATCAAATGATGTCACGTCAGCATCGTAAATCCTGTCAGCAGGTACAATCAGCAATTAACGGCGTTGGCATATTCCTAACTGGGTCAGCATATTCCTAACGGTGTCAGCATATAATTAACGGCGTCAGTATATTCCTTTCGTGACGTCAACATGACGTCATTGTCACCGGCTCTGTCATCTTCTCCGGCATCGGTAATCCGGCGGCGGTGGACGGTGGTGGTCGGTGGCGGATGACAGCGGTGGATGGCGACGACCATGCCCGGCCGGCCAGTGATCCAGTGTGGCGTGATGCAACTTATTTTCGTAGTTCCGATTCTGTGTAGCACGATTCAACTTAATCCTATAGTTCCGTTTCAGTGCATCGCGGTGCAATTTCATTCCGTAGCCCTCGGATATTTCCGCCCCATTCTGTTTTCCTAACGGATTTCTACACCCCACTGTGGGTTTAGGTGAATCATTCCTCTTGGGATTGGCATGTAAACTTATTTGTTGGGCCAACCCTTTGCACCATTTTGGCTTGGCTAGTTTCATAACGCTAGATGAGGTTTTTGGAACATTCCAGGAGGCATGCAAGGGTCAGTTATTCCAGAGCCATCTAGTCATCAATGCAGGCCAGTTATTACATGAGGCATGGAGGCTCCAGTCAATGCAATTCATGACTGGAGGTATGCAAGGGCCAGTCATTCCAGTTCCATGCAAGGAGGCATGCAAGGGAATTAAGACAAATTATATTCATTTCGAAATTGGATTGAGGGCCTAATTCGGACCATATAAATACAGGGCTCCAGAACCCAAAAAGGTATGCAATCTTCCCCACTAAAACTCCTGTGAAAAATCTCGTGCTAACTTAAGCATCAGAGTGTTTTTTGCAGGTAACACCCCCCCTCCCCACACCCCCCAAATTGCTCAATTCAATTGGAGAATAAACAACGGATCGATCTTCATCAAAATCAGTATTAAATTCGTGTTTAGGGTAGGAGTAATTTTACCGTACAAAGAGTCGTCAATATTAGTGAATCAATAATACTGACTGAAACTGATGGATATTGACAGAAACTGTCTGATTAAATAACGTTGTCATTCTTTGTCATCTATAAGGATATATCTCTGAGCACCTTAATTTCAAATTGGGAGGCAGTTGTTCGTAACAATTAGCTAACCCCCAAGCTTTTGTAATCTTAGCTTCATTTATTTGATGAAGCTCTGTTTTTAACGCAATTTGGGAGTCCCTTGATTATAGTGGCAGTCAGTTCGTCGTTTCCCTCCATCAATTTTTATTTTGAAAGTTACTCCCACCGTGACATTACAGATTCAAATTTTCAGAACTCAACAATTAGTTATTGTAGGGGAAAAATATCGCACAATAGGTTTTGAGAGCGCATCATTCGTACATTTCCTTAGCGCGTGTCGTTTATGCACATAAAAGGAGCACAACAACATAAAAGGAGCACAACAACATTAAAGGAGCGCAACAACATTAAGAGAGCGTGAGGCAATATTAGCTGTACTCCATTATCTATTAGCTATCATCCACTATGTAAAACATACTCCCTCCGTTCCATTTTATATGATGTTTTAGGGTTTTTTGTATGTTCCAAAATAGATGAGAGTTTAGCTATTTTCTCTAAATTCTCACTGATTTACCCCTGCTTTGGGATCACAACATAACATTCATTGTCCTTGTTATCAGTGAGAGATAATTAATTTAATTTAAGATTTTAAATCTATTCTCTATAATCTTAGGATATTTGGTCATCCCAAGTGAAATTACATGGGGATTCATAATTTATACTAGAATCCAAAAACAAAAAATTAGGAGGTTTAAAATTTTAGGATGGTATTAATATGGGCAGATTTGGAAAAACATTACTCTTTTTGATGTTTCTTAATCTGCGTGAAAAACTCTACAACGTCATCTAAATTGGAACGGAGGGAGTATATAAATAGAAAGGCAGGAGAGAGAAAGAGAGGTCAATCTTATCTTTGTATTCTCATCTTCTTCCTCCATCACCAAAACTAGACCTAGAGCTCTAACAAAAAATCATTAATGGAGATTCTAAATATAATATTCATGTAATTACAACAATCATAGTGGAGAACCATGGATGTAGATCACATTGATCGATCCATGTAAAAAATCCTTGCGTCTATTTATAATTTTAACACTCTTATCATCATTTTCATATTCGGTATGTGGGATTTCCTGCCACTACAGTTACCTTATCCTCAGATGTAACACCTCTAAACAAACTCGTACAACAATTTTCACTGCAATACTAATCAATTGATCAATGATTAATAATTAAGAATTTTACTATGCCTCTCAAGCCACAGGGTCCAACATATTGCAAAAGTTAAACACCCATATTTGATTATCTTTTGTTGTTTGTTGGGATTTGACTCAGGTAACGGTCCGACAAATTTACTAGATGATCAACCGGTCGCAAACATACACAGACCATAAGGAAAATATATGTCAAAGTAAATTAAGAAAGATAAAAGATAAACACAGCATAACACGAGATCTATAGTTGTTCAACATTATGCATAACCACTATTATATAGGTCCACTTGTATGAAACTGTGATTTAATCAGGTCGTATTTTTTAGGGTGTTATATATTTTCGTTCATGATAAGTCTTCATTTTGGATAATTTTTTCTTTCTTTTTGGGTTATCGAACCTGTATGTTTATCTTCGTAAAAATATGTACGTATAAGTTAACCATAAATATAAGTAAAAACAATGCCTATCTTCACATTTGTACTATTAGTTTATATCATTTTAAAAAATCTTTAATGTATAGCATACACCACGCTCAAGGAAATCCTCATCTATACTAAATTTGGGGAAGTGACGTACAAAACTAGCCAAACATTTTAAGGTTTGTTTACTTTCGAAATTTAAGTATATAACCCTCTGGCTTTTGATTAATAGATTAACTTCTCCATCTGTACATTTTAGCGACAAAGATCATAATGAACATGAGTAACGAACCAGGATTAGTTCGTTGTCTTACAAGATGCACAATCAAACCATACCCTAATATTTCAAAACAAACACAACCAGCGCATCAGCAAGAAAGGAAACAACAAAAACCGCATCACATACAGAAGCAGCAATCGTATCACTTAACTCCATGGGATCTTTCCTTAATCTCTGCACATTCTATTCAATTTGGTCTTCTCTATGCTAAGCTCCCATCATCATTGTCAGTATCATCAGTTGATAATGTTGGTGATCAGTATCACTCTTCGCCGGGGGCCTTTGTTGATCAACTGAAGCACTCCCTTTCTCAAACACTTCCCCATTTCCTACCTCTTTCAGGCCGCTTTGTGACAAATAAACACGACGACCCACCTTCATCTTCAATTTCAATAGAATGCAGTGATGAGAATAACTCGTTTCAAGGAGTCGAATTCATAGTCGCTGCTGCACCTATTACGTTAAACGATATTCTCTCTCCGCGCTTGATACCACCAACGGTTAGATCGTTCCTTACCCTGCACGGTGATGGAGCCATGCTGATGGTTAACCACGACGGTCACACCACTCCACTGCTCTCCGTACAAGTAACAGAGCTTGTAGATGGTTATTTCATTGGTTGTTCTATAAATCATGCTGTTGTGGATGGAACTTCTTTTTGGCATTTTTTTAATGCGTGGGCGGAAATTTGTAGAGAGAAAAAAAATGCGGACGAGTTCATATCCCGGCCGCCTATTCTTGACCGCTGGTTTTTGAACGACTACCAAAAGCAGGTGGATAACGTAGAACAAGATAATCATGCTATCATCAACCTCCCTTTCTCTCACTCTGACGAGTTTATCAGCAGATATCCACCACCTCCTCTTGTGGAGAAAATCTTTCACATCTCAGCCCAATCTATGTCACAGCTGCAAGAGCAGGCAAACAACGAGTGTGGAACAGTTAAGATATCCAAGTTCCAAGCCTTGACAGCCCTGATTTGGAGATCGCTAACACGAGCACGTGGTTTACATCCTGAACAAGAAACATCCTGCGGGATATGCATCAATGATCGAGACAGATTGCATCCTCCGCTATCCGAGAATTATTTTGGCTGTTACATCACCGTAGAGATGGTTAAAACCAAGGCAGGGGAACTACTTCGTCAAAACCTTGGATCGACCGCGTTGGGTCTGCATGAAGTTATAGCTGATCACACAGATGAAAATATTAGGAGCTGGCTAAATGATTGGAAAAAGGAACCAAAGATAATTAACCTTGGATCCAATTATGATAATAGCAGTATGCTCGTAGGAGGATCCCCAAGATTCAACCCTTATGGATGTGATTTTGGTTGGGGTAAGCCCTTGGCAGTTCTTAGTGGCTGGCCTTATAAATTCAGTGGGAATGTTTGGACGAATCCAGGTAAGGCTGGTGGAGGGAGCGTGGATCTCGAGATTTGTCTTTCACCAGAAGCCATGTCTGCACTTGAATCTGACGACGAATTCATGGGTGCAACCTCAACACATCATGAGAAGATCTTGTGATCATGACCAACACTACGGCCAAAAATAAAATAAAGACATAGCAACGTAATTTCATTTTCTTTTTTTTTTTCTAGTTTATTATCAAAAACTAGTTATGCTTAAGAATTTAAATCAAAAAATATTAAACTTTGATCAATGTATCCACGTCCTAGCTTTTCCAAAAATTGTTGCATCTCCTTATCCGTGTTGCATCGGGTCGTTCTTCTCATTGATACCCAGGTTATATTTGTGGTATTTAGAAGAAAACGTGCCATCAGGTGGTATAAGTTGATTTTTCTGACTCACCCCGTCCTATTGACTCAATAACTAGCAACACCAAATTTACACTATGGCAAAGAAGTTTATTATTGGGACGTCACATTCCAGTAGAGGGCTTTACTTAGATTCCAAAGTGATCAAAATATTGATTATGGGGCAATCTTGATTTAATACCATATGTCTAAATACCCTTCCACTAAAATAAAAATTTAAAAACTAAAATCAAAACCTAATTCTAATTGAAAAATCTCTTCTTCTTAATTTCCTCTCCTTCATCAACAGTAAATTTTTCCTCTTTTTTTAATCAAAATCTTTTCACCGCCTTCGATCAATCGACGATTCGAAAAAATTATAATCGTCGATTGAATTTTCTATTAAACATGAAAGAAGCATATTAATAGAAGTAATCGTAATCAACAAACAAATTATGTTTGAAATGGCTAGATTCATTGAAAAATAGAAAAAAACTAGGTTTCAGAACTGGTTACGGTTGAATTTTTCTCTAAAAAAACTTAGCCGTAACGGTTGAGTTTTTCTCTAAAAAAAACTTAGCCGTAACTGTTTTACTGTTGGGTTCCACTCTTATAAAACCTAATCGTCAAAATCATAAGTTAGAATTTTTTTTTCTTACGGTTGGATTTTCTTTATTTTTAACTAATTAAACCAAACGTAAAAAAAAAATCATATGCATTTGTGTTTTCAGATTCTTTAACATTTCTTAAAGGAATGAATCAAGATTTTATTGGTATTGTTTAGGAAAACAGGAAAGTAATTAATGCCATCAAATAATCATTAACAAAAAGATTTGTTTGAGATATTTAACGAAGATTCGCGGGATCAAAAAAGTTGCTCAACCATATCAACTGCTAAACACATTTATCCTAAATTAAGAACATATTATTTTGTCTTAATTTTAGAAACCGGTATAACTATACTCCCGGATATATTGACGCTGGATTTGGGGGAAAGAAAAATTATCAACTACATAGATAAATTTTTACAATTGGTAAATATAACAACCGAATCTGGACGTAAGCAAATTTACGGTTGGTTTTTTCTATTTCCAACCGTAACTGTTTTTTTTTTAATTTAGGTTTCCTTACAGTTAGGAATTCATCCTCATTTAACTGTAAGTTTGTCCGAATAGCTAAAATATCCAACCTTTTTAACGTATTAACGAACTTGATTTCTTCTTATAAGATTCACCTAAAAGTGAATCAAAATTTAAGGTTTATCAAAAAAAGAAAATAAAACTATTTTTTCTTCTATTTGTCTTCTTTCAGATAATCAAAAACACTAAAACTAATTTTCTATCTCTAACTATAAATGAAAATCGCTAATCTAATCTAATAAAATTAGCTAATTTAATTAAATGTTTCAAACTATTAAGTGAGTGTTGTTTAATCATTACAAAATTATTTTAGATAATGGGTTTTTAAAATTACTTATAGATGATATTTGTCCTATTAGGCGAATGTGACGCCCCAATAATAGGCTTCTTAGAGCAACTGCAATGGACGAGTAAACCTATAATTATGATCCAGGGAGGAGACGCAACGGGACGGAGTAAAGACTAAAATCTGGACCAAAACCAAATTCCAGACCATATTTGGTCTGGGACCAAGACCAAAACTATATATAGTGGAGCGGAGGTATAATCAACGTTTGGCATCGGGCGTATATATAATCTACGCCTGTTGTGAAACGTACGTAAAGTCACCGCCCCATAAAGAGGCGTTTATATAAGTTACGCCCGTTTCAGGCGTTGATAAAATGTTCGCCCGTTGAGACGTTGATAAAGTTTACGCCCCACGTCAGGCGTTAATAAAATGAACGCCCCATTCAGACGAAGATTATACAAACGCCCCACCTCGGCGTTGATATTCTTAACGCCCCACGCCAGGCGTTGATATTCTTAACGCCCCACGCCAGGCGTTGATTATATGTTCGTCCCAACCAGGCGTTGATAAAGTGTACGTCCCACGCCAGGCGTTGATAAAGTGTACGTCCCACGCCAGGCGTTGATAAAGTGTACGTCCCAACCAGGCGTTGATATAGTTAACGCCTCACTCCAGGCGTTGATATAATGTACGTCCCACAACGAGCGGTGATATAATTAACGCCCCATCCCGGCGTTGATATAGTTAACGCCCAACGGCAGGCGTTTATATAGTTAACGCCCCAAGCTTGAGTTTAAAAAAAAAAAAATACTTAGACAAAATTGATTTTGAAATTTTTTTATACCGTTGGTAATTCGACCGTTGAAGAAAATGGAACGTTGAAGAAAATGGAACGTTGGATAATTTGGAACGTTGGAAAGTTAGGAAGACGGTTTTTTCCCATATATACACCTATATATACACATGAGATGCTGTGACATTTTCAGGGTTCAATACTTCAAACTATCCAAACCAATAAGAAGAAATATTGTTTCTGCTTTCAAATCAGTTCGAAAATTTTCACGGATTCGCTTACAATGGCACCAAGAGTAGCACGAGGTCCAAATTTTACGACAAGATGTAACAATGTGTAAAATTCATTTATCTATATCTCAAGATTCTAGTGTTGGAGCTGATCAATCAGAGGCGACGTTGTGGACTCGTATCAAGGATGATATTGAACTTCATTTACCTAATAATCCAGAGCGGTCTTGGAGTTCTTGGCAAAAACGATATCAGGGAATAAGTAAAGATGTGGCGTTATTTTCGGCAAAAGAGGCAGAAGTTGAAGGTGAATATCATACTGGATGGGGTCCTGAAAAGAAGGTAAGCATTCTTGATTTTTCCAACCATTGTTTTCTAATATTTAATAAGCGCCCATGTACTTAAGTGTTTTTAAAAACATTAACAGCTTGAAGAAGTTAACAAGAGGTTCAAGGAATGCAACGATGGGAAAAAATTTAAGCACGAAGAGTGCTACCAAGTTGTGTTAGAAAATATAAAATATAATCGACGATCGACTTTTGTATTCGATACAACGCATGATTTGGACACTTATGAGAATAACGAGGAAGATGATGAAGGACCGCAAACAACAACTCAAGGAGAGACCGGTAACGACACAGATGGGGGAGACATAGAGAACACATATCTTCGTAAGATGGGGAAAAAAGCAGCAAAAAGATTGAAGAAAACAGGGAGAGAGAAATCCAGTCACCAAGAGGAATTGATGGGAATAATTATTAAAGAACAACAAAATTTCAATACTCATTACCAAGCACAATCAAGATTCAAGATGGAACAAAGAGCAGCAGAGTATGCAGCAAAACAAGCTGAACATGCTGCAAAAATAGCCAAGCAAGCTGAAGACGAAGAATTTCGCATCATTATGATGGATCTTGAAAAAATGGAACCTGTACAACAAGAGTACTTCCGACTTCGCAGGGCGGACATAGTTCGGAATAAAAGAAACCAATCTTAACACAAAGGCGGAATAGTTCAAACCTTAATTATTTCTCCTATTTAGTGATTAGTAGTATTATTAGTATTATTATATTTAAATTTCTTAGTATCTGAACAATTAGCATTATTATTATGTAATTTTTGGATTTTAAATTTACTTCCGTTGATTTGAATTAAATTTCTACTTTTTTCATGAAACATACGACCTTAATTAAAACTTGAGGATGTTTACATACAAAGAGATAATAGAAAGGAAATGACAAACGACAACTTTTAATTCCCATATTCTGCCCATATATATTCGATCAAGTCATCACGCAAGCGAATATGTGCATCTTTGTTACGCATTGCACATCGGCGTTGCTGAGCTCTAATTTGGGAAAACTCGTCACTGTTGCCTCTTAATATATTAACCGGTGCTGCGTTGCTACGTTGTTCATAAGAATGTGGCCAGTCACCGGGTAGACGCTCATCCTCGACTATCATATTATGTAAGATAATACAAGTTTTCATGATATAGGCAAGCACATCTGGATTCCACATTCTTGCAGGTTGTTTGATGATTCCAAATTGTTGTTGAAGTACACCAAATCCCCGTTCAACATCTTTTCTTGCACCCTCTTGCATCGATGAAAATATTTCCTTTTTCCTACCCACCGGATGTTTAATGGCTGTAATAATAGTAGGAATCTCTGGGTATATTCCATCACCTAGATAATACGGCATATCATATGAATGTCCGTTCACCTCATAGCTCACGTGCGGTGCTTTTCCTGTTACAAGACTTCGAAAAACATATGAACGGTTCATAACATTAATATCGTTGTTAGAACCGGGCATACCAAAAAAAGCATGCCAAAACCATAGGTCATACGACACCACTGCCTCCAACACGATACTTTCGCTCCCTTTATACGCGGTGTAAGCCCCAGATTCTGCCGACGGACATTTATCCCATTTCCAATGCATGCAATCTAGACTACCCAGCATCCCAGGAAATCCCCGGTCTTTGTTTTGCTGGAGCAACAGTTCAATATCACCAGCCGTTGGTTCACGCAAATATTCTTTCCCATACAAATTCACAATCGTCTTACAGAACCTACGAGTAGCTTCCAACACAGTTGTTTCTCCTATGCGTAAGTACTCGTCTATTGCATCTGCCGCACATCCGTAAGCTAACATTCGTACTGCTGCTGTTACTTTTTGATGAGGGTTTAATCCTAAAACTCCACAAGCATCGGGCTTTTGAACAAAATATCTGTTTGCATTGGTAACACCTTCCACTATCCGGTTAAACAATTGTCGACGCATTCTAAATCTTCTGCGAAAAACATTGGGTGGTTGGTTTGGGTACGGAGAGAAATAGTCGTTCCATAGAAGTTCAGCCCCTGACTCACGATCTCTTGGTATTCTGATACGAGTTTGAGGCCATTTTGAATTTGTAACAAGGACTCCCAAACTAACGGCCATGTTATTTTGCATAATTGCTATTGCATCATCATCAGAGGAATAAAAACTACTATTAGAAGAAGAAGATGAAGAAGAAACAGAACAATAATGAGCGGTTTTCTCATATTGTTCCATTGCTATATGAAGCAGAAGAGATGTATTGTTATTCATATATTGAGTGAAACCAGTCTTTAATTTATAACCCATTTTCAAGAGCATTAAAAAAACCAACAAAATAGATATTTTTTTGGGTTCACGCAAATGTGTTTTTCAAAAAAAACAAAATATCTGTTTGTCAGTGACCTGATATGACAATACTATATACGATTAGACTATACTATATATGATGACTATACTATATAAGATAAGAAAAGATAACTCCAAAGACAGTTCATCTAAATAGTCATAACAAATTAACCCTTCATATTATCATTATCCGAAGTGGACGATCTTGGTGCCAGAAAAGGCATGTGCGTTCTCGGATTGGTATTGACTGATGACATTGTTGAAGCTGATCCCTGATTCATACCACTCCAAACTTGTGATGGCAGGGTTTGGGAAAATGAACCGTATCCAAGCTGAGGTTGGACAGTGTGCGGCATACGGAAAAGAGATAGTTGTTGCTGCAAATCAACGTTCGCATTATTTAGCCTTTGTATTTCTGCTTCTTTCGACATGATAACGTCCATCCTCTCCTTCGTTTGTTTTAATGTAAATTCGCGAAATTGTTGATTAAAATCAGCATTTTCTTGAAATAATGTGTAAGCTTCATGCTGTGAAGAAAAAATAAAATATATAAGTACAAATATACCAACAAAAATCGAACGTACAATAAAAAGTCGAAAGTACACTTACGTGGGATAATAGATGTGGAGGAGGGATATGTACATGTTCAACAGGTTGTTCAATTGGGACCGTATACAAGTCACCGACATACCCATATGTTTGGGCTTCCCAAATAGGATGAGTCACGTAATCTTTGGAGTTGGTTACCATTGTCCAGTATTGTAAATATATATCATAATCTTTAACAACTTGCACTATCTCTGTTGCATCGACCAAACCTTCTTTTTTTAGGCGTTCGGCTTGAATATTGCCAATATCCCCTATAACTGTGTGTAGTCTTATAGGAACAGCGAAACTACAATGGTTTTGACGCCAACACCTTTCACCAAGATACATGTTGTGCTGTACAGTTAGAAAGGGAATAAGAATTTAGTAGGTATGTTATATAGAAAAAAAGTATGTTATATAATAAAATTTAAAATTAACTCACAATGCCCATGTAAGAAAATATATATCTCGAGTCTGATAGCCGCGTAGCCGTGCATCCCATATCAGATGCAAGAACTTCTCTGTATGATTCCCATGGTCGCCATGTCACTTGTTCAGCAGTAAGCTTACTTAGTAAATCCCTACAACGGAAAATATCATTTGTATTCTTCGGTACATTCCATTTAGAAGATACGGGCCATTTTTGTTCTGTACTCGCCTCTGGGATTTCTGGTCGACATATGCCCAGGTATTCATACCCCCAAAACTACTCAATTCCAAATAATTAGCCAATTTAATAACTTAGCAACAAAATAAACAATGAGAGGAAAAATAACTAGATTGAAAGAATACCTCTAATACTTGGAATGGACCACATAGTGCCTTCTGTCTCCTCCCAGATAAACGGAGTGCCGCATACAATTTCGAAAACGCAGCACCACCCCAGTCAAACGTGGATACTACATCAAGATTTTCAAAAGCAGCTAACCATCCAGCATCAATATAAGTCTTTGCATTAGAAAAGAAAAAATGTCCCAAAACATACATGAAAAAGGCAATTGCTACTCTATGAGCAAGGGTGCTATCATTTTCAGCCGCAACCAACTTGTCTTCGAAGAAATATGACCTTAAATATTTAATTGTAATTGAATTTGAAACCCACGACGGTGCTTTCGGAGAGAGCGTGACATCTTGGATATCCGGAAAGATATGCTCACGAACATGTTCAAATTGGTACTTCCCCGAATCATAAGGAACATCAGGCCCATCACCGATACTCAGTCCAGTCAACATGAGCCAATCCAGGGGGGTGAATCCCATCTCACCAAATGGGAAGTGAAAAGTGTTTGTTGTATCCCAAAACCGCTCAGCAATATAATCAACCATTGAATGGTTGGTTTCGCTACATTGTATGTCCAGTAAATTTTGCCATCCCGCTTTTTCAATAATATATTTAGCTCTAGGACAGTGTTGTGAAATAGTTTGATAGTGATGAATTACCGATGCCAAAGATCCACGATGTTGATACTTCAATTTGTGCTCCCCTGTAAATGTGATGTCCGTAGTAGCGTGCGGTTTATCATCTTGCAGTATAGGAAACCTCCCTAACCGGGGAATATCAACCTCCTTAATTGTACCAGTAGCGATTAAGTTATAATCCTCTTCGGCTACAGATTTTTGTTTCTTGTTCGTCTTCATGCGACCATTGAACCGCGATGTGAATTTGTTCAACATCTATGCACACACAAGATAGATGCAATTAGACCAACCCGCGCCATTTCTTATTTTTATTAGTCCACCACCATTTATATTCCAAATACTATAAAAATCCTTACCACAAACTATATCAATTCCAAAATCTATAATTCTACGAATACAAATTAACTCATTACCGATGCATTTTGAAAATCCTTTCAACATTCCACAACCCAATTTAATCACTTCAAGATTCCATAAAAATCACTAAAAAATCAATTCCATACATATAAATTAGCTCTTCTACATATGTAACACACAAAATGTACATAACTATAATTTTTGGCATAACCACGTGAATTGTAAAAACACATATTAATCTATATAACCCACAAATTAAGTGTTGTACATATTTGACAAAATTTCATTAAATCTTTTACAGTAGCCAAATTATTTTTATCACCTCCAAATTCATAAAATCTTTTTAACCATATTCACAGTGGACAAAATCTTTTACGTGAATTATTTTTATCACCTCCAAATTATTTTTATCACCTCCATATTATTTTACGTGAATTACAGTAGACAAAATTTCATAAAATTTCATAAAAACAATTAAAATTAATCACCTCCAAATTCAATAAAAAACAATACAAATTCAATTATTTTTAACCATATTCACACATGTACAAATCATCTCTTCTACATATATAACACACATAATCTACATAACTACCAATTTTACAGTGGCCAAATTGTTTAAATCTATTCCACCCACAAATTACATTTTCTATAATTATTTTAAAACTTCTTTTAACCAAATTTACATAAGCTTCAAAACTGGTTTTCTTCACATACATATTATTCTCTAAAATCATAAAACACACATACCCAATTATATTTAATCAATTTCATATTCATATTTGTTCTTTAAAACCCATCTTAATATAAACTAATTTTAACAAATAAAACCCTAAATAATTTATACAACAATACGGATAAAAAAAATGTGATTAAGAAAAAAGAAACATACCTCTTTTCTAACCGGGATTCATCAAGTATCTGGTTTTTTTTTCTATTCTCTTTTCCTGCTAGTTACTGTGATGTGTTTGTGGGCGGTAGAAACAAACAGGAGCTAAACAGGAGGTAGAAAAGAAAAGGAAAGAAGAAAAAAAAAGAAGAAGACGGAGAAGATTAGGGTAAACACCAAGTGAACACGTGTGATATACGTGGTGGTTTCTCTTTGTCCACACGTGCTCGATACGTGTGTTAATTTGGGTACAACACTATACGTACGCCTGACAAGGGGGCGTTCATTATACATTCGCCAGACGGGCGTTCAACGGGCGTTGATTATAAGTTCGCCCGTATGAAGCGTTTAATTCCCACCCCGCCTGAATGAGGCGTTGATTTCTTAACGCCTGAATGAGGCGTTGATATACTTAACGCCTGAATGGGGCGTTGATATTCTTAACGCCTGAATGAGGCGTTGATTCACGTGTCCGCCACACCAAGCGTAGATTATATGTTCGTCCCTTCTCCGAGCGTTAACTATATGAACGCCCCACAACGAGCGTATTCTTTAACAACGCCCCACAACGAGCGTAAACTATATCAACGCCTCTTCGGGACGAAGATTATATGAACGCTCCACGTACAAGCTTTCATTATACTTCCGCTCGACTAAAAATACTCCACTGCCTTAACGTCACACTCCAGACTACTCTCAAATTTGATCGTCTGTTTTGGTCTTTGATCTTTGGTTATGATCGTACCATTGTGGACGCTCTTATAAAAGGTATAATGGGTTCCACAAAGTTTTAGATATCTTAGTTAGAAGAGAAAACCATACCTTAGAAACGCACATGAACTTGTATACGGATTCTAATGGAAGATATTTGAAAATCTCTAGCAACATTTTCTCTGGTACGAACAAATTAGGGTTGACGATTTCTCTATAGCTGATGATTTTCATGTTGGTAATGGAATATGGATGAGTTTGCAAAATTCCGACCAACTATTATAAGCTCCCTCTATATTTCTCTCCTTTGGTCTGTCCATATATATACGTTTTACTAGAATCCGTTTTCCAATCTAATTCCATATATATAAAACATTTCCATGTTTGAATGTACCCAAGTATGTCAAGCAATAAGGCCAGAAAGGAACCAATAATCTCAGGCAAAAGAAAATATGCCTTGTCTGTACACCATATGGTGGGTTTTCTTATAAATTTTGAAAACGATTAGCAATGATTATAATCAGCTCATAATCGCCAAAAGACTTCAGGATTAACAGATTTTTTGGTCAGAAAATCCATATGACGAGGGACCAATGGAAAATATAAGTAACATAATATTGAAACTTCAAAGTTTTTTCCACAAGTGACGAAGGAAAAAAATATCTAACAAATAAAAAAGAGTTAATTAGTATTTGGGTTGTAGACTTTGGTACCTTTTAGTGTTTGGGTTCTAAGTTTGTCCATTATAGTGTTTGGGTCGTTGACCCCGTTAGTTTACAAAGTAAACTAATGTTGTTTTTGATCAAACTGGTTAACTTTATTTCGTTAAATTTTATTAATCTGGAAGTTTAGCAAATCTAAATAACCCAGCTCGAAAATCCTTGATCATCATTATCGCCATCGTTATTCTTCAGAAAATAAAAAAGATTATCTATTCAATCAAAAGAGATTTCGCTAGGTTTTGCAAACTTCCTTGCACCGCATCGCTTGTTCAAAAGATAAGCGAGAAAGTATATCGCTAAGAATGAAATTAAACTATTTTATAGAATAACAGATTACTTAAAATTAGATTAATGGGGTATGCTCTTCTCCCTTACATATTTAAGATTGGAATTCCGAATTTCGAATTGGTTTCTGTTGATGTACAGTCAGGTTTCTTCCATGAAACTTTAAATGAACTGAAGAGATCAAACAAGTTTGCAGCCATTAAGTCAGAGTTCCATAAGAAATAGGGGATGAGTTTGTTTGGATTGGATAGGAATTGGGTTACAGCAAGAGATCAGTAAAGAAGGGTGGAGGTTTTGCTGCCATTAAATTCGATTTGTTATCGATGGTTCATCTATTTGAGGCTTATGAATGATCATAAAATGTCTGGATTGTTTGGGATATGAGTTTGCTGGGAATTCGAGAGCAGCAGAGGATCATTCGTTGATGGACAACACCATTACCATGTCCTGCATTTCAAATGTTCGACAAAAGTTCTCAACTAGCCTGCTTTAGTTTTCTACCACCGTGAGTCATAATCAGGTCCTAACCATTTGACCGATTTGACTAACGGGTCAATGACCCAAATACTATAACGAACAAACTTAGAACCCAAATACTAAAGGATACCAAAATCTACGACCCAAATACTAATTAACTCAATAAAAAATAAAAATGATCAACTTTTGGTAGCGTAAGATTAAACATTAATATCGACTTAAGACATTGAGAACGAAGCAGCCGTAGTTGTTATCCCATCGGATACCGATCTTCTCACCGGCTTTTAAAGAACGACGTCGAACAAAGCCAGATATCCGGTTTTTCTTTAAAGCATACGTTGAACCACTTAAAGACTTCAAAACCATATTTTCTCTCAATCCATTAGAATCATCCATTAATTCTATTCTGTCACTCCCTTTCATATACGGCAACATATGATTATTGACTAATCGCCCGTCCAAATGGAGTGCATCACCGTTACTACCATCCACGTCGTTTTGCGGTAGTACTGTCTGCACCGGCCAATCTTCTCTTATCTCAATAATTTCTGGATGGAGGCGTACATTGTTAACTTGTTGTTCCTTGGATCTAATGAAATGGTGAAAAAGAGTTTTTTTCATGGTTGGTAACTAAGAACAAGTAATTATATCTAATTACTTTATAGTTTTTACCTTGTTTTTATAGTGGGAATTGATTATATTCATACTACATTTTGGAATTCATAATGATCTTTCAGATTTTCGGAAATTTTTAAGATAAATTATTTGTTTCTAAGTTTTATTTAATTTTCTTCCATATAAAATCTCTTTTTCTCATATTTTCCTTGGCCATTACACTTTCAAAAATTCCCCAAGATTTTATAGCCTATTTAATAAATAATCTCTTTAATTATTACTTCATTTATTAAAGTAGGTTTGCCTTATTTACTTAGTTGAATCTACATTTCCTTTTTTTGTAAAAAAAAATAAAAACACATTTTCTGATTTTCAAAATCTAGCTCTAAGAGGATCTCCAATAGAAAGTGAAGGTTTTATGTTTCTTTTATGACACGTAGGATTTTAGACCGTCATTTATATTAAATTCATCTCCAACAGTGAGTACTATTAAGTAGGAAGAATGTCAAAATAAATACGAAGGTTTTGAAGAAAATCTTATTTAGACCTTGAGAATGACCTCCACATATCTTTTTAACCATATTTTAAATTTTTACTTGTAAATAATTTTTTATGAACCAATAAGAAAGAGGGAATCAATTTTAATTATCCAGAAAAACAAATCCTCGAAATAAGACCCCATTGTTGGAGATAGTCCATGAGAAAAGCGTTGCTTGCCACATACACATGACCCCATGAATAAGGATCTAAATAAAAACTCCACGTAGGATTTTTAGCGCCCAGAGATGCTCTAAGAGAATGAATGCGAGAAGATTAAGAACGAAAATAACCATACAAGAGAACCCCCTAAAAATAAAAGCTTATATAGGTTAGATCTTTAGCAGTAGGTTACAGAACCGGTTAGACGGCACCACTCTTCTGCAGAATTGGGGCCTATGCTGCATATACAAGTTCTCAGGCGCTTATATTGCCTTGAGAAACCAGTCGACATATGGCAATATGCACCTAATAAACTCGATATTAATCTGGTAAATCTACATAATCAACCTTTAAGCCCTTACATATATTGTTTGATTAGACATGTCAAGACCAAAAACTCTGAACAAAGAGACATGGAACTGTAAACCAATCCTCAAAATATTTACGTATCAGTTGATAAAATCTCAGACAATATTTGTACGGCAACAGTAGTAGTAGCTACTGTTCAAATATTAAGACTGTCTAGTTTCTCTAACATGGAAGTCAAGAAAGCTATATGTTTCACTGACACACGGCGTTCCACTTCACACTCCACTTCGATTGCCTTTCGTAAATCTTGCATCTTCTTCTTGTCCGTTTGTTTGCCGTGTTCTTTATCTTGTGGCTCTGGGCAGTGCCTACTGCTACAGTCAACTTCGACTGCCTTTCGTACATCTTGCTTCTTCTTCTTGTCCATTCGTTTGTCGTGTTTTTTATGTTGTGGTTCTGGGCAGTGAGTACTGCTACTAGCATCAAGCGCCTTCCCTTCTTTCTTGTCTTGTGTTACTGGGAAGTATGTACTGCTGCTAGCATCAAGTTGCTTTCCTTCACACTTAACTTTATCCACTGCAGGTGCATTTGTCTGCTTGAATGCATCTGAGAGTGGGTAGCCTGTAGCCTCTGCTGTTGGGGTGTAATTCGCTACTCTGCTGCCCCAGCGTGGTCTAACATATGGGGTTGCTGATTCAAAACCTGAGCTTTCAAATACCGACACTGTAAGAACACCTGCAAGAGAGCAAGGGAAGCAAACAATATGGTATGAGATCAACAATTTGTTTTGCACTAACAGGTACATTGAATAGAGTAAAACTTATCATTTCCATCTACAAATTATTCCGAAACGAATGGGATGGGAGATGGAGTTATTTGTAAGGAACCTCACCAAATCTAGGACGCAAGAAGCTGGATGCGGGAGTACGCGATCCAGATATCGAACTTTGACTTTGAAAACCACTCCTTGGAGGAAAAATCGAACTTTGAAAATTACCCCATGCTAGAGGTTGATTTGATGTTGTGAAGGCAGAACCAAAAGCAGGAGCAGAGTTACCTAAAAAAAAGCAAAATAAGACGAATTAACATAAGAACTTGGTTATTAACAAGAATCAAAAGAATGAAATATTCTAAAAGAATGAACTTGGTTAATTACCCCATGCTAGAGGTAACATATAAAAACTTCAACGAAATTTTCTAAAAGATCCCTCATTAGAATATCAATCGAACCATTCAGAACATGAAGCTTTACAAACAGATGAAACACTACCTGTCCATCTGATACCCCTAGGTTTTAGTCTTTTTTGTTACTAAAGCTAATAAGCTTTCACATAATAGTTCCAAATCAGTTTTACTTGCAGGAAAAAATATTACCAAAAGGTGTATGAGGGACACATTTAAGCTGAATGCCATGTTTCTGAACCCAGCCACCTAAGTTAATGCATTGTCATATTCTTAAAAAGATTCGACCTCTGCCCTATATGATAACAGAAACACTTACCCTTGTCTCCAACTTGATAATCGATCCATCTCAACTCCTCGGGGCTTTTATCTACATAGACTGGCATGGCTGATATTGATAGAAGCATTGGATGAGGTTCAGCCTGCCTACTTGGTGTCCATGAACGGTCACCTACAAGACAAATAAAATAAATTTTAGGAATTCAATGACCTCAATCGTTAGCTAACATTCGGATTGATATAGGATGTGAGATTTATAAATCTCAAAAAGGAAAATAACTTACCTGCAGAGGCGTATGGAGGAATTATCCAACTACCATGCGAAGCTACATACAAAGATGAAACATATATCAATATTGAAACATCAAAATAATGTAGACTGGTGTAATGTTAGAGACTAAATCAATTTACAATGTGGATAACATAAAACTACCAATATCAAGGTGGTTCCTATATTCTAACTTACCAACTGGATCGGGAGCTACATTACCCCCTGCGTGTTGAGTTGCTGTATTAGCAGCAGTGGTGATGAATGATGAGCTGCTTCCAAATGGACTAGTTTGACTAGGACACGACCCAAAGACAGAAGATGATCCTATCAAATATCACACAAGTACAAATTAAAGTTCAGAACAAATTCAGAATAATACCATGGTACTATCAACAAAATACTTGCACACAAAGATTGAACTTGACAGTTTCCTGAACTTCATGATACTAGATCAATTTACAATCTGTAGGTACCAAAATCAAGGTTGCATTCTAAATTAGTACAATATCAAAAATCAATTTACAATGTGTGTAACTTTACAGAGATATATAAATGACATTCTCGCAGAAGTGATCAGGAAATTAGTCAATAGTAAATAGGACTTACCTTTATCACTCAACTGGCAATCTTCCCACCTCAGTTCTTCATGACTTTTCTCTTTATAAACAGGCATAGCTGATATGGATTCAAATTTTCCGGAACTCTGTGCACCAGTATCATCAGTCTCAGCTGTAGGAGCGTAAGCCACTATTTTGCTTCCAGCACGTTGTTGTTGACCAACACTAAAACCTGGCTGTCCAAAGGCTCCTGGAGATCCAAATGTAGAGGGTGTTGTAGTCTGGGTACCTGAAGGGAAGATAGAAAAAGACAAGATTAGAATAAGGAATCAACAGCTAGTCTTTATAACTATAAAAAGAAATGAATCACCATGAAAGATGCAAATAATTTTACCGAAGGTAGAACTTTGGGCTCCGAAGGCAGACGGAGTTGAACCAAAAGCGTTGCTACCAAATCCAGAATTTGTTTGGCCAAATGCAGGGCTCGTTCCAAAACTAAAAGGTTGGGCACCAAAAGGAGTGGTTGGCGTTCCAAATGTGGAAGCAGCAGTCGTAGCACCAAAAGCAGGGCTGCTTGTGGACGAAAATGTTGGAGTGCCAAATACCCCTCCTGACCCAAATGTTGCAGTTGGTCGAGACCCAAAGGATGATGTAGTTGCAGCACCCAAGGCTGCAGTTGGTTGAGACCCAAAGGCTGATGTTGTTCCACCACCGAATGCTGCAGTAGTAGGAGCACTGAAAGCTGGAGTGCTTGTCACTCTGAAACCAAGGATGCCACTGGTACCGAATGAATGTTGACTTGGTGCACCAAAAGGAGCAGATGAACCAAATGGAAAGCTTCCAAATGCCGACTGGGCTTGTTGGAAAGTGCTACCGCCAAATGGACTTGACAGACTAGGAGTAGTTGACCAAAACCCACCTAAAGCAGGCTTCTGCCCAAATAGAGAAGATCCTTCAAAACATAAAAAAGATAAAACGTTTGAGTCGAACGCAGGCTCAGCCAATATAACAATATGATCTACAATGCTAGACTATATTGGTAGTTTCTTATAGACTACCAAAATTAAGGTGGTGACAGTGGTGTCTTAAGTAACCAAATGGATTGGGAGCTATGTTACCATGTTGAATTGATGGACTAGCAGTGGTGCAGAATGATGAGCTGCTTCCTGATGGAGTAGGTTGACAAGGAGGATACCCAAAAACAGTAGATGATCCTATCAAAGAAGAGAGAAAATTACACAAGAACAATATTAAAGATGAAATCAAATCCAACATAACAACTTGGTACTACTACTAGTACTACTAAATAAAATACTTGCACACAAAGATCAAACGTATTTCAATTTCCAAAATCTCAATATATAAATCAATTTACAATGTAACTACCAAAAAAAAGGTGGTTTCTAACTTACCAACATTACCTAAAGCAGCATGCCCGATAGCAACTTTTGTACCACCAATGCCCAATGAAGTGGTAGCGGCAAAGGGGCTTACTGGAGCTGGAGCTGGAGTAGGAGAATCCACAACTGCGGGCTGAATTGATAGACCACCATTCTTTGACATGTCAGAAGTGCTTCTTGCTGGAGTAGTCAAATCCATTGCAGGCTCAATTGATGGACTACAATTGTTCGACAAGTCAGACGTGCTGCTGGCTGAAGCAACAGTACCCACTTCAGGTTGAATTGACCAGACCACCACTGATTGACAAGTCAGATATGCTGCTTGCTAGAGCAGTAGAAACCACTTTTAGTTGAATTGATGGACTACCATTGGTTGGCAAATCAGATGCGCTGCTTTCTAATGGAGTTGGTTGACTAGAAGTAGACCCAAATGCAGAAGATCCTACAAAAGAAGAGTGAAAAATAGTTTAGCACAATCAATCGTACAAAAACATTAAAAACCAAAAACAATTCCCATGCGGTACTCTAATATAACAAATCCTTGCAAATAAATTCTTCTTGTTTTCCATAGATCACAACAAAGATGAAAAATCAAAGTAGAGAGCACAAAGCAGACACTCTTAATCAATGATACTCAACAAGTTCATGATTCTAAGCAATATCTATTAAATCAAATTCATAAAACGGAAATTCTAACAACAATTGCAACAATTGATTATCAAGACTCATTGATGGGGGGTTATTTCAACAATATTACCATTACTAAGATCAGCAGAACCATATACAGCTAAACTCATATCTTTTTTGCTTCTGAAATCGAATGGCAGGGAGCTACGTTACCTTACTCCGTGCGTGTTGAATTGATGGACTAGCAGTGGTGATGAACGATGAACTGCTTACAAATGGACTAGGTTGACTAGAAAGAGAAACATATATAGTAGATGATCCTATCCAGAATAACAACATGGTACAATAAAAAAAAATACTTGAAGACAAAGATGGGACGTATTTCAGTTTCCAAATTTCAAGACACTAAATCAATTCAAATCTGTAACTACCAAAATCAAGTTGGTTTATAAGTTCTAACTCACCAACATTCCCAAATGCAACTCCCGTACCACCACTGCCCAATGAAGTGGTAGCGGCTAAGGAGCTTACTTGAGTAATAGAACCCACTTCAAGCTGAATTGATGGACCAGCATCGTTTGACACATCAGAAATGCTGGTAGCTCGAGCAATAGTACCCACTTCAGGTTGAATTGATGGGCCAACATTGTTAAAAAAGTCACATATACTGCTTGCAGGAGTAATAGAATCCACTGCGGGTTCAATTGATGGACTAGCATTGTTTGAAATATCAGACGCGCTGCTAGCTGGAACCATAGTACCCACTTCAGGTTGAATTGATAATGCACCAGCGTCGTTAGTGACTTCAGATGTGCTTCTTTCTAGAGTAGGAGAATCATCCACTGCAAGTTAAATTGATGGACTGCCATCGTCGGGGAATCCAGATGTGCTGCTTTCTAATGGAGTCACTTGACTAGAAATAGACCCAAATGCAGAAGATCCTACAAATATATAGATTCACAAATAGACAAATACAAACAACAATCATCAGAAAAAACATCAAAACTAAATCAAACCCACTAAAACATGCCTAATACTCTCATATATCAAATCCTTACTTACAAACTCTTCCTGTTTTCAATAGATCACAACAAAGATGAAAATTCAAGTAGATAGCACAAAGTAGACATTCTTAATCAATGATACTCAACAAGTTCATAATTCTAAGCAACATCTATTAAACCAAACCCAGTAAAACATGCCTACTACTCTTATATATCCTAGTTTAATTGGGGGCCATAACTTCTAATTGGGGGCCATGGAATTTTGTTTCCCCACAAATTTTTCAGGGGTGTAAAAATCGGAAGATGAATATACTATTTTACCCTTGATTAACTTTTTTTTTTTCAAGTAACGACCCTCATTAACGACCCTTCACCGACATTAACGACAGTTTAGGGTCGTCATATACATTATGATCAAAACAATAACGACTCTAAACTGTCATACACTAACGACTCTTTTTAGAGATTAACGACAATCTATAACGACATTTTTATAACATTAACGACTGTTTAAGTCGTCAAATGCGTAACCAAAACAGTAACGACCCTTCCAAAGGGTCGTCAGGGAATTGATCATTTTTATGACGACCCAAAACTGTCGTACATTTCCGCAATTAATGAATCTTCGACAGTTTAGAGTCGTCACTTAAATAGTCTAAACATTAACGACTGTTGAGGGTCGTCAATGAAATTTTTTAATATCCTGACGATTTTTCATAACCTGGAAAAGTTGCAGGTTTGAGTCATCATTTTTGGTGTCAATACATTGACGACTTTCTAGAGTCGTTGGTGTATACATCCCTCGACATTGACGACTCTTTCTTTGTGTTGTGACATACATCCAATCCATGGGAGAATTTAAGATAATCTTACCATCAACACAATCATCTTTGTTGATTGAACCTTCCCGAACATCATTTCCCCTACTTGAATTACTCACTTCTAAAAACCCTAAATTTTCCTCTAAAACCTCCTCTTCTTCTTCACAACTCAAACAACAACAAAAAAAAAATTGATTCTAAAATCTGAATTTAACCTAACATAATCTAACCACACTAATTAACTTAACTTAATTAAATTTTAATACTAATCATTCAGGGGCAGTTTAGCCATTTAAAAATATTTTGGTTAAGGGGTGACTCAATTTGAGTTTTAAAAATTCCTACATATAAAATTATAAACTCTTCTAGCTTTCCAATTTCAATATAAATTACAAAGATGATGAAAATTCAAAGTAGAGCATGAATCAGACATTCTCAATCAACGCAACTCAACAATTTAATGGTACATATCATTCATAATATGAAAATTCTAACAAGAATTAATACGATCATACTCAAGATTCAACAATGGGGGATTATTTTGAGATTCAAGACTCTTACCATTACTAAAATCAGTGAAACCCGTATGTGAACATCTTTATTTGGCTTCTGAAATCGGATGGCGGGTGATTTTGATACGGGTGGTTCCAGAGAAACGAACGGGATGGACGGAATTTAAGGGGTTTTGATGGTTTCCATTTTTTTAGGGTTTGTCGCTGCTCCAATCTTAAGCTAACATTATTAAAGGAAGTGGGTATTTATAATCGGAGCAATGGTTTCCGGTTTCGGAAGTTGGAACCGGAATAGGATTTGCAATTTTGCTATAGAAAGTTTTTACCTTTTACATTTTTACATGGATCAATTTTATTACATAACAAATTCCTAAACCACCGACTTCACTTTTTTTGTCTTTCTAATTCAGGGTGGATCCATCGACATTCACATATTCCTCATAATTCACCTCAAAAACGTATTTTAAGAATCCGGTAGGGTGAAAGATTAAAAATTCTCGCACAACCTGATTTCAAAAAAAAAAATACTACAATGACGTCGCAATCAATCATTTTGTATATGATTGGTTGTGATGATACCTGCAAACCATTTGTTAAAGAAAAAATTATCCAAAATAATTGAATTGGTTGAATGTCTTACATAATTTTTAACCGTTGGTTGTGAATCTAGTAAACCAGAGATTTTATAGTGGGCCTACACAAATAAATAAAATTTGGACACATGCATACAGGGGAAATATTTTCTTTTTTCTAACAAAAAATAAGAATGGTGACTTGCCAATTTGGTGACTCTCACCCGGGGTGAGCATGTTTTGGTTGGTTCGGTTTCCCATTATCCGTATCCAATCTAACATATTACAGATTCTAGGTACAACCTTTGCTTCCCTCCAGTGTATAATGGATTTGCGTTCAATCGATGCATGTACCAAAAAATAAACCAAACTAGTGAAAAAAGTAAATTCGATTTTTTTTTGTAACAAAATCTGGATAACTATTGGGACATAATCAATTAAAAACAAACAGACATGATTGGGATTGATGTTTTGAGTTTTTCCAAACAAAATGTTGTTGGTATATTTGTAAGAGTTTTATCACTATTTACATCTTAATCTAATTATAATAGTTTGTGTTTGTACGAGGATCAGGTGTTTATTGGAAGCCAACACTATTCCCTCCCGGAAATCTTCCAACGAAGATTGAAGTCTTCTTTCGGAAATGTATTCTTAATGCGCTTTGGAGGTTAGGAAAAGGATGGGATAATTCATGGAGAACGCGCATCGATAACAATTATAACAATCAAGAAGAAAAATGGTTTGGTTGATCCAAGGCACTGATTCCTGATTTCGTAGGTGGTACTGATATTAAAAAGTTAAAACTAGTTAATAGTAATTTGCATTGCAAATGGATTTAAATATATTGATGTTGAATCGTACACCACCTAGTAACATAGCCTTATTCAAAAGTCTTTGAGTGTATAGTAAAGTTGCTAGTGGTTAGCTGTTTAGGTAGTGTAGACATATTCATTTCTTACATGACTTTCTATTTTTTTCTCCCCGACAACACGCTTCTTCAAAGACGTGTTTTTCTTTTCTAGCTTTTTTATGTTCTTTATAAACTATGATAGATACGTCCTCTTGGAGACGAATAAACCATCCAACATTATTGTTGATGAACCTTAAGCTTCTTAACATTGTATCAGAGCTCCATGGTGAGTTGAGTGCTTCTTTGTAATAGTGAGTGATTCGTCTTCGATTGATCATTCTTCCGCTGGCTTAAGGTTCTTGTTCCCTTTATACATTTTCTGAAAACAAGTTCTGCTTACTGATTTTACGGAAAATGGGTCATTTGTCCAAATATTTTTAAATCACGGTTCAAATGGACGAGTAAAAAATAGTTTGAGTGAAATGGTCAAATAGAAAAATAGCAAGGATGAAACTGGATTCATCCTAACTTAAATTTAAAAAAGAGGAAGGATGAAACTGGATACATCCTATGTAAAGTAAAAATAAGAAAAAATATTTGAAAATGGGCACGAAAAAACTGGTTACATCCTGCCTATTTTTACATTTTTGTCCATTTAAACACTATCAAAATCTAACTGTCCATTTCACCCAGGAATTGTTGATTTTGGTCTTTTTAACTAATTTTGTGCTGATTTTAATTGTAACTTTTTTACTCTAAGTTTAGGTTATCCTATTTTGAATCCTATTTAATCTGTTATTCCATTTATTCTTGGACTGGTTCTTTTTTTAACCCGTTCTTGTGATTTAAATTTGAATCTTTTGATTACCGTAAAAGTTCAAGTTTTAAAGAGGTCACTGGCTGATTGCTATTCATCTTAGCTAATGTGGTGCTAGCTAGTTTTTTGTTTTTATTGGATCTTTTGGTACTGTTTTTTTTTTTTTTTTGTATCTCACAAACAGTGGTCATCTTTGATCAAGATCATCTTATCAGGCGTCAACTTTATCTCTTTTCAAGTGTTTTTCACCTTGCTGTTTTACCTTGGGCTTACTAATCCCAGCTAAAAAAAAAATTGATCTTAACTAGTATTAAATTCGTAAGCCTTATTACCTTGTTTTCTGATCCTAGTTAATGAGTTCATAAGAAAAACACCCTGTTAAGTTTATATATTTGGTGGATTTGTCAAACTTACTTTATCTGTGTAACAGAGAGAACTTGATTTGAACGGTTACTATTTTTTACCCTTGTAGAATTTATTTCTACGCAACTTGATTTTAACTAATAGTATCTAGCAGATCTGACTGTCTTTTTTTACTATGTCTGACGATGGATACTGTGTTTATTGTGGAAGCAATAAACATTTTGTGGAAAAATGTTTTAGGAAAATTGGGTAACCCGATTGGTGGGAAACCTATATACTTCAAAAGGGTGCGGCTATGAATACTTGAATGATGAAGACCAAACCGCATACTTCTTATGCAATTGTCAACTCTCATTCTGTGATAAATTCGACCCTTTCTCCGAAATCAAGTAATGTTGATGTCGCTTTACTTGCTACTAATTTTGGAAAAGATTTATGGTTGGAAACTTGATTCCGGTGCTACTGGTCATATGACATTCGACGCCTCTATTTTGAAGGATCCGTGCCTACCTGCTTATACAACTATTTCTAATGCCAACGGTGTGCCATATCCGGTTACCGGAGGTGGGAGAGTTGATCTAACCTCTTCCTTATCCTTAGAAAATACACTATTGGTCCCTTCTCTTTCAAATAATGTCTAGTCAGCAATACAAGTAACCGCACAATTAAATTGTTTGGTATTAATATATCCTACTTTCTGTCTTCTTCAGGATCTCAACAACGGGAAGCTAATTGGGCGAGGTGCTAAGAGAGAGGGCTTATATTACATCGATGACGTTTGTGAAGGGAGATCGCTATCAGTTAAAAGGTTTTTTTGTGCATCTAAAAATCAAATCCTATTATGGCATCGTAGGTTAGGACATGCTTCTTTTGGATATTTGGAGCACTTGTTTAAGTCTTGCAAGATATAAGACTTTAAGTGTGATACTTGCATTTTTGCGAAGAGTCATCGTACTACTTACCCAGATAGTTTCAGTAGAAGATATATCCCGTTTGATTTGATTCATCCTGATATCTGGGGACCTTGTCGTATTACTAGTACTTCTGGATTTCGATGGTTTGTTATCTTCATTGATGATTGTACCTGTATGACTTGGATATATTTGATAAAGAACAATAGTGATTTGGCTGATCGTTTTGGTTCATTTCATAAAATGATCCAGACACAATTTTCGGCTAAATTAAAGGTGCTTCGTTCCGATAATGGTGGTGAGTATGTTAATTAAGTGTTACAAAATTATTTTCAAGAACATGGAATAATTCATGAAACAAGTTGTCCTTTTACAGCACAACAAAATAGTGTTGCAGAAAGGAAGAATCACCAGTTACTTGAAATTACGAGGGCATGTCTGATTGGGTATATCTTCTCAATCGGGTTCCAACTAGTGTTCTAAAATTTCAGATAGCCTTGGATAAATTAGCTTCGTTCGTGATAATACCTTCCCATCTTAAACTTTCTCTGGGGGTATTTGGTTGTGTGGCTCTTATACACTTGCATAAACATGTACTCACCAAACTAGATCCATGTGCTATCAAATGTGTCTTTGTTGGGTATCACCCGTTTCAGAAAAGTTACAGTTTTTATCATCCTCAAACCCATAAATTTTATGTTACTATGGATGTCACCTTTTCTGAGCATGAAATGTTTTACTCAACAAATGTATCCAATTCGCCAGTTCAGGGAGAGAATGTCAATGCTAAAGAATTGAATTGGATGGATTTATTTCAACTAATAGTGAAATAAATATGAATATAAATGAAACAAGTTTGAATACATCTCCTGTCGACAGTAGCACAAGAGTGGATAATATACAAATCATGGAACAGATTCGAGGGGTCGACAATCCTGTTACCGAAGAAGTAGACGCTCTTATTATTGAAGAACCTTATATCTCTACACCAACAATACCTATAGCCAATTATCCTTCTGCTTATGAGACTGAGGTAAGCATAGATCCTTTGATTCATACTAACAATATTTGTGAATCAACTGCGGCTGACAGGTACCAATTTCCACAAAGGAGTAATCGTGGTGTACCACCAGATCGTTTTTCACCTGAAGCAATTAAAAAGGTGGAATATCCCATTGCAAACTACGTGTCTGCCCACAAATTTACTAAAGTCGGTAAAGCATTTTTAGTCACATGGAGGATGTTGTTATTTAGAAAAGCGTACAGGAAGCACTGTCAAACCCGAAATGGGCTGGCTCTATGACGGAGGAGATTTTGGCACATAAGGAAAATGCTACATGGGATATTTTTTGTTTACCAAAGGGGAAGAAACCAGTCGGTTGTAGATGGGTGTACACTATCAAACACAATCCATATGGCTCCATTGATAGGTACAAATCAACACTTGTGGATATAGGATTTACCTAGACTTATGGTATTGATTATCAAGAAACGTTTGCTCATGTTGCAAAAATCAATACCATTCGAGTATTGTTATCTTTGGCAGCAAATTTAGGATGGCTTCTACAATAATATGATGTAAAAAAATGCATTTTTATATGCTGATTTGCAAGAAGAAGACTACATGTCACTACCTCCGGGTTATAACGCTCATAACGATCCTAATATGGTATCTAAGCTGAAGAAGGCCTTATATGGTTTGAAGCAGTCTCCCAGAGATTGGTTTGGAAGACTTCGTCTGGCAATGAAGAAATTTGGGTATACACAGCGTAACGATGATCATACTTTGTTCCTAAAAAGAGTAGGTGGAAAATTAACCGCGCTTATTATCTATATGGATGATATGGTGGTAACAGGAAATGACCCCGAAGAGATAAGTAATCTGAAGAGTTGTTTGTATTCTGCGTTTGATATGAAGGATTTGGGAGGTCTTAAATACTTCTTGGGGATTGAAGTTTCATGATCTGAAAAGGGAATTTTCTTTTCTCAGCGAAAATATGTCATTGATTTGTTGAAGAAAACCGGTATGCTTGGTTGTGAGCCGATAGGGTCTTTTATGGAACAAAATCATGGTCTTCAAGAGTGCTCTAATCAAGTACCAACTGACAAAGGGAGATACCAAAGGTTAGTTGGCCACTTGATTTATCTTTCTCATACAAGACCTGATATTTCCTATGTTGTAAATATTGTAAGAAAATTTATGCATAATCCGGGTCAACAACACATGGATGCAGTTATAAGAATACTGAGATATTTGAAGTCTGCACCCGGCAGAGGGTTGATGCTTTCAAAACATGGACATCTAGATGTATCGGGTTACACTGACTCAGATTGGGGAGGCAAAGGAGATATGAGAAAATCTACATCTGGGTATGTTACCTTCGTCGGATATAACTTAGTAACTTGGAAGTCTAAGAAACAACATGTTGTTTCCTTGTCAAGTGCTGAAGCAGAATATAGGGCAATGGTGAAAGGCATCTGCGAATTGTTATGGTTGAAAAGGCTTATGGGGGAGTTCGGTTTTTCTCTTGAGTCTTCAAAGACGTGTTTTCCTTCTCTAGCTTTTTTATGTTTTCTGTAAACTATGAGGTGACAAACATTATTGTTGATGAACCTTAAGCTTCTTAACAATTGAGGTGTGATAGACACATTTTTGTGTCTAATTTGTCCTCAATGTCCGTATTGCTGGAACTCTATTTTTGTACTAATATTGTGTTTTTATGTATTTTTAGGAAATAAACATTTTTGGAAAATTCGCTCGAAAAGTTGATTTTGGCACCCCCGGAGGACAAGTGTTATTCGGACTCTCGCTTTTGGATAAGGGGTAACCTAATAATTACTAAGGGGAACCCCCAGGTCACTCCCAAGACATCTGCTATTCGCACCCCAGTTCTGGTTAGGGGGAGGACATCTTCTTCACAAATTCAAAAACCAAAAATTGGCGGGAAAAATTGTTCTTGAACTGTCGTGACTAGGGTTGAGGATTTAAAGGTGTTCCTGTGAGATTCAATGGCTCAAATTAAATGGGTTTGTTCCTAGGGCCTAGATAGAGCTGGTATGGGTGTTGGATTCGGTCAAAATTGGTTAGATAACCGGTGGTAATCAAATCAGGGAAGATATTCTAAAATAAGAAAAATATTCTATTGTTGGAATTCTTGGATGGAAGAGACGTTCATGAGTTGATTTTATTGGCTGGAAACAATCCCTACAGCTCAAGGATGACGCGTGAGAAGAGATAAAACATGGAACAATCCGTAACAAATCAGAGAATTAAAGAAAAAAATATCAGGAATATTTTCATTCACTGCCGAGTAATGGGAAGATTTTTTGGATTAATGAGAAGTTATTCTTGGTCCAAAGGTGTATAAATATAACTCTTGGGTTAGCATAGAGGGTTGTCGAGAGTTTGGGGGCTTGAGGAGAACTGAGGAGCAAGAAATCACCATGAACAGCAAGCTTCCTGCTGTTGTTTTATGCTGCTGATGAAGATGAAGAACACGAAGAAGAGACTCTCAGAAACCGTCGTTCTTCAACAGTGACAACGACAGTGGCTCGTGGGTCGTAGGTGTGGGTCTTAGAACCATAGCGACAACAACAATTAGATTTTATCGTTTATTCTGGACGCCTTTTGTGCGTCGCAGATTACAGTTTCACACCATTTTCTCTTCTTCTCTTTATTGTAAACACCAATTGAGCTTAATAAAATATTTTGAGAGGTATTTCACCATGATGAGCTAAACCCAACATTGGGACAATGGAGGAGGCGATTTTCGTCATTCTGGTAAATTTAATTTATTCTTTTTATGACTTTTGCATTGATTTAAAATTGAAAAATGATTTTGATTAATTAGTTATCATTTTATTTGATGCGGCATGCTTGCTTAAATGTTTGATGTCCCATGCTTACGATTTATAACTAATATTCTGAGAATCTATATTGGCAAAATAAGAGTCCTTACATTTTATGTTTTGAACGATTATTGTAGAGAATAAATCATTAAGCCTTATGTTATGAAGATTGGCCGAATCATTAGTCCCAGTACCTCTCTACCAATTTGTCAATATTTTTGTATATAATTTTTATAAATCTAAAAATCCTTCACCTTCACAAGTCTTAGAGTTCGAACCTTCATTACTACAACCCCACATAAAATATCTAACCATTTTGGCGCCGCCGACGCGGATTTGTGCTTAGGTGGAATTTTTTTTAGGTTTATTATTTTTTTTAGAATTGTTTGTTCCTTTTTACATTTCTTTTTGTCTTTATTTTGCAGGTTCAAAGTGAAAACTAAGGACTTGGAGACGAAAAAGCTTAAAGCGAAAAGCGAAAAGAGAAGAAAAAAAAGGACAATTTTAGGATTTAATTTTTAATTTTTAATTTTTTTAGAGTGTGTGAGGAAATCTGTAATTTTTTTTATTTATTTTGGACTTTGGACTTTAAACAATTGGACTTTTTTTTTAACCCTACGGAAGGGTATTATTAAACAAAAAAAATAATTATATAAACTGTGTGCAGGGATGGACGACGATTACTATATCGTCTCGGCCCCTCGGGTTCGTACATGACATAGGAGTCGTGGCCCGAGTCGACTTCAATGGTTCATCCCCCGTCTGGTACGGGAGGTAAGTCCATCGAAACACTCGCGAATCTCATGTAAGCGAGTTACTATATTCCTTAAGGTGATTCATTGATTGAGGACGAATTTGGACTGTTTTTAAATTCCTAGTAAAGGGAAAGGCCTGGCCAATACAAGATAAGGGTTCGGATTTCATCACCGCTTCCTTCCCGCCCGCCTTAGGAAAACGAAACCTAACGCGAGCGCAAGCTTAAAATTTGGAATAGAACGAGACCGATAGGGTAACGAGCTTAATAGGAAACTCGTTCGAAAAATATTGGTTGCTCTTTAAGCACACTCCAAAGTTCATGATGTTTTCTGTGAGTTGAATGCGTGACTGCGCCGCCTTGTGATAGCGTTGAGGCCTTGGGTATCAAAGCTCCACTGAGCTTCCCTCGCCTCAATTCAACTTACTTTGACTCAGATTGATTCCAGAGGGGTTTGCTCAAATTACAACGAATTCCCTTTCGAAAGATAGAAGCTGGTCTAGAAACAATCTAAGTGGAGCCATCATGCTTTTTGTTTGCTAGAAATCTTTATGTTTGTTTTGGTGGAGTCGAGTCGGCCTTGTTTGTGGTTGTGTAGAATTCCCTTGCATTTAAGAATGTCGAACTGGTATGATAGAAGCCAATACAATGAGTATCGACATGAATTTGATTATGGACATCATCCTTTTTATTACCATGTTGGGAATAGTGGTTGGGAACGCCATCCTTTGTAAGGATATGGGTCATACCATGGTGATCCCAATTACTATCCACACATGCATCAGCCTTACGAGCAAGAAGATTATAGTAATAGTTCTTCGTCTCTAGAGGATACAATCAAACTATTGAAAAGTAGTCCTTTTATGATCCTTCTGATAATTCCTCTTTACTAGAGTCAACACGTAAGTTAGCTGAGTCGACGCGTAAGTTAGCTGAGATGAATAGTATAATTATAGACGAAAGAACTACAATAATGAGTGAACCTTCTTTAGAAGACCACCTCAAACGGATAGCTGAGACGAACGAAAGAATTTCTCGAAATTACTTGAATTGCCAATATAGTGTATCCAATAATACCCTTGAGAATGAAGATAGTTATTTACATAATCAAGATAACAAGGTTAGAATTGGTAAAACTACTTGTTTTGATAAGGTTGGATCATTTTCATGTTATTATAGTGATGATTATGATGAGGATAGTATTGATGAAGAACATGAAATATGTAGGCATAGTGATCAGGAACTTGTTACTCCGATTGAGCTTTATAATGATAGTGTTGTTTCTAGTACAAATCCAAATAATTTTAATAATTATTCACCTATTCAAAAGGATGTGGATTTGACTAGAGATACCACCGTCTTAGACGGTGTAGTTCATGATCCTTTAGCCTGCAGTATGTTGGATAATCCATTATTTGATATGCCTATCAGTGAATCGGAGGAGGTAACTATGATTAAAACCTTAGTTGATGAGCCTTTATATGAAACTTTCTCTAATAATCCTTTATATGATTGTGATGATGGTTTAGAGGAAAGAGTTTACCCTGAGAATACTGTTTAAGAATCTAGCGATTTAGAAACACTAGTCTTAGAAGATGATAAACTCGTAGAAATGAGTGAGGATCAACCCAACTTAGAAGAATCTATTGACCATTTCCAGGAATCTGATGACATAGAAATTAGGGAAGTTGTGACTAGTCTTTCTAGAAACACAGAAAACTCTAAGTTTGGGGGTGATTATCATTCTCCGTGTGCTTTAACTCTTAGAAAGTACCGTCCTGTAGGACTTGACATTTGTGCCTCAACCATCTTACAAGATTATCTTCGTACACGTTTTCCCGAACCTAATGATGTCCAGAAAGAAGCTCAGTTGTTAGAAACCCATCCTCTGGTTGATGTGGTTAACCCAGTCTATGATACCAAGATTGACTTTGTTTTCCCACCAAAAACTTTTCTTCCAATTGTGGGAACTTTGAATTTTAAGATGTGTCAGTTATTAAGTTTTGAGACTAAACCTAATCACTTTAGGATATTAGGGTCGACACATTTGCTTAAGAATGAACACTATTCTCACTGTGGTCAATTATGTAAGTCATATCTGATTGACTTAGAGGATCCGCAATTATTTAGGTTATTACTTCGTGATTCTAAGTTCGTATTTGAGTTTTTCTAGACTCTAGGACCTAGTAATTTGGATCCAATCTATGAGGAAATGCATCCAAGGAAAATATTTTATTTAGACCCTTTCATAGAACCTGAACCTGAATCGCAGTTAGCGATAGTTATCAGGAAACTAGGTAAGGGCACGCTAGTCTTGTTCACTTTCTTGGTTTACTGCAATTTCCTTTGGTTAGCTCTATTTGGTTTTGAAGACCCACAATTATTTCGACTGTTACTTTATGGTTCGAGTTGACCAATCCTTTTCTAAGTCTGGCTGAAGACTTTAAACTTAGCACTTCTTGGTAGGTAACCCAATCTCATGCTACATGGTAATATCCTTCCTTAACTCTTTTGCTTCAAATGGTAACAGTTTCTCCTTGTTCATGCTTTTAGTTTCATCTTTAGAACATTGAGGACAATGTTAGATTTAAGTTTGGGGGTATGGGAGAAACTTTTTAGTTGCAATAAATAAACTCCAGAGCCTAGAAATTTATGCGTATTAAGGATAGCACTAACCAATCTAAGTGGATGGAAACATTTTTGTTTTAGGAGTTGAGGAACCAATCTGACTAGATGGAAACATCTATAGAGTCTATTCATAAAAGCACAGAGCTCAGGTGTTAGAATTAACATGATAGTTTCGCCATATCTCGTCGAGTCCTTTTCACTTTCTATTTTTAGTTTTCTTTTATTTCAAGTGATTTGGTGGGGCACACGATTCAATTTGTTACCTTTGCTAGGGTGAAATAGAGTGACTGAGTTACCTCTTCAAAAAAAAAAAAAAAATTAGACCAGACCAGTAGACCAATCGGAATAAATACTAACACTTGGATAGCAATATGTGTGTGTTCTCCCTGTCTCCGTCGCCTAAACAAGCGTGGAATGCAGGATCCACGGGAATCACCATGTAATCTGCTGACAAGAAACATGCGCTTCGGTCCACAAGGTCCAATCATGTTGTTAGTTCTTAAATAAATGTGTGTTTAATAAAGTCGACCACTGGTACCCTTGTATATGCCAGTTGTGTTGACCTAGAGTTAGGATTATTAACCACCGGTTCCCTTGTATATGCCAGTTTGTTAATATTAGTCAGACCGGTATCTCAGTCCATTAGGATAGGTTCATTCTGGCAGTGGCCTTCAGACAGATATGAGAAACACCGTTCGCTTTTCAACCATCTACATTTTTCTTTTTCCATCTTCTTAATCTTTTCATGTGATTAGTCTGACTTCGAGTATGATGTCCATCGTGAAACTATCTTAGTAGAGCTCTGTCACTTATATGAATTTTAGTATGCTTGAGTGCAAACTCGTGTACAGCAATTGGAATTTCGCATCAGGGTTCTTCCTCTTAGAGTCAATAATTGTATGCCAACCAAGGAGGTTCTTTAGTGCTTTCCAAGGTTATGCGTAGATAGCTAGGGTCTGGAGTAATGGTTTTGTGGGTACACCTCTGGTAAACCCTCCGGAGACAACACTCCGCCACTAGGGCCACCTAGTGGTTTAACGGCTTGCTGCACGTGCTAAGTGCAGTCATTTTACTTTCTAGATTAGATTTGCTCGAGGACTAGCAAATAATAAGTTTGGGGGTATTTGATAGACACATTTTTGTGTCTAATTTGTCCTCAATGTCCGTATTGCTGGAACTCTATTTTTGTACTAATATTGTGTTTTTATGTATTTTTAGGAAATAAACATTTTTGGAAAATTCGGCTCGAAAAGTTGATTTTGGCACCCCGGAGGACAAGTGTTATTCGGACTCTCGCTTTTGGATAAGGGGTAACCTAATTACTGAGGGGCACCCCCAGGTCACCCCCAAGGCAGCTGCTATTCGTACCCCAGTTCTGGTTAGGGGGAGGACATCTTCTTCACAAATTCAAAAACCAAAAATTGGCGGGAAAAATTGTTCTTGAACTGTCGTGACTAGGGTTGAGGATTTGAAGGTGTTCCAGTGATATTCAATGGCCCAAATTAAATGGGTTTGTTCCTAGGGCCTAGATAGAGCTGGTATGGGTGTTGGATTCGGTCAAAATTGGTTAGATAACCGGTGGTAATCAAATCAGGGAAGATATTCTAAAATAAGAAAAATATTCTATTCTTGGAATTCTTGGATGGAAGAGACGTGCATGGGTTGATTTTATTGGCTGGAAACAATCCCTACAGCTCAAGGATGACGCGTGAGAAGATATAAAACATGGAACAATCCGTAACAAATCAGAGAATTAAAGAAAAAAATATCGGGAATATTTTCATTCACTGCCGAGTAATGGGAAGATTTTTTGGATCAATGAGAAGTTATTCTTGGTCCAAAGGTGTATAAATATAACTCTTGGGTTAGCATAGAGGGTTGTCGAGAGTTTGGGGGCTTGAGGAGAACTGAGGAGCAAGAAATCACCATGAACAGCAAGCTTCCTGCTGTTGTTTTATGCTGCTGATGAAGATGAAGAACACGAAGAAGAGACTCTCAGAAACCGTCATTCTTCAACAGTGACAACGACAGTGGCTCGTGGGTCGTAGGTGTGGGTCTTAGAACCATAGCGACAACAACAGTTAGATTTTATCGTTTATTCTGGACGCCTTTTGTGCGTCGCAGATTACAGTTTCACACCATTTTCTCGTCTTCTCTTTATTGTAAACACCAATTGAGCTTAATAAAATATTTTGAGAAGTATTTCACCATGATGAGCTAAACCCAATATTGGGACAATGGAGGAGGCGATTTTCGTCATTCTGGTAAATTTAATTTATTCTTTTTATGACTTTTGCATTGATTTAAAATTGAAAAATGATTTTGATTAATTAGTTATCATTTTATTTGATGCGGCATGCTTGCTTAAATGTTTGATGTCCCATGCTTACGATTTATAACTAATATTCTGAGAATCTATATTGGCAAAATAAGAGTCCTTACATTTTATGTTTTGAACGATTATTGTAGAGAATAAATCTTTAAGCCTTATGTTATGAAGATTGGCCGAATCATTAGTCCCAGTACCTCTCTACCAATTTGTCAATATTTTTGTATATAATTTTTATAAATCTAAAAATCCTTCACCTTCACAAGTCTTAGAGTTCGAACCTTCATTACTACAACCCCACATAAAATATCTAATCAAGGTGACAACCCTAAATCTTTTTGTCCTTATCCTTATTTTATTATGTCCATTGGACAACCTTCGTGATGAAATCCTTAAATTCAAAAACTGTAGTATTAAGGAAAATAGTAAACTGGTCCTGCACAATGGCATGATAATTCATTTCTTGCCAGATAAGTGGTTAGGTGATTTTACACTGAAAGATAGGTTTCCTCACATCTACAGGATGTTCATAACTAAAAGTGGGAATGTTATATATACCTCTCAATGAGTGGGACTTGCACAAACACCCTTAAGGGATATTTTTATATTGGCTCCATTATACACTACACCATTTTTAGGAATTACAACGGAGCCAGGCCGTTGCTGATTGGGGTCACAACGCCAGATTGATGTGCAAAACACGGTGTTGCATTTTTTCGCAACGGAGCTCTTGGTCAGCAACGGAGATTCACAACGGACTGCGCCTTTGCGACCTGTTTATTCGCACGAAGCACTGGTAGTAATTATCCCATTCAATACCAATCGTATCACCAACTTTAAAATAAACACCATCATCAAAGAACGCTATCCAGTTCCCCCCTAACCCGCACATTTCAACAGTTTGAAAATTTAAAAACATCAATTCTACAGCTCCACGAATTTCCTCTGCTAATACTAAAAGATACCCATTCATCCACTGCGGCAGTATCACATTCGGTACCATCATCATATGATTCATGACTAATTGAGCATCCAAGAAGATAGTATTGGCTTGAATGTTTTCTGCTGTTATTACCTTATGTATTGGAAAATCACGATTTGTTCTTATTTCTACAACTTCTTTGGGGAATTCACCTCTTTCTTCTTCTTCTTTGGTTGGTAAGATGGTGAGGAAATCGAAATTTCTCGTTGGTTGATTCATTCTTGAAGATTCTTCTTGTGATTTGGTTTACTTTCTTGATTACAATAATTCCTTTTACTTAACTGGTTTTTATAGTGTGATAATAAGGGTTGACTGATACTAATCTCACATGGAATGTTAAACGGGCACCGGTAACTCCAAACTCGTTTAAACTGATTTTGGTGTCTAGGTTTTACAAAACGAAATCTAAACTCCTGACACTTCGTAGGGATATATTCTTATGGAGGACCTCTCTAGAGGGAAACAACAACTGTGTTCATAATTGGCCATGGAGCCAAAACTGTGTCATTTTCCCAATCATTTTGAACATTGAATCTGTAACGACAAGGCAGAGAAGATGAAGATTTCTTATTATTCAAAATCTTTAGTTACAAAACTAGTTTCCCTATGAATAAATAGGTAGAGGTAAAACAAATCTACACACAATTAATATTTTTCCTAACTAATAAGATGCATAACCATATATACAATATACACAATAAATACATATTTCCTAATACTCCCCCTCAAGTTGGAGCATGGAGATCACGAATGCCCAACCTGCGAAGAAGCAGCTCAAACTGAGGATGTCCAAGAGCTTTGGTGAAGATATTTGTAAGCTGAGCAGTTGTCCGAACATGAGAAGTAACAATTGCACCAGACTGAATTTGATCGCGTACATAATGACAATCAATCTCAATATGTTTGGTGCGCTCATGGAAAACAGGATTTGCAGCAATATGAAGAGCGGATTGATTATCACAGTAAAGGCGCATAGGCTGAGAGTGAGTCACACCTAGAGATTTCAGTAATTCCTTTAGCGATGTGAGCTCACTACAAGTATGAGCCATGAAACGGTACTCAGCTTCAGCAAAAGAACGGGATACTGTGTGTTGCTTATTTGTCTTCCAAGATATAGATGAGCCTCCCAGAAAAATAAAGTAACCAGTAAGTGATCGATGAGTAAGAGTGCAGGAGGCCCAATTAGATTCACAATAAGCAGTAAGTTGAAGAGAACTATCCTTGGGTAAAACAATCCCTTGACCAGGATGACCCTTGAGATAACGAAGAACTCGAAGAGCAGCTTCCCAATGAGACACCCGAGGAGACTGTATAAATTGAGCCAACACATGCACCGAGTAACACAATTCAGGACGCATAATGGTCAAATAAATCAAGCGCCCAATAAGCCAACGATATTGGGATGAGTCAGAATATAGAGGGTCATCATCAAGAGCTAAGCGGTGATGTCGATCAATGGGTGAAGTAGATGGTTTGGCTCCAAGAAGTCCAGTCTCAGACATAATGTCCAATGTGTATTTCCATTGAGATAAAAATAGTCCATCAGCTCCTCGAGACATTTCAATACCAAGAAAGTACTTGAGATTTCTCAAGTCTTTCATATGAAAACAACGACTTAAATATGCTTTAAAAGCAGTACTAGCAGCGGAATTGTTCCCAGCAATAATTAAATCCACCACATAGACCAGCACATTAATAGAATTCTCATCTCGTTGTAGGGTAAGTAGAGAATAATCAACATAAGACTGTACAAACCCAAATACTTTAAGAGCGCCAACAAGCTTAGCAAACCAATTCTGAGGAGCTTGACGAAGACCATACAAATATTTATGGAGTCGACACACTTTATCAGGAGAATTGGTCGAATATCCGGGAGGAAGTTGCATATATACTTCCTCATCAAGATCACCATGTAGAAAGGCATTATGAACATCCATTTGATGTAACTCATAATCAAGAGCAACTGCGACTGCTCAAAATGTTATAACAGAAACCATTTTAGCTACGGGAGCAAAGGTTTCATGATAATCCACCCCTTCATCCTGTCTATTACCAAGAACAACTAAGCGAACCTTATACCGCTCGACAATACCATCAGAATTATATTTAATTTTTGTAAACCCATTTACAACCAATAGCCTTCTTGCCTGGTGGGAGATCAGTAATAGATAACATACCATTTTTATCAAGAGCACTAATTTCCTTAGACATAGCTACTCTCCAACATGGAAGACGAAAATCTTCAGCATAGCTAGTAGGTTCTTTAAGAGTAGTAATCGCCGCCAAAAATTGAGTATGATTAGCAGAAAAATTTGTACAAGACACATGATTAATTATGGGATAAGGCGTACCTGAGGACGTTGATGAGTGAGAAATAGAGAAGCCGGGGTATATTGCTTCAACAGTATACAGACATAATCTCTTAACCGAGTATTAGGATCCCGAGACCGAGCACTTAGTCAAACTTCCATGTCAGGAGCATCATCGTCTGTAGCAGGAAATACGAAAATGCTAAAAGTCTACCGTATTTTTACACCAAAATTATATCCTGTTTATGTGTCAAATTTACATTAGCTCATTCTTTAAAAGGGACCCTTGTATTTCCTGGTGGGGTAGGGTGCGGAAACAATGAGAGATTATTGCAACATAAGGGTATATGTACCCGGTGTATGAAACTGGTAAATTTGACACATAAACGGAGTATAATTTTGGTTTAAAAATGCCGTAGATTTTTACCTCTGACAACCTGTTCTCAACCCGAGCACTACCAGCAACGACCTGTCCTGACACATCTAGACTAAAACTCACGTCATGTGAGACAAAATCATGAGAATTATCACCCGAATTATTTGGAGAATTATCAGCAGATGAGACAAAACTGGGCGACCCATTCTGTGCACTTGTCTCGCCTAAATTAATTGAAGAAGGAACATCAGAAGAGACATTAATCTCTGACACACTTTTCTTATATGTTGGTTTGCCTGAACATTTGTGGCCATTAATATCGGATGAGACAAAACCATCCAAAATATCACCTGAGATATTTGGAGTAACGTACCCTGCATCTCCACCACCTGACACATTCTGTGTACTAAATTCAGGAGAAATAAAAGTTTCTGGCGAAAATGTTAGGCTTCCCCGCTCCTTTCCCACACGCCCTTTCCCCAATAGGTATCACTGATATTAGCCATCGATGCCACACCAGATGTCACTGATATTAGCCATCGATGCCACATCAAGGGACCTCCTGCTAGTCCAAATCCAAGGGATCAAGGGCTTAATATTAGGAAGATTATTATTGGGACGTCACATTCCAATAGAGGGGTTTTACTTGGATTCTTAATGTCCAAAAACGTGGTTGTGGGATATCCTAGCACATATACAAAATGTCTAGATTACCCTTTAACTAGAAGTGATTTTACGTCCAGGTTTGGATTAATTCCAACCATAGAATTTTATTTGCATGTGATTTTACGTCAAGGTTTGGATTAGTTCCAACCGTAGAAGCTCATTTTACGTCCAGGTTTCTTTTAATTCCAACTGTAAAATCCGATTTTACGTCCAATTTTATTTTAATTCCAACCGTAGAAGTGATTTTGAGTCCAGGTCTGGATTATTTCCAAAAGTGATTTTACGTCCAGGTTTGGACTAATTCCAACCGTAGAATTTTATATGTATGTAGTTTTACGTCCAGGTTTGAATTAGTTTCAACCGTAGAAGCTCATTTTACGTCCAGGTTCCTTTAAATTCCAACCATAGAATCTGATTTTACGTCCAGGTTTGGAATATTTTCAATCGTAGAAGTGATTTTACGTCTAAATTTGGATTATTTCAAACCGTAGAAGTTTATTTTACGGCCAATTTTTCTTCCCACAAAAACTTTGTCCCAGAATTCACCAAGTATACAACAAAATTCATTAATTTAATTTTTATCGAATTAAATTAAGTTAAAATTAACTAAATAAGGGTTGTTTAGTCATTACAAAATTATTTGATATAAGGGGTTTTTGATATTACTTATGGGTGACCCGTTTTTGTCCTATTAGGTGACGCCCCTCTAATGGAATGTGACGCCCCAATAATAACCTTCAATATCAATGACACCTATTGGGGGAAGGGAGTGGGGAAAAGGAGTGGAGGAAGCCTAGCAGCTTCGAGTTTCTGGAACCTTCCCACCGTTCCCTAAATCATCAGCTGACGTCCCACCGGACGTCCCATCTGTCATGTTCTGTGACCTTTTCTTGTTCAGTGAAGAATTTCCGCCTGTCACATTCTGTGAAGGGTCAGTAAATGAACCATCATTATCACCTGAAGCTGCTGACCAATTATCCACCCCAACTTCATTATTATTATTATTATTATTATTATTATTATTATTATTATTATCCGAAGAAATAAGCGTGTAAGGAAATGTGTTTTCAAAGAAAACTACATCACACGACACGGAAAATTGTTTAGTTTCCAAATCAAACAACCGCCAACCCTTTTCCCATAAGGATAACCAACAAAAATACATTTCCGACTTCGTGGATTAAATTTATTACGATCACGAGGAACAATACTTGCATAACACAAATATCCAAATACCCGAATAAGATTATAAATAGGAGGTTTCCTATGTAACAATTCATATGAAGTTCTCCCATTGAGCAAGGGAGTAAGCGTGCGATTAATAATATAAGCATCACTTAAGATACATTCAGCCCAAAACCGAATAGGTAAATTTGCTTGAAATTGTAAAGCACGCGCAACATTCAATATATGACGATGTTTGCGTTCCGCTCGCCCATTTTGTTATGGTGTATCCACACATGAGGTTTGAAATTCAATTCCTTGTTTAGTAAAAAATGGAATCAAAGGACGAAATTCCCTACCATTATCACTGCGAACTTGCTTAACTTGTTTATCAAATTGTGTTTTAGCCATTGCACAAAAATCCTGAAAATTCTCCACCACCTCAGTTTTACATTCCATCAAATAAACCCAAAGACAACGAGAATAATCATCGACAATGGTAAGAAAGTAATGTGCACCACAAGAAGATGGAGTACGATAAGGTCCCCATACATCACAATGAACTAAATAGAAGAGGTCATCATCTTTATTCTCACTAACCGGAAATGTAGTCCGAGTTTGTCTAGCTTTAAAGAAAATATCACACGGTTCCTTAAGAAATTTCTGACAATCAACTTTATTCATACCCGGAAGTAAAGAAACAACCTTATTAGACACGTCTATGCCATAAACAATAATCTTCTCCAGCAGATATTCGATTTGCATTAATGAATGTTCTACTATGGAATATATAGACCCCGTCTCGTTCCTCACCCACACCAATCACCGTCCTCGTAGGTCCTGTATCATACATAATTTATCAGTCAAAGTGAAAATGCATCTCAAATCTTTAATTAAACATGCTAAAGAAATCAAGTTGCAATGGAGATCAGGAATGAATAAAACACAGAATAATTTCATATTGTTTCTGAACACCACGGTGCCTTCACATGGAGCATGAGAGAATGTGACATTCGGAAGATTTACAGAAGAAAACCCCATTTCATGAGTCTTAAGTAAAAATTCTTTAGTTCCTGTCATGTGTCGGGAAGCCCCTGTATCAAGTATCCATTTACCAGAAAGCTTCGAATCATTATTTGAATTTTTAAGCATTTGCACAATGGTTTCCCATTGGGTATCAGTAAGATTATTATCAAGACCTAGTCGATCTTGAGAAGATAAAAATCTTCCACTAGAGTTAATGGTTGTGATCTACATTAGCTACACAAATCACGGTGCTAATCTTAAGCACAATTTTATGATTTGGTTTAATTAGGTTAAATCTTTCCTGGCTCAGATGGCATGTAACGACAAGATAGAGAAGATGAAGATTTCTTATTATTGAAAAGCTTGAGTTACAAAACTAGTTTCCCTATGAATAAATAGGTAGAGATAAAACAAATCTACACGCAATTAATATATTTTTCCTAAATAATAAGATGTGTAACCATATATACAATATGCACAATAAATACATATCTCTTAATAGAATCAGAATATAAATTCTAGGGAAAATTCTCTACTGCAACAACATATTTTTGGTTGTAACTTCGTAATAGGGAGAAAGTTTTAGGTCACATGGAAATCTTTGAATATTGTAGGTGTTGATACGCATTTGCGTCACACTGTTGTTACCGTGTCACGAGACGAATTTTTGGTCCATTAGGTAAAAAGTTTCTAAAATTTTTGGTCACGAATCACCACGATGGAGACTTTAGTGTAAACAATGAGACATTAATGTGTGTTTTACTAGAAAATTTTGACTCATACGAAAAAATATAAATTGCAAAGTAAATCGCGAAGAAAATTGTAAGGTAGGACGTACACTTGAATTGAGCTAATAAATTCTTATTACAATAGTAGATTTTGACAAGGCTGCCGATAGGTACCAAATTACTTGGGGTATGCCAAAAATCATAGGGATGTCAATAGAATCTATTGAAACGGTAACTACCTCCACCGGTACCGTTATCGAAAATTTCCGACGGAAATTTGAAAATCCTTTCCGCTACCGTTTCGTTAAGGTTATCAGATATCGGTAAAATTATCTATAAATACTGTTATATGACACAGTTTTCCATAACTTGTTTTTCAGACCCAAATTCAGTTCAAAATAAGAAGTTTTTAGTTTATTAAAATCCATACCAAACACAAAATAAACACATACAAATGTTCCAAATTCGCTAAGTTATACATGTACTTGCAAAAGGAAACATAAAGAAATTCAAAAAAAAGTTGCATCCTTGGACTGAAATGTGAGTTTTACCGATACCGATAGATAATAATTGCTGGTACCGGTAGTTAACCAACCGGTATCGTTTCGTTAAGACAATAATTACCGATCAATTTCCGTTACCGGCTTCTGATAACCATTATGTCGGAAAATTACCTATAGGAACTCGGATTATCGTTATGAAATTCGGAATTCAGTACCCCATTGGCAGACCTAAAAATGCATATAGGACAAAATATAAATTGGTAAGGGATTGGTACACCCCAGCTATTTGGTACCCTCTATTAGCAATTTTGGATTTTGAGAGACTTCGGTGACAATGGAAAATATCAGTCATACAGATTTTTAGGCCATCTTGAATGAAGATTGACGACAATCATATACCTTGAATGACAAAGTAGATTTTAGGTCAAAATGCAATTTGAGCATTGATAAATTCTGGATCACAAGAAAAAATTCTAATCGTAATGAAAAAAATTAAATACAGTGTACATTACTTGTAATGAGTCAAAATTTCCAATACGAGGAAGGATTTTAGGCGAGTTAAGTAAACTTTGGATCACACTGTAGACATCAGGTCGTATAAAAAGAATCGGAAAATGAGTCATTTGTCTAAATATTTTTAAATCACGGTTCAAATGGACGAGTAAAAAATAGTTTGGGTGAAATGGCTAAAAAAAAATAGTAAGGATGAAACTGGTTTCATCCTAGTTTAAATTTAAAAAAATAGCAAGGATGAAACTGGATACATCCTGTGTAAATTAAAAATAAGAAAAAATATTTGAAAATGGGCACGATGAAATTGGTTACATCCTGCCTATTTTTACATATTTGTCCATTTAAACCGTATCAAAATCTAACTGTCCATTTCACCCAGAAATTGTTGATTTTGGTCTTTTTAACCAATTTTGTAAAAAAGAAAATTTATCCACAATAGTGTATTGCTGAACATAGTTTTATTTCATTAAAAAAATGTATATTTTGCTAATACGCCTTCGAGTTTACCTAGAGTGTTAAAATTTTCGATAATCATTTTAAAATCACTAAAAATAAATCAGATGACAACATTGGGTATTATGTAATACTCTCGAGAGTGTCCACAAAATCGGACATATGCTCTCATCAGTTTTAGGACATTCACTGAAAATTTCACATTTGAATGAAAGAAACCGCCATGAATAAGCAAAACAACCATGATTCGTGGCGCCCGAATCCTGTGCACCCAATGCACCCAACATGAGGTGGCATCCACACAACCATGATTTCTTTCTTTCCCCTATTTTATTAGTTTTCTTTTCTGTGAAGAGCCGAGCTGAATCAGCTGATTTTATCTAATTTTTATCAAAGAGAATACCCATACACATAGAATTTAACAGATGAGATAAAGACTGGGATGAACTTTTTCTTAAAAGAACAAAAACTAATTGTTCTCAAGAGTTCACTGTATTTTAATGGCTTAACATCTCAAATAACAATAATAATAATAAAATCGTCCTGCTTGAACCCTTACTTATCAAATGCAATACCTGTATAAATATTACTATCTCAAAAAATCATTTGCAAAATGCAAATTTAGATCTCGCAAAAAGTTTGCTGACAACTCCTAAACCCATCGATTATCAAAACCCACAATCTTTTATTTGGTTTAAGCTTGATCCAGTATTCGAAGAAACAATCTTGATCATTTTTTCTCTTACTTACTCATAAAACTTGATCATGTTCTTGGTTTGTTTCATGATTTTTCTTTTCTTTTTTGTTGAAAATCGGTTCATTAAACGAAGTGTGTGATGATTTTTTCCCACTTTTTTCCATCAGTTCTTCACGATATATGGTTGCATAGCATATGGAGAAGAGATGAAGGAAAATTTTAAGAAAAGAAGCGTGTAATATTGGAGTTAATGCTCATGTGGATGCTATAATTTTCAATTTTATAGATATACTTTAATTAGGATCTTGAACTACATGATAATCACAAGTGTGCATGGTGGTATTAGAGATGTACCTTTACTATTGATGTCGATCGAAAGTAATCCTCCAAGAGCACCCGTATCGCAGAATACGTTGTAGAACTTCTTAAAACAAAATATCTTGAGAAACTCTTAGTTTCTCCTTCTTGACCTTTTTGTGTAATGGAATAATCAAATTACATGAACTTCATTTTGATGGTAATAAAGTTCCTTTTACAGGTAGGAGGAGGACCAAGGTTCATAGGATTTAGAATTTTCATTTAATCTCGACCGTCCATCAAGGAAGAGAGAATATGAAAGGACCCCAATATTTGTAACCAACATGTTTAGCCACATTACAAGATTAGCCCAAAGTTATCACATGGGCCAATGAGACAATTCCACCTAATGGAAATTATCTTACATTCTCCCACTGGTCCATGAGATAATTTACATAATGGTTAATCATCGAAAACATAAGGCGCGCATAATTGCTAAACAAAATTTAATGGTTAACATAATACCTTGATCAAGCAGACTACTCATGCGAGTCATAGCGGTGGCACATTGTCCTGTTATCAACATGTTCCCTTCCATGTACCACAACACAAATAACTTACTTAACTAGGCCTTAAATTGGGATATCATAATGGTCCAATGATGTCTTTAAAAGACAGACTATTTCTGTTAACATTCATCCATTCACGTAAGTGTATACTAAACATGGATACAGAAATAATTCAGAATGACATTAATAAGAGCTCAATAAGTGTCTAAAAAATAAGCACATAAATTAGCTGAATTCAATAATCAATTACTCCCACAGACCTAAGATTTTAATCTTTTCTTAAGAAGTCTTAAAAGGTAATTTTTCATTAAGTGCATATGCGGATGCAATTGTGCTTAATCAATAAATGAACAACTATTGTTTCTGAATTTCTTGATTCACGCATATATACTCAAGGTTCATGTGTTTGTTCCTATTGTATCATATCGTGCTTTAATGCTGCGAAGCTAAGATAAATTTCAGCAATGTAGAGACAAACTTAAATCTCTAAGTCTCGCAGTCATAAATATTCAAACTCAATTGTGGAATTAATATTAATGGATTCTTCCTTTATAATCCATACATCCACAAAATTGAAGTCTGAAAACCCAATCAACTCTGTTGGGTTTGCTAACTAATTATAAGACATAAATTAAAATAGTATCTCAAAATTCTTGATAGCTTTCCTGTAATTGTTCTTCGATTCTTTAACATATCAACAACTTGTTATAAGTTTCATATCAGAATTAAGACGTAATGAAGATTTAATTTATATCTTCTATCTAACATGAAATAAAATCGTTAAATATGTTATTATCTCAAAATTCTTGATATTCGATATATGCCTTATACGAGAGCTTTATTAATCCATATGATATTACTATCACATGGTAAGCTTCATTCATATCCTTTACTTCAAAAAACTATAGAGATATGCATATGTCAAGATCACTACTCGTAGGTAGTACGTCTTAACATAAAGACCAAGAGTATGAATTTCTCCCACTGATCTTGAGGTATATGCATAAATCTGTAATAATTTCATCCAAAACTTGAAACATTTATAGTTTTGTTGAATTTCATACACCATTATGGGAGGCTGCTTAAATTTCATACTTTGATTTCTAAAATTTGTAGACTAAAATTTATCATTAATAAAGGCTATTTTCACATTTAATTAATGCAACTCTTAGGTCATACTGAGCTACTAATAATACTATGATAATTCTGAATAAGTCTTTCTTTGACACGAGAGAAAAACTTATTTATAATCAATGCATCGTTTCAGAGTAAAATCTTTGGAATAAGTCTTGCTTTATACCGTTTAAAATTGCTATTACGTCGTATTAGGTCAGAAAGACCCACTTTCATACAACTGATTTGTGTCTTTCGAGCAATTAAACAATATCCGAGACTTGACTTTCAACCAATGATTTTTGCTCACATAGCATCAATCCATAATCAAAATTATTACACATAATATTTGTGAACCTAAAACCGAGTCTTTGCCATTCCATTCAAAATGTAATAAATTCTTGTAAGAAAATCACTGAAACAACATGAATAACTTTCTTTCAATTCTGTTGATACCTTCTTAAGCTGGTTCATGTTGTTATCAAAAAAATTTCTTTATTGGCAGTAGTTTATTATGGAGTATTGGATCAGTAATTTGTGGTCTTTCATTATCTAACATTCTGATAATGAAGAAGATTCACAATATCTGTAGAAATCTTAAATAAAGGGATCATTATATGATTTCTTGAACAATATATCTACGTACTCCCACTGATTATGCCATCATTAACGAATTTATATTTTCGGTTTCAATAAGTCTCATACTACGTTAGAACGTTAAAGAATACCATTTGGATTATTTAGGAAAACCAATGAACCAATAATGTTTCCAAATCCAATTTCATTCTTTGGAATGTAAGCCCTCACCTACAACTGAACAACCATAACATAAAGGTGATTTAAACTAGGTTTCCAACCATTCTAGTCCAAAGTGTGTCTTTGAAACTGCTTTACTGGGAAATCTATTTAAATTACATAGTTGTTGAAAGAACATACATTCACTGATATGTGGTCATCATACATAACTCATCATGCTTCTAACCATTTTCATAAAAGTATAATTTTGCCTTTTGTTATACACCATTATTCCAAGGATAAGTTGGCCTTGTGTATTGAGCAACAAATCCAAACTTTTGGAGATACTACGTAAAAGAATTAGGATATTATCCTGTTTTTTCATACCTTTCACAATATTCACCACCTTTATCATACTTTATGATTTTCACTTTCTCTATAATTGCCTCACAATTTCAATAATAAATGTTCGAGAAAATATCCACGGATTGAGATTCATAATGCAATTGATGGATGTACACAGTAAGGCGAAAAATCATCAGGTGATAAACAATTTTATCTTCCAAAAAATGGACCATTAGCAGTCTACAAAATAATCATAATCAACAATTAATAAGAGCAAAAGCTGAAATTTATAATAGAGATAAATGACAATTTAAGCTTACAATAGTTACATACCTTCGATAAGATTCTCCTGTGGGTAAAACCTTACCAAGGAACAGTGTGAGACATGATAAACATCTGTAAATATCTTACATTCTCATGCACACAACATTATGTTTGGTTAATACCATAACTAGAGTTGCCTGTGAGCGAATCAAGTCCTGAAATGTATTAAAAAACTCAAATAATTCTAAATATGTTCAACCTAATACAATCTGAATTGTAGTCACCTGTGGGTGGCTATTATTTCACATCATATGAAACATTTAGATAACCTTAATGCTTGTTTCAATGTGTGAATGAGAACTACTCGTGAGCAGCATTGTCCTAATCGTTAAATCAAACTAAAAGGACTCAAAAAATATACAACACTTATAAGATAAGATTTTAGTATCACTGTGGTGATAACTAAACAATCCAGCAAACATATACAATTGCAAATATCACACTAGCTTTTCTCGTGATATTGCATGGTCCCACTCAATGATATGGACATACTTAATCTGATCATAAAATTAGTCGATTATAAACAATTATGAGTAACCCTGACGCATTTATTGAAAAAACATGTCATACATAAATTGTGGAAATATCAACACGCTTTAATTGAAAACTATCCAAACGTACTGAATCTTTCGTAAACCAGAATTGAGCATTAAGTAAGTCTATAAGAATAAATAAGGAAATTTCGTTGAAGAAAATTCTTTTATGCATCATTCGTTTAAATCTGATACAAGCTTAAAAATCGTGTTAAACAAGGGTTATAATATGGAAAAAAAATGAAGGACGTTTAGAATAGGCAACGAATGTCATTTTCACAAATATTTGAGAATGTATCCAAAAACTAAACCTTAATTTCTTTAGAGGATGCAATAAATTTTGGATATTAAACACATAATAACAACTTTCATGAAAATACTGTAATGGGTTACTCAACTCGATAATGATTTATTTAAGTAAATTTTCTTTTACACATTTTATACAAAATAATAAAAAAATATGTAGGATTTACTTAATCATGATCTTAATAATAATGATAAAAAAAAGTATTATTATTATTATTATTATTATTATTTTATTTTATTATTATTATTTTTAATTGCCACCAAGGCTATATTGAAGAAAAAAAGAGTTAATTACAAAGATTTGGCAGGGAGTCGAGCAACAAGTTGTGCTCCCACACCTTTTTGAATAATAATACCTAATCTATGGAAGAGAGAACTACCCAACTTATTATTAACATCATGACTTGCCATACAGTTTTTCAAACGATTTACAAGGACGATAATGTCATCACCTAATTCACCTAAGGTTGAGAAGGCTAGAACCCCAAATTCATATCCATGAGTCAGACATAGACTGGCGTATTTGTTACGTTTGCGAGTAATAGCTGTTGATATTGCATGCCCTGGAGTGAAGGACCGATTCCCACCTTTAGAAAATGGTGAAACACCTGTCACATCGAAACATGTATCTTTGCCATTCTCCCAATTGAAGACCATAATATCTGCTGGTTTAAGGGGTGTGTTCGTGTTGGAGGTAAGTCCTAACGAAGCTTCCTTCCTGGCTGCCACTCCGGCCTTATAACATAATTCCACAAAGAGGTCTCGTACCATGTCATGTCTGTATTTAAGGCCCACTTCGCTTGCACAATGGATTGCGTGATCACCGAAACGATCCATTTCGCGTTTACAACATGAGCATGTACTATTCTCCTCAAAAAGGGGGATACCCAGACGGTATTGAAGCACTGATCTGAACTGACGTGGCCCGATGGACTGGTTAAGACCTTGAATTGGAATAGCTTTTAAATAATCATGTGCGTGTGGTTTTTTGTTACACTGCCATAAGATTGAGTCCCTCGTAGATAACGTGTAAGAAGTGCGTATATTCCTAGTGACTACTTCAAAATAACGACTCGCTAGTTGATGCATAGGTTGTGGGGTGAAATCGTTAATGTTAAAAGTAGCCGGGCATAAGTCACAGGTACTTACGTAATCATCTAGTGCTTCTTGGAAGTTTGGACTCGGTTCTGTCGTACACTGAAGGACGGAGCTTTGGAGTTGTCTTGTTTGGAGGCATGATGCAATATAGCAATACTTGGTGGTATCATCCATGGTGTATATTCCCAAACCTCCATCAGCAAATGGTAGAGTAGCGATCCTCTGCTGTAGTGGACCGAAACCTGGTCCATCTCCTGTTATTAGATGCTGAAGGTAACGGATAACGTGCTGATCGAACTGAAGTCATGAACGATGTAGTACACTTGGTCTGGTTGTTCGCATCGTGAAATAAAGCTTTGAGACACCAGCACAGTTGCGTAAGAGTAAGAGCTCGCTTTGTGGATCTTTAAGCCTTTTAATGCAGTCTTAGATGTGTAGTCTTATCAATCCTGGCTGAGATGATATCACTGCAGTATTGGTTGTTTGTACTTAAAGGTTCACCTAATAGTTTTACTCCATCAACAGGTCTTCCAACAGCAGATGGGAACACACCATCTTCACAGCATCTCGGGTCTGTTGTAGGCCAAAAGATTTCAGTCTTCCTGATGTTTAGGCATAATCCTCTTGCTGGACCATCTTGTTGTAGGATCTGCAGGCCTTTTGCAACTTCCAATGTGTCTCCGATTAGAGTGCCATCGTCTAGATACCACGCATGAAGATCCAACTTGCAAGTGGAAGATATTGTGGTTACAAGAGGCTGGAGCACCAGGGAGAAAAGCAATAGACCTAGGGGATCTCCCTGTTGGACGCCTTGTGCAGAAAACTCTGTATTGGATTCAGCAACCCCACTAGAAGATAGAATACGTATTGCAGCAGTGTAATGTCCTTGGCTCAGTTTCTTCATGCATGCTTCTGTGTTGGTTTTAGGATTTTTTTTCTTTGCAGGCTTGCGTCTCTGCTGTAGCGTTTCTTGTTCTTTGATCTTACCTAGTAAGCGCTGAATAATAGAGATACACCCACCTGGTTGGCTCCATTCAGTCAGGGATTGATTGATAGCAGCAATTTGGAGTTTCTTACGTGTTCTGGACCTTTCTTCAGTTGTATTGGTTGGCATGTACAGATTAAGTGTACAGATTGGAAGTAATAATAGTTCTAGCCATGCCGATAAGTCGTGGTATTTGTTAAGAACTCTGTCTAATGCTGTCTTGAGAACCCTAGAAAAATGCAGTCTGCATGGTGGTGGAATGCATGCTGTTGTGGTAAAAACTGGCATTCAAGTTTGAAAATCATGAGAAATGATATTAAACGCTCATTAAAACATAAAGTGATTCAGGTCCATAATGTATGATCAAATAAAGATCATATCTTTCAATATTTTCTTAAACATGTGAATTCAAATCACCTGTGGGTAATTGTTGTTTTAATATATTTAAGAAAATATATATATATATATATAAGCACTTGATAATATAATATTATAATGATTATGGCTCAAAAATTATTTGAAATCAGTGTGGTGATTGTCAAACAACTTAACAATAATGTCATCATCATAAAAATTCAATAATCGCTAAACCTTACCTTTACAGTTTGGCGAACTCGTGCTTACAATAACATTATGATTATTGCTATGCTAAAATACACTCTAGTATCACTGTGGTGATAGGCAAGAGTCTCAACATAATATCTTAAGCATATAATATTATTATCAAACAATCAACATTGAAGGAGAACAAACTCAAATCATTTCACAATACACACAAATTTAATGGTGTAAAATTTAATTTGGATCATAAAGTTATCATAAAATCATTCGATAAATATCGGCTCAGATTATGCATTAATGTTTTCGATAAAGCGGAAGCGTAATAAGATAATTGGATCGTCTTTCTTTAGATAGAAACCACTTCATAATTTCTTGGGTCGGGATCTACCAACAAACCTTTTGTTACTTGATCCCCTTTGATTTCTTAATATCATTACATAAATTAGTTTTAATTATAAAATGAATTTTATAATGACCTAATCCAATTCACAATAACATACAACAACATTAAACCGGGAAATGCCTTAGCCAGTCAATTATACCTAAACATAACGGTAGAATTATCGGGTTGTTTTAAACCGTTATGCACAATTTTAATTGTCTAACAAATTAGTTTAATAAATTGGCGTCGCATTAATTTTCTTAAAGGGAGAGTAAGACAGAACGTTATTGACCCTCATTCATAAAAGTTAGCATATTCGGATCTTTACTGTTATGAAACGGACAAATCTTTACTATTATGAAACTGACATTTATGACCATTTGTGTTCAAGTCTCATGGCCCATTAATCTTTTAAAACTTAAACGGTTAAACCTATTAATGGCTATTAAATAAAATGAAAAACCCAATATTGCCAGACTAATTTGTGCCTTCCCACAAGTCCACTAAATGTTAACACTTTCTGACCATGACGCTACAGATTATTTTACCCGTCAACCAAATGCTCGGCACACAAACTAAGAGCACCACCCTAGACGTTTACAGCAAACCCTAAAAATTATCGGCGGAAATTTAGACGTAGTTCATGCGCGGCCGAGTTTTGTTTACGGAAAAGAGAAAAGAAAAAATCTTACATAATTAAGTTAGACGCATCTTTGTTTTCCATTCACGGTAACACATAAAAACACCATCTAGTAACGTGATGCTGTGATGTTTCATTCACAAACAACTAGACGATGATATTATTGCATATTTTAACAGACGATCATGAGTTCTAAACCTGGTTCTAGATGCCAAATATAATCTCCAATTTTATAGATATACTTTAATTAGGATATTGAACTATATGATAATCACAAGTATGCATAGTGGTATTAGAGATGTACCTTTACTATTAATGTTGATCGAAAGTAATCCTCCAATAGCACCCGTATCGCAGAATACGTTGTAGAACTTCTTAAAACAAAATACCTTGAGAAACTCTTAGTTTTTCCTTCTTGACCTTTTTGTGTAATGGAATAATCAAATTACATGAACTTCATTTTGATGGTAATAAAGTTCCTTTTATAGGTAGAAGGAGGACCAAGGTTCATAGGATTTAGAATTTTCATTTAATCTCGACCGTCCATCAAGGAAGAGAGAATATGAAAGGACCCCAATATTTGTAACCAACATGTTTAGCCACATTACAAGATTAGCCCAAAGTTATCACATGGGCCAATGAGATAATTCCACCTAATGAAAATTATCTTAGATGCCACATCATGTTGGGTGCATTGGGTGCACGGAATTCGGGTGCCACAAATCATTTTGGTAAGCAAAAAGAAGATCGTGCACACATGGATTATTCACACTCACATTATTCATCTAATTGGCATTCTCATCGGCCGGTTGGTGGCACATTTGATCAAACTCATTTACTTCACTGACACTTATTTCTACACTCCTTCTCACCAATACATTCAGTCACAATGTGTGCAACATTATCAATTGAAAAAAATGGAAATTTTTTGGGCAAATAGTTTCATTAGTCATTAGATAAGCATTGCTTGTCACCAACAAAATGTGACTAGCAAATGTGCACCATGCAATGGAGTACGGGCAAATAAGTTATTTATGTTGTTTCACATCCCATGATTTTATCGTACTATATAAATTGAAAGATAGTATTAGCAAAATATGACTAGCAAATGGGTACTTGAAAGCATATCTTAGCAGCAATCAGATAGTATCGACATTAAGAACAAAAATTAATTAACATAAAAAAGGACAGTGAGAAGATTTTTTTTTTTTTTTTTTGCATTGGTGTCGACATCGAATTAATGGGCCGCATAATTAACTATACGTAGATAATTTAAGACAGTGGGGTAAACTAAATGTAAGAAAGAGAAATATTGGAGTGGTTAACAAGTTATGTAGAGGATGTTGTAGAACGCTTGGTTGAAGATTGAGAAAGAGGAAATAATTAAAAGGAGTAGAAGTCCCAAAGATGGTGAATCTATGGGGCATTTACTTTTTCACTGCGAAACGGCCACAGCAATCTGGAATCACTTTAATTCGTATGTCGGCAGAGAATGGATCATGCAAATTGCACTACCTCATCATCAAAGGGTGGAAGATGAAGATCATTTTGAGTGTGGGACAAACACTCTGGCAGAGACTTCCGGCAGGGATTTACTGGACCATTTGGAACTGTAGTAATGACATCATTATCAATTATGATTAGTTACTCTCTGGACCAAATTCTTGAGGAAGTTAAGGTTCAAGCTTATTCTTGGAGCCAACATACTGAGGCTTTAAAAGGTGTATCCTTCGGATCTCGATGGGAAAAAATGACAAGGGTCTTAATGAAAATGGGAAAAAGGGGGTATCTAAAAAATTGGAACTCGATGTGTAAAATTTTGGAAGAGGGAGGATTAGGTATTAAGAATGTTAGGAAGTTCAACGTTGCCATGATAGCTAGAATGAGATGGAATTGAAATCAAAATCCCGATTCTATATGTGCTAAAATCTAAAAAGCTAAGTACTATCCGAACTATGACATTCTCCACACCAACGATAAACCAAAAGCTATAGATAGTTGGGTTTGGAAGGGATTATTATCAGGCATAAACCAAATCAAGAAATGTTGCTTCCGGGAATTAGGAAATGGTAGAAACATTGATATCTGGAATGATCTCTGGATTCTGGAAACTAAAACTCCAATGCCTAGAAACCCTCACTTCATTGAAGGGCTAAGTAAGGTGAGTGACCTGATAACAGAACACAAAACATGGGACCATGATAAACTGACATCATGCCTTGACAACCGAACTGTAGCAAAAATAATGGAAATTAGAATACCAAGAGAAGGAAAAATTGATACTCCAAGATGGACTCTAAACAAACAAGGTACGTTCTCCGTTAAATCTCTGTACAATTATCTAAGCTGTGATAATAATGTCGAAACTAATTGGAATAGGATATGGAATATGAAAACAACACCAACAATTAAAATTTTCATTTGGAATGCTTACTCTATTCTGCCTAATAGTATGAGAGTGACAGCAATCTTACCTGACATAGACACCAAATGTAAACTGTGCAATGCAAACCAAGAAAATCTATTCCACCTGTTCCTGCACTTCAACTTAGATATGGATTTTATGAGAAATGGCACTACTATCTTTCATGATTGGTTAACAAATTGCTTCGAAAACCCAATCAGGGGAGACTACAATATAGACTGGCATGTTCTCTGCAGCACAATAATCTGGGCTATTTGGAAAGTGAGGTGTGATGTGGTGTTCAAAAAGAAAACATGGAATAGTGTTTTAACTGCCAACTATATAATCACTTTTATCAATAGCTACAATACTGTGAACAATCCAGGGCATAGCATAATGGAAGATCTATACTATAATTCCAGAAATGATACTGTCCTCCAGATCAATAAGAATCCTGAAAATGTTATAGGAAGAAACTTTGATTTGAAAATTCATATTGCTCTGTCTATAGATGATAGTTCAATGTATGCTGGAATTGCCTTAACTTTAACTGATCACACAGGTACAGTCACACAAGCAAGAGGCTTTTACATCAATAGCACAGACAGAGAAGATCTAGAAAAAGCTGGAGCAAAAGTTGGTTTCCAATGGGCAACAAGTTGGAGTGGCCACAGGATCTCCTTCATAAGTGATTCAGAACCAACTCTGGTGCTGCTGGTGGGAATGTATTGTTGGAAAAAATACAGTTTTATGTGAATAAAAATTACTAATAAAAAGGTTTTTTCAAAAATAAAAACACCTTCCAAATTTTATCGGGTTAGGGTTTTATATATATGAAGAATTTTTCTTTTATTGAAAAAATATATAGTAAAAAACCTCTCTTTTATCCCCTAGGGTTTTTAGTACTTCTTCTTCGTTTTTTCGATGTTTGATACGAAGGTTTTAAGTGCTAACGATTCGTGAGTTTTCCGCTGCCAAGTTCTAGAAGGACAAGTTTGAATGTGCTATTCAAGCTTGTTAAGATTGTTGTATCTTGGAGGCAGATGTACCCGTAGGGCTATAGCATCATCTTTTTAGAGTGTAGCCGGGCATTCTTGTCTTAAGGACAGTATGTTGAACATGCGCTTCAATCTACCATTACCGGTTTTCTTGTTTCCATGGTGTTTAGCAGGATATTCAAGACATTAACAGTTGACTAAGGAGAACACACGAAAATCAGATAAGTGCCTCTTATATTATTTAGTTGTTTGATTAATTTTTAATTGTTATTCTCCAACAATCTTAAGACATGAATAGCATCGCAGTAACAATTAAAAAAAAAAAAAAATCAAACAAGGAATGTTAACTATGTTTTTCTAGTCAAATATCTAATGTGGTATAATTCAAATCAGATCAGGTGTACTGTAGGCTAACTTTGTTGAGCCAGCTCATGATGAACAAGGGTTTGAACATACAACTGTGCTTGCTAGGCTTGAAGCACGACTTGTCCAGATGCAAAAGACATACTCGACCACACTCTGTCATAAAGTTGGATACTCCTGTCGACGTAACAAGAAGCTTGTAGCAGCTGAAGAGGAAAGGGAAAGGAGAAGGCTAACAAACCAGAAAGTTGAGTTCTCTGAAAGTCCAGGTCTTTCCAGCGTTGAACATGATGTGTCCTTATATGACTCCAGAAGTGGTGATGGTACTATTACCAGAAGAGGGAGGTGAGGAGAAGGCTATAAACCAGAACACTGAATTCCGAATAAACAATAGCATAGACCGTTTCAAATCCTAGTTCATATCTCCCCAATCAAGACCCATGCAAACCCTGATTCTCATCTTTATCTTCCTTACAATCAAAACCTTTTAAGTAATCTAGTGATGGGTTGACAATGGAGTATTGGTTACGGGATACCTGTGGTGTGGAGGAACCTTCACTCATACAGTGGAAAACCCAAAGACGGCTTATGATATTTCCTCCCAAAACTAAGACTATGGAGGTCCTCTCTAAATTGAAGAAAAATGACTTTTTCAGTTCACTAAGATGGCAGAGAGCTGTTTTGATAAAGTAAAGCACTGTAATGACAGGTAGTCTGCCGGCTGTTCCAAAATGGCACAAACACCCTGAGTATGGACAAGTATACAGATATTGCCGAGTTTCCTCGATGTGTATACTGTGGTGTTGAACAGAAAGTCTTGGATGAAATTGCACAGAGGGTAAGTAAGAGGACGCACGACAAGAAATGGTTGCGAATGCAGAGGTGCAACAAGAGAGAGAACACTGGCATTGGTACGAAGATATAAAGCTCACAATCAAGGACGAGGCTCAGTTGATAGATGGATGATGAAACAAATGTTCAATGACATACTATAAAGCTCAGCCAACTGCAGAGCATGACATCGATCGAAAAGCAAATTCATAGTCTGGCTCCAGTAACGAATTATGGAGCTTAGATTTGGAATTTGTCATCGATTGAAAAACATATCGTACTTGTCAACATAGTTTGTCAATCTGTACCAGAAACAACAGTACATCTGGTGTTGTTTGAAACCAACAAAAAGTATTCCCACTAAAAAAGTCACTTACAGTCCCAAAACTCTAGTGAAATCAGGTGATTCAGTTAACATCCAGTGGAGTGGGATAGAATCACCATCAGAATCAGATTGGCTGGGCATATACTCGCCACCGAATTCATCAAACAATAGTTATATCGGTTACGTTTTCTTATCTTCTTGTGAAAAGTGGAAAACTGGGTCTTGTTCAATCAATCGATCAAAAGATGAGTTTCGGATCTTCAGATGGAGAGATGATGATGAGACTGGTAAAAAAGAGGTTGATCCTGATCATAACCCTGTACCAGGAACGAAGCATATGTTGGCGAAATCAGAAGGAGAACTAGGTTTCGAGACTGGGAAAGGACCGGAGCAAATTCATTTGGCGTTTACAGACTATGAAGATGAAATGAGGGTTATGTTCATAACTGAAGATGGAAAAGACAATTATGTCAAGTGTGGAAGAGATGGACGTGTTGCTAAACAAGAATTTACCGAAATCTCAATTCCTCCTGAATTGGTGACTGCCACTTCAAGCGAACTATTTTTATTTCATTGCTAAAGAACTCGCAAGATTTATAGCTACGGGAGGATAAGGTTTTTATTCCTCCCTCCTGGTAGTCAGAGGGAATTGGGTTTCACCTTTTCATTCCTTGTGAAGCAGTTATCGATCGCATCTGGTACTCTTATCAGGTGGACAAAGGTTTTCTCCATCGACGATGCGGTTGATAAAGATGTGGCCTTAGACAGACAGGGTATATATATGCGTGTTGCAGCTCTGGTGAATGACACAATTGGTACATTAGCTGGAGGAAAATACTTTAATAACGATGTTGCAGCTGCAGTTATTTTGGAAACCGGAACAAACGCAGCATATATCGAGCGTGCACACATAGGAGAAATGGTAATCAACACGGAGTGGGGTAACTTCCAGTCATCGCACCTTCCTGTGACTGAATACGATCAGGCTTTGGACCAGGACAGTCTTAATGTTGGTGAGAAGATTTTTGAAAAGACTATTTCAAGGATGTAAATCAATAAAGAATATAAATGAAGTCTCTCTTTCGGAAGTGATCAGTCATCTCAGTTAGACAGTGGAGCTGATGAACAGCAAACATGAAGGCACGAGAGACAAGCCAGCAGACTATGACTGGCGTGTCTAATCAAAAATTATGAGAACGAATACAAAGAGAGAGGTCGAAATTGTACCACATTCTTGAATAACAAATTTTTATCACTAACCTTGGTTGTGATTGTATATAAGTTAATCAGGTGAATGACTAGGTGCAAAGATGAGGCGATGGATGTGGAATTGGAACACTAGATTTTGCGAATCAAAGTGTGTTCTCCATCAATAAAATCATGCGAAGGTACAACGGTACTCGTCGGTATGAGAAAGTTAATTTGCCAATTCTTTTGAATAAGCATGCAAAGGTATAGTGGAGCTCGTTTCAGGGGAAGAGCATCACCTATTCATGCTTAATTCTTGTACTTGATGTCGGTTTACACTTGCTGAAACCAAGATCTAAGTTTTAAATATTTCTTTAGAGAAGTATTTAAATGTGGGGGATAAGACCTGTGATCTTGTAATCCATCAACGATGAGAGGATCAGTAGATGTGCATATCCGCGTTTAACCTGGGAAAACACAGGGATGCTCTGTTTAGAAGACCAGAGATTGGAATGCATGAGGTACATATTTAATTTCAAATATGTGATATATATTGCACTAACCTTAATCTTGAGGAAGATGAAAAAAAAATGTACTACTGAATAGTACATGTATATTTTTTTAATATGCTTTACAACCACCTATCAAATATGTGATATTTACGATTTGACTGAAAGACCAATTGGTTGATTTGATCTAAAGGATCGAAGGGAACCAGAAGTTATTCGGAAGGAAATGGTCTTTGTCAAACTCGATGTGGTTAATGTGTGTTGTAAATGTGCAGTATAGCAGGTGTATACAAATACACTAGTATCTCAAAGAATTACTGGGATAATCTGACCAGAGACTTGCAATACGACTTGCAATACTTGAGGTACATATTAAATTGTGTATGTGATACATATTATACTGACCTTAAGAGATGTTGTTGTTTCAGGCTATGTAAAAATCTTAGCCTATGTGTGTATCCTCTTAAGGAGTGTCTGTCTAAGGAAGTCCTTAAAACAGACAAGATGAACTTGTATATTGAAGAAATCAAAGTTCGTGTGCTTTAATTCAAGCATAAGAGGAAGACGAATGATTACTAAGATGCTTCTTAGAAGATATTCCTCTGTGACCGAAGCCTGTGGCCATCATTGCAGAAACTCAATTGACTATGTGAGTCTAAAGTAAATGAGCAATGACAAAGTCTAGACATACTCGAAGAAGGCTAATTCGGTAAGACAACTATACTCTTTAATGAAGTAATTTTAGTTGATTCGTGAAGTCAAAAAGAGGTCTCAGTAGACATGTAAAGTCAAAAGAGAACCTCACAGACTTAGGGAAGTCAACAGAAAAATTAGTGGTCCTTTGACGAAAGGATTTTCTAAAGAGATAGTTCGTAATTATACATCGAGAGGGAATGGGACTTAAGCTCATATAAAATAAACTTGCCATGAAGGATACTCAACCTTGCTGACTGGAGATCCCAAGATCAAGGTTTCGAATGAGACAACTAATTTATGGTAGGTAAAGGTAAACACTATCAGAGGATTATATTCTCTCTGTCCCTTCCCTATGGTGTAGATGTGATAGTGTGACTGCATGTGAAGGGTGACTTTAATAAGTCTTAATGAGTTCCATAGTTTCAATTTAAGATTGAAGTGGGGTGTAGTAGTGAACACTCTTAATGGAACTCACCTATCTGAATGAGGAAGTGGGTCGCTTTCTATGAGAATATGAGCTGATTCTCTAGAGCATTCTGAGAAACAAGACGTCCAGGGCCAAAATGGACACAACGGCGGAGCTTGGCAGCAACCGTGGAGATATCATGTGTGGTTGTTATCGCGAGTTACACCAAATGTTAGACAGTTCAAGACCTAATGGACACTGGCTAATAAGTAGTTCAGGTAACCTCTCACTAAGCAAAGGTTCAAGACCTTATGGACACCTATGCCTATTCATGATATTTCTTGTTTTCCGTGTTTTAACGTATTTTTATTCATGTGGGGGATTGTTGGAAAAAATACAGTTTTATGTGAATAAAAATTACTAATAAAAAGGTTTTTTCAAAAATAAAAACACCTTCCAAATTTTATCGGGTTAGGGTTTTATATATATGAAGAATTTTTCTTTTATTGAAAAAATATATAGTAAAAAACCTCTCTTTTATCCCCTAGGGTTTTTAGTACTTCTTCTTCGTTTTTTCGATGTTTGATACGAAGGTTTTAAGTGCTAACGATTCGTGAGTTTTCCGCTGCCAAGTTCTAGAAGGACAAGTTTGAATGTGCTATTCAAGCTTGTTAAGATTGTTGTATCTTGGAGGCAGATGTACCCGTAGGGCTATAGCATCATCTTTTTAGAGTGTAGCCGGGCATTCTTGTCTTAAGGACAGTATGTTGAACATGCGCCTCAATCTACCATTACCGGTTTTCTTGTTTCCATGGTGTTTAGCAGGATATTCAAGACATTAACAGTTGACTAAGGAGAAAACACGAAAATCAGATAAGTGCCTCTTATATTATTTAGTTGTTTGATTAATTTTTAATTGTTATTCTCCAACATGTATGCTGAGGCTCGAAATCAGCGATACTTGATTAGAGAGGATTTTGAAAACACAACAAATTTTGATATAAACTTCCTAGCCCAGAATTTCACTCTGGTTAGTAGAAATGATGTAATATGGGCTGTACAACTATCTACTTTTTGCAAGAAGTATGAAATTAAAAACAACTGGGTAGACTATAACCTAACAGCTTTATCTAATTATCTAAACATTCATGATGCTGTAATGAATGCTCAAAACCCCAGTTATGGGATTACAGAGCAGAATTTTTCAATGTACTGAGGGATTCCTCTTTTATAAAAATAAATAAATAAAAGGTGTATCCTTGGAACAAATTACAAGCATTTGGGGTCAGTTTGTATCATAACTTTTCCGTGTTGGGGGTTTTCTTGCCCTAGTTTGGTTGTTCTGTTTTTGTTCTTAACACCACTCTGTAGCCTCTTGGAATGTATCTTTGCTGCTTACCCCTGGTAAGTTAGCTTTATCTATTATAATTTGCTATGCCGATGAAAAAAAATGGATATTTTGATTTTGGGTCACAATAAAGTGATAAGAGTTGCTAGTTGCGATTGGGTCATGAAAATAATTTAATTAGAGTTTGAGTAACAAGATCGTCGTTGACCGTGTTGAGAGTTAAAAAATTATTTATTTTTAAAATTGGTGTTTATTAATTTAACGCGGTGAAACACCGGCTAATAATTTACTGAAGCATATCTAGAAACCAGACCGACCAAACCTTTTTTTCACGGTCAAAACACACTCCATCTCTCTCTTTATTCTGTAATATCTTTCACGAGCCATAGCTTCTCCATTCCCCGTAAATTTGTTTTCTCAAATATGTTTTGTTCATGATTTATGAGGAGCTGCCATGATAATCAGTTAGGGTTTTTATGTATAACGGAATTAGATTAGTACTAGAATCACATAGTTTTCCCTTGTTTTCCCCTAAAAATAATATGTAGATGTTGTTCAGTAAAAAGCTGGATAATTATGCTCAAGTGATTTGGATATCTACTCCAATGACGAGCATAAGATGTTGGAGTATACTGAATACACATATGAGCAAACTGAGAGTAGTGCATGAGCTGAAGAAAATAAGAGTTGAATTTAGAAGGCTTCCAATAGTATGGTTCTTAATTACAGATTGTAGTATCTAATTTTCTTGTAACATTCAGTTTTATTTTATTCTTGCAATCATGGAAATAGAAGTTTGATTGTTATAATTTCACCTGAATCACTAGCTAGCGTAATACGCCATGAACAAAGTAAGCAAAAAAAAAAAAAAAAAAATCACTGCCTATCATTTTTTATTTTATTAGTTTAACAATCCTGAAGTCCAAGCAAAGGTGCAGAAGAAGATTTATGCATCATCTTTTTAACAGCAAATTGCTGCCTAAATGAGAACTAGATTACACGCAGCAAACTAAACTAGAGTACTTGCAATTAACCAGGGGTATAGAATATTGCACCTCAAGGTAGTACATCGGTTTCAGAATATTCTAGGTTCGATAGATATCTCCATATACCCCAACCAGAGTGACAAATTTGTTCTTACACTCCATTGCACCACGTACATTCGATTGTCACAGTACTTGGACCACTTCTATCAGCTAGTTTGCACTTTTTTTAATAGAAAACAAAAAGCCATGAAGAAATAAATGTCACCAGCATAATGTGACTAGCAAGCAGTGTACATATGATCCTATTATAAATGACTCTGACAGTATGGATTTTTGGCAATAGTTTATTCTTTTACCTTCTTCTCGTGTGACGAATTTCTTATATTCACAACAAGTTACATATATGGACTATCGCGGTGTTTGTAGGCTTAATTTTGAAGCTGTCATTTATTATTAATATTATGGAAAGAGGGTGATGAGAGAGAAAACGCAAGAGTTAGGAACTCAATGGCAGACAGTTACGGGCAAACGCAATCGGAAATCAGAGGGTGGGGGTCGTGGTACGATACTCCAAGAAGGGAAAACTCTTTAAGATGTTTGATTCAAGCAAAATCTTATGAGATACGGAGAGGCTCTAAAGCATCAACCAATATCATCACTATCAGAGAGTCATACAAAGGAAAAAATTGGATCAATTCCTTCACTTGTGAAGGAGGTCTGTGGTTGATCGGAAAACTCCATGAAATCATTCAAAGTGAGTTCAATCAGGGGGAATGGACATTCTCTCAGAAAGCTGAATGGTTTCCTTTAGTAAGAGATGATGACAAAGCAGGGGAATTTTTGAAACTATCCATTCCAGATGTGAAGGGGTTTCTCCACCATTCCTTCTTCCCAATGGGTCGTAACAAGCAAGGTTGGAGAGAATTATGTAAAACTCTAGAAATATGCTGCAATTATAATGACAGAGATATAGATAAATCCAGCAAAAACCCAGAAGTGAGTTTCATTAGTGTCTCCGATTTCTCAAACTGTTGGAAGAAACCACTTCAAATGGTTACTCCATCACTTAAAGAAGTTTCTGTTAATGACCCCAACATCAATTACTTGGGCAATTGGAATTTTGCAATAAAGTTGAAAACGAACACATTGAATGTAGATTGGTCAGAGATTGGTGATTGGTTGCAGTCACATCTCCGGATGAAAACAACCTTTAAATTATGGCCTCTGTCGTCAAATGAAGGGGTTATTTTTGTTTCGTCACTTTTGGAGCGAGTTATAAAATTTGGTTTCATCATAAAATTTGGTGAAACCCCAAAGAATTTGATGAAACCAAATTTTGATTTCATCGTAAAATTTGATGAAATCAATTTTGAAATTTGGAGTTTTTGTATCAATTTTTAAAAATTTGGGGTTTTTGTATCAATTTTGTTTAAAATGGAGTTTTAATGGATCCAACATTTGAGTGGGGTTTTTGTACCACAAATTTGGTCACCTTGAGTTTTTATCATTAGTTTTGTATGGAAAAAGAAGAACTTATTGCTCATGGTAAACTTCAAATATATGGAATGGAAGTTCTTCTTCTTTCTTGGAATTCTGATCTACAGGTTAGTCCTCGAGCAAAATTATCAAATGTTTGGATAGTTGTCACGGGGATTCCGCAACAGCTTTGAGATTTAAATCTCTATACCAATATTGGAGCTGCTTGTGGAGGTTTGCTTGCCGTAAGCCATGAAACTAGATCTGGTGAAGTAATTTCCGAGATCAGATTGAAAGTGCAAGGACCGGTCAACTTGGAGGCTTGGACCTTGGGTATAACCATCAGAGATTCATGGATTCAGGCAAATATTGCTCCTGCTTATAAACAAGTTGAGCATTCCTTGGGGATTCACCGGAGTTTGGTTTTTGAATCAATTTCCCTTCCGGCAAATCTGGGTTTTCGAATCAATTTCCCTTCAGGACGGTTTTAAGGTTGCTCCGGAAGCTAGAAGCTAGTAACCCAAGAGCAGTGGAGAGAAATCTGCGACCAAAACCAACTTTCTCTGTATTTTCTTTTACCACTCTCAATATCAATACCACCCAGTAATACCACTCATCTTTTCATGAATCCAGCCTCTAGAAACTCCGGCGTCCAAGGACGGGGCATCGGTGCTGTTCTTTCCCTTTGAGTCTGAGTCTTTTGGGAGTGTGCTGATTGACTCCCTCCGGAGACTAAGGGTGGGTCGGGTATCGATCTTTCCCCTTAGGTACGTGGGTACTTGGTACGTGGGATTCATGGTGGTAAAACTTCATTCTTCTAATGGAGTGTTTGATCTGTGGTAAGGCTTAGGAATGACAACATCTTATGCACAGGTGGGTGATAAGAATTTTGAAGTATATATGTTTTGGAAAGAGTTGAAACCCAAAGTAACCATTATAGAGATATCAAATGGGTATACAAATTCTTGTATTATACCGTTCGAGGGAGCGGTATGGCTGATCATTACAATCAGGGGAGCGAAATCTAGAGGTAATAGCACTATCAAGCCGTATCAATGGAGATTGCTTTTAGGCCATGGATCTGCTCTACTATTGATTGAGAGAAGTAATAGCAGGGGGAAGTATATTTCTGTTCATTGGTTTACAGGTAATAGTCGTGAAAAGGTTCATCACCTGGTGATTCCGGAAGGTCATAGACTGGAAGGATGGATAAATTTCATAAGTCTGATGCAAATAGGTATTAACAAACATGAGTAATTTCATCGTCGAGGAGCAACAAACAACAAAATTGAATCTTTGAAGCTTAATAATGGATGGCCAGATCTGCAGAGAAAGAATCCTCATGAGGGGAATATCAAAGGAGTAGGTGGGAATACTTCATATTTAACTGTTGCAACAAGAGAAGGTCGTCAAATCTCGTATGAAGGTAGAGAGAGAACTTTTGATCATTGGGATGAAGTTATCATTTGTACCGTGGAGCCAATACCATTAGATTGGAGGATGGTTGAAGATCAAATTCAGGCGACTTTCCATTTTCAAGAACACATTAAAATCAGTACTTTTTCTTAGAATATGGGTGTATTGTTCATTAAATCAGTTAAAGATCATGACTTGCTGATAAATCAAAAATTCATTGCTTTCTTAAGTGCTGGAATCAAGTTCTCTCGTTGGTGGCCATCAGTTAATGCTATCAATTCCTCCATTAATGTCCAAAAGGTATGGATATCTCTGTTAGGAGTACCATTTCATTTATGGTCCAAAAATACAGTGGAAGTAATTCTCAATAAATATGTTTCGATCATTGAGATTGACTTTAATGAGCTTGGAGGAATTAAGGTTCTTATTAATTGCAAGAGCAGTATCAATGATTTGCCACACACTGTGCCATTGAATGATGAGGGATTGATTTTCACGGTGGGTATTGCCGTACTTGATTTGATGCCGGGATACCGCTCTGGTAATGAGGAAGATAAGGGCAAACAAGTAATTGATAAGAAAGCTGTTTTGAGTAAAGAAAGTGCCTATAGTACATCATCCCACGTGGGAAAGGAAGAGTCTGACAGAGGAAATAAGGTTTTCATCCGACTATTCAAAGAAATCAAAGAGGACAAGATGATGTGATTACTCAAGGTATCACAGACAAGAGACAGGGGAACCAGCTAAGAATTCGGTCACATGTGTACTATGAGAAGAAAAAGGCTAGGAAAAAGAGAAATAGACTGAAAAAGAGAGATAAGATGAGGGAAAACATGAAGAGTCAAGATGGAGATGTGGGCAGCAACACAACCACACAAATGGTGAATATTGGAGCAGTTAATGAGTTGACAAATAATACGAAGGGGTTAAAAAAACATTGGGTTATTATAACTGACCGCAGAGAAACTTCGACTGAAAAAATCCAAGTTCAGGAAACACAAAATAAATACAAAGACCCGTTACTAGTAGAAGACCAGGACGAACTTGGCATGGTGCGACATATCTTTGAGCTAGGACCTAGTTACTCGTATAATGTGGTCATCCCTTTGGTGGATCAGCTTAGGCATGGGGAATTTTTTGGTCCAACTCAAATAGGTAATACCAACTTGATGCCATCTCCGTCTTCTAGGTTTTCTGTTTCCTTCTTTTCTTTACCTATTATATTGACGATCAATTATCCATTGGGTGATAGAGAGTTCAAGGATTGTTCTGATAAAGAGTTACCATCAAATTTTATCGACAATTTACATGTTTCCACTGAGACACCATCCATCCAGCAATGCGGTTAGAACATTTTTCGGATGCTGCTGTCGAGGGGTTGAGTAATAGAGAAGAAGAAGAATCAAATAGTGAGAAGGATGAAGATTTTGAAATAGATAACACCGAAGATATGTGTAGGGAGAACCCCCAGTTCAATCAAATTGTTCTTGTCACCAAACCTTTTGAAGTTTGTGAGGCAATTCCCATCAACTTTAAGAGTCCAATTAAAACGGAATTTGAAGATCAACCTTTTGAAGAACAATACTGGTGGTCGGGAGAAGTTGAGGAAAACTATGGCATCCTGGAAGTTGGAATATTGAAAGACACAAATGACGAAGAAGAAAAGAACTTAAATAAACAAAAATTGCTGAAGGGGAAGGAAGACCAATTGAAGACTGAGAAAGAAAAGTTACGTCAGGCAGTAACAAATGTGGGGGTTCTTATGGGTTTACCTCTTGGGGGGATGGAGAGCATGGTAGAGGAGAGTATCGTGGGTTCGTTAGTAGTGGCTATGGAGAGGGGGAAAGCTAGAATTTTGAAATCTAAAAAGGTTGCTCAATGTGGAATAACAGATGACTCTCTTATTGGAGTTCAACATATGTTGGAAGAACCTAATGTATAGACACAGGTGGTAGAAGATAGCAGTGAAGGGGAGAAGACTGAAGTGAGTGAAGAGGAGAGTGAAGACCCATTTGAAGTCGAGAGCCCGAGCATAATTAGAGAAGGACTGAGTCGTCTCAACCGAGAAAAATGTAGAATTCAAATCTTTTTACGGGGCACAATTCCTGAAGGTTCGAAGGAGGATAGGAGAAGAAGGGCAAAGGCTAATTGGTTCCAATGATAGATAAAACAAATTCGTGGAACGTACATGGTCTAGGGGACAAAGATAAAAGAATAGTCATCAAATCAGTACTTTTGAAATGGAATCCTGATGTGGTATTACTTCAAGAAACAAAACTCCAAGATTTTTCTGTTCAGCTCAGAAGAGAGGTTTGGTGCCACCCTGATGTAGATTATTGTTACATACCTTCTAGGGGAACTAAGGGTGGGATTAGTATATTATGGAGGAAGGATAAAATCGATCTCATCGACAAACTGGAAGAAATTCATTCTTTATCTTGTATGTTCAGGTCGAAGACGTCACATTTGGAGTTCTACATATCAAATATATATGCCCCAAATGACAGGAAAGACAGGAGAACACTATGGAGGGAACTAAGAGAGGTCATGGGGATATGGAGTATTCCTGGATTCTTAGGAGGGGATTGGAATGTTACAAAATCAATTGAAGATAGAAATAGAGATCGAGGAGTTAGTCGGGTTATGCGAGATTTCATAAGTTTCATCACCAACCATGATCTGGTGGACTTGCCCCTTAGTGGTGCTAAGTACACTTGGTCTAACTTTCGAGAAAACCCATATTGCAGTAAAATTGATAGATTTCTGCTAAATTCATTATGGGAAGCCATGTTCCCGTATACTATTCAGAGTGCAAAGCCGAGGCCTGTGTCAGATCATACTCCATTATTGTTGTCGACAACTATGGTAAATACAGGTGCAAGACCGTTCAAATTTGAAATTATATGGTTGGAAAGTGCTAAATTGAAAGATAAGATGCAAGTATGGTGGAGTAACCTCACTTTTAATGGGAACCTTGGATATGTGTTCCGTAAGAAACTGATGGCAATCAAGGAATACCTTAAAGTTTGGAATAAAGAGTGCTTTGGAAAGGTATGCAAGAATATGGATGAGCTACTTGTACAGATACAAGAGACGGATATCGTTGATGAGGTAGGTGTAGCAACTCTCGAAGAGTGTATTAATAGGGTTAATCTTAAAAAGGACTATATCAAATGGGAAAACATGGAGCACAAAAGGATTAAAAACAAGACAAAAGGATAGTGGATTGAAGAAGGTGATAGGAACGCGGGTTTCCTTCATAGAATTGTAAATGGGAGGAGAAGAGCCAAAAATATTTCTTGTTTGAGAATAGATGGGGACTTAACAGAAGATCGAAATATTATTGGGGAGAAATTACTAGAGTTTTACACTGATTTGTACACAGAGGATGAGGTGAATAGGCCATTCATGGAGGATATACATTTTGAAAAAATAAGTGATGAACAGAGGGAGGAAATGGAAACACAAATCACTGAAGCAGAAGTCGTGGTGGCTATTAAACAGATGGAAACTAATAGAGCTCCGGGGACTGACGGCTTCCCTATCGAGTTCTACACTCACTTCTGGGCTACTACAAAAGATGACTTGATGAGCATGGTTCGTTTTTCGATGATAATGGCTTCATGGATTGGATAAAAAATAATACTTTTATCACTCTCATTCCTAAAAGAGATAATGTATAATTGGTGAGGGACTACAGGCCAATCAGCTTGATCAACACCTGCTACAAGATTATCTCGCACGTTCTCTCTTCTAGGCTCAAAAAGGTACTTCCTCATCTTATTTCGAATACACAAACTGCATTTTTGCAACAAAGACAGATCATAGACAGTATTTTATTAGCGAATGAATTCATCGATTCTAAAGTGAGGGATGGATCGAACGGATGGTTGTTCAAATTGGATGTCGAGAAGGCATATGACAAAGTAAACTGGGGTTTCTTGGACACTATCATGAGCAAAATGGGAATGGGTCAGAAATGGAGAAGATGGATCAAGACTTTAATATCGACAACTCACTTCTCTATTTTCCTCAATGGCACGCCTGGGAATCAATGCAACAGTTTTAGGGGGTTGCCACAGGGAGACCCTCTCTCTCCTTTTCTTTTTATACTGTTCATGGAGGGACTTTGCAAGATGGTCCAAAAATTAGAGGTCAATGGGTTATATAAAGGATTCACAGTCAAGGCCAATGGTACACAACTATCACATCTTTTGTTTGCGGACGACACAATCTTCTTCTCGAGTGATGATGCACAACAAATTCTCAATATTAGGGCTCTCCTAATTTGTTTTCAAATAAGCTCAGGACTTAGTGTCAATCCTATAAAGAGTTCCGCAATTAGGTTTGGAGAAACAATTTTCGATGATGTTGTTGAAAATAGCCTTCGATGCAATTTCGAGGAGTTACCTATTAAATATCTATGGATGCCAGCAGGAGCCCAGTATAGAAGCAAGAATATTTGGGATTCAGTTGTAGAGAGGATGGAAAAGAAACTTCGTGGGTGGCAGGGGATGTTCTTGTCATATGGCGGTAGATTAGTATTGATCAAAAGTGTTTTGAGCACACTTGCCATTTATCTCATGTCAGTTTATTCGATGCCGACGTCAGTCGAGAAGAAGATTAACAAGATAATGCGGAACTTTCTTTGGGGAAGGGATGCCACCAATAAGAAATATGATTTAGTCTCATGGGATAAGGTGTGCATGGACAAAGAATTTGGAGGACTAGGCATTCGAAAGCTGCAGATAATAAATGACGCTTTACTGTGCAAATGATGCTGGAGATTCACGACCGAAAAATATTCTCTGTGGCGAAACATAATTGCAGTAATGCATGGGCTCTCAAAAAATAAGTGGGATATAAAGAATATTAGGTCCTCATATGGTAAGTCGGTATGGAAGGGGATTAACAAGAGACTGCAAAAGTTCAAGGAGGGTATTAAATATTGCATTGGCAAAGGAGATTGGAATATGTTCTGGACAGACCATTGGATCAGCGAAAACACTCGTGACAAAGAGTTCCCTAATCTCTTCAGAGTGTCAAGGAAAAAAGACCATAACATCGACAAGTTCTACTCAGTTATTGACGACAACATCAATTGGAACTTAGACTTGAGAAGAAGACTCACTGACAGGGAGATTGTGGAAGCAGTTAGGCTAATAACCCTTTTAGAATCAGTTAATATCAATGATGCCGAGGATACAAGGGTCTGGAAACATTCAAAAGATGGCATTTTCACGGTTCAGTCTTGCTACAAAGCTTTGTCTAATAAAGAAAATTTGGCGTTTCCTCATACGGCTGTATGGAATAGTAATGTACCATCTAAAGTGACTTTTTTTAACTTGGTTGGTACACCACAATTCTGCCTCTCTGGACAATTTGTTTTGGTTGGGGTTGTTTTCCCCCTATTTTGGTGTATTCACTTGCGCACGACTTGTGTGCTTCTTAATACAATTCCTTTTGATCGATCAAAAAAAAAAATTAACATTATGCTTCAAAAAAAAAGCATTAACATTAAAGTCTTGTTTAATCAAGCACACTTATATAAGGGGTATTCACTTGTTTTGGTTGGGGTTGTTTTCCCCCTATTTTGGTGTATTCACTTGCGCACGACTTGTGTGCTTCTTAATACAATTCCTTTTGATCGATCAAAAAAAAAAATTAACATTATGCTTCAAAAAAAAAGCATTAACATTAAAGTCTTGTTGACATGGTTATATTCACATAATCCGTTGACATGGTTATATTCACATAATCCGTTGACATGGTTATGGTTTTTTTTACTGAACCCAAACGGCAAGGAATTTGAAACTAATTATTTGGTCACATGTTCTTCTTATAAGTCTCTACACTCCAACCAAAAATGAGAGCATTCCGAGATGTATACAACCGCCATCTACGATTTTGTGTATTAACCATTATTAAGGGTTGAAATTAAAATTTGTGGATGATGAAGTTTCGTATTTCGGAATAATCTCATTTTTGGTAGGAATGTAGAGTTTTATACGAGGAACATGCCACCAAAAAAATAACATCGAAATCATTGCCGGTTGGGCTCAGTAAAAAAAAATGGCACTAAGATGTGAAGATTATAGTGTACTCCAAGGCGTTCGAGTGAACTATAAAAAAGAAAGGAAATAGGAAGTATGACGGGGATTATGGTGGTGGACAAAGTTATTAGAACTACGAAGCTGATGATGGTGGTGGTTATAGCAACGGTGGTGGCTACAGTAGAAGATTGGGTGCATTTGCTGCTGTAGCCTTAATAATGGAGGCAGAAGTTTCAGTGTTAGTGGATTTTCAATTGAACTTCAAACTTCATTATTTTGGGGTAATTTGGGCTGGGCTTGAGATGTTTTGAAAGAACGATTTTTAGGGGACCATGATTTTTTTGGGGATCATGGTTTTATTTTGGGTAAAGACATCAGAAGTAAATCTAGGTCACCCCTAATCTAGATATTTATATTAATACCTAAATTACCCTCCTGATTAATTTTGGATGATAATTAGTTAGTGTTAATAATAGTTAGTGTAATAATTAATGAGATGATTAAGTTAAAGATAATTAGTGAGATTAAAAAATCAGATGTTTTTTTTAAAGAAGTAGAATTATTGAGAGAGTAAAGTTAGAGAAGATGAAGAAGGAAAACATGAAAAACGATGGATTTTACCAACCACAACCGAAGGAAGGGTATTTGGATACTCAGGTAGGCTTCAAACTTAGATAATGTTGGTTGAATTGCTCCAAACTTTCAAAAAAAATGAAATTTTTTATGTAGATTTGGGCCAGTTCGGTTACCATATGTCAAGAACATGTAACCGGACACACCTGAAAGTGTAGTTCGGTTAGTTTCCAAACAAACAGGTCACCGAACTCGCTCGTTAATGGAGGTTTTGGTCGCACAGTGTAATGTTCGGTTACCTAGGATAAAATGGTAGGTAACCGAACTTTGAACTTAACAATTTATTTGGGTACATCTTGTGTGTTCGGTCAGTTCGCAAACTTCAACGCAACCAAGTTCCCAACCGAAATGCAGGTTAAGTAACCTAGAGTTAGAAGTTCGGTTGGTTCGCAAACTTCAACATATTTTGCGAATCAACCGAACTGGGATTATATATGCATATATGCAATTAGACAAACGTTCGGTTACTACGAAATTTATTTCTTAGCGAATTACGTAGAGTTCGATTACGAAGTTTCAAAGATAGCGTTCGGTTACAAGGAAAACTTAACATTTTTGCGAACAAACCGAACTTGTGGACTTCTCATTATTTTCGTAAACTAAAATACGGTGATATCCTTATTTTGCGAATGAACCGAACTTATGTAATTGTGTTGTTCTAATACAAGGAGTTCGGTTAAAAGTATATTTTTGCGAATCAACCGAACTCTGAGTTCGGTTAAGAAAAAAATTAATTCTTGATAACCGAACTTTTCTCTGAAAAAACCCTCCATTAAACCTCTCCGCAACTTCCATTTTCAACTCATTTTAATGATTACTTCTCATTTATTCAACCAAAAACGAATGACAAGTAATGGGTTTGATAGAATTTCTTTGTTAATGTTTTAAATTAAGTTATATATATATATATATAGTGGTGGTTGGTGGTGGTGGTAATCAGAGGTGGTGGTGGTAATCGATGATTGGTGGTGGTGATAATGGGCTGTGGTGGTGGGTGGTGGTGGTAATCGGCGGTGGTGGGAGGAGGTGGTGGCGATATATATATAGGTAGTTATTGGGTTGATTTTAAATTAAATTAGGTTAAGAGTAGGTTAGTCATTTCAATGCTTTAGGACACCCCTTATAATTATAGAAAAGGTCGCCTAATAAAATCATGGTCCTCTCAAAAAATCCATGATACCCAAAAGATCGTTCTTTTTAAATGTGGATGACTATACCCCTGATTTTCCTGATCTTGGACTCCGGTTCACTTCTGTTAACCTCTTTTTTTTTCGTTTGTAATTTTTTTCTTTGTGTTGCATCTTTACCTCTTTTGAATTCAAACCTTTAAAAAGTGCGGACCAAAAATGAAAAAATGAAGAACGATAGATTAACTTCTGTTGAGCGATAGTAATTTGGGAAAGAGAATGAAAGAGAAATCCCCACACCTTGTTCAACCATGGAGTTAACTAGTTAATATATGGTTATGGTGTTTCCATTAGAACTAAAAATGAATTGTACGTGTTTGTTTTATTTTGAAGTGATTATTAATTTTTTCTTACTTATAACATGTAACATTTCTTAAATTTTTTACTTAAATAGATTAAAAAAGATCGGAAAATGGGTCATTTGTCCAAATATTTTTAAATCACGGTTTAAATGGACGAGTAAAAAATAGTTTGGGTGAAATGGCAAAAAAAAAATAGTAAGGATGAAACTGGATACATCCTGTGCAAATTAAAAATAAGAAAAAATATTTGAAAATGGGCACGATGAAACTGGTTACATCCTGCTTATTTTTACATTTTTTTCCATTTAAACAGTATCAAAATCTAACTGTCCATTTCACCCACAAATTGCTGATTTTGGTCTTTTTAACCAATTTTGTGAAAAAAGATCTAGGCATATGTACAACTTTCATTAAGGAAAATAATGCAGTGGAAGTATACACAACAAGGGTTACATGAATGATAAAGCTTTAGCGACGTAAATTATTTGATACATTTACTTACATTCAATTTGTCTATAGTCAAAAAATAAAAATAAAAAAATTGATTGATATAAAAAAGCGTTGATTCATCAATAGAGAGGGGTAAAAGTACAACCACCAAAAAAAGACGAAAGATTACTCTGTCCAGTTCCACTGACAAACTAGTAAACACAGAAGACCTAAATCACACATGTACGACAGATATACAAACCGATCCGACTAGGCACGAGAGAGAAAGCATCGGACAGATGCGGCAAAGGAGGTGGCGTCCTTCCCCATCTTCTATTATCAGGGGTGCTTTTAGTACGAAGCATGGACTGCGCCACGCCTCTTTCTCTCTTCCTTTCTCTCAGTCCCGCTGCTCCCGCATCTTTTTTCCCTTTGGTTTTTTCCCGAGTTTAGGATTTGCGGCAAAAAAGTATCACAATGAAACTAGCAGCAGGCGAAATTGTTGGATGTCGAAGTGCACCTATTTCTAATCCATCAATACAACTAGATACCCACCTGCGAAAATTCATCGAACCGTACCGAATCAACTGGTTATCATTCGTCTTCTAATTTGGTCTCCTCCTGCATCCCGAATCCGGAAACTTTGCTATCAAACACGCCAAAACACTACTTCTGGATAAAAAAACATGTCGAGGCTAAAGTGGTCATCAATTCCATTATTGCTCTACTACTCCTTTTGGTTAGATGGGAAAATAGTCATTTTATTAGAGAAATAAAACTTTCTTTCGAGGATTAGTGTAATTTAGCTCGTTGAATTACCAATCTAGTAGCCAGGGATACATTCTCTGTACACCTTAACTTCTAATAAAAAAGTCTTCTTTATTGAAGAAAGAAAAGACAAGAGAATAATGGGATCAAAATGATTCTTCGAGCTCTGAAAAAACCGGGTCAGCTAAGCAAACAATTTGGGTAATAAGGATTTCGGGAGTAGGTAGGAGTACAAAACTTACCTAGAGATTTTTGAAGTGGTTTGTGGATGACAAAGGACTTAACCGTGCCTGTTATGACATCGCGGTACACAAATTTCTTTGACAAGAAAATATAACCTATCCGGTCAATGTAAATCTGGCAGGAAAGGAGGTCTTGATTGATACTCTTCACAGCGACGTCTAGTTAGACACGCACCTTTCTTAGCCAGATTCTCAGCTGAAAAGTTAGTCTCTTGATAAATTATGACTGAACCCCAGATGAGCAAATGGCTTTCGGACTATCTTCCATCTTGACTGTACAGTCGAAGGCAACTTACCTAATTTAAAAGCAGAAATGGCAACACTTGAATCAAAAAGAATTACAAATGTAATTAATCTTCTTTGACTAAGATCTCCGGAATGTAATTCGTAGCAAGCCAATGGCACCTGCAACAGCCCCAAAGACAGCTCCTACATGATTTCTGACAATTAAACCAAAACCCGCCAGGCCCGGATTTCCTTTGGCTGCACCATCACAGCAGACAATGAACCAACCTAGAGGAGGTAGATACCAACCTATTACCTATCTGTCTTACTTTCACTGTTTTAACCTTTCTACAATCCAAACCAAAGTATTTGAGAATTTGCGGATCATAAATCCCATTCCGCATGTTACCTTTCATTCTAAGACCGCAATCCTTTGTAAGCAAACAAATCTTCATTTTCACCCCTCTACTACTAGGTTGCACACTATCAAAAACCGCTCTGTCTGGTTACACCTCTGGGTAATAATGACAAGTCTCATAATATCCTAGGTTTGATTGGTAGATATCTACATAAACCCAAACCCAACCAGACTGAAAAATTTGTTCTTACACTTCATTGCACCAAGTACCTTCGATTGTCACAGTACTTGCACCACTATCAGCTAGGTTTGCGCCTATTTTCATAAAAAAATTACAAGTCATCACGAAGAAATAAATCTCACTAGGTATGCATTACTTAATCACCAGGAAAATGTGACTAGCAGGCAGAGTACATATGATCCTATATCATAAATGGCAGTATGGATTTTTGGAAATTAAACAATCTAAAAGTCCATTCGCTTGCTTTCTTCTCGTGTGATGATTTTCTTGTATCCACTACAAGTTTCATTTATGGTGTATGGTGGTGTTGTAGGCATAATTTAGAAGCATTTACTTAGTATCAACATTAAATGTTTCGTTTAATCAAGTACTTGTATACAATTTGAGGCATTGGAGCAAACCAAAAAAAGGAAAGGGAAAATCAAGAGAGAAGAATTAACTTGCTGGTTAGGAGATACTAGTAATTTGGGAATGCAAATAAAAGAGAAATTTCCACACCTTCTTTCCCCCATAGAGGTAATATGTGGTTTCGGTGTAATCATCGTAATATAATAAGTCAATTATGTTATAAATCAAGTTTATTTATTAAAATGTCCTTCGTGTCTAAATTTAGAGTTTACGTATTTTGGACACCAAGTCTTCTGTCTATATAAATAGAGGTTTAAACATTGTATTCTATACATATAATACTGAGAATTTCTCTCCTCTTCCTCTCTTCCTCTCTATTTCTTCTCTCTATTTTCTGTCACTTTCTTTTTTACAATACGTCATCAGCACGTAGTTCTACCAACGGAGCCGTACATAACTTTGGAAAAAAAAAGAAAAGAAAACATATACGCCTTGATGGATTTGGACGATGTTGTTTTTACGACAGTATCATGGGGAGATCCAAACGATCTTATAGTCTTTCAATATTTTATTATTGATTGTTTATTCCTTAACTGATTGTTGTTAATCAATGTTATTTTGTTTGTTTTTGCATGTATTAGTAATCTTTGGACGGGTGGATGAGATCAGAACTATATGTGAGCGGTACCTTGGTGCTACTCATAGATAGAGTTTGTGCTTACAAAAGCCATTGTCAGTTTCCATCAATGATACACGAGCCAACATATACCAATTGAAAGTTAAGTGTCTGCTGTCGACCACTATGCATTAAAATATGACCAGTATTTTTTTTCTTTGCTTTTTGATTATAAGTATTTTGTTTGAGTTTTCTTTCTTAATTACTATGCATATTCTGTTTTATTACACATGGGTGATCAATATGTAACAATAAGTTTGATTGTCCTCTCTTCTCTTATTCTTTTTATAGAGAAAAATAAAAAGGAAAAAAAATCCATCAAAACATGGTTTGCAGTTTCTATTCCTTTAATGAAATCGTATTCACCAAATATTAGTGTCATCGCGATTTAGTTGTCTTTATGGTATTTAATCACATGCATGGTTGAAAACTTACAGCCAATTAAATTTGGTATCCTTGTTCTCTATACAAGGATCATGTGATTTATCTATATGATTTCTGTTTTTCTATTTACAAGAAACCATTCGCTAACCACAAAGTGGATTTTTCCAATGCGATGGATTAACCTACAATGTTTTTTATATTTTGTCAATTGAATTTTGGTAAATTGGACAAACCAATTGATATCGATTTTTTCCTATTTTTTTTCTATAAGGGATGTAAAAATTGGCATTCTAAAACCTTTTTGCCAATTTTGGTTTTTGATTTCTATTCCTCCAGAGAAATCTCCACCAACCTAATACCAATAAAACGAGGAGTTGTTGCATTTTGTTGGATATTTTTGCAATTTTAATTTTCCTCGTGGTAATTATTTCCAAATTTTGGGATTTTTCCAAATGGAATTAGAATATAATTGGACACTCAAGATCAATGGGTGCGCATCCAGCTTGTTAGCCTATCTTATTAGTCATGGTAATGACTAAAACTGATCTTCAGATAATTTTCGTAAGAAATTAAGTGTCCATAATTTTATTCCAAGGTATAAGATAATTTTATTGCATCTATTGGTCAAATATTATTTGGTGATTCATTTGCATATTTTATATGTTTTTGGCTGTAATTAACCAATAAAATCCATGGTTGATGTTAATTTTGTATGTCAAGAAGTCTACAATTTTTTTTTTGGGACAATTTTTATCGCTATAGAAGTCATTATCTACAGTCCAACTGGTATTGTTAAAATCCAGAATTATTAGAGTATATGTCCTCGATTTAATCGGATAATACTTTACGAAATTTGTTTTCGGTTTCATAAGATGAAAATATTTCCGCCATAATCAGAGGGAGACTATACACTACCATCAAAAGTAAGTGTTAATTAACTTGAATGTTATATCAGTTTCTCTCCCATCATGATTAAATTAAAAAAAGCTGCGATTGACTAGGCGTGAAATATCTCGTTTTGCTTTTATATAAGCGTTTGCCTGTTGAAAGGCAAATCCAATCACATATAGCAACAAGTAGCGTTTTAGAAGAGGCTACAGATAATACTCCAATGAGTCTATCAGTACATGATCCACATTCATATACTTCATATCTCCTCAATGGAAGATGTGGAGATTATAATACTCGCGGGCGTTGGTACCAGTAATTTTGTATTTTTCAAAGTATGCATACACTGGAAATTATGTGAGATCGTATAAACAAATAAGTGTCGAATATTCATTTAAAGTAGCTACTAGAAATAGATGGTGGTCTTGAACCCCTCTGCATAGGAATATCGACTGTGTGATTGGTTGGCATACAATCCAAATTAAGTTCGATTAGTTTCTCAATTAACGCAATTTTTTTGGATCCAAAACTTAACACCTTAAACATGCCAAGCCTATAAATTAAAGGTTAGTGTAGTCATATTGTGTCTTTTATATGAGAAATATTTTCGTTGTAAAAAAGATTTGAGGGTTTTATTTTTGCTCAAACCCTAGGATTTGTTTAATAATTGTTCTCTTTATATGATGCATTTGGCGTGGTAGTCTTTAAATGACTCGTATGTATCCAGAGAACATATTCGTATTTGTAATCCTGTAGGATTCAAATTATATTCTGACAGCCACCTGACTTGATTATGTCAGGTTGAACAATCCTTTATGTGTTTTTAGAAGTTCGATACATAACCAAAAATCCGGATTAATTAGTTGATGATTTCAATGTTATAGGTCTCTTGAGGAGTCCTTAAAAACACTAAAATCCACTCTTTGGCAGCATAAATTCTATTATTTTTCTTTCTTAAATTTGCAGTTAGAATTATGCTAGCTTAAACTCGTTTTTGAGATAGACCAGAGTTATGACTTTGATGCTCGTTTTCTGTAATACTCGTGTAGTTGAGTTACCATCCATAAATCTTCAAAAATTTTACTCTTTTTCCTTCGTTTCAGGTTTTGTCCCATATGGTTTTCCTGACAAGGTTTTAACGAGGCAACATGACTTTTATTTTATATTATTTCAAAATGTTGATATTTGTGCTCTTTTTCCTTTGTCCAAGTTTTTTCCCATTGGGTTTTACTGGCGAGGTTTTAGCGAGGCAATTTATTCAACATGGTGGTCATCCAAGGGGGAGTGTATAATTCTGTTATTTGGTGGATTCCCATCATTAACTAGGTCATTTTTTTAGGCCAAATCAACATAAGAAGTTCTTAGTAATTTGGATGTCATTCCGATCCACATAAGGAATGGCCACACATTCAGTTTTGTTCACTTATGGTAATTTATCTACATCTTGGCTCTATATTGAAGAAACTACATCAACAACTTCTACAAATCATCTCGGGAAGCTAGCAATCCATGACACAAGTTCTCAATGTGTTGAAGAAGAACGTAGACTCCGCAAAAGTATTAATCGAAGACCTTACTGCTTGTGCAACACAAATGAAGACTTCATCAACTATCCGACATCTTCATGAAAGCACAGTCCTCTTCTGCATTCAAGAATTTCGTTCTTCAAAATTGGAAAGTCTCGACTCAAAGATTAGCACGCCAGGATTTGACTGAAGTATTTATCGGGGGAGCCCCGTCATCAAATTAAGGTGCACTCACCGGACTTTATCGCGTTGTACTCTTTTTCCTTCATCAAGGTTTTGTCCCACTGGGTTTTCCTTCTCAAGGTTTTTATGAGGCAACATTTGCGTGTCCAACACTGTTTCGAGTCTTTACATGCTTATGCAATTTCAGGTTTTTCTCTTTTGAGTTTTCCTGGTATATTTGTAATGATTTAGCCACAGTGGTCATCAGGGGGAGTGTCATATACCAAGTTTATTTACTAAGAAGCACTTCGTGTCTAAGTTTAGGGTTTACGTATTTTGGACACCAAGTCTTCTATCTATATAAATAGACGCTTAAACATTGTATTCTATACATATAATACTGAGAATTTCTTTCCTCTTCCTCTCTATTTCTTCTCTTTATTTTCTGTCACTTTCTCTTTTACAATAAATTATGTATTATTAGACTAATTCCATAATGTAAGTCAATTATGACTTCAGTGGTTCTGTATGAACCAAGATATTAGACCAGGTAAAAACCTCCCCTCACATGAGGGGTGCGCTCCACCCACTTTGAGTTAGCAGGGGGCCACTTATGCTGGGGCCCACTGAAAGTTTGTGAGGAGCGGTTTTGCCATAGTTTTTTTTTTTTTTTTTTTTTTGCGGTTCAAATAGACTTTTTGTTATGACTTGATGGATTTTACTGAAGTACAATTCTACTTTCATAAGGATGGTAGTACAATTCTAACTTTAGTGACTAAAAAAGATCTTGTGAAATCCATTAAGGATGGTAGGCCAATCTGTTTGCATACCAATACGTGTAAAATAGTAGATAAAGTTCTAGCTACTAGACTTGAGCTGGTAATGCCTAAACTAATTTCACCACTTCAGTGTGCATATATATAGAGGGAATGAGGATTTTTGATGACACTTTAATAGCAAATGAACTTGTTGACTCAAGATTAAAATCTGGTGTGCCTGGGATTATTTGTAAGATAGACATAGAAAAGGCTTTTGATAGAGTTAATTGGAGCTATCTGGAATTTTTTATGGGGAAAATGGGATTCAGTTCCAAGTGGTGTAGATGGGTTAGATTTTTTTATTCTACAACCTCTTTTTTTGTATTTGTAGGACCCCTACGGACCGCCGCACCCACTCCGGGCACGACCACATAGCACGATACTGTCCCCACTTGACCACCTTAAGGTTAAGTGTGGGGTTTTGATCCAAAAGGCCTCGGTACTATGTAGAGAGAATGTCTAGCTTATATATCACCACATGGAACTTGTTCTCCTCCATGTGGGACTATCTTTAGCTACCCCATATGTGACTCACATGTGTGCATTGAGTCACACAATTCCAACAATCTCCACCTTGGAGAGAAAACACACCACCTCGCCACCTCCGTATGCTACCAATCAAACAATGGTTACTGCCACCAGATGCTCTTGGAACACTACTCATACTTTGAGATTCCTGGCTCCACCTGCGACCTTCTGATTACCGGCATTCGATAACCATTCTTCAGCCCGACTCCCCTGTAGCTCCACCTTGCTCTGATACCATTTTGTAGGACCTCTACGGACCGTCGCACCTTCTCCAGTCACGACCGCATAGCACCGATACTGTCCCCACTTGACCACCTCCGTATGGTACCAATCGGATAATGATTACTGCCACTAGATACCCTTGGAACACTACTCAATACTTTGAACTTCCCGGCTCCACCCGCGATCTTCCGATTACCAACAACCCGATTCCTGGCAAAGAAGATCATGTATGTTTGTTGAAGAAATCTTTGTATGGTACAAAGCAATCTCCAAGGCATTGGTATACACGTTTTGATACGTTTATGTTGGAAAATGGTTGTCGCAGGAGTAAGTATGATAGTTGTGTATACCACAAGAAACTCCAAGATGGTTCATTTGTGTATTTGCTCTTGTATGTTGATGATATGTTGATAGCTTGCAAAGACATGTCAGATATACAAAATTTGAAAGTGCAGTTAAGTAGTGAGTTTGAGATGAAAGATTTGGGTGCAGAAAAGAAGATATTGGACATGGAGATTCATAGGAACCGAGCTGAAGGCAAGTTATATTTGTCCCAAAAGGCTTACATCGAGAAGGTGTTGGAAAGGTTTGGTATGAAAGATGCAAAACCAGTAAGTACTCCTTTGGAAACTCATTTTAAACTCTCTAGAAAGCAATCACTTCAATCTACAAATGAGGCAATGTACATGTCACGGGTTCCATATGAAAGTGAAGTTGGTAGCATCATGTATGCTATGGTTTGTACAAGGCCGAATATCGCACAAGCTGTGAGTGTGGTAAGTAGATACACGGGAAGTCCCGGGAAGGCTCATTGGTAAGCTGTAAAGTGGATTCTGAGATATCTAAGGGGCAGTACAGATGTTGGTTTGGTGTTTGACAAACACAGTGGTGATTCAACAAATGTTGTAGGCTATGTTGATTCCGATTATGCAGGTGATCTTGATAGAAGAAGGTCATTGAAAGGATATACTTTTGCACTGTGTGGTAGTAATATCAATTGGAGGTCAATTTTGCAAAGCACAGTTGCATTGTCTACAACTGAGGCAGAGTACATCGCAGCCGCGGAAGCAGTGAAGGAAGGTATATGGTTGATGGGTTTGTTTGGTGATCTGGGGTTCAAGCAAGAGAGTGCAGTTCTTTGTTGTGACAGTCAAAGTGCCATTCACTTTTCCAAGAACCAGATGTATCATGAGAGAACGAAGCACATCGATGTCAGGTATCATTTCATCAAGGATGCCGTTGAAGAAAGGAAGATGGCTATGCTTAAGGTTGCTACAGCGGACAATCCTGCAGACATGTTAACGAAGCCGGTTCCAAGTATGAAGTTCAAGCATTGCTTGGACTTGGTTGGTATTAACAAGTGTTGAGAGCCCTTGTGACGGCTAAGCAAAGACGATGATGGAAAATGATGAATGGTGATAGTATTCAAGTCAAGGTAGAGATTTTTTATGTATGCCTTGAATAAAGGCTTAGCAAGTGAGTTGGACCTGTTAGCTTTGTCTTGTCCCAACAGTCCATTAGTCTCTTTTGTAAACCTAGGTTAAGTATAAAAGGGGGGCTAGGGTTTATAATAGAGAGAGAAACTTATGTAGTTCTTGAGAGAGTGTGAGGCACAAAGGAGACAAGAGTTCTTGAGAGGAGATTTGGGGGAAACCTTGTAAACTTGTTTGATCATCATAGTGGAATCATTTCATTGTCTTCGCAAGTGGATGTAAATCATCTTGATCGAACCACTATAAATCCTTGTGTTGTGTGTGCTTGATTTTACTTTGATTTCATTTCCATTTTAAATTCTTGATTAGTTGTGCTTGATTGAGTCATTGGTCATAACAGATATAGTGTCTAGCTGCAATTGCAACTTAGGAAAATGGCATTAATGCTCATTTAAAAAATGTATCAAATCTCTCTAGTGCTTGTTATATATTAAAGGAGACCATAAATAAGTGACATTTTGTGTTCACTGCTTTGAAATGTTTTGAATTAGTTTCTCGTCTCAGGGTTAATAATTTAAAAACTAGATTAATCAGAATTAGATTTGCTTGAATCTTGGACAACAAATCTTAGTTATTTAACTGATGAGTTTTTTTTTTGAAGCATGCATTTTGTAAATTGCTTCAATTTCCACTTACTTAAAAGGCTATTACACGAGGGTATATGATACCCAAAGATTCATCCGTAACATTTAGAATGATAAGCCATGAATCTAAAAAAGAAAAACGATAGAGCAGAGCACGAGCAGCGGTCTTCGGATCAAAATTGCATCGGGGGAGGTGTTCGAGTCAGGTCGGAAGGCCTTCGTTCAATGCTTTCCACAAGAAAAGCTGTAGTTTTGATGGACATGACATAGTCCATAAGATAGTTGATGGTAGGGATGTTCAATGCGCTTGATTGAAGGTGCTAGTCAGGCAATTGCATCCAAATGCTGAGGTGTAATGACCGGACGATAACTGTATATCTCCTTTTTTTCCGTCTTGATCCATCAGTAAAGATTCCCAAAGAAGACAGAGATTACTACTGCTATTATATAATACTGACTGCTAGTAAAGAAAAGCTCCTAATAGACTTCTGTTACAACTTAAGCTACTACGACTTGCAACGGAGAACTAATAAACCGTACAATCTAAATTCTAACGTAAAAAAAACTAAATTAAAACAAAAGAAAAAAAAAAAACAGAATTATATAAGTTGTTGTCAGAAGAAATGGTGGATAGTCCACCGGCCCGTAAAGCACATCAATTAAGATTCGTTGCTTAGAGTTGTGATATCAGGCATCGTATCAAATTCATGAGGATCTCTACTGAGTTGCTGCAGATGGTGTTATTGATTGTGTTGCTTACTTTGCATACTTCTTTGTTTTGGTAGAGATTGATCGCCTGCGCTGGTTAAAGTACCCTCGATGATATTTCCTTGGTGTACGTTCTGGTAGTGCTTAATAATAGAATTCTTTCCGGTTAATCCTGGCTCATGAATGTCCACTGCAAGGTCGCCAAGTCTTCACCATATAAGCTACCTCTTCCAAAGATAACATTGTTTCTTGCCTTAACATATAACCCGAAAGATATAACTCCAACATCTTCTCCGACCTTATAGCATGAAAACCAAAAGAAAGGATGGGAAACCTCAATTCTAACAAGACCCCTCAAAATTAACAACCCAATTGATCCTCAGAGAGGAATACTGAAAGCAATTTTATTTCCCTGTGTTACAAAGTCCTCAACTGCATGTTGAGAATGCTCCGAGGACATACCAAAGAAACCAACTCAAAATCTTCTTCTGTTACCACCATCTGATAAACTCTCATATACTGCCTCGGCTCATTGACATATTCTCAATAAAATCTCCCCGTTCTTATCTTAAAACCAGCACCAATTAGATAAATTCAAACCTAAAACAGAGAACTAAAACCAAACTTATAAAGATAACCCATCCTGAACCTTCTTAGAGCCAATCAGGCACAAACGTAAAAAGTTAATGCCTACACTAGAGCATATTCCACCCACAACAACACCAAAACTATGCCAGCGAAGAGGTGTTGTTACTGCAACAAACGGAATTATGGAGGGGATTGAGGGTACAAAATCTTACAATTAATCAGGTTCATCGAAAAATAGGAAGAGGGTTCAAAAGGAAGCTTCACCGGACCAGAGATTGGTCAAGGAGAGAAAGGGGTTTCGGATCTAGAGTAGAAGGTTTACACCAATTCGGATAACAAGAGGCATGACTAGATTAAAAAAATGGATTTGATTACTTCAGAAAAGCTTGAGAGTGGCCAGGGATTGAAGTGGGAAAGCTAGGGGTTTTAACTTTGATTTGAAATAGGTTTCATCCATAGGTTGAGACAATCTTCCTATGTTAAGGCAAATCAATCCAAGCAACACAGTATTGAACCAGGGATAGAGAAACCCTTGGATTAGCCTCTTCATACTAGGTGCTTAAAATTGATAACAAGAGTTTATTCGAGTGATTACCTGCCGATTTGGGAGAAAATCTTCAAGAGAATCATCAAAGAAACCCAGATCTGATGTTGATTGAAAGAAGAAAATAAGAGGAGCAGACGCCTTTTGAAAAACAAAATCACGGCACAACAAACCATCATCTGAAAAGAGAAAATCCCTTGAAAGAAGGTAAGATATCACATCTAATCGGTAAGCAACGATATAAATGTGTCTCATAGGGCCGGAGAACCGAAGTTCTAGCCGATTGAAAGAATCATGGTAAGAAATTTTAGGGTTTGAAAAAACTTGGTTTCAATGGGAAAGCTAAAGGTTCACTATTTTTTTTCCCAACAAGTCTGATTTCTTTTAACTGATGAGTTGATGAGTTGTCCATCATATTTATCGGGTTACCAGTGGGAGTAAAGTCTAATTCGAAAGACTTATGGGATCCTGCTGTGGAAAATTTGATAGATCTCACCTCACAAAAGGCGGCAAAATGACTCTTATAAAGAATGTGCTGACGAGTCTCCCATTGTACTATTTTATTATCTTTAAGGCTCCGGTATATATCACCAAGCTTCTGGAGAAGAAAATCAGAGATTTCGTCTGGGACAATGAAGAGGAAAAGAAGAAACATCTTGTAAATTGGCCACTTATCTGCACATCATTGGAAAAAGTAAGAGGTTTTGGCATCAAAAGCTTACAACAGTTTAATATAGCAATGCTTGCCAAACTGAGTTGGAGATTTGGGTTGGAGAAAGACTCTCTTTGGTACTCAGTAATTTCTGAAAAGCATGGTTAAAGGCCCGTACATACCCGAACCAGATTTGGGTTTCATAATATTTCTAGGTTCGGTAGATATGTTCATAAACCCCATAGATACCCGAACCAGAGTGACAAATTTATTCTTACACTCCATTGCACCAGTACATTCAATTGTCACAGTACTTGCACCACTTCTATCATCTTCTAAGATACCTGAATTGCGAAACTTAGCTCTTTAACACACCAAAACACTGCATCTTGGATGATTTGGTCGAGCTATCTTAAAATGACCGCGTACTGGAGTTTTGATCCCGTTCCACTCTTAGAGCAACTATTAACTGTATTGCGGGTAGAGAGGAATATCCTTCCGATTATATGTGTAGAACAAAAATTAAGTTTTTTTTCTTTGAAAGTTTTGCAAATTTTATGTTTTGTTTGTTTGTTTGCTTCTATTAAGAAACAGAAGCATAAACGGTGCAACTATACTCAGTAAGGAAAAACATGTCCGCAGAGAAGCATCCAAGATCGGACCAAAGTGAGGCCAAATGGCCAATTAAATGACATCAACGAGGTACATCTTAATCATGGAATGAAATTCTACTTAGGCCAGCCAAAGTACTTGCGACGATCGTCCGGCAGCAACTTGTCAACATATGCAACATTTTCATTTCCCACACCACATAAATCAAGAGCAACAGTCAAGAACGCGGCAATGTAAGATTACATATCTGATGCAAGAAATTACATATTGAAATACAAGAAATTGAATAACCCACTTCTTAATGTGGCATTGTCACTAGTGATGAAACAACCAAATGCAGCAGTATTTAGCCATTAAATTTGTTGGTTTATCGACAAACAAGATAAACTAGTGCAATAAAAACTAAACCCACTTCTCAATGTAGAATTTTGCTTCATCCGGTAATTACTGTTCAATGCGGTTGTAGAAGAATGCAAGTGTAAAACAGAACGGCATACATGAGGAGGCAAACATGACCCTAATTTCACTGCATTCCCAGTTTCTGTCGTGACTGATGATGATGGTGGTGTTGATGATGATGATGGTGGTGGTGGTGGTGGTGATACACCAAGAAAGGGGGAAATAGTGATTATTTGACAATATTGATAGAGAAGATGAATTCTTGCGCATGTTTTCGTCAGATTGAGATAGAACAAGAAGAAGATGAAAATGGTGGCGGTGAAAATCAAGAAAGTGAAAATGATGGTGGCAGTGGCGGTGAAACATAGGAATGAGAGAATGGTGGTGACACAGAAAAAGGAGATATTGTTTGAACTAGAGAACAAATTGAACCAAAAGAACTAAAATTAGGGTTTCTCTGAGAACGAGAAAGAATGTGTCTTGGGATCGAAATTAAACTTGACTTTAGTTACAAATTACTCTAATGAGAAATGAATCTTCATTATTGAAGAATGTTGAATTACACAAACAGATAAACTGAAAAACTAAAACTCAGAGAGATTATGTTCTCTCTCTCTCTTACACAATAAAGGCACACAGACACAGATATTTAATGAGTGTTATCATACACAGACAGGCAGTCAATCCTGCTAACCTACACAGAACCAATGAGAAACTTACAGCTCATAAAGAACACCTGAACCAATGAAAATGTGACAGCTCAGCACCGAGTTAAACAGATTCAATTAATCTGTTATTAGCCCCCCTCAAGCTGAGCAGAGCTGTCTTTAGCAGAACTTTCAGCTTGTCCCTTAAAAAGGAAAATCTTGGACCAGACAATCCCTTTGTGAAAATATCAACAGCTTGATCAATAGTGGAGATGTAGGAGATGGAGAGGTCTTTGGCTTGTACTAATTCTCTGACAAAATTGTAGTCTATGGCCAGATGTTTCATTCTTGAATGAAAAACAAGATTTGAAGAGTAGGAGATGACACTGATATTGTCACACAGCAGAGATGGAGCAACTGAAAGAAAAATGTGTAAATCCTTGAGAAGTTTACAAATCCACAAGACTTCGGCTGCATAATTAACAAGACTCTTAAACTTTGCTTTTGTGGAAGACCTGGCAATAGAATATTGTCTTTTACTAGACCAGGAAATAGGACTAGAGCCAAAGAAGATACAATAACCAAAAATACTCCTTCTAGAATCAAGATCACCATCCCAGTCAGCATCACTAAATCCATGAACAACAGTTAAACCTTTGTTGAATAAAATGCCAAAATTCAAAGTACCCTAAATGTATCTGAGTATCCTCTTAGAAGCAATGAGATGATCAATTGTAGGGGTTTGCATATGTTGGAAGACTTGATTCACAACAAAGCTAATTTATGGTCTTGTCCAGGTGAGATATTGGAGAACACCAACAACAGATCTATATGAAGTTGGATCATTAAGAGGAGTACCTGAAGTAGCAAGTTGTTTGCAATGTGGAACAATAGGTGAATAGCATGGTTTAGCTCCATCCATATCATACTTGTCAATAAGATCAAGGGCATACTTTGTTTGAGACAAGAAGAGACATGAATCATTTCTTTTCACTTCCAAACCCAAGAAGTGGTGAAAAGAGCCTAAATCTTTGATAGGAAAATGATTTTGCATATCAGTTATAAGTTCTTGACAATAAGACTTAGAGTTACCTGTGAGTAGAATGTCATCAACATAAACAAGAATGATGGTAATTTTGGAGCCTGATTTTTGAAAAAATAAGGAAGAGTAAGAAGAAGATGGCTTGAAAATATATGATAATAAGACCTTCTTGAGCTTGTCATACCAAGCTCTGGAGCTTGCTTGAGACCATACAGAGATTTGTGAAGCTTGCAAACATATAGGGACGCTCAGAATCAATAAACCCATGGGGTTGTGTCATGTAAACTTCCTCTGAGAGATCCCCATGTAAAAAAGCATTGCTCACATCCAGTTGAGCAATGTACTAGTTGTAGTTGACTGCAAGAGAAAGTCAATCCCTTCCTGCTGGTGAAAACCCTTCGCAACAAGTCTTGCTTTGCATTTATCCAGAGAGCCATCAGGATTTTGTTTTACTCTGAACACCCACTTGCATCCTACAACATTTTGGTTGGGATGAGGTGGCACTAGAGACCAAGTTCCTGTAGTTTGTAAGGCATTGAATTCTGTATATAGAGGTGGTCTCCATATAGGATTCTTCAGAGCTTGAGATACAAAAGTAGGTAGTGAAGGATGTTGAGATTTCAATAATGTGGCAAATAAAGTATCTTTTGTAGAGTAATTTTTCTTTTTAAAAATGCCAGCTTTACCTCTGGTAATCATAGTATGATTGTTGGAGACTGGATCAGCAGATGAAGCAGAACAAATAGTTGGTGATGCAGTAGAATTAGTTGGTGATGCAGGATAAGATGTTGGTGGTGTAGGATGAGGAGATGAAGTTGCAGGACTAGTAGCGGCTATAAGAGAAGGATGAACTGAGCTTACAGATGTTGTAGAAGAAACTGAAGTAGTATATATAAGATGAGAAGCAGGAGGAAGAACCTTTTTAAGAGGATACACAGCTTCTTGAAAAACCACATGCCTAGATACATAAACTTTCCCTGTAGTTACATCCAAGCATCTATAACCTTTGTGATTTGCAGCATAACCAATAAAAACACAAGTTACACTTCTTGGAGATAATTTGTGAGGAACATAAGGTTTGAGCCAAGGAAAGCACAAACAGCCAAATGTTCTGAGAAAATTATAATCTGGTGCCCTGTTAAAGAGAACTTCAAATGGAGATTTGAACTGCAAAGATCTGACTGGCAATATGTTAAAAGTGTAGTTAGATGTAGTGAAAGCCTTAACCAAAAATTTAGAAGAGTTACCATATTGAAGAAGTAAAGTTCTACCAACATCAACTAAATGTCTGTGCTTGGACTCAGCAACACCATTTTTCTCAGGTGTATGAGGACAAGTTATCTCATGAAGAATACCCTGAGTAGAGAGAAAGGATCCTAATTCATTATTAATGGACTCACCACCACCATCAGTTCTAATTATTTTAATAGAGCATTGAAGTTAATTTTCAATTTGAGCCTTAAATGTGTAAAAAACCTTTTTGAAGTCAGTTTTGTCAAGCAGAGGAAAGATCCAACAAAATTTGGAGAAATCATCAATTATATTCACATAATATTTGTATCAAGAGATTGAAGTTACATGACTTGGACCCCAAAGATTAAGGTGTAAAATCTCTAAAGGATGTGAACTATAATGAGTAAAAATTGAAAATGGTAGTTTATGACTTATACCTAACTGACAATCAGTACAAAATATAGGTGTTCTCATCAAAGAGGAGGATAAAGAACTACATACATGTTGCATTATTTGAAAGGAAGGATGAGCCAATCTTTTGTGCCATACATCAGCTAAAATGGATGTGGTGCTTGTACCAGTGAGAGCCTTGTAAGATGAATCATGTGGAAAAATGAAGAGGATACAGTCCATTATAATGAGGGCCTTGCAAAATAATCTTCCCATTGGATAAGTCCTTCACATAGAAACCATTTGTATCAAAGGTGATAGAACATTTGTTGTCAGATGTAAATTTGTGAACAGATAATAAGTTATGAGAAGATTTTGGAACCAACAACGCATCGTTGAGATGAAATTTATGATGTGGTGAGGATTTTAAAGTAAACCAGAATGTGTAATCGCCATACCTTCACCATTAGCTTCTTGAATTTCCTCAAGTCCTTCATAAGTAGATACTTCTTGAAGTTCATATGGATCAGAAGTAATATGGTTGTTATCTCTAGTATCTGCATACCAAGGATTGGTGCCCATAATATTTTCTGAGGCTAGCATAGAATTGGGATGCTGAGGAATATGAGCACTATGATAGGAAAAATTGAGTATATTATGGCATTCAAGAGCATTGTATCCTTGTTTGTGACATATTTGACAGAAAATGGGATTGGATGTAGAAGCAGCATCCAAAGAAGATGAATCAAAAGTAGCTGGTCTGTTAGGAGGTGGTAAATGTGTTGATGAAGAGGTTGAGATTTGTCCAGGAAAAAATGAACCTCTACCAGAAGAAAAGCCTCTACCAAATCCTCTTGAGAAATTGGGAGCAAAGCTGTTAAATCGACCACCAGTGCCTCTTGAGAAATGCTCACCTGAATTCAGTAATCAGGTGAGCATTTCTATCACTAACAACAACTTCTCCAATAAGAAAATTGTTATGCAGTTCAATACAAGTGATAGGGGGATATCTATGACGCATAAAGGTAGCAAAGGGAATATAATCTGAATTTAAAGCAACAAGAGTAACTAGAACTAGTTCTTGATCTAAAATAAGTTTTCCAGTTGCAGCAAGTTGATCCGATAGAGATTTAATTTTATTAATAAGAGTAGAAACAGATTTATCACCTTGTTTGAGAGCTAAGATCTTGGTGCGCAACTGAATTGAATGAGTAGTGGAGGATCTTGAAAATCTTGCATTGATGCTAGTCCATAGTTCATAAGATGAAGAATAGTTGGAGAAATAAATGATTAATGAATCAGAGATTGTTGAGTGAATCCACATCATAATTTTTAAGCATATTCATCCATCCAGTCTGTGTAGAGTTGAATTTCAACATTATTTGCTTGATTTCTTACATTGGTGAACTGAGGAGGATATTGATGTGTGCCATCAAGAAAACGTTGAATGTTTAATTTCCGAATTACAGGAGCCATCAAATTCTTCCAAGTAACGAAATTTTCTTCTTTGAGTTTGAGGTAAACAAAACTAGTAAGTTGAGATAGAGAAACAGTGGTGATGAAAATACTGGTTGTATTTTCCATTGAAAGCGAATTTGAAGGTGAAGGAAATTCTTGAATCATAAAACGAAGAAAAACACAGATCTAAAAAGATGAAATCTTGTGAAAACAAGATGATGCGGAAGCAGAAACAGAATCGAGAAAGCTGATAGATGTGAGAAGATCTCTCAGTCTGATACCATAGTTAATAATAACTCTAATGAGAAATAAATCTTCATTATTAAAGAATGTTGAGTTACACAAACAGATAAACTGAAAAACTAAAACTCATAGAGATTATGTTCTCTCTCTCTTAAACAATAAAGGCACACAGATACATATATTTAATGAGTGCTATCATACATAGACAGGTTGTCAATCCTGCTAACCTACACAGAACCAATGAGAAACTTACAGCTCATAAAGAACACCTGAACCAATGAAAATGTGACAGCTCAACATTGAGTTAAACAGATTCAGTTAATTTGTTATTAAACTTAACTTCATCTTCTTCTTCTTCTTCTTCTTCTTTCTTGATGTTGATATTGAAGTTGATGGTGATGATGATGATGAGCTTAAAATCTTCATATTACTAAATTTTAACCATGAATCTGTAAAACTCAAAGAATCCCCACTACCATTACAGTGAAACCTCTCCGGGGGAATACTCCATATAGGAATAAACTCCATATAAGAATGAAAATTTATTGTCCCGACTTGGGCCAGTTGTATTTAACAATAAACTCTATATTGGAATAAGTCATGAGTTTTTTTGGTCCCGTCTTAAGGAACCTACCTCCATATAAGAATAATTGCCATCATAATATAAATATATAACACTCGTCATACATCAAAGTTTAAGAAGAAGAGATTCTTGTAACCATATTACAAGTTCTTTTTGCTTCAAAATGGATTTTTTGATTTTTTGTGCACAACTTAATAGGAATATATTCATACTCATTTGATTTCATTTGTCAATTTTCGATGTGATAATTGTGATGTATATGAATTTTTTTGTTACAAATTTTGTAATACATAAATGTAATAAAAATCTCCATTTAAATAGTTTTTGTATATATATACTTAGATACATTTTTGTGTATCCTATGCATATGCATGAATATGCCCAATACACATATGTTTTTTTTTTGTTTATTCAACCATATAAGAATAGCCTCCATATAAGAATACTTTTTTTTTGGTTTATTCAAGCTAGACCTCCGTATAAGAATAGCCTCTATATAAGAATACTTTTTTGTGGTCCCTAGGATATTCTTATACAGAGGTTTTACTGTATTACTATTTTCCACATTCTAAACGAATAAATATCATCGGATCGGTTGATCCTCTTTCTTTCTGCATCTGCTCTCTGTAAATTTCTTGTTTTTGCTTTGTTTCTTTATGACTTTACTCCTGTCAATCACCAACATTATTCAAGTTTCGAACTAAGACCCTGAACAAGAAACAACCATGTTTATCACACCAGCGAATACCAATTGTTTCACCAGATTGTAAAGATCGATGAGTTACAAAGCTAGATGTCCAATTCCTCGTTAACATAAACTTAGTAGGATTTGCACGCATCAATACCGTATTCTGTGTAACTATATCTCCATTAAATTCATCCCTTAATACTAAGTTGCTACTTCCATTCATATGTGGAAACATATGATTTATGCCTAATTCGGCACTTAAACAGAGAGCATTGCCATCTCCACGATAAGTTGAAACGTCTTGTTCTTTTAGTATCTTCTGCACAAGTTAGCCATTCATATGGTGAAATACAACTTATTCCAATGAACCCTTGTTATCAAAGATTTTGAACAAGTCAATTTTCAGGCTGTGATAGAGAACTGGGTTAATGTATACTTAAATCCTCCTTAACTTTTCTTTTATGGGGTTTTTTTGGTTCTTTTTGGCTTCCATAGTATTGTCAATCAAGTCTTTTCTATCTTTCTCCATTATTGTAACTTTTACCCTTGGTGGTATAAGCCTTTTATACCACTTTCTAATTCTAATCAATAGATCTCTTTCTTTGTAGATCAAAAAAGAAGTATTTTGCGAATATGACTGACTGTATATGATTGACTAACATAGCTACAACTTTTGCTACCCCGACGATTTTGATCTTTTATATGTTAACTCAATTTTGATACTTAAAACTCTTTAAATATTCATCAGTACTTTTGCAAAGATTTCTTTTTTAGGTTTTTCCTAGTCTAAGTGATTATTTAGTGAGGAAAGTTGTAAAAATAGGATTAGGGTTTGTACTCTTTAAGATACATCTCCATCTTTGTGAACGAATCTTAAGAAAAGCTTATAAAATCATTTGATATCAACTCGCATATGAAGACAACCAAACTAGATGACAATCAAATCATAAATGATATCATTTGACAAATGTGACTAACATAAGATAAGACCATGTAATGCACATGAGATCATATTTGGATAACTATATACATATTTAGTGTAGTTTATTAATTGTTTTCTCAATTACTTCGATCATTTAATTGTTATGTTTGAAGCTACACAGGCGGTGTATTACAAAGAATATAAACATAGTATATGTTGTTCTAAATTATGCTCAATCAATTTGGATCGATATCACATACTTCAGTGACAATCACAAGAGGTTGGAGTAAACTGCAGGGGCAGAATATCGCACAAGGAAAATACACAACTTCACTCTGAACAAAACGACCTTAAGCACGAAGAAATAACAATTACCAAGAAAAAAGGCGATAAGTAATCACGCGGAAATGGAGAGGAAGTGCGAATGAATAATTACACGATAAATATAACGCAATTACTAACTCCATCAGAAGAAGCACGAAGAATCAAGCAACAACGCGGCAGATAGGGACATCTTCGAAAAGTCTGGCGTGTAAAACAAACTGAAACAGAATCAGTCAACTATAATCTTGCACGTGAATCATGACTGTCTTCTATTGATAAATTTGGCTATATAAGGACTCAGAAATGATAAAGAAATAGCAAACAATTAAGAGACAGAGATAAGCTAAGAAAGATATCAGTAAAGAGAGAAACAAATTCCATCTTAGAACTTAGCTTGCATCTTTGTATTTCTCCATTGTTGTATACGAATCGTAGCTTGAGTCTGTTGTAAGAAAAACATATATTCATTATAAGGAGTTTAGAGAGATCATATAAGTGTCAAAGTGGTGAATAATATAATTAATGTTTAGGTTGATCAATATGACTTAGACTTTTTGTTATTATCATTACAAGGGTGTAGTTGTGGTATTTTTCACAATTACATTTTGGCGCTAGAAACAGGGAGGATTTATCCTCACCTAGTGATTGATAGCTTGGAATCATCATCACTTCCAAAAAAAATTCGTTATCTTCATCCCCGTTGAACAGGATGGTGCGAGTCGCATCAAGGGCAGGACAAGTTATTGCTACACGAAGAAGCAACAGGGTTGCAGAAAGAAGAGGAGTAAGGGATGAAGGAGAAACCTCAGCTGCAGGAGAAAGGCGAGTCCTAGAACGACAGAACCGTAACTGCACCCTGCTCTCCATCATAGAAGCAAGCCAGCGGAACAATATAGCTGCCGCCCAAGACCCAATACAACAGAACAATAATGAGGAAAAAATCGTCTATGAGGAAGGTCTCATCCACACCACCGATATGGAAACGATGGAGAATGAAAACCAGGCGATGCAAAATGGAGGTGAAAATCCAGGCAATGAAGACAACTTGACCATCCAACAATTATGAGAATGTCTCGCGCAAGACAGACGAATTGAGAGGGAGCTAAGGCAAGGAATTGAACGAAGTAAAGCAAGAGATGCAGAATTATATGTGGAACGAACAAATCTAATGCGACAGAATGCGTTTCTAGCAGGAGAAAATGCCAGGCTAAACAATGACAGACAGACGCAGACATATAACGGAGAAGGAGAAACCCAAAAGAATAAGAGTTCAGTAAGGGGGATAAGAAAACATCTTACAGAATATAGAGAGGTACAAAATAATCATGAATAATATGAAAGAGGAGTGCGTGAAAGAGAACGACAGAGAGAAGATACACATGACAGAGAAAGAAGGCAGCAAGAACGTAGAGAAAGGCGGAGGAACCGAGAAAGGAAAGTAAACCTAGAACGTGAAAACCACATATACGATGGAAGGAGGGGAAGTAGCTCGGAATGCGAAAACCAATGGTGTAGGATAGAAATAAGTGTAGAGCGAGACATGAGAAGGGCGATAAACAGGAATATGATAAAACCAGGAAGATTGGAGGCGGTATTAGAACCAAGACAGACTGACACAAACCAGGCCATACTAAAACAGCTCGAAGAACTTAGAGAAGATGAATAACAGTAATAGAAAAGGAGGAGGAGAAAATGAAGTTGGAAGAAGCAATAGAAGAGGCAGAGTGGTCGCCATTATCACACGAAATACTACAAGCACCAATTCTCACGAAGTGTACTTTACCCATATTATCCTACATCATTGATGGGACCGGGAACGCGGTACAACACATGAAGGACTATAACCTTACATTAACACAATGGGATCAGCATGAGGCGGTGCTATGTAAATACATTCCTGCGAGTTTGACAGGGGAAGCCCTATCATGGTTCGACAATTTGCACGAAGGGTCCATAACCTCATTTTCACTACTACGAAGGCTATTCTTGGGAAATTACATAACCAACAATACATTCAAGGAAGGAATTGAAACCTCATTTGACTTGGATAAGGTGTCTGGAGAAAGCTTGCGAAGTCTAACTACGCGCTGGAGAACTATGTGTAGCGAATTGGCAGGGCAAGTATCAGAACGACATTTCATCCTCTTATATGTATGCAACTGACCTCTTATACATAAAAATATTCCGACTTAAAGACAAGCTTGAGATGCAAGAACTGAGGGAATACCAGGAGGAATATATCGCAGTAGGGGAAAAGCAAAGGGAAATGGAAATCAACACAACTGCCATCGCAGCTGCGAAAGAATGAAGCGCGAGACTATTACCGCGAATAATAGGCAGTGAAGAGTGTGACTCTAATGATGGACATGGAAGACCATTGAGGGAAAATACCACGAAATAAGTAGCTATGTCCGGCCACAATGAAGAATGGTTTCAAAGAGAATACGGAGACAGGCTTCATGCATACAATTACCCATCAAGGAGATATGATAACCAAGGTGGAAGATATAGAATCAGAATCTCGCAACAATAATATCTTAGCGAAATTATCAACAACACAACACAACAGCGTCGCAGAACAATTTCAGAAATGATATAATAAACGACGTCAGCTAAAATCATGAGAAAGATGTGATGGTCCTGCGAAAATTAGAAAGTTTGCGAGATTAAGATTTGTAAGGTTGCGAGAATGTCGCAAGTCATATTCGAAAATAAAGGACAGATTAGCTGTCATCCACTATGTATTTCCCTATAAATAGTCATTCAGTTGTAAAGGAGGGAGAGGTATCTTTTTTGAGTAAGAAACAAGTAAATAGGAGAGAGAAAGTCTAGAGCAGAGGTCATTCTTGATTCCTTTATCTTTTCTTGTAAGAATATTCAAAGATTGATCAATAAAATTAAGAGTGTAAATCTAAAAAATGAGTTGAGTAATAATGAAATCATATGAGGGGTGTAGTGTAGGATTTCCTGCAACTACATAATGGCGCTAGAAACAGGGAATTGAAGATCGAAAGTTGAAAATTGTTGTTGATAATTTTCAAATCAAGAAAGTGATTAAATAAATCAGTGAACCAGTTAAAAGAAAGATTATTAGAATCAATGAAGATGACAAAGATTGGAGTGTAATATGATAACAAAAACGATGGTTAATGAATTCCATGGAAACATCAAAGGAAGAATATATAAACGAAATTTTGAAGGAAGGAAGGTTATGGCGGTAGAAAAGACATTACCCTTGAAAGATTGGGAAAAGTAAAAAATTACATTCATGGAGGCAGAAATACCAAAAGAAAATTTGAACGACACATCTCCATTGGTTATTACAGTGCCTATTACGCGAAAAGATAAGGAGACAACAACAAAATCCACGGGAGAATGGATATTGAACAGATTTTTAATCAATACAGGAAGTTCAGTGGATATAATATTTTATCATGCATTCCGGGGAATGGGATTTAAAGATTAAGAAATGTCCAGTTCAATATATTTTATTCACGGCTTTGGAAAATCCACAACAAAACCTAAAGGAGAAATAGTGGTATGAATTCCACTTAGAGAGATCGAAACACACGTAACATTGTGCGTGGTGGATATGAAATCACCATATAATATGATATTAGGAAGACCATGGATACATGCGATAAAAGCTGTAGTATCAACATTGCATCAATGTATTAAATTCCCCACACCAAATTAGGTGAAATCAAAGGAGATGTTGATAATGCGAAATTATGTCATCAAATTGAAGTAAACCATTATGAAGGACAAGCAAAAAAGAAACAATTTCACAGAAAATTGGCAAAGGAAGCACAGAAAGAAGAATAATTTAGAGTATATATGATAAGGGCAAAAAAAGGCAAAGGAATACCCAGCGAAATTTCGGAAGAAGGAGAAGGACCTGTGAAAACAATAAAAGAACCAACACCAATTGGAGAACCTAAACCCAGTTACACTGCCGCAGAACCAACAAAAGAAATAAACGTTGGGACTATAGAAGAACCTCTAATATTGAGAATTGGAACCAAAATGGATGTGGAAGAAGAAGAAAGAACTGTTAACTTTTTGCGAGAATATAAAGATGTTTTCGCAGGAAGCATGGATGAGATACCGGGAATAGATTCATCAATTTCATGCCATAAGTTGCAGATTAACAAAAATGTGAGACCATTTAAATAGAGAATAAGAAAAATTGCAACAACTTACCATTCCCAAATAGAAGAAGAACTACAGAAAATGCTTGATGCGGGAATCATAAGAGAATCTAAATACCCAGAATGGATAGCAAATATGGTCATTGTCCCAAAGAAAAACAAAGGAATCAGGATTTTCATAGATTTCACTGATTTAAACAAAGCTTGCCCCAAATATAGTTTTCTGTTACCAGATATTCCTCAAATAGTGGAATCCAAAGCGGGAAATGGTAGAGTATCATCTTTAGATGGGTATAAAGGGTATAACCAAATCCCTCTCGCTGAAGAAGATCAAGAACATACTGCTTTCTTCTCCCATAGAGGTTTATGTTGTTACACGAAAATGCCATTTGGTTTGCGAAATGCGGGAGCGACATACTAAAGTATACGTGGATGACATGTTAGAGTAAAGAAGCTAAAGACCATGTACAAGAACTGAGGGAGATTTTTGAAAAAATGCGGCAGTATAACATTAAATTGAATCCTGAGAAGTGTATTATTGGAGTTGCATCGGGAAATTTTTTAGGCTACATTGTATCAAAGGAAGGAATACATGTTGATCCATAAAAAGTGCAAGCAATTCGTGACATGCCAACACCAGCAACAATAAAAGATGTACAGAAGTTGAATGGGCTTCTAGCTTCGCTCATGCCAACACCAGGAACAATAAAAGATGTACAGAAGTTGAATGGGCTTCTAGCTTCGCTGGGGAGATTCATTTCGCGATCATCAGACAAATGAAAATATTTTTTCGACATACTCAATAAGGGTGCGAAATTTAGATGGACTGATGAATGTGAAAAAGCTTTTCAAGGGATCAAAGAACATCTGATGAATACAACTATTTTACAAAAATCAGAATCAGGAGAAGAATTATTGATCTATCTTGCGACGACGTCGCATGCATTAAGTGCTGTGATATTGCGAGTAGACGCAGGAGTGGAGAAACCCATTTATTACATTAGCAAAACTTTTAATACTGCCGAGAAGAATTACTCAAAGATTGATAAGTTAATCTTAGCATTGGTTTATGCATCATTTAAGCTCTGGATATATTTTCAGACGCATAAGATAAAGGTTTTAACAAAAGTACCAATTGAATCAGTGATGAAGTATTCTAAAAGATCAGGAAGAGTGGAAAGATGGAATGCACAAGTAGGCCACTTTGATATTGAATATGAAATTTTGTCTTCACCAAAGTCACAAGTTGTTGCAGAGTTCTTGGCAGAATTTCCTTTAGAAGAAGATGAAGCAGTAGAAGAAATGATGGATATAGAACAAGAACACGGAGATCCAAAAGATTTATTAACAAAACAAAATAGATGAGAGATATTAGTAGATGTATCATCAAATGGAGAAGGAAATGGAGTTGGAATTGTTTTAATTTCGCCAAAAGGAATAAAGATGGCTTTTTCATTCAGATTGGAATTCACATCCACTAATAATGAAACGGAATATGAAGCTGTGATACATGCCTTAAAATTCACAATAGAAATGAAACAAGAAAATGCCAGGATCACTAGTGATTCGCAGCTAGTTATTCGCCAAATAAAGGGAGAGTATACTAAAAATGAACCATCCTTAAAGAAATACAAGAAGCTCGTTGAAGAATTGTCAGCGAAAATCCCAAAAATAAAATGGAGGCACATTTCAAGAAAGGATAATAGACTCGCAGACGCTTTTGCTTTCATCTCAAGCATGATGACAGATCCAACTGCGAGATGCATAAAAATACAAACACTTCTATCACCATCAATCAATAAAGAAGAAGAAGAAGAAGTGGATGTGATGATAATAAACAATGAAGAAGAAGAACAAACGAACAATATCGCAGACTGGAGAATGAAACTTCATGCATATTTGGTGAAAGGAGAAACACCAAGAAATAGATTAGAAACACATAAGTTAAAAATCCGCGCAACGAATTATGAATTAAAATATGGGCTGCTAAATCCTTTAACGGACCTTCACTCAGATGTTTGACACGAGAGGAAGGAGAAAAAGTGCTAAAAATCTTACATAGTGGGGATGCTAGCAATCATAGCGGGGAAGATCTTTGGCACATAGAGCAAAAATGCAAGGATATTACTGGCCATACATGCATGAAGATGCAAAACAAATATAAAGGCGCTGCAAAGATTGTCAGCGGCATGGAAAGAAAATACATGCACCTGGAATACCGTTATCATCTTCAACCAGTGTGTGTCCTTTTGGAAAGTGGGGCTTAGATATTATGTGGCCATTTTTACCAGGTTCTGGAAAAAGAAGATATTTAATAGTCGCAACAGATTATTTCACAAGATGGACAGAAATGAAAGCAGTACATCATATTCGCGACAAAGATATCTTTACATTCATATTCAAAAATATCATTTGCAGATTTGGAATTCCTGCGCAGTTGGTATCTGATAATGGGAAACAATTTGAAGGACAAAATATAGAAATGCTACTTAATGCATTCAAGATAAAATGTGCAAAGTCTACTCCTTTGTATCCACAAGCTAATGGACAGGTAGAATCAACAAACAAAACAATTGCAGATATATTAAAGAAGAAATTGGAAGGACATCACAGAGCATGGTGCGAACAAGTACATAATGCAGTATGGTCTTATAATACAACTAGAAGAGAAGCTACTGGAATGTCACCTTTTTGTTTAACATACGGAGTTGAAGCGATGTTACCAACAGAAGTTATTATTCCGACAACAAAAAGAGAAGATTGGGAGAAAAATCTTAGTGCGGGTTTAATCTTAAATAAACTTGATGAATTAGAAGAAAGAAGAGAAAAAGCTTTACAACATATGGAGAATTATCAGCAAAGATTGGCCCGACAATATAATAAATGTGTCAAAGTACGCGAATTACAACCAGGAGATTTAGTTCTGCTAGAGACACCAATATATCAGCGAGAAAATGGTGGAAAATTAGCGAAAAAATGGGATGGACCTTACATCATTTAGGAGATAGTTGGAATAGGAGCTTATAGATTAATGGATTCAGAAGGTAGAGATGTTGGTCATAGACTTGACAGACCATGGAACAGGTTGTACTTAAAAAGATATTATCCGTAAGAAGCTTTGAGAAGTTATGGATTCTGAAAGAATAGTTGCAAGATTATTCATATCAAAACAAGATCATGATGTGCGAAATTTTCGCAGAGATAATCACAGAACATGACATAAAAGAAAGGGGCTAACCTTTATGGCGTACACCCTAGTTCGCGAATAAAATTTCGCAAGAGGCAAATGTAAGACCTAAAGTACGTCATATTAGGGGGTACCTGTTGCATGGCTCAGGGAAAGGCTACACCGCCACCGGAACCTGAGTCATGGAGGTTTGGGGTCAATAAAGCCCATCCGGGAGAGGCACCTTGGATTCTCAGCTTAGGCATATGACTTAGGTTGGGCGACTAAGGTAATAAGGACTCTCCCAAGGAGTGCAGATATGATCAAGGCGCCGAGGTACACGGTTGAGTCAAGAATTCCAGGGATGTTTGAAGCGTACTTTGCCATTCTTGACAAGTCTTGGCTTACACTGCACTCGGCCTGAAGAAAACCCCACTTAGGGTGCAGTCTCGTAACCATAAGCCCTATAGGTAAAAGGTATAAGAGGCTTGGAAAACAACTGGTTGTTGTTAAGACTGGATGGGAGGATCTAACCTTGTGTGGTAGAAGTACGCCTCCTTGAAGGGGCAACCAGGGGGGAGATAAGGGCGGCACCCTCCATTAAGGAGATGATAAGTGTCTTAAGACGCAAATGTCATGAGGCTTTTTATTCGCAAGGGTATTAAGGATTGTCATATTTTTGCAACAATCCTGAAGAGGCAATAATACAAAAGAAAAAGATAAGACGAGATCAATGGGTTTCGCATGAAAGTGTGAAAACGTCTTGCGATTTCGTCGAAAGACGGCAATGTCATGGGGATTTATTTTCGCAAGAATATTTAGGCCTGTCATATTCTCGCAACATTCCCGAAGAGGCCATAATACAAAAGAAAAAGTTAAGGCAAGATCAATGGGGTTTTGCGTGAAAGTACAAGGACGTCCTGCGATTTTGTCCCAATGACAAAAGGTGGCATAATAAGACCTTTAATTAGGAAGGCAAAATAAGACCAAATGATAAAACAAAATATTTATAAGTATTCATAACAGATTATTTTTTACAAGAAAGATAATGAGAGGCAAGTATTGGAATCAATAAACAAGAAGCATTATCTTTCTCATCCATAAATACTAAAAGGAAAAATTGATTCCAAAACTAAATAAGACAATTCAAGAAGATAAAACTAAATAAGAAGCTCAAGCTTCAGTATTAATTTCTTCTTATTATTCGCGAATGTTCTTATTATCGCAAGCCTCTCCTTCATTTCGGTTCTGATCTTCGCCTTGACTAGCACCTTGATTATCGCCAGCAATTACTTCTTCAGGGGAGATTTCTTTCTCATTTTGATTAACACCAGCAGATGCTTCCTTAGAAGGAATTTATTCTTCACCTTCCAAGAAATCATCCTCTTCACCACTTTCATAATCATAATCATTATCAGCAGGACGAGGAACTTCATCATCATCTACTTCCAAAGGTTCAATTGATGTAGGAGGAACAGATTTGGACAACAAAATATCATTTACAAGGACTTCTGCCCGGAGATGAACTTGACGAAGAAGTGCTCGTTGATGATTCCTATGTTGAATATCCTTAAAATAAGCAAGATCATCAAGTCTTCTTTCTGCTCGGTCGCGAGAACCAGTAAGGGCAGAGACGAGCAATTCATTTTCTTTGCGAACTTTGGCATATTTAGCCTCCAAAACAGAAATGGAGGAATGAAGATTCTTCTCAGACTCTGCGAAAGGTAGAATACAAAATTTCAATAAGATGAAGAACTCAGAAAAATATGACAAAGAAAAGATATTTAAGGCAGTCAAAGTATTATGACTACCTTCCTTTTGCGAAATAAGATGTTGAATCAAGGACAAACAACTATTCTCCCAATGGTCCATTGCATCATCAAATTTATCTCCAACTAAATCTTTAAGTCGAGACTGAATATTTTTCTCTTTAGAAATAAGAAAGGCATTTTTCTTCGCAAGAGAAGAATAAGATTCTTCTAATTTGAAATATTGTTCTTTAAGTTGATTCGCCTTTGCAATTAAAGCTATTCTACCTTGAATGAGTGTATCTCTTTCAGCGATAGATGACTCTGTTACTTCTTTAAGTTCATTTCTCAAAGAGCGAAGAGATTGTTCTTGGTCATCACATACTTTCTGAAGAATGCTAAGTTGTTGCGAAGATATCGCCATCTTGTTTAAACAAGTTCGCTTATCTTGAGATAAGGTTTTATTCTCATCTGATAAAGCTGTCTGCGAAGCAGCTCTGTTGGTGGCTCTCTAAAAGAGTCACAAACTAATACCGCAAGTGCACGACGTCGATGTAGCTAATGTGCAAGTGCGAGTCGATCCACAGGGACAAGGTGTGTGTGGTTGAAGCTTAAGGTTTCACTAAAACTGAGTTGTAACAAAGAGTCTTGGTTGTGTTAAAACACACTTGAGATGATGGCAGTGACTGAACTGAAAAACAGCAGAATGTAAAGCAAGTAAACAGGAACATACTAGGGCTTTTGAATCCACATCTTGATCCTAAACTAAGGCAGATCCTAATCAAATCATGTTCTTGTTTCATCTCAGGGAAGATTGTGGATGATTTACTTAACTAATCTTACTAACTTACCCCTAGCATCAACTGTCTTCTCACAGTACAGCTGATCACAGGCTTGTTTGCTCAACCAGTTATCTAGCAATCCGCATTAGTGGAAGGTTAATCCCCTAAGTTCTCTAGTTCACCCCTAGCATTGAGTGTCTTCTTACAGCACACTCAATCACAGGTGCATTTGATCACTAAGTTTACTAACTTCCCTACTTCAATTAAGCATAGCCCTTCAAATGGACTGAATCCTTAGCTACTCTCACTCTTACACCCCTAGAATCAGCTGTCTTCTTACAGCACAGCTGATCACAGGTGCATTCACTCAACTAGCCAATTATCAATCCTACTTAGTTTCAGCACTACAAGAACAGTGACAGGATTACTAACTATCTTAACATACAATCAAGAGTTTCATCTAAACCCTAGCACATGAAGTTAGAACATGATAAACATAATTAACATTTGAAATTGAAATTAACTGACTTCAAAACATGAACTGAAAACAACTTGGAAGCACTGGATATTCCAGGCCCCTTGGGTGAAGCTCTGGCTAGCCCAGGCATGCCCTTAACACTAATCCTACACCCATATTTATACCCAATACCCAATTAGGGTTTACAATCAAAATCCCCAAATTTCTCCAATGACAGTACAATTAGGGTTTCCTGTTTTTTTCTAATGTCATGGGTCTAATTGAGCCCATTCCCATACTCTAATTCTCTCCTGGTACGGTTCCAACATGAATTAGGGTTTCTAGAAAAAACCCCCAAATTACAGAGAAATTAGGGCTTGAAATTAAACTCACCTAACATGTGATTTGACGAGTCTTCTCTCGACCCATTCTTCTCCTCAATCTCTTGCTCCATTCCCATGCTTCAATTACGTCTTTCCAACTCGTCCTATTTTATTGATTTCTTCCCTAGGTTTTTAGAGAGAAATTAGGGGAGAAAACTATATAATAGGAGGCTAGAACAAATGGGGTAATGATGGTGGAGAATAGGGGTGATGATGGTGGAGGTGTGGTGGTGAAGCGGCAGTGGCAGAGGTGGTGTTCTGGTGGTGGCAGGACATGGTGTCTCTGCAGAGGGGGTGAGGTCGATGGAGAGGAAGGAGGAGATATTTGGTTGAGGTTAAATGATTCGGTTGCTAGGGTGTTAGGCGGGCGTATCGAGTTTGATGTTCTGCGACGCTGAGTCACTGGATGCGAAGCTGGTAGGTGGATCAGATGGTTCCCCCTGAAGAGGTTGGTAGCGACCGTCAGATTTTTTGATACAACGAAGTTAACGGCTCTAGATGGGGTTAGGTGTTGTAGTGTAAGGCGGAGATATCAAACGTTGATGAACAGCAAGGGGGAGACCGTTGGATTCAACTACCATCTAATCTGAAGGCTTGGAATTTCAGCGCTGTGGTGCTCGGCAGAGACATCAGATTTTGATGATCTATGAAGGAGCGACCGTCGGATGCTTCTGAGAACTGATCTGATGGCTGAGAACGGAGGCGCTTTTGTGTGTAGAAAATGAGGTTGTGCGCACCATTCTTCGCGGCTTCCTTGCGTGATTTCTCCCGGCTTTTCACTACTTTTCTGCTCTTTTCGCTCCGTGACTCATCCGAACTTTATTTATTACCTAAAAATGCAAAATTAAGTAAGAAAAATATTTATTCTTGAAAACAATGAAATACAGAATATGGGATAAAATGTAGAATTAATGCACAAAAGATGAGTTAAAATGCCAACAAAAAGGGATAAAATATACATATTTGGCACTCATCAAATACCCCCAAACCTGAATTTTACTTGTCCTCAAGTAAAACAAAACTAAGGAAATCCTAACTATACCACTGTCGCTGGTCTCTCGAATGCATTTAGCGTATGCACTAAGCCTTTTAAACCACTAAGTGTCCCTAGTGGACGAGTTGAAGTCTCGTGAAGGTTTACCAGAGGTGTGCCTACAAAACCTAAGGACAAATATAAGCTCAGATTCCATCAAACGTGACATGTGCAAAACAGTTAAGCTCACAGCAAAATGGAGATGTCAATCTAGCTATCGAAGGCACAATCCTAGCACTGATAATAAATAAGGACATGTGATAAGAGTGTAAAGTGTATCTACACATGTGTAAAGAAAATCTGAAGTCATGACTACTAATCACCAAGAGATAGTTTCTCAGGCTAAGAACTGAGGTCGAAATCTAGCTAGCTGTCCGGACTTTACGAGAATTGTGAATGAGTTGGAGGTATTTCACAATTTCTCGCGTTGTACATCAATGGCATACACCCTCCTTGCTTATTACAACGAAACAACAAAAGATGACTATTTACATGACTCTTATTTACATTGACTACTCTCTTTTATTTGTGGAACAAGAGAGGATGAATTGAACAATACTTGATTTTTTTTGTATTTTTCTGATATTTTTTTCTGAATATACATCGATTTTTTTTTTTTTTTTTTTTTTTTTTTTAAGCACTGATACACTTTTGATACATATACAAAAAGAAACAAAAATTACATGACACTTTGCAAGAGGTAGCCCTTTTTGATGCACCCAGTTAAATTCGATGGTTGTTTTTCTTAATGTAACCTCCACCTTCTATCCCAACCAACCAAAGAACAAGCTAGTCCAGTTTCGTTCAGTATTCTAAAGTGATTGGCAATCGTAACTTCCTATCAAACACCTTGAAGATCGAGGCCATACATGTATTGGTAGATCGTGCGCGTGCAAATTTCTTATCACTATGTGAATTGTGCTAGAATCAGGGTGCCTAAATATCTAGACTAAGACTCCTAATAATTACATATTTGCACAAGAGTCAACATTTCAAGGTAAATGAGCTCCATTTTTTATGATTTTTTTTTAATTTTTTTTTTTTTTTTTTGGAATTTTTAATTTTTTCAAAAAGAGGGAGTTCTGTTTTCAATTATAACATGTTATCGTGGTATCTACTCTATACCCCCAAACCTAAACTAAACATTGTCCTCAATGTTTCAAAATATGAAAGAATTATAACACAACATATGGAGAGGATTATGCTGATTAGAGAAAAGGAAAGAGAATACCCGATTTCGGCGAAAGCAAGATTAGAACTCCATTATTCAAGGAAAAAAAAATCCAACATTTTTTTAGCCGAGATCATATTGAATTAGCACTATATACAAAAGAAACAAAAGATTTAACTAAGAAACTATCTACAAGAAAATTTGGTTTTTAATGGGATTGGACTTTTTGGGAAAAATTTGGTTTTGTCGGGAGACATTTGGTTTTGATGGGAAAAAGAAAATTTTGGTTTTTAGGGAGACATTTGGAAAACTTTGGTTTTTATGGGAGAAAGACATTTGGTTTTTAATGGGATAAGGAGACCAAGCCCACTGTTGGGTTTTGCGAAGCCCAGCTACGTTTTTGAAAAACAGGCCCCCTGCTGATGAGTAAAGCTCACTGTTGGTTTTTGGAATTTTGGCCCACTCGAAGTTTGGTTCAGGCCCACAGTTCAGAAACAAGCCCAGGTAACAATTTGAAATTTGGGCTCTTAAATAGCCAAAGGTCGAGGCCCAACTGGGCTTTGAAAACGTTTTCTGTTTTTGGTCAAGCCCACAGTGTAAATGTTTAGTTTTCAAATGGATGTTAAGCCCACAGTCCCAGAAATTTAGTTGGGCTTTGGCTAGCTACTAATTAAAATATGAGTCCCAACTGGGCTTTCAAAAGTTCAGTTTTCTTAATTCAAACAACAGGCCCAAATCAATCTAAAACCACAAGCCCACAAGAAATTAAACAAACAAGCCCACAAGAAATTAATTACAAACCCAACAGAAAAATGGAAAAAATTATTACAAGCCCACAAATTAAAATGGAAGCCCACAGGTTGGGTTCTCTTAATGGGTTTAGGCTTACTTGCTTAAGCACAGCCCAGCTGCTCAGTTTGGTTGCAAAAGCCCAGTTGGGCTTTGGATCATCCTAAGCTTTTGTCTTTGTTGAGGCCCAGTTGGGCTTGGCTCAGCAGCACAGTAGCACCAGCACCAGCAACATAGCACAGTAGCACCAGCAACAGCAGGGCTACACAGCACTCCGCAGCAGCAGCACATGCAGCAGCACAGCACAGCAGTCTTGGCAGCAGCAGAGGGTGGCAGCAGCAACAGGAACAGGGAACAGCAACAGGAGTACAGCAGCAACACAGAAAACAGCAGCAGCACCAGAGGCTGGCTGTAGCAGCACCTGTTGGCTCAAAGAGGAGATCAGTCTCTTTGAAGCGAAGCATAGCACAGCAAGATGGATATACTAACAAAGGAAAGGTGCAGCTGACTACAGGGAGACAACTGCAGCTAACATAGACTCAATGGTAGTTGCAATGATAAGACTCAATGCTTAAGTACAGGTGATATTGCTAAGATGCACACCAATGCTTCAGATGTAGTGATGCTTTGTAGTTATATTTCATAGGAAGGCTACAGAGCAATGAGCAAAGCCACATTAGTAGTTTGCAGATACAGGGCTAAGCAAAGCTACAAATGCAGTGACCAAATATGCAGACAATGAGCAAAGCCAATGTCAAAATGAGAAAATCACAGACAATGAGCAAACAACAGGGAAATGCTACAGATGCAGTGATGATTTGCAGGTATGCAGTGATATGCAAACTAAGATGCAAACTAATATGAAATATGCAAGATGTTAATGCAAGTTACACTAAGATGCAGTTAACCTAAGATGTAATGCAAAACAGTTAAGTTACACTAAGATGATGAAAAACTAAGTTACAGGGCAGTGACAACTTCAACCACACAGCAGCCAAGTCCCCGGCAGCGGCGCCAAAAACTTGGTGGCTCTCTAAAAGAGTCACAAACTAATACCGCAAGTGCACGGCGTCGATGTAGCTAATGTGCAAGTGCGAGTCGATCCACAGGGACAAGGTGTGTGTGGTTGAAGCTTAAGGTTTCACTAAAACTGAGTTGTAACAAAGAGTCTTGGTTGTGTTAAAACACACTTGAGATGATGGCAGTGACTGAACTGAAAAACAGCAGAATGTAAAGCAAGTAAACAGGAACATACTAGGGCTTTTGAATCCACATCTTGATCCTAAACTAAGGCAGATCCTAATCAAATCATGTTCTTGTTTCATCTCAGGGAAGATTGTGGATGATTTACTTAACTAATCTTACTAACTTACCCCTAGCATCAACTGTCTTCTCACAGTACAGCTGATCACAGGCTTGTTTGCTCAACCAGTTATCTAGCAATCCGCATTAGTGGAAGGTTAATCCCCTAAGTTCTCTAGTTCACCCCTAGCATTGAGTGTCTTCTTACAGCACACTCAATCACAGGTGCATTTGATCACTAAGTTTACTAACTTCCCTACTTCAATTAAGCATAGCCCTTCAAATGGACTGAATCCTTAGCTACTCTCACTCCACCCCTAGAATCAGCTGTCTTCTTACAGCACAGCTGATCACAGGTGCATTCACTCAACTAGCCAATTATCAATCCTACTTAGTTTCAGCACTACAAGAACAGTGACAGGATTACTAACTATCTTAACATACAATCAAGAGTTTCATCTAAACCCTAGCACATGAAGTTAGAACATGATAACCATAATTAACATTTGAAATTGAAATTAACTGACTTCAAAACATGAACTGAAAACAACTTGGAAGCACTGGCTATTCCAGGCCCCTTGGGTGAAGCTCTGGCTAGCCCAGGCATGCCCTTAACACTAATCCTACACCCATATTTATACCCAATACCCAATTAGGGTTTACAATCAAAATCCCCAAATTTCTCCAATGACAGTACAATTAGGGTTTCCTGTTTTTTTCTAATGTCATGGGTCTAATTGAGCCCATTCCCATACTCTAATTCTCTCCTGGTACGGTTCCAACATGAATTAGGGTTTCTAGAAAAAACCCCCAAATTACAGAGAAATTAGGGCTTGAAATTAAACTCACCTAACATGTGATTTGACGAGTCTTCTCTCGACCCATTCTTCTCCTCAATCTCTTGCTCCATTCCCATGCTTCAATTACGTCTTTCCAACTCGTCCTATTTTATTGATTTCTTCCCTAGGTTTTTAGAGAGAAATTAGGGGAGAAAACTATATAATAGGAGGCTAGAACAAAGGGGGTAATGATGGTGGAGAATAGGGGTGATGATGGTGGAGGTGTGGTGGTGAAGCGGCAGTGGCAGAGGTGGTGTTCTGGTGGTGGCAGGACATGGTGTCTCTGCAGAGGGGGTGAGGTCGATGGAGAGGAAGGAGGAGATGTTTGGTTGAGGTTAAATGATTCGGTTGCTAGGGTGTTAGGCGGGCGTATCGAGTTTGATGTTCTGCGACGCTGAGTCACTGGATGCGAAGCTGGTAGGTGGATCGGATGGTTCCCCCTGAAGAGGTTGGTAGCGACCGTCAGATTTTTTGATACAACGAAGTTAACGGCTCTAGATGGGGTTAGGTGTTGTAGTGTAAGGCGGAGATATCAAACGTTGATGAACAGCAAGGGGGCGACCGTTGGATTCAACTACCATCTAATCTGAAGGCTTGGAATTTCAGCGCTGTGGTGCTCGGCAGAGACATCAGATTTTGATGATCTATGAAGGAGCGACCGTCGGATGCTTCTGAGAACTGATCTGATGGCTGAGAACGGAGGCGCTTTTGTGTGTAGAAAATGAGGTTGTGCGCACCATTCTTCGCGGCTTCCTTGCGTGATTTCTCCCGGCTTTTCACTACTTCTCTGCTCTTTTTGCTCCGCGACTCATCCGAACTTTATTTATTACCTAAAAATGCAAAATTAATTAATAAAAATATTTATTCTTGAAAACAATGAAAATACAGAATATGGGATAAAATGTAGAATTAATGCATAAAAGATGAGTTAAATGCCAACAAAAAGGGATAAATATATACAATATTTGGCACTCATCATCTGTCAGAAATTAAATGCTTACTCAGAATTTCGCAAACATTAGACTTGAAAGGATGAATGGAGGACTTCTTTCCATCATCCAGGACTTCAGACAAAATTTTGAAAGCAATATTCCTTCAACGATTTCTTTCGAAAGGGGAAGAGACTCAGGTAGAGAACTGGCAATGATAGAAGGTTGAGAAACATTCTCAATAGGAAGAGAATAAGTTTCATTCACAGAAGGATCAAAAAGGGGGTTTCAATCATTTAAAGATCAGTTGAAAAAATGAAGTTTAAGGCAATTTTTTCGCGAATTGGAGATAAGGGTTTATCTTGCGAAGATGTCGCAGGATATTTAGAAGAGATAAGTAAGTGGAATGGAACAAAAGTTTGAACAGTTTTATGGTGGCGAGATTTCTTGAGAGGTTTATTGACATCCTTATCACCCTGAGAATTACAATCCAGATAAGAAACAGAGGCAACAATATTGTCATTAGAAAAGGATAATGTTTCTTACTACCTTCTCATTCGCAGACTTTCTTTTATGCGCAACAACTTTATGCTGCGGTTTGGGAATGTTAGGGTTCTGAACCGTAAACTTAGTGTTGGAGGTGCTTTTGCTGAAATAACAACAGTATGGGAATCACATAAATAACATCAAATAAGGCAGTAAACAAGATCAATTTCAGCAAAACCCATAAAGAAGAAAAAAGAAAACTAACCTTGATGAATCCATGGAAAACACTAGCAGGAAGATTATTTCGAAGAAAATTACGAATGATGAAGATCTGCAGAAGAAATAATATGAAGATGAAGAAGAACTTAAAAAAAATTGAAGAAGAAAGAAGAAAAGTTGCAATAACGGAATTTGCAGAAGAACGATGAAGTTGCAGAGAAAATAAAAAGAAAGAAAAGGAGAGTGAGAAAGAATATATATAGAGGGAATTTTTCCTCGATTTGATAAACACGATTAATACGGGAAGATATAAGCGGTTAAAAAGCAGCGGTTACAAAAGACGTGTCAAGAAACGGATGGAAGAAAGAATACGTGTGATAAATGCAGAATATGAAGAGAGGAACAATTGCGGCGTTTCTCACATCATTCTCTACTTCGCAGAAAAGATATGATAAGAGGCAAGATGTAGGATTAGAATCTCGCAACAATAATACTTTAGCGAAATTATCAACAACACAAGACAACAGCGTCACAGAACAATTTCAGAAATGATATAATAAACGATGTTAACTAAAATCATGAGAAAGATGTGATGTTCCTGCGAAAATTAAAAAGTTTGCGAGATTAAGATTTGTAAGGTTACGAGAATGTCGCAAGTCATACTCGAAAATAAAGGATAGACTAGCTGTCATCCACTATGTATTTCCCTATAAATAGTCGTTCAGTTGTAAAGGAGGGAGAGAGATCTTTTTTGAGTAAGAAACAAGTAAATAGGAGAGAGAAAGTCTAGAACAAAGGTCATTCTTGATTCCTTTATCTTTTCTTGTAAGAATATTCAAAGATTGATCAATAAAATTAAGAGTGTAAATCTAAAAAATGAGTTGAGTAATAATGAAATCATATGAGGGGTGTAGTGTAAGATTTCCTGCAACTACAGGAAGGTTCAGCAATGATCGAAGAACAGGATATAACAACAGTCAAAGATTTAACCGAAGACCAAACAATCCTCCCTTTAAAGACATAAAACTCCCCAGATTGAATACTTCGATAAAAAAAAATTGAGAGACAATCGTGTTGACCGAAGAAATACCATTACCAAGGAATCTGGGACGAGAACCTTTACTAGGAAATATGAGCGATGAATATTGCATGTACCATAGGTTCCACGACCACAACACTACACACCGCAGGAATGTGCGAAAATTCTTATTACTGTTAATTGAAAAAAGAAAGTTAAACCAATTTCTGGTGATGAATAAACTACCGTGAGCACCACCGCTCCAGCCAGCCCATCAAAATCATCCACAACAACCAACAACGGTGCATCACATCGAAATATGGCAGGGTGTAAGGCGGATCAATTCGATCTTCCATTCGGCCAAGAATATAGGATATTTTTACGATAATGTATTCAACCGAGTGCATAAAAGAGATTGCGATGGCAAGGAAGTACATCTGGTGGCGAAAAACCTACCACTAGAATAGTGGCAGAAGCAGCAGATCTCGTTCATGGTAGAAGATGTTATGATAAAAGGAGGAATGCATACAGATCCATTGGTCATCATTATGACTATGCAGACGTACTCTAAATGGGAATAAGATGAAGAAGAAAATAAGTTTCCTTGGGCGATAAATAAGATCTTAGTAGACACGGGAAGCTCAGACGACATCCTGTTTTATCACGCCTTCAAAATCATGGGATACAACGACTCGTATTTGATTCCTTCTGCATACATGATATATGGATTCAATAGTGTCGCGATAAAGCCCAAGGGCGAAATCACTATGGTCATTCTTGCGGGAACTCTGGAAATGGTGGTAACATTTTGTGTGGTAAATGTAGAATAACCCTACAATGCCATCATAGGCGGGCCTTGGAGAAATTCAATTCCCCATGCCAACTGGCATTGGTGAAATTCAAGGGGATTGTACAAGCGCGAAGATATGTAATGAGATGGATGTGAAACACTACTAAGGAAAGACGCAATTAAAGGAAAAACAGAGGCAGAATGTGAATGATGATAAACGAGCAGAGAGATTAATGAGCAATATGATAAGAGTAGAAAATGTAGAAGACAAGGGTTATGCAAAAGAGGCCAGTGTAAGATACCCACTAATGGCGTTTTTGGTTGGAGGCCTAGTTAGCAATTCAGCATATTATTCGCGAATTTTTACGAACCCGTCGTTCTCGAATAATATGCCCGTACTAGCAGTATAACACTGAACCAGTTCGGCGTATTATTCACGAATTTTTACGAGCCGGTCGTTCCCGAATAATACGCCAAAACTAGTGTACGTAACACAGAACCTAGTATATGTATAATATGAGCTATCCGAATAAGCCGCGAATTATTTCATCGGAGTTAACTCTTTTTTTAAAGTTTATTGAAAAACGTAATATGGAGGATTTGAACACATGACCTCGAGCAATAGTAAAGGCTCACTGATCCATGCGCTAGTAGCTGATGATATTATCGATACATATTATATAATGCAATTTTATCTCATTTCAGATGATAAGCTCCCTATATGATACAATTAAAAGATAGTTTTTAGTATTTTATATGCGCCGAATTATATATCCCGAACTCACATCTCTAAACGAATTATACACGTACGTATGCCGTTCCGATTTACTATCAAATAATCACGAACCGTTGACTGAATTAGACTCCTACAAATCCGTATAATACACATAAGTTTGTTGTTTCGTACGTATGCCGAATTTTGAATTTCTAACTAGGGTTGGAGGGATTAGAATAGTTTCCTGGGAATGCAACTCCATTACCATGTTTGGTAAATAGGATTAGAGAGTGGTTAGGATTAGGATTCCCAAAAATTAAGGGAATTTTAAACCCATGAACGGGGTGTTTGGTTTGACGGGAAAGAAATGCGATATCAGAGAATATGATTGCAAGAATATAGCTCTCTTAGAATATGATTCCTTTAATCTTGTTTGGTTTAGTCAGGATTATGATCAAAAAGTAAGGGAATACTTACCAAAATTAAAAGAATATTTAAGAAAATCGATTCCCAACCGACGGGAATCCTAAATCCACCGTCTAGGTGGATTTTCTATTCCCATATTTGGGAAACCTAAAAGTAAAGGAGTGGAATTCCTGTACTTATGACACATCCCAAATAAGGGTATGGAATCATATTCCCAGGAATACGATCTCATATCCATGAAACAAACACGCTAGAAAGGTGGTGGGGTTAAGCTTCCCCTGTTTTGGGAATAAAATTCCTGGGAATAGAATTCCTTATCCACCAACCGAACACGCCATATAATTAATAGCAGGATGAACCTAATGGAGAGGAAGTAATGCAATTGTATGTATTGGAAATCAAGATTTTCTGAAGGAACATCTGTATGCTAAAGAGGAAATGGCTCGTTACAAATTCAATCAAGGATTTTGTGGAAGATAATTTATCTCCTGAAAACATCTTGATTCAAATTCTAGCAAAATGTAAATTCAAAGCTCATTATTTTCGGCATAAAAAATACAATCAAACATCTCTACATAGGGTCTTGAAAACTAGAATTGGTGGAGGTGGCAATTCTTACTTGTAGATTGGGCAGAAGGTGGTGGTATAGAATTGGTGGAGGTGGTAATTTTTATTTGTAGATTGGGCAGAAGGTGGTGGTAGCTAGTATTTGAACTGGGGGTAAGTCGGTAGAAGGGGGTGGGAAGCTTGTAAAACATGTGTTTGATGAGCACATCGATTCAAAACACCAAGCTTCGCAAAACATGTGATTCTCTTAGTGAGAATGAGTACCATGGTCCAAGGCGTCAAGATTGATAATGGGAGAACTTTACATAGATTTCAAAATTCTAGGAATCACATGACAAACTCGTCTTTGCATGACCTGCAGATATTGCTGTCGATCCATCCCGGGCACAGTTAAAGGTAAAAATCTCTCCTTGACCCAACAAGACTCCCCATGATCTCTTTCATAAAGAACGATTTGTTGGGGACCGTGGTTTTTTTTTTGGGACCATGGTTTTACTTTGGTTAAAGGCATTAGAAGTAATTTTAGGTCACCCCATATCTAGTTATTTATTTAATACATAATCTACCCTCTTAATTAATTTTAGGTTATGATTAGTGAATGATTTAGTTAAAAAACAATTAGTGAGATTAAATTAAAAAATGGGTTTATTATTAGTTGAGTAGAATTATTGAGAGAGTGGAGTTAGAGAAGATGAAGGAAAAAAACATAGAAAATAATTTTTTTTCCAATTCACTAAGTTTGAGTATTCAAATTATGAAAACTCATCTGATTTTCCATCTCCATCCTCTCCTAAAATATTTGTTAATCTTCAAAATGATCCGGATTTGAACTGGATTTTGAACAGTTCGGTTACTTTATATGAAGAACAAGTAACCGAACTCATCTGAAGCTGTAGTTCGGTTGCCCCGTGAAATGAACAAGTAACCGAACTCATCTGACAATGTAGTTCGGTTACTTGTTCCAAACACGCATGTTACCGAACTCTCAAATAATAGAATTTCTAGGAGTTACAACGTTATGTTCGATTGGTTCGCAAACTGCATGCACTTTTGATCTAACCGAACTTTACGTAATATAAGAGTATATAAGCTTACAAATTTCGGTTCTTTCGCAAACTTGAACCTAACAGCTAACCGACCGAACTCTGAGTTCGGTTTCTGCGATAAAATTGTGAAGTTGCCGAACTTAACAAACAAAAAAAATGTGAAGTTCCAACCTCTATTGGCTAAGTTCGGTTACTTTGTAGTTTTAAAAGTTTTTGCGAACAAACCGAACTCTATTGGCTAAGTTCGGCTATTTTGGAACTCAACATAGTGGCCACAACAACACAGTTCGGTTAGACTGGATTTGTTTTTTTCGGTTCTAAGGGTGGAGTTCGGTTACTTTGTAGTTTCAAATTTTTTTGCGAAACAACCGAACAGAGAGTTTGGTGACTTAGTTTTAAATCCAATAGAACCGAACTGTTCTTCGTGTTCTTCATTTTCAAGAAGTTCGGTTAGTAAACTAGGGTTTTTTGGAAAATCGGCCTAACCGAACATGGCTCTGTAACTCCTATTAAAACCCTATTTTGATGATTTCTATTCGATTGAAGCAATCAAAATAAAATTAAAGTGAAGGGTTTGTTGGAAAACACCTCCGGAGTGGACCCATGGAAGAATCAGGTTGCGGCTGTCGTCTTTTATACTGGTTAAAATTATTATGTAACCGAACTTAATTGTGATTACATTGATGTTGTTACATTTCTTAAATAGGCGGTGGCGGTGGTGGTGGGAGGAGATGGTGGTGGTAATCGGTGGTTGGTGGTGGTGATAATCGGAGGTGGTGGTGGTGGTAATCGGTGGTGGTTGTGGTGGTAATCGGTGGTTGGTGGTGGTGATAATCGGAGGTGGTGGTGGTGGTAATCGGCGGTGGTGGGAGGTGGTTGTTATATATAGGTGGTTATTAGGTTGGTTTTAGATTAAATTAGGTTAAGGATAGGTTAGTCATTTCAACGTTTTAGGACACCTCTTATCACTATAGGGCAGGTGACCTAATAAAATCATGGTCCCCTCAAAAAAACCATGGTCCCGAAAAAATCATTCTTCATAAATGACTGAACATTGGCACTATTTGGCGTTTTTGATCCTAACCCAGATTTACCTCAACAGATTTATCACTCAAAAAGTGACTAGTACACATGTTGAGGTGTGTACTCCAAGGCCCAGCAAAAAACCCAAGGAAAAGTTAGATTTGAAGGACAATTATGTAGGTGAATGCCAACCTCCTAATTTCACTTTGGCCAAGATACCTTAAGGCTGCTCTAATAGTCCGAATTGCAGCTTTTGATAGCTTACAAATTCAATAGAAACTAAAAAAAATTCTAATTTTATGTTAATTGATGTATGACTGTGAGAACCGAATTCTTGAATTAACATTGCGTATAAGATAACGAAAAACACTCTTAATATGTACTACTTATTGTCATCGAGGGTATAGTTCACTAACTGATACTTCATTCACGCTCCATGGCAATACTTCACTGATTGACTCGTCCCTTGAGCTTGCTTGTTCTTTACTGCTTCCTAGATTTAAGTCTGGATGGCGCGTACTATCAGCCAAAAATGCAGGTGATGAAGGTAAATCATGACTGGTAACTGAGTTGTTGTTAAGCATTTGGACAACTGTGGGCATTGTTGGTCTATCTAAAACATTTTCTTGAACACATAATAACGCAACATGGATGCATCTCCTCACTTCGCTTCTACAATATGCATCCTTCAAAGTTGGATCTAATATTTCTACGTCAGATCCATTTTTCCAATGTCTCCATGCCTGCATCAATTTTTCCGTTAAACTTATCCATCGCATAAACACAATTAGGGAATGCTGAATTAAAAAAATATATTATTGCTACCCACATAGCTTAGAAGGTCCCGAGCAACATTTGTTTTATGAAAACTGCTGTTCCTCTGTCCGCAAAGTATTTCTAAAACTAAAACACCAAAGCTGAAAACGTCTGATTTCACAGAGAATTCACCATGCATGATATACTCTGGAGCCATGTAGCCACTGCAAAATCCCAACACCCGAATTAAATAGGAGCATCGCAAATTTGTTTTGATACAGTTAAGAACAATCAGATGTTCAATAATTCAAAGTTTATACTTACTGCGTTCCAACTATTCTGCTAGTGCTATCTTGAATTTGGTGAAGGCCAAAAAGCCTAGCCATGCCGAAATCTGCAATTTTAGAATTCATTTCCTTATCTAATAATATATTGCTAGCTTTGAGATCCCGATGGATGATTTTAAGTCTGGACTCCTCATGAAGATAGAGAAGTCCTCTTGCTACACCACCTATTATGCTGTATCGTCTTTCCCAATCCAGATGTGTACATTTAACTGAATCTACAAATTCCTCCGACCAAAAAACACAAACATTATTAATCCATGTATCCCAAAATGCCTGATAGAATAAGAATAAACAGACGCAGAACGGAGTACAACCGAATAGGACTTGGTCAAGGCTTCCATTTGGCATATATTCATAGATGAGTAGTTTTTCTTCGCCAGCTAGACTGAAACCAACAAGCTTCACTAGATTTCTGTGTTGAAGTTTAGCTACTAAGGTAACTTCATTCTTGAACTCTTGTTCACCTTGTCTTGAATTTTTTGATAGCCTCTTCAGGGCTATTTCTTGTTTGTCTTGAAGTGTACCCTGAGGACATCAAATGAAAACAAAAAATACAAGTTCTGAGCAATGTGAAGAGTTTCAAAAACAATCAGCCATTAGGAATTAGGGAAACTTGGAGAAATGCCCCAAAATCAGATGTCGCCTTGAAGAAATGTCCCGTTCTGGAAAAATTCCCCATTCTATTAGCTTTTCTCCAATTATCCCTAGGAATTATACTCTAAGTTTCAGGTTACATGGATTATATATAATAATTTTAGTACCTTATAAACAGAGCCAAATCCACCCTCTCCAAGTTTATTAGCTTCGGAGAAATTATCTGTTGCAGCACTTACTCCACTAAAACTGAAGTGCATGGAATCTGTGGTTCGAATCTCATCATCGAAATCTGCATGAGGAGAATAACAATAAGTTCACACCAAATGAGTAAGATTATCAAAGTTTGAAAAAGTATAAGTATCATGTTTAATTGAGGGATAGTTACTTACAATCAATCTTCTTTATCTTTGTCTTTGTCTTTGTTTTCTTTCTCCATAAAGACCAAGCGGCTGTGCCGGAAAATACTGCAATAGCCGACAGAACGGCTATACTGACAGCAAGTTTGGAGTTCCCTTTTGCTGCAGGATTATCGACAATTCTCAATTATGAATTGGGATAAATATGATATTTCTATGAGAAAAAAGAGTGTTAGCAAACCCCTAAATTGGTACATATCATAAACTAAGGTATAAAAAAAAAGAACCTACGTGCAAAATATAGAATAAGAGTTCTTGAAAACGAAATTTAAACTCTCCGATCTGGAAATGAAACCAAATTCGGTTTATATAAGGAATAATGTTTTCATTATTCATAAAGAACTTACACTTTCATTTCTACTGGCTGGATCGATTATAAAAGAAACTTATTATCACATAACAAGGAATACTACTTACAAGTATTCGCTGACCATGGCGGTGATACGCGAGGATGCGGTGGTGAAGTAACGGTTGTAGATTGAAAGAAAGGATCTAAATCATACTTAAGAAAACAACTCGGCTTAATAACTTTTCCAGCTCTTTTCCCAGAACAACAATCTGGTAATTCAGCAATAGCTTCATTAAGACATCGACTACAATCACTCGAAGATATATCTGCACTACACTGTACAAATCCATTTACTTTGGTGGTTGAATTTGGTAGGTTTTTATTTCCAATAGCAAAACTACTATTAGACAAAGCTTGCGTTACTAAATTCTTCATTAAATACCCTAAGATTTGGTTAAACTCATCTGGATTAGTGGAAACATTATTCAGACTCCAGAAATAATCTGCTGGTTTATCTTGCATAATACCAAAGTAGTATTGATTCGAGTACCTAATCATACACCCATTAAACCAAATGATCGCTTGTTTATCATTCGGACATCTTTGATTTGTGTTGATATCTTGAGTACCCATCTGAACACAAGTTTTACAATCATCTAATGAAACATCACCTCTACACTGAAACGAACCGTAAACTGTATCCGGGATTTGACCAACAGTGGTGTTATGGAATCCATTTTTGATGATAATTGGATTTGAATTGTTGGATAGTGAAGGAATAAGAAGATTGAGATTAGTTTGAAATGTACTGCTGCCGGTTCTAGTAGTACTGTAATTAGCTCCTAAACAAATGTGATAACGATATATTGATTGCCCAGCTGTGTATTGCATGGCGAAGAAGATCGAAACTAGATTAAAACATACTATTTTCTTGATTCCGATGACCATTTTTTTCCTTTTTTTTTGGAATGTTTTTGCGTCACCACCAGCCACACAATATTAATCCTCAAGGGTATACTATACATATGAGGGCTACTGATTTAACACTACTTGAAGTCTCATATGGAGGCTAAAGTCTATGTCTCAGTATGACTAGTATGGCTAACCCAAAATTGGTTAAAAAGACCAAAATCAACAATTTCTGGGTGAAGTGGACAGTTAGATTTTGATAATGTTTAAATGGATAAAAATGTAAAAATAGGCAGGATGTAACCAGTTTCATCGTCCCCATTTTCAAATATTTTTTTTTTATTTTTAATTTACACAGGATGTATCCAGTTTCATCCTTTTTATTTTTTAAATTTAAGGTAGGATGAAACTGGTTTCATCCTTACTATTTTTTTTTTGGCCATTTCACCCAAACTATTTTTTACTCATCCATTTGAACCGTGATTTAAAAATATTTGGACAAATAACCCATTTTCCATATGGCAAAAGTCTATGTCTCGGTATGGATAAAGTCTATGGCACAGTCATATCAGTGGAACTGTGGATAAAGTAAGTATAATAACTAGCAACACAGTAGTAGGTGAATTTATATAGGCAGATAGGCTCATGTTTCACGTTTACATGTTTCTTGTCGTGTTTAGAATGTCTTGGCTTTTGATTTGAGAATTTTGCGTCCACCGTGAGTCAGACGCGGACTCGGCACCAAAATTGGTGCGTCCTGTGCAACCCAGAGTAGGTGAATTTACATAGGCAGATAGGCTCATGTTTCACATTTACATGTTAGTTGTCGTGTTTAGAATGTCTTGGCATTTGTTTTGAGAGAATTTTCTTATCGTGTTTAGAATGTCTTGGCATTTGACTTGAGAGAATTTTCTTGTCGTGTTTAGAATGTCTTGGCATTTGATTTGAGAGAATTTTTTGATTAATGTGTTTTGTATCTTAGTAGTTTACTTTATTGACGAATGTGAATAGTACAGTGTTAGCACCTAAGGAATAGGAGTAATGTTACGTTGACCCTTGACCGTGGAAACTTCCCCGAAAACATCCGGAAGATATAGCCCCTGGAGTCCACTTAGAAAAACAGGAGTAGGTCATTAGAGCGGTGTCTTCCAAAAATTTTCCCGAAAGATTTCCACAATATATAAGGCATTACTGTTAGGAACACCCATTTTCTTAGGTGAGCAATATGTATTATAGTTAATTTCTTTAGGCCAAAGCAATATGGTAGCTAGGGGTGAGCATTTTATTCGTAATCAGAGGATTTAACCGGGACCAACCGTATTTTTGCGGATGGATGTCCGGACTGTTCACTAATGGGTTGGATGCGGATGTGATTTTTGAAATCAACGGATTAGGAACTGGACCCGGATGCAACCTTAAAAATCCGTTGGATATCCATACCCGTTAGATTAAAGACATTTATACAGTTTTTAGAAAATATAAAAATAGTTTTGGAATTTTTAAGGTGTTTGGTTGGAGTGTTGTCCATGACACTTCTATATTTATATGCATACTAGGATATGATCCATGCCATAACGACCCGAGGTTTTTGTAAACGCTGATAATTATTTTTTCGCATCACATTTTTTGTTTTTTTCTTGCTGACATATTGAGCTTGCTTAGAGTTGGGGATCAATAATTTTTATCTGTTGTTTAATAGTCTACCCATTTAGTTATAATTTTGTTGGTGACATATTGAGCTTGCTTAGAGTTGGGCATCAAGAGAATCCTTAGTTACAATATTTGTATCATTAAGCAAGCTCAATAGAGATCAAGAGAATAATTAGCGAAATTTGTTGTTGGGGAAGATCCCATAATTACACTTAATGAGATGATAATAACACAAAGTCTAAGTCATGAGAATCAACTTAAACATTAATGAGATTATACACCACTTGACACTAGTATGATCTTTCTTCAAACACTTGTATTGAATATATGGTGTTCTTACAAAGTTCAGACAGGTATTGGATGCATAACAATGGAAGAAAGGAAGCTAGGAATGAAATTTATTGGCTTCTCTCTTTTTTTTATGAGTATTTTTTAGTTCTCTTACTTGACTAAATTCTACCACAACTTACCTCTCTCTTTATCATTTGAATCCTTGTATAGGAAAATATATTAGTATGAGACAACTGAGTGTCACATGCAAGATCTCTGTTAGTTGATCTTATTTTAGTTTGTCTTATTCCCAGGCTTTCGGGAGATTTCACTGTCTCTCGCATTGTTACTTTGTGGTCTTCTTGGTAGATGTCGCATTGTTCTTGTCGCATGGTTTCTCTTCGTGCTTCTTTCTCTTCATCGTGTAATTAGTCTTCTCCTAATTTCTTTCTTCTTCGTGTTGATGATTGTCTTAGTTTAGGCGAGGTTATGAATTGTCTATGTGCCATGTTTCTCCCATACACTTTGCCTTATCTCGCGTTGTTCTTCTGTAAGTGGAATAATGCGTGAATCCCAGCTTCGTATTGTGCTTTTTTCCCGACAGTTTTCCGGTTTTCCCGTATAATTACTTCCACATGCAGTAACTCTTCCTTTTGTCGATGGATACATCTAGGTTTTCATTTTGATCGGTTACTGCTTCAGCCGGTTCACATGCTTTAATAAATACTTCTGGAGAGAGAAAGGGACTCATCTTCATTTGTTTCATCTTATTCCTCATTCTTCTTTGTTTCAAGGACCTACCCCTGTGAAATTTGTTCGTTTGCAAGATTTGTCGTCATGTCAAGCCAATCTGTTGTTCCTTCTTTTACTGAATCGTCCCCCCGATAAGCACCTATGTTTTGCTCGAGTTTCTAGCGATCAGTTGAGTTGTTTTAAGTTCTTTGTATTTTTGAGTTTTTCTGCTATTGTTGTGAGTGTTCTTGGTATTTATCCTAATCCTAGTGTTCCCATAATCGAATCTTTTGTTTTAGACCCATTCCATCCAAGCCTCCGGTGAACCCTGCTGGTGATCGTAAAAAGGTTGCGAAGAAGGATCCTCGTAAGCGGAAGCTGTTTCCTGGTAGGGAGGGCTCTCCTAAAAAAAGAAGGGGTAGTGGGGCTCTCGTCCACATTGTGAGTCCATTGACAATGATGCCTGTCGCTGTTGCTACTCCAGCGAAAGGGGAGATGACAACTAGTTTATCTGCTCAACCTCTGTCTTCATTGGCTCCTGACCGTGCTCTGTAAAATTCTTCCGTAGTTTGTTCTTCTTCTGAGATTGTTGCCGCGAAATATGAACAGATTGCAGGAGCTTGCGCGACTAACGCGGCCACTGAAGCTTCGCAATGGTTTGGTTTAATCTCTATCGTACTGGGTTTGTCTCCCCCAAAGACTGAGTCTGAGTCGTCTCGCCTTTCCAAGTGCGATAAGCGTACTGCTGTTGAATCATAGGTTAGCTCCTTTTGTTGTGTTTATTTCTTCCTCTATTCATATTGGTTCTGATATTTCAACATTGTAGGAACTTCGCCGTCATTTGGTTCAAGTTGAGGAGTTTAACAAGGCTGAGGAGGTCATTGATGACTTGAGGAGGCAGTTATCCGAGCTATCTTCCGGGGCGAGTGATGTTGCTAAGCTCCGTGCGAAGAATGAAGAGTTTAAAGGTAAGATTCCGCATATCTCTTCATTTTCCTGCATCCTTTGCCTTCACACCTGTTGATGGCGGTTTTTAGTTCAGGGATAAAATTGTACATTCCTGCATTTACTATGCTGTCATTCCGTAAAGAGACAAAGCCATGTAAAAGTGATGAGTACACAACCTCTTCATTTGTGCATTAATTGATCAATTCAATATGTTTACATGAAATTTATCCAGAATGGTGCATGTAACAACAATCCTAGATATTCTGTAAATTTCGATACCCTGCTTGTATTATTCATTAGTATAAGGCTCACTGAATACTTTTTATGCTATGTTCCCCGGCTGAACCTTTAATATTGATATGACATGACAATTAGTGTTCACTCGCAGATGAGTATCATGAATTTCCCGAAATATCAAGGTTAAGGTCTGCGTAAAAGTACTCACTCAGAAAGCATGCTGCTCTCTGGCAATAAATCTAAATCTCTGTGTCAGCACGCATAGTTCAAATCAATTTTGTGATAATTCACCATATTCAAACACAAATCTAAATAATTTGAAAAAATTAGGTTTTTTGCGCCCTTCGCAGTATATCAGACCCTGCTAGTCGAAACTAAAATCAGGAAAACTAGGCAATTGATCCGCCATGGATTAGTAGGTGCAAAGTCCTTCCCAAAATCAAAAAACAAGGAATAAGAGAGGAGCCGCGGAAAATAGGAGCAACAAAGGGAGGTGTGGTCGTGTCATAGGCCAGCCGGCGCCACCTGCAGATGGCCACGCCCCCATGCTGCTTGTCGGCCCTCCTCTTTTCTACTGACCAATCAGGTCGCTATAAATCCGCCACAAGCACATGAGGTGTGGTCGGGCCCATACCTTGTCGGCCCTCTTTCCGTCGACCAATAAGGTCGCTTTAAATCCGCCACGCACAGAGATGTGGCCACGCCCAATGTTTGGCGGGCCCCATTTCCTATTGACCAATCAGGTCGTTCTAAACCCGCCACAGTATTAAAAGGGGCAAATTACACCGAATGGCTTGCCATTCCATGACAACATGCTAACGTCATGCCAAACGTGCCATGCCATGCCAATCGCTAATCGGCATGCAAACGTGCCATGCGACGCCAACATGCTAATCGGTATGCCAACATGCCACTCCGCCGCAGTGACATGCTATGACATGGATGCAAGTGATGCACAATGATTACGCGTTACAGAGTTGCATGCCAAGTAAGTATAGCCGTAACCGCGCAATGCAAATCCATAATAGCGGTATACTATATAGACTGGCATGTGTTAAGAACGGCATAAACCTGTAGGGCCAGTGAAGCGCAAAGGTAGTGCTACAATGTAAAGACATTTGGATAAGTAATGAAGATTATTGGCCGACACAATGAAGCATCATTGAGTGAAAGGCAAGACAAGCCAAAGTGGCAAGATGCAACACGCAACATGCGATGTTGGCATTAAGGCATATACGTGGAATTGGGTTGGCCCAAACTCAAGGATGATGCAAGAAGGTAGAATAGACTAAGGATTAGTCTATGCATTATTTCCAGGAAGGGCCAAAGCTTGGACAATGAATACAAGCTAGTAATGCAAAAGTTGCATTGCTGTTGTCAAGCAAAATTGGCGAAGTGAAGCATATATGACGTATGAGTAACTAGAGTGAGTTTAAGGAGTTGGCTTTGATGGTTAAAGCACAAGGATGGTCTGTTCATTAGCTTAGAGAAAGAAATTGGCAGGTCCAAGGCGGCTGAGCAAAGTATCAAGGCTCAATTCAGCAAAGCGCAACAAGTAGTGCAATACAGCTCAAGTGACAGTTACAAGTTGGTTACGAGCTTCACAAGCATGCCAAACACGCGAGACAAGTAAGAACGAATATAAAAGGAGTTTATAAGCGTGGGAGACGGTTCCTAACTGCAAGAGGACAGGTGTTGAATATTGGCGCGAGTTGGAAGAGAACTGGCCAGTTAGCACAGTTACTGGCGGTTACAGAACTGCTCCATGGGACAGATGGCTGTCCCATGCGTGTGCAACGGTTGTGCACGGTTTTTCCAAGTAAATTTGTTGTGTAAATAGTCCTAAGGAATGAAAAATTCGACATGCTTGCATATGTGAGTGAGAGACTCAAAATATGAGAGTTTTTGTAAGGCTAAGGCTTGGTTCAAGATGAACAAGTCTGTGTAAGTCCCTAAGTGGGATAGTTTTGTATTTCTTCCCTTTTATGCAATAAAATGAAGTGATTATGTCATGTTATAAGTGTTCTTGGTTGGATGATTGTTGTTGGAAAAGCATGGCAATGTGTTGAATGCATTATGGGGTGCATTTGAGAAGTTTAGAGAAGTGAAAGAAGGATAAAAAGACTTCCGCTGTTAACCTGAAGAGTTGGTTGTTTGCATAGGTGCAAACTTATAAGGATGAAGTGCAGGTGGGTGAAGATTTATTCATAGAGTCACTGTGCTGCCGGGTTACACGTAGAAAAATATCTGGGGTGTTTGAAGGTGTGACAACTCGGGTATCAGAGCCAGGTTGGGTACACAGTTCGAGTGTATTTGTTGGATAATACGCTGGTGCTTCTTTCTCTCTTAATCTATTTTCCTGTGAGCAAGTAAGTGGAACATTATTTTCATAGTTTTTGCATTAGAAATGAGTTCTAATGGCATGATGATCGACGAAGAACTACCGTGTACGTTTGATCAACTTGAGGAATATGGTGATCTTGGTGATCTGACCATAAACATGGGCTGTTATGGCCATGAAAATCCTCTTGCTTATTAAGATAAGGGAAAGCTAGATTTACTTGAAGGAAGAACATCTGATTGGTTCAAAGAATTTGATGAAAGGGTGGTGCAGTGGAAGATAAGGTGATGCAACCCTTCTGAGGAAGTGACTAGCATTCGAGGGTTAATCAGTAACGACATGTTTGCAGGGGCGAACGTGCATGGAGAAAGCTCAAATCGAGTCTCCGAGCCAAGAGTTTACGCAGGTTCCAGAAATGCTACAGATATTGAGAATTTCTTGTATGATGTTGAGGCATACTTTTAGGCGAATGGAACTGGGGAAGGACAAAGGGTAACTCTCGCAGGAAATTACCTTGGTGGTGATGCAAAGGTTTGGTGGATAACTAAGCTGCAAGAAGATGAAGGTGTTGGTTATGCCAATCTTATGTCATGGAACGACATGAAAGATGGACTAAGATGTCAGTTATGTCCAAGCAATGTTGCTTGGTACGCAAGAGAGAGTTTGCGTAGGCTAAAGATGACGGGTACAACAAAGGCTTATGCTGAAAACTTTCTTGCATTGGTGCAAGAAGTACGTGGCATGAGTGAAGAAGATCAGATGTTCCAATTTCTGGCTGGCGCGAGTTCGAGTGTGATTGATGAACTCAAGAAACGCAAAATCCAGAATATCCAGATGGTTGTTCAAGTGGTAAGAGGGCTTACCAGTTGCACAACAACTGAATATGTGCAAAGCTGTGAAGGTGAGGCCAAAAGGAAGGAAAAATCTGTAGGCAGTAAGCGTAAGCATGAGCCAAAAGAAGATGAACTATTCCCTTCAGCCCGGAAGTATAGGGGATGTTTCATTCGCAAAGGTTTACACTTCGCTAGAAATTGTCTACTCAAGGTGCAACTTAAGGCATCAGTTTGGGATGATTATGGGGATCATTATAGCAAGACTCGTGAAGGCCTAAGTGAAAGTTCGAGGAAGAGGCTTCGCAGCGAAATGGTCGCTCACTTCGACAGAATAAACTAAGCTAAAAACAAGAGTAAGTGTTGTTGTCTCCATTGTCAAAACCTTGGCGCCGAAAACAAGAGTGTTTTCTGGACTTGTTTTATGTACCTTTAGTTGTTGGTTGTTGCAAACTCTGTGTGTAAAGTTTGGTTATACAGACTTTTATTTGATTCTTCAAGTTTGTGTATACTTTGCTTTGGTGTAAGCTAGTTTCTCTGTTAATGAAGTTTTAGCTTTCCAAAAGTGATCAGTGGATCAACCATGTAATGGCACATGGTCTTGTTATGTAAGAGCACTAATGTATGAAGGTGTTTTTGTGTATAAAGTCTTGCCTCTTTATTTATGATGTAAAGCTAGTTCATGGGGAGATGGTGCAGTAGCATACTTAGCCTAACGTATGCAACCATAAGACAAGTTGAAAGCTAATAAGCAAAGAATAGGACAAGGGTCCTAGTTGATGAATAAGTGATGTTGCTGTTTAGGGATTGCAAAATGGCACGACAGTAGATGGGCGGCGACAGTGCAAGCAATACAACAAGTTATAAATCATTTCATCAGCAAACATGAGTTGGGTGGAACTCATGGCCTTGGAGAAAGACACACACTTTCCAGGCAACAAGCAATGCATTTCAAAGAAGTATTTGGAGACATATTGGCTTTGAAGGAATGGTGCATGGACAGCTAACAGGTTAGCTATGTTATGTCCAAAGAGATAGTTAGTCACAGTTGCTTAGATGGGCTGTGCAACTCAATAGTTTTGGTTTTAGCTTGTTAAGCAAAGAAAACTTGTCATTTCAGTTCGAGCATGCAAAATGGCATAAGTATGAAGAGCTCATACTTAATGGCCACATTCAGAGAAATGAGTTCTTGAATGAAGCTTGCATAATTGATGAGTGCTAAAAAGTGCATATTCCTATATATTTTTCTTGGCATTTAACTCATCTTTTGTGCATTAATTCTACATTTTATCCCATATTCTGTATTTTCATTGTTTTCAAGAATAAATATTTTTCTTACATAATTCTGCATTTTTAGGTAATAAATAAAGTCTGGATAACTTGCGGAGCGGAAAAGAGCTGAAGAGTGGTGAAAAGCCGGGAGGAATTACACAAGGAAGCCGCGAAGAATGTTGTGCACAAGACCAAAAGGATAGAAGTGGGCTTGAAGAGGAAGAAATTGTTCTTAAAGAAGAAATGGGCTCAGAATTATCACAAGCCCAACTTATCTCCCAAACTCATTTCCCAAACCCATATTCTATACCCAAAAGCCTAAAACCCAAATCCATACCCGCTTGCGTCTTCAGCCGTCAGATCAGTTCTCAGAAGCATCCGACGATCGCTCCCTTGCTGTGCATCGAAGTTTGATATCTCCGCCTTACACTACAGTACCTAACTCCATCAAGTACCGTTCGTTTCGTTGTATCTCTTCATCCGACGGTCGCTCATCGCCTGCCTCCGCATCGCCGTCATATCCACCTACCATCTTCCCATCCATCGCTCCTTGTCGCAGATCATCAAACCTCGCTGCACCCGCCTAACACCCAAGTATCGAACACCCTATACCCCTAGCCAAACGCCCCCTAACCCAAAATCACTCGACCTCTTCTCCTCCATACCCTGTTGCAGACCACCACCACCTTCTACACCTGCTCTGCCATCGGTACCACCACTCCCTATGCCACCAAATCACTCTACTCTACCTATAACCAAAAACCCATCATCACTATCACGTTTTACCTCTTTTTCATCAACTAATCTCCTCAATTTCTCATCTCTCATCACTGAAACCCTAGGTGAGAAATTGAAGATATAAGTTGATGTTAGAGCAGCAATTGGAGCAGGAGATGACCCAGGAGAAGCAAAAGAAGAGTGGGTCGACGAGATGGAGTGAGTATCTCATCAAAATTAGGTAAACCAGATTTACCTAATTTTCTGTTTTTGGGGAAAAGGGGCTGTGAACCCTAAACTGATAATTGGGGGGTATAAATTTGTATTATGTGGTGTGTGTGAAACTCTCTGGTATCTCTGGGCTAGCCAGTGAGCACTATTAGCAATTCATTTTCAATTCATGTTGAATCTTTCTTATGCATAAAAATTGACTGTGAATTGTATGCTGTTGGCAGGCCCGAAGATGTGTATAAATTAAGAGTAATAAAACGCGGGCCTACAGTAATACCGCAAGTGCACGGTCGTCAGTTGTAGCTCGTGCAAGTACGGGTCGATCCACAGAGATCGGGAGTGTTTTGTTGTTTCTAGCTATTTTGGGTTCTAAATTTGCTAATGGGCTTTGAATACCAAAGGGTCTTGAAGTGCACTAGGCTTTGGCCTTAAACTTAGGCTTGGGCTGAACTGAAATTAGCCTTGAAGGCACTGGGCTTTCACAGTGAATTGGGCCTTAGCTTTTTGGAGTGAGCTGAGCTTTGGGCTCAGTTGGATGGGCCTTGGGATTAAACCTGGGCTTTTAGCCTTTGGTTTCACTGAATTGAACTTGGGCTCAGTGTTGAAGTAAGCTTTGGGCTCAGTTGCAGCAGCAGCAGCAGCAGTGGAAGGGAGGCAATGCAGCAATGCAAAGGAAAGCAGCAGCAGCAGGGTTGCAAGGCAGTGGAAGGAGACAGCTGCAGTAGCAAAGAAAAGAAAACAGCATCAGCAGCAGTGCTGCACAAGCAATGCAAGGCAAGTGCACAGCAGCAGGGGAAAGAACAGAGTTGCTGGCTAGGAAGCAGCTGCAACAGCAGCTGGAGCAGAGGCACAGCAGCACTAGCAGTTTGCAAGGCAGTGGAAGAGAGGCAACAACAGCAGGGTAATGCAGGCTGCTCGGGGAAGCAAAACAGAAAACAAAAGAACAGCCAAGAACTAAACAAAGCAAATACTAGACAGCAAAGAAAGATGACAATACAAACCAAGGCCTAAGGCCAAGGGCAGAGATGTGGATAAGAAGTAACAAAGCAAAGCTAAGGCATTCATCTAGAGTGGGAAGAGAACTAGCTTGCTCATTGTCACTAGTGAGCACTAGTTTCTCCCCACTACTCAATCAACACAATGCACCCAGGTTTTAACTTATCATTCCATTACTCAACAGTGAACAACAACTAACAGTGAACTAAAACAACAGTTGAGCAAGTTGAGCATTTAAACTAACAAAGGCACATTAAACAGAGTTAACACTAACAGGATTATCATTAACAGGGGACAAACATAACAATGAACAAATTAACCTAAACAGGATACTAACATAACATTTGCAAAAAAAATCAAAACAATTAACATTAACGGACATAAAATGAAATTGATAAATAAGAAGGAAATTGAAATCAAAAGAAATTAAGAGTAGACATTAACATGGAATTATCAGTGGATAAAACAACTGCACAAGAAGTAAAACACTAAATTAAAACAGTAACAGGCATAAATTGAAATTGAAATTAAAATTTTACAACTAAAATTAACCTAATTGGTAACTTGGCTAGTCCAGAACACCCTCTATTCGACCCCTTGTGTTCAATTATACAAAAGGGACCTATGAACCCTAAATTAAAAACCCTAATTTTACAGACCTAGGGTTTGATTTTTTACCTAATTGATGTAGCAACATCAAATTAAACTCGACCCATGCTTTATCTCTCCTCCTCCTGCAACGTTTCTAGCTTGATTTGTCATCAATTGCACACTCTAGGTTCAGAGAGGAAGAGTGTGAGATTGATGGAACAACTCGGCTAGGAGGATAGGGGCTAGGTGGTAGTGATGGTTTTGGGGTATGGTGAGATAGGATGGTTGTGGAAGGGGAAGTGGTTTGCGCCAGAGGAGACAGTGGAGGTGGTGGCGATGGCAGGGTATGGGGGTGGAGCATTGCAGAGAGAAGAAGGGGGAGAAGAAGGAGAAGCCGATAGTTTTTAGGGATAGGGTCTGTTTGGGTAGCTGGTATAGGGTTTGGTGCTCCAGTGTGTTGGCGGGTTCATCGATTTTTGATGTTCAGCGTGACTAAGCCGTGAGATTGGAGCTGGTAGGTAGATCGGACGGTTCATGCGGGGCAAGCGAGGAGCGACCGTCGTATGAAGGATACAACGAAATGAACGTGCTAGATTAGTTTAGGTGCTGTAGTGTAAGGCGGAGATATCAAACTTTGATGAACAACAAGGGAGCAACCGTTGGATTCAACTACCATCTAATCTGAAGGCTTGTAATTTCAGCGCTGTGGTGCTTTGCAAGACTTCAATTTTGATGCTCTATGAAGGAGCGACCATCGGATGCTTCTGAGAACTGATCTGATGCTGAGAACGGAGGCGTTTTTGTGTGTAGAAAATGAGGTTGTGCGCACCATTCTTCGCGGCTTCCTTGCGAATTCCCTTCCTCGGCTTTTCACTACTCTTCAGCTCTTTCCGTTCCGCAAGTCATCCAGACTTTATTTATTACCTAAAATGCAAAATTAAGTAAGAAAATATTTATTCTTGAAACAATGAAAATACAGAATATGGATAAAATGTAGAATTAATGCACAAAGATGATTAAATGCCAACAAAAGGGATAATATATACAATATTTGGCACTCATCAAATACCCCACCAAACCTGAATTTTACTTGTCCTCAAGTAAAACAAAACTAAGGAAATCCTAACTATACCACTGTCCGCTGGTCTCTCGAATGCATTTAGCGTATGCACTAAGCCTTTTTAAACCACTAAGTGTCCCCTAGTGGACGAGTTGAAGTCTCGTGAAGTTTGCTTAGAACGTACCTACAAAGTTCTAGGTCAAATATAAGCTCAGATTCCATCAAATGTGACATGTGCAAAACAGTTTAAGCTCACACAAGCAAATGGAGAGTCAATCTAGCTATCAAAGGCACAATCCTAGCACTGATAACAAAAAAAGACATGTGATAAGAGTGTAAAGTGTATCTACACATGTGTAAGAAAGATCTGAAGTTACGACTATTATCACCAAGAGATAGTTACTCAGGCTAAGAACTGAGGTCGAAATCTAGCTAGCTGTCCGGACTTTACGAGAATTGTGAATGAGTTGGAGGTATTCACAATTGCTCGCGTGTACATCAATGGCATACCCCTCTTGCTATTACAACAAAATACTATTTACATGACTCTTATTTACATTGACTATTCTCTTTTTATTTTTTGGAACAAGATGATGGAATTGATAAATACTTGATTTTTTTGTATTTTCTGATATTTTTTTCTCTTTTTTTTTTTTTTTTTTTTTTTTTTTTTTTTTAACAAAGAAACACTTTTGATGCAAATACAAAAGGAAACAAAATTACATTACACTTTGCAAGAGGTAGCCCTTTTTGATGCACCCAGTTAAATTCGATGGTTGTCTTTCTTAATGTAACCTCCAACCTCCACCTCTATCCCAACCAACCAAAGAACAAGCTAGTCAAGTTTCGTTCAGTATTCTAAAGTGATTGGGCATCGTAACTTCCTATCAAACACCTTGAAGATCGAGCCATACATGTATTGGTAGATCGTGGCGCGTGCAAATTTCTTATCACTATGTGAATTGTGCTAGAATCAGGGTGCCTAAATATCTAGACTAAGACTCCTATAATTATACATATTTGCACAAGAGTCAACATTTCAGGTAAATGAGCTCCATTTTTATATGATTTTTTTTCAATTTTTTTTTTTAATTTTTTTTGAATTTTGATTTTTCATTTTTTTTTTTTTTTTTTTTTTTTTTTTTGGAATTTTTTTTTTTTCAATTTTTTCAAAAAGGAGTTTCGTTTTCAATTATAGCAAATTATCATGGTATCTCTCTATACCCCCAAACCTAAACCAAACTAAACATGTCCTCAATGTTTCAAAATATGGAAAGAATTAAATGCAACATATGGAAAGGGACATGCTGAGTAGAGTAAAAGGAGAGAGAATACCCGATTTCGGCGAAAGCAAATTAAAACTCCGTTATTCAAGGCAAAAAATCCAACATATTTCAGCCGGATCATATTGGATTAGCAAAATATATACAAAGGAAATTTAACTAACACATTATCTACAAAGAAAATTTGGTTTTTTAATGGGATTGGACTTTTTTGAAAAAATTTGGTTTTGTTGGAAAAGACAAATTTGGTTTTGATGGGAAAACGAAAAGAAATTTGGTTTAAAAATGGGAGCAAAGTAGAAATTTGGTTTTAAAATTGGGAGCAAAAAATTTTTTTTTTTTTTTAAAAAAAAAAAGAAATAAATTTGGTTTTTGTATGGGAGCAAGCCCACTGTTTGTTTTTGTCTGCTTTGGCTCCGCTTGGTTGAAACTTTTTTGTGGAATTGAGTCCAAATCTCGGCCAGAATTTGGGTACTCGGCCCACTAACGAGTTTCAACTAGCGTGATCGGTTACAGCTCAGCTGGTTAAAAACCCAGAATATAAAATACAAGTCCAAATTAAACAAGCTCACAAAAATTAAATACAAGCCCACAAATTAACAAACCAGCCCACAAATAAATTATTACAAACCCAACAAAAAATAAGAGAAGCCCAAAAATTGGCTTTAATATTACATGCCCACAATTAAAAAAAAATTGGAAGCCCATAATTCGGGTTCTCTTAAATGGGTTACCTTTTAAGCACAGCCCAGCTGCTCTGATATTGTTGCAAAAACCCAGTTGGGATTTGGTTCTTTTCCTTGGTGGCGTCCCAGCAGAGGAAAAACAGGTTCAGAACAGCAGGTCCAACAGCAAATGAAGTGAAGCAGATGCAGATGCAAATGCTATGCAGTGAAATGCAAAAATAGCTAATAAAACAACAAGAAAAACACAGCACCAATCCCCGGCAGCGGCGCCAAAAACTTGGCAAGCCCGGAGATGTGTATAAATTAAGCGTAATAAAACGCGGGCCTACAGTAATACCGCAAGTGCACGGTCGTCAGTTGTAGCTCGTGCAAGTACGGGTCGATCCACAGAGATCGGGAGTGTTTTGTTGTTTCTAGCTATTTTGGGTTCTAAATTTGCTAATGGGCTTTGAATACCAAAGGGTCTTGAAGTGCACTAGGATTTGGCCTTAAACTTAGGCTTGGGCTGAACTGAAATTAGCCTTGAAGGCACTGGGCTTTCACAGTGAATTGGGCCTTAGCTTTTTGGAGTGAGCTGAGCTTTGGGCTCAGTTGGATGGGCCTTGGGATTAAACCTGGGCTTTTAGCCTTTGGTTTCACTGAATTGAACTTGGGCTCAGTGTTGAAGTAAGCTTTGGGCTCAGTTGCAGCAGCAGCAGCAGTGGAAGGGAGGCAATGCAGCAATGCAAAGGAAAGCAGCAGCAGCAGGGTTGCAAGGCAGTGGAAGGAGACAGCTGCAGTAGCAAAGAAAAGAAAGCAGCAGCAGTGTTGCACAAGCAATGCAAGGCAAGTGCACAGCAGCAGGGGAAAGAACAGAGTTGCTGGCTAGGAAGCAGCTGCAACAGCAGCTGGAGCAGAGGCACAGCAGCACTAGCAGTTTGCAAGGCAGTGGAAGAGAGGCAACAACAGCAGGGTAATGCAGGCTGCTCAGGGAAGCAAAACAGAAAACAAAAGAACAGCCAAGAACTAAACAAAGCAAATACTAGACAGCAAAGAAAGATGACAATACAAACCAAGGCCTAAGGCCAAGGGCAGGGATGTGGAGAAGAAGTAACAAAGCAAAGCTAAGGCATTCATCTAGAGTGGGAAGAGAACTAGCTTGCTCATTGTCACTAGTGAGCACTAGTTTCTCCCCACTACTCAATCAACACAATGCACCCAGGTTTTAACTTATCATTCCATTACTCAACAGTGAACAACAACTAACAGTGAACTAAAACAACAGTTGAGAAAGTTGAGCATTTAAACTAACAAAGGCACATTAAACAGAGTTAACACTAACAGGATTATCATTAACAGGGGACAAACATTAACAATGAACAAAATTAACCTAAACAGGATACTAACATAACATTTGCAAAAAAAATCAAAACAATTAACATTAAACTGACATAAGACAGTGAAATTGATAAAGACAGTGAAATTGAAAATCAAAAGAAATTAAGAGTAGACATTAACATGGAATTATCAGTGGGATTAAAACAACATGCAAACAAGAAATTAACACTAAATTAAAACAGTAACAGGCATAAATTGAAATTGAAATTAAAATTTTACAAACTAAAATTAAACCTAATTGGTAACTTGGCTAGTCCAAGAACACCCTCTATTCGACACCCTTGTGTTCAATTTATACAAAAAGGGACCTATGAACCCTAAATTAAAAACCCTAATTTTACAGACCTAGGGTTTGATTTTTTTACCTAATTTGATGTAGCAACATCAAATTAAACTCGACCCATGCTTTATCTTCTCTTCCTCCTGCAACGTTTCTAGCTTGATTTGTGTCATCAATTGCACACTCTAGGGTTCAGAGAGGAAGAGTGTGAGATTGATGGAACAACTCGGCTAGGAGGATAGGGGGCTAGGTGGTAGTGATGGTTTGGGGTATGGTGAGATAGGATGGTTGTGGAAGGGGAAGTGGTTGCGCCAGAGGAGACAGTGGAGGTGGTGGCGATGGCAGGGTATGGGGGTGGAGCAGTTGCAGAGGAGAAGGAAGGGGGAGAAGAAGGAGAAGCCGATAGTTTTAGGGATAGGGTCTGTTTGGGTAGCTGGTATAGGGTTTGGTGCTCCAGTGTGTGGTGGGTTCATCGATTTTTGATGTTCAGCGTGACTAAGCCGTGAGATGTGGAGCTGGTAGGTAGATCGGACGGTGATGCGGAGGCAAGCGAGGAGCGACCGTCGGATGAAGGGATACAACGAAATGAACGGTGCTAGATTAGGTTAGGTGCTGTAGTGTAAGGCGGAGATATCAAACTTTGATGAACAACAAGGGAGCAACCGTTGGATTCAACTACCATCTAATCTGAAGGCTTGGAATTTCAGCGCTGTGGTGCTTGGCAGAGACTTCAGATTTTGATGCTCTATGAAGGAGCGACCATCGGATGCTTCTGAGAACTGATCTGATGGCTGAGAACGGAGGCGTTTTTGTGTGTAGAAAATGAGGTTGTGCGCACCATTCTTCGCGGCTTCCTTGCGTAATTCCTCCCGGCTTTTCACTACTCTTCAGCTCTTTTCCGTTCCGCAAGTCATCCAGACTTTATTTATTACCTAAAAATGCAAAATTAAGTAAGAAAAATATTTATTCTTGAAAACAATGAAAATACAGAATATGGGATAAAATGTAGAATTAATGCACAAAAGATGAGTTAAATGCCAACAAAAAGGGATAAATATATACAATATTTGGCACTCATCAGTTGTGTAATGTGGAGCATGTTTATACCTGTTAGCATCATGATTACAAGCATATCCATGTTCTAATTCACTTGCTAGGGCTTAGAGGAAGCTCTTGATCATATGCTAGGAATGTTAATGTATCTGTATGTTCTTTTGTTGAGCTGAATTGCCTTAGGATGATTGCTTAGTTATTTGAGCTACCTGCTTGTGATCACCTGTGCTGTTAGAAGACAGCTGATACTAGGAGTGGAGCTAGGTCTTTGGCCAAGAATTCAATCCACTAGAGAGACTGCCTTAAGCCAAACTAGCTAGAGAAGCTAAATGCCTGTGATCAGTTGTGCTGATTAAAGACAACTGATGCTAGGGGTAATTTGGCTAGGATAGTTAGTAGAATCCTCATTGTAATCTTTCAGGAAAGAACAAGACATACATTGCATCATAATTTCCTTAGCCTAGGGTCAAGTAGTGGAATCAAAAGCCTTAGTATCTTCCTTTGAACTCAGATAACCTTAGAAATTCCCCAAAGAAAACTTTAGCAAATCCTCCAAGTCCCTGTGGTTTGGGCTTGTAACTATTGTTTGTTATTTTTCTTTTCTTTTGTGGGCTTGCACTTTGTTTTGGACTAGGTTTGTATCCCAACCATTGGGCTCCTAACCTTACAAAAAAAAAAAATTGTGGGCTTGTTAGATGTTATTTCATCGATCAATGATCTTGTTAGGATATGGTTGTGACCTTTAGAGACCAATCAAACCGACTAATTAGAGTCAATCCAATAGACCCAATTGACATACCCACATCCTCTGAGGAAAACACACCGGACCAACCTGAGATAATGGAAGAACCCCGTAGCCTCAAGGATTACATGTACCCCACAAGGACAAGCCAACCCTCGTGCATTGTTTTACCAGAAGCTACTGGTCATTATGAGCTAAAATCGAGCACAATACAAATGCTTCCCGTGTTTAGAGGAATTGAAAATGAAAACCCTTACCATCACGTGAGAGAATTCGAGGAGATTTGTGGAACTATACGTTTCACTCAGATGTCTGACGAAACCCTAAAATTGAGACTATTCCCTTTTTCTTTGAAGGAAAAGGCCAAGTCATGGATGTATGCCTTACATCCACAGTCAATTAGGACATGGGACAACCTCACAAAAGAGTTTTTCAAAAAGTTCTTCCCTAATCACAAGACTGCGACAATTCGTCAAAATCTGAACAGCTTTGTACAATTAGAAGGTGAAACCTTAGCTAGATATCTTGAGAGATTCAATGAATTGTTGCTTAAGTGTCCCCATCATGGTTTTGAGAAATGGAGACTTGTGCAAATTTTGTATGAAGGTTTAGATGTCTCCACCCGAACAATTGTAGAGTCTATGTGCAATGGACTCTTCACAGATAAAAGTGCTGATGACTCTTGGGCTTTCCTAATTGAAGTTGCTGAAAAAACTCAACAATGGGAGTCCATTCGTGAACCTAGAAAGACTACACCTGTAGATAAGGTCCATAGAATTGAGTCTGATTTTGAGGGAAATGCAAAAATGGCAGCACTAGCAAGAAGAATAGAAGCATTAGAACTTCAGAAAAACGTAAAACCTTCTACCACTGCTTTCTGTGAACATGTCGAAATGGCTATCTGTGATATATGTAACGGTTCTCACCATCAGGTCAGTGATTGTCCGGAAATGCATGCATTCCAAGAATCTAGGCTAGAACAGGCACATGCTATGTTTCAAAAACAAGAGCATAACCCTTATTCACAGACCTACAACCCAGGATGGAGGAACCACCCCAATTTTTCATGGTCTAAAGGACCCATTCAAGGAGGACCATCTCAACCCACTCAAAGCTATCAAAACAATCAAGGCTATCAATACCCTAAAAATCCTCAACAGCAGTCGTACCCTCAATACACTGCTGACAAGAAATTGTCTAGCATTGAAGAGAGTATCAATCAGTTGACCCAACATCTGATGAAGAATGAGAAAGCAACTGATCAACGAGTCTCCGCTCTAGAACTACAGATGGGTCAACTTTGCGATGCACTGAATACAAGAGAAAAGGGTAAACTTCCTAGCCAGCCCCAACAAAATCCAAAGAGGATATTTCAAGCAGGAACATCATCTTGCAATGAAACCTCACCCGATCAAGCCCATTCCATCACCACTCTCCGAAGTGGTAAGATTGTTGAGAACAATGTAGGCATACCACAATCAAATGAATCTGAGCCAAGCATATCATTGCCTACACCACCAAAGAACACCTCCAACTTAGAAAAGGAACCTGAGCACATTAGCGAAGCCGACAATCCCACTGTTGTGAATACCCCTCTAACTCCTAATGATCATGTTGCTCCATATCCTCAGAGGTTAGTTCGCCAAAAGATAAGCACCCACTACAATGAGATGTTAGAATTGTTCAAAAGAGTCAACATCAACATTCCTTTTATTGAGGCAATTAAGCAAATCCCTGCATATGCCAAATTCCTCAAAGACTTGTGCACTCAAAAGCGCAAGATTAATGTGCACAAACGTGCTTTCTTAGCTGAACAGGTGAGTTCCATCATTCTGAACAAAACTCCACCTAAGTTTAGGGACCCAGGTTGTCCAACAATTTCTTGCACTATAGGAAACCACATGGTCAGTAAAGCTTTATTATATCTAGGTGCAAGTGTGAACCTCCTGCCATATTCTGTTTATGCGCAGTTAGGTCTTGGAGAATTGAAGCCAACACCCATAACTCTCCAATTGGCGGACCGATCCGTCAAAGTCCCTCGAGGTGTAATTAAGGATGTTTTAATTAAGGTTGACAAGTTCTACTTTCCTGTAGACTTTATTTTCTTAGACACTCAACCTGTACAAAACCCGGATAGTCACATTCCTGTCATTTTAGGACGTCCTTTCTTGGCGACGTCTAATGCGATCATCAATTGTCGTAATGGAGTGTTGAAGCTGTCTTTTGGGAACATGACTGTCGAGCTGAATGTGTTTAATGTTAGTCAACAACATGTGAATCTTTATGATGAGGATGTACATGAGGTCAATATGATTGAGAGTTTGATACAAGATTCATTGACTGGCATTATATCAAAAGATCCCTTGCAAGCATGTTTGGAAGATGTTAACTTGGAGTTGTATGATGATGAATACATTGGTGAAGTCCAATCTTTTCTCGAATCTGTACCTCAAATGGACATCACTAAATGGCAGACTACAGTGGAACAACTCCCACTTTCTGAGAAGTCTGTTATATCTTCGGATGAGTCTCCTAAGGCCAAACAGGAATTGAAACCATTACCTGATACTTTGAAGTATGCATTTCTAGGTCCTTCTGATACTTTACCTGTTATCATTTCTTCACGATTAAACATAGAACAAGAAAACAAGCTTTTAGGAGTACTTGAGGAGCAGAAAGAAGCCTTAGGATGGACCATCTCAGATCTCAAAGGGATAAGTCCCACCATTTGCATGCATCACATTAATCTTGAAGAGAATGCCAAACCATCTAGGGAAATGCAAAGGAGACTTAATCCTAACATGAGAGACGTTGTTAAGAGTGAGATCTTGAAGCTACTTGATGCGGGTATCATATATCCGATTTCAGATAGTAAATGGGTTAGTCCCATTCAAGTTGTGCCTAAGAAGTCAGGCATTACTGTAGTTCGGAACGAAAAGAATGAGTTAGTCCCTTCACGTACAACCACAGGGTGGCGAGTATGTATCGACTACAGGAAGTTGAACACAGTAACAAGAAAAGATCACTTCCCCCTTCCCTTCATAGACCAAATGCTAGAACGTGTGTCTGGACACAGTCACTACTGTTTTCTAGATGGCTTTTCCGGTTATAACCAAATTCACATTGCATCGGAAGATCAGGAAAAAACTACATTCACGTGTCTATTTGGGACATTTGCTTTTAGACGTATGCCCTTCGGGCTGTGTAATGCACCTGCCACTTTCCAGCGTTGCATGACGAGCATTTTTTCAGACATGATAGATAGTTTTCTCGAGATCTTTATGGATGATTTCTCTGTGTTTGGTTCTTCTTTTGACGAATGTTTGGACCATCTGATCCTTGTACTATCAAGATGTAAGCAAAAGAATCTGATTTTAAACTGGGAAAAATGCCACTTCATGGTGAACTCCGGCATAGTTCTAGGACACATCGTATCGGAAAAAGGAATTGAAGTATATAAAGCTAAAGTCGACCTCATTCAACATTTACCCAAACCCCACTCTGTGAAGGGGATTCGATCATTTTTAGGTCACGCCGGATTCTACCGGAGATTCATCAAAAACTTTAGCCAAATCTCTCGCCCTTTGTGTAACCTACTTGCCAAAGATGTTGTCTTTAACTTTGATGCTGCGTGTGTAAAGGCGTGGGAAGAACTCAAGACTCTCCTCACCTCAGCTCCTATTGTCCAACCACCCGACTGGGAACTACCGTTCGAACTCATGTGTGATGCCTCTGATTACGCCGTTGGCGCTGTTTTAGGACAGCATGTTGATAGACTACCATATGTGATATACTATGCTAGTAAAACTCTTAATGATGCTCAACTCAACTATTCGACTACCGAGAAGGAGTTACTTGCCGTGGTATTTGCATTAGACAAGTTTAGATCTTATTTGATAGGATACAAGATCATCATATACACTGACCATGCGGCTTTGAAGTATCTTCTTTCTAAGAAGGATGCTAAAGCTCGCCTTATTCGATGGATACTCTTATTACAGGAATTCGACATCGAAATCCGTGATAAGAAAGGTTGTGAGAATGTGGTTGCTGATCACTTGTCCCGATTAACTAGTGAGTCTATTGATGAATCTGAGCTGATTAGAGAATCATTCCCTGATGAACAATTGATGTCTGTGACAAACCTTCCTTGGTTTGCCGACATTGTTAACTACCTTGCTACAGGTAGAATGCCCTCACATTGGTCGAGACAAGACCGCTCCAAGTTCTTGGCTGAAGTTAAACATTTCCTTTGGGACGACCCATATTTGTTTAAGTACTGCCGAGACCAAATCATTAGGAGATGTGTACCCGACATGGAACAGAAAGATGTGATATCTTTCTGTCATGACCAAGCATGTGGAGGCATTTCAGTGCCAAAAACCGCTGCAAAGATGCAGTGTGGTTTTGGCCATCTGTTAGAGGACTGCCATGAGTATTGTTGCTTGTGACGCTGTCAAAACTAGGAAGTTCGAGGAGAAACATGATGCCATTGAACCCCATTTTGATTTGAGATTGATGTGGGGGATGACTTATGGGTCCATTTCCTATTCTGAAGGCAATTATACATCCTAGTTGTTGTTGATTACGTTTCGAAGTGGGTGAAGCTGTTGCAACCAAGACGAATGACCACAAGGTGGTACTCATTTCTAAAGGAGAACATATTTTCACGTTTTGGTACCCCTAGAGCTATAATCAGTGACGGTGGTTCACATTTCGTAACAAGTACTTTGAGTCTTTAGTACGCAAGTATGGCATAACCCACAAGGTTGCTACTCCGTACCACCCTCAGACAAGTGGACAAGTAGAAGTTTCTAATAGGGAAATTAAGCACATTCTGGAGAAGACGGTCAACCCGTCAGGAAAGATTGGTCATTGAGATTGAATGATGCTTTGTGGGCCTATAGAACAGCTTATAAGACACCAATTGGCATGTCCCCCTATCGTCTGGTGTATGGAAAGCCATGTCATCTCCTGTGGAATTAGAACATCGAGCTACTGGGCTATCAAGAAACTAACTTTCTCTCGACAAGCGGGTGCACAACGGAAACTTCAACTCAACGAGTTGGAAGAATTGAGAAATGAGGCTTATGACAGTGCCAAGTTATATAAGCAGAAGATGAAGATATTTCATGACAAGCGTATTCTACGCAAATCCTTCACTCCTGGTCAGAAAGTCTTGCTGTATGACTCCCGATTACATCTTTTTCCAGGAAAACTGCGTTCCAGATGGAAGGGTCCGTACCTAGTACGCACAGTTTTTCCTCATGGAGCTGTAGAGCTGGAGGATGTCTCCAACAAGAACGTTTTCAAAGTCAACGGGCAGAGATTAAAGCCATTCCTTGAGCCATTCCACCCGACATTGAAACAACCAACCTGGAGGACCCAGTCTATGTGGACTAAACTGGTCCACTCTTTCCCTAAATAACCAAAAAGTTTTCCAAATGTTTCCCTAAAAACCAAAATTTTCTTTTTCCCATCAAAACCAAATGTCTCCCAACAAAACCAAATTTTTTCCAAAAAGTCCAATCCCATTAAAAACCAAAATTTTCTTGTAGATAATGTGTTAGTTAAATTTCCTTTTGTATATATTGTGCTCATCCATTGTGACTCCTAATATGATGGATTTTTGCCTTGAATAACGGAGTTTTAATCGAGCTTTCGCCGTACAATCGGGTATTCTCTCTCCTTTTACTCTACTCAGCATGTCCTTTCCATATTGTTTTAATTCTTTCCATATTTTGAAACATTGAGGACAATGTTTAGTTTAGGTTTGGGGGTATAGAGTAGATACCATGATAATGCCATAATTGAAAACGAACTCCTTCTTTTTGAAAAAATTGAAAAATTCAAAAAAAAAAAAAAAAAAATAAAAAAAAAAAATGAAAAAAAAAATCATAAAAATGGAGCTCATTTACCTTGAAATGTTGACTCTTGTGCAAATATGTATTATTAGGAGTCTTAGTCTAGATATTTAGGCACCCTGATTCTAGCACAATTCACATAGTGATAAGAAATTTGCACGCGCACGATCTACCAATACATGTATGGCCTCGATCTTCAAGGTGTTTGATAGGAAGTTACGATTGCCAATCACTTTAGAATACTGAACGAAACTTGACTAGCTTGTTCTTTGGTTGGTTGGGATAGAAGGTGGAGGTTACATTAAGAAAGACAACCATCGAATTTAACTGGGTGCATCAAAAAGGGCTACCTCTTGCAAAGTGTCATGTAATCTTTTGTTATGTATCAAAAGTGTTTCCTTGCAAAAAAAAAAAAAAAAAAAAAAAAAAAAAAAAAAAAAAAAAAAAAAAGAGAAAAAAAATATCAGAAAAATACAAAAAAATCAAGTATTTATCAATTCCATCATCTCTTGTTCCAAAAATAAAAAGAGAATAGTCAATGTAAATAAGAGTCATGTAAAGAGTCATTTTGTTGTTTCATTGTAATAAGCAAGGAGGGTGTATGCCATTGCGAGTAATTGTGAAATACCTCCAACTCATTCACAATTCTCGTAAAGTCCGGACAGCTAGCTAGATTTCGACCTCAGTTCTTAGCCTGAGAAACTATCTCTTGGTGATTAGTAGTCATAACTTCAGATCTTTCTTTACACATGTGTAGATACACTTTACACTCTTATCACATGTCTTTTTTTTGTTATCAGTGCTAGGATTCTGCCTTTGATAGCTAGATTGACATCTCCATTTTGCTGTGAGCTTAAACTGTTTTGCACATGTCACATTTGATGGAATCTGAGCTTATATTTTGACCTAGAACTTTGTAGGTACGTTCTAAGAAAACCTTCACGAGACTTCAACTCGTCCACTAGGGACACTTAGTGGTTTAAAAGGCTTAGTGCATGCGCTAAATGCATTCGAGAGACCAGCGACAGTGGTATAGGTAGGATTTCCTTAGTTTTGTTTTACTTGAGGACAAGTAAAATTCAGGTTTGGGGGTATTTGATGAGTGCTAAAAAGTGCATATTTCTATATATTTTTCTTGGCATTTAACTCATCTTTTGTGCATTAATTCTACATTTTATCCCATATTCTGTATTTTCATTGTTTTCAAGAATAAATATTTTTCTTACTTAATTCTGCATTTTTAGGTAATAAATAAAGTCTGGATAACTTGCGGAGCGGAAAAGAGCTGAAGAGTGGTGAAAATCCGGGAGGAATTACACAAGGAAGCCGCGAAGAATGTTGTGCACAAGATCAAAAGGCTAGAAGTGGGCTTGAAGAGGAAGAAATTGTTCTTAAAGAAGAAATGGGCTCAGAATTATCCCAAGCCCAACTTATCTCCCAAACTCATTTCCCAAACCCATATTCTATACCCAAAAGCCTAAAACCCAAATCCATACCCGCTTGCGTCTTCAGCCGTCAGATCAGTTCTCAGAAGCATCCGACGATCGCTCCCTTGCTGTGCATCGAAGTTTGATATCTCCGCCTTACACTACAGTACCTAACTCCATCAAGTACCGTTCGTTTCGTTGTATCTCTTCATCCGACGGTCGCTCATCGCCTGCCTCCGCATCGCCGTCAGATCCACCTACCATCTTCCCATCCATCGCTCCTTGTCGCAGATCATCAAACCTCGCTGCACCCGCCTAACACCCAAGTATCGAACACCCTATACCCCTAGCCAAACGCCCCCTAACCCAAAATCACTCGACCTCTTCTCCTCCATACCCTGTTGCAGACCACCACCACCTTCTACACCTGCTCTGCCATCGCTACCACCACTCCCTATGCCACCAAATCACTCTACTCTACCTATAACCAAAAACCCATCATCACTATCACGTTTTACCTCTTTTTCATCAACTAATCTCCTCAATTTCTCATCTCTCATCACTGAAACCCTAGGTGAGAAATTGAAGATATAAGTTGATGTTAGAGCAGCAATTGGAGCAGGAGATGACCCAGGAGAAGCAGAAGAAGAGTGGGTCGACGAGATGGAGTGAGTATCTTATCAAAATTAGGTAAACCAAATTTACCTAATTTTCTGTTTTTGGGGAAAAGGGGCTGTGAACCCTAAACTGATAATTGGGGGGTATAAATTTGTATTATGTGGTGTGTGTGAAACTCTCTGGTATCTCTGGGCTAGCCAGTGAGCACTATTAGCAATTCATTTTCAATTCATGTTGAATCTTTCTTATGCATAAAAATTGACTGTGAATTGTATGCTGTGTAATGTGGAGCATGTTTATACCTGTTAGCATCATGATTACAAGCATATCCATGTTCTAATTCACTTGCTAGGGCTTAGAGGAAGCTCTTGATCATATGCTAGGAATGTTAATGTATCTGTATGTTCTTTTGTTGAGCTGAATTGCCTTAGGATGATTGCTTAGTCATTTGAGCTACCTGCTTGTGATCACCTGTGCTGTTAGAAGACAGCTGATACTAGGAGTGGAGCTAGGTCTTTGGCCAAGAATTCAATCCACTAGAGAGACTTCCTTAAGCCAAACTAGCTAGAGAAGCTAAATGCCTGTGATCAGTTTTGCTGATTAAAGACAACTGATGCTAGGGGTAATTTGGCTAGGATAGTTAGTAGAATCCTCATTGTAATCTTTCAGGAAAGAACAAGACATACATTGCATCATAATTTCCTTAGCCTAGGGTCAAGTAGTGGAATCAAAAGCCTTAGTATCTTCCTTTGAACTCAGATAACCTTAGAAATTCCCCAAAGAAAACTTTAGCAAATCCTCCAAGTCCCTGCGGACAAACCCTTATTTACTTTTTCTTGCTTCAACTTCCCTGTGCACTTGCAGGCTAGTTTAGGTAGTTCTTTTCCTGACACACCAATAATCAGAGTGTGCGAGGCATCAAGTGTTGAATTTGGGTGTTTTATGCGAGGAAAACCCGTATGCACTTTGTGACATGCTTAATGAGGGTCATGAAGAACAACATTTGAAGTCATGTGACGGCAAAACTGATTGAAAATGAAGCCAAGTCGTTTATAAGTCCTTGTTATGCCGAGTTAGATGCAAAAGTCAAAGTGGGGAGGCGAAAGACTATGCAATGATCGTAGGTGATCAATTGGAGAAGAATCATTCAGTGCGTACACTTAGGCGTAAATGATTCATCTGAAATGCAGGCCTAAAGGGAGTTGGCTAAGAATAATTCCAGGTTTGCATTTGGGTATTGATGCATAATTTGAGTAGCAGCGTAAGCGTAGTGCACGACGCCGAGAAGTGTGTCAAGTATATGAGATCAATGGAAAAGAATTAAAGATAAGTGATGCGGATGCAATCGGAGGGGGACCATTGGCTTAGAGTTTAGCCAAAAGAGTACTGCCGATTTTCAGAAAAGGTTCTGAAAGCAAGTGAAGCAAAGTTAAGACTGGTATGGTGTTCATACTGGGTCACGTTCAACGAGGGCGTTGAACAAATTATGTGGGGGAGGTCTATGACGTGGCTATAAGTGACGCACAATGATTACACGTTACAAAGTTGCAGAACAAGTCAGTATAACCGTAATGGCTCAGTGCAAATCCAGAATAGCGATATGAATCTTATTGTCCAACACAATGAAGCTTCATTGAGTGAAAGGCAAGACAAGCCAAAGTGGCAAGATGCAACATGCAACATGCGATGTTGGCATTAAGGCGTATCCGTGGAAATGGGTTGGCCCAAACACAAGGATGATGCAAGAAGGTAGAATAGACTAAGGATTAGTCTATGCATTAGTTCCAGGAAGGTCCAAAGCTTGGACAATTCAAACAACCTAGTAATGGAAGAGTTGCATTGTTGTTGTCAAGCAAAGTTGGCGAAGTGAAGCATATATGACGCATGAGTAACTAGAGTGAGTTTAAGGAGTTGGCGTTGATGATTAAAGCACAAGGATAGTCCATGCATTATCTTAGAGCAAGAAATTGGCAGGGCCAAGGCGGTTGAGCAAAGGATCAAGGAAAAATTCAGCAAAGCGCACAAAGTAGTGAAATACAGCTCAAGTAACGGTTACAAGTTGGTTACGAGCTTCACAAGCATGCAAAACACGCGAGAAAAGTAAGAACTATTATAAAAGGATTTTATAAGCGTGGGATACGGTTCCTAACTGCAAGAGAACAAGTGTTGGATGATTGGCGCGAGTTGGAAGAGAACTGGCCAGTTAGCCCAGTTATTGGCAGATACAAAACTGCTCCATGGGACAGATGGGTCTCCCATGCGTGTGCAACGGTTGTGCACGGTTTGGCCAAGTCAAGATTATGTTTAAATAGTCCTAAGGAATGGAAAATTCGACAGGCCTGCATATATGAGTGACAGACTCAAAATAGGAGAGTTTTTGTAAGGCTAAGGCTTAGTTCAAGGTGAACAAGTATGTGTAAGTCCTTAAGTGGGAAATTTTTGTATTTCTTCTATTTGATGCAATAAAATGAAGTGATTGTGTCATGTTCTAAGTGTTCTTGGTTGGTTGATTGTTGTTGGCAAAGTATGGAAATGTGTTGAATGCACTACGGGGTGCATTTAAGAAGTTTAGAGAAGTGAAAGAAGGAAAAAAAGACTTCCGTTGTTAACCTGAAGAGTTGGTTGTTTGCATAAGTGCAAACTTATAAGGCTGAAGTGCAAGTGGGTGGAGATTTATTCACAGAACCACTATGTTGTCGGGTTACAATTTCGCAGGAAAATATCTGGGGTGTTTGAAGGTGTGACACATGCCAACGTGCCACAAACAGCGGAGCTACGTGCTAACCCACTTTTGTTCGTGGCCAACGCTATAAAAGACTCCAACCAGGAGATTCTTATCAGAAAACACGTTTTTGCTTTAGTGGCATTAGTCGAAACCCTAATTCTTGGTCGTGGCCCAAAATTGCGCCACTTTGGCCCCACGATGCGCCACGAGCCATGCGGAACCCATAAAACCCTAAAAAGGGTGTTGTTCTATGACCACCCACGACCATCCTTGCGCATCTGGACGTTCCCACATCATGGACCTGCCATAATTCCTTTCGCGCGGCCATGACACCATCTGCACAAAAATGTCACCGAGCCGCGGCCACATGCCACACGCGCTAATTAGGGTTTTGGTACGCCAAACCCTAATTTAGATAAAGTTGCTACGCCAACCATTCTAAATAATGTTATCTAGGGCATTAAGTTTGATACGACAACTGGAGCCAATGTTGTCGAGCCATATTTGGGTCTAACACCAATATAGCGGCCATGGCTACGCCAGGCGCTATTTGCGCCATTATGCTGCTGGCATACGTCGGCCGTCCCATTGTGTCACTGGCATGTGTTAATCATGCTACTATGCTACTGACATGTGCCAATTGCGCCACGATTCCATTACAAGGTGCCAACGAGATGTGGCCATAATCAACGACCACCTTTTCTCATAAACTGCAATCACGGCCGTCCAACTTCTCCACGGAGTTAACCGGCCCATGATAAGTCTCAGGTTCACACGTCATTTTCCTACGGCAAGTTCCATGGCTTGACTTGCCACAACATGATCATCCTCCACCTAGCTGGTGCACGATTGATCAGAATAATTAGGTCTTGCACACAAGACCCACTCAGCAATCTGCTGCACATTTTCCATGAAAATACTCGAGACATCAAATATGTCACAAACTGGGGGATGCTCATCAGGGTATTGGTATGACGATTTACAGCAGGCGGCGTGCAACACGCCTATTATAAGAAAGTGTCAGGAAAGTGGGCAATCAGTGGCGGCAAGAAGTAGTGGGTGTAAACTAAGTTGTTTCCTTCATAGTGGGGACGTGGTTTCTAGCATTTACACATTACCCCACTTCTCCATCACTCAATCACTCCCACTTCCTACGAGATCAGGGTGCGCTCAATTATGACTTGTATAAATAGGTATCTACCAATTTGACAAAATGATAGAGTTTTGGTTAACAACAACATAAGTATCCAGAAAAACACAAAAGAACTGATAGCTTACATTCCGCAAGAAATTTCCATATTATGATACAAGTCATAAAATAAGCACACCTTCATAATTAACCATTATGGTCTCAACACCTTCTTCGCTTCCCTCCCTAAGACCAATCTTTCTCCTTCACTTTGTGACCAACGCAATACTGGAACGACCATTTCTTGGTTTAGGCCAGGATTGTACATATTGATCTATCGAATCTAAGGTACTCCCGTGCAATGCATTTGTTTAGGTATAAATTCGTTTCTTATCAACACACCTAAATTTACCAAAACCCGCATAAATAGTTTTTACCCCTAAACAACACCATCCTTATTGATTCTTAGGCCTTTCATAATTAAGCTCTAAACCAGAAACGCACATCCGAACGATATGAGTTCGAATTTGCCGTGAATGACGCTCGATGTGAATGTGATTCTCTTAAAGCAGATATTTCTCAATTGGAGACTGATCGTCTGGGTTTACGTGATCTGATAGTGAGTCTTCAGATTGATAATTCTGGTTGGCGCGCTCGTTCGGATCAGTATCTTTCCTTGTCCGGTCAACTTTCCAGGGCTCTAGAGGTGTCCAATATGCTAAATCGTTCTCTTCTGGACAAGAATCAGACCTTGTCTGATGATAATCGTGGTCTAAAGGATAATAAGCTTTCTTTTGACAATACATACTATAGGCTTCAACGGGATCGTAGTCTGTTAGAGAATTATCTCCGATCACAGAAGGATATATCCAATAACCTAGCTTCCCAATTGGAAAAACTGTCGGACGAAAAGGATGAGGCCTTCCAGAGCAGAGTAAAACTTTAGAAGATCTTCGGTTATTTCAAAATGCTAACCATCGCCCTGTAATTTCGCATGATCTTTATGTAGTTATTTCGCAAAATAAAGGTAGTCGTGAAGGCTGCCATGATTATTGCCTCGGTATTGCTTTCCATCTTAAGTTTTGTTGTTCTGACATTTCTTTTTCACAGAGGAAGTAGTCACGCTGAAGAAGAAGCTTGCGATTTCTCAGGAGGGCTTGGATAAAGCTCTTAATGAGCGGGATTCTGTTTCTCGACAATTTTCTTCATCTTCTCGCCTAGCAGCTGAGGTATCACAGGAGCGCGATGATTTGAGAAAGCCAAGGAAGAGATGGAGCATTCTTACTCCATATTGGATCAAGAGTATCAGTCTTTCGTGGAAAGGGCTAATAGGAGATACTCCAAGGTGACCCAGTGTTGCGTGAACGAAGAATCTCAGCTCGTAGTCAACTAGGTTTACGTGAAGCATGGGCTTCCACGCGAAGTTTATCCTCAAGTTCCTATTATTGATGATGAAGAAGAGGAAAATTTGACCGCGACTTCTCCTTTGGATGATCATGCTGGTGAAGCTGGTCCTGTCGATACTGGCGATGTCGATAAAGAAGGGGATGTCTTAAGTCGGCGGGTCTCTGATGTTGTTGATGCCTCAGCTCAAGTTGCTCCTATTCCCGAAGTTGCAAACTCTTCTCAGGATGTTCTCGACGCCGCTTCTTAGGTTTTATTTTTTCCATATTCGCAACCATCTCCAACTTGCTCTTTGTTCTAGGTGCTCCCAAGCTTGGGGAGCAAAATTTGGCTTTTACTATCTCTTTTATTTATGTACTTAAGATGGAACAATTGATTCTAGCTTTTATTTAGTTTTAGCATGTTTCTAAATATTGGACTGAGGGGGTGGGAAGCATATAGGTTTTAGTATTCCCATACTTGCGTCTGCTTCCCACCTCCGAGGGAAGCTCATCATGCAAACATCATTCTGCGCGAGTTATATCATGTTTTCTAAGATGGATTTAAATTTTTGTGAGTATTAAAAAAATGCAATAATCAAAGACTAAATGCATGCTAACTATTTATCCCGTGATTTTTGTGTGTGGTGTTTATCGTATATTATAGGTTTCATATGTTTGTTCGAAGCATATATCGGTATTTTCTAAGGTATTTCATGTCATGTTGTGATTACTAGAATACTTGAACTTGAATTTGTGTAATACTTAGCTTGAGGGATGGGTCTCCTTCATGCCTCAACGCGATATTTTCTTGCCTCTGCTTCTTTTGCACTCCTTATGTTTGCACGACTTCGTTGTTCTTATTTGCCTCCTAATTAAGGTCTTATTTCCTCCCCATATAGAGAACTTAAAGGACTTATGGTCGCCTTGGGTAGGGTCTTCAACATTGGGCGACAAAATCTGCTTGAGAGTCCCTGGCCATCGATCTTTCCCTAAATGTGTTAGTATTTTGACCTTTCCAGGTTGTATGCGCGACAATATACCAGGCCTTAGATACTCCCGTGAGTTAGAATCCCCAATACATTGCCGTCTTTGACACAATCAGCTCACTAGTGGAGGGTGCCGTCCATTTATATTCCACCTGAATATCCCCTTCAAGGAAGTCACCCCTAACCATTTCAGTTGGGCTCCTCACATCTAGTTTTGCAACGACCAGTGTTGTAGTGACCTCTTGCCTTTCGCCTGTGTGGCTTTGGGAGCGAGAGCACACCCTAAGTGGGGTTTATTTGGACCAATTGTAGAATCATGCCAGGCCATCTACTATCTTCACTGGCATGTTTAGACACCCTTTACCGAAGAACTTTTCCCTGAGTGGTTTGTTCACAATGGCCTCCAGCGCAGAGGCATTTCGCCCAAACAAGTAACTTCTCCAGGATACCCCAATTGTGATGCGTGTTAGGGCTTAAGGGTCACCTCTTACCTAATCGTGCTAAAACACCGTCGCACGACCACTCGAACTAAGTTCACACGCCATAATCGTAGTCCCATCCTCCCTAGTTAGAGGGTTTATAATAGTAACTTGCTGCACCCTATTGAGGTCTTACGAGAAAATATTGTAGCTTTGTTGTGGATACTTTGTTTCTCCTTTGTTTTCTTACATATATAAAGAACTTTTCTTCATGAGTTCTCTGAGTTGGTACATAGTCTGATTTCTTCGTTACATCATTTCGCCATTGTGTTTGATATTTCAGATAATATCTTGCATGACATATTTCACTGATTTGGCCTTCATTCATTATTTTTCCGAGATCAGCATTGGCTTCTTGCTGTTGTTTGCTATTGATTGGATGGTTCCTTCCTGTTTTTAGTAATTCGAGTTGTACATGAGTACTTATAAACATTTCTTGCAATGATTTGTCTGTGTCCTGATGGTGCTCATACTCTACTGTCTCATTCAATTCCATCATCTTTTCGGGGAATAAACTTTGTGATTGATTAACTTTGCGAGGCATTCTCATTTCACTGTTCTTCAATATCTTTTTTATTTTTCGCAAGTGTGCACTCACACTAGTCATCCCAGCTCCGGGTTGGTATCTTGCTTTTTGCCTTAGATTTTTATTCCGACTCTCCTTCGTCGTCGTCTGATTCTCTTCTCCCATCCTTATCATATTGATCATATTTCACCTTTTGTCTTTGTTTCTCCTTTAGTTTTTCATTTCCCTCATATTGTTTCACATCCGCTTCGTTACATCTTTTCGCGTTGATGCAGTCTTTCATGATCTCTCTTATTCCTGACGGCATGGGGAATCGAATTCATTTATGAAAGGTTGATGTGACTCTCATAACCCCATGGATCCAGGGTCTCCCGATGATGGCATTATAAGGCGACTCTACATTCACGACACAGAAAGTGACTATCATTTTCAGAGTTCCTGTGGGAATGACCAAAGTGATCTCTCCCTTTGGCCTTGATACGACACTATTGAACCCGTAGATCATGTATGTGAACGGAATCAGGTCTGAGTCATTTTATCACATAGTTCTGAACGCGTGGTAGAACAATATATCAACTGAATTTCCAGTATCTACCAGAATTTTGTTGATTGTCCATGGCCTCCCTTTTTCATCTTCATTTTCTTCCCATTTGGAGTGTGGTTGCATAGTCATGGTGACTACTAGAGGGTCAGAGTGCATTCCTTCTCCTTCTGGCGTGTCCTTTGTTGTGAAAGAAATTGGTTGCTTCTGCGATTCTTCGAGTGCACGACTCTTGGTTACCAGGTGTATTTCTTGGCGGTTTCGATCCCATTTGTAAACCCGGCATAAAACATTGTCGTGGAACTTACACTACAACAAACTGACGTATTTGTGACATTACGTTTGCAACATCATAGAAAACGTCATGAATATTAGTTATGTATGACGGTTTTAGTGTCACAAATATATCGTGTTAGTTAAATCCATAGAAGTGTCAGAATAGGTTATTTCTCACAGCTGCCATTGTGCCGCAAATATTTATTTTCAAAATAAAAAATAAAATAAAAATAATATGAATTTTCACAACGTTTTTAAGTGTGGGAAAATCCTTATTTATTAATTGTTAATTAAGAATAATTATTTTCTAAAACTGACGCTTCAGAAATGTTGCGAATAATAAAATATGTTATTAACACTCATATCTGTCATAAATATCCAATTATTAACGACAATGTGTAGCTGTTGAAAAAAATATACTTTTACTTGCACTCTCATATGTTGCAAATAAGCTTATGTATTACCAACGTTTTGCTATGTTGATAAAACATTTTATTTTTCACTCAATGAAGATGTTACGATAATAACATTTTTGCGATGCATGTATCTATTACAAATACCTTTCTACATGTAAATACAATGGTTATTCTTGACGCATATAATCCATGATAACTATTTTTTATTTTAAACATTTTCATATGTCGTTAAAAAATAATTTGTACAGTCTGTAGTTTTTCATATTATAACTATAAGTACAACGTCTTAGCTGATTAGAATATATATGATTACAATAAAACTTTAATAATTAATAACCTTGGGGACAATCTTTTTTTTATTATTATTTTAGGGAATTTATTAATTTATCGAATTAAAGCGAATTTATTAATTTATCGAGTTAAAATTTTGTCTATAAAAGCTTAATTAGGACCAAAATCTTTTAGTATTTAGCGAAGTACTTAATTTACCGAGGATTCATTTATGGAATTTCTACTGTGCTAATGTTGTACAATTTTTGTTGACTATGTTAATGTTGTACAATTTTTGTTGTGGTCGCTAGAGTGAACAATTGTTTTTTTAAAGCAAACTTAGGTTCGTGGTACATCTCCTTTCCATGCTCTAGTTTCTTGTTTCTTTCTAGCATCTATGAAAGTTTGTTTACCATATAGTCCAAAACGATAACTTTCATCAAAATGACAAGTAAACGTATCCAAACAACTAGCAATCAAGATCTTTTGCAAAAAAAAACAAAGAAAAATAAGGTTTACGGAAAAAAGAAAAAAAAATACAATAAAAAGATAAACAATATTCTTTAATCAATATCGCTATCACCACTTGATATAATACCTTCATCTTCGCTGTCATATTCACTCAAAAGACTACCTTCTCCTTCAAGTTCTTCTTCTTCAATATAGTTCTCAGAACCTTCAAGATCAGCAATAACAGTATCTATATCAACTTCTTCGGCTGCGACATCATTTCTATTAAACGTTGGATTAGTAACTTCCTCATTGCAACTTGATGCACTTCCAAAATTATCTTGGACGATGTTTTCTGTTGTGAAGTGATCATCTTGTTGATATGCCTCGTCATCATTTGGTTGTGCCCCAACATCTTTTTCTGAGACATCATAGACATTCCGAGGAATCACATGTTGAACAACATGCCATTTTCCACGCAGTTTAAGGTCTTTAAGGTAGAAAACTTTTTGCACTTGGTCAGCAAGAACAAAAGGATCGTCTTTGTACCATGTTTGAAAGAAGTTAAGACTAGTGAAATGGCTATCTGTGACAATATTATTCCTTCTCTTGTCGGTGTTCCGCCAATCACATATGAAAATAAAAACTTTATTTCCATACAGGTAAGTTAACTCTAAGACATCTGTTAACACACCATAAAAATCAGCAACGTTAGACTGGTGCTCCCCCTTTACTACAACACTACTATTCTGTGTTCGCAAGTTTACTTCTCGGTCCCTTGTATGAAATCGAATTGCATTAGTGATACACCCACTATATCGCACTACACGTGGATGAGGGCCAACTGCTAGTGAATATATTTCATCTGAAACAGTAGGAGAATTCTCTTCTCGCAACCGATTCACCTACAAAGTGATAAACGTTAATTCTAGTCCTAATGATAGAGTGTACAAAGTCTGAGAAAGTTGGTTACAAAACCACAAGAACCAAATAACATAATGGCACTCAATGTTTAATAAGAATTTAGGAGGAAGTCTTAAAAGTCGAGAAATTTAATGAAAAAATTGGCAAGTTAATAATATAAAATAAAAGAATTAGCGTCACATCTATGTGCTTCCTGGTCATCTTCTTATTTTAACATTACGTGTATACATCTTGTCTAACACGTATCTCATTTTCTTCATTATCAGCAACAATTCAAAATTACCCGTTTCATTTATATATATATATATATATATAGAAAATCACAGTATACTCAAGATAAAAATGAGTATCGACTATGTAGACATTCTCAAATTACCTAAAATACTCTTCATCCAACTAACAGAATCAATACCCATGAATATACTAAGTTTCAGTCATGCATCTTAGTACAACAGTATGCTACGTACACTACTAATGATGGTTTCGAATTATGTTAGCAGCAACGACAACGTCTAGTAGGCATATAAAATAATTTGATTTAGTTCTTACCCGTTCTTCAAACCATTTAGAAAAATATCTTTCATGTCTCATATCCACATTACGAGGGTCTTCCTTTTCTAGTTCCTCCATATGCTGTCTGCATATGCACAATATATTAAAACATCACTCTTTTAATTATGCATAAGCATTATAAATAACTTAATTCTAAGCTATATCCACTTACTCAATGTACGGTAATAGCTCTTTAGTATTGTTCAGAACACAAAATCTAGCTTTGCTGGTATCTTTCAAGTCCAACATCACATTTTTAGCAGCTCCAAGCGGTCGAGCATTATTTGAGAAAACGCTCAGCCCCTTAACCGGTTGTCCAGAGTCACCATTGTGATTTCGATCTTCCCGGTTGAAACGTGTTTCAATTCCATGTAGATACATAGAGCAAAAAGTAAGACATTCGTTGTTGATGTATGCCTCGGCAATGGAACCTTCAAGTCGTGCCTTGTTTCGTACATATTGCTTTAGCGTGCGTAAATACCTATTTCAAGATCAGACATTGATTCAGGGAAAGAAAATATAATACAGAGATTCAACAAATTCAAAGTTACTTGTCATAGGATCAAAAGCAAAAGGCACGTCAGGTTTAGCAAAAGTAATAGGGTTTGGAAAATTATCTAGTATGGGTAGATAACATCATCACCACTCTGTTTGATCACTTTTTAAAATATATTTATCACTGGATTTTGTGTCTAATAACTTGTAAGCAAATAATATATACAGACAGATCATCAATCAAATGAATTTAAAAATACAAGTTACATATGGAGATGTTTATAATAGGTGGCATCAGTGAAGGTTTTACGTAATTGTAATCGCATTTAGAAACATGAACACCATCTAATACAGATACTTGAGCAAAGTAGTATAATCTTAAAAAGTGAGTAACTGTGATACTAATTACCTTTCAATTGGGTACATCCAACGATATTGCACGGGTCCACCAAGAATAGCTTCATGAGGTAAGTGAACTATCAAGTGAACCATAATATCAAAAAATGCTGGTGGAAAAATTTGCTCCAACTTGCATAGTAGTGCGGCAACACCTTTTTCCATTTTCTCTAGTACTTCCAGTCTTAGTGTCTTCGAACACAATTCCTTAAAGAAAACACCAAGCTCAGATAATGCACTGGATATATTTTTCGGCAGGAAACCACGCAGTGCAACAGGAAGAATCCGTTGTAGAAATACATGACAATCATGTCTCTTCATTCCGGATATCTTACCATCTTTTTCCTTCACACACCGAGCAATGTTTGAGGCATAGCCGTCAGGAAACTTCACCAACTTCAACCACTCGCATAATATTTTTCTATCTGGAACCGATAAAGTATAAGATGCAGGTGGCTTAATTAACTTGTTACCTCTCTTAGTTAGAAGCAGCTCCTTCTTCAAACCCAATATTTCCAGGTCTGCTCTAGATCTTATGGTATCCTTAGTTTTCTTCTCAATGTCCATCAGCGTGCCTACAACACTATCACAAATATTTTTCTCTATATGCATAACATCAACGTTATGCCGCAATTTATTAATCTTCCAATACGGTAATTCAAAAAAAATACTCCTTTTTGTCCAATTTAACTCAAAATCATAATGTTTCCTATTTTTGGTGTTCGGCGCCTTCCCAAAATCTTGCTGCTCGACGACTTCTAGCTGTAATAACATATTATCTCTAGAAAAATCCTTTGGCTTTGGCTTTTTTTCTGCTTTTCCATCAAATAAATGTTTGCCCCTAGATCTCCATGCATGAGTTTGAGGCAAAAAACGACGATGACCCATGTAGCATATCTTCCGTCCACTCTTCAACCACATCGAATGTGTATCTTTATTACAAACAACATAAGCTAGATACCCATGAGTACTCCATCCAGATAAGTTTCCATACGCAGGAAAATCATTGATCGTCCATAACAACGCAGCATGAAGCTGAAATACTTCCTTTGAATGTGCATCAAAAGTCTCCACACCAATTTCCCATAACTCTTTTAATTCATCTATCAGCGGCCTCAGATAAACGTCGATATCATTTCCATGACTGTTAGGTCCTGGTGTAAGTAGAGTCAAAAATATGAATGGCCCTTTCATGCATCTCCATGGTGGCAAATTATACGGAACGACAATTACAGGCCAAATACTGTGTGGTTTTCCATTGAGGTCATTAGATGGAATAAACCCATCGCTTGCAATGCCAAGTCGGACATTACGTGAATCTTTTGCAAACCACTTATGTTTCTCGTCGAGCTTTTGTCAAATTTTAGAATCTGCTGGATGCCTAAACACATTTTTTTCCGGTTTCCGTATATTTTTCCAATATTTCATATCTTCAGCAGTCATCCTTGACATGAACAATCTCTGCAGCCTTGGATTGAGTGGAAAATAACGCAGTACTTTCTGAGGTATCTTCTTTCCTTTTTCCTCGACAACTTTATACCTCGGCTCATCACAGTTGGGACACTTTACGAGATTCTCATTTTCCTTCCAAAAAAGTACACAATCATATCTGCATGCATGAATTACTGTGTAACCAAGTCCAAGGTTCCTCAATAATTTCTTAGCCTCGTAGTAGGTGTTTGGAAGTGTCTCACCTTCAGGCAATGCCGCTTTAATTAAATCAAGGATCATCTGGAATGATTTGTTATTCATGTGATTCATTATCTTGATATGCATCAACCTCATAACAAACTCTAGCTTCGAAAATTTCTTGTAATTAGGATACAAAGGCTCGCAGGCACCCTTCAAGAGACTATCAAACATATCTATGTTTTCACAACTGTCTTGTGTACCTGGACATTCATTGTTGTTTGCTCTGGCACACACATCTTCAAGAAGTTCACTGACCCCATTAGTTGTATAACCTTGTGTTTCTTCCTCATCAACATCGTCGTCATCAGAGACAATTTCATAATCCTCGCCATGGTGTATCCATAGTTTATAATTTTTGTGTATGCCAAAATATTGCAAGTGATCTTCAACCAGCTGGATGGGCTCAAAATGACCATTTTTGCATCGGGCACACAGGCAACGAGTCCTTCCCATGCTATCCGTGTGATCGCGAACAATCTTGATAAATTCTTGAAGACCTCTTTTATAATCAGGATGAACCTAGATTTTCCTTGCATCCAACTCTTATCCATATTGTAGCAGTTTAATTACTGAACAACAAACTAATTAGACTCAACACTCTTATACAGACAAACCTATCATTTAATCATTTCATCAAACATCTGTCTATCATTGTTTTGACAAAGAAGCTAATACTTGTTGTGCACAAACTAGACTAAGTTATAATCATTGAGCAAATCAAACTCCACTTCCTGGCTATAAAAAATAGTCTTCCCCCTTTTTTTATTTAAATTTTTTTTCCCTCTTTTGTTAACTCGTGAAAACTAGAAAAATAATCTGCAGGTGTTATTATAAGAACAACCCTATGTGTCTAGAGGCAAGTTGGATCTGTGACCGAGCTAATACATATGAATCTTTTCATTGCAATTCCGATATCAAATCCAACAAACTCAATCACAACTATAGCCGGAAATCTCAAAACCCTTACTGAAACAAACCCCTAAAATTATTCAATCTAAACACCAAATTAGAACACGTTAACTGACTAAACGCCGAATTGAAACAAAACCCACATCTTACAATAGAATTAAGTACAAAAAAATAAAAAAAATTACAGAGTTTAGTTCTTACAGATTTATAGAATTGAATGATTGAGGTGGTGCCATGGTGATGGTGCTCGAGCAGTAGAAGAAAGAATGGTATATCGGTTTGAGATGAGAACTTCAAAAGTAAGAAAGAAACGACACTAAATGTTGAGTCGTTGCTGTAGAATTTTGGAAGAAGTTTATCATTGATTTTGAGAAAGAGAACGAAAGAGAATCGTTTGAGATGAGAACTTCAAAAGTAAAAAAAGTAAAAAATAAAAATTATCGTACTTTTGGGACACGTGTTGATAACACGAGATGAGATGGAATTTTTTACGAATGGTATCGGGACACGATTCCTTTTTACCTGTTTTTTAGTGGGATTTTTTATTAACTGCATTTGCGCGGAAATTTTTATCTCCAAAATTTTTCGTGGGATTCTTATGGGAATTTTGATAAAGTGACCCAGTTTTGAATTAGGGTAAAAAAAATGCCCCCATTTTTTTCAAATAACGCTTTCCATCCCGTTAAATGCAAGGTGGAAGTTATTTCACCAGTTAAAAGTCATATTTACCTCTGAACTATGTCGTGAACCATGAACCCTAAACCCCTAACCCTGCAATATATCGTGAACCATGAATCCTGAACCATGAACAACGAAGCCTGAACTATGAACCCTAAACCCCTAACCGTGAACCCTGAACTATATTGTGAACCATGAACCCAAAACCATGAACTTTGAACCCTGAACCTTAAACCCCTAACCCTGAACTCTGAACCTTAAATCCATGAACCGAGCTCGACGAACCTGAAAAAACGAAGTAGAAGATAAACGTGACAAGTAAAGGGTAAATAAGTAAAAAATTGGATGGAAAACTAAATTAGATGGAAAAGTTAACAGTGGGGGCAGTTTTGAAAAGTTGAAAAAAACGGGGGAAATTTATTAAACCGAAATTGAGAATGGGACAGTTTATCAATATTTCCGATTTTTATTTGCCCGGAAATTTTTACCTCCAAAACATAACTCAAATTCTTTTTTAGCGAAGATCTTTCCTCCCATTTATTTGGATAAATGATACTTTTCGTTTTTCTAGTTCTAGGTTGGCAATAATATTTTTATACAAGATTTCACAATCTACATGAGATATAAATCTAAACCGATGGAGATCCTAAAATACAAATGGAGATGACTAGTTGAGGAAAGAAAATATTTTAAAGGAAAAGCATATGCAGAGGATAAAGAATTAATTTTCTTAAATCAGGCATAATATTTCAATAAAATTAATGTGGTATCTTGCAATTGCATCAAACTGAATGATTAAAATAAAAATTTGGTATTTAATAGCAATAATTTGAAAGCAATATAGTAATTCTTAAAGAAAAATCAACTGAAGTTGATGAAATAAAAAAAAATGAATTTGGGTGTCGGTCAGGGAAAGCTTTTTAGTCGGCATACAAGATGATACCTCTTTCACGGTGAGGGATAGAAGAAGAACCAAGATGGTCAAGTGAATGTGGTTATGTGGTGAACGTCATGAGGTCTAATGCTCAACTACACACTTCTATCCTAATTCGAGACATAACTATAATTAGACTAGAAATCAAGACATAGTTTTGATCAACTAAATTTGACAACAAGCGTGAGATAGCAACGATTGCGAGTTTGAACAAGAAATGTTGTAACACATCTTACCCAAAAAAAGTATATCTACTGTAATACCCCGATATTCGGCAGTGGTTGGCCGAATGAAATATCAGTAATGGTTTGTCCTTTCCTAACAAAGTTTCCTTTTCAACACATTAAAAATCTGCAGTTAAGCGTGTTCGGGCTGGAGCAGTCCAGGGATGGGTGACCTTCTGGGAAGTTGCTGCCGGATGACCCTAGCGATACCTATTAAAAATCCAACAGTGTCGGATGTCCGCAGTGGCTAAGTGGGGACAGTATCGATGGAGTGACGAGTCATTACATCTACAACACACAGAATGACACGGAAGCCACAAAAGTTATAACATGGAAGCATAGAATGTCACAGAAGACACAAAATCCACATACATGAACGATATTCTCGTTGAGTGACTGATATACTTGAGCGGGGTATGGCTTTGATGAATACGGAGGATAATACATACATCAATGGTGTACTCGTTGAGTGACGGATATCGTTGAGTGCGGTCTGTCTTTGATGGAAACGGAGGATAGCGCATATATGAATGGCATATGCAAGTGTAAAAGATACACAAATAATGGTATACGCAAATACGGACACATGAACGGACGGACGAACACAGATATCGTTGAGTGACGAATATCGTTGAATGGAGTCTGGATTTGATGGACACAGAGGATAGCACATACATGAATGGTATACTCGTTTAGTGACAGATATCGTTTAATGGGGTCTGGATTTGATGGACACAGAGGATAGCACATACATGAATGGTATACTCGTTTAGTGACATATATCATTTAAAGGGGTCTGGCTTTGATGGACACGGAGGGTAGCACATACATGAATGGTATATGCAAATACTAGGATACAGTACGCAAATAATGGTGTAATCAAATTATTGACACATGGACGGACGGACGGACGGACACTGATATCGTTGAGTGGGGTCTATATGCAAATAATGGTATACGATATGCAAATAATGGTATACACGAATTTTTGACACATGGGAGGACGGACGGACACATATATTGTTAAGTGGGGTCTGGCTTTGATGGACACGGATGATTTAGTGGGGTCTGGATTTGATGGACACAGAGGATAAAACATACATGACTGGTATATGCAAATTATAGACACATGGCAGACAGACGGACATGGATATCATTGAGTGGGGTCTGGCTTTGATGGACATGGATGATAGCAAATTATGGACACATGGCAGACGGACGGACACAGATATCGTTGAGTGGGATCTGTCTTTGATGGACATCACATGGCAGACAGACGGACACGGATATCGTTGAGTGGGGTCTGGATTTGATGGACACAGATGATAGCAAATTATGAACACATGGAAGACAAACAAAAACGGATATCGTTGAGTGGGGTCTGGGTCTGGGCTTTGATTTTATAGACACAGATGATAGACGGACGGGCACATATATCATTGAGCGGGGTCTGGCTTTAATGGACACGGATGATAGCAAATTATGAACACATGGCAGACAAACGAAAACAGATATCGTTGAGTAGGGTCTGGGTCTGTGCTTTGATTTGATAGACACGGATGATAGACTGACAGACATGGATATCGTTGAGTGGGGTCTGGCATTGATGGCACGAATGATAGCAAATTATGAACACATGGGAGACAAACCCAAACAGATATCGTTGAGTGAGGTATGGGTCTGGGCTTTGATTGATTTGATAGACACGGATGATAACGTTGAGTGGAATTTGGCTCTAACACTGTGGTAGAAAGTTGCCTATCTTATAAAATTACCTAAAATTTATTAACCACCCAACCTACGTTGGCTTAGGCAATGTGGGATTATTAAAAAAGGGGCAGGTGCCCTTGTTAATTTTAAATGCATATATCTAACTAGCAAAAGGTGTTCGTTAAGTACTTGTATGCCTAGTTAGTAAGTTCGCGAATGATTCGCGAATCATTCGCGAATTTTTACGTATCACGAATTTTACCGTTTTATTCGCGTACGTTTGTAACTCCGAACCTAAGTCCCGTATTATGTGGCATTCCCGGATTATTCGCGAATTGTTCACGAATTTTACGTATCCCGAATGATACGTCCGCTTAATTCGCCATAAATTCTTGGCTTTTACTTTTCAAAGGCCCCACTTTTTGGGCTTTACTGCCTCCCGAGCATACACGACCGAATATTAGACGTGTTTTAATTTTTATGAAACAAAAATGACTGAAGAGATTTGAAGGTGAAGGTGAGAGATATCTCAAACTCACTAACCAAGCATTTAAACCACTATACGACGTCCTCTTGGATAACTAATATTGTATATATTATTAATATCATCATATTAAGTTTATTTTTTCTTTAAATAACTCACACATATGCATAAAAATTGGTGTATGACCTTATAAATACAAATTATTTGTTATATATAGATACCGAATTTTCAGAACCGAACTCACATTTATAAATCGAATTATACACGTACGTATGCCGTTCCGAATTACTAACGAATCACGTCCCGTTGACCGAATTTTGGACCGAATCTGGATTTTACAAAATCGTATAATACTCGTACATTTGACGTTCCGTACGTTTGCCGAATCCCGAATTGCTAACTAGCCTTGTATGACCTTAGCCCAGGAAATGTTTTTTCTCCGACAAAACCCAAGACACTATTGCTACGTGCAGCATTGTGGATGGACCACGTCTAGAAACTAAGAAGCGATTAAAAATAATCCTTCTTGTTACACCTATGTCCTTACTGGTATACGTGTCAGCTTCTCCACTTCCATATGCTCGGTATTATGTCTAGTCCAGAGAAGAAATAATCAGCTACAAATCAAAAACAAAGGAAGTCTGAGAGATCGATAACTAGAGAAAGTTAGAGATGCATCACCAACGCTCTGTTGCTCTAATGAACGACAACAAATTACAGGCCCTAATAAAATCACCAGCAGAAACACATTTGCCGAAGAAGACGATTCAGCTGGTCTCGTTCCCATTAACTCACTTCATCGAACGATTCATTACCCTCTTAACTCATTACTTCTTTCTCACTCGTCTAATTTCTCCCTTTCAAGGTTTCTCTCAGTTTCTCTTCGACAAGTAAGTAATACAGGGTTTTTTTTTTTATATATTTTGATTGAATTGAAGTTGTTCAATAGTTGGGTTTTGCTTTTATTTTTTGTATTTAAATTGATTATATTTTGATATATTGCAGGCTGGGATGCAGTTAACTGTCAAAATTCAATCAAATTTTAGTCAGTTAAAATTTGTATTCAATCAAAATTTGCAGGTTGGGATTTTTCTTTTATTTGTATTCAATCAAAATTTGTATCTAAACTGATAATCTTCTAATGTTCTACATGTAGAAGTGTGGTATGTGATGCGTTGAACTTTGAATTCTAGGTCATATTCAGATAGGCGATTTGTTGCAATTGCATATGGGGGATTATGTCCATAGAGATATTGTTGTTGTTGGAGATGGGAATGCTGAATTGGCATTGGAAGCACTTTAAACAGTTTCTTAATGCTGGAGATGCATTTGGAATTGAAAGATGTGTTTTACCGGTATGAAAGTATTCCAAAATTTGTACTATTTGGAATTGAAATTAAAATCGAAGGAAACTATGGACCACATCTCATTACTGTATCTACAAAATTGTTGGATTGCCCCCCCACCCAAGGCCCAAAATGTCTAAAAAGGTAAGGTACTTGTTTTCATATTCTGAAAATTATTATGTTGATTTTTTCCCCAAAAGTGTTAATTAGTAAAGATGAGATGAATTTTTTAAGTTAAAGAGGTGCCCTCCTGCACTTTTAGATGTGCACTTAATATTTGGCTATATTTAGATTGTATATACTGGGAATATATAGATTGCGTTTAATGATTTTTTTTTTATTTCCTGAATATTCGGCATAAAATCTTTTTAATCGTGGAAGAAGTCTTTTACTAGTCCGCCAGTAGACAAAAGACATTCCGCCAAAATTTTCATAGTATTTCAAAAAGTCCGCCAAAACTTTCATTTGTTCTAGATTGTGGCCATAATCTTCGGATAACTGATCACGTTTCCCTTTTATACCGAAACAAAACGTCTTTTCATGTATAGCAAAACACAAAAACAAAAAATTGAAAAATTGACTAGAAATCCCTAAATCTGAACTTGAAAGAGGTAACGGTCTTAACCTTTGATTTTGATCTTCAATTATTTCTCTTTATCTTAATTATTATGAGTAAAAATCATAATAATTATCAGTATCCCTAATCTCTAATCCTAATTACTTTGATTTTCAGCTTCCCTAATCTCCCATCCTAACTATCAGTATCCCTAATCTCTCCTACTAAAACAGAGATTTGTTTTGGGTTCTTGATTTGAGACTCAGAACTGGTATTTGGGAGAGATTATTGATTACTTCTTTTTTGTGCTGAAAACTTGAGAAAAAGCATCTTGTGGTTTATTTATCAAAGTTTTTCTTTTAACTTATTTCTTCAATTTTTGATTTTTAACCTCCTTTTTTCTTACATTTTGTTTTTGAGTGTCTGCTGTTCTTTCTCGTTAACCTTGATGCTTTTGGTTTATTTTACTTTTAGTTTGTTGATCATCTATTTCTGTGTTTCATTATCAGGAGTACTACCAATTTTAATCAATGGATAATGGCACCAGGTGGAGTTAGACCCCCTAACACATCACATGCAGCCTCTCAGTTGTCACGCACTGGTAATTGAGTTAAACACATACCTACAAATAATTTTTTGGAATTATTATGTTCATAGTCGGCAGACGCAGTATTATTTTTTTTTTTTAGTTTAACTCTCATATCTCTTGAAACATAGATCTGCCAAAGATTCATAAACAAGGAAGTGGAGATACTCTTAATGCAAAGCTTAATGATCACATAAGGAAAACCGAACAAAAGCCTACAATAACTATCAAACCAGGTCAAAAGATTCCAACTGGGGATTAGGCCACTGAGTTCGGAACTGAAATAGGGATCATCGTCAGAAAGTTTGCACCGTGGTCGGATTGCCCCAAATGGAAGTCAATTAAAAAATCAGATCTGAGGAAATTTTATGATCTCATATTGGTAATCATATATTTTTGTTGAATCATTTTAATGTCCTTACTATTATGTTCTTCTTGTGCAGACTATGGCTTTATTAATTAGAGCGCTCTTTGCGTAGTTTCTTTGTTATTGGTGCTAACAGAACTTCGTGTGGTGATTGTGAACTTAGGAAAAATTCACTATTGATCTACATGTAGTACGCATTCAGAAGGCGGTCAACACAATGCTAGCAAATGAGTACAGACAGTTTAGATGTACACTTCACAAACACTACCTGCAGTACAAAAAAGATGGAACAGAAAAGGAAAACCCGCATCATCAGGTCAAGAAGGAGGATTGGGAGAAACTTTGCACTTGGTTCGAGTCTGATGAGTTTCAGGTAATATTGGTGTTCAGATCCTTGTTGTGTTTATAAGATATATTTGTGCACGGTAGTCGTATTGGTGGTGTTCAGTGCTATTTATAATATCTGTGTGTAGCATTGTTCTACGTGTAACTGTCTTCTTTGGATTTGAATGCAGAAAAGTAGCACTCAAGGTAAAAAAAGTCGAGAAGCGAATACAACCATTCATTGTACGGGGTCAAAACCTTTTGCGCGCTATAGAGAGGAAATGGTAGTTGTGTCGTGTCTTTTGCTCTTTTATAAATTTATGGTTAATACTGTGTCTAATTCTTTTTGGGGAAACCTTCAGTGTGATCCAGAAACAGGTGAAGTTGTTGAACAAATTGAATTCTACAAGTTGACCCACTGCAAAAATGATGTTTGGACCTGTCATACGGCTGAAGAGAACTATGTAATACAAGGATTTTTGTTGTGATTTTCTTTTAAGTTTTTTATCTAAGAGTTATTATTTAGTTTTAGCTTATGCTAGGTTGTTTATTGTTAATTACTGTGTAGGGTAAAATGCTTGAACTCCGAGCTGCGCCTACACCTGAAGGTTCAACACCCTTGACCGATGCTCAAATATGTGAGAAAGTGCTAGGTGTAAGATCCGGTTATGTCAAGGGTCTTGGTCACGGGTATGAAAAAACTAGCTCGTCTAGCATTGAATATAATGCGGAGTTAGGCGAAGCTCTTAGGCGGGCAGATGAAGCAGAGAGAATAGAAATAAGGAACTTGAAGGAAGAGTTGATGAGCAAAATCGCACTATACAAGGGATGGTAACTAACACAACAGATATAAGAAGAATGTTGCTTGAAATGCAGGGAAACCATCAAAGTACTCATGAAAACCATCAAAGCACTCCTTGAGACGATTGTTAAGGGACCAACATAGTTGAGATGTGCATCTCTGTTTCTTTTTCTAGCTTTTATGTTTCACTTTTGAAATTTGTTGTGGTATCGTTTTTTTCTTCAGTTTAGAATTAGCTTTATGTTTCACTTTTGAAATTTGTAGTGGTATGGTTTTTTTTCTTCAGTTTAGAATTTTAAGTTTGTTAATTAGTGGTGTCATTTAATGAACAATGTAGATCTATTCTATTAATGATTTGCTGCTTTTCAAAAATGATTTGCTGCTTTTCAAAAAAATTTAGAAGTCTAACTTTGATGAATTACAATTTCTGAGTAAATATGAAAAATATGAGACCTACTCATATAAATTTGTAATGCGACCGATAATTCCTTCCCACTCTAACATCAACAAGCGCGTTGCAAATAAGGCCCTTACATGACAGAAAAAATTTGTAGCTCTGCGTTGCAAATGAGTATATATATTCCACCATTATTTATGTTAGTATCTACAAAAATTACGCGTGCCAAATATAATTCTTTATATGACATAATAATACGTAGCATTTAATTATTATTCACGATATTATTATGTATTGAAAATAACATATATGAACGACGGGTGTATCCGCTGTGTATGCACCAATTTTATGACGCGTTAATACGTTGAAAATAAGGATTGTTTGTGACATCTTAAACCGTTATATATAGAATTTATTAATGACGGGTGTTTCCACTGCGTATGCACCAATTTTATGACGCGTTAATATGTTAAAAATGAGGATTGTTTGTGACATCTTCAATCGTTATAAATAGAAACTTTTTGTTACATAAACGAATGTCGCATAAAGGGTTTTTAAGTATAACTATAAAAAAACATGACGCACAAGTTATTTGTGACGTAAAAAACATATTTGTGACACAAAAAACTGCTGAAAAAAGGCCTCGGCATAAGTGCCGCTTTTAGCGTCGGTCGGAGTATTTGCAACACCTGTTTTTGTAACGCACTGCCCGACAACAAAAAAACGTCAGAAAAATATATTTGTGACATAAAATCAAATATTTATGACGATACTTTTCGTTGAAAAAACCATGTTTCGCTGTAGTGTTACTGATGTCTTTAGTGGAATGAATGATTGAATGTATCTGCGTTGAATTTTTTCCAATTTGAATGCGATGGATGGTAGCTGGCTGCTGCTGTGGCGGCGCCCTCGATAGTTCGCGTGTTTCCATAAATTGATTCAACCTTCCTCTCTCAATTAATCCCAGCAAAATTCTTTGCACATTTCTGCATATTGCGGTACCATGATTATGGAATTGGTGATAGGCAGAAATCACCACCTCTTTCTCCTCGTGAAGGTTCCTGCCCTATGTTCCCTGGTAGCGGTATTTCTTCAGTTAATAGGACCACTTCCCAAATTTTTTCTATTGAGTTGTTTAATCTTGGAAGTTTCACGTTATCGAACGGTGGATAATTTGTTCTTCGCTCAAAGCTCTGGTTATTATTATATCTTGTTCTTCGGTCATTGTTGAAGCGACCTCCTTGGTTGTCGTACCTGTATAACTGTACGCGGGAAGTCTATCCCCGTACTCTCTTCGAAACCATTCCTTATCTTTGCTTGATAGGGATATCTCTTTCGCAATACTTTCCTTCGCCTGCTTTCCTCGTTCAACATTCGAGGTACTTTCAACATTACTGCTATTCGCGGCATAAGTGTCGCACTTCCTCCTTTCGCAACCGTGATGGCTGTCATACTAGCATTCATTTCCCTCTTCTTCTCTTCTAATGCTATAAACTCCTCCCGATACTCTCTTAATTCTTTCATATCGATTTTGTTTCTATGTCGGAATATTTCTACGTACAAAAGATCAGTTAGGTATTGCTCCGATACTTCTCCCGCAGATTCGATACACATGGTTCTCCATCGCGTGGTCAGAATTCGCAGACTTTCTTCATGTGCTTTCTTTAAGTTAAAAGCATGTTCAATCCCTGCTTTGGCCTGATTGCTGGTTATGTAGTTTCCTAAGAACAGCCTTTGCAGTTGCGCGAATGAAGTCACTGATCATTCGCATAAATTGTCGAACCATAATGAAGCTTCTCTAGTTAGACTGGATGGAAAATATTTGCACAACACTGCCTGATGCTGGGCCCATGGCATTAATGTGAGATTATAGGCTTTCATATGTTGTACAACATTCCATGTCCCATCGAAGATGCTAGAAAATGTTGGCATATCACACTTCACGAGGATAGGTGCCTGTAATATCTCTCGAGAAAATGGCGATCTATCTTCTTCCTCTATGGCTTCTGCCAACTTCATTTTTCCCCCTCGCCTGTTATTGTTTTTCATTACGGATTTCAAGCTGTCATAGTATGGGTTGGTTCGCGTCAGTCTGCTCTTTTTCCCTTTGTATGGATGCCTTTGATGTCCTTTGTTCTGCTATATTTAAACTTCTTCTTGCATCTCACTCCAAACTGGTTTCTATCTTACATCTCTGGCTTTCGCGTTCCGAACTACTTCCTCTTCTACCATCATACCTCTGTACTTCTTGTTCTGGGCTTTCTCTCATTTCTCGATTTCTTCTCTTATCTATTCTTTCTTCCAGTCTCCTTGCTAGATCGCGAGCATTTTGTCTTTCACATTATCTTTCGCGTACGCCTTGTTCGTACCTGATATGGTTATTTTGTAATTGCCTCTCCTCGTTATGGCGTCCTCTCCTCCTTCTTGACGAACTCCTACTTGTCCGAGTTTATGTCTCCCCAGTATGAGTTTGTGTTTGCATATTTTCATTTATTAGATCATTCTCTTCTATTAACAGGGAATTTTGTCTTGCCAAGTTTACTCATTCTTCTGCCAATTATGCATCTCTTGATCTACTTCGCTCGAGTCCTTGCCTCAGTTCTCTTTCAATTCTCCTGTCTTGAGGAAGGCGTTCTCTCAATTGTTGAATGGTCATATTGTCCTCGTCACCAGGGTTCTCACCTCTTCCTTGTGTCGCCTTGTTTTCATCTTCCATGGTCTCAGTATTGGATGTATGCACCACACCTTCTTCGTAGACAATTATCTCTTCGTTGTTTCTCTATTGCGTAGGATTTTGGGTGATGGCATCATTGTTTTGCTGACCCGTTTCTATGATAGAAAGCAGAATTCGGTTGGGATTCTGTCGCTCTAACCCTCGTCTTTCTCCAACAGCTGAAGTTTCGGGTTTGCCTCTAGTTCCTATTCTGTTTGCCAATCTATTGCTTCTCCGAGTAAAAATAACATGTCTTTCTTTTGATGCAGTTCACACCATTTTGTTAGTCAGAGGTATTAATGGACAAGATTTCTAGTTTTCCAAAAGGGACTTCATGGGGATTTTGCCATTGTTTTGTTGTTTTAGGGGAGGTAAAACTTATCAAAATCTTCTTATCAGGGTTTTGAAAGGTGTGTGATTCTTTTAGTCTGAACTTCTTCAAACTAAACAGTGGTGGGTTTATCGGAACTTCATGGTGGTGATGATCCTTTGAATATGAGATTTCTTTGGGATAGCGGAGGAAGGTAGATTTTTAGAGGAATGATGACTTCAAACAACGAATAAACAAATTCTCATGATGGACATAAAAATGGTGGTAGTAATAATAGCAAATGAACTTAGGTAAATGATGATTTCTAGATTAATACTGGCAGGTGAGAATAAATCCTTCCTATTTCTAGCGCCAAAATTTAGTTGTGGAGAATCCCACAACTACATCCAATGAGATGATAATAACACAAAGCCTAAATCATGAGAATCAACTTAAACATTAATGAGACTATACAGCACTTGACACTAGTATGATCTTGCTTCAAACACTTTGTATTGAATATATGGTTTTCTTACAAAGTTTACAAAGGTATTGGATGCACAATAATGGAAGAAAGGAAGCTAGGAATGAACTTTAATGGCTTATCTCTTTTTTCTATGAGTATTTTTTAGTTCTCTTGCTTGACAGAATTCTACCACAACTTACCTATCTCTTTATCATTTGTATACTTTTATAGGCAAATATATCAGTAGGAGACAACCGAGGATCACATGCAAGATATCTGTTAGCTGATCTTATTTTATTTTGTCTTATTTGCCAGGATTTGTCACTGTCTCTCGCGTTGTTACTTCGTGATCTTCTTGGTAGATGTCGCATTGTTCTTGTCGCAAGGTTGCTCTTCGTGCTTTTTTCTCTTCATCGCATGATTAGTCTTCGCCTAATTTCTTTCTTCTTATTCGTGTTGATGATTGTCTTAGTTAAGGCGAGGTTATGAATTGTCTCTGCGCGATATTTCGCCCCTACAAAATTAATATTTTCCATATTGCTCCCTAAAATTATTGTTCTAAGCAACACAATCTTTATGGATATAACGAAATTCCTTACTTCATGCAAATTCATGCTTAAAATGAATTTCTTTTTGTAATATACAAAAATCAACACAATCACAATCAACTGTTACGCAAATTCATGTAAGATGCATAGGTTTAATCCCGATATCAAAACAATGACACGGATATGCTAGTGTCATGTATGTTAAGAGGAAAAAATTCGGCACTACGAAGATTGACAGCACGGGTCATACCAAAACCCGCAACGGCATGGACTATGGTAAATTCTTGTTACCGGCTTTCACTGATGCATCTTAGATAAATCCAAATTTTGTAACAAATTCGTCCCTTTTTTTTAACCTGGCCAAATTGGGGTATACCCAGATTAATTGGGGCATACCTAATGAGACAAAATCTAAGTCATTTTGAAGTAAAAGAAGCCGCCCCTTAACCTTGTATTTTCAAAATGGCTAAATTACCCTGCAACGATTAACACTAATTTAATTGATATGATTAGATTAGTTAAATTAGTTAGTTGATTTATATGAGTGGATTTGGAAATAATTGAGAGTATGAAATAGTAGAGGATGTTTTGTGTGTGTGTGTGTAGGGGGGGGGGAGTCTTCTAGTTTTCCTCCTACAGGTGAGTACTTGTATGATGATCCGCAAAATCATGATCAAATGGGTTACATGCACGATCCTCACTTTTATTTTCCGATGGGTATGGAAGTGATGAATGTCTTGAGCCAAACGTAGAATCTAATGATCAAGAGGAAAAAAATGGAGCCTCAAGTACAAAACTTACTTAGTGAATATTGTGATTTTTCCATGCAAATGATCTATTTTGCTTCTTCTTTTTTTCTCTTTTGCTGCCCAGTATCGGCAAGGTCGACGATTATCGAACCCTGCCTACTGTAAGCATCAGCATGGTATATATTACCAAATGCCCCGACTTTTCATGAGTACTGCTTAGTCGGTTAGGTCGAACATTTGAACCCTGCTGACTATAAGATTTTTGCAACACAGAAGACGTGATTTGAAAATGTTTAAGCCGACAGTGTTGGGATTACGTCGACCCTGCCGACTATAGTTTGGTCGGCACTATGTTATTCTTCGACCATGCCGGATGTTCTTTAGTCGTTGTTTTATATATCGACCCTGCCGACTATTGTAGTACATATCAACTAACTTGTGATGTTTTGTAGATTGCATTGGTATCGATGATGGATCATCCTCAAGCTCACAGTGTTAGGGGTCCTGATACTTCCGTACATTATGCTAATGATTTGGAATGGAAGGAAAAAGACGAAGTGGTCAAGTAGGTTATTGAGAAAGCAAAAGAGAAGATGTGCATTCTAGTGAAAAACACCCAAAAAAAAAGATTCCCGGTTTGAAATGGTATGTGAGTGTAGTGGGTCGTCGGACGCAAGTCACAAGAGAAAGGGTTATGTGTATGATAAGAAGACGACTAGGGTGTACAAGACGAATTCAAAGAAGTGTGGATGCCTATTCAAGATTATTTTTTGGAGGAACAAAGACACCGATAACATGTGGAGAATGAATAGAGTTGATGTTGGTTGGCATAACCATAAAGATACGGAAAGTCTTGTTGGGCACTCCCAAGTTGCCAATTTGAAACCGCACGAGTTCGAACAAGTAAGAACAAGTTGGGGAATTAAACCAAGCAAGCTCCTTAGTAAGTTCAAGAGGGATGACAAGAATAACCTTTCTTCATTGATTACAATTTATGCGGCCAAAACAACTATCAAAACAATTGAATGGGATGGAAGAAAGGTAATGGAAGAATCACAATGGTTGGCACACAAATACAAGTACACGGCGAGATGCCATGAGTCATCAAAGGGGAAGGTGGATCGTATTTTTCTTGCGCATCCCGATATGATTCAATTGACCCGGTGATTTTACCAAGTTTTGTTCATGGATTGTTCTTATAAGACGAATAGGTACAACATGCCTTTGTTGAACATTGTAGGACAAACCCCGGATAAGCAATCGTTCACGGTGGCATGTGGTTTTATGGATCGTGAGAAGGATGATAACTATATTTGTGCATTGGAAACTTGAAGCCTCTCTACCACGAAGACGAGACTCCCGGGGTTGTAGTGACCGACAATGAGCAATCAATAATGAACACCGTGAGGATAGTGTTCCCCAATGCACAAAATTTGCTTTGCACTTGGCATATACAATGCAATCTTAGAAAGAATTATAAGAATCATATCCAAAAGCCAAATAAAAAGAAAGGTACTAAACGTAAACTAACTAAAGAGGAGAGAGATAAAGAGAAAAAAAAAAGACGAAGAATGGAAAGAAGGTGACATCAAGTTTGGGTTATTCATGAAAGCGTGGGATAAGTTGGTTTGGTCTATGAGTGTGGAAAGATATGAGATAAACTTGAAGGAGTTCGAGGATGGTTGGGGCACTAATTACCCCAAAGTAGTGGAATATTGAAAGAGACAATGGTTGACGCCACACAAAGAGAAGTTTGTGTATGATTTTACTTACGACTATAAACATTTAAACCTTGAGTCCACAAGTATGGTAGAGCAAGCTCATAGGAGACTAAAATGTCTACTTTTCACGAGTCAAAATGGGATTGTGACAGTGCAACATGCTATTCATGAGTACACTAATAATGATCTCAACAAGATAAGAAAGCAATTCGAAGAAAGTAGGTACCGGAAGTTGAAGGAGTTTCAGGAGGATAATTGGTTTCTTGTTGGTATGCATTGCAACGTCTCGCATTGGGCAATACGTTTTATGATGAAACATCTCAAGTTATATCAAAAGTATGACGACCCGAGCACTCCTTGTAAGTGTAGAATAATGAAGGATATCATACTTCCATGTCAACTCGTCATATGCTTGGTACGTATTAAACTCCCATTCTGATTGAAGATATTAATCCTTATTGGAAGCAACTATCTTTCATCCCGGCTCCAAGAGAAGATCCTGGTGAAGATTTTGGCGACATGGAACTTGGGAGAATAATCCTCGACAAGTACCCCACATTGAATAGGTTGGACGACAAACTATGAAGCACAAGTTGATGCCGATTGTTTACCCTTTTATGGAAAAACTTCAATAACCGACGAAACAAAATCCAATGGGTAGACCACCTACCACAAAGACAAGGGCGGCAAAAAGGGAACAAATTAAAGATTATTTGATTACAAAATACGATCCATATAGACATGATTATACGGAGGCGAAATACAAAGAGGATCCGGCTAAAAGAAAAGAGGTTATCTGAGGACAGAAACAACTACACCAACGGTGTCAAACTTGAATCCAAATAGCACTCCACCTCTTGAGAGTCAAGCAAGTGCGGAATTTGTTGGAAAGAAAAGGGGTCGGCTAAGGAAGGATACAACTACACCAATAGAAAAACCCATGGATCCAAAGATTACACCTATTGAGGGTCAAGCAAGTGAAGGAGATGTTGTGAAGAAAAGAGGTCTTCCGAGGAAGGTAGTAAAACCAGTATTGGAAGAGTATCGTGTACAACTCCCTGAAATTATTAAAGAGTTCATTCTTGGTACCTAAGACGTCCCAAAGGATGGAAATTGTGGGCTTCACGTTTCCTCGCAAAAATTGGGACACCTAGGTGGAGCGGTTGATGAGAATCTCACCCAATGTCAATACATAAGAAAGAGGATGGCTTCCCGGCTAGAAAAAGACAAGGATTTTTATATTTCAATGATGCTAGAAGGATCGATGAAGGACAAATAAGGGACTTTTAAGGAATCCCTTACTAGTGTTAAAGGCCCGGAGGGAAATGCACCGATTAAATGGGAGCATTGGATGAGGATGCCGGAGTGTGGCCATCTATTGGCGGATGGTCATGCGTAGTACATTTTTTTAGTAAACGACGATGTGTAACATTTGCACCGAAACATGCGGTTTGTGTGGAGCAACTCAAGCATAAAAGAATTGTTATGGATTTGGTGGATACAAATCATTTTATTGGTCTACAACTCAACAAGGAATGTCCATTACCTCCTCTTTGTAGGTTTAGTTTTTGGGATAAGTTCATCAACAACAAGAGCAAGGAATGGGTGAAACTTTATGAGGGCAACATGCACCTTTGGAATGCTTTAGATGAGTCTGGGGAATGTCCCATAGATTTGAACGAACTCCCTCTAATAGATTTGAATGATGAGTGATTATGATTAGAAAATAAGGAATCTTTTTGGAGTACTTTTGTAATCACATTCGTGTTTTGTATAATGTACTTTGGAGTACTACAAATGAATGAAATGGATGTGGTTTTTTTGGTGTTAACTCATTTGGTCGGCATTGTATTTATCACACGACCTTGCCGACCGTCACAGGGTCGAAAAGTTATGATTTCGTCAGGTTGCCGACTGTACATGCATGACAACACAGGAAAAAGGGCCTGAGAAAGTCGGCAAGGTCATTTCCCTCCTATAGTGCCGACTAATTAGTAATTGGCAGGGTTTATGAGGACAACCTTGCCGACCAAAATAGAAAAAAAATTTTGTTCCTGGATGTTCTTCACATTATAGTCGGCATTGTATTATATAAATAAACTGTTGACTGTACGTGCGTCGGCAAGCTTAATAATCTGTTAAGTGCCGACTGTTCAACCGCAGGCACGCTTTGAATTTTGTATAGTGCCGACTAAATTCGAATACAATGATTGTTAAAAAATTAAAAACCTTAAAAACTTAATTAGAGCATATAAACCTTAAAAACTTAATTAGAACATACAGAACTTAAAAACTTAACCCTAACACATTTGGGACATAGATAGTATCTTTTTCCGGTACACAATTTTTTAGGAGAGGTAATTAGCTTCATCTTACCATCGCAACATGGATCTGTGCATGGTAGAAGGTTGATTTTAGCAACTTCATCTTCATACGGAGCTAGGTGCTCATCTATCCAATAGAAAAACCGACAACAAGTGCATTTTGAAGCATACGGTCGATATACATCTCCTATTACAACTTTCACGAGAAATAAGAATCCTTACAACCATTAATAGTGCATTTGCTTCCTTCAAAGGGACAATCATTTGCAAAATGACCACTTAGTGTACAAAGACTACAAATATTTGGTTGTGTTGCACTTGAAACTTCTATTCTTTATGCAAGGTTGAAGATGAAGTTGAGAGTTCTTTTATAATAACAACACACTAAATGTCTTGATTTTGAAAATTATAGCCGTTGAGCATTCAATGGGTTGTACTTTGTACCTAAAAAATATTATTTTTATACTACTAACATTAACATGTTACAGTAAGTCGGCAAGGTTGAGCATTTCAAACCATGCGGACTACCTATCCCTAACAACACCGTAGCATAAAGCCTGTGATGGTTGGCATGGTCGAGCTTTCAAACCATACCAACTTATTACAACTATAATATTGTTTAAACCTGCAGATAAAAGAATAAGTTCTAAAGCAAGTGAAACTGAAAATTAACATAAGTTTAACGAGTTAAAAACCACAATCTAAGAGTTCAAAACATAATCTAAGAGTTCAAAACACAATCTAAGTTTCTAAACCATGTAATTGCAGGAAATCCTACAACACCCCCTATAATATCATGATAATAATTTGTAGATCTAAACTTATTTGATATGAAAATAAAGATAAAGATAATGAAAATAGAACATAAGACACAAGATTTACGTGGTTCGATCAATGTGATCTACATCCACGGGGTTAGGGATCTTCACTATAATTGTTTGTAATTACATGTGGATTACAATTAAGACTCCATTAATGAGTATTTGGAGCTCTTGGTTGAAGAAGGAAGAAGAAGATAATAATACAAATTCTGCTCTCTCTCTCTCTACAAATGTGTCCTCCCTAAAGTGTATCTATTTCTGATTATCTCTCTCCTTTCTCTGATTTTTGGGTAAGAATAAGAAGATAATAATAATACAAGTTACTTTTCTCTCTCCTACCTTTCTCTTTATATAGGATGCTACCTAGTGGATGACAGCTCATATAGAGCTAAGATTTCTCCTAATTTCGGATCTGGCTTGCGATGATATCGCAAGCTTACAAATGTTAATTTCCCATATCTTCTAATCTTCGCAAAGTTATGAAATTTTTCTTATGTTTAAGCTAATATCACCTATTGTGTCATTTCTCAAAGTGCTTTGCGACATTTTTGTAATGCGTTGTTAAGAATTTCGCGAGCGTATCGTTGTCGCGAAATTCTGATCCTACATCTTGCCTCTTTTTTCTTGAATATTGCTTGAAGAGCGATCTTCAGGAAAAAAATCCATTGTTGTAGTTGTTGGAGAGAGATACGTGTTGTTGGAGTAGTCTTTGATTGATGAAGGAACGAGCGAAAGAATACTGGACTTGAAAAGTATGTACTTGCCTCTATTCTTTTGTGAAGTTCCTAAGCGTTGCGAAGTAAATAAGAAGTATCAACCCTTGAAGTATGCGAAGTATGAAGTATCCTTGAAGAAAATATAAGAAGTACTGAATCCTCAAAATATAAGAAGTATTTGTGCTTGAATGAGAATAATAAGTATTGCCTCTATTCGTGCGAAATTATTATTCCATTTTTGTTGAGGATTCTTGTTGTTCATTAGTGAACGTCCACTTTCGAAATGATTCTTTCCGAGGAGATAAAGAACATAGAATGTTTTATTGGTAATCCATAGTGGCCTCTGTTATTTATCTATGAGGGTAGAATCTTTGAGAAAATGTTGAATGTGCGAATTGTTTCTTCATTCTCATCTTGCCTCTGTCTCATGTTTTGTGCTCATGCGATAGTATAATCTCTTCAAGTTGCTTCTAATTGTGCGAAATAATTGAGCGAAATAATCATATCGTTCGGAATAATCATATTCTGCGAAATAATCACACTCTGCAAAAATTCGGACACACTCTGCGAAATTCTGAATAATCCTGCGAGATTCTGAATAATCCTGCGAGATTCTGAATAATCCTGCGAAATTCTGAATAGTTCTGCGAATTCTGAATAGTTCTGCTAAATTCTGCGATATTATTGCGAAGTTCTGCAGTATTATTTCGTACAGTTTTGTAAAGCACTTGTGTGAATATAATGCTTATGTTATGAAATGTGTATGCGATGTTTATGCCATGAAATTCTTATGCAATGCTTTTATGATGCGAGTATGATGCTTGTATGATGAGAATGCTTATCTATTGCAATGTATAGCTAATGTTTGTGTTACTTAGCTCATTTTGCATGCTAAAATTGATGTAGCTTTAAATTGCCTCCATTCTCCATTTCTCTGGCTTTTTCTTTAGCATATGCATTCCTCTTCGTGTAGTTATTGTTCCTCACAAGTTCTTACTTGTGTTTCATCTTTCCTCTTTCCTGCACTATTAGTATCTCATAATAGTATGATCATAATATCAAGTCTGCGGCATTTTCACTGCCTCAGTTTCATTTCCATATACATATTCGCGAGCTTATTTGCTTACATATAATCATTTTCACAAGCTTATTTGCTTACTCATCTTCTTATGTGGTCTTATTTTGCCACCTCTTGTCATTGCGACAAAATCGCAGGACGTTTTTGCACTTTCATGCAAAAACCCATTGATCTTGCCTTAATTTTTCTTTTATATTATTGCCTCTTCAGGAATGTTGCGACAATATGACAGGCCTAAATATTCTTGCGAAAATAAAGCCCCATGACATTGCCGTCTTGCGACGAAATCGCAGGACGTCTTCACACTTTCATGTAATGACCCATTGATCTCGTCTTATCTTTCTCTTTAGTATTATTGCCTCTTCAGGCTTGTCGCACAAATATGACAAGCCTTAATACCCTTGAGAGTAAAAATCCTCATGACATTTGCGTCTTAAGACACTTATCAGCTCCCTAATGGAGGGTGCCTCCCTTATCTCCCCCTGGTTTCCCCTTCAAGGAGGCGTACTTCTACCATACAAGGTTAGCTCCTCCCATCCGGTCTTAACAACAACCAGTTGTTTTCGCAGCCTCTTAACCCTTTTACCTATAGGGCTTATGGTTACGAGACTGCACCCTAAGTGGGGTTTTCTTCGGGACGAGTGCAGTATAAGCCAAGACTTGTCAAGAATGGAAAGGTATGCTTCAAACGCCCGTGGCACTCTTGAATCAACCGTGTACCTCGGCGCCTTGATTAGATTCTTCACTCCTTGGGAGAGTCCTTATTACCTTAGTCGCCCAACCTAAGTCATATGCTTAAGCTGAGAATCCAAGGTGTCTCTCCCGGATGGGCTTTATTGACCCCAAACCTCCATGACTCAGGTTCCAGGGGCGGTGTAACCTTTTCCCTGAGTCATGCTACAGGTACCCCCTTCTATGACGTACTTTAGGTCTTACATTTGCCTCTTGCGAAATTTTATTCGCGAACTAGGGTGTACGCCATAAAGGTTCGCCCCATTCTAATCTTAGATTTGTATGAATCTTAGATTGTCTCTTGCAAAATTTTCGCGTTTCTTTGTTCTTTTATTCTTTCATTCATTCTTTCATTCTCATAATATCATATCATTTGAAGCAAAGTAAATATTCAAGAGAAATTCTAATACATTATAATTCTGAAATCTTTGTAATTGTGAAATCTTTGTAATTCTGCGATGATTTCGCATTTTGTAAATCAAATCAAAAATCTTTTTATTCTCTGCAAAAGAAATATTCTAGAGAAACATCTAAATTAAATTTTCTCAGTTTTCTGTAATTTTGAAATCTCGGAATCTTTGTAATTTTGAAGTCTTTGTAATATTGAAATCTTAGTAATCTTTGTAATCGTGCGATTGAATCACTTTTTGTAAATCAGATCAAAAATCTTTTTATTCGTTCCTAGTATAAAGTAAAATGTTCAAGGAGGTGGTACTTATCTTTCATGTGAGTCACTATTGTTGTCAGAGAAGTGAATAAATGCCTTGAAATGTATGAATTTCGTGCAGCAAAGAGAAGTGTGAGAAGTGAGACTTGAACCCTCGATATACTTCTTGGATTTTCTTGCATCATACCAACTGTGCTAAGCCTCTCTTGCGAAGTAATCAAAGTTCTTGTGAACTAATCAAATTCCAACTGTGTGAGAGGCACTTCTGTATAAATTTCGCGTAAAAAAAATAAACATGCGAGAAGCAAGAATTGATCCGGCGACCTGCTACTTGCATTCATGCCTCCTGACCAACTGTGCAAGCTTCTTCTTTGCGAAATATCTCTGCGAAATTATCATCAACTCTCTTCTGTGCGAAATAATCATCAACTCTTTTCTGTGCGAACCAAGTATGCGAACTCTCTCATGCGAAATAATCAAAAACAAATATGCGAAGAATTGATCCCATGACATTCTCCTTGCGAAGTATCACACTGAACCATCTGTGAAAAATCTGCTATGCGAAATAACTAAACAACTGTAAACCTTTATCCCCATCTTCACCCTTAATAGCTTAAATATTAATATGCGAAAAAGGAATGCGTGAGGTGGGAATCGAACACGCGACAATGAGCTCATAAACTTCGCACATGACCAATTGTGCTGCTTCTTGTTTGCGAAATAGTGAAACAATATTGCGAAATTATTCATTTTTCGCTCTCTGTAAAAAAGAATAAAACTATGTTCGCAGGCGAATTCGAACTTGCGACCACGAACGCACATACTGCTCTCTGGACCAATTGTGCAAGTACCTCTCTGCGAGATTGACGCATAACTTTTTTTCTTATTCTTTTATTCTCCCATGCAAATGAGAAGAAAATGAAAAATATGTGTCTCTGCGAATTCGAACCCGTGATCTATTTGTTGTTCGCTCAGCCTTGAACCATCTGTGCGAATTTCCGTTTGTGACAGAAATCACAACTTCTGACTCTTATCATTATCTTCGTTTTTCCTTTGTTTTTTCACAAAATGCCTCTCGCTTTCTCCTGAACATGAAAATCTTCCACTGAAACTTCCATTTTTTCCTTAAATTTCACCACAACAACTAATTTTTTTCTCTCCCTCTTTTCATGTCTTTGAATTGTTGATGATGTTTACTCCCTGAAAGTGTGATTTCTTCCATAAAATTTCCATTTTTGAACCTAAACTTTAGAAAAATATGAACAATAGCTAATCTTCATGAAAATTTCTTGATCCAACAAGTTACAGGAAGGATAAATCCTTTACTCGATCCCTGTTTCTAGCGCCAAAATGTAGTTGCAGGAAATCCTACAACACACCCCCTATTATATCATGATAATAATTTCTAGATCTAAACTTATTTGATATGAAAATAAATATAAAGATAATGAAAATAGAAAATAAGACACAAGATTTACGTGGTTCGATCAATGTGATCTACATCCACGGGGTTAGGGATCTTCACTATAATTGTTTGTAATTACATATGGATTACAATTGAGACTCCATTAATGAGTATTTGGAGCTCTTGGTTGAAGAAAGAAGAAGAAGATAATAATACAAATTTTGCTCTCTCTATCTACAAATGTGTCCTCCCTAAAGTGTCTCTCTTTCTGATTATCTCTCTCCTTTCTCCGATTTTTGGGTAAGAATAAGAAGATAATAATAATACAAGTTACTTTTCTCTCTCCTACCTTTCTCTTTATATAGGATGCTACCTTGTGGATGACAACTCATATACAGTTAAGATTTCCCCTAATTTCGGACCTGGCTTGCGAAGATATCGCAAGCTTACAAATGTTAATTTCCCAGATCTTCTAATCTTCGCAAAGTTATTACATTTTTCTTATGTTTAAGCTAATATCACCTATTGTGTCGTTTCTCAAAGTGCTCTGCGACATTTTTGTAATGCGTTGTTAAGAATTTCGCGAGCGTATCGTTGTCGCAAAATTCTGATCCTACAAACCAAGTGAAAAATAATAAGGCAAACATAATAAGTTTAAGAGTTTCATGGATCCTTCTCATTGTTGTTATATTCCTAAACATCACTAGCTTTTTCACCATCACTAGCTTTTTCACCAACATCAACTTTTGCTTTTTCCTTCACTAGACCTATGTAGTCACCAGCCTCATTGTAATAGGGGTTCACTCCAGAAAAGTCAGATGCCTTGAAAAAAGTTCTTGGATCAAGCTCCTCTTGTTCCTCCTCTGATGATGTGCATTCTTTATAGTTGAGCTAGGACTGTTCATAAACCTTAGAAATTCTTTAGGATCTTTCTTACCCATTAGAAGTAACTTTCTTACAGGGAAATTCTCTTCACCTTCATCACTATGATCTTCTAAAGAAGGATAAATCTTGTCAATAAATTTTAATAGCTTTGCTGCATTGCTAACAAGACAAGTATATCTTCTATGTTTCCCTTGGGAACCTAAACAATACACAAATAAATGATATGAAAATTATACACATTGAAACATGGTTCTTGTCACCTAGTCCGCAAGGTCTATGATCTAACGACTGCTGACTAATACTTAGTCGGCGGGGTTGTAATCATCTACCATGTCGACTAACACACAGTCGGTAGGGTCCTATTCAAGGAAAATGCCGATTATTAATATAGGGAAAATCAAGTTTCTGTGACATAAAGTCGGAAGGGTACAATTCTAAGAAAACGCCGACTAGAGAAAAGTCGGCAAGGTTGGTTATTGATTACCATGCCGGTCCTGGTTAATGTTTCAAAGTCGCCATGGTTGTTTTGAAAAGCCGGCATGATATTCATGTTACGACCCTGCCGACTAATACTTACATCCTATTTTTCAAAAAACCCTGCCGAGTAAAAAACCCGAAAAGCATAATTTTCGATTTCTAATCTAATATAGCAATCAAAAAACACAAAACAATAATGGGTTTGAGTTTAGAAATCACTTACATTCTTCTTTGCGCCAGTGGAGGGTTCTTTTCAACATTCTCAGGGATTGCATTCTCGGGTTTACTGATTTCACTAGTTCCAACTTTTCCCTTACTTTTTCCATATGATTTGGATCATTTGATATTACTTGTTGAATCTTTATTGCTGCTTGATCGTTTAGAATCAACCATTTTTGTGGAAAATTGAAGTTGACGATTTGTAGATATTTGCAGAGAGGTTAGTGGAAGATGAAGGAGGAAGAGAAGATTAAGAGTTGTTTAGCTTTTTATTTTAGGATTAACCGATTAAAATAGGGTTTAGTTTTTAAGTTTAATTACTTCAAGGATATTAAAGTAAATTCACCAATATTTGGCCTCCCATTAGTAAGGGCACTATGTCCATTTAAATCTTGGTATACCCCAATTTGGCCAGGTTTTTCAAGAGAAGGGGATTTTTTTTTAAAATCATGAAGAGAAATTAATGACTAAATTTTCATTTTGCATGCAAGAAATTCAAGATGTATCCATAAGTTGAATGATATGATCATAATCACTAAAATATTGGCAAAACAACCATTAAACATAATATTTTAACTTTTTTCGACAAGTTTCCACACGGAAGCTTGAACACGAAACCACATTTTTAGCGTTTCCTCTTTTTAAATCCTACTACCGGCTAGTCGAACGCTTAATTTTCGCTCTCCTGAGCCGATGATGTTTAGTCTCTCTCAAATGAAAGTGAGAATTTCCCTTATCCTTCCTTACCGACTCAATTTTCCTTGCTCCAAATACCACGACCTAGTAATTTCTCTAGAAGATACAACCCGTAATCTAGAATCTGTTCTGTTGGATTTTTTATTATTCCATACAAAGGACAACGTATCCATTAAGACCAAAGAATACGTTTAACTGCATTAAGACCAACGTATGCCTTGAAGTATATATCATTTTAACTGTAAGTACCTGCTGCTATATATATGCAAAGACTTCGCACATACTTGCAGAGACTGAACCCTATATTAGTTGCCATCAAAGTGATCCCTTTGATTCACTTCTGAAGGTAAGATTCAACTCATCTGTATATGCAGGCATCTGTTGCAACTTATACTGCAATAAAGCACCCATCCTGATTAATACTTGCAGGCATTGCATTGGTACGATATCCTTTGCAACCTATAACAAAACTGGTAACAAATTGCAAATAAACAAAACTGCAACCAACCCATGTGTTGAAATTGAAGGCAGTTGCGGAAAAAAAAGATTTGAAATGTTAAAAACAAATCATTATTATAGATGCATGATAACTTAACTCTTGGGTCATTTAACCCATTACATCTGAATAACTTTAAAGTACCGAAATAATGTTAAAAAACTAACATAAAAAGCTAAACAATAAATCTTATTGATAGTGCTCATCACACAGCTAGAGTCCCAACAATCTCCTTCCCTTCAATCTTTATCACTGCTAAGCACAGTAGAGCCTGACATGTTCGACCCTAAGTCTTCAGCACTGCTAAGAACTGTGGATCCTGACACGTTCGACTCTAAGTCTTCAGCACTGCTACTCACATTGGATCCTGTCAAAAGATCTCCTGAAAAATCAGGTTTGAGTTTACAACCTCGAGTTTCCCTTTTCCCTGTCACGGTCGATAGTAACTTTGTCCTTTTGCAAGGTTACTCATCCTTCTCATCGCGATCAGATTCAACTTTGGGGGGTGGGTAACACAGAAGTGGGTATATGTTACGCGATACTTTAGTCAACAATTGAGTGGGTACACAATAAAGATTAACCGTAAGGTATTTGTTTGACGAATGCGACTCCAGATCTTCAAATTGCCAAAAAGTGAACTTGTGACGAGGTATTGCAACTGAAGTACGCCCAGATATATATTTGACCTTAAGTATCCCAGTTAAAGAAAAAGCTGTGTTCATTGTGTGTCGGGCGAAATATTTTTTTTTCCACTCAGAATAGGGAACTTGATTAGGGAATATATCCCACCACTAGTGGAAAAAAGTTGTTTTAAGATAGTCGGAAAGTGTCGTATTAGCGAGTTATACGACACTTTCGAGTTGCTGCTGAAAGTGTCGTAGATTCAGTGTCTTTTTCTGTAACGACACTTTCAAGTTGACTCAAAATTACGATACACTCGGATTGTCGCTAGTTTTAACATCTGGAATGCGTGGTTGATTCAATTTTATATTTAAAAAAAAACTATTGGATTCCACAGCTGATTTAGCTGAATTGCAAATCAGATCTTGCTGACTGCAGTATTTTTGACTGAGATGAAATAAATCTGAATTAAACTGGAATAAAAGTGGGATTTATAAATAAAAATCATTATATTGGTTACACAATTCATAATTCAGTTTACACTTGGGTTCAAAATCACAAAAGAAAATAAATAATCAAGTCTCATAAAGACAACTGCAAACCAGCAAAACAAGATCTTGCCGAATGACGAACTGAGCCAACAATTTCAGAATGACACACCTAGAACAATAAAATAGTTTCAGCATCACTGAAGTATAAAACAAGTGCGAAATAATCACTGAAAAGTAAATATACTATATGGATGTATAACAATCAGACAAGCATTATCATACAAACATCATTTCTACTTGAGGATTTAAAGTATCAAGAATCTAGGATGATACTACAGAAAAATATGGACCACCAGTACTTATACCCTTCACATAGTTTTCATGTTCCAAGCATATGCAAGAATCTTGTATCTTGTTCTCTTGAAGATGGTAAAAGATTGAAGATCTTAATTAAATGTGGAAAACTTGTTATAACTAAGGGAAGCAATTTTTTAGGCAACAGTTATAGGACTTAGGGTTTATATAAGCTTAAAGGAAAATCTGATGAAGTGAACATAATTGATTCTTGTGCTTTCTTTTCTGTGTCTTTGAATGCTTTTCATGGTAGACTTGGAACCATAAAATTATAAGTCAATGCATAAACCGCCTAGCATAGGCTGCGTACCCAAATTTAGTTTGGATCTTGAACACAAAAGTAAAATGAATATGATATAAAATCTTTTAGCACAAATGTTCAGAGTAATTTTATGCCCTTAGAATTAATTCAGGTAGGCCTAGTTGACATGAGTTCAACCCAAAACTTATGTGGTAAAATATGGTTTATAACTTTCGTAGATGATTGTACGAGGTACTATCTTGTATACTTGCTTAGGGATAAGGATGATTCCTAAGAAGCCTTAAGATGTATAAACTTGAAGTTGAAAACCAATTGGAAGCCTTGAACATAATAATTGTATCCTTAAGGAGATAAAAATTACCATGTTGATTAGTTCAGGATTACCTGCGGCCTTTTAGGGGGTGACCTTCTTATGAGTGCGTCAAAGTGTGGGGGTGTTTGACTAAGATTGTCATTCCTCTTCCTAAAAGAACTAGATAGAAACCAAAAATGTCGATTGTGTCTTTATATAGAGTATGATGAGTATACTTCTACATATATATTTTTGGTTTTGTGTTCTTATTTTTCTGACTTTGGTGTGAATTTTATTGTGGAATCTAGGGATGCTTAGTTCTTTGAACATGTATATTCTTAATCATGTACCTCACTAGAGATGTGTTGTTGATCCCCTAGATTTATTTTCAAATAGTCAGAACTTATCTTAAAGGAAGATGAAGTTAAGGTTGATCCTAAGAGAAGTAAAACAATTAGACTTGAGACTTCTTATGAAACCGACTTCATAACTTGCCTAGCTTAGTCTGAGACCCGTACTTGTAAAGAAGTATTGATATCTACTGAAACCCCATTCTGGTAAGAAGCTTCATTTAGTGAAATGGACTCAGTCCGTCGGAACCAGACTTGGGAGCTTGCTAGTTTACCTCTAGGGAGTAAGACCATGGGATGTAAATGAGTCTTTAAGAGGAAACAATAGATATATGGAACTGTGGAAAATGTTAGGATTAATACCTTAGAATTAACCTCTTCACAAGACACTAGTTCTTTGGATCACGTAGAACTAAAGAAAACAGAATAAGATGCACTAAACGAAACAAAAAAGGACACAAGATTTAACGTGGTTCAGCAATATGCCTACGTCCACAAACGGATACGTTCAACTCTTATTATTAGAATGAATTACAGAGAATTAAATCCCAAACTATGAGCAGCAGATTGTTGTTCACAAACACCAAATAATTCTCTAGAACAAAACGCTCTAAACCCTAAAATTCTCTAGTTATGAGAACTCTTCTCTAAATTGTGATGTGTATTTTCCCTTAAGACTTGTACACCTATTTATATAGGTTACAAACTTGTCTTCCAAGTATATGAGTTATACTAGGAAACCTAAACATAGCTACAAAAGGAAACATGGAGTTTAACTAACTTAGGAAACCTCTAGCTATACTAAATTAAGGAAACACCTAGACGATTCTATAATACTCTGGAATCTTCCTAAAACATTGACAACATAACAATTCTACACCTTGACGATATTTCTACCAAACCGAGCTTGATCTTCTCAAGTTAATCGTAGCCTCAAATGCCCCTAGGGCCTCAACAACGAGCAATATTCATCAAGCTGAGACACCTATCAAACTTGACCTTCGGAACAACTTTAGACAACATGTCTGCTGGATTATCTTCAATATCAACCTTCAATAGTTGTACTAATCCGTTATCAACCACTTCTCGAACCATATGATAACGACCATTAATATTCTTGGTGCGTGCATGATAAACTTGGTTATTAGCTAAATGAATAGCACTTTGACTATCACAGTTCACAACAACACTACGTTGTATAATTCCCAAGTCTTTAACTAAACCACGAAGCCATATTGTTTCCTTAATAGCCTCCATCACAACAATATACTCTGCCTCCGTAGTAGACAAAGCTACGATTGGTTGTAACATAGACCTCCAACTGATAAGTCCTATACTCAATGTAAAACAATACCCCGAAGTAGAACGACACTTATCCCTATCACCCGCATAATCAGAATCAACAAATCCACAGACCTTCAAATTCTGCTCCTTCTCAAACACTAAACCAATATCCATGGTCCCTTAAAGATATCTCAAAATTCCCTTCACCGCATACCAATGTGCTCTCCCAGGATTATCCATATAACGACTAACTAAACCAACTGCTTGTGAAATATCCGGACGAGTACAAACCATATCATACATCAAAGAACTTACCGCATTAGCATAGGTAACCTTTGACATAGACTCCTTCTCCTCAGTTGTAGTAGGAAACAACTGTTTTGATAACTTAACTGTATGAGGTATTGGAACACTAATAGCCTTGGAGTTATGCATTCCAAAGTGACGAAAAACCTTCTCAAGATAAGATTTCTGAGTAAGACATAACTTTCCCTTAGATCTGTCTCGAGTAATCTCCATACCCAAAATCTTCTTAGCTGGACCCAAATCCTTCATCTCAAACTCTAAGATCAATTGTTTCTTTAAAACATCAGTTTCTAACTTGCTCTTTGCAGCTTTGAGCATGTCATCCACATAGAGTAAAAGATAAACAAGACTTCTATCCGGAAACTTCTTAAAGTGCACGCACTGATCGTATTTACTATGAGTATACTTTTGTTGCAACATAAATGTATCAAACCTCTTGTACCATTGTCTTGGCGATTTCTTCAAACCATACAACGATTTCTTAAGTCGACACACATAATCTTCCTTACCAGCAACTTTATAACCAATGGGGTTTGACATATAAATGTCTTCCTCCAAATTTCCATGCAAGAATGCTGTTTTGACATATAATTGCTCGAGATCTAAGTCAAACTGCGCCACAAATGCTAAAAGGACTCAGATAGAAGTTTGTTTAACAACCGGAGAGAAAACTTCATTATAATCCACACCTTCCCTTTGCGCATATCCCATAGCCACTAGCCTTGCTTTGTATCGTACACCACTAAGAACACCCTTGGAATATGGAATTCCATCCTTTACCGTATAAACCCACTTGCACCCAATCCTCTTTCGACCCTTAGGCAACTTAACAAGCTCCCAAGTGCGATTTTTGTGAAGAGACTTCATCTCCTTATCCATGAATGTTTTCCACTCAACGGTATCAGTACTACTTAATGCCTCCTCAAAGGTAAACGGCTCATCCTCAAAAACAGAAAATGCATAAGATGCAAACTCATCAAAACCATAACGGACTGGTGCACGTCTCTCACGTTGAGACGTCAAGGACGGAATATTCTCAACTTGTTGCTGTGTAGATTCCTCACTAGGAACCTCAAACTCAATTCCATCTTCTACAAGAGTTTATTTTTCTTCTTCTATATTAGATGAACTAGGAACCCTTTGCTCCACATGCATCGAATAATCTTCAACACCGCTACTACTCTCACTTTCAATTTGAGAGTCCCAATCAGTGAACTTCTTTGAATCAAGCATCGCTTTCTCATTAAAGGTTACATCACGACTGATAATAAACTTATTCAGTTCTGGGCACCATAGCCGATACCCCTTAACACCTAATGGATAACCTAAGAAAATTGCTTTCTTATCCCTGGTAGGACTTAGAAACCTACAATTATACTATCTGCAAGTATACGATGTCAACAATGTGAACATGGCAAATACGGATCGTTCCCACGGGGACTAGGCTGGTGCAAAGTTGAGTTTCAAAGCCTCACTAATACTGATTCGAATAAACGGGTTTCTCCAAATGACAAGATGCTGGCAGTGATTGAAATACAAATAAGAATGCAGAAATACAAACAGGAATACAGAAATAAAGGATTTAAACACAGAAGTAAAATGTACTAGGACAATTGAATCCACTGCTTAATCTCTATTAGAAAATCCAGTTATCGACAAAGTTTAATTTTCCCTTATGGAGAACAGCGATAAAGATACAAGTCTCTCGCTTATTCAATAGGGAATCAGTCACAATATGCATGGTTTAACATCAACTAGCAGTACCAATCTCTAGCATTAGTTGTCTTTCGACAGCACAACTAATCACAGATTAGAATAGATCATTTAAACACAGGTTGAAGCTACAATGTATAATTATTCTAACAACTTAGTATGCCTGACATACTAAGTGAAAGTTATAAATGGCAGCTTTAGGTTCAAACCATCCTTTACTCAATGAAACACAATAAGTACAATGTCGATAACATGAACAATCTAGCAGCAAATTAAGAGCTTCACCTATGTCCTAGCTAAGAATTTAGAACATGGTGAAAACAAGAGACAAATAGAATTCAAGTATAGATAAACTCATTGAAGTAATTGAACTATATTCTTTTTTAAACTCATTTCTCAAAGACAACAGGAAATTACTTAATTGTTTTCAAACCTCTCTTCATCACTCCCTGCATACCCATTACACAACATAACCCCTCCTTTTATACACAACTTTCTCCCTTTTTTCTCAATCCCTGATATCAAAAGAAACAATATAAAATTCAGGGATTTTTGTTCTCGAAACTCACCACTATGCAACACTTTTCATTCATACGCAGCCACTGCACCTATCTTCACCAATTGATTGATGTTGTTAGAGTTGCAAAGAAGTGAAAATTCAGACCTAGCTTATCGAGCCTGACCTTGTCTTTGACTAACCCAATTTGTGGATAAATTTCATTATGAACATCTACCCCAACTCCAACGATTGCGTGCTGCTGTTCATGATGTTTGTAGAAAATCAAATCCTTAGCTTATCCTTTGAGTCAAAGCCTAGGGTTATGACTGAAATGGTAATAGAAAAGGTAAACACTAGTCTTGACAAGGTAAAAGTAGTGATAGAGGTATGAGTTTGATGGATTTGACAAGATAAGGAAATTAGGGAGACACAAAGAAGATGGGTGATTGAAATTTTGGGGAAAAAGAACACAACAACAGATGTTGTTTCTTGTGATGAGATCTTGTTTTGGGAAAGGGAGAATGGATATTCAGGTGTGAAGCATGAAGACTCCATTTTGGTATGAGAATAAAAATTGGGCTTGGCTTCCTTTTAGTTCCCAACAGGTTTATTACTTGAATTTCGGACCATTGATTCGTTTCATGACTAGAGATTTCTTTACCTTAAACTTCTTATCAGCTAGCAATGCTATTACTCCATAAATCTGCCAGCCTGGCTGCCTTCTTCACTATACGTTCTGCCTAACATCGACTTGGTATCTTAGCTTGACAGGGCTTTGTAGCTCCACTTCCTTCATAGCACATGTTCAGATCATCCTTTTCTTTCCCCTAGCATTACAAAACAAAAAGTCAGGGAAAATTACCACAAATTTTACTCGCAAACGATCAAGTGATACAAAACATAAAATTTGGCATAAATATAGGAAATTAACGCAACAAGATATCATAAACACCTACAAAATGTTAAAAATATATACAATATTAGGTGCCTATCAAATACCTCCAAACCTGTCTTTTGTTCGTCCCCGAGTAAAACACAAAACCAAAAGAAAAGTCCTTCCTAAACCAAAATATACTCACAAAGGTTTAGGACAAAATAGAAGCTCAGATTCCATGAAAGTGATACCTGCATTCATTTTTAGCTCACAACAAAAGGATATGTCAATCTAGATTTCAAAGGCACAATTCTAGCACTGAAACAACTAAGGACATGTGATAAGAGTGTAAAGTGTATCTACACATGTTTAGAATGAGTTATGACTGCCAACTGCTAAGAGATAGTTTTTAGGCTAAGAACTGAATTCAAAGCCAAGCTAGTTGTCTGGCTTTACGAGAATTGTGAATGTTCACCTAAGAGTTGGTGATGTTTCAGCTTACTCCATTGTACATCGATGGCTACACCGTCCTTGCATATTACTAGACCACTTACAACACATAACAACAACGAACATTGACTGCAGTATTTACATTGACTACTCTCATTTTGAGACAAGAGAGACACTTTAGCATTTTTGCTGAAATAGAACATACAATGAGTACTTTTTCTTTTCTTTTCTTTTCTTTTTCTGATTTTTTTTTTTATAACTAAATTTTCTTTTCTTTCTGAATTTTCATTTTCAACTGATTTTTCACTGATTATGGAATAACAAGATATACAAACATAAGATGACTCAACAACTATACATAAAGACAGAAAAATACATTACATGACACTTTTAGCAAGAGGCATCCCTTTTCGATGCACCCGGTCAAATTCAATGGTTGATTTTCTTAACTATCCTCCACCTTCTATCCCATCCAACCAAAGAACAAGCTAGTCAAGTCTCATTCAGTATTATAGATGATTGGCAACCTACTTAACCGATAAAACACCTGCCCGAGGCCATACATGTATTGGTAGATCGTCTATGTGCAAGTTTCTTATCAACATGTGAATTGTGCTAAAATCAGGGGTGCCTCATCATCTAGACTAAGAATCCTAAGATATTATACATGCGCAGGCATCACAAATCAAGGTAAATGAGCTCCATTTTTCATTTTTCATTCCTTCATTTTTTAACTTTTTTTTTTCCTAAGATGCTATCTATTCACAAGATTCGAACATACCAAATCGCTACAAAGTTTCATGTGATATCTACTTGTCCCCCCAAAACTATGTTAAACAGTGTCCTCAATGTTTCTAAGGATTCACCAATTATAACATACCATGAAGTTCATGAAGATAAAAAAAGGTTAGAGAGTACCAGATCCAAAAAGATGTTGCCAAACCAAAGACAGTAGAGCAGCAAGGTAGATATCGCAAACAAAATAGAGATTATATACAACAAACACTAATTTAGCAAATTGAAACCAAAAGAAAGCAAAGGACAGAAAATGGAATTCTAAACCTGGTATGTACAAGGGGTGAACCAGTTCAGTCCACATAGATGGGATTTTCCAGATCGGTTGTTTCAATTTCAGGTGGAATTGGTTCAAGGAATGGCTTTAATCTTTGTCCATTGACCTTGAAGACGTTCTCAGTTGCTATATCTTCGAGTTCTACAACTCCATGAGGGAATATTGTTCGGACCATGAACGGGCCTGTCCATCTAGAACACAATTTACCTGGAAAATGATGCAAACGTGAGTTGTACAATAAAACTTTCTGTCCAGGCGTGAATGACTTGCGCAAAATGCGCTTGTCATGGAACACCTTCATTCTATCTTTGTACATCTTTGCAATGTAATAAGCATCATTCCTCAGTTCTTCCAACTCGTTGAGTTGGAGTTTCCGTTGAGTACCTTCCTTATCAAGAGAAAAGTTAAGCTCTTTGATAGCCCAATATGCTCGATGTTCTAGTTCAACAGGTAAATGACAAGGCTTTCCATACACAAGTCGGTAAGGGGACATTCCAATAGGGGTTTTATATGTTGTTCTATAAGCCCATAAAGCATCATTCAATCTCAAAGACCAATCTTTTCTAGACGGATTAACCGTCTTTTCAAGAATATGCTTAATCTCCCTATTACAAACCTCTACTTGGCCACTGGTCTGTGGATGGTATGGGGTTGCGACTTTATGAGTTATGCCATACTTGCGAACTAGTGACTCAAAAGACCTATTGCAAAAGTGTGAACCACCGTCACTGATTATAGCTCTTGGGGTGCCAAAATGAGAAAATATGTTTTCTTTAAGAACGAAAGTACCACCTTGTGGTCATTTGTTTTGGTCGCAACTGCTTCTACCCACTTAGAAACATAATCAACAGCAACAAGGATGTATAGCTTACCTTCAGAATTGGGAAACAGACCCAAGAAATCAATTCCCCAAACATCAAACAGTTTAACAATCAGAATAGTGTGCAATGGCATCATGTTTCTCTTGGAAATACTTCCTAGTTTCTGACAACGTTCACACACAATACAATAGCATGACAATCTTTAAACAACGATGGCCAATAAAACCCGCTTTGCAAGATTTTTGCAGCAGTCTTCTTGGCACTGAAATGGCTTCCACATGCTTGGTCATGAAAAAAAGATATCACATCTTTTTGTTCATTGTTGGGGACACATCTCCTAATGATTTGGTCCCGGCAATACTTAAAAAGGTACCGGTCATCCCAAAAGAAGTATTTAACTTCAGACAAGAACTTAGAACGGTTTTGCCTAGACCAATGTGAAGGAATTCTTCCCGTGGCAAGATAGTTCACAATGTCAGCAAACCAAGGATACTCAGACACAAGCATTAATTGTTCATCAGGAAATGACTCTCTAATATGCACGGACTCATCAAAATACTCAACATTTAATCTACACAAGTGATCAGCAACCACATTCTCAGAACCTTTCTTATCTCGAATTTCGTGATCAAATTCCTGCATTAACAATATCCATCGGATGAGACGAGCTTTAGCATCCTTCTTAGAAATAAGGAATTTCAGGGCAGCATGATCAGTGTATATGATGACCTTAGACCCTATCAAGTATGACCTGAACTTTTCCAATGCAAAAACAACAGCAAGCAACTCTTTCTCAGTAGTTGTATAGTTAAGTTGAGCATTATTAAGAGTCTTGCTAGCATAGTATATCACATATGGAAGTCTATCGACGCGATGTCCTAAAACAACACCAACAACAAAATCAGACGCGTCACACATGATTTCAAATGGCAATTTCTAGTCAGGTGGTCGGACTATAGGGGCTGAAATTAGAAGAGTTTTGAGTTCTTCCCATGCAGGCACACAAGTATCATCAAACACAAAAGCAACATCTTTACCAAGTAGATTACACAGGGGTCTGGAAATTTTACTAAAGTCCTTGATGAATCGCCGGTAAAAACCATCATGACCTAAAATTGATCTAACCTCCCTCACAGAGCGAGGTTGTGTCAAATATTGGATGAGGTCAACTTTAGCTTTATCTACTTCAATGCCTTTTTCACAGATGATATGTCCTAGAACTATGCCCGAGTTCACCATAAAACGACCCTTTTCCCAATTCAAAACCAAGTCTTTTTCTTTACATCTAATCAGCACACGAGTAAGATGGTTGAAGCAGTCATCAAAAGAAGATAGAAACATAGAGAAATCATCCATAAATATCTCAAGGAAATTATCTATCATGTCAGAAAAAATGCTCATCATACAACGTTGAAATGTGGCGGGTGCATTGCACAACCCAAAGGGCATACGACGATAAGAAAACGTTACAAAAGGACATGTAAATGTAGTCTTTTCCTGATCTTCAGTTGCATATGAATCTGATTGTAACCAGTAAAACCATCCAAGAAACAATAGTAACTATGCCTAGACAACCGTTCTAGCATTTGGTCTATGAAAGGGAGAGGGAAGTGAACTTTCCTTGTAACTACATTCAACTTCCTATAATGAATGCAAACTCGCCACCCTGTGGTTACTCGAGTAGGGACTAACTCATCTTTATCGTTTTGAACTACAGTAACTCCTGATTTTTTTGGCAGAACCTGAATGGGACTAACCCATTTTCTATATGATACCCGCATCAAGTAGTTTTAGAATCTCACCCTTAACAACCTCTTTCATGTTAGGATTGAGTCGCCTTTGCATCTCCCTAGATGGTTTAGCATTTTCTTCAAGATTTATATGATGCATGCAAACAGTGGGACTTATGCCTTTAAGGTCTGAGATGGTCCATCCTAATGCTTCTTTATGCTCCTTAAGTACTTTTAAAAGCTTACTCTCCTGTTCTATAGCTAAGGCAGATGAAATGATGATAGGCAAAGTATTTGAAGGTCCCCAAAACATATATTTAAGAGTATCAGGAAATGGTTTCAGTTAGAGATTTGGTGGCTCAACAAGAGATGGGACAGACTTGGATTCCGAGAGTGGAAGTGGCTCCACTCTAGCTTTCCACTTAGTCGTGTCCATGAAGGGTGCAGATTCAAGCAAAGAATTCACTTCACTTGTGTATTCATCATCGAACAGATCTAAGTTAAAATTATTCAAGCAAGCATGCAAAGGATCAACAGACATGTTACTAGACAACGAATCCTGAACCAAACTTTCTATCATGTTGATTTCATGCACATCATTATCATCATGAAGATCTAAATGTTGTTGGATAGCATTAAAAACATTCAACTACACATTCATGTTACCAAACGAAAACTTCAACACTCCATTACAAAAATTAATAATTGCATTGGACGTCGCCAAGAAAGGACGTCCTAAATTGACAGGAATGTGACAGTCTGGGTTATGCACAGGACGAGTATCTAAAACAATGAAGTCCACAGGAAAATAGAACTTATCAACCTTGATTAGAACATCTTCTACCACACCACGTGGCACTTTGACGGATCTTTCCGCCAATTGCAGAGTTATAGGTGTTGATTTTAACTCTCCAGGACCTAACTACACATATACCGAATATGGAAGTAGGTTCACACTAGCCCCTAAGTCTAGTAACGCCTTATTGACCGTAAGGTCACCTATTCTGCATGTGATTGTGGGATAACCTAGGTCTCTAAAATTAGGTGGAGTCTTGTTTTGAATGATAGAACTTACATGTTCAGCGAGATAGGCGCGCTTGTGCACATTAAGATTTCGCTTTTGTGTGCACATATCTTTCAAGAACTTAGCATAAGAAGGGATATGCTTAATTGCTTCGAGAAATGGAATGTTAATATTGACTCGCCTGAACAATTCCAATATCTCGTTATACTGCGTTCCTTTCTTTTGTTTCTCCAACCTTTGAGGAAAAGGAGCTACATGCACATTTGAAGGCACAAAAACATTAACATCAACAGATTTTTTAGATTTAGGGACATGCCCAGATTCATTTTCAACAACTGGTGTATCATGCGATGTTGTATGCAATTGTGACTTAGACACAGACTCACTCTTTTCAGGCATGGTTACATTGTTATCAACGACTTTACCACTACTAAGAGTAGTAACTGCATGTGCAGTCTCATTACAAGTAGACGTACTTGCCTGAAATGTACCTTTTGGGTTTTTTTCAGGATGACTTGGAAGCTTACCCTTTTCCCTGTCATTAAGAGCATCACAGATCTGACTTATCTTAAGTTCTAGACTTGTAAAACGTTGGTCAGTGGTCTTCTGATTTTGCAAAAGATTTTGGGTCTACAGACCGACACTTTCCTCAATGCTTGATAGTTTCTTTTCAGAAGGATGTTGTGTGTACGATTGTACCTGGGGGTTTCTAGGATATGAATATCCTTGTGCGTTTCCTGATGCAACCCCTTGTACAGGGCCCTTATACCGTGAAAAGTTAGGGTGGTTCCTCCACCCTGGGTTGTAGGACTGTGAATAAGGGTTATGTTCTTGCTTTTGATACAAAACATGGGCCTTTTCAGGTCTGGGCTCTTGAAATGCATGCAATTGTGGGCAGGTATCAACAAGATGGTCAGAACTATTACACACATCACAAATAGAAACCTCAACTTGGTTACAAGAAGTAGAAGCAGCAGATTTTATATTTTTCTCCAGGTCTAAAGCCTTAACTCTCCTAGCCAATGATGTTATTTTAGCATTACCCTCAAAGTCAGATTCTATCTTATGAACACTACCCCTATTCTTCGACTTCCTAGGTTCTCTAACAGACTCCCATTGCTGAGTTTTCTCGGCAACTTCATGTAAAAAAACCCACGACTCATCAGCACTTTTATCTGTGAACTCACTATTGCACATTGCTTCAACCATGGATCGAGTGGCATAATCCAACCCTTCATACAAAATTGTTGAGAGTCTCCACTGTTCGAAACCATGGTGAGGACATTGGAGTAACAAATTATTAAAACACTCTAGATCTTGGACAATGTCTCACCATCTAGTTGAACAAAACTATTGATATCCTGACGAATGGTCGCTGTTTTGTGATTCGGGAAGAACTTTTTGAAAAATTCTTTCGTAAGTTCATCCCAATTTCTAATGGGCTGAGGCCGCAAAGCATATAGCCAAGATTTGTCTTTTTCCTTCAAAGAGAAAGGAAATAAACGCAATTTCAGGGACTCTTCTGTCAACTGATTGAATCGCTGAGTCCCACAGATTTCCTTGAAATCTCTCACGTGGTGGTAAGGGTTTTCAGCATCAGCCCATCGAAAAATCGGGAGTATATGTATCGTGCTCGCTTTCAATTCAAACTGACCAGCAGTTTCTGGTAAAACAATACAAGAGGGATGGCTTGTCCTCGTGGGGTACATGTAGTCCTTGAGACTGCGGGGTTGGATTACCTCGTCACCCATTGTGTCAGATTGAGCTGGGCTATCTTTCACCGAAATGGGTATTTCAATGATGTCCTCTAGGTTAACTCTTACTAGTCGATTTGTTTGGTCTCTAAAGGTTACAATCATAACCTAACATACATATTAGTCAACATGTTATACACCCAGTTAACCAGGAAAATCACAATTCAAAAACTCAGGGTTATTAGAATGATTATCAAGATTATGCAAGAACCAAAAAACAAGATTTAACAGAGATTGAGATAAACACAGTGTAGTAACAGTTCAGCTAGCAAGTAAATTACCCAAATGTCACAAGATCATACACAAAGATGTTATAAGTGGCAGGGGTTTGACAATGCTTAGTAACTAGTTCATTTTGCATGCAAAGATGATGTATCATTCAAGAAGAGAATATTAAAGTTGAGGCACGATACCGCCGGTATAAGACCGGGTTTAGGCACAACCAACAGGTTGTCTCGCAATCTTTTTCCCCTCACCTTTGGTTTGCAATGCAGTATCCCAGGAACCTGTTGAGCTCACAAGAGGAATTTCAGTAACCAGAAATAAGCCGGTAAAGCAAAGTCAAGACAGTACACACACTGATTGCGAATAACTGAGAAATGACTCTACAGAATGAAAAGAGTTACAGACAAATTTCAAAAAAAGACAGAGATGAAATGTGAAGCAACTATTTGAACTGATGTTTTACAGGGTAATGACACGAACAAAGCTACTGATGCAGATGTTGAGACCACAAACACAGATTGTAGATTTTTCTTAAGCAAAGTCTAAGTCATGCTGAAATGTATACCTAGAGAATCAATTTAAGTGCAAAAGTGACAAGTTGCAGTTACTCAAAGCAAACTGAAAATCAAAACCTACAGCTGAGATGTTACAGGGCTAAGCTAACTAGCATAGTTCAACAAGAAGATTTTTACACGTAACCAACAGTTTTGCAGCAGCTAAAATGACTCAAGAAGACTTACGGATTCCAAAATGATTATATGCAAACAAATGAATATATACAAAATGTGATTAACTACTACAATGATGCTGGCATGATAATGCACTAAGACATAATGCAACTAAACTAAAAAGATGCAAGAATATGAGGAAACAGATTAAAACAGATTATGAACACAAATGACTTTACTGTTGAGATAAGACTGACAAAAGAAAAGAAAGAAACTTCAAAACATTTAAAGATTCCTAACCAACTGAAGGAAATATATTACAGGCGAAACTGACTACGAAAGAAGATATTACTAACTAGCAGAAAATCAGAAGGTTACAATCTAATTTAAAATCTTTAACTTACAGCAAACCAAAAAGTATACCATGAGATGTAGGAAAGCAGTAAATAGAATAAGAGGTGAAGTATATAAGATGGATTTACACAACTAGGTTACATTATAAATACCAAGGATGCAATGACAACGTTATAAAAGCTACAGGACACCACTAGATACACATGCAAATAACTCAAACGACGTACGCTATATGACAATGATGCAATGAATGAAATTTACAACCTGAACGATGAAATGAATTAAATTTCAAGTTATAGCAACAACTACAAATGGTGGTAACAGAAAACTTGAAATGGAACTGAGTTATACAACGAAATAGTGAGGCAGGTGATAGTGACAAACAAAACTGAAAGAAATCTTAACTAGATGCAACTACAGATTGGAATGGTATTATGACTAGATGCACACCGATGCGCAAACTACCAGATTTACTATCTAAGTTACAGGATTATGGTAAACTAATAAGCAAAAGCATGAACAAACCAATGAACTGAGAAAGAAAACAAAAGGAAAACTACCAAAATATGCCAAGGAAACTCACAGGATTACGATGCAGAGAACTGAAAAACTAAATCTACATCTCAAATGAGAACAAGTTACACTAGAATAATGATCTACTGATGGTTATATTCTTGAACTATGAAACAAAAAAGTCTATTAATACATGAACTAAGCTACAAGACAGCTAGATGCAAAAATAGTTTAAACTATGCAAGATATGTGATTATGCAGATGGTACTAAGAAGCAAGAACACTGAAAAGATTAAACCTACCACTGACATAACGCAGGTTATATAGATAGATGTGGTTAACATATAAGTTACAATAGCAATGACAACAATGAACAACTTAAAACAACACTTACAGACCCCTATATGCCTAGGTAACTGAAATTTTGACAAACAAGATGCAGGAATGGAATAGTTACAAGTGACAGATTCTACTTATGCTACAACTGTGAAGGATGCAGCAAACTTAACAAAAGCAAGAATATGAAGATGTTGATGACTGGAAGATTAAAACCACAACTAACACTTATCAACAAGATGCAGATTATGTAACATCTTGATTTTGCTGACAATAACTAAAGAAAATCCAAATAGATATGTACAGGATTGATCTAAAATCAGTAAAGTGGAATCAAAGAAACAATTACACCGCTACCGAGTCCCCGACAGTGGCGCAAAAAACTTGGTAGGACTTAGAAACCTACAATTATACTATTCGCAAGTATACGGTGTCAACAATGTAAAAAGGGCAAATACGGATCGTTCCCACAGGGACTAGGCTGGTGCAAAGTTGAGTTTCAAAGCATCACTAGTACTGATTCGAATAAACGGGTTTGTCCGAACGACAAGATGCTGGCAGTGATTGAAATACAAATAGGAATGCAGAAATACAAACAGGAATACAGAAATAAAGTATTCAAACACACAATTAAAATGTACTAGACAATTGAATCCACTGCTTAATCTCTATTAGAAAATCCAGTTATTGACAAAGTTCATTTTTCCCTTATGGAGAACAACGATAAAGATACAAGTCTCTCGCTTATTCAATAAGGAATCAGTCACAATATGTATGGCTTAACATCAACTGGCAGTACCAATCTCTAACATTAGTTGTCTTTCGACATCACAACTAATCACAAATTAGAATAGATCATTTAAACACAGGTTGAAGCTACAATGTATAATTATTCTAACAACTTAGGATGCCTGACATACTAAGTGAAAGTTATAAATGGCAGCTCTAGGTTGAAACCATCCTTTACTCAATGAAACACAACAAGTACAATGTCAATAACATGAACAATCTAGAAGTAAATTAAGAGCTTCACCTATGTCCTAGCTAAGAATTTAGAACATGGTGAAAATAGGAGACAAATAAAATTCAAGTATCGATAAACTCATTGAAGTAATTGAACTCTATTCTTTTTCAAACTGATTTCTCAAGGACAACATGAAATTACTAAAGTGTTTTCACACCTCTCTTCCTCACTCCCTGCATACCCATTACACAACATAACCCCTCCTTTTATACACAACTTTCTCCCTTTTTTCTCAATCCCTGATATCAAAAGAAACAATATAAAATTCAGGGATTTTGGTTCTCGAAACTCACCACTATGCAATACTTTTCATTCATACGCATCCACTGCACCTATCTTCACCAATTAATTGATGTTGTCGGAGTTGCAAAGAAGTGAAAATTCAGACCTAGCTTATCGAGCCTGACCTTGTATTTGACTAACCCAATTTGTGGATAAATTTCATTATGAACATCTACCCCAACTCCATCGATTACGTGCTGCTGTTGATGATGTTTATAGAAAATAAAATCCCTAGCTTATCCTATGAGTCAAAGCCTAGGGTTATGACTGAAATGGTAATAGAAAAGGTAAGCAACTAGTCTTGACAAGGTAAAAGTGGTGATAGAGGTATGGGTTTGATGGATTTGACAAGATAAGGAAATTAGTGAGACAAAAATAAGATGGGTGATTGAAATTTTGGGGAAGAAGAACACAACAACAGATGTTGTTTCTTCTGATGAAATCGGGTTTTGGGAAAGGTAGAATGGATATTCAGGTGTGAAGCATGAAGACTCCATTTTGGTATGAGAAGAAAAATTGGGCTTGGCTTCCTTTTAGTTACCAACATGTTTATCACTTGAATTTCGTCCCATTGATTCGTTTCATGACTATAAATTTCTTTCCCTTAAACTTCTTATCAGCTAGCAATGCTATTACTCCATAAATCTGCCAGCCTGGCTGCCTTCTTCACTATACGTGTCTTCCTAACATCGACTTGGTATCTTAGCTTGACAGGGCTTTGTAGCTCAACTTCCTTCATAGCACATGTTCAGATCATCCTTTTATTTCCCCTAGCATTACAAAACAAAAAGTCAGGGACAATTACAAAAAATTTTACTCGAAAACGATCAAGTGATACAAAACATAAAATTTGGCATAAATATAGCCAATCATCGCAACAAGATACCATAAACACCTACAAAATATTAACAATATATACAATATTAGGTGCCTATCAAGCCCTAACACCCAACTTATCTTCTTTCACATGAAAATAGGTTGGACAACCAAACACCTTCAAATTAGAATAATTGATGGGATTACCGGTCCATACCTCCATAGGTGACTTACACTTAATAGCTGTTGATGGTGATCAATTCACTAAATAGCACGCCGTATTAACTGCTTCAGCTCACCAAAGGCTGTCTAAACGTGCGTTTGACAACATACACCGTGCTCTCTCAAGTAACGTTCGATTCATTCTCTCCGCTACTCCATTTTCTGTGGTGTACCCTTGACTGTGAAGTGCCTAACGATACCTTGTTCCTCACAAAACTCCTTCAATGGGTCTTCGATGTATTCACCGCCATTATCGGAACGAATCTTCTTAACCACACGACCAAGTTGTTTCTCTACCATGGTCTTCCACTTCTTAAACACCTCGGTGACTTAATTCTTATGCTTCATGGTGTAAATCCAAACTCTCCTCGAAAAGTCATCTATAAAGGTCACAAACCACCTTGCACCTCCCTTAGAAACTGTAGGAGAGGGACCCCAAACATCCGAATGGATGTCATCTAACATACCTTGCATTTGATGTACAACGGTACCAAAATTGATCCTACATTGCTTTCCGAAGATACAATGCTCGCATAAATAAAGCTTGCAAGTATTTTCACCTCCAAGCAAGCCTTTACTACTCAACACGGACATACCTTTTTCACTCATATGCCCAAGACGCATATTCCATAAACGTGTTGACTCCACCTGTTTCTCATCAATTGATTGAGAAACCATAGCTCCACCACAAACTATATCTCCTTGTAAGAAATATAAATTACCATGTATTTCACCGGTCATCCTCAAACTATCGTCGTAGTATACCTTCAAGAATCCATATTCAACAACATACTTGTATCCAAGATATTCAAGTACTCCTAACGAAATCAAATTCTTTCTCAAATCTGGAACATGTCTAACCTATGAAAGTGTTGTCACGACACCATGCGAACGAACCTGTGTCGTACCAACTCCAACTGTTTTGCAAGAATTAGAATTTCCCATCATAACAGTACCACCATTCACTTCTCTGTAAGTAGTGAAACAATCCTTTGAAGGACGTATATGATACGAAGCACCGGAATCAAGCATCGAACCATCATTGAGATAACTCTTTGATGTAACGGTTAATACTTCCTCATCAAAATCACACATCGGGTTTTCTAAAACTTCACTGCCTTCAGCAACCGAAGCAACAACATTCTTCGAATCTGATTTATCACGTTTCTCATCTCTTGACTTAAGCTTGAGACAATCAGCCCTAATATGACCAGTTTTACGACAATAATAACACTCAATATCGTTCTTCTTGAAACGATTCTTCGACTTCTGCTTCTTATTGATATTCTTTCCTCTATCAAAAAACAAACCCTCGGCTTGTGCTTCATCGCTTAACTCTTGTTTCCTTAATGCCTTAGCTTGTAAAGCAGACCACATCATTGAAAACCAACTTATCTTCATCTTCGTCGTCTTCATCGTTTCCCACTTAGCAAATAGTCAACGAAAGCATCATACAATGGAGGCAAAGAACATAATAATATCATGGATTTATCCGTATCAGAGATAGTGACACTGATATTAGAAAAATCATAACAGATCTTATTAAACTCATTAATATGATCCATCATAGACTTACCTGGAGACATCCTAAAGGCATGGAGTCTATGCTTCGAGTAAAGTTCAGAAGTCAAATCCTTTTGTAAGTAAATCTTCTCTAACTTCTCCCACAACACCTTTGCAGAGGTTTCACTCGAAAAGTTATGAGTGATATCCCTTGACAAACATGAACGAATAGTTGAACACGCCATCAAATCAAGGTCAGCCCACTTCTCATCAGTCCAATCTTTTGGTAACGTTGTTGGCTTCTCCTTGATTGCTTTAATTTGTTTCATACTAACAAGAATATCTTTTACATCAGTTTGCCATGATGCGAAATTATTCTTCCTATTGAACTTGATAATATCAAATCCGTGCACCTTCGAAAATCCACTTGATGTAGAACTAGACATCTTCACTTCTAACTATGACCCTCTCCACGCTCATCGCACCACTTGTTAGGAATAATACCTTAGAATTAACCTCTTCACCAGACACTAGTTCTTTGGATCACGTAGAACTAAAGAAGACAGAATAAGATGCACTAAACGAAACAAAAAAGGACACAAGATTTAACGTGGTTTAACAATATGCCTACGTCCAAAAACGGCTATGATCAACTCTTATTATTAGAACGAATTACAGAGAATTAAATCCCAAACTATGAGCAGCAGATTGTTGTTCACAAACACCAAAATAATTCTCTAGAACAAAACGCTCTAAACCCTAAAATTCTCTAGTTATGAGAACTCTTCTCTAAATTGTGTTGTGTACTTTCCCTTAAGACTTGTACACCTATTTATATAGGTTAAAAACTTGTCTTCCAAGTATATGAGATATACTAGGAAACCTAAACATAGCTACAAAAGGAAACCTTGAGTTTAACTAAATTAGGAAACCTCTAGCTATACTAAATTAAGGAAACACCTAGACGATTCTAGAATACTCTAGAATCTTCCTAAAACATCGACAACATAACAGAAATATATTAGGCTAAGTTGGTAGCTAAAGTATATAAACTAAAAGAAGGAGTAAATTTCCTTGATTCTTATTCACTTGTGACGAGAATTATTTTTGTTGAGATGCTAATTTATATTGCTGCCATAAGCAACTTGGAGATCATCAGATGGATGTTAAGACAACTTTCCTAAAACCGTGAATTAGATAAAGAAATTTACATAGACCAACCTGAGGACTTTGTAGTGAAAGGTTATGAAGATAAAGTTTGTAAGTTGAAAAATCTTTGTATGGTTTATAAAATATAAGCACGTAAACAGTGACATGGAAAAATTTGATCATGTGATAATGTATAGTGGATTTAAGTTAATGAATCTGACAAGTATATTTACAAGTAACTTGTTAAGGATGCGTGTGTGATTGTATGCTTGTATGTTGATATGCTTATACTTGATACAAACATAGATGTGATTAATTCCACTAAAAACATGCACTGAATGAGAACGTTGACTTGAAAGACTTAGGCCCTTTTGATGTAATCTTAGGGATGAGGATTAGAAGATAATCAAACATTTATAGTCTTAGTCATTCTCATTATGTTGAATTTGTGCTTAATTGATACAATCAGTCCGATTGTAAGCCTGCTTTTACTCCATATGATTCTTCTTGTACACTTAAGAAAAATAAGGTTAATGGAGTATCTTAACTTGAATACTCAAGAGTTATGAGATGTCTGATGAATTTAATGAACTGTAAGAGTCCAGACATTTCCTATATTGTGAGTAAGTTAAGTATATATACTTGTAGTTCAGAGCAAGAGCATTCAGATGCACTAAGTAGAGTATTATGGTACCTAAAATACTCTATTACCTTTTATTTGATTTATGAAAGGTATCTTGCTGTCCTTGAGGGACTTTGTGATGCACACTGGATAGTTTACTCAGAGGAGTATAAGTCTACGAGTGGATATGTTTTCACTCTAGAATGAGGGTTTGTTTTTGGAAGATTTCCAAACAAACATATATTGCTCAATTCATTATGGAATCTGAGAGTATTGCGTTAGATAAAGCACGAGAGGGGGCTGAGTGCCTAAGATGCTTTTTAGAAGAAATTCCTCTCTGGCATAGGCCTGTGCCAGCTATATCTATAAATTGTGTTAGCCAAGCTATAATAGCTAAATCTAAAAATAACTAATCTCAGTCGGCGTTATTTCCATTGATTGGATAAAGTCCAAGGAGAATATCGCGCAACCTTTGGCGAAAGGTTTATCCAAAGAGATAGTTAAAAATGCATCGAGGGGGATGGGGCTTAAGCTCATAAATTAAACTTGCCATGAAGGATACTCAACCTTGCTGACTGGAGATCCCAAGATCAAGGTTTAGAATGAGACAACTAATTCGTGGTGGGTAAAGGTAAATACTATCAGAGATCGTCATTCTCTGTCCCTTCCCTATGATGTAGACGTGATAGTGTGACTGCATGTGAAGGATGACTTTTAAGAAATCTTAATGAGTTCTATCGTTTCAATTTAAGATTGAAGCGGGGTGTAGCAGTAACACTCTTGATGGAAACTCACCTATCTGAATGAGGAAGTGGGGCCGCTTCCTATGAGAATATGAGATTTGATTCTCTAGAGCATTCTGAGAAACATGATATGTCCAGGGCCAAATTGGACAAAACGACACGAGCTTGGCAGCACCCTTGGAGATATGATACGTGGTTGTTATCGCGAATTACATCAAACGCTAGCAGTTCAAGACATAGTTCACTGTCTCTAGCAAGTAATTCCGGTAATATCTCACTAAGCAAAGGTTCAAGCCCTCATAGACACCTCTGCCTAAAATGGTATTTCCTGCGCTTTTTTATGTGATTTTCGTTTTAATGGTTTTGGTATTACTGGAACTTAGGACCTAAGGGTCACTAAGGGTTCAATAGTTCATGCTTTTTCACTTTGGTGAAAGGAACCTTTAGTCTCACTTGTGAGGAACTAAAGATGAAAGCTCTATATACTATATGATTTTTGCAATCCATAGGATGACCATGGGGTCAACACACTGTTGTGTAAGGTAGAGGACGTAGATAGGACTAGTATGGTTTCAACACGATCCGTATATCTGCTCAGTATGTTTGGGTCGTGAGATTGGGATGTTGATTTACCAAGATCTATCTGTACTTTCATGTTTTATTGAGGTTTTCATTCATGTGGGGATTGTTGGAAACAATATTAGTTAATTGTTGTTTTAAGATTTTTAACTAAATAAATTTAATTTTGTTTTCTTTGTGAATGAAACTTATTAGTCCCACATTGTGGAGTTTCGGTTTTTTAGTAGTTTTAAGAGACTATATAAACCTTTTAGTCCCACATCGGGGAGTTCCTCTTCTTAATTTGTTTTTGTCAATTATATAAACAAATTCACTACTTTTATAAAATTTATGGGAAAGGGGTTGCTCTATATTTTAGAGGGACCCCTAAAGGGAAAATATTTTATAGCGTTTCTTAAGCGTTCACGATTTTTCCTTAACGGTTTTTTTGGAGTTGCCAAGCTCAAGTTTGAGCATCTACTACATATTCTAGTAGTAGGTGTAGTAGGATGTTTTATCCTGGAGATATCCGTCCTGTGAGGGATATAGCATCACTCTTGAGTGTAGTCGGGCGCTAATGTCTTAAGGACAACGTGTTGAACACGTGACTCATTCTGTTTTTCCAAAGTTTTGCCTTGTTGTTGTTGCGGGGATTTGGGGAACTCGTCTGTTTCATCAAATCAATCACTTCCTCTATAAAGTAGCTAAGTATCAATAACTTTTGCTTATTTGATTTTTTCCTTGTTTCTGATTATTGCACCCAACAACAATTAGAATGACACTGGTGGTATTCGGTGATTCAAATTAGTGTTGAAGCCATCGATTCGTGGCTTTGTACGAGAAGATTAAGCAACTGATTTTGGGGATTTTTGAGCTCGAACTGAAATGGGGTACTTTGGTTAATTGATCGTGGTTTGTGGTGTGAGTACTTGATTTGTATTGGATTCAATTGAAGAAGGCTTGATACAAGTAATGGCTGGATGAGTTTAATTAATTTCAGCTCTTTGAGCCTTCCAGCTAACCTAGGAAGAAGTCAAGATGGGTTGAATTCTCGAGTTTCTGATGGATTGATATAGCCTGAAATTGGGATTAATTGGTGGCGGTATATGTCTTGATAGTGAATAAGAGTGGGTTGGTTGCAACTGGTACACAGTGGTTGTGTTCTCAACTGAAGATGAAATTGGTTGAATGGATGGTGTTTACACAGCAACATCGATGAGGTTCTGGCTTTGGAGAAGAATTGACTGCAACAAGGAGAAGATGGTACAAACATGAGATATTTTGAGCTCGATCTGTGGTGTTTCTGTGGTTGAGGTTCAAGCCAGTTATTTAAATTTCTCTCAATAGTACATCAACAGATTTTGGAAGCAGTTTAACAATTGGAGGGGACTCGAATAGTGTCAGCTGGGACAGAAACGTGAAGCTACAAATCAGGGAAAAACTGAAGTTGATGTTGTTGAAAATCAAGTCTTGCTTCTATTGTTAGTGCTACAAGAGTTGTTGCTGGTATTAGCTCGAGTGTCATGTACAGGGAGGAGTACTCTGTGATTAAGTGGTGATGATGCTGCGATTGAATTGGTGCAGAGAATTAAGGGCCATCGAAGATGGAGTTGTTTGTTGAAGTAGCAGCTATCGTCAGTTCCTCACTGCCAAGAAAGGAGCAAAAAATGGAGTTAGTTAGATGGTTCGTCCTGTGCAAGGTCTCGATTAGAAGGAAGTTGGCTGAATGGGTTTGACGTGAACATGGTGACTGTGGGTGACGATATGGAGTTGTCAGTGGTTGAGCTATTGCTCAATTGGTTACAGGGAAAATTGGGTGCTGTGGCCAGGCATATGGAGGAGTCTGAATTGGAAAGCAATTGGTGTTTTGGATTGGGCCTTTGGCAATACTTGCACAGTCCAGGTGCAAGACTTCGCAGCATCTCCTATAAATATCCAGGGAGACAGAGAATAGAGATACGCCGTTTTACAGGGAAGAAACTAGGTTTTTGCATTTATCTTTGCTTTTCGATTTGCATAGGTTGATTTATTCCTTTATCATTTTCTATGGCTTTTAAGAAATCTGTATGTAGCTAAATTCCTCATTAGGGCAAAGGATGAACTTGTAGGTTATATTACTTATGTTCTCAAACAATGGTTTCAAAAATAAAAGCTTAACGTATTGTTTGTGTTTCTCAAAACTGGGTTGTTTGTTTAATGAGTTTTTCATGTCTTATGCCATGTATACTTCATAGTTAAATTCTAGAACAACATCCATATGAAACCTTGGTGCTTCATGATTGTGATAATTCTTTGACTTTGTATGCGATGTATGCCTAGTACTTTGGATTTCTACCCTTGTAGGTTGAGAACAAACATATTCCTTGATAACCCTTCGAAAAGTCTTAAACGTTATATATTCCATGTATCAATAGCTAGGTTTGCAATTGTGCATGAGCGGAATTAGAGACCTTTGCGAGAGACATAAGTGAAATTTGGCCTGCAAGGGATTTTGTAGCCCTAATACTTCTACATCTTTGATTACAATCTTAAATATTTTGCTTTGGTCCAATTTGTTAGCTTACAAAAATTATGAAATCTCCAATTTGAAATAATCTTGACTTGAAAGTTACTAGTATTGATTGGAAATAGAGTTTAACTCTCCTCGTGGTAACGATCCCTATTTACCACTATTCACATATAGTGCACCGTATACTTGCGGTTAATTAAATTCGGTCTACCTACACATTAATACGAAGTCAACAAAACAAATGAATGGGATGAGACCAACATGCATGTTAGGGTTAACCTCCTTGAAGGGGAAATCGGGGGGAATATAAAGGGATGGCACCCTCCAGATTAGGGAGCTGTGGGACCAAAAAAGACGACAATGTCATGGGGCTAACATTCATGGGAATGGCTAGGACTGTTGCATTGTCGTGAAATGGGGTTCATAACAAGTGTTAAGAAGAGGTAGATGGATTATCATTTGAAAAAATAATAAGCGCCTGACACTTCGTCGAATTAAGATCCTTCAAAAAGGATGAGGCACCATAAGACCTTAATAAGGACGCACAATAAGACCTTGTAAAGCAACATATGAATAAATAACACATGAACATTATATAAAGCGAAATTATCATGAAATGAGTAAAAAGACAAAGGCAGGCAAAGGACAATGGAGAATGGTTAAGCAGCGAAAGTAAAGACAACATGAGAAGCATAGGAGAAAAATTAAAGAAATAATACGCAATGAGGCAAGTAATAAGGTTCAAAGCTTGTGCGCGAAGTCAACATAGCGAGATACCAACCTTTCATTTCATACCTTGGAAATACACAAAAGAATAAGAGGCAAGTATATACTTTAAATTTTGTTATTCTATTAAGTATTCCCTCGGCGAGTATCTACTTGGGGAAATGAAAAATCGTAATATTGATATAGTCAAAAAAAGTATTAAGAATATATGAAAGGAGTCAAAGTGTTTTTTCCCCCAAGCTTGGGAGCGCCCAAATAAAAAAATTGTTATAATAACTAAAGTTGAAAACATGGGAAAAGGGAAACTAAGATTGTTGCTGAAGAGGAACGCCATCAGTGGATGTTTCCCCATGGATTTCACCACCAGCCCCGTCAAGACCAGCACCAGTATCTGCATCAAGATTTGAAGGTTGTCCCAGAGAACTCGTGGAATCAAAGGAATCCTTGGACTCTTCCTCCTCGTCACCTTCAACAAGCCTTACTTCTCTACCTGAGATAATTCCGCGGTTGACTGGTTGCTCGTCATTAGATAGACTTCCAGAGGAAAAGTAGGATGAGGAATGCCTTGCTCGTCGCAGTGGTTGTTGAAGAGAGAGACCAGGTAGTTCTGGGTATTCTTGTGAGCTAACTTCGCTACTTTCCCAGAATCTTCTATCATCTCATCAATATCAACATTCAAATCCTTAACCTCATCTTTGAGGCAATAAACTTCTTTACAAAACTCATCCCTTTCGTGGGAAAGGTGAAGAACTTAATTCTTGTAATGCTATTCGGACTCTGCAAAAGCAAAACAAGGTTTTATCAGAAACCTGAAATTTGAGATAACCTATAGTATCTCGCGTTGCACCTAGGGCTACCTTCCATCTGTAAGATAGTGGTATCCAAAGTCTCTTGGATATCAGAATGCAAATGATCCAGCCTGGATATTTTTAGATCTGACTCTTGGAGTTGAACACATAGCTAGTGATATGCATTATCCCAAATTTTACCGTGACCAGAATTCGAAGTATCTTTGCTAGGTTGAATGACGAGAGCACTCTTGTTCTTGCGAAGATCTGCATACTTGGTTTGGGAGAAAGATTTGACAGACTTCGAGCGCGAGGAGTTATCCAGCTGACCCTGAAGAAATTCCACCTTTTTCTTCAGACAATCAATCTCCTCGTTTAAGCCAGCTACCTTGTTGCGAGATTTACGGAGATCAACCACAACCTTATTTTTTCTACTGATCACGCGCTCGTTATCTTCCTCCAGCCTCTTATAGGCTGATAAAGACGAGGACTAAAAATTCCTCGAAGTAGTAAGGGAACTGTTAACCCGCTGAAGTTCTAGCTTAAGGAGCTCGTTCTCGTCATGAAGATGCAGATTCAGCTCTTCGTTATGAGAATAATCGATAGACAGGCGGTCCACTTGCGAGAAAAGGGTCTCGACCTTCTCATTCAAAATCACGTTCTCAGCCACATAACAATCATTCTGGGTCATGAGGTTAAAATTCTCAGCACGAATATCTTCCAGCGAGGCAGACGCTTCGGAATCATTCATTTGGCGTTGCATGCATCGAGCTTGACGAAATACGAAATAAGAAAATAACAGAAGTAACGGCAAAGGCAAGGAATGGATCTACAAAGGGAAGGAACTTACTTTGAAGCTTCTCCATCTTCTTATATTGCTTGCTGGAATACTCCTTCTCCTCTCTAAGCTCCTTCGTCAAGGCATTGATTTGAGCATCATCCCTCTTTGCTTTCTCGCGAACAAGTCTAATCTCCACGAGACTAGCCATGTGACGATTGACTTCCTGCAAATCGAAGAACCGAAAGTTAGTAATATATCTTGGAATGAGGAGCAGGCATAACTGAAAGAGCATAAAGGATCACCAGGTTCATCAAAGCATAATGTTGTTGGAGAGACAGATTTAAGAGACGGGATCTCATGGCTGGATCTTCGCGAGCCTTGTGGTAAATATCTTGCAGAAACTTCATATCAGGATAATAAAGGGGATTAGACGAGACAGAGGAGACCCTTTGCTTACCTTTCTCAGAAGGGGAAGGCTTTTCGGGGGATCCTTCAACATGAACCACCAAAGGAGGAGGAACGAGAGAATCAACAAGCTTGGAAGAAGAATTTGTACGAGGCGGATAAGGTTTATGCTTGAGAGGAGTAGGTTGACTTGGAGCACAAACAGAGCTCCTAATTTCGGTCAAAGCATCCAAGTCCAAAACCTGCGTCACTTTTTAGGCTCGCTAGAAGAAGGAACATGTGGAGCAACAGTCTGCGAAATAACAAGTTCAGTAAAGTCGATAAATGAAAGGGTCAAAGTATACGAGACGATAATTTGGACGAAGTAAAGATACCTGAGAAGGATAAGGAGGCGGAGTAAGATGATCACGCCTTTTCCGTCCCTTAGTTAACTCAGAAGAAGGTTGCTTGACAAAGGGAACGTTATCCTGCGAGGAATAGAGGGTTAGAATTTAAGGTTATCACGCCTAAAAGAAAGTGATGGGCGAGGTGGCTACCTGTCTGGGAGCATAAGAGTCAGCAGTAACCTCCATTTCCTCGTGCATTTTGAGAAGACCAGCAACAAACATCTCGTACTAAATAAAAGGAAAAGAGGTGTGAGAACAAACAAAGCCCAAAAACAAAATAGATGCCCAAGAAACAAGACTATACCTCGGCGGGCATGGACCATCGGAGCTTCCAAGAATCGCAACCTGCGAGGTAACAATGCTGGGGAAGAGGACCCTCACGAGGAACTCCTTTCTCGTCAACACCCCAGATAAAAGGCCCCCCTACCACTAGAGGGAACATTAGCCAATCTTCGTCACAAGGTAAGCGAAGTCGGTCATCTCGCCCTAGTTTGATAGGATCCACATCAAGGAGGAGAGCTTTGGATGAGGAAAAAATAGTGTTACGGATGAGCTTGATATCCCATTCTTGATACTTTCGCATACTTGTAAACCGAGCGGAATAATTAGCCATGAAGGAGTCAACATTATAGTCGCGAGGATCATACTCCTCAACCATTGATGGGGCTTGCGAAGTGCCACTATCTGAGCGAATCACAAACTCGTTGTAAATACGAATGGCATTTCCACAAAGCTCAAAGACCCCACACTGAAGCTTGTTCAAAATCTCGAGAAAAATAGGTTTAGAAGGATTGTAAAGGGGAAAGGACAATCCTACTCTTAGCTGACCAACAGTGATGATCATCTTGTCGGCCGACCAAACATCGGACTGAATCCACCTGTAGTTCAGTTCCATGTCTTGAGTAGCAGACACAGAAGGACTTACGGAGGAATCAACGGCAGGGATTAAAGATAAACCCATCTTCTGGAAGTACGCTTGGAAATCCTCGAAGGTTTTAAGTGGGGAAGGTGTTGAAGCATTCTTTGGAGCCATGACAGTGAAGGGAAGGTGAGAAAGTTGAGAAATAAGAAGGGTAGCGATAAGAACAAAAGCAGGAGCAGGAGAAGTGATAAGCTTGGGTTCACGGAAAAGGGAAGGAAGAATAAACCCTAACTAGGGATAAAACAAGATATTTATAGCAAATAGGAGATTACCGGATGAACAGGTTGACGGCACGTTCGATGAATCTTGACCGATAATAACCGGTTGCCAAAGGAACGTGGCCACGTGAAAACTAGAGGGTGGAGAACGTGGTAGCCAAGGAATCTCAACCGCTTCTTATTCCATTCTCATATAATTCGAACGAATAAGGAAAGGAAAAATGTAGATACACAAAATAGGCTCGCCACGAGGCTGCACAGGAAAGCACGAAAAAGGATTGGATAATCTCACTCAAAGCTCCCGGTTAGTGACTTGTCAAATCAAATATCAGAATTACCGCGCCACCACCTAATAACACAAATCACGAAGAGGAAACATCCTAAAGCGAAGTATCTCGCATAAGGAATCTAAAACACAAACGAATCAAATTGGAGTACCCGGCAAGATACCAGTCACGAAGTAAAAATAGACGAAATAAGATTGTTTGGATGGAAAGATAACTTGTGAAGTCAGTAAATTATGGAGCAAGAAAAGAGACAGTTGTCCCGTCAAACACCCAAAGTTTTCAGCGAAAGAGAGGGTAAAACTTTATGGAAAATGATCTAGGCGAAGTATAAAGTATCTCCGCAAGATCCAGACGAAGTAAAATGAGTTGTATGCCATTAGGTCCTTGGGTAATGTACGGGGGGTCGGATTCTTGGGAGAGGAGTGAGCTTTTCTTAGAGTGAGAGATTAGGATTACCTTGTACTCAAGAACTTGTATTTTCATTACTTGTATTTTCATTACTTGGCTGAATTGAATGTGTTGTGGGGATAATGGTTCACTTCTTAAGGAGGTTCAGCCGGCCAGGGAAGAGCAGTAGCTATTGTCGGTCTCGGAACTGGCCTGAAGTTCGAAGAAGCCAGTGATGTTTTGCTGTGGATTGAGTTTCGATCTAAATGGAGGTTAAGAAGGGGTTGAATCCTGATGGGTGTTACGGAGAGTGGGTCTTCATACGAGCAGGATAAGAGGCATCGCAAGGCGTGTGGCAGTCGGTGGAGATGGTGATTAGCTGATCATGAGTAGAAACAAAGAAGTGGTGGTTGTTACTGGTGCTCAACAAGTCTTGGGACTGTGAAGATAACTGATGGTTCAGGGAACGGTAATTGGTTGAGCTGGTTGTAGCCGATATGAAGCTGTTTGATCGAATGGAGTATAGTCGCTGGTGGCTAGACGAACAGAGATTTAATTGGCAACAGCCAAAGGAGCCGTAAGTTGAATCTGTTGTGGGTCTTTCGGTCAGAGAGGAGTGATGGACTTTAGGGCCTGAATTTGGATTACAATATGGACTGGGCCTTGGCAGAGAGTTGCTAGGTCTTATTTCTTTGCCAGCAACACCTATAGATTCCTCAATTTTTTCTTTTTTTAAATTTTGGGTTTTTTCGAGAGCGTGCTTATATAAAGAAAAGAGAATATATATGCATCCTTGAAAACTTGCCTTGGGTAGTAATGCCTTGGCTTCTGAACTTTCTTGAGACTCATTAATTTTAAGAATAGAGAGGAAAGTGCAACTACATATACTCAGTAATAAAAAAAGAACATGTCCAGGGATGTCAAAAGCATGCAAAATCTGGCTAATTAACTGACATTAACAAGGTACATCTTTTTCATGGAAATGACTACTTCTTAAACTAAAGCGACAATGTTTCCTAAAATTTTCCTTCAAAATTAGAAGGCAGCTTCAGTGCTCTTCTAAAATTTGCCTTCAAATGCAACATACTCTCATCTGGTCTCCATCTTTCTTTAAATCCACATTTCAGTCGCCAAAACCTCCTGCATCCACATGATTAACAGAAACGTACAGTTAAGAACACGGCTATTCTAGCTTGAGTGAATAAATATTTAATACAAATGTGACATGAATCATGATATTGAAAATGCGAGAAAGTGTATGGCCACGTGCTTCAACTCTAAACAATGGATATGATTAAGCTGAAAAAAACCACTTCACAAAGTGGCACACACAACAACAGGAACAGTTAAGAAGATTACATATACTGATGGAATGGACTTCTACTTAGGCCAGCCAAAGTACTTGCAACGATCGTCCAGCAGCAACTTGTCAACGTATGCAACATGCTCTCATGCTGTCTCTATTTTTCTAAATCAACATTTTCATTTCCCACACCACATAAATCAACAGCAACAGTGGAGAATGCGGCAATGGAAGATTACAAATACTGATGCAAGAAATTACATATCGAAAATACAAGAAATTGAATAGCCAAGTGATCTTCAACTCTAAACTATTGAAAATGCAAGAAATTGCACTTATGAATGTGGCATTAGCACTAGTCATGAAAAATCCAAATGCAGCAGTATTTAGTCATTAAATTTCTCGGTTTATCGACAAACAAGATAAGCAACAAAAAACTAAACCCACTTCTCAATGTCGAATTCTGCTTCATCTGGTAATTACTGTTCAGTGCGGTTGTAGAAGAATGCAAGTGTGAAACACAACGGCATACATGAGGACATGGAGGCAAACATGACCCTAATTTCACTGCATTCTCAGTTGCTTCCGTGACTGATGATGATGGTGGTGGTGATAATAGCAATGGTGAATCATGTATCTTACACCAAGAAAGGGGGAAATAGTGATTACTTGACAATGTTGATAGAGAAGAAGGGATGAATTCTTGCGCATGTTTTGTTGGGATTGAGATGGAACAAGAAGAAGATCAAAATGGTGGTGTCGGTGAAAAACAAGAACGTGAGAATGGTGGTGGCGGTGGCGGTGAAACTGAGGAAGGAGAGAATGGTGGTGAAACAGAAGAAGGAGAGATTGATTGAACTGGAGAAGATATTAAACCAAAAGAAATAAAATTAGGGTTTCTCTGAGTACGAGAAAGAATGTTTCCTGGGATCGAAATTAAACTTAACTTTATCTTCTTCTTCATCTTCTTCTTCTTCTTCTTTTTGTTTCTTGATGTTGAAGTTGATGATGATGATGACCTTAAAATCTTCATAGTACCAAATTTTAACCATGAGTCTGCAAAAATCAAAGAACCCCCACTACCGTTCTTACTGTTTTCAAGATTCTAAACGAATACATATCATCGGATCGAGTTGATCCTCTTTCTCCATTTGCTCTCTGTAAATTTCTTGAATGCTCTCTGTAAATTTCTTGAAATAACTCAATTTTTGCTCTGTTTCTTTATGACCGAACTCCTGTTAATCACCAACATTATTCAAGTATCTAACTAAGACCTGTTAAAAACATTTGATAATTGTGATGGGTAAATCTAGAATTATCTAGATAGCTAACTATAACTCCCATGGGCTTATCTCAATGCATAGGCCCAGTCTAGAGATATCTAGACTCTTCTAAGATAAAAAGAGTGCAAGCCCATTCTAGAGTCTTCTAAGACATTTTTCATCATGTGTATCTAGAGAATTCTTTCTCTAGAATGATCTAGGTCAATTAGCTCTAGAGATTTCCAAGTCTAGAGTATTCTTAGTAGTTGGTCATGAAGTAGTATAAATAGAAGCAAATGTTGGCCTTTGTGGTCATCAAAAAAACTCAAGTGAGTGAGTAAGTAGTAAGAGTGAGAGCTAGAGTTTAGAGTAAGAGCCAAAGTGCCTCTTTGTAAAAAACTAGTGTAAGCCAAAGTTGCTACACAAGCCTCTTTTAATATTTTCATTTTCATATTAATATAAGCCTCATCTTTCAATTAACCAACCTCTCTTCCTAAATTCATTTCCATAAACCCATCACATTTCCGCATTGCGCCAACAAATTTGGTATCAGAGCAAACCTAACCCAGTAATCCTAAAACTCTACTCATGGCAATTAACCAAAATATTCAAGGTTTCAACTATGCCCAAAGTCTAATTCCAATTTTTGATGGTGAGAGTTACGATTATTGGAGTCTACAAATGAAGACACTATTCATTTCACAAGACCTATGGGATTTTATAGAAGAAGGTTATAAAGTACCAGAGTCGGCAGAAACTCTGTCGACATGGACGGACGCAGAGAAAAAGGAGTATAAGGAAAATAAGAAGAAAGATGCTAAAGCATTACTGTTTCTACAACAGGGCGTAAGCAAAGCTATTTTTCCTCGAATTTCGGTGGCAAAAACTTCACAGGAGGCCTGGAATATTCTCAAAGTAGCATTCCAAGGATCAGAAAAGGTAATCTCCATTAAACTACAAAATTTATGGCGAGATTTTGATAATTTACTTATGAAAGAAAATGAAACTATCCAGAACTTCTTCTCAAGAGTTACTGGCATAGTAAATCAAATCAGTAGTTATGGAGATACCATTGAAAATAAAAGAGTGGTAGAAAAGATATTAAGAAGCTTACCATTCAAATTTGATCATATCGTCGCTGCCATTGAAGAATCAAAAAATTTATCGACTCTCTCGGTACATGAATTAATGGGTTCACTCGAGGCGCACGAGAAAAGAATAAATAGGTTCGCGGAGCAACCATTGGAGCAGGCATTTCAATCAAAAATAAATTTCAGTGAGAAGAAAAATACAGAAGCCAAAAAAGAAAGCTCCAGAGGGGGATCGTCATCCAACTCGCAGTACGAGAAAGGGTCGACGTCAACTCAAGGACCCAGAAATTTCTACCGCGGACGTGGAAAAGGAAAAGGAGGTTATAGAAACAACAATCAAAGGTACGGAAAAAATAACTCCTCAAATCTCCGATGCAATGTTTGCAAAAAGTTTGGACATGCAACTGAAGGTTGCAAGTATAAGTGCACCAAGTGTGATAAATTAAATCACATGGAGAAAGATTGTTGGCTTAATGAAGCAAACTATTCCGAGAAAAAAATTCTCAAATCAAGTATTCTATTCCTGCCTCACCTCGCAACAAGAATCGCAAGGTATATGGTACGTCGACAGCGGATGCAGCAGCCATATGACAGGAAACAAAGAATATTTCGTAAAATTGGAGGAACAAGAGATTCCGCCAGTCAAACTTGGAGATGGAAAGTTCCAGAATGTTGAAGGAAGAGGAGTCATATCCGTACGTACAAGGTCAGGTAAAACTCGATACATATCTGATGTTCTTTATGTTCCTGGCCTAGCTCAAAATTTATTAAGTGTTGGACAACTTATAAGAAAGGGTACTCACTACATTTCGAAGACGGAGAATGCACAATTTACGATAAAATTAATAATCAATTGGTGGCAAAAGTAAAAATGTCAGGAAATTTTGTCTTTCCCTATCTATCTATGCCATCAATTGAAAATTGTGCAATGAGTACCAACCATATTGACGAAGGAAAGCTATGGCATTTGAGATACGGGCATCTCAACTACAGATCCTTAAAGGTTCTAAAATCAAAAGGCATGGTAATTGGTCTTCCCAATATCGACGGTGGAGATAAAGTATGTGAAGGTTGTATTCTAGGGAAGTTTCATAGACTTCCATTTACGAAGACATCGTGGAGAGCAAGAAGGCCCCTCGAATTGGTGCACGCTGATATATGCGGTCCGACAAGAACAACTTCACTCAACAACAGAAGATATTTTCTCTTATTCGTGGACGATTATACCAGGATGATGTGGGTGTACATTCTTGAGCAAAAGTCCGAGGCATTCACTAAATTCCTAGAATTCAAGGCGCTGGCAGAGAAGCAAAGTGGCCATCAATTGAAAGTTTTCCGTACAGACCGTGGTGGAGAATTTACTTCAAAAGAGTTTATCAACTACTGCAAAGAAAATGGAATTAAAAAGGAGCTCACCGTCCGATACACTCCACAACAAAACGGCGTCGCGGAAAGGAAAAATCGTACGATCGTGGAAATGGCTCGCAGTATGCTAAAAGCAAGGAAGCTACCCAACACCTACTGGGCGGAAGCAGTCAACACAGCAGTACATCCTTAATCGCTCGCCAACAAAAGCGGTTCACAATAAAACTCCATACGAGGGATGGCATAAGAAAAAGCCTGAGGTAACTTCTTTCAGAATTTTTGGTTGTGTAGCATACTCACATATTCCATCCCAACATAGAGAAAAGTTCGATGAAAAAGGAGAAAAGCTTATATTCATCGGATATAGCGAGGAGTCTAAAGCCTATAGACTTCTAAATCCAGATACAAAGGAACTGGTAATATCAAGAGATGTTATCTTTGATGAATTCAAAGCTTGGGATTGGAATGATGAACCAGATAACCACGAGTCTCCACTACTCATCGAAGAAGAGCCATATCTGTCACACCAAGAAGAAAACACTCCACCAGCAAGCCCGAGATCTCCTAGTCCAACACAACAAAGTCCAAGCTCATCTGACTCAAGTGCCCCACCTAGAAAGGTGCGTTCCCTAAGAGATATTTATAATGTATCTAATTGTGCTTTTATAGCACTAGAACCTCAAAAATATGAGGAAGCGGCAAAAAGAAAAATGGAGAAACGCCATGGACGAAGAAATGCGAGTAATTGAGAAAAATAAGACATGGGAGCTCGTCAATCAGCCAGTTGATAAAGAAATAATTGGTCTGAAATGGGTCTACAAGACAAAATATAATGAAGATGGGTCAATTCAAAAGCACAAAGCAAGGCTAGTTGCAAAAGGATATTCCCAGCAACCAGGAATTGACTACAACGAGACATTCGCCCCAGTCGCTCGCATGGAAACAATCCGGATGGTGTTAGCTTTGGCAGCTCAACTCAAAATGAAAGTCTACCAATTGGACGTAAAGTCGGCGTTCCTAAACGGAGAACTTGAAGAAGAGGTGTACGTTGAACAACCTCAAGGATATCCGAAAAGGAAAAGAAAAAATGGTATATCGTCTCCGCAAAGCACTATACGGTCTTAAGCAAGCACCGCGTGCATGGAACAGCAAAATCGACAAGTATTTCCGAGATAATGGATTTGAGAAAAGTCCAAGTGAGCCATCACTCTACATCAGAAAACAAGGTACGGACTTCCTAATTGTCTGTCTCTATGTTGATGATTTAATTTACGCCAGCACAAAACAAGACATGGCAGAAAAATTTAAGAAGGAGATGATGAAAGAATATGAGATGACAGACTTAGGACTTATGCGATATTTTCTTGGGATTCAAGTAAAACAATCTCCGAAGAAATATTCATTTCCAAGAAAAATATGCGGAAGACTTACTGAAAAGGTTCAACATGATGGATTGCAAACCAATTGCAACTCCAATGGGTACCAATGAGAAATTGGTAAAAAATGATGGAGCGACAAAAGTTGATCCAACCTTATTCAGAAGTCTAGTCGGCTCACTGATCTACTTAACTACAAACCAGACATCGTCAATGCAACCAGTATTGTTTCTCGGTTTATGAGCGAGCCAAGCAAGTTACACTATGCAGCCGCAAAGAAATTCTTCGGTATATCAAGGGAACGAAGGATTTTGGCATCAAGTATACAAGAGAAAAAGATAATGATTTAATTGGCTTCACAGATAGCGATTGGGCAGGTTCTATTGAAGACCGAAAGAGCACATCAGGCTATGTTTTCTGTATGGGAACAAAAGTTATCTCTTGGAGTTCTAAAAAGCAAAGCACGGTGGCATTATCGTCAGCCGAAGCAGAGTACATAGCATCAACAAGTGCAGCATGTGAAGCGGTATGGTTAAGAAGAATAATGACCGACCTACAACAAAAGCAAAAAGAACCAACAACTATCTACTGTGACAATATGTCTACAATTGCAATGACAAAAAATCCAGTTCCACGGACGGACGAAGCATCTAGAGCTACGACATCACTTCATCAGAGAGTAGTAGAGAACAAGGAAATCGAGCTCCAATTCTGTCCGACGCAAGAACAAAATGCGGACATTTTCACAAAAGCAGTCACGGTGGATAAATTCAATCATTTTAGAGATAAGCTCAACATCACAATTAAGAGGGGGTGTTAAAAACATTTGATAATTGTGATGGGTAAATCTAGAATTATCTAGATAGCTAACTATAACTCCCATGGGCTTATCTCAATGCATAGGCCCAGTCTAGAGATATCTAGACTCTTCTAAGATAAAAAGAGTGCAAGCCCATTCTAGAGTCTTCTAAGACATTTTTCATCATGTGTATCTAGAGAATTCTTTCTCTAGAATGATCTAGGTCAATTAGCTCTAGAGATTTCCAAGTCTAGAGTATTCTTAGTAGTTGGTCATGAAGTAGTATAAATAGAAGCAAATGTTGGCCTTTGTGGTCATCAAAAAAACTCAAGTGAGTGAGTAAGTAGTAAGAGTGAGAGCTAGAGTTTAGAGTAAGAGCCAAAGTGCCTCTTTGTAAAAAACTAGTGTAAGCCAAAGTTGCTACACAAGCCTCTTTTAATATTTTCATTTTCATATTAATATAAGCCTCATCTTTCAATTAACCAACCTCTCTTCCTAAATTCATTTCCATAAACCCATCACATTTCCGCATTGCGCCAACAAGACCCTGAACAAGAAACAACCATGTTTATCACACCATCGAATACCGACTGTTTCACCAGATTGTAAAGAACGACGAGTTACAAAGCTAGATGTCCAATTCCTCTTTAACATAAACTTAGTAGGATTTGCACGCATCAACGTCATTTTCCGTGTAACTACAACTCCATTGAATTCATCCCTTAATACTAAGTTGCTACTTCCATTCATATGCGGAAACATATGATTTATGACTAATTCGGCATCCAAACGGAGAGCATTGCCATCTCCAAGATCAGTTGAAACATCTTGTTCTGTTAGTATCTTCTGCACTGGCCAATTTTCGTGAGGTTCTTCGTTTTCTTCCTGTTCTGCGTCTTCTTGATTTTGAGGATTCATTCTTCAAGATACTTCCTGTGATTATTTTTTGATGATGAGTATTACGCTTGAACTTGTTTATGTAGTGAGTAAGTTATTTATAGGTAATTAAAATTAGAGACAAGGACTAAACTCAGTCAGATGGTAAGTCAGACGGGAAACACTGACAAAACACGCTCATGTAAGAACAGCAGATATCCCCGAACTCGGTTAATAACATTCTAATTTTAGAATTTTTCCGCATAAAATTGGAAATATTTATCTAATTAGATCTTCAATGATCTAGTACTTGTCAAAGATCTAATAGCAGTGTTAAATAATATTTCGCTTGACAAATAAAAACATACGTGCAACAATATACTCGTAATAAGACCTGGTAATAAAAAAGGAACATGCCACTCCAGAGAACTCAGAGGAAGCATACAAAATCTGGTGAAGGCTTGGCCCATCATCAAAAGGAGCCAATTGTATGACAATTGACATCAACAAGGTACGGCGTCTTTTTTATCGAATAGACTACTAGTTAGGTTCAAATTCTTTGCGCAATGATGTCTATAACTATTTTATACAGCAATGTAAGACAATTGGCATATACTACTACTACTATGAAGGAAAAACCTCCTGTTTGACTCCATTTTTCTTTAAACCCACATTTCCATTTGTAACCACCTCCTGCACCCACATAATCAAGAATGAAAACAGTTAAGAAGACAGCGATTCAATGCGACATGATATTGAAAATGCAAGAAATTGTATCGCCAAGTGCTTCAACGCTAAACAGTGGACACATATAGCCAAGTTATCAACATACCAGAAACCCACTTCTCCATGTGGCATCGGCACTAATCACATCCCAATGCAGCAGCGCGCATTCCTTCACTCTCAGTTGGTGCAGTGACTGACGATGCTGGCGATAATTGCAAGGGTAAGTTTTCATTTGATACACCCTCCTGTACCCACATAATTAACAACAACAACAACAACAGATAAAAACACCTCGATTCTAGCTTGTGCGGATGAAGACTAAATGCAGGTGCGACATGATATTAAAAATGCAAGAAATTGTATAGCCAAGTGCTTCAACGCTGAACGATGGATATGATGATATTGAAATATGTCACTCAAATAAAGAGCATTCTGAGTGCAGACTCACTTTTCATAACTGCTTAAATTCCTTTTCGGAATTCTCTTACATTTCTATGCCTTTTACGTGAATTGCACCAACCTTGTCCTTTTGAATGGATATCCTAGATGAACTTCTAAAGCTACATTCTTAGGGAAGAAGGAGAGTTTGATTTTAAAAAAGCAATCATTGACTCTATTGTAATTCTAACATGAGATATACCAGATGCCAAAGAAAGTGGGGTGTTTCATCTCTGTGAATTTATTGAGGATTGTGAATTCACTTATCTTTCGACTCAGGTAAAATATAACCCAGTTATCTCTTGCCGGATTATTTTCTTTTTTGAGGGTTTTCTAATTTTGCATTCACACAGCTAAAACCCACTTTTTAATGTGGCACCGGGACCAGTCATGAAACATTCAAATACAGCAGAATCCTTCAATTTATAGGTTGACAAGGAAAGGAAAGAATACACTTACCTCGGGTGGTGGAAGCTGATTCATTGGTGGTGGGGGTGGAAGCTCATTTTCTGTTGGTGGTGGTGGCAAACGAGCCTCCATCTTCAGCGGCGGGAAAGGGATGCATGCTCAATAGCCCTTGGTGCCGCAGTATGCACCTCAGACTTGTGCACATTCAAATTAGAGTAAGTTGTAAATGTCAAATGGCAGTCAGAACACATAATCTTTCCGGCAAATAAATGGAACAAAAAACTTAGTTAGGACAATTATCAAACACGTTCTCAACACACAAGAATGAAACCCTTGTTTAACATATAAACAGCTCACACAATACGAATTATAAATTTATAACCAAAAACGTTCAAGGACTTACAAATCAACTCCCAACTCTTAGTGAAGTAGATGAATAATTTCGATAGCAAGCTTCATTAAAAACCATCTTACTGACATGATTGTAACCTCCTAAAGCAAAAGAAGGAAAAAAGAAAGAAGTGGAAATGGAATAAATACCCCTCCTTTTCAGGGGTCTTCACAAATAACCCTAGGGGTATATTTTGCGCTTTTAGGATCTAGTTTTTAGCATATTTTAAATTATATTAAGTCAATTCAACCTCCGTAAGAGGTTGAGGTTATGTTTTTACGCATCAAAAACATACTAGTTCATTGTCATTATCAAAAAAAGTACTAGTTCATTTTCATTATCCACTTCAAATATACCCCTTATATATTTTCACAAATAAAAGAAAAAAGAAGGGTATGCAGATAATCCTCCCAAGAAAAAATCTACTATTACACCGTTTTTCCTCGATCAACTTGATAAACTATTTATTACGGTAATAAATAGATTTGTTAAATTTCTTATCCTTCTTTGTCCTTTACATTCACAGAGATTTGACATAATTCAAGATGCCTTAAACACACAGAAAATTGATTGAAATAACAAAAACAAATACTCAACAAATAAAACATAACCTACAATTGGGAAATACCATCACAAATTGGGGGACACTCCAGGTTAAATAGGGATGAATTTTGGCTAAAGGGGTAGTTTTAGGGGGTGAAAAAACCATATTGTCCTTTAACATAATAACAAATAAAGAAAAAACCACAATCCAAATCATGTTGTATCCCCTATTCTCTCTTCTTCTTCATTTGTTCCTTTACTTCTTCAATTAATCGTTGATTTTGAAATCTATTCGTTAATTAACTAATTTGATTGATTTTTTAGGGTATGAACCAAAAAGAATTTAGAGTTCGAATTTCAGCTTTTTGGTGTCCGTCGGCGTGGTATTCATCCTACAATTCTATACCGATGGAACAGTCGGCATTGTATTTATCATGAAGACAATGCCGACACCCACTACAAATTTTTTCTGTTTGTAGCAAAGCCATTGTGTGCTAAAGTCATTGTCATAGTAGTCCAAATAACCACTAATTTATCATCCATTGACTAGAATACCTTAAAGCACGAGTTATTTTACCTTCTTCCACCAAAGCTGAAGTTGCACATGCGCTAAACGTAGCTGCTAATGTGAACCTATTAAGTTTCAAACTCATTTGTAGATTCGAAACCGTGAAGCTGTTTCCTAATGTGACATCTGTAAGAACCCATCAATCAAATTCCAGGAGATAATGTCTCTCTCAGTGCATTTCTCAAACAACTCACTGCTTCATTTACTTTCTTATGCCGAAACAAAGCCGAAAGAAATGCTTAAGCACTGTCGGCATTGTCGATGGTATATCAATAATCTAATTTTAATTCATGGAGGGAAAATTAGTCATATCTAAAATGTTTGGATAAGGGGCTCTTTAAATTACTTCATAATATTTTTATTTTATTTTTTGAGTATCCCCAATTATGGGTTCTTTTTTTAACCTAATTCCCTTCTCCAATTTTATGTTTGTTAGGGTATTTCAGCGATTTATGTTTTTACCCTTGGGTCTTTAGTTATGTTTTCGTTAGAAAGAACTCTCAACCTAATTATTTAACCATTTTGTTTGCTTTCTCAATTCAGTTTTTTTTTCTCCTTGTAGTTGCAGGAAATCCTACGACCACATCCATTCGATATTATATAATTCTCTAAGTAATCATGGTGAAAATCATTCGTTTATTACTCAAGATCTTGAGATTGAATACAAAATATTACAAAGACTTTACTTGTTCTCCAAATAAACTTTCTCTCTCCGAATTTCTTGTCTAACACTCCCCTTAGAGATCTCTCCCAATACATAGTTTCCTTCCCCTTATATAGGGTAATACATAGTGGATGGCAGCTAATAGATCCCCTATTTTCGGAATCAGTGTGCGTTACAATCGCTCATGTACATCCGATCAACCTCGCACACTTTAGTTTTTCGCACAGATCATCACACGTTACTCATGACTATGCTGACATCATTAAACACATCCTCTTAATTTACTATATGCGATGATCTTCGCTTATATTAAATGACCTTTACTTCGCATACATAACGAATGTGCCATATTTCGTTCCTACATTTTGCCTCTTATCATTTCGTTCTCTTTATAAAGTGAGCGATGTTAGAAATTTTCAATCCAACTTATTGCACATGTTTATTTTGTTTTGCCGACATTCTTCCGTAATTTCAGCCTTTCTTTCTACACGTGTCAATTCTTCTGCTTTTTACCAATACAACTCGTCCCTAACCGGTCATCTTTCTTTTCTATTTATTGATTTATTTTTGAGAAATAACTTCTTTGTTTCTTTTTATTTTGTTTATATCTATTTTTCCTCAAAACTTCAACTTCCCTTTTTCATCTATTACCGTTGTTGTTGTTTTATCACCATCATCCTCATGGATCCAAATCCCAGGTTTGTATATTTTATCAAAATCATCGTATATTCTATCAAAAGTATCCTCTTTTTATTCTGTTGACTACGATTATTGATCATAATTGTTAATCTCGATCGCCATTGTTGGTATTATGATTAACTTAACTCTTCTACTGTTTGTAGGAAAAGTTCCTCTTCGAGTAGCCTCAAACTTACTGTTTCCAACCCTAAATCTTCTTCAGATACCAAGGACAAAGAATCTCTCAAGAGGAAGGCTTCGCACAACAAAGGAGTAAGAAATATTCTTGTTCTTATCAAACAATATTGTTGCCTCTATTTCTTATCTGTGTTGTTTACGCAGGATTCTGGTTGTGAGATGGGTGGAGGGAAAGGACTGAAACTTAAGAGAGTTCGCAAGCCCACAACTCTAGAATCAAATATTTTTATTCCTTAATTCGGCATCGCAGACGTCATTCCTCCATCTCCAGTTCAAACTAATATTTTTCCTTCTCATGCAAATATCTCTGTTACTCTCGAAGAAATTTTTCCTTCCGAAGAGAAAACTGTTACTAATCAAGGTCTATAGAGTACCCCCAATCCTGCTTCTACATATGCTCCAGATGTTATTCAAACTGTTTCAACCTTTGTGAACTCTCCTTTGCCCATTAGCACTGATACCATTCAAAATAATATGGATATTCCCACCTCTGCGAATTTTACTATTTATTCTCCTTCTATTTCTGTTTCCCCTTCTTCATCTTCCTCTTTCTTATTGGAATCTCTTTCTCTTGATAAGAAATCTTTGGATAGTGTAAAGTTTGCCTCTCAAACTTTACTTGACATTATCAATTCGGCTCAGTCATCCACCAGTGATCCTCACAAAGTTCGCATATGTTCTGCTTTAAGCAAACTTTTATGCGAATTTTCTTCTAATAAAACTACAAGAGAGGAAATCCATTCTCAAATTGATCCAAGTTTTCATACTGCTCTAGATGTCTTGGAAAGTACCTCTTGTATATGTTCTTTCGATTATAATATTTTTATTATTTATCCTTACATTCTTTCTTCCTTAGGAATCTCATCGCCGAATGATTTTGATTGAAGGGTGTTTTAAATTCAGTTGTTCTGGATTAGAACTTACACACCAGAACACCCTCTTGGAAAAGGAAGTTGGTAAACTGAAAGGAGAACTCCAAGTTGCAATCCTTGATTCTGAAGGTCTTCGCAACCAGAACCAAAAACTTAGAGGTATTTTTTCCTTTTATTTATTGCTTCTCTTATTATATTTTTTCACTTATCCCCACTTTTTAAACTTTTTCATACATTTATTAAAATTTAAACCAGAAGCGAGTTGTAGAGAGATTTACCTTCCAATTCTTTGCTGAAGATATTCGTGCGAATAATGAGACGTTGCAAATTCAACTAGATCAATTAAATAACCAACATTCATATTCTCTTGATCATATTAACAATCTAACTCATGAAAATAGTCACCTTAATCAAGAGATTGAAGTATTAAATACTCAAATTTCCCACATGTTTAAATTTTTATATAGTGCCGATTTAAGACATCAATCATTATCAGAAGAGAACCATACTATTTCTATGGAGAAACACTCTTTTTTAAAGAAAGAAGCAATGTTTTCGCATCAGTACTTAATTCTCCAGAAAATAAATGATGATCAAGAACAAGCCCTTCGTTCACTAGAAGCTCAGCATGAAGCATCATTTAAGGAATTAAATACCCAGAACGAGAAAATCATCCAGAGTAAAATAAACTTGACTATGAAGATGGACCAGCTTCAAGAAAAATATGATCAACTGAAGCATTCTCATGATGACCTTAAGAAAAAGAATAATTCCCTCTCTGCTGATAAAAAGAAGATTCTATCTCGTCTCAATGGTTTAGTTGGTGACGATTTTGATAAAGCTATGGAAATTATGAAGAGTAACACTCTTGCCTTTTCTAAATTATGCGAAGGCAGTCAGCTTGAGTTGACTGCCTTAAATTTCTAATCCTTTTATTTATTTCTTAGAATTTTTGCTTTCAAATTATGATTCCATATTAATCTTTGCAGAGTCCGAAAAGTCGAATCAATCCACTATATCCCAATTGAGATATGACTTAGCTAAAGTTCGCAAGGACCGTACGAACCTGGAGATTGCTTATACGAATCTTGAAGTTTCTCTTACTGCTTTCTCGAGACCGAGCACGAAGAAGATTCGCATATCTTCAAAATTTCGAAGAAATCAAGGCCAGAAATGTAGAAAAAGAAGTTATTCGCAAAGCTCATGTAAATGCTCAGACTTTAGTTAATCAAATCCTTTTGAGCAACTCTATTTCTCCAGTAACTATCCCTCCTCTTAATATAAGGGATGACGAGAAGTATCCAGAACCGGATAGTGACTATGAATTTGTAAGCGATGATGAAAAAGATCATGAAGATGATATTGATGCTTCTTTGTTAGAGGATCGACTTGAGAAGAATAAATCTGGCAATGTTGATTCTATTGATAAGACTACCATCGAAACGAAGGACCCAAATCCAAGCCACAAGATTGATGCTGAAAAGTCCTTAATTGAACATGATGTACCCTCCAACAATGTTTAGTCGTCGCCCTCCTTAATTGTCTGAAATCCTCTCTTATGTTTTGATACATTTTTAACTTGTTTCTTAATCAAGAAAGATAATATATTTTTATTTTAATTCCCCTACTTGCCTCTTATTATATGTCTTATAAGAAACAAGTATACGAATTTTACGGATCCTGCTATTTTTCGTGAATTCCCTGCAAAACAACATTAGTGTATGTATAACTTTTCTCATAAGGTCTTATGTTGCCTTCCTAAGTAAAGGTCTTATCTTGCCTTAATTTATCTTTTATTTTGTGCGACGAAATCGCAGGCGGTCATTACACCTAAATGTAAGGACCCTTTGATCTCGCCTTATCATATTCTTGTATTATTGCCTCTTCAGGTTTTTCTCGTGTGTAAATATGACAAGCCTTAATACTCCCTTGAGTAAAAAGACTCATGAAATTTACGTCTTTTAACACAATTCAGCTCCCTAATGGAGGGTGCCATCCTTATTTTCCCCTTGGTTTCCCCTTCAAGGAAGCTTACCTCTACCGGGTTAAGGTTGGCTCCTCCCATCCGGTAATACAACAACTAGTTGATTTCGCAGCCTCTTATACCTCCACCGATAAGGTTTATGGTTACGAGACCGCACCCTAAGTGGGGTATCTTCAGACCGAGTGCATCATAGTCAGGACTTGTCAAGAGTGGCAAGGTATTCTCCAGACGCCTTGGGCACTCTTGACTCAACCGTGTACCTCGACGCCCTGATCGAGTTTCTGCACTCCTTAGGAGAGACTTTCTTACCTTCGTCTCTCAATCTAAGGCAATGAACTTAAACTGAAATTTTAAGGCAACTCTCCTGGATGGGCTTTTTCGTTTTTTCTCACCCCAAATCTCCATGACTCAAGTTCCAGGGTCGATGTAGGTTTGCCTTGAGTCATGCTTTTCAGTTTTTCCCCAAATGTGACGTGCGATAGGTCTTAATTTCTGCCTCTTGCATTTATGCGAACTAGGGTGCGCGCCACAGTTGGACGCCTCTCTTCTATGGTTATATATTATGTTGCCTTATATTAAGGTCTTATTATAAGGACTTATATTTTCCTTTTTCTGATGACAGAAATTATTGAGAACGAACGGAATCTTCAAACTTGTTTATTGAATTGAATATTACATCCATGTTTTTTTTAAAATAAGAACTCATATCCTATGCGATTTATATCGCATATGTTTATGGATAATATTTCTTCAAATATAACCTATTTCAAGGACGATTTAATTTTCGTCCTACATCTCTTCCTTCAGGATCTCCCAACTCATAAGCTCTATTTACAACTATTCTTTTTATTATATATGGTCTGTCCCACTTCTTTTCTAATTTACCATCTCCTCCTCTCTGATAAACCAGTATTTCTCGCAATACTAATTCTCCTGGTTGAAATTCTCTTATCTTAACTCGTTTATTGTACTCTCGAGCTAATCTTCTTTGATAATTTTCCATATGTTGCAAAGCGACCTCTCTAGCTTCTTCCAGATCATCAAGTTTTGTTAAAATTAAATACGCACTTAGATTCTTCTCCCAAGCTTCTTTCTTTGTAGTAGGGATAATGGCTTTTGTTGGTAACAATGCTTCTACCCCATATGTCAAACAGAAAGGGGAAATTCCTGTCGCTTCCCTCCTTGTTGTTCTATATGCCCATACTACATTATGTACTTGTTCGCACCAACCTTTATTATGCCCTTCCAACTTCTTCTTTAATGTTTCTGCGATCGTTTTGTTAGTCGCTTCTACTTGTCCATTACTCTGCGGATAAAAGGGGGTAGACTTTCCACTTTGAATTTCGAACGCATTGAGTAGCATCTCTATATCTCACCCTCAAACTGTTTCCCATTGTCAGACACTAACTGTGCAGGGATGCCAAATCTGCATATGATATTTTCAAAAATAAACGTGAATATGTCTTTATCTCGAATATGCTGAACTGCTTTCACTTCTGCCCACTTTGTGAAATAATCTATTGCGACAATTAGATATCTTCTTTTCCCCGTTCCTGGTATAAACGGACCAACAATGTCAATTCCCCATTTTTACGAATGGCCATGCATTTGCTGACGTTTTTAGCATTGCTCCTGGTGCGTGTATTTTTCTTCCCATGACGTTGACATTCTACGCATCGTCTTGATACTTGTTCTGCATCTTCGTGCATGTAAGGCCAATAATATCCTTGTATCTTCGCTATGTATGCGAGTGATCTTCCACCACTGTGGTTTCTAGCATCCCCATAATGTAATGCCTTTAAGATTTCCACTCCTTCTTTTCACGTGAGACATCTAAGCGAAGGTCCGATAAATGATCTTCTAAAAAGAGTACCATCCCTTAATTCATAATTCGTCACACGACTTTTTAACTTGTGTGCTTCTAATCTTTTTCTAGGTAGCTCCCCCTTGTATAGATATAAATGAAGCTCAATTCTCCAATCTTTGTCTTCATTCAGTTGTTCTCCTTCCTTGTCTTCTACTATCATCGCATCTGCTTCTGTTTCTCCTTCTTTCTTTATAGTTGGTAAATAGAGTGTTTGTATCTTTATATCTCGTGCAATTGGATCTATTAACATGGAAGGTATGAAAGCCAATGCGTCTGCGAGCCTGTTATCTTTTCTTCTTATATGTCTCCATCTTATGTTCGGAATTCGCTCTGCTAATTCCATTACCAATTTCTTGTATTTCTGTAAAGATGGTTCATTTGTACAATATTTTCCTTCTATATGTCGAATTACTAATTGGGAGTCACAAGTTACTCGCGCCTCCTTTATCTCTATTTCAATTGCTAACTTTAATGCATGTACAACTGCCTCATACTTGGTTTCATTGTTTGTGGATGCGAACTCCAACCTGAATGAGTAAACCATTCGCGCTCCTTCTGGTGAAATAAAGACAATACCAATACCATTTCCTTCTCCATTAGACGATCCATCTAATAGTATCTCCCATCTGTTTGAAATTCGATCTGTTAATAAATCTTTAAGATTCCCATGTTCCTCATCCACACCCATCATATCTTCTACATACTCATCTTCCTCCAATGGAAATTCTTCCAGGAACTCTGCGATTATTTGTGATTTTGGTGAACATAATACTTCAAAACCGATTTCAAATTTCCCAATTGTGCATTCCATCTTTCAATTCTCCCTGATCTTTTTGAGTTTTTCATCACAGGCTCAATTGGTACTTTTGTTAATACCTTAATCTTTTGAGCCTGAAAATAAATGTGAAGTTTAAAGGATGCATACAAAGTGAGAGAATTAGTTTTTCAATCTTTGAATAATTTTTCTCTTCAGAATTGTACGTTTTTCTTATATAGTATATTGGTTTTTCTACCCCTTGATCCGAAAGTAATAAGACTGCGCTTAATGCATATGGTGTTGATGCCAAATATAACAACAATTCTTCTGCTGGATTTGCCTTTTGCATAATGGATAAATTCATTAAGTAATTTTTTATGCTTTGTAATGACTTGTCACATTCCTCTGTCCACTCAAATTTTGTTCATTTCTTTAATATGTTGAAGAAATTTTACACTTATCCGAAGAACGTGAAATAAATCTTCCCATCGAAGCTATTAACCCATTTAACTTTCGAACATCCTTCACCGTTGCTGGGAGTGGCATATCTCTAATCGCTTGTACCTTGTCTGGATCAACTTCTATTCCCTTCTTAGAAACTATATAACCCAAAAAGTTACCTGATGATACTCCAAAAACACATTTTTCTGGATTCACCTTGATATTAAACTTTCGCATCTGCTCAAAGATTTCTCTCAAATCATCAACATGATCTTCCGCCTCTTTTCTCTTTACCAACATGTCATCGACATAGACCTCTACTATTTTATGTATGCATTTCTCAAACACCTTTTCTACCATTCGCTGCTACGTCGCACCCACATTTTTCAATCCAAACGGCATTTTCATATAGCAGTATAATCCTCGGGGTGCGAAAAAAGCGGTATGTTCTTGATCTTCTTCAACCAAAGGAATTTGATTATAACCTTTATACCCATATAGCAATGAGATTCTACCATTTCCTTAAGTCGATTCTACCATTTGTGGAATATCTGGTAAAGGATAAATGTATTTCGGACATGCTTTATTTAAATCACTGAAGTCTATGCAAATTCTTATCCCCTTGTTTTTCTTTGGCACCGCCACCATGTTTGCAATCCATTCTGGATATTTTGCTGGTCTTATAATCCCTGCCTCTAACATTTTTTGTAACTCTGTTTCTATTTGAGGATGATATGTTGTTGCGATTTTTCGTATTCTTTGTTTAAATGGCTTTGCATTATTTTTAATATCCAATTTATGGAATGCAACAGATGGATCTATTCCTGGCATTTCTTCCATACTCCATGCGAAGATATTACTATATTCGCGCAAGATGTTTATTGTTTTTTCTTCCTCTTCTTTATCCATCTTGGTTCCCATTTTCAGCATTTTTGGTTCTTCTTCTCTACCAACAATTACTTCTTTTTTTGGCTCTGCTGTAGTGAAATTCTCTCTTGGTTCTCCCATTGGTGTTGACTCCTTAATCTCTTGAATTGGTTCACCTTCCTTCTCTGGAATCTCGTTTGGTATTCCTTTCCCTTCCTTCGCTTTAATCATGTATATTCGAAATTCTTCTTCTTTCCTTAACTCCTTTGCTTTTCTCCAGCGATCCTTTCGCTTCTTTGCACGTCCTTCATAATTTTTTACATCTACCTGATGGCAGATCTTCGCACTTGTAACATCTCCTCTAATTTCACCTTTTCTGCTTGGAATTGGGAATCTAATGCATTGATGTAGTGTGGACACTACGACTTTTATCGCGTGCACCCATGGCCTCCCCAATAACATGTTGTATGGTGATTCGATATCAACCACACATAATGTTGTCTTCACTTCTACTTCTCACAACAGTATTCGCATTGCAATCTCTCCTTTTGGTTTTGTGACCGTTTTATTAAATCCATGTATATTATAAGCTGGACAGTTCATGTCCACATCTCTGTATCCCATTAATAATATTTTTTTATTGTGGTTGTAGTAAATAGCATTCGAACTCTAAGATTTGTTAAGATTAATTTTAAATGAATAAAATAGAGAGTTACTGGGTCTAGGATTCGGCCAAACTCATAGCAATAGGTTTAATTATTCATTCTCAAACAATTATCGCTCGACAAATAAAACAACATCGACTCTTATTCTTGCCAAGGTAGATTCTCGAAACATTAGTTATAAATCGTAAGCATGGGACATCAAACATCTAAGCAAGCACGACCCATCTAATAAAATAATAACTAATTTTTTCAAATCAAAATTCTATTTTAATTAAGTGGAAAAGTCAAATAGGAAATAAGAAAAATTCACCCATGTATGAAATCAAGCTTCCTCCGTCGACCCAGTGTTGGGGTCTAGCTCGTTGTTGGAAACACGCTCAAAAATCATTATTATTGCTCAAAGGGTGTTTACAAATGATGAAAAGGGAGAAATAATTCAAAACCGGGTTTGTAACAATTATATTTGTTACAAACCGGAGAACTACGACCCTTAGCTGTGGGTCGTTACCACTGTAGCATATAAGACTGTCCTGCGACTGTCGTATTCACTGTAGCATAAACGACTGCTTGTATGGGTCAATGTTCTTCGTCTTCTAGGGTTTCTGCTGCAGCAGAACCAACTCTGCAACTCGATCAAACTCCTCTCTTTTCTTCCCCTAACTCTCCATATCCCTTCTATGTGATCCCAGCTCCCTTTATATACTCGACATGTCTCAAATCTTTCGCAATAATTCCATAGAATCCTCTCTTCAATTCTTTGCAGATACGAGAATATTTTTCCTCTTTTTCTCTTCCACACGCATCTTCTTATCCCGAGAATATCTTCCACAATAACTCTGTTTTCTTTCAATTAAAGACTCAGGATTTTATTTAATCTTCCTTCTGTTCGGTTAGAAACCCTACCAAATATAGCATGTATCTCGCAGGGAAGATATCCTATTTTATACTCCACATACTTTCTGTTTTTAACCCAAAGGCCCGAGACTTCCTCTTTCCCCGTGTTGTCGAGATATGACAAAATCTTCTCATTAACGCGAGTTTAAAGCTCTTACCAATCCTGTTTAGTCGTAACAGGGTGGTATCAATCCCAAGCAGGAAACAAAACCGACCAAGTCACAACGCAGAGTCCGACCAAACCATGTTGAAAAATCCCGTGAGTATCAACCTCCACTGTATTGCTCTGTAATGGATTATCTAGCCAATTTTAGCTGATTCCAAAGACCATACCACCCCTGTCTCTCTGAATTGAGCCGATCCAACAAAAATGAGCTGTTGAATCTCATGAGATCACGTCCAAAAGGGGAACCCTAATTCTGCTAGTCGCCTGCAAAAGTTTCCCGCCAAAATCCATAAACACTGTTTTGTTCAAATATTTACATTCCAACCAATTTTGGACGAATACAAGACCTTTAACATTTCTGTTTGGGTCCTAGGTATTAACCCATTTGATTTCAGCCATTTAGTCTCACTCGATCACCTCCAGAACCGAAACCCTAAATTTGCTGTCATTTTTCCCGCCAAAACTCAAAATTTGAATTGTTGAAGATGAAGTGCCCCTATCCTGAACTGGGGTGCGAATAGCAGATGCCTTTTGGGGTGACCTGGGGTGCCCCTTAGTAATTGAGGTGCCCCTCATCCAACGGTGAGAGTCCGAATAACACGTGTCCTCCGGGGTACAAAAACCACTTTTCAAGCAACTTTCTCCATAAGAGCTTATTTCACAAGAATACCGACAAACAAGTTTATTAGTGATAAAATGAGTCCCAGTCAATGTATTTATGGGTGAAAATGCGTCGCACTTTCGTGCTCATCAAATTCCCCCACACTTACATTTTGCTAGTCCTCGAGCAAAAACAGAAAACTGACCCGCTACACATCTGGTCATATAATAAGAGACAGAGAGAGGCCCGCTATATAACTGGTCATAATTAGTTTTTTTTTTTTTGAAGACCCGCTACACAGCTGGTCATAAAATGCAAGAAAAAAGAAAAGACCCGCTACACAACTGGTCATAACCCTAATAATCATAATATTTTTTTATTTTTTTTTTGGAGACCCACCACACAGCTGGTCATAAAATGCAAGGAAATTCCTGAAAAAGAAAAGTAAAACATTAACCACTCCCCCACGCTTAAACATTACATTGTCCTCAATGTAATTGAGTCATCCAATGCAAAATTTAAGATGGGAAATCCATAAGATGAAAAAAAAAATAAACGAAAATATAAAAATAAAATAAAATACACCTACTGGAATGTACAAAAAAGGATCCCCAAAAATTAACAACCTGAAAATTTGGGGATCGACCCAAAATACAACATTTGTAAATGACAGCTTCACACTTATGCTATAACGATGCGGAGACACTGAAACTATCAAAAATAAAAATTTACCCCTAAACCAAGTTTTTACTGCACAAAGAAGTGCGTAAAGAACAAAATATGGGGATACTATTGGGACTGGGAAATTGTCAATTCGCTCATGCACGGTATTAGAAACAGGGACGTCCTCTGGGTATTTGGATGCAAAGTATTCCAACAAAATTTTTGAAGCACATAATTCTAACCCAAAATTAGGGGACTAGAAACAACCTCTAAGTTGGGTGAAAGATCTTGCGAGATAGGTTCTTCTAATAAATTAGACGAATCATCTATACAATCATTCACAGGGTCATCGATATATTCAGTATGGGACAGAGAGTCACTACATGATTCATCATCATCATCAACAAATAATCTTTGACATTCAAGAACTCTCAATCTTTGTTCCAAACTAGGTGGTGTGTGTTTATAATACTTCTCGTATATCTCTAAAGGAGATTCTTCACTTACCACATGTGGATCAAAAACTCCATACCGTTGCCTCTGCATGTATTCACCAAGCATCATCTCAGATGAGGATGCATGCTGATTTGAATTTCTACGCTTATATTCTGCCAATGTCATCTTAGGTGACGTCTCCTCGGAAGAAGTCATCATCCTCAAAAATTCCCTGAAAAGAAATACAAAAAGAAACACGTAAAAAGGAAAAAAATAATCTAAAATAAAATGAAAATATTGTACAAATAATAATAATAATAAAAAAATAAACCTAAAAATTAATCTAAAAACAAATCCGCGTCGGCGGCGCCAAAATGATATTATTTTCTTGATTGTGGTTGTAGTAAATAGGATTCGAACTCTAAGACTTGTTAAGATTAATTTTAAAGGAATAAAATAGAGAGTTAATGGGTCTAGGATTCGTCCAAACTCATATCAATAGGTTTAATTATTCATTCTCAAACAATTATCGCTCGACAAATAAAACAACATCGACTCTTATTCTTGCCAAGGTAGATTCTCCAAACATAGTTATAAATCGTAAGCATGGGACATCAAACATCTAACCAAGCATGACCCATCTAATAAAATAATAACTAATTTTTTCAAATCATAATTCTATTTTAATTAAGTGAAAAATTCAACTAGAAAATAAGACAAATTCACCCATGTATGAAGTCCATCTTCCTCCGTCGACCCAGTGTCGGGGTCTAGCTCATTATGTTGTTGGAAACACGCTCAAAAATCATTATTATTGCTCAAAGGGTGTTTACAAATGAAGAAAAGGGAGAAATAATTCAAAACCGGGTTTGTAACAATTATATTTGTTACAAACCAGAGAACTACGACTCTCGGCTGTGGGTCGTTACCACTGTAGCATATAAGACTGTCCTGCGACTGTCGTATTCATTGTAGCAAAAACGACTGCTTGTGTGGGTCAATGTTCTTCGTCTTCTAGGGTTTCTGCAGCAGCAGAACCAACTCTGCAACTCGATCAAACTCCTCTCTTTTCTTCCCCTAACTCTCCATATCCCTTCTATGTGATCCCAACTCCCTTTATATACTCGACAGGTCTCAAATCTTTCGCAATAATTCCATATAATCCTCTCTTCAATTCTTTGCAGATACGGGAATATTTTTCACCTTTTTCTCTTCCACACGCATCTTCTTATCCCGAGAATATCTTCCAAAATAACTCTGTTTTCATTCAATTAAAGACTCAGGATTTTATTTAATCTTCCTTCTGTTCGGTTAAAAACCCTACCAAATATAGCATGTATCTCGCAGGGAAGATATCCTATTTTATACTCCACATACTTTATGTTTTTAACCCAAAGACCCGAGACTTCCTCTTTTCTTGTGTTGTCGAGATATGACAAAATCTTCTCATTAACGCGAGTTTAAAGCTCTTACCAATCCTGTTTAGTCGTAACAGGGTGGTATCAATCCCAAGCAGGAAACAAAACCGACCAAGTCACAACGCAGAGTCTGACCTAATCATGTTGAAAAATCCCGTGAGTATCAACCTCCACTGTATTGCTCTGTAATGGATTATCTAGCCAATTTTAGCTGATTCCAAAGACCATACCACCCCTGTCTCTCTGAATTGAGCCGATCCAACAAAAATGAGCTGTTGAATCTCATGAAATCACGTCCAAAAGGGGAACCCTAATTCTGCTAGTCGCGTGCAAAAGTTTCCCGCCAAAATCCATAAACACTGTTTTGTTCAAATATTGACATTCCAGCCAATTCTGGACGAATCCAAGACCTTTACCATTTCTGTTTGAGTCCTAGGAATAAACCCATTTGATTTCAGCCATTTAGTCTCACTCGATCACCTCCAGAGCCGAAACCCTAAATCTGCTGCCACTTTTCCCGCCAAAACTCAAAATTTGAATTGTTGAAGATGAAGTGCCCCTATCCTGAACTGGGGTGCGAATAGCAGATTCCTTTTGGGGTGACCTGGGGTGTCCCTTAGTAATTGAGGTGCCCCTTATCCAATGGTGAGAGTCCGAATAACACGTGTCCTCCAGGGTACAAAAATCACTTTTCGAGCAACTTTCTCCATAAGAGCTTATTTCACAAGAATACCGACAAACAAGTTTATTAGTGATAAAATGAGTCTCAGTTAATGTATTTATGGGTGAAAATGCGTCGCACTTTCGTGCTCATCACCCATTGCTCTGAGCGCACGATAAAATAGGATATCAACAACACAACGGTATCTGCTAACGTTCTATTAATCGCCCATTCTTCTGAGTTTTCCGTCCTATCACCAACTTTTCTTCGCTCAGCCGTTATTGTAATCACCAATAGATCTGTTCGTGTTAAATTTTCTTCCGGAATATCATCTGCTGCAAACGTTATCTTCGTTTTTTCACTCTCCTTTAGAGGAGATTCTTTTTCCACCGACGTCACCTTCTTTCCTCTATATTCTCATTTATGTATTCTTCCAATGATTCCTGCTTGAAAATCCGCATCAGAAAGTGGCGCTTTAGTTATAGAATTACACTGTATACCTCTACCTCTTCCTTGTATCGTCATGATTTTTATTTTTCCTATAGATCCTATAGATTCTTCGCTTTTCAACTTTATCTTCTCCAATATCTCCAGATACAATTTTTCAAGATTCTACAAACTCGTTGACAGGATTTATCACTCCAAGTTGTTTCTAGCGCCAAAATGTAGTTGCAGGAAATCCTACAACCACATCCATTCAATATTATATAATTCTCTAAGTAATCATGGTGAAAGTCATTCGTTTATTAATCAAGATCTTGAGATTGAATACAAAATATTACAAAGACTTTACTTGTTCTCCAAATAAACTTTCTCTCTCCTAATTTCTTGTCTAACACTCCCCTTAGAGATCTCTCCCAATACATAGTCTCATTCCCCTTATATAGGGTAATACATAGTGGATGACAGCTAATAAATCCCCTATTTTCGGAATCACTGTGCGTTACAGTCGCTCATGTACATCCGATCAACCTCGCACACTATACTCTTTCGCACAGATCATCACACTTTACTCATGACTATGCTGACATCATTAAACACATCATCCTAATTTACTATATGCGATGATCTTCTCTTACATTAAATGACCTTTACTTCGCATACATAACGAATGTGCGATGTTTCATTCCTACATTCCTAATTTCATTTTGTTCTTACATTACGTAGTATTAGCCGTGAATGGATGATCTCTATTTTGAGTTAAGATGGAACTACAAGAAAAGTATGCCTATTTGCTTTTGTATTCACTCCTCCTAACGATGTCATGTAAATACGCTCTTGAACTTCTGATTTTTTTTACTTTAAATAGCAGCAACCTGATAAATTTTGACTCTTTGAGAGTTCTACTGGGAAACAAAGGAAGCTACATGCATGTGCTTAATGAACTCAAGTAATGTACGTGACTTGCGGATATAATTTACCAGCACGATTGAAATCAACATTATTCCCAAAAAATTTCAGATAAATTTAAAAGAAATTAATAAAGCCTTTCAAGAGCTTCAAGTGAACCGTAAGATTTGTTGTCCCGACATTGAAGTAGAAAGAGTTAATCATCTCAAATCTTCTTCACTCTGGTATAGCAAAGTAAGAATCAATTATTCATTTTTATTTTTATTTTCCTTAGATATTCATACCATTTTCCCTTGGGCTTTAGTTGAAGTTGAATTACTCTAGGATATTTTCTACGATTAGTTGACAGTAGGTTTGTCTGCCAGATGATGTCATTACGGGAACATGGTCTCTCCTCGGTCCAGAACATGGAGGTACTGGTTTCATATACTTATTGGGTCTCATTGTTTTACTTCTCTAAATTGCTCCCCAATAGTGCCGCTTACTTAAGGTCGTTGTCACGTGTATTCACTTTCTTTTATAAAGTTCTAAAACAATGTTGTCATCCCAACCGTGGTAATGTCACTAACCGTTATGTAGTGATCGAAGTCTATGAGCATGTAGTGATTTAAGTTAGAAGATGCTAGCTGCACCGGATTCTAGGTTTATTGTTATGTAATAATAGGACTAATTCTGAATTAGAGTATTAGATTACATCATTATTTTCCCTTAATCTGTGACAGTACATTCGATTAATGTCATTAGGAAGTAAGGGTCTCACTTCATGTCGGATTCTATGCTACTTTGTTGTAGTGGACACAAATATTTGTTGTCAAAATGTTAGATGCCATTGGATAGAGAAGATATGTTTGGTAGAAAACCTTGATTATTTTTCGACTCTCCCATTATGTTTCATTTGGACAGACGTGGGCGTAGATGGGGGAGATGTTAATAACAATAAGGGCTAAGTAGTAAAATGTCCCAAAATCGATCATAAGGTTGTGAAAATGCCCCGAACGTTAATGAAAAGATTAAAATGTCCCAAAATCTTATCAAAATACCCCATTCCGTTACTTTTACCTATAATAGTCAAAATTGGACATTTTGACATATTTTAACTGGTCAATTGTGTTATGAATCGTCTCTTTTTTCCTTCGACAGAATCTATAATTTCAGGGTTTAGGGTTCAGGTGGTGGCGTTGGTGGTGGTGGTAGTGGTGGCGGTGGTGGTAGTGGTGGCGGTGGTGGTGTTGGTGGTGGCGGCGGTGGTGATAGTGGCATTGGCGGTGGTGGTGGCGGTGGCGACGGCGGTGGTGGCGGTGGAGGAGGTGGTAGCGGTAGCGGTGGTGTGGTGGTGGTGGAGGAGGCGTTAGAGGTGGCGGTGGTGTTGGTGGTGGTTGTTCTAGTGGTAGTGGTGGTGGCGGTGGTGGTCGTGGTGGCAGTGGTGGTGGCAGCGGTGGTGGTTGGTTGTTCGTTTGGTAGTGGCGACCGTCCAAAACAGTCCCCCTTATGTTAGTTTATTTGTCATAAGGGGATACATGTCATCCTTTCACACGTGCGGGACCACATGCGTACTAATTTGATCACTTAACCATTTCTAACGGCAAAAGTAACGGTTGGGGCATTTGGATAAGATTTTGGGGCATTTTAATCTTTTTTCTGACGTCCGGGACATTTTCACAACCTTGAGATCGATTTTGGTACATTTTGCCACTTAGCCCTAACAATAACATATGGGTGGACTCGACCTGGTTGCCATATTTGGCAAAAGGTCCTTTATTTGTTGTGATTTTGAACGCAGGGTTGCCTTACGGGGGCCTATAAGCTTTTTCCCATTCCTATTCTGTCAGTTGTGACATCAAGATAGCTTTTCCTAAAAGGCTATTTTTATGTATTTTTCAACACAAAATTGGTTAAAAAAATCAAAATCAATAATTTCTGGGTGAAAGAGATATTTAGATTTTGATATTGTTTAAATGGACAAAAATATGAAAATAATCAGGATGTAATCAGTTTCATCCTACCCATTTTCAAATACTTTTTGTTATTTTTAATTTACATCAGGATGCATCCAGTTTCATCCTCGCTATTTTTTAAGTTTAAATCAGGATGAATCCAGTTTCATCTTTGCTATTTTTTTTTGTCCATTTCACCCATAATAATTTTTACTCGTCCATTTGAACCATGTTTTATTTTTTTCGGACAAATGACCCATTTTCCGATTTTTCAAAGTGTCTTGGTCATCGTATATTCTTATTGTTCAGTGTAGTTGATGCAGTCTTAATTGTGCAGTATTGCATTTTTCTTCTATATTTGTAATTATGATCTTCAATCAAATGTGAAATTTATTTTGATTTATTAGAGTTGGATGGCAAATGGAATATTGGTCGATTAATTGGCGTGCATGGGCCGAGTCCACAGTTGTTTCTTTACTGTTCAAATTAAAGTTGTTTCAGATGATAACTTATTGATTCTCAAGAACCAACATCGCAACCAAACTCCCGAATTGGGAAGTTTTAAGTAGCCAGTACTGTAATCCAAGAAATAGGATTTCACCAATATTACACCAGAAACTACCCCGCCCATCCTATGGGTGCATTGTACAACAATTTTAATTCGGCGGATGTGCAGCGTCTGCTGCCTACTAACTTTTTCAATGGAATATAACCATGCGTCGAATGTGGTGAACGAAGCCAGACCTAGCAACTATATGATGGAAATAAATTAGATATCAGTTTTGGAACTGTGACCATTTTGACAGCAACTGGATTTTGGTTGCGTTCACCCAACAACAATTGTCGAATTCTTACGGAGGTGGAAATTAAAGATTTCGGTCAAGCCTCTTATTTTTTTTTTGAGATAGTGTTTGCCGTTCGCGATATGGTGGGTAGTGTGGTTGGAAAAAAATGATATTCTAATAGCAAAGAAACAAGGTTGATAAACTTTACGCTCTCTTATTATTGATATCAAGTCGTTGTTGCTTAGTTGGTGTATCAATGTTGATTCATTTACGAACATCAAACTTGATGATTCCGTCTCAAATTGGGTGAATTTGTTCAGGGAGTAGTTCGTTGTAAACTCTCTATTTATATTTTTCCATGTATCTTTATGGGTTGCTATCTTGGCACTCTTTATCACTTTTAATCTTATCTTTAGGCCTGTCAATGGAAGAATATCCGTCGGATATTCAGAAATCTGATAACCGAGAGGTTAAGTACTATCGGATATTCGGTATCCGATAATATCCTATAGGATATCAAAATCAGATATCGATTCCGATAAGCTAAGCTATCGGATATCGGATATTTATCCGATAATATCCGGTTCTGAAAAAAATTGTTAAAAACCCTTTAAAACATGTTCATAATTGAAAATTTAAGTTCAATTTTTCAAACATTTCATATCGGATATCAGATATTTGTATCGGATATCAGATATTAGGGTAAATCACAAATAAATCATAAATATGGTTAGGGTAAATCACAAATAAATCCATGTCCTATCGGATATCGGATATTAACCAAATGGATAGAGCATAATCCGATTCCGATAGGTTAAGGAAGAAATATCCGATAAAACGGATAAAATCCTATAGGATCCCGAGTACTTGGAAACGGATTCTGGATATCAGACATATATTGACATGCCTACTTATCTTGCCTTTTTCAGGAAAAAAAAGTTCTGGAATTGAAGACACATTAGGTTTTCAGGGGAATAATTGACAACATCTATGTACCAGTATCTCGTCGGCCTTATGTAGTAACTGCTCGGACAAAAGAGGAATCAAGTTGAGCCCCAAAAAACACCAATGAGTGTTTATCACCCATCAAACAGTTCATTTATTGGGGCATATTAACATATCTTTTCACACTGTAGACACCCAAAATCATGAGGAGAGAAAAGAGGAATTATACTTAAGAACTAGCCACCAAATAGAGAGAGCAAAGGATGCTGAAGTTAGGGGAGAGAGGGCTGACAACTAGAGCGCTCACAAGGGCGCCGGACTTAAGGAACCTCCTTTAGCCAGGTAAGGGTCATTTCGGAAAAGAATAGCATTTAGAAACACTGTACATGTCATGTGCACGAATTTTGAAAGAAGGACAAGCGAGTACACTTATTTCTTTTTCTTTTTTGAAGCAAGAGAGTACACGTTATGAGTCATCAAAGAGTTTTTTTTTTTTTTTTGAGCATTTTTTTTTTGAAACAACCATAAAGAATTGTCTAACGCGGTAAACAGCGTCTGTTAGGACGGAGATATGGAAGGATTATTATATAGGAATCTGTGTACTATTTTTTGGAACAAAAATTATATTATATTTGGTTTTTAAGACATTTTACACACTTTTTTAGATTGTTCGATCATGGTTATTAACATTGCATCAAAAATCAAGTCATTTTAACACGTTGCGATAAAAATCCCATAACATCGCCTAATCTAGCTATTTAGTTTTGTTAAATTGTGGACAGTGTCAATGCTTTTCATATAGTTATTTGCCCGAAAAAAGTATCCGACACACAAATAATTCAGCCAAAAAATCTATGTTAATTATAAAAACATAAAATTAAAATATGACGACCTAGTATGTGTGTCTATATATATATATAGACATATCAATCAATACCACACATTTGTGTGAATAACGATATGGCATGGACCCATAGGACATAACAGTTCATAGCATACAAACAATAATAAAATAATACAACATATGATGAAAACAGTATACGTGTAGTCCAATGATCAATCAAAAACTTAAAAATAAATAAAGAATTAAAGATGAATCATGGGTAAAAACTAGAGGAAGGATCTCTTAACACTTTTATTATCACATTATTTCACACGTTGGACGTCATTTTTATACAACAGTAACGGATTTGAAGCTAATCCTTTGAGGATATGTTCCTCTTACCAAGTTCTACATGCCTATCAAAAATGAGCACATTCCAAAATATAAAACCTCACCATCTACCGATCTTAATTTCGACGGTCAGAATTCCTTTAATTTTCAACGACTCTTTTTCAAAGTAGTAGATGATGGTGTTATACGTCCCAGAATATGCTTATTTTCGGTACGAACGTAGAACAATGTAATAGTAACATATTCCCAAAATATTAGTTTCAAATCCGTTACGGTTTGATTTTTATTTACAAAAATGACGTCCAACGTGTGAGATAATGTGATAATAAAAATGTGAGGGGATCCTTCTCTAAAAACTATAGCTAGCATATATAAAGTTACACTGATTATTGATTAAATATTAAGAATAATAATAATATAGATCACTCGTATCAACACAAATCACTCATGACTTTACTTGCTTTATACAACATCAAATATATACTACTTATAGCAGGACATAGTTATGACCAAAGCATAACATATAGGACGAAAACATAGCAGAAAGAGAAAAAAAAATAATTGGAGGGGATTTAGGTATAGCTTTTCACTTCTGCGTACGTTTGAGAGGAAAAAAAATAATAAGAAAAGTACATGCTACGATGGATCTTCCAAAGATAGTATTCACTACCCGTTGATTGATGAAAATTTTTTTGTGTGGTGGAGCTTCATGCTTGATAATGTTTTGGAGTAATAATAAGAAAGAGAACAACAATAGAAGAGAAAAGAATTTTCTATTAACCAAAATGGCAGCACCATTACACAGGTATAGTATTCTATTTATACAAGAAAGGGAAAACCCTAGTATTCTAGTGAATCACATATCCACGGGCCATAGGCCCTATAACACATTTTGATTTTTAAAATTTTTAACGAAATAAAATTATCTTTTGTTTTCTTTGTGAATGAAAATCTTATTAGTCCCACATCGTGAAGTTTGCAATCTTAAATTGTATTATACCACTAGAAATAACCCGTGCCGCAACGACACGGCATGAGGTTAACAAAGAGTTCTAATAAATATCTAGAGATAGCTCTTGCCGTAACGGCACTGCTTTAATATGATATCTGACTGGTGTAATTTTTCTTTTTTTACAGACTTTAAATCGTGTTCCTTTGCAAGATAGTTTTCTATTTTGTTTTAAGCGAAAATAATGCCCATAAATACATTGAAAATTTATCCATATACATTATCCAAAAATGAACACAAAATTATTTAAATAATAGTGTGTATGCATGTCTCACATATGAGTTATGGATAGAAATAAACAAATAAATCTCATTTCCCATTAGATTCATCATGCCACCACTAAATCCAATTAATGCATGAATGGTATATTATGATTTCATTTAATGTTTATTTGAATATCTTGAGTTAAGAGTTTATGCAATAATTAAAGATTAATAAATTTTGATTCATAATGAGAGGGGTTACAGAAACGTCGACCGTCGGATGTCTTTCGCTGGGATGAGACTGGGATGGTCGGATGCAACGTTTGTCTCTCAAAATGTCATTCGTCCGTCCAAAGCTCAAAAACCTATGATGTTTTGTATTATAGATAATGTTAATAAATTTCTCTAGTTTTGTAAAATCTATTAAAAATGGGTTTCTCTATATTCTAGAGAGACCCAAAGGGAAAATATTTTTATAATGTTTTCTTAAGCGCTCGCGATTTTCGTTACGAGTTTTTTTGGAGTTGCCAAGCTCAAGTTGAGCATTTACTACGTATGTTAGTAGGAAGTGTAGTAGGGTATTTTATCTTGGAGATATCCGTCCTGTGAGGGCTATAGCATCACTCTTGCGTGTAGCCGGGCACTAGTGTCTTACGAACAGCGTGTTAGAACACGTGACTTACTCAGTTTTCTATTGCGGAGATCCGGCGAACTCGTCCGTTTTGTCAAATCGAGCACTTCCATTATAACAGAACTAAATATAAATAATTTTTTGCTTCTTTGATTTTTCTTTGTTTTTTTAATAACCTATTTTTAATAGGAAAGAAGATACATTAAGAATTTAAACTTTAATTTACATAAGAAGAGTATTTCATGAGATCTCCAAAATCTTAAGCAGAGACACCATTCTCTGACCTCACACTTGAGAGTCAGGCTCCTGACCAACTGAGCTAACCTCTAATGATTGTATATAGTCTTTTGTAATCTAAGAAATTTAGTTCCAATGCCCATATAACTTGGACGGAGGGAGTAGTCAAAATACTCAAACACAATGGCCGAAAGAAAGAGTGAAACTAAACTTGGGATACTGAATCTAAATTAAATGTAATAAGGATAAGAAAGTCATTGCCATATTTTTACTTTGGGAAGCCGTGGATGTGAAAATACCAAGAGATAGTTTTGTCCCCCAAACAAAAATTAAGAAAATGTCTAAATTCTTGAAAGAAAATTTATTTAGATTTCAAAGTTTTCACCCGCCAGATCTTTCCGCTTCTCTAGACGCTTCATACTGTCTGTTGGGTCAAATAATATCTCAACAACGTATCATCTTCAAAAGTTGTCTTTAACTTTAGTTGCCATGGCAGATGTTGCGTTTTTAAAATTTTCCTAAACAAGGAAGGAAAAAAACGTTTTAAACAGACTAGAGCCTTACCTAATTAACCAATCAGACCCCATCGGATCTTCTTCTTTGTAGCAAGATCTCCTTGGGACATGGCTTACTTTCACTATTTAACCTAACAATACGTTATCAAGCCCGACCATGTCATAACCATTATTCTTCTTCACTGAATCTATTTTCTTATGGATTCAGTAAAGAAAATAGGCCTGTTTTGGACCTCATTTTCGTTTTTAGGCCTATTTTTTTATTTATTGCTAGACTAGGTAAGTGAAACGGATTCCATCTATTTTTGTTATCTCGGTCAATTTATCGCGTTGACTCGTCAATATCTTGCCAAAATATCATATAGGGAGATCTCATGGATGTGGTAAGATTACTGAGATGTCCTTCCATACTTGTATCGGTAGCATAGTATATTTCGTCCATGTGAGCTTCTGCAGCGTCTATATGAGATGTTAAAATCTCGGTGATTTCTAACAGCTATGATTTCCAATATACAACATCATTGCCCTATCAAGTAACAACACACTAAAACAAAATCCCTTCTCTTCGTCTATTCCATCTCTGTTAAAAACGTTTTTTTTTTTTTTTTTTTTTTTTGCCGGGGTTCATTTTATAATATGGAAAGGTGACACAGTAAGAATATGGGAAGAAAACCTCTACAGGATCTCTCTTGTATCCCAACGCCTACATGGTCTCTTTTACAATAGTCTACCATGCTAGGTTCCCGTGTGGTTGATGTTGAGGGCATATCTTTGAATCTAGTGATCACATATATACACGGCTTTATGACGCCTAAAATAGCTGTGTTTTCTCAACTCCTCCCTTCTTCCCTCATTGGATTTTTCCTCTTTATACCCTTCGGAAGATGGTATTTTGGTGTGGACCGGAACAAATAATTAAGTCGGGAGAATATATTATTGTGAAATCTTCTTATGATCTTCAGCTTGAAGTAGGGATTCTTGGCCTCATAGATATGCTTTATTCCATAGCAATCTGTGTTGAAAAGGCTTCCACGTTAGATAACTTTAGAAAGAGAGGTTCAACTCTTATTAGCACCGACGGTACTAATATTCATAACGTGTTCAAGTACTTTAATAAGTCTACTGAAACCTCCGATCATATCTTTATCGAGTGTTCTTTGGCACTGGAAATATAGGATTACCTCTTGGTTTGTGCAGGTATACCTTGAACATTTCAGGGATCTCTCAAGGATCTGATCTCAAGTTGGAGCTATGAGATTTTGGAGCGCGTCCTGATGAGTACAAGCAATTCTTGAAGTGCTTATATCTGTACCGCTGGGAGATCATTTCAAGAGACGAATTTCAGAATTTGACTGGTTTCACGTGTACAGGGAATGAAGGTATATGTACAACAAGAAAGAGTACTGAGAATAGTCCAGATAAACGGAAGACTGCGAAAAGGATGAAATGGCAAAACGTTAAGGCTTAGAGGCTTCAAAATAAAAGGGAGACCTATTGAGGAACCCTATTCTCTATATCTCCTTTTAGAATGTAAGGATGAGAATCCAAGTTATAGGCAATGTGTGGTTGCAGGAAATCCTACAACCATATCCATTCAAGATTAAGTAACACTCTAAGAAATCATGGTGAAAATCATTTGTTTATTCATCAAGATCTTAAGGTTGAATACAAGATAATACAAAGATTTTTCTTGATCTCCAAATAAACTTTCTCTCTCCTAATTTCTTGTCTAACGCTCACTCAAAAGATCTCTCATTACACAGTTTGTTTCCCTTTATATAGGGTGATACATAGTGGATGACAGCTAATAGATCCCCTATTTTCGGAATCACTGTGCGTTACAATCGCTCATATACATTCGCTCAACTTCGCATACATTACACTTTCGCACAGATCACCACACTTTACTCGTGACTATGCTGTCATCATAAAATACGTCATCCTATTTTCCTATCTGTGATGATCTCAGCTTACATTCGATGACCTTTACTTCGCATAGATATGGAATATGCGATATTTCACTCCTGCATTTTTCCTCTTCTCATGTCGTTCTCTCTATAAAGTGAGCCATATGTGAAATCTCCATCCAATAAGTTGTAGCGAGAGCTTTGCAGGTATTAGCGAATTGATTATCTCCCATTCCTTGCCAAGAATCAGAAAAGAGGCCAGAGAGCATAGCCATAGAAGATTCAGATGGAGAATCTTCATTTGCAGCAAGGTCATCATCATCATCATCATCCTCATCACTCTCGGAGTTTTCTTGAGAAGGAATATTTGAAGGAGAGGAAGAACGGGTTTTTCTCTTCTTTGAAGGAGGAGCAGTTGGTTTTTCCCTGCGAAGAGCACCTTTTCCTTTATCACCAGTCCTCGCAACATTGGAAGTTTCTTCTATTTCAGCAATAATCTTCACACACAGATAGAAATAAGAAATAGAAGCAACAGTATACTGTTTAAAATCATAATAGAATATTTCTTACCTCATCTGTGTATGAGCGAAGATCTAACAAGGTACTAGCCTTCCTAGTCCTATGATAGCTATCTTTCAGTTTCTGGATCTGTAGAATGTCGCAAGATTCAGCGAACAAAAGAATAAAGACAAATAAAGAAATGTAAAGTGAGCAAAAATGGAAGAAACATACCTCTTTCTCCTTCTCGGGCCAAGAGAATACCCAAGGTTGATAAGTAGCGAGATTCTCAGGAAGAACATTTGACCCAACAATGTAAGGTCCTTTTAGCATTTAGGGAAAAACACATCATTTATCATCTTTAGATTGGTTAGGAGTTGTGTTCTTACCAGAATGCCAATCAATGTCTTGCATGAGTATTTTAGCTTCATCAATATTATCTTTCCTTTTCAAGCGAATACCCCAGCGAGTATTCTCTTTCTTCATGGAGATCAATTCATAATTTTCAAAGAAACTCGCTACTGTGTATTTTCAGCAATTATCTCCAAGCCCGCGAATTTAGGATCCCTAAGTTCTTTGGAGTAAATAGATCCTTTACCAGCACCACGGTTACCGAATTCTAGCATCAGACAGATGCAATCCCCACTCAATTGGAAGATAGCTCGCAAAAATCCCGAGTGAGAGAGAATTTCATAGAACATAGGAATATCTAGTTCATAAAGAGGAATGGGAAGACCTGCGAGAATTTGACCTAGTGAAATTATGATTGATTGATCATCACAATGTTGATCAGAGAAAAGTTTGATAGAAAGAATTGTCTTGGCACTTTCACCAGGAGTGGTAGAAAGTTTGAAACCTTTCTCAGCAAGATCTTTTTGGACATCTTTTAAGTTTTTCTCATGTTTGTGGCCACTTAGAGGCATATCTGAATATAGAGTATGGGAATGGATAAATAGTAAGAAGACTGAAGAGGTAAGAATTACAGTAGCAGAACTTACGGAAGAACAATAGAGTTGCAGAGATGAGAGAATAAAAATAGAAGAGAAAGTAAAAAGAAAATGGAAAGAAGAGTAAGAAGAGTATATAAAGAAGATTTTTTTTACTCGAAGAAATAAACACCATTAAGGCGAAAAGATGTGAGCGGTTGAAAAGCAGCGATTAAAGAAGACGCGTCACGAAATAAATGGAAGAAAGGATACGTGTGATAAATGCAAAATATGAAGAGATGGACAGTTGCGGCGTTTCTCACATCATTCTCTACTTCGCAGAGAAGATATCAGAAGAGGCAAGATGTAGGATCAGAATCTCGCAACAATAATGCCTCAGAGAAATTATCAACAACACAACACAACAACGTCGCAGAACAATTTCAGAAATGACATAATAAACGACGTCAGCTAAAATCATGAGAAAAATGTGATGGTTCTGCGAAAATAAGAGAGTTTGCGAGATTAACATTTGTAAGGTTGCGAGAATGTCGCAAACCATATCCGAAAATAAAGAACAAATTAGCTGTCGTCCACTATGTACTTCCCTATAAATAGTCGTTCAGTTGTAAAGAAAAGAGAGAGATCTTTTTCTGGGTGAGAAGCAAGTAAATAGGAGAGAAAATCGAGAGCAATGGTTATTCTTGATTTCTTTATCTTTTCTTGTAAGATTGTTCAAAGATTCATCAATAAAATTAAGATTGTTAATCTTAAATGAGTTAAATGTTAATGAAATCATATGAGGGGTGTAGCGTAGGATTTCATGCAACTAAAATATAATTGAAAAACAACTTAGGGTCCCTCCCATTTGCCGGATTATAGTAATACAAGGTTAATACTCAAACACAAAGGAAGCAAGAACAAGGTGAAACTAAACTTGGGGTTTACTAAATCTAAATTAAATGTGAGATAAGAAAGTCATTGATTTTTTTTTTGAAGCTATGGATGTGAAAACATGAAGAAATAGTTGTCAACCAAAAAGAAAAAATTAAGAAAATGTGTAATTCTTGAAAAAAACTAAACTAGAACTTAAGATAAAAAAATTTTACATAGAAGGCAAGCGAGCAACAAACCGCGCCGCAAGTCCTTTTTGAATTTAATCCTTGTAACATCTAATTCTTCAAAGAATTTTGTATTTAGATATGAAAGTTTTCACTAGCCAATTCTTTTCTCTTCTCTCGACGTTTCATAGTGTCTGTTGGGTCAAATAATATCTCAACAATGTATTGTGTGTCTCTTGGGGTCAAACGGCGCCAGTAGGTCAAGCAGACCATTTTCAAAAGTTGTCTCTAACTTTAGTTGCCATGGCCTGTGTTGGGTTTTTAAAACTGTCCTAAAAAAAAAAAGGTTTTTAAGCAGACATGGCTTACTTTGACTATTCAACCTAACCAGGTTGTAACCATCATTCTTCTTCATTGAATCTCTTTTCTTATATATACATGCCTACACTTTCTTCATCCTCTTCATTAGCCTGCACTTTCTTCATACTCTTCATTACGTAATACTGTTGTTTAACAACTCCGTAGTGATGGCGATTGGAAGTACTGTTGGGGTTGAAAATGGAAAGACTGATTCTGTACCAGAAAGTTTCATTCCAGGAGGTATGACACCAGAAAATGGAGTAATAAGTAGAGAAAAAACTGGAGAAAATCGTGTCCGAAGAAATGTTCACGATGCAACACTTAGTCATGCTATTACAGAGCCTGAAGCTGATAACGAGAACACTGAAGAAAGAGATGCAAATATGGCTACTGTGCTAGCTAAGTATGAAAATTATCTTCTTGAAAGGGTCAAGCATCAGTTAGGTACGTACATATACGCTTAAAAATATTTAATGTTTTCAAAAGTACAAGTATAATGGGTAGGCACATTGCGCCAATGCCTAGCTATTAAATGTTCATCGAGTAATAGAACATGCTTCCTGACAAAATGCGAACACTTAATTACTTAAAAAATCTGATATTCCATTGCATCCCCTTGATAGTTCCCACAAGGGCGGGTTCCACTTTCTGTGAAAGGGAAGATTTTGGTGTGGTTTGGAAGTTGGAACTACGGTCGATCTATATGGAATCTGATTTTGATATCTCTAATGTAGTTCTTGACTAGATATTTTAAAGAGCTGCCTGAATATAAAAGTTTTTATAAAGATTTCGCTGGATATATTAATTTTTAGAGTTATTTTATTTTTGTGTCAGTATAAGTGACCCTTAACACAACATGGCCCTAAAAATGTCTAATGTCATATGTGTGTTCTGGTCAAATGGTCGATAGAAATCCTCAAAGAGCGTTACTACTCCGATTTACGCACTTTGGCTATGAAATTCAATAATTCTTTTTGAAAAGGTGTTCCATTTCCTTGGCCAGATGCATAGGGGTTTCTTCGAGTCTTCAAAAGGGGTTTCATAGAGTCTTCAAGAAATTACATGAATGAACGTCAACTTCATTAGTTAGGCGTTATATCTCTAATTCCATCTAAAATTATGTGATATATCTAAAATTATGTGATATTAATGAAGTTTAAAAAGCGTACAGGTTACCCTGAGAATATGGACTTGGATCATGTTACTCCTCTTGCTTGGCTTCAACGTTTCCATCTCAACAATTGTGGTGATCCCTTTACTAAGAGCAACTTTGGTCTCAATTCGCAACAGTTCGAATTGGGTGTGTTAGACTGGTTTGCTCAACTCTGGGAAATCGGTAACTATGAATATTGGGGTTACATTACAAATGGTGGTACAGAAAGCAATCATCATGGTATCCTTATGGGGTGAGTTTTATTGCTAAGTAAAAAAAATTAGGGTTCATGAAGTTGATTATTTCTTAGTTGTATAAAAATAACTTTTTGCACAAATGACTGACTGGGAGCTATAGATACGTATCTCCGTCTGGTTAAACTAAACATGCCTGTAAACAGTTAGTAATGAAAATAATGTGCTTGTAGGAGGGAGCTTTATCCTGAGGGAGTTTTATACGCATCGCAAGATTCACATTATTCTGTCTTTAAATCTGCACGAATGTACAGAATGGAATGTGTTAAAGTTGATACCCTTACCAATGGGGTAATTGATTGTGCCGATTTCAAAGCTAAACTACTCCAGAACAACGACAAACCAGCTATCATAAACGTCAATATTGGTGTGCCTCTATTTGTTAATTAATGTCCTTATTTTATTTACTTTTTTTCTTTTTTTTTGTTATTTCATGCATGTGAATGATATCAAAAGAAGGTTTAGTTCTAATGTTCTAGCTACATCTTTGAAAGGAACGACTGTTAAAGGAGCTGTTGATGATCTCGACCTGGTTATAGCAACCCTTAAGGAAGCTACTTTCTCAGAAGATAGATTTTACATTCACTGTGATGGGGCGCTATCTGGGATTATGATGCCATTTATCGAACATGTAAGCTCTATCTCTCTCTCTCTCTGGTCAACTACATGTCCCCTGTATCTATATGTGCGATTCCAAGTGAATAGTTAAAAAAACATTTGGTAATAATTGGAACTTGTTCAAAGAGTCGGTAGGTAAAACATGTCTGTGTAGCTTTCCGAAACAAAGATTTCAGATAGAATTAACAAAATAAGAGGGGTAAAAAGTTTTGAAGTTGAAGAGACTAGTTCAAAATCATTTCCGCAGCTCTAGTTATTTCATTCTTTCACCTAAGTTTTTTTTACTAACCAATGTTGCTTGCTTAACTAAGTTATTTGTGGCATTGAGCAGGCTCCAAAAATCTCATTTAAGAAGCCAATAGGGAGTGTTAGTATTTCTGGCCACAAGTTTATTGGTTGTCCAACACCTTGCGGTGTTCAGATAACAAGGTTGGATCATATCAATGCCATGTCAAGGTATGTTGAATACATTGCGTCCATGGATGCTACAATCACGGGAAGCCGCAATGGTCATGCCCCAGTCTTCCTGTGGTACACCCTGAACACTAAAGGTTATGGAGGTCTTCAGAAAGAAGTCCAAACATGCTTCAGGAATGCCCATTATCTGAAAAACCGTTTACGTTCCGAAGGGATAAGTGTAATGCTTAATGAGCTCAGTACTACTGTTGTATTTGAGAGGCCAAAAGATGAAGAGTTTGTTCTTCATTGGCAACTTGCTTGTCAGGGCAACATTGCTCATGTTGTGGTTATGCCCCATGTCACTATCAAGATACTGGATGACTTCTTGAATGATCTGATCGTGAAACGCTCGATTTGGCTCCAGGATGGAAAGGTTCAACCTACTTGTGTTTCAGTAGATATCGGAAAGGAAAATTGCGCTTGTCCTCAGCATAAATGAAGCTCTTTTACAACCTAAAAATGATAACGTACCATATTATACGTACGCACATCTATACGTACGCACATCTCGGCATGTATCATCAACAACCTTTCAGTAAGGCCATAATAATGTATTTGTAAAACAATACAGATTATCGGGATTATCGAAATCCTAAGTATTAATTGTATAATAAAATGCTATTGGTACCTGTTAAAAGTTGTAGCAAACGAATTTTTTGCCGGCGACCAATTCATAATACGGAAAGGTGACACAGTGTGAATATGGGACGAAAACCTCTACTCTACAGTATCTCTCTTGTATCCCAAACCCTACAGGACTCTTCTGCAATAGTTTATCATGTTAGATTCCTGTGTGGTTGATGTTGAGGGCATATATTGGAATCTAGAGATGATCAGATAACTCGTACACGAGCCCAAGTTTACGTCTTTATACCCTTTGGAAGTTGATATTTTGATTTTGGTGTGGACCGGAACAAATAATTAATTCAGGAGAGTTTATTAATGTTCTTATGATCTTTAGCTTGAGCATCAAGTTGGGACTCTTGACCACATTAGTATGTATTATTAAGTCAGGAGAGGCCTTTTATACGACAGGAAACAGAAGATTACATATTCGGAAGAGTATTAAGGCATCACCAGCAAGAAGACAAGTTCATTATTTCCCGCCAGATACTAAATTTCAAGCAAGAAAGAACAAAGTTTCTGTCTTCAGGAGAAAGGGGATGCAGAATTCTTAGAATTGCTCTATTGACCGAATCCAGTACATCGTACGAGTATAAGATGGTTCTTCTTACCCTGCATTTTTTCCGAGATCTCCTAATTTGACCATTAAAATCCCACTTCCACACTTTACGAAGAAAGATGGCATTAAACTAGAGTAAATTATACTTTCACAATGTTCAGCTGATATGACAGCTTCAGAGTTCAGATATGGTCAGAAAATGACCAGCTAAAGTTTAAAGCTATCTGAGGGACCTGTAATTTGGTGAGATTCTACATACCATGAAATGTGTAACTGATACGATTTCAACAAATTGAACCCAAAATATAAAGAACAAAGAAACTTGTATTTAACAGAAAAACAGTAATAGCCGAGTATTAGATTATCGACAGTGTCATGATCATAAACAACAAATGAACTCTTAGATTCACAAACAAGACTTGTAGAAATAGGAAACTAAGTAAGACTCACATGGGCAAATGAAAAAGACTTGTACATCGTTTACAGGTAATCTAAGAGTTGCTTCTTAGTCAGAGTCCTCCATATGTTTCTGCCTTGATACACAAGTCTTTCAATCAGCATATTCACGTAGGTAAGTCCCCGTGTTAAGTGAAATCTGGCTCTTTAGAAAGATAGAAGTGTGTGAAGAGCAGCAAAGTCCCGGATCTAAATACTCGTAAAGGGTTGTAACTGTGTCATACTGTGGGTCATACAGAACAATAAAAGAACCATCATCGATTTCTATGCTTAATAAAACTTCACCGCTCCCAAAATACTGTAAAGGCATTAAATTTCTAACATATCCAAAGTGGTTTTGTAATTTAATAGTGAACAATTCAGTCCCTGATGTTGTCTTTCCTTTACCCTTTAAGTTTAACTCCCCCACTTTACCAGCAAAACGGTCAAAATGCTTAAAACCTAATAGGCAAAGAGACTCTTTCAGAACACACAAAGTTGTTCTGTAACTTTCATTGAACAAGTAAGCCATCTTCTTTTCTTTGAATTCTTCTTTCTCAAAATCAAAAGAAACAATAACTTTGAATCCACTTTTATCTACTATCCAACTGAGTGTTCCATTAACAGGTATACGAGCCATATCAGGTAGTGAACCGAAAGAGAGATCTTCAATAACGAGATCCTTCAATCTTTCCCATGAACTTGTTCTTAACCTAAATCTGAACCTCACTCCATTTTTCCCCCTAATAGCCTCTATGCTTACCACTTTGAAGTCTTCAGCTTGAGAATCATAACCAATTCCAAACTCTACAGAGGCCATATCTATATCTGATTCAAATGGTGGGTAAACAGGTAATTTCTTAAATTCATCTGTACATGGGTTCCAAATGACAAGAGTATTGCCAGAATCCCTTGCAACATGCCTTAACAAAACCAAACCCTTACAACATTCAAAAAAATCAAATCCTCTCTTGTATTTTCCAAAAGGGTACCGGATACGACGAGAGTGTTTACATCTAGAATTTGAAGTCTCGTAATCAACCATTTTCTATAACATTCTCGTTATGGATCATGATCTTATAATCCACATTCAGTTTTTTATCATGTTTTCGTTTCTCCTTAACAAATTCATCATCTAATACCATACACAATTTTTTGTTTACGCACCTGGATCGTGCTATCGACTTCATTGGCACACGAAGAAAGATGTCTTTTAGTAAATCCCTTGGTAAGTACAGCATTCCTGCAAACAAAGGAACAAATTTCGAATCCATTTCGTAAGGTATTGAGTCAAATCAGCAATATCATCCTTTCATTGACAAATCCCACACTATTACCAACAATTCCTCATTGGGACAATAAAACAAACACCTTATGCTCACAAACTGAAAAACCCCAAATCGCTTTAAATTACAGAAAAGAATGATGTTGTTACCATTTATAGGTGGCTCTGCTAGAATTTCTCTGGCTTCAACTGAACTTGAAGATGATGATTCTGCTGCTGTTTCATCATCTTCTCCTCCAAAGGGATTCAATGATTTGAAAAACGACCACATGCTGAAATTTTTCTTCTTTCTGTGTATACTGAGAGTCTGAGAGTGTGAGAGTCAAATTTGGACTCATATATCGGTTCGTATAAGTTGGAAAGCAGAAAGCAAGCCAGTTGGACTTTCTTTGGCTGGCCCAAACATCTGAACTGCCATAGAGTGCACATATGTTTTCGCAAATGACTTGGGCTACGGCTAGTTCTTCAAAACTTTATTTTTTTGGATGCTATTTTAGATGGGAATTATCTACTTAATTTACAAATAACTTACGGAAATAAAAAGTCTACATTCAAAATAAGGAAGGTGTCTATACGGCATTGGCGATTTTTCGTATTAGCCATGTTAGGTGGCGAGATAAACTCGTCCACCCAGTATGGGAAATGAACTGAGTGATGGAGTCACTATCGTGCAGTAGAAACTCTACCGTCAGTGATGAGTGGATGGAGATAGAGAGTCCGTCGCTCGGTGAAGACTCTATTTTTGGCGGCTCTTCTTCTTTCGTTTGTATATATGCAAGTGTCCATTTAAACCTGCATTTTAAACAAAAGGCAGATTTAGCAACCCGATTTGATTTTTCTTGGTAGTCATACTTAAAGTTGCTATCAATAAGATATTTGATAGTGATAAAAAAACAGACCGCACCTGTTCACAGGGACGAAAAGAGTTATATACAGGGCCACTTTTCATGGACTATGGACCAAAAGGAATAGTTATTCTTAGAAAAAGCAACCATTTAGTTTGACCATTTCTTTGTTTATTTTTGGATATACAGGCCCGATCTCAACTAAATATTAGCTCTGCCCTCTCTCAACCATGCTCTGCCCTCTCTCCTCAACCTTTCCCCCCACCCTCCCCATCACCACCGCCCTTCCCATCACCACCATCACCACCGGCCAGCACCAACCCTCCTCCCCCCTCTTCTAACCACCTGTAAAATGCCTCCTCCAATCAAACCACCAATCTCTTGTTCACCAATACCCTGTCCCCCTCCGATCCACTTTCAAATAGATCTCAAATCATTCACCCTTAGGCGTAAGATAATTGGCGGATTGAAAAGAAATGTTTCTTCTCAAATCATCCTCTCCGAGAAAGGTTTAAAAGCTGAAGCGTATGGAGCCCTTACAATGAATCTTGCGTCTAAGCTAGAATGTGTTTTAATCGAAGCTATTAAAGATGGTGATTCAGGTGACGCACACTGGCACCTTTCAGACCAACCTGCTTGGTTAACAATTCAAAAAGCTTCAAACCAGAAAGGATCTTTTCTTCGTCTAACGCTGTCTAGACTAGATGGTAAAGGAACTCTACGGTCTTTCTTCATCCCTGCTGGTGCCTATTGCTCAGGTTGGTCCGCAATGGCTACATCCCTTCAAACCCTTCTCAGTTCTTCACCACCCCCCCCCCCCCCCTCAAACCCAAAACCCTCACCTACAATCCCAACACAACGAAAACCCACTACCCCGGCTACTTCTAATAACCCTCAACCTCAACATCTATTTCATGACCATCCTATTTCTCCACCCATTCCAGCCCCAATTTCACTACCTTCAACACTACCCTGTGACCTGATATCTATATCGAGTCTTATCCCTGTGATTGAAAATTCCAATCTTTCACCTTTACTACCTGGTTCTTAGTTGAAATTACAAGATAAAACTGAAGATCATATTGAATCAATAAATACATGGAAAAAAGGTCTCGTCTATACTGCAGCACATCCTGTTTTTGATTGGAAGAGTATTGGAGTTGAACTGGTAGAGTCTTTACAAACATCTGAGCCTTTTGATATAATGCCTTTCGATAATCTTAGGGAAATCATGTTCTTTGAAGATCAAAAAATCAGGTCATTCTTCTCGCAACCTTCTTCCATTGGTTTGGAAAACAACTTTTTGACTTTATCTCCATGGCAGCCATCCTCCTTAATGATGTGGAAATTAAGAGCACACAAAACACTTGCAAGTATACAAGGCCAAGATTTGTAATAAAATGATGAGTAGGGGTTTGTCCACAGGGAGAGGAGCATACAAGAAGTCTTCCTAGGCTAACAATGGTGACAATGCACTATGGCAGTGAGCTAAGGGCATGTAAATGGTATGAACCAAGGCTTGGAAGGTAAAGCAGCAAAGAAACAGCTAAGAAAAGCAGCAAAGAACCAAGGCTTGGAAGTCAAGGGCAGGGTGAGGATTATGCACTGACTTCAGTGCACAAAAAGCTACAAGTGCAGAAATAAAAGGCAAAAAAGAAAATTACTGAGTTGAAAGCACACAGGACTGAAAATGCAAGTTACAGAGAGGGATTGGTGGTTAAGCCAAGGCTTAGGATCCACCTTGTGTCCTAATCAAATGACATGTTTCTAGGTTATGTTTGTTCCTAAGCATACATCTAGAAATGGAAGAATACCAAATTGCTCACTGGTCTGCCCCTAGCATTGGCTGTCTTTTGACAGTACAGCCAATCACAGGCTCTATGAGCATTGGTATCTCTCATTTGCTCTCAAAAACATACAAGGAAGTAACTATCCTAGCTTCTAGTCACTTGACAGTGCACAAGGCTTCACTGAGCCTTGGCCTGCCTGATGCTGATTAGCTCATGCTAACCATGATGTAGCAACATACATTCATCATATGATAATTTAGACACAATTAGCAACATATCAGATAACTAACCATATGCAATATTCAACTGTTCACTGATAAGCACTGAAATTTGAAGTTCATTAAAATTTAGCTCAATTCTCTACTGGCTAGTCCAGAGAGATATACAGTGTCCCCTACACACTTCACATAACATCAATTTATACCCAATTACCCATTTAGGGTTTTCCCCTTTTCCCCCAAATCAGTAGAACTAGGGTTTGGTGAAATTGATTTACCTACTGTTGATGAGATACTCGCTCCATCTCGTCGACCCAATCTCTCCTGCTTCTTCTCGTTCCTCCCATGCTCCAATTGATGCTTTAATCATCACTTATATCCCCAATTTCTCACCTAGGGTTTCAGTGAGCAGAGAGATGAGAAATTGAGATTAGTGATGCTAAAGAGATGGTACGTGATGGGTGATGATGGGCTTAGGTAGAGTAGAGTTGGGGAGAAATAGTGGAGTGATTTGGGGTGAGGTGGTGGTGATGGAGACGGACATGGTGGTGGTACGGTATGGTGGTTCTGCAGAGGGGGGTGATGGAGGAGATGGTTCGATGGAGAAAGGGAAGGGTGCGTTTGTTTGGGTGTAGGTGCTCGGTCGCTAGGGTGTGAGGCGGTATCGAGGTGATGTTTCGTGACGATGCCGTGGGATGTGAAGCTGGTAGGTGGATCGGATGGTTCCTCCTGAAGGTTGTAGCGACCGTGATTTTTTGATACAACGAAGTTAACGGCTCTAGATGGGGTTAGGTGTTGTAGTGTAAGGCGGAGATATCAAACGTTGATGAACAGCAAGGGAGCGACCGTTGGATTCAACTACCATCTAATCTGAAGGCTTGGAATTTCAGCGCTGTGGTGCTTGGCAGAGACTTCAGATTTTGATGCTCTATGAAGGAGCGACCGTCGGATGCTTCTGAGAACTGATCTGATGGCTGAGAACGGAGGCGTTTTTGTGTAGAAAATGAGGTTGTGCGCACCATTCTTCGCGGCTTCCTTGCGTGATTTCTCCCGGCTTTTCACTCTTTTCTGCTCTTTTCGCTCCGCGACTCATCCGAACTTTATTTATTACCTAAAAATGCAAAATTAATTAATAAAAATATTTATTCTTGAAAACAATGAAAATACAGAATATGGGATAAAATGTAGAATTAATGCAAAAGATGAGTTAAAATGCCAACAAAAAGGGATAAATATATACAATATTTGGCACTCATCAAATACCCCCAAACCTGAATTTTACTTGTCCTCAAGTAAAACAAAACTAAGGAAATCCTAACTATACCACTGTCGCTGGTCTCTCGAATGCATTTAGCGTATGCACTAAGCCTTTTAAACCACTAAGTGTCCCTAGTGGACGAGTTGAAGTCTCGTGAAGGTTTGCTTAGAGTACCTACAAAGTTCTAGGTCAAAATATAAGCTCAGATTCCATCAAATGTGACATGTGCAAAACAGTTTAAGCTCACAGCAAAATGGAGATGTCAATCTAGCTATCGAAGGCACAATCCTAGCACTGATAACAAAAAGACATGTGATAAGAGTGTTGTATCTACACATGTGTAAAGAAAGATCTGAAGTCATGACTACTAATCACCAAGAGATAGTTTCTCAGGCTAAGAACTGAGGTCGAAATCTAGCTAGCTGTCCGGACTTTACGAGAATTGTGAATGAGTTGGAGGTATTTCACAATTACTCGCGTTGTACATCAATGGCATACACCCTCCTTGCTTATTACAAAAAACACAAAATGACTATTTACATGACTCTTATTTACATTGACTATTCTCTTTTTATTTTTGGAACAAGAGATGATGGAATTGATAAATACTTGATTTTTTTGTATTTTTCTGATATTTTTTTTTTTTTTTTTTTTTTTTTTTTTTTTTTTTTTGAAGGAAACACTTTTGATACATAACAAAAGGAAACAAAAGATTACATGACACTTTGCAAGAGGTAGCCCTTTTTGATGCACCCAGTTAAATTCGATGGTTGTCTTTCTTAATGTAACCTCCACCTTCTATCCCAACCAACCAAAGAACAAGCTAGTCAAGTTTCGTTCAGTATTCTAAAGTGATTGGCAATCGTAACTTCCTATCAAACACCTTGAAGATCGAGGCCATACATGTATTGGTAGATCGTGCGCGTGCAAATTTCTTATCACTATGTGAATTGTGCTAGAATCAGGGTGCCTAAATATCTAGACTAAGACTCCTAATAAAAATACATATTTGCACAAGAGTCAACATTTCAAGGTAAATGAGCTCCATTTTTATGATTTTTATTTTTTAATTTTTTTAATTTTGATTTTTTAATTTTTTTTTTTTTTTTTTTGGAATTTTTCAATTTTTTTCAAAAAGAAGAAGTTTTGTTTTCAATTATGGCAAATTATCATGGTATCTACTCTATACCCCCAAACCTAAACTAAACATTGTCCTCAATGTTTCAAAATATGGAAAGAATTATAAAACAATATATGAAGAGGAACATGCTGAGTAGAGTAAAAGGAGAGAGAATACCCGATTGTACGGGCAGCTCGATTAAAACTCCGTTATTCAAGGCAAAAATCCATCATATTAGCAGTCACAATGGATGAGCACAAAATATACACAAAAGGAAATTTAACTAACACATTATCTACAAGAAAATTTGGTTTTTAATGGGATTGGACTTTTTGGAAAAAATTTGGTTTTGTTGGGAAATTTTGGTTTTGATGGGAAAACGAAAAATTTTGGTTTTTAGGGAAACATTTGGAAAACTTTTGGTTATTTAGGGAAAGAGTGGACCAGTTTAGTCCACATAGACTGGGTCCTCCAGGTCGGTTGTTTCAATGTCGGGTGGAAATGGCTCAAGGAATGGCTTTAATCTCTGCCCGTTGACTTTGAAAACGTTCTTGTTGGAGACATCCTCCAGCTCTACAGCTCCATGAGGAAAAACTGTGCGTACTAGGTACGGACCCTTCCATCTGGAACGCAGTTTTCCTGGAAAAAGATGTAATCGGGAGTCATACAGCAAGACTTTCTGACCAGGAGTGAAGGATTTGCGCAGAATACGCTTGTCATGAAACTTCATCTTTGCTTGTACAGCTTGGCACTGTCATAAGCCTCATTTCTCAATTCTTCCAACTCGTTGAGTTGAAGTTTCCTTGAATTCCAGCTTCGTCCAGAGAAAAGTTCAGCTCTTTGATTGCCCAGTAGGCACGATGTTCTAATTCCACAGGTAGATGGCACGGCTTTCCATACACTAGACGATAGGGGGACATGCCAATTGGTGTCTTATAAGCTGTTCTATAGGCCCACAAAGCATCATTCAATCTCAATGACCAATCTTTCCTGGACGGGTTGACCGTCTTCTCCAGAATGTGCTTAATTTCCCTATTAGACACTTCCACTTGTCCACTAGTCTGAGGGTGGTACGGAGTAGCAACCTTGTGAGTTATGCCATACTTGCGTACTAAAGACTCAAAGTACTTGTTACGAAAATGTGAACCGCCGTCACTGATGATAGCTCTAGGGGTACCAAAACGTGAAATATGTTCTCCTTTAGAAATGAAAGTACCACCTTGTGGTCATTTGTTCTGGTTGCTATGGCTTCTACCCACTTAGAAACGTAATCAACTGCGACTAGGATGTACAACTTGCTGTCAGACATGGGAAATGGACCCATGAAGTCTATCCCCCAAACATCAAAAATCTCCACAATCAAAATGGGGTTCAATGGCATCATGTTTCTCCTCGAAATGCTTCCTAGCTTTTGACAGCGTTCACAAGCAACACAATAATCATGGCAATCCTTGAACAATGATGGCCAATAGAATCCACACTGCAAGATCTTTGCAGCAGTTTTCTTGGCACTGAAATGGCCTCCACATGCTTGGTCATGACAGAAAGATATCACATCTTTCTGTTCAGTGTTGGGGACACATCTCCTAATGATTTGGTCTGGACAGTACTTAAACAAATATGGGTCATCCCAAAGGAAATGTTTGACTTCAGCCAGGAATTTAGAGCGGTCTTGTCTCGACCAACGTGAGGGCATCCTACCTGTAGCGAGGTAGTTAACAATATCAGCAAACCAAGGAAGGTCTGAGATAGACATCAGCTGTTCATCTGGGAATGATTCTCTAATCAGCTCACATTCATCAATAGACTCTAAAGTTAATCTAGACAAATGATCAGCAACCACATTCTCACAACCTTTCTTATCACGGATTTCGAGATCGAATTCCTGTAATAAGAGTATCCATCGAATAAGGCGAGCTTTAGCATCCTTCTTGGAAAGAAGATACTTCAAAGCCGCATGGTCTGTGTATATGATGATCTTAGACCCTATCAGATAAGATCTAAACTTGTCTAATGCGAAAACGACGGCAAGCAATTCCTTCTCGGTAGTTGAATAATTGAGTTGGGCATCATTAAGGGTTTTGCTAGCATAGTATATCACATATGGTAGTCTATCAACTCGCTGTCCTAAAACAGCACCAACAGCATAATCAGAGGCATCACACATAAGTTCGAACGGAAGCTTCCAATCGGGTGGTCGGACTATAGGAGCGGTGGTGAGAAGGGTTTTTAATTCCTCCCATGCCTTCACACAAGCAGCATCGAAATTGAAGGCAACATCTTTGGAGAGAAGACTGCACAGAGGTCTGGAGATTTTGCTGAAATCTTTGATGAATCGCCGGTAAAAACCAGCATGACCTAGAAATGATCTGATCTCCTTCACAGAGCAAGGTTGTGGTAGATGTTGAATGAGGTCAACTTTAGCTTTATCCACTTCAATTCCTTTCTCTGAGATGATGTGTCCTAGAACTATTCCTGAATTCACCATAAAATGGCATTTTTCCCAATTTAGAACAAGGTTCTTTTCTTTACATCTGGATATCACGAGGGCAAGATGCTTCAAACATTCGTCAAACGAGGAACCAAAAACAGAGAAATCATCCATAAAGATCTCGAGAAAACTATCTATCATGTCAGAAAAAATGCTCATCATGCAACGCTGAAAAGTAGCAGGTGCATTACACAACCCGAAGGGCATACGTCTATAAGCAAACGTCCCAAATGGACACGTGAATGTAGTTTTTTCCTGATCTTCCGGAGCAATGTGAATTTGGTTATAACCGGAAAAGCCATCTAGAAAACAGTAGTGACTGTGTCCAGACACACGTTCTAGCATTTGGTCAATGAAAGGGAGCGGGAAGTGATCCTTCCTTGTTACTGTGTTCAACTTCCTGTAGTCGATGCATACTCGCCATCCTGTGGTTGTACGAGTAGGGACTAATTCATTCTTGTCGTTCTGAACAACAGTAATGCCTGACTTCTTAGGCACAACTTGAATGGGACTAACCCATTTGCTATCGGGAATTGGGTATATGATACCTGCATCAAGTAGTTTCAGGATCTCTCCTTTGACTACATCTCTCATGTTAGGATTAAGTCTCCTTTGCATTTCCCTCGATGGTTTGGCATTCTCTTCAAGGTTAATGTGGTGCATGCAAATGGTGGGACTAATTCCTTTGAGATCTGAGATGGTCCATCCTAAGGCCTCTTTGTGTTCCTTAAGTACTTCTAAAAGCTTACTTTCCTGTTCCGTGTCTAAACATGATGAAATAATGACAGGTAAAGTATCAGAAGAACCTAGGAATGCGTACTTCAACGTACTAGGCAATGTTTCAATTCAAGCTTGGGTGGCTCAACAATGGATGGAATAAGCTTGGAATCAGAGAATAGGGGTGTTCCACTTCATATTTCCTTTCAGTGACGTCCATTTGAGGTACAGATTCGAGCAGAGATAGGACGTCACTACAGTATGCATCATCATAGAATCAGGGTTAAAGTTCTCCATACATGCTTGAAAGGGGTCACGGATAGAATGTTAGTCAACGAATCTTGCATTAATCCTTCAATCATATTAACTTCATGCACATCATCATCATCAAGATTCACAGGTTGTTGACTAATATCGAACACATTCAATTCTACCGTCATGTTACCAAAAGACAGTTTTAACACTCCATTCCGACAGTTGATGATCGCGTTGGACGTAGCCAAGAAAGGACGTCCTAAGATGACAGGAATGTGACAGTCTGGGTTTTGTACAGGTTGAGTGTCTAAGACAATGAAGTCTACGGGAAAATAGAATTTGTCAACCTTGATCAAAACATCTTCGACCACTCCACGAGGAATCTTGACAGATCGGTCTGCCAGTTGTAGAGTGATAGATGTTGGTTTCAACTCCCCAAGACCTAACTGCTCATAAACAGAATATGGCAGTAGGTTAACACTTGCACCTAGGTCTAATAACGCTTTATTGACCGTGTGTTCTCCTATAGTGCAAGAAATTGTTGGACATCCTGGATCCCTAAACTTGGGTGGAGTTTTGTTCAGAATGATGGAACTCACCTGCTCAGCTAAGAAAGCACGTTTTTGCACATTGAGCTTGCGCTTTTGAGTACACAAGTCTTTGAGGAATTTGGCATAAGCAGGGATTTGCTTGATTGCTTCAAGAAAAGGAATGTTGATGTTGACTCTCTTGAACAGATCTAACATCTCATTGTAATGGGTACTTTTCTGTTGATAGATCAATCTTTGAGGAAATGGAGCAACAGGAAGATGAGTTGGCAAAGGGACATTCACAGCAGTAGAATTGTCAGATTTTCCAACTTGCTCAGATTCTTTGGTTTTCTGGGGTTGTGGAGACAACGTGGAATTTGTATCAGACTCATTAGGTTCGCCTACGTTGTTCTCGATGACTTTACCACTTCGGAGGGTGGTAATGGCATGGATTTGATCAGGTGAGGTTTCAGTGCAGGATGTTGTGCCTGTTTGAAATATCCTCTTTGGATTTTGTTGGGGTTGGCTCGGAAGTTTACCCTTTTCTCTCTCACATATTTGATCCATCTTTTGATCTAGATTTTTCTGACTTTGCATCAAACTCTGGAACATTTCCTCTAGGGGATAATCTCTTGTCGGTATTGTGTTGAGGATATGATTGTTGTTGAGGGTTTCTCGGGTGTTGATAACCTTGATTGTTCTGATATCCCTGATTGTTTTGATAGCTCTGATTGGGTTGAGATGGTCCTCCTTGAGTGGGTCCTTTTGACCATGAAAAGTTAGGGTGGTTTCTCCATCCTGGATTGTAGGTCTGTGAATAAGGGTTATGCTCTGGTTTGAAACATGGCATGTGCCTGTTCAAGCCTAGACTCCTGGACTGCAAGCAAATCTGGACAATTTTGGAATTGATGGTTGGGGTCGTTACAAGCAGCACAAACAGATGAAGCGACATGTTCTCGGAGAGTAGTGGTGGAAGGTTTTGAATTTTTATGTAGTTCTAACTCTTCTAATCTCCTAACTATTGATGCCATGTTTGCTCTACCCTCAAAATCCGCTTCAATCCTAAAAGCCTTTGCTTCGGATGTAGTCTTTCTGGTTTCACGGATGGATTCCCACTGTTGCGTCTTTTCAGCTACTTCAATCAAGAAGTCCCAAGACGCGTCAGCAGTTTTATCTACGAATAGACCATTACACATCGACTCAACCGTTGTTCGGGTGGACACATCTAGACCTTCATACAAAATTTGCACAAGTCTCCATTTTTCAAAACCATGATGGGGACATTGGAGCAATAATTCATTGAATCTCTCCAGGTATCTAGCTAAGGTCTCACCTTCTAATTGCACAAAGCTATTCAGACTTTGACGAATTGTCGCAGTCTTGTGGTTCGGGAAAAACTTTTTGAAAAACTCCTTTGTGAGGTCATCCCATGTCATGATGGATTGAGGCTGTAAAGCATAGAGCCAGGCCTTTGCCTTATCTTTCAGGGAGAAAGGAAAAAGCCTTAACTTCAGGGTTTCGTCGGTCATTTGAGTGAAACGCAGAGTTCCACAAATTTCCTCGAATTCTCTCACGTGGTGGTACGGGTTTTCATTCTCAACACCTCTAAAAATAGGAAGCATCTGTATTGTGCTTGATTTCAGCTCATAATGGCCATTAGCCTCGGAGCAAAATACAAGAAGGTTGACTGGCTCTAGTTGGGTACATATAATCCTTGAGGGTACGTGGTTCTCCCATTGTTTCTGGTTGATCTGGACTGTCTCCCTCAGAACTTAGAATTTCGATAGGTTCGTCTGGGTTAATTCTAACAAGTCTGTTTGTCTGGTCTCTGTAGGTCACAATCATGTCCTAGTAGGTACCTTAACTAACATGTTGGTCAGACAGAGCAATCGGAAACAATTTGGCCCACAAGGGTTATGAAGATTTGGTTTTGAATGGGTTTTGGTTTAAAGAAGGGGTTTTGTTTTTGGTTTAAAAATTTGGGTTTGAAAAAAAATTTTGAACTAAACCTAGCATAAATTATCACAACTCATAAAAGAAAATAAAAACAATAATAATAATAATTAAACAAACCCATAAAAGAAAAAAGAAAAATAAAAGAAAAATAAAAAAAAAAAAAAAAAATTATTACAATCCCAAATATAAAAAAAAAAGAAAAGAAAAACAAAAAAAAAATTATTACAATTCCAAATAAATAATTAAATTAATTATTACAAGCCCAAATTTGAATTTAAATGAGGCCCAAGTGGGTTAACTCATGGGTTAGGCTTACTTGTTTTTTGGAGGGAAGCCCAAAAATAGGCTTTTAGTCCCCTTTTAGTTGCACAGCCCAGTTGGGCTTTAGGATCGTCCTAAGAAGCTCACGTCCAAGCCCAGCAGCAGCAGTGAAGCCCAAGAGCAGAAGTTGCAAGCCCAACAGAAGAAGTTGCAAGCCCAGAGAAATTGAGGTTACTGAGCCCAGCTCAGTTGGTTAAAGCCCAGCAACAAAGGTTGATCAGAGCCCAGCAGCAGAGGTTGCACAAGCCCAGTTGACAGCTTCAGTTGGCAGCCCAGTTGGCTTGGCAGCAGGCTTGGCAGCAGCAACAGCAGCAGCAGCAGGCTTGGCAGCAGCAACAGCAGCAGCAGCAAGCTTGGCAGGAGCAACAGCAGCAGCAGCATCTTGGCAGCAACAACAGCAGCAGCAGCAGCTTGGCAGCAGCTCAGGCAACAGCAGACTTTGAAAACTTCAAAAATATGGCAGCCAGCTCCCCGGCAGCGGCGCCAAAAACTTGATGTGGAAATTTAGAGCACACAAAACACTTGCAAGTATACAAGGCCAAGATTTGTAATAAAATGATGAGTAGGGGTTTGTCCACAGGGAGAGGAGCATACAAGAAGTCTTCCTAGGCTAACAATGGTGACAATGCACTATGGCAGTGAGCTAAGGGCATGTAAATGGTATGAACCAAGGCTTGGAAGGTAAAGCAGCAAAGAAACAGCTAAGAAAAGCAGCAAAGAACCAAGGCTTGGAAGCCAAGGGCAGGGTGAGGATTATGCACTGACTTCAGTGCACAAAAGCTACAAAGTGCAAGAAAATAAAAGGCAAGAAAATTAACTGAGTTGAAAGCACACAAGACTGAAAATGCAAGTTACAGAGAAGGGATTGGTGGTTAAGCCAAGGCTTAGGATCCACCTTGTGTTCTAATCAAATGACATGTTTCTAGGTTATGTTTGTTCCTAAGCATACATCTAGAAATGGAAGAATACCAAATTGCTCACTACTCTGCCCCTAGCATTGGCTGTCTTTTGACAGTACAGCCAATCACAGGCTCTATGAGCATTGGTATCTCTCATTTGCTCAATCAAAACATACAAGGAAGTAACTATCCTAGCTTCTAGTCACTTGACAGTGCACAAGGCTTCACTGAGCCTTGGCCTGATGCTGATTAGCTCATGCTAACCATGATGTAGCAACATACATTCATCATATGAGATAATTTAGACACAATTAGCAACATATCAGATAACTAAACACATATGCAATATTCAACTGTTCACTGATAAGAACTGAAATTTGAAGTTCATTAAAATTTAGCTCAATTCTCTCCTGGCTAGTCCAGAGAGATATACAGTGTCCCCTACACACTTCACATAACATCAATTTATACCCAATTACCCATTTAGGGTTTTCCCCCAATTTTCCCCCAAAATCAGTAGAACTAGGGTTTGGTGAAATTGATTTACCTATTGTTGATGAGATACTCGCTCCATCTCGTCGACCCACTCTTCTCCTGCTTCTTCTCGTTCCTCGCATGCTCCAATTTTTGCTTTAATCATCACTTATATCCCCAATTTCTCACCTAGGGTTTCAGTGAGCAGAGAGATGAGAAATTGGAGAAATTAGTGATGCTAAAGAGATGGTACGTGATGGTGATGATGGGCTTAGGTAGAGTAGAGTTGGGGAGAAAATAGTGGAGTGATTTGGGGTGAGGTGGTGGTGATGGAGACGGACATGGTGGTGGTACGGAGTATGGTGGTTCTGCAGAGGGGGGTGATGGAGGAGATGGGTTCGATAGAATGGGAGAAGGGTCTGTTTGTTTGGGGTGTAGGTGCTCGGTCGCTAGGGTGTGAGGCGGGTCCATCAAGAGGTGATGTTTCGTGAGATGGACCGTGGGATGTGAAGCTGGTAGGTGGATCGGATGGTTCCTCCTGAAGAGGTTGGTAGCGACCGTCAGATTTTTTGATACAACGAAGTTAACGGCTCTAGATGGGGTTAGGTGTTGTAGTGTAAGGAGGAGATATCAAACGTTGATGAACAACAAGGGAGCGACCGTTGGATTCAACTACCATCTAATCTGAAGGCTTGGAATTTCAGCGCTGTGGTGCTTGGCAGAGACTTCAGATTTTGATGCTCTATGAAGGAGCGACCGTCGGATGCTTCTGAGAACTGATCTGATGGATGAGAACGGAGGCGTTTTTGTGTGTAGAAAATGAGGTTGTGCGCACCATTCTTCGCGGCTTCCTTGCGTGATTTCTCCCGGCTTTTCACTGCTTTTCTGCTCTTTTCGCTCCGCGACTCATCCGAACTTTATTTATTACCTAAAAATGCAAAATCAATTAATAAAAATATTTATTCTTGAAAACAATGAAAATACAGAATATGGGATAAAATGTAGAATTAATGCACAAAAGATGAGTTAAAATGCCAACAAAAAGGGATAAATAAATACAATATTTGGCACTCATCACTTAACTCCACACAATCACAACAAAGAAACATTTTTCAAAATAGGTTTTTATGGCCTACCGATGCATTTATGGTCCTCCACCATCATCAATGCCCTTTCTAATAAATGTGGCGACATTGTGGAAATTGATCAATCTACCTTATCATTATCGGATATCTCGGCTGCAAGAGTAACCATCAGAAATCTAAAAGGAATCAATGCAATTCCAAGGTGGTTGAATCTTCACACGGCGGTGGGTTTCGCCGGAATTTTAGTTCAAGTCGAAGACGTGGTACCCAGAGATTTGTTCTGGAAATGGCCGTTGATTTGTGTGGACCTGGTTCAAATCGTGAAAGGAAAAACAGGGAAATCCAAACCTTCTAAGAGAAGAAGAAAGTACACTCTGAACAACATCAACGAGTCAACCTGTTACTCTGATGCGTCTGCAAAGGTCCGTATTTCATTTAATGCCCCTTCACCTACTCATAAAAGAAATAGAGAATCTCGGTTACCAAGGGGTCAATTCAAAGAAAAGGCTGTTCCGATGGACTGGAGCCCGTACATGCAAAGTAACGTCTCTCTGCAACATGAATCACGTGATGATGTAAGCTCTTCTCGATCTCAAAATGATTCTATTTTATTAAATGTCTTATCTTATTCCCAAAAGAATACGAGGAAAGAATCTTTTCGGATCTCCATTTCGGATATGGATGGTTTTGATCCACATAGTCCGCCTTGGTTTACTACACCCCCATGGTACATTATCAACACAATATCATTCCCATTTAATTTCCATAAGTCCAATAATCCTTTCTTTGGACCGGGTCCATGTCCCCACCCCTTAACATCAATTCCTTCTCTTGGATTCTCAAACCCATCTTTTATCCTCACCTCTGACCATAATTCATCTACAGACTCGACTCTTCTTTCTCCTAAGTCGACTCCTACTTCTGACAATTCCCTTCAATCCTCTAGCCTTTCTTCACCGCAATCCCAGCCGCTTTCTGCTACCCATGAACACTGTGTTACACCTAAAGATCCATACACACCAACCACTGACTACAGCTCTAACAATCACCCCACATCCCATCCTACCTTAGCAATTATGCCTTCGAATTCGTCATCTAATGAGTTAATAGTAATCAACCGTAATGAGTGCTCACCTTCTGATGGCATCTTGGGTCCATGTCCGGCACCCATGTGGTTAATATCTCTTATTCCCGATTCTCGCAATGCTTGCCAGCTCTCTGCAAATTGGATTAACAATGAGGTTTTGCGCCTCATCTCTCTTGGTTCTGCTATTGGTATTGGTTTTGACTCTTCACCCTATACTTCTAAATTTATCCTTCACGCTCTGGTTGCCAGAGACGGTCCCATTGATAAACGTAATTCACCCTTTTCTTTCAAACCTATTAATGTTCAAGCGAATGACAATTTTGCTCTGACAAATCTCGACCCCATTGATCCTGAATCTGAAATTCTCCCAGACATTCCCATTGCATCATTCAATCCAACCAATTTTTTGCTTCTTCTGATGATATTTTGTCTGACATCCAAAGTATCTTCTCGAACCCCATTGACCCTGAACAAATATTAAATATTCAACAAAACCCCAATATATTACCTTTACCTTTATCCCGTCCCACCTCGTCAACCATCATAGAGACGTTATCCTCCTGCAATCAATCCCAAACACCCTCGAGCTCATTAGATGAATTTTCTCCTACCTTTATGGTCCCCTACTTTTGTTGCCCCTCAACCCCATTGCCCTCTTCATCTCAAGCAAATATCCAACCTTTAATCCCAAAAAAACTCTTAAGGGAATCTCGAAGACTAGACTTTATTGCTCATCCACCATCCCCATCTGCAGAATCGAAGCCGGTAAGGAAAAGGGTTAAAAAAGTTTCTCATGTGTAGTACAATCATGTCATGGAACGTTTGGGGCCTGCGCTCCCCTTCCAAAAGAGCGGCAGTCCAACAAGTACTTCGTTTACACAAGCCATCAATTGTAATTTTACAAGAGTCAAAGATGCCTACATGTACAAATGCTGACATTGCTGAGATTTGTGGCTCAAGATCGATGGGATGGACATTTCTTCCATCCATTGGTGCTTCAGGCGGTATCATCATAATATGGAATCCCGACATAATTGAAGTCATATCATCCCTAGAAGGTGCATACTCTTTATCAGTAGAATGTAAGTTCATTGCCACTAATTTTCATTGGTTTCTCACAGGTGTATATGGTCCTAATAAAATATCTGAAAGAAAATTCTTTTGGAGAGAACTTTACTATATCAGAGGCCTTTGGGACATCCCATGGGTAGTTGGTGGTGATTTCAATGTCATTAGAAGAATGGAAGACAAGAATACCAACAACAGAATAACCCGAAGCATGAGAAAGTTTGCTCAATTCATCTCCACGCATTCGCTGATCGATCTTCCTCTCAAAGGATCAAAATACACTTGGACAAATGGTCGAGCTTACCCAACTCTCACTAGAATAGACAGATTTTTGTTCTCGGCTGACTTTGAGGCTAAATTTCCTCACGTATCTCAGATGGCCAAAACAAGACCCAGATCTGACCATATTCCAATTGTGCTCGCCTTGTATGATCCTTCATGGGGACCGTATCCATTCAGATTGGAATTGATGTGGTTTGAGCACCCTTCTTTTTTGAAAAATCTCAAGGAGTGGTGGTCTTCATTCAATTTCTCTTGCTCTCCAAGCACAATTTTTTGGCATAAGCTTCAAGCTCTCAAGATCAAGATCAAAGAATGGAATAAGAATGTGTTTGGTCATGTGGACTCAAAATTACAAGATTGTTTGCAGATCATTGAATCCCTTGACGGCATTGAGGCAGATTTGGGTTCTCTCCTTCCGGATCAGTTCATAAAACGAGCTCAAGCCAAAAGTGGATTTTGAAAACGTCTCAACACAAAAAGAAATTTCCATGAAACAGAAATTAAGAAATGATTGGTTGATTGCGGGCGACCGTAACACTCATTTTTTTCACAAGACAGCTTCAGATAGGCGAAGGTCAAATAAAATAAAGCAACTATTCATTGATGGTACTCTTACAACTGAAAAAGTTACCATTGTCGAGCACATAACTGGTTTTTATGCTTCGCTGTTTTCAGAAGAATTTCCACAAAGACCGCCCATTGGAGACATTCATTTCCCACACATCTCTGAAGATGAGGCTGATGCAATGGAGTCATGCATTACTGAGGATGAAGTCTTGACATCCATGCAAGGCCTAGCTAAGGATAAAGCTCCCGGTCCTGATGGATACCCAATTTTCTTCTTCCAAAAGTGTTGGTCATTTCTCAAACAGGATTTCATGGCAATGGGTCAAGAATTCTCAAGCACAAGTTACATGGACACACGGCACAATTCAACTTTCATTACTTTAATCCCAAAGAAGCATCATGTGGAAACGGTTAAGGATTATCGTCCAATTAGCCTCCTCACAAGCGCATACAAGATCATATCGAAAGTTTTATCTTCTCGTCTCCAACCTCTAATGACTAAACTGGTTGATCCAAGCCAATCTGGGTTTATTTCTGAACGACAAATCATTGATGGAATACAAATTGCCAATGAAATTGTTGACTCAAGGCTCAAGGAAAAAAATCCAGGTCTGATATGCAAAGTGGACCTGGAAAAAGCATTCGATCGCGTAAGTTGGTCATTTCTTGAGTCTGTATTAAGGAAAATGGGTATCAAAGCTAAATGGATGAGTTGGCTGCGATATTGCTATGGTTCCCCAACTTTCTCAATTCTTTTAAATGGATCACCCTTTGGTAATTTCTCTAACTCTAGGGGTCTCCGGCAATGAGATCCTCTTTCTCCACTACTTTTTGTTCTCGCCATGGAGGGTCTATCTCGCATTATTGACAGGGCTGTGGAAAATGGTTTACTCACGGGATTCTCTGTAAAACAAGGAACTGCCCAAGTTACACACTTGCACTATGCTGACGACTCCGTGTTCTTCATCAGTCCCACGTGGGATGAAATACACAACCTTATGAGCATTCTCAAATGCATCGAAGCGGTTTCCAGTCTAAGGGTAAATACATCAAAGACAAAGCTGATCCAAGTGGGAACGATTCAAGATTTAAATGATTGGGCTGTGAGGCTAGGATGTCAAATAGAAGCACTTCCCTTCTCTTATCTTGGTATGCCTCTAGGGGCCAAATCCAAAGCCAAATATCTCTGGGACCCTCTGCATTTCTTCCATACTCCATGCGAATATATTACTATATTCGCGCAAGATGTTTATTGTTTTTTCTTCCTCTTCTTTATCCATCTTGGTTCCTATTTTCAGTATTTTTGGTTCATCTTCTCTACCAACATTTACTTCTTTTTTTGGCTCTGCTGCAGTGAAATTCTCTCTTGGTTCTCCCATTGGTGTTGACTCCTTAATCTCTTGAATTGGTTCACCTTCCTTCTCTGGAATATCGTTTGGTATTCCTTTCCATTCCTTCGCTTTAATCATGTATATTCGAAATTCTTCTTCTTTCCTTAACTCCTTTGCTTTTATCCAGCGATCCTTTCGCTTCTTTGCACGTCCTTCATAATTTTTTACATCTACCTGATGGCAGATCTTCGCACTTGTAACATCTCCTCTAATTTCACCTTTTCCGCTTGGAATTGGGAATCTAATGCATTGATGTAGTGTGGACACTACGACTTTTATCGCGTGCACCCATGGCCTCCCCAATAACATGTTGTATGGTGATTCGATATCAACCACACATAATGTTGTCTTCACTTCTACTTCTCACAGCAGTATTCGCATTGTAATCTTTCCTTTTGGTTTTGTGACTGTTTTATTAAACCCATGTATATTATAAGCTGGACAGTTCATGTCCACATCTCTGTATCCCATTGATAATATTTTTTTATTGTGGTTGTAGTAAATAACATTCGAACTCTAAGACTTGTTAAGATTAATTTTAAATGAATAAAATAGAGAGTTACTGGGTCTAGGATTCGGCCAAACTCATATCAATAGGTTTAATTATTCATTCTCAAACAATTATCGCTCGACAAATAAAACAACATCGACTCTTATTCTTGCCAAGGTAGATTCTCCAAACATTAGTTATAAATCGTAAGCATGGGACATCAAACATCTAAGCAAGCACGACCCATCTAATAAAATAATAACTAATTTTTTCAAATCAAAATTCTATTTTAATTAAGTGCAAAAGTCAAATAGAAAATAAGAAAAATTCACCCATGTACGAAGTCCAGCTTCCTTCGTCGACCCAGTGTTGGGGTCTAGCTCATCATGTTGTTGGAAACACGCTCAAAAATCATTATTATTGCTCAAAGGGTGTTTACAAATGATGAAAAGGGAGAAATAATTCAAAACCGGGTTTGTAACAATTATATTTGTTACAAACCGGAGAACTACGACCCTCGGCTGTAGGTCGTTACCACTGTATCATATAAGACTGTCCTGCGACTGTCGTATTCACTGTAGCATAAAAGACTGCTTGTGTGGGTCAATGTTCTTCGTCTTCTAGGGTTTCTGCGGTAGCAGAACCAACTCTGCAACTCGATCAAACTCCTCTCTTTTCTTCCCCTAACTCTCCATATCCCTTCTATGTGATCCCAGCTCCCTTTATATACTCGACAGGTCTCAAATCTTTCGTAATAATTCCATAGAATCCTCTCTTCAATTCTTTGCAGATACGAGAATATTTTTCCTCTTTTTCTCTTCCACACGCATCTTCTTATCCCGAGAATATCTTCCACAATAACTCTGTTTTCTTTCAATTAAAGACTCGGGATTTTATTTAATCTTCCTTCTGTTCGGTTAGAAACCCTACCAAATATAGCATGTATCTCGCAGGAAAGATATCCTATTTTATGCTCCACATACTTTCTGTTTTTAACCCAAAGACCCGAGACTTCCTCTTTCCCTATGTTGTCGAGATATGAAAAAATCTTCTCATTAACGCGAGTTTAAAGCTCTTACCAATCCTGTTTAGTCGTAACAGGGTGGTATCAATCCCAAGCAGGAAACAAAACCGACCAAGTCACAACGCAGAGTCCGACCAAACCATGTTGAAAAATCCCGTGAGTATCAACCTCCACTGTATTGCTCTGCAATGGATTATCTATCCAATTTTAGCTGATTCCAAAGACCATACCACCCCTGTCTCTCTGAACTGAGCCGATCCAACAAAAATGAGCTGTTGAATCTCATGAAATCACGTTCAAAAGGGGAACCCTAATTCTGCTAGTCGCCTGCAAAAGTTTCCCGCCAAAATCCATAAACACTGTTTTGTTCAAATATTTACATTCCAACCAATTTTGGACGAATACAAGACCTTTAACATTTCTGTTTGGGTCCTAGGAATCAACCCATTTGATTTCAGCCATTTAGTCTCACTCGATCACCTCCAGAACCGAAACCCTAAATTTGCTGTCATTTTTCCCGCCAAAACTCAAAATTTGAATTGTTGAAGATGAAGTGCCCCTATCCTGAACTGGGGTGCGAATAACAGATGCCTTTTGGGGTGACCTGTGGTGCCCCTTAGTAATTGAGGTGCCCCTTATCCAACAGTGAGAGTCCGAATAACACGTGTCCTCCGGGGTACAAAAACCACTTTTCAAGCAACTTTCTCCATAAGAGCTTATTTCACAAGAATACCGACAAACAAGTTTATTAGTGATAAAATGAGTCCCAGTCAATGTATTTATGGGTGAAAATGCGTCGCACTTTCGTGCTCATCAAATTCCCCCACACTTACATTTTGCTAGTCCTCGAGCAAAAACAGAAAACTGACCCGCTACACATCTGGTCATATAATAAGAGACAGAGAGATACCCGCTATACAATTGGTCATAATTAGTTTTTTTTTTTTTTGAAGACCCGCTAAACAGCTGGTCATAAAATGCAAGAAAAAACAAACGATCCGCTACACAACTGGTCATAACCCTAATAATCATAATATTTTATTTTTTTTTTTGGAGACCCACCACACAGCTGGTCATAAAATGCAAGGAAATTCCTGAAAAAGAAAAGTAAAACATTAACCACTCCCCCACGCTTAAACATTACATTGTCCTCAATGTAATTGAGTCATCCATTGCAAAATTTAAGATGGGAAATCCATAAGATGAAAAAAAAAGTAAACGAAAATATAAAAATAAAAATAAAATAAAATACACCTACTGGAATGTACAAAAAAGGATCCCCAAAAATTAACAACCTGAAAATTTGGGGATCGACCCAAAATACAACATTTGTAAATGACAGCTTCACACTTATGCTATAACGATGCGGAGACACTGAAACTATCAAAAACAAAGATTTACCCCTAAACCAAGTTTTTACTGCACAAAGAAGTGCGTAAAGAACAAAATATGGGGATACTATTGGGACTGGGAAATTGTCAATTCGCTCATGCACGGTATTAGAAACAGGGACGTCCTCTGGGTATTTGGATGCAAAGTATTCCAACAAAATTTTTGAAGCACATAATTCTAACCCTAAATTAGGTAACTTTTGGAAGTCTAGGGGACTAGAAACAACCTCTAAGTTGGGTGAAAGATCTTGCGAGATAGGTTCTTCTAATAAATTAGACAAACCATCTACACAATCATTCACAGGTTCATCTATATATTCAGTATGGGACAGAGAGTCACTACATGATTCATCATCATCATCAACAAATAATCTTTGACATTCAAGAACTCTCAATCTTTGTTCCAAACTAGGTGGTGTGTGTTTATAATACTTCTCGTATATCTCTAAAGGAGATTCTTCACTTACCACATGTGGATCAAAAACTCCATACCGTTGCCTCTGCATGTATTCACCAAGCATCATCTCAGATGAGGATGCATGCTGATTTGAATTTCTACGCTTATATTCTGCCAATGTCATCTTAGGTGACGTCTCCTCGGAAGAAGTCATCATCCTCAAAAATTCCCTGAAAAGAAATACAAAAAGAAACACATAAAAAGGAAAAAAATAATCTAAAATAAAATGAAAATATTGTACAAATAATAATAATAATAATAAAAAAAAATAAACCTAAAAATTAATCTAAAAACAAATCCGCGTCGGCGGCGCCAAAATGATATTATTTTCTTGATTGTGGTTGTAGTAAATAGGATTCGAACTCTAAGACTTGTTAAGATTAATTTTAAAGGAATAAAATAGATAGTTAATGGGTCTAGGATTCGGCCAAACTCATATCAATAGGTTTAATTATTCATTCTCAAACAATTATCGCTCGAAAAATAAAACAACATCGACTCTTATTCTTGCCAAGGTAGATTCTCCAAACATTAGTTATAAATCGTAAGCATGGGACATCAAACATCTAAGCAAGCATGACCCATCTAATAAAATAATAACTAATTTTTTCAAATCATAATTCTAATTTAATTAAGTGCAAAATTCAACTAGAAAATAAGACAAATTCACCCATGTATAAAGTCCAGTTTCCTCCGTCGACCCAGTGTCGGGGTCTAGCTCATTATGTTGTTGGAAACACGCTCAAAAATCATTATTATTGCTCAAAGGGTGTTTACAAATGATGAAAAGGGAGAAATAATTCAAAACCGGGTTTGTAACAATTATATTTGTTACAAACCAGAGAACTACGACTCTCGGCTGTGGGTCGTTACCACTGTAGCATATAAGACTGTCCTGCGACTGTTGTATTCATTGTAGCATAAACGAATGCTTGTGTGGGTCAATGTTCTTCGTCTTCTAGGGTTTCTGCAGCAGCAGAACCAACTCTGAAACTCGATCAAACTCCTCTCTTTTCTTCCCCTAACTCTCCATATCCCTTCTATTTGATACCAACTCCCTTTATATACTCGACAGGTCTCAAATCTTTCGCAATAATTCCGTATAATCCTCTCTTCAATTCTTTGCAGATACGGGAATATTTTTCACCTTTTTCTCTTCCACACGCATCTTCTTATCCCGAGAATATCTTCCAAAATAACTCTGTTTTCATTTAATTAAAGACTCAGGATTTTATTTAATCTTCCTTCTGTTCGGTTAGAAACCCTACCAAATATAGCATGTATCTCGCAGGGAAGATATCCTATTTTATACTCCACATACTTTATGTTTTTAACCCAAAGACCCGAGACTTCCTCTTTTCTTGTGTTGTCGAGATATGACAAAATCTTCTCATTAACGCGAGTTTAAAGCTCTTACCAATCCTGTTTAGTCGTAACAGGGTGGTATCAATCCCAAGCAGGAAACAAAACCGACCAAGTCACAACACAGAGTCTGACCAAATCATGTTGAAAAATCCCGTGAGTATCAACCTCCACTGTATTGCTCTGTAATGGATTATCTAGCCAATTTTAGCTGATTCCAAAGACCATACCACCCCTGTCTCTCTGAATTGAGCCGATCCAACAAAAATGAGCTGTTGAATCTCATGAAATCACGTCCAAAAGGGGAACCCTAATTCTGCTAGTCGCGTGCAAAAGTTTCCCGCCAAAATCCATAAACACTGTTTTGTTCAAATATTGACATTCCATCCAATTCTGGACGAATCCAAGACCTTTACCATTTCTGTTTGAGTCCTAGGAATAAACCCATTTGATTTCAGCCATTTAGTCTCACTCGATCACCTCCAGAGCCGAAACCCTAAATCTGCTGCCACTTTTCCCGCCAAAACTCAAAATTTGAATTGTTGAAGATGAAGTGCCCCTATCCTGAACTGGGGTGCGAATAGCAGATTCCTTTTGGGGTGACCTGGGGTGTCCCTTAGTAATTGAGGTGCCCATTATCCAATGGTGAGAGTCCGAATAACACGTGTCCTCCAGGGTACAAAAATCACTTTTCGAGCAACTTTCTCCATAAGAGCTTATTTCACAAGAATACCGACAAACAAGTTTATTAGTGATAAAATGAGTCCCAGTTAATGTATTTATGGGAGAAAATGCGTCGCACTTTCGTGCTCATCACCCATTGCTCTGAGCGCACGATAAAATAGGATATCAACAACACAACGGTATCTGCCAACGTTCTATTAATCGCCCATTCTTCTGAGTTTTCCGTCCTATCACCAACTTTTCTTCGCTCAGCCGTTATTGTAATCACCAATGGATCTGTTCGTGTTAAATTTTCTTCCGGAATTTCATCTGCTGCAAACGTTATCTTCGTTTTTTCACTCTCCTTTAGATGAGATTCTTTTTCCACCGACGTCACCTTCTTTCCTCTATATTCTCATTTATGTATTCTTCCTATGATTCCTTCTTGAAAATCCGCATCAGAAAGTGGCGCTTTAGTTAAATAATTACATTGTATACCTCTACCTCTTCCTTGTATCGTCATGATTTTTATTTTTCCTATAGATCCTATAGATTCTTCGCTTTTCAACTTTATCTTCTCCAATATCTCCAGAAACAATTTTTCAAGATTCTACAAACTCGTTGACAGGATTTATCACTCCAAGCTGTTTCTAGAGCCAAAATGTAGTTGCAGGAAATCCTACAACCACATCCATTCAATATTATATAATTCTCTAAGTAATCATGGTGAAAGTCATTCGTTTATTAATCAAGATCTTGAGATTGAATACAAAATATTACAAAGACTTTACTTGTTCTCCAAATAAACTTTCTCTCTCCTAATTTCTTGTCTAACACTCCCCTTAGAGATCTCTCCCAATACATAGTCTCCTTCCCCTTATATAGGGTAATACATAGTGGATGACAGCTAATAAATCCCCTATTTTCGGAATCAATGTCGTTACAGTCGCTCATGTACATCCGATCAACCTCGCACACTTTACTCTTTCGCACAGATCATCACACTTTACTCATGACTATGCTGACATCATTAAACACATCATCCTAATTTACTATATGCGATGATCTTCGCTTACATTAAATGACCTTTACTTCGCATACATAACGAGTGTGCGACGTTTCATTCCTACATTCCTAATTTCATTTTGTTCTTACATTACGTAGTATTAGCCGTGAATGGATGATCTCTATTTTAAGTTAAGATGGAACTACAAGAAAAGTATGCCTATTTGCTTTTGTGTTCACTCCTCCTAACGATGTCATGTAAATACGCTCTTGAACTTCTGATTTTTTTTACTTTAAATAGCAGCAACCTGATAAATTTTGACTCTTTGAGAGTTCTACTGGGAAACAAAGGAAGCTAGATGCATGTGCTTAATGAACTCAAGTAATGTACGTGACTTGCGGATATAATTTACCAGCACGATTGAAATCAACATTATTCCCAAAAAATTTCAGATAAATTTAAAAGATATTAATAAAGCCTTTCAAGAGCTTCAAGTGAACCGTAAGATTTGTTGTCCCGACATTGAAGTAGAAAGAGTTAATCATCTCAAATCTTCTTCACTCTGGTATAGCAAAGTAAGAATCAATTATTCATTTTTATTTTTATTTTCCTTAGATATTCATACCATTTTCCCTTGGGCTTTAGTTAAAGTTGAATTACTCTAGAGATATTTTCTACGATTAGTTGACAGTAGGTTTGTCTGCCAGATGATGTCATTACGGGAACATGGTCTCTCCTCTGTCCAGAACATGGAGGTACTGGTTTCATATACTTATTGGGTCTCATTGTTTTACTTCTCTAAATTGTCCCCAGTAGTGCCGCTTACTTAAGGTCTCTCCTCTGTCCAGAACATGGAGGTACTGGTTTCATATACTTATTGGGTCTCATTGTTTTACTTCTCTAAATTGCTCCCCAATAGTGCCGCTTACTTAAGGTTGTTGTCACGTGTATTCACTTTCTTTTATAAAGTTCTAAAACAATGTTGTCATCCCAACCGTGGTAATGTCAGTAACCGTTATGTAGTGATCGAAGTCTATGAGCATGTAGTGATTTAAGTTAGAAGATGCTAGCTGCACCGGATTCTTGGTTTATTGTTATGTAATAATAGGACTAATTCTGAATTAAAGTATTAGATTACATCAGTATTTTCCCTTAATCTGCGACAGTACATTCGATTAATGTCATTAGGAAGTAAGGGTCTCACTTCATGTCGGATTCTATGCTACTTTGTTGTAGTGGACACAAATATTTGTTGTCAAAATGTTAGATGCCATTGAATAGAGAAGATATGGTTGGTAGAAAACCTTGATTATTTTTCGACTCTCCCATAATGTTTCATTTGGACAGACGTGAGCGTAGATGGGGGAGATGTTAATAACAATAAGGGCTAAGTGGCAAAATGTCTCAAAATCGACCATAAAGTTGTGAAAATGTCCCGGACGTTAAGGAAAAGATTAAAATGTCCCAAAATTTTATCAAAATACTCCATTCCGTTACTTTTACCTATAATAGTATATTTTGACTGGTCAATTGTGTTATGAATCGTCTCTTTTTTCCTTCGACAAAATCTATAATTTCAGGGTTCAGGGTTCAGGGTTTGGGGTTCAGGTGGTGGCGTTGGTGGTGGTGGTGGCGGTGGTGGTAGTGGTGGCGGTGGTGGTGTTGGTGGTGGCGGCGGTGGTGATAGTGGCGTTGGTGGTGGCGGTGTTGGTGGAGGTGGCGACGGCGGTGGTGGCGGTGGAGGAGGTGGTAGCGGCAGCGGTGGTGGTGGTGGTGGAGGAGGCGTTAGCGGTGGCAGTGGTGTTGGTGGTGGTTGTTCTAGTGGTAGTGGTGGTGGCGGTGGTGGTCTTGGTGGCAGTGGTGGTGGTGGTGGCGGCGACGGTGGTGGTTGGTTGTTCGTTTGGTAGTGGCGACCGTCCAAAACAGTCCCCCTTATGTCAGTTTATTTGTCATAAGGGTATAAATGTCATCTTTTCACACGTGCGGGACCACATGCGTACTAATTTGACCACTTAACCATCTCTAACGGTAAAAGTAACGGTTGGGACATTTGGATAAGATTTTGGGACATTTTAATCTTTTTCCTGACGTCCGGGGCATTTTCACAACCTTGAAGTCGATTTTGGGACATTTTACCACTTAGCCCTAACAATAACATATGGGTGGACTCGACCTGGTTGCCATATTTGGCAAAAGGTCCTTTATTTGTTGTGATTTTGAACGCAGGGTTGCCTTATGGGGGCCTATAAGCTTTTTCCCATTCCTGTTCTGTCAGTTGTGACATCAAGATAGCTTTTCCAAAAAGGCTACTTTTATGTATTTTTCAACACAAAATTGGTTAAAAAAATCAAAATCAACAATTTCTGGATGAAAAAGACATTTAGATTTTGATATTGTTTAAATAGACAAAAATATGAAAATAGTGAGGATGTAATCAGTTTCATTCTACCCATTTTCAAATACTTTTTCTTATTTTTAATTTACATCAGGATGCATCCAGTTTCATCCTCGCTATTTTTTAAGTTTAAATCAAGATGAATCCAGTTTCATCCTTGCTATTTTTTTTTGTCCATTTCACCCATAATAATTTTTACTCGTCCATTTGAACCATGTTTTAAATTTTTCGGACAAATGACCCATTTTCCGATTTTTCAAATTGTCTTGGTCATCGTATATTCTTATTGTTCGGTGTAGTTGATGCAGTCTTAATTGTGCATTATTGCATTTTTCTTCTATATTTGTAATTATGATCTTCAATCAAATGTGAAATTTATTTTGATTTATTAGAGTTGGATGGCATATAGAATATTGGTCGACTAATTGGCGTGCATGGGTCGAGTCCACAGTTGTTTTTTTAATGTTCAAATTAAAGTTGTTTCAGATGATAACTTATTGATTCTGAAGAACCAACATCGCAACCAAACTCCCGATTGGGAAGTTTTAAGTAAGCAGTACTGTAATCCAAGAAATAGAATTTCACCAATATTACACCAGAAACTATCCCGCCCATCCTATGGGTGCATTGTACAACAATTTTAATTCGGAGGATGTGCAGCGTCTGCTGCCTACTAACTTTTTCAATGGAATATAACCATGCGTCGAATGTGGTGAACGAAGCCAGACCTACCAACTATATGATGGAAATAAATTAGATATCAGTTTTGGAACTGTGACCATTTTGACAGCAACTGGGTTTTGGTTGTGTTCACCCAAAAACAATTTTCGAATTCTTCTGGAGGTGGAAATTGAAGATTTCGATCAAGCCTCTTATTTTTTTTTTGAGATAGTGTTTGCCGTTCGCGATATGATGGGTAGTGTGGTTGGAAAAAAATGATATTCTAATAGCAAAGAAACAAGGTTGATAAACTTTACGCTCTCTTATTATTGATATCAAGTTGTTGTTGCTTAGTTGGTGTATTAACGTAGATTCATTTACGAACATCAAACTTGATGATTCCGTCTCAAATTGGGTGAATTTGTTCAGGGAGTAGTTCGTTGTAAACTCTCTATTTATATTTCTCCATGTATCTTTATGGGTTGCTATCTTGGCTCTCTTTATCACTTTTAATCTTATCTTTAGGCCTGTCAATGGAAGAATATCCGTCGGATATTCAGAAATCCGATATTCGACAGGTTAAGTACTATCGGATATTCGGTATCCGACAATATCCTATAGGATATCAAAATCAGATATCGATTCCGATAGGCTAAGCTATCGGATATTTATCCGATAATATCCAGTCCTGAAAAAAATTGTTAAAAACCCTTTAAAACATGTTCATAATTGAAAATTTAAGTTCAATTTTTCAAACATTTCATATCGGATATCAGATATTTGTATCGGATATCAGATATTAGGGTAAATCACAAATAAATCATAAATATGGTTAGGGTAAATCACAAATAAATCCATGTTCTATCGGATATTGGATATTAACCAAACGGATAGAGCATAATCCGATTCCGATAGGTTAAGGAAGAAATATCCGATAAAACGGATAAAATCCTATAGAATCCCGAATATTCGGAAACGGATTCCGGATATCAGACATATATTGATAGGCCTACTTATCTTGCCTTTTTCAGGAAAAAAAAGTTCTGGAATTGAAGACACATTAGGTTTTCAGGGGAATAATTGACAACGCCTATGTACCAGTATCTCGTCGGCCTTATGTAGTAACTGCTCGGACAAAGGAGGAATCAAGTTGAGCCCCAAAAAACACCAATGAGTGTTTATCACCCATCAAACAGTTCATTTATTGGGGCATATTAACATATCTTTTCACACTGTAGACACCCAAAATCATGAGGAGAGAAAAGAGGAATTATACTTAAGAACTAGCCACCAAATAGAGAGAGCAAAGGATGCTGAAGTTAGGGGAGAGAGGGCTGACAACTAGAGCGCTCACAAGGGCGCCGGACTTAAGGAACCTCCTTTAGCCAGATAAGGGTCATTTCGGAAAAGAATAGCATTTAGAAACACTGTACATGTCATGTGCACGAATTTTGAAAGAAGGACAAGCGAGTACACTTATTTCTTTTTCTTTTTTTGAAGCAAGAGAGTACACGTTATCAGTCATCAAAGAGTTTTTTTTTTCTTTTTTAAGCATTATTATTTTTGAAACAACCATAAAGAATTGTCTAACGCGGTAAACAGCGTCTGTTACGACGGAGATATGGAAGGATTATTATATAGGAATCTGTATACTAGTTTTTGGAGCAGAAATTATATTATATTTAGTTTTTAAGATATTTCACACACTTTTTTAGATTGTTCGATCATGGTTAAATCAAGTCATTTTAACACGTCGCATGCGGTAAAAATCCCATAACATCGCCTAATCTAGCTATTTAGTTTTGTTAAATCGTGGACAGTGTCAATGCTTTTCATATAGTTATTTGTCCGAAAAAAGTACCCGACACACAAATAATTCAGCCAAAAAGTCTATGTTAATTATAAAAACATAAAATTAGAATATGACGACCTAGTGTGTGTCTACGTATATAGACATATCAATCAATACCACCTACATGTGTGAATAACAATATGGCATGGACCCATAGGACATAACAGTTTATAGCATACAAACAATAATAAAATAATACAACGTATGATGAAAACAGTATACGTGTAGTACAATGATCAATCAAAAACTTAAAAATAGATAAAGAATTAAAGATGAATGGGTTAAAAGCTAGAGGAAGGATCTCTTAACACTTTTGTTATCACACTATCTCACACGTTGGACGTCATTTTTGTACAACAGTAACGGATTTGAAGCTAATCCTTTGAGGATATGTTCCTCTTGCCAAGTTCTACATTCCTATAAAAAATGAGCACATTCCAAAATATAAAACCTCACGATCTACCGGTCTTAATTTCGACGGCCAGAATTCCGTTAATTTTCAACGACTCTTTTTCAAAGTAGTAGATGATGGAATTATACGTCTCAGAATATGCTTATTTTCGGTAGGAACGTAGAACAATGTAATAGTAACATATTCCCAAAATATTAGTTTCATATCCGTTAAGGTTTGATTTTTATTTACAAAAATGACGTCCAACGTGTGAGATAATGTGATAATAAAAGTGTGAGGGGATCCTCCTCTAAAAACTATAGCTAGCATATATAAAGTTACACTGATTATTGATTAAATATTAAGAAGAATAATAATATAGATCACTCATATCAACCCAAATCACTCATGACTTTACTTGCTTTATACAACATCAAATATAGACTACTTATAGCAGGACATAGTTATGACCAAAGCATAACATATAGGACGAAAACATAGCAGAAAGAGAAGAAAAAAATAATTGGAGGGGATTTAGGTATAGCTTTTCACTTCTGCGTACGTTTGAGAGGAAAAAAAATAATAAGAAAAGTACAGGCTACCATGGATCTTCCAAAGATAGTATTCACTACCCGTTGATTGATGAAAAAAATTTGTGTGGTGGAGCTTCATGCTTGATAATGTTTTGGAGTAATAATAAGAAAGAGAACAACAATAGAAGAGAAAAGAATTTTCTATTAACCAAAATGGCAGCACCATTACACAGGTATAGTATTTTATTTATATAAGAAAGGGAAAACCCTAGTACTCTAGTGGATCGCATATCCACGGGCCATAGGTCCTATAACAAATTTTGATTTTTAAAATTTTTAACTAAATAAAATTATTTTTTGTTTTCTTTGTGAATGAAAATCTTATTAGTCCTACATCGTGGAGTTTGCAATCTTAAATTGTATTATTCCACTAGAAATAACCCGTGCCGCAACGACACTGCATGAGGTTTCTACTAAATATCTAGAGATAGCTCGTGCAATAACGACACTGCTTTAATATGATATCTGACTGGTGTAGTTTTTCTTTTTTTACAGACTTTAAATCGTGTTCCTTTGCAAGATAGTTTTCTATTTTGTTTTAAGCGAAAATAATGCCCATAAATACATTGAAAAATTATCCATATACATTATCCAAAAATGAACACAAAATCATTTAAATAATAGTGTGTATGCATGTCTCACTTATGAGTTATGAATAGAAATAAATAAATAAATCTCATTTCCCATTAGATTCATCATGCCACCACTAAATCCAATTAATGCATGAATGATATATTATGATTTCATTTAATGTTTCTTTGAATATCTTGAGTTAAGAGTTTATGCAATAATTAAAGATTAATAAATTTTGATTCATAATGAGAGGGGTTACAGAAACGACGACCGTCGGATGTCTTTCGCTGGGATGAGACTGGGATGGTCGGATGCAACATTTTTCTCTCAAAATTTTATTCGTCCGTCCAAAGCTCAAAAACCTATGATGTTTTGTATTATAGATAATGTTAATAAATTTCTCTAGTTTTGTAAAATCTATTAAAAAGGGGTTTCTCTATATTCTAGAGAGACCTCAAAGGAAAAATATTTTTATATTGTTTTCTTAAGCGCTCGCGATTTTCCTTACGAGTTTTTTTGGAGTTGCCAAGCTCAAGTTGAGCATTTACTACGTATGCTAGTAGGAAGTGTAGTAGGGTATTTTACCTTGGAGATATCCGTCCTGTGAGGGCTATAGCATCACTCTTGCGTGTAGCCGGGCACTAGTGTCTTACGAACAACGTGTTAGAACACGTGACTTACTCAGTTTTCTATTGCGGAGATCCGGGGAACTCGTCCGTTTTGTCAAATCGATCGCTTCCATTATAACAGAACTAAATATAAATAATTTTTTGCTTCTTTGATTTTTCTTTGTCTTTTTAATAACCTTTTTTTAATAGGAAAGAAGATACATTAAAAATTTAAACTTTAATTTACATAAGAAGAGTATTTCATGAGATCTCCAAAATCTTGAGTAGAGACACCATTCTCTGACCTCACACTTGAGAGTCAGACTCCTGACCAACTGAGCTAACCTCTAATGATTGTATATAGTCTTTTGTAATCTAAGAAATTTAGTTCCTACGCCCATATAACTTGGTCGGAGGGATTAGTCAAAATACTCAAACACAATGGCCGAAAGAAAAAGTGAAACTAAACTTGGATACTGAATCTAAATTAAATGTAATAAGGATAAGAAAGTCATTGCCATATTTTTACTTTTGGAAGCCGTGGATGTGAAAATACAAAGAGATAGTTTTGTCCCCCAAACAAAAATTAAGAAAATGTCTAAATTCTTGAAAGAAAATTTATTTAGATTTCAAAGTTTTCACCCGCCAGATCTTTCCGCTTCTCTAGACGCTTCATACTGTCTGTTGGGTCAAATAATATCTCAACAATGTATCATCTTCAAAAGTTGTCTTTAACTTTAGTTGCCATGGCAGATGTTGCGTTTTTAAAATTTTCCTAAACAAGGAAGGAAAAAAACGTTTTACAGACTAGAGCCTTACCTAATTAACCCATCAGACCCCATCGGATCTTCTTCTTTGTAGCAAGATCTCCTTGGGACATGGCTTACTTTCACTATTTAACCTAACAATACGTTATCAAGCCCGACCATGTCATAACCATTATTCTTCTTCACTGAATCTATTTTCTTATGGATTCAGTAAAGAAAATATGTCTGTTTTGGACCCTCATTTTCGTTTTTAGGCCTATCCTTTTATTTATTGCTAGACTAGGCAAGTAAAACGGATTTCATCTATTTTTGTTATCTCGGTCAATTTATCGCGTTGACTCGTCAATATTTCGCCAAAATATCATATAGGGAGATCTCATGGAGTTGGTAAGATTACTGAAATGTCCTTCCATACTTGTGTCGGTAGCATAGTATATTTCGTCCATGTGAGCTTCTGCAGCGTCTATCTGAGATGTGAAAATCTCGGTGATTTCTAACAGCTATGATTTCCAATATACAACATCATTGCCCTATCAAGTAACAACACACTAAAACAAAATCCCTTCTCTTCGTCTATTCCATCTCTGTTAAAAATGTCTTTTTTTCTTTTTTTTTTTGCCGGGGTTCATTTTATAATATGGAAAGGTGACACAGTAAGAATATGGGAAGAAAACCTCTACAGGATCTCTCTTGTATCCCAACGCCTACATGGTCTCTTTTACAATAGTCTACCATGCTAGGTTCCCGTGTGGTTGATGTTGAGGGCATATCTTTGAATCTAGGAATCACATATATACACGGCTTTATGACGCCTAAAATAGCTGTGTTTTCTCAACTCCTCCCTTCCTCCCTTATTGGATTTTTCCTCTTTATACCCTTCGGAAGATGGTATTTTGGTGTGGACCGGAACAAATAATTAAGTCGGGAGAATATATTATTGTGAAATCTTCTTATGATCTTCAGCTTGAAGTAGGGATTCTTGGCCTCATAGGTATGCTTTATTCCATTAGCAATCTGTGTTGAAAAGGCTTCCACGTTAGATAACTTGAGAAAGAGAGGTTCAACTCTTATTAGCACCAACGGTACTAATATTCATAACGTGTTCAAGTACTGTAATAAGTCTACTGAAACCTCCGATCATATCTTTATCGAGTGTTCTTTGGCACTGGAAATATAGGATTACCTCTTGGTTTGTGCAGGTATACCTTGAACATTTCAGGGATCTCTCAAGGATCTGATCTCAAGTTGGAGCTATGAGATTTTGGAGCGCGTCCTGATGAGTACAAGCAATTCTTGAAGTGCTTATATCTGTACCGCTGGGAGATCATTTCAAGAGACGAATTTCAGAATTTGACTGGTTTCACGTGTACAGGGAATGAAGGTATATGTAGAACAACAAAGAGTACTGAGAATAGTCCAGATAAACGGAAGACTGCGAAAAGGATGAAATGGCAAAACGTTAAGGCTTAGAGGCTTCAAAATAAAAGGGAGACCTATTGAGGAACCCCATTCTCTATATCTCCTTTTAGAATGTAAGGATGAGAATCCAAGTTATAGGCAATGTGTGGTTGTAGGAAATCCTACAACCATATCCATTCAAGATTAAGTAACACTCTAAGAAATTATGGTGAAAATCATTTGTTTATTCATCAAGATCTTTAAGGTTGAATACAAGATAATACAAATACTTTTCTTGATCTCCAAATAAACTTTCTCTCTCCTAATTTCTTGTCTAACGCTCACTCAAAAGATCTCTCATTACACAGTTTGTTTCCCTTTATATAGGGTGATACATAGTGGATGACAGCTAATAGATCCCCTATTTTTGGAATCACTGTGCGTTACAATTGCTCATATACATTCGCTCAACTTCGCATACATTACACTTTCGCACAGATCACCACACTTTACTCGTGACTATGCTGTCATCATAAAATACGTCATCCTATTTTCCTATCTGCGATGATCTCCGCTTACATTGGATGACCTTTACTTCGCATAGATATGGAATATGCGATATTTCACTCCTGCATTTTTCCTCTTCTCATGTCGTTCTCTCTATAAAGTGAGCCATATGTGAAATCTCCATCCAATAAATTGTACCGAGAGCTTTGCAGGTATTAGCGAATTGATTATCTCCCATTCCATGCCAAGAATCAAAAAAGAGGCCAGAGAGCATATCCATAGAAGATTCAGATGGAGAATCTTCATTTGTAGCAAGGTCATCATTATCCTCATCATCCTCATCACTCTCGGAGTTTTCTTGAGAAGGAATATTTGAAGGAGAGGAAGAACGGGTTTTTCTCTTCTTTGAAGGAGGAGCAGTTGGTTTTTCCCTGCGAAGAGCACCTTTGCCTTTATCACCAGTCCTCGCAACATTGGCAGGTTCTTCTATTTTAGCAATAATCTTAACACACAGATAGAAATAAGAAATAGAAGCAACAGTATACTGTTTAAAATCATAAGAGAATATTTCTTACCTCATTTGTGTATGAGCGAAGAGCTAACAAGGTACTAGCCTTCCTAGTCCTATGATAGCTATCTTTCAGTTTCTAGATCTGTAGAATGTCGCAAGATTCAGCGAACAAAAGAATAAAGACAAATAAAGAAATGTAAAGTGAGCAAAAATGGAAGAAACATACCTCTTTCTCCTTCTCGGGCCAAGAGAATAACCAAGGTTGATAAGTAGCAAGATTCTCAGGAAGAACATTTGACCCAGCAATGTAAGGTCCTTTTAGCATTAAGTGAAAAACACACCATTTATCATCTTTGGATTGGCTAGGAGTTGTGTTCTTACCAGAATGCCAATCAATGTCTTGCATGAGTATTTTAGCTTCATCAATATTATCTTTCCTTTTCAAGCGAATACCCCAGCGAGTATTCTCTTTCTTCATGGAGATCAATTCATAACTTTCAAAGAAACTCGAACCTGTGTATTTTCAGCAATTATCTCCAAGCCAGCGAGTATTCTCTTTACCAGCACCACGGTTACTGAATTCTAGCATCAGATGGATGCAATCGCCACTCAATTGGAAGATAGCTCGCGAAAATCCCGAGTGAGCGAGAATTTCATAGAATAGAGGAATATCTAGTTCATAAAGAGGAATGGGAAGACCTGCGAGAATTTGACCTAGTGAAATTATGATTGATTGATCATCACAATGTTGATCAGAGAAAAGTTTGATAGAAAGAATTGTCTTGGCACTTTCACCAGGAATGCTAGAAAGTGTGAAACCTTTCTCAGCAAGATCTTTTTGGACATCTTTTAAGTTTTTCTCATGTTTGTGGCCACTTGGAGGCATATCTGAATATAGAGTATGGGAATGGATAATAAGTAAGAAGATTGAAGAGGGAAGAATTACAGTAGCAGAACTTACGGAAGAACAATAGAGTTGCAGAGATGAGAGAATAAAAAGAGAAGAGAAAGTAAAAAGAAAATGGAAAGAAGAGTAAGAAGAGTATATAAAGAAATTTTTTTTTACTCGAATAAATAAACACCATTAAGGCGAAAAGACGTGAGCGGTTGAAAAGCAGCGATTAAAGAAGACGTGTCACGAAATAAATGGAAGAAAGGATACGTGTGATAAATGCAGAATATGAAGAGATGTACAGTTGTGGCGTTTCTCTCATCATTCTCTACTTCGCATAGAAGATATCAGAAGAGGCAAGATGTAGGATCAGAATCTCGCAACAATAATGCCTCAGAGAAATTATCAACAACACAACACAACAGCGTCGTGATGAGTGCCAAATAATGTATATATTTATCCCTTTTTGTTGGCACTTTAACTCATCTTTTATGCATTAATTCTACATTTTATCCCATATTCTGTATTTTCATTGTTTTCAAGAATAAATATTTTTATTAATTAATTTTGCATTTTTAGGTAATAAATAAAGTTCGGATGAGTCGCGGAGCGAAAAGAGCGGAAAAGTAGTGAAAAGCCGGGAGAAATCACGCAAGGAAGCCGCAAAGAATGGAGCGCACGTCCAAAAAGCTGGAAATGGGCTCAAGAAGAAGAAAGTTGTTCTTAAAGAAGAAGTGGGCTCAAGGTTTTCCAAGCTCAAACTCATTTCCCAAACCCATATTCTATACCCAAAAGCCTAAAACCCAAATCCATACCCGCTTGCGTCTTCAGCCGTCAGATCAGTTCTCAGAAGCATCCGACGGTCGCTCCCTTGCTGTGCATCGAAGTTTGATATCTCCGCCTAACACTACAACACCTAACTCCATCTGGCGTCGTTGATTTTGTTGTATTATATAATCCAGCGGTCGCTACAAGCTTCACTTCATCTCACCGTCCGATTGATCTTTCATCTCCCTATCCCACGGCTCAGCGTCGCAGATCATCAAACTCGATACACTCGCCTCACACCCAAGTGCCGAACACCCTAGACCTCAAACAAACGCACCCTTCCCCTTTCTCCATCGAACCCATCTCCTCCATCACCCCCCTCTGCAGAACCACCATACTCCGTACCACCACCATGTCCGTCTCCATCATCACCACCTCACCCCAAATCACTCCACTATTTTCTCCCCGACTCTACTCTACCTAAGCCCATCATCACCATCACGTACCATCTCTTTAGCATCACTAATTTCTCTAATTTCTCATCTCTCTGCTCACTGAAACCCTAGGTGAGAAATTGGGGATATAAGTGATGATTAAAGCAACAATTGAAGCATGAGAGGAACGAGAAGAAGCAGGAGAAGAGTGGGTCGACGAGATGGAGCGAGTATCTCATCAACAGTAGGTAAATCAATTTCACCAAACCCTAGTTCTACTGATTTTGGGGGAAAATTGGGGGAAAACCCTAAATGTGTAATTGGGTATAAATTAGTAGTATGTGGAGTGTGTGAAAGACACTGTATACCTCTCTGGACTAGCCAGTAGAGAATTTGAGACAAATTTTTATGAACTTAAAATTTCAGTGCTTGTCAGTTAACAGTGGAGTATTGCATATGTTTTAGTTATTTGATATGTTGCTGATTGTGTCTAATTTATATCATATGATGAATGTGAATGTTTTATACATGGTTAGCATGAGCTAATCAGCTTCAGGCCAAGGCTCAGTGAAGCCTTGTGCACTGTCAAGTGTAAATGAGCTAGGATAGTTCTTCCCTGTATGTTTTTGATTGTGCAAATGAGAGATGCCAATGCTCATAGAGCCTGTGATTGGCTGTACTGTCAAAAGACAGCCAATGCTAGGGGTAGACTAGTGAGCAAGTTGGTGTTCTTCCATTTCTAGTTGTATGCTTAGGAATGAACATAACCTAGAAACATGCCACTTGATTAGGACACAAGGTGGATCATAAGCCTTGGCTTACCCACCAATTCCCTCTTAGTAATTTACATTTTCAGTTCTAAGTTTGCTTCCTGATCAGTCATTTTCTTCAGTTACTTTTCTTGCCTTTCATTTTCTTGCACTTTGTAGCTACTGTGCACTGAAGTCAGTGCACTGAACTCACCCTGCCCTTGGCTGCCAAGCCTTGGTTATTTGCTGCTTTTCTTGGCTGTTTCTTTGCTGCTTTATCTTCCAAGCCTTGGTTATTGTCTGTTTTTCTTTACTTACCTTGCATTCTTGTCTGTATGCCATTTACCTTGCCTGCCCTTAGCTCACTACACACTTTAGCTAGGAAAACTTCTTATATGCTCCTCTCCCTGTGGACAAACCCCTACTCCCCCTTTTATTACAAATCTTGACCTTGCATACTTGCAAGTGTATTGTGTGCATCTTAACCATCACAACAAGTTTTTGGCGCCGCTGCCGGGGACTACCAAGTTTTTGGCGCCGCTGCCGGGGAGCTGGCTGCCATATTTTTGAAGTTTTCATAGCTGTTGTGGCCTTGTTGTGCTTGCATAGTTGTGTGTGTTCATTGCTATCTTGTTCACTTGCTAACTGCTGCTGGAGCTGTGCATTATTTGTTGTTGCTGCCAAGCCTGCTGCAAAGCCTGCTGCTGCTGTTGCTGCTGCTGTTGCTGTTGCTGCTGTTGCTGCTGGTGCTGGTGCCTTCTCTGCCAAGCTGTGCTGTGCTGTTGCTGCCAAGCCAAAGTCTGCTGCTGCTGTTGCTGCTGTTGCTGCTGGTGAACCAAAGCAACTGCTGCTGCCAAGTGAAGCTGCTGGGCTGCCAACTGAAGTGAAGCTGCTGGGCTCTTCCTTTTTCTAGTGGGCTTGTACTTTTCTGAATTGGGCTTCACCAAGTGCTGCTGGGCTCTGCCTCCTTTTGTTGCTGGGCTCGTGGTCTTCTGTGAGCTGGGCTTCGTTGTTGCTGCTGCTGGGCTCTGCTCCACCTGTTGCAGCTGGGCTTGAACTTGAGCGTGAGCTTAGGACGATCCTAAAGCCCAACTGGGCTGTGCAACTAAAAGGGGACTAAAAGCCTATTTTTGGGCTTCCCTCCAAAAAACAAGTAAGCCTAACCCATGAGTTAACCCACTTGGGCCTCATTTGAATTCAAATTCGGGCTTGTAATAATTAATTTAATTATTTATTTGGGATTGTAATAATTTTTATTTATTTATTTTTTCTTTTTTTATATTTGGGACTGTAATTATTTTTTTTTATTTTTTTTTTCTTTATTTTTCTTTTTTCTTTTATGGGTTTGTTTAATTATTATTATTGTTTTTATTTTCTTTTATGAGTTGTGATAATTTATGCTAGGTTTAGTTCAAAAATTTTCAAAGCCCAAAATTTTTAAACCAAAAACAAAACCCCTTCTTAAACCAAAACCCATTCAAAACCAAATCTTCATAACCCTTGGGCCAAATTGTTTCCGATTGCTCTGTCTGACCAACATGTTAGTTAAGGTACCTACTAGGACATGATTGTGACCTACAGAGACCAGACAAACAGACTTGTTAGAATTAACCCAGACGAACCTATCGAAATTCTAAGTTCTGAGGGAGACAGTCCAGATCAACCAGAAACAATGGGAGAACCACGTACCCTCAAGGATTATATGTACCCAACTAGAGCCAGTCAACCTTCTTGTATTGTGCTCGAGGCTAATGGCCATTATGAGCTGAAATCAAGCACAATACAGATGCTTCCTATTTTTAGAGGTGTTGAGAATGAAAACCCGTACCACCACGTGAGAGAATTCGAGGAAATTTGTGGAACTCTGCGTTTCACTCAAATGACCGACGAAACCCTGAAGTTAAGGCTTTTTCCTTTCTCCCTGAAAGATAAGGCAAAGGCCTGGCTCTATGCTTTACAGCCTCAATCCATCATGACATGGGATGACCTCAAAGGAGTTTTTCAAAAAGTTTTTCCCGAACCACAAGACTGCGACAATTCGTCAAAGTCTGAATAGCTTTGTGCAATTAGAAGGTGAGACCTTAGCTAGATACCTGGAGAGATTCAATGAATTATTGCTCCAATGTCCCCATCATGGTTTTGAAAAATGGAGACTTGTGCAAATTTTGTATGAAGGTCTAGATGTGTCCACCCGAACAACGGTTGAGTCGATGTGTAATGGTCTATTCGTAGATAAAACTGCTGACGCGTCTTGGGACTTCTTGATTGAAGTAGCTGAAAAGACGCAACAGTGGGAATCCATCCGTGAAACCAGAAAGACTACATCCGAAGCAAAGGCTTTTAGGATTGAAGCGGATTTTGAGGGTAGAGCAAACATGGCATCAATAGTTAGGAGATTAGAAGAGTTAGAACTACATAAAAATTCAAAACCTTCCACCACTACTCTCCGAGAACATGTCGCTTCTGTTTGTGCTGCTTGTAACGACCCCAACCATCAATTCCAAAATTGTCCAGATTTGCTTGCAGTCCAGGAGTCTAGGCTTGAACAGGCACATGCCATGTTTCAAAAACCAGAGCATAACCCTTATTCACAGACCTACAATCCAGGATGGAGAAACCACCCTAACTTTTCATGGTCAAAAGGACCCACTCAAGGAGGACCATCTCAACCCAATCAGAGCTATCAAAACAATCAGGGATATCAGAACAATCAAGGTTATCAACACCCGAGAAACCCTCAACAACAATCAAACTCTCAACAACAATCATATCCTCAACACAATACCGACAAGAGATTATCCACCTTAGAGGAAATGTTCCAGAGTTTGATGCAAAGTCAGAAAAATCTAGATCAAAAGATGGATCAAATATGTGAGAGAGAAAAGGGTAAACTTCCGAGCCAACCCCAACAAAATCCAAAGAGGATATTTCAAACAGGCACAACATCCTGCACTGAAACCTCACCTGATCAAATCCATGCCATTACCACCCTCCGAAGTGGTAAAGTCATCGAGAACAACGTAGGCGAACCTAATGAGTCTGATACAAATTCCACGTTGTCTCCACAACCCCAGAAAACCAAAGAATCTGAGCAAGTTGGAAAATCTGACAATTCTACTGCTGTGAATGTCCCTTTGCCAACTCATCTTCCTGTTGCTCCATTTCCTCAAAGATTGATCTATCAACAGAAAAGTACCCATTACAATGAGATGTTAGATCTGTTCAAGAGAGTCAACATCAACATTCCTTTTCTTGAAGCAATCAAGCAAATCCCTGCTTATGCCAAATTCCTCAAAGACTTGTGTACTCAAAAGCGCAAGCTCAATGTGCAAAAACGTGCTTTCTTAGCTGAGCAGGTGAGTTCCATCATTCTGAACAAAACTCCACCCAAGTTTAGGGATCCAGGATGTCCAACAATTTCTTGCACTATAGGAGAACACACGGTCAATAAAGCGTTATTAGACCTAGGTGCAAGTGTTAACCTACTGCCATATTCTGTTTATGAGCAGTTAGGTCTTGGGGAGTTGAAACCAACATCTATCACTCTACAACTGGCAGACCGATCTGTCAAGATTCCTCGTGGAGTGGTCGAAGATGTTTTGATCAAGGTTGACAAATTCTATTTTCCCGTAGACTTCATTGTCTTAGACACTCAACCTGTACAAAACCCAGACTGTCACATTCCTGTCATCTTAGGACGTCCTTTCTTGGCTACGTCCAACGCGATCATCAACTGTCGGAATGGAGTGTTAAAACTGTCTTTTGGTAACATGACGGTAGAATTGAATGTGTTCGATATTAGTCAACAACCTGTGAATCTTGATGATGATGATGTACATGAAGTTAATATGATTGAAGGATTAATGCAAGATTCGTTGACTAACATTCTATCCGTTGACCCCTTTCAAGCATGTATGGAGAACTTTAACCCTGATTTCTATGATGATGCATACTGTAGTGACGTCCTATCTCTGCTCGAATCTGTACCTCAAATGGACGTCACTGAAAGGAAATATGAAGTGGAACAACCCCTATTCTCTGATTCCAAGCTTATTCCATCCATTGTTGAGCCACCCAAGCTTGAATTGAAACCATTGCCTAGTACGTTGAAGTACGCATTCCTAGGTTCTTCTGATACTTTACCTGTCATTATTTCATCATGTTTAGACACGGAACAGGAAAGTAAGCTTTTAGAAGTACTTAAGGAACACAAAGAGGCCTTAGGATGGACCATCTCAGATCTCAAAGGAATTAGTCCCACCATTTGCATGCACCACATTAACCTTGAAGAGAATGCCAAACCATCGAGGGAAATGCAAAGGAGACTTAATCCTAACATGAGAGATGTAGTCAAAGGAGAGATCCTGAAACTACTTGATGCGGGTATCATATACCCAATTCCCGATAGCAAATGGGTTAGTCCCATTCAAGTTGTGCCTAAGAAGTCAGGCATTACTGTTGTTCAGAACGACAAGAATGAATTAGTCCCTACTCGTACAATCACAGGATGGCGAGTATGCATCGACTACAGGAAGTTGAACACAGTAACAAGGAAGGATCACTTCCCGCTCCCTTTCATTGACCAAATGCTAGAACGTGTGTCTGGACACAGTCACTACTGTTTTCTAGATGGCTTTTCCGGTTATAACCCCATTTTGATTGTGGAGATTTTTGATGTTTGGGGGATAGACTTCATGGGTCCATTTCCCATGTCTGACAGCAAGTTGTACATCCTAGTCGCAGTTGATTACGTTTCTAAGTGGGTAGAAGCCATAGCAACCAGAACAAATGACCACAAGGTGGTACTTTCATTTCTAAAGGAGAACATATTTCACGTTTTGGTACCCCTAGAGCTATCATCAGTGACGGCGGTTCACATTTTCGTAACAAGTACTTTGAGTCTTTAGTACGCAAGTATGGCATAACTCACAAGGTTGCTACTCCGTACCACCCTCAGACTAGTGGACAAGTGGAAGTGTCTAATAGGGAAATTAAGCACATTCTGGAGAAGACGGTCAACCCGTCCAGGAAAGATTGGTCATTGAGATTGAATGATGCTTTGTGGGCCTATAGAACAGCTTATAAGACACCAATTGGCATGTCCCCCTATCGTCTAGTGTATGGAAAGCCGTGCCATCTACCTGTGGAATTAGAACATCGTGCCTACTGGGCAATCAAAGAGCTGAACTTTTCTCTGGACGAAGCTGGAATTCAACGGAAACTTCAACTCAACGAGTTGGAAGAATTGAGAAATGAGGCTTATGACAGTGCCAAGCTGTACAAGCAGAAGATGAAGATGTTTCATGACAAGCGTATTCTACGCAAATCCTTCACTCCTGGTCAGAAAGTCTTGCTGTATGACTCCCGATTACATCTTTTTCCAGGAAAACTGCGTTCCAGATGGAAGGGTCCGTACCTAGTACGCACAGTTTTTCCTCATGGAGCTGTAGAGCTGGAGGATGTCTCCAACAAGAACGTTTTCAAAGTCAACGGGCAGAGATTAAAGCCATTCCTTGAGCCATTTCCACCCGACATTGAAACAACCGACCTGGAGGACCCAGTCTATGTGGACTAAACTGGTCCACTCTTTCCCTAAATAACCAAACAGTTTTCCAAATGTTTCCCTAAAAACCAAAATTTTTCGTTTTCCCATCAAAACCAAATGTCTCCCAACAAAACCAAATTTTTTCCAAAAAGTCCAATCCCATTAAAAACCAAATTTTCTTGTAGATAATGTGTTAGTTAAATTTCCTTTTGTATATATTTGTGCTCATCCATTGTGACTGCTAATATGATGGATTTTTGCCTTGAATAACGGAGTTTTAATCGAGCTACCACCGTACAATCGGGTATTCTCTCTCCTTTTACTCTACTCAGCATGTTCCTCTTCATATATTGTTTTATAATTCTTTCCATTTTGAAACATTGAGGACAATGTTTAGTTTAGGTTTGGGGGTATAGAGTAGATACCATGATAATTTGCATAATTGAAAACGAACTCCTTCTTTTTGAAAAAAAAAATTGAAAAAAATTCAAAAAAATTGAAAAAAAATAAAAAAAAAAATTAAAAAATGAAAAAAATCATAAAAATGGAGCTCATTTACCTTGAAATGTTGACTCTTGTGCAAATATGTATTTTTATTAGGAGTCTTAGTCTAGATATTTAGGCACCCTGATTCTAGCACAATTCACATAGTGATAAGAAATTTGCACGCGCACGATCTACCAATACATGTATGGCCTCGATCTTCAAGGTGTTTGATAGGAAGTTACGATTGCCAATCACTTTAGAATACTGAACGAAACTTGACTAGCTTGTTCTTTGGTTGGTTGGGATAGAAGGTGGAGGTTACATTAAGAAAGACAACCATCGAATTTAACTGGGTGCATCAAAAAGGGCTACCTCTTGCAAAGTGTCATGTAATCTTTTGTTTCCTTTTGTATATGTATCAAAAGTGTTTCCTTGAAAAAAAAAAAAAAAAAAAAAAAAAAAAAAACGATGTATATATTCAGAAAAAAAAAAAAAAAGAGAAAAAAATATCAAAAAATACAAAAAAATCAAGTATTTATCAATTCCATCATCTCTTGTTCCAAAAATAAAAAGAGAATAGTCAATGTAAATAAGAGTCATGTAAATAGTCATCTTTTGTTGTTTTTGTAATAAGCAAGGAGGGTGTATGCCATTGATGTACAACGCGAGTAATTGTGAAATACCTCCAACTCATTCACAATTCTCGTAAAGTCCGGACAGCTAGCTAGATTTCGACCTCAGTTCTTAGCCTGAGAAACTATCTCTTGGTGATTAGTAGTCATGACTTCAGATCTTTCTTTACACATGTGTAGATACACTTTACACTCTTATCACATGTCTTTTTTTGTTATCAGTGCTAGGATTGTGCCTTCGATAGCTAGATTGACATCTCCATTTTGCGTGAGCTTAAACTGTTTTGCACATGTCACATTTGATGGAATCTGAGCTTATATTTGACCTAGAACTTTGTAGGTACGTTCTAAGCAAACCTTCACGAGACTTCAACTCGTCCACTAGGGACACTTAGTGGTTTAAAAGGCTTAGTGCATACGCTAAATGCATTCGAGAGACCAGCGACAGTGGTATAGTTAGGATTTCCTTAGTTTTGTTTTACTTGAGGACAAGTAAAATTCAGGTTTGGGGGTATTTGATGAGTGCCAAATAATGTATATATTTATCCCTTTTTGTTGGCATTTAACTCATCTTTTATGCATTAATTCTACATTTTATCCCATATTCTGTATTTTCATTGTTTTCAAGAATAAATATTTTTATTAATTAATTTTGCATTTTTAGGTAATAAATAAAGTTCGGATGAGTCGCGGAGCGAAAAGAGAAAAGAGAGAAAAGTAGTGAAAAGCCGGGAGAAATACGCAAGGAAGCCGCAAAGAATGGAGCGCACGTCCAAAAAGCTGGAAATGGGCTCAAGAAGAAGAAAGTTGTTCTTAAAGAAGAAGTGGGCTCAAGGTTTTCCAAGCCCAAACTCATTTCCCAAACCCATATTCTATACCCAAAAGCCTAAAACCCAAATCCATACCCGCTTGCGTCTTCAGCCGTCAGATCAGTTCTCAGAAGCATCCGACGGTCGCTCCCTTGCTGTGCATCGAAGTTTGATATCTCCGCCTAACACTACAACACCTAACTCCATCTGGCGTCGTTGATTTTGTTGTATTATATAATCCAGCGGTCGCTACAAGCTTCACTTCATCTCACCGTCCGATTGATCTTTCATCTCCCTATCCCACGGCTCAGCGTCGCAGATCATCAAACTCGATACACTCGCCTCACACCCTAGCGAACACCCTACCTCAAACAAACGCACCCTTCCCCTTTCTCATCGAACCCATCTCCTCCATCACCCCCTCTGCAGAACCATACCGTACCACCACCATGTCCGTCTCCATCACCACCACCTCACCCCAAATCACTCCACTATTTCTCCCCAATCTCTACCTCTAACCCATCACATACCATCTCTTTAGCATCACTAATCTCTCAATTTCTCATCTCTGCTCACTGAAACCCTAGGTGAGAAATTGGGGATAAGTGATGTTAAGCATCAATTGGAGCGGGAGAGACGGAAGAAAAGAAGAGTGGGTCGACGAGATGGAGCGAGTATCTCATCAACAGTAGGTAAATCAATTTCACCAAACCCTAGTTCTACTGATTTTGGGGGAAAATTGGGGGAAAACCCAAATGTGTAATGGGTATAAAGTGTTTGTGAGTGTGTAGGGACACTGTATACCTCTCTGGACTAGCCAGTAGAGAATTTGAGACAAATTTTATGAACTTAAATTTCAGTGCTTCAGTTAACAGTGAGTATTGCATATGTTTTAGTTATTGATATGTTGCTATTGTGTCTAATTTATCATATGATGAATGTGATTTTATACATGGTTAGCATGAGCTAATCAGCTTCAGGCCAAGGCTCAGTGAAGCCTTGTGCACTGTCAAGTGTAATGAGCTAGGATAGTTCTTCCTGTATGTTTTTGATTGTGCAAATGAGAGATGCCAATGCTCATAGAGCCTGTGATTGGCTGTACTGTCAAAAGACAGCCAATGCTAGGGGTAGACTAGTGAGCAAGTTGGTGTTCTTCCATTTCTAGTTGTATGCTTAGGAATGAACATAACCTAGAAACATGTCACTTGATTAGGACACAAGGTGGATCATAAGCCTTGGCTTACCCACCAATTCCCTCTTAGTAATTTACATTTTCAGTCTAAGTTGCTTCCTGTCAGTCATTTTCTTCAGTTACTTTTCTTGCCTTTCATTTTCTTGCACTTTGTAGCTACTGTGCACTGAAGTCAGTGCACTGAACTCACCCTGCCCTTGGCTGCCAAGCCTTGGTTATTTGCTGCTTTTCTTGGCTGTTTCTTTGCTGCTTTATCTTCCAAGCCTTGGTTATTGTCTGTTTTTCTTTACTTACCTTGCATTCTTGTCTGTATGCCATTTACCTTGCCTGCCCTTAGCTCACTACACACTTTAGCTAGGAAAAATTCTTATATGCTCCTCTCCCTGTGGACAAACCCCTACTCCCCCTTTTATTACAAATCTTGACCTTGTATACTTGCAAGTGTTCTGTGTGTTTTCCATTGCCACACCACGTCGCAGAACAGTTTCAGAAATGACATAATAAACGACGTCAGCTAAAATCATGAGAAAAATGTGATGGTTCTGCGAAAATAAGAGAGTTTGCGAGATTAACATTTGTAAGGTTGCGAGAATGTCGCAAGCCATATCCGAAAATAAAGGACAGATTAGCTGTCATCCACTATGTACTTCCCTATAAATAGTCGTTCAGTTGTAAAGAAAAGAGAGAGATCTTTTTCTGGGTGAGAAGCAAGTAAATAGGAGAGAAAATCGAGAGCAGTGGTTATTCTTAATTTCTTTATCTTTTCTTGTAAGATTGTTCAAAGATTCATCAATAAAATTAAGATTGTTAATCTTAAATGAGTTAAATGTTAATGAAATCATATGAGGGGTGTAGCGTAGGATTTCCTGCAACTACAATATAATTGAAAAACAACTTAGGATCCCTCCCATTTGCCGGATTATAGTAATACAAGGTTAATACTCAAACACAAAGGAAGCAAGAACAAGGTGAAACTAAACTTGGGGTTTACTAAATCTAAAGTAAATGTTACGAGATAAGAAAGTCATTGATTTTTTTTGATTTTTTTTTTGAAGCTATGGATGTGAAAATATGAAGAAATAGTTGTCCACCGGAAAGAAAAAATTAAGAAAATGTGTAATTCTTGAAAAAAACTAAACTAGAACTTAAGATAAAAATTTCTTACATAGAAGACAAGTGAGCAACAAGGTGCGCCGCAAGTCCTTTTTGAATTTAATCCTTGTAACATCTAATTCTTCAAAGAATTTTGTATTTAGATTTCAAAGTTTTCACTAGCCAATTCTTTTCTCTTCTCTCGACGTTTCATAGTGTCTGTTGGGTCAAATAATATCTCAACAATGTATTGTGTGTCTCTTGGGGTCAAACGGCGCCAGTAGGTCAACCAGACCATTTTCAAAAGTTGTCTCTAACTTTAGTTGCCATGGCCTGTGTTGGGTTTTTAAAACTTTCCTAAGAAAAAAAAAAGGTTTTTAAGCAGACTGAAGCCTTACCTGATTATCTCGTTGGGACATGGCTTACTTTGACTATTCAACCTAACCAGGTTGTAACCATCATTCTTCTTCATTGAATCTCTTTTCTTATATATACATGCTTACATTTTCTTCATACTCTTCATTAGCCTGCACTTTCTTCATACTCTTCATTACGTAATACTGTTGTTTAACAACTCCGTAGTGATGGCGATTGGAAGTACTGTTGGGGTTGAAAATGGAAAGACTGATTCTGTACCGGAAAGTTTCATTCCAGGAGGTATGACACCAGAAAATGGAGTAATAAGTAGAGAAAAAACAGGAGAAAATTGTGTCCGAAGAAATGTTCACGATGCAACACTTAGTCATGCTATTACAGAGCCTGAAGCTGATAACGAGAACACTGAAGAAAGAGATGCAAATATGGCTACTGTGCTAGCTAAGTATGAAAATTATCTTCTTGAAAGGGTCAAGCATCAGTTAGGCACGTACATATACGCTTAAAAATATTTAATGTTTTCAAAAGTACAAGTATAATGGGTAGGCACATTGCGCCAATGCCTAGCTATTAAATGTTCATCGAGTAATAGAACATGCTTCCTGACAAAATGCGAACACTTAATTACTTAAAAAATATGATATTCCATTGCATCCCCTTGATAGTTCCCACAAGGGCGGGTTCCACTTTCTGTGAAAGGGATGATGTTGGTGTGGTTAGGAAGTTGGAACTACGGTCGATCTATATGGAATCTGATTTTGATATCTCTAATGTAGTTCTTGATTAGATATTTTAAAGAGCTGTATGAATATAAAAGTTTTTATAAAGATTTCGCTGGATATATTATTTTTTAGAGTTATTTTATTTTTGTGTCAGTATAAGTGACCCATATGTGTGTTCTGGTCAAATGGTCGATAGAAATCCTCAAAGAGCGTTACTACTCCGATTTACGCACTTTGGCTATGAAATTCAATAATTCTTTTCGAAAAGGTGTTCCATTTCCTTGGCCAGATGCCATCATAGGGGTTTCTTCGAGTCTTCAAGAGGGGTTTCATAGTCTTCAAGAAATTACATAAATGAACGTCAACTTCATTAGTTAGGCGTTATATCTCTAATTCCATCTAAAATTATGTGATATATCTAAAATTATGTGATATTAATGAAGTTTAAAAAGCGTACAGGTTACCCTGTGAATATGGACTTGGATCATGGTACTCCTCTTGCTTGGCTTCAACGTTTCCATCTCAACAATTGTGGTGATCCCTTTACTAAGAGCAACTTTGGTCTCAATTCGCGACAGTTCGAATTGGGTGTGTTAGACTGGTTTGCTCAACTCTGGGAAATCGGTAACTATGAATATTGGGGTTACATTACAAATGGTGGTACAGAAAGCAATCATCATGGTATCCTTATGGGGTGAGTTTTATTGCTAAGTAAAAAAAATTAGGGTTCATGAAGTTGATTATTTCTTAGTTGTATAAAAATAACTTTTTGCACAGATGACTGACTGGGAGCTATAGATACGTATCTCCGTCTGGTTAAACTAAACATGCCTGTAAACAGTTAGTAATGAAAATAATGTGCTTGTAGGAGGGAGCTTTATCCTGAAGGAGTTTTATACGCATCGCAAGATTCACATTATTCTGTCTTTAAATCTGCACGAATGTACAGAATGGAATGTGTTAAAGTTGATACCCTTACCAATGGGGTAATTGATTGTGCCGATTTCAAAGCTAAACTACTCCAGAACAACGACAAACCAGCTATCATAAACGTCAATATTGGTGTGCCTCTATTTGTTAATTAATGTCCTTATTTTATTTACTTTTTTTCTTTTTTTTTTTGTTATTTCATGCATGTGAATGATATCAAAAGAAGGTTTAGTTTTAATGTTCTAGCTACATCTTTGAAAGGAACGACTGTTAAAGGAGCTGTTGATGATCTCGACCTGGTTATAGCAACCCTTAAGGAAGCTACTTTCTCAGAAGATAGATTTTACATTCACTGTGATGGGGCGCTATCTGGGATTATGATGCCATTTATCGAACATGTAAGCTCTATCTCTCTCTCTCTCTGGTCAACTACATGTCCCCTATATCTATATGTGCGATTCCAAGTGAATAGTTAAAAAACATTTGGTAATAATTGGAACTTGTTCAAAGAGTCGGTAGGTAAAACATGTCTGTGTAGCTTTCCGAAACAAAGATTTCAGATAGAATTAACAAAATAAGAGGGGTAAAAAGTTTTGAAGTTGAAGAAACTAGTTCAAAATCATTTCCGAAGCTCTAGTTATTTCATTCTTTCACCTAAATTTTTTTTACTAACCAATGTTGCTTGCTTAACTAAGTTATTTGTGGCATTGAGCAGGCTCCAAAAATCTCATTTAAGAAGCCAATAGGGAGTGTTAGTATTTCTGGCCACAAGTTTATTGGTTGTCCAACACCTTGCGGTGTTCAGATAACAAGGTTGGATCATATCAATGCCATGTCAAGGTATGTTGAATACATTGCGTCCATGGATGCTACAATCACGGGAAGCCGCAATGGTCATGCCCCAGTCTTCCTGTGGTACACCCTGAACACTAAAGGTTATGGAGGTCTTCAGAAAGAAGTCCAAACATGCTTCAGAAATGCCCATTATCTGAAAAACCGTTTACGTTCTGAAGGGATAAGTGTAATGCTTAATGAGCTCAGTACTACTGTTGTATTTGAGAGGCCAAAAGATGAAGAGTTTGTTCTTCATTGGCAACTTGCTTGTCAGGGCAACATTGCTCATGTTGTGGTTATGCCCCATGTCACTATCAAGATACTGGATGACTTCTTGAATGATCTGATCGTGAAACGCTCGATTTGGCTCCAGGATGGAAAGGTTCAACCTACTTGTGTTTCAGTAGATATCGGAAAGGAAAATTGCGCTTGTCCTCAGCATAAATGAAGCTCTTTTACAACCTAAAAATGATAACGTACCATATTATACTTACGCACATCTATACGTACGCACATCTCGGCATGTATCATCAACAACCTTTCAGTAAGGCCATAATAATGTATTTGTAAAACAATACAGATTATCGGGATTATCGAAATCCTAAGTATTAATTGTATAATAAAATGCTATTGGTACCTGTTAAAAGTTGTAGCAAACGAATTTTTTGCCGGCGACCAATTCATAATACGGAAAGGTGACACAGTGAGAATATGGGACGAAAACCTCTACTCTACAGTATCTCTCTTGTATCCCAAACCCTACAGGACTCTTCTGCAATAGTTTATCATGTTAGATTCCTGTGTGGTTGATGTTGAGGGCATATATTGGAATCTAGAGATAATCAGATAACTCGTACACGAGCCCAATTTTACGTGTTTATACCCTTTGCAAGTTGATATTTTGATTTTGGTGTGGACCGGAACAAATAATTAATTCAGGAGAGTTTATTAATGTTCTTATGATCTTTAGCTTGAGCATCAACTAGGGACTCTTGGCCTCATTAGTATGTATTATTAAGTCAGGAGAGGCTAATAATGTGGTTGTTTTTTTTGGTAGTTGGAATGACGGTTTCTAAAAACAATTGAAATTATCATGCCTTTTATACGACAGGAAACAGAAGATTACATATTCGGAAGAGTATTAAGGCATCATCAGCAAGAAGACAAGTTCATTATTTCCCGCCAGATACTAAATTTCAAGCAAGAAAGAACAAAGTTTCTGTCTTCAGGAGAAAGGGGATGCAGAATTCTTAGAATTGCTCTATTGACCGAATCCAGTACATCGTAAGAGTATAAGATGGTTCTTCTTACCCTGCATTTTTTCCGAGATCTCCTAATTTGACCATTAAAATCCCACTTCCACACTTTACGAAGAAAGATGGCATTAAACTAGAGTAAATTATACTTTCACAATGTTCAGCTGATATGACAGCTTCAGGGTTCAGATATGGTCAGAAAATGACCAGCTGAAGTTTAAAGCTATCTGAGGGACCTGTAATTTGGTGAGATTCTACATACCATGAAATGTGTAACTGATACGATTTCAACAAATTGAACCCAAAATATAAAGAACAAAGAAACTTGTATTTAACAGAAAAACAGTAATAGCCGAGTATTAGATTATCGACAGTGTCATGATCATAAACAACAAATGAACTCTTAGATTCACAAACAAGACTTGTAGAAATAGGAAACTAAGTAAGACTCACATGGGCAAATGAAAAAGACTTGTACATCGTTTACAGGTAATCTAAGAGTTGCTTCTTAGTCAGAGTCCTCCATATGTTTCTGCCTTGATACACAAGTCTTTCAATCAGCATATTCACGTAGGTAAGTCCCCGTGTTAAGTGAAATCTGGCTCTTTAGAAAGATAGAAGTGTGTGAAGAGCAGCAAAGTCCCGGATCTAAATACTCGTAAAGGGTTGTAACTGTGTCATACTGTGGGTCATACAGAACAATAAAAGAACCATCATCGATTTCTATGCTTAATAAAACTTCACCGCTCCCAAAATACTGTAAAGGCATTAAATTTCTAACATATCCAAAGTGGTTTTGTAATTTAATAGTGAACAATTCAGTCCCTGATGTTGTCTTTCCTTTACCCTTTAAGTTTAACTCCCCCACTTTACCAGCAAAACGGTCAAAATGCTTAAAACCTAATAGGCAAAGAGACTCTTTCAGAACACACAAAGTTGTTCTGTAACTTTCATTGAACAAGTAAGCCATCTTCTTTTCTTTGAATTCTTCTTTCTCAAAATCAAAAGAAACAATAACTTTGAATCCACTTTTATCTACTATCCAACTGAGTGTTCCATTAACAGGTATACGAGCCATATCAGGTAGTGAACCGAAAGAGAGATCTTCAATAACGAGATCCTTCAATCTTTCCCATGAACTTGTTCTTAACCTAAATCTGAACCTCACTCCATTTTTCCCCCTAATAGCCTCTATGCTTACCACTTTGAAGTCTTCAGCTTGAGAATCATAACCAATTCCAAACTCTACAGAGGCCATATCTATATCTGATTCAAATGGTGGGTAAACAGGTAGTTTCTTAAATTCATCTGTACATGGGTTCCAAATGACAAGAGTATTGCCAGAATCCCTTGCAACATGCCTTAACAAAACCAAACCCTTACAACATTCAAAAAAATCAAATCCTCTCTTGTATTTTCCAAAAGGGTACCGGATACGACGAGAGTGTTTACATTTAGAATTTGAAGTCTCATAATCAACCATTTTCTATAACATTCTCGTTATGGATCATGATCTTATAATCCACATTCAGTTTTTTATCATGTTTTCGTTTCTCCTTAACAAATTCATCATCTAATACCATACACAATTTTTTGTTTACGCACCTGGATCGTGCTATCGACTTCATTGGCACACGAAGAAAGATGTCTTTTAGTAAATCCCTTGGTAAGTACAGCATTCCTGCAAACAAAGGAACAAATTTCGAATTCATTTCGTAAGGTATTGAGTCAAATCAGCAATATCATCCTTTCATTGACAAATCCCACACTATTACCAACAATTCCTCATTGGGACAATAAAACAAACACCTTATGCTCACAAACTGAAAAACCCCAAATCGCTTTAAATTACAGAAAAGAATGATGTTGTTACCATTTATAGGTGGCTCTGCTAGAATTTCTCTGGCTTCAACTGAACTTGAAGATGATGATTCTGCTGCTGTTTCATCATCTTCTCCTCCAAAGGGATTCAATGATTTGAAAAACGACCACATGCTGAAATTTTTCTTCTTTCTGTGTATACTGAGAGTGTGAGAGTCAAATTTGGACTCATATATCGGTTCGTATAAGTTGGAAAGCAGAAAGCAAGTGAGTTGGACTTTCTTTGGCTGGCCCAAACATCTGAACTGCCACAGAGTGCACATCTGTTTTGGCAAATGACTTGGGCTACGGCTAGTTCTTCAAAACTTTATTTTTTTGGATGCTATTTTAGATGGGAATTATCTACTTAATTTACAAATAACTTACGGAAATAAAAAGTCTACATTCAAAATAAGGAAGGTGTCTATACCGCATTGGCGATTTTTCGTATTAGCCATGTTAGGTGGCGAGATAAACTCGTCCAGCCAGTATGGGAAATGAACTGAGTGATGGAGTCGCTATCGTGCAGTAGAAACTCTACCGTCAGTGATGAGTGGATGGATATAGAGAGTCCGTCGCTCGGTGAAGACTCTATTTTTGGCGGCTCTTCTTCTTTCGTTTGTATATATGCAAGTGTCCATTTACACCTGCATTTTAAACAAAAGGCAGATTTAGCAACCCGATTTGATTTTTCTTGGTAGTCATACTTAAAGTTGCTATCAATAAGATATTTGATAGTGGTAAAAAAACAGACCGCACCTGTTCACAGGGACGAAAAGAGTTATATACAGGGCCAACTTTTCATGGACTAAAGTCTATGACTATGGACCAAAAGGAATAGTTATTCTTAGAAAAAGCAACCATTTAGTTTGACCATTTCTTTGTTTATTTTTGGATATACAGGCCCGATCTCCACCACCACCGGAGTCTTGTAAAGTTACAGGTGGTGTTTGATATTTTTGTGCTTCGGGTTATGGATCATTAAGGTATCCGATAGAAAACATTGCTAGCTATAGAGTGGGGTTCTTCTTAGTGAGGTGGTCCGTGGTTAAGAAGGCAAAGGTCCCAGAGTTGAGCAGGAGGAGAAAAAGTTTTTTTTTTTTTTTTTTCTTCTTCTCTCTAATGAAGATGAAGGAATATCTGGTGATGGTCATGGAGGAAGAGGAGGTGGGGAAGAACGCTGAGAAGATTTTTTTTTTTTTTTGTGGGTTTATGTTTCATAACAAATTAGTACTTTGAGTTGGCAAGGTGAAAGATTGAAGAGGATAAGCTTTGTGTATCAACAAGAGAAGAAACTGAAACTTAAGAAAAATCTGACATCAGTACTACATGTGCTCATGATACGATGAAGAATTTGTGTTTTGTCATAACTAACCGCCTGTAACGGAGGAACAGACTTGAAACTTTCCGTTGAAAGGAAGGAAAAAATATCCGAAACTCAGGTCATCAATACCCATTTAATAATAAAATCTTCCACCTCTGGGATTTGCAATATCTTAAAGTTATCTTCTCATTCCATTTTGGAATATCTTGAAGTAATCTTCCATTGGCAAATGAAGATGTTCTCTCTGAAACATTGAAACTAAATATCTTCACTCTATAGTCTATATATACTCACTGAAAAATTGGTAAGATTCTAATTATGGGTTTGATGTTCTTGTTGTGCAGAAGGGATCCTCAGAAGACCATTAATTTTCCTAGTATTTTTAGGGGCCACTCAAAAGGAATTAGGGGTCATCTTTTTATTCCCATCCATTGAAGGGGGTTAAGGGGTGCCTTAAAAATAGAGAATTGTCTATATTGTCCCACACCTTTATATCAAATCTAAACATATATCCTTTCATTTTATATCCTCCTCTTCTTCTCTTTTCTACTCATCAATTTTTTTTTCATCATTATAATTTTGATCGAAAACAAAGATCGTCGATCGAATAAATGTTATGATTAATTGTTTAAAATTAAAACTCAAAATCCATTAACCTTAAAGTTGAAACTTAGAACATCAAAAGGAAAAAAATGAGTTAAACAAACAAAACGAATAGATGATAGTAGTTGTGATTCAAAATTGGGATTTGATTACTTGAAATCAAAATTTTGATCAGAAAATTTTCTTGGATTTACAGTAGCAGAAACATAATCGGTAGATAAAAATCTATTTTACCTACCGATTATGGTTGATGTTCTTGAATTTACAGTAGCAGAAACATAATCGGTAGATAATACTTTAGGTAAATTGATCATGTCTACCGATTATTCGTGATTCAAAAATTCAATTTCTCTGTACTAAAAGTTACCTACAATCGGTGGATAATGAACACCATTAACTACCAATTGTGAAAGTAGAAAATTTCGAAATTTTATTAAGTTTTGAAATTTTGAATTTGGGGCCGTGAACACAATCGGTAGATACTAAGCGTCACTTATTAACACAATTTATAACCGATTATGGTCGTACCAAAATTCGCAACTTGAGTATATTCGGAGGTTAAAGTAACACACTTTACTACCCATTATGGTTGTACCAAAGTTCGAAAATATTAGGATTTTGGCACTCACATTTTGGGGCCAATATACATTCAGAAGTTAAATTTACTACCGATTATGGTAGTACTTAAAAAGTGATATTAAGCATCACTTATTAACACAATTTATTACCGATTATGATCGTACCAAAATTCGAAAATTGAGTATATTTGGAGGTTAAGATAACACACTTTACTACCGATTATGGTTGTACCAAAGTTCGGAAATTTTAGGATTTCGGCAAAATCACATTTTTGGGCCAATATACGTTCGGAAGTTAAATTTACTACCGAGTATGGTAGTACTAAAATTCGAAAATTGAGTATATTTAGAAGTTAAAGGAACACATTTTACTGCCGATTATGGTTGTACCAAAGTTCGAAAATTTTAGGATTTTGGCAAAATCACATTTTTGGTATACATTCGGAAGTTAAATTTACTACCGATCATGGTAGTACTAAAATTCAAAAATTGAGTATATTCGGAAGTTAAAGTAGCACATTTTACTACCGATTAAGGTTGTACCAAAGTTCGAAAATTTTAGGATTTTGGCAAAATCACATTTTGGGACCAATATACATTCGGAAGTTAAATTTACTACAGATTATGGTAATACCAAAATCCAAAAATTAATATATTCGAAGGTTAAAGTAACACACTTTACTACCGATTACGGTAGTACCAAAGTACAAAATTCTTAGAATTTTGACAAAATCTCATTTTAGGGCCAATATACATTCGGAAGTCAAACATACTACAAATTATGGTAGTACCAAAATTCGAAAATTGAGTATATTCAGAGGTTAAGGTAACACACTTACTACCGATTGTTGAAGGGCAATTTTGCCATTACGAAATACACGAGATAAGGGCTAGCTTCAATTTAGATTTGGGTGACCGTATTTTTTCTTATTGTTGGCCTCTAATTCCTTTTGAGTGGCCCCTAAATATGCTAGGTTAATTTTCTGTATAAGAAGATTTGGGGGAATAATTTTAATTTTGATAAGAAGGGTCTTAAAATTTTCATTGAATCGGAAATCTCATCTTCAATTTCTCATTGTTCATTTTTCTTTAACTTTCATAAAGAGAGGAAGAAAGAATGTGTATTCAGAAAGATGAGCAGGAAAAGATCCGTGTGAAGAAGATCAGGAGGAGGAAAACAGAGTGGTGGCCGGCGTCGGTTGGTTTTCACCTTTTTCATCCCTGATAATTTGACGCGGCAGAGACGTGTGTGTATCAATTACAAACCAAACCTCTTCTATATTGGCCCTGTTTCGAAGTCGGTCGTGTAGATAAGATGATGGCCTTGTGAATATCTGGGGTCAAAAAACATAGGTAAAAGGGGAAAAAATAAAGTTGTGGATTAGAGCTGGCAAACCAGCCAAAAACCCGCGGGTTGACCCGCCTGTCCCGTGAAAAACCCCCGCCCGTCCCGGCTTGGCCCTAAACAAGCCGGGCACGGGTTGGAGAATTAGCGGCTTGTGAGAAAACGGGTTAACCCGTCCCGGCCCGTAAATCCGCGGGTTAAACCTATCAACCCGTCCGCTCCTAATAATTCAACCGTATGATTACTACCTTTAATCATGTCCGTTCGTTTGTGATATAAAACTCAAAAAACCCTAAAAAATTTGTTTTCTTTCTTTCCTATCTTTTTTCTTCTCCACTCTGCTCTCTTCCTCTGCGCATCCAGCACCACCTCCATCTTCTTTTTACTTTCTTTTATTCATTTGTTCTTCTTTGCATGTGTAAATCTAAGCTTAACAATAATGGATCTGAGCTCAAGTAACTGATGTGGCTATTTGCTTCTTCACTTTTCTTTTTATTTTTGTTTTTGGGTTGAGTTCTAGTGATCTAGTCGGCTACTGATGTGGGTTCTGAGTTGGAGATTGGAAGTGAAACTGAGTGATTAAGGGTGGGTTTTAAAAGTAGAATATGAAGAAGAAGATTATCATACATTCATACTAATAGTTAGGATTAATTTCAGCGAAGAACTGGAATTGATAAATCCAGAAGAAATTAGGGCTTCAATTGAGTTTGTGGTTTTATGAAATTGAGAAGAGAATTGAGTTTATGATAGAAGAAGAAGACTAGGGTTGTGATTCAATTTGTATGTACAATTTGTAAGAGGTGGTGGTCAGTACTATGAAAATTTTCTGTTGTTTAAGAACAAGAAGTTGTTGTTCTCTGTTGAAGATGAAGATTGAAGAGATTGATGAAGGTTAGAGGCTTATAGCAAGAATACGTAGTCTGTTTTTAGTGTGAACTGGAGCTAGATTTCTAGCATTTTCTTGTTTGATTTTTTGGAATCGATGATTTTCAATTCCCTGTACAGTAAAAACCTATTATATGTGTTTTCCCTTTTCCCATTTGAGAAGATGAGTAAATTTCATTGGTGTTGAATCCGTTGATTGAATTGAGTTCGAATTTGATGAATGTTAGGTTGCAGGAAGGATCTTTAGATGGCCTGAATGTGTCTGTGTTTCTTTAAATGCAAAATTAGTTTAGTTTTGCAATTTTGAGTTTTTTAATTGATATACCAAATGAATTGGATGAATGTTAGGTACTTAGGTTGTAGGAAAGGAACATTAGATGGCCTGAATGTGGAAGGAAATAGCCCAGAAATCGATTTCTGGCGAGTTGACTCAACAAAAATCAGTTAACCCGTGAGCACCCGTGAACCCGCAAGCTTTAGCCGGGACGGGCAGGGGTTGGATAAATGACCACCCGTTAAGAATTTCAACCTGCAAGCTTAGGCTTGTATTAACCCGTAACCCGCGGGTTGGTCACAAGCCAGTCCCGTCCCGCCCGTTTGCCAGCTCTATTGTGGATGTTAAGCAAGTGAAATCTTCGACCGAAAGGAAAAGAAAAGTTCAAAGACGGAAAGTCATAGAAAAATAACATTCAATAGTTAACCATAGTAATAGTCGCAAAAATGAAGAAAAATCTTCCCAAAAGGCGCTTTTATTGAAAGTTGTGTAAAATGAAGTGATTTAGGATCGGCTAAAGATTGTCTGATGCCTTTGAAGTCTTTATTAAGTTTTATGTTCTAAGTTTATATCTTGGAAAATGGCCAGTAACGTTAATTAATTCGAAAGTTGGACTAACAGCAAGAAGTAAAGTTGCAAATTAGACTTCATTTTTAATTTATTGGTAATATTTAATTATAATTCTAGAAAATCAAATAACTAGTTACATAGCAGGCAAGCGAGCAACAAACTGCGGTGCAAGTCCTTTTTGAATTGTAAAATTTATCCTTTTAAAAACAAACTCTCTCGACCGGGAGTCATGACATTGTTAAGCATGACTTTCTGAACTCTCGTAAGAAGTCCAACCGCCTCTCGAGCCAAGTACCCAAAAGTATCAAAAGCAAAAGGGATAAAAGCATGTCCATTATCGGCACATGCTTTGTTATCTTACCTGAGGCTGCCTTCAAAGCTGCTTGGTCCACCGTGAAAGAACCGTGGCCAATGCCTACTAATGGTGAAACCCCTGTAAGGTCAACACATGCGTGTTTCTCATTAGCCCATACAAAAATAAGAACATCCGCCGTCCTAAGTGTTGATCTCCCCACAAGTGGGTCTGTCAAAAAATTGACAGCCGCTTCTTTCTTCGCTGAAATACCATCCCTCCATAGAACATCATAAAAGGTATCTGGCACATGATCATGTCTATATTTGAAACCGGGATCTACCTTGCAATGGACTGCATGTTCCCCATATGCGTCTAAGCACCCTGTGATGCAAGAAGAGCAACGTAAATAGGAGGGTACAGAGGAATCATTAACCTGTACATAAGAATGGACTGATACTCCACAGGTGACATCTTTTGTCCAAGACCCTCAATCGGAATAGCAAGAAGAAAGTCTTGAACATGCGCTGCTTGCACGTACCCAAAAACAACTTTCTGTGTAACCGATAACTCATAAACTCTATCCATATCTTTAACTACTTTACTAAGCAGAGCACTTGTCAGGTTGCTTTGTGCTTTAATTGGGGCGGTGTCTTTATTGGTAAAGCTGCTAAAATCTTGATCAGGTAGAGTTGCTTGTATTGTCTTCAAAACCATATAAAAAATTATCATCCATGCCTTCCGCTCCACTATCCAGGAGTATGTGATCTTGTAAGCCCCAAGTTTGCACCCGTGATGCTAGAAAGGCATATTGTGATGCTTCCTTAGTCGTATATAAACCCATGCCTCCATATCGAATAGGTAAAGTAGATAGCCTCCATTGTAACTCCCCGAAGAACGGACCTCCACAAACCACAATACCCTATATCGGCTCTCTCATTAGTGTCTTCTGGGCAACAAATACGAAGACCAAAGATGAGCTTCTAAATACCCATACATGCACGTAGGAGTAAAAATTCACTCTGAGGGTCACGAAGCTTGGATAAACCTGCATCAACTCCACAGATTTATCTGCTCTCCTAATCGCAAGCCCCTTCACAAACCCATTATCAAGACTGACTGCACCACCTAATAATTTGACCCCATTGTCTGGTCTCGAAATCTCAGAAGGAAACATACCATTCTGTATCCTCCGTCCATCACAAGAGGGCCAAAAAATCTTCAACTTTCGATCATGATTTGTTTAATCACTTTCTTGATTTGAATTTTCTCAACCAACAATCTTCAACTTTCGATCCTTAATCTCCCTGTTTCTAGCGCCATTATGTAGTTGCAGAAAATCTTACAATACACCCCTCGTATGATTTTATCGTTGATCAGCCTATTTTTAGGTTTACACTCTTAATTTTATTGATTAATTTCTGAATATTCTTACAAGAAAAATAAAGAAAACAAGAATGATCTCTTCTCTCAACTTTCTCTCTCCTATTTACTTATCTATCACTCAAAAAAGATCTCTCCCTCCCTTTACAACTCGAATGACTATTTATAAGGGAAATACATAGTGGATGACAGCTAATTTGTCCTTTATTTTCAGATATGGTTTGCGACATTCTCGCAACCTTACAAATGTTGACTTCGTAATCTTTCTAATTTTCGCGAGACTATCACATCTTTCTCATGATCCTTGATGATGCCGTTTCTAAAATTGTTCTGCGACGCTTTTGTGCAATACCATTGTTAACTTTGCTGAGATATAACTGTTGCGTGATTCTGATCCTACATCTTGCCTCTTATCATATCTTCTCTGCAAAGTAGAGAATGATGTGAGAAATGCCGCAACCGCTTATTTTCTCATATTCTGCATTTATCACACGTATTCTTTCTTCCATTTATTTCTCGACACGTCTTTTGTAACCGTTACTTTTTAACCGCTTAAATCTTTCCGTATTAACCATTTTTATTTTCTCGAGGAAAAATTCCCTCTATATATATTTCTTTTCATCCACTTCTTCTTTCTTTTTATTCTCTCTACAACTTCATCGTTCTTCTGCAAACTCATCGTTGCAACTTTTATTCTTTCTTCTTCAATCTTTTTTAAATTCTTCTTCATCTTCAAATTAGATCTTCATAGTTCGTGATCTTCTTCAAGATAATTTCCCTGCTATCATCTTTCATGGATTCATCAAGGTTAGTCTTCTTTTTTCTTCCTTATAAATTTTGGTGAAATTGATATATTTGAAATTGATCTTGCTTATTGACTTATGTGATGTTGTTTATGTGATTCCCATACTCTTTTTATTTCAGCAAAAGCGGCTCCAACACTAAATTTTCAGTTCAGAATCCTAACAATCCCAAATCACAGCATAAAGTTGTCGTTCATAAAAGGAAGTCTGCGAATGAGAAGGTAGTAAGAAACACTATCTTTTTCTAATAACAATATTGTTGCCTCTGTTTCTTATCTAGATTGTAATTCGCAGGGTGATAAAGATCTTCATAGACCTCACAAGAAATCTCGCCACCTCAAGGCTGTTCCAAATATTGTTCCCTTCCATCTACTCATTTCTTCTGAATCTCCTGCGACATCTTCGCAAGATAAACCTTTATCTCCAATTCATGAAGACGCTGCCTCTGACTTCATTTCTTCCAAATCTCCTGCGAATATTCGCAAGATAAACCTTTATCTCCAACTCGCGAATGCTGCCTCTGATTTCATTTCTCCAGTTGATATCCTATGACTGAAATTCCCCTTGTGGTTCCTTCTGCGAATGAACCTCTTCTCTTCCCATTGAGAATGTTTCTCAACCTTCTGTCTCTACAGTTCTCTCCTAAGTCTCCTCTTTGTCGAAAGAGACCGTGGAAGGGATAAATATTGCTTTCAAGGTTTTATCTGAGATTCTGATGATGGCAAGAAGTCTTCACTGATCCCATCAAGTCTAATGTTTGCGAAATTCTGAGCAAGCATTTGGGTTCTGACAAAGCTGCTTCGCAGACAACTTTAGAAAAAGAATGTAATGCTCTTCGTCTTGAAAATCAGAAACTTCAGAATGTTTTGCTGGATCGTGATAATCTTCGCAAGAAGAATGATGATTAAGAGGTATGATTTCCTCATCTATGTCTTTAATTTGCCTTTTCGATGGTTTTATCCTTCCCTGCTTAATTATCCTTTAAATCCCTCTTTCGCATGTTAAGCATTAAATCAGAAACGAGTAATGGAGAGATATCAATTTGAATCTGCTGTTGAAGAAGCCCGTGTTGATAAAGAAGTCTTAATGGATCAATATAACCAATTAGATAATCTCTATTCATATTCTCTTGATCAAATAAATAATTACCAATGAAAATACCCAATTAGTTGAAAAACAAGATCTATTAAGTAATGAAGTATCTCGTCTTTCTTATTCTTTAACCAAAGCTAATTTAGGGATGGAAACTTTATCAGATGAGAATAAAACCTTGTCTCAAGAGAAGCGAGTTTATTTAAACAAGATGGCGATATCTTCGCAACAACTTAATATTCTCCAAAAAGTATGTGCTGACCAAGAAAATCTCTTCGCTCTTTAAGAAATGAACTTAAAGAAGTAACAGAATCATCTATCACTGAAAGAGATTCACTCATTCAAGGTAGAATAGCTTTAAGTGTGAAGGCAAATCAGCTTAAAGATCAATATTCCAAATTAGAAGAATCTTATTCTTCTCTTGCGAAGAAAAATGCCTTCCTTGTTTCTAAAGAGAAAAATCTTCAGTCTCGACTTAAAGGTTTAGTTGGAGATAAATTTGATGACGCAATGGATCATTGGGAGAATAGTTGTCTATCCTTGGTTCAACATCTTATTTCGCAAAAGGAAGGTAGTCATAATAGTTTGACTGCCTTAATTATCTTTCCTTTGTCATATCTCTCTGAATTCCTTATCTTAATAAAATTTTGTATTCTATTTTTCGCAGAGTCTGAGAAGAATCTTCATTCTTCTATTTCTGATTTGGAGGCTAAATATGCTAAAATTCGCAAAAAATGCATTACTTGCTCTATCTTACTGGTTCTCGCGACCGGGCAGAAAGAAGACTTGATTATCTTGCTTATTTTAAGGATATTCAAGATAGGAATCATCAAAGAGCACTTCTTCGCCAAGTTCATCTCCGGGCTGAAGTCCTTGTAAATGACATTTTATTGTCCAACTCTCTTCCTCCTACATCAATTGATCCTTTAGAAGTAGATGATGATGAAGTTCCTCGTCCTGCTGATAGTGATTACGATTATGAAAGCGGTGCAGAGGATAATTTCCTGGAAGATGAAGAAGAAGTTCCTTCTAAAGAAGTATCTGCTGGTGTTAATCAGAATGAGAAAGAAATTTCTCCGAAGAAGTAGTTGCTGGCGATATCAAGATGCTAATCAAGTAATTGCTGGCGATAATCAAAATGCTAGTCATGAGAAGATCAAAGCCGAAATGAAGGAGAAGCTTGCGAGAAGAACTTCTGTCATCTCCTGCTACTGATATTGATATTGAAGCTTGAGCTTTTTTCTAGCTTTGTTTTCTTGAGCTGTCTTATTTTTATTACTTTTGAGAGCTATTTTTCAATCGACTTTGGAGTCAACTTTCTTTTAATATTTTGTTGATAAGAAAGATAATGCTTCTTGTATATCGATTCCCATACTTGCCTCTCATTATCTTTCTTGCAAAAATAATCTGTTATAAATGCTTATAATTAGTTTGTTTTATTATATGGTCTTATTTTGCCTTCCTAATTAAAGGTCTTATTATGCCATCTCTTGTCATTGCGACAAAATCGCAGGACGTCCTTGCACTTTCATACAAAAACCCATTGATCTTGTCTTAACTTTTTCTTTTGTATTATGGCCTCTTCAGGAATGTTGCGACAATATGACAGGCCTAAATATTCTTGCGAAAATAAAGCCCCATGACATTGCCGTCTTGCGATGAAATCGCAGGACGTCTTCGCACTTTCATGCGAAAACCCATTGATCTCATCTTATCTTTTCTTTTGTATTATTGCCTCTTCAGGATGTTGCACAAATATGACAAGCCTTAATTATCCTTGCGAATAATAAGCCTCATGACATTTGCGTCTTAAGACACTTATCAGCTCCCTAATGGAGGGTGCCGCCCTTATCTTCCCCCTGGTTGCCCCTTCAAGGAGGCGTACTTCTACCATACAAGGTTAGCTCCTCCCATCCAGTCTTAACAACAACCAGTTGTTTTCGCAGCCTCTTATCCCTTTTACCTATAGGGCTTATGGTTACGAGACTGCACCCTAAGTGGGGTTTTCTTCAGGCCGAGTGCAGTATAAGCCAAGACTTGTCAAGAATGGCAAGGACGCTTCAAACGCCCTCGGCACTCTTGACTCAACCGTGTACCTCGGCGCCTTGATCAGATCTGCACTCCTTGGGAGAGTCCTTATTACCTTAGTCGCCCAACCTAAGTCATATGCTTAAGTTGAGAATCCAAGGTGCCTCTCCCGGATGGGTTTATTGACCCCAAATCTCCATGACTCAGGTTCCGGTGGCGGTATAGCCTTTCCCTGAGTCATGTAACAGGTACCCCCTAATATGACGTACTTTAGGTCTTACATTTGCCTCTTGCGAAATTTTATTCGCGAACTAGGGTGTACGCCATAAAGGTTCGCCCCTTTCTTTTATGTCATTGTTCTCTGCGAAAATTTCGCACATCATGATCTTGTTTTGTCATGAATAATCCTGCAATTATTCTTTCAGAATTCATAACTTCTCAAAGCTTCTTACGGATAATATCTTTTCAAGTACAATCTGTTCCATGGTCTATCTAATCTATGACCAACATCTCTTCCTTCTGGGTCCATTAATCTATAAGCTCCTGTTCCAACTATCTCCTTATGATGTAAGGTCCATCCCATTTTTTCGCTAATTTTCCACCATTTTCTCGCTGATATATTGGTGTTTCTCGCAGAACTAAATCTCCTGGTTGAAATTCACGTATTTTGACACGTTTATTATATTCTCGAGCAATCTTCGCTGATAATTCTCCATATGTTGTAAAGTTTTTCTCTTTTTTCTTCTAATTCATCAAGTTTGTTTAGAATTAAACCCGCACTAAGATTTTTCTCCCAAGCTTCTCTTTTTGTTGTCGGAATAACAACTTCTGTTGGTAACACCGCTTCAACTCCATATGTTAAACAAAAAGGTGACATTCCAGTAGCTTCTCTTCTAGTTGTATTATAAGCCCATACTGCATTATGTACTTGTTCACACCATGATCTGTGATGTCCTTTAATTTCTTCTTTAATATATCTGCAATTTTTTATTTGTTGCTTCTACTTGCCCATTAGCTTGTGGATATAAAGGAGTGGACTTTCCACATTTTATCTTGAATGCATTGAGTAACATTTCTATGTTCTGCCCCTCAAACTGTTTCCCATTATCAGATACCAACTGTGCAGGAATTCCAAATCTGCAAATGATATTTTCGAATATGAATGTAAAGATATCTTTGTCGCGAATATGTTGTACTGCCTTCACTTCTGTCCATTTTGTGAAATAATCTGTTGCGACTATTAAGTATCTTCTTTGTCCAGTTCCTGGTAAAAATGGCCCCACAATCTAAGCCCCATTTTCCAAAGGGCCACACACTGGTTGAAGATGACAATGGTGCTCCTGGTGCATGTATCTTCTTTCCATGCCGCTGACAATCTTCGCAACGTCTTGATATTTGTTTTGCATCTTCATGCATGTATGGCCAGTAATAACCTTGCATTTTTGCTCTATGTGCCAAAGATCTTCCTCCACTATGATTGCCAGTCTCCACTATGTAACATTTTCAGCACCTTTTCTCCTTCCTCTCGTGTCAAACATCTGAGTGATGGTCCACTAAAAGATTTTCGGTATAACAACCCATCTCTTAATTCATAATTCGTTGCTCGGCTTTTTAACTTGTGTGTTTCCAATCTATTTCTTGGTGTTTCTCCTTTCGCCAAATATGCGTGAAGCTCCATTCTCCAGTCTGCGACATTATTTATTTGTTCTTCTTTTCATTATCTATGACCATCACATCCACATCTTCCTCTTCTTTATTGACTGATGGTGACAGAAGTGTTTGTATTTTTATGCATCTCGCAGTTGGATCTGTCATCATACTTGAGATGAAAGCAAAAGCGTCTGCGAGTCTATTATCCTTTCTTGAAATGTGCCTCCATTTTATTTTTGGGATTTTCGCTGACAATTCCTCAACCAGCTTCTTGTATTTCTTCAGGGATGGTTCATTTGTAGTATACTCTCCTTTTATTTGGCGAATAACTAGCTGCGAATCACTAGTGATCCTGGCGTTTTCTAGTTTCATTTCTATTGCGAATTTTAATGCATGTATCACAGCTTCATATTCTGTTTCATTATTAGTGGATTCAAATTCCAACCTGAATGAAAAAGCCATCTTTATTCCTTCTGGCGAAATTAAAACAATTCCAACTCCATTTCCTTCTCCATTTGATGATCCATCTACCATATTTCCCATCTATTTGGTTTGTTAATAAATCTTTTGGATCTCCATGTTTCTTCTACATCCATCATTTCTTCTACTGCTTCATCTTCTTCTAAAGGAAATTCTGCCAAGAAATCCGCAACAACTTGTGATTTTGGTGAAGAAAACTTCATATTTAATATCAAAATGGCCTACTTGTGCATTCCATCTCTCTACCCTTCCTGATCTTTTAGAATTCTTCATCACTGATTCAATTGGTACTTTTGTTAATACCTTATCTTGTGTGCTTGAAAATATATGCGGAGCTTAAATGATGCATAAACTAATGCTAAGATAACTTTTCAATTTTGAGTAATTCTTCTCTGCGGTATTAAAAGTTTTGCTAATGTAATAAATGGGTTTCTCCACTCCTGCGTCTACTCGCAATACAACACTTAATGCATGCGACGTTGTCGCAAGGTAAATCAATAATTCTCTCCTGGTTCTGCCTTTTGTAAATAGTTGTATTCATAAGATGTTCTTTGATTCCTTGAAAAGCCTTTTCACATTCATCACTCCATTTAAATTTCGCACCCTTCTTGAGTATATCGAAAAAATATTTGCATTTGTCTGATGATCGCGAAATGAATCTCCCCAGCGAAGCTAGAAGCCCATTCAACTTCTGTACATCTTTTATTGTTGCTGGTGTTGGCATGTCACGAACTGCTTGCACTTTTTCGGATCAACCTGTATTCCTTCCTTTGATACAATAGCCTAAAAATTTTCCCGATGCAACTCCAATAGTACACTTCTCGGGATTCAATTTAATGTTATACTGCCGCATTTGTTCAAAAATCTCCCTCAAGTCTTGTACATGGTCTTAGCTTCTTACTCTTTACCAACATGTCATCCACGTATACTTCTAATGTTTTGTGTATCCATTTTGCGAACACCTTCTCTACCATTCTTTGATATGTTGCTCCCGCATTTCGCAAACCAAACGACATTTTCGTATAACAATATAAACCTCTAGGAGCAAAGAAAGCAGTATGTTCTTGATCTTCTTCAGCGAGAGGAATTTGGTTATACCCTTTGTACCCATCTAAAGATGATACCCTATCATTTCCTGCTGCAGATTCCACCATTTGAGGAATATCGGGTAACGAAAAACTATCTTTAGGGCAAGCTTTGTTCAAATCAGTGAAATCTATGCAAATCCTGATTCCCTTGTTTTTCTTTGGGACAATGACCATATTCGCTATCCATTCTGGGTATTTAGCTTCTCTTATAATTCTTGCCTCCAGCATTTTCTGTAATTCTTCTTCTATTTGGGAATGGTAAGTTGTTGCGATTTTTCTTATTCTCTGTTTAAATGGTCTCACATTTTTGTTAATCTCCAGTCTGTGGCAAGCAATTGTTGGATCTATTCCTGGTATCTCATCCATGTTTCCTGCGAAAATATCTTTATATTCTCGCAGTAAATTGACAGTTCTTTCTTCTTCTTCTTCTATATCCATTTTGGTTCCAATTCTCAACACTAGAGGCTCCTCTTCAGTCCCAACATTTATTTTTTTTGTTGGTTCTGCGGCAGTGTAACTGGGTTTAGGTTCTCCTATTGGTGTGGGTTATTTAATTGTTTTTGTGGATCCTTCTCCTTCTTCCGAAATTTCGCTGGGTATTCCTTTGCCTTCTTTCTCCCTTATCATATATACTCTAAATTCTTCTTCCTTCTTTGCTTCCTTTACCAATTTTCTGCGAAATTGTTTCCTTTTTGCTTGTTCTTCATAACGCCTTATTTCAATTTGATGACATAATTTCGCATTATCAACATCTCCTCTTATTTCACCTATTCCACTTGGAGTGGGGAATTTAATACATTGATGCAACGTTGATACCAAAGCTTTTATCGTATGTATCCATGATCTTCCTAATAACATATTATATGGCGATTCCATATCCACCACGCACAATGTCACATGTGTTTCGATTTCTCCAAGTGGAATTCGTACCACTATTTCTCCTTTAGGTTTTGTTGTGGATTTTCCAAAGCCGTGAACAAAATATGTTGAATTTGACATTTCTTCATCTTTAAATCACACTCCCCGAAATGCATGATAAAATATTATATCAACTGAACTTCCTGTATCAATTAAAGTTCTGTTCAACATCCATTCTCCTTTGGATTTTATTGTTGTATCCTTCTCTTTTCGTGTAATAGGCACTGTGACAACCAATGGAGATGTATGATTCAAATTTTCTTTTGGTATTTCTTCTGCCATGAACACAATTCTTTGCTTTTCCCAATCTTTCAAAGGTGAAGTTTTTTCTACCGCCATAATTTTCTTTCCTTCAAAATTTCGTTTATGTATTCTTCCTTTGATGTTTTCATGGAATTCATTAACCAAGCTTTTTGTTATCATATTACACTCAATTTTTTGCCATTTTCATTAATTATATTCATCTTTCCTCTAACTGATTCACTGATTTGTTTAATCACTTTCTTGATTTGAATTTTCTCAACCAACAATCTTCAACTTTCGATCTTTAATCTCCCTGTTTCTAGCGCCATTATGTAGTTGCAGGAAATCCTACAATACACCCCTCGTATGATTTTATCGTTGATCAGCCTATTTTTAGGTTTACACTCTTAATTTTATTGATTAATTTATGAATATTCTTACAAGGAAAATAAAGAAATCAAGAATGATATCTGCTCTCAACTTTCTTTCTCCTATTTACTTATCTCTCACTCAAAAAAGATCTCTCCCTCCCTTTACAACTCGAATGACTATTTATAAGGGAAATACATAGTGGATGACAGCTAATCTGTCCTTTATTTTCGGATATGGTTTGTGACATTCTCGCAACCTTACAAATGTTGACTTCGAAAGCTTTCTAATTTTCACGAGACTATCACATCTTTCTCATGATCCTTGCTGATGTCGTTTCTGAAATTGTTCTGCGACGCTTTTGTGCAATACCATTGTTAACTTCGCTGAGATATAACTGTTGCGAGATTCTGATCCTACAAGCGATATAGATGGACATAACGTACGTACCTCAAGAAGCATGGTTGTACGGTCAACTAGGTTAAAAGCATTGGTGAAGTCCACAGTCAACATTGTGAGGCTAGCGTCTGTGTGATGCTTACTAACAAACCTGTTTACAACATGTAGAATTGCCTCCGCACCTCCGGAAACCCCCACCCCAAACTGGAAATCCTGCAAGTAAGTTGCCATATCTTTGACAACTCCCTTCATTGCTACATTAGACACAAGACGGCGCCAAATCGTCCCAACTGCAATGGGGCGGATGATTTTGTCTGGTTTTAGGAGAGGAGTTAAGGGTGATGATGCAATAAACTCTGCAAGATTAAGTGGGCATCTGCCACTCAACCACAAATTGACAACCCTTGTTATTTCCGTGACTAGGTCAGCAGCTACAGAAGAACCTTCCCCACAAAAAGCATCTAATAAGTGTTGTGCCCGGAGGCCATCCCTGCCACGAAGTCCCTTTAGGAAACGATTTAATGCAGCTCAAAACGATGCCTTCTTCAGCTAGTAAGGGTGTCTCATTCAGTGGGATGGTTTCTGTGGAGGGGGCATGAACGGGTGTTTATCTTCAAGGGCCTTCATTGTATCTGCATTGTATTTTGCCACCCCTGAAGAGCTGATGGCTTTAACTGCCGCAGTGAAATGCCCGTCTGCCACTTTACGTAAACATGCTGAAATATTAGTGCTTTGCCTGCTGTCAGTCTCCGTAACCTCTTCCAGCTTAACACCCCCAGAACGCTGTACTTGTAGAACATCCCTAACAAGTCTTTGAACTCCACCAGCTTCACCCCAAGTTACCAAAACATTAAGGATTTGTTTCTGCTGTAACACCTTACGGTTCCCTGACTTTTTCTCCGTTCTACTTTGAGGACTGAAAACACGCAATGCGCACCGTGGTAGCAACAGCAATCTGGCCCAATTCCTGAAGGATTTTGGATCTGCCGCAACTTTCAGGAGTGTAGCTTTTAGAGAATAAGAAAATGCGATCCTACACCCTTTGGGAATGCTTTTGACAGTGTGAATAGGAGCCTGGAAAACTGCATGTACTGTCTCGATGACAGTGTGAATAGGAGCCTGGATCCTGGTAATATTTAATTATAAATTACATTTAATTCAATAAAGTTCAAAATTATGAGATCACATATATAGTTAAGGTTATTAAAGCTAAAACATCTTAAACACCTATATTGAGTTTAGGCAGGTAAAAATGGATACGAAAAGAACTTGACAAGCGTAAATATTTCCAGTGAAGACTTTGCCATTCCACTAACGATCTCCTGGTCATACTCTCATTGGTTTCACCAATCATTCATACTTGATTGAATTTCATGGGTTAAAGCCACATTCTAGCACATCTTTGTTGATCACGCAAATACGAGCTGTCAACCCTTATGCATCATGGTTTCTGAGGTTGATGGAGTAAATTCCTGAAATATGTTTGACCAAAAAGGTTTTCCCTGCAATGCACGTACCATTGATAGCATCCTGTTTAAAACGACATATTTCCTACAAATGCATTCATCTTTGGTTATAGTCAATATTGCACCCCGAAATCTACTTCAGCCAAATTGAGGTCGGGATTGAGAGTCATACTACAATGAATTAGAACATGTTGTATTGTAGAGAATGTGTGAATGACATTGGTGAATTTTACTTTAGATCAGAAGAAAATTGATTAAAAAATTGATAAGTGTAGAGAAGATATGGATAGAAATTTAATAAGGTTGAAATTGAATATTCTTGGCGGATAGAATTTGTAACGTTGGATGATAAAAAAACTGAGAATTGAGAAAGTAAATTTTCATTTAACCCATTATGTTTTTCACTTTTCCTAACGTTCTCATAGTAAGTGCAAAAGTGGAAAATCCAAGCATTTGCCCCATGCATAGGAAAAGTAGAAGATTATTTTTATTCTTATTAATTAAGGTATTGAATTATGTTTCCTGTATTTTCGTTCTTATTACTTATGTTATTGAATTATTGTTCTGTTGTTCTCTATCGCATGATTTTATTTGCAGCACAATAATAGTTTTGATGTTCCTGCTCGTCGTCGTACTCGTGTTCGTGGTGTGTCAATTTCTGGCGATTCTTTTACTGATACTTTGGTATCTTCCGACACATGTCAGATTATGCTTTTTGCATGATCATTGTACTCACGTGCTGGTGATCTTAGGACTTTGGTTCGTCTCTTTAGGGATGATTGCTTGATTCAGTGACTACTCTTAATAGGATCGAGGTTCTTCGAATTATTTTGCACGCTGCTAGGATCTTTATGGATAAGTATGACATTTATGCCGAGCTTATTCCAGAAGATCTTATCTTTTTCGTAAACTATCTGGATCTTCCTACTGCTTCGGATGCATGTAAACATAAACTTCATAGACTTCATAGATTTTGTATCTTCCTTGAAGTATATTCATGGATGCATGAATGTCCAGTTTTGTATATGTCTGATATGGTTCTTTGTAAAGAAAGTGCTTTAAGACACAAAAATTGCTAACTTATCATGCTTTTAACTTTAACTGCTACGTGGTTGCAATCTGGCATACGCTACGAATCATAGAGTTTGTTTACATACACAAGTTACACTAGGAAAGGTATTTCCTGCGACTAATCAAGAGAAGAACCTCTCATTTTTTGGGTATGTTGTTCATAACTAGTTCATGGAGACCCAACCAAATCTCATGTCGATCATATAAATGCAGGTACCCGAAATAGCTGTGTTGCAGAGATTTTAGGTACAAAATTCTACTAGAACATGAATAAGTTCCCTAAGAATTCGAGCTATTGTTGGTGATGTTTTATTGAGTTCTTAACAATGAGTATTCGCTATTCAGTTTTTTAGTGGTGTCTAATTTTCTACAAGAGTTCTATCAGATTACATTGAGGGCCCTTAAAGAGGCAAAAAATGTGGTAGATAAATATCTCTACATACTATTGAAATCACACAGATATTGAAAGATGAATTATGTTACAATGTTGCTAATACTGCTTACGTTATTCTCCTTTTTTGCAGAGTTCGTGGTTTAAGACGAATTACTCTTTGCAAAATTTGGTTTGACTTGGGTGAACGAATAAGGTAATTGCTTAGTCTAGACCACTAAGTTTCTTCTTAAAATTTTTTTTTATGACTCCTGGTCAATCCTTTTCATATCTTCGATAAGACTGAATCGTATTGTTGTAGCTCTACAAATTAATGCATACTTTTGGACTTCTTGTTACTTTTGTCTCAGAATGTCAATTATTCTTTAATAGCAAGCATAAAACTATGTGATGGTGTAACTATGTTTGCAGTATAGCATGGAGAGAAAGGGAAAGATATAGTGTATCAATTGATGGTGTTCCTCTCCATTGGTAGCAGACGATATCACATCGTTGTTTCAGTACAAAATTTCTCTGGTAAGTGATGTTCCTGCTAACGTCAGAGTGTCGCTCTATATGATGTCTTCACGATGCAATGGTACAATATCTGGTGTCTGATGAATTGTTCTTCGTCCGGTGTCCGAATGACATGCTCGAGTAGACCATTCCGCACAACTTTTCGAGATCTATCTAACGATACTAGATTTGTATCTAAATTTTGTTAGATTAATTTTTATTAATTAAGATTCATCTCTAATTAATCGAGTTATTAGCAGCTTAGTTGTCTCTTGATCATCGGTAGACCAGTCAAATAGCGTTGACGAGCTTGAGGGTCCTTACAGCGATCGCGTGTAAACACAGCTCTAGCAAGTAGACTGAGCGTACTGAGTCTAACTACTAGGATCAAACCTAAATTCACAAACCCTAAAGCATTCGGTGAATTACATCTTGTAAGCGTACCTCAAGGTGGTTCATACGAATAGAATCTGGTAATTAAGTGTACCTGTTATCCAGTGATATAAGGAATTTTGGGAATAGCTAAGCATACATGTTATTCTACGGTTGGTGATAATCTATGATCAATGATGAATAAATGAATATATTAACTCATTGACGGTTTATTAATGAATAAGGATTCCTCGATCATATCTCTTTCTATTGATTGCAATACAGTTTTATTTGCTTTGATTATTTATTTTGTTCACAATCTAAAACAAAACCCCCCCTTTTGTGACACTTTGACAACTAAAACTCATTGATCTTCATGGGAACGATCATTACTTCCATTATATTACCAGTTAATTGTGTGGAAATAAGATTATTAATTTGTTGAGCCTACGACACCCATCAAATTTTTGCATCGCTGCCGGGGAGCAGTCGGTAGCTTTAGTTGTTATTTTTATTAGTTTTAATCTTGTTTTTGGAATTTCTTTTTAGTTTTTAATTTCGTTTTCTAGATTCTTTTATTTTCAGGTACTTAACCTATGGCACCTAAAGACTGAGAATACCAGAGGTGCGGAATCCAAACTCGTAGAGGAACGATACTTCAAGCACGTCAGCAAACACAACAAGAAGAACCTTCTACATCAACAATGGTGAACGACGGTGAAAATCCTCCACCACCTCCACCTCCGGAGAGGAAAATGTTGAGAGATCTAACATCCCCATGTTTAGAATCTCAACCACTGTGTATTATTGTAACTGACACAGTGGAATTTAAGTCAAATCTTCTTCATTGGATTCCGAAGTTCAAGGGACTACCGGGTGAAGATCCTAATCGACACCTACAACAATTTCAGAATACAATAAGAAGCATGAGAAAGACTAACGATGATGCTGATACAGCTTTCCTACAAGCGTTTCCGTTCTCATTGGCGGATCAAGCAGAATCATGATTATATTGTCTCCCTCCTAGAAGTATTACCAAATGGAACGGAATGAAAAAGTTGTTTTTAGAGAAGTACTTTCATGCTTCTAAAGCTGCATCTATTCGTAAGGAGATTAGTGGCATTATGCAATTTAATGGAGAATCTCTGTATGAATACTGGGATAGATACAAGAGATTGTTGGCGAGCTTTCCAAACCATCAAATACCACTGCAACTCATGATCACACACTTTTATGAGGGTTTACTACCACATGAGAGACACTTGATTGATGCGTCTAGCAGTGGTGCACTGGCTAATAAAATTATCGAGGAAGCTACTAGTTTGATTGAGAGCATGGCTGCAAATACTCAACAGTTTTACACTCGAGATTCCTCAACGGTTAGAAGAGTTAGCGAGATGGGAGATTCTTCACACATGGAGCAACGAATGAGTAATATGGAAAAAAATGGTACAACTTATAACATCTGCAGTTGTTCCTTCATATGAAGAGGATGCCGAGGTGAATGTCGTATTTCCTAATCAGAGGCCAAGGTATGACCCATACTCAAATACTTATAATCCTGGTTGGAAATATCACCCAAATTTTAGTTATGCAAATAAGCAAGCTGCAGCCTCTAATCCATATGCAAAACAAGGTGGTTTTCAACAACAATTCCAGCAACCACAACAACATAAAGAGATGGGTTCTTCTATTGATGATAAACTGAGTGCCATGATGCAAGGTATTACCTCTTTGTTCCAAAAAAATCAACAGAAAACTGACTCCGCCATTAAAGAATTGCAGACTCAGATGGGGAAAATGGCGACAGATATGAACCAAATGAAAGCGCAAGCTTCAACAAATTTTTCATCACAACATTTTGTGAACCCAAGAGAGCACGTTAATGCAGTAACTCTAAGAAGTGGGATACAAACTAAAGATCCACATCAACAAAAAGAGGTTAGTAACGACATCGAAAAGGAAGTAGAGGAGGAAACCGTCCCAAAGGGAAAGCCAACATCAAACATCCAACCTAAGGACACGGTTCCCACTTTTACCATACCACCTCCTTTACCTAGACGTTTTGCCAAGTCGAAAAAGCAAGCTCAAGACAAGGAGATCATGGATCTTTTCAGCAAGATACATCAACATCCCATTTATTGAGGCCATCAGAACCGTACCTAGGTATGCCAAGGTTTTGAAGGATTTGCATACAAGGAAGGATATGTTGATTGATAATGAGATCACTTAAGTAGGTGAAAGTGTTACATCTATGCTACATAAGAAGATGCCTACAAAGTGTGAAGATCCTGGCGGTTTCAAGGTACCTGTTACCATTGGTAACCGACGATTCGAGCGTGATTTGCTTGATTTGGGAGCATCCATAAGTGTGTTATGTCAGCCGATGTTTATGATTCTCTGAATCTCGGACCTTTAAAAGAGGAAAATATTACTATTCAATTGGCTAACAAATCCAATATATATCCTAAGGGAGTCGTGGAGGACGTGTTAGTTCAAGTGAATTAGTTAATCTTTCCGGTTGATTTCTACATTGTGGATATGCACAATGGAGATAATTTTTCATCTACTTCATTACTTCTTGGGAGACCGTTCATGAAGACTGCAAAGACGAAGATTGATGTTGATAGTGGTGCACTCACTATGAAATTTGATAAGGAGATTATACGATTCAATATTTTTGAAACCATGCGTTATCCTAGTGATGTTCACTCATCTTTCTCCATTGATGTTATTGGTTCATTAGTGCAACAAATGTTTGATTTGAACACTGAAGATGAACTTGGAGTTGTGCTACGGAATAACATTAATTTGGACGTTCATGGGCATCCAAACATGGACGTTGAGATATCCAAAGAACTGGTGGAGATGTGTGGTGCCTTAACATTACTACAAGAAGAAAAAACAGGTCATATTTCTTATATTTCGTTACCCATAACTAATGAGGTTCCTTTACCTTCTATTGTGCAGGCACCGAAACTTGAATTGAAGTCGCTTCCATACCACCTAAACTACGCGTACTTGGGTGATAAAGAAGAACTTCCGGTGATTATTGCAAATAACCTCACCCCCAATACAAGAAGAACGTCTACTTAGGGTTCTGAAAGAGCATAAAACGGCTATTGGGTGGACAATTGCTGAAATCAAAGGCATTAGTTCATCCATGTGCATGCATAGAATACCAGTGGAAGATTATTTTAAGCCCGTATGTGATGCTCAGTGTACGCTTAACCCCCCAATTTGATGGAGGTCGTGAAGAAATAGATCCTCAAATTGCTAAGTGTGGTGGTGATTTACCCAATTTCTGACAGCAAATGGGTTAGCCCGGTACAGGTGGTACCTAAGAAAGCAGGTGTCACTGTTGTTACAAATCAAGATGATGAACTTGTTCCTACAAGAGTTAAAACAGGATGGAGAGTGTGCATAGACTACATAAAGCTTAATGCCGCAACCCGAATGGATCACTTTCCTTTTCCTTTCATTGATCAGATGTTACAGAGGTTAGCGGGACACTCATATTATTGCTTTTTGCACGGTTATTCGGGCTACAATCAGATTGTTATTGCACCAGAGGATCAAGAGAAGACTACTTCCACTTGTCCTTTTGGTACTTTTGCCTATAGAAGGATGCCATTTGGTCTTTGCAATGCGCCTGCCACTTTTCATAGATGTATGGTCAGTATATTTTATGACTATGTGGAACGCATAATTGACGTATTTATGGATGATTTTAGTGTTTATGGTGATTCATTTGATATTTGTTTAAAAAATCTTGAACTTGTGCTTAAAAGATGCATAAACACTAACCTTGTTCTTAATTGGGAAAATGCCATTTCATGGTAAACCATGGTATAGTGCTAGGTCACATTGTGCCATCTCGACTGCTTGAAGTTGACAAAGAAAAGATATATTTAATAAGAAATTTACAGTATCCCACTTCGGTGAGGGAAATTCGTTCTTTTCTTGGTCATGCAGGTTTTTACAGGCGATTTATCAAGGATTTCTCCAAAATCTCAATGCCGATGTGCAAATTATTGCAAAAACAGGTTATTTTTGACTTCAACAACGAATGGTAGGATGTCTTTGATAAAATGAAAGAATTTTTGACAACTGCACCAATCATCAAGCCACCGGATTGGAGTTTACCATTTGAATTAATGTGTGATATGCAAGTGACTATGCAGTTGGAGCCGTTTTGGGTCAAAGAGTAGACAAGATGTCTCATGTGATATATTATGCATCTAGGACCCTAAAAGATGCACAAATCAATTATTCTACCACCGAGAAAGATTTTCTGGCTATAGTGTTTGCACTAGAAAAATTTAGATCCTATTTGGTGGGTTCAAAATTGGTTGTGTATTCTGATCACGCAGCACTTAGGTAAGCTAAGCCAAGACTTATACGGTGGATACTACTATTGCAAGAATTTCATTATGAAATAAAGGATAAAAGAGGTGTTGAAAATACTGTTGCTGATCACCTTAGTAGACTTGTTGTTTCCAAAGAAGAACTTCCTTTACAAGATCGTTTTCCAGACGAACAACTTTTCTCAATTGAAGATTCAACACCTTGGTACGCGTATATAGTGAACTACTTGGTTACAAGACAAGTACCTAGTATAATGTCTAATTTTCAAAAGCTTAAGCTTAAGAAAATAGCCAAGCAGTATGTGTGGGATGATCCCTACTTTTGGAAATACGGTTCTGATCAAATCATCCGCAAGTGCCTACCTAATTCTGAATTTCAATCTATTCTTACTTTTTGTGATACTTATGCATGTGGCGGCCACTTTGGTTCTAAACGTACCGCTTTCAAAGTACTTGAAAGTGGATTTTATTGGCCTACCCTATTTGAAGATGCATATGTTTTTTGCAAATCTTGTGATAGATGTCAAAGAACGGAAAATCTAGCTAGGTGCTCGAAATCAAATGCCACTCACACCAATTCTTGTTGTTGAAGTATTTGATTTGTGGGGGATTGATTTTATGGGTCCTTTTGTCAATTTTGACGGAAAATTTTATATACTTCTTGCTGTGGATTATGTTTCGAAATGGGTGGAAGCTAAAGCCACCCCTACTAATGATTCTCAAGTTGTTTGTGAGTTTGTGAAGGAATATATTTTTTCTAGACATGGTACACCAAGAGTGGTTATTGATTATAAGATTTTTCGTGGTTGTAGTAATGATGATAAGGGGTATCGTTCAAACTCGAACTTGTGAAGGATAATTTTTTTTAGAAAATAAAAATATATACAAAATTTTTGTCACAGGATCAAGAGACACTAGGACTCAGGATTCCACCATTAATCATTCACACAATTCATATATTTATTCGAAACAATTATAGCTCAAATCATAAGGACTCTCATTCTTGCCAAGGTAGATTTTTAGAATATTTATTGTATATCACTAGCATGACGCATCAAAAGCACTACGACCAAGCATACATCATCATACGATATCACAACCAATTAAGAAAAATCATAAATCGATTAATAAAAAGTGCAAGTAGTCAAAAAGAATTAATATAATTATCATATGCGTAAAGAACGGCTTCCTCCATCATCCCAATGTTGGGGTTTAGCTACTCATATTAATCATGTTCTCAAAATACATTTTTATAGCTCAAAAAGTTGATTAAAAGGTAAAGAAGAACTAAAACAGTGAATCTGCGACCAACATAAGGCGTCCAGAAAACAACGATACTTTACCACTGCTGTAACAGAAACAACGATACTTAGCTTCCACTGTCGCTGTCGCTGCTGTTTTAAGACTGCTAAGAAACGACTGTTCTGGTAAGTGTGTTCTTCGTGTTCTTCAGGCGTGTTAATGGCAGCAGCAGCAGCAGGTAACTTCTCTGCAACTCCTCCTGCGCCTCTCTGCTCGCCTCCAAACCTCCCCAAACTCTCGACAACCATTCTAGTAGACCCAAAGATCATATTTATACTCAAAGACACGCTGAAATCCCTCGCCATAACTCCAAATAATTCGTCTTTACTCGGCAGTGAATAACATTATTTTTGAATATTTTCTTACCAGATTTAGAATTTCACACGTAAACTTGATCCTGAACGCTCTAGTAAGGCTTATACATGCCTCATAATCATCCAACTCCTCCAAAACACTTCCATGCACAACCAAAACACACACAACACCGTGTACAGGTCGTGTTCACTCCGTGTAGCTCTGTTTTGAGCTCGAGAATCAAATCGATATTTCCAGCCAATTCCGATCAAATTCGACACCCAAATCTTCCTTAGGCTAAATCACATCTTTCTACCAAAATTCAGCCATTGAATCGACCTACCACTACTTCATTTCTTTGATCGAAAATTCTCCTGTGTGAACATTTTCCCGCCAATTTTGAGTTTGAAATTGTTGAAGAAGGTGCCCCTTATCCTGGACTGGGGTGCGAATAGCAGATGCTTGGGGTGACCTGGGGGTGCCCCTTAGTAATTAGGTTACCCCTTATCCAAACTTGGGAGTCCGAATAACACGTGCCTCCGGGTGCCAAAATCAACTTTTCGAGCCGAATTTTCTTAAAATATTTATTTCCAAAAAATACCTACACATAAAATAACAAAATTAGTACAAAATCGAGTGCCAACAATATATAGTATTGAGAACAAATTGGACACAAAATGTGTCTATCAAATACCCCCAAACTTATTATTTGCTAGTCCTCGAGCAAAATTTATTCTTGAAAAGTGACCGAGTTAATCTCGGGTGGGTTTATCAGAGGTGTACCCACAAAAACCAATACTCCAGACCTAGCTATCTACGCAGAACCTTGGAAAGCACTAAAGAACCTCCTTGGTTGGCATACAATTATTGATTTAAGAGGAAGAACCCTGATGCGAAATTCCAATTGTTGTACACGAGTTTGCACTCAAGCATACTAAAATTCATATAAGTGACAGAGCTCTACTAAGATAGTTTCACGATGGACATCATACTCGGAGTCAGACTAATCACATGAAAAGATTAAGAAGATGGAAAAAGAAAAATGTAGATGGTTGAAAAGTGAACGGTGTTTCCCATATCTGTCTGAAGGCCTCTGCCAAGATGAACCTAACCTAAATGACTGAGATACCGGTCTGACTAATATTAACACACTGGCATATACAAGGGAACCAGTGGTCAATAACTTAAATCTAGATCAACAAACTGGCAAATACAAGGGAACCAGCAGTTGACTACACATAACAATAACCATTTTTTTTTTTTTTTTTTTTTTTTTTAACTTAACGGCATGAATAGATCTTTTGATCCAAGCGCATGCTTCTTGTCAGCAGATTACACGATAGTTCCCACGGGTCCTGCATTCCACGCTTGCTTAGGCGACGGAAACAGGGAGAACACACGCATATTGCTATCCAAGTGTTAATACTTATTCCGATTGGTCTAACTGGTCCGGTCTAATTTTTTTTTTTTTTTTTTTTTTTGAAAAGGTAACTCAGTCACTCTATTTCACCCTAGCAAAGGTAACAACTTGAATCGTGTGCCCCACCAAATCACTTGAAATAAAAGAAAAAATAGAACGTGAAAAGGACTCGACGAGATATGGCGAAACTATCATGTTATTTCTAACACCTGAGCTCTGTGCTTTTATGAATAGACTCTATAGATGTTTCCATCTAGTCAGATTGGTTCCTCAACTCCTAAAACAAAAATGTTTCCATCCACTTAGATTGGTTAGTGCTATCCTTAATAGGCATAAATTTCTAGGCTCTGGAGTTTATTTATTGCAACTAAAAAGTTTCTCCCATACCCCCAAACTTAAATCTAACATTGTCCTCAATGTTCTAAAGATGAAACTAAAAGCATGAACAAGGAGAAACTGTTACCACTTGAAGCAAAGAGATAGGAAGGATATTACCGTGTCGCAAGAATATTGGGTTACCTCCCAAGAAGTGCTAAGTTTAAAGTCTTCAGCCAGACTTAGGAAAGGATTAGTCAACTCGAACCATAAAGTAACAGTCGAAATAACTGTGGGTCTTCAAAACCAATAGAGCTGACCAAAGGAAACTGCAGTGAACCAAGAAAATGACAAGAATAGCATGCCCTTACTAGTTTCCTGAAAACTATCGCTAATTGCGGTTCAGGTTCAGGTTCTATGAAAGGGTCTAAATAAATATTTTCATTGGCTGCGTTTCTTCATAGATGGATCCAATCATAGGTCTAGAGTTGTGAAAACTCAATACGAACTTAGAATCACGAAGTAATAACCTAAATAATGCGGATCATCTAAGTCAATCAGATTGACTTACATAGTTGACCACAGTGAGAGTAGTGGTCATTCTTAGGAAATGTGTCGATTCCATTAACCTAAGTACTTAGGCTTAGTCTCACAACTTAATATTCGACTCATTTGAAACGTTCCCACATTGGAAGAAAACTATTTGGTGGGAAAACAAAGTCAATCTGGTATCATAGCCTGGGAAACCACATCAACCAGAGGATGGGTTTCTAACGACTGAACTCCTTTTGGACATCATTAGGTTCGGAAAACGTGTATGAAGATAATCTTGTAAAATGGTCGAGGCAGAGATATCAAGTCTAAGTGTGGGGACTTTCTGAGAGTTAAAGGTAAGGCACTAGGGAAGTGATAATCACCCCCAAACTTAGAGTTTTCAGTGTCTCTAGATAGACCTCTAATTATTCTTGAATTTCCGTATCTTCAGAGTCTTAAAATATTCAAGAGATTCTTCTAAGTTATTATCAGGTAGTGCATCTTTACTCATATCTACGGGTCTATCTTTTCTTCCAAGACTATTGTTTCTAAGTCGCTAGACTCTAAAACAGTATTTTCGAAATGAACCCGTTCCTCTAAACCACTATCGGCTTCGTAAACAGGAAATACTACGTCGTCTAAAACGGTGGTATCCCTAATCAAATCCTCGTCCTTTTGAATAGGTGAATAATCATAAAAATTATTTGGATTTGAACTAGAAATAATATAATCATATACAACTCAATTGGATTACTAGACTCCTGATCACTATGCCTACATATTTCAGATTCTTCATTACTGCTATCCTCATCATCATAGTACGAAAATGATTGAACCTTATCTAAATAAGTAGTGTCTTTTATTCTAACCTCGTCCTCTAAATTAGGCAAATATTCACTATTTATCAAGGGTAAATTGGAAGCACTATTTTGGAAATTAGATTATTTCGAGCAGCATTAGCTAACTGTTCATTTTCTGCCTCTAAACGTGCTTGAATTTCACTGAGTGTAACACTTATACTTTCACAAGTCTCATTGAATATCTTAGACCGCTGTGTACTCTCTTCTCTTGAACTAACTGCACGTTCATACTCCCTTCGAATTTGTTGGTAGGTTTCTTCTAAGATTGAACAGGTTTAGAAATGTCATAATCAGGACTAGTTTTTAAGTAATTTTCCAAAAACGCATGACTAGTACTATAATATTCCTGATTTTCTTGCTCGTAAGACCAATTCGTGTGTGGATATAATTGGGCTCACTATGGTATGAACCATAACCTTGAAAAGGTTGGCGTTCCCAACTACTATTCCCACCATGGTCATAAAACTGATGATGTCCATATTCAAATTCAGGTCGATACTCATTGTATTGGCTTCTATCATACCAGTTCGACATTCTTAATTGCAAGGGAATTCTACACAATCACAAACAAGGCCGACTCGACTCCACCAAAACAAACCTAAAGATTTCTAGCAAACAAAAAGCATGATGGCTCCACTTAGATTGTTTCTAGACCAGCTTCTATCTTTCGAAAGGGAATTCGTTGCAATTTGAGCAAACCCCTCTGGAATCAATCTGAGTCAAAGTAAGTTGAATAGAGGCGAGGGAAGCTCAGTAGCTTTGATACCCAAGGCCTCACCGCTATCACAAGGCGGCGCAGTCACGCATTCAACTCACAGAAACCATCATGAACTTTGGAGTGTGCTTAAAGAACAACCAATATTTTTCGAACGAGTTTCCTATTAAGCTCGTTACCCTATCGGTCTCGTTCTATTCCAAATTTTAAGCTTGGTTCGCGTTCGGTTTCGTTTTCCTAAGGCGGGCAAGAAGAACGGTGATGAAATCCGAACCCTTATCTTGTTTAGGCCAGGCCTTGCCCTTTACTAGGAAAATAAAGACAGTCCGGTTCGTCCTCAAACAATTATCACCTTAAGGCAGACAGTAACCCGCTTGCAGGAGATTCGCGGGTGTTTCGATTGGACTTACCTCCCGTACCAGACGGGCGATGAACCGTTGTCGTCGACTCGGGCCACGACTCCTATGCCGTGTGCGAACCCGAGGGGCCGAGACGATATAGTAATCGTCGTCCTTCCCTGCAACAGTTTATAATATTTTTTTTTTTTTTTATATAATACCCTTCCGTAGGGTTAAAAAAATTAAGTCCAATGTTAAAGTCCAAAGTCCAAAAATAAAAAAAAATTATAGTTTTCCTCACACACTCTAAAAAAAAAATTAAAATTAAAAATTAAATCCTAAAATTGTCCTTTTTTCTTCTCTTTTCGCTTTTCGCTTTAAGCTTTTTCCTCTCCAAGTCCTTAGTGCTCCACTTCGAACCTGTAAATCAAAGACAAAAAGACAAAGTAAAAAGGAACAAATAATAAAAAAAAAAATAAACCTAAAAATTCTACCTAAGCACAAATCCCCGTCGGCGGCGCCAAAATGATTAAATATTTTTCGTGGTTGTAGTAATGAGGTTCAAACTCTCGGACTTGTGAAGGATAATTTTTTTTAGAAAATAAAAATATATACAAAATTTTTGTCACAGGATCAAGAGACACTAGGACTCAGGATTCCACCATTAATCATTCACACAATTCATATATTTATTCGAAACAATTATAGCTCAAATCATAAGGACTCTCATTCTTGCCAAGGTAGATTTTTAGAATATTTATTGTATATCACTAGCATGACGCATCAAAAGCACTACGACCAAGCATACATCATCATACGATATCACAACCAATTAAGAAAAATCATAAATCGATTAATAAAAAGTGCAAGTAGTCAAAAAGAATTAATATAATTATCATATGCGTAAAGAACGGCTTCCTCCATCATCCCAATGTTGGGGTTTAGCTACTCATATTAATCATGTTCTCAAAATACATTTTTATAGCTCAAAAAGTTGATTAAAAGGTAAAGAAGAACTAAAACAGTGAATCTCCGACCAACATAAGGCGTCCAGAAAACAACGATACTTTACCACTGCTGTAACAGAAACAACGATACTTAGCTTCCACTGTCGCTGTCGCTGCTGTTTTAAGACTGCTAAGAAACGACTGTTCTGGTAAGTGTGTTCTTCGTGTTCTTCAGGAGTGTTAATGGCAGCAGCAGCAGCAGCAGGTAACTTCTCTGCAACTCCTCCTGCGCCTCTCTGCTCGCCTCCAAACCTCCCCAAACTCTCGACCACCATTCTAGTAGACCCAAAGATCATATTTATACTCAAAGACACGCTGAAATCCCTCGCCATAACTCCAAATAATTCGTCTTTACTCGGCAGTGAATAACATTATTTTTGAATATTTTCTTACCAGATTTAGAATTTCACACGTAAACTTGGATCCTGCACGCTCTAGTAAGGCTTATACATGCCTCATAAGTCATCCAACTCCTCCAAAACACTTCCATGCACAACCAAAACACACACAACACCGTGTACAGGTCGTGTTCACTCCGTGTAGCTCTGTTTTGAGCTCGAGAATCAAATCGATATTTCCAGCCAATTCCGATCAAATTCGACACCCAAACTATCTTCCTTAGGCTAAATAACATCTTTCTACCAAAATTCAGCCATTGAATCGACCTACCACTACTTCATTTCTTTGATCGAAAATTCTCCTGTGTGTGAACATTTTTCCCGCCAATTTTGAGAATTTGAATTGTTGAAGAAGGTGCCCCTTATCCTGGACTGGGGTGCGAATAGCAGATGCCTTGGGGGTGACCTGGGGGTGCCCCTTAGTAATTAGGTTACCCCTTATCCAAACTTGGGAGTCCGAATAACACGTGCCCTCCGGGTGCCAAAATCAACTTTTCGAGCCGAATTTTCTTAAAATATTTATTTCCAAAAAATACCTACAAATACATAAAATAACAAAATTAGTACAAAATCGAGTGCCAACAATATATAGTATTGAGATCAAATTAGACACAAAAATGTGTCTATCAGTTATCAGTGACGGAGGCTCACATTTTAAGAAATCCTTCCATGCTCTACTTAAGAAGTACAACATAACACACAAGGTTGGTACGCCGTACCACCCACAAACTAGTGGGCAAGACGAAATCTCGAACCGTGAGATTAAATCCATTCTTGAGAAAACCGTGAAAAATACACAGAAAGATTGGAGTTATAGGCTTAATGATGCACTTTGGGCATATAGAACGTACGGCGTACAAAACAACGATTGGTATGTCTCCATATCGATTGGTTTATGGCAAAGCTTGTCAATTTCCAGTTGAACTTGAACACAAGGCATATTGGGTGATAAAGATGTGCAACATGGATTATGACAATGCGGGGAAACAAAGGAATTTACAACTCAACGAGCTAGAGGAGATACTTAATGATGCTTATGAGAGTTCTCGTATATACAAGGAAAAGACGAAACTTTTCCATGACAAGATTATTTCTCGGAAGAGTTTTTTGTGGGTCAAAAAGTTCTTTTATTTAATAATCGTCTTCGATTATTTCCTGGGAAGCTAAGGTCCAAATGGATATGAGCGTATGTTGTTACTAATGTTTTTCCTTATGGTGCAGCTGAGATTACTAGTACAAAAATTGGAATAACCTTCAAAGTCAACGGCCATAGATTGAAGAATTATTATGAAAACTTCTCTAAAGAGAATATAGAAGTAACGAGACTTCAAGATTCACTCCCTCCGGAGGAATAGCATCACTAGAATGCCAAGTCGGGCTGAGGACATTAAACTAAGCGCTAAAAGGGAGGCAACCCATCGGTTTTGTATCTATATCCCTTTTGTTTTTAGTTTTCTTAGTTTTTCATATTATATCTTGCATTCCCATCTTAAATTTTACAACTCCTATATCTATAATGAAAGTTTTGACGAATTCTCATCAGACAATTCTGACTGCGCACTTGTTACGAAAATAGCCTCGAGACTTCATACAGAGTCCGATTTGAGTGGTTGACCCTAAATTTTAAAGAGGACAGACATACCTTTATTTTAAAAAATAAAATATGAATTTGGAGTCTGTTAAGTTGGACCGATAGGCCTGAACATTTGAGTTTCGGTATTTTTTCTTCAGAACTTTTTCAAATTGCAAGTCAGTCAGTCCGGAGGCCATGAAAGTCAGACCATTTATCAAAACACTGTGAAATTATGACACGTTATATAAAAGATGTAGTTGAACAACTTTAGTTTAGGATGTTTTTCTTAGTTCCCTACCCATTGGTACAGTGTTTGAGTTTTTCAGGTCTGTTATGTCACAAATCAGAATTTCGGTTTTGAACATTGAGGACAATGTTGAGTTTAAGTGTGGGGGAGTAGTTAAGCATGTCTGGTTTGCATATGAATTAAATATCACGCAGTTTCCTTTTTGGGGGAGACAAAGAGTGGTCGGGATGGGTTCTTGAAAAGACAATTAGTGGTCGTGATGTTTTAATCCAACAGGAAAAATATGCAACGTCGGTTAACTAAAATGGATAACTATCTACCGTCCATTGAACTCTGTTGGTTTGTATCCATTAGGGTTTTATTTTAATAAACGATATACTAAACGGATGCAACCCACTACCATCTTCAGTTGCCGAAACCAATTCATAACTTGCTCAACTTACGTGATTCTTTCTTATAAATTCCAAACTGCTATACCATTTTTCTCATGTCTTTGTTTTCCATCGGTGTGTTTCTCATTCAGTCCGTAGTGATCCAAACTGATACAAACTGATTTCTAGAAGATATGTATGCGGTGAAATATATGCACAACTATGTCTATCGAAGACGTGATCGCACGAAAGTGGTGTTAAGGACTGTTTCCACCGATTCTTCAACCATAGGTATGCTCAAATTTATGCACAACTACATATACAGGAGCCATAAGCGCACCAAAATCGTGCTAAATAGAGTGTCCGGAAGCGAGCCACCAAGTCATTTAGTACGATTGCATTTGCAAGAAAGCTGATGCAGTTGAACAAAGAAGAGGAACAGATTCGGAGATGGGACACAGCCCTGCAAATTGAAAACCTTAGAGCAGAGAAGTTATCCAGTAAAGAGGACAACTATGTTGATAAGAACCTGGCGATAAATTTATTAAACTTCTAAATTGATTTGTGATTAATGTTTTTGAGAGTCGTTGTTGTAGTAAATAGGATTCGAACTCTCGGACTTGTGAAGATTAAATTTAAAGATTTAATAAAATTATATACAAAATTATTAACAATGGGTGCGAGAGGTAACCAAGACACTAGATTCCACTATTATTCAAAATTGAATGATAAATATTTCAAAACTCTATTCAATTCTTAAGTCCCCTTTTATCTTTAATTCACTATCAATCATACAGATTCTCAAACATTATTTGTAAACCTTAAGCATAGATTATCAAGAGATTAAACCAAGCATAACCTATCAAACTGAATAACAAATAATTAAGACAATCATTCAAACAATTTAAAACTCTGCAAAAGCAGCGATTAGGTGAATTATATAATTAAATGAAATAGTTACCCATTTATGTTGCGTGAATAGCTTCCTCCATTTCCTTGGTTACGAGGGAATTAGCTCATCATAGTATAAATGCTCTCAAAATAATCTATTATGGCTCAAAAATGGTTTACAAATGATGAGAAGAAGAGAAAATGGTGTAAAAAGCTAATGTGCGACCCACAGGAAGCGTCATACAAGAACGATAAAAGAGAAGTTCTATTGTCGCTATGGTTCTAAGACCCACACCTATGACCCACGAAGACTTGTCGTTGTCACTGTTGAAGAACGACGGTTCCTGGACGTCCGTTCTTCATGTTCTTGAGTTGCAGCAGCAGAAAACTTTTCCTGCAACTCGTGATTTCTTCGTTCTCTTGTCTCTGCTAACTCCCCAAAGTCTCGACACCCTTCTCCTCAACCCCAGCAACTTATTTATACTCAACAAGTCGACCAAATCTTTGTAATAACTTCAATATAATCCGGCAGTAAAGAGAATATTTCCGATATATTTTTTTTATTCTTCTGACTTGTTACGGGATTTGTTTCCTGGTTTATCTCTTTCACGCGTCTTCTCTGAGCTGTAGAATTTGTTTCCAACCAATACAGTCGACCCATGCACGTATCTTCCATCCAAAAATTCCGAGAATAGAATATCTTCCATGTTTTGAGAATATCTTCCCTGTTTTGCATCGCACAATTATCCAGCCCAAATAACTCGATTCGAACACCCATACCATCCATGTTAGGCTATAACAGGTCCAACCCAATGAAAACTAGCCCTTGAATCTCCTTATATCACGTCCAAAATTTGCTTCAACAATTATGCAGGTGAAGAACTATTTTTCCCGCCAAAACTCGGTTCAAATGGGGAAGAAACTGGTAGCCACCTATCCAGAGTAGGGGTGCGAATAACAGCTGCCTTGGGGGTGACCCGGGGGTGCCCCTTAGTAATTAGGTTACCCCTTATCCAAAAGCGAGAGTCCGAATAACACTTATCCTCCGGGTGCCAAAATCAACTTTTCGAGCCGAATTTTCCAAAAATGTTTGTTTCCTAAAAATACATAAAAACACAATATTAGTACAAAAATAGAGTTCCAACAATACGGACATTGAGGACAAATTAGACACAAAAATGTGTCTATCAAATACCCCCAAACTTATTATTTGCTAGTCCTCGAGCAAAACTAATAAAAAATAAATAAAACCGATTTTATCTCGGGAGGGTTTACCAGAGGCGTGCCCACAAAACCATTACTCCAGACCATAGCTTATCTATGCAGAACCTTGGAAGGCACTAAAGAATTTCCTTGGTTGGCATACTTATTGACTATAAGAGGAAGTACCCTGATGCGAAATTCCAATTGTTGTACACAAGTTTTCACTCAAGCATACTAAAATTCATATATAAGTGACAGAGCTCTACTCAGATAGTCGCACTATGGACATCAATATCCGGAGTCAAAACTAATCACATGGATAGATCAAGAAGATGGATATAGAAAAACATAGATGGTTTTGATGTTTACTAAGTGAACGGCGTTTACCATATCTGTCTGAAGGCCTCCACCAAAATGAACCTATCCTAATGGATTGAGATACTAGTCTGACTAATATCAACACACTGGCATATACAAGGGTACCAGTGGTCGATAACCTAACTCTAGGTCAACACAACTGGCATATACAAGGGTACCAGTGGTCGAATTTATTGAATTTATTCCTTTTGGTCAAATGGTCTGGTCTCAATTTCTTTTTTTTCTTTTTTTTTTCAACTGTTTTTTTTCATGGTATCTCAATCACTCTAATTCACCGTAGCATTGGTAACAACTTGAATCGTGAGCCCCACCAAATCACTTAGAAACATATTTAAAAAGAAAACAACAATAAAAAAAAGAAGTGAAAAGGACTCAACGAGATATGGTGAAACTATCATGTTATTCCTAACAACTGAGCTCTGTGCTTTTATGAATAGACTCTTTAGATGTTGCCATCTAATAAGATTGGTTCCTCAACTCCTACAATCAATATTTCTTCCGTCCACTTAGATTAGTTAGTGCAATCCTTAATAAGCATAAATTTCTAGTCTCTGAATCTTATTTATTGCAACTAAGAACTTTCTCTTATACCCCCAAACTTAAATCTAACATTGTCCTCAATGTTCTAAAGATGAAATTAAAAGCATGAACAAGGAGAAACTGTTACCAATGAAGCAAAAGAGATAAGGAAAGATATTACCGTGTCGCATGAATATTGGGTTACCTCCCAACAAGTGCTAAGTTTAAAGTCTTCATCCATACTAAGCAAGGATTAGTCACCACGTAGAATCATATAGTAGTAGACGGAATAACTGTGGGTCATCTGGATCAAAAAGTGTTACCCACAAGAAGAGGAAACTGCAACAGACCAAGAAGATACCGAACATACCCTTGCTTAAGACAACTACATCTAGTTGTGGTTCAGGTTCAGGCTCTATAAATGGGTCTAAATAAAAGGTTTTCATCGGTTGGATTTCCTCAAAGCTAAGATCCGGTTCAGGTATTAGAGTCTGGAAAAACTCAACTAAGAACTTAGAAGCACATAACAACAACCTGAATAATTGGGAATCCTCTAAGTCAATTAGATTTGACTCACAAAGTTGACCATAATAATGGTCATCCTTAAGAAAATGTGTCGACCCTAATATCCTAAAGTAATTAGCTTTAGTCTCAAAACTTAATATCCGACACATCTGAAAATCATATGTTTCCACAATTGGAAGAAAAGTTTTTGGTGGGAAAACAAAGTCAATATTGGTATCATAGCCTAGGTTAACCACATCAACCAGAGGATGGGTTTCTAACAACTGAGCTCTCCTATGGACACAACTAGGTTCAGGAAAAAGTGTATGAAGATATCTTGTAAGATGGTTGAGGCACAAATTTCAAGTCCCGGCTGAGGGATCTTTGTAAGAGCTAAAGGTATGGCACAAGGGGAATGATAATCACCCCCAAACTTAGATTTTTGGGTATCTCTAGATAGACTAGCTACAATTTCATTAATTTCTAGATCGTTGGAATCCTGAAAATAGTCAATTGCTTCTTCTAGGTTATACTCAAGTGACGCATCCTCACTCATATTTAATAGCTCTACGAGTTCATTTTCTTCGTCTTAGACCATTGTTTCTAAATCGCTAGACTCTAAAACATTATTCTCAAAATAAACTCATTCCTCTAAACCATTATCGACTTCGTAATCAAAAGGAAATACTACATCATTTAAAGAGGTGGTATCTCTAATCAAATCCTCGTCCTTTTGAATAGGTGAATAATCATTAAAATTATCGGGATTTGAACCAGAAATAACACTATCATCATAAAGTTCATTTAGAGTAACAAATTCCTGATCACTTTGCCTACATATTTCATGTTCTTCATTACTACTATCCTCATCATAATAACATGAAAAAGATCGAACCTCATCAAAACAAGTAGTGCTACCAATTCTAACCTTGTTATCATGATTATGTAAATAACTATCTTCATTCTCAAGGGTATTATTGGATACACAATATTGGCAATTCAAGTAATTTCGAGCAATTCTTTCGTTCGTCTCAGCTATCCGCTTGAGGTGGTATTCTAAAGAAGGTTCACTCATTATTGTAGTTCTTTCGTCTATAATTATATTATTCATCTCAACTAACTTACGCATCGACTCAGCTAACTTCCTGAGGGACTCTTCTAAAGGAGGAATAGGAATAGAGGGATCATAAAAAGGACTACTTTTCAATAGTTTGATTGTATCCTCTGGAGACGAAGAACTAGTACTATAATCTTCTTGCTCGTAAGACTGATGCATGTGTGGATAGTAATTGGGCTCACCAGGGTATGACCCATATCCTTCCAAAGGATGGCGTTCCCAACCACTATTCCCTACATGGTCATAAAAAGGATGATGTCCATATTCAAATTCAGGTCGATAATCATTGTATTGTCTTCTATCATACCAGTTCGACATTCTTAATTGCAAGGGAATTCTACACAATCACAAACAAGGCTGACTCGACCAAATCAAACCTATACAATCTAGCAAACAACAAGCATGATGGCTCCACTTAGATTGTTTCTAGACCAGCTTTTAATCCTTCGAAAGGGAATTCGTTACAATTTAAGCAAACCCCTCTGGAATCAATCCGTGTCAAAGTAAGTTGAATTGAGGGGAGGGAAGCTCAGTGGAGCTTTGATACCCAAGGCCTCATCGCTATCACAAGGCGGCGCAGTCACGCGTTCAACTCACAGAAACCATCAAAAACTTTGATGTATGCTTAAAAGAGTAACCAATATTTTTCGAAAGATTTTCCTATTAAGCTCGTTACCCTATCGGTCTCGTTCTAATCAAATTTTAAGCTTGGGTTCGCGTTAGGTTTCATTTTCATAAGGCGGGAAAGAAGGGAACGATGATGAAATCCGAACCCTTATCTTATATGGCCAGTTCTCTCCCTTTACTAGGAAATTAAAGCATCCGGTTCAGTCCTCAACATATAATCACCTTAAGGCAGACAATAAACCCGCTGACAGGAGATTCGCGAGTGTTTAGAAGTTTACCTCCCGTACCAGACGGGCGAAGAACCGCTGTAGTCGACTCGGGCCACTGACTCCGGTGTCAGTGTGCGAACCCGAGGGGCCGAGACGATATTTTAATCGTCGTCCTTCCCTGCAAACACTTTATATTTAAAACTAAATTATTTGTCTTCTTCTTTTCTTTTCTTTTAGCTTTGAGATTTGGTCCAAGTCCTTAGTGTCCAATCTTCAAAACTGTAATACAAAGACACAACCAAAGAGACGTAAAAAGAACAAATGGAATAATAAAAAAAAATAAAAACCTAAAAATTCTACCTAAGCACAAATCCGCGTCGGCGGCGCCAAAATGATTAAAGTTTTTGAGAGTCGTTGTTGTAGTAAATAGGATTCGAACTCTCGGACTTGTGAAGATTAAATTTAAATATTTAATAAAATTATGTACAAAATTAATAACAATGGGTACGAGAGCTAACCAATACACTAGATTCCACTATTATGCAAAATTGAATGATAAATATTTCAAAACTCTATTCAATTCTTAAGTCATCTTTTATCTTTAATTCACTATCAATCATACAGATTCTCAAACATTATTTGTAAACCTTAAGCATAGATTATCAAGAGATTAAACCAAGCATAACCTATCAAACTGAATAACAAATAATTAAGACAATCATTCAAACAATTTAAAACTCTGCAAAAAGCAACGATTAGGTGAATTATATAATTAAATGAAATAGTTACCCATTTATGTTGCGTGAATAGCTTCCTCCATTTCCTTGGTTACGAGGGAATTAGCTCATCATAGTATAAATGCTCTCAAAATATTTTATTATGGCTCAAAAATGGTTTACAAATGATGAGAAGAAGAGAAAATGGTGTAAACAGCTAATGTGTGACCCACAGGAAGCGTCACACAAGAACGATAAAAGAGAAGTGCTATTTTCGCTGTGGTTCTAAAACCCACACCTATGACCCACGAAGACTTGTCGTTGTCACTGTTGAAGAACGACAGTTCCTGGACGTCCGTTCTTCATGTTCTTGAGTTGCAGCAGCAGAAAATTTTTCCTGCAACTCGTGATTTCTTCGTTCTATTGTCTCTGCTAACTCCCCAAACTCTCGACACCCTTCTCCTCAACCCCACCAACCTATTTATATTCAACAGGTCGACCAAATCTTTGTAATAACTTCAATATAATCCGGCAGTGAAGAGAATATTTCCGATATATTTTTTTTATTCTTCTGACTTGTTACGGGATTTGTTTCCTGGTTTATCTCTTTCACGCGTCTTCTCTGAGCTGTAGAATTTGTTTCCAACCAATACAGTCGACCCATGCACGTATCTTCCATCCAAAAATTCCGAGAATAGAATATCTTCCCTGTTTTGAGAATATCTTCCCTGTTTTGCATCCCACGATTATCCAGCCCAAATAACTCGATTTGAACACCCATACCATCCCTGTTAGGCTATAACAGGTCCAACCCAATGAAAACTAGCCCTTGAATCTCCTTATATCACGTCCAAAATTTGCTTCAACAATTACGCAGGTGAAGAACTATTTTTCCCGCCAAAACTCGGTTCAAATGGGGAAGAAACTGGTAGCCCCCTATCCAGAGTAGGGGTGCGAATAGCAGCTGCCTTGGGGTGACCCGGGGGTGCCCCTTGTCCTCCAGGTGCCAAAATCAACTTTTCGAGTCGAATTTTCCAAAAATGTTTATTTCCTAAAAATACATAAAAACACAATATTAGTACAAAAATAGAGTTCCAACAATACGGACATTGAGGACAAATTAGACACAAAAGTGTGTCTATCAATTTGTCAGTAATCGGTGTGCTTATTTCTTGCTTACTTATTTCGGTCAGTCTTTATGGCATGCTTATCAGTCTAACAACAATAAGGTACGATGGACGTCTGGAAAACGTGGTTTCTTCTTGGACAACAATTATCCATGTCTATACATATATGGGGAGGTATGTTAAAATTGATTAAGTTTTAAGGCTTAAATGGGTTTTGTACTTTTGTTTCTGACGATTTCTTTTTTAATAGCAGATGGACATAGACTTGGACTACACGGTAAAAATTCTCACATCTCATGCGAATGTAAATTTGAAATGCATATTAAGTATTTATGTAGAAATGGTGTGCTTATCGACTTCCATGATATGAAGGTTTATCTCTTTCATGTTTGATATATGTTTATTAAAATTTTCTATCCTATTACAAGCCTTTGTGAGAACTGCAATTTCTATGATGATGACAGCCCATTGAGGACGAGCAGATCATTACTGAGGAAGGGAAAATAAAATATGTTGTGACTTCAGAGGTAGAAACCACGTTACACAGACTTCTATCGCCTACTTTCTAATACACTTATATCGCCTTGTTTACACTTCTATCGCCTAATTTACACTTTTGTTTGGATTTTACACTTCTATCGCCTACTTTCTAATACAAATTATCCATGTTTGTAGAAAGATCGTCAAATGGGAGACCGGGTATATCTTAGTTTGCATTACGGGAGTGAATGGAAACAAAAGCACAAGGTAAAATATTAAGTTTGTGGCCAAAAAATTATTTATGAAATGAATAGAATTTATGAATCACTTATTATCAGATTGTTGTACGTGCTCTTCATTGGAGACACATTCTACTCATAAACACTTTTACATTCTCAAACGTGGTGAATAAAATGTACCCTAAAAATGGATAAATAGCTGCTGCGACAATTGAGAGTTGTTTAGATTCTTTGCAGAGCTCTATGCACTGTACTGCGACAACATCGTATTATGTATTTTAAATGTTCTTCAAAAATTAGATCTGTGTATTTTTTACGTTTTATGTGAAAGTTTGGAGATGTATGCACTATACTATGACAAGATGGTCTTATGTATTTTGAATGTTCATCAAGTAAAAGATCTATGTATTTTCAATGTTTATATAAAAGATTTGATTATCTATGTAAACGGAGGGAACCTTGCTTAGTCTAATGTTACTTAGTGCTTACTGACATGGATCAAATCAAATTTCCCTTTAATTATTCAACTCATTAGTTTGAGAACTATTTGGTTTGGTAACATTAGGTTTAAAAGAACAAGAAATAATGACGTAATATGGGTGTGCTTAGTCTAATGTTACTTACTGCTTAACTGACATGGCTCGAATAAAATTACCATTTAAGTATTCAACTCTTTAGTTTTTTGAGAACTATTTGGTTTCGTAACATAAGCTTTAAAAGAACCGGAGATAATGGCGTAAATGGGTGTGCATGAGTCGGTATTTAACGGAGTACATAAGTGAAGACTGTTGGGTGAAATCCAAATCAAATATTGATAAAAGAATCAAGGTATGATCCTATCTAATGATAATTACATTTAAACAATGAATCTGGTGGAGCAATTATTTGACCTTTTGACCGTCCCGTTTTAGTAACAGTTGAAATTTCAAAATTCAAATTAAAAGAAATCTGAAAAACTAAATAATCAATAACTGTTGACACCCACTACCTTGCAGTTTTGTGGATTTCCAGTAGGGAGCAGTTCCAGATAATGCAGTTTTCTTGAGATCGCTACTCTATAAATACACTGATTTGGTGCGTTTAAAATAATTTTTTTAAAAGTTCATGATGTGGAAGGTTTAACATGTAAGTAGAAGTCAGTACTACAAAAATTATTTAACCATTCTTTTGATCCATCGGTTTATTTACTGCATTGCAAAATCATTTTATCATGCATCTTTTGTGCTCTCTTCTATTTGCTTTCTTTGATTTAAGCTAATCCAGTTCAAGGTCAGTAAAAAAACTGAAAAACGGAAATACCAAATGATGCTTTAGTAAATGGAATTTTTTGGGTGATCAAATTCTTGGATGAAAGGTACACTGCAGGACAAAAATACTATCATTCATCAACTCTGATCTTATGATCAATGACGCAAAAAAGAAGTTCACCAGTTTTTCATGGTGGGAGGCACTAGGATCATCCGCTATCTGACGAGAGCATATTTTAGAAAACAAAAAAAAAAATTGATTATTAACTATAAGCATTTGTTCATGAATGCAGGAGACACACGAATCATGAAAATCAAGGAAATGATGGAGTTCACGTGTTCCATAATGGTCATAATTTGGCTACCCGACCAAATGTATACCTAGATTTTTTTTTTTTTTTTTAAGTTGTTTGTTTTATATTGTTCAAGTTTTTGAGTTTAACAATTTCATGGATTGTCATAGGGGGTATTGGGACAACAACGGAGGTGTGCAAGAGAACGTGCAAAAGACGAAACAATAACCCAAGTCAATGCAGATGTACTGGATCATCACACATGACAACCACAACATGCAGAAAATTGTCTTGAAAGAAGGCCAGCAACATTGAATGAGTCACCGGTCCATAGGTGACGACGTAATACAGAAAGTGAACATCACGCAGAAGATCATCGCAGCAGAGAGATCCAAGTAATGTTCACAACTATGTATTCTACATAGGAAGTTTTGTAGCTGCGACCAACAATAATTGTGCAATTTGAAATTCAAATAACATTATTTTTAATAGTTGCAACTTCCACATGGTCCAAGGCAAAAGACGACAAATATAGGAATACCAAACGAAGCTACACATACTAAAGTATTTTTCCGCCTTGGACAAACAAAATACTATTTGCATTATCCTTGGACAAACAAACAACTCTGATGTTCCTAAAAATGATTAAAAAATTCCAATTTTTTAGTTAACCTACTTTAATATCTATGTTATCAGCATCAATCAGTTGCATATTGCGAACGACATGAATATTTGCATAGTGACACAGCAGCGGAACATCACCAACAGTGTGTTGCTGTGGGAGAACCAACGACGCAAAATATATATATAACATCGCAAACAACATCTCGAATATCAGCATCCCAGAGGCGGCGCCGTGAGAAAGAAAAACAACTCAAAGATATGAGAGAACAAGAACGTCGTGAGAGAGAAGCACAAAATGAAACGGAAGCAGATGCAGAATGACGACGAGTACTGAAGGGAAAGGGAAAAGCTGTTTGCGAAGAGGTGCGTAGATACTCAGTAATGTGTTTGTCAAACTTGGCCACGACCATTTCAATATTTAATACTTTGATTTCCAAAACTGTTGAATCCTCAACTGAAACGGATGCGATCAAATGGAATACAAATTAGAGAAAGGGAGGCTATGCGCTCAAGTGTTATACAAATTAGAGAAAGGGAAGATACACCATATGCACATGAAGATGCAGAGTCTGGCGAAGAGGTGAATTAAAAAATTTACATTTTACACATACACAATTATCATTTTTAAGTTTTAAAATATAAAAATATTCGTGCGATGACAAAATTTACAATGCAGGCGGCTATATTACATTAGAAAGTTGGTGTCACATCAACCGATCAAAACATTAAAAATTTAAGGATTAATTTGAAGATAGAGATTGCATTAATTTATTTATTTTTAGTTTCGTCTAAACTAGATTCCTATTTCTCACTATGCAGGCCGTCTGTTGGAGAAGATGATGTTCTGTCAGATGATTACAAAAATGATGAAGTAGATTACGACAATGATGAATTATGTGACACAACTACAACTGAGAACCAGGGAGCTGCTCTTACTACTGATGTGCGCCATTCTCTGGGACAAATGGATGTCAAATGTCATCACTGCGGGGCGTTGCACTGGATGGCAGAAAAACTCACAAATTCGTCTTTAATAAACCTGAAATTTGGATCATGTTGTCTCCAAGGAAAATTTCTCCTACCGTTACTGGATGAACCACCTATAGCATTCAGAGAATTGTTTGACGGAACCAACGGCGAATCAGTATCGTTTCAGACATATATTCGAGAGTATAATGCGGCAAATGAATTTACTAGCCTTGGATGCAAACTAGATACAATATGAAAGGGAGAGGTCCGAGACCTTTCTCAATACATGGGGAGTTGATACATTTAATCGGCAGTGTTTTACCAGCTCCTGGGACTGAGAGGAGGGCGGTTTACTCCCAATTGTACATCTATGATCCAGCTTTTGCATTGTTTGTCCGTGGAGAACGAAATTCTGAGTTAAATATGAATGTCCTACAGACAATTCAGAATACTATGCTCCCATTCAATGTTTTTTATACCAAGTATCGTCAGGCTTATGCAATTTTATACCGGATGAGCCCGGTCGACCAGAATATCAGAGTTTCCCTTTAATATAACAAGTCAACCGATATTAGGCGTTATAATCTTCCGACAGCATATGATATTGCGGTTATCGTTCCAGAAATAACTTATAAGGAGATTTGGGTGCGAGATATTATATTACATTTGAGAGAAAACAATGGGTTGAAACAAATTTTGGAGTGTAATCCGGCGTACTTGCCTTTACATTATGTTTTACTATTTCCTTTTGGAGAGATGGGATGGTCACCGAAAATGAGGCAATGGGATGTAGTCACCAAAACATATACGAAAACCAAATTATCTCAAATGGATTAAAAGCCGAAGAATATTCCACTATCTTAAAAGCCGGAAAACTATTTCAAGAGTTCTTAGTTGATGCATGGGCAGCGACAGAGCAGAGTAAGTTGTCATGGCTCATATTCAACCAACCAACTTTGCGTTCTGACCAGTATAGTTGCATTGCTGATATGAAAAATGCCGATTTGAATCCAGGTGATAGAGGTAATCCTGTTATTTTAGCATCTTCACACACTGGGAGCGGAAGGCATATGCACGAGATATATCAGGATTCGATGGCTATTACACGTTTTCACCACCATCCAGACATTTTTCTTACAATAAATGCAAACCCAGATTGGCCAGAAATAAGAAATGCACTTATTGGCAATCAGAGTGTCACTGATCGTCTTGATTTGGTGGCTCGAGTTTTTGAGCTGAAAAGAAAAGCATTGATGAAATAAATAAAGGAAAAAAAGGTGTTCGGCACGGTTTTTGCCCATGTTTATACAATCGAGTTTCAGAAACCTGGGCTACCACATATGCATGCTCTTATATTTTTAAAAGATTCGGAAAAAATTCGTACGGAAGACATGGTTGATAGATTTGTTTCTGTTGAATTTCCTGATGAGAAAAATGACCCCATACTATTTGATACCATAAGCAAATGTATGGTTCATGGTCCATGTGGAGAACGAGATCCAGGTGCAGCATGGTTGTCAAAAGGAAAATGTACGAAAGGATATCCAAAGAAGTACACCGACACAACAACTTTGGACGAGGGTGGGTATCCCAGTTATCGTCGTCGTCAGGATGGAATAGAAGTAACTGTCACAAACAACAAAAAGGCGTATAATATAAATGTTGTACCCTATAACCCGATTCTGTCAAGAATGTTCAATTGCCACATCAATGTTGAAATATGTGCAGGCATAAGAGCTATAAAATATATTAACAAATACATTCATAAAGGGGTGACCGAGCTACGATGATTTTGGGAGAACATGACGAGATTCAAAAATATATTGATGCAAGGTAGATTGGACCACCTGAGGCTGTATGGCGTTTACTTGAGTACCACTTGCATGAAGAATATCCAATTGTACAACGATTGGCAATCATTTACAGAATAAGCAACGGGTTGTTTACAACGCAAGACAATCAATGACCTCGGTTATACGAACAACACAAGAACATAAGACAACTTTGATGGGTTATTTTGAGTATTATGCTAAAAATCCTACTGCCCCGGCCTATACTTATCAAGAGTTCCCGCAACACTTTGTATGGAGTAAAAAGGCTAAAGAGTGGAAAATTAGACAACAAGGATTTGCAATTGGAAGAATGTATTTTGTTAGCCCTAACGCTGGAGAGTTGTACTACTTACGTATGTTACTCACAACTGTTAGAGGTGCTAATTCTTTTGAAGACTTGAAGACTGTAAGTAATGGAGACGTAGACGAGGTGCACAATATGTTTCAAGATGCATGTATTGCACTTGGGATTTTAGCACATGATGGAGAATCAGAAAAATGTCTTCAAGAAGCAGTGGTTATCCAAACTGGAAATCAGCTGAGGAAACTATTTTTTATTATCCTATCTCAATGTAATCCATCAATACCGGAGGTGTTGTAGGCGAAATTTGGAATGAATATATGTGATGATCTACCACATAGATTGCGAACAATGTTTAACATCCAGAATCCAACAGATGAACTGGTAATGGATTACGGATTATACCTGTTGGACCAACTGCTTCAACGATCTGGAAAAAAAGTCGAAAAATATGAATCAATACCGAGACCAAGACATGATTGGGGTCAAATAGTAGGTAACATATATATTTGGGACCATAGACAACTTCAGTTTGCATTAAGTGATTCGGTGATTCAGTCAGATATTGAGAAATTGAATGTCGCACAACGTTCAGCGTATAATGCGATAGTGGATTCTGTGAATGATCGCAATGGACGAATGTTTTTTCTGAATGGCAGTGCAGGGACTGGAAAAACTTTTTTGTACAACACAATAGCAAGAAGATGTCGTAAAGATGAAAAAATAGTCTTAACTGTTGCTTCATCTGGTATCGCTTCACTACTTCTTGATGGAGGTCGAACGTCACATTCCACTTTTAAGATTCCATTTGAAGTCCAAGACGATAACAATATTAGTATTAGTAAAGACTCGGATTATGCCCAGCTGCTTAAAGAAGTAAGATTGATCATATGGGATGAAGTTTCAATGCAACATAGATTTTGTGTGGAAGCAGTTGATCGCCTACTACGAGATATTCGCAGTAATGATAGACACTTTGGAGGTGTAACAGTCGTCTTGGGTGGAGACTTTAGACAGACTTTACTAGTGGTCTCTAATGCGAGTCGAGAACAAACTGTTGGAGCATCTATAAGAGGTTCATTGCTTTGGCATTACATTACTGTCTTGACGCTAAACCAAAATATGCGATTGGAGCAGGAACCGGAAAATTTGGAGTTTGCTGACTACTTGCTTGAGGTAATGAAATTTCATTGAATAAAACTATATTTATCGTAGACATCGACAATGGGTAGATGTCAAAACATGCATGAGCTAATATCTTCGGTGTATCCTCTGTTGGTAATGGATGAACCAATGTCACCCGAATACTTAACCGAGAGGATCATTTTATCTCCACGTAATGAAGACGTCCATAAGATTAATATGGATGCATTAGAAAGATTACATGGGGATACTTACACGTATTTTGCTGCTGACAAAATGATTCGGTATGATCATGGAAGGGATTCGGATTTTAAAACTGAATTTCTCAACAATTTAAGTCCACCAGGATCACCTCCATTTAAGCTAGACCTCAAAGTTGGATGTCCCATTATGTTGCTGAGAAATCTGGCACCGAAAGAAGCCTTTGTAATGGTACAAGACTGGTGGTGACGAGGTGCGGACAACACGTGATTGAAGCTAAAATCATAACTGGAGAAAAAGATGGTGAAGTACTATTCATCTCTAGAATAACTTTTCAACCTTCAGCTTCAGAGCTAAACATACAAATAGAAAGACATCAATTTCCAATACGCGTTGCATATGCGATGACTATTAACAAATCCCAGGACAATCGGTGAAGTATGTGGGCATTGATTTACGTACTCCAGTATTTAGTCATGGTCACCTATATGTCGCATTGTCCAGGTGTACTGCTGCAAGGAGAATTACTTTATTATTTCCAAATAAATCAAATGTGCCTTTAGATCCGGTAACAAAAAATGCAGTGTTTCCTGAAGTATTATTGTAGAATTTGATGCTTCTTTTAATTTTAAAAGAAGTAATGGTACATGTAATTTTTAATATTTATTTAGATTGGATGATTTTATTAGTTTGTTACTTTAGTATTTGGTGAAAAATAAATTCCCAGCATAAAATATCCCCAAGGCTTGCACCAATCCGTATTTGGTGAAAACACGACTAAAATTAAAACAACAACACGCCGAAGGCGTACGAGAGGTTGAGACCAGGCCGAAGGCTTGGTTGATACCCTAATATATATATATATATAAGTAATACTCTTTGATTTATTGCATTCTTGAGACTTCATATTTTGGAGTTAATTATGATCTATTTAGGATGACACTCTAGGCCTTTTTAAGGTTGAAACAGTTTTTACGGCTATAGATTGAGTTCCACTTTATCATTCCACAATCCTTAAATATATACATTCATAATTGAATGCGAAACTATGCTATGGTAGTCGTTTGAAAGATTTATCCTCGCAATTAATCATTACTGAATCACTTTCTCTAGAGTGATTTGGCGGGATCCTGATACTGCGTGGATGTTGTAGCAACGTAATCATTGGTTGAGTATATAAAATCCCCAGATACAATTGTCTTACACTCAGAAAGAGTGAGCCGGAAAAAAAAAATATATATATATATTTAAGGCTCCTCTTCATTTATCGACACTTGGGTAGCAATACGTGTGAAACGTTTTCCCTGTCTCCGTCGCCTAAGCAAGCGTGGAACGCAGGATCCAAGGAAACTATCATGTATTTGCTGAAAAGGAACATGCTCTTAGAGTATATAATCATGTAGTCGATGAAAATAAAAACCATATCATCATTATATAGCAAGTCAAAAAGACTATTGATGAGGTTCTTGACGCTTAGATAGAAGTATGTGTGAAACGTTTTCCCTGTCTCGGTCGCCTAAGAAAGCATGGAGCGCAGGATCCAAGGCAACTATCACATACTTGTTGAAAAGGAAACAAGCGCTTAGAGTATCTAATCATGTGGTCAAGTTAAATGGGTGCTTCTCTCAACTATTCCGCTATAAATATAATCCTTTGAAGACATTCATTCAAGTACTGTGGGTAATATCTTTCACTTTAGTCAACATTTTCACACTTCACTTTCCCATTTCCATTTTCTTATTTATCCATGTGATTTCAGTATGCGAGTATTGTAACTAATATTGCAACAAGTACAATGACTATCTTAGTAGAGTTTTGCAATCAGGTTGAATGTCACATGTAAGTAATTGCTTGTGTGTGATGATTGGAATGTATGTGGGATGTTTGCAGCTAAAGAACATATGGAAGGCTAATTATTTAGCTATTACTTTGTATCTATCCTTAACCGTTCTTCCAAGGAGAGAAATTGGAGTAGGTTTTGTGGGTATACCTCTTGTAATCCCTCAAGAGACTATAACTCTTCCACTAGGGACACCTAGGGGTTTAAAGGCCTGTTATTTATGCTAAGAGTAACCGTATCCTCACGACATGGAGTTGTTGTATTTAGGATTAGTTTTATTTATTTTTCTCGAGGACTAGTAAAAGCCAAGTGTGGGGGAATTTGATAAGTGCATAATTCATATGATTTTACTGTTCATTCCATACTTGTTTTAGCTATTATTCTTGCATATTTTCGTATTATTACTCTTGTTTTCTCTTATTTGCCTCCAATAAGTGAATCATCCAAAAAGGAGCTACAAAGTTCTGAAAAGAGCTAAGAAGATAAGTATCCCAAGTGTCCAAGTGCCCAAGTCCAAGAGAAGTGGAAGAAGTGCGACGAAAAGGAGCAAAACGCTCAAAATCAAGAGAAGGTCCAAAGACCGATATTAACTCATTCAAATTAAGGATTTATCATCATCATCTTGAAGAGAATTGAAATATAAAAATAATGCAAAAAGAATTAGGTCATTCCGAGTTCGGACGAAGAAGTTGTGGCCAAAACAAACTTTTATTGAATACCGAAGACAGTGAAGTTCGCGGACGGGTTTCATACTTTAATTCCGAAAATTTCTGCTGGAATTTGAAGTTTGCGGACTGGGTTTGCGAACTTAGCAAATGGAAAATGTGTATTAATACCTTGGCAAGCCTAAGGGCACGTTTGGATTCGTTATTTCGGGTCAGGTTCTTGAACCAAACTAAATACGTGAAGACCAAGCAATGTAAACCTATAAAAAGGTGCCAGGTTATGTAAAATGATATCACATCATTAGATCACGAAATTGTAAGTATTGGAGAGGATAAACATCAAATCTAGAGTTTCGGAGTGATTCCCGATCGTAACGGTATCTCTAATCTTTTCTTATATGTATATCATGGATGTTTCTACATCCATGAGTAGCTAAACACTTATGATTGAGGATGAATTCTAAGTTGTAAACTTGATTTGATTCAATATATGAATCTATTTTGTTTTCTTCATATGATTATCGTTTGTGTTTACTAATAAAATACTTATGATTGATTTATAGATTGTTTAGGTGGCCAACTAAATATATTTGTTAGTCCAATCTATTTCTAGTAAGGGTTAGGATATCTGTAATTGTTGAATAATTCCTTACACAAGTAGAAAATGTGAAACCTTGAGGAGGGATTCTATAAAGCGATCGCGTGTAAACACAACCCTAGCAAGTAGACCGAGCGTACTGAGTCTAACTACTAGGATCAAACCTAAATTCACAAAACCTAAAGCATTCAGTGAATTACATCTTGTAAGCGTACGTCAAGGTGGTTCATACGAATAGAATCTGGTAACTAAGTGTACATGTTATCCAGTGATATAAGGAATTTTGGGAATAGCTAAGCGTACATGTTATTCTATGGTTGGTGGTAATCTATGATTAATGATGAATAGATGAATATATTAACTCATTGACAGTTTATTAAGGATGAAGGATTCCTCGATCATATCTCTCTCTATTGATTACAATACAACTTTATTTGCTTTGATTATTTATTTTGTTCATAATCTAAAACAAAACCCCCCTTTTGTGACACTTTGACAACTAAAACTCACTACTCTTCGTGGGAACGATCCTTACTTCCATTATATTACCAGTTAATTGTGTGGAAATAAGATTATTAATTTGTTGAGCCTACGACACCCATCACACATATACATGAAAAATCGACTTAATTATAATTTATTCATTTTTTTTTTTAAAGTTAGCTAAAATAGGACTTAGGGATGATCATAGAAGAGTTTGAACGGGAACTGCTGCTAGTTCTAATATTATAGCTGTGGCAAGAGAACATGACAGTTTGGTTCAGGGGAGGTCGTAACAAAGCTTCACCAAGTAGTACTAGTTCAGATAAACTATTAGTGGTGGTGGGGGAGATTCACCGAGCCCAAGTGTCAGAATTTGAACAATCAGGGGCAGTGGTGGAGGTACAACTATACGTGGTATAACACAAGTGCTAAGGTGATCCAGATTCACTTGAACTAGATTTACGGTCATTTTCTTATGTTTTTGGAATGAATATTATCAATTCATTGTGTATGTAACTAATGTTGGGGAAAATGTTATAAGACAATTGTAAATGAAAGATGAGTTTTCATACAGTAATTTCAAATATATAGATTTTGTACTTTTTTTGTATTTTTTTTATAATCTATTTTGCAAGATATATCGAAGTTGGTTAAATAGTTTATCCGTTGCGTTATCTACTGAATAAACCGTTGTGCACCTAATTAAGAAACGTCAATAAGCGTTGCTTTAATTAATTTGAGCAAAGATTTTATATATTGCACAAATATTTACTACGCCATATTAGCAACAGATATTGGCATTGCTTATTAACTCATAGCGACGATTACATCCGTTAAAAATTGGTTGTTTTCGTGTAGCGTTGTATAGAATTAGTTTATTTTTGGATATGATAAACCCATTTACATAATTATACTACTGTAAAAATCTCAAGTAAATTGGATTTTGTGAAGTACTCCAACTAGGCTATGTTTTTGAGAATATAACTGTAAGATTTATGTTTTAACCGTGTGTATATGTTCTTTCATAACTTGAGATCTAACCATCACTTTTATTTCAAATCTTGATTTTTTTAAGATTAATGATATAATTATCCTTGATATATCAAACTTGTCTATTTTATGGTTCTTCTCTTTATATATATAAGGCCACTCAAATTTGTTTGTGGATTTGACTACTACAGATTTCGAGATTCGAGATCTATAGATAGAATTTTTGGTTAACCAACGTTAACGGAATTCGTTCTTTGCTTGTGCAGCGGTTACTTTGAGGACTTGAAGACTTTTCGATTCTTTTTTCTGATCTTTGTGCACACTTGATTCTTGAGATCCAACAACCAATTCATCTGACAATAAAAGTTTAAAGATGAACAAATTGTCTTGGTGCTTCTTCTTGTTAAGTTGCTTAGATATACATCTTTTTCGTTGAGATCGTTTTTGTGTTTAAAAATGTTAAAAGAAAATAAAGAACAAAATCTAACTAAACTTATCAAAATATTCACAAAAATGTGAAAAATAAAGAAAAAGAAGACCTTATTTCGTCCAGATTGATGACCTTGTAAAACAAAGGGGGCCCTAAAAATAAAAGGCATGATTGGTTAATTGAATACTTTGTTTAATCGAAAACAATCAAGGCTCCGCTGCCGTTTAAGATCTTAACTTTTATTGCAGATCCTGCAAATGTTGAACATGTTCCTCAAAGTTCAAACTAACTTCTTCTTTTGTATCAAAATAGTGAAACTCTCTATACATACATGGAAGAGTTCCTTTAGGGTGGAATTTTTAATTCATGTGGAATGATGTTGAGTCCAGAAAAAAATAATTCAAGTCTAGTATTTGCATTTAGAAAATTGAGATTTGAGAACCATTATTTAAAAATACATGCAATGCATTGAATGTCTCTTGCAGTCCGTACCACCCACTAATGCAAATTACGTAATTCGATGTAAAAGTAACACAAAAATCCCCAACTATTTAAAAAACGATTCCGATTCTTAAGCTTAGGTTTATATTCGATATTTATTTATTTATTTTGTCTGGTATATTCGAATTAATCAATTGAAAAAAGGAAATTCTTTGGCAAACCATAAAAAGCATCTTGCAAGAACAAATGTTTACATGTATAGAAAGGATAAATTGTTTTTACACACTAGACTTATTTTACCTAGCATGTACCCATATTGGAAAACCTAACCCTGACTTTTCAATTGATGATTTTCAAAAACCTAACCCTGACTTTTCAATTTATGATTTTCAAAAACCAAACTTTGAACTTTTAGGTTTTCAAGAAAAATATATGAATTCATCCTCGTAATGCATTCACAATTTTTTAACATATTTACTGAAAAAGAGGGGGTACAACAACCTCACCTAATATTTCACTTAGCAATCTGTATGAACTAACTCCAATATACTTTTAAGAGAATCAACTAGACAGTCAGACTCAATCTTAAGAAAAGTATATCAAAGAATTATATCTCAATCTCTCAATTCAATCTGACATCAAACAAATAATAATTTGCGAGCCCGATTGAATATAAGAGAGATAAACTTAAACGGTACCAAAAACCAATGTTCAAAGATCAATTAATTTCAATCAACAACCAAAGGTTGGATTTACTAATTGATCGATTCAACGCACAACCTGTGATATTTCAATTGTATAAAAATATAATGCGAAAAAGAAATAACACAGACACCAGAAGTTTTTTTAACGAGGAAACCAAAAATGCATAAAAACCCATGGACCTAGTCCAGATTGAACACACACTACAGACACTAGCCTACTACAAACTAACTTCGGCATGGACTGTAGTTGAACCCCAATCAATCTCACACTGATCCAAGGTACAATTGCGCTCCTTACGTCTCTGATCCCTGTAGGATACTACGCACTTGATTCCCTTAGTTGATCTCACCCACAACTAAGAGTTGCTATGACCCAAAGTCGAAGACTTTAATAAACAAATTTGCCTCACACAGAAAACTCTACAGGAATAGATAAATTTGTCTCCCACAGAAATACGTACGAGTTTTGTTCATTCTTTTGATAAATCAAGGTGAAAAGGAACCAACTGATATACCGGGATTATATTCCCTAAGAACAGCCTAGAAATATCAATCACCTCACAATAATCTTAATTGACTGGCGAAACAAGATATCGTGGAATCACAAACGATGAGACGAAGGTGTTTGTGACTACTTTTCTATCTTTTATATGGAGAAATTAATCTCAAGCCAATCTTACGATTGTACTCAAATACGATAGAAACATAAAGATCAGATCAGTAACTACAGAGAAAATAGTTTGGTCTGGCTTCACAATCCCAATGAAGTCTTTAAATCGTTAACCTACATGGTCTCGATAGAAACCTAAGGTTAAAGGAGAATCGACTCTAACTTATACAACTAGTATCACAATGAGGTGTGGGGATTAGGTTTCCCAGTTGCTAGAATTCTGCTTTATATAGTCTCCAAATCAGGGTTTGCAATCTAAGTTACCTTGGTAACAAAGCATTCAATATTCACCGTTAGATGAAAACCTGATTAGATTCAAGCTAATATCTTCAACCATTAGATCGAACTTAGCTTGTTATGCACACATGAAATGTAACTTCATTTAGGTTTGAGTAACCATACCTAAACATGTATACTTAGTTGGTTCAACAATAGTTAACCAATGGTTAGCCACATGAGCACTTTCATATCAACCTTATTCATCTTCACTATAACTAGTTCAAATGTCAAAAGAACTAGTTAGAGAGTTGTTAATTGCTTATATCTCATACAAGTATACAAGACACAATCGAAGAAAAAACAGTTTTCATTCACTCGAATCGATTCATGAACATTGTAGCCACGGTTTGCAAAGATTGCATTCTTTAATTTATAAATGTCTTAATTCACGAATAAACTGTGTTTAGAAAATAACCCACTTAAGTACGCATACCGTTATGGATACTTAAGTACCCGGACTGAGCTTGTTTTTGGCTCACGAACTCCAGCAGAAATTCAAGGGATGTACGCGGACTGATCTCCGTTCATCCTAAACCAGTAAGTATGTATACTTTGGTTCAAGGATTTTGGACTTACACAAGTATGAGTTCCCATACAATATTTATATCCAACCATGGTTATATATTATAAACTCTCATTTCAATCATTGAAACTTTTTTATAGGATGTTATATAGTTGTTATTCACAAACTATTTTTCATCAAAGTGATTTTCAAGTTATTGAAATAATCAACATGACTTTCGTCACTAGTAAAGATGAACTTGGGAAAAGCGAAAGCTTACGAACACATATTTCAAGAAATAAATAAGCGAGATAAACTCGACTCAAAATAGCAAATGTTTATAATCGAGGTCTATATAGCAATACGACTTTTGTCTCAAGATAGGAAATAAAGTAGATAGACTTTTGAGTGATAGATAAGTTCAAGTCTCCACATACCTTTTTGTCGATGAAGTTCCACCAGTTTCTTGAGTAGTTCTTCTTCTTTGCATGATGCACGTCGTGGAGTATAGAACTCAACTACACTTACTATCCTAGTCCGAGACTTAGATATAAGTAGACTAGAAATCAAGACTTGTAGTTTTGGCAACTAAGCTTGACAAACAAGCTTGGGATAGCAACGCTTGCGCGTTCGACCGTGTAGTGCTCTGACATTTACTTTTTGTATTAATTAGTACTAATGTAATTATGAAAACATGTCTCATGTGTTATAAATACAATGCTGGAGCCTGGAAACATGATAAGGATAACCAATTGAAGAAAATATCCAGGAATATCATTTTATTTGTATTCAATTTGAAAATTAATATAGCATTGTAGGCGTGAATGTTGTTTGAAGAAAAAAGAATGCTAAATCGGTTGTTTTGGTGATATTGTACTACACTACTACCTTGAACCAAAACTTTTATATGGTCTCGGGGACCTGTGGGGTTCGGGGCTATCAAACCTAAAACTCATTGTGGCTCTAGGTGAATTTTTTTTCCCGGATGCATTCGTTTTATTCCACCACACCCTTCTAAGAATGCATCACTACCGCACTCTCACAAAGTATACATATGCAGGTTTAAGACAACACGATTTCTGAAAATGAATTTCCGAGAAAAAATGTGCTGACGGCTCGGGACTATTGCAATTTACATCATGTTGATAAATTTCTGGAAATGATGAATTCTTCGAACAAAACCACCATTAGTCTATTAAATAGTTGGAGAATTGGGATTGTTGGACAGTTGTTTTTATAGTTTTTAGACTTGTAAGAGCACAATTGTTTTTACAGTTTTTTGACTTGTAAGAGCCGGTGGTGGAACTGGGCATTGGTTATGGGGTGGGTTTGAGCCTTTTCTTAGGAACCGTTTTTTAGGGACAATGGTTTTTTTGTGGGGGACCATGATTTTATTTTGGGTAAGACATTAGAAGTAAATATAGGTCATCCCTTATTTAGATATTAATACCTAAACTACCCTCCTGATTAATTTTGGATAATGATTAGTAAAATGATTAAGTTAAAGATAATTAGTGAGATTAAAAAATCAGATGTTTTTTTTTAAAAGAAGTAGAATTATTGAGAGAGTAAAGTTACAGAAGATGAAGAAGGAAAATATGAAAAACGATGGATTTTACCAACCACAACCGGAGGAAGAGTATTTGGGTACCCAGGTATGCTTTAAACTTAGATAATGTTGGTTGAATTGCTCCAAATTTTCAAAAAAATTTAAATTTTTAGAGTAGATTTAGGCTTGTTCGGTTACCTTATGTGAAGAACAGGTTACCGAACTCATCTAAAAGTGTAGTTCGGTTATTTTTTCCAAACACGCAGGTTACCGAACTCGCTCTTTAATGGAGGCTTTTAGTCGTTCGGTTAACAGACATGTTACCGAACTTTGTTTATAGGATTTACACAGTAATGTTCGGTTGGTTCGCAAACTTTAACCCAACAACATATCTAACCGAACTCCACATGTATGCAATTAGTGAAGAGTTCGGTTTGTTAAGATTTTTTGCGAACAAACCGAACGTAGTGGGACAAGTTCGGTTAAATTGAAACTCAACATAATAGGAAAAATAGCACAGTTCGGTCACATTGGATTTTTTTTTCTTTTTGCAATATAGGTAGAGTTCGGTTACTAGATAGTTTTAGAATTTTTTGCGAACCAACCGAACAGAGTAGGCAAAGTTCGGTTAAATCATAACTCAACATAGTGGGAAAAATAAAACGGTTCGGTTACATTTTTTTTTTGTATTATGTATAGAGTTCGATTACTAACTAGTTTTAGAATTTCTGGGGACCAACCGAACACGATATATTGGTTTTCAATAAGGAGTTTGGTTAAAACTATTTTTTGCGAATAACCGAACTCAGAGTTCGGTTACGAAAAATTAAATTCGTGATAACCGAAGTGTTCTTCGTGTTCTTGGTTTCAGAATGTTCGGTTACAAAACAAGTTTTTTTAAAACTATTCCTAACCGAACATGCCACTTTAGCTTCCATTTTTCTACTCAATTTTCCCAATCAAAGAACCAATTAAAAAGAGTGATGGGTTTTTCAATCGAACGAGGAACGTCAAGGAAAAGACAGAAGAAGAAGAGAATAATTTTTTTTCAAAAATAAAAAATTTCGATTTCTCCTCCCATTTTTGATTTTGATTTTGGTTAATAAATTCATTTAGATTAGATGTATATGATTAGATTTATATAATTATTAAGTTAGTTTTAATTTAAATTAAACTAAAAGGTAAATGTATATTTACCTAACTTTAGGACACCCCTTAAAGTATAGGGAGGTTGGCCTAATAAGACCATGGTCCCAAAAAAAATCATGGTCCCTAAAAAATGGTTCTTTCTTAGCTCTGGCCTGAGCAAAAAATTCACACACATATTATAGCCCAATACAAAATAGGTTATAAAAGATGGTCTTTTTTTTCTTTTGTTAGGCCAGGCTTATTAGCTCTAGCGTAGTTCCGCCGCCAGACCCAGTAAGAGACACAAATCCACTCGCAAATCGTAATCGTGTCTAGAATTTGAGAAACGAATCGTACGTGGGAATCAAATAGAATATCTTAAAACCAAAAATAGGGAGCGCGGCAGTATCTTTTTTTATCAAAGACTCGGAAGTTTAATTGGCAATCTATTTTATAGGAAAAATAAATAGGGTTTGAGTATCGAACCGAAGTAGTTGGTATTGTCACCCAACAATTTTAGCATGGTGCAGACATTTTTTATATGAATCACTTATTTTATGCATACATAATAAATTTAATGAAATTCCCTCAAAAAAAGAAAAATAAAATTAATGAAAAAATCATTTATGTTAAAATGGATTATTAAATTATCATCTTAAGGTACATTACAGGACTTTGATTATAAAAATTATGATAACTATGGATATGAAATTGAAACGCCATCACGAATCACGATTCTATTCAGAATTTAAAAATGTCAGATTGTTTGTCAGGTGTAGGATCGCAAGTACAATTACCATGAATGAATTGATTAAGGAACAATTTGTGCTAGCCTGAATTTTTCCTGCATAGTACATACAATTGGTGGCTCTACTTTTTCCTGCACGTTAACATTTTTTTACTGTGTATGGATGCACAAAATTCTGGTTAAGAACAAGCGAAGCCAAACAGAAACATAAGAACAAGCGAAGGTTAACAGAAACATAAGAAACGAAAATCAGTAATCCTGACTGCCTCCAACAATTTCTTTTTCCTTTTTGAGTATTCCCCACGTTTTGGAAAGCTAGAATTATAGGAATCCTAAACCCACGTTAACTCATTTATAGCAATCCTAAACCCACATTAACTCGTTTAAGCCTATCTTTAGAAATCACCAAGCTAGAATTGGCCAATACCTATAATGAACCCTATATATATTCTCATCAACGCTACAATCTTCACCATATAATTTTTCTGTCTAAACTTTTCATTAAAAGAAGAGAGGAAGATGAAAACAGCTACTCCTAGAGAAGAAGATTGCGATGCTTACGTGCAGGTTGTGAAGCAATCACCAAAGTTCGATCAGTTTCTTCACTTCATGAAAAATTTCTGGTCCAAGGAAGAATACAACAGAAACGCGCTCAGTTTTATATCAAAAAGGGTCAAACAGATATTTGAAGGCCATTCAGAACTTGCTTCTAACTTCAAAACTTTCGTGGATGATACATATGAGGCTACCACCGTAGCAGTCGAAGGAGACGGTGGTGATGATGAGGAACCAGTACATCTGGAATACAGTTTCTATGAGAAAGTCATGACGTTATTACGAAGCCCTAATGAGTACAAGCAATTCTTGAAGTTCTTATATCTTTACAGCGAGCAGATTATTTCAAAAGACGAATTGCAAGATCTTACTGGCTTCACGTGGACAAAGAATGAAGATACAAAGACTGCTGAGAGTAGGCCGGATAAACGTGGAGACTGCGAAAAGGATGAAAGGGAAAAACGTCGAGGCTTTGACGCTTCCACCTCAAAAAGGAGGAGACTTATCGAGAAACCCAAATCCATGCTCGAGTGCCTTTTAGAATTTAAAGGTGAGAATCCAAGTTATAAGTCTACCTCACGAAAGAGTAATCAGATAAGTTTATTTGCAAGCGGAATTAGTTCAGATCCTGGAGATGATGAAGTAGAGCACTATGAACCAAAAAAGAATACCGAGACAAGTTCGGAATACTTTAGACATAGTATTTATGAAGAACAAATGTTTAAATGTGAAGACGAGAGAGTCGAACGCGACATTTTATTAAGTACTATTCAGGGTGCAGAGGAATTAGTGGCAGAGATTGATGACAGTAACGCAATCAAGGTAGGCAGCCATATACATATACAGGATCACTTAAGTGTTCCACATATCGGGTGCATTAATCGGTTATTCGGCAAGTCTGGGCTGGATGTGATGGATTCTTTCCTGGATAATGCGATAATAGTATTGCCACTTATATTAACTCGACTGCATCAAAAACAACAGGAGGTGTCAACTAGTCTTTTAAATTCTATGGAGAAAATGAAAATAATTTCTTCCAGTTTTAAGCAGCAGAACACAACGAGTTCGAGTACTAAAGGCGAAGCATCTACTTGCTGTGCATTCCTTTAGCTGAACTAACAATATAGAGAGCTTGTTACTCTATTTATGCTGAGATAATGAAAATTGTTTTCTTTTCTAGAATTTAAGTTCTTTAAGATTTTAATTCAAATTCTGTAAGATTGTTGGTTACACATTTGAACGATGATATAATGTCAAGATCATAAAATATCGAGTTAATTAGTGTTTGGTCGTAAGTTTTGGCATATTTTGAGTTTGGTTCCTAAGTTTGTCCATTTTAGAGTTTGGGTCGTGGACCCGTTAGTCAACCTGATCACTTGGTCAAACTATTAGTGTTATCTGACGACCGTCAACTTTTATTAATTAACTTATTTACACGTTTGCCATTAATCAATTTTGTCTTCCTGATTCCCCTTCTCTAATTATCATATCTTCTTTTCAGATCTGGATACCAGAAAAGCCGAGAGGCAATTGAGAGATTCATAGGAAAAAAAACTCATCTATCTTCTTTATTAGCTCGACACATGAACGTTTCCTGTTAGGCGCGATGATTATGACGAGTTGATGAAAGAGGATAGAGGCGAGTTTGCTGGTTCTGAGATTTTAAGATGAAGAAAGAAGCAGTTGAAGTTAGATAAGTGAATCAGAGCTATGTACAGCACAACCAAGTAAGTACAATCAAATTCCATGTTTAATTGTGTTAATTTGATAATGCAATGATTTTTTTTTTCTAGGGTTTATATTATAATTGGAATTGAATGATTAATTTGATGTAACTGAACATGGGTATTTCTGATTTGGTGAAAATTGAAAATTAGGGTTTGTGTAAGTAGAATAAGGGTGGTAATTCTATCATGATTGAGTGAAATTGAATGATGTAAACATGATATGAATTATAATTACATTGATATAAACGACTATTAGTTATATTGAAATATCAATATCATAAGAACATGTAAAATGGCTACTTTCATACGTTTCATTTCACATTTCATTTCATTTCATATATTGAAAGATGTATGGAAAATGGCTACTTTCATACATTTCATTTCACTGAAGTGTCAATCCAATCGTAGGGAATGAACTGTCAGGGGTTCATAGACGTGTATAGTTAGACATCAATCTAGTATTAGATATATAAAGAAAACGATGCAGCAACAGCTGAAATATATTGTCTCGATAGAAATTATGGCAGGAGAAATAGATATCATAGATTTTGTTCGAATTAAGGAAAAAGAATTGTCGGAGGCAGAGCTGGCGGTGCTATTGGAGCTGTTAGAGGTAGAGGAGGTAGAGCTGGAGTTGTTGGAGTCAGAGGTACCGGTGCAACTGCAGCTGTTGGAACTCAGTCTTCCCAAACTTCCACAATAACCCAACAAACTCCAAGAGGAAGAGGAACTGGAACTGGTAGAGATGGTAATGCCAGAATGAGGGGTGGAAATAATGGACTGCAAGTTATCCAGTGGAGAACATGACTATGAGGAATGCTTCTCTGATGGAAATGACTCAAGACCAACCACCTGCAAAGAGAGGCAAGCAATCAAAGAAAAGCACAGTCGTGCAGTGGTATCAGGTAAGCTTCTTTTATTAGAACTGAAATTGGATTAAGTGTAGTATAGTTTCGTGGTAAACAAGTATATTCAGTACTTTTAACTTACTTTCTTTTGGATGCAAAATTGATCTTGGAAGCAAAACTGAAGTTGTGGTATGTTAACTGTTAACATGAAATACAATTGATTTTTTTTGTTAAACTGGACCTGTTTTATATGTTGTGATATTATTTTTAGATCAGACTATTTCTTTTTCTTTCATCATATATGTAACTTCATCTATTTTAGTTGTATGAGAGTTGCTGGTACGAAGAACTCATGCAGTTCTACTTGTATTTTTCGGGTTGTAATTGTTTTTTGGGTTGTAATTGTTTGAAACAGATGTCGGATTTGTTTTTGTTGGCACAATACGGAAATGTGATGGGTTTATGGAAATGATTTGGGAAGAGAGGTTGGTTAATTGAAAAGTGAGGCTTTAATTAATTTGAAAATGAAAATATTAGTAGGGGAATTTAGTGTAGCACTTTGGCTCAATGTATACACTAGCAGTCACTTGACTTGCTTATTAGCTCTCACTCTCACTAGCTTGTTTACTCACTTGAGATTTTTGATTTTCTTTTTTTTTTTGACACAAATGCCGACCTTACCTTTTCTAGTTTTTTCTGAACTGACTGGTCTTCAGTCTTCTTACAGTTTCTGGGGAATTCATTTTCCATCTTTTCTACAACCATTTTCACACTTACAAGTTCAAACTAGAGAACTTTAGACATATATAGACATTGCAAATTACATTATTCCAACAGAAACCACTTCCATTTTTCGTTCAGTGTTGATCGAAATCTACTCCTACCAATTCATGTCACCAATAACGGTAGCACGTGGTTCACCCATTCTCTTCGTACTTCCATGATATCTCCTTCGTACTCAGACTTCCTCTGCAGAAAGAACACGAAATCAACCAGGGCGATATTGCATTTGAAGTATAACAATCATATCAAGTTCTAGCTAAAGGAAGTTTCATTTTAGCATTTGAGAAAAACGTATTTGATACAAAGCCTTCAACAAACACAGATTCTAAAATCAACAACTAATTAAGAAGATGAAAATCTGAAGTAGGACAAGAAAACTTCAAAAGTGTACTAACCATTACTGTACTATTCAGTTTTAGCTTCCCTTCAATGATTTCTTTCATGAATCGCATTGCATAAAATCCAGATTCCCAATTGTTTTTATGTTGCGGGATACGCTACATATTCAGGCAACATATATGTGGGTTAATAATGTCAAATTTCGCAATTTATCATCACAATTAGGTTAGTGCACTTACTTGTGGGAAACCAAACACAGTAGAACCACTCGAACGTCTTTTTTTAAGGCATCCTTCCACAACCCTGGATGAAAATAAGTTTAAGTAAATATGAAGACACTTAATCAGAATACAAAATTAGTATGAAAAGAGAAATCTAATTGACCTTTGCATGATTTTGTCAATATCTTTATCTTGCTGCCCCCCTTGCGAATCCAACTACCATACCCTTTGAATACTCAAATTTACAACCATTAAGACCCAATGATGGCTGTAATGTACAATACAAAACAACCGAAGTTAATATTGTCTTCCAGTAACCAAGAAAATATCTGGGCCTTCATAATTCATTTTCCGACATCCCCTTGTTCAACAGATGAAAAGAGAGGACATTCTCAAACCAAATATAAGTGTGCTAAATCCTACTATTGAAACATACAACAAACGCCAATACTTACTTCTTCACATAGGGCACAAAAACGAATTCTGCATTTGTTTTGTCCATCTTTGCTATCAAATCACGAGTCAGTTTTGGAGAACTAGATGCAGTTGCAGTTATACCAGTAGGATCCATAAAGGAAAACTTGTTTTGATTTCTTGCCGAGAGAACTTTTTGATGTAAATACCTAAAAACAAACCATGTAAAGCTATAAGACTATATGCCAACTAAATTGTTGATTATACTGCATATCTGGATAACGTCTGCCATTACCTGATGTATATCACAACATCCGTAACAGATGCCCGCAGTTCTGTTTTGCAGATACTCTCAATATCTCCCTCTGTAATATATACAGAGTCATTGGTTTCCGTCCTGAAAACATTGGCCTATATTGTAGCATAAACTGCCCCCACTAATTTTTTTAAATGGCAAGTTGCTTGATGCAAAAATTTCTCAAGGAAATCCGAAGAAGATGCTGTATTTTCACCCTACAGAATAAGATTCATTAGTAGAAATATAAAATAAGTAGTAATAATAAAACAGTTACAAGAATACAATGCAACAATAGCCCCATACTTCTTTTTCTACGACTATAAGTCTTTTGGGCCACGCCAAGAATCCCCCAAGAGCATCTTCGACGATAACTATCTCATCTTCAACAGGTACTGGGACTAATGCTTCAAGATCTTTAGCAGTCAGGACCTGGACACGAAGCTTGTCTTCACCCAACTTAACAGTATGTACCTTTTCACCGGGGATGCTGTCGATGACATTTCCAGCTGCCACCTCACCAAAGTCTGTGAATAACTTGCATGGTGTGCCCTATATGATATTAACCAGTTAGCTTCTACAAAATAATAATGAAAAAACAAAACATAAATGAATAGAATACTACAACCCAACCATGGGATGTCAAAGACTACCTCCCCAAGTCCAGATCTTTGAGCATCTGTAGGCGATTCGGAAACCTGGTTGTAGGATCAGCAGACCCATTTATCAACTATTATGGTAATCCAAGGAACACAACTATGTATTGGGTAATGGATATTTATTTACCTTCCTCTGCTTAGAATTGAGCAACATATCACTCCTGGATCTCTTCCTCTTAGGAACATTTGATTTTAGTAACGAATTAGCCGTTGTCTGAAAACAGAAATCCTTTGATCAAAATTCAACTAAGAAATAAATCACTAATGAGATCAATGAAACAAATGTTATTAAGGAATACCTTCTCAACTTCGGAACTCCTTGTATTAGTAGTTACGGGTTTCTGGAAGAGAAATTTAGTAACAGCAAGATTTAAAATTAGCGTAACAAAAGAAATAAATAGAAGAAAAAAATCACACAATAATAATTAAAAACGTGGTAACATTTACCTTTCTAATCTTGGGACTTCTTGACGATTCAGACATGGTCGGCTGAGCTAGATGTGGCCCAGATGCTTTCTCAACTTCAGAACTCCTCCTTTTTGTAGCAGTAACAGATTTCTGGAAAAGAAATTCAGTTGGATTGGATTAAAATTAGAGTAATAAAAGAAAGAAAAGAAGTTAAAAAAATCGCCATAAAATAGTAACAAAAAACATGGTAACATCTACCTTTCTAATTTTTGGGCTTCTTGACGATTCAGACAAAGTTGGCTGAGCTAGATAGGCGCGAGATGCGGCAGATGACTAAAATTTGAAAAAAATATCAATACTGAATACAAGACTCAAGATAATTTCTAATGTATCATCATTCAAGAAATATCCAGCTTTTTTTTTTGACACGTAAGAAATACCCATATTGAACATACGAATTTCAAAAAATTAAATTTGTTTATTACTTGATGACTTTGTCGAGATTCTAGAACCTCCTTTTCTAATACAGCATTTGCTAGTTTCAAACGCTTATTTTACTCTAGGACCGCCTCGTACTGTGCCTTGGTGACTCTGAAGCGACTTCTCTGTTTACGGGAAAAAGCAGTTGGTGTGATGTATTTTCCAGCAGCCCTGACTCTTCCTGCATGTTCGGGACCAAAAACCTTGGTTATCGCATCAATATCGCTGTCTTCATCAAGTGTACCATCTTTACGTCTCTTTTCAAACTCATCCTGCACAAATAGAAAATATTTATAAATTAGGAAGAAAGAAGAAAACTAACAGAAACCATACCTTTATCTCTCTTTTCAATCTCATCCTATACACATAAGAAAGCTTACATTTTCGTCTCCCTTTTGTTTACAAGCCTCATCTTTGTATTCTCCATTAACCTTTCGGGCTTCTTTCCATAGTACACCTCGATCAATTTATCCGGTGTGTAGTCACCCCTTTCTATCTACTCATTTGAAAATTAGTGAATGAACAGCCATAATGATGAAGATGTTGCTAGTTACATATTACAAATTAGAACAAAAATAAAAAACAATTACGTACTAATATTTCCTTTAGCCCATCGTAACCACTACGGCCTGAATGGTGGTTGTATATATTTTTTGATCTCTTCTCTGATTGCTTTTCATGTAATTCCTTTAGACCACAAATAAACTTGCATTAAAGGTGATAACTGGAAAAAGTTCAACAAGGAAACAACTAAAACAAAGTAAATAATGCACACCTGAAAGTCTTCGCTCAATCTGGAAGTCACAAATCTATCCCACTGTTGTTGTCTAATTTGTGGATATTCTTCTGGTGGTTTCTCGAGTTTCTCAGGTTGATCCTTGTGCTTCAGAATTTTTTTTGTGAGTCTAGACTTAAAGTTTCTCCACAATTCTCCGCATCCGCTCAGCAAAGTTTTTTTCAAATCGACTCTTAACACAAGCAGTATAAACACGTTGATACAAAAACTTGTTAGCATAGTACAAAATTGATATTCATTCATACAAATGCCTGTCTATAAAATTTGATATGCGTTCATACAAATACCTGTATCAGTTGCCAAAGTCGTTCCATCCTTGGAGTGGGTACATATTTCCAATGGTCAACGTCTATTGGGATATGAGCCCTTGCAATAACTCCCATGTAGCTTTTCAAATTAGCTTGACCCCTTACTACTGGCATGCCGACGTCATTCAAAAGGACCGACTTCTTCGCTGGTATGTTCTCACTCACAAGAAGTGGTAACCTCGTCGAACTTCGAGGTGTCTTCTTAGCTACATTCAGCGAATCATTATTATGAAGAATAAGTGTAGTAACACAAAGAAAAACAGATAAGAAATCTGGTTCCTCGAAGCTAATAACGTTCTGAAATAACCAATTAATTAACTTACGTTGTTTCTCAACATTGTTTGGACTGTTCTCTGGCTGAGGCTCTGATTCAGGCTCTGAACCAGATTCCAAATCATCCATTGCTTGAACTCTGCAACGAATTGTAATTATTAACGTCAAATGTACACAAATGGAAAAATTGTTGAACACCATATGTACACAAATGAATCCATGTGAAGTTATTCTAGTTAATCCGTATTTACCAACACCATATGTACACAAATGGAAAAACTGTTGAACATCAGTTGGAACAAGTTATTTTCTGTAGGTTTCTCAATCGATGAAAGAACCCTAAAGGAAGATATATTTATAGATCATTATTTGCTTACATACTAAAAATACAAGATAGTATAACCTTTTTATGGAAACAATATATACTCACATAATGGAAATCTAGTCTAGTCCTGGATGTTTACAGACTGTACAAGAGGTGATGTTGGATATGTTCTAACAACATCATAGGTTAAGATTATTTCAATCAAAAATAGGTAAAGAACAACAACTGATTTTGTCAGTCTAGAAAGCAAATACCCTAAATCTGCGATTAAAATATACATTATTCATAATCTCAATCAAAAATGTTAAACCCTAGACAAATATGGTTATGTATTTTCACTTTTCATTGATTTCATAGACAACAGATGAAAAAAAACATAAAATAAAAAATCATACCTACTAGTGTTGACGGTGCAGACACCAGACCTTGGTTGAAGAGAGGAGAAATAGTGATTTTTGTTTTAAGATAAAAATACAAGGGAGCAGCTATGGAAAAAACTTTAGATAGAGTTTTGAGAGTCTTGAAAGAGATGAAATATGAGAAGGAAATAGTCGTGTGTGAGTGGAGAGCGGTTGTTAGGTCGTGTGTGTGAAGCCGAATTATCATGGTTGATAACTTATTTTTTGGTTTTAAGCAAACTTGATAGGGTACCAAGGAACCGCGGCAGGCCCGATCCTAGCTTTTTGGTGGCCTCAATCATAAAAATAATCTGTGGCCTTTAGCACACTACATCAACGCCCTAAGTTCATATCACTCCTTTGATTATTTAATAGTCAATCAGTAAGGAAATGTGAGATTTTTGTAAACAAATCTCACAAATTTCTTTTTTTTTTCATAAACTCGTAAAATTATGGAAAGACTCTCAAAAAAATTTCAAAAATTCCTTTTCGTTTTGTAAACAAATCTCGTAAATTTATTTTCTTTTAATAGTAGAAAAATGTATATTTTTTTTTTTTATATATGCTACACTGATATATAAATTTTATCCAACAAAAGGAACTATACGTGTAGATATGTAAAAGAGCACATAAGATTATATTGAAGGTGGTAACAAGTGGGTAATGGGAATACGCAAATATCAGCAATAAAAATAAAGATAAGAACCAGAAGTGTTAGAAATTGCTTCTTGTATTCTTCCAATTGATTCAGTAAGACTCTAACGGTAAACACTAATAAAGTTGAGTTTGGTTCCAGGTATATGACTCCACAACAACTGGTATCTTCAAACTAACTTAATTCAGCAAACAATATGCTAGTTTCCACTTGTTTATGCAATTTTATTCAATAGTGACTTCTCAGTACTATAATGGCAGGTAAAAAGCTTCAACAAAGATATAGAGGGGTCTTCTACATTCACAGCAGTGAGGCGAAGTCAAATTACTTCTGTTGCCAGTTTGGGATTAGATAGATAGCTCTAAAGAAGGTAATACTTTAAGACACACCATATTCATAATTCTCTAATTGTTCTGTGATAGCCGTAGAGCCAGCGATTAAATAAGCTACAACCTGACATGTGTTCGCTATAAGATAAGATGTCTATGTTTAGGAGATTATTTTGCAACCAGGTAAAGTTTGAAACCACTTGTTCTAAACCTCAAGCTGCCGACCTTGGAAATTTCTTTTATACAGCTAGCTCTCTTTAATAAAACGATTTAAGAATATAATGGGTTTATCTGCAAAGCTTTTCACTCACAATTATGTTGCTGATTGAAATTAATAAAAATAAAAATAAAAATTTACAGAAGACCATACGGAATATATACAAGGATTCAATATAGACTTAATCAGTAGACCAGCCATGGATTACCTGCAAACAAAAAAAAAAAAAAAAAACTGCGAGTGATCAAAAGAAAACGATCTTATTGTATTTCTCAAAATCGTACACCTACAAAACCTGATCCGTTAAAGAGGAAAAAATCCTCAACATGACTTACTGATGCCCATTAACTACTAAATTCCAAACCTAATGCCTAGTAGACAAACATATATTCAGGTATATAAAAAAAGACAATATTGATCGAGGCAATGAAACAATTGTTTGCCTAAATCGAATTTTATACCTTGGCTTAAAACTATTAGAAGAAATAGTTTTTGCTACCTTGTACTGGAATTAAACTTTTAGAACTAGATGAAGATTGTATTTGAATTGAACTTTTAGAACTTGATAAAGAATGAAATAGATGATGAGTAGAAGATGGACCCAAGTATATAGCAATAAATTACGGAGTACATCAACAAATTACGGAGAACGAGTTTGATATGAATTTTTCAAAAAGTGGGACCAAGTAATCGAGTGTAACCGGGACTCTAAATAGCTAGGTTTCCTATCTCTCTATATATTTGGGGTTAGAGTTTCTCAACTGCTCGCTGCGCATTCATCACTTATTTTATATTTGAATCAGCAAAACCCATGTTTAACCACTCTGTCTCTTAGCAAATTCTTTACTAATACGTAGTACCTAATTAAGGACTCAAACCAACAGCATTGTGTGTTAATTGAGAACGCTTTATGGTAGATTGTATGAATAGTAGCAGTTTTCAATCAGAAGTATCGCTATGAATGGAAGCGGCGGTAATTAAAACAACTGTTATCTATAAGTTAACACTTCCATGACAGTTTTTGTACGCAACAGTCACAATAGCTCAGGAATAGTAACAGTTTATAACTGTTATTGTACATCAATGTATAGAAGCATTTTTCTACCAAAACTGTTATTGTATGATTATTCAATAACAGTTGACAAACTGTCACAAGTGATGACCATTATTGGCGTCAGTCGTTTCAGTAAGAAACTGTCACCTATATCTCATGGCCTTTTCTTTTGTAACAGTCTAGGATAATCAACTGTCACCAAATCCCATATTTGTACTAGTGTATTTATCTCAGGACCAGTTTGAAGAGAGAATCAATTGTATGTTGAGGTTGAAGAACATAACAGTTTTGGAAGCAAGGAAGTGGCATTCAAGAGCAAAGCAGAATGAATTTAGGTGGGGAGATTCAAATACTTCATATTTCTTTAGGATTGCAAATGCAAGAAAAAAGAGAAATACTATAGATAAACTTGAGATTGATGTTGAAGAATGTTTTGATCAAACGAAAATCAGAATGGAGATGAGAAGTTATTATGAGAATTTGTGTAAGGAACATAATGATGTGGCTTTTTCTCTTGATAACTTGGATTTTAAAATGTTGGAGGGTGATGAGAAGATGGAGTCGGAGATGAATTTTACGGAAGAGGAAGTTTTTGTGGTGATAAAGAAATTTGGAGCTAATAAATCTCCAGGCCCAGATGAGTTTTCTATGGAGTTCTATAAGTCTTACTGGAACATTATGAAGGGGAATTTCATGAAGGTGATGGGTGAGTTCTATAGTAGAGAAAAATGGGATTGGAGGCTGAACTGTTCATTTGTTTCTTTGATTCCAAAGAAGGAGGACTCTTATTCTTCTAAGGATTTTAGGCCTCTTAGTCTACCGGGTAGTGCTTATAAAGTATTATCTAACGTGCTTGCAAACAGGTTGAAGATGATAATGCATAAGTTAGTGTCTGATTATCAAGGGGCTTTTGTTAAGGAGAGGCAAATTCTGGATGGGGTTTTAATTGCTGGGGAATGTGTTGATAGTAGAATGAAGGAGAAGAAGCCTGGTGTCTTGTGTAAGATTGATATGGAGAAATCATTTGATAATGTGAAGTGAAAGACTCTTTTTAGAATTACGGAGAAACATGGTTTTGGTAACAAGTGGATTTCTTGGATAAAATGGTGTATTTTTTTCAGCCCATATTTCAGTTCTTGTTAATGGTAGTTCAACTGAGAAGATCAAGACTTCTAAAGGGTTGAGACAGGGGGATACTTTGTTACTTTTTCTATTCTTATTGGTGGTGGAAGTTGTAAGGACCCTCAAGCTCGTTAACGTTATTAGACTAGTCAAGTGACGAATTAGCCGATAATAACTCGAATAGTTTAACACGAACGTTAATTAATAGGTATTAATTTAACGACGAACTAGATACGAAAATAGTATCATTAAATAGGTCTCGAATAGTTAGGCAGAATAGTATACTGGATACCGGACGAAGGAGATATCTTCAGAACCGTGTGAAGGGTAAAATCGTCATTTTGTGATTTAGCCGACCCACCTGCTCTTATCCTTTTGAGGAGTGTCCCATTAACCAGCTTTGGTCTTGTCTACGTAATTGAGAGGATAAAATCGTACCCCTTTTCTTCTTCTCTTTTATTCTTCTTCTTTCTTATTTCTTCTTCTCTTTCTTTCTTCTTCTGTTTTTCTTCTCTGCAAGTGATTGAGAAATCAAACCGGAGCTTTGTGATCGGTAGGAGGTGTAGAAGATCATGGAGTTACTGATAGTGATGGTGTTGTTGTCTGCTGTTGATTCAGACTCAAAGAAAAAACGATGGAGAGAAACAGAAGTTAGGGTTTCTGAAAGATGAAGTTTGATTGAGATTCGTGGAATTGATTTTTGTATTGAGTTCATGATGGAATAAGATTGAATGGGTTGAGTTTAATTGAAGTTATGAAGTTGATTCAGTGAAGAATCGAAGGTTAGGGTTTCTGCGAATTGAATTGAAATTCAATTTAGGGTTTTATGATATTAAACTCAAAGAAGATGGAATTGATGTCCAAGAGGGATGATTGAAGTTGGGTATTGTGTTAATTTAACATTTGGGGTGATGAGTCGATAAATCAGAGAATTAGGGTTTGTGTTGGTTTTTTCCCAAAACAATAATCAGGATTTATAGATCGAATTGTATATTCGTATGGAATTGATAAATGAATTGAGTTGCTGGTGGATAAAGAATAACTAGGTTGTGGTTTAATTGAAGATGTGAAGTGGTTCTGTTGGAATATCAATGAGATAGGATTTTAAGGAGGATTGAGAATAAATGGTAGAGATGGAGGTTTTGAGTTGAAGGCTAGGGTTTGATTGTGTTTATAAGAAGGTGATGAACTGGTTGGCGCTTGAGCAAAGTTTATCTGAGGTAATTGATCTTCTCTGTGATTTTGGTTAAGCTATTCAATTCAATTGTTGAAGTTATGAAATGATTGTTAAGCTAAGAATTGAAATGTTTATGGTGAGAGTGTGCGTGTTATGGAGATGTGGTAAGTAGTTTAGACTTAAGTTGAACTACAGGGAACATGGAGCGGATGTTATTGTTGAGTTTTGTATTGAGATTCTTTTGAGTGGTTGTTTGTGGAGTTGAGAAGTAGTGATGTTGTTTTAAAGTGATAGCTGAAGAGAACATGAAGTTACAGATAAGAAGATGGTAGTTCTAAAATGGTTAAGCTGAGATATGAAGGAATTGGTTGTGAATCAGATAAGCTGGTGTTGAGGTTAAGTCAGTAATGAATTAAAGTAAGAACTGTAAACGAAGATTTGTTATGATCCAAAGGGTTGTGTTGAATTAGTGGTGAACTGAATATGGAAGTATGCAATGTTAGTGATGTTGCAGGGAGTGGCAGTATTTGAGATTGAGTTATGATGCTGAAATAGATGTTGGTATGAGTAGTGTAGGATTATAGTTATTAGTTCAGTAAAAGCTTAAAGCTGCAATTGCAGGTAGGATGTTATCTTTGTAATTCAATTTGAAGTTTATTTGAATGATTCAATTGATGTATTGTTAGTTTGAAATTAAACTAGAGTTAAGAGTTTCAGCTATGTAAGAACCTTTGGCATCCCTGACTGAACTTACTCAGTCTGATTTGGTTTTGTTTAGCTGACTCAGTTAATCTGACTGAGTTGAATCGTTTTAACTCACTGATTTTTCTATCTTGACCCGATTTGACTCAGTTGACCGATTCTTATTTCACTTCGACCTTGACTGTTGACCTGACCTTAGACGTTGACCGTTAGTGACTGTTGACTATTAAATTGACAGTTAGTGACCGTTAGTTGATCCAATTGGACCGGGCCTTAGCTTAATGGGTCTGCTTAGTGAACTTGGGCTTATAGCCAGTTTTCGTAATGAACATGTATTGGACCTTTGTGGTCTAAATTAGTCTCTGGCTTCTCCTATAAAGTTGTAGATATTCATAATACTTAGCTACGGACTATAGAATAAACCTAATTGGATTAGTAAACTCTTAGTTATGTTAAAGATAGAGAATGAGATACCTTAATGGGCTTAGAACCATTAGATAGAATTGTATGATTCTTGTGTGAGCCATCTTGGCTAGATTCTTAGAGTTTTTGTATAATTAACAGTTAGTTTATTAACAACGATCAATTCTAAGGATGAACCGGTGGATCGTGGATCTCGAGGTAGGCGTGGCTTGTCATCAAAATAGGTGGGAATACATTTTACTCTTTTGAAACCATTGTTGTTCCTTTTGTAAAAGTTTATATTTAACAAACTCATTCATTGTCCATTTGTGCATTCCATGCATTGTTAGTTTGCATTATGATTGTTTTGTTGATTCTTTGAATCTTTCCACGATTTGGAAAGGACTTGTATGTTTGTTGTCATCAAGAATTGTTATTGGAAATGAGAATTTTCACATGTGGTATATAGAATGCGCTCCTTCACAATTATATCTATTATAAGTTTATTCGGTGTGGAATTGACATCAATATTGTATTCGGTGTGGAAGTGACATCAATATTATACATTGTTTGACGAAGGAGTTTGTCCATATACACATTTGTGCATTCCAGTGACTAAGTCACTTTGATGTTTGGGAAAACATGTATTATTTTTCGAATTTTGCTCCTGATTTCTTTAAAGTTAAATGTTATTCATGTGGGGCACCCCTTTTAGGGATGATGTGCTCACCCATTCCCACTTTCAGTTTCAGAGACAGATCAAGATGTGCATGTGACGATGAAAGCTTCGAATAATTATTAACATTAGTTAGTTAGCTTCTGCTATGTTTATTCTGTGTTTGTATTCTATTTGTAAGTCAACTCACTATTGAATATGTATCATTTGGGAGGAGTTATCAATACTTTTTTATATAAAGGACAATGTTTATTGTTGACGTGTCGTCGCCACAATAACTTTCAAGTTTTCTCTTCAACTTAGGAAGCCACGTGGAATACATATCCAGAAAAGCACTAAACAAACGGACACATCATTTACCAAACGGCACAAGAAGATACGCAGTCTGTTAGGATAAGTCATGTTTTGTTAGCATGAGACGCGTTTCTTCAAAACTGTCAATCTTCATACGGTTGGTCGATTCACTGAAACGTTTAAAAAACAGGTTAGAAACGCTATATTGCAACACCTTTCCTGAAACACCTGTCCATCAAGAGATACTAATGAAACAACACATTGATATCTAAATGCAACGGTTCAAACACTATAAATTAATGAAGCACCGAGAGTAGCAGTAACATTAGGTATTCTGTCGTTTTTGGTTTTGTGGTTTTCACAATACTTCAGTCTATTTATTGTTCTTAAAATAATATTCATCAGGGTGACAGGGTGGGCGTTAAAATATGCATCCTTTTTAAGTTGAACATAAATGTTTGATGAAATTCCCGATTTTTTTTTTGCATTCCATAGTTTATGCTGCTTCGTTGCAGTTGCTTTAGGTCTTCAAGATGCGAGGACGCCAAACTGATAGAAGAAGAATTCATCTGAAAACTTATAAGTGTTTGCTGTTTTTGGATACATATGTCCAAACAAGAGACCGTGATTAATTTTATAAATTCATGTACTTCCAATCTCAAAGGAAACACTGAAGCCTCACCCCACACTCACAGGTTTGAAAATTTCTCTTTTTGCTGGCAAAACGTTTTTATCAAACGACAATGGTCTTCAAAATGAATATGGGTTCCTTTATTTGGGAAGGGAATGCAAAACTATTTTAATTAGGTTTCATAGATGATGAATCACTAAAAAAGGTAAATGTTTCAAAAAAAATATTGAATTGCTAGAAATATGTGTCTACTAACTAATTTGAACTTAGATTTCTCATTCTTTCATTTTTTTCAGGTTTTCAGATTATTCATTTTTCTTAAAACAAGTGTCTGAGATTTCCATTTATGAAAACGGCTGGAAAAATTAAGATCCTCCCTAGCTTTGTAATTTATTTCTACAGATTATCAATTGTTTACTTTTGGAGAAATGTGTACTGCGTTATGATTTGTGTCGCCTACCAAAAAATTTAGAGAAAAGTGAAGTTTCATACTATATGTTACAGAAACATATAACTGATATTGGTGATTCATGAATTTCTTCGGAGCCTTATTAAGTCAGGTTAGTATAATCATCCAAATAGAAACCTGAGAAGAAACATGAATGAAACCAAGAGTACTCCACTAGAATTACCCGTACAGATAAATACTTGCAAGTTATTTATGCCCGTCAATCTTAATTCTAAGATGCAACTAAGAGGTACGTATGATTGATGGTACATACGCTCACTTCTTTGTGAACCCATCATAGGTCAGTTTTTCTCATTGAGACATTATCTTTTCGTCTTTTATGCTTTAGTTTTGATGGTGCTCGCATTCCTTAATCCTTATTGAAGATGATTACTACTCCAGAGGTGAAAGACCACCCCTGGTGTCTCTGTTAGACCATGTTTTGATATCATCTACCCAAAGCGTGGGAGAAGTAATGCAGGTTGCACTATAAGCATGCATACCAGAAGAAGATTTAACCAGTCTTTAAAATGAATGCTGGATATTGACTGTTGAGGATGGTGAAAGGCGACTTGCTGAATCTGAAGTGAATCCCCGTGGGTTTATGGTAAGAAATATTACTAACATTGTACGGTCAAACTAATTATGAAAACAACACAAAGGTACTCCAAATTAAATGAGTTAGAAGTCTGGAAACGTATTATGTGTTGCGGGTTTATATATAGTTTCGAGGGTCATCAAGATTCAAGTTTTGACTTTTTTTTTGCCAAAAATGTCATGTCTCATGTTGGTAGTGCTTTCAACTTTTGATTTGTTTTAGGTTCCGAATTTGGGGTTTATGGTGTCATTTATACATGATAATGATAAGATGGATGAAAAAAAAAAGGAAACCAGCAACACAGAAGATAAATGAACCTGATTCAGATGAACATAATTTCTTCATGTAGATGACAACATCTTTAAGGGCTTCCTTTAATGCCGCACATATATAATTGTCCTTGGGTTAGAAGATCCTAACCAAAAAATTTGTTATTTCACATTCTGATGGCAAGCACGAGGAAAAGAGAGAAATAACATGAATACTTTTTCTTTTTATGACTCAAAAATGGTCTACTTTAGTCTTTATGTATCGGGAGTATTTTCTGCTTCCAATCTTTCAAAAAGTGGTTGTGAATGTGCGTTTAGAACAAATATTGTTGGTTCAAATTCTTTCGCATGCTGGTGGGTATAGTTCGCAAGTTCATCGTGTGATTTTGAAGTCGTTTGGAGATGAATCCATCGAGCTTACATTGAATATAAAAAGTCCGTTGTATGCAAACTTGACTTAATTTATTCCAATGGAAAATGACATTGTGTTGTACTGTTGTTATAATCATGAACATCGTTGGATTAACAATTTTTTAGTATGTCAATATGAAGGACAATAGCCCGTGCATATTGCACGGGCATGTAAGGACTTGTTGTATACATATTTCAGAGTGGGACTAGTTTTTGGGTTAAGTTTTATAGCATATTTCTTAATTGAATATTTAAGTAATTGATTTAGGTTCTTAGTGCCTCTTTATTTAGTTAATCCCTTGGATTAGTAAGCTGCTAGCTTTGGGGGCGCTACAGAAGTGTTATAAAAATTGGTGATGGATGCAGTGAATAGAGGACAACTTCATGGCTTTCAGGTTATGGATAATGGTTGTATTATTTCACATCTTCAATTTGCAAATGATACTCTTTTGTTCTTGGATGCTAATGTGGAGGAGATTAGAAGATTATATCTTTGAATTCTTTTGAGATGTTAACATGGTTAAAATTGAATATGGAAAAGAGTTCATTAATTAGTTGTAGTTGCAGGAAATCCTACAACAAACTCTTGTATTATCATGACTATGATTCCTAGATCTAAACTTATTTGATATGAAAATAACGATAAAGATAATGAAAATAGAAAATAAGACACAAGATTTAAGTGGTTCGATCAATGTGATCTACATCCACGGGGTTAGGGATCTTCACTATGATTGTTTGTAATTACATATGGATTACAATTGAGACTCCATTAATGAGTATTTGGAGCTCTTGGTTGAAGAAGGAAGAAGAAGATAATAATACAAATTATGCTCTCTCTCTATATACAAATGTGTCCTCCCTAAAGTGTCTCTCTCCTTTTTCTTTTTGATTATTATCCTTTCTCTCTCCTGCCTTTCTCTTTATATAGGTATTTACATAATGGATGACAGCTCATATATGGTGGAGCACAGCTAACATTTCCCCTAGTTTCGGATCTGGCTTGCGGTATTTTCGCAAACTTACAAATGTAAAATTCGCAACATTCCTAATTTTCGCAAGATCATCACACTTTTCTCATGTTTAAGTTGATGTCATCTGTTATGTCGTTTCTGAAATCATCCTGCGATGTCTTCGCGATGTGTTATTAATAATTTCGCAAGCATATTCTTCTATGCGAGATTCTGATCCTACATTAGTGTTGGTGCTGATAATGTTGTTTCTTCTTTAGCTTTGGAGTTGGGTTGCAAGGTGGAGAAGTTGCCAATTAAGTATTTAGGGATGCCTATAGAAGCTACTTCTGGGTGTGCTTCTGTGTGGGATGAAGTTATTCAAAGAATGGAGAGGAAACTTGCATCATGGAAAAAGAAACTTTTGAATAAGACAGGTAGATTGGTGTTGATTAAGAGCTATCTTGCAAGCTTTCCTGTGTACTTTCTGTCATTGATTCACATGCCAGCTGAGGTGGAGAAGAAGTTAAATAGGCGGATGAGGAATTTTCTGTGGGATTCTAGTGAAAATTAGGAGGAAAATGTGTTGGGTTTCATGGCTAAAGATTTGTAAGCCAAAGCATTTAGGGGGTTTGGGTATAAAGAATCTTAGATGTACTAGTAAATCTCTTAAAGAAAAATGGATTTGGAGGTATTCTAAGGAAAAGAAGATGATTTGGAGAAAGGTGGTGCAGCAAAAATCCTGCAACAATCCAGATGTGCTTCTTCCAAGTGATGATGCAAAGCCAAAGGGGAAGAGTGTGTGGAAGAATATTATTAATTCTTCTTCTTTTTTGCAGGATAATGTTTCATTTAAATTGAACAATGGAAAGGCTATAGGGTTTTGGTTGGATGAATGGTCAAGACTGGGGAAGCTCAAAGAGAGATTTGCAATCATTTTATAAAGCTTGCAGAAATAAGATGGATTCAGTTGCAGAGATGGTGGTTGATGGAAGACTGGTTTGTGATGTTAGGAGAAGGTTAACAACTGATGAGCAGCTAGAATGGGACTTGTTGTGTAATGCCCTGGGTCCAGTTCATAGCTTAAATGAAGAGGAGGATGAAGTTGATATACTGGGAGGGTTTTCAGTAAAGAAATGTTATGAGGCTCAAGTGCAAGAGGTGGAGGAAGACTATAATTTTCATAAGTATTTGTGGAGAAAGAACATTCCTTCTAAGGGTAGTTTCATGTTGTGGGATAATTTTCATGATTCTTTACCAACAAGGAGTATGTTACACCATAGAAGAGTGGAGATTGAGGACGTGCATTGTTTGTTTTGTAAGGAGCATGTAGAGACGGCAGATCATATGTTTCTTCACTGTAAGTATGCTTTTGAAGTTTGGTCCTACTTTATCAACGCTTTTAAAATTTCATGGGTTTTTCCGTCGAATGTGAAGCAATTGTTTGAGATGTGGAGTTTTAATGTTTTACATGTGAGGTGTAAAGATGTCTGGTGGAAGATGATTTATGCAGTTTTGTGGCACTTGTGGAAGGAGAGAAGTAGTAGAGCTTTTGGTGGAAGAGAAATGGATGTTGAGGAACTATGTTTGCTTATCAGACAGACTATAGTTATTTGGTTGTCGGAATTAGATGTTTTTAAGGATTGTAATGTTTCACAAATTCTGTTTATGTCGGATACAATACTTCACATGTAGTTGGAAGTTAATCTGTTCCTAGGATCCTTTTCTTATAAATATCTTTTGGATTAATATATAACCTTTCATATTCAAAAAAAAAAAAAAACAAAAAACAAGATGTGTGCACGCGCATTGTGCGTTTGTTTCCGGTTTATTTTATTCTGTTTCATCACAACTCTTTATTGCATGATCTAACAGCTTAATTTTATTCCGTGTTCAGATTGTTAGCAGATTCAATTTTTCCTTGCTCCCATTAAAAGGGGAGATAAAAAAATATATCTGATTATGCGGTTGATCAACCATCCACATCCATGAGTTGAATAAAGGGTGGATGGAAGTGTAGTTGCAGGAAATCCTACACTACACCCCTCACAAGATTTTATTAACATTCAACTCATTTTAGATCAACAATCTTAATTTTATTGATGAATCCTTGAACAATCTTACAAGAAAAGATAAAGGAATCAAGAATAACCACTGCTCTAGATTTTCTCTCTCCTATTTACTTGCTTCTCACTCAGAAAAATATTTCTCCCCTCCTTTACAAATGAACGACTATTTAAAAGGAAATACATAGTGGATGACAGCTAATTTGTCCTTTATTTTCGGATATGGCTTGCGGCATTCTCTCAACCTTGCAAATGTTAATCTCGTAAACTCTCTAACTTTCGCAGGACTATCACATCTTTCTCATGATTTTAGTTAACGTCGTTTATTATATCATTTCTGAAATTGTTCTGCGACGTTGTTGTGTTGTGTTGCTGATAATTTCACTGAGACATTATCGTTGCGAGATTATGATCCTACATCTTGCCTCTTCTCATATCTTCTCTGCGAAGTATGGAATGATGTGAGAAAATCCGCAATTATCCATCATTTCATATTTTGCATTTATCACACGTATCCTTTTTTCCCATCCGTATCTTGACACGTCTCTTGTAACTGCTATTTTTTAACCTCTTAAATCTTTCCGCATTCATCGTGTTTATCATTTCGATAAAAAATTTCCTCTATATATACTCTTTCTCACTCTCTTTTTCTCTCTTTTTATTTTCTTTGCAACTTCATCGTTCTTCTGCAAATTCCATTATTGCAACTTTTCTTCTTTCTTCTTCTTTCAATCTTTTAAGTTCTTCTTCATCTCCATATTGTTCCCTCTGTAGTTCTTCATCATTTGTAATTTTCTTCAAAATAATCTTCCTGCTAATGTTTTCCATGGATTCATCAAGGTTAGTTTTTTTTTCTTCCTTATGGGTTTTGCTGAAATTAATCTTGCTTACTGCCTTATTTGATGTTGTTTATGTGATTCCCATACTTTTGTTATTTCAGCAAAAACGCCTCCAATACTAAATTTACGGTTCAGAACCCTAATATTCCCAAGCCGCAACATAAGATTGTTGTACACAAAAGAAAGTCTGCGAATCATAAGGTAGTAAGAAACATTATTCTTCTCTAATAACAATATTGTTGCCTCTGTTTCTTATCTGGATTGTAATTCGCAGGGTGATAAGGATGTGAATAGACCTCTCAAGACATATCTCCACCTTAAAACTGTTGAAACCTCTGTTTCGTTTCATTCACTTATCCCTTCTAAATCTCCTGCGACATCTTCGCAAGTTAAACCATTATCTCAAATTCGCGAAAAAGCTTCCTCTGACTTCATTTCTTCAACTGATCTTCCAATGACTGAAACCCCCATTATTGATCCTTCTGTGAATGAAACTTCTTCTCTCCCTATTGATAATGTTTCTCAACCTTCTATCATTACCAGTTCTCTACCTGAGCCTCTTCCCTTTTCGAAAGAAACTGCGGAAGGAATAGATATTTCTTTCAAAGTTTTGTCTGAAGTCCTGGATGATGGAAAAAAGTCTCTAATTGATCCTGTCAAGTCGGGTATTTGCGAAATTCTGAGTAAGTATTTCGGTTCTGATAGAGCTGCTTCGCAAACAGCTTTGGAAAAAGAGTGTAACGCTCTTCGTGTCGAAAATCAAAAGCTTCAGAATGTTTTGTTGGATCGTGACAATCTTCGCAAGAAGAATGATGAATTGAGAGGTATGATTTCCTTATATGTATCTTCAACTTGCCTTTCTAATGATTTTACCCTTCCCATATTTAATTATCCTTGAAATCCCTCTTTCGCATGTTAAGCCTTAAACCAGAAACGAATAATGGAGAGATATCAATTTGAATCTGCTGTTGAAGAAGCCCGTGTTGATAAAGAAATTTTGATGGATCAATATAACCAATTAGATAACCTCTATTCATATTCTGTTGATCATATAAATAATCTTACCAATGAAAATACCCAATTAGTTCAGAGGCAAGACTTATTAAGTGATGAAATATCTCGCTTTTCTTATTCTTTAACTAAAGCTAATTTAGGGATGGAAACTTTATCAGATGATAGTAAAACCTTATCTCAAGAGAAGCGAACTTGTTTAAACAAGATGGAGATATCTTCGCAACAACTTAGCATTCTTCAGAAAGTATGTAATAACCAAGAACAATCTCTTCGCTCTTTGAGAAATGAACTTAAAAAAGTAACAGTGTCATCTATCGCTGAAAGAGATACACTCATTTAAGGTAGAATAGCTTTAAGTGTAAAGGCGAAACAACTTAAAGAACAATATTCCAAATTAGAAGAATCTCATTCTTCTCTTACGAAGAAAAATGCCTTTCTTATTTCTAAAGAGAAAAATCTTCAGTCTCGACTTAAAGGCATTTTTCTTCGCAAGATAATAATGAGATTCTTCTAATTTGGAATATTGTTCTTTAAGTTGTTTCGTCTTTTTTCTAAAGAGAAAAATCTTCAGTCTCGACTTAAAGGTTTAGTTGGAGATAAATTTGATGACGCAATGGACCGTTGGGAGAATAGTTGTCTGATCTTGATTTAACACCTTATTTCGCAAAAGGAATTTAGTCATAATAATTTGACTGCCTTTACTATTTTTCTTTGTCATATCTTTTTGATTTCTTCATCTTATTGAAATTTTGAATTCAACCTTTCCAAGAGTCTGAGAAAAATCTTCATTCCTCCATTTCTGTTTTGGAGGCTAAATATGCCAAAATTTGCAAAGAAAATGCATTACTTGTCTCTGTCCTTACTGGTTCTCGCGACCGAGCAAAAAGAAGACTTGATTATCTTGCTTACTTTAAGGATATTCAAGATAGGAATCATCAGAGAGCATTTCTTCGTCAAGTTCATCTCCAGGATGAAGTCCTTGTAAATGATATTTTATTGTCTAAATCTCTTCCTCCTACATCAATTGAACCTCTGTAAGTAGATGATGATGAAGTTCCTCGTCCTGCTGACAGTGATTATGATTATGAAAGTGCTGCAAAGGATAGTTTTTTGGAAGATGGAGAAGAAATTCCTTTTAAGGAAGCAACTGCTGGTGTTAATGAAAATGAAATCTCTTCTGAAGAAGTAATTGTTGGCGATAATCAAGGTGCTAATCAAGGCGAAGATCAGAATCGAAATGCAGGAGAGGCTGGCGATAATGAGAACATTGGCGAAGAACGTCTATTATCTCCTTCTACTGGAATTAATACTGAAGCATGAACTTCTTATCTAGTTCTATCTTCTTGAATTGTCTCATCTTTATTGATTTTTGCGAATAATATTCTTCAACCAACTTTGGAATCAATTTTTCCTTTTAGTATTTTGCTGGTGAGAAAGATAATGCCTCTTGTTTATTGATTCCCATACTTGCCTCTCATTATCTTTCTTGCGAAAAATGATCTGTTATGAATACTTATAAATATTTTGTTTTTTCATGTGATCTTATTTTGCCTTCCTAATTAAAGGTCTTATTATGCCACCTCTTGTCATTGCGACAAAATCTCAGGACGTTCTTGCATTTTCATGCAAGAACCCATTGATCTTGCCTTAACTTTTTCTTTTGTATTTTGGCCTCTTCAGGAACCCATTGATCTGTCAAATCTATGACCAACATCTCTACCTCTGGATCCATTAATTTATAAGCTCTGGTTCCAACTATCTCCTTAATGATGTAAGGTCCGTCCCATTTTTTCACTAATTTTCCACCATTTTCTCGCTGATATATTGGTGTCTCTCGTAGAACTAAATCTCCTCGTTGGAATTCACGTACTTTGACACGTTTATTATATTCTCGGGCTAATCTTCGTCGATAATTCTCCATATATTGTAAATCTCTTTCTCTTTTTTCTTCCAATTCATCAAGTTTGTTTGAGATCAAACCCGCACTAAGATTTTTCTCCCAAGCTTCTCTCTTTGTTGTAGGAATAACAACTTTTGTTGGTAACACCGCTTCAACTCCATATGCTAAACAAAAAGGTGATATTCCAGTAGCTTCTGTTCTAGTTGTACTATAAGCTCATACTGCATTATGTACTTGTTCGCACCATGCTCTGTGATGTCCTTCCAATTTATTCTTTAATATATCTGCAATTGTTTTGTTTGTTGCTTCTACCTTCCCATTAGATTGTGGATACAAAGGAGTAGACTTTCCACATTTTATCTAAAATGCATTACATAACATTTCTATGTTCTGTCCTTCAAACTTTTTCCCATTATCAGATATTAACTGCGCAGGAATTCCGAATCTGCAAATGATATTTTCGAATATGAATGTAAAGATATCTTTGTCGCGAATATGCTATACTGCCTTCACTTCTATCCATTTTGTGAAATAATCTGTTGCGACTATTAAGTATCTTCTTTGTTAAAAACCAGGTAAAAATGGCCCCACAATATCTAAACCCCATTTTCCAAAAGGCCACACACTGGTTGAATATGAAAATGGTGCTCCAGATGCATGTATTTTCTTTCCATGCCGTTCACAATCTTCGCAACATCTTGATATTTGTTTTGCATCTTCGTGCATGTATGGCCAATAATATCCTTGAATTTTTGCTCTATGTGCCAAAGATCTTCCCCCGCTATGATTGCCAGCATCCCCACTATGTAACATTTTTAGCACTTTTTCTCCTTCCTCTCGTGTAAAACATCTGAGTGATGGTCAATTAAAGGATTTTCGGTATAGCTTCCCATCTCTTAATTCATAATTCGTTGCGCGGCTTTTTAACTTGTGTTTTTCCAATCTATTTCTTGGTGTTTCTCCTTTCGCCAAATATGCTTGAAGTTCTGTTCTCCAATCTGCGATATTGTTCGTTTGTTCTTCTTCTTCACCGTCTATTATCATCACGTCCACTTCCTCTTCTTCCTTATTGATTGATGGTGACATAAGTGTTTGTATTTTTATGTATCTCGTAGTTGGATCTGTCATCATGCTTGAGATGAAAGCAAAAGCGTCTGCGAGTCTGTTATCCTTCCTTGTAATGTGCCTCCATTTTATTTTTGGGATTTTCTCTGACAATTCTTCAACGAGCTTCTTATACTTCTTCAAGGATGGTTCATTTGTAATATACTCTCCCTTTATTTGGCGAATAACTAGCTGCAAATCACTAGTGATCCTGGAATTTTCTAGTTTCATTTCTATTGCGAACTTTAAGGCATGTATCACAGCTTCATATTCCGTTTCATTATTAGTGGATGCGAATTCCAATCTGAATGAAAAAGTCATCTTCACTCCTTCTGGAGAAATTAAAACAATTCCAACTCCATTTCCTTCTCCATTTGATAATCCATCTACTAATATCTCCCATCTGTTTGGTTCTCGTGTTCTTCTTCTATATCCATCATTTCTTCTACAGCTTCATCTTCTTCTAAAGGAAATTCTGCCAAGAAATCTGCAACAACTTGTGATTTTGGTGAAGACAAAATTTCATATTTAATATCAAAGTGGCCTACTTGTGCATTCCATCTCTCCACTCTTCCTGATCTTTTAGAATTCTTCATCACTGACTTAATTGGTACTTTTGTTAATACCTTTATCTTGTGCGCTTGAAAATATATGCGGAGCATAAATGATGCATAAACTAATGCTAAGATTAACTTCTCAATCTTCGAGTAATTCTTCTCGGCAGTATTAAAATTTTTGCTAATGTAATACATGAGTTTCTCCACTCCTGCGTCTATCCGCAATAACACAACACTTAATGCATGCGACGTCGTCGCAAGATAGATCAATAATTGTTCTCCTGATTCTTCCTTTTGTAAAATAGTTGTATTCATAAGATGTTCTTTGATCCCTTGAAAAGCTTTTTCGCATTCATCTGTCCATTTGAATTTCGCCCCCTTCTTGAGTATATTGAAAAAATATTTGCATTTGTCTGATGATCACGAAATGAATCTCCCCAGCGAAGCTATAAGTCCATTCAACTTCTGTACATCTTTTATTGTTGCGGGTGTTGGCATGTCATGAACTGCTTGCAGTTTTTTTGGATCAACCTGTATTCCTTCCTTTGATACAATGTAGCCTAAATTTTTTCCCGATGCAACTCCAATAGTACACTTCTCAGGATTCAGTTTAATGTTATACTGCCGCATTTGTTCAAAAATATCCCCTCAGGTCCTGTACATGGTCTTTGGCTTCTTTACTCTTTACTAACATGTCATCCACGTATACTTCTAATGTTTTGTTTATCCATTTCGCTAACACCTTCTCTACCATTCTTTGATATGTCGCTCCTACATTTCGCAAACCAAATGGCATTTTCGTGTAACAATATAAACCCCTAGGGGCGAAAAAAGCAATATGTTCTTGATATTCTTCAGCGAGAGGGATTTGGTTATATCCTTTGTACCCATCTAAAGACGATACCCTATCATTTCCCGCTGCGGATTCCAACATTTGAGGAATATCTGGTAATGGAAAATTATCTTTAGGAAAAGCTTTGTTTAAATCAGTGAAATCTATGCAAATCCTTATTCCTTTGTTTTTCTTTGGGACAATGACCATATTCGCTATCCATTCTGGGTATTTAGCTTCTCTTATGATTCCTGCATCAAGCATTTTCTGTAGTTCTTCTTCTATTTGGGAATGGTAATCTGTTGCGATTTTTCTTATTCTTTGTTTAAATGGTCTCACATTCTTGTTAATCTCCAACTTGTGACATGCAATTGATGGATCTATTCCCGGTATCTCATCCATGCTCCATGCGAAAACGTCTTTATACTCTCGCAAAAGGTTAACAGTTCTTTCTTATTCTTCTACATCCATCTTGGTTTCAATTATCAATATTAGAGGTTCTTTTATAATCCTAACGTTTACTTCTTTTGTTGGTTCTGCGGCAGTGTAACTGGACTTGGATTCTCCGATTGGTGTTGGTTCTTTTATTGTTTTCACAGATCCTTCTCCATCTTCCGAAAATTCGCTGGGTATTCCCCTTCCTTCTTTTGTCCTTATCATGTATACTCTAAATTCTTTTTCTTTCTTTGCCTCCTTTGCCAACTTTCTGCAAAATTGTTTCCTTTTTGCTTGTCCTTCATAATGCTTTACTTCAATTTGATGACATAATTTCGCATTGTCAGCATCTCCTCTGATTTCACCTATTCCATTTGGTGTGGGGAATTTAATACATTGATGCAACGTTGATACTACAGCTTTATCGCATGTGTCCATGGTCTTCCTAACAACATATTATATGGCGATTCTATATCCACCACGCATAGTGTCACGTGTGTTTCGATCTCTCATAGTTGAATTCGTACTACTATTTCTCCTTTAGGTTTTGTTGTGGATTTTCCAAAGCCATGAACAAGATATTTTGAATTGGACATTTCTTCATCTTTAAATCCCATTACTAAAGTTCTGTTCAATATCCATTCTTCCGTGGATTTTGTTGTTGTTCCCTTCTCTTTTCTCGTAATAGGCACTGTAATAACCAATGGAGATGTGTGGTTCAAATTTTCTTTTGGTATTTCTGCCGCCATGACCTTCCTTCCTTCAAAATTTCGTTTATGTATTCTTCCTTTGATGTTTTCATGGAATTCATTAATCATTGTTTTTGTTATCATATTACACTCCAATCTTTTGTCATCTTCATTGACTCTAATCATTTTTCTTTTAACTGGTTCACTGATTTATTTAATCACTTTCTTGATTTGAACAATTTCAACAACAATCTTCAACTTTCGATCTTCATCTCCCTGTTTCTAGCGCCATTATGTAGTTGCAGGAAATCCTACACTACACCCCTCACAAGATCTTATTAACATTCAACTCATTTTAGATCAACAATCTTAATTTTATTGATGAATCTTTGAAAAATCTTACAAGAAAAGATAAAGGAATCAAGAATAACCACTGATCTAGATTTTCTCTCTCCTATTTACTTGCTTCTCACTCAGAAAAAGATCTCTCCCCTCCTTTACAACTGAACGACTATTTATAAGGAAATACATAGTGGATGACAGCTAATTTGTCCTTTATTTTCGGATATGGCTTGCGACATTCTCTCAACCTTGTAAATGTTAATCTCACAAACTCTCTAACTTTCGCAGGACTATCACATCTTTCTCATGATTTTAGCTGACGTCGTTTATTATATCATTTCTGAAATTATTCTGCGACGCTGTTGTGTTGTGTTGCTGATAATTTCGCTGAGACATTATCGCTGCGAGATTATGATCCTACAGGAAGGATGAACATATTGTAAAGGGTTTTAATTAAATTACTAAAATGTGCGGCACAGATAGGGCTGATATAATAAATACATCAGTTAATAACCTGAACGAAACAAAACCAAAGGGCCTGCTGAATGATTATGCGACAGCGCAACAATCATTCGAAATGACTATCTATTTTTCAATATTTATGAAACTCATTTGGCTTATGGAGACGATCAAACGAAACTAGTTTATAGTTTATACGAGCAAGAAAGAATGCCCCAAGTTTTAAAGAATGAAAGTTATAAGTTTCACTTTAAGTTTCAAGAAAGAATGCCACAAGTTTTAATAAAGATATTTTTTCAATCATTCAACACGTGTGTCATGACACTCATCCAACCACTTCTTCTTAATTTATGATTCAAAATGAAATTACTTAATGATTAAAGATCGAAATGTCAGACATACTATTCCGTCCGTACCACATATATAAGCGGAGGGACCAATTCTCTTAGATTAAGAAACCTTTTTTGATTTCACAAATATCCATTTTTTTTTTTGTTTTTCCCTTTGTATTTCCTATGTTAGAGACATAAACCCAATTATGATGATAACCAAGAAACATAAATAAAGGTAAAATAGTTCAAAGCCATTTTGGAATTGTCATTCCGCCTATCTAATGGTACAAGGAAAAAGCAATATTCGGCCTATAAAATAGGTACGAAGGGAGTACAACTCAAGTTACAGAACTATTACTTTGATTTTTAAGGTGTTACATAGTAGACGGTGCAGAGAAGTCAGGGTGCTGACCATGATAGCACAAAGATTGGATTTAATGGAGGCGTACGCAATTCTAGTGGCGCTGAAATTGTAGGTACACAAAATAGGATCGCCACGTGGCCGCACAGGAAGGAACGAAATAGGAATGAAGAATCTCACTCAAAGATCCCGGTCAGTGACTTGTCAAATTAAATGTCAGAATTACTTCACCACCAACTAATAACACGAAGCACGAAGAGAAAGCGTCCTAAAACGAAGTATCTCACATAAGAAATCTAAAACACAAACGAATCAAATTGGAGTACCCAACAAGACACCAACCACGAAATAAAGGTTGGTGAAATAAGGTTACTTGCCTGAAAAGATAATTGGCGAATTCGAAGTCAGTCAATTATGGAGCAGGAAAAGAGACAGTTGTCCCGACAAACACCCAAAATTGTCAGCGAAATAAAGGGGAAAACTTTATGGAAAATGATCTAGGATAAGTATAAAGCATCTCCACGAGATCCAGACGAAGTAAAATGAGTTGTACGACATTAGGGTCGATTGGCCTATAAATAGGGGTCCTTGGGCAATGTATGGAGGGTGGATTCTTGGGAGAGGGGGGAGCTTTTCTTAGAGTGAGAAATTAGGGTGTCCTTGTATTCAAGAAATTGTATTTTTCACTACTTGGAGTGGTTAATCAATATAGAATTTCTGATCCAAAACTCTTACCATGTCTTAGATCTGTTTCGTTTCTTATTTGGGCGTGCTACTGGATTTTCAGTAGCTACATTTTGGCATCCAGAAACAGGGACTTGGATTGAGGATTTATCCTCATCCAAGAGTTAGAGAAAGCTTGAAATTATTTTAAATCGTAGAAGTTATAGATTTTAGCGAGTTGTTTTAAAATTAGGGTTTTTAAGATCTTAAACGATTCATCCGAAATTAAGATTAGAAATCTAAGAAAGGGAGTAATCTTTGGATGTTGCATCGTAAGTGGAAGTATATTTGGAGATACCGAACCAAGGATCAGTTGATGGTCAGAACACCAGATCGAGCGCGGCACTTGATAGCGACAAGAAGAAGCAAACGTCTGGAAGCGAAGAGAGGAGGAAGAATGGAAAGGGGAGAAACATCGGTTGCAGGGGAAAGACAAGGTGTGAACCGATGACGGAATAATCAGACCGGTGAAGATGACTTTAGGGAAGGCTTCATACACACTTCTGACACGGACTCCGCTACAGAGGAAGAAATGACCCATGATGAGTTGGAAGAAAAAATTGATGAAGAACACATGACGTTGGAGCATCTAAGGGAGACACTTTTCCTTGAACGGGAACGAGACAGGTATCTAGCGGAGCAGCATGCTCGACTGATGAGGCAAAAGGCTATGTTGGCACTACAAAATCGGCAACTTAACGAGGAAGCAGCGGCTGACGCCATGGACTCGGAAGGAAACACGATATCTTCAGGAGAAGAAGAGACACGACAGAGGAAGTACATCTACGAGGACGACGGAGGAGAGCGACGAAGGAGACAACGAAGAGAAAGCAGTGAATAAAGAGATCTGAGAAGGGCGTTGGAGGAAACGGGATGGGAAGATCAAAGACGAAGGTATGACGAAGAAATATGGAACGAAAACGAGAGGAGGCGAGAAAAGGAAAGGCAACACGATGTAAACCAAAGACACGAGGAAGCAATTAGGCGTGGGGGAGGAAGGCTTAGCGTGATGAGAGGCGACCATCCCGAAGGAAATGGACGAAACCTGAATCAAGAGGTTTTGAATGAGTTACGAGATATGAGGACACTGATAAACAATTCACGAAGAGGTGGTAGGGTGCAGTTAGCAGAGGCGATAGAGGAGGAAGATAAATCTCCATTCACCTATGAGATAATGTATGCGGACATTCATGAGAAGTGCGTGCTACCGACATTTTCAAGCATATTCAGCGGATCGGAAAGTGTTGTGCAATACTTGAAGCAGTATACTGTATCACTGATGCAGTGGGGACGAAACGAAGCGGTACTCTGTAAATATTTCCCGACGAGCTTGGCCGGCGAAGCGTTGGCCTTGTTCGATGAACTGGCAGAAAGGTCGATTTCGTCATTTAAAGACCTACAGAAAATATTCCTGACAACATACATAAGTAACAACATGCTGAGGCCGGGAATCGAGACCTTGTTTAACCTAAGGCGAAGACCAACGGAAAGTTCGCGAGGACTAGTAACGAGATGGAGGACAATGTGTAGCGAACTCGCAGTACGAGTCGATGATAATTTTTTTATCCTAGCCTTCGTGAACGCCTTATTCCCAACCGATCTGTTGTACACCCAAATATTCATAATCCGGAACTCCTTGACAATGAATGATTTAAGGGAGTACCAAGAGCAATACATAGTGTTGGAAGAGAAGCATAGGAAAGTCAACGAAGTAACACCAACTCCATCAAAGGAAGGAAATTCAAGGCTATTACCAAGAACAGTACATGTTGTGGAGGATGATCCGAAATATGATAAAGGGGAACCTTCAACCCCAGTTCCGGTGAAACTTGTAGCCGTGTCAAGCGGAGACCAGGAGTGGATTGATAAACAGAGGTATGAGGAGTCAATACGAAGAAATTATGAGCCCCGAAGCCATAACACAGGATATCATCACAGAAGCAATCAAGGACCTAGGTTTGGAGAGCGAAGACCAAATGCAGCGGCCTTAGAAGATGTAAAGCTTCCTAGACTCAATACAACTGTGGAGAAGGTACAGGAAACGATAGTGATAACAGAAGAGATTCCGCCCCCACCAAATATGGGAAGAGAACCACCTTCTAGTACTAGGAGTCATGAATTTTGCAGGTATCACCGATTTCATGGACATCACACGAATAACTACCGAAACATCCGAAGGATTATACTTCGACTAGTGGAACATGGGAAGCTCGCTCATTTTCTGGAGGGATATGTACAACCGCCCCAACCCCCATCTCAGGATAATCAACAAGTGTACCGAACCGAAATAGATCGGGGAACCCACGAACTGAATTGTCATTCGATAATAGATTCAGCCAAGAGCAGTCAGAATTTTCATGATAATATACTCAAAAGAGTACATAAGAGGGACTTCAGAGGGAATGAGTTATTCAGTGTGGCGAAGAATGATCCATTCGAAGAGTGGAAAAAGAGGGAGATAACATTCTCAGCAAAGGACGCACCAGAGGGAGCAGCTTCACACACAGAGCCATTGGTCATAACCTTAAATTTTGAAAAATACTCAAAGTGGAAGGATGACGAAGTCAAGAAAGAGAAAATTGGGAAATAGACAGAATCCTGGTGGATACGAGGATCTCGGTTAACATACTCTTTTATCATGCATTTAGAACCATGGGGTACAAAGATTCAGACCTTGTACCATCAACATATAATATATATGGGTTCAACGGGGTTGTGTCAAGGCCGAAGAGAGAATTAGTCAAAAGGATTTTCGCGGGCGAGTTGGAAACAAAAGTTATTGTTTGTGTGATATATATAGACTCACCTTATAACGCTCTCATAGGTCGGCCGTGGATACATGGGATAAAAGGGGTTGCATCTACATATCATCAGACCATACGGTTTCCTATGCCAAGCGCAATAAGCGAGATCAAGGGATATCTAAAGGATGCGCGAGATTGTATCGAAAAGGATGTCCACAACTATGATGAGAAACTGAGAAGGAAGATAGAACACAAAAGGAAGGTATGCGAAGAAAAAATAGCAGAGCAATTGATGGTGTTCACCATTGGGATAAGCGAGGAGCAGATTACAACGCAGAAAAGCATGGAGGAGGCAGATAAGATGACGATTGTCAATGAGAGAGATCGCGAGAAAACTCTGGAGAAGGAAAGCCAAGTTGAGATAAAGCAAAGTGGAAAAACGAAGAAGGGAAAAATAGCTGAAGGAAGAGAAGTAGTGAGAAGCGAGAAAGAAATCCCCATCGCAAAGGAAAAATGAACCCCGCAAGGCGGAGCAAAGGCAAACAACTCCAAGCGCAAGAAGGTATCAATACAAGAGATTGGGAAAGGTGTTGAATTGTACGGTCATTTTCGTAAGGAAAATGAGGCATGCGACGAAGACAAGGAGGTGGAGCAATTAAAGGAGGAGCCCTACCAAGAAAGACGAAGGAAGGAAGACTTTGTAAAAGAACGGATAAGGATAGAAAGGAAAAAAGAGAAGTTCTTGATTAAGAACAATCACCTAAAAAGAAAACAAACAGAACATAACACCCAAAGGGGAGAAAATGGTTCGGGAAAGAAATTGACAACTGAAGGACGTCATGAGTATTGGAGAGATAGAAAGGGGCGAGGGGAACAAAATGAACGAGAATATTTAAAAAGACCCATAGAAAGCAGCAGGAGGGAGCTCAGGGAAAAGGAATATCGTATGCAACAATTGATGGTGACAAGGAGAAAAGGCGCATCAAGAAATGTCCCAGTGACATGGAGGAAATATGGAATGCGGGAAAAACCAGAAATGATGAACAAATGTGCGAGAAGTGAGCCATGCAAACCAGAAATAGCAGCACTGTTTTCGTTGAAGCAAAGGGATAATAGAGCTTGCGAAGTATTGTGGCAAGATGGGATACAATTTGCGGAGAACTATAAGGAGGCTATCCGAAGATTATTTGGTGCGTTCGTTCATCTATGCATTATCAGCTAAACACACATTGTTTCCAATGTTGTTCAGAATCAGGAACGAAGTGAAGATGAAAGAGTTGAAAAGGTACCAGTCTGAGTACATCCGCCTAAAAGAGGAGAACTGATATTAATAAAGAATCATAGAGATGAGATAAATGTACTTACTTTAATGCATTTATCATCTAGTAATGTAACAGACTCATAAAATAATGGCAATGACATTTCTGAATTTTGATGAGCCACTTGGAGGAAATGGATTTTCATATTCGCAAAGCACTCAAAAGGAAATAAGCCACGAACCAGGCAAATAAGACCTCAGATTAGGAGGCAAATAAGACCCACGAATAAACAGTTTCCAGGGAAACTTAAACCCTTATCCTAGGAAGGCTGAGAATCCACGACATGCACCCTAGTTCGCATGAAAATGAAAGAGGAAATACCTAACGCATGTCGTGAACAACTCTCAGAAAGGAAGTTAGGGGCAATCATAATACCTATCCGCTGAGGGTCCCTTTTATGATGGCCTTCGTTAAGGAGTGCGGAGTATGACCAAGGCGCCGACGTATTCGGTTGAGCTACGGGTGCTTGGGACGTATAGAGCATTACCATCCATGTACATATGGCAAGTCTTGGCTACAATGCACTCGATCCCAAAAAAAATCTCACTTAAGGTGTGACTTCGTAATCTCAAGTCATATCGATGAAGGAGATAAGAAGTCACGAAAACAACTGAATGTCGTAATAACTGGATGCGAGGAGACCAACATGCATGTTAGGGTTAACCTCCTTGAAGGGGAAATCAGGGGAAATATAAAGGGATGGCACCCTCCAGATTAGGGAGCCGTGTGACCAAAAAAGACGGCAATTTGACGGGGCTAACATTCATGGGAATGGCTAGGCCTGTCGCATTCTCGCGAAATTGGGTTCACAAAAATGTTAAGACGAGGTAGATGGATTATTATTTGAAAGAATAATAATCTCCTGACACTTCGTCGATTTAAGATCCTTCAAAAAGGATGAGGCACCATAAGACCTTAATTGGGAGGCACAATAAGACCTTGGAAAGTAACACATGAATGAATAGTACAAGAACAATATATAAAGAGAAATTATCATGAAATGAGTAAAAAGACAAAGGCAGGCAAAGGACAATGGAGAAAGGTTAAGCAGAGAAAGTAAGGACAACATGAGAAGCATAGGCAAAAAATTAAAGAAAGAACATGCAATGAGGCAAGTAACAAGGTTATACCTTTCATATCTTGCGCGCGAAGGCAACATAGCGAGATACCAACCTTTCATTTCATACCTTGGAAATACACAAAAGAATAAGAGGCAAGTATATACTTTAAATTTTGTTGTTCTTTTGAGTATTCCCTCGGCGAGTATATACTTGGCGAAATGAAAAATCATAATATCGACATAGTCAACAAAAGTATTAGGAATATATGAAAGAAGTCAAGGTGTTTTTCCCCCCAAGCTTGGGAGCGCCCAGATAAAGAAATTGTTATAATAATTAAAGTTGAAAACATGGGAGAAGGGAAACTAAGATTGTTGCTGAAGAGGAACGTCGTCAGTAACTGTTGTATCAGAGATTTCAACGCCAGCCCCACCAAAACCAGCACCAGTATCTGCATCCAGGTTCGAAGGTTGTCCTGGAAAACTTAAGGAAGCAAAGGCATACTTGGACTCTTCCTCCTCGACCTTGGTCTCATTGATATTTTGCTCCCTGTCACCCTCAGTGAGCCTCTCTTCTTCACCTGAGATAATTCCGCGGTTGACTGGTTCCTCGTCGTCGGAAAAAACTTCCAGAGAAAAAGTAGGATGAGGAATGCCTTGCTCGTCGCAGAAGTTGTTGAAGAGAGAGACCAGGTGGTGCTGGGTATTCTTGCGAGCTAACTTCGCTACTTTCTCAGAATCTTCTATCATCTCATCAATATCAACATTCAAATCCTTAACCTCATCTTTGAGGGGAGAAACTTCTTTACGAGACTCATCCCTTTCGTAGGAAATGTGAAGAACATGATTTTTATAACGCTCTTCGGATTCTGCAAAAGCAAAACAAGATTTTATCAGAAACCTGAAATTTGACATAACCAATAGTATCTCGCATTGCACCTAGAGCTAACTTACATCTGTAAGATAGTGGTATCCAAAGTCTCTTGGATATCAGAATGCAAATGATCCAGCCAGGAGATTTCTAGATCTCACTCTTGAACGCATATCTCGTGATATGCATTATCCCAACCTTTACCGTGACCAGACTTCGAAGTATCTTTGCTAGGTTGAATGACGAGAGCACCCTTGTTCTTGCGAAGATATGCAGACTTGGTTTGGGAGGAAGATTTGACAGACTTCGAGCGTGAGGATTTATCCAGCTGAGCCTGAAGAAATTCCAACTTTTTCTTCAGACAATCAAACTCCTCGTTTAAGCCAGCTTCCTTGTTGCGAGATTTACGAAGTTCAACCACAACCTGATTTTTTCTACTGATTACGCGCTCGTTATCTTCCTCCAGCTGATAACGACGAGGAATGAAGATTTCTCGAAGTAGTAAGAGATTTGTTAACCCGCTGAAGTTCTATCTTAAGGAGCTCATTCTCGTCATGAAGAGGAAGATTCAGCTCTTCGTTTTGAGAACAATCAATAGACATGCGGTCCACTTGCGAGAAAAGGGTTTTCTCGACCTTCTCATTTAAAATCGCGTTCTCATCCACATAACAATCATTCTGGGTCACTAGGTTCAGATTCTCAGCACAAATATCTTCTAGCGAGGCGGACACTTCGGAAGCATCCATTTGGCGTTGCATGCATCGATCTTGACAAAATACTAAATAAGAAAATAACAGAAATCACAGCAAAGGCAAGGGATGGATCTGCAAGGGGAAGGAACTTACTTTTAAGTTTCTCCATCTTCTTATCTTGCTTGCTGGAATACTCCTTCTCTCGCTAAGCTCCTTCATCAAGGCCTTGATTTGAGCATCATCCTTCTATGCTTTCTCGCAAACAAGTCTAATCTCCACGAGGATGGCCATGTGACGATTGAATTCCTGCAAATCGAAGGACCGAAAATTAGAAATATATCTCAGAATGAGGAGAAGGCATAATTCAACAATGCGTATGCATCTTGAGAAAGAAATTCGTCAGCGCTAAAAGTCACCTGAGATTCAAGAGCACGAAATCTCATGGCTGGATCTTCGCGAGCCTTGTGGTAAATATCTTGTAGAAATTTCACGTCAGGATCATAAAGGGGATTAGACGAGACAGACGAGACCCTTTGCTTATCCTTCTCACAAGGGGAAGGATTTTCAGGGGATTCTTCAACATGAACCACCAAAGGAGGAGGAATAGGAGAATCAACAAGCTTGGGAGAAGAAGTTGTAAGAGGCTGGGAAGATTGGTTCTTGGGAAGAGTAAGTTGACTTGGAGAAGCAACAGAGCTCCTAACTGCGGTCAAATTAGCTAGATCTAAGGTCCTACGCATCTTCTTGGGGTCGCCAAAAGGAAGGACATTGGAAGATGTAATCTTCGAAATAGCAAGATCAATACGATTGATAAACGGCAGGATCGTAACACGAGAAATGACAATTTCGACAAAGTAAAGACACCTGATTTGAAGGGGACGGCTAAGCAGGGTCTTGCCTTTTCCGCCCACCAGTTGGCTCGGAAGAAGTTTTTTTAACAAGGAGAGTATCACCCTACAAAGAAAAATGGGTTAGAGCTTAATCACAGAAAAGAGAGTGATGAGAGTGATGAGCGAAGTAGATACCTGTTTACAAGCAGAAGGTTCGACGATAACATTCCTTTCCTTGCGATCTTTGAGAAGACCAGCAGCAGGCATCTCGTACTAAATAAAGGAAAAGAGGTATGAGAACAAACAAAGCCCAAAAACAAGAGAGAGGCCTAGGAAGAAAGAAAAAACCTCAGCCGACATGGACCATATAAGCTTCCAAGGATCCTAACCGGCGAGATAACAATGCTGAGAAAGAAGAATCCTCACGAGGAACTCCTTTCTCTTCAACACCCTAAATAAAAGGGCCCCCTACCACCAGAGGGAGCATCGCCCAATCTTCATCTTGCTATATTTTGAGATGATCCAGGTCTAAAGAAAGAGCTTTGGACGAGGCCGAGATGCTCTTCCGGGTGAGCTCAATTCCCCACTCCTGATACTTCCTAGTTCTTGTAAACCTAGCGGAATAAATAGCTGTGAAGGAGTCTGCATTGTAGTCGTGAGGATCAAATTCCTCAGCCATTGACGGAACCTGCGAAGTGTGGTTTCCCGAGCGAATTGCAAACTCGTTGGGAATGCGAATTACATTACCAGAAAGATGGAAGACCCCACACTGGAGCTTATTCAAAATCTCAAGGGAAACAGGGTTGGAAGGGTTGTAGAGAGGAAAGGATAACCCACTCTTAATTGACCAACGGTGATGATCATCTTGTCTGCAGACCAAATATCGGACATAATCCATCTATAGTTCAGTTCCATGTCGGAAGTCGCATAGACGGGAGGAGTTACAGAGGAGTCGACGGCTGGAGTTAAAGACAAACCCAACTTCTGAAAGTATGCTTGGAATTCCTCAAAGGTTTTGAACGGGGCAGGTATTGAGGCATTCTTTGGAGCCATAATAAGATAGGGGAAGTGAGAAAGTTGAGAGAAAAGAAAGGTGATAACAAAGGAAGAGACAGGAGCAGAAGAAATAATGGTTTGAGTTCACAAAAAAGAGAAGGAAAAAGAAACCCAAACTAGGGTTAAATCGAGATATTTATAGTAAGTGGAAGATTACTGTCAAAACAAGTTGTCGGCACGTTCGAGAAAACTTGACCGACAATAACCGATTACCAAAAGAACATGGTCGCGTGGAAACCGGAGGGTGGAGAACATGGAAGCCAAGGCATCTCAACCGGTTCTTATTCCATTCTCGTATAATTCGAATGAAATAAGAAAAGGCAAAATGTAGGTACACAAAATAGGCTCGCCACGTGGCCGCACAGGAAGGTACGAAATAGGACTGAAGAATCTCACTCAAAAATCCCGGTCAGTGACTTGTCAAATCAAATGTCCTCGCCACCAACTAATAACACGAAGCACGAAGAGGAAGCATCCTAAAATGAAGTATCTCGCATAAGGAATCTAAAACACAAACGAATCAAATTGGAGTACCCAACAGGACGTCAGCCACGAAATAAAGGTTGGCGAAATAAGGTCACTTGCCTGAAAAGATAGTTGGAAAAGTCAGTAAATTATGGAGCAAGAAAAGAGACAGCTGTCCCGACAAACACCCAAAGTTGTCAGCGAAAGAAAGGGAAAAACTTTATGGAAAATGATCTGGGCGAAGTATAAAGCATCTCCACGAGATCCAGACGAAGTAAAATGAGTTGTACTCCATTAGGGTCGATTGGTATATAAATAGGGATCCTTGGGCAATGTATGGAGGGTCGGATTCTTGGGAGAGGGGAGAGCTTTGCTTAGAGTGAGAAATTAGGGTTTCCTTATATTCAAGAACTTGTATTTTTCACTACTTGAAATGGTTAATCAATAAAGAATTTATGATCCAAAACTCTTACCATGTCTTAGATCTGTTTTGTTTCTTATTTGGGTGTGCTACTGGATTTTCAGTAGTTACAGAAATGTTGAAAGCTTCTCCATCAGAATTGCGGCAGATTGAAGGTACTTGCAGCAACGTTGTTGTTTTTTTTTTTTTTTTTTTTGACTATAAGGTAAATGCCTTTCTACTTGGGTAGTGATCATGAAGTTTTTTTCTTTTTAATAAAAAGGTTTATATTGGAAAATTAAATTAAATTTCTACAACCATCACTTATAATTTTAAGTCCATCTTACAACACCATCCCAATGGAACAGAATGTTGTTCAGAGGGATCAGGTGGAATATGTCATCATCTGATGACCAAATACAATATTGTTTTTCTCCCTCCAAATCACCCATGTTATAGCATAAGGTAGGAGTTTTCAGATTTTCTGTTTTTATCTTCTAAACTGCTGTATCGCCAAGCTTAAAAGTTCTCCACCGACTTGGATAGTCAAGTTAATAGGCGACCATACTTACACAACCAGATGTTAAAACTTGTCTGATACACCTATATTTTCCAATAGGTGGCTCGACATTATATATGTAATTACAAGGAAATTTAAAAGCCTTCTCGACAAAATAATGATGAAAATCTGACGGACCTAATCAAAATATTCACTAAAATCTGAAAATTAAAAGAACCTGTAATTTAGGTTCAAAAATGAAAACACGCAAGTAGACGAGGGTAGCCTAGTTTTTTCTTTATTTATTGTGGTGGCCTTGAAGTTAAAAAGAGGGTGGCCCTAAAATCAGTCTCCTTCGCGGACTGATTTTAGGTGGATGGTCATTATTGGTGCGTCGCACTGAATATTGAAACTCGTTATTGGTGCCACAATAATGACTCCGTCGCACCGTCGCACCGTGTCGATCAATGCTCAAACTTGGCTATTAGTACTACTTAGTAAAATGGGGTATACTTCTGTGCTCATAAAAATATAAGATAGGACAAAGGGTCTTTAATTAGGGACAGTTGCTCCTTTCCAATAATGCATTTCCCTTACAGTTACAGCAGCCTTTTCAATTATGCATTGCCCCTACATTACAATAAATTTTCTTAACTTCTTCTCGAAACATTAGGAAGTCAACTTTTCACTACTACACATACTTGACTATATAGGCCTTAACGTTTCCAACCCACAAATATATTTGAGCTCTTATCTGAACCACTACTGCACCTAACTAATTTTGCAATGGAACGAGTGAATCAGATATCACTGTTCTTCTCATCAACAAATCTAAACATACACAAAATCGGAATCAGTACTCTACTGATTAGTATCGCGTTAGCCTATGTCTTCATCCACAGATGGAATCAAAGAAATGTGAAGGGCCCCAAATCTTGGCCTTTCATAGGGGTACTCATCGAACTTCTCAACAACTACAACAGAATGCATGATTGGTTAACTGAGTACTTTGTTGAATCAAAAACTGTCAAGGTTCCGCTGCCGTTTACGACCTTAACTTTCATTGCAGATCCTACAAATATTGAACATGTTCTTAAAACTAACTTCTCCAACTACCCCAAGGGTGAAGCTTTTCGTGCACACATGGAAGAGTTGCTTGGGGATGGAATTTTTAATTCAGATGGAGAGATGTGGAAGCAACAAAGGAAAATTTCTAGTTTGGAGTTCGCATCTAGAAACTTGAGAGATTTCAGCACCACTGTTTTCAGAGACTATGCATTGAATCTCTCTGGCATTTTGCACCGCTCATCAACCTGTGACGAGCAAATTGATATGCAGGTAATACACATATCCCCAACTATTTAAACGCCAATTGTATATCTTAAGCTTAGGTGTATATTCAATGCTTTTAAGTAATGAAATGTTCGTTTTTGTTACTTGTTAGGAACTGTTGATGAGGATGACTTTGGATTCTATATGTAAGGTTGGATTTGGGATGGAAATTGGAACTTTGGCTTATGAATTACCTGATATTCGTTTCGCTAATGCTTTTGAATATGCAAGTAGTACTGTTACTTACAGATTCGTCAACCCTTGGTGGAGATTCAAAAGATTTCTGAATGTTGGGTCTGAAGCATTATTTGTTCAAAGTATCCAAGTCATTGACGAATTTACATATAAATTAATTCATAAAAGGAAAGCAGAATTACAAGAAGCTAAATCAACTAGTAACAATGGATACAAGGTAATAAAGCATGATCTTCTGTCGAGATTCATCGAGTTGAGTGAGAGCCATGACAGTAATTCAACAGACAAAAGCCTTCGAGATCTTATTATAAACTTTGTTTTGGCGGGACGTGACACAACAGCAGCCACATTATCTTGGTCTATATACATGCTCATGATAAATCCTAACGTAGCAGAGCATATCTATACAGAGCTTATTACATTTGAAGAAAATCAAGTTAAGGAAATGACTGGTTATGATTCCGAGCACCCAAAATCTTTCGCTGAGAAAATAACACAATTTGCGAGTCTTCTGTCTTATGATTCACTTGCAAAATTACCGTACTTGCATGCAACAATCACTGAGACACTTCGCTTGTATCCTGCTGTGCCCCAGGTATTGATTCTTTATGGTAGCCAGATCGATTTTGGAGTATTCATTTAAAGTTCTGTAATATGTGAAGAAAACAAAATAAAATTTCATATTATACTTGTAGGATCCTAAAGGAATTTTAGAAGATGATGTTTTACCTGATGGAACGAAAGTGAGAGCAGGTGGATTGATGATTACTGTTCCATATGTCATGGGGAGAATGGTGTACAATTGGGGACCTGATGCAACTTCGTTCAACCCTGGTAGATGGCTCAACGAAGAAGGGCAATTTCAAAGTGAATCTCCATTTAGGTTCACAGCTTTTCAGGTAAGCATTCTAGAGTATGTAAATTTGATATGGCATGTATACAAGTCTTAGATCCCAATAAGATGTTAATTACATTGACACATGCAACATGAATGTATAAATATGCAACATTGATGCTCATGCAGGCTGGACCAAGAACATGCCTAGGGAAGGACTCGGCGTATCTACAGATGAAGATGACACTTGCTATCTTATGTAGATTCTTCAATTTTCATTTGATTCCGAACCACCCTGTTAAGTATACAATGATGCCAAGTCTAACTATGGAGCGTGGTTTGAAGCTTACCGTAACTACCAGGTAAGGGATAAAGCCCAGGAACAATCTGTATTATCGTTCTCGATACTAAGCTCTCTTTTTGAAGGGAAAGTTCCAACAAGTTTGACATTTTTATTAGAAGAAAAGAGAATATACAAGAGTCTGCCAAAAAGTTTGATATTGCTTTCATGAATTTATCGCATCTTTTCATGTTCCTATATTTGAGATCAGAAACTCGTCGCATTGAAAAATATAACTTACATCTCGGAGTCCAATTTCATGATAACAAAGTTAAGTCATTGCAGAAATCCGGTTGTAATTCCTAGTCCTTGTACTTAGCTAGTAAATGATCAAACACGCCCAAGAGGTCATTCACTAGTTTTCTTTGTTCAGAAGAGGTGATCTATTTTTTTCCTACCATTTTTAGGGGCGACACTAAAAGACAAAAAAGGTCACCCAAACGTAAATTTAAGCTACCCATTATTTCCGAAATTTTTAAATGGCAACTATGCCCTTCCATAATCGGTAGCATAAAACGTAATCGGTAGGTAACATGTGAATTGGTAGGTTAAATTTAAACACTACCTACCGATTAGTATGTGGATCTTTCGGCTAATATTCCCTTCTATAATCGGTAAATTAACCAATTTGTATGACGACCGATTATAAGTAGACTCAGACTCAACCATGGCCAAATACCATAGGTTTTGGCCAACCTCAACCATAACCACTTGGTTCATGTTTTGGATGTAACCATAATCGGAAGATAAATAGGTTACAAACCCACCCGATTATGGGTTGCCCCAAAATGAGTTTTTTCTAAAATCCTTCATGGAATGAATTTTGAAATCTGCTATAATCGGTAGATTATCCAACTCATATACCTACCGATTATAAGTGGCCCCAGATTCAACCTTGGCCAAATTGCATAGCTTATGAGGGCGCGGAGCCAACCATAACCACTTGGTTCGTGTTGTGGATGTAGCCGTAATCGGAAGCTAACTAGGTTACAAACCCTACGATTATAGGTTATCCCAAAATGAGTTTTTTGTAAAATCCTTCATGGAATGAATTTTCAAATCTGGTATAATCGGTAGCTTATTCAACTCATATACCTACCGATTATAAGTGGCCCCAGATTCAACCTTTGCCAAATTGCATAAGTTATGAGGGTGCGGAGCCAACCATAACCACTTGGTTCGTGTTTTGGATGTACCCTTATTCGGAAGATAAATATATTAACAAAACTTTCGATTATAGGTTGCCCCAAAATGAGTTTTTGCTAAAATCCTTTTTTTCGAAATTTTGAAATATGCCATAATCGATAGATGATAAAACTTATAACCTGCCGATTATAAGTGGCCCTAGATTCACCAAAACTTGGATGTAGTCATAATCGAAATACCAATAGGTTATACAACCTCCGATTATAGGTTGCCCCATATTCAAATTTTGAAAGCCACCATAATAGGTAGATATTCTAACTTAAATACCTACCGATTATTAGTTTCCCCAGATTCAACCTTCGTCAAAATAGCCGTTGCAGTTTAAACCAAATTTAAGAAATAGTCGTTGGAGTTTTTGGGAAAAAGAAAAAGAGTCCTTGGACCCTAAACCTATATAAATAAACTCATATCAATCAACCCAATTGCACCAAACTCTTTCCTCTCTTCAGTTCTAACTTTGAAAACAAAAAACATGGATATTGCTTTTTCCGAAGAGGAAGATTGTGCAATTTATAGAGCGTACGTTGTGGTAACTACTCATGATCGTGTTCACCATCTCCACAAACGGGAATCCGAAAAGTAGATATGGAACCGTATTTTAATGGTATTTGAGGCGTTAGATGGTAATCGAATTCGAAGATCATCCAATGACATTAAGATGAGAAAGAAGGCGGTCAACAAGGATATTGACAAACTTGAAGATGAGGAACGATTTGTTAGGGACGCGTTTTCTTGGTGGACGTATGAAAAACGAGTAAGTATCTTTGTAACTCCGACTCACATTAACATAAGTTAGTACTAACTTGTTACTCATTCGTAATTTTAGAGAAATATTGCGGATCGCCGGTATATGGACCTCTACGGGAAACGATTTGAATATGAAGGATGTTTCAAAATCAAGAGGGTCAATTTCTATGGTCACTGGAAGTTATGATCTGTTTTAATACTTTTAAGTGATTGTAAGTGTGGTTTTAATGTGATTGTAACGTTATGGAAGTTATGATATGTCTTTATGTAATGGCTACAATCGGAATAATATTAATATAACACCCTACCGATTATATATAAGCGGTAGTTTATTTTTGTTAAATAAGCAACCGATTACTACAGTCGGACACTTTATGAGTTAATTTAGATTCCGAATGTTATGTTGTTTGGATACAAAAAACAAAGTTTTATTCACATTGTCATAATCAAAGGAAATATATAAAATAAACATACCGAATACTATAATCGGAAGTTTAAGAAGTTCACATCGTTACCGAATATGGTGTTGTTTGGTTACATATCACAAAGGACTTTAGAGTGTCATAATCGGAGGCTAAGGAATCATGTCGGTTCCCGATTATGGTGTTGTTTGGATACAGAAAACAAAATTTTCTTCACAAAGAATAATCGTAGGAAAAATATACACTAACACTACCGATGATAATAATCGGAACTTTAATAAGTTACATTAGTTCCTGAATATGGTGTGGTTTCATTACAGAACAAAAATTATTTGTTCACAAAGCATAATCGGTAGGCAACGAAATTCATAATCTTCCGAATTTGATGTTTTTTTTTTTTTTGCAAAATCCCCAGATTCAGTAGGTACATAATATCAATAGCTCCCGATTCTGACAATAAAATTTTAATATCCCCAAAATCGGGAGATTTGTATATGAAGTAACCTTCCGATTGTTTGTATAAAATTCAACAGTTTCATATCCCTGCATCTGATTCGCTTGCAAGTCATCGTTAAATGTATAAAGATATCAATAAAACCATTCATAATTCATAAACCCAACCATTCACAAACCATAAACATAACGTACCAACTTATAATCCGACATAAACAAAGTTAAATCCGACATAATCCGACATAAACAAAGTTATCCATAAAGTTAACAAAACACCGAGAGTTTAGTTTTTCCTATTTGCTTTGACTTTGCGAGCTTTACCACCTCTATGACTTGGACCAACATCATCATTGGTTTCATCAACTTGAGTGCTCGATGACGCCCGAGTTCTTTTGGTCACCTTCTTTGTAGGTTGCTTGCCTTTTCCCTCAAACAGAGATGCATAATCTTCATTGTCAATGTTATTGATAGACACATTTTTGTGTCTAATTTGTCACGATTATATATATTGATAGTGCTCATTTTTGTACTTATTATGGTGTTTAATGTGTGTGTAGGTATTTTTGTCCAATAAACATTTTTGGAAAAATCGGCTCCAAAAGTTGTCGAAAAGCGCACCCGGGGGACACTTGCTATTCAGACTCTCACTATGGATAAGGGGTACCCGAATTACTAAGGGGCACCCTCAGGACACCCCAAAGGCACCTGCTATCGGCACCTCTACTCTGGATAGGAGGAAACCTTTCTCTTCTCCAGGTTTTTGGCGGGACAAACTGAATTCAAATTCAGTTTTGCAGCGGAACATTCTGGCGAGATTCTGATCGAGTTTTAGGCTGAATTCGTGTTTGTTGTGGATTGGGATTACCCTGTTTTGGTCAAACATGGAAGGTAGGAGCTGTAGAATCGAAAAAACAGGGTCAGAAATCGAGTTTATACAAAACAAAGGCTTGGAGTTTCACGGGACTTGTGAGATTTTATGGATCTGATTTGGAGTGATTCAACTGCATATTCGTGTTGGGATGGACTTCTTAAAGCATAACAGGGGATGTATGTTTATCAAATACGAAGGAATAGGGATGAATTCTTGGATTGAACAAAACAGAGGAGGAGCATTATTATCGGGAATTTTCTTGGTTCTATACATGGGGATTACGTGCAGATAAGGGTAGAAGATCTTCTGTATATTTAATGCCATCATTGGGAGATTCTTGGACGTCAACGCGTAGAGAAGATTCAGAAAAGGAAATATCCGAGACTTGCTGTGAAGGAAAGAGAGGGATTAAATCGAGTTATTTCTGGGTCTGTTGCCTATATATAGGTTGGTTGCAGGTCATAGAAGGATTACGAACAGGTTGGGGTAGTTTAGAGAACCAGAGGAGACAAAAATCACGAGTTGCAGGAAAGCTGTTCTGCTGGTGCTGCTGAAGAACACGAAGAACATCAACCCACGCCCAACTGTCGCAGAACACTGTCGTTGTTCTACAACACTTCGCTTCTATCGTTACTGTAGCAGTCTTATTCCTTCTGTTTCTCTTGTAACAGTCGATCTGCAACACATATAAACATTGCAATTGAACTGTTTTACTCCCTTTGAGTCTCTTCACCTTTGAAAACACCTTTTGAGCAATGGAAAAATATTTTTGAACCTGTTTTTGATATGAGGAGATAAACCCCATTTCTGAGGCGATAGAGGAAGCTATTTTTCCAATAAAGAGTGGTATTTTCTATTTATCTTATTTATTACAATTATTTATATGATTATTTGCCTTGTTTGAGAATTGTTTTAATGATTTTTATTCAAAAATTTTGATTTCCATTGATGGTATATGCTTGTACTTAGGTTTTTGATATCCCATGCTTTTGATTTACACTTGTTATTTTAAAAATCTACTTGTTGCAACATCTTAGAATCAAATTAAACGAACTTGGAAAATAGTGGAATCTTAGCCTCAGTGTTCTTTTAATATTGATAACAACATCATCTTTGTTTGAGTTTTCTATTTTTGTTTTAGAATTTAAGTCTATATTTTATCCTTCGCAAATCTGAGAATCGAACCACTTTTATCACTATCTACAATCACATTAACTTTTGGCGCCGCCGACGCGGATTTGCTTTTAGGGTTTTTAGACTTCGTTTTCTTTTATTTATTTTTTATTTTTTAGGTTTTTATTATTTTTGTTCTTTTTTACGTTTTTGGGTATTTATCTTTTGTCTACAGGTTTTGGATCATAAAGCGAATTGAGCCAAGGAGTTTGGTGATTTCGTAAAGACTGGAACTTAAAGCATAAAGACTTGGAGCGAAAGCTTAAAGCGAAAAGAACGAAGAAGAAGACAATTTCTTTTTAGATATTTTTTTTTCTTTATAAAAAAAAAAAAAAGAGAACTGTATTAGGGTTTGTTATTTTTGTAATTTTTCTTTTCTTTTTTGGACACTTGGACATTGGACTTTGGACATTATTATTTTTTTTTAAAACCCTAAGGAAGGGTTGGTTTAAATATAAACTGTGCGCAGAGAAGGACGGTGATTACGATATCGCCTCGGCCCCTCGGGTTCGTACATGACATAGGAGTCGTGGCCCGAGTCGACTTCAGCGGTTCTTCGCCCGTCTGGTACGGGAGGTAAGTTTTTCGAAACACCCGCGAATCCCCTATCAGCGGGTTTACTGTATTCCTTCATTTGCATATATGTTGAGGACTTGAAAACGGCTTTAATTTCCTAGTAAAGGGCAAGGACTGGCCATACAAGATAAGGGTTCGGATTTCATCACCGTTCTCTTCTTGCCCGCCTTAGGAAAACGAAACCAAACGCGAACCTAAGCCTAAAATTTTGACTAGAACGAGACCTATAGGGTAACGAGCTTAATAGGAAAGTCGTTCGAAGAATATTGGTTACTCTTTTGAGCATACTTCGAAGTTCTTGAAGGTTTCTGTGAGTTGAATGCGTGACTGCGCCGCCTTGTAACCGGTGAGGCCTTGGGTATCAAAGCTCCACTAAGCTTCCCTCGCCTCGATTCAACTTACTTTGACTCGGATTGATTCCAGAGGGGTTTGCTCAGATTGTAACGAGTTCCTTTTCGAAAGAATAGAAGCTGGTCTAGAAACAATCTAAGTGGAGCCATCATGCTTTTTGTTTGCTAGAAATTTAGGTTTGATTTGGTTGAGTCAGCCTTGTTTTGTGTTTGCATAGAATTCCCTACCTTATTCTGTTGCATGCCTGAACGTAAAAGAGACGCCCTAGGTAGATTTGTTAAAGAGAAACCTAGTAGTTCTAAGCGTCTTGATTACCTCAATTTAGAAAGTCGATTCGTGAAGATTCCGTTTTTGAACGTCCGTTTGAGGAAAGAATCCCTGATAGTCCAATAGCGCCAGAAATGGCAACTTTGAAAGCCTTGTTGAATCCTACTAGGACTACTCGTCCCTCGTGTATCAGGTTACCTGAAACTGAAGCAAATTATGAACTTAAGCCTGGAACCTTACAGTTGCTCCCAATCTTTTTAGGAAAGAAAATGAAAACCCCTATTTCCATGTTAGGGACTTTGAGGAAATTTGTAGTACCCTGAAAATTAGAAACCTTGATGATGATGCTTTAAAACTCAGGTTATTCCCCTTTTCCTTAAAAGATAAAGCCAAGTCGTGGCTGTATAGTTTGGCTTCCGAATCAATTGAAACCTATGAACAACTTACATCTGCCTTTTTGAACAAGTTTTTCCCTAGGCACAAAACCTCGTCTATTAGGACGCAAATCTGCACGTTTACACAACAGGAGGGAGAATCTTTGTATAGGTATTTGGAAAGGTTCAATGATTTATTAGCCCAATGTCCTCATCATGGTTTAGAAAAGGTTAGGTTAGTTCAGATCCTTTATGAGGGTTTAGATTATCCCACCACAACTACAGTAGAGTCCATGTGTACAGGTGGGTTTGAAAACCAAACAGTTGATGATGCGATGACATATTTGCATGAAATCGCCGAAAAGACCCAACAATGGGAAAGCAATAGGGTACCCCAGAAAACAATTCTTCTAGGCAGAGGAAACGTTAATAGGGTAGAAGGAAGCTTTGAATCAGATGCCAAAATTGCTGCTATAGCGAAAAGGTTAGAAGCTTTAGAAGTGGGTCACACTAGTGGTAGATTGGAGCCTTTTTGGGAAGGCCAGAATAATGAAGAGCAAGCCAATGCTCTCTATAATAACACTAGGTATGATAACCGTCAGAAGTTTGACCCATATTCAGAAACCTATAATCCTGGTTGGAGAAACCATCCGAACCTTTCATGGTCTAAGGGCCAGAGTCAAGGTCAGTTTAGTAATTCTAATGCTCCCCCAGGTTTTGGTTACACTAAGAATTCATCAGGCCCAGAAAACAAAACGACTAGCTTAGAGGAATCTATTAAGATGTTAGCAAAAACTCAGGATATGTTAGCACAGAGCCAAATTAGTTTTCAACAGGAAACCAAGCAGAACTTTCAAACTAATGCTCAGAGCCTTGCTAAGCTAGAACTTCAAGTCGGCCAAATAGCTAAGACCTTAAGTGAGAGAGATAACGGAAGGCTCCTAGTAGACTACCCCCAACCCTAGAGGAGTTCATGAAGTAGGTGCAAAACCATCGAATCAATTGAATGCTATTAGAACCCTTAGGAGTGGTAGAGTAGTAGACAATCAGGTAACCATGCCCGATAGTGAACATACTGTAGTTCACCCCTCAGGACCACTAACTGAGGGGACTGATAAAATTTCCGATGATGCCAATTCGGTTCCTGAGAGGTCTGATTCTGTGCCTAGAGCCCCATTTCCCCAGCTATTAGCATCAACAAAGAAGGAATCGAACTTTAATGACATATTGGAGGTTTTTAAGCAAGTTACCATAAACCTTCCTTTATTAGATGCAATTAGGCAAATTCCTGCTTATGCCAAGTTCCTTAAGGATATGTGTACGCGAAAGCGAAAACTTAGCGTCCATAAGAAAGCTTTTTAGCTAGTCATGTAAGTTCAATCATTCAGAACACTACCACTCCAAAGTACAAAGACCCAGGTTCCCCAACCATTGCTTGTACAATAGGTAAACACCGGGTAGAAAAAGCTTTACTTGACTTAGGAGCCAGTGTGAACTTACTGCCGTACCATGTGTACTTACAGCTAGGACTTGGTGAAATGAAACCTACTCAGATAACACTGCAGTTAGCTGATAGGTCTGTCAAAATTCCTCGAGGTGTTATCGAGGATGTTCTTATTGAGGTCGACAAGTTTATTTATCCAGTGGATTTCGTGGTCCTAGATACCCAACCTGTCCCTGACCCAGAGAACCAGATACCTGTGATTTTAGGTCGCCCATTCTTAGCTACGTCTAATGCGATCATAAACTGTCGAAATGGTGTGATGAATTTATCCTTTGGTAATATGACTATCGAAATGAACATTTTTAATGTCAGTAAGCTACCTTATGAGCTAGATGACACATGTGTTTAAAGAGGTGAATATGATAGAATCCTTAGTTCAGGAGTCATTACCAAACATCTTGTCTGAAGACCCATTAGAGAGTTGTCTATCCCATTTTGGTTTAGATTTTGACGATGATAGTACCATTGAACAAGTGAATGCTCTATTAGATTCTACCCCTGTGTTAGACACTGATAGATGGAAAGCTAGGTTCGAACCATTACCAGCTTCTGAGACTACCTCAGTTCCTTCCTTAGAAGAGCCCCCTAAGTTGGACCTCAAACCACTACCAGATAACCTGAAGTATGTGTTCTTAGGCCCATCTGAGACTTTACCTGTGATTATTGCTGCCGACTTGGATAGTGATCAGGAAAGTAGGCTAGTAAAAGTACTTCAAGATAATAAGGAAGCTTTAGGGTGGTCTATAGCAGACATTAAGGGTATTAGTCCTACCGTTTGTATGCATCAGATTCATTTAGAGGAAGACTCCAAACCGTCTAGGGAGATGCAACGTCGACTGAACCCTAACATGAAAGAAGTAGTTCGAAAAGAGGTGCTTAAGTTGTTAGATGCGGGTATTATCTACCCAATTTCAGACAGTAAGTGGGTCAGCCCCGTTCAGGTTGTTCCCAAGAAATCAGGTATCACTGTAGTCCAGAATGAGGATAATGAGTTAATCCCAACCCGAGTGACCACGGGATGGCGTGTCTGTATCGACTATAGGAAATTGAACAAGGTCACAAGGAAGGATCACTTTCCCCTTCCTTTTATCGACCAAATGCTAGAGAGATTAGCTGGATATATTTATTGCTTTTTAGATGGCTTTTCCGGATATAATCAGATCGTTATTGCCCCAGAAGACCAAGAGAAAACCACTTTTACCTGTCCCTTTGGTACATTCGCGTATAGACGCATGCCTTTCGGGCTGTGTAATGCCCCTGCGACTTTTCAGCGTTGTATGATGAGCATATTTTCTGATATGGTAGAACGGTTTTTAGAGGTCTTTATGGATGATTTTTCAGTGTTTGGTTCATCTTTTGATGAGTGCTTGCATCATTTATTAGTGTTGACTAGGTGTAAGGAAAAGAATTTAGTGCTTAATTGGGAAAAATGCCATTTCATGGTTAAATCAGGAATTGTTTTAGGGCACATCATTTCTTCAAAGGGTATAGAGGTAGACAAAGCCAAAGTTGACCTTATTAAGACTTTACAGGTCCCAAAAACCGTAAAAGACATTAGGTCATTCCTAGGGCATGCAGGTTTTTACCGTCGATTCATTAAGGATTTTAGCTTGATTTCTAGACTCTTTGCAGTTTGCTTGCAAAAGATGTTAAGTTTGTCTTTGATGATGCTTGTTTAGAGGCTTTTGAGAAGCTTAAAAATTTACTCACTACTCCCATAGTCCAGGCACCCAACTGGAACCTACCCTTTGAGATTATGTGTGATGCTTCAGATTATGCTAGAGGCGTTGTGTTAGGTCAACGAGAGACAAATTACTTCATGTGATTTACTATGCTAGCAAAACTCTGAATGATGCCCAATTGAACTATACAACTACCGAGAAGGAACTGCTAGCCATCGTGTTTGCCTTGGATAAGTTTAGATCCTACCTATTAGGTTCTAAGATCGTAATCTATACCGATCATGCTGCTTTGAAATACCTTTTGTCTAAGAAGGACACCAAACCTAGATTGATTAGGTGGATCCTATTGTTACAAAATTTTCTCTCTCCAGACATTAGAGACAAAAAGGGTGCTGAAAATGTAGTAGCAGACCACTTATCCAGGTTAGTTGTTAGTTCCCCTAGTGATGCCCTTCCTATAAGGGATAGCTTTCCTGACGAACAATTGTTCTCTGTTTCCCAATCACCTTGGTATGCAAATATAGTGAATTATCTTGTTACTGGCCGTACCCCTCAACATTGGGGTAAACAAGATCGTTCTAGGTTTTTAGCCGAGGTTAAGCATTTCTTTTGGGACGATCCTTATTTGTTTAAGTATTGTCCCGACCAGATTATTAGGAGATGTGTACCTGAGAGTGACCAGTCCAGTATTCTCTCCTTTTGTCATGAACATGCTTGTGGGGGTCATTTTAGTGCTAAGAAGACTGCTGCTAAGATATTGCAGTGTGGATTTTACTGGCCTTCACTGTTTAAAGACTCCCATAGTCACTGTGTTTCTTGTGATCGTTGTCAGAGGTTAGGAACCATTTCCCGTAGAAATATGATGCATTTGAACCCTATTTTAGTGATTGAGTTCTTTGATGTGTGGGGCATTGATTTTGTGGGTCCATTTCCTAATTCTTTAGGTTATCTTTACATACTTGTCGTTGTAGACTATGTGTATAAGTGGTTTGAGGCGGTTCCGTGTAAAACAAATGACCATAGGGTCGTAATTATGTTTTTGAAAGAGAATATACTTACACGTTTTGGTACACCGCGAGCTATAATTAGTGATGGGGGTTCACACTTTTGTAATAGATTGTTTGCTCTATTAATGAAACAATATGGTATTACCCACAAAGTAGCTACCCCGTATCACCCACAGACTAGTGGTCAGGTAGAGGTTTCCAATAGGGAAATTAAGCGTATTTTAGAGAAAACAGTTAATCCTAATAGGAAAGATTGGTCGTCAAGGCTTACTGATGCCTTATGGGCTTACGGTACCGCGTTTAAGACACCCATTGGAATGTCACCCTACCGTTTAGTATTTGGCAAGGAATGTCACTTTCCTGTTGAGTTAGAGAATAGAGACTATTGGGCTATTAAGAAGTTAAATTTTTCACTTGACAAGGCAGGAGCTCACAGAAAGCTCCAGCTCAATGAATTGGACGAGATTCGTAGAAATGCATACGATAGTGCTAAGGAGTATAAGAACAAAATGAAACTTGTGCATGATAATAATATTTTATGGAAGTCATTTTCTCCAGGTCAAAAAGTTCTTATGTATGACACTCGTTTGCATCTATTCCCTGGGAAACTGCGCTCTCAGTGAACCGGTCCTTTTGTGGTCCGTACTGTTTTTCCTCATGGCGCTATTGAGATTGAGACATCAGATGGTACTAGTTCTTCAAAGGTTAACGGTCAGAGATTGAATCCCTTTTATAGCCTTTTCCTACAGGTGATGTTGGGGAGGTCCCTCTGGAGGACCCTGTTTACCCTTGATTGACCATCGAGACGATTTGTATGTTGTATAATATTTTTGTCAGTTTTTGGTTTCACTTCACCCAGGTACTATCTTTCCGAAATCTCTCTTTACTATTTCCTCATGTTACTTATATTTTTGGTACTGTTCTTTCATTCGAAACATTGAGGACAATGTTAGATTTAAGTTTGGGGGTGGGGTAGAAACTTTTTGTTTTAAATAAACTCCAGAGCCTAGAAATTTATGCATATTAAGGATAGCACTAACCAACCTAAGTGGATGGAAGCATTTTGGTTGTAGGAGTTGAGGAACCAATATGATTAGATGGAAACATCTAGAAGAGTCTATTCATAAAAGCACAGAGCTCAGGTGTTAGAAATAACATGATAGTTTCACCATATCTCGTTGAGTCCTTTTCACTTCTATTTTTATTTTTATTTTTTTTAAACTATGTTACTCTAAGTGATTAGGAGGGGCTCACGATTCAAGTTTTTACCAATCCCAGGGTGAATTACAGTGATTGAGATACCATTTAAAAAAAAAATGTTGAAAAAGAAAAAGAGATGAAAAAAAAAATTTGAGACCAGACCATTTGACCAAAAGGAATAAATTCAATAAAGTCGACCACTGGTACCCTTGTATATGCCAGCTGTGTTGACCTAGAGTTAGGATTATCAATCACTGGTTCCCTTGTATATGCCAGTTGTGTTGATATTAGTCAGACTAGTATCTCAGTACATTAGGATGGGTTCATTTTAGCGGAGGCCTTCAGACAGATATGAGAAACACCCTTCACTTAGTAAACATCAAAACCATCTATGTTTTTCTCTATTTCCATCTTCTTGATCTATCCATGTGATTAGTTTTGACTCCGGATACTGATGTCCATAGTGCGACTATCTGAGTAGAGCTTTGTAACTTTATATGAATTTTAGTATGCTTGAGTGCAAACTCGTGTACAACAATTGGAATTTCACATCAGGGTACTTCCTCATGTAGTCAATAAGTATGCCAACCAAGGAGATTCTTTAGTGCTTTCCAAGGTTCTGCGTAGATAGCTAGGGTCTGGAGTATAAAGGTTTTTTGGGTATACCTCTGGTAATCCCTCCCGAGACTATAACTCGGCCACTAGGGCCACCTAGGAATCTAAAGGCTTATTGCATACGCAAAACGCAATCGACGATGCCTGCGTCAGTGAGTTCGGATTTTATTTTTCAATTTTATCTTTGCTCGAGGACTAGCAAATAATAGGTTTGGGGGTATTTGATAGACACATTTTTGTGTCTAATTTGTCTCGATTCTATATATTGATAGTGCTCACTTTTGTACTTATTATGGTGTTTTATGTGTGTGTAGGTATTTTTTTCCAATAAACATTTTTGGAAAAATTGGCTCGAAAAGTTGTCGAAAAGCGCACCCGGAGGACACTTGCTATTCGGACTCTCACTATGGATAAGGGGTACCCGAATTACTAAGGGGCACCCTCAGGACACCCCAAAGGCACCTGCTATCGGCACCTCTACTCTGGATAGGGGGAAACCTTTCTCTTCTCCAGGTTTTTGGCGGGACAAACTGAATTCAAATTCAGTTTTGCAGCGGAACATTCTGGCGAGATTCTGATCGAGTTTTAGGCTGAATTCGTGTTTTTTGTGGATTGGGATTACCCTGTTTTGGTCAAATAGGGAAGGTATGAGCTGTAGAATTGAAAAACAGGGTCAGAAATCGAGTTTATACAAAACAAAGGCTTGGAGTTTCACGGGACTTGTGAGATTTTATGGATCTGATTTGGAGTGATTCAACTGCATATTCGTGTTGGGATGGACTTCTTAGAGCATAACATGGGATGTATGTTCACAAATACGAAGGAATATGGATGAATTTCTTGGATTGAACAAAACAGAGGAGGAGCATTATTATCGGGAATTTTCTTGGTTCTATACATGGGGATTACGTGCAGATAAGGGTAGAAGATCTTCTGTATATTTAATGCCATCATTGGGAGATTCTTGGACGTCAGATTTAATTTGTAAGACTCGTAGAGAAGATTCAGAAAAGGAAATATCCGAGACTTGCTGTGAAGGAAAGAGAGGGATTAAATCGAGTTATTTTTGGGTCTGTTGCCTATATATAGGTTGGTTGCAGGTCATAGAAGGATTACGAACAGTTTGGGGTAGTTTAGAGAACCAGAGGAGACAAAAATCACGAGTTGCAGGAAAGCTGTTCTGCTGGTGCTGCTGAAGAACACGAAGAACATCAACCCACGCCCAACTTTCGCAAAATACTGTCGTTGTTCTACAGCACTTCGCTTCTATCGTTACTGTAGAAGTCTTATTCCTTATGTTTCTCTTGTAACAGTCGATCTGCAACACATATAAACGTTGCAATTGAACTGTTTTACTCCCTTTGAGTCTCTTCACCTTTGAAAACACCTTCTGAGCAATGGAAAAATATTTTTGAACCTGTTTTTGATATGAGGAGATAAACCCCATTGCTGAGGCGATAGAGGAAGCTATTTTTCCAATAAAGAGTGGTATTTTATATTTATCTTATTTATTACAATTATTTATATGATTATTTGCCTTGTTTGAGAATTGTTTTAATGATTTTTATTCAACAATTTTGATTTCCATTGATGGTATATGCTTGGACTTAGGTTTTTGATATCCCATGCTTTTGATTTACACTTTTTATTTTAAAAATCTACTTGTTGCAACATCTTAGAATCAAATTAAACGAAAAAATTGAATAAATATAAATATTGGATTTAAATCACTTTGAACTTGGAAAATAGTGGAATCTTAGCCTCAGTGTTCTTTTAATATTGATAACAACATCATCTTTGTTTGAGTTTTCTATTTTTGTTTTAGAATTTAAGTCTATATTTTATCCTTCGCAAGTCTGAGAATCGAACCACTTTTATCACTATCTACAATCACATCAGTTATCAATCAACTCTTGGTGCTTTTTTATCTTCTCAAGTGGCACAGGCTCTCCGGAGTTTATGCAATTAGTGCACCATTTGGACAAATGCTTGAACCTGCTCATCTGTTTCGAAACATAGCATACCATCAAATGGTTATTACTCTATTTTGACCCATGATATTAAACTATATTAACAAAACAACACGTACCAATCTATCAAAACCCGAAGTTTTATCTTTGAGGATACTCTTGTACGAAGCTGGCTTTGCTTTAAGATCACGGATTACAGGAAGATGAGAAACATTCCGGTACCAATCCATATAATTGGGACCATTTTCAAAACCTTGGTTGGCTGCCCTTCCTTGGTTGATCAAGTAACGCATCATTCTATCCCAATGGAATTTACAAGATGGTGTACCATTATAAACCACCGTGATAGAATCTTTATCCGACTTGCACTCCTCCAGTTTCAAAGTGAAATTGCCATGGATTTGCTCCTTTGGTAAACATTGTACAAACCCGTGTTGTCGCATCACCCTTGAGGCATTGTACATCACATATCCTGTGGGCTGCCACAACGGTCCAAAATAAAGAGCCAAATCGGATCGACCCGCGATATGTCCATCACTTCAGTCTTCCTTTTATGGGTCAAGGCATACGTCTTGGGCTTTCATTTCATCCAAAATCTCCCTCAAAAGAATCAGCTGCTTCTCCTTCGTCCTGGAATGGTTGTCATCGAAGACGTGTTTTATTCCTCTAGGGTCACCTTTCGCCCAAGCTGGGTTTTCAATGGCCAATCCCAAGATAGGGAAGTGGTCGTATATCCATGTCTATATTGTCATTTTTGCAAGTATTAGGAAATTGATTCTTCAATGGTAGAAAAATTAAACAATAACCAAGTATGTAGAGTTAATAAAGAATACCTGTAGTAGACTCACGTTCGCGGCACTTCGCTAATTCCAAGCCTCGACGCCTTTCTCAACTCTTCCATCAACCACGCATGGCATGCCGTGCCCCAAGAGTGCTCATGCACTTTATCGAGAGTATCCAGAAGTTGTAAAAGGTTGGCGTCGACACGATTGCCACTGGTATTAGGGAAATGACACATCCGAATACACATAAGGGATATGCGGTGGCCGCGTGGTTGACTTGCTCATCGGTTAAAGTTCGTTTCTCTTCTTTTTCCTTGGTGCCCTTGAACATATCCATTAGAGTACCCATGTTGAGCTGTCTAGTTCTATACTTCATGCATATTTTGAACTCAGTTGTTGATGTTTCTTCATCCCAACCCAAACACTTTTTAGTTAGATCATAAAGTTTGATCCATTCCAACTGCTTTGTGAAGTCAGCCCTGACACCTTTGCCATCGACAGGGAGTCCAAGAATCTGCACAACATCATCTGGGGTAATTGTCATCTCCCCAAATGGCATATGGAAGGTATCGGTCTCAGGATAAAGTATCTCCACAAACGTCGATATAGCCACCCGGTCATGTTCCAACATAGGGTTCTCCGCAGCATCATCCAACCCAGAATTTGCAATAATTGTCTTGAACCTTTCACATTCATCATTCAAAGGCAGATCCAGCATTTTAGTTGGTGTGGAGGTCGGTTTGAATATACGAACCGCGTCGGAATGATATTATTAAACACATGACAAGTTAAAAAAAATTAGAATAACCTAAAACTAAAACCCTTAAAACTATTACGAAGAAAGTGATAATAGGTAAATAAAATAGATACGATTATTACCTCAGTTTCATATATTTCTTTGGCCCAGGAGTCTTTGTATCCAAATAACAATTGTCCTCCATCCTACGGAAGCCCAAGGATTACACCTTCTGGAATATCCTTCGCCTTCAGCGTTTGTGGGACAAGGTGTTTCGCTTTCTTTCGAGGAGGATTTTTCTTTTCGGCTTCTCCTTCTTCTTGCGTACCACTACCTTGTCCTACTTCTGGTACTCTATCTTCGGGTGCTTCTAGTTGAAATTATGGTTGTGATTATGGAGCACTTGGTTAAATACCTTCTTGAACTGGTTGTGATTGAGAGGCACTTGGTTGAACACCTTCTTGAACTGGTTGTGATTGAGAGGCACTTGGTTGAACACCTTCTTGAACCGGTTCTGATTGAGGGGAACTTGGTTGAACACCTTCTTGACTTGATTGTTGAGTTCCATCTTGAGCACTTGAAGCGGCTTTAGCAGTCCTAGCTCTCCTTGCACTAGCTTTCAGGTTCTGACGCCTTTCCTTTCTTGCACTAGCTGAGACAATTGCATCTTCGACTTTTTTACCTCGCCTATCCCTAAACAACAAAAGAAAGTACAACATGTTAGTAAACTATATAATCGGAAGTTAATGTAAAACCAACGTTCCCGAATATACATATTCGGTTGGTTTAGTTAACCACTTCCCTCCGATTACGAACAATCATAAGTATCAGTTTACCAAAAGCTACCGAATACAGATAATCGGAAACAAAATAAAAAATTTAGTGTTCGGATATGTTTATCTACACACAATAATCATAAATTAAATTTAAACATAATCCCCCGAATACAAATAATCGAAAGCCAGAAAAAGTATACCCTTCTGAATAAATCACAATCGGAAGGCTCCTAAAATAATTTCTACCGAATATGCATCACTTTTTGTTCAGAAGTTACTTAAGTGGTTGAGCCTAAACGATCGGAAGCAAATTACAAAACATATCACCCGATTATTGCGTCTCTAATACTTGTTCTTCCCTATTATATTCGGGAGTCAAAACACATTTAACTTCCGATTATGATAGATTTAGGCCTCAGTAATGAAAACCGTTCTACAATTGGTAGTCAACCTAAATATTTACCACCCGAATATGACGAATGTTCTTGTGAAATGAAGAATTCGACCACAATCGTAAGTTTAAGACCATAACTAACCTACCGAATCTGGGTAATAACCGAAAACCCTAAAAAAAATGGATTCGTTGAATTGAAGAAATATAAACCAAATTAATGGTAGAATCTTACCTAATCGGCGCCATTTCAATTTGCCTGAGAGTTTGGCTATCAGTATCGCCTATATTAGGGACTTCATCTTCTTCGTGTTCTTCGGGTTCGTGAGTTAAAACCTCTTTATTACGGGCATGCAATCCAATATTCGAATCCTCACCGTGCACTATGTTTTTGGTTCGAGCTTTCTTACGTTCTTTTTCTTTTATCTTTATAGAGAATAATCGACGATGATTCGATTCTAGGATTAATGATAACGATGTATTGAAGCGGAGTTCAACGAGGGGGAAGTTTTCCTCTCTGAAATCGGAAGGGAAGAGGAGAAGAGGAGTTGAAGTTGAAAAGAAATAAAATGAAATGAATTTAGGTTGACATTGGTTTTATCTGTCAAACGGTTATTAATCGGGAGGTAATACCACCTCATTAGCTACCGATTGTTGAGTTGCCCCAAATCAGTAGAGATGGTTACTTATAACCTAGCGATTAAGGGAAGCCTCAAATCGAACCTTTGCCAAATTCCATAGTTTCGAAGGTACAGAGACGACCATAACCATTTGGTTCGTCTTTTGGATGTAGCCATAATCGGAAGATAAATAGATTACCAAACCTTCCGATTATAGGTCGCCCCAAAATGAGTTTTTTCTATAATCCTTCATTGCAGGAAATTTGAAATCTACTATAATCGGTAGGAATTGTTACTTTTACCATCCCGATTATGGGAAGCCCTAAATCGTTAGCTTAGACATTTTTTTGTTCGTCCGATTATATAGGAGCCCCAAATTTCACCATTGAAAAATTCTAAAGATTTCTTATTTCTATACTTTAACAATCGGTAGTCTCGGGAGGTTCTTTTCCCTACCGATTGTTATAGAAGCCATATACGAGTTTGGCACAAAATCGACGTTAATCGGTAGTATAATATCGTTACTAAGCTTCCGATTGCATCATAATAATCGGGAACAAAATAACTTCCGATTATGTAAGGGAATTAACGTATTCTCCGCGTTTTTATACATCCCTTAACGTTGTGTATGGGTTGGGAATAAAAAAGTCACCTCTAATTCTTTTGGGGTCGCCCCTAAAAATGCAAGGATTTTTTTTAGTAGTTATAAGTATTTTGACTTGTTCGCATCTGATTGGTTCTCTAGATTATCTATGAAAAATCAAATCTATATGTATGAAAAATCAAATCTTTTTAAGTATGATTGTTTTATGGGTGGACGATCGTGGTATATGATCTGTTAGAACTATTGTTGATTTCACTCCTGCAAAACAAAGGTTAAACACAAAAACTGAATTGCGGCTGAGTCACGACCAGGTCGCTCTCTTTAAGACGTTTCGTGGCTATGCCTTGAGTTTTGTGCAAGCAGTCTTTCTTTGTCACAATGTCCCCAGGATAAAACAGCCGAGAAAAACTCTCGTCGATCTCTCACTGTATTTTAATCTTGGTCAGAAAAAACTTGGTCTCTTGATTCACAAAAACAGTATATGGAAAACTCTTACTTTTCTGTTTCTCAAAACTGGCTTATTATAGCCTTCGCAATTAAGACAAAATTAATGGGAATAAATTTTGGTTTTAATTGTCTCCATAAAATCCTGTGTAACAGTCCAAAAACGGTCAAAGTAATTTATGCCAGAATAAACACTATTTAATATGTAATTAAAACCTGTGAAAACGTTTTGAAAAAAAAAACTTTTTAAAAAGGAGCAAAAACTACTTTCCAAATTCAAGAGACCTCCCAAGATCCCCAAGGCCCCGCTCCCGGACTAATGTTATATATATTATTTATATATATACACCCATTAGTAGGGGGAGGGATTCGATCCTGAGACCTATCCCTCCGGGCCCAAAATGCTTAACCACTAGGCCAAGCTCGAATTGTTGATATAAATGTACAAAATAATTATTTTAAAACATATATGCCAACAATCCCCCACTTATATTTTTAAAATCATTGAGCAAGATCCGTATAGTTATGTGCATAAGCAAAGGTACCTTTCGGTTTTGAACCTTTACATAGTATTAAATTCTCTGAACTCTTACACAGAGTGAACATATGTCTTTGAACTCTATGGAGGGAACGAATTACTTAATACACACACAACTATACTAAGAGTAAAGTCCTAAATGCCAGCACATTACGGCCTTGTGCCTATCCCAGTTTCAATGAATGTTCTAGAGAACTGCCCATGTTCTCATAGAAAGCGGCCACACTTTCTCATTCACATAGGTGAGTCTATCAAAAGTACTCCTGTAGATTGGTACCCCACTCTATATAGAGATATAAACTTCATTAAGAGTTAAAGAACTCAACCTTAACCCGCTTCAGGATATCATGTCATGGGAAAGATGCATGATTCTATCTCCATATCATTTGTGAATCGTTATTCCCTTTGAACCTATTTCTAGGTGGGTATCCATCACAAAATGACTCAACTTCTAGTGGGAAAAAGTCCCATGCCTTTAGAGGTATATAATACCTTTTCCCTAGCTAATCCCTTCGTCAAAGGATCAGCTAAGTTCTCTTCCGACCTAACATGGTCCACACGTACATCACTAGTTGTGAGAAACTCCCTAACTGTACTGTGCTTTCGACGCATTTGTCGATTCTTACCGTTATAAAAACAGTTCTGTAATTTTGCAATTGTCGCTTCATTATCACAATGGATCATAATAGCTGGTACCGGTCCATCCCATACAGGAATTTGAGAAAGCAAGTTTCTCAACCATCCTGCTTCTTCACTAGATGCTGCTAGTGCTATCAATTCAGACTCCATCGTAGATTGATCCAGAATTGTCTGTTTCTTTGACTTCCAAGACACAGCGCCACCAGCAATATTAAACAAATATCCACCAGTGGACTTGGAGTCATCTGAAAGAGAGTTCCAATCAGCATCACTGTATCCTTCAAGGACCGCAAGAAATCTTTTATAGTGTAATCCTAGGTTAACGGTCTTTTTAAGATACCGCATAACCCTCTCAACTGCATTCCAGTGTTCCAAACCAGGACAACTGGTAAATCTGCATAAAACCCCCACTGCATATGCAATGTATGGTCTGGTACAATCAGTTGCATAACGAAGACTACCAATTAGACTAGCATATTCAGATTGTCTAATGCTATCACCAGTATTCTTAAACAGTTTAACACTAGCATCAAAAGGAGTACTCACGGGTTTACAATCAAAATAGTTGTACTTCTTTAAAATATTTTCAATATAATGAGACTGATCCAAAGAAATGCCATCATTAGTTCTAGTAATCTTAATTCCCAGAATTACACTAGCTTCACCCAAATCTTTCATTTCAAAGTTAGACTTAAGCATATTCTTAGTTTCTTCAACCACAGACAAGTTTGAACTAAAAATCAGCAAATCATCCACATACAAACAAATCATGATGCATGTATTATTTCCAAACTTATATTATATGCATTTGTCACTTTCATTAATTCTGAAACCATGTGAAGTCATCAAGTTATCAAATTTTTCATGCCATTGCTTAGGAGCTTGTTTCAGACCATACAGTGACTTATCTAACTTACACACTTTATGTTCTTGACCAGGAACAACAAAACCTTCAGGTTGTTCCATGTAAATTTATTCTTCTAATTCACCATTCAAAAAGCTGTTTTAACATCCATTTGATGAACAACAAGATTATAAACAACAACAACAGCAATCAAAACACGAATAGAAGTCAATCTTGTAACAGGAGAATAAGTATCAAAGATATCTACATCTTCTCTTTGTATATATCCTTTAGCTACCAACCTAGCTTTGTGTTTGTCTATTGTACCATCAGGGTTCAACTTCCTTTTAAGTACCCATTTACAACCTATTGTTTTGTAACCAGGGGGTAAATATGCTAGGTTCCAAGTTCCATTAAGATTATGGGAGTCCATTTCATTATCTATGGCTTCTTTCCAAAAACCGGATTCATGAGAATTAAGTGCCTCTTGAAGACTAGAAGGGTCTTCCTCTAGGGTATAGACTTCGAAGTCAGAACCATAATCTGTCGCAATCCTATCCCTTTTGCTACACCTAGGTTCAATTTCAGCGTCTCTAGTTTCTGCAGTTCTATCTTCTTCTATTCTAAGTTCAGAACTCGTACTAGGTAGAGAACCCCCACTATTTCTAGATTTAAAAGGAAATCTATCTTCAAAGAAATCAACATCAATAGATTCAATAATAACTTTATTATTAAGATCAAAAAATCTATAAGCTTTACTGTTTTGAGCATACCCAACAAAAACACATTCATAAGCTTTACTAGCTAGTTTTGATCTTTTAGGATCAGGAATACGAACATAAGCCAAACAACCCCATACTTTAAAATAAAATACATTTGGTTTTCTGATTTACCAAAGTTCATAAGGTGAAATTTTAGTTTTTGAATTTGTAACACGGTTCAAAACATAACAAACAGTCAACAAAATTTCTCCCCACCAATGAGGGGCAGCACCAGAACTTAACAAACATGCAGTTAAAAGAGTAGTAAAAGTACGATTCTTTCTTTCAGCTTTTCCATTCATTTCAGGGTTATAAGGAGCAGTTTTTTCATTTATAATTCCAGAAGATTCATAAATTTCAGTGAATGGTTTATAATCATATTCAGTTCCTCTATCACTACGAAATCTCTTAATTTTCCTACCAAATTGATTTTCAACTTCATCAATAAAAACCTTGAATTTTTCAATAGCTTCATTCTTATGACTTAGCAAGTAAACATAGGTATAATTAGAATAATCATCAATGAATGTCATCACATATCTTTTTCCATTTCTGGTTAATATACCTTCATATTCACACAAATCAGAATGTACTAACTCTAAAGGCTCAGATTCTCTTACAACAGATTTATGGGAACTCTTGGTTATTTTTTCTTGACTACAAGATTCACATTTTTCAAAATCATGCATGGAAAGTTTTGGAATAAGACCTTGCTTGCTCATGGTATCTACTAATCTACTGTTCACATGACAAAGTCTAGCATGCCAAACATTAAAAGTACACACCATATAAGAAGAAGATGTAATTTTATTCATTTCAACATTAAGATTAAACATTCCATCAGCAGCATAACCCTTTCCTACAAACACTATGTTTTTAGTAATTGTGTAAACATCAGATCCAATAGTTTGATACAACCCAGCCTTGTTGAGAAGATAGCCGTAAACAAGATTATTTCTCATTTCTGGAGTGTGGAGGACATCTTTCAGCATAACTGTCTTCCCCAAAGTAAACTTCAGTTCTACCGTACCAGAACCCTTCACATTAGTGGTATGGGAGTCTACCAACAACACTTTCTTATCCTTGATTTCTGCATAGCTCTTAAATAGGGACCTATCAAAACAACAATGGCGCGAAGCACCACTGTCTATCCACCACCCATCGGTTCCACCAACCATGTGAATCTCTGGATCAGAAACCATGGCAATTATAACGCTTTCAGCAGCATTAGCTTATGCGTTATTCTTTCCTTTGTTATTCCTGCAAAACCTAGCCATGTGGTTTGGTTTACCGCAGGCATAACAAAGGAACTCAGAATCAGAATTCTGAAATCTCTTGGATGGGTGTGGGTTCTTGTTTTGATTAGGTTTTCCTTTCCTTTGGTTCTGGTCAGGTTTCATTGGTTTTTTCTTAGGTTTCAAACTCGGTTCAGTCTGATTCTTATTGTTGGAAACGATAAGAATCTCTTCCTTTCTGTTTTGTTTCCGTGTTTCCTCTTCAACCCTGAGCTTAGAAATCAAACTTTCAAGAGAAAACTCTTTAGTTTTATGACGCAACGTATTACGAAAACATTTCCAAGATGAGGGTAATTTATCAATCAATACAGATACTTGAAATTGTTCATCAGTTTTCATACCTTCCGTCATAATTTCATGAGCTATTTTCTGAAGTTCATGAGCCTGAGAAATGACTGATTTTTCATCCACCATTTGATATCTCAGGTAGCGGCTTATAGCATATTTCTTTGATCCGTCTTCTTCAGTATCGTATTTCTTCTGTAAGGCATCCCACACATCTTTAGCAGTATCAAATGTAGAGTAATATTCATATAAATCGTCAGACAAAGCATTCAAAATATAGTTTTTGCAATCAAAGTCATTATCAATCCATTTTTCATAGGATTTTTGTTTTTCTTCAGCAGTTTGGGTCTCAACAGGTTCTTCAGTTGGTTGAGGAGTTGCAATTGTTACGGCTGGAGTTGCTTTTTTCGCAGCTTATGCATCTTGTGGATTAGCTGGTTCGATGGAGTCCACCATCATGTGCAACTTCATCAGTTTGAGGTAGAAAAACAACTTTAGCTTCCATCTTCTGAAATGAAGTCCTTCAAACTTGAACGGCTTGTTGATATCATCAACAATTTTCTTTTCAGATTCCATGGCAGAAAGACACGTCTTAAAATTGTTAGAACTATTGTTGATTTCACTCCTACAAAACAAAGGTTAAACACAAAAACTGGATTGCGGCTGAGTCACGACCAGGTCGCTCTCTTTAAGACGTTTCGTGGCTCTACCTTGAGTTTTGTGCAAGCAGTCTTTCTTTTTCACAACGTCCCCAGGATAAAACAGCCGAGAAAAACTCTCGTCAATCTCTCACGCACACAGTGAGAGATCGATCACTCTCACTCTTTTAATCTTGCTCAGAAAAAACTTGGTCTCTTGATTCACAAAAACAGTATATGGAAAACTCTTACTTTTCTTTTTCTCAAAACTGGCTTATTATAGCCTTCGCAATTAAGACAAAATTAATGGGAATAAATTTTGGTTTTAATTGTCTCCATAAAATCCTGTGTAACATTCCAAAAACAGTCAAGTAATTTATGCCAGAATAAATACTATTTTGATATGTATTTAAAACCTGTGAAAACGTTTTGAAAAAAAAAACTTTTTAAAAAGGAGCAAAAACTACTTTCCAAATTCAAGAGACCTCCCAAGATCCCCAAGGCCCCGCTCCCGGAATAATGTTATATATATTATTTACATATATACACCCATTAGTAGGGGGAGGAATTCAATCCTGAGACCTATCCCTCCGGGACCAAAATGCTTAACCACTAGGCCAAGCTCGAATTGTTGATATAAATGTACAAAATAATTATTTTAAAACATATATGCCAACATGATCCCTATAGCTGAATATGGATTGCATACAATTTGTGGCTTTAAAGTGATCATGATGTTGAAATTATCATCAGGACCGTATATTGTGAAGCATGGACATTTGTCGTCCTACCATTTTTCTTTTGTATGAAAACTTGCCTTATTAGAGAAGCATTGTGTGGAATGGATGCACAAAATTTGGTTAAAACAAATGGTGTAAGCTAAGTGTACTTACACAAACATAAGAATGCTAGGTTAGGAAGCTGCTCGAATTTAGATTAGTAAGCTTCTCGAATTAATTATAGAAATCCTAAACGGTCCGCGAACTATAATCCCAGAAGTGTCACCATCCTTCCACAAAAAACCCATCAAAAAAAAAAGTAACACAAAAACCCATCAAAACAAAATTAACACAAAACTCCAAATTTAAATGTTGGTTTCATCAAATTTTATTTTGGTTTCATCAAATTTTGTGATGAAACCAAAATAAAATTTGATGAAACCAACATTTAAATTTGGGATTTTTGTATCAATTTTTAAAAATTTGGGGTTTTTGTATCAATTTTGTTTACGACGGAGTTTTAATGAATCCCAACATTTGAGTGGGGTTTTTGTACCACAAGTTTGGTCACCTTGAATTTTTATGACTAGTTTTGAATCCTAAGAGCGTCCACAGTGGTACGATCAAAACCAAAGATCAAATACCAAAACAAACGATCAAATTTGAGTTTAGTCTGTAGTGTCACGTTAAGGCAGTGGAGTATATTTAGTCGGGCGGATGTATAATCCACGCTTGCATGTGGAGCGTTGGTATAATCTTCGTTTGGGCCGGGCGGAGATATAGTTAACGCTGGTTGTGGGGCGTTGGTAAAGAATACGCTTGTTGTGGGGCGTACATATAGTTCACGCTCGGAGAAGGGACGTAAGTATAATCAACGCCTGGTGTGGCGAACGTATAATCAACGCCTGAATAAAGCGTACGTATAATCAACGCCTGTTTTGAGGCGTACGTATAATCAACGCCTGTTTCAGGCGAACGTATAATCAACGCCTGTTTTGAGGCGTACGTATAATCAACGCCTGTTTCAGGCGAACGTATAATCAACGCCTGTTTTGAGGCGTACGTATAATCAACGCCTGTTTCAGGCGAACGTATAATCAACGCCTCATTCAGGCGTACGTATAATCAACGCCTCACTCTTCTCTCAGGCGTACGTATAATCAACGCTTGGTTTCACTCAGGAGAATGAAGGAATCAACGCCTCATGGCAGGCGTACGTATAGTGTTGCACTTCTATTAACACACGTATCGAGCACGTGTGGCATTAAATCCCAGACAATCTCTAACCACCACGTATAGCACACGTGTTCACTTTCCCTTTACCCTAATCTTCTTCGTCTTCTTCTTTTCTTTTCTACCTCCTCTTTGTTTCTACCGCCCACAAACACAGCTTCTAAACCAACACATCACAGTAACGAGCAGTAAAAGAAAAGAAAAAAACGAGATACTTGATGAACCCGGGTTACAAAAGAGGTATGTTTTTTTTTTCTTAATCTCTTTTGTTTTATTTAGGGTTTTATTTGTTAAAATTAGTTTATCTAAAATTGGGTTTTAACGAACAAATATGAATATGAAATTGGTTAAATTTAATTGGGTATGTGTGTTTTATGTTTTTTTAGAGATTAATATGTATGTGAAAAAAACCATATTTGATGCTTATGTAAATTTGGTTAAATTTTTTTAAAAAATAATTATAGAAGATCTAATTTGTGGGTGGAATAGATTTATAATTTTTGGCTATTGTAAAAATTTGTGGTTATGTAGATTATGTGGGAAATAGTTCTCACCCTTCATCTGTTTCAATCAACCTATTTCAATTGAGAGCTTCCTTTTATTGTTTTTCTTCATGTTGTCTGTTGGTAATTAATTTTAGTGAATATGGTTATCAATAATTGTAGTTATGTAAATTATTGGATTAATTTTAAAATTATGGATTAATTTTAAATTATTGTAGTTATGTAAATTATTGGATTAATTATTGTTTTCTGCATGTTGTATGTGAATATGGTTACCAATAATTGAATTTGTATTGTTTTTTATTGAATTTTGAGGTGATTAATTTTAGTTATGTAAATTGTAGTTATGTAAATTTTGGGAGTTACATATGTAGAAGAGCTAATTGCGTGAGTATGGAATTGATTTTTTAGTGATTTTTATGGAATCTTGAAGTGATTAAATTGGGTTGTGGAATCTTGTAATGATTTTCGAAATGCATCGGTGACGATTTAATTTGTGTTTCTGGAATTATAGAATTTGGAATTGATATGGTTTGTGTTAAGGATTTATAGTATTTGGAATATAAATGGTGATGGACTAATAAAAATATTCGTTAATGAGGGTTGGTCTTTTAATAATGTAACTGCATCTATATTGTGTGTGCACAGATGTTGAACAAATTCACAGCGCGTTTCAATGGTCGCATGAAGAGAACAAGAAACAAAAATCTGTAGCCGAAGAGGATTATAACTTAATCCTACTGGTACAATTAAGGAGGTTGATATTCCCCGGTTAGGGAGGTTTCCTATACTGCAAGATGATAAACCGCACGCTACTACGGACATCACATTTACAGGGAGCACAAATTGAAGTATCAACATCGTGGATCTTTGGCATCGGTAATTCATCACTATCAAACTATTTCACAACACTGTCCTAGAGCTAAATATATTATTGAAAAAGCGGGATGGCAAAATTTACTGGACATACAATGTAGCGAAACCAACCATTCAATGGTTGATTATATTGCTGAGCGGTTTTGGGATACAACAAACACTTTTCACTTCCCATTTGGTGAGATGGGATTCACCCCCTAGATTGGCTCATGTTGACTGGACTGAGTATCGGTGATGGGCCTGATGTTCCTTATGATTCGGGGAAGTACCAATTTGAACATGTTCGTGAGCATATCTTTCCGGATATCCAAGATGTCACGCTCTGTCCAAAAGCACCGTCGTGGGTTTCAAATTCAATTACAATTAAATATTTAAGGTCATATTTCTTCGAAGACAAGTTGGTTGCGGCTGAAAATGATAGCACCCTTGCTCATAGAGTAGCAATTGCCTTTTTCATGTATGTTTTGGGACATTTTTTCTTTTCTAATGCAAAGACTTATATTGATGCTGGATGGTTAGCTGCTTTTGAAAATCTTGATGTAGTATCCACGTATGACTGGGGTGGTGCTGCGTTTTCGAAATTGTATGCGGCACTCCGTTTATCTGGGAGGAGACAGAAGGCACTATGTGGTCCATTCCAAGTATTAGAGGTATTCTTTCAATCTAGTTATTTTTCCTCTCATTGTTTATTTTGTTGCTAAGTTATTAAATTGGCTAATTATTTTGATGGAGTAGTTTTGGGGGTATGAATACCTGGGCATATGTCGACCAGAAATCCCAGAGGCGAGTACAGAACAAAAATGGCCCGTATCTTCTAAATGGAATGTACCGAAGAATACAAATGATATTTTCCGTTGTAGGGATTTACTAAGTAAGCTTACTACTGAACAAGTGACATGGCGCCCATGGGAATCATACAGAGAAGTTCTTGCATCTGATATGGGATGCACGGCTACGCGGCTATCAGACTCGAGATATATATTTTCTTACATGGGCATTGTGAGTTAATTTGTAAATTTTATTATATAACATACTTTTTTCTATATAACATACTTACTATAACATATTTTTTCTATATAACATACTTACTAAATTCTTATTCCCTTTCTAACTGTACAGCACAACATGTATCTTGGTGAAAGGTGTTGGCGGCAAAACCATTGTACTTTCGCTGTTCCTATAAGACTACACACAGTTATAGGGGATATTGGCAATATTCAAGCCGAACGCCTAAAAAAAGAAGGTTTGGGTCATGCAACAGAGATAGTGCAAGTTGTTAAAGATTATGATATATATTTACAATACTGGACAATGGTAACCAACTCCAAAGATTACGTGACTCATCCTATTTGGGAAGCCCAAACATATGGGTATGTCGGTGACTTGTATACGGTCCCAATTGAACAACTTGTTGAACATGTACATATCCCTCCTCCACATCTATTATCCCACGTAAGTGTACTTTCGACTTTTTATTGTACGTTCGATTTTTGTTGGTATATTTGTACTTATATATTTTATTTTTTCTTGACAGCATGAAGCTTACACATTATTTCAAGAAAATGCTGATTTTAATCAACAATTTCGTGAAAATTTACATTAAAACAAACGAAGGAGAGGATGGACATTATTATGTCGAAAGAAGCAGAAATACAAAGGGTAAATAATGCGAACGTTGATTTGCAGCAACAACTATCTCTTTTCTGTATGCGCACACTGTCCAACCTGTCCTTGGATACGGTTCCTTTTCCAAAACAATGCCATCACAAGTTTGGAGTGGTATGAATCAAGGATCAGCTTCAACAATGTCCTCAGTCAATACCAATCCGAGAACGCACATGCCTTTTGTGGCACCAAGATCGTCCACTTCGGATAATGATAATATGAAGGGTTAATTTGTTATGACTATTTAGATGACCTGTCTTTGGAGTTATCTTTTCTTATCTTATATAGTATAGTCATATCATATATAGTATAGTCATATCATATATAGTATAGTCATATCAGGTCACTGACAAACACTTTATCTTTTTTGGAAAACACTTTTGCGTGAACCCAAAAAAATATCTATTTTTGGTTTTTTTAATGCTCTTGAAAATGGGTTATAAATTAAATACCTGATCACTCAATATATGAATAACAATACATCTCTTCTGCTTCATATAGTAATGGAACACTATGAGAAAACCTCTCATTATTGCTCTTCTGTTTCTTCTTCATCTTCTTCTTCTAATAGTAGTTTTTATTCCTCGGATGATGATGCAATAGCAATTATGCAAAATAACATGGCCGTTATTTTGGGAGTCCTTGTTAAAAATTCAAAATGGACTCAAACTCGTATCAGAATACCAAGAGATCGTGAGTCAGGGGCTGAACTTCTATGGAACGACTATTTCTCTCCGTACCCAAACCAACCACCCAATGTTTTTCGCAGAAGATTTAGAATGCGTCGACAATTGTTTAACCGGATAGTGGAAGGTGTTACCAATGCAAACAGATATTTTGTTCAAAAGACCGATGCTTGTGGAGTTTTAGGATTAAACCCTCATCAAAAAGTAACAGCAGCAGTACGAATGTTAGCTTACGGATGTGCGGCAGATGCAATAGACGAGTACTTACGCATAGGAGAAACAACTGTGCTGGAAGCTACTCGTAGGTTCTGTAAGACGATTGTGAATGTGTATGGGAAAGAATATTTGCGTGAACCAACGGCTGGTGATATTGAACTGTTGCTCAAGAAAAACAAAGACCGGGGATTTCCTGGGATGCTGGGTAGTCTAGATTGCATGCATTGGAAATGGGATAAATGTCCGTCGGCAGAATCTGGGGCTTACACCGCGTATAAAGGGAGCGAAAGTATCGTGTTGGAGGCAGTGGTGTCGTATGACCTATGGTTTTGGCATGCTTTTTTTGGTATGCCCGGTTCTAACAACGATATTAATGTTATGAACCGTTCATATGTTTTTCGAAGTCTTGTAACAGGAAAAGCACCGCTGGTGAGCTATGAGGTGAACGGACATTCATATGATATGCCGTATTATCTAGGTGATGGAATATACCCAGATATTCCTACTATTATTATGGCCATTAAACATCCGGTTGGTAGGAAAAAGGAAATATTTTCATCGATGCAAGAGGGTGCAAGAAAAGATGTTGAACGGGGATTTGGTGTACTTCAACAACAATTTGGAATCATCAAACAACCTGCAAGAATGTGGAATCCAGATGTGCTTGCCTATATCATGAAAACTTGTATTATCTTACATAATATGATAGTCGAGGATGAGCGTCTACCCGGTGACTGGCCACATGTTTATGAACAACGTAGCAATGCAACACCGGTTAATATATTAAGAGGCAATAGTGACGAGTTTTCCCAAATTAGAGCTCAACAACGCCGACGTGCAATGCGTAAAAAAGATGCACATATTCGCTTGCGTGATGACTTGATCGAATATATATGGGCAGAATATGGGAATTAAAAATTGTCGTTTGTCATTTCCTTTCTATTATCTCTTTGTATGTAAACATCCTCAAGTTTTAATTAAGGTCGTATGTTTCAAAAAAGTAGAAATTTAATTCAAATCAACGAAAGTAAATTTAAAATCCAAAAATTACATAATAATAATGCTAATTGTTCAGATAATAAGAAATTTAAAACATAATAATACTAATAATACTACTAATCACTAAATAGGAGAAATAATTAAGGTTTGAACTATTCCGCCTTTGTGTTAAGATTGGTTTCTTTTATTCCGAACTATGTCCGCCCTGCGAAGTCGGAAGTACTCTTGTTGTACAGGTTCCATTTTTTCAAGATCCATCATAATGATGCGAAATTCTTCGTCTTCAGCTTGCTTGGCTATTTTTGCCGCATGTTCAGCTTGTTTTGCTGCAAACTCTGCTGCTCTTTGTTCCATCTTGAATCTTGATTGTGCTTGGTAATGAGTATTGAAATTTTGTTGTTCTTTAATAATTATTCCCATCAATTTCTCTTGGTGACTGGATTTCTCTCTCCCTGTTTTCTTCAATCTTTTTGCTGCTTTTTCCCCATCTTACGAAGATATGTGTTCTCTATGTCTCCCCCATCTGTGTCGTTACCGGTCTCTCCTTGAGTTGTTGTTTGCGGTCCTTCATCATCTTCCTCGTTATTCTCATAAGTGTCCAAATCATGCATCGTATCGAATACAAAAGTCGATCATCGATTATATTTTATATTTTCTAACACTACTGGGTAGCACTCTTCGTGCTTAAATTTTTTCCCATCGTTGCATTCCTTGAACCTCTTGTTAACTTGTTCAAGCTGTTAATGTTTTTAAAAACACTTAAGTACATGGGCGCTTATTAAATATTAGAAAACAATTGTTCGAAAAATCAAGAATGCTTACCTTCTTTTCAGGACCCCATCCAGTATGATATTCACCTTCAACTTCTGCCTCTTTTGCCGAAAATAACGCCACATCTTTACTTATTCGCTGATATCGTTTTTGCCAAGAACTCCAAGACCGCTCTGGATTATTAGGTAAATGAAGTTCAATATCATCCTTGATACGAGTCCACAACGTCGCCTCTGATTGATCAGCTCCAACACTAGAATCTTGAGATATAGATAAATGAATTTTACACATTGTTACATCTTCGATTGTCGTAAAATTTAGACCTCGTGCTACTCTTGGTGCCATTGTAAGCGAATCCGTGAAAATTTTCCAAATGATTTGAAAGCAGAAATAACATTTCTTCTTATTGGTGTGATAGATAGTTTGAAGTATTAGTGGAGGAAAATGTCACAGGATCTCATGTGTATATATAGGTGTTTATTCCGAAATTTTCAACGTTCCAAAATGTCTTCCAAACTTTCCAACGTTCCAAATTATCCAACGTTCCATTTTCTTCAACGTTCGAATTACCAACGGTATAAAAAAATTTCAAAATCAATTTTGTCTAATGTTTTAAATTTTTTTTTAAACTCAAGCTTGGGTCGGAGATATTAAGTCCGCTCAACAACAGGCGTTAACTATATCAACGCCGGGCTGGGGCGTTAACTATATATACGCCTGGAGTGGGGCGTTAACTATATCAACGCCGGAATGGGGCGTTAACTATATCAACGCCTGGAGTGGGGCGTTAACTATATATACGCCTGACGTGGGGCGTTAACTATATCAACGCCGGGATGGGGCGTTAACTATATATACGCCTGGCGTGGGGCGTTAACAATATTAACGCCGGGCTGGGGCGTTAACTATATCAACGCCTGGCGTGGGGCGTTAACTATATCAACGCCTGGCGTGGGGCGTTAACAATATCAATGCCGGGCTGGGGCGTTTGTATAATCTTCGTCTGAATGGGGCGTTAATTTTATGAACGCCTGGCGTGGGGCGTAAACTTTATCAACGTCCCAACGGGCGAACATTTCAGCAACGCCTGAACTGGGCGTAACTTATATACACGCCTCTTTATGGGGCGGTGACTTTACTTACGTTTCACAACAGGCGTAGATTATATACACGCCCGATGACAAACGATGATTATACATCCGCTCCACTATATATAGTTTTGGTCTTGGTCCCAGACCAAATATGGTCCTGAATTTGGTTTTGGTCCAGATTTTAATCTTTACTCCGTCCCGTTGCGTCTTGTCCATGGACCATAATTATAGATTTGGTCGTCCACTGCAGTTGCTCTAAACCCACATAGATTTGTATAAGCCTATATCTGGAAACCAAGTTCTGATCGAGCTCCTACTAAAAATAAACACCTATATGTACCCTTAGCAGCACTACAATATTCCTCATCTTTTCATTAATAGAATTTCATTAAGCTTCAAACCATGCTCCAAGGATTTTATATAATGTCAAGATCATAAAATTAGTAGCATTCCCCTTGACTGCCAAGTTGGTTTCTTTCATCTTTAAAAATATTCTTAAAAACATTTTTATTCCAGTATCGAAAGAAGTGAGAAGGCACACCGACCTACTCTTGATGGTGGTTGAGAAGGGACACTGACCTACTCTTGATGGTGGTTGAGAAGGGACACCTAAAGCACATAAAAATTAGTTCTTCACATGTACAAAACCTAATAACAACATCAAGAAGAGAATAAAAAACATAGAAAAACAACCAAATTAAAACAGAAAACAGAACACGGTAGGCAAAGAGGTTAGAGAGAAATCAAATACATACATATTAAGAATTCGTTTGTTTACCTGTTAACGAAGCAACAAAACAGGATTAGGAAAGGCACGATGGAGATGGAATTGTAAATATATATCTACGTTAGGAATCACATAGATTTAAGGTAGAATAATGGCGCACCTCACAGTGATTGTAAAAATAGATCTGAACACGATGCGAAAGCACAATGATATCCCATAATGGAAGAAACACGGCAGGGACGGGACTAGCAAGGGGCTAAAGGAGGCTATAGCCCGTCCCTAATTTTTGGGTAAAAAAATTGAAGTATAGAAAATTAGGTTAAATTTTATGTTTAGCCCACATATTAGTTGTATTTAGCTAATTGTATGTGATTTTTAGGCTATACTATGAGATGATCAAAAATTAAGTCATGTTTAAAGTAAATAATCTTCTTCCACTCACTATCTTTCTATTCCTACTTTCTTCTCTTTTGGTAATTACTTTGTTTTTCTGTTATTTTTGTTCGTTTTAACTTTTATTTCCCTAACTATTTAGTATTGTACAGGTGGATCACTATTTGGCCACTAATTATGTAATGTATTCCAAAAAAAATTGTTGCGGCCTCCGACCGCATTATCGACTGTTACAATCCAGCCCTACCCAAGGGAGAATCCTGGGTCCGTCCATGAAACACGGATTAGGAAATCCAGCTAATAATAAAAAGGTTGTTCGTGGTTTCAAGGAAGCCGAGTTATATTAGGAAAGCTCACTGTTTGTCTTGTCTCCCGATCGTACGCTCGAAAATATCCCTTCCTCAACTTTCGATCCACGCCGTGGGATGACGAAATCGATGATCGGATTTAACAGGCTACACAGACACCACTTGGTGGCGGTTGTTTATAAATTCCTGTTTTCTCCGCTTAACCTTACCAACATGCTGATTCCTTTTTCTGTGTTTCCCACTTCTGCTGAAGTTTAAGATAGGACGCTATGAGCAATTATTGCACAGACACCACAAAAGAGGAATTCAAATTTTGTTATCTGATTATAGACTACAATCATGAAGAGAAACACACTAATATGACTGACAGGGTCGGTACTGGGGGTGGCTTACGCAGGCTACAACCCCCGCCCCACCTAGAATATGTAAAGTTAATTTTGGCCAGGACAAATTGAAAATAAAAACAAAAATAGCCCAGGTCAAAATTATTGTTAGCTCATGAGGGGACAGTACACACGTGAATTTCCATCCCTATGATCGAAAGAAAACTAGTTAAAACATGTGGTAATTGAATTATTGTCACTACTTTTGATGGTCTATATAAATATCCTTATCTCTCTTTATCAGTAAGCCCATTAGAAGCCCATCAACAATTTAGAGACTTCCAAATATATCCCATTTTTGAATAATTTAAGGACTTCCGATTTCAGATCTGGAAAAAAAAAATTCTCTTCTCTTTTCTCCTCTATCGGCATCACCACCACCCTTCTGCTACTACCAACACCACCCGCCGCCACCACCTCCGTCGCAAGATGGAGAGAAATCTTAAACCTAGAGAGTATCAATATCGTTTGACAGTGAGAATCAATATCGTTTTTTTTATATGTATCTGAAATTGAAGACCGGGAGAAATCAGTTAGCGTTAGAGAACCGATCGAGGATTCTGAGAGAAGATTTGCTGCTGGTGTTGCGATTGAGAGATAAAATGAAGAATCAGAAGAAGAATTAGGGCTTTCTTCAATCAGCTGGAATATGAAACATAGTACTTGTCTTCTTTTTTTTATCTTTTCCTCTTTTTAATTTCTAGGTTAAAAATGGGATTAAAAATCTGAGGCTTTCTCACAACCACAAGCCGATATCGCCGTCAGATTGTATCTTTAAGCGGGTGGGGTTGAAGCTTGTGTAAAGTAAAAGATTGTATCTTTAAGCTCGTGTATTCTTTGGATCCTTGATAATAGGTAATTATTTTTGATTTCCTTTATTTTGGTGTAAAGTTTAATTTGTTTATCTAAGATTATATGAAATTGATAATTGAGATTGGTATTTGTATTTGGATCATTTGTGTCATTATTCCTAGAAGAAGAATACATTTTGAGTTTGAGACAACGGTCTTTCATGTCAATTAAATTGTATTCATTTTCCTTTTTTTCTCTTTTTCTTTTTGACCTAGGGTTAACTTCAAATTTTCAATTGGGAACATGGGATTCTGATGGGTGTTTATTTTTGAATTTGCAGGTCATAATAAGCCAACGTTTAGTGCCTAAACTGGGAAGAGTTTATTTTAATGATTCTGTTGGTTGTTTGGGTGATTAAAAAGGGATGTTTGTGGATGATTTAGTTAATGGAGAAGTGGGAATCTATTTGGTTCTTCTCACTCTCTAATTTCATTTAAGTTGAAGAGATAATACACTCTCTCTTCTACTTAGTCTATAAAAGACCTTACAAGGAAAATGTGCGGATGTCTAATATCCACTCATTTGAATAACATACAACTAAGTTAACACTCCTATTACACTAGTTCACTAACATTACATCACTCAACAGATTTTGTACCGATCGAAGTTGTGTATGATGTTCATAAGGTTGGCAGTGAAGACATTAATATTCAAGGAGTACAAATGTAGAAGGTGATGAAGCTAATGGTGTAAGAGTTGAACAAGAGGAAACTGATCCTTCCCAAAGAGTGGAACATTTGTAACGCCGACGAATGTTTTTGTAATTAATACATACAAATCCTTTTGTAATTAGTTTTAATATGTAAAAATGGACGGCATCGTTATCTTTTGCAATCATTTGATTTCTTATATAATTAGTTGAGTGAATTCATTCTTATATTAGCATATAGCGTATCTATTATTTATCTAATTTTGTGTTTGAAGCTGAAAAGGCCTTTGAGTTCACCGGATGGAATGAGAAATTAAATGTAAAGTTAACACTCCTATTACACTAGTTCACTATCATTACATTACTCAACAATCTCCTCTTTGATGTGATGTTCTTCTACTCCTAGTAGTTCACGGAATGTTGAATTTTTTTTTTTGGCAAGTGCCTTGGTGAATATGTCCGCCAATTGGTCTTCTGTCTTGCAATACTTGATTTCTATCTCACCATCTTCAACCGCTTCTCGAATGAAATGGTACTTGAGTTTGATGTGCCTTGCTCTACAATGCTCAAACGAATTTTTGGACATAGCAATTGTCGATTTGTTGTCACAAAATATTACGGTGCTTTCTTCTTGCTTCTCTTGAATGTCTTCCATGATTCTTCTTAGCCATACAACATGAGATGTAGCTATTGATGCCGAAATGTACTGCGCTTCCGTCGTGGATTGAGCTACAGTTTCATGCTTATTTGATGCCCATGTAAATATACCCGAACCAAGAGAAAAAGCATACCCCGATGTACTCTTCATGTCATCAATACATCCTCCCAAGTCGTTATCACAATAGCCAACTAATTTGACATCCAAATTTCTAGAATACATGATTCCAAAATTCATTGTTCCTTGTATGTACCTCAACAAAATCTTTGTCGCACCAAGATGTAGATGACTAGGTGAACTCATGAACCTAGAAAGCATACTTGAAGCAAACATGATGTCGGGTCTTGTATGTGTAAGATACAACAAGTTTCCAATAAGACCTCTATCAACCTTTCTTCCTCCATCATCTTTCTTGAGTTTCTCATTCACTACAAGTGGTGTTGATGTGGGTTACAACCAAGCATACCAAATTTCTTCAACACCTTTCGGCATACTTGCTTTGAGAAATGAATATTCCATATTCACTTTGGTGAACTTCAATACAAAGGAAGTACTTGAGCAAACCCATGTCACTCATCTCATATTTCATCATCATTTCTCTCTTGAATTGCTCAATCATATGAGCATCATTACCCATAATGATAAGATCATCAACATACAAAGCAACGATGAGAATAGACGTATCTTGTGTCTTCACATATAGTATAGGCTCACTCTTGCTTTTGTTGAAATTTTGCTTTTTGAAGTATCCATCTATCTCACTATACCAAGCTCTTGGTGCTTGCTTGAGACCATACAAAGCTTTCTTCAACCTGTATACTTTGTCTTCTTCTCCTTCCACCACGAAACCTTTTGGCTGTTCTACATAGACCTCTTCATGGAGTTATCCATTCAAAAACGTCGATTTGACATCAAGTTGAAAAAGTAACCAACCTCTTTGGGAATCCATAGAAATCACGGCTCTAATGGTGTCAAGACGAGCAACCGGTGCAAAAGTCTCTTTGTAGTCGATGCCAGGTTGTTGTGAATATCCTTTTGCCACCAACCTTCATTTGTGCCTTTGAACCGATCCATCCGCATTGTACCTGACCTTGTAAATCCACTTCACACCAATAGCTTCTTTCCACATTGTACTTCACCTTGTAAATCCACTTCACACCAATAACTTCTTTGTCACTTGGCCTCGCTACTTTCTCCCATGTGTTGTTATCATTAATGACAACAACTTCTTCTTGTTCCATGGGTTTTATCCATGCCAGTTCTTTTGATGTTTCTTCAAAAAATTTCGGTTCAACCGTACAGTAGCTACATCTTTCATACATTTCACCCAACCTATGCATATGCTTTGGTGCCGATGATGGTGATGTTGATGCACATTGTTGGTTGTTTGGGTGATTAAAAAGAGATGCTTGTGGATGATTTTGTTAATGGATAAGTGGGAACCTATTTGCTTCTTCTCACTCTCTCTAATTTCATTTAAGTTGAAGAGATAATACACTCTCTCTTCTACTTGGTGTATAAAAGACCTTACAAGGAAAATGAGTGGATGTCTAATATCCACTCATTTGAATTATACACAACTAAATTTAAAGTTAACACTCCTATTACACTAGTTCACTAACATTACATTACTCAACAGATTCTGTACCGATTGAAGTTGTGTGTGATGTTCATAAGGTTGGTAGTGAAGATATTAATATTCAAGGAGTACAAATGTAGAAGGTGATGAAGCTAATGGTGTAAGAGTTGAACAAGAGGAAACTGATTCTTCCCAAAGAGTGTAACATTTTGTAACGCCGACGAATGTTTTTGTAATTAATACATACAAATCCTTTTTTAATTAGTTTTAATATGTTAAAATGGACGACATTATTATCTTTTGCAATCATTTGATTTCTTATATAATTAGTTGAGTGAATTATTATATTAGCATATAGTGTATGATGGTATTTTTTTATGATGTTGTAGTAAGATGATTCGTTCACTCAGATTTGTTGAGAATTTGTTTTAAGACTTCATAAAGAAAATAAGGAAAAATATATATACAAAATTTGTCACAGGATGAAGAGAGACCGAGACTCGGGATTTAACTACTTTTCATATTGTTGTGGTTCAGTCATTACTTCTAGACAATATAGCTCAAACAAAAGAAGTCGTGACTCTAGTTCTTTGCCAAAAATAGATTTCGTAAAATATTATTTGTAAGTTAAAAGCATGACGCATCTGAAGTAATTAAAACTAAACATGCGGCATCTAACAAAATAACAAGTAATTAATAGAAATCATAAAGCAATTAAATCTATGAAAAAGTCAATAAAAGAATTAATTCATTTACCACAATCATGAAAAGTTGCTTCCTCCATTGTTCCGGTGACGGGGTCTAGCTTCTCATGTGAAAACAAACTCAAAGGAATTTTTCATTGCTCAAAAAGATGCTTACAAGGATGAAAAGGTAGGAACAACAATTAAAACTGGGTTTGTAATAATTATATTTGTTACAGACCAGAACGACCCACAGTATGTGTCACTGATAATGTTGTTCTAAGACTGCCGTCGCTGTGTCGCAATAACTGTAGCAAAATAAGACTGCCGCCGCTGTGTCGCAAAAACTGTAGCAAAATAAGGCTGCTCAGTATGGGTCTTATGTTCTTCATGTTCTTGGTGCAGCAGCAGCAATGGAGGTTTCTGAAACTCTGATTTTTCATCTCTGTTGTGTTCTCTTTCTCTCCCCCATCTCTCCATCCTCCCTTCTCTACTTCCACAACTCCCTTTTTATACCCAGCAGCGACAAGGAAACACTGTAATATCTCCGGAATAATATGCTTTTACTCTTCATGCAAAATACGGGAATTTCTTCCCTCTTTTAATTCCTCATGCTGCCAGCTTGTGTTTACACGCTCCAAATACGTACAATACAGGGTCGAAGGCCATCGAACTCTTGACAACTCACCACAACTTATGTTAACGACACAGTAACCCCGGGAGAATTGCCGATATTTTTGTTCCCTGAATTATCCAAACTCGGCGAACATCCTCCCTTCATTTTCGAATCTAAATCCATTACCATCTTGATTTGATCACGACAGGTCATCCTCCAAGAAAAACAACGAGAAAATCTCAAGGAAATCTCTTGTAATCACTTCCAGATATTTGCATATTTTGCACGTCCCTATTTACTTTAAACTAATGATTTTTCCTATTTCTCCGAATCTAAGACGTGTATCAGTCTGTCTGGCCTTAACAGGCCCAAATACATCCAACTCAGCGACTGAATCTCAACAAACCACGTCCAATTCTGCTCCGAAAAATATCGAAGTGCAAAGAAAACATCCCACCAAAATCCATGTTTAAATGGTGAAGATGGATTGCCCCCTAACCAGAGTAGGGGTGCCCATATCCTTGGGTGTAACTAGCTCAGTTGGGGTGAAAATAGCAGTAAGGTGGTTCCCCTTAGTAATTGAATTACCCCTTATCCAAACCGAGAGTACGAATAGTAGGCGTCCTCCGAGTGCCTTAATCAACTTTTCGAGCCGATTTCTCCAAAACACATTTATTGCCCAAAAATACCTACAAACACATAAAACACCATAATAAGTACAAAATCGAGTGCCAACAATATATAGTATTGAGAACAAATTAGACACAAAATGTGTCTATCAGTGTATCTATTATTTATCTAATTTTTTGTTTGAAGCTGAAAAGGCCTTTGAGTTCACCGGGATGGAATGAGAAATTAAGCTTAGTTACCTCTGGCTCTCTGTGGAAAATCTCATAGCAATTTGCAGATAAATCTCACATCCGGGGTGAATCTATGCTTATTTACTATCTATCCACTGTTTTTATAAGAGCCTGAAACAAATGTTAGATTAATTCATATGGTTGTGTTAACAGATTTCATTCGATGTTTAATTTGTGCTTCAAGCGAATGATATTTTGTTTCGCGCGTTGCTCATTTCAGGTACTATGGCGTACTTCTCTTTTTCCCAATTGAGATGAATAAAATTGAGAATCCACCGGATTTATTTTTACCCCCCCCCCCCCCCCCCCCGAACTTAAAATCCTGGTTCTATCGTTGATGACTGACATCTGAGTCTTGGTTACTGCAGGATATATGATACATATTGATATGTATACCTTGGTAGATATTACTATAAAGGCGGAATTCAGAATAATAATAGACGGGAAACTTAGAAAATAGAACACAAGTAGTAATTCGAAGAAAATATCTTCTATAGATTATGAACAAGAAAACGATTACAATTGTCTCTTTGTTACGCTCACAATCTTCTCTAAACAGTGGATTAACCTTAAACTGTTTGCTAAGCTTGCACAAGTTTTGTCCCTAGCTTTCTCTAGGTTTGTTGTGCCTAGAATTCTGTGTGTCCGTAGCTATTAGCTAAAGCCCTCTATTTATAGCCTTCATTTTACTCAGCCGACCAAGGACTTCTAATAGGAACCTATTTCCTAAACTAAGATTATTTCCTAAACAAAACTCTTCCCTAACTAGGAATTCTGCCTAAACAAAGATTCCTTCCTAGAATAGGATTATTCCCTTAACTTAGCTTGAGGTTAACTAAGTTCCCTAAAGGAGTACGGATACACCTGTATCATGGGTCCCCCTTTTAAGAACTTGAACTCCTGTGAGAGTTAAAAATGAAGGTTATGGAACTCGAGAGTCCATTTTTCCTTGTTAAACCACTTGGCATTTCTAGGAACTTGACCATTACATACAATTAGAAAAGCTTCTTTGTCTCCTTGTCGTGTTTTAGTCACTCTTCGCTCCAATATGCAGTCTTCTTTGAGTTGTTCCTCTCTATCAAACCATAAGTCTTCTACTCATGGTAGGATCATAGTGTCGTCGCCGTCATCATCAAGTAATGGTGGTTCAAACAACTTCAAGTATTTGACTTTTATTACCGTGTACATTCCTAGATAAGGTGGCAGATCCATACGAAATGCATTGTCACCAATCTGATAGAGAATACGAAATGGTCCATAACTTAATGGCTTAAACTTCTTACCTTCCCCCTTCAGTCGCTCCTTACTTAATTTTAACCATACTAAGTCACCAACACCAAAGTTACAACGCACAAGATGCTTATCATGCTTTGCTTTGTATTTGGCTTGTGACTTCTTTAATTGTGCTTCAACAGTCTCATGAATCTGAGATATCTTCTCCAAGAACCTTTGTGCCTTTTGACGCTCAATTCATTCCTTTCCCCCCATTGAGGTGTCACTAGAAAATACTAGATCGAAAGGACTAGGTTGTAAATAACCATAGCACGTCTCGAAAGGAAATTTTCCCGAAGAACTGTGAACTGCTCTATTGAAAGCAAACTGTAGATATGGTAAACTCTCATCCCAAGTTTTAAGATGCTTAGAATTATATCCCCTTAAAATATGAACCATGGTCCTATTGACCACATCTGTTTGTCTGTCTGTTTGTGGATGAAAAGTTGTACTCTTATTCAACCTACTTTCCATCATCTTCCATAAAGAATCCCAAAAGTGACTGAGGAATCGACTATCCCTATAAGAAATAATTGAAGTAGGTAAACCAAAATGCTTCCACACATGCTCAAAGAAGAGCTTTACTGCACCGTCTCCCGTTACCGTCTTTGTATATGGACTTAATGCAATCATCTTGATGAATCGGTCGACCACAACGAACAAATAATCATGACCAGAGTTGGTCTTCGGTAACCCACCAATAAAATCCATAGAAATACTCTCCCAAGGCTTTGAGGGTACTGGTAATGGTAGATATAACCCACGTTTTCTGTTGGAAGGTTTAGATGTGCTGCACAAATTACTTATCCACAACATCTTGCATCTTCGGCCAAAAGACATAACGCCGGAGGTTAAGTAGAGTTTTATTCATCCCAAAGTGTCCAGAAACTCGGGAAGTGTGTGCCTCTCTCAACCACTGTAAACGATTTCCATATTCTGGTATGAAAAGTAACTGACCTTTGTATAAAAATCCATATCGGAGTTCATACTCACTTTTCAAACCACTGTTTACACCTTCTAACACCTTCTTGAGTCTTTATTGGATGCGTACGACTCTGCATACTCTTGAGGAACAATTGGCTGAATTCTCATGGCCACCATTAATGCTCGAACTGGAGGTCTAGATAAAATATCTTCCAACTTATTTGTTACTCCCTTCTTGTACCTAATGATAATATTGAAAGTCATCAAGTAAGACTCATGTGTCGGGCTTGTTGTAGTTTCGTCTGAGCGTGTAGATACTCTAATGGTTTGTGATCTGAAATGTAGCACTACTTCTTTAGCTAAGAGATACACTCTCCAATGGTTGATACATTGATATAAAGCAAAAAATTCTTTGTCATAAGGTGCGTAGTTCTTAATAGCACCTGAGAACAATTCTGAGTGGTACTCCACTGGTTTACCATCCTGTAACAACACTCCTCCCAATGCATAGTTAGATGCGTCGGTCTCAACTTCAAAAGTACGTTGTAAGTTAGGCAATGCTAATACTGGTGCTTATGAAACTTCTTTTTTAGTAACTGAAAATCATCTTCATGGGTTTGATGCCATTCAAACTTTGCCTTAGCTCCCGTCAAACCATGTAATGGTCGTGCAATATTCGAAAAATGCCGGATAAACTTACGCAAGTAGGTGCAAGCCCCTAAGAAACTCCTGATTTCAGTAATAGTAATAGGTTTAGGCCTCTTAGTGATAACTTCGACCTTCATTGGATCAATCTTCCGTTGTCCACCACCAACAATGAATCTGAGATACACCAACTCCTCCTTCCCAAACTCACACTTTTTTACGTTCAACTTCAGACGACCTTCATGTAACACTTTAAACACCTTCTCAACGTGAACGAGATGCTCTTCCCAAGTTCTGATGTATATTAGGATATCATTCAAGTAAACAATCACAAAATCTTCTATAAAAGGTCATAACGAATCATTCATCAAACGCATAAACGTCGATGGAGCATTACACAAACCAAAAGCATCACCATCCATTCGAACAAGCCTTGTTTGGTTTTGAAAGCAGTTTTCCAAGTATCATATTCTCGAAACTCACTTTGGTGATATCCGAATTTGAAATCTAATTTTATAAAGACTCGAGCTTTTTCCAACTGATCCATCATGTCGTCTATCCTAGGTAAAAGGTAACGATTCTTGATTGTGATCTTGTTCAATGCTCTATAATCAATACACATGCGCCATCCTCCATCTTTCTTTGGAACCAACAACACCGCTGATCCACAAGGTGAAGCACTTGGCATTATCATTCCTAATTATAGAAGATCTTGTACTGCTTCTTGATCTCATTAGATTCCTCCACGGTCGTGCGATAAAGACCTATATTAGGAAGAGAACTCTCTCCGGTCAACATAATTTCATGCTCCACACTCCTCTTTGGAGGTAACCCCGTGACATTAGAAAATAAATACTTGTACTTCAACTTCAACCTTTCTAGGTCATCTTCTTGTTGTGCAGTCAAGGCTGCCAAACAAACTCTACTCGACTTCTCCTCAAGAGAAAGGATCACAAGGAGAATGAACTTTGTGCTAGCATTCACCAACCTCTTAGCCAAAGTGGCTATGATCAAGCTTTCTCCCTCAAGAGGAGAATCAATAGCCCGAATCATAAAACTTTCTCCATCTTTGGTAAAGGTGTACTTTTGTTCCCTCCTGTGTAGAGTTGCATCTCTATCCCATAGGTAAGGACTACCTATTACCACCTGACAAACATCCAAAGGAACTACGTCACATATAACTTCGTCAATATATGACTCATCTAGAGAAAATTTGAACGTGCACTGCTGTGAAACTTGTAAGCCCCGTTCCTTTTGAAGCCATCCTAAAGGTATGGTTTTGGATGTTTGAAAGTCTTCAAACCTAACTTCTGCACCAAAAAGAATTTGAAAGTAAATTCTTCTGACTTCCCGGGTCAATAACAATATCAATTAGTGATGTTTTGACTTGCATCTTAACTGTGAAGAGTCGTTCCCTAAGATCATCTTTTGAAGGTCTTTCTTTTGCCCCTGTCATAAGAGAAAGCTTTGAATTAGGTTCTGTTAGCCCGTGGACTTCTTTTGGAGTTTGTGCGACTAGTGCTTCCATCTTGGCCTCTTTCCTATACAACCCTTTAGGCTTTAGATGAGGGTTCTTAACCCAACACTTATCAACAACATGACCCGTTTGCTTCCAATGGGTGCAGGACAAACCTTCCTTGTCACTGGACTTCTCTTCTTCATTACTCCTTTCACCTCCTTTCACAGTGGTACCTCCAGATTTCACTTTAATATTTCCATTTGAATCAGATTTCTTAAGCCTTCCCTCAATGGCATTAGCTTTTATACTTGCTTCGGAGATAGTATCCACCGAAAACATTTTCAACTCCTTCCGTATATACTCATGGAACCTGGAAATATATTTCATATAGATAATATAATCTCCCAAGTCTAAATCCAAAATCATAGCTTGATTATGAAATATCGAAGTATATTCTTGTACGGTTTGGTTGTAGGTCTGCTTCAAGTTGTACCACTTGAACCATCTCTCCTGAAGGTAGCCAAGCGGATAGAACTGTTTCCTTACAAATTCCTTGAATCTTTTCCACGGCAATACTCCCTTACCTAGGTTTTTCCTTTGATAAGCTTTCCACCAGATTAGAGTATGCTTTTGTAGCTTCAATGCCGCGAAAGCAATCTTTTCCTTTGAACCATATCCAAAGAAAGAAAAATACGTCTATAGACGTTCAATGAAATCATCAAATTTTTCTACTTCCACATTCCCATCGTAAAGTGGAATATCAACACGAAAATCAATTTTCAGATTCTTACCATGAGGTTTATGGTGTGGCAAGCAAAAGACACACAGAAAGCTTGCAAGTATACAAGGCCAAGTTATGATATAGAAGGTAAGCAGGGGAAAGTCCACAGGGAGTGGGAGCAAACTAGAGAGAAACCTAAGCTAACAATGGAGACAGGGCACTATGGCAGTGAGCAAAGCAAGGTAATATGGCAGAATCAAAGAACTAAAACAGTTACACAACAAAGCAGCACAGCAGAATAACAATAGCAAGGAACCAAGGCTATAAGCCAAGGGCAAGGTGAGGATTGTGCACTGATTTCAGTGCACAACAGCTACAAATTGCAGGAATTTAAACAAGAAAAACAGGCAAGGAGAATAACTGATCAGGAAGCAAAATAGAACTGAATAGAGGTGACTGCAAAGGGATTGGTGGTTAAGCCAAGGCTTAGGATCCACCTTGTGTCCTAATCAAATAACATGTTTCTAGGTTGAGTTAAGTCCTATGCATACATCTAGAAATGGAAGAATACTAAATTGCTCAATAGTCTACCCCTAGCATTGGCTGTCTTTTGACAGCACAGCCAATCACAGGCACTATGAGCATTGGTATCTCCCATTTGCTCAAGCAAAACAGGGCACATAAGTAACTATCCTAGCTTCTAGTCACTTGACAGTGCACAAGGCTGCAGCTGAGCCTTGGCCTGATGCTGTTTAGCTCATGCTAACCATGGATAAAGCAATAACATTCATCATATGTGATAATTTAGACACAATCAGCAACATTTAAGATAACTAAAAACATATGCAACTTTCAACTGTCAACAGTGATGCAAAAATCCGAAATTGGAATTAAAATTGTTCTAATTCTCTCCTGGCTAGTCCAGAGATATACAGTGTCCTTTACACACACCACATAATACCAATTTATACTCCCCCTATCAGAATTAGGGTTCCAACCCCTTTTCCCCAAAAACAGAAAATTAGGTGAAATTGATTTACCTAATGTGTTGAGATACTCACTCCATCTCGTCGACCCACTCTCCAATTACTTCTTCTCGTTCATCTCCTGCTCCAATTGTTGCTCTAACATCAACTTATATCTTCAATTTCTCACCTAGGGTTTCAGTGATGAGAGATGAGAAATTGAGGAGATTAGTTGATGAAAAAGAGGTAAAACGTGATAGTGATGATGAGTTTTTGGTTATAGGTAGAGTAGAGTGATTTGGTGGCGTAGATGGTGGAGTGATTTGGGGAGAAGATGGTGGTGATTGGAGACGGACATGGTGGTACTGTTGCAGAGAGGGGGGGGGGGGGAAAGATGGTGTCGATGGGGTTTGAGGAAGGGTGTGTTTGGCAATGGGTATAGGTTAGGTACTAGGGTGTTGAGCAGGTGTAGAGGATTTTGATGTTTCGCGAAGCTGGACCGATGGATGGGAAGATGGTAGGTGGATCTGACGGCGATGCGGAGGCAGGCGATGAGCGACCGTCGGATGAAGAGATACAACGAAACGAACGGTACTTGATGGAGTTAGGTACTGTAGTGTAAGGCGGAGATATCAAACTTCGATGCACAGCAAGGGAGCGACCGTCGGATGCTCTGAGAACTGATCTGACGGCTGAAGACGCAAGCGGGTATGGATTTGGGTTTTAGGCTTTTGGGTATAGAATATGGGTTTGGGAAATGAGTTTGGGCTTGGAAAACCTTGAGCCCACTTCTTCTTTAAGAACAACTTTCTTCTTCGAGCCCATTTCCAGCTTTTTGGACGTGCGCTCCATTCTTTGCGGCTTCCTTGCGTAATTTCTCCCGGCTTTTCACACTTTTCTGCTCTTTTTGCTCCGCAACTCATCCAACTTTATTTATTACCTAAAAATGCAAAATTAAGTAAGAAAAATATTTATTCTTGAAAACAATGAAAATACAGAATATGGGATAAAATGTAGAATTAATGCACAAAAGATGAGTTAAATGCCAACAAAAAGGGATAAATATATACATATTTGGCACTCATCAAATACCCCCAAACCTGAATTTTACTTGTCCTCAAGTAAAACAAAACTAAGGAAATCCTAACTATACCACTGTCGCTGGTCTCTCGAATGCATTTAGCGTATGCACTAAGCCTTTTAAACCACTAAGTGTCCCTAGTGGACGAGTTGAAGTCTCGTGAAGGTTTGCTTAGAACGTACCTACAAAGTTCTAGGTCAAAATATAAGCTCAGATTCCATCAAATGTGACATGTGCAAAACAGTTTAAGCTCACAGCAAAATGGAGATGTCAATCTAGCTATCGAAGGCACAATCCTAGCACTGATAACAAAAAAAGACATGTGATAAGAGTGTAAAGTGTATCTACACATGTGTAAAGAAAGATCTGAAGTTATGACTACTAATCACCAAGAGATAGTTTCTCAGGCTAAGAACTGAGGTCGAAATCTAGCTAGCTGTCCGGACTTTACGAGAATTGTGAATGAGTTGGAGGTATTTCACAATTACTCGCGTTGTACATCAATGGCATACACCCTCCTTGCTTATTACAAAAACAACAAAATGACTCTTTACATGACTCTTATTTACATTGACTATTCTCTTTTTATTTTTGGAACAAGAGATGATGGAATTGATAAATACTTGATTTTTTTGTATTTTTCTGATATTTTTTTTTTTTTTTTTTTTTTTTTTTTTTAAGGAAACATTTGATACATAACAAAAGGAAACAAAAGATTACATGACACTTTGCAAGAGGTAGCCCTTTTTGATGCACCCAGTTAAATTCGATGGTTGTCTTTCTTAATGTAACCTCCACCTTCTATCCCAACCAACCAAAGAACAAGCTAGTCAAGTTTCGTTCAGTATTCTAAAGTGATTGGCAATCGTAACTTCCTATCAAACACCTTGAAGATCGAGGCCATACATGTATTGGTAGATCGTGCGCGTGCAAATTTCTTATCACTATGTGAATTGTGCTAGAATCAGGGTGCCTAAATATCTAGACTAAGACTCCTAATAAAAATACATATTTGCACAAGAGTCAACATTTCAAGGTAAATGAGCTCCATTTTTATGATTTTTCATTTTTTAATTTTTTTAATTTTGATTTTTTTTTTTTTGGAATTTTTCAATTTTTTCAAAAAGAAGAAGGAGTTCGTTTTCAATTATGGCAAATTATCATGGTATCTACTCTATACCCCCAAACCTAAACTAAACATTGTCCTCAATGTTTCAAAATATGGAAAGAATTATAAAACAATATATGAAGAGGAACATGCTGAGTAGAGTAAAAGGAGAGAGAATACCCGATTGTACGGCGGCAGCTCGATTAAAACTCCGTTATTCAAGGCAAAAATCCATCATATTAGGAGTCACAATGGATGAGCACAAAATATACACAAAAGGAAATTTAACTAACACATTATCTACAAGAAAATTTGGTTTTTAATGGGATTGGACTTTTTGGAAAAAATTTGGTTTTGTTGGGAAACATTTGGTTTTGATGGGAAAACGAAAAATTTTGGTTTTTAGGGAAAGATTTGGAAAACTTTTTGGTTATTTAGGGAAAGAGTGGACCAGTTTAGTCCACATAGACTGGGTCCTCCAGGTTGGTTGTTTCAATGTCGGGTGGAAATGGCTCAAGGAATGGCTTTAATCTCTGCCCGTTGACTTTGAAAACGTTCTTGTTGGAGACATCCTCCAGCTCTACAGCTCCATGAGGAAAAACTGTGCGTACTAGGTACGGACCCTTCCATCTGGAACGCAGTTTTCCTGGAAAAAGATGTAATCGGGAGTCATACAGCAAGACTTTCTGACCAGGAGTGAAGGATTTGCGCAGAATACGCTTATCATGAAAATCTTCATCTTTGCTTGTACAGCTTGGCACTGTCATAAGCCTCATTTCTCAATTCTTCCAACTCGTTGAGTTGAAGTTTCCTTTGAATTCCAGCTTCGTCCAGAGAGAAGTTCAGCTCTTTGATTGCCCAGTAGGCACGATGTTCTAATTCCACAGGTAGATGGCACGGCTTTCCATACACTAGACGATAGGGGGACATGCCAATTGGTGTCTTATAAGCTGTTCTATAGGCCCACAAAGCATCATTCAATCTCAATGACCAATCTTTCCTGGACGGGTTGACCGTCTTCTCCAGAATGTGCTTAATTTCCCTATTAGACACTTCCACTTGTCCACTAGTCTGAGGGTGGTACGGAGTAGCAACCTTGTGAGTTATGCCATACTTGCGTACTAAAGACTCAAAGTACTTGTTACGAAAATGTGAACCGCCGTCACTGATGATAGCTCTAGGGGTACCAAAACGTGCAAATATGTTTCCTTTAGAAATGAAAGTACCACCTTGTGGTCATTTGTTCTGGTTGCTATGGCTTCTACCCACTTAGAAACGTAATCAACTGCGACTAGGATGTACAACTTGCTGTCAGACATGGGAAATGGACCCATGAAGTCTATCCCCCAAACATCAAAAATCTCCACAATCAAAATGGGGTTCAATGGCATCATGTTTCTCCTCGAAATGCTTCCTAGCTTTTGACAGCGTTCACAAGCAACACAATAATCATGGCAATCCTTGAACAATGATGGCCAATAGAATCCACACTGCAAGATCTTTGCAGCGGTTTTCTTGGCACTGAAATGGCCTCCACATGCTTGGTCATGACAGAAAGATATCACATCTTTCTGTTCAGTGTTGGGGACACATCTCCTAATGATTTGGTTGGCAAGTACTTAAACAAATATGGGTCATCCCAAAGGAAATGTTTGACTTCAGCCAGGAATTTAGAGCGGTCTTGTCTCGACCAACGTGAGGGCATCCTACCTGTAGCGAGGTAGTTAACAATATCAGCAAACCAAGGAAGGTCTGAGATAGACATCAGCTGTTCATCTGGGAATGATTCTCTAATCAGCTCACATTCATCAATAGACTCTAAAGTTAATCTAGACAAATGATCAGCAACCACATTCTCACAACCTTTCTTATCACGGATTTCGAGATCGAATTCCTGTAATAAGAGTATCCATCGAATAAGGCGAGCTTTAGCATCCTTCTTGGAAAGAAGATACTTCAAAGCCGCATGGTCTGTGTATATGATGATCTTAGACCCTATCAGATAAGATCTAAACTTGTCTAATGCGAAAACGACGGCAAGCAATTCCTTCTCGGTAGTTGAATAATTGAGTTGGGCATCATTAAGGGTTTTGCTAGCATAGTATATCACATATGGTAGTCTATCAACTCGCTGTCCTAAAACAGCACCAACAGCATAATCAGAGGCATCACACATAAGTTCGAACGGAAGCTTCCAATCGGGTGGTCGGACTATAGGAGCGGTGGTGAGAAGGGTTTTTAATTCCTCCCATGCCTTCACACAAGCAGCATCGAAATTGAAGGCAACATCTTTGGAGAGAAGACTGCACAGAGGTCTGGAGATTTTGCTGAAATCTTTGATGAATCGCCGGTAAAAACCAGCATGACCTAGAAATGATCTGATCTCCTTCACAGAGCAAGGTTGTGGTAGATGTTGAATGAGGTCAACTTTAGCTTTATCCACTTCAATTCCTTTTCTGAGATGATGTGTCCTAGAACTATTCCTGAATTCACCATAAAATGGCATTTTTCCCAATTTAGAACAAGGTTCTTTTCTTTACATCTGGATATCACGAGGGCAAGATGCTTCAAACATTCGTCAAACGAGGAACCAAAAACAGAGAAATCATCCATAAAGATCTCGAGAAAACTATCTATCATGTCAGAAAAAATGCTCATCATGCAACGCTGAAAAGTAGCAGGTGCATTACACAACCCGAAGGGCATACGTCTATAAGCAAACGTCCCAAATGGACACGTGAATGTAGTTTTTTCCTGATCTTGGAGCAATGTGAATTTGGTTATAACCGGAAAAGCCATCTAGAAAACAGTAGTGACTGTGTCCAGACACACGTTCTAGCATTTGGTCAATGAAAGGGAGCGGGAAGTGATCCTTCCTTGTTACTGTGTTCAACTTCCTGTAGTCGATGCATACTCGCCATCCTGTGGTTGTACGAGTAGGGACTAATTCATTCTTGTCGTTCTGAACTACAGTAATGCCTGACTTCTTAGGCACAACTTGAATGGGACTAACCCATTTGCTATCGGGAATTGGGTATATGATACCCGCATCAAGTAGTTTCAGGATCTCTCCTTTGACTACATCTCTCATGTTAGGATTAAGTCTCCTTTGCATTTCCCTCGATGGTTTGGCATTCTCTTCAAGGTTAATGTGGTGCATGCAAATGGTGGGACTAATTCCTTTGAGATCTGAGATGGTCCATCCTAAGGCCTCTTTGTGTTCCTTAAGTACTTCTAAAAGCTTACTTTCCTGTTCCGTGTCTAAACATGATGAAATAATGACAGGTAAAGTATCAGAAGAACCTAGGAATGCGTACTTCAACGTACTAGGCAATGTTTTCAATTCAAGCTTGGGTGGCTCAACAATGGATGGAATAAGCTTGGAATCAGAGAGTAGGGTGGTTCCACTTCATATTTCCTTTCAGTGACGTCCATTTGAGGTACAGATTCGAGCAGAGATAGGACGTCACTACAGTATGCATCATCATAGGAATCAGGGTTAAAGTTCTCCATACATGCTTGAAAGGGGTCGACGGATAGAATGTTAGTCAACGAATCTTGCATTAATCCTTCAATCATATTAACTTCATGCACATCATCATCATCAAGATTCACAGGTTGTTGACTAATATCGAACACATTCAATTCTACCGTCATGTTACCAAAAGACAGTTTTAACACTCCATTCCGACAGTTATGATCGCGTTGGACGTAGCCAAGAAAGGACGTCCTAAGATGACAGGAATGTGACAGTCTGGGTTTTGTACAGGTTGAGTGTCTAAGACAATGAAGTCTACGGGAAAATAGAATTTGTCAACCTTGATCAAAACATCTTCGACCACTCCACGAGGAATCTTGACAGATCGGTCTGCCAGTTGTAGAGTGATAGATGTTGGTTTCAACTCCCCAAGACCTAACTGCTCATAAACAGAATATGGCAGTAGGTTAACACTTGCACCTAGGTCTAATAACGCTTTATTGACCGTGTGTTCTCCTATAGTGCAAGAAATTGTTGGACATCCTGGATCCCTAAACTTGGGTGGAGTTTTGTTCAGAATGATGGAACTCACCTGCTCAGCTAAGAAAGCACGTTTTTGCACATTGAGCTTGCGCTTTTGAGTGCACAAGTCTTTGAGGAATTGGCATAAGCAGGGATTTGCTTGATTGCTTCAAGAAAAGGAATGTTGATGTTGACTCTCTTGAACAGATCTAACATCTCATTGTAATGGGTACTTTTCTGTTGATAGATCAATCTTTGAGGAAATGGGGCAACAGGAGAATGAGTTGGCAAAGGGACATTCACAGCAGTAGAATTGTCAGATTTTCCAACTTGCTCAGATTCTTTGGTTTTCTGGGGTTGTGGAGACAGTGGAATTTGTATCAGACTCATTAGGTTCGCCCACGTTGTTCTCGATGACTTTACCACTTCGGAGGGTGGTAATGGCATGGACTTGATCGGTGAGGTTTCAGTGCAGGATGTTGTGCCTGTTTGAAATATCCTCTTTGGATTTTGTTGGGGTTGGCTCGGAAGTTTACCCTTTTCTCTCTCACACATTTGATCCATCTTTTGATCTAGATTTTTCTGACTTTGCATCAAACTCTGGAACATTTCCTCTAGGTGGATAATCTCTTGTCGTATGTGTTGAGGATATGATTGTTGTTGAGAGTTTGATTGTTGTTGAGGGTTTCTCGGGTGTTGATAACCTTGATTGTTCTGATATCCCTGATTGTTTTGATAGCTCTGATTGGGTTGAGATGGTCCTCCTTGAGTGGGTCCTTTTGACCATGAAAAGTTAGGGTGGTTTCTCCATCCTGGATTGTAGGTCTGTGAATAAGGGTTATGCTCTGGTTTTTGAAACATGGCATGTGCCTGTTCAAGCCTAGACTCCTGGACTGCAAGCAAATCTGGACAATTTTGGAATTGATGGTTGGGGTCGTTACAAGCAGCACAAACAGACGAAGCGACATGTTCTCGGAGAGTAGTGGTGGAAGGTTTGAATTTTTATGTAGTTCTAACTCTTCTAATCTCCTAACTATTGATGCCATGTTGCTCTACCCTCAAAATCCGCTTCAATCCTAAAAGCCTTTGCTTCGGATGTAGTCTTCTGGTTTCACGGATGGATTCCCACTGTTGCGTCTTTTCAGCTACTTCAATCAAGAAGTCCCAAGACGCGTCAGCAGTTTTATCTACGAATAGACCATTCACATCGACTCAACCGTTGTTCGGGTGGACACATCTAGACCTTCATACAAAATTTGCACAAGTCTCCATTTTTCAAAACCATGATGGGGACATTGGAGCAATAATTCATTGAATCTCTCCAGGTATCTAGCTAAGGTCTCACCTTCTAATTGCACAAAGCTATTCAGACTTTGACGAATTGTCGCAGTCTTGTGGTTCGGGAAAAACTTTTTGAAAAACTCCTTTATGAGGTCATCCCATGTCATGATGGATTGAGGCTGTAAAGCATAGAGCCAGGCCTTTGCCTTATCTTTCAGGGAGAAAGGAAAAAGCCTTAACTTCAGGGTTTCGTCGGTCATTTGAGTGAAACGCAGAGTTCCACAAATTTCCTCGAATTCTCTCACGTGGTGGTATGGGTTTTCATTCTCAACACCTCTAAAAATAGGAAGCATCTGTATTGTGCTTGATTTCAGCTCATAATGGCCATTAGCCTCGGGTAGCAAAATATAAGAAGGTTGACTGGCTCTAGTTGGGTACATATAATCCTTGAGGGTACGGGGTTCTCCCATTGTTTCTGGTTGATCTGGACTGTCTCCCTCAGAACTTAGAATTTCGATAGGTTCGTCTGGGTTAATTCTAACAAGTCTGTTTGTCTGGTCTCTGTAGGTCACAATCATGTCCTAGTAGGTACCTTAACTAACATGTTGGTCAGACAGAGCAATCGTAAAAAATTTGGCCCACAAGGGTTATGAAGATTTTGGTTTTGAATGGGTGTTGGACTAACAAGGGATTTTGTTTTTTTTTTTGTTTTTTGGTTTAAAATTGGGATTTGAAAATTTTTTTGAACTTAACCTAGCATAAATTAGCACAACTCATAAAAGAAAATAAAAACAATAATAATAATTAAGACAAGCCCATAAAAGAAAAAAGAAAAATAAAAGAAAAATAAAGAAAAACAAAAAAAAAAAAAAAATAAAAAAATAATTACAGTCCCAAATATAAAAAAAAAAAAGAAAAAGAAAATAAAAATTATTACAATCCCAAATAAATAATTAAATTAATTATTACAAACCCGAATTTGAATTTAAATGAGGCCCAAGTGGGTTAACTCATGGGTTAGGCTTACTTGTTTTTTGGAGGGAAGCCCAAAAATAGGCTTTTAGTCCCCTTTTAGTTGCACAGCCCAGTTGGGCTTTAGGATCGTCCTAAGCTCACGTTCAAGCCCAGCAGAATCTGCAGCGAAGCCCAGCAGCAAAGGAAAGCCCAGCAGCAGAAGTTGCAAGCCCAGAGAAATTGAGGTTACTAAGCCCAGCTCAGTTGGTGCAAGCCCAGCATCAAAGGTTGCACAAGCCCAGCAGCAAAGGTTGCACAAGCCCAGCAGCAAAGGTTGCACAAGCCCAGCAGCAACAGAAATAGGCAGCCCAGTTGACAGCTTCAGTTGGCAGCCCAGTTGGCTTGGCAGCAGGCTTGGCAGCAGCAACAGCAGCAGCAGGCTTTGGCTTGGCAGCAGCAACAGCAGCAGCTTGGCAGCAGCGCCAACAGCAGCAGCAGCTCAGGCAACAGCAGATGGCAGCACCACTCCCCGGCAGCGGCGCCAAAAACTTGGTGTGGCAAGCAAAAGACACACAGAAAGCTTGCAAGTATACAAGGCCAAGTTATGATATAGAAGGTAAGCAGGGGAAAGTCCACAGGGAGTGGGAGCAAACTAGAGAGAAACCTAAGCTAACAATGGAGACATGGCACTATGGCAGTGAGCAAAGCAAGGTAATGTGGCAGAATCAAAGAACTAAAACAGTTACACAACAAAGCAGCACAGCAGAATAACAATAGCAGGGAACCAAGGCTATAAGCCAAGGGCAAGGTGAGGATTGTGCACTGATTTCAGTGCACAACAGCTACAAATTGCAGGAATTTAAACAAGAAAAACAGGCAAGGAGAATAACTGATCAGGAAGCAAAATAGAACTGAATAGAGGTGACTGCAAAGGGATTGGTGGTTAAGCCAAGGCTTAGGATCCACCTTGTGTCCTAATCAAATAACATGTTTCTAGGTTGAGTTAAGTCCTATGCATACATCTAGAAATGGAAGAATACTAAATTGCTCAATAGTCTACCCCTAGCATTGGCTGTCTTTTGACAGCACAGCCAATCACAGGCACTATGAGCATTGGTATCTCCCATTTGCTCAAGCAAAACAGGGCACAGAAGTAACTATCCTAGCTTCTAGTCACTTGATAGTGCACAAGGCTGCAGCTGAGCCTTGGCCTGATGCTGTTTAGCTCATGCTAACCATGGATAAAGCAATAACATTCATCATATGTGATAATTTAGACACAATCAGCAACATTTAAGATAACTAAAAACATATGCAACTTTCAACTGTCAACAGTGATGCAAAAATCCGAAATTGGAATTAAAATTGTTCTAATTCTCTCCTGGCTAGTCCAGAGATATACAGTGTCCTTTACACACACCATATAATACCAATTTATACTCCCCCTATCAGAATTAGGGTTCCAACCCCTTTTCCCCAAAAACAGAAAATTAGGTGAAATTGATTTACCTAATGTGTTGAGATACTCACTCCATCTCGTCGACCCACTCTCCAATTACTTCTTCTCGTTCATCTCCTGCTCCAATTGCTGCTCTAACATCAACTTATATCTTCAATTTCTCACCTAGGGTTTCAGTGATGAGAGATGAGAAATTGAGGAAATTAGTTGATGAAAAAGAGGTAAAACGTGATAGTGATGATGGGTTTTTGGTTATAGGTAGAGTAGAGTGATTTGGTGGCGTAGATGTTGGAGTGATTTGGGGAAAAGATGGTGGTGATGGAGACGGACATGGTGGTACTGTTGCAGAGAGGGGGGGGGGGGGAAAGATGGTGTCGATGGAGTTTGAGGAAGGGTGTGTTTGGCAATGGGTATAGGTATTAGGTACTAGGGTGTTGAGCAGGTGTAGAGGATTTTGATGTTTCGCGAAGCTGGACCGATGGATGGGAAGATGGTAGGTGGATCTGACGGAGATGCGGAGGCAGGCGATGAGCGACCGTCGGATGCAGAGATACAACGAAACGAACGGTACTTGATGGAGTTAGGTACTTTAGTGTAAGGCGGAGATATCAAACTTCGATGCACAGCAAGGGAGCGACCGTCGGATGCTTCTGAGAACTGATCTGACGGCTGAAAACGCAAGCGGGTATGGATTTGGGTTTTAGGCTTTTGGGTATAGAATATGGGTTTGGGAAATGAGTTTGGGTTTGGAAAATCTTGAGCCCACTTCTTCTTTAAGAACAAATCTCTTCTTCAAGCCCATTTCTACCCTCTTTGGTCTTCCACACATCATTCTTCACGGCTTCCTTGCGTAATTCCTCCTGGCTTTTCACTACTTTTCTGCTCTTTTTGCTCCGCAATTCATCCAGACTTTATTTATTACCTAAAAATGCAAAATTAAGTAAGAAAAATATTTATTCTTGAAAACAATGAAAATACAGAATATGGGATAAAATGTAGAATTAATGCACAAAAGATGAGTTAAATGCCAACAAAAAGGGATAAATATATACAATATTTGGCACTCATCAGTTTAGTTGATGTAGGACTTTTAAGAAACTCACTTTTCTTCATCCTCATCTTCTTCTTCTTCTTCTTCTTCTGAATCATCTTTTTCCGAAGCTTCAGGTGAAGGTGTAATCTTTTCCTTCTTCTTAGGCTTGGGTGTATGAGAACGAATACATTTACTCAATTACTTAAGGGTAACTTGAATTAACTTCATGTTTGTTTGCAACGTAGTCACCTTTTCTTCCATAGTTTGTGGCTCGGTTTCCTTATGTTCGTAATACGATTTTGTCATCCTTGATCCCCTTGTTTTCTTAACGTCTTCCAACTTCTCGAGTACCTCACCAAGCTTTATATAGAGAGATCTAGTGAAAAACATAAACCACATGGATTTACCCTAAAACAAACCTCGCTCGTGATGCCAACTTGATACGTATTGATCTCTATACCTTGGTACCTATTACTATAAAGGCGGAATTCAGAATAATAATAAACGAGAAACTTAGAAAATAGAACACAAGTAGTAATTCGAAGAAAATATCTTCTCTAGATTATGAACAAGAAAACGATTACAATTCTCTATTTGTTACGCTCACAAGTGGATTAACCTTAAACTGTTTGCTAAGCTTGCAAAAGTTTTGTCCCAAGCTTTCTCTAGGTTTTATGTGCCTATAATTCTGTGTGTCCTTAGATATTAGCTAAAGCCGTCTATTTATAGCCTTCATCGTACTCAGCCGACCAAGGACTTCTATTAGGAACCTATTTCCTAAACTAAGAGTATTGCCTAAAAAAAACTCTTCCCTAACTAGAAATTCTGCCTAAAGAAGGATTCCTGACTAGAATAGGATTCTTCCTTCAACTTAGCTTGAGGTTAACTAAGTTCCCTAAAGGAGTACGGATACACATGTATCAATATAACTCAGAGAAGTCTAAACAAAACCATAAATATATATATTATTATATTAGCTTTGATCCTTGTAAATAAACATGATTGATATGTGTAATACCCCATTAACTAGATATATGTAGGATCATAATCTCGCAACAATAATGCCTCAGTGAAATTATCAACAACACAACACAACCGCGTCGCAGAACAATTTCAGAAATGACATAATAAACGACGTCAGCTAAAATCATGAGAAAAATGTGATGGTTCTGCGAAAATAAGAGAGTTTACGAGATTAACATTTGTAAGGTTGCGAGAATGTCGCAAGCCATATCCGAAAATAAAGGACAGATTAGCTGTCATCCACTATGTATTTCCCTATAAATAGTCGTTCAGTTGTAAAGAAAAGAGAGAGATCTTTTTCTGGGTGAGAAGCAAGTAAATAGGAGAGAGAAAATCGAGAGCAGTGGTTATTCTTGATTCCTTTATCTTTTCTTGTAAGATTGTTCAAAGATTCATCAATAAAATTAAGATTGTTAATCTAAAATGAGTTAAATGTTAATGAAATCATATGAGGGGTGTAGTGTCGGATTTCCTTCAACTACATAATGGCGCTAGAAACAAGGAACACTGAAGATTATTCTAGAAAAAATTGAAGATTAATATTGAGATTTGTGAAAATTTGGAGTGATTGATTAAGAATTTTACATAATTTCTTGCAATTCGTTAACATTGAAGAAATGGCTAGAAGAAGAAATACATCAGAACAACCAACTACTGTTAGAAGAAGCAAGAGAATCGCTGGAAGAGAAAGAAGTGAAATTGGAGAATCTACTAGAATGAGAAATAATGGAGAAAATCAAATTCAACCACCAGTTCAACAAACACTAGTACAGGGAAGGAATATAGATTATGATAGGGTGAGTACACACACTTGGAAATCAAATTCCGCAGAAGAAGTAGAAGAAGAGCAGCAAATCAGAAACCATAGACAGGTAGAGAGAAATCAAGAAGCAGATGAAGGAATAATTCATAAAGATGAGGAAATTGGAGCGTTAGAAACGTTGAGACGAAGAATACATGAAGAAAGAAGAGCTGAGGCAGAAGAACGTGCAAATCTAACATGGAAAAATCACGAATTGAGGATGGAAAATATGAGACTACAGAGTAGAAGATCGAGAAGTATTACAAAATCATATTCAAGATCGACTAGAAGATAGATGAGGCGAAACTCACCCACAATTAATGCCGGAAATAACATTCAAGAAGAAATATCAAATCCTGATGAAGAACATCGCGAAAATAGAGAAAGGACTGATGATCGTTACGTTCCACAAAATGAAACTTTTGATGATAGGCAAAATGGTAGAAATAAAGAGAATGGACAACTTCAGGGAAGAAATGATCAAGATGGCGAAGGGAATCGAGAGGAAGGAAGGAGAATTATACGTGAGAGAGAAACTCAAAGAAATCAACAAACGATTGAAGAAGAAATTGAAATACATTATGCTGAACAAGCACGTTTAATTTGCGAACGTGAAAGATTGAGAGCGGAAATGGAAGAACAAGAGCTTCAGGAGACAATTTTCCAGAACAATCACGACAATCAAGAAAGAATATGTACACAAAACCGGAATAACGGTAATATCAATGAAGAGTATGATAGAGTACAGAGGATGGCTGAAAGACATCGAATGGAATTAATAAGAAATGAACAAAATCATGAAGGGGAAAATGAGAGACATCATCATATGCAAATTCAAGATAGAGATGAAGAAGAGAATCGCAGAAGAAGACGAGATGAGGATAATGAAGAAGAGATGGAAAATTTCGTGAGAGAAGAAAGACATGAACGAAGAAGAAGGGAGGCGAAATTAAAAAGACCAATGGATCAAAATTCAGGTGTAAATAAACAAATCTTGAAAGATTTAGAAGAAATGAGAGGAACGCTAAATAATAGAGGAGAGGTAGGCAGAAGACAATTAGATGAGGCTATAGAAGAAGCTGCGAAAAATCCATTTACAAGGGAAGTACAACTAGGAGGAATACCTCCGAAATGCAATTTGCCCGCATTAACCAACATTTTTGATGGAACAACTTGTGCAATTCAATACATTAAAGCCTATGTGAGATGTATGTTGCAATGGGAAAATCATGATGCCGTATTATGCAAGTATTTTGCATCCAGCTTAACAGGGGATGCGTTAAAATGGTTCGAAGGTCTACCAAAGAATACAATAACATCCTTTAATCATTTGCAGACTACATTCTTGGGGGCATATATAAGTAATAATTCTTCGCGACCTGGTATTGAAGATGTGTTTGGATTAAAACAAAGAATTGGAGAAAGTTTGAATCACCTAACTAAAAGATGGAGGACTATGTGTAGCGAAATGGCTGGCCGTATGGATGAGAGATATCTTATCTTATCATTTATCAATGCTATGTTTGCAACCAACCTATTGTATATCCAAATTTTCAGAGTCAAGAATACGATCACAATGACTGAATTGCGAGAACTTCAAGAATAATATATTGCTCTAGAGGAAAGGAAAAATGAAATGGAATCATACCCAGTTGCAAACACCAGTTCACAAACAGCGAATGCAAGCTTATTACCCAAACTAATAAACACAGTGGTGAACACTTCGCAAGTACAACAAGAGAAGGTGACGGGTAACAATCAACAGAAACTGGTGGCTATGAGAAGCCGAGATCAAGAGGAGTATGAAATATAAATAAATTTCTACAATCGTGGTGGAAATAACAAGATTCAAAGACTCTATCAGCCACAAGAAACTTATGGAGGTCAAAGACAAAACTATGATAGAGGACAAGGAGGTCACAAGGTAGTATGGGAAGAAATCAAGATACCACCTCTAAATGCAAGTGTGGAGAAAATATGGGAATCTATAATTTTGATGGAGAATATACCAACACCATGGAACATGGGAACAAAACCACCTCCAAACCACAGAAGTCACGAGTTTTGTTCTTATCATCATTTTCATGGACATACTACAAATGATTGCAGAAATGTAAAAAGAATTATTCTAAGAATGATAGATCAAGGAAAATTAAACCACTTTTTGGTAGGGCACCCATAATCCCAACCATTGCCACCACCACCAGAGCATCACAAAGTAAACACGATGAAAAAGAAGGAAACATTCTTCATAGAAGTTGGTGCAAAAGCAAAGAATTTATTCTGTCACTCTATCGTACATTCATACAAGACAATTGAAGATTTTCATGACAATGTTTTGAGTAGAGTGTTCGCAAGAGATAATGATGGAAAAGAAATTATGAATATTGTGAAAATCTCACTACTAGAGGAATGGCAGAAATCGATTATTTCTTTTACCGCAGAAGAAATACCCGAAGGTGAAGAGGTACATGATAATCCATTGGTAGTAAAATTAGAAATTAATCCAAAACCGAAAGAAGATGAGGATGATGAAGCTGAAGATTCATGGGCAATTAATAGGATTCTAATCGATACTAGAAGCTCTTTGAACATCTTATTTTATCACACTTATAAAACTATGGGAGGAAGAGATGATGATCTTATATCATCAACATATAAGATATATGGTTTTAATGGTACTGCCAACAAGCCTAAAGGGGAGGTTATTATGCGAATTCCATTGAACGGAATATCTTCTGAAATCCTATTATGTGTTGTTGATGTAGAATCACCCTACAATGCATTGATTGGTCGACCTTGGCTACATGGAATTCTAGGTGTAGCTTCAACTTTCCACCAGTGCATCAAATTTCCTCACCCCAGTGGTGTAGGAATCATAAAGGGAGATTGGGTTGAAGGAAAAAGGTGTTACGAAACTGAGGTGGAATCTTGCGAAGGAAGAGCAAACAAGAAGGAAAATTGGCTACAAAAAATCAAAGAAACACAAAGAAGTGAGAAGTCGATGGTGGATGCAATCGAACGAAAAGAAGAAGAGATGTTGCGAAACTAATGCTAGATCAGAATAAAAATGATGAAATACCACTACCAAGGAAGCAATAGCAGAAAATAACAAAGAAGCAGAGGATGGCAAAGGTAATAAAAATAAGAAATGTATGAATGATTAACTTGTTGTGACACTCTCGCAATAAGTAAAATTCTCAAAAGTACATTTTATTGAATAACAAAATTGAGATTGCAAAATGCAAATATGATATGATGATGTGCGAGAATCTCGCAGAGATAATGAGTTTTACAGAAGACAATCAGAAAACAATGACAAAAGAGAAAGGGGAGAACCTTTATGGCGTACATCCTAGTTCACGAATACAATTTCGCAAATGGCAAATGTAAGACCTAAAGTACGTCATATAAGGGGGTACCTGTTGCATGGCTCAGGGAAAGGCTACACCGCCACCGGAACTTGAGTCATGGAGATTTGGGGTCAATAAAGCCCATCCGGGAGAGGCACCTTGGATTCTCAGCTTAAGCATATGACTTAGGTTGGGCGACTAAGGTAATAAGGACTCTCCCAAGGAGTGCAGAATCTGATCAAGGCGCCGAGGTACACAGTTGAGTCAAGAGTTCCAGGGGGCATTTGAAACGTACCTTGCCATTCTTGACAAGTCTTGGTTTATAGTGCACTCGGCCCGAAGAAAACCCCACTTAGGGTGCAGTCTCGTAACCATAAACCCTATAGGTAAAAGGGATAAGAGGCTGCGAAAACAACTGGTTGTTGTTAAGACCGGATGGGAGGAGCCAACCTTGTATGGTAGGGGTACGCCTCCTTGAAGGGGCAACCAGGGGGAAGATAAGGGCGACACCCTCCATTAGGGAGCTGATAAGTGTCTTAAGACGCCAATGTCATGAGGCTTCTTACTCACAAGGTTATTAAGGCTTGTCATATTTGTGCGACAATCCTTAAGAGGAAATAATACAAAAGAAAAAGATAAGACGAAATTAGTGGGTTTTCGCATGAAAGTGCGAAGACGTCCTGCGATTTCGTCGCAAGACGACAATGTCATGGGGCTTTATTTTCAAAAGAATATTTAGGCCTGTCATATTGTCGCAACATTCCTGAAGAGGCCATAATACAAAAGAAAAAGTTAAGGGAAGATCAATGGGTTTTTGCATGAAAGTGCAAGAACGTCCTGCAATTTTGTCGCAATGACAAGAGGTGGCATAATAAGACCTTTAATTAGGAAGGCAAAATAAGACCACACAGGAATGGGATTTTGAAAAGAATAAAAATTCAATTCGCACAAGATTGCGAAATTATTCATAAACAATTGCGAAGTTGAGGCACAAAATAAGAAAAATCTGCAAAATCTCTCATTTGTATACAAATAACATAGGCAAGTATGGGAATGAATGAAATTAGAAAATGTTATTTGTTTCCATATGATAGATTTACGCAAAAATTCAAAAATTAATGATTATATTGATTAACTGTATTGCAAGGAAGAATTGTTTTAATAAATGCAGGTCAAAATGAAAGAAACTCATATATTAAGGAATATGGGGAATCAAAAAAATTCGCAAATCACTAGTACAAATCTTCACATTGGCCACACTTAATCACCGTGTTCATAGGCTTTTGGTCATGGATTTTTTTCATTCCAAAAATGTGACATCAGGTGCTGTGACAAAGTGGTATCTTTATGGCTACATAAACTTTGAGTGGCTATAAAATATGATTTACCATGGCCATAATTCTAAAACCGTTTCTATATGGTACTCATTATTTTTTTTTGTAGTTGAACATTTTCATTATCACCATGGCCATAGGATCCTTATAGACACACAATTTGATTTGACCGTGGCTAGAGTTTACCTTAAAGCCACATAGATTTTATTTTAACCCTGGCCTTTGTTATCAATTAGACACGTAAAATTTGTTTTATCGTGGCCAATTCATCACTTACCGCTGCATTAAACTTGTAGCACCATGGCGATAAATTTTCTAAGGACACACAATTTTTTTTAACGTGGCTATTGTATACCTTCACGACACAGGGAACCAGTAAAAGCATGGCCATAAATTTCTTATGGACACACAATAAGCTTTGAACGTGGATAATGTATACCTTAAGGCCACATGGATTCATTTTAACGATGGCAGAGTATAATGTGGCATATTGACAATGTATAGTTACGGGTTATATTTGGTACAGCCATGGCTTAAACCTCCAAATTACGCTACTGATAAATATGAATCTACAGAACCGCTATTTCTCCCCCCGCCCCCCAAAAAAAAATGTACAATTAGAAGCGAAAATATTCAAAAGATCAAAACATTATTTATTTTAATAATAAAGGGTAGTTACATCACTGACCAAAGCCTCTTTAACATAAGGAAATGCGATAACAATGACCATTCATCCAGGACTTGGACACTTGGCATAAAATTGCAAGTATATCGACCATAAAGTTACAAGACCTGTTACCAAACTTACAAGCAAAGCAACGAGCAAAACTTGAATAAAATTATCAATCTATTATTACAGGAGTGGTAGTCCACTTAGCACTACACTGAGAAACAATGATAGAGTTGATAATAACATCAGTCGCTTCGAAGTAAACATGGATCAGCTCCTGGTATGCAAGCCAATACGACTTTAGCTTCAGGATGTTGTGCTTGGGATTTTTTGGCACCCTAGAAGTAACCTGCTGTTGTGCTTGGGATTTTTTGTCACCCGAGAAGTACCCTGCATAATAAGAAGACTTCAACCAATTCCAATAGTAATATTTCAATCTATATAAAAGATGAGGTGAACATCAAGACAAAGAAATTATATTTACCATGGTACCTGGAGAGCAAAATTGTGAACACATACTAGCCACAACAATGGCAATCTGTCAAAGTGAGGTATTCTGCTATTAAAACATCTCGAATCGACAAACATTACTAGGAAATTATAGTTTTGTTCTCAAATACTGGATGGTAACAAATCAAGCCAAATTAATTACAAAGCAAAAGCTTAAGGAAAAATAAAATCTTACCCTTGAAGGTTTGAAATAAATTTTGAACTGCCCTGCCAGTAACCTCAAAAGACGACAACGATAACCAGAATTCATTGGTGAACAAGAGATGGTAATGACATCTTCCTCTTTCACATGGATTATTGAAGATACCCTTTGATACAGTTCAGGAGTAATGGGATCATAATCAATTGATCCTTCCATTACTTGGGCAAGCTCCGCATCCTTTAACACCACCAAATCCCAAATCAGCAAAACCAAAAAACAAAATTTCTCTAAAGCACAAGAATTGAACAGAAAATGTACGAAAAATATGATTCCATTTTTTTTCGGTAAAATTCCAAAAAGAAAAATAAAGTGGGAATTCAATGAAAAAATTCTTTTTCTCAAACACGGAGAAGAATAAGGCTCTGAAAGAATTGATGCTAAATTTAGACTAGGGAATGTAAAAAAGGGGGTTTTAAGAAATACGAACCCAAAAGGAACCCATGTTAGGGCTTCTTCTTCTTATGAATCTACACAGAGAAAACAACTACAAAATGTAAATCTATTGAGACTTGTATGTAACGTGAAAAACAGTAGAGCGAGATGGACTAACTAACCTTGAATACCATTTTCTTGTTTGAGTTGCAGTAGCTGAAGAACACCATCTTCTTCTACTTCGATCAGCCCATCGAGTTTTCGGTTTTGATTCGTAAATAGCTTTGTGGATGAACTTTCTTCTCGGTCTCAGTAGTTAACAGTGTTTTTAGATTTGATTTGAAGGGAAAGGAGAGGATTTCTGGGGAAAGTTAGAGACAGATCTTGCGCCGCTGCATACTGTTTTTTTTTCTTCTTAGGGTTGCTGGAGGAGGAGAAAACAAAGCAAGGAGCAAATGCGTGTAATTTTTGTAAACCTAATAAAAATGAATTCAGAAAATGACGAAAATGCCACGATTGCTAAAGGCTGATACCGCTACTGATAGGGGCGGGTACCAATCCATATAAGACAAAGTAATCTCAACCGTTGGATCTTGGATTGATATCCTCCCTTAGCAGAAGTGGAAACAGCCTTTAGCAATCATGGAAAATGCTGGATTTCAAAAACGCATCTCTAAAATGTTTTGGTATTTTTCCATGGCTTCTAATTGGGGGTAGCATATTGCTCGGGGTGTATCAAACCAAAGGGAATTGGTGTTTTGTCTTATTTGGTTTTGGATACATCCCAAGCAATTTAGCACCCCCATCAGCAATGTTGTTTCATCAGACTTGAGTCAGTTGACATAATTGTCCAGTGGTATTAAAGCATAATGCAAATACATTTTAACATTTAGCTAACATATATGGGAATTCATTTTATTTTTAAGTTGGTTCTCTTTAATTTTATAGTTTAACCTGGACCAGGATCATAGGGACAAAGACAAGGACCGTAACAGAAGACAATATACCAAAGGGTGTCTTGATATATCACAGGTATGATATCAAAAATAAGTATTGGATAAGATTATTTTCATATAAAATGCTAAATCAGAACCACCGTGAGGGAAACCAGATGTCGTATAGATTATCAAACCAAGCAGTAGACGGAAGCCATCCAGGTTCATTCTCGACTACAATATGAAACCATATTGTCCCAATTTTAATGGACCAAATTGTATTAGCTGACTCCTTAAGCACAACATATTCGTGTACAATTTCGTTCTAGTTTACTAATAACGTTAGTCTATGCTTAAAAAAAAATGCCAAAAATTATTTATATGGTTTTGGATTTCATTCGATCCTGTGTGATCGTATAGGACGCTAGATATCTTAGTGTAAATTAACCCAATTACGGATCACAAACTTCGATTAAATCTTCTTATTGGCTATTTTTTTAATAGATGTAGTTTTGTTAATTTTCTTTGACATGAGATATTGTTCCATAGGAGTTTATAATTTTCCGAATACTTTTGTTTAAATTGATAGTTTTTCTCGGCGTACCAATTCATGTTTCAGTTTCACAATAATTTTTTTGGTATGCATTCATATTTTGTATTTTTCTTGTTGGATTTGAATGCACTAGATAATACTCAGTTTAACTGATCATCTACCCGAATCCATCTTATTCAATCTAATTATACTCAACTTTCTTCGGCAATCACTGGATAATGCTTGAGTATCCACAAAGTTATTCCAGTTCTACTCAATGTTCCTCAATTTCATTAAATCATACTTAAAATCACATGATCATGCTCATACCCATACTCAATATGGTATATTATCTACCTAATTACATTTAATTTAATCCAATTATATTCAAATTTCTTTCACAATCATTGGGTAACGCTTACTTTGAATGGTTATCCACAAATTTAATCCAACTTTACTGAGAATTTTTCTTCATTCCATCAAATCATACTCAAAATTACTTGATGATACCTAATATGACCGATTACCCACCCAATCCCTTCTAGTTCAAACACATTGTACTACCTTTTATCCCACGGTCATTGGATAATGCTTATTTTGACCAATTATCCACAAATTTAAGGATCCGATTACTGATCCACCTAACGTTATTAGCCTCAGATTACTGGAGGAACAACTTCTTGCAAGTGTTGCTTAATTTAAATATATTTCTCTTGGTATAAAAACTGAAAAACAACCAAGAAACCGGTTTGAATTAGATTACATCCAATCGAATATAATTTTACTCAAGTTCACTGGATCTTATTAACTTCGGTCTCACTCAATGACACCTTTATTCATCAATTTTGGACTTTGAATTTTATTTCAGCTAGCCCGATTTTTTTTGATGCTTAAATATTTAGTTTTTTCTGGTGGGTTTAAATATTTATATTTTTATTCAAGTACAAACTTCGTCTAGCCTGAACCCATTTTAAATGATTTATTCGAATTCGTCGAGGGACTTCGTTTGATCTCACTAGATTCATTAGTCATACATCGACCTGCAGTAAGAAACCACAAACTTGGATCAGATAATCATCAATTTGAACTCCCATTTTTTTTTCTTTTTTTTTTTTTACAAAATTAAACATAGGTTAGTTATATATTTCGACAAATATATTTTTGATGTGGTATGTGTTACCAATCATGGTTTGACAGGTGGTATTTAAGTCACACAAAATATAATCTGTTGGGATATATGTTTTTAAAAACATTAAAAGCGAATTATATCTGCACAACATAATCTGTATGGTGTTTATTCGACCAATAGAAAATCAAAATCTTTAGTCGAACGAATATAAATGCAAACACAAAAACTCATATGGATCAATCTTACACAAAGGAGGGAAAACTGCGATCTCCATGGGCGGGAACAACGAAATTTTGGCGCAATATTTCCTCCTAAATTTCAATAGTTTTTTTAATCTCAAAACCCTAACCAGGTCTTATTATATTCCTCTCTCTTTGGTTACACTCTTTTTCTCTTTCGAACGTCGAAGCCTCCGAGAAAACTAACCTCACCACTAAACCACCAAAATATCAATAAACAAGAAGCAGAGTACTATTTTTCTCAACAAAATCAGAACACAATACCTCTCTGAGCGGTTAATCAACCATAAATCAAAACCAATCTGGTAATCTAATATTTTCTCTTATAAGTTATTGATTTTTCAGAGATTTGAAGATGGTGAAAAACATGATATATCGATTTATCTTTTTTCCTATAATCGTACACTGATTTCGGAGGTATGAATATTTGTTTTTCATTATTAATTATGTGAATTATTATTTGATTGAATTCATGTGAATCGGTTCAAAATCAATAAAAGCTAGGTCTATTTATTATTCTCATATTGTTCATGGCTGATTATAGATTTGATTATTGAAATTTTCAGATTATGGGTATGATTTGATTTAAAATTTGTTGAGTTGTCGAAAAGTTTCTTCCCTGTTCAATGTTTCAAGAGATGAATCACTTTTCTTTATTCACAAACTTGCTGAGTCACATGAGTGTGATGTCATGAGGTTTTTATTATAACACAGGGCTTGTGCATTGTTTAAGTTCTAAGTTCTTGTAGTTAAATTATAAGTTGGTAGAACTCCTGTAGAATTGTTGGTGCAACTAGTGAATCATTGTATTTTTGGATATGGTTGCATTAGGGATATTGGGCTATGACTGACCCGAAGCAGATTGGCAGGATAAGTTTAAAAACTGAGAGAGGGAAATAAGAAGCAGACATAAGGATGATAGCTCTCCCAAGTCGAGTTAGCCAGGGTTTAACGAAATCCCTACAACAGATTGAAACCCGAATGAAGGTACATCAAACTTTCAAATGGTTCATAATTACTACCTGGACTGTGTGAAGTGTTGTGATTGTTAGGAATATTTGTTATTTAGAGATTTTGGCTTTGAGTTGGAGAGGTACTTCATAAAAGAGGGTGAATTGGGGAGGGTACTTCAATAACATGTTTTGGAATCTTATTAATTGGAATGGTGTGAGTACATTGTCAGGGGATGGTCCAATAAGCAATGTGTCAGTAGTGTCCAACTGAAAAATTAGATTTGGTGACTCTCAGTTTATGTCGACAGCCTAGAAACTTAGGATCGAACTCTTACCATTCAATTTGAAATCTTAGAAACAGGTAGGGAAGTTTATTCTTGCAATGCATTCTCCAATGATCTGTGGCAATACTTGAGCGCGCAAATTTACAGAATGTTCAGACTGTCCCAACTTTCTGGCGGGTCTGTCTACTGTTGTACTTGAAAACTTGCTACTATATTACTTTTAAAATAGAGATCCAAGACAATAGCAGTGGTATGTTTTTTATTGAATGTATTCATGGTTAACTAAACCAAGATACGTTAGAAATGCTGGTACTTTGTTGTCTTATTGAATGTATTCATGGTTAATTAAACAACTCTATTGATGAATGAATATGCAGAAGGCTCAACTACAACTACTATTTATAGATTTAACTTTAGCATTAAACTCTAACACCTGCCAACTTGTTTAATTGATTTGAACTTTTCTTCATTAACTAGTATTAATGTGAATTGACTTTAAAAAAAATTTAGCTCTTTTCATAGCCTGCAGGACCAAGTTAAGAATTCATATTGCATTAGGTCCCGTACTCCCATTATTGACTAGTGACAATTTGAGATAAGACCTTTGACCAATTTTGAAGAAACTACTTACACAGACGATGTTGTACTCAACAAATGATAACTTGGCTGACATGTTCTATCGCAAAAACTATTAGGCTCTATTCTCCCTCTATTCTGAGATTCTATATATGTGGACGGTGATTTTAATTTGAGTTTTTGTTGCGATTTCTAAGCCACCCCGGAAGTGAATTGTTGCTTCTAAAGTTGGGAAAACACAAAAATATTTGCTTGTACTACTTAGAATTACATGTTGTATATGACAGGAATTTTGCTTTTAACTCTCACTTCTTCTTCTACCCTTTTTTGTGGATGAACAGTCAAATGAAGGTGTAGTGGGGTGTCCGGTTTAGAGAAAAAGGCTTGTTTTATTTTGTTGCCTGACCTTTTTGCTTGGCTTGCTGCAGCGAGGACCTTAACCGCGGAACTTCTGCTCTCCTATCTTGATTCTGCATCATTTATAGGCATTATTGAGTACTAACTGGATGTGGTAGGGTTTTACAAACTCAAGATTGTGATACTGTTTATAAGATTATTAGAGGGTGATTTACAGTCAACAATTATTCATTCTTATCAAGTTCAGTAAATGCTAAATGTTTGACAAATTGCTTGACAATAATTAAATAGCTTACTAAAACCAAAGAAAGCGTCACTATGAAAGCTGCTGCTGTGATACTGCAATCAGTTTTTTAATACTTAAAGGGTAGCTTCAAGAGGTAAACCTAATCTTTTATTTGCAAACCCATAGCATAAGTGTTCTTCTCTGTTAAATTTTTTGTTGTTTTGGGTTATGATATGATTGAATTTGTTAGAAAAGATAGTGGACTTGAATTGTCAGTTGTCACTTCTTTAGATAATGATATAGAAACCTATTTAGATCAACTATAACAATCTTTCTCATTGATGTAGAAAAAAAACTCATTTTTAGAACTATCAATTTTTATGAATACATCCTTCAACTATTTTAACTGAATCAGAGTCTATAGTTCTCCAATACAGAAACCACAATTTATGTTCCTTTACAAGCAAAAAAAAAGAACAAACCCCAAAATCCCACTGCAAACCCCATGGAAACTATATCCAGAGCTGGTTAAAAGTCATCTTGGTTACAGTCGTTCCCTCCTGGCAGGTTCCGTTATTTTCTACAAGTCCATCGCCATTATTCAGCTTGTCTAGAAAATATACAAGCTTTCGATCACAAGGTTCGGGAGCCTCTAATGCATGTTTGGAACTGATGGCAAAAACTTGTTTCCATTTGTGTCATAAGAATGTTTATATTTGTTAGTGGTTTCAAATATTTATAGCTGCACAAGGTCAAAATCGTTCACTTTCATAATCTGTATAGGCAGGATACGTCTCTACCAACACTTATTTAGATTGCAGAGAGATAACTTAGTGATGGTATATTGTGTGCAAAATGCAGCAGTTATATGCCAGAATAAGAAACATAAAAATCTAACATGTGATAGAGATTCGACATAGGATAAAACAAAAAAGGGGACTAGGGTGTTCTTGGATTATAGAATGATAGAATTGTACGGCTTTTTTGTTGTTAATGACCCATGTACAATCACAACTGTCTCGGGATTGTACTAATTGTACGTAAATATAATTTTTGATGAAATTAATATGATGTATTTTGGAGTGAGTCATTGTGTTGTGTAAGATGCTTGTTTTGTTCTTCCATTTTTTATGAAATTTAAGCTGGTCAATTGCATGTTTAGGAGAATGAAGAGGTCATGCACACATCAATATGCATCTGCAACAAGCTATGGTAACTGAGGTTCTCCCCAGCCAGGTGTACTTTCTGTTGTAGCTATCAAGTTGCCAAAACCAATTCCCAAGCATTGCAGGAACCCATCATATGCAAGTACAATTTGTATACCTAGTTTACATTGTTATTCGAAGATCTTGTTGATATCCCGTTTTGTGTACCAATCATTAAAGAGGCATTCACCGGTCTTAATACTATGAAACGGGTGCTACTTATCAATATTTTATATCATTTTCTCAATGTGGTGTTGGGTCTTCTCTAATGGTTGTGATCGTTTACAACCACATTGTAAGGTGGTGGTTCAAGTCATAGCTTACACCATCAGTATGCACTGTACAGACAAATTTAAAGCAGCTGCAAACTGCTATGTCTAGTAGGGTTATTTTATACTGCCAGTCATTATTAACCGTCCCATACTAGTTTTGTATTTGGGGTCTCCGTAGTGTCCATCTTTCCAGCAAAAGTGTCATGACCCAGTAAAGCTTAGAGGGCAGAAAGAAATGGAGAAAAAGAATTGGCTATTGTTCAGGTCCTAGAGTTCTTGACCTGGTTCCATTAATACACCTGACTTTAGTTGAGATTCAACAAAAGCCAAACATGGATGATGGCCATGCAGAGCCTTTTGTCTCAGTCACAAGATGTGTGTCTAATGAGACCAACCATTCGGACACATAAACAAATTGAAGTGGCTTAATCAGATTCATTTCTGTCACGAGTTAATAGGCGTGTCTAAAACCAACCTATATACACTACAGAATTTCTTAATGTGACCGTATTCTCACCAATGGCTACAGGTAATGGGTCTAGACTTAAACCCATGACCAAAAGGTGCTTATGTCTACAATTGATAGATCTAGGTTTAAAACCATGACCAAATGGTGCATTATGGCTACATGGTAATACAAAACGTGGCTATAGTTGTACATATGACCAATAGCCACACAAATAACCCGAAATGTGGCTAGGATGTAAACCAAAAAACGTGGCCTATGTGAAGAAGAAAGACATGAACGAAGAAGAAGGGAAGCGAAATTAAAAAGACCAATGGATCAAAATTCAGGTGTAAATGAAAAAATCTTGAAAGAGTTAAAAGAAATTAGAGGAACGCTAAATAATAGAGGAGAGGTAGGCAGAAGACAATTATATGAGGCTATAGAAGAAGCTGCGAAAACTCCATTTACAAGGGAAGTACAACTAGGAGGAATACATCCGAAATGCAATTTGCCCGCATTAACCAGCATTTTTGATGGAACAACTTGTGCAATTCAACACATTAAAGCCTATGTGAGATGTATGTTGCAATGGGAAAATCATGATGCCGTATTATGCAAGTATTTTGCATCCAGCTTAACAGGGGAGGCTTTAAAATGGTTCGAAGGTCTACCAAAGAATACAATAACATCCTTCAATCATTTGCAGACTACATTCCTGGGGCATATATAAGTAATAATTCTTCGCGACCTGGTATTGAAGATGTTTGGATTAAAACAAAGGATTGGCGAAAGTTTGAAGCACCTAACTAAAAGATGGAGGACTATGTGTAGCGAAATGGCTGGCCGTGTGGATGAGAGATATCTTATCTTATCATTTATCAATGCTCTATGTTTGCAACCAACCTATTGTATATCCAAATTTTCAGAGTCAAGAATACGATCACAATGACTGAATTGCGAGAACTTCAAAAGAATATTTGCTCTAGAGGAAAGGCAAAATGAAATGGAATCATACCCAGTTGCGAACACCAGTTCACAAACAGCGAATGCAAGCTTATTACCCAAACTAATAAACACAGTGGCGAACACTTCGCAAGTACAACAAGAGAAGGTGACGGGTAACAATCAACAGAAACTGGTGGCTATGGGAAGCCGAGATCAAGAGGAGTATGAAAAGAAAGAAATTTCTACAATCGTGGTGGAAATAACAAGATTCAAAGACTCGATCACCAAGAAACTTATGGAGGTCAAAGACAAAACTATAATAGAGGACAAGGAGGTCACAAGGTAGTATGGGAAGAAATCAAGATGCCACCTCTAAATGCAAGTGTGGAGAAAATATGGGAAGCTATAATTTTGATGGAGAATATACCAACACCATGGAACATGGGAACGGAACCACCTCCAAACCACAGAAGTCATGAGTTTTGTTCTTATCATCATTTTCATGGACATACTACAAATGATTGCAGAAATGTAAAAAGAATTATTCTGAGAATGATAGATCAAGGAAAACTAAACCACTTTTTGGTAGGGCACCCACAATCTCAACCATTGCCACCACCACCAGAGCATCACAAAGTAAACACGATGAAAAAGAAGGAAACATTCTTCATAGAAGTTGGTGCAAAAGCAAAGAATCTATTCTGTCACTCTATCGTACATTCATACAAGACAATTGAAGATTTTCATGACAATGTTTTGAGTAGAGTGTTCGCAAGAGATAATGATGGAAGAGAAATTATGAATATTGCGAAAATCTCGCCACTAGAGGAATGGCAGAAACATTATTTCTTTTACCGCAGAAGAAATCCCCGAAGGTGAAGAGGTACATGATAATCCATTGGTAGTAAAATTAGAAATTAATCCAAAACCGAAAGAAGATGAGGATGATGAAGCTGAAGATTCATGGGCAATTAATAGGATTCTAATCGATACTGGAAGCTCTGTGAACATCTTATTTTATCATACTTATAAAACTATGGGAGGAAGAGATGATGATCTTATACCATCAACATATAAGATATATGGTTTTAATGGTACTGCCAACAAGCCTAAAGGGGAGGTTACTATGCGAATTCCATTGAAGGGAATATCTTCTGAAATCCTATTTGTGTCGTTGATGTAGAATCACCCTACAATGCATTAATTGGTCGACCTTGGCTACATGGGATTCTAGGTGTAGCTTCAACTTTCCACCAGTGCATCAAATTCCCTCACCCCAGCGGTGTAGGAATCATAAAGGGAGATTGGGTTGAAGGAAAGAGGTGTTACGAAACTGAGGTAGAATCCTGCGAAGGAAGAGCAAACAAGAAGGAAATTGGCGACAAAAATCAAAGAGACACAAAGAAGTGAGAGTTGATGGTGGATGCAATCGAACGAAAAGAAGAAGATGTTGCGAAACTAATGCTAGCTCAGAATAAAAATGGTGAACATACCACTACCAAGGAAGCAGTAGCAGAAAATAACAAAGAAGCAGAGGATGGCAAAGGTAATAAAAATAAGAAATGTATGAATGATTATTGTTGCGACACTCTCGCAATAAATAAAATTCTCAAAAATACATTTTATTGAATGACAAAATTGAGATTGCGAAATGCAAATACGATATGATGATGTGCGAGAATCTCGCAGAGATAATGAATTTACAAAGACAATCAGAGAACAATGACAAAAGAGAAAGGGGCGAACCTTTATGGCGTACACCCTAGTTCGCGAATACAATTTCGCAAGAGGCAAATGTAAGACCTAAAGTACGTCATATAAGGGGGTACCTGTTGCATGGCTCAGGGAAAGGCTACACCGCCACCGGAACCTGAGTCATGGAGATTTGGGGTCAATAAAGCCCATCCGGGAGAGGCACCTTGGATTCTCAGCTTAAGCATATGACTTAGGTTGGGCGACTAAGGTAATAAGGACTCTCCCAAGGAGTGCAGAATCTGATCAAGGCGCCGAGGTACACGGTTGAGTCAAGAGTGCCAGGGGGTTGAAGCGTACCTTGCCATTCTTGACAAGTCTTGGCTTATACTGCACTCGGCCCGAAGAAAACCCCACTTAGGGTGCAGTCTCGTAACCATAAACCCTATAGGTAAAAGGGATAAGAGGCTGCGAAAACAACTGGTTGTTGTTAAGACCGGATGGGAGGAGCCAACCTTGTATGGTAGAGGTACGCCTCCTTGAAGGGGCAACCAGGGGGAAGATAAGGGCGGCACCCTCCATTAGGGAGCTGATAAGTGTCTTAAGACGCAAATGTCATGAGGCTTTTTACTCGCAAGGGTATTAAGGCTTGTCATATTTGTGCGACAATCCTGAAGAGGCAATAATACAAAAGAAAAAGATAAGACGAGATCAATGGGTTTTCGCATGAAAGTGCGAAGACGTCCTGCGATTTCGTCGCAAGACGGCAATGTCATGGGGCTTTATTTTCGCAAGAATATTTAGGCCTGTCATATTGTCGCAACATTCCTGAAGAGGCCATAATACAAAAGAAAAAGTTAAGGCAAGATCAATGGGTTTTTGCATGAAAGTGCAAGACGTCCTGCGATTTTGTCGCAATGACAAGAGGTGGCATAATAAGACCTTTAATAGGAAGGAAAATAAGACCACACAGGAATGAGATTTTGAAAAGAATCAAAATTCACTTCGCAATATTGCGAAATTATACATAAACAACTGCGAAGTTGAGGCACAAAATAAGAAAAATCTGCAAAATCTCTCATTTGGATACAAATAACAGAGGCAAGTATGGGAATGAATGAAATTAGAAAATGTTATTTGTCTCCATATGATAGATTTACGCAAAAATTCAAAAATTAATGATTATGATTAACTGTATTGCAAGGAAGAATTGTTTTAATGAATGCAGGTCAAAATGAAAGAAACTCATATATTAAGGAATATGGGAACCAAAAAATTCGCAAATTACAGAAAGAAGGAATAAATGTACAAGTATTACAGAAGATCAAAGAAAGAAACAAAGACTACTTCTTAGTTGATCCTTCATCATCTTCATCAGACTTGTTCCCTTCTTCGTCTGCATCAGAACTTTCATCTCCATCAGAACCTTCATCACCATCAGATTCTTCATCATCAGCTTCGCTATCAGAAATAGTCAGACTGGAATGTTCTTTGGGATCTCCTCCAAGAGACAAGGATAATCAGAATGAGGAATACTATTCATCACAAACCATTTGAATAGTTTGATTGCGAAAATGCATAGCATCATTCTTAAAGTTCGCAACAGTGATCTTGATTTGATTCTTTAATCTAGAATACTTGTCGTTGCGAGAAGAAAGATTCTTTGCGAGTTCCTCTTTTTCAGCTTCAAGTTCCTCAATTCTTTCGCGATATCTACTTTCAGAATCTGCGAGCAAAAGGCAATCAATTAATAACTTGATGAAAATTCATAAGAAACAAAAGATTAGTGAAGAAGAACAGTTAATAACCTTCTCTGTCAGAAATCATATCTCTAATCAAGGCTGTATGCTCAACTTGGAGACTAACATTTACACCTAAATCTTTTCTGGCATCGTCTAAGATTTTCGCAGCCCAAGCGAATTCATCCTCATTATTTATAAGAGACGAGAACGAATTTGGTTTTCTCTTTCGCAGAGCTCGGTATTCTTGCGGTTAGCTTCATCTCGTTCAAGTTGAACTTCAAGAAGGGTCTCTTGGAATTTCGCCAAAGCCTTAGCACCTTGATCAGAGATGCGATCCTTATCATCTATGAGACCGCTAATTTTGGTTCTTAGCTCATTGATTTTCTCTTTAGAATTAAGAAAGAACGCTTAAATCGGTTGGCTAAGCCTAAACTAGATCTATGGTCAATCTCTAAGAGGCGAAATTTGGATCTCAGTTCATTCAGAGAAAGAGATGAAATTTTATCATTTGAGAAACTATTTAAAGATTTATTAAGGCTCAAGAAGGGTATCATTATCCAAGGCATTAGGAAATGAACGAAGAATATAGCTTCATCAGAAAGACCATAAATGTCTGCAAAAAGGATCAATAAATAAATAACAAGGATGAATGAATGAAGGGAAAGGAGAAAAGTAACATACCATAGAGTTGATTATTAGCTTGCTGAAGACTAGAGATTTTTCTTGTACGAAGAAGAATCAATTTCTAGTTGTTTGTTCTTCTCGCGAAGACTTTGACTTCATTCCAGTTCCTCATTCTTTGTACGAAATTGAAGATTTTCTTTTCAAGAATTTCGCGTCTCCTCTCAGATCTGAGGCAACAACGAAAGAAGCTTTTCCAGCCTGCGAGAAAATGTAAAAAGTATTAAAATAGAAAGAGATTTTGAGTTACATAATGAAGAAGTAAAAAGAAAGCATACCAGACTATTAAGAGAATGCAGGAAGTTGGGAGTCACTGATCTAGAAACTCCGAAGAGAATTATCACCATCCAATAAAGGAACATCGCAAATTGTAGCGAGAGCTTTGCAGGTATTAGCGAATTGATATCTCCCATTCCTTGCCAAGAATCAGAAAAGAGGCCAGAGAGCTTAGCCATAGAAGATTCAGATGGAGAATCTTCATTTGCAGCAAGGTCATCATTATCCTCATCATCCTCATCACTCTCGGAGTTTTGAGAAGGAATATTTGAAGGAGAGAAGAACGGATTTTTCTCTTCTTTGAAGGAGGAGCAGTTGGTTTTTCCCTGCGAAGAGCACCTTTGCCTTTATCACCAGTCTTCGCAACATTGGCAGGTCTTCTATTTCAGCAATAATCTTCACACACAGATAGAAATAAGAAATAGAGGCAACAGTATACTGTTTAAAATCATAAGAGAATATTTCTTACCTCATCTGTGTATGAGCGAAGAGCTAACAAGGTACTAGCCTTCCCAGTCCTGTGATAGCTATCTTTCAGTTTCTGGATCTGTAGAATGTCGCAAGAATCAGCGAACAAAGAATAAAGACAAATAAAGAAATGTAAAGTGAAACTGGAAGAAACATACCTCTTTCTCCTTCTCGGGCCAAGAGAATACCCAAGGTTGATAAGTAGCGAGATTCTCAGGAAGAACATTTGACCCAGCAATGTAAGGTCCTTTCAGCATCAAGGGAAAAACACACCATTTATCATCTTTGGATTGGCGAGGAGTTGTGTTCTTACCAGAATGCCAATCAATGTCTTGCATGAGTATTTTAGCTTCATCAATATTATCTTTCCTTTTCAAGCGAATACCCCAGCGAGTATTCTCTTTCTTCATGGAGATCAATTCATAATTTTCAAAGAAACTCGCTACTGTGTATTTTCAGCAATTATCTCCAAGTCCGCGAATTTAGGATCCCTAAGTTCTTTGGAGTAAAGAGATCCTTTACCAGCACCACGGTTAGCGAATTCTAACATCATACGGATGCAATCCCCACTGAATTGGAAGATAGCTCGCGAAAATCCCGAGTGAGCGAGAATTTCATAGAACATAGGAATATCTGGTTCATAAAGAGGAATGGGAAGACCTGCGAGAATTTGACCTAGTGAAATTATGATTGATTGATCATCACAATGTTGATCAGAGAAAAGTTTGATAGAAAGAATTGTCTTGGCACTTTCACCAGGAATGGTAGAAAGTGTGAAACCTTTCTCAGCAAGATCTTTTTGGACACCTTTTAAGGTTTTCTCATGTTTGTGACCACTTGGAGGCATATCTGAATATAGAGTATGGGAATGGATAAAAAGTAAGAAGATTGACGAGGGAATAATTACAGTAGCAGAACTTACGGAAGAACAATAGAGTTGCAGAGATGAGAGAATAAAAAGAGAAGAGAAAGTAAAAAGAAAATGGAAAGAAGAGTATATAAAGAAGATTTTTTTTACTCGAAGAAATAAACACCATTAAGGCGAAAAGACGTGAGCGGTTGAAAAGCAACGATTAAAGAAGACGTGTCAAGAAATAAATGGAAGAAAGGATACGTGTGATAAATGCAGAATATGAAGAGATGGACAGTTGCGGCGTTTCTCACATCATTCTCTACTTCGCAGAGAAGATATCAAAAGAGGAAAGATGTAGGATCAGAATCTCGCAACAATAATACCTCAGAGAAATTATCAACAACACAACACAACAGCGTTGCAGAACAATTTCAGAAATGACATAATAAACGACGTCAACTAAAATCATGAGAAAAATGTGATGGTTCTGCGAAAATAAGAGAGTTTGCGAGATTAACATTTGTAAGGTTGCGAGAATGTCGCAAGCCATATCCGAAAATAAAGGACAAATTAGCTGTCATCCACTATGTACTTCTCTATAAATAGTCGTTCAGTTGTAAAGAAAAGAGAGATATCTTTTTCTGGGTGAGAAGCAAGTAAATAGGAGAGAGAAAATCGAGAGCAGTGGTTATTCTTGATTCCTTTATCTTTTCTTGTAAGATTGTTCAAAAATTCATCAATAAAATTAAGATTGTTAATTTTAAATGAGTTAAATGTTAATGAAATCATATGAGGGGTGTGGTGTAGGATTTCCTGCAACTACAATATAATTGAAAAACAACTTAGGATCCCTCCCATTTGCCGGATTATAATAATACAAGGTTAATACTCAAACACAAAGGAAGCAACAACAAGGTGAAACTAAACTTGGGGTTTACTAAATCTAAATTAAATGTTACGAGATAAGAAAGTCATTGATTTTTTTTGATTTTTCTTTTGAAGCTATGGATGTGAAAATATGAAGAAATAGTTGTCCACCAAAAAGAAAAAATTAAGAAAATGTGTAATTCTTGAAAAAAACTAAAAACTAGAATTTAAGATAAAAATTTCTTACATAGAAGGCAAGCGAGCAACAAGCTGCGTCGCAAGTCCTTTTTGAATTTAATCCTTGTAACATCTAATTCTTCAAAGAATTTTTTATTTAGATTTCAAAGTTTTCACTCGCCAATTCTTTTCTCTTCTCTCGACGTTTCATAGTGTCTGTTGGGTCAAATAATATCTCAACAATGTATTGTGTGTCTCTTGGGGTCAAACGGCACCAGTAGGTCAACCAGACCATTTTCAAAAGTTGTCTCTAACTTTAGTTGCCATGGCCTGTGTTGGGTTTTTAAAACTTTCCTAAAAAAGAAAAAAAAAGGTTTTTAAGCAGACTGAAGCCTTACCTAATTATCTCGTTGGGACATGGCTTACTTTGACTATTCAACCTAACCAGGTTGTAACCATCATTCTTCTTCATTGAATCTCTTTTCTTATATATACATGCCTACACTTTCTTCATACTCTTCATTAGCCTGCACTTTCTTCATACTCTTCATTACGTAATACTGTTGTTTAACAACTCCGTAGTGATGGCGATTGGAAGTACTGTTGGGGTTGAAAATGGAAAAACTGATTCTGTACCGGAAAGTTTCATTACAGGAGGTATGACACCAGAAAATGGAGTAATAAGTAGAGAAAAAACAGGAGAAAATTGTGTCCGAAGAAATGTTCACGATGCAACACTTAGTCATGCTATTACAGAGCCTAAAGCTGATAACGAGAACACTGAAGAAAGAGATGCAAATATGGCTACTGTGCTAGCTAAGTATGAAAATTATCTTCTTGAAAGGGTCAAGCATCAGTTAGGTACGTACATATACGCTTAAAAATATTTAATGTTTTCAAAAGTACAAGTATAATGGGTAGGCACATTGCGCCAATGCCTAGCTATTAAATTTTCATCGAGTAATAGAACATGCTTCCTGACAAAATGCGAACACTTAATTACTTAAAAAATCTGATATTCCATTGCATCCCCTTGATAGTTCCCACAAGGGCGGGTTCCACTTTCTGTGTAAGGGATGATTTTGGTGTGGTTTGGAAGTTGAAACTATGGTCGATCTATATGGAATCTGATTTTGACATCTCTAATATAGTTCTTGACTAGATATTTTAAAGAGCTGCCTGAATATAAAAGTTTTTATAAAGATTTCGCTGGATATATTATTTTTTAGAGTTATTTTATTTTTGTGTCAGTATAAGTGACCCTTAACACAACATGGCCCTAAAAATGTCTAATGTCATATGTGTGTTCTGGTCAAATGGTCGATAGAAATCCTCAAAGAGCGTTATGTTGGAAAACGATTAATAAAAAAATAATTTTTTAAAGTTTTAATAAAAAATTATAATTTATTGTTTTATTTTGTGAATGAAACTTTTTAGTCCCACATCGTGGAGTTACCAATTTTTAGTAGTTTTAAGAAACTATATAAAGCTTTTAGTCCCACATCGGGGAGTTTTTCTTCTTAAGTTGTATTTGTCAATTATATAAAGAAATTCACTACTTTTGTAAAATCTATGGGAAAGGGGTTGCTCTATATTTTAGAGGGACCCCTAAGGGAAAATATTTTATAGCGGTTTTTAAGCATTCGCGATTTTCCTTAACGGTTTTTTCGGAGTTGCCAAGCTCAAGTTGAGCATCTACTACATATGCTAGTAGTAGGTGTATTAGGGTGTTTTATCCTGGAGATATCCGTCCTGTGAGGGCTATAGCATCACTCTTGAGTGTAGCCGGGCGCTAATGTCTTAAGGACAGCGTGTTGAACACGTGACTCACTCTATTTTCCAAAGTTTTGCCTTGTTGCTGTTGCGGAGATACGGGGAGCTTGTTCGTTTCGTCAAAGCAATCACTTCCATTATAAAGGAGCTAAGTATCAATAACTTTTGCTTATTTGATTTTTCTTTGTTTTTGATTATTGCACCCAGCAATCTTAAGACATTATCATTTGTAATAATCGAAAACGATTGATTGGTTTGTGAATCATGGATGTTAATTGTGGAGTGAAAAAAACAAAAACGAATTTCTGGTCAGCTGTAGAGTTTCAATTTTATCTTTTAATCTAGAAGGAATTTCGATTAACCCTTTTGACACAACGTAGTAGACATCCTTATAGTTACCCGCATAAAATTTCAGAATTTTTCGAGTTGTAAAAGTATTTTTTTGATATTTTACAAAACAGAAAAACGTTTCTGAAAAATTCTGACGAGCAGAAAATTGTTGTTAACTAAATTAATTTTTGTGGGGTAACCATGAGTTTTTTTGAAACGCTGATTCAAACGAAGTTTGTATATATAGATGTTATCTTCAAAACTCATATTTTACTTTCTGATTTGGAATTGTGATTTGTGAATAAAGGTGTCATCTCCGAGGGACATGGCTAATAGCCGCATGTGGTTGGAAACAAATCTTCCAAAGATGGCAAAGGTGAGAACATCGAACGCAACTCTAAGCATGGTCTTCATGATAAAGGTATATTTCGTAAACCTGAATCCGGAATTACTTTAGTTAAGGGTGAGTGTTATGTTTGTAAAATTTCTGGCCACGCGGCAGTAAATTGTAGACAACATAAAAACCTTAATAAGTAGAAAGTTAATGCTAATTTAGTTGAAACAAACTAGAACGAGTTTGGTGGCATGATGTCGGAAGTTATTTTAATAACCAATGTGAGAGACCAGTAGGTGGACTCTGGAGCCACCAAGAATGTTTGTTGAAACAGAGACCTGTTCACCTCCTATCATAGGATAGGGGATGTCGAGAAACTCTTATTGAGTAACTCATATGCAATAGAGGTTGCATAAAAGGAAAAGGTCGAGCAGAAGCTCATATCTGTAATATTCTCACATTGAATGAAGTTTTCATGTTCCGAGCATATGCGAAAATCTTGTATCTTGTTCTGTTGTAGATGGAAAAATATTTAAGATCTTAATTGAATCTGGAAAACTTGTTGTAACTAGGCAGTGATTTTTTAAGCAAGAGTTATAGGACTTTGGGTCTATATAAGCTTAACGGAAAAACTGATGATGTGAACGTAGTTGATTCTTGTGATCTTTTGTGATTGATTGTTTTACGTGGTAGACTTGGAACCGTAAACTTATAAGTCAATGCTTAACTGGCTAGCATAGGCTTCGTACCCAAATTTAGTTTGGATTTTGAACACAAAAGTGAAATCTGTGAAGAATCAAAATATGCTATAAAATCTTTTAGCACAAATGTTCAGAGTAATTCTAAGCCTTTAGAATTAATTCAGTTAGGCCTAGTTGACATGAGTTCAACCCAAAACCACTGTGGTAAAAGATGGTTATAACTTCCGTAGATGATTGTACGAGGTACTATCTTGTATACTTGCTTAGGATAAGGATGACGCCTTAGAAGCCTTAAGATGTATAAACTTGAAGTTGGAAACCAATTAGAAGCCTTGAACATAACAACCGTATCCTTAAGGAGATGATAATTTCCATGTTGATTAGTTCAGGATTACCTGCGGCCTTGTGGGGGGAGGCAGTCCTCTTAACTAGTATATCCTGAATAAAGTACCCTTTTAAGAATCAGATGAAACTCCATATGGTTTATGGAACGGTAGATGACCTTCTTATGAATGTGTCAAAGTGTGGGGGGTTTGACTAAGATTGTAATTCCTCTTCCTAAAAGAACTAGATTGAAACCAAAAATGTTGATTGTGTTTTCGTATAGGGTATATTGAGTATACTTCTACAAATAGATTTTTGGTTGTGTGTTCTGATTTTTTCTGACATTGGTGTGAATATTATTACGGAATCTAGGGATGCTGAGTTCTTTGAACATGTTTATTCTAAACCTGTACCTCATTAGAGATGTGTTGTTGATCCCCTAGATTTATCTTCAAATAGTCAGAACTTATTTTAAAGGAAGATGAAGTTGATGTTGAGCCTAAGAGAAGTAAAATAATTAGACTTGAGACTTCTTATGAAACCGACTTCATAACATGCCTAGCTTAGTCTGAGCCACAGACTTGTAAAGAAGCCTTAATATCTACTGAAACCCCATTCTGGTAAGAAGCTTCATTTAGTGAAATGGACTCAGTCCGTTGGAACCAGACTTGGGAGCTTGCTAGTTTACCTCCAGGTTGTAAGACCATGGGATGTAAATGAGTCTTTAAGAGGAAACGATAGGTAGATGAAACTGTGGAAAAATATTAAGCTAAGTTGGTAGCTAAAGGCTATAAACTAAAAGAAGGTGTAGATTTCCTTGATTCTAATTCAATTGTGACGGAAATTACTTCCGTTGAGATACTAATTGTTATTGCTGCCATAAAGAACGTAGAGATACATCAGATGGATGTTAAGACAGCTTTTTCTAAAACCGTGAATTAGGTAAAGAAATTTACATAGATCAACCTGAAGACTTTGTAGTGAAAGGTTGTGAATACAAAGTTTGTAATTTGAAAAATCTTTGTATGGTTTTCAAATAAGCACGTAAACAGTGACATGGAAAATTTAATCATGTGATAATGGATAGTGGATTTAAATTAATGAATCTGACAAGTATGTCTACAAGTAACTTGTTAAGGATGTCTGTGTAATTGTATGCTTGTATGTTGATGATATGCTTGATACAAACATAGATGTGATCAATTCCACTAAAAACATGCACTGAATGAGAACATTGACTTGAAAGACTTGGGCCCTTTTGATGTAATTTAGGGATGAGGATTAGAAGATAATCAAACATTTATAAGTCTTAGTCGTTCTCATTATGTTGAGTTGTGCTTAAGAGATACAATCAGTCTGATTGTAAACCTGCTTGTACTTCGTACGATTATTCTTGTAGTCTCAAGAAAAATAAGGGTAGTGGAGTATCTTAACTTGAATACTCAAAAGTTATAGGATGTCTGATGAATTTAATGAACTGTAAGAGTCCAGACATTGCCTATATTGTGAGTAAGTTAAGTGGATATAATTGTAGTCCAGAGCAAGAGAATTCAGATGCACTGAGTAGAGTATTATGGTACCTAAAATACTCTTTTGATTTATGAAAGGTATCTTGTTGTCCTTGGGACTTTATGATGCAAACTGGATAGTTGACTCAGAGGAGTCTAAGTCTACGAGTGGATATGGTTTCACTCTAACATGTGGGTTTGTTGTTGGAAGATTTCCAAACAAACATATCGCTCAATTCATTATGGAATCTGAGAGTATTGCGTTAGATAAAGCATGAGAGGGGGCCGAGTGCCTAAGAATTTTTAGAAGACATTCCTCTTTGGCATAGGCCTGTGCCAGCTATATCTATACATTGTGTTAGCCAAGCTATAATAGTTAAAGCTAAGAAATAACTAATCTCAATCGGCGTTATTTCCATTGATTGGATAAAGTCCAAGGAGAATATCGCGCAATCTTTGACGAAAGGTTTGTACAAAGATAGTTAAAAATGCATCGAGGGGGTTGGGGCTTAAGCTCATATATTAAACTTGCCATGAAGGATACTCAACCTTGCTGACTGGAGATCCCATGATCAAGGTTTCGAATGAGACAACTAATTTGTGGTGGGTAAAGGTAAACACTATCAGAGATTTTCATTCTCTGTCCCTTCCCTATGGTGTAGACGTGATAGTGTGACTGCATGTGGAGGATGACTTTTTAATAAGTCTTAATGAGTTCTATAGTTTCAATTTAAGATTGAAGTGGGGTGTAGCAGTAACACTCTTTATGGAAACTCACCTATCTGAATGAGGAAGTGGGTCGCTTCCTGTGAGAATATGAGCTGATTCTCTAGAGCATTCTGAGAAACAGGATACGTCCAGGGCCAAAACGGACAAAACGGCACGAGCTTGGCAGCAATCTTGGAGATATCACCCGTGGTTGTTATCACGAATTACATCAAATGCTAGCAGTTCAAGACATAGTTCACTGTCTCTAGCAAGTAATTCTGGTAATATCTCACTAAGCAAAGGTTCAAGACCTCATGGACACCTCTGCCTAAAATGGTATTTCCTGCGTTTTTTATGTGATTTTCATTTTGATGGTTTTGGTATTACTGGAACTTAGGACCTAAAGGTCACTAAGGGTTCACTAGTTCATGCTTTTTCACTTTGGTGAAAGATACCTATAGTCTCACCATGTGAGAATTAAATATGAAAGCTCTCAATACTATTATGATTTATGCAATCCATAGTATGACCTTGGGGTCAACACACTTTTGTGTGAGGGAGAGGACGTAGAAATGACTAGTATGATTTCAACACTTGCACGATCAGTCTGTTTGGATCGTGAGGTTGGGATGTTTATTTACCAAGACCTATCTGTGTTTTCATGTTTTATTGAGTTTTCATTCATGTGGGGGATTGTTGGAAAACGATTAATAAAAAAATAATTTTTTAAAGTTTTAATAAAAAATTATAATTTATTGTTTTATTTTGTGAATGAAACTTTTTAGTCCCACATCGTGGAGTTACCAATTTTTAGTAGTTTTAAGAAACTATATAAAGCTTTTAGTCCCACATCGGGGAGTTTTTCTTCTTAAGTTGTATTTGTCAATTATATAAAGAAATTCACTACTTTTGTAAAATCTATGGGAAAGGGGTTGCTCTATATTTTAGAGGGACCCCTAAGGGAAAATATTTTATAGCGGTTTTTAAGCATTCGCGATTTTCCTTAACGGTTTTTTCGGAGTTGCCAAGCTCAAGTTGAGCATCTACTACATATGCTAGTAGTAGGTGTATTAGGGTGTTTTATCCTGGAGATATCCGTCCTGTGAGGGCTATAGCATCACTCTTGAGTGTAGCCGGGCGCTAATGTCTTAAGGACAGCGTGTTGAACACGTGACTCACTCTATTTTCCAAAGTTTTGCCTTGTTGCTCTTGCGGAGATACGGGGAGCTTGTTCGTTTCGTCAAAGCAATCACTTCCATTATAAAGGAGCTAAGTATCAATAACTTTTGCTTATTTGATTTTTCTTTGTTTTTGATTATTGCACCCAACACGTTACTACTCCGATTTACGCACTTTGGCTATGAAATTCAATAATTCTTTTTGAAAAGGTGTTCCATTTCCTTGGCCAGATGCCATCATAGGGGTTTCTTCGAGTCTTCAAGAGGGGTTTTATAGAGTCTTCAAGAAATTACATAAATGAACGTCAACTTCATTAGTTAGGCGTTATATCTCTAATTCCATCTAAAATTATGTGATATATCTAAAATTATGTGATATTAATGAAGTTTAAAAAGCGTACAGGTTACCCTGAGAATATGGACTTGGATCATGGTACTCCTCTTGCTTGGCTTCAACGTTTCCATCTCAACAATTGTGGTGATCCCTTTACTAAGAGCAACTTTGGTCTCAATTCGCAACAGTTCGAATTGGGTGTGTTAGACTGGTTTGCTCAACTCTGGGAAATCGGTAACCATGAATATTGGGGTTACATTACAAATGGTGGTACAGAAAGCAATCATCATGGTATCCTTATGGGGTGAGTTTTATTGCTAAGTAAAAAAAATTAGGGTTCATGAAGTTGATTATTTCTTAGTTGTATAAAAATAACTTTTTGCACAAATGACTGACTGGGAGCTATAGATGCGTATCTCCGTCTGGTTAAACTAAACATGCCTGTAAACAGTTAGTAATGAAAATAATGTGCTTGTAGGAGGGAGATTTATTCTGTCTTTAAAGCTGCACGAATGTATAGAATGGAATGTGTTAAGGTTGATACCCTTACCAATGGGGTAATTGATTGTGCCGATTTCAAAGCTAAACTACTCCTGAACAAGGACAAACCAGCTATCATTAACGTCAATATTGGTGTGACTCTATTTGTTAATTAATGTCCTTAATTACTTTTTTTGTTTTGTTATTTCATGTGAATAATATCAATAGAAGGCTCAGTTTTAATGTTCTAGCTACATTTTTTAAAGGAACGACTGTTAAAGGAGCTGTTGATGATCTCGACCTGGTTATAGCAACCCTTAAGGAAGCTACTTTCTCAGAAGATAGATTTTACATTCACTGTGATGGGGTGCTATCCGGGATTATGATGCCATTTATGGAACATGTCAGCTCTCTCTCTCTCTCTCTCTCTCCCTCCCTCCCTCCCCCCCCCTCTCTCTCTCTCTCCCTCTCTCTCTCTCTCATCAACTACGTACATGTCCCCTATATGTGCGAAGAGTCGGTACGTAAAACATGTCTGTGTAGCTTTCTGAAACCAAGATTTCAGATAGAATTAACAAAATTAGAGGGGGAAAAGTTTAAAGTTGAAGAGAAAACTAGAAAAGTGTTTCTAATTTAAAATCACTTCCGCATGTCTTTTTACCTAAATTTCTTTTACTAACCAATGTTCCTTGCTTAACTAAGTTGTTTGTGGCATTGAGCAGGCTCCAAAAATCTCATTTAAGAAGCCAATAGGGAGTGTTAGTATTTCTGGCCACAAGTTTATTGGTTGTCCAACACCTTCCAGTGTTCAGATAACAAGGTTGGATCATATCCATGCCATGTCAAGGTATGTTGAGTGCATTGCCTCCAGGGATGCCACGATCTCGGGAAGCCGCAATGGTCATGCCCCAGTCTTCCTGTGGTACACCCTGAACAGTAAAGGTTATGGAGGGCTTCAGAAAGAAGTCCAAACATGCGTCAGGAAGGCCCAGTATCTGAAAAACCGTTTACGTTCTGAAGGGATAAGTGTGATGCTTAATGAGCTCAGTACAACTGTTGTATTTGAAAGGCCGAAAGATGAAGAGTTTGTTCGTCATTGGCAACTTGCTTGTCAGGGAAACATTGCCCATGTTGTGGTTATGCCGAGTGTGAGTTCTTGAATGATCTGATTATGAAACGCTCGATGTGGCAGCTCCAGGATGGAAAGGTGCAACCTACTTGTATCGCCGTAGATATTGGAAAGGAAAATTGTGCTCGTCTTCAGCATAAAGGAAGCTCTGCTACAACCTAGAGATGATAACTGTGCGATATTTGACGTCCGTTGTAGGAGTTAAATATCGCACACGTAAATGACTACGCGAAGTAAATACAACCTAAGCGAAGGGAGTCGCACACATCAAAGTTAAGATGACGCGCCAAATGATGTCAGCAAAGTCACGGGTAAAGTGTGAAGAATTATGCGAAGAAGTGTTCTATAGGAAGGTGAGCGATTGTATATGAGCGAATGTGTCGCATAATGATCCCGAAAATAATGGGTTTCTTAGCTGTCATCCACTATGTAAAACCCTATATAAAGGAGAAAGTTCATTGTTTCTGAGAGGATTCTAAGGTAAGTCTTGGTCAAGAAATAGAGAGAGAGAAAGTGAATTTGGGTTTCAAGTAAAATTGTTGTAATACTTGAATCTATCTTGTAAACATTCCCAATATTCAATTAATCAAATAAGAATTCATAACGATCACTTAGTAATTGGATTAGTTTAAGTGGAGTGTAGTTGCAGGAAAACTTACAACTACATCCGTAGCTGATAACTGGGCTAACTGTTTAAGATTTTTATCTACGATCAAGTTCAGGTACTCTCGCATTTACAAAGAAGGAAATGGCGTATCTGATTTACTTGCAAAACGGGGAGCTTCTTCAAGTTCTGAATGGTGGATAGAGCCACCATCTTTCATTCGTCCCGCTTTCGATAACTGTAACATAGTTTCTCGGTTTTTGTTTCTTCTGTTCCTTTCTTTTGAGGTTTTGGATTAGTCCCCTCTTCTTTTTTGTTACTTTTTAATAAAAAAAATCTCCTAGTGAGCTTTGCCCAAAAAAGAAAAGAATAAATTTTTTTTATTTGACATCCGTACATCTCGGCATACATCATCAGAAATCTTTCCATAATAATACCATAATGTATTTGTAAAACAATACAAATTATCGGGAATACTACAATCGAAATCCTAAGTATTAATTGTATAATAAAACGAAAATGATTTGTGGCACCCGTTTTGGTGCACCCAATGCACCCAATGTTAGGTGGCAAATCCCACGTCAGCTTATTAAGCTCTTAAAAATTATTCTATCTTATTCTCAAATCTCAATCAAGAACTTTATATATATCGACCATTGATGAACCTCAGTGACATTACAAAGCTCGCGTTTTTAGGGGCCACCAGAAAGCATTCAGGGGCCATCAATTTATACCCAGCCAAAGACTCTAGTTAAGGGGTACCCTATATGATATTGAAGTTACATAAATGCCCTTCTGGTAAAACTGTATAAAAACCAAATCAAAAACAATTCTACTCATTTCAACTCTTCTTCTTCCAGTTTCATATTATCTTCCGATTGTGGAAGAAAAAAAAATTTCCTCATTCAACCGAAACATCACCGCGAATCGTAAAATCAAAACATCGTCGATTCGTTTATAAAACAATGGATAAGAGAAATGAAACCCACATACCTATAACTAAAAATGTTGCTCGGGGTATCGATCCTAAGATTGGGATTTTAGCAAGAAATAAAGAAATTGTTGCTGCAAATGAAGAAGAACGCGAAGAACGCGAAGAAGAAGTACCCGGCAATGTAGTCGGTGGTGGCGATTCCGATAGTCAAACACTTCTTCAACTTCAAATGGCCCCAATTAGGTAAGAATCTATCATTTTTGGGGTTTATTTCGCTTTAATTCGTCGAATCGAGAAAAAAATTTTCTAGGGTTTTCGGTTATTTATCCAGATTCAGACGATATTCATGCTCATTTACTTCCGAATGTAGTCGTGTTCTTCATTTCTCAAGAACATCGATAGTATTTGGGAGAAAGATTTGATGATTATCTGCCGAATATTGGTGGCCATATCTTCCTGGATACAAACTTCTAATAATCGGTAGTTTAATGAATTTTTTGGATACCAAATATATTTAATTAGACACACAGTATTCGGAAGAACACTCACTACCGAATGTATATATTGAAAAAATCTCAAAATTTATGAGATAGGAAAAATCCCATTTTGGGGCCAGTATTTATTCGGAAGACAATATAATGTTTTATACCTCCGATTGTGTAGGATAAAATTTTAGAGTTTCTGAACTCCAGTTGATGAATATTCGGTTGTAAACATGTTTAGTTATATTCCGATTGTTTTTCATTCGGAAAAAATATGTGTCTTCTTACTTACGAATTTGTACATTCGGGTTATAGATGTGCACTTTGTCTTCCGATTGTGTAGGATGAAAAATTTACAGCTTCTGAACTCCAATTGATGCATATTCGGTTGCAAATATGTTTAGTTAGCTTTCGATTGTTTTGTATTCGGGAACAATATGTGTCTTCTTACGTCCGAATGTGTACATTCGGGTTATATTTCCATACTTTTTCTTCCGATTGTATAGTTTGTAAATATTGTTCCTTTCTTTGTTGTTTAGACAAAGTCGAGAAGGGAGGAAGAAAGTGACAGCTAGTGCTAGGATGGATAGGAGTGCCAAAGATAATTCAAGTGCTCAACAAAGCGAACAAGAACAAAGCAGTCAACAAGGAGTGCAACCAAGTGTTGAACAACAAGGCAGTAAACAAGGGGTGCAACCAAGTGTTGAACAAGCCGCTCAACAAAGTGCAGGACCAAGTGTTGAACCAGTTGATCCAGTGCCAAGAGTAGAATAAGAAGGACAACCAAGTGGTACCCAAAAAGCCAAAAAAGGAAAAGATGGTGTAAAGAAGGATATTGCTAAGAAATCATCACATCTTGTCCCTCAGCACTTGAAGAAGAAGGGTATTCCAGCATGCATAATCCTTGGGCTACCAGCGGATGGAGGAAAATTGCTATTTGGATACAAAGACTCATGGGCCAGAGAAATATACGAAACCGAGGTAATAAAATTACTATTTTTTATTAATGTATTGTCTATGTGTTATATCGTAATATTTGTATTAAGGATTTTTTTATGTACTTTAATAGGATCATCAAGATGCGGTCCGTCTACTCAAACCTACCGCCGCACCAACAAAAATGCTTGCGTGGCCTTTATCCGGTGAATGTGAAAGGTTCAAGACAATTGTTGCCAACTCGGGATTAGCTAATGCCGCCGAAAATTCATTGTTGGAACATGATCATGTGGCCATATCGGCGTTCGTGGAGAGAATGTATCCTGAGACCGATACTTTCCATATGCCGTTTGGGGAGATGACGATTACCCCGGATGATGTTGTGCAGATTCTTAACCTTCCCGACCAAGGAACAGCTGTGAACTTTAACTACACAAAGCAGTTAAGTTGGGCACAACTTTATTCTCTAACTAAAAAGTGCCTAGGTTGGGATGAAGAGACAACAACAACATAGTTTAGGAGGCATGCAAGTTACAGAACAAGACAGATCAAGATTACAGCTTTGATGAATATGTTCCGAGGAACCTTGGAGAAGGAAAAGAATGGAACGTTAACTGATGAGCAAGTGAACCACGCTGCCACTGCATATCTCCTTTGTGTATTGGATGTGTCATATTCCCCAATACTTCTGGCAACCGGATCGACGCTAACCGTATACAACTTTTGGATCCTCTCCATGAAGTCGGTGACTATTCTTGGGGAACGACATGCCTAGCATTCTTGATGGAAGAATTGAGAAAGGCTTCGTGGCTAGGAACCTGCCAAGTTGCCGGGAACGTGGCTCTATTGCAGGTTTTTTCTTTAACTCTATAACTCACTCTATAGTTATTCGGTAGACAATACATATGATGCATATTCATAACTCCAAAGGACGCATATTCGGTAGGAATTGATCCATCTTATTTTCCGAATGTTGGTTATTCGGTGGCTAGGTACTTAATTGTTTTCCCGATTATATATAATCGGAAATATTCTTTTGATATTAGAACCGAATATACAGGCCAGAAAAACTATAGGTTACTGAACTCCAAATGACGCATATACGGTAGGAAATGATACATCTAATTTTCCGAATGTTTTTTATTCGGTGGCTAGGTACTTAGTTTTATTTCCGATTATATATAATCGGAAATATTCATTTGATATTAGAGCCGAATATACAGGCCAGAAAAATTATAGGTTACTGAACTCCAAATGACGCATATTCGGTAGGAAATGATCCATCTAATTTTCCGAATGTTTGTTATTCGGTGGCTAGGTACTTAGTTTTATTTCCGATTATATATAATCGGAAATATTTTTTTTGATATTACTACCGAATATACAGGCCAGAAAAACTATAGGTTACTGAACTCCAAATGACGCATATTCGGTAGGAAATGATCCATATCTATTTCCGAATGTTGGGTATTCGGTGGATAAGTACTCAGTTTTATTTCCGATTATATATAATCGGGAATTATGTTTGGAAATTACTACCGAATATACACAATCTATTTACTAAAACTTGGTTTCTTATGTATATAGGAATGGATCTATGACCACTTCCCTATCCTAAAGTTGGCCGGAGAGAACCCGGGGTGGTGCAAAGGTACTCCTAGAGGAACAAAGTATATATTTGAAGACAACTGTTCTAGGACAAAAGAGCAGCAGTTGATTCGCATGAGGGAGATTTTGGACCAATTGAAGGCTCGGACGTATGCTTTGATCCATACAAGGAAGATCGAGCCAGTGGGCATATAAATGTTCGGTCGGACTTGTCCCTTTATTTTGGACCATTGTGGCACCCCACAGGATATGTGATGTATAACCCCTCTAGGGTGATGCGACAACACGGGTATATACAACATCAACCTCTGGAGAAAATGGGGGATTACTACAAATTGGAGTTGGAGTTGTGCTCTTCTAGTGGTGATAATCTTACAATTGTTCACACAGGCCCACCTACTGTTCTTGATAACTGGGATAAGAGGAATGACTTCATTATCGACATTGGTAGACGAACCACCCGAGGTGATGAAAATTCTCCAGACTATATGAGTTGGTATAACAAGGTATCACATATACCAGAAAAGAAGAACCTTTTTATATTAAATAAAGTAATGAAGTAGTAAATTTACGTTTAGTGAAATTTGAACAAAAAATTCAGCTTGAACTTAAAGGGCACCAGTTTTAGTTTTGATCTCATTCTTAATCTTCAGTACAATGGTATGTTTGGTATATAAATAGTAATTTACCATCTCTAAGACCTCCAAGGTTAGTGAGTCCCTGATCTACTCTGTATCCACCACCATCTTGTTTCATCTATTGAGGAGTAGTCTACCTTTTAACACCCATAGCTCCATGCATTTTAATACGAATTCAAGGTATAGTAAGCCAATTTCTCCACAGACTAGTGCAGCGGGTTCAACTTGAACCACAATTTATTTTTTCCGTGAATCGAACTTCACAGATCAACATCCAATTCCAAACCTAATAAAAAAAAAATTTTAATCAATAAACCTAATCAAAAATTCCTGTGGCCACCAACCTTGTTCTATTGGCTTTGGATTTGGTTTTAGTACTAATAGAACCTCAAAGCAAAATCCATATATCACGGTTGATAATAAAATGCTATTGATACCTGCTAATAGTTGTAAAAACGTGTTTTTTTTTTTTTTTTTTTTTTTTTTTTTTTTGCCGGGGTTCATATTATAATATGGAAAGGTGACACAGTAAGAATATGGGAAGAAAACCTCTACAGGATCTCTCTTGTATCCCAACGCCTACATGGTCTCTTTTACAATAGTCTACCATGCTAGGTTCCCGTGTGGTTGATGTTGAGGGCATATCTTTGAATCTAGGGATCACATATATACACGGATTTATGTCGCCTAAAATAGCTGTGTTTTCTCAACTCCTCCCTTCCTCCCTTATTGGATTTTTCCTCTTTATACACTTCGGAAGATGGTATTTTGGTGTGGACCGGAACAAATAATTAAGTCGGGAGAATATATTATTGTGAAATCTTCTTATGATCTTCAGCTTGAAGTAGGGATTCTTGGCCTCATAGGTATGCTTTATTCCATTAGCAATCTGTGTTGAAAAGGCTTCCACGTTAGATAACTTGAGAAAGAGAGGTTCAACTCTTATTAGCACCAACGGTACTAATATTCATAACTTGTTCAAGTACTGTAATAAGTCTACTGAAACCTCCGATCATATCTTTATCGAGTGTTCTTTGGCACTGGAAATATAGGATTACCTCTTGGTTTGTGCAGGTATACCTTGAACATTTCAGGGATCTCTCAAGGATCTGATCTCAAGTTGGAGCTATGATATTTTGGAGCGCGTCCTGATGAGTACAAGTAATTCTTGAAGTGCTTATATCTGTACAGCTAGGAGATCATTTCAAGAGACGAATTTCAGAATTTGACTGGTTTCACGTGTACAGGGAATGAAGGTATATGTAGAACAACAAAGAGTACTGAGAATAGTCCAGATAAACGGAAGACTGCGAAAAGGATGAAATGGCAAAACGTTAAGGCTTAGAGGCTTCAAAATAAAAGGGAGACCTATTGAGGAACCCCATTCTCTATATCTCCTTTTAGAATGTAAGGATGAAAATCCAAGTTATAGGCAATGTGTGGTTGCATGAAATCCTACAACCACATCCATTCAAGATTAAGTAACACTCTAAGAAATCATGGTGAAAATCATTTGTTTATTCATCAAGATCTTAAGGTTGAATACAAGATAATACAAAGACTTTTCTTGCTCTCCAAATAAACTTTCTCTCTTCTAATTTCTTGTCTGACGCTCACTCTAAAGATCTCTCATTACATAGTTTCTTTCCCTTTATATAGGGTGATACATAGTGGATGACAGCTAATATATCCCCTATTTTCGGAATCACTGTGCGTTACAATCGCTCATATACATTCGCTCAACTTCGCATACATTACACTTTCGCACAGATCACCACACTTTACTCGTGACTATGCTGTCATCATAAAATACATCATCCTATTTTCCTATCTGCGATGATCTTCGCTTACATTGGATGACCTTTACTTCGCATAGATATGGAATATGCCATATTTCACTCTTACACAATGGACAAGAAATAATAATCAGACATAGTATTTATGAAGAACAGATGCAGAGTACTTAATTTAGATATGGTATTTATGAAGAACAAATATATAAATGAGAAGATGAGAGAGTCGAAGGCAACATTTTATCAAATACTATTAAGGGTGCAGAGCAATTTGTATGGCTGAATGGATATAACACGATCAAGGTGGGAATCCATATACGTACAGAGGATCACGTATCCTATTTCTATAGGGAAAATTAGGCGCAGGCCCAAAAAAAAAATATTCTCATTGTCAGGCCCACAATTAATTTTAGGTACCGTGACACCTATAATTATTCCGGTGATACCCATAATTATATGAAATTATTAAAACTGTCTGCACGACGGATTATACATCCGCATGACGGGTTCTGCATCAGGGGTATAATTGGCAAAGCAACTTGGATATAACATATCTGAAAATCCGCGCCTTAGAATTTTACAAATTTTATATCGTTGGAAATCTTTTTAAGAGAGCTACGCAACGAGTATAAACAAGAATATCAAATTTTAGTTTTTCACGAAAAAATCGGAGGTGATCATCATTTTAGGCAAAATTTTTGAAAACTTGATACATAAATATTATGCATCCACCAAAAAAGATGCATAACACATTCTGCAGAGGCATAACGAATTATGCAACAATTTTCTCCACTGCATAACAAAGTTATGCATCTATAACAAGTTATGTAACCATTGTTTTGGTTTATTTTAGTGCGTCCATAAAAAAATTGATGCATAATGCAGTATGCATCCCATATTTACGGATGCATATCAGGTTATGCATCTATTTTCTCGATGCATTAAAGATTGTGCAACAATTTTCTCGATGCATAATGCATTATGCAGTCATATTTTCGGATGCATAACAAGTTATGCATCCATTTTCACGACTGCATAACATGTTACGTACATATTATTGTAGGTGAATGACAAGTTATGCAGCCTTAATTTTTGTTGGTTTCAATACTAAGAAAAAAGTAGTTGCATAACGTGTTATGGAACCGTTTTCTGGACTGCATAACAAGTTATGCTAAAAAAAAAAGATGCAGAACGTGTTATGCAACCAATTTCGAGAATGCATAACAAGTTATGCAACAAATTTTTTAGATGCATAACCTGCTGTGCATCACTATTCACACCTCCATTTTCGCAATACTGTACACACAATACATTCAACCAACACCAGTTGCACACTGCATCACCACCTCAGCTGCATACCTCCAAACTAACCATTCTTTCACAATTGTAATTGCAACTTAGCTACGCTTCTTCCTGCTTCTTTCATACTCTCACCGGCAGCATCAGAATTCGGTCATATCTCCACCTGCAATTCCTAACATTCATCTAAACAGTGCCAAAAACTCCAACAATCCTCATCAGTACCACCTGCAATTTCTGTAGCCACAGCATCAGTCTTCTGCGACTGCAATCTAGCTAGCTACCCTTGTAACAATCTCCAGAGCCACTGCCACCACTTCTCTGTAACTTCCACCAATCAACAACAAACCTTCATCTTTGCGGCTTCAATTACTGCAGCACCATATCAATTATAGCTTCAGTTAAGCTGCAAATCCAGCTGCAGTGACTTCAGTTACCTACATCTTTATCAGCACCAGTGAAAATACCATCTCATTGATACCCCATTGTAACCAATATCAACATCAGTTCCAATTCATGCTTGCATCTCCATAGCTGCAACTTCATCACTATCAACCACAACAACATCACTATCTCCTCCCTTTTTCCTTTGAAATCTATCAGGACCCATGATAATCACCACAATCCAATCCCATTTGAATTCATTTCAGTCACAGTTCAATCAACACCAACAGTCACTGCATCTGTAGCTTCTTGTACCACCAAGCTCCATAATTTCTCAGGTCAACAACACCAGTTATCTCCTCCCTGCAACCACAACACCCATTAACTCACGGTAACAACTTATTATTCTTCTATGCATCAGATCCCCTTCTCATATTAACAGCAGCACAAATTCTTCCATTTCAGATCCACCACAAGCCCTATTTCGAGAACCCTTCAACTGTTTCTTGACCTCAAATCTTGTTGAAATCAAAGGCGTTCCATGTAATCTCATATTTGTATTCTTCTTGAAGAATTTTAAAGATGGAAATCTAATTGAACTGATGGGTTTTGATTGAAATAGTATTTTTCTGTTTGTGGACTGAAGAATTGATGATGAAGTTGCAGTAGCAGCAACAACAACCATGATTATGGAAGCAAAGAAATGGCAAAGGTTTTAACAATGAATCTGAAAACTTCACAGCGCAGTATGTAACTTTTAAGAACCCATAACTCGATTCAATTTCATCATCAGCAGGTGCTCGAATTCTTCTTCATCGATTTATTGGAAATCGAAGATTAAGATGGTGTCGAGATCAAGAGAAAAAAAGAGAAGATGAGATCTGAGATAAATCGGGTGATTTTAGGTTAGTTTCGAAAGAAGAAAAACGAAAACATAATTTCTCAAAATTATGGGCCTGTGCATAATTTTATCACCGAAAATTGGGTGCGCGCCTGAGAATTTCTGACGTGGGTTTCACAGTGGGAAGAATCTATAAAATGGGTTTGTCTGTAGTTTTCACATTCATATATATCGGGCACATTATGCGGTTATGATGGATTCATTCAGGAAGAATGCAATTCATGTATTTCCAAATATATTAACTCGATTGCATTATAAACAAATGTAGGGATTAAATATCGCACCCATAGGTATCATGCGAAGCGGTACTACCATAAGGGGGCGAACGTACTCGCGCGTGTTATATCCCAGATGGCGGAATCGATGACGTCATAAGGTCACGAGTAAAGTATGGAGCCAATGCGAATTTGAAGAGAACGTGCGAGAAGATCCAACTCATGGGAGCGAACACATCGCATGTGAGATCCAAAAATAGGGGCTTTATTAGATGTCCTCCACTATGTAAAACTGCTATATATAGGACCAACCACCTTTTTGTTGAAGAGAGATCTTTTTGAGAGTTGAGGTAGAACTATAGGAGAGAGAAAGTTGTTTACTCCCCAAGTTAGGATTTTATCTTCTTCTTTCTTGTATTGATTTCTAAACTTAATGAAATTCTTATAAGTTTTCTTCATGCTGATTTCTTAGTTTGATACATAGATTATCTAAGGGGTGTATTACTGAGATTTTTCACTACTAAATTTTGGCGCTAGAATTCATCTCGGGGGAGAGATTACACCTGTTTGTTTTAAATTGATTTTTTGAAGGTTTCTTATATTCTTGTTTTTGTGAAAGATTTTTTGATTGTTCTCGTTGAATTTAGGTTTACAAAAGAAATAAGTTCATAAGTTTGTTCTTGAATATTCGCTGATTTCGAACCTATGGAGTAACTCTAAGGATTATATTTTTCAAAGATTTCTTGTTGTTTTCGTTTTCGTGAAATATTTCGATTGTTTTCTTGGAATTCAAACATTTGGATTCCCTCATTCAAAACACAGTTTCATTAAGGAAGGAAGTTTTGGTTTTCATAAACAGGAGAGAAAAACACTATTTCAAGAACACAAAATGGTGAGACAAGCATCTGCAGGATAAAATCCAACACCGATTAGGAGGAGTAGAAGAATTGTAGGTAGAAGAAGAGGAGAAATCGTAGAGACATCAAGAATGGGAAAGAGGAACAACATATCTCAACCGATCAGATCTCAAATCCAGCAGGAACCAAGGGAGAACGATCAAAGAAATTATGATGAAATAAGTGTTCACACTACGAATGCTGATACTGCATAAGAAGACGAAAGGGGAACGCAAGAGAAAGGAATGGTAGGAGAAAACAAGGAGAACATGACCATTGCAGAGTTGAAGCAAAGGCTGGTCGATGAAAGAAAGAGGGAGGAGGAAACACATGCGAACTTGATATGCCAGAATGATGAAGTAAGACAAGAGAACCACAGACTACAGGAACGAAGGTCAGAAACTAGATCCAGAACAACACGTGCTAGCTCAAGATCAAGGACAAGTAGAAGTACCTCAAGACGAAGCAGATCTGATAACAAATGCGAAGAACAGACACAATTTATAGATAATAATTTGGCTAATAATCTTCAGGTAGGAGATAACATGCAGGAGGAGCGCGAACGCAATCAAATAGAAGATCGATACATACCGGAAGGAGAGAATGAACCCAGGCGAGGACATCGCAGAGAAGGTAGATTGGAGCGAAATGAAGAGTATAACCGCATCCAAGACGACTCTGAACAAGAAAATGATCCATAACAAGCAAGGATGATTCTCCATGGGAGAAAAATTTTGAGGCGACAAAACGATAGAGATATAGCCGCACAAGAGCACGAGAGAGATGGGAAAGAAAGGCGAAAAAGGAGAAGAGAAGAGGTTGAACAACAATAACTATGGGAGGCTATACGTCAAAACATGCACGAAAAAAGGCTAAGGCAAGCACGCTTGAAAAGGCCGATGCAGCAACAAGAGAACCCATTCCCCAATAATGAAATTTTAAGAGCGATAGGTGAGCTAAGAGAGTTACTCGCAAAAGGGAAAGATGGAGGAAGAAGGCAGCTAGAAGAGGCGAAAGCAGAAGCAGCAAAGACACCCTTCAAACCACGGATACAATTAGTACAATACCAACAAAATGCACACTACCCATATTTCCTAGCATTTTTGATGGATCTACATGCGCAATCCAGCACATAAGGGCGTACAGTTTAGCTTTGGTGCAATATGGGGATAACGACGCGGTCTTATGCAAATATTTCTCGGCTAGCCTCGCAGGAGAAGCTTTGAAGTGGTTCGAGAGATTGTCAGTAGGTTCAGTATTATCATTCCTGCACCTGCAGAGTTTGTTCTTGAGACAATACATAAGCAATAATATGTTAAGGCCAGGAATCGAGAAAGTATTCAGCCTAAGAAGGAGAACAAATGAAAGCCTACGAGCAATAACTACTAGATGGAGGATAATGTGTAGCGAAATGGCAGGACGTGTGGATGAAATAAATCTCATCTTAGCATTCATCAATGCCCTATTTCCTACTGACTTGTTGTACACACAGATATTCAGGGTGAAGGAAAGGATAACGATGGAGGAGGTACGCGAATACCAGGAAGAGTATATTGCTCTTGAAGAAAAGGAGAGGGATATGAAATCTTACCCGGTTTCATTTGCGAATGAAAAGGAAGGGAATGCGAGTCTATTACAAAGGATGGCAAACGCTGTTGCGAGCACTTTGCAAGGAAGTAAAGAGAAAATGATCATAGAAGATCAACAAAAACAAGTAGCAATGAATAGAAGAGATCAAGAAATGTATGAGCGAGTGTACAGAGAGAGGCAATATAACAATCACGTAGGAAACAACAAGGTTGCAAGATACGACAATCATGGAGACGGATATGGAGGAAACATGAGGTATTACAATCAAGACGCGAACTACAGAGTCCATGAGGAGATCAGGATGCCACCACTTAACACAACAGTGGACAAAGTCTGGGAAGCTGTTATATTAATGGAGGAGATAACGCCACCACCTAATCTAGGGCAAGAACCGCCATCCGGGAGAAGAAGTAAAGAATTTTGTGCTTATCATCGTTTCCATGGCCACACAACGAATAACTGAAAGAACATACAGCGGCTCATATTGTAAATGATTGGACAAGGAAAGCTTAACCACTTCCTAACTACACCAATACCTCCTCCACCACCATCGCAGCCAACAACAAGTGGGCAGAAATCAGGAGCAGACAAAGGAAAAAATACTTTTCTCATAGAAGTGGGAGCAAATGCCAAGAATTTACATTGTAACTCAATAATACACTCATCAAAAAGTATAAAAGACTTTCATGAAAATGTGCTGAGCCGAGTATATGCGATGGATGCTGAAGGAAAGGAAATGTTGAACTTAGCAAAGATACCAAAACTCAAAGAATGGCAGAAGCATCCAATCACATTGAGCGCAGAAGAAGTATCTGGAGGAGGCGAACTCCATGAGATCCCCCTGGTGGTTATGTTAGAGATAATACCAAAAGAAAAGCTGGATTAGAAAGAAGATGAAGAGGATCTCACATGGGCGATAAATAGAATACTAATTGATTCTGGGAGCTCGGTGGATATTTTTTTTTATCATATAAGACAATGGAAGGAAAGATGAAGATTTGATTCCTTCAACTTATAAAATATACGGCTTCAATGGATCAGCTAACAAGCCAAAAGGAGAGGTTACCATGCGAATCCCTCATAAGACAATCTTTACAGAAATAACCTTTTGTGTCGTGGACGTCGAATCTACATACAATGCATTAATTGGAAGACCATGGTTACATAGCATTCTGGGTGTGACTTCCACATATCATTAGTGTATCAAGTTTCCATTACCACAAGGCGTTGGAGTCATCCGAGGAGATGTTAATGAAGCGAAAACATGCAATGAAATTGATGTTGAGAAAAGTGAAGTGCGTGCGAGTAAGAGAAGAAATATGAAGTGTGACGCAAAAGAAAGTAAGAGATGCGAAAGATTGATGGTGAACCACATAGAAAAATAAGGAGAAATTGATAGTCATCATAAAGATAAGGAATCATCAAAGGAAGAAGATGTTGGGATTGAAAAAGAGAACAAGGAAGGAACTAGTACATGACAAATTCAGGTGAGGACGGTCAACATAACAAATAGGAATGAATACGCAAAGAAATCTGAAAGGGCAGAATTCCAACCAAGAGAGTTAGCCATGAGCCAAGTACCACCATACCGCAAGCAGGGGAGTAATAAGAAAGAAGTAGCATGGGATGGACCTTATGTGGTTAAGAAATATGTTGGATATGGGATGTACAAGTTAATGGAAAGAGATGGAAGAAATATGGAGAAAATGGAGAGTAGGCTTTATGACAAGAAATATCTAAAGCAATATTACGTAGGGCTGCACATGGGTCGGGTTGGGTTGGGTTTGGCCTCACCCGTCACCCAACCCACTGATGGTGGGTAACATAAGTTGTCACCCGCAACCAACCCAACATTACAGTGGGTCAATTTCACCCGACCCACATTACGGTGGGTTGGATCGGGTGGGTGGTGGGTTACCCACCATAAAATACAATGAACATTACATTAAGAACCCAATTGAAATAAGCCAACCAAAATCAATCTTAGGAAACAAAACCCTAATTAGTATTTACAAATTATAATGATTCCTAGTCTCACCTTTGGTTGTTGGTTTACTGGTGACGATGTTGATTGATTGTTGCTGGTGATGCTGTGATTTGATTTACAAAGCGAAAAGAAAATGAAAAAATAAACTGAGCCTCTGAGACTGCCGTTGAAGGGAACTGATTGAAGACTCTTCAGTGAAGAGAAGCTACCGATGATTAGGTTTAGGCATTATATATTATCACTTCAATATATGTGGTTCATCTAGGATAGGTAATCTGAGGGTTAGCATTAATTTAGAAATATTTAGGTGGGTGGGTGGGTTGGGTCGGGTGAGGGAAGTTGTCACCCACAGTCGACCCACCATACGATGGGTTTTGATGTTGTGACCCATAATCGACCCGCTCCTAAGTGGGTTGGGTCGGGTGCGGGTAACTTCAGGCGGGTGTGGGTTGGGTTGGTGGGTTGAGTCGGTTGTGTGCAGCCCTAGTATTACGGTTAAAACGCGCGACAACATCAATTCAAAAGCACTACCTACATGCAAAATGGATGAAGGAGTAAAAGGGGCAAAGTAGCTAATAGATTATTATAAGTTATTAGTAATACATTTCTATTTGTGCGAATAAAGAAGAGAAAGGAAAATAAAAATTTTACAAGCAAAGATTATTAATAGAAAAGTTATGTTCCTTCTACAACACATGCTTCTAACATGCAAAAAAAGAAACGAGGCAAAAATAAGACCTCCAAAATAAGACCTCACTAGGGGGCAACAAAGTTTAAAACCTCTAACTAGGGAGGCTAGGTATCCAATTGTGGCGTGCACCCTAGTTCGCACTTGTGCAAGAGGCAATATAAATAAGCCCTAACGCGCGTCATAATTGGAGAAAACCTAGTAATACATGTCTCGGGGGAAATCCATACAATCCCTGGAACCTGAGTCATGGATATTGGGGGAGAAATAAAATCCTATCCGGTAGATACTCCTTAGTTGAAAGACTAAGTTACTAAGTTCTCTATCATGGAGTATAGAAACTCGACCAGGGAGCCGTGATACACAGTTTATCCAAGGATGTCGGGGGCGTCTGGAGCGTACCTCACCGCTATTGGTACGTCCTGACTATGATACACTCGGTCCTCAAGATACCCCACTTAGGGTGCGGTTCTCTAAAGAGACCGCGAAAACAACTGATTGTTGCATCACTGGATGAGAGGATCCCACCCTAACCCGGTAGGGGTACGCCTCCTTCAAGGGACAACCAGGGGGAAGATAAGGACGACACCCTCCATTAGGGAGCTGAATTGTGTCAAAAGACGTCAATAGCATAGGACTATAACTCAAACAAGAGTACAAACCTATCGTATTGGTGCATAAAAATCCTGCAAAGGAAATAATACGAAAGACGAGATCAATGGGTCGTTGCACGAAAGCGTAGCGACCGCCTGCGATTTCGTCGCATGACCAAAATAAATACCCTGAGGCAAAGATAAGTCCTATTAACAGGGGAGGCTGATTAAGACCTCTAATTAGGGAGGCTCAATAAGACCTCACGAATAAACACAAAAGACCGCACTAACATTGCAGGATGAAACAAATGCAAAGGCAAAGGTAGGATCAAAACATAAGGTATGATTTTGAATTACAAAGGTAACATGCATAACTGAGGATTTAACAGAGGCAATTGCACTTCCGCGAATAACAGAAGCAAGAATGGGATTATAAACACAATAAACATGTGTTATTGGCACTAGCATATTCGCACACGTGATAAGCTCATACACATGTATTGTTATATTCGTGCACACAATGGATTTACACAACTCATATGCATGTATTGTTATATTCGTGCACACAATGGATTTACACAGCTCATATACATGTATTGTTATATTCGTCCACACAATGGATTTACACAGCTCATACACATGTATTGTTATATTCGTGAACACAATGGATTTACGCACATGTATTACTATATGATAAACTCACGCAAATAGGTTATTATATTTGCTTCTATAAGTTACCCTGAAACTAACACAACTTATTAGAAAGGAAAACATCTTTGTTTTGATAAACAGTCAGGAGAAGGAGGGAGAAGCATAAAAAAGGTGAAATCTATTAAAAGATGAAAGATACTCAGTATATGTACAAAGAAGAAGATATAATGCAAACAACATAAAAGAAGGAGAAAAGCAAACAACTATTTCTCGCCAACATTATCTTCATCAAATTCAGAGTCTTGATCTTTTTCACCAGAATCCTCATATTCAGCATCACTATATGAGATTTCGGAACTTTCTTCGTTTTCCGAAGGAGCCTCAAACTCATAATGACATGGGAAAGGAATGTGATGTTCAGAGCAAAGCTCACCCACTTCCTCTTTAATATCCCCATAACGTATGCGAATGTCATCTTTGGTTAAGTTGGAAACGGTGGTTTTGAGCTTTTTCTTGAGTCGACGACACTTGGTATCACGACCTAAGAATTTCGCTTCCAATATTTCAATCTCAGTAGAAGACTTCTCCTGTAAGCTTTCAATATCTTTCTGATACTTCTGCTCCTTTTCAAGGAATTCCTTCTCAGCAGCTGCGACGAGATAAAGATAAGAATCAAAATTGAACACACACAACTCAAGAGATAAAACAGGGGCAAAATCATTAACAAAGACATTGAGAAACCTTCTTTTTCGGAAATGATGGTTTTAACCTGGGATGCATGGTCGGATTCTAAACTAACATTTGTAGCCAACTCCAGCCTAGCATTATCAAGGACTCTAGCAGCCCATTCAAACTCAACATCATTCTCTATTAGAAGAAGAGAGCGAAGTTTATTTTGACGAGCGAGAAGAGCATCCCTCTCACTTATGGCACGATCCCTTTCTATCCGAATCTTGATTTTAGACTCATGAACCTACTTCAAAGCCTTCGCACCATTAGCGATTACCTGATCTTTCTCAGTTATAAGAGTATTCTTTTTGGCTTATAAAAATCTAATTCTCTCCTTATCCTCACGGACGCGATATTGAAAAGTCTTATTAGAAATTAATAATGGTCCATGATCACAAATAAGGGCTTCGTATATTAGCCTCAATTCCTTCCAGCGAAGATTCTCTAGACCACGCATGGGAAAATTGTCCGCCGAGGCGTTAAGAAGCTCTAAAAGGGCATCATTATCATCAGGAAGTCTAGCCGCCTCTTCAGTTAAATTATAAATCTCTACAGGTTTAAGTAATAGAAAAACTATGAAGACACAATAAAAATTCACAAGGTATGAGGGAGCGAAAACAAACGCACCTATTAACTATTTGTTCCTCTGACGGAAAGTATTTGCCTCCCGTGTGTTACTCAAAAGGTCCCCTTTAAGATTCACACATTCAATAAGGAGTGATTCTTCCTATGCGAGTCATAGGCGACCGCATGAGAAGCTCGTGCCACCTGTAAGGACCAGAAGAAAAAGGAATTCAAAATAATTAAAATACAAAGAAGAAGCATTAGCTTAAACTCATCTCAGCAAAACAAGAAGACATACAATGGAAGCCATGGCAAATAAGAACTCTGGAGATATGGCTGAGGCAGATCCTCGCAGAGATTCATGACTCAAAGTGGGAGCATCGCATATGGAAGAAATCATTTGGCAGGTGCGAACTAAGTTATCATCACCAGCAGTTGCGAAGGAATCTTTGAAGATAGGAGATAGTTGGGTCATGGGGGAAGCAGAAATAGATTCATCAGGGAATGGTAGATAATTTCCCTAAGAATGAGGAACTGAAAGATTAGGATACGAGGTAGTAGAGGAAGTCTTTTTCCTCTTCTTGGGATTAGTCTCCTTGTTGACATTCTTCGCAGAGGACTTGGAAGCAACAGTTTTTCCCTTAAGCTTTGTGCAAGTAGAGGTCTCTTTCTCACCCTCAGAAGAATATTCGTCATCAGTGCCACATCTAGCCCATCCACCTTCTCCCACAGATAAAGATAAGAAATAGAGGCAATAATATTGTTAAAATAAAATTAAAAGTATTTCTTACTTCATCAGTGATCGAACGTAGAGCTTCCAATGTGCTCTGTTTCTTGTGAGTATTATAATCCTTCTTCAGCTTGGCAATCTGGAGATGAAGAAGCTAGTGAAACAGAGAAAAAAGGAAAGTAAAAAATAAAGAAATATTAATAAAAGGGGCAAAGATTAGGAAAACTTACCACTTTCTCCTCCTCAATCCAACTAAACTCCCAAGGAGAGCAGAGCGAAAAACCCTCAGAGTGTTGTGCCAAGAGGTTCATATTGTTCCTCAAGGCATTCCAGGATCTGGCATCAGAAACAGAAAACTACAAATCTAACGGAAGCTAATGCACGTAGAACACATAAGACGCAGAGATTTACGTAGTTCGGCAATGTTCCTACGTCCACGGGAAGAAATTCACTTCATTCATATATCAGATAATACACGATGCATATGACACTCAACACCCCTTCTTCTTCTTCACATTATGAACTCACCTTCAACTCTCTTCCAACTCTCTTAGCCCTAAAGCTATGAGAGGATCTACATCTTTCTAATGGAGAGATAGCTTTTATTCGATGTGAAGAGATAAATGTCCACAACCTAAGGGTTTAGACAAGATTGATGTAGTTGATGTAGATACATATAACCTAAAGGTTATGCCTTTATTTATAGGCTTACAATACTTCGATTAGGAAACCAAGATTTACTCTAATTTATGAAACATAAACTAGCTAAGATAGGAAACCCTTGTTTAGATACAAGTCTAAACATATTTCTAAAAATCAGTCAAAACTGATTTAAGAGATCACACTGATGTTTCCTAAAATCCAGCCAAGATCCAACAATTCTACACCTTGTCAAGATTTCTAGGATAATTCAACTTTACTATTCTCTAATTTCTCCACCTTGGAATCTCGACATTCACTTTCCACGCCTTCATACTCTACTTCCTTCAATCACCCGAAAGGTGCCAATCATCCGTAGATGTTTCAATTCTATTAAAGGACTTCAATGCTTCACTCACCCGTAGGTGTCAACCATCCGAAGATGTTTCACTTCCATAAAAGGACTTCATTTATCCAATCATCTAATGATGCTTTCATACTTCAATCATCCTAAGATGTTGCACTGGTACAACTTCTAAAATTCTTATGTAAGGTTCAAATGTTTCAACTGACACCAACACACCGTATGGTGTTTCAAATCTCTTTTAAGGATGCAATGTGCTTCAACATGTGCTTCACAAATTCAATCCCATAACAGGGCTGCAACCGTGTCTTAGAAAAAAACACCAACATACTAATGCACCTAAAGATGCTACAAACGTAAGTCATTGATTTAGTTCAAGATGGCCAATCCTAAACATCACCAATTCTTTGGTAACTTTGCTGATTTCTCATCAATTCCAGTTATCTATGAATTCTTGACGCGTCTTCAACTTCATAGATTTTCACATGCACATATTCTTCAAACTTGCAAGATTCAATTTTCTGCACATTTACTTCAACATGTAGGATACAGTCTTTGAGTTCAACTCACCACTTCACTTGTCAAATTTGAGATCTTCCTCCATCCTACTTCTTCAAATTCCAACACTTCGTCTTTCAATGCAGAGTTCAATATTTCATCACATGCAAATGTAAGGTGTACCCCCATACCTACAAATTTTTCTACAAAGATGAAATAATTCATACCTTACAAAGTAAGTTTCCAAACATCTGTGTGAACACATTCCAGTATTCCATATGTGGTGATATTCATGATATTTTCATATCTTCATAAAACTAGAACTTTCTACTCCAACTCTAAGCTTGATTTTTTCTCCACCTTCACACAATGTTCACAAAATTCTAAACTACGTGATTATACGTTCTTCAACTTCATGCCTTAGCTGCATGATTTAAACTTCAAATGTATTAGCGCACTATCTAATACTTCTACTTCCATATTCAGCAATACAGATTTCCATTCTCCAATCCTTTCATCACTGCAACTGCATTGGAAAACTTCTTCAATACTCCCCCGTTTAAACAACTTTAAACCCCATGGAGTTAAATGGATCTAATGATTTCAAATTCTTATTCAAACTTCGGTACACACCAAACAACTGTAAACTTCTCTAGTTGCACCTAAGTACTTCAAACGAATGCTTAATATCTTCAACTTCAAACTCCAACTCTTAAAAGTCACAAACCATTCCCTAGACGATGAATATGATATACAAACATTCAAACACTCGAGAACTTCCACATATTCTTCATCAACATTAGATCTTCATAGTCCAACATCCACGTCTGAACTTGAAACTTCTTTCATGTTTTCCAATGCTTTTTCTCATGACAAAAAGCAATTCAATTCAATTCAATTCAATTCACATACCGCATTCTTCAAATAGTTTGCGATTTCTTCGCTTAACTATATTCTTCAGATGTAGTATTGTACTTTACAATTGTGAAGTGGTACAATGGTACCTTGTTCCTTGCAACAGAGTTTTCACCTCAAAAACGGAACATATTCATATGACCAATCTGTTTTTTTTCACAACGGTCACTTTTTCAACTTGATGACTTCAAAAGGTAAACACCTTAATTCTCCACCAAATATCATCCAAAAATAAAGGTAACAAACCACCTAGATCCTCTTTAAAAAAAACAGTAAATCAAAGAGGTGCCTTCAAACATCCGAGTGGATGATTCAAAACGTACCATATTTGAGTGTTCAACGGTACGAAAATCTCCACTCCCACATTGTTGTGTAAATAACAAAAGCTTGCAGAAATTCAATGCTCATAAGCTTGCTCTTCAAGTAAGTTGCACACTCAACACATTCAAATAAACCTTTCTTCGATCATATGCCCAAGGTGCATATGCCAAAGATTGTGTCAACTTCATCTTCAATTGCTTCTCTTCAAAACAGAACAAGAAACTACAGCTCCACCACCCTCAATATCTCCATATAGGAAATCCGATTATCGCGTCTTCAATCGATCATTAACAACGCAATATGCTGCCACCAGCTTCAAGCACTTCTTCGTGTCAAACTCTTCAACAAGAATTTATCAACCTCCCGCTAGTGCTTTCATAACACTAAGATATCAAATGGTCGATAATTCTCATAAGGAACCTACTAATAGGTTTCTGCAATCCTCACTATATACCATACAACCGAGGAAAACTTGAGTTTAACTTCTTCTTCAATTCCTTCGACTACGTCAAAGACAACACGATAGAACTAACGACAACCGGTAACATTCAAAATCGTTCCTCCTGGTACTTCGTACAATTCTAAGGATCATGACGAAATTCAATTTTTCATCTTTACCTCTTTCAACGTACAACACTTTTGTTTCCTTGCAACTTGGCTTGCAAAACAAGCACATTCAAACGGAAAACCAACAAGGTATTCCCAAATAGTCCACAAAAGTCTCAAACAAGCGAGGTAAAAACCAAAAACAACCAAACACCTTTCTCAAACTAGTTAATAAGGTTATGGAATTACTTACTAGAAGCTATGCAAAATATCTAGGGTTTATTCCTCAAGAAGTATACCAAAGTCAAATCCTCCCCTCAAGTAGAGCTTCAACTTCAAAAGTGTATCAATCAATGGATGTGAAACACTTGAAATACATTCGCTAATGAATAATTGATACTTCAAACAGTGCCTTGTCAAACCAGAAAATCTACCTCTTCAACTTGATGCAATTCAAACGACCTTGTTTCCAAGATTCTTAACATGAGGCTACACAATGGTTTTATGAATTCCAAAGTAACTCTGATTTCAAAACCGACATAACTTGATTTTGCAACAAGCCCATTGATGCATATTCTAGGCTTTTACTTCAATCTATAAGTATGTCTTCTTCCACAAATCCACTGCTAATTCAATACACCATGTTTTCTGATGGAACTTTTACAACCTTGCACCATAGTTCTAAAACTGTCACCAACCTTCACCACAAGTTTTCAGAACTATCACGATTCTTCACCACAAATTTCAGTCAAAAAACGTCACCTTGTCTTTGTGTTCTTTTTCAAATTTGACATCTTATTTGATATCTTCACATACTGTTTTTGACTCAATTCAAACGAGCAAACCCTAGATTTCAAGAATCTAGACCTAAGCTGTGATACCAATTTGTTGTGCCGAGAGGTTCATATTGTTCCTCAAGGCATTCCAGAATCTGGCATCAAAAACAGAAAACTAAAAATTTAACGGAAGCTAATGCACGTAGAACACATAAGACACAGAGATTTACGTGGTTCGGCAATGTGCCTACGTCCACGGCAAAATTTCACTTCATTCATATATCAAAGATTACACGACGCATATGACACTCAACACCCCTTCTTCTTCTTCACATTCTGAACTCACCTTCAAATCTCTTCCAACTCTCTTAGCCCTAAAGCTATGAGAGGATCTACGTCTTTCTAATGGAGAGATAGCTTTTATTCGTTTTTAGGAGACAAATGTACACAACCTAAGGGTTTAGACAAGATTGATGTAGTTGATGTAGATACCTAAAGGTTATTCCTTTATTTATAGGCTTACAATACTTCGATTAGGAAACCAACATTTACTCTGATTTAGGAAACATAAACTAGCTAAGATAGGAAACCCTTGTTTAGATACAAGTCTAAACATAATTCTAAAAATCAGTCAAAACTGATTTAAGAGATCACACTGATGTTTCCTAAAATCTAGCCAATATCCAACAATATGGATCCTCAAGAATGACAGGATAAACATCCCAGCGATTGTCATTAGAGTTCCGTGCAATACGATTATTCTTATCGTTAAAATCAACGTCTCGCATAATTCTTTCATGCTATGCGAGGCCATCTTTCCTCGATAGACGAACAACCCAGCGAGATGACTCGGACTTCATAATCACCATTTCGTAGTTTTAGCAAAGAAGTTGTCAACAATATAATCAGAAGAAATAATTTCTAAGTCAGCATACGCTTCATTCCTGTATTCTCTAGGATAAATGGATCCTAATCCAGCTGTACAACGAGCGAATTCCACCATAATCCTTATAGCGTCCCCACTCAGCTGAAAAATCGCACGTTTAAATTTATCGTGCGAGAGGATTTTATAAAACAGAGGAATTCGCTGATTCAAAAAAGGGATAGGCAGACCAGTGAGAAGCTGCCCTACAGAGATGATGATTTTCCGATCACTCCATTGATCAATCTTGAACTATTTAGGATTAAGCGTCAGAGTAGGCCCTGATGAAGGAGGAGCGGATAATATGAAACCTTTATCCCTGAGATCGACCTGTAACTTATCAAACTGTTCTACCATCCTCCAACCTGGCTTGTGCCCCATTGTTGTTCTTCTAGAATGGGATTGTAAGTATCAAAGCAGTCAAGATAACCAAGATGATCAAAGGGGTGAGAAAATACAATAGATGGGAAACAGAAGGAACAGTTGGAACGAAGAAAGATTGAGGATCAAGATCGAACGGAAAAATAACCACAGTAAGAAAAGAAAGGTTGCAGAGGTTGAAGGAAGAAGGTAAAAAGAAGGGAACGAAAATGAGAAGGGGGCTTATAAAGGATTTCATTTCCTCCCCATGAAATCCACTTTTATGAATGCATTAATGAGTGAAAGGATATGAGGTGACAGTTGCAGGGATTAATCACAACGTGTCCAAAAATAAAGCGATAAGAACGACAAGTGGAGAAGTTAAAGTCCGAGATCTCGGAATATTGTCAGTTAAGGAATATGAAAAGTTGATAAGATGCGGCAAAGGTGCGAAGAGGATTATAAGAGCAGTTTCTCTCATCGTTCTTTCCATAATAAAGATCGCTAAGGGGTGCGAAGAGGATTATAAGAGCAGTGTTCTTTATGATGATTTCTTAGTTTGATACATAGATTTAAGGGGTGTAGTAGTGAGATTTTTCACTACTACAACAATGTTGTCAACTACTCCGGTTTCTTCCATCAACTCCAGTTTTGAGCAGAAGAACACAACGAGTTCCCAAATCCTTTAACTAAGCCAAATACAGAAAAATTATGAAATTGTCATTTTTTATGTTCAATTTTTATGTCCTTCACTGGATACAAATGATCTATGGAAAATACATAAATGTCCATGCTAGCTGTTGGTTACACATTTAAACGTTTAACATAATGCCAGGATCACAAAATATCTAATTAGCCTGCAATAGTTGTCGAATATTCATCGGGTATATGTCGTTAAGACCTCCCTCGAATACTCTCTTGGCGATGATGACATTAGTAGCATCAGTTGGATGGAAGGAATCCCAAAATACATACTTAGATCGGTCGGGACAAACTATAGATGGTGGAAGACATGGAACCAAACCCCCAAACCTACCAGCAATTCTACAACATGCACTATTGGAATTCTCGAAACCTGCATTCACAAACACATTGGTCCATCAGTTTTTTGAGTTCGAGTTCTGAAGAGAGAAAATATATTGGTAGTCAGAATTACCGTAAGATTGATAATTCCGAATGATGTCAGAAACAATATTGTAAATATCTGCATACAAGAACTTAGATTGTGCTAGATCTGAATTCAAATCCATTATTAGAGTCTTCAATTTTTTGTTGAATAACTTTGCTAATTGATTCGGCAAATCAACACATGAATTTCCGGCCAATGGGTTCTTATCCCGTTGATCCGGAATGCAACCAATTGGTCCTACATTTACAACAATCATCCTCTTAGCACCCATATCATACAGTCTCTACAAAATTAAAGGACAACCATTAATGAAACTTTACAAAAAAAAAAAACGAAATATAAAACTAACTTGAAGTTGAATGAATGAATTCTTACTCTTAGTTGCACATTGAATCTTCCAATCATTTGGTTTACAAATGTTTCTGGGCTAATCAAGATTGCAGTTGTATGACCTAACAAGTAGTTATTAATGAAATCATTAGAACCAGTTGTGAAAGAGAATAAAGCGTTTCCGAAATGTTCCGAAGCCGCAGAAGAACCCATTCTTGAGATTATGTATTGTCTTGTTTTCGCGAAGTTATCTATCTGTGCGTCATTGTTGATACGTCCAACCTGATTCAAGATACAATCACTATTATTCTTAAACCATTTTTAAACAAATTCATGTATAGAACAAGAATCAAGCTTACGTAATTTCTGCCTGTTCCTCTAAGAATTCCACTAGCTGCGGATGCGTAATTAACTCCATCAAGGACAACATCTCCAACTGTAGTTGGTGCCAAGTATGCCGGAGTAAAAGTTCTCCAGCCCAATTCTAGACCTGAACAGAGGTATAGTCAAAACAGAAAAAATGAGAAAACAGAGAACATATATTGAAAATCAGCACCGCTAATTTAAGTAGTTGTAGTTACCTATATTGTCAACGACCGTTCTTCCATTACAAAACCGTCCAGTAGGATTACGTCCGGGAGGGAAATCAAGTCCATTTGGTAAGTAATTTGACTTAGAAAAAGTTGCAATGTAGTTATTGTTACCAACATCAACCAAAGAATCTCCAAAAACATAATTAGAAGAAAATCTGTCTAGAGCTGAACAAGACTTGAGCAACAACGAGGTAAAAAACAAAGCTTCAAGAAGAACATGAACATTTGTGTATACACCCATGATTCAAGCAATTTTGGTGTCAACTGAAAGACCAAAAGAACACTGGTATTAATAGACTTTGAGAATTAAATTTTTGCTAGAGGTTTGAACCTCTGAAGATAACATTTAAAGCACAAAGTCAATGGTGTTGGACCACATTATAAGCTGGATATAGTAAATTCAAGGTTTGTTTTGGTTGGGAAGCAACAAAGGCATACGCTTTGTGCACAGAGCGATTGAAAATGGAAAGGGGAAAAAATATCCGATTTTGTGGCAAAGGTCGTTTGTGTGGACTAGGAGGACAAGGGAAAAAAGACCCATTGTGTAGGGGAAAATATAAATATAAGGTCACAAGCTACTTAGCGGCTCAACAACCCAACTGATTATCGCACTTATGCTATAGCCATTAACCTCGTGTTATAGGTCCCACTTTTTCAATAAAGGGCTCTATTCGTTATGGGTTTTCAGATAATAACCAACTTCTAACTGTGATCCATTCTCTTTTCGAAACTAGGTACGAGGCAAAACCATCACCACCCAAACTCACGTTTTTCCTCTCAGTGCTCTCACTTTAGTCGATTTTACTACTACCCGTTTGCCTACATCATTCAATTATTATTTTTTTTTGACAAAGACACAAAGTAAAGGGCAAATTATATTAAAATGGAAGTCTCCAGAGGTGACAGGTTATATTTGACTGTGTTCATCCAACGAGTTTCAGTATTCAGTTCGTTAAATATGTTTTGAGGATTGGGTTTAGTATCAATAATCCAAATCAACAATTTATACCCTCATATATGTCATAGAACACATAACAAAACAAAACCCCAATAAACTTGGGGCGGTTCTAGAATTGGTTAGCGTAGACATTGCTCCAAGTGATACCTTGAAAGGTATTTTGATGTTGGACATCTACGTATTTTCATTGTGTCAACTATTATAGTTGATCCATTCATTCGTATCAAGAATGATTGTTGATCCTTAGCGTCTGTTTTAGTTTACTTACATTGTAAGTCCTTTACTTTCCTACTTTAGGCAGAATTCTTTTTTTTTTTCTTTTTAGTCGGTCATGCTAGTCTATATAAAGACTAAGCCTTCTTGTTTAGAGATACAATCTTTTATCAGTCAATTATCAAACCCTAAAGTGTTGATCCTAGAATCAGATTTTATTAAGTTTCTGACGGAACTTAAACTCTCTTCTCATCCCCAGCAACTAGTTTGCTTTCATCTCTATCAATCCTGATATGTGCTACATTAGTTGGTATCTGATACAAAGTTTTTAGATTTTTATCTAAAAACAGATCCTTAGCTTTCGTAAACTCAAACCCTATTCAAAAAAAAAAAAAAAAAAAAAAAAAAAACTAGTTTTCTTATTCTGGTTTTTGATCATGGAAAAAGTAAATATGGAAGATCTTTTGCAGCTTCTACTAGAATTATCAACAAGAATTGGAGAATATAAGGAGGAAATAATAAAGCTTCGTCGTTTGATTTATCCTCGTGTAGAAGATGAAAGGAAACTAAATAGGCTTTATTGTCTCAGAGAATATGAAAAGCAAAAATTAGAGAAGCTTGAAGATTATCTGATTACTATCGCTCAACGTGAAAGGGCTGAAACTGAACGTAAAAAACGTGAAAGGTTTAAGATTTCCTTGGATGAAGTTAGACGTTCACTGGATTTGGCCAAACTTTCCGATAAAGAAGTTCAAAAGAATTTATCGTCTTCTAATGCTTCTGTAACTGTTTCGGCTAACTAAGTTAACACAAAGGAGATGGAAGTTGTTGTTCCCGTGGAAGAGATAAAATCTACTTCTGCAGAGAAAGATGAAATTCAGGATAAACAAGTTTCGTCTTCAACTCAAGAGGTTTTGTTGTCATCTATGGGTGTTAAAGATGTTTCTATTACACCTGTTCGTGAAGAAGAGAACATGGTTTCCGAAGAAAATCAAGTTAACAAAGCTTAGCTTGCTTCTCAAGAGATTAATGATAAACCAATTACAAGAGCACAATTTGAAGATTTTGTGGAATGTTTTAGACAGTTGAATGAGGTTCCGTTTGAACCAGTTATTATTATAAAGGTTACTTCTGAAGAGAGCAAAGAAGACCAAGAGGATCATTTTCTTCCTAAAGAATATCATCTCAAGGTTTCACATGATTCATCGTCAACTCACAAGGATTCGACGTCATCTGAGGACAATGGAATTTTTTCTGTCCCTTATGTTGGTCAAGATTGCATTGAGTCTACTAATGATATACATGTTTTATCTATTGTTGATAATACTCAAGCTTTTGATCAAGTGGATACACGAATGGTATTGCATGCAACCCCTAACAAGGTTCAACTGATGGAATTAACCCAGCAGAATTCTTTTATGTTATCTGAGTGAACAACTATCTCTGAAATATATTTTTATTGATGATTTTATTGGTAGACAAGTTTCAGCTGAAAGGTTATTGTCGGATTTTAAAAGCCTCATGTGCACTGCGCTTTCGGATTATAAGTTTTGCATTAAAAAGACGTTTTTGCAATGGTCTACACAGATGGGTATTGGATGGAGTTTTCCTAAACTTCCTTCTACCACAGTGACAGCGTCGTTGTATGATGTTCAACAAAATACACATAACATTGGATTTCATGTTCGTGATGCTTTTGTTCTTTATGATTTTTTTCAATCGAATATACCAATGGATTCATCATTTGGTAATTCTTCAGTATCGTTTCGTGAATCTGTTAATAATTGTGAGTATGATATCACTATTGAAAATTATGCTGGAAGAACTCGTGGAAGTCTTTTCTCAAACATGAGGAGAAAAACGATAAAGGAAGATTTAGAAGTTACTCCAGTATGCTCCCATGTCATTCATTCTATGCGTGCCTATGATTATCTGTTGATTACTTTTGACAACCCAGGCTCTATAGTGCCACTTGATCCGAAGTATTGGCATGGCAACTGCAACATCTATTCTTTGAGACTTCATGGAGGATTTCTTTGGATAATTTATATTCCTCCTTGAGCTTGCAAAATTATTTCTTTGAAGAGTTTATGGCGAATTTCAAACAAGTGAAATTGTGTTTTTTCGACTCATATCCGTCACTACATCCGACTGATACTTGTTCAAGACAGGAAGGAGATACATCGAGTAAACCCTTGTCCGAAATTTCTGGTACTCCATTATTACTTCTAGATTTGATTGGAGTTATTATGTTTGCAATTGATTTCGTGCAGAATGATGCACCATTGATAGAGAATAGTAAGAGTCTTGCTTCGCCATATTTTCCACATACGGGACGAACCGATGATATTATGGATTTGCTTCATGATAAAACCAACTCATGTATTGTGGAGAATCACTGTGTTGATCAAGGGAGTGTGAATATTCGAACAGGTGGTAACATGAATGAATACTTTCAGATAGTTTTTAAGTTCTTCGAGTTCTCTTCGTCAATCCTAGTGCACGCTGCAAAAATTCTACTCTTCTTCGTGATTGGAATATGGTATATCTTACTGGAGTTACTGTGTACATACCAAACTTGGAGGAAAAGTTACACGAATGTACCGGTGGAAGACGACGAGGTTGATCGTGGAAACTTGGTAATGGACATGCATTCAATACTCTATTTTACATTTTGGACATATATTGGTGAAGTTCAAAAGGTATTAAGCGAGATAAGGTCATTTAAATTAACTCCTAATGACTTAACGTACTGGACTTTGATGAATGAATATTCATGGAAGAAGGCACGTATGAAAGATGATGTTTTACTGTATAATTCATGGACTGTTTTCTTTTGCAAAAATGGTACAGTAGAGTTTACTGAGTCCTTACTATCTGAATTGACTGCCGAAGGTTCTCGATCAAACTTTATCACTTATGATCCAATGATTGCTAGCAGTAGAATTCTGAATTTTAGTGTGTACCGAGGTGCACTGGTAATGGATCCATGGTGCCGAGCTGAATGTCATACCGAGTTCAAGGATGTTGATATTTTTGTACCACAGAGGTTAGTAGTTTTAAATACTTTTCACTACTACGGAGGCGCGTGGCTAAAAGTCACTGGGGAAGCAAAAATTCTTTTGTCCAGTTGTTCTTCAGTTAATTAATTCAGCAGGAGACGTCAACAAATCATTTGTTGTTTCAAAAACACCTGGTTTGGTTATGTTTGATTCTTTTATATTGCCTGGCGTACTACAGAAGCTATATACCGGTGGTTATGAGAGAGGAAAAGGTATGTCAAAAATCACTGTTAAATGTGAAATCTTATTTGCTTGGTATCTCAGCTCATCAACAAGTGCACTCCACATGAAAGAGGTAATAAATAGTAAAGAACGGTCGGTGACTACTGCAATTCACAAGTTAAGTCAGTTATCTGTCTTTAAGGAAATCACCAACAAGAGTTCTATACAATTCATATTTGCACCAAGTTCTAACCAAAGTTTTATTGAACTACGAGAAGTTCGAAATCCTGAGTACATGTTGGTACATTGTTCTTTAAAGTTTGGGTTGGTGAACTGTTTCGCTATTTATAAACATATTAGTCACAATGGGAGGAGGAGTGATGGACTATCTACATTATCATTTGAGACACTTGAAGATATTACTTTTGATACTAGACGTTATGTCAAAGTTAGAAGGCTTGGTTGGTGGATTCTGTTCCAAAGCAGAAATGTTGGTACTAGATTCAACGAGCTACTCAAATTTTTGGACCAGCGGAGGAACGAGTCTATTGATTGTGCTTTAAAAGAAGTAGTTCAGAAGTTCGAAGACATACATGTTTTACTCATGAAAGTCGTTGATGACATGATTTTTGTTACCAACACTAGTGACACGACTTTAATGTTTGATCGTGGGAAACTTAAACACAACTATTATCATGCTTTGAGACACATTTCTTATATGTTTCGGTTTATGATCTCTAGAGCTATGAGTTTTATTTTTGATCGTGGTAAGCTGGTCAAAGTGATATCTATATTTTTCATGGAGGAAAAGAACTCGTATTCTTTGATGACAACTCGAAGTCTAGAGCAATATATGGAGAGAGTGAAGTTCTTCTTATTAGCTAATTCGAGGGCGAGTTTTTTTTCAAGAAGGGGGGACCGATGTAGGACATCTACCTATTTTCATTGTGTCAACTATTATAGTTGATCCATTCGACTGTATCAACAATGATTGTTGATCCCTAGCATCTGTTTTAGTTTACCTGCATTGCAAGTCCTTTACTTTCCTAGTTTAGGTAGAATTCCTTTTTCTTTTCTTTTTAGTCGGTCATGCTAGTCTATATAAAGACTAAGCCTTCTTATTTAGAGATACAATCTTTTATCAATCGGTTGTCAATATTATTATTATCATTATCAAACCCTAAAGTCTTGATCCTAGAATCAGATTTTATTATGTTTCTAACGGAACTTAAATTCTCTTCTCATTCCCAACAACTATGTTGCTTTCATCTCTATCAATCCTGATCCGTGCTGCATTATATTTTCAGTTGCATATTGTTCTCACATCAAAAATATGTTCCTTAAAGAGCAATTTTTTCCCAGCAAAGTACGTTGACACTTGACAATCAATTAGCTAGTGCACGAGTATAGTACGTCGACAATTAGTTATTTAACAACAATTGTATATTAGAGTGTGTTTGTTTTTCATAAAATTGGTCAATTAACCCAATAACAACAATTCCTAGGTGAAATAGACATGTAAAATTTGATATTGTTTGAATGGACGAGAATGTAACAACAGTCAGGATGTAAACAGTTTCATCCTACCAATTTTCAAATACTTTTTCTTATTTTTAATTTACATCTGGATGCATCCGGTTTCACCCTCGCTATTTTTTAAGTTTAACCAGGATGAATCCAGATTCATTCTTGCTATCTTTTTAGTGTCCATTTCACCCATACTAATTTTTACTCGTCCATTAGAACCATGCTTTAAAAATATTTGGGCAAGTGACCTAATTTCTCTTTGTTTTTTGCTAACTCGGGATCTGGCCCTGACTCGGTTCGAGTCAGATGTCAGACTGTTTGTTTTTTATTTTGAGTCTGATATGGCTCGCTATTTGAGTCAGACCAAACTCCTGACTCGGATCCGTTTGAGTCAGGTAATAAAATACTCCTTACTCATGGGAACAAACCACTTACTCATATTTTTGAGTCAGATGAGTCAGGTATGACTCGAAAAACAAACATATTGAGTCAGATTCAGATGAGTTGGGTGATTTCAATCAGATTCAGATGAGTCAGGTGAGTCAAGAGAAAACAAACACACTCTTAGTCATGATGACGTAGTAGATGAGATGACTTATCGTTACAAACCAATTATCAAATAGCTAACAATGGATAATGCTCTCTTTTCTGAATGCTAGTGATTCGGCACAAGTACATTTCAGAAGTTAACAGTAGAAAGAAACAGATGAATGCATCGGATCCATCCATCTAGTTCTGTTTGGTGATAATTATTATTACAAACCTAATGTCAAATAGCTTAACAGTAGTCATCTAGCACAGTTTGATAGGAATTTATTATTACAAACAATACATACGCATCGAGTTTAGGAAATTATTAAACAGCCAACTGACGACGCCTTCTTCTTCATCACCAATACATGTCTCCGGCATGGCCAAGATACCCGGAGTTTTCAGTCATTATTAAACTGTGATTTGGGCACAAGCAACAAAATAGTAGCCTTATTGTCAAAGGAGATAAAAGAATAAACAGTACAGAAGACCAAATTAATTATGGTGATGAGTTCTTCCCTAGCGCCTCTTAGTTTTGGCATGAAGCCTATTATTGGAACGTCATATTTCAACAGAGGGGCATCACCTAATCGGACAAAACAAGTCATTTATAAGTAATTTTAAAAACCTCTTATCTAAAATAATTTTGTAATGACTAAACAACCCTCACTTAATAGTTTGAAACATTTAATTAAATTAGCTAATTTTATTAGATAAGGGGTTTTTAAAATTACTTATAGATGACCTGTTTTGTCCTATTAAGTGAATTAGATTAGTGATTTTCATTTATAGTTAGAGATAGAAAATTAGTTTCAGTGTTTTTGATTATCTGAAAGAAGATAGGTAGAAGAAAAAATAGTTTTATTTTCTTTTTTGAAAAACCTTAAATTTTGATTCACCTTTAGGTGAATCTTATAAAAAGAAATGAAGTTCGTTAAAATAAGTTAAAAAGGCAGGATATTTTAGCTTTTCAGACAAACTTACAGTTAGATGAGGATGAATTCCTAACTGTAAGGAAGCCTAAATTTAAAAAAGAAAAAAAGAAAAAAATTACGGTTGGAAATAGAAAAAAACCAACCGTAAATTTGCTTATGTCCAGATTTGGTTGTTATATTTACCAACCGTTAAAATTTGTCTATGTATTTGAGAATTTTTCTTTCCCCCAAATCCAGCGTCAATATATATCCGGGAGTATAGTTATACCGGTTTCTAAAATTAAGATAAAATAATACGTTTTTAATTTAGGGTAAATGTGTTTAGCAGTTGATATGGTTGTTTTTTATTTTTGTTGGGGTGATTTAAACTAGAAGGTTAATAAAGACAATTTATGTTAAATGGTGTTTTTGTGAACAATTTGTTTTGTTGGAGTTTTTGCATATGGATAGTGACATCTTTGGGGTTATAACTCGCGGACCGCATAATTGTAGAATAACTTTTTAACTTTCCTAAATCCATCGCAACTCAAAATAAAGAAATCGGTGTCCTGGGATAACTAAACATGTAATAGCTTTTCCTAAATCCATACCAACTCCAAATAAGGAAATTGGTGTCCTGGAATAACAAAACCTGTATTAGCTTTCCTAAATCCATACCAACTCAAAATAAGGAAATTGGTGTCGTGAAATAACTAAACTTGTATTAGCTTTTCTTATTCTATCCTAACCCTCTAGTTTGGATTGTTGCTTATTGGTGATTAACACTATCACCCATTTTACTAAAATCCAGTTATTACCACAACATATGAGCATTGAGTAGAGCAGGGAGAAATGTTGTAGTACCATTAGTAATTAAAATCACATGCTGATTACACATATTTGGTCGTCTAGTGCGTGATTGAAGATGTGTATTGGCTTTTTTAGTCTTACACGATATCATTGATGTCGGATGGGCATCCTTTTTTAGTCTTACACGATATCTTGTTTGGAGAATGTGTTTACTTTCACCGGCATTGTCACCCGTATTCCTGTTTTGTTTATATCGGTTTGCCAAAACGATACCATGATGGTGCTTCATCGATCTCGGCCATGGTTAACAGCTAGTCTTGCAAAAACGACACCATGATGACGCTTCATTGTACTCGGCCAAGGACCCATTCTTATGACATTTTATTATAGGGATTTTTGTAGTTGAATTGAACTCATTCTATTCTTGTTGTTTGTTTTGGGGTGATTTTTGATATGTTTATGATGATTTTGTTAATGGAGAAGTGGTAACTTGATAAGTTCTTCTCACTCTCTGTTTTCATTAACTTAGAAGATGATAATAATGTCTTGTTACATTCTCTTTCTTCACTTGGTTACATGTGGACTATTCTTGTCCATACAACTTCTACTAAAACAGAGTCGATCTAGTGTCATGACAATAAAGCTTCTGGGGCATGACACTATTGTAGCATGAGGAGAGAGAATAGCTCCTGGATGTTTTAGATGGGATCCAGTGTCATGACAATAAGTCTCTGGGTCATGATATTACTGGAACATTACATTAACTCTCAACAATCTCCTCCTTAATGTGATGTTCTTCTAGTCCTAGTAGTTCACAGAAATGTTGAAATTTATCTTTGGGACGTGCCTTGGTGAATATGTCCGCCAACTGGTCTTCCGTCTTGCAATACTTGAGTTCTATCTCATCATCTTCAACCGCTTCTAAAATGAAATGGTACTTGAGCTTAATGTGCCTTTCTCTACAATGCTCCATTGAATTCTTGGACATAACTATTGTTGATTTGTTGTCACAAAAGATTACGGTGCTGTCTTCTTGCTTCTCTTGAATGTCTTTCATGATTTTTCTTAGCCATACAACATGAGATGTAGCTATTGATGCCGAAATGTACTCCGGTTCCGTCGTGGATTGAGCAACGATTTCTTGCTTCTTTGATGCCCATGTGAATATACCCGAACAAAGAGAAAAAACATACCCCGATGTACTCTTCATGTCATCAATACATCCTCCCAAGTCGCTATCACAATAGCCAACTAATTTGACATCCGAATTTCTTGAATACTTGACTCCAAATTTCATTGTTCCTTGAATATACCTTAACAACCTCTTTGCCGCGCCAAGATGTAAGTGACTAAGTGAACTCATGAACCTAGAAAGCATACTTGAAGAAAATATAATATCCGGTCTTGTATGTGTGAGGTATAACAAGTTTCCAATGAGACCTCTATAGTAAGTCTCATCAACCTTTCTTCCTCCATCATCTTTCTTGGATTTCTCATTCACTACAAGTGGTGTAGATGTGGGGTTACAACCAAGCATACCAAATTTCTTCAACACCTTTTCGGCATACTTGCTTTGAGAAATGAACACTCCATCTTCACTTTGATGAACTTCTATACCAAGGAAGTACTTGAGAAAACCCATGTCACTCATCTCGTATTTCATCATCATTTCTCTCTTGAATTTCTCAATCATATGAGCATCATTACCCGTAAAGATAAGATCATCAACATACAAGGCTACAATGAGAATAGACGTACCTTTTGTTTTCACATATAGTGTAGGATTACTCTTGCTTTTGTTGAAGTTTTGCCTCTTGAAGTATCCATCTATCTCCCTATACCAAGCTCTCGGTGCTTGCTTGAGGCCATACAAAACTTTCTTCAACTTGTACACCTTGTATTCTTCTCCTTCCACCACAAATCCTTGTGGTTGATCTACATAGACCTCTTCATGGAGTTCTCCATTCAAAAATTCCGATTTGACATCAAGTTGATAAAGTAACCAACCTTTTTGGGAAGCCATAGCAATCAAGGATCTAATGGTGTCAAGACGAGCAACCGGTGCAAACGTTTCATTGTATTCGATACCGGGTTGTTGTGAGTAGCCTTTTGCCACCAACCTTGCTTTGTATATTTGAACCGATCCATCCACGTTGTACTTCACCTTGTAGATCCATTTCACAACAATAACTTCTTTGTCACTTGGCCTTGCTACCTTCTCCCATGTATCGTTCTCGTCGATCACAAATTATTCTTCTTCCATAGCCTTTATCCAAAACGGTTCTTTTGATTCTTCTTTAAAATTTTCCGGTTCCACCATACAAAATTTATATCTTTCATAAACTTCACTCAATCTTCGCAACTTCTTTGGTGCCGATGGTGGTGATGTTTATGCACTAGTACTTGGAGACATACTTGGAGATGCTCATTGTCTTGTATTTGGAGGTGTTTGAGGTAGTTCTTCCTCACTTTCTTCACCTTCTTCAACTTCATTTGTTGCTGAATTTTCTTGCTCTTCATCAACAATAATGGTTCTCTTCTCAATTTTACCTTGTTCCCAATTCCATGAAGCTCCTTCATCAAACAAGCCATCACGGCTTGTGATCATTGTGTTTTTGCTCAAGCTATACAACCTATAACCTTTTGATTGGAGGCTGTAGACAATGAATATACACTTCTCACTTGATTCATCAAGGTTTGTTCTCTTTACCTTTGGAATTTGAGAATAACACACACTACCAAAAACTTTGAGATGCCTTACCGATGGTTTTCTTCCACCCCATGCTTCAATTGGAGTTTTATCCCATACGTCTTTTGTTGGAAACCTATTCATAAAGTAGACGGTGGTGTTGACGGCTTAGGCCCAAAACACTTTAGGCATACCCTTGCATGGACTTCGCCATCTCTATCACGGTTTGGTTCTTTCTCTTGGAAACGCCATTTTGTTGAAGAGTATAACCCACAGTTAGTTGCCTTTCCAAGCCTTCATCTTCACAAAATTTAACAAACTCTTTGTTGTTGTATTCTTTTCCTCTATCACTTCTCAAAACTTTGATGTAGTGATCACTTTTATTTTCAACAAGGCTCTTGAACTTCTTGAAGATGTTAAAAACTTCGGACTTTTTCCTCATGAAGTACACCCAAGTTATACGACTAAAATCATCAATGAATAACATAAAGTATCTATTACCTCCATGAGTTGGTTCCTTCATTGGTACACACACATCGGTATGTACCAAACCAAGAAGTTCTTTTTCTATTCATGCCACACCTTTTGGGAATGGTTGGCGATGTTTTTTCCCAAGTGCACAATCTTCGCATACTCCATCCTTGTGGTTGATATGTTGTGGAAGACCTTGCACCATGTTCTTGTTGGAAAGCACCTTGAGACTATTGAAATTCAAATGCTCAAGTCTTTTATGCCATAACCATGTTTCATCAATGGTTTCCATCCTCGTTGCAACATTTGTTTGCTTTTCAAACACAATTGGAAAGCTTCTATTCTTCTCCATCTTGATACTCTACAGGACTTGTCTCTTGTTCTTGTGCTTCTTGTCATAAATGGTACAATATCCATCTTCAAAATGGACCGCGTACTCAAGCTCCACAAGTTTCCCAACACTAAGCAAATTTTGTGCCAAATCCGGAACATATAACACATCGCTAATGTATTTTGCTCCATTGATAGTTTGCACGCAAATTGTACCTCTTCCGTTAGCTTGAACCATGTTTCCATCACCCATCTTCACTAAAGAATTTATGGATGTATCCATATCAACAAACAAGCTCTTCACACCGGACATATGAGTTGTACAACCACTATCCACAAACCACACTTCACTCTTGGAAGTCTCTACGACACTTTGACAAGCATAAACAAGTTTTGTTTTCCTTTTTCTTCTTTTTCTTACGCTCTACCGGCATGTTCATCTCCTTTGTATCTACAATCCTCCTCCAAATGTCCATACTTCTTGCAATGATGACATTGAGGTTTCCCTTTGTTCCAACAATTCTTCTCCAAATGACCATTCTTCTTGCAAAAATTGTATTTTGGTACTTGATGAGAATATTCTGGTAGTTGTTGGAGCTTTCTCCTCCTTTCTTCCATTTTCCCTTTCCTTTGAAGTTAGATGAAGCATCACCCTTGAACTCATTACATCTTTGATTGAAATGCACTTTCAATCGACTTCTCGGCGTGTCGTGACACTCTTGGTTCATAAACTTTCAATTGAGCCCATAAGTCTTGTGACTCCAATGTAGAAAGATCTTTTGTTGCTTCCAAAACCGCCACAATGGGTTCAAATTTTTCCGGTAAGCAATTTAAGATCTTCTCACAAATTCTTTTTTCTTCTATCTTTTCACCACACATCAATATTTGATTAAGAATTTCAATAACTCTAGAAGAAAACTCATTCAATGTTTCATTATCTTTCATATGTAGATTTTCAAATCTCTTCTATATGATTGAAGTTTCAACTCTCTTACCTTCTTGTTTCCACCATACTCCTTTTGAAGAATATCCCAAGCTTCTTTAGCTTTAGGAAAGTGAATTACTCTTGGTAGAATAGTGTCTCCAACTCCTTGTTGAATGTACATGAATGCTTTAGCATTCTTCTTCCTACTCTCCCTGAGTGTATCCTTTTTTTGCTTGTTCTAGAGTTGATGTATCTTCAATTTCATCATACCCGTTTTGAACAATCTCCCAAACATCTTGAGACATGAATAAGGTCTTCATCTTGATGGACCAAACATCATAATTTTCTCCTTGAAAATTGGGATTGAAGGTTGTTGAATATAAAGGTTTGAGTTGCTAAAACTTTCGATTGATTGGGTTATTGATTGATTGAAGAAATTAGGGTTTTTTATTTTCTAGATCTAGTTTTTGAAATTTTCTTTGGTTTCTGATTTTTGATTGATTGGGTATTGATTGAATTTTTTCCTACTACCAAGATCAGATTCGATTGATCTTGGCTCTGATACCAACTGTTGTTTGTTTTGGGGTGATTTTTGATATGTTTATGATGATTTTGTTAATGGAGAAGTGGGAACTTGATAAGTTCTTCTCACTCGGTGTTTTCATTAACTTAGAAGATGATAATAATGTCTTGTTACATTCTCTTTCTTCACTTGGTCAATATAAGACCCAAGAGAAGAGTTACATGTGGATTAATATTGTCCATACAACTTCTACTAAAACAGACTCGATCTAGTGTCATGACAAAAAAAGCTTCTGGGGCATGACACTACTGTAGCATGAGGAGAGAGAATGGCTCCTGGATATTTTAGATGCGATCCAGTATCATGACAATAAGTCTCTGGGTCATGACATTACTGGAACATTACATTAACTCTCAACAATTTTGACACTTCACATTAATCTTCGATTTGTGGAAGTAGATAGCGCTTGCTTATGACGACATTTTATTATAGGGATTTTTGTAGTTGAACTCATTCTATTCCGACCCTTCACATTAATCTTGGATTTGTGGAAGTAGATAGCGCTTTCTTATGAATTTTTTAAGCCAAGTTTAAAAAATTCAGATATGCAGGGAAACCAACAATGTTGTTGATAAGTTTGACAAAGATCGGACATCTAGAGTTCGTGAAGGTGTTTGAATTGTCAGAATTCCGAGTTTTATTCCTAGTTTATGTAATATTGATGTTACAGGTGTTGCTGCATCAAGTATATTGTCAAAAGTTATTAATCAGGAGTTGATTTTATTATATGCGATGATTCTCCTTCGCACGCAGATCATGCCATGATTTTCTTTTGTTTCTCTAGTATCCCTCTATCCAGTAAATAAATTAATCACATTAATATAAATATTAAAGAGGACCAATTAATACCATTTTAAATATTTATACATTAATATAAATATTATCCACTCTCTTCATATGTAGAACAATTGCACCCCAACTTATTTCAGGAGAAAATTTGATATCTAGGATTCAGTTATCTTACTTTGATGTACTCAATTGCAACTAAGTTCTTTTTAGTAACTTGGTAGTGAATTGAAATCTTGATGCAATGTATGCTTGGCTTTGTGTTGAAAAATGGGTCTGTGTAAAATGCTTGTATGTTCAAAAGAGAAGGTCTATAATGAGTTCACTCCTACTAGTATCCTATTCGAATTCAACAGTAAATTTGACCTTGACTAGGAGGAGGAGGAGTATCACTAATTCTTACACTTATTATTGTGAATTCATCTGCTACCGGTGCTTGCAATTACTCGTCCTAGCTATTCCATGTCTTCATCCATAAGGCTTAGACAAGTAGTTATAGGTAATGAAGATAGGAGTTTCTTAATGAGTTAATCTGTAACTTCTATGCAGGGTGTATCAAACACCTGACAATTTGGATAACTCCAATTTCATACTTATTTTTCACGGTGTCAAATTACTGCTCAACTCATTTTGGTGTTTCAATTTGGATAAGTCCAATTTGTCTCACTCAACCAGTGATGCGGTCCTGAAAAAGAAATTCTCAAACTTTGGTCAAGTGGTAGAGGGTGTGAACACAGTATCTCTGTTGCTAAAACAGAAGACGGCAACTTCTTTTCTTAGTTTGGTTATCAGGTGTTCTGTAAACACTTCATGCTTTCAGTTTTTTTTTTTATAAGAAGAGAAGATGTATTAAGAGAAAAGGAAGTACAATGAAGATCTACCAGCAGTAGAAAAACAGAAAGTAAAAACAACTAAATTACATGAAGAGAGCATTCCAGTTATTAAAAATGGTGCTAGAGAAATTCTGGACGATTATCCCACTTCATGCTTTCAGTTGATTGTTTGTATATCACGTTATCTACTGGACCTTGTCAAAGATTTTATTGCTTTTGTAACTGACGATTAAACTGCTTATGGAAGTTATGCTAGTGACAGATGAATCAGGAAAGAGGTCAAAAGGGTTTGCTTTTATACAATATACTTCCCAAGACGACGCTGTGCTTGCCTTAGAAAGTATGGATCGCAAGGTTAAACTTTGACTCTTTACATTTCCTTCGTATTTTTTTTCTTCTTTCTCGTAGAAAATAGTACATACATGTTTGAACAACTCTGATGTTTTTGTATCTCTTGTGCAGTATATTGAGGGTAGGTTGGTTTATGTAGATATTGCAAAGCCTGTGACTAGTACATTTGGGGTTCAAATGGGGTGATAAGTGTACTAGTCCTGCGGTGAGTTACATTTTTGCATTTGAACGTATATACGCGTTCGTTATATATTTTAGGGTCTCCAATTATGACGCAAGTGCATCGTTTCGTATAATTCATGCCGCAAAGAAGTTCAATACATGTAAGGCAAATGTCGTTGTTAACAGGTTGCCGCCGTTGTTATAATGCCTGTGTCATCCCTCAATCAGCCATCCCGGAAAACCCATGAAAGAAAAATAGGTACAAAAGAAAATTAAAAAATAAGAACATACGAAAGACCTCTTTGAATCTGATGCTCTCTAATATACTTTTGTAGGTTGATATTCCCCTGGATCCATATCTGTGAGTTTAACTCGAATTTTGGGGTTGAAGTAGATCTTCTTCAGAAGAGGGGAATATCAGTTATAGGTTTTAAATCAAATATTGGTGATAACCAGGAAGAATAACCTTCTGAAAAGTTATATATGTTTTCTGTTAAACTGCGTCCTTTCTTGAAAGATATATTTTTTTCATGACATTCACTCCCAAATGTGTTGCTTTGTAATTTGCAGGAAAGAGAGAACTGGTGTTGATCGGTTTTCATTGAGGGAAGCTGTTATATTCATTTGTGCAACAAATAGATCTGATGAGCTGGACCTAGAATTTGTCCGACCTGGGCGTATTGATCGACATTTGTACGTCGGTTTACCTGATGCAAAGCAGCGAACACAAATTTTTGGGGTACACAGTGCATGAAAGCAGCTGTGAACTTTCAGGAGGTAAGTTTATGCTGTTCTTAATTTGTTCTAAATATATGCACGTATGTAAACGATATATGAATGTTCAAGCCCTTTTTTGATCATAACATTACCGGTACCTATACTCGATCCTAAACCCTGTGGATGCTTCTTGGCAATGACAACCACCAAGGTGGTGTTGTCATCGCCAACACCTTGGTGGTTATGGATGTTATGGTCGTGTTGGTGGTCAACACGGCTTAAATATAAATGTTCCATATCTTTTAAACTTGGATGTAGGCCTGTCAACGGCACTTAACGTAACAAATAATGGCTCTGCCGCTACCGTTGCCGTTTAAATTAGCGGTTAACCGTTATCCGTTAAATGCCGACGGAATTGTAAAATCCAAAACCATTGCCGTTACGTCGGACTTATCGGCTAACGGTTAATTTTCCGGTATTAACCGGTATATCACAGGACAACACAAAAGCAGGTTTAAAATACAAACCAATTACATAGAATAGTTCTAAATCCAAGCAAACAAGTTCTAAATCCATGACACACAGAAAAAAAAACATACAAATGTTCATGTTCTAAACCAAATTACATGTTCAGATCATCACATGTTCTATCAAAAGAAAAAAACCAAGTTTTTGCAAAATAAAAGACAAAGGGATGCCAACTGCATCTGCAACTGCAAATGCATTCCTCCATCTCCAAATTCTCCACTGACAATGCCAACTGCATTCCTCCTTAGTCCTCAACTTCTGCATTTTGAAAGGAAAATAAAAAGTGTTAGACAGTGATGTCAGTGAAGCAACTTAAGTTGGCAAAGTGGCAATGTCAGTGCAATAAGCCAATAAAAGTAGCAATGTCAGTGCAATAAGCCAATAAAAGTGGCAATGTCAGTGCAGTCACAACTATCAGTAAAAGCTAGTAAAATATTAAGATATAAGGAAACTTACCAGTAACACAACTATTGCTCTCACTGAGAGTGAGATCTGGCAGCCAATCACCCAAACAAAGCAAAGCTTCAACAAGATCTGGAGCTAATGAACTCCTGTGAGATGTGAGAACTCTGCCACCAATACTAAACATGGATTCTGATGCTACACTTGTCACTGGAACAGCCAATACATCTCTTGCAATCCTTGAGAGAATTGGGTAATTAGCAGAATGATTCTTCCACCAACTTAAGATATCAAACCTCATTTCTTCAGCATCCGTGCCTTTAGGAAGAACTGGTTCTGCTAAGTATGTCTCCAATTCTGACTTCTCAACCTCAAACATATTGTTTTCCATAATGAAATCATCATAACCAAATCCATATGATATTGTTGTACTTGTACCTGCACAGCTCTCAAATGCAGTTGAATGCATTGCAGTATCAAAATAATCTGGAACTGTAGTGTTTGTTTCATAAGCACAGAAAAGAGCATTGAGTGCAAGCTCAAATTTTTTATAGTGATCCACACCATATACTCTCTTCATAACAAACTCCACCCATTTAGCTTTGTACCTAGGATCTAAAACAACCCCAATGCCCATCAAAGTGTTACTTTCTTTCCAGTAGCTATCAAATTTCATCCTCATATTATTGGCCATGTCTCTGATGTACTCATGCTGACTTGATTCCCATATCTTAATGCATCTATTAACTTCTTGCACCCCATTATAATATAAATTTGCTGTGGGATACTTAATCCCAGCAAATTTGGTTGAAATGACATCAAACAATTCCAAACATTCACATATGTGTACTCCTTGTTCCCACTCCTTAGAGGTTGGTAGTATCTTGAAGTCATTATCTAAATCAGCTAGCCTAACAAAAGCTTGTCTCAGAAAGATTGCATCCTTTAACATCTTATAGGTGGAGTTCCACCTGGTATCGACATCTAAACCCACAGACCTTTAAGAAGGAAGCTTAACTTGAGCAATAGAAAATTCAAATCTCTCTTTTCTAGCCTGACTTGCTTTGACATATTTTACACACTCTCTAACTGCATCTATAAATGGAGCAGCCACTCTCATTCCACACCCTACAATCAAGTGTAATACATGATTACTACACCTCATTTGGAACATATCCCCATTAAGAACTAAACAGTCTTTGCTATCAAGCCATTTCTTCATATGGTCCATCATAACATTGTTGGAGCTAGCATTGTCAGCAGCAACAGCAAAAAGCTTAGTATCTATGTTCCAATCTAGACATACTGATTTCACTACAGATGCTAGAACTTCTCCAGAATGTGGTGATGGCACTAAAGTGTATGCAAGTGTTTTCTTAATCAGTTTTCAATCATCATCTATGTAATGCATTGTCACACAGCAATAACCATCCTTTGTATGCTTACATGACCACATATCTGTTGTAAAACTACACTTAGATGTAATTGTCTCAAATTGGTCTTGTAATTCTCTTTTGAACTCAGTTCTTAGTTTCATGATATCTTCCCTAACTGTATTCCTAGTGTAAAGTTTAGCAGCAGGATTTAAAGACTTCACAAACTCAACAAAATATGGATGCTCAACTATAGTGATTGGATAACCATGTTTAGCAATCATTTTGGCAACTAGTATCCTAGTAGCATCAGCATCATACTTACAATTAGCAAGCTTAGTTTGTGCATTACCTGTTCTGACTGTAGTAATCTTTGTTTGTCCTTTCTTGTTTGCAGGCTTGTTTTGGCAAGTTTTGGCATGGCAATGCAATTTGCTGGTTCCTTGGCTACTGGGTGCAGTCATTCTCTTATTACAATGTTTGCATTTAGCTACAAGTATCCCAATCTCCTTACCTTTTACCATCTTGTTTTCAGTTAACCTTTCAAAATCATCCCAAACATCAGACCTTACTGCACGCAATTTCTTCTTTGCTTCAGCTATAATTGGATCTTCATATACTTCTATTTCTTCTACTTCTTCTTCTGTTGCAACAGCAGCAGGTGTTGATTGAATTCCTGATTGTTGAACTTGAGATGCAGAAGGTAATTCAGATGCAACTGAAAGTGATTGAGAGGGATGACTTCTTTTTGATGAACCAACGCAATTAGATGCTCCTCTTTCGCTTTGGGTCATGATTAATTTCACGAATTGAAAACCCTAATTTCAATTTTCTTCTCTCGTTTGTGAGTTGATTCAGTTGAAGAACAGAAGAAGATGAAAATGATGTTGATTCGAGTATAGTAACCTAGGTATAGATGAATTTTACACGTGCTAGGCACACGTTAGCGGTTAACGGAACTAATGCTAACGGAAATAGGTCTTTCGTTGCCGTCACCGTCGGATAAAATTAACCGCTACATTATCGGTAACGGATAACGGATAACGGATATAACGGAACTAAATGTAACGGCAACCGGGTAATCGGATTCGGCTAACGGTTAACGGATTTCCATTGACAGGCCTACTTGGATGTAGCATGAATATTTTGCAACGTCGACGTTAGAAATAGGAAATTTTTCTAATATACACCCATGTCATAATGTGTTTACAAAACTACACCCGTTTTTTTACAAAATTGCCAAACTACACCCACCGTTAACTAAATCGTTAAGGCCCGCCACATTATTTTTCCCTTGGTTTCTTTTTGTCTTTCCAAACCGGCAAAAATTGGGAAATCAAAGTAAGGTACAGTCGTTGGTTTGACTTCGGAATTGCAAGTTTGCGAGCAAGAAAATAAAGAACAAAACTACGAAGATAAGATGGGTTTCCATTAATGAACATAATAGACAAGAAGAGAAGAAGGAAAACTATTAAAGTCTGCGGGCATCCAACTCAAAATCAATTGGCAATGAGTGGAGAGGCCTGATAGGTACGGTTGAAACAGCAATCAATCTACCAGTGAATATTCACATTCCATATTCCAACACAATTCAAGCTATATGGGTACGGGAGCCAAAATGATTTGAAATACTGATGGAAGTCACATTTAGGTCTTTTGGGTATAGAGGATACGAAATACATTCACATGTTTACGGGGCCTAATATTGTTCCTGAGTTAAACATACTTTAAGGAAAACCAAATTAAAAGCATAATATGTTTTGTTCTTCTCTAGTGTACATTCAGAACCAAGCACAAGCTTCGTATCCTCTTTTGGGAATAGAAGATATAAGATACATTCACCAGTTTACAAGGTCTAAAATTGTAACTAAGTTAAACACCTTCAATCAAATCAAAACTAAAATCTTTCTTGTTTTTCGCAAACAAACATCCAGAATGAATAAAAAGAAAAAGATAACAGAAGCAACTATGTAGTTGACAGAAAACGTAAATATACACACATACCCATTAAAGTTTATGCAGCAACCAAGGTTCTCTGTATCTTATTAATGGAATTTTTGTTGGCTCTGTTGTCGTAAGAAATGGTAACACCCCAAATTCGTAAGTTGATATGGGACCATGTAATTAATGAGAACTAAGCGAGAGTAATTGGGATCCTCTAGTCAATATGTTGTACTGTAAAATGTATTCGTCACTCTGCAAGAACACAATGTTACTGTCCATCGGACTAAGGCTTAAAGGTTTCATGTTCATTATTCTGGTGTTGTTCCAGTCATAACCTGCTAATATTTGTGTGTTCTTGTTTGCATCAATTCATCTATTATGTTCTTGCTATTTCATCAAATAGAAAGCTGAAACCAAAAGCTAGACAACGTACTAAAAAGAAAAACAATATCATAGATGATGTTCTCGGGGATACGAAGGAAATCAATGTCATTGATTATCTCTCAGAAGATATCTGGTTTGAGATATTTACTCATGTTCCTCTAAAACTAATCTTTCAGTTCAAACTTCTTTCTAAACAATGGTATTTTCTAATCTCTAGCACTAATTTTATGACCAGGAAGTTGAATATCTGTACTTTCTTCTATAGAGTTTGTTAATCAACCTCTTATTAATTGCCAGTCAATTCCAATCGTATGTTACTTTAATATTGTTCTTCAGATTACTACATTACCGATCAAGAATATGTACATTATGGGGTTTGTCTTAAGTTTCTTCGGCTATCCAATAAAAAAGTACCAAGTGTTGTAGGTTCTTGCAATGGCTTGCAGTACAACATATTGACTAGACGAAGATGTAAATTTAGTCAAGATGGCCACTGAAGTACATAAGACAAAGGCAAAGGAATCACAAAAAGAATATACCTAATGCTCTATAAAAAGCACCAATATTTCCCTGCACCCAACTCACCATGCAAACCATTACTCGAACCTAAAATACATAGTTTTGGTGGATTCTGGAAGGAACTTGAAAGATAACCCATAATGGATATACTCTTGATCTGCTGTGAAATAATCGGAAGGATCAGTATCTAAGGAAAATACGATTGAAATAGATTGGTAACTAAAAAGAGGTTGATTAGCAGGGCGAAATTTGTAATAAAAAGTGAATAGGTTCAATTTCCTAGCCATAAAACTAGGGCTAGAAATTAGAAAATAACATTGTTTAGAAACAAGTTTCATCTGAAAGATTAGTTTTAGAGGAAGATGGGTAAATATCTCAAACCAGTTGTCCTCCTAAAGATAATCTATAACATTGATTTTCTTTGTATCCTTTGGAACATCATCTATGATGCGGTTCTTCTTTGTACGCTTTCCAGCTTTTGGTTTCGACTTTATCTTTGAAGATGAAGAACATCCAACCACCATTGTTTTAATTTGTAAAACGTGTTTTCTTTTTCTGCTTTTATGCTCTCTTGGTGAACATAGAGCCAACTGCTTATATATCATAGTTTAAGTTTACAAAACCCTAAAATTTCTAGAATTTTCTTGACCGACCTTATGCACCAATCTCAACACAATGGACATTATACTAGGTTCTTATTGAGAACGATTTTTTGGGGACCATGGTTTTTTTTTGGGAACCATGGTTCTATTTTTAGTAAGACATTTAAAAATAAATCTAGGTCACCCCTTATCTAGATATTTATATTAATACCTAAACTACCCTCCTGATTAATTTTGGGTAATGATTAGTGAAATCATTAGTGAAATGATTAAGCTAAAGAAGTAGAATTATTGAGAGAGTAAAGTTAGAGAAGATGAAGAAGATAAACATGGAAAATAATATTTTTTTTGAGTTCACTAATCTTGAGTATTCAATTGATGATAGCACATCTGAATCTTCATCTCTTTCCTCTCCTAGAGTATTTGTTAACCTTCACAATGATCCGGATATGAGTTACTTGTTAGATGGTGATTGTATTCTTCCCCAAACTCAATCTGAATATGAAAACGATGGATTTTACCACCCACAACCGGAGGAAGAACATTTGGGTTATCAGGTATGCTTCAAACTTAGATAATGTTGGTTTAATTGCTCCAAACTTTCAAAAAAATAAATTTTTTATGTAGATTTAGGTCGGTTCAATTACGTTTTCCAAACACGCAGGTTACCGAACTCGCTCGTTAATAGAGGTTTTGGTCGTACGGTGTAATGTTCGGTTTTCCCGCAATGTAACCGAACTTTAGGGTCAAGAAGTTCGGTTGCTTTACAAACAATAACTAACCGAACTTTACGTGAAAATAAAATTTTACCAACTGTACATAGTTCGGTTGGTACGCAAATTTCATACCAACCAACTATCCAACCGAACTTTACGTTAAAAAAATTATTCCAAGTGTAAGAAGTTCGGTTGGTTCGCAAACTTTTATCCAAAAGCGTATCTAACCGAACTCATCGATAAAAAAAAAACCAAAGTTACAGTGCTATATTCAGTTACCTAGTATAAAATGGTAGGTAACCAAACTTTGAACTTAACAATTTATTTGGGTACATCTTGTGTGTTCGGTTACATATCAAATTGCTCTACCAACCGAACTTAAAGTTCGGTGATATCCTTATTTTTCGAAGGAACCGAACTTATGGACTTGTGTTGTTCTAATACAAGGAGCTCGGTTAAAAGTATTTTTTGCGAATCAACCGAACTCTGAGTTCGGTGAAGAAAAAATTAATTCGTGATAACCAAATTTTTTGCGACGAAACCGAACATTTTGCGACGTAACCGAAATAAAAGTTCGGCTGAGACTTGTTTTTTGCGACGTAACCGAACTTTTCTCTGAAAAAACCTCCATCAAACCTCTCGGCAACTTCCATTTTCAATTCATTTTGATGATTTCTTCTCATTTATTCAACCAAAAACGAATGATAAGTAATGGGTTTGTGAGAATATCTTTGTTAATGTTTTAAATTAAGCTATATATATAGAGGTTGTGGTGGTTAGTGGTGGTGGTGGTAATCGGTGGTTGGTGGTGGTGATAATCGGAGGAGGTGGTGATGGTAATCGGCGGTGGTGGTGGGAGGAGGTGGTAATCGGTGGTTGATAGTGGTGATAATCGGAGGTGGTGGTGGTGGTAATCGGCGGTAGTGGTGGGAGGAGGTGGTGGTTATATATATATATATATATATATATATATATATATATATATATAGGTGGTTATTAGGTTGGTTTTAACTTAAATTAGGTTAATGATAGGTTAGACATTTCAACACTTTAGGACACCCCATATAACTATAGGGAAGGTGGCCTAATAAAACCATGTTCCCCTCAAAAAAAACCCATGATCACTAAAAAATCATTCCTTATTGGACCTTCGCAATTCCCTAACAATGATCCAATGGTAGATGGGCCAGCCATCTACCGTCTGGATATATATGTTGTTTGACATAATGTTTGTCCCTCTGGCTCTCACCCTATCAAGGTGATTTCTTTAGCAAGTTCGGGTGAAAGGATAAATAAACGATTTTTATCTATATTATAAAAAGAAGTGGTGTATGTAGCCTGATAAGTCCGACCATCGATTTCGTCATCCCACGGCGTGGATCGATTCGTTATATGTTTTATATAAACGTCCGTCGGATTGTTGGGTTTCCTGATTTGACTATGCTTCCATAATAAGATGTCTTGACCATTATATATCGGGAAAAAAATACCACGTTAACTACGTTTCCTAATAAAAATATGGAAGAGGGATATATTCAAATTTCCTTATCTGACTACGTTTTGAGAGATACTTACGTTTTATCTACAAGGGAAAGGAAACCAATGCAAAAAATTTCGCAAATTTTTTTTCAAAAAAAAATGTAGACAACCATAGGACATTAGCAAAATATCACAGTATCTATATATGTACTAGGTATCAAGTTAAACTAACTAAGTTATGGTAAGGTAAAGTAAGGAATTGGAGAAAGTTGTTGGGCAGGAAGCTTCACCCAGGTGCAACCTGGTGCTTCATTCTCTTCCTTTCGCAGCAAATTAACACAAAGCAAAAAGAAAATGTTACCAAATAGACACGAACTCAAAAACACGAATAGCACCCCATGAAATCATCTCTTGCAAATTAAATATCCAATGACATAATTTAATTTACAATTTAAAGAAAGCACGAGGAGCAAGTATAAAACCTTGCCCAAAAACATAAAAAAATGAACAGCCTAAAAGTTTGACTCGGTCAATCAGACCTTTGAGGATGCAAATGTACAAATTGCTGAATGGAGACAAAGTTGTACAACAAAATGCACAAACAAACTCGGTGTAGTTTACTAATATTCTATGTACAATTTTAGAACCATGTATAGAGATATTAGATTCACGCATATTACAAATTAGCCTTGGGACAGATCCAAACATTGACTTTGGCCATTCTGCCGCTTGGACCGTTGGTTCGCGAAATGTACATCCGTCCGTTGTATATATGACGGGGATTTTATTATTTTGGACATTCGGAATTGATGTCACGATATAAGAATATATGACTTTGAAATAATAATAAGGCTGTTATAAAAAGAAGTGAGGTGTGTCTTGGATAATAGACGGTCCTGATTTCGGCAATCTGACGGCTGGGAAAGATAGTTGGCGAGATTTCTATCCATCCGTCCATTTTAAACATATAATTTTGAGAGATATTTATGTTCGTCGGTTCGTGAGATGATCTTCTTTTAATATTTTATTTTATACGGAAGGGATTATGCCCCGGCCCGGTGCAAAACGAGGCTCAACATTTCCTTATATGACTCGAATCAACATTTCCTAATGCGTGTCGGTTTCCTTAAAAGTTTTCATGCACTAAATATAAATATCCTTTCTGATTTTACCAAAAAAAAAAACAAATATTAATTTGAAGACTCTATAGATTTTACCTAATCACGGCTAATTTTAATGCGGATATCATATTTGCCTTTAACTTTTCTAATCCACGGCCCCGACCCCATCCGGCTACTATGACCCGCCTAATTGAACACACTATTGTGACCGACTAACTAACACGGTATAATATGACACGACCAACTAAATATCAGGACCATTGTGGTATTGACCGGACTAACTAAATATACTCCCTACTATTATAGATGGACTAAAATATGGGATGACACTGGCCGACCGACCAAACAATAAACAGAACTCTAAAAGGTTGAGCCCGGCCGTAGACCGGGATGATACCTAGTATATATATATATACTAAAAGATAATTTATAAATTAAAATTTTAAAGGATTACATAGTCTTCCTCCGTCCATTTAATAATGATCATAATAGCAAAAAGGTATTTGCTTCTTTTTTTTTTTCTGATGGAATAAAAAAAAAAATTGCTTCAACTCTAGCTTTTTTAGCCGATTGTGTGCAAAATTATTATCAAAGAAAACTAAATTATATCATATGGACCGTGCCACACAATTGAAATTTCGTTTATGTAGATTGATCCCATAGGTGGCACTCGAGATGTGGGTACAAAATACCGCACACCTATCAAATATGCGAAATGACGATCATCTAGACCGAGCGAAGATGACCGCGTACGACTTATCCAGAATGACGCATCAAATGACGTCAGCTTAACCACGAGTAAAGTATGAAGAGCCGTGCGATAATAAAGAAGTCGTGTGTCAATATTAAAGTCCACGCGACATTGACGCACGTCAGATCCAAAATTAGGGGATTTATTAGCTGTCCTCCACTATGTAAACCCTTATATAAGGAGCCGAGCGACCTTGTATTGAGAGAGAGTTTAGAGAAGACATTTAGGAGAGAAAAAGATTATTTGATTCCCAAGTTAGGGTTTCTATTAACTTTGTATCTAATTTGAAGATCTTAATGAATGTTCTTGTGATTCTCATGGTGTTCACTTAGATTGTCATATAGATTTTACTAAGGGTGTGGTTGTAGGATTTCCTGCAACTACATTTTGGCGCTAGAGTTCAGCTCGAAATGATATACCCGGTTGGTGAATCTACTTGAAAAACAAGTTTGAAGATGTTCGTGGCTCTTCAGATCTAAAAAATAACTTTTCTGGGTATAACTTCATTAAGAAGAATTTTATTACCAAGAAAAGATTTTATTTTAACAAGAAAGAAAGATAAAATTGAAAGAACAACCGACAGCAAATCCAAGAGCAGATCCGACAAAAGAACAAATACAGAAACCAAACAAGTGCCAAAACACAAAACGGACAAGCGGAAACGATCAAAATCATCGAAGCAAAAGAAGGCAGCAGGAGATTACAGTGTAACCTAATAACCAAAAAAATTATCAATGGTTTCCATGCAGGAACCACAGGAAAAATACACAAGCGCGACTTTGAAGGAAAGAAAATTATGACGGTAGAAAAAATATCTCCCTTGAAGGAGTGAGAAAAGCAGAAGATAACATTCACATCAGAAGAGATACCGGAAGAGAACTTAAGGCGAACATATCCTTTGGTGGTTCCAGCAGTAAATGCATAGCGAAAAGAAATAAATGCCGGAGCGAAAATATCAGATGAGTGGGCGATAGATAGAACCTTGGTAGATATGGGAAGTTCGGTAGATATCTTATTCCATCGCGCGTTCAAAGGTATGGGATACAAGGATACGAATATGACCCGCTCCACATACAACATTCATGGTTTTAATAAAACGATAACAAAGCCAAAAGGAGAGATAACCATGCGAATACTATTGGGAGAAATAGAAACGCAGGTAACATTATGCGTGGTTGATGTAGAATCACCATACAACATGCTCTTGGGACGACCATGGGTACATGCGATAAAAGCCGTAGTATCAACTCTCCACCAGTGTGTGAAGTTACCAATACCAAGTGGAATAGGCGAAATCAAAGGAGATACTAGGAGTGCGAATATCTACAGTCAGATAGATGTAACAAACTATGAAGGGCACACACGGAAGCGAAAAGATCGGTGGAGAAAAGCAAAAGAACTAAGGAAGGAAGAAGAATTAAGAGTATACATGATAAGAGCACAAGAAGGAAGAGGAATACCAAGCGAAATTCAAGAAAAAGAGGGCGAACCGACGCACAAAATAAAAGAACCAACATTGCTAGGAGAACCAAAAGCAAATTTCACCGCAGCAGAGCCTACAAAAGAAATAAATGTTGGAACAAAGGAAGAACCAAGATATTAAAAATTGGGACTAAGATGGGAAAAGAAGAAGAAGAAGAAAGAACGATCAACATCTTACGCGAATATAACGACATTTTCGCATGGAGCATGCAAGAAATGCCAGGAATAGATTCTTCTGTCGCATGTCATAAGTTGTATATTAACAAGAACGCACGACCATTCAAGCAAAGATAAGGAAGATAGCAACGACATACCATCCTCAAATAGAAGAAGAGATATAGAAGATGCTTGAAGCGGGGAATAATAAGGCCAGCAAAGAAAGCCCATCCAGGAGAGGCGCCTAAATCGAAAGATTAAGGTGACAAGGTCTCTCCTAAGGAGTGCGGAAACTCGATCAGGGCGCCGAGGTACATGGTTGAGTCAAGAGTGCCTGGTGCGTCTGGAGCGTACCTGGCCATTCTTGACAAGTCTTGACTATGATGCACTCGGTCCAAAGAAACCTTATTTAGGGTGCGGTCTCGTTACCACAAGCCATATCGGTGGAGGGATTAGGAGTCACGAAAACAACTGATTGTTGCATCACTGGATGGGAAGAGCCCACCCTAACTCGGTAGGGGTAAGCTTCCTTGAAGGGGCAATCATGGGGAATATAAGGACGACACCCTCCATTAGGGAGCTGAATTGTGTCAAAAGACGCAAATATCATGAGGCTTTTTACTCATGGGAGTATTAAGACTTGTTGTATTTGCGCGTCAATACAACCTGTAGAGGCAACAACACGAGAAGATGATAAGGTGAAATCAATGGGTCATTACATGAAAATGTAAAGACCGCCTGCGATTTCGCCGCACAGAAACAAAAATATATTTTAGGGTGGGTAAGACCTTTACTTAGGGAGGCCCAATAAAACCTCATGAGAAAAATAAAATTCACGCTAACATTGTTTTGCAAGAGATATTGAAAGAGAAAATGTCGCACAGACATACCCGTATATTTCTTACAAGGAAAATAATAAGAGGCAAGTATGGGAATTAAAACAAAAGAGATATTATCTTCATTGTCAAGAAAAGAATGGCAGAAACAAGAGTATGCTTCAAAAATACATTTGCAAAGACTCATAGGCAGACACAAAAGACCAAAGAAACGGAAAAGTTAAGCGTCATTAGAAGGCGCGTCTTGGTTAATTGCAGAAGGTTCAGCGTCAACTTTGTTGCCAGGATTGATATCAGAGGTTGGATCTTTGGAGAAGCCATCACCAGATTCGTCTTTTTCAGGATGATTTTCTTGAAGGGGAACTTCAAAATCTTCTTCATCATCGCATACATGTTCATAATCACTGTCAGGCTCAAGAATCTTCTCGTCTTCGCTTATATAAAGAGGCGCCAGATTTACCAAAGGAAGTGAGTTGTAAGAGAACTTTGTTTACGAAAGCTTGAGCCTTAACATGAGCTCCACGAGCGACGCCTTTCTCAGCATTCCTTAAGTCAACCTCCATGAAGCTTTCAAGATATGAACATCTCCTATTTGCTCGGTCTCGAGATGAGGTAAGTGCAACTGAGAATTTTGCACGTTCTTTACGGACCCTATCCAGATCGGATCTTAACTGAGAGATGGTGGACTGATGTAATTTCTTAGATTCTTCAAAAGAAATATAGAATTATAACCAGAGCGAAACTTTTGCAGCAGCAAGATATAAGTAATCAAAAGAGACAAGTAAATTGAGGCAGTCGGCTCCATGTGACTACCTTCCCTCTGAGAAAGGAGATATTGAGATAAAGCGAAACCACTATTCTTCATATTCTCCATAGCCTTATCAAAATCATCACCAACCAAACCCTTAAGACGAGACCGAATCTTCTTTTCATCCAAACAAACAGAGGCCTTCTCTTTCATAAGGGAAACATGAGACTCTTTCAGCTGCGTGTGTTGTTCTCGAAGTTGGTTCATACTCACAGTCAAATTTATTTTACTCTGGATAATCTTTTCATTTTCCATGTTAAATTCCTCGACGACTCATCATGTTGATTCCTTAGTGTGCGAAGAGATTCCTCTTGATCATCACAAATCTTTTGGAGAATAAGATATTGACGCGTAAATATTTAAGAAAGGCTGTTTTTTTGCGGACAGACCCTGATTCTCATCTGAAGTTTGATGTCTTAAATCAGGCTATACAACAATCCAGATAGATGAGAAACTTAAATCGGGCTAGCTCATTTTGACTAGCTAAACAAATATTTTAATTTTTTAGATTTTTAATCTGATAAAGCGAGTACTAATTAGCATTAGTTAACTGATTTACTTGACTCTGCAATTTCTCATTATCCAAGCGAGCATCTTCAGCGGAAAATTGAAAGCTATATCTCTCCGTAACGCATTTCTGTTTTAAATCTTAAACATATGCATGAAGAAATTTAAAACATGGATACAAAAGTAAATTGCTTCTAAATGAGTCATAAGGATGAAGAGATAAGTACCTCTGAGATCTTGATTCTTGTTGCGAAGACTTTCGGACTCAAGAGTCGCAGTCTGGAGTTCCCCCTTCAACTTGATAAGTTCCCCTTTTAATGCGGCATTCTGACTAGAGAGTTCTAGTATGGTATTACTAGATTCATAAAATCCTTCAGCCAGAACCATGCGGCGACGAGATTCCTAAAAGAGAAATAAGATAAGAAAAAATATGCAGTAAGACAGTTTGAATAGAAAAATGCAAGCGAAAGAGTGCTTACAAAGAGATCAAGAGCGATATGGACGCTTGGATCAATCTAAGAGAAGATCTCGCTCCTTGTTGGCTTGTTCGGTGGAGAATTACACAACAGCTTGTTCAGAGCGTCACAAATATGAAGCTTAAAAGGGTCATTCATGGACGAGTGAGAAGCACTGATGATATCAGACAAAGCTTGAGCAGAAGAGTTTACTCCCTCCAAGAACCTGTTGTCAACAGAGACGACCTCCAAAGGGAAAGAAACGATTTTAGAAGAAGAAGAAGCGGATGTAGAAGAAGCAATGTTCACAGATGCGGGAATATTCACAAACAAAGGAACATTTACAAAGGTAGAAACGGTCTGATCCACCATTGGTGCGGTTACATTCGAAGAGGCGGAGATTTCCTTTACCGCATGATCAATTAGGGCATCATCTTTTGTAGCGAAAATTTCCTGTGATGAAGCAGAAACATTAAAAGGAGATGAGGCAATCAAGCCTTGTGTGGGAACGTCAACGTTGACGTGAGAATGAACATCGATCTCATTTTCCTTACCATCAAAATCAGGAATGACAAGACTAGTGTTGAGTGATGGGGCTTTGAGAACCTTTTTAATCTTTGTCTTTTTCCCGCCATCAATCTCACATTCAGAATCCTGCGAAGAACAACGTAGATAAGAAATAGAGGCAACAATATTGTTTTACAAAAAAGAAAGTATTTCTTACTCCTTTGTTATGCGAAGGCTTCCTCTTGAGAGATTCACTGTCTTTCAAGCTTGAAGAAGGTCTAGGGTTAGAAGTCGTAATCTTGGTATTACCAGAGGAAGAACTTTTTCTGCAAAATAACCAGTATGGGAATTAGAAGAACAATAATGGAGAAAGGGAAAACAAAAGAAGAACAATGGTGATAAGATATACTAACTTGGGGAGAGAATCCATAACAATAGCAGCAAAATCAAAACTAAGACTTCGAGAGGATGAAGAAAATCAAAATTTTGAGGAGCTGAAGAAGATGAAGATCTGCTGAAGATTCACAGAGACAAGGTGGGAAGAAGAAGAAGAAGAGAAAAAAGATTATCTCTCCTCAACCCAGTTAATAAATAGGTAAAAAGATGACTGGTTAGACTCGGACGTGCCGGTAAAAGGGGAAGGAAGTCAACACGTGTAGACGGTTAAACTGAAATCACGGAAACATGTCCGCAGATAAGAATACGAAAAGATGAATGGTTGCGGCAGAATAAATTGGAGTTTCTCATATCGCTCTTTTTCCAAAGGAACGGTATGAGAAGAGGAAAAATGTGGGTACAAAATACCGAACACCTATCAGATATGCGAAATGACTATCATCAAGACCGAGCGAAGACGATCGCGTACAACTTATCCAGAATGACGCATCAAATGACGTCAGCTTAACCACGAGTAAAGTGAGAAGAGTCGTGCGATAGTAAAGAACCCATGCGTCAATATTAAAGTCCATGCGACATTGATGCACGTCAGATCCGACATTAGGGGCATTATTAGCTGTCCTCCACTATGTAAACCCCTATATAAGGAGCCGAGCGATCTTGTATTGAGAGCGAGCTTTTTGAGAGTTTAGAGAAGTTATTTAGGAGAGAGAAAGATTATTTGCTTCCCAAGTTAGGGTTTTCTCATTACTTTATATCTAATTTGAAGATCTTAATGAATGTTCATACGATTGTCATGGAGTTCACTTAGGTTGTCCTATAAATTTTACTAAGGGTGTGGTTGTAGGATTTCCTGCAACTACACGAGATTGAAGAGAAGCCTCAAATCATGCCACATGTGCCTTTGATACGTTGGTGGCCTTACATTCTGCAATGGAATGGATAAAATAGCTTAATCACCTCCTTCGGTGTTCATATAGTGATTGTCAGCATTTGGTGGCAGCATGTTCAAGTGAGTTCAAAACATCAATAACTTAAAGTGTTAGAATATAGTCCTGTGAAGATCACCTCCTTGGGTGGCAACATCTTCACAGGATTATATTCTAACATAAAATAAAGATCTTGAACTATAGTCTATAAAAGAGTTTGAGGTTTTAAGGTTTCTAACAATATTTAGTTTGTACATATGCTAATTTTCTTTGCTTGATTTGTTAAATACTTTCTTTGTTCTTTTTTAATAGACTGGTTTCTATGCATAAATGTTTCAAAAAAATAGGATGGTTTCTTAATTAGGAAAGTCAAATGTTACTTAATTTTCTGGGACCACTTTTCTCTTAACTTCTTTTGATGACAAGTGTCATGGAGACCATTTCACTTTACTTCTTTTGCTGACAAGTGTCATGGGGACCATTTCACTTCATTTCTTTTATTGATAAGTGTCATGAAGATCACTTTCAATGATTGTTCTCTTAATTTCCTTAAATTTCTCTAAAAACAAAACCAGCCTATTAAAAAGGAACGCAAGGAGTAATCTTTTTTGCATAATCTACTTATGAATGTGGCTTTTGATCCACTGGTCGATGGACATATAAACCAGGTGAAGGTGGCTTTTGATTCAGTTATAGTCCTCACTGCATTTTCAACAAAGCCATTTCTTGTTAGTGTACTTTATTGTGTATCCATCAGAGCGAAATACGGCAGATTTTATGTGGAGGTTTCTAGACTGCAACATAACCTGGGTGACAAATTTTTCTAAAAAAGAAAGAAAACAGAAGACATTTGAAATCATTTCACACTCACAATGGACTCCTCATGGGTTCACAAACATGAAGTTATATATGGTTCTGCACACTGATGTTGCCTAATGAGCCGAAACCAAATCTCACATTTGAGAAATGAGAGTCATGATGAGAGAGTAATCCGTCGAAGAAATTCGGTTTCGTAAAGCCCATTTAGGGCCATGAAATGTTTCCCGTTTCTTGAGCCTTAAGTTGCCATTCCAGACCACGAGTCAGTCAGTGCCAACTGCCAAGTCTCATCGCATGGGTATAGCGGAACAAATCTTATTATGGTTGAGAAGAAAGTATTCCCTAACCTCTCCAATTGATGTTCTTAGTTAGATTGCTGAAACAGTTACTGAAGAATACCAGATAATCTATACAGAAAAAGGACTACTGCTACTTCATCAAAAAATTATTGAAATTAGGTAAGACGCATGCATGATACATAGAAGAACTCCGAAGATGTTCCATCCCAGGCGGCACTTGGGAAGAATGAAAAACTTGTCTATATAAGCATGAAATTTTTGATGAATTATTTGAATAAACAGTTACAAATAAGATAATCTGAAAGCTACAATGACTGCTATATAACAAAGAAAAGAATGGTGACCCCAATATAAGGTTAATATACGTTTTGGCTTATTGGTGCCGAGGGAGCACCAAAAGCAAACCAACTACATAAAATTCGTCAATAAATATTTTTGACAAACCCGATTTCCATAATTTGTGAGATTCCCTTTATAAATCGGCTTATACTTATGTCCTTCAACTATTGATAGTGCATAATCTATCTTGTAATGGCAGCTTAAGGAAGCGGTGAACCTACCGGTGCAACTATTGGTGAAACCACCTGTGCAGCTGTTGGTGGAACTTCCGGTGCGTCTGTTGGTGCAACTGTGGTTGAGACTACAGGTGCAGCTGTTGGTGGTACTACCGGTTCAACTGGTGGCGCAACTATGGGTGAAACTGCCGGTGCAGCTGTTGGTGGATCTATTGCTTCAACTGGTGGCGCACCTATGGGTGAAACTATGGGTGCTGCTGTTGGTGGCACTACCGGTTCAACTGGTGGCGCAACTATGGGTGAAACTTCCGGTGCAGCTGTTGGTGGAGCAGTGGGTGGCGCGCCTATGGGTGAAATTACGGGTGCAGCTGTTGGTGGAACTACCGGCGCTGCTGTTGGTGCAATTGTAGGCGGGGCTACAGGTGAAACTGTTGGAGGGGCAAACGCTGTTGCCCTACCACAAAGAAGAGCATTTGGTGGGATAACTTTTTCATCCCTAACTGATTCGACGGGTGAGTAAACACGAAGATAAAATTGTTGTCCAAGGTATTGACGTGCCCAGAACTCAGACCTTATATTCCACATGCCCACATTATCAAGTGGCACATAGATTGCCGTCCATGATTGGGGATATACCTGAACAGTGCAACGCGCAATTGCATCTATCAGATTATAGCGTTCTCTCTTTGATTCTGACCAAACTCCTGCATCCATACTGCATTCACATAAACCAATGTAACAAAGATAATTAGATAAATACGGACTGATGTATTGCAAATTTTAAATTTCTAATCATGAATGCTGAATCTCAATAATTCTACATATACAAGATATATACCGGAAAAAGTTAAATACTTACCCGACTACGAAGAACGAATATCCATCAATGTGATAACTTTGCACAGTGTTTTCGTTGTTTTCGAATATGATTTCAACAAAGGCTCTAAAATCGGCAGCCATTACAGATGTGTCAAGGTACATTGCTGTAGCAGGAGGGCTGTCTAGGATGCTACCAAGACGGAAAACACCTGGAATCTTGAAGTGGTCCGCAATTTTGAGAGGAGTATCAGCTGCGACGAAGGAGACACTATTTATTGCATACCTCTGTTTATTATCTACTAGAGCTGCTGAATTAGAAAGTCTAATAGTTCTGGTTATGTTGATCAGTCCGTAATGGTAAGAACCTTGTGGGTTTGGCCTTGGTCCACTTGCAGTCAAGTTAGTCCTAAACAAATACGATTAATGGAAATGGGTAAGAAAATAATTAAAGGTGTACGTTCACACGACACAGTATGAAATCAATGTAAATATAAATGTAATATACCTGATAGAGAGGGCTTGTTTGAGGGAAAAACTGATATCCGAGTTAGCAGGACCGCCATTGGGATCTACTGGTCCAGCTATTTTCCCATTGGAATTGCTATAACTAAAAAGAGCTGTGGCTTCAAGGCGGATGGTTGAAAATCGTGTAGTCACAACCATAAAATAGTCTTGTGGAAGTTGGTCGGCGGTCACTAGAACTGAATAAGATTGGCCAACATGAATGTCTAGCGATGTGTAGTTTGTCTGGAGTGTGTGTGTTCCTTCCACTTCAACTAATGTCATGTTGTGATTTTGGATCCTGATATTGAGAGAATTATGTAAACCCACATTGGAAATCCTGAACCTGTATGTTTTGCCTGAAAACGGAATTGATATGGATCCTTGTTAGTATTTCTTTAAAATGTGTATTTTAAACAAGTACAGTGAGTTTAGTTGTATTCTAAGGCAATGTATTGTACCTTGTTGGACGGTGTAGGTGACAGCATTGCTCCCAGGAGTGGGTTTTTTACCATTAATGAGGAGAGCACCTGGGAAAGGGGCTCTTTGGTTTTCAAGAATGGTTCTCAATCTCTGTAAAAAAAAACCGAAGAGTGCAGTTTCATCAAGTAATGTACAAGTGTACAACCATAATCAATGATATATTACGACTAGTGCAGTAAATGAAGCGTATGTAAGGTGATCGCTTTGGTAATTGTCTTGCAAATTTCAGTTTGGTTCTTTTGCAAATTGAAAATAAGAAGGGCACTAGGTGTGAAAGCTAAAAAGAAGGTTTACCTTGTGGTTAAGATCGTACCAATCACCAATGAGAACGGTGTGATCACCAGCTGGATTAGGGAAAGGAACTGGAATTCTTGGTCTGCTGAGAATCCTAATCCCACCAAACCCACCAGCAGCTTTGTGGAAAGAAAGTGAAGGATAGTAGAAGAAACTACCGATTTGATCTTTTACTTGTAGAGTGTATGTCCAATTTTGGCCTGGTGGAATTGGACAATTTGTTCCATAAACTCCATCTTGCCATGAACTCCTCCTCTGTTGTACTCCATTCCTGTATGCAGGCAAGTCAATTTGTAGTGTACAACCAAAAAAACCCTCCAGATCCGCACATTAGTTTCCGGTGACATGCTGTACTACTCAAGAAGCAGACTATTTTCCCCAGCGTGAAAAAAAGATCAACGCAATGATAAACAGAGTTAACATCTCTTCAGTCTAACCGACGATCACTCTAGCAGGAATTCATTTCTTATAAGCTCGAACAGGAGGCGTTTGAATAGTTTATTGACAATGTATAGTTAAATATTAGCCTGACTAAATGAACTATGTGCATACTGCACCTTATTAATTGGATGACTTTAGAACGTGCTTTGAATATGCTATTTTACACGATTTGTGTTGATAGTCGTGGAGTCGTGGATACTACTCATCTTGAATATAATAATGATAGTCAAAATGAAGAAATGACAAATCACAGACATCAAGTTGTAGCAAAAACAAAGAAAAGAAGAAAAAAGAAAAAAAAAAAAAAGGAGTAGGAGGGTTTAGCTAATCTAGGGTCGATAATTTTCACGATATACCTTAAAACATTCATGATATATCTGAAACAAATAGATTTATCTAAATCAAATATCATGCGAAAATCTTGCGTGATAATTTAACAAACACTAAATATTATGAAAATCACATAATATCTAAATCAAATATTATGTGAAAATCTTGCATAAAAATTTAACAAACACTTAAGACTCTAGAGAGGGAGATAGAGGTCTTACCATGAGAAAAGGAATGGTTCGTCTAAGTTGTTGAAAACGTTGATGATCAGATTATCATTTGTGACAGCATGAATATCAGGGCCAGGAAATTGGCCATTAACCAATATAACTTGTTGAGGAGAATCAATACTAATCACACCGTAAGTAACATTCCATTCAAAGAATCTGTAAGGATCTTCGGCATTTACAAATGCAAAAAGAACAACAACTGATAACAAAATCGTCACTAATCTAAGCGCAGACATAATTCTTATCTCTCTAGCGTGATCAAACAGTGGAACAGAGAGGGGAAAAAAGTGAGAGGTATGCAAAGAGAGACAGATAATTCTTTCTAAATGGTTTCCTCTACAATGAAGTTAAACTCGTATATTTATAGAGAGAAGATAGGAGGTGATAGTGGATTGGTGATAATGATAGACGGAAAATGGGTCATTTGTCCAAATATTTTTAAATCATGGTTCAAATGGACGAGTAAAAAATAGTTTGGGTAAAATGGCAAAAAAATATAGTAAGGATAGCTTAAATTTAAAAAATAGCAAGGATAAAACTGGATACATCCTGTGTAAATTAAAAATAAGAAAAAATATTTGAAAATGGGCAAGATGAAATTGGTTACGTCCTATCTATTTTTACATTTTTGTCCAGTTAAACAGTATCAAAATCTAACTGTCCATTTCAACCAGGAATTGTTGATTTTGGTCTTTTTAACCAATTTTGTGAAAATAGTTTGGATGAAATGGCAAAAAAAAAAATAGCAAGGATGAAACTGGATACATCCTGTGCAATTAAAAATAAGAAAAAATATCTGAAAATGGGCACGACGAAACTGGTTACATTCTGCCTATTTTTACATTTTTGTCCATTTAAACGGTATCAAAATCTAACTTACCATTTCACTTAAGAATTGTTGATTTTGGTCTTTTTAACCAATTTTGTGAATGATAGAACCGTGTTAAAAGTTGTCAAGTATTAGCTAGTGTCGGTACATGACCGAAGCTGGACAGAGAAAGCCGGAACTTATATGATTCTTAATGTTTTTGGCATACACAAGTTTGTAGTCTGAAAAGGAAATCATTGACATTTTGATTGTAATATAAACATTTATCGATCCAGCTCACAATTGAATACTTGGCTTAAGAAAGTCATTAAAAAAATGATAAAACTGAAACTAAATTAAGATCAATTCGCAAGATTCTTCATATCTTTTATATATGAGCATCGATAAATGGAGAACATTCTAAATATTAATAAAATCACGCATTTCACATTGTTGCACACATATACGTCAACACACTATAGAACTGTACATACTGCAGAGTGTATGGACCAATGCAGCTTAGTCCACTGTTAACATGTTACCATTAATTCCCTGAAACTATGGATCGCGCTATATGAAGTTCAACTAAGATTTATAAATATACTAGAAGAATTAATTTGTATTAGCAGCGCCGGTGAGTTTATTATGCTTTTAGCCAGCACAAGTTGCAATAGTTTAAGTCTCACTACTCGAGTTTGCCGATGCTTGTACCAGGCTTGATACTAAAATACTACACTGGTAATTAGAGCGAACTAGAGTTATAGCAAACAGAGATAACATGGTCTTCTGTCACATACATAGCACACTCTGGGACATGCAATAGCTTTTACCACACTGTGCACTCACTATAAATGTTTTGAGTCACATGGTTAATTACTGGGAAACCCAAGATTCAGTGGAATAGTGTATTTACTTAACGTGGGGTTCATAGCAGTTTTTGGCTGAAAACGGTAAATTGTAGATTACAATGAGAGACTTCGGGTCATGATACAGAAAGATCATATTTTGGTTTACAATAATTGGTCTTGATGATTTAACTTGCAGATTTTAGCTCACATGACAAATTATGGGTCAGTATGTAAATTTTAGGTACCGAGTTGGATCATTAAAAAAACTTGGGTCACCTGATAGATTTTTAGTAATAGTCTAGTAGTCATGGATTGTTGGTCACTTAGCACCTACGATATCAACTCTGGTTCGAAATGTAGATTTCAGTCCTAAAAGATATGGGTTACGATGACATATTTGAACAAATCTGTGAGATATTCTCTGTTGGCCACATTTATAGTCATGCCAGCACGATATAGTACGTTGTTTTCATCCATTATAATAGTGGTTTTCTCGAACTTCTCCGGTGAACATAGAATTATGTAAAATTAATTCAAATCAATCAACATGGTGGCATTAAATCTCAATTGGCAATGCCCTAAGCTATCCATTCGGGTGGGCACTCGTTCATATTAATCGACCCACAAAATATTCACAAGATAAAAAAGAAGCAGTTTTTTGGTTAATTAGGCCTTGAATTTGGATTCTTGTGTTTAAAAGACAAGTAAATTGTTAGTAAGAAAACTAACATCTTCTAGCTTGGTCTAAAAGACAGTTTTAGGCCTTTCAAGTGTGGAAGTATTTCACCCAAATATCATCTTCTAGCTTGGTATCAGGCTCTCGATTCAAAATCCGGCTTCCGCACCTATCCTAAAATCTATACAAAAAAAAAACAAATCCAAACAATGTCAGAGGTTACAACTAATCTACGCCAGGTTTAAATCCATCACCTTGTTACTTTGAAACATACTGGCACTGATCATGTATTGTGGAAGGCTCAGTTCAAGCCTATACTGAAAGGCTATGACCTAACAGGTTTTATCAATGGATCAAAAGAAAAACCACCAAGAAATCTACCAGAAAGTGAGGATGTTAATCCTGCGTTTACAGTATATGAGCACCAAGACTCTTTGATCGTTGGTTGGTTGAATTCTACCTTGACTCCTGAAGTTCTCAGTGTAGTTGCAGAACTTGATACTGCACCAAGAGATATGGGATACCTTGGAGTCTGAGTTTGCTCCGAAAAAATTTGCTCACCAGATGAATTTAAAGAGACAACTCCATAATCTGCACAAAGGTAATAAGACTTTGAAGGTGTATTTAAATGATGCTAAGCGTTTATTTGATCAGCTTGCAGCCACAGGATACACCGTACCTGCTCATGAGAAAAAGCAATCCATTTGCAATGGATCAAATCATACATATGACCCAATTGTTACAACATTGAGTACTGCTGAAACAATGGACATATCAACCTTCGTCACTCATCTTCTGGCATTTCAGATGAGGCTAGAACATCAGATATCTCAGATGCAAGAACCAGTTGCCAACTATGTCAGTTCTTCCTCGTCATCTACAGGCAGACCTGCACCAAGAGGAGTTCCAAATCCATCAACAGGACCAAATCCGCCAAAGTATGGGAGAAGGCTAGTGCGCTTGGTACAATTGAATATCTCAGTGATGTTGGCCTTTTCCATCTCAAAGATGTAATTTTTAAGTGTTTCTTGCATTCGAACAGTTTGTTCCTTGTATTAATTGATGCAATTCAGGTATTCCTTATCGTTTGATTAATCATACACCTTTAAGCGAAATGTACCACTAACTTATTGATTTTTGTCCAATCCAAGTATGAATAATTCAGTTGATATGTGGTTGAGTGTTTGATCCCTTGTTTTGGGTCTTATTTGAAATCCAATGGCATCATGGATAAGCAAATGTGTTTGATTCCTTAATTTTGATTAATTTACTTGTTTTATGGATGTTTTGATGGTGAGTGTGATGGATTTATCACTTAAGATCACGAATAGTTTATACTATTTTTGCACGTGAGTTTTAGGATAAACCTAAATTTTTCTACAAAATACACAAAATGCACCCGAGTGCATAATGAATATTTTGATAGGAAATATATTTTGGTCAGGTTGCATCCGAGTATATATTATATATTTTTTTTGATATTTTTGTAGTTTCGCTTGTTTTGCTTCTTTAATACCTATTTTGGTGGATGTTTTGATGGCGGAGTATATGATGGTAATGGTGGTGGATTTATTGCTCGAGATCATGAACTAGTGATTTTGGTAATGTTAAATCTAGATTTATCCCTGAATTGGACAAGATGCACCTGAGTGCATAATTTAATTCTGACTGGAAATAGGTTTTAGCTGGTTGCACTCGAGTGCATAATGTATTTTTATTTTTTTGATTTTTATAGGAAAAATGTTCTGGCAGGTTGCACCTGGGTGCATAATGCATATTCTTATAGAAAATAAATTTTGGCCAAGTTGCACCTGGGTGCATAATACATATTTTTACAAGAAATAAATTTTGGCCAGGTTGCACCTGGTGCATAATGTATACTCGGCCTGGTTTTAAATATTTTGAATTTCATATCACAATGGATCTTGTTTTGTAGAGATTTTCGAGCCGTTTCCAATACTATAAATTTTATTAAAATTAGACTTATATGGAATAAATAGGAGAGAGAAAAATGATATGATAAAGGATATAATTCAAAACAAATGGTATATATATGACTAAATTTTTATGTGTCTTTTTTACCTATAATTTACATGTCCATTACTACCAAGCTTTATGGGTTTTGGCCAATGACCCATTTTCCCGAAAAAAAAGTGTTTGACCAACTGATGTGTTAAAATAATTTTTTTTCATCTACCCAAAAAGCAGTGACACGTGACGAAATGACAAGATGACACCTATAGTGTAAGAATGACACGTATAGTAAGAAAGAATAATAAACATTGATAAAAGAAAGATGTATCCGGTGTCCGAAGGAAAACCATTGTGAAATTTAGAAGTTTGTATCACTGAAGAGAAGTAAACAATTTACAAACATTTAACAGTGTTAATGGAGAATAGGGGATGTGTACATATCATCGGTCGAAAGAATGAAACAGAGAAGAAGAAGAATCATGTAATTAAACAGAAAGGAAAAGGAATAGTCAAATCATCAGCATCAGTGCTCGGGAATAGGAGGAAGAAGAAGTTGTTGATAAAAAGGGTTTTTGATTATTTAACTTCTGATTCTTATTTGTATGCTCCTTTGTTGCATCATCCTGCTAATGCTGGTTCCCATAATTCTTTGCTGCCCAATACAGGTATATCTTTCAACCTTTCTAATTTAATTTCTTCTTTTGATGATATTTTTGTTGGGGGTTTTATGTACTTGTTTATACTTGTGTTGTTTATGTACTTGTTTTTCTATTTGCTAGCTTAGCTTTAAAACATAGTTTTTGTGCATATATGCATGTGGCTCTTGGGATTTAGATTTGGTTCTGGCTGGGCTCTGAATCAGAACATTAATTTGCTATTTGTAATACGATAATCAGCAAGAACATTGGTTGTAAAAAAAATAAAAAAAAAACTTTGGATGATAATTACAGTCAACGGCGGGTAGACAAGTCAAATGTTTGATCACGGCTCATAAGTGGAATTGGAGACTTCTAGAACCCTGCCCTGTGGTAAAGATGGTCATTATAGGACCCAAAAATCAAAATAATGTTTTACGATATTGAACTGGAGTATAAGAGGCTACGAAGCTTTACTTTGGTACCATTTTGTTTTCTTGCATTCGCAATAAAATGATTGATGTAAATAGTTAAAATCAAGCAGCCTGAAAATTTCTCGCCTAGGAAGTACTACAGACAAGGTCTTTTTACTAAAACATGGCTGGGTATACCTTTGGCTTTAAATCTAGTGATGCTTCATCCTTGTTGCAGGACCTCTTGATTACATCAAACGAGTCACCTCAAAAATCCTAACCAGACCAACGACAGAGAAAGATCAACAAGTGAGCGACCAGGGACACCACCAAGCAATAGGTGATGATCATCATCCAGAGAATTTAGTTGAACAGGAGGATGATGAAGCCATCAATGTCAATCAACCTGAAGCTGAAGTTCATGGTGTTGGACGTGAAGAGGCAATTGGGCACCCTGAAATCGTGAAGCGCATTGTGCACCAAAGTGATGTCTTGTTGTCCAGGGCAGGGCGTTGTGTTGACAATTCTAAAGACTTCCTCCTCACTCATAAGTCTAGCAAAGAAATTGGCCGCTCTATCAAATGCTAAATTCTAAAAAACGGGAACCTATTTGCTAACAAACTGGTGTACTTGCTTGTTTATGTATTCTCTAAAAGGTTTATATGTTAACATACTGCCTTCTTGGTGGTTGATTATTACTGTTATTCACACAGACAAATGTTAAAAATCCTTGTTGGTGAGTGTTATTGTAAAGATCAAGTTAAAGATTGGTTGAATTTTGCACTTGCATTACATTGGTTCTTTAGTAGTAAAATGTTTGGTATTGGGATGTACCAAAATCTGTAGACATGATAGTGTGAAAGATCTGGGCTTTGTTAAAGATCTGGGCTTCAACAAAAACCAAAACTAACAGAGCCTTCACTTCCAAATTCGGATCATACCATTCTCCTGGATACTCAGGTCTACCTCCCATATAGTCGGCAACAGTTCCCTCATCGACTTGATAATCATCTGTTGCATCAGCCATCACTCACTGATCAGCTTCCCGCTTTACTTAAAGAAAAAAATCAAAAGTTGGGAGATTCCTGTATATCTATGTATATAAAAGAGAGACTAGTTGCTCACCTGTATAACAATCCGATCCAATTAATGTAAGGGAAAATTGGGAAAATGCCCCAATATGGGGTGCAATGTTGGAAATCTGCCCCAACGTCAAAAATAGTTGGAAAAATGCCCCATTCCGTTAAAATTGCCATCCAACCCAGTTAAGTCACATGTGTATGACAACCATCACCACCAGAACCACCACTAAACCGACGCCACCACCACCCGAACCTTAAACCTTGAACCCTAAACCTTGAATCCTGAATTTTGAACCCCAAACCCTGAATTCTGAAGGATATATTTGGCTTTTTTTTCGCATGTATAAGCTCACACATGTGACTTAACTGGATTTCTAACGGAATGGGGCATTTTTCCAACTTTTTAAATGTTGGGGCAGATTTCCAACATTGCACCGGGTTTTGGGGCATTTTTCCAATTCTCCCATAATGTAACTCAACCACAACGAACATCTGGTTGGTTTGTCCTATAATTTCTGTTACTAATTTGTCAAAATTACTTGGGTGTCAATGACTCAGATGTGTCAGGGAACTGATTTACGTCGAACAGTCTTGTAAGAATGTCCAAGTTCGGTTCATGGTTCTTTTGCCTGGCCGATGGAGTTCAATTCAGGTTTTTCATTTTTCATTGAATCCGTTTTGCCCATCCACATGTCCAGATGACTTTGGTTTAGTTTTAGCACATTAAAGTTTCAAATCCCTACCGGCCTTGAGTTTCCTTTTCTTCTTCTTTTTTTTCCTTCTCAATATGCAACCTAGCTAGATATGGAAGCATTCTTACTAATTTTGAGAAGTCGAAATAGGAAATCACCTATTTGAGAACAGAAACAGTTGCGGGAACAACCTTGTTCTCTAATCACCTATATGGAAGCATTCTTCACTCACTGTCTACTGGCTCCAACAACTGGTTTAACAAACCTCCGGCTATGTTAATTGCCAAGCCTTACCTTGTTGGTACAAACTGTTTGGATTTTCTATGTTGTTGAAGTATTTGAATCCAAGTATGTTTGGAAGATTTTAAGATTTTGCAGTATGTTTGGAAGATTTATAAGGCAGGATTACAAGTATGTTTGGAAGATAAGATTTTAGGATTACTGTAAACTTGATTTACAGTAAAACTCTTCCTAGGACAGCAAAGTTTTCCAGAATTTGATTAGAGAACATATTCTAGTAATAAACATCTATATATGGCCGGACCAAAGTAGATATAAAAGAAGAAAATTCAACGCAATACTGCAAACACATTCACATCCCCTTTACCTAACATGAAAATCGTCAACTATGATAGAGAAATCGTCAACCCAGACTTGTTCATACCAGAGTTAGTGTTGCTAGAAATTTTCCGATATCTTCCATTAGAACCCGTGTACAAGTTCATGTGCGTCTCTAAGGTATGGTTTTCTCTTCTGACTAAAACACTCGAAACTTTGTGTGCAACCCATTATGCCTTTTATGACGGACATCTTGCAGTTGCATCAACTGATCTTCTCTCGTCCAATTTTGCATATGATGGCTTCTCTTTCAAATCCATTCACTCCAAAATTCGAAATAAATTATGTCTTGTTGGTTCTAGTAACGGTTTGGTTCTTTTTGTAATAAAAAGTTGGTGGACTTACAGTTGCTATGTTTATAATCCACGCACAAAAAGAATATCGGATATGATTCCAAATCCTGGGGAAGAATACGACAGGGGTACGGTATTTTTACATGGTTTTATTTGTCAATCATCCGACAGATCATCATTCAGTTCCACTAGTAATAGAAGTACTTTCATGGTCGTGCGAATTAAAGAATTCGACAACACATTAGAAAACTGTTATGGTGGAAATCCACCAACCGAATGCAAAATTCAAGTATTCTGTTCTGATTTGGGTGAATGGTGCGTCTATGAAATCTCAAGTCCTCCTGAAGTCACTTGGGAAATGTGTTACAAGACTACTGTACGTGATGGTTTCTACTTACGGCAACCTATCTTCCGATGATAGACATAGATACTGCAGTGAAAATATTCTGATTACCAATACGAGAGGTTTGAAGGAGAACGTCGAAATAGAATCATAGCTTATGATCTGAACAAAAAGGAAGAACAAGATGTTAAGCAACGTCAATGCAAGTTAATTGATTTTCCCAAGGGAAGAGACGAAGAAGATTATCTACATCAGTGTCTTGGAGAATCAGGAGAGCTCATATGTTACAACCAACTTCAGCGAAAATCGATGACATTGTTTATTTTGGTGAATGATCAAACATCGCATACACCAGTATGGGAGCTGGTTCACAAGATTGAGTTACAGAATATGTTGGCATGTGATAATGATAGATGGTTTAATGAGGACTACTTATGTCTTGACAACAGTACTTTCCCATTAGCTTTTCATCCTGTCAGTAGACATGTTGTGTTACTGGCATACAGTAATGCATACATATTGGCCTTAAACGCCCTGACTAACAGATTTGATGTGCTAAAGAGACCTCCTACAGAAGTACTAGATGCCTACCCTTGGCTTAGAAGCGACTTACCACTTGTGTTGACACCAAGGCCGACAACAATTACACGATTTCTACAACAACGACAATCTTCTAAGAGAAAAACTAAGTTGAGGTCTTAGTTCTTATATCGGTTTTTTATTGGATCACTTGGTTTAACACTCTCATGCATGGTAGCAAATTGTACATCTTGTTATTAGTATTTTTTTAATTTATTGATTAAACTTTTGATTACGTCTATACCGACTATATATCTAACAAGTTCTGTAAGCCCGTGCAAATGCACGGGCAAGTTAATAAGTAATAACCCAAAAATCCATCTTTCCATTACCATTCAAGACATTTGTAGGAAGTAAACATAATGGTAGTAATCGAACTCAGAAATGATAATTTTCGAGGCTACACTGTATTTCAAAGAGTATGTACATACATAATGCGTTCCATAATGGGTCTTACCTTTTTGATTGAGTAAAGGGGATGAAAAAGAGGGGTTTGCTGTAATGGTATCTGTTAAGGATCGAGCAAGAGAGAGGAGAGCATAAACGCGGAAGCGTAAAAGACTACATTGATAATAATTCGGTGTGTTAATTTTCATGGCTTAATAGCCTATTTATATTGTTCACAAACTTGACGACCACTCAAGGTACTTACCTAATAAAATCAAACTCTAAACACAGACACTTTCCTAACATAAACCAAACTCTAAAATAGAACTCTTTTAGAACTCTCTTGAAGTATAACTCCAACTAACCTAAATTATATTCCTAATTATAGTCTCCTATATTATTTCCTAATACCCTCCCTCAAGATGGAGCATGTAGACCACGAATGCCCATCTTGGACAAAATAAATTTAACTTCGGTTTTATTCTTTCTTCTTTTTTTTCAACGCTTTTGCGGAAAAAAAAAATCTTCAGATCATAGTTTAAGGACGTTTCGGTCCTCTTCGTAGTTTAAGGACATTTCGGTCCCCTTCGTAGTTTAAGGATATTACGGTCCCATCTTCGTAGTTTAAGGACAATTCGGTCCTCTTCGTAGTTTAAGGACATTACGGTCCCATCTTCGTAGTTTAAGGACATTTCGGTCCCATCTTCGAAAGAATACTTCTTGTACTCTTGTTTTCTTGGTTTCTTCGATAGAATACTTTTTGTACTCTCTCAACAACTCATAGGATTTTAACCTACTATTGTTGTTCTTTTTCTTATCACCTCTTGGTGATTGGTTTTTTTTTTTTTTTCACAACATGAATGTTGTTTCTTCTTCTCTCTTGTTCCAGTCACGCACTTCTCACGAAACCTTCACACTTCTTTGTTCTTCAAGATTCTCTCACAATCTTGTCGTCTTTACAAAGCCTGCCACACTTTGTAGGATCTCTAAGTTTCTGCCACAAACTCTTCAACCACATTTCACTTCTTCCAACATGTTGAACAGCTTTCTGCAACACCTCTAACAGAAACTATCACACTTCTTTACTGTTATATCACCATTGTCACACTTACTCACAATCTGTAACACTTCTGTAACAGTTCGACAGCAACAGTTCTTCTGCAACTGTAACACTAATATTTGTAACACCCATTCTGTTACTATTTCCCAGTAACACTTCTGTCCAACTGTGAGAATTATGCAGTCACGCTTCTGTATCATCAGCAGAATCAACCAACTGCTTCTTTGTCCAAACTTGAACTCAAGCTTCCCTGTTTTGCTACTCGAACTTCTATATCTCGTCTAATGAGTACCAACTCCATGGCCGATTACAGCGAACCTTCATCAGCCATTCACTGCCAAGCTCCTTCACGAGTTTGAATCTCACGTACCGAACTTCCTTTTTATGTTGACTTCTAAAAATAGTTCAATCAACCCATGTTTCCTTGTTAACTTCGATTCACGTCAGAACCCTAACTTTTTTTTTTCTTTTTCTTTTGAAACTCTCGTTTCGTCCCTCCGTGTAGACTCACACGGATAAAGCTTGCACCAGGTCTTGGAGCAGCAACATAGGTCTTTCTTCTATAGAACCCTCGTTATCACCACGACTTCTCGAGCTCCAACATCTTCTTCTTATCATCACAGCAATACCGTCTTCTTGCTGTTTCCTAATCCATATCAACACCTTCCAAACTCTGTTTTCTCGGCTAAAGCTACTCATCTCTGTTCTTACGAAAATGGCAGCAGCAAGCCATCATATCTTTCCTGCTCAATATTGCAGGACTATCACCAAGCATCAACAGCTTAGCACTTTTTTTTTTTTCTCACAAGCCCTTGATCAATCCTTCGCAACAACTCACCATCTCGTTAGAGTTCTTCTCAGTTGAAACTTCACGTTTTTTTTTTCTCGGACCAAACTTTTGTCCAATTAATCTTCAAATAACAGCAGCCAGCATCGCCCCTTCATAACTTGTTGTATCTGCAAGCTGTTTTCGGTCCCTGTTTCACCATCTGAGATGCATCTCTTCGGCTCAATTACGTACACCAACACGACTTTAACAAGTCTTCTTTTGCAGCCTTCTCGTTCAGGAAAAAACTCAACTACGAACGGCAGCAACTTTTTTTTTTTTTTTTTTTTTTTACCCTAAAACGAAAAACAATAGAACTTCTCTAACTCTTTCTTCTTCTCCTCTCTCTTCCTCTCACCTCGCTCTGATACCATGTTAAGGATCGAGCAAGAGAGAGGAGAGCATAAACGCGGAAGCGTAAAAGACTACATTGATAATAATTCGGTGTGTTAATTTTCATGGCTTAATAGCCTATTTATATTGTTCACAAACTTGACGACCACTCAAGGTACTTACCTAATAAAATCAAACTCTAAACACAGACACTTTCCTAACATAAACCAAACTCTAAAATAGAACTCTTTTAGAACTCTCTTGAAGTATAACTCCAACTAACCTAAATTATATTCCTAATTATAGTCTCCTATATTATTTCCTAATAGTATCGGTTCACGTACCTTATTTATGCAAGTGAAGAGTCCTGTCAATAAAGATTGAAGGCGTGTACCCGATATTTGCAACTTGTTAAAGCCAAAAGGCATGCGGAGTGGCTTAAGACCACAAACAGATCATGTGAAAATAAGATTATGAACCACAAATTGTTTAAAGGGACTGAAGAATGTATCATAACAAAGAACCAAATATCCAAAAGAAGAAGAGTTATAAACCTCAAACTTAATAGTAAGTTCTTGTTGTAACCAATATGAAGGTGTTCAGATTGTTGAGATACGGAGTCGGAGGCAATGAAGTGGAGACATAAGTAAAAAGGACATGGAGAAGCTGCTCAGTCATGAAAAATTATACTTGACACCGTCGAAGCTGCACCACCAGAATGCTTGCCTGAAAAGGTATCATCGTAACCAATATGATTGTGAACTGCATGATACTTTTTACACAATTATATGTCGGTTTCAAAACCAAGAAAGGTATCATCGTAACCCTAGATAACAGTGTTTTCTTAGACCCACTGGATATCACTCACTCAGAGCATGATCACAAAATGAAATGTGTATGCCAACTCCCAAGTACCATGGTTTTTTCTAATTTGCCTGTCCTGGACTCCGCAGATGACATCTAATTAGACAAAATGAATTAGTATGATTCTTTTATAGAGAATTGTGAACTAAAATGAAATTTATACATACCTCGAGTTTGATTCGAAATAACTACACGGGGTTAGTCCTCGAGGGATTTGCTGTGAAGAAAGTACATTTTCACAGATACTCTAGGCAGTCGCTCTGTTGTGAAAAAGATTAGATTAACAAAGACTTATTAATGTTATCAACCAAAAAAGATAATTCCATAATTGATCTTCCTATTTCTTCTACCTTTTTGAAGATGTACGGTATCTGTTATCTTTCTCCATTTATTTGCTTTTACCTCCATTATTGGTTTTGTTTCCCACAACATACGTACCGTTCCTGCGTTTTTCTACTTATTCAACAAAACCTCCCTTCGTATATTCTCCTTTGATGTTGATACCGTTCTAAAACAGTAAATGATGATACCGTTCTAAAACACTAATTGATAACATAACATCTACATTTTAAAGACAAAAAGAAAACAGAACATGACATCTAAATTCTTGAGAACAACTTTCGATGAATTTTTTTTCAATATGATTCTTACTAAAATTTACCCTAATTGAATACTGAACTGAATATGTCTTCTGCTTTTTTCATTAACATGTCGTCATCATCATGTAACTAAGAATTTTTTATTGCATGAAGAGAGTACACAATTTAAATACCCTTCGAGCCTCGCTTAGTTCCATCGAATCAGATGTTAACCTTCATCTATTTTTGATTCTTGCACGGTATCATGGCTAAAAATAGCCGTCCCCTCTATGTCATTTTATCGAACATCTACATTAATACTGCAATTATTTACTGCGACTTACATGGCTATAAAGATTTGCCAAGGAATACTCCTTTGGAATCTTCCAAGTTCCAACATCTTCTCGTCCATTATTATGATTCACGTTCTTAAGAAAGAAGTTTTTTGTTCACTTGGCCGGTGGAACGGATCTGTAAGGAAAACTCAGAATTAAATCTGAAAGAACTGTTTTCCCTAACAAATTATGAGTATCCCTTGAAAATTTGGGTTGTTTCATGTTTTTCTTTCAAGCAGTTACTTAAAAGGAGTCATTGCGTTTCAAATAAAAGGTGGATCCCGTTATCCCATTCCAATTCAGACAATGCTGCCTCTACATAGATAAGAGTCACACCGTTTCAGACGATGCTGCCTCTACGTTTCAGAAGAGATTCAGAACGTTTCGGACTATGCTGCCACGTGGCCCGCTATATTTTCAGAAACAATAATTCTTTTCATCCCACCGGTCAATCCCACCCTCAGGCCGTGACGTGGCTAGACTTTTATTTCTCGTTCTTCGTTTCATTCAAGTTCTGGTCGCAAAATAGGCAATCAAAAAATCTTCGATCTATCATCCAAAAACTCGCATCGAACATTAGCAGCTGAACAGATTTTAGCTTACAAATATATCAACCAAAAACTCGTTCAAGGTTTAGCTTATAAATCTGAAAATAAAAAAATAAAACTTATTTCATTGGGACTGAAAATCTAGTTGTGTAAGTTTTGGGGGTTACGAGAAATCTAGGAATAGAGATGTGATTGATCATTGGAATTAGATATATATTGGTACCCGTGGATACTCTCTGAAGCGCACAACGAAAGCCTATACAGATACAGATCTACTTGGGTTTGGTGGATTTGGTAAAGTTTACAACAACAACAAAAAAAAACATTGCGGAAATCGAATACTGAAGTTGCAATTAACGGATTTCGAAGAAATCAAACAAAGGTTGAAAGAATATTTGCGAAAATTTATTTCTGAAACTGATTAAATTGGTCATCTATGTTGCTTGTACATGATTTATGCCTAATGGAAGTTTAGACAAGTATTCATGGACATTTGCAGTAGGTACCATGATTCCATGAATCATTAACTGAAGGGTAAGGTGCACATAACACTATCATTTTCTCTGTCACATGAATCAGAAACGTAAGAAGAAAAATGATATTTTCCTCTCATGGCTAAGAAGCTGCATATTGGCAACTGATTGTGAAGTTCTAAAGACACCTACTTAATCCCATTCTGAATAATACAATCATTAACATGTACGTAATAATCAGATAATCATCCGCACATGAAAGAACGGTGATCTGTTCAAGTACTAATGTTCGATGTGAATTTTGAATGATAGTACTTGTTTTTGATTTTTTAACCAGAACTTGAACAAAACGACGGAGAAGAAAACCTTTAGCTATGGACCGAAGAAAATGTAAAAGTCAACCCAAGTCAGTAGTGGGTTTGATAATGGGATTGACTGGTGGGCCGAGCAGAATCACTGTTTCAGAAAACTTCAAATTCAATTTGGTTGCGCCACGTCAGCATAAACATCCTCGAAGTATTGATTTATGCATTTTTTTTTATCACCCAATGACTTCACCCTTTAAGTGCAACTTCTTTACTATCTCATGCTGTGTTGTAATGCCTTTCCTTAAATTCTGTCATACAAACCTCAAGCTATTATAATGACGGAACACATAATAACAAACATTCAGCAATCATCAGAAAAAGAAACCAGCTGATCAAGTCTGATGATAAGTATTTACAAGCGAATAGGATGTCATGACATCTCCGACAAACTGAAGTACTGAGAACATTTGATTATACATATCCTGTACCCAGAAAATGGCTATATATAGAGCTATAGCCTTATATGACTGAGCACCCTAAGCAAATCCAGTAACTAACTAGTCAAAAAGAGTGGAGAGCCAGAATATGTTAATAAACTTACTCGCAACCAGTTCTTTAAAAATTGGGTTTAGCACCTTTTGGTTAGATGATTAATTACTTCTTTCATTGTGGCTGTCTTATTCTCTCTATAGTTCCAAATTTCTTGGTTTCCTGCTCTTGTTATCTTTACTCCAAACACTGTCTTTCTGCTTTTCGTTTCAGACCCCAACACTTACAGAAAATGTGTGCACAAACAAACGACAAACTTGCATTCTTACCAGATCGTAGTAGATTAAAAGTAAAAATAAACAAAAACACAGTTGGTACTAATACCTTGATCAATGCTTGCCGAATTTCTTGAAGTTCGTTTTGGTACCAGCGTTCCCTGAGAAGCTGAGTTTGGTATAGCGCTCTGAGAACCTCCAATGCTTTTTCATTATCGGCTAGTGCTTTCTCTCGTTCAGACCTAACAAACTCATTCTTCTCTTCATTAAGAAATTCAAAATCGCCTTGCAGTTTTTCCTTTTCTCTGGCGAGTAATTCTGCATCATTTGACAAGATAACCTTCTCCTCCCTGAGTACTTGAACATCATTTGACAAGATGGAGATTTCGTTTTTGAGAACTTCGGCATTGCTTACCAAGATAGACTTGTCCTTGTTGAGGATATCCACATCACTTGCCAAGATAACTTTCTCGTTCTTGTGTAACTCGATATCACTTGCTAAGATGGCCTTTTCTTTCTTAAACAATTCATTAGCACCTGCTAAGACGATCTTTTCTTCTTTGAGCACTTTGACATCACTTGCCAAGAGACCCTTCTCTTTGTTGAGAAATCCAACTTCGCTCGCCAAGATACCTTTCTCTTTTTTGTGGGATTTGATATCGCTTGCTAAGATGGCCTTCTCTTTCTTAAGCAATTCAGCAGCACTTTCCAGGAGGATCTTCTCTTGTTTGAGCGCTTTGACATCACTTACCAAGACACTCTTCTCTTTGTTGTGTAATTCGATATGGTTTGATAAGATAGACTTCTCTTTCTTAAGCGATTCAGCAGCACTTGTTAAGATAGCCTTTTCTTTCTTGAGAAATTCAACATTACTTGCCAAGACACCCTTATCTTAATTTCTTGTGTAATTCGATATCACTTGCCAAGATACCTTTCTCTTTCTTGTGCAGTTCGATATCGCTTGTTAAGTTGGCCTTCTCTTTCTTGAGCAATTCAGCAGCACTTGCTAAGACAAGCTTCTCTTCTTTGAGCACTTCGACATCACTTACTAAGATAGTCTTTTCCCCTTTGAGAAATTCAACATCTGTTGCTAAGATACCCTTGTCTTTCTTGTGTAATTCGATATCTCTTTCTAACATAGCCTTCTCTTTGTTGAGTTTTTCAAAAACACTTACCAATATAACCTTCTCATTGTTAAGTAAATCAATTTCACTAGCTAAGGCAGCCTTCTCTTTGATAAGCAATTCCGTATCACTTTCTAGTTTCTTCAGCTTAAGTTCCCTCTCTTCATCTGATTTAGATAGTTTTTCCACATGTTCCCGTGCAAGATCCTTAGCTTTTGTGCTAAGAAATTGACATAAACTTGCAAGCTTCATCACTTCAGCTTTCTTCTCACAAAAAAACTTAAAAATTTCTTCATTTTCTTTATTTGCCGACTCCGTGAGTTTCTCCCTTTCTTCTTCAAGCCTCTTAATTTCTTCTTTCTTCTCCTTGAAAAATTTGAACAGTTCTTCGTTTTCCTTTTCCGCTGAATCCCTGAATTTCTTTCTTTCTTCGGAAAGAACTTTAATATCATTACCAAGCAATCATAATCAAGTTGCTTTTGTACCAATTTTATACTCAGCTCAGTAATTTCATCACTAGCAAATTCCTTATAACCGCTACAAATATCACTAATTACTGTTTCACTTACTCTTACGGCAAGTAATTCAACACAGTAGTCCAATTTAGCTTTAGGAGAAACATTTTCTAGCAGCACAAATTCATGTTGCTTTGCTTTCAGTTTTGTCCTTATCTCATCTAATGTTTCCTTCCAAAACTGCCTCATTTTCATTGCAAACACTTCTATACCCTTAATATAATCATCGGTTAAGGGTTTTGTAGCAACTAAAAGCTTTGTTTGTAATTCACTCACTTTTTCTTGCAGATTCTTCATTTCTGCCTGATCATATGACAAACATACAATAAGGTAAGTTACAATCTCACATTAAAAATCCTGACACCTAACAGAACATAATTTACAGTTTTCAAAAAAATCATGATACATTTTCCTGAACATTTGATGATAACAATTCTATATGCGACCTACGGATCCCCGAGGATCTGTCTCAGACCCAGGGGTCAACCATCCAAAAACTTTAAACCAGGAAGAAAACAACAGTTCTTCGAAAAATCTGGACCAGAGCCGCGCGCGATCAGGCTTATAGAAACTATGTTTTTCAACTAGAAACAAAGTTTCCTTAGATGTTTAACTCAAACCACCAAGCCAGACCAAGCCAGACCTGCCATAGCTAAAACTTTATTACTTTCATCAGACCTAAATGTGACATAAACGTGAAAACTAACTAAAACATCTTTTCTACATTGAGAATTGAGTGACTGGCTTGGACCCTCCCAGTTCAACATAAGGTCTGACTCAAGCTCTAGTAACATACAATTGACAATTCAAACAACCGTACATAAATCTCCTTCCAGAGTCACAGACAAGTATCAGGAACAAAAACCACTAAACTTTTTCAATTAGACTCGAATGTCCCTTTGGAAGTCTGACTCGCAAACCACCTCCAAGTTTGCCAAAGCTAAAACTTCGTTTTTGACAGACCCGAAAAGACAAATGAGCGTCTGACTCAGACCCCACCGACTCAGACATCCTAAAAACAAAACTTCAATTTTTTCAATGTAAAAAGCCAAATCTAATTCATATGAGTGTCTTACTCAGATCCCTCCAGTCAGAAGTGACACAAACAAATTTTGTTTTCTAATCAAACCCCATTGATGAACATTAAGCTCTGACTTCTACACTCCCAAGTCAGGCATGCTAAAACCTTCAGCTCTTTTTCAATCCAAACCCAAATGTCTTAAGCTCTGACTTCTACTCACATAAGTGTCTTACTCAGACCCCTCAAGTCAGAATTTCCAAAACAAAATTTTGTTTGTAAATCAAACCCCAGTGATGAACATTAAGGTCTGATTTCAACACCCCCTAAGTCAGGCATGCTAAAAACTAAAAACAAGAAACCAAATGGTCTAACATTATAAAAATCTGAACAGCTCCATCCATCCCTAGTTATATGAAATTTTGTAAAACATAAAAATGATGAACTCAAAGAAAAATCAAAGAAACAAAAACTGACCTCTGTAGATGGCATCTCCTCTTCAGATTTCTCCATACCAATACTCCCTCTCTGGGAAATCTGTGTGTTGGGTTTGTGATTCTTTGTAAGGGAGATGTTGGATTTCTAGGGTTTAGAGTGAATGACTGAAAGTAAGAGACTCAGAATTCTGAGAGCTGAAAGAATCATTTTCTGATTTTTATTTGTAGAAATTTTGATTGAATCTAGACAGTTCATCTAATTGAATGGTGTATGATTCAGTAGTACATTTAATAATGATTTATATGTGCTTTATCCATTGAGTATGTGACACGTCCCGATCATGAGTTAAGTTTTAGGGTGGTGTGATGGAATATAAAATGAAGACAATTTCTTGGTGTGGTCCGACGTGTAAAGTGATTACTACAGCCTCACAACTCCGGTATCCAGCAACTCGAATATCGAAACAGCAACTCGAATATCGAAATGAAAAGTATCAATAGAGTGGGAAAAGAACTAAGAAAACAAACCGCCACACACAGCCCACTGCACGTCTTCCGAGGAATGAGTCCCACAAATAATAAAAAAAAAGTGTGAGAAACGATTTTAACATGATTTATTTTCATTGTCGGTAGAAAACCACTGCTCCAGTATTCATTAAACCAAAATTCTAAGGCCAATTATTTACCGATTTAATTTTTACGAGTCAGCACAGTGGTTAGTTGTGGTCCCTAAATACTACTAATAGTTACAAGATTTAGGGTTGAACTCTTACTTCCTCCAAAGAAGAGAGCATGAAAACCGTCATGCCAAATAGAGGTTTTAGTTGTGTGTCACAAAAGCTTATTTTAGTAAATCAGTTTTTTAAATGATAACTTAGTATTTGTGTCTCGTCGCTTTTTAGTGAAACAAAGAGATTTTGACCCAAATGACGTCCCATAATACTTATCTTTTCCTATGAATAATATATAGCTAAGTGAAATAGTACACCATAATGCTTGCGCTAAACACACGACACCCCGGAACAACACACAAAGCGTCTCACTCACGTTGGAGTGGGACCCACCTCCTAAGTTTTTGTATTTAGAAAATTCTTGGTGAATCGTCTGGATGACCACACCAAAATCGTGTAGATATCCAACCAAAATCAAAAATGGGATCCCGTGTTTTCTAGGTGCGGCGGGCTCATCTTTCATTTATCTACATGGTTTTAGATAATTCAACTGAAAGGTCTGTCTAGAACATTTATTTTTGTTTTACTGGCAAAGGGCAAAATTTTATAAAATGTTCTAAGTCACCAAAATGGTGACAAAAAAACTAAAACAGATTACGTGGATGTGTGAATCACAACATCCCAATTACAAATAAGTGTGGATAAATTAGAGTCATAAAATACATTTGTGTTTATAGTCCACTTGAACAACAAATATTTTACATCGATGATAATTTGATTCGCACCTTGTGCCCTATTGTTGTAAAGCCTGTTATTTCGTTCTTTCCACAAACTCCACCATATAGCAAACGGCAAATAACCCCAAAATCTTTTTAAGTCTTTTGACATCACAAGAATGTACTCATTCAATGCCAAAACCATTCAAGAAATAGAACCATACCTCGTAAGCCATCTTGCAATGTAGAAAGAGGTGGGAATACGTCTCAATATGATTATCACAAAATAAGAAATTAACATCTTGTACTGGACCAGCATTATGAAGATAATCTAATGTTGGAGCACCATCATAACACATGGTCCAAACAAAAAAAAACAATTTTTAGAGGAATTTTTGGATTCCAAAGTTGTTTGTTAGAAAAGATAAGAAAACCATCCGTTTGTATAGAAGAGTAAGCATTTGCTACTGAGAAACCTTTACCCATACCATAGTTCCAGTGTCTGTCATCATCTGCCGTACCTTCCAAAACACGAGAACTATTAGGATCACCAGTTACTTGCAATAAGTTCACCACATCTGCAACCTCATTTCCTTTTAAACATCTAGGAAACTGTAGTTCCACTGTTTCTGTCTAGAACTTTCCTTAGAAATAACTACTTCTGCTTTTTATATTTTTGAGATTTCATACACATTACTACTCATATTGGTATGCACACACAATTGATTTTGAGGCTAGAGGAGAATTTTGTGAGAAAATATTATTGTTTCATCCCGTAAAGAGTAGTTAAAGATTTATTTTTTTGAGAGACGGGAGAATATATACACCATAATTTTTTTTAATGATTATAGCTTAATTGTAACGAAAACCAATCATTATGGCCTTCCGTGTAGCTTAAAGTTGATCACATCTAATCCGGATAGTAGAGTATGGAATTACTTTACGGAAACTGTTCCCGTTTTCCGTGACTTTTTACACGGAAACAAAATATCCATTTCTAGTTTCCCAAATTTTAATTAAAACTTTCTTTTTCCAATCTTTTTTTTACTACAACTCTTTTTTATCGATTATATATATATTAACAATTATCTTTTAACCCACATAATACTCCTATCGAAAAGAAGAAGAAGGCAAAAAAAAAAAAAAGAAGAAGCAGGAAAAAAAAACACGGACGGAAACTCAATTTCCGATTTGCACTATTTAAAATTTTTGTGCAGTATAGCTAAGGATGGCACAACACTATAATGATGTTGTCCTGAGACCCATTTTCCTTAGCTTCAAACAAGCTATAGCTAAGGGAAATGGCACACCATAATGTTTGGCCTTAAAGCAATTTGGTGTCCAAAAATAAAAGTAAAACACCATTTTCCGGGAATTAATCTGGACAAAGATGATGATGAATAAAGAGTTTCCAGTGGCGATAAATGGTGACAACGGGTGAAAAAGACATTGAAAATGTGGTAAAAAGATCTCTATATCTTTGCTAGTGTTTATAAGGTTAATCTTCGAAAATTTGATCTTAGTAATTCAGATCTATCACCTAAGGCAAAAGCGAGGCCCAGTTCTTTGTAAACGGCTACCAATTTGTGCCAAACTGGTGTCCAGTATGGCAATATGATACGTTGATACACACGTATTTACCAACAAGCTAGGGTAACTTTGATTTGCTTTATTGTACAACGAATCTAAATGAGCTTTGAGTAGTGCTGTCACCTGGATGGTATTTCAGATGAAACATGTTCTCTTCAGTCATGTCCGTATGGTATATATATTCTTCCATATACTACTGTTTGACATGCATGCCTAGAACATTAGCTAGAAGTGACAAGTGACCGTTCAAAGAAAACTTTAAGAAAAAATATTATTCGTTTTGGCATACAAGATCTGTATGTATGCCAAAGTGCTTATCCTTCCTCGTCAACTAGAGTCGGATAGTCTAAGAATGTAAACTTCTTTAGTTCAAACTAGAGTTGTAAATCTGGATGATATATGAAAGGAGGAGGATTCTCATACTCCCACCAGACACAACGAGTGTACATAATTAGAGTAGTCTGCAGCTCTTTTACACACTTTATTCAACACAGTAATTTACAATACCAAAACACTTATTATCAGTTATTGATGGATTATTTTGTTTGTTCGCCAAAGAAACTGGTGTTGTTTTGTGCTCAAGAACGTCTATCACGTACATGCTTCTTTGGAGAAGATATTAGGGATAAACCTCAATGAGAGACCTAAATCCTAAAGTGCATATTATCTTATAGCCGGAAAAATCTGACTCAAGAAATAGCTTTTCCCATTCTTTCTCAGTTCTCTCTTTACCACCAGGTCCACCCATCACTGCAATGTCCAGAAGTAGTTGTGTCTCAGTAATCGAATCTTGTTTTTGTTTATTTTCAATGTAATCTTCATTCATCACGGCGTCTATTATTATCACCTTTCCTCCCTCTTGTCTTGATGGAATAGCTTCTCTGCATTTCTGAAGTATTTTAACACAGTCCATATCATTCCAGTCATGAAGAATAGTCTGCCAAGAATAACCACGAGAGTAAGATAGCGTATATAAACAAATGTAAATTAGTATTAGTGTATATCCATGTTATTACGTACCTTCATTAGAACTGCATCTGCACGAGGGATGGAATCGAACATGTCGCCGCCGATGAAGACTATGTTGGTAGCCCCTGGTAAGTCTGCAATCACATTTGGGAGATCCAAAACCATGCATTCCAGATTTGGGAAAGCTTCAACAAGGGCTTGAGCTGTAGCTCCAGTCCCACCTCCTACATCAACCAATGACTTCAAATTTTCAAAGACCCTCTTACCCTCATTGACAATTACACTCATCAACAAGCCGGAGTCACCAGCCATGGCATCATGGAACGTCTTTCGTATCTCAGGGTTTTGCTCCAACGCATTCCATATGGTCATACCATGAGCAGCCTCAAATGGTGTGGAGCCACTCCCTCGAAACCATGCGCTTAAGAAATAAAAAGGTGACATCGTGAAAGGATCGATCAAAAAGATAACAGCAGATGACGTCGTCTTGGTGGTATTTATCAAAAGCTTTGAAGTTGCTGTCAGTATATATCCCTTGTCTTCTTGATTTTTTTCAAGGCTTTCTGTAGAAAATATTCCCGAATAAACCATTAAACGCATTAGGCGATTCAAATATTCCGTTTTGGTTGGTGGTAGAGAAAGAGCATCAACGAGGCTATAGAGAGGCATGGGTTTTCCATGGCTGTGGATTATGTTGGGAATGCCTAATTCAACAACACACTTGATAGCCATGCTTTTTGCAAAACTTAACGCATGCATATAAAGTTGAGTCTGAGCTTGCATCAATTCATTAGTTTTCAGCTCTTGACTGGTTGAATCCATTTTTTTCAAGTATTCTTAGGTTTACTAAGCCTTCAGTGTGGAGCTACGATTTGCATATTGGTGCCGCTCTATCTATTAATAAGAAAAGCTCTATTAATAAGAAAAAAACAGATACTGTAACGAAGGAGTCATGTCATCTGGATGCCCACTGCTACGTGCAATCACCATTTCTCATATGTCAATATGCATGGACATTGGGCATGCGTCATGACAAGTACACCCCTACATGTCACCTGTTGGTGCATGTTAATGTTATATAGTAAACAATGACTGCCGTCTCTGTCTTTTTTGTTTTTGTTTTGCAATGACCGGGTTTTGAAATCAGTAACTAACAAGATACTTCTGTCATAAGATTTGAACGAAGTCCAGTTCTAAAATGGCAGCTTTTATATACTCCTAAATTCGTTGCAACTCAGTCGCGCATGATGTAATCAAACTCTATAGCAAGATCACTAGAAAAACGCCCTGGTTAACAATAATAATTGGTTGTGCATTCACTCCAAGAGATTTTCATGGTTGGAACGAAACTTCCCTCCAACTAATAGAAAATTGATCTACAGATATAACCTGAAACACACCCCTATTATGTAACCGGATAGTTAATAGTAGTGAGAGGATCAAAATGTTCCTTTTATTTGACATATACAACGAGAATATTCAGTTCATTCGAGTCCCAGCTGAATGTGTAGTTTGACTCGACCCCGACGACAATATCAATGAATGAATGAGCATGATAGTTCCGTAGTTGGTTATAGTCTTTTGGAGTTTAAAGGTATCTTTGTGTTGCGTGTCTTGAAAACATAATGATAAGCCACGCTAATCATCATCATCCCGGACATCATTCTATAGGTCAACCAAGGTTTTGCGCTTGCTGTTTTAGGGTTTGTCTTTTTTTTTTTGGTTAAATCCGAATTTATTAACAAAACAAAGATATTACATGGCAAAGGGCGCTGGCTAGCCAAGTGTAACTACTGGAATCCAGTACTACACCCAAAAGGAAAGTAACCATGATCTAAGACATGTTTAATAATATGAATCCAAAATCTTTATTGATGAATCATACAAAGAAATCAAAGTACAAGTTCTTAAACACAAGGAAATTCTAATCTCCTCTCAACAAAGCTCTCCCACTCAACCCCAATCCGATCTCTCATATCTTTCCCAAGGACCTCTACTTATAGGCCAACTAACCCTAATGGAGTACAACTCATTTTACTTCGCTACATTCTCGCGGAGGTGCCTTTTACTTCGCCCGGATCATTTTCTATAAAGTTTTTCCCTTTGTTTCACTATTCTCACATGGACTTGTCGGGACACCTGTCTCTTTTCTTGCTCCATAATTTATCTACTTCGTGACCTGGCTTTCAACCAAGTAATCCTACTTCGCTTTTCCTGACTTCGTCCTTGGTGACTTTCTGGACACTTCAATCTGGTCTTTCGTATCTTCGTGTGAGTATTCCTGCCTTTTCTCATATCTTCTCTTTGTCTTCGTGTGATTGGATATCAGTGAGATAATCTCTGACATCTGATTTGACAAGTCCCTGACTGGGATCTTAGAGTGAGATTTTCTACCTCTTTACGTCCGACACGTGGAAAACCTATTTCGTGTACCTACATTTTGCCTTTTCTTATTCCATTCGAGTCATACGAGAATGGAATAAGAATCGCTCCAGAATCCCTTGCTGACACGTTCTCCACTTTCCTGTCTCCACGTCTCCACGCTTTTGGGGTAACCGTTTATTACCGGTTATTTATACTTCGAACGTGTCGTCGACCTTCTAAACCAGCCATCCCTTTACGTTATTTACATCCAGCTTGACTTAAGTTTGGGGTTTCTTTTCCTCTTCCTCCCTTTTGTGTCTCTCTGGTTTTCGTGCTTTCTCTTTTCTTCGCCATTATTGTACCCTTCCTTCACCCTCGACTTCCTTTTCATTATTATGGCTTCTAAGAAAACTTCCACAACTTCCTCACTCAAATCCCTTGAGGATCTTCAATCTGATTTCCAGAAGATGGGTCTATATCTTTTTTCCCAGCGACTGATTTCTCTGTGTCTCCTGCCGTTTGCGCGACTCCTGACATGGAGTTGAACTCTAGATGGATTCTCTCGGACTCCTGGTCTTCGGAGAAGATGATTATCTCCCTTGGTCAGTTAAGGGACGGATTAACCTTTCATATCTACAATCCTTTCAACCCCACTTTCTTTGAGATTCTGAATAAGATCCAGTGCCGGGGTTTTTCAACTTTCGGGTAATACAATTCGCATCTCTAGCGAGTTCGTTATTCGCTCGGTGGGTGATGCTTCACAGATCCCATCTTCGACTGACGAGTTCAATCCCCGTGATTATAGCGCTGACACTTTCGCAGCTAGTTATTCGGCGAGGTTTACCAGTGCCAAGAAGTTCTAAGAATGGGGTATTGAACTTTTCCATAAGACTACTTCGCCGAAAACTGTTTCTTCCGGCGTGGGCCCTCTTAATATAGAGCAAGATGAAGATTGGGCGACATTTCCCTTAGTGGTGAGAGGCCCTTTGGTCTGAGGTTTTGACGAGAATGGAAACCCTAGGAAGGGTCCTCTTCCTCAATATCGTCATCTTTCTGACTGCGACCCTTGGAAGCTTCACTGGTCCATGCCTGACGAGGTATCATCTTTTTTTTTTTTTTTAAAAAAAATTTTGTCCCGCTTTTGATTTCATAGGCTCTCATATCTTTGTTGTTCCTTTCTTTAGTACGAGTTGCATGTTGTTTGTCTACTCAAATATCATAAGGAAACGGGTGTCACTGGGTCTCCCGCTCCTAAACAGGTACCCATCTTGCTCATTTTTGTCTTCTCGTAACATTCTAAAAATTTGATCTTCTATTCTTCCTAGTGTAATACTTCCTTTGTTAATCAGCCCGCTGTTGAGTCAACTAAGGGGCGGAAAAGGCGTGAACATCCTATTCCTCCTCCTCCTTCTCAGATATTTATTTCATTATTATTATCAGCTTGCATGCCTCGTTCTTTTTGGTTAACTCTCTCGCTGAACTTATCGTCTCACAGACTGTTGATCCTTCTTCTGGTGGCCCAAGAGGCAACGTAAGGTCTTAGACCTGGATGTTGTAGCTGCAGTTCGCAAGGCTACTATACTTAGGAGTTCTTCCACTCCTAACAAGCCTCAACCTCTCCAATATCGTGCAACCTCCTCTGCCAAAGTACCTGACCCTCCTGTTCATCTCAAGGTTAAACGCCCCGAGAAGCTCGCCAATGATCCTTCTACTGGCGAGGAGAAGAAGCAGATAACTTCGTCGAAAATTTCCAACCCTATTTTAAATTTAACCCTGACATGAAGTTTCTCCAAAACGTCTATGTCAAGGCTCGCGAAGACCCTTCCATGAGGTCTCGTGCCTTAGAATCGTTGGTGACCCTTAGTGCGGATGACTTTCTCTTTCTGGAATCATCTGTAATGCTAAGTGCTTCTATGGATTTGAGTCTCCAGCAGTACGCGGCATTGATGACTCAGGTGACCCCTTTTTCCTTTTCGTTGTGTCTTTCTCTGTCCAAGATTTATCTCCTAAGTTTTATCTCTCCAATTCGCAGGAAGTCAATCGCCACATGGCCAACCTTGTGGATACTAGGCTTGTTCGCGAGAAAGCTAAGAATGACGAGGCTCTGATCAAGTCTTTGGCAAAGGAGCTCAAAGAAGAAAAGGAGCACTCTAGCAAGCAAAGACAGAAAATGGAAAAGCTTTTGAGTAAGTCACTTCCCTCGCAGATTATTTCTTTGCCTTTGTCTCTACTTTTTTTATTTTCTTATGTCATATTTCGTCAAGCTCGATGCATGCAACGCCAAGCGAATGCTTCCGAATCAGCTGCCTCGCTAGAAGATATGCGTGCTGAGAACCTGAACCTCATGACCCAGAATGATTGTTATGTGTCCGAAAACACAATTTTGAATGAGAAGGTCGAAACTCATTTCTCTCAAGTAGATTGTTTGTCAATTGACTGTTCGCATGATGATAATGAGCGCCTGAAGTTGGAGCTTGAGCGAGTCAACAACTCCCTCTTTACTTCAAGTAATCTCCACCTTTCGTCGATAGCTACTTTCAAGAGGTTGGAAGAAGATTACGAGCGTGACATCAACAGTAAAATCAAGGTTGTATCTAATCTTCGCAGATCTCGCAATAAAGTGACTGATTTGAACGAGGAGGTTGACCGTTTGAAGACGAAAATGGAACTCCTTCCGGTCAGCTAGACAACTTCTCTTTCCCGAAGCCCGTTAATCCTTCCTCTCAAGCCAAGCCCCCGGGTTCTCGTAAAAACAAGGGTGCCCTCATCATCCAATCTGATAAAGATATTTCAAAGTCTGGCCATGGTAAAGGCTGGGACAATGCATATCACGAGTTATGTGTTCAGCTCCAAGATTCAGATCTAAAAATCTCCGAGCTGGATCATTTGTATACCTATATTCAAGAGACTTTGAATACCACCCTTTTGCATTTGGAAGGTAGCTTTAGGTGTAATGCAATACATCATTAGTTATGCCGATTTACAAATTTCTGATAAGATTTTGTCCTATTTTGCAGAGTCCGAAGAGCGCCACAAGAGCCAAGTCCTTCGCCTTTCCAACGAAAGGGATGAATCTCGCTTAGAGGCTTCCCGTCTACAAAATGAGGTGGGTGACTTGAATGCCGATTTGGACGAGATGATGGAAACTTCCGCGAAGGTAACCAAGCTATCTCGCAAGAATACTCAGAACTACCTGGTTCCTCTTTTCGACGCTTACTGTGATGAGCACGGCATTCTTCATCCTTTTTTTCCTTTGGAGGTGTTCTCTGATGACGAGCAACCAAAGGATGACGAAATCGTCCCAGGCGAAGAAGATGGGTTTTCTGAAGATGGCGAGGAACAGAAGGTTGTTGACACGAAGGCCATGGAAGAAGATTCCAAGGAAGCTTCTTCTAGTACTGATGCTGGTCTTGGTGGAGCGCGTGATAAGATCCCTGAAACAACCGTTACTGATGACGCCTCTCCTCAGCAATAGCCTTAGTTTTCTTCTTTCCTATTTTGATCGTACAACTTGGCTAATTTAAAAACATTTTATCTTTCTGGGCGCTCCCAATCTTGAGGGGCAAACATCTTAACTTCCTTGGATAATATTTTGGTTAGCAGTTTTCTATTTTGCTTTGGTACATATTTATTCAATGATCTTTTATTATTTACTCAACATTATGACTTTTATTTCGCCAACTATATACTTACCGAGGAAACACTCAAAATAATAACGAAACTTAAAGTATATACTTGCCTCTTGTTCTTTTGTATGTTTTCGAGGTTGGTTGTAGGGTGAATTGACCTTGGCAAATCCTTCACTTCCCTTTGATTCGCGAAACATCTCGCCGCATCTTATTTTGTATTTCGTTCATGTCTTTCACGTTTTCTTTATCTTTAATCTTCATATTTTGTTGGCTTTTGCCTCTTCCTTTGCTTTTTCGTTAAGTCGGAACGCTAAGCCTTATTATTATGCTAAAGAAGAAAAAAACGTAAATATATTATTCTCCTCTTACAGACTTATCTTCGTCACCTCGTCTCCTATATCTTCTTTTCTTATGAAATCTACGAATTGTTTCGTTGCATATCTGCTTCTTTATACGATGTTCACCCTTTTTTTTTTGCCTTTGTCTCGTGTCTTCGCCTTTGCCTCTTTCTCGTTCCTTTGCCTCTTGTTCTCGTTGACCATTAGATGATCAAGCCAGTGTTGCATAAGTCGATATATTTTATATCTACTTTGTTTCCTTAGTACTCGTTAACTTCCTTGCCAGGTTTGGTCGCGAATTATTATGAGAGAATTTGTTTGTGGATTTACAAGGTTTTATTGTGCCTCCTAGTTAAGGTCTTATTTTGCCTCGTCCTTTCTGAAGGATTTTAATTCGACGAAGTCTCAGGCGCTTATTACCCTTTCAAATACTAATCCATCAACCTCGTCTTAACATTTATTTTATTCTCCTCCGAGACAATGCGACAGGCCTAATTATTCCCATGAATATTAGCCCCATGACATTGTCGTCTTTGTGGTCACACAGCTCCCTACTCTGGAGGGTTCCATCCCTTTATATTCCTCCTGATTGCCCCTTCAAGGAGGTTAACCCTAACATGCATGTTGGTCTCCTCCCATCCGGTTATTACGACAGTCAGTTGTTTTCATGAATTCTTATCTCCTTCGCCGATGTGGCATGGGATTAAGAAATCACACCCTAAGTTAGGTTTCTTTGGGATCGGATGCATCATAGCCAAGACTTTCCAAACGGACATGGCCAGTAACGCTCCAGACGTCCCAGGCACCCGCAGCTCAACCGAATACGTCAGCACCTTGGTCATATTTCTGCACCCCTTACTGAAGGCCATCATAAAAGGGACCCTCAGCGGATCCCTCTGAGAGTTGTTCACGACATGCGTTAGGCCTTGCCTCTTGTATTTTCATGCGAACTAGGGTGCATGCCGTGGATTCTCAGCCTCTCTAGGAGAAGGTTTTAAGTTTCTCTAGAAAATGTTTATTTCGTGAATCTTATCTGCCTTCTATGCGAGGTCTCATCATTCTTTGTAAGTTTTGAAAATTCATACTTGTAATATGATTCATCAAAATTCATCAAATTTGCATTGTTGTTCTTTTAAGATTTGATACATTATCAATTGATAGATTGAATTCATTACATTCTCCTTATTTCTATTAATATTCCTTGATTATCAGTGTTCTTCTTCCAAACGAATGTTCTCTGACTGATATATTTTCAATTCCTTCATTTTCACTTCGTTCTTGATCTTGAACAACGTCATGAATAAGGATGCCCAGTTGATAGCGCATAAATGAATGATCGTACTAAATCTTCCTCTGATATCCTTCCCTTTAGTTCTCTGCAGATCGCATCCCATATCTCCACTAGACTTCGACATATTTTCATTTTCCCTTTGCCTTAATGAGAACAATGTTGTTATTTCTGGCTTGCATGGTTCGTCTCTCGCACATTTGTTCAGCAGTCTGGGTCGTAGCCCAATTTTATTTTCTGTGGTTTGGGTATTGTTTCCCCTCCTGTCGACCATCATAGATTGCTGCATTAGATACTTTCTTTCTCTGAATTCCCTCCTGTTATTCTCTATGGCTCTCTTCAAGTCTTCCCGTTCATTCTGTTCTCCTCGTCCCTTGATTTCTCACCGGAATTTGCGATGTTCTTCGGATATTAATGTCATTTCTGGAACATACTTTTCTCTTCGTACGTCGTTCTCTGCTTGTTTTCTCTTTAAATTATTGTTTTTAATTACCAGTTTCTCATTTTGCCTTTCCAACCTTATGCACTCTTTCACCAAGTCTTCTTTCTTTTGTCTTTCTTGATAAATTTCCTTTTTTAATTGTTCCATCTCTTCTTCTTCACAAGCCCTTTTCCCTTTAGCTCATGAATTACGCAGTTCAATGCCTTCTTCCGGGTCTTTTGCCACCGCACCTTTACGTTTATAAGTGTTCGTCTTTACTTCTTTTTGCGGGGTTCGTTTTTCTTTGATAATAAGAGTTTTTTTTTCGCTTCTGGATACCTCGCCTTTTTCAGTCGTCCTCCCCCTCTTTGCTTTTCCGCTCTGCTTTATTTCAACTTGGATTCCCTTTTATAAAGTTATTTCACGTTCCTTCTCTTCATCAGTCGATGTTTTGTCTGCCTCTTCTATGTATTTCGGTGTCACGACTAGCTCTTCGCCTATCTCAATTGTGAATACCATCAATTTCTCTGCTCTTCTTTCCTTGCAGGATTTCTTCTTTTGACCGATTTTCCTTCTTAACTTCTCCTCGTAGTTGTGGACATCTTTTATAATGCACTCTTGTGCGTCCCTGAAATCTCCCCTTATCTCGCCAATTGCACTTGGCATAGGAAACCGTATGGCCTGGTTATATGTGGATGCAAACCCTTTTATCCCATGTATCCATGGTCTCCATATGAGGGCATTGTAGGGTGAATTTATGTCTATTACACATACTGTGACCTTCATTTACAGCTCGCCGGCGAAAATATTTACATCCAGTTCTCCCTTTGGCCTTGATGCAACCCCATTGAACCCGTATATGTTGTATATTGACGGCACGAGATCCGATTCCTTGTATCCGATAGTTCTAAATGTATGGTAAAAGAATATATCGACCGAGATCCCCGTATCTACCAGGATCCTGTCAATTGCCCAGATTTTCCTTTTTTCGGCTTGGTCTTCTTCCCATCTTGAGTATTTCCCAAAATTCAGGGTTACAACCAACGGTTTTGTGTGAGAATTTCCTCCTTCAGGTGCATCCTTTGCCGAGAATGTTATTTCCCTTCTCTGCCATTCTTCTAATGGTTCTTTCGTGGTGACGCTGAATATTTCATTTCCTTCAAAGTCCCTCTTATGCACCCTCTTAAGTATGTTATCATGAAAATTTTGGATGCTCTTTGTTGCATGTATTATCGTATTGCAATTCGGTCTTTGTGCTCCCGGATCTATCTCAATTCGATATATCGGCTGGTTGTCACGAGGTGGTTGCGGTGGCACATAATCCCCTAGGAAATGTGCGAGTTTTCCCTGCTCTATCAGGCGAAGTATAATTTGTCGGATGTTCCGACAATCATTCGTATGATGCCCGTGAAAGCGATGATACCTGCAAAACTCATGACTCCTAGTACCCGGAGGTGGATCCCTTCCCAAATTGGATGGTGGTGGAATCTCTTCTGTTAAAACGATTACCTCCCATACCTTCTCCACAGTTGTGTTAAGTCTAGGGATCTTTAAATCTTCAAACACTGGTGCTTTCCGTCTCCGCTCTCCAAATCTGGGCCCTTGGTTATTACTTTGTTGGTACCCGGAGTTCTAATTTCGTGTCTCATAATTCCTCCGTCTTGATTGTTCATACCTTTGTTGATCAATCCACTCTAGATCTCCACTTAACACAGCTACAAGCTTTGCCGTTACCGGGGTCGAAGGCTTTCTTTTTTCACATATAGGTTCGTTTTCCACGACATGCATTGTGCTTGATAGTAATCTTGAATTCCCTTCCTTTGCTGGAATTGTTGCTACTTCGCTGACTTGCCTTTGTTTTTTTTCCAACGCTATGTACTCCTCTTGGTACTCCCTTAATTCATTCATCGTCAAAGAATTTCGGATGATGAATATTTGGGTGTACAACAAGTCTGTTTGGATCAATGCGTTCACAAAAGCTAAGATGAAATTCTTCTCGTCAACCCTCCCTGCAAGCTCTCTGCATACCGTTATCCATCTCGTTATTAATCCTCGCAGGCTTTCCGAAGGTCTCCTTCGCAGGTTAAATAAAGTCTCAATCCCCGTTCTTAACATGTTGTTGGTTATATAAGTGGTCAGAAATATACTCTGTAAGTCTTTGAAGGACGAAATCGATCTCTCTGGTAGCCCGTCAAACCAAGCCAATGCTTCCCCGGCCAAGCTCGCGGGGAAGTGTCGACAAAGTACCGCATCATTTCTTCCCCATTGCATCAATGAAAGGGTGTATTGCTTCAAGTGATGCACAACACTTTCAGATCCGCTAAATATGCTCGGGAGCGTTGGAAGCACATATTTCTCTGGGATATCAGTGATTAAAGATTTTTCATGGGTTGTAGTAATAAAGGTTCGAACTCTAAGACTTGTGAAGGTAAAGGATTTTTTTAGACTTATAAAAATATATATACAAAATATTAACAATTTTGGGCGAGAGGTAACCAAGACACTAGATTCCACTACTACGCAAGATTGAATGATAAATATTTCAAAACTCTATTCAATTCTTAAGTCCTCTTTTATCTTTAATTCACTATCAATCATACAAATTCTCAAACATTATTTGTAAACCTTAAGCATAGATTATCAAGAGATTAAACCAAGCATAACCTATCAAACTGAATAACAAATAATTAAGACAATCATTCAAACAATTTAAAACTCTGCAAAAGCAGCAATTAGGTGAATTATATAATTAAATGAAATAGTTACCCATTTATGTTGCGTGAATAGCTTCCTCCATTGCCTTGGTTACGAGGGAATTAACTCATCATGTTGGAAAACCTCTCAAAATATTTTATTAAGCTCAATTGATGTTTACAATAAAGAGAAAGATAAGTAAATAGTATAAAACAGATCCTGCGACCCACAGTAACCAAATAAGACTGCTGCTTCTCTGTCGCATAGACTGCCCTATGTACGACCCACAGTCTGAGTCGTTGTTACTGTAGAGAAACGACTGCTGCTGCGAGTCCGTTCTTCGTGTTCTTGGTGTTCTTCATCAGCAGCAGCAGCAGTAGCAGAGTTTGATCAACTCTTGATTTCTGCGTCTGTGGCTCTCCTCTCTTCTCCCAACTCTCGACAGCCTCTCTAGTACTCCCAGGGAACATATTTATACACCTACAGCTCGTTGAATCTCCCTCAATTACTCCATATAATCTTCATTACTCGGTGTTTAAAGAAAATATTTTCCGAATATTTTCTTCCCTGAAATGATTCTCCACGCGTAAACAGCCTCTGATACTCCCTTATTTAGCTTCTACACGGTCCAAAAGTGTGCTAGAGTCCTCCATGCATCATCATAACACGTCCGAATCCCTCAAAAAATCCTCTCAAACCCGTGACTGCCATGTTCTCTGATGATGACTTGTTTAGCCGATTCTAGCCAAATTCGATCGATTCTGACACCCATACTGTATTCCTTAAGCTATATCACATCTTCCTACCAATTTTTAGCCATTGAATCGCACCACAACACCTTCATTTTGTTGATTGAAAATCTGCCAGAGAGAGAATATATTTTCCCGCCAAAAATGAAATTTGAATTATGAGAAGAAAAGTGTCCTCCCCCTAATCCTGTACGGGTGTCCCTTTAGCAATTGGGGTGGAAATAGTAATTTTGGGGTGGAAATAGTAATTTTTCTGGGTTCCTCCGGTACATTTCTGGGACGCTTCCGGTGCATTTCTGGGGTGCCTTTAGTACTTTTCTCCGGGGTGTAAATCATCACTTTTTTGAGCTCATTTCGCCGCAAAGGCTTATTTCTCTAAAAACATCTACAAAAACACAAAATAACACAATAAGTACTTAATCAAGTCTAACAATACAGAATATTGAGAACAAAATAGACACATAAATGCGTCTATCAATCAGCATACATGATCTCATAGGTAAATGGAGATTTATCGCCTCTTCTATTTCTTCTGCCAGCTGCACTCTGCTGTCTCTTCGAGAATTATTGATCAGTTCCCTCATATCTCACGGCTCGTCAAAAACTTCCTGGTTCAGTTTCCCTTCACTTTCTCCCCGACGGCCTCCCCTTATCACATTGAGCCTTCCTTCACCATGTCTCCTTGCTTCCTCCTCCATGTGGTTGAATTCGCGCCGTCTTTCATCTTCTCTTCTCCTATCATCTATTGGGATTGATACCTATAATTAACCTCTTCACAAGATACTAGTTCTTTGGATCACGTAGAACTAAAGAAAACAGAAAACAGAAAACAAAGACATAAGATTTAACTTGGTTCGGAAATATGCCTACGTCCACAAAAAGCTACGATCAACTCTTATTATTAGAATGAATTACAGAAAATTAAATCCCAAACTATGAGCAGCATATTGTTGTTCACAAACACCAAAATGATTCTCTAGAACAAAACGCTCTAAACCCTAAAATTCTCTAGTTATGAGAATTCTTCTCTAAATTGTGTTGTGTATTTTCCTTAAGACCTGTACACCTATTTATATAGAGGTTACAAACTTGTCTTCCAAGTATATGAGTTATACTAGGAAACCTAAACATAACTAAGAAAGGAAACCTTGAGTTTAACTAAAACAGGAAACCACTAGTTATACCCAAATAAGGAAACACCTAGACGATTCTAGAAAATTCTGGAACCTTCCTAAAACATCGAAAACATAACAATTCTCCACCTTGCTGATGTTTCCACCAAACTGAGCTTGATCTTCACAAGTTAACCGTAGCGTCCAATGCCCCTAGGGCCTTAACAATGAGCAACATTGATCAAGCTGAGGAACTTCTCAAACTTGACCTTCGGAACGACTTTCGTCAACATATATGCTGGATTATCTTCAGTATCAACCATCAATAGTTGTATTAATCCGTTATCAACCACTTCTCGAACCTTATGATAACGAACATCAATATGCTTGGTGCGTGCATGATAAACTTGGTTCTTAGCTAAATGAATAACAATTTGACTATCACAGTTCACAACAAAACTACGTTGTATAATCCCCAAGTCTTTAACTAAACTACGAAGCCATAATGCTTCCTTAACATCCTATGTCACAGCAATATACTCTGCCTCCGTAGTAGACAAAGCTACGATTGATTGTAACATAGACCTCCACTGGTAGGTCCCCCACTCAATGTAAAATAATACCCCGAAGTAGAACGACACTTATCTCTATCACCTGCATAATCAGAATCAACAAATCCACAGACCTTCAAATTATGCTCTTTTTCAAACACTAAACCAATATCCAAGGTCCCATTAAGATATCCCAAAATTCCCTTCACAGCATACCAATGTGTTCTCCTAGGATTAGCCATATAACGACTAACTAAACCAACATCTTGTGCAATATCCGGACGAGGAAAAACCATAGCATACATTAAAGAACCTACCGCATTAGCATATGGAACCTTTGACATAAACTCCTTCTCCTTAGTTGTAGTAGGACACAACTGTTTTGATAACTTAACTGTATGCGGTATTGGAACACTAATAGCTTTGGAGTTATGCATTCCAAAGCGACGAAGAACCTTCTCAAGATAGGATTTCTGAGTAAGAGATAACTTCCCCTTAGATCTATCTCGAGTAATCTCCATACCCAAAATCTTCTTAGCTGGACCCAAATCCTTCATCTCAAACTTTAAACTCAATTGTTTCTTTAAAACATCAATTTCTGACTTTCTCTTTGCAGCTATGAGAATGTCATCCACGTAGAGTAAAAGATAAACAAAACTTCCATCCGGAAATTTCTTAAAGTACACACACTGATCGTATTTACTACGAGTATACTTTTGCTGCAACATAAATGTATCAAACCTCTTGTACCATTGTCTTGACGATTGCTTCAAACCACAAAATGATTTCTCAAGTCGACACACATAATCTTCCTTACCAACAACTTCATAACCAATGGGCTGTGACATACAAATGTATTCCTCCAGATTCCCATGCAAGAATGTTGTTTTGACATCTAATTGCTCGAGCTCTAAGTCAAACTGCGCCACAAATGCTAAAAGGACTCGGATAGAAGTATGTTTAACAACCGGAGAGAAAACTTCATTATAATCCACACCTTCCCTTTGTGCATATCCCTTAGCCACTAACCTTACTTTGTATCGTACACCACTAAAAATACCCTTGGAATCTGGAATTCCATCTTTAACCGTATAGACCCACTTGCACCCAACCTTCTTTCGACCTTTAGGAAACTTAACAAGTTCCCAAGTGTGATTCTTGTGAAGAGACTTCATCTCCTCATCCATGGATGTTTTCCATCCAATCGCATGAGTATTACTCATTTCCTCCTCAAAGGTAAACGGCTCATCCTCAAAAACAGATAATGCGTAAGATGCATACTCATCAAAACCATATCGGGTTGGTGGACGTCTCTTACGTTGAGACGTCAAGGACGGAATATTCTCAACTTTTTACTGTGTAGATTCCTCACTAGGAACCTCAAACTCAACTTCATCTTCTACAAGAGTTTATTTTTCTTCTTCTATAGTAGATGAACTAGGAACTCTTTGCTCCACCTGCATCGAATCATCTTCAACACCGCTACTACTCTCACTTTCAATTTGAGAGTCCCAACCTGTGAAATTCTTTGAATCAAGCATAGCTTTCTAATTAAAGGTCACATCACGACTAATTATGAACTTATTCAATTCTGGACACCATAGACGATATCCTTTCACACCTAATGGATAACCTAAGAAAATTGCTTTCTTAGCCCTAACACCCAACTTATCTTCTTTCACATGAAAATAGGCTGGACAACCAAACACCCTTAAATTAGAATAGTTCAAGGAATTACCGGTCCATACCTCCATAGGTGACTTACACTTAATAGTTGTTGATGGTGATCGATTCACCAAATAGCACGCCGTATTCACTGCTTCAGCCGACCAAATCTTGTCCAAACTTGCGTTTGACAACATGCACCATGCTCTCTCAAGTAACGTTCGATTCATTCTCTCCGCTACTCCATTTTGTTGTGGTGTACCCTTGACTGTGAAGTGCCTAACGATACCTTGTTCCTCACAAAACTCCATCAATGGGTCTTCGATGTATTCACCGCCATTATCGGAACGCATCTTCTTAACCATATGACCAAGTTGTTTTTCTACCATGGTCTTCCACTTCTTAAACACCTCGGTAAATTCATTCTTATGCTTCATGGTGTAAAGACAAACTCTCCACGAAAAGTCATCGATAAAGGTCACAAACCACCTTGCACCTCTCATAGAAACTGTACGAGAGGGACCCCAAACATCCGAATGGATGTAATCTAACATACCCTGCGTGTGGTGTACAACGGTACCAAAACTGCTCCTACATTGCTTCTCGAAGATACAATGACCACAGAAATCAAGCTTGCAAGTCTTCTCACCACCAAGCAAGCCTTTACTACTCAACACCGACATACCTTTTTCACTCATATGCCCAAGACGCATATGCCACAAACGTGTTGACTCCACCTGTTTCTCATCAATTGATTGAGAAACCATAGCTCCACCACAAACTATATCTCCTTGTAAGAAATATAAATTACCATGTAATTCACCGGTCATCTTCAAACTACCATTGTAGAATACCTTCAAGAATCCATATTCAGCAACATACTTGTATCCAAGTGATTCAAGTACTCCGAACGAAATCAAACTCTTCCTCAAATATGGAACATGTCTAACCTCTGAAAGTGTTGTGATAACACCATGTGAACGAACCTGTACCGTACCAACTCCAAATATTTTGCAGGCATTAGAATTGCCCATCATAACAGTACCACCATTCAGTTCTCTGTAAGTAGTGAAACAATCCTTTGAAGGACACATATGATACGAAGCACCAGAATCAAGCATCCAACCATCATTGAGATAACTCTTTGATGTAACAGTTAACACTTCCTCATCAAAACCACACATTGGGTCTTCTAAAACTTCGCTTCCTTCAGCAACCGAAGCAACAATATTCTTCGAATCTGATTTCTCACGTTTCTCATCTCTTGCTTTAAGCTTGAGACAATCATCCCTAATATGACAAGTTTCCCGACAATAATAACACTCAATATCGCTCTTTTTGGAACGATTCTTTGACTTCGACTTCGACTTCTTATTACCATTTTTTCCTCTATCAACAAAGAAACCCTCGACTTGTGCTTCATCGCTGAACTCTTGATTCCTTAACGCCTTAGCTTGTAAAGCAGAGACCACATCATCGAAAACCAACTTATCTTCATCTTCTTCGTCTTCATCGGTTTTCCCACTCAGCAAATAGTCAACGAAAGCATCATACGACGGAGGCAAAGAACATAATAATATCATGGATATATCCGTATCAGAGATATTGACACTGATATTAGACAAATCAGAATAGATCTTATTAAACTCATTAATATGATCAATCATAGACTTAACTGGAGACATCCTAAAGGCATGGAGTCTACGCTTCAAGTAAAGTTCAGAAGTCAAATCCTTTTGTAAGTAAAGCTTCTTTAAGTTCACCCACAACACCTTTGCAGAGGTTTCACTCAAAAAGTTATGAGTGATCTCCCTTGACAAACATAAACGAATAGTTGAACACGTCTCCAAAACAAGGTCATCCCATTTCTCATCGTTTGAATCCTTTGGTAACGTTGCTGGTTTGTCCTTGATAGATATGATTTGTTTCATACTAACAAGAATATCTTTTACATGAGTTTTCCATGATGTGAAATTATTCTTCCCATTAAACTTGATAATATCAAATCCATGCACCTTCGAAAATCCACTTGATGTAGAACTAGACATCTTCACTTCTAACTATGATCCTCTCCACGCTCACTGCACCAGTTGTTAGGACTAATACCTAGAATTAACTTCTTAAGAAGACACTAGTTCTTTGGATCACGTAGAACTAAAGAAAACAGAAAACAGATGCACGAAAACAGAAAACAAAGACACAAGATTTAACGTGGTTCGGCAATATCCTTACGTCCACAAACGGCTACGATCAACTCTTATTATTAGAACAAATTACAAAGAATTAAATCCCAAACTATGAGCAGCAGATTGCTGTTCACAAACACCAAAATGATTCTCTAGAACAAAACGCTCTAAACCCTAAAATTCTCTAGTTATGAGAACTCTTCTCTAAATTATGCTGTGTATTTTTCCTTAAGACTTGTACACCTATTTATATGGGTTACAAACTTGTCTTCCAAGTATATGGGTTATACTAGGAAACCTAAACATAATTAAGAAAGGAAACCTTGAGTTTAACTAAAACAGGAAACCTCTAGTTATACCAAAATAAGGAAACACCTAGACGATTCTAGAAAATTCTGGAACCTTCCTAAAACATCGACAACATAACAATTCTCCACCTTGCCGATGTTTCCACCAAACTGATCTTGATATTCACAATTTAGCTGTAGCGTCCAATGCCCCTGCAATACCAATATATCATTCTGCCTCGTAAATCGAGCTGTTGTTCCGCTAGATCCCTGTCTCGTTCTCTTTCAATGTGGAGTGTTTCCCTCAGCTGATCCAACGTCATGTTCTCTTCAACTATATTCTCCTCCATTTCCTCACGAGTCATTTCTTCTCCTATGATGGTGTCCGTGTCCGAAGTGTGTACTGAGCCCTCTCTGAAGTTACCTCCGTTGGCCTCCTCAGTTTGCCACTGGTTCACGCCTTGTCTTTCTCCTTCAGCCGATATTCCTCCTCTTTCCATTCTTCTTCCTCTTTTAGCCTCCAATCGCTTGCTTCTCCTCGTTGCTATCATCTGTGCCGCTCGATCTGTTGTTCTAGTCATCAACCCACCCCACAACTTTAGCTTCTCTCCAATCCTTAGATGAGGATAAATCCCCAATATAAGATCCTTGTTTCTGGACGCCAAAATGTAACTACTGGAAATCCATTAGTACACCCAAAAGGAAAGGAACCAAGATCTAAGACATGTTTAATAATATGAACCCCAAAACCTTTATTGATGAATCATACAAAGAAATCAAAGTACAAGATCTTAAACACAAGGAAACCCTAATCTCCTCTAAGAAAAGCTCTCCCACTCAACCCCAATCCGATCTCTCATATCTTTCCTAAGGACCTCTACTTATAGGCCAACTAACCTTAATAGAGTACAACTCATTTTACTTCGCTACATTCTCGCGGAGGTGCCCTTTACTTCGCTCGGATCATTTTCCATAAAGTTTTTCCCTTTATTTCGCTATCCTCACATGGACTTGTCGGGACACCTGTCTCTTTTCTTGCTCCATAATTTATCTACTTCGTGACCTGGATTTTCAACCAAGTAATCCTACTTCGCTTTTCCTGACTTCGTACTTGGTGACTTTATGGACACTTCAATCTGGTCTTTTGTATCTTCGTGTGAGTATTCCTGCCTTTGCTCATATCTTCTCTTTGTCTTCATGTGATTGGACCTTGGCGAGATAATCTCTGACATCTGATTTGACAAGTCCCTGACTGGGATCTTAGAGTGAGATTTTCTACCTCTTTACGTCCGACACGTGGAGAACCTATTTAGTGTACCTACACCAAGCGCCCAAAAGAGAAAACAAAAATACTCAAAAGCATCATTTGTAACCAAAGATGCATAAAGAACAAATAAAATGTGAAATCACTCATCGATGAAGCATCATTGTTTTAGGGCTTGTCTATTTAAACTAAAGGAGAAGATTGAGCAATTATGGATTAAAGGGGAGACTTTTGATTTTCATTCCAGAAGGAGAAACTAGTAGATAAATGTCAATTTCCTAGTCATGTGCATTTCAAAGTTATGGTATTATCTACTATCTCGCAGTGATTCTCACTCCCATGTGGAATTAATTCAATAGTTTAGAATGAATAAACTTTCACAACTTCGAAAACTCAATTAGCTTTAGTGTTTCAATAGATCCTGGTGTTCCTTAATCCATCATATAAACAACCTTCAAAAAGTCTGGAGTTGTTTCAACTTCGACTACCGTGACTTACCTCCTAATTCGACTTTCATTTGTTTTTAGAAGACACAGTGAGTTGTATTTTTTTAAAGAACTTCTAAATTAGTCACTAATCACTATGATGTTGAGATTCTCAATTATTGAAGTTACAACATCATTTGACTCAATGAAATAGCCATTACGGCATTACCATATACTATAAAGCAAGATGGAATTTTAGATGTTGTCTGGTGTATGAATCTTCTCGTCATGTGCATATAGTGCTAGTTATTCTATAAATAGACTTTATGAAAGTTGTTCCTATTAGCATATTAGGCATGTAACTACTGGAAACCCAGTAGCACACCCAAGTAAGAGAAGAAACAGATTTAAGACATGATAAAGGTTTTGGATAATAAATTCTTTATTAATTAACCATTCAAAGTGGTGAAGAATACAAGTTTTGAGTACAAGGAAACCCTAATCTCTCACTCTAAGCAAAGCTCTCTCTTTCCCAAAGAATCTGACCACTCATACATTGCCCAAGGACCCCTATTTATAGACCAATCAACCCTAATGGGTTACAACTCATTTTTCTTCGCCTGGATCTCGTGTAGATGCTTTATACTTCGTCCAGATGAAGTTTTCCCCTTTCTTTCGTTGACAACTTCGGGTGTTTGTCGGGACAGCGGTCTCTTTTCTTGCTCCATAATTTACTGATTTCGGGAAATAGTGCAAGATCTTTCGGCAGGATTCCTCTGAATGACTCATGTCTTCTCCTGCGTCCACATGACGAATCGTAACTTTGGTATCTACATTTTTCCTTTTCTTATTCTACTCGAACGAGGTGAGGGTGGAATAAGAACCGTCTGAAATTGTATAACCGTCATATCTCTCCTCTCATGCTCTCCCACGTGATATTTTTCCCCATCCAACCGCTGATTACCGGTTCGTATTCTTCGATCGTTGGAAACCTGGTTGGGCCAGTTATAAATACCCTCATCCTTTTAAAATTTTGTTTCTTTTTAATCTTTTTTTCTTCTCTCTCTTTTACCGTCTTCTGCAAATTTAAGAGTTGCTTCATTCTGCTTCAATGGCTCCTAAGAAGGTTCCTGCTCCTAACACATTTAAGACTTATGAGGATTTCAAAGAAGATCTTGAAGGGAGGGGTTTCTCTCTGAATCCAGCGATCGATTCTTCAGTTTCTCACCCCGTTACGGCAACCAAATCCATGAAATTGAATTATCGATGGATTAAAGCGGAAACCTGGACTCCCACAAGGATGCTGGTTATTGTTGGTCAGTTGAAGGATGGCCTCTCCTTTCCTTTATACGATCCAAAGAATACTCTTTTTTACGAGATATTAAATAAGATTCAACGAGGTGTTTACCAATTTTCTGGGAATCCGATCCGTATTTCTAATGAGTTCGTTGTTCGATCCAAGGGGGGTCCTTCCCAAATCCCTCTTATGGTGCAAGAATTCGATCCAGTGTATTATAATATTGATTCTTTCTCCGCGAATTATATGGTAGAGCTATGTCCATGAGAGCTTATCAGGAATGGGGTGTTATGCTTTCTCGCAAGCCTACGAATGATTCCACCAAAGTCCTCCTTTTGGACATGGATCCTACCGGTAAGACACGGAATTGTCGTCTTCGCCTTTCTAACGACGAGGACTGAATGATGTTTCCCTTAGTGATTGAGGGTCACTTGGTGTGGGGTTTTGATGAGGATGGTAATGCTGTATCTGGTCCTCTCCTGAGCATGCTTATCCCGCAGCATATGAAACTGATAGACTTGGATGGTCAGAAATGCCCAGCGAGGTTAGTTTATTTTTAACTTGTATTTTTCGTACTTTATTCACATCATTCCCTAACGCCCCATTTTATTCCAGTATCCACTTCCTCCTCCTGGCTTGGTGAAAGACCGTACACGAAAGCCGAATCAAGTGCAGGTTCTTATTTCGTGACCTCTCTGTTAGTTGTTATCTTGAGAATTTCTAACCTTCCACCTCGCAGGAGAGTGAACTCCAAGACGCTGCTGGCCTTACTTCAAGGAATCTAAGGAAACGCCAACGTTTTGTGGTTCCTTCTGCCACTTCCCAGATACCTCTTTCTTTCTTAGTTTTATTTCCGTCTTTTCGCGTGATTTCCTGACTTCGTGAATTGTAGGATGATTCTTACATATCTCCTCCTTTCCAAGACCCCCAACACCGTCGTCGTCGAGTTCTTGATTTAGATAGTTTGACTCAAGTCAGCCATCTGACCCAGCCTTCTTTTCCTCAATCTCAACAACCCCTGCCTTCCCACGAGGTTACTCCTTCTCGTGTTGCTACAAATACCTCGTCAGCTGAACTTCCCAAGGATGATGGACAAAACAAAGCTCGCGAAGTGGAGGATCCATGTTACATACCTAACATGGATTTCTTAAGGGAGATCTTTATCTCTACTCGTCAGAACCCTTCCCTAAGGTCTGCCGCCGCCGAGTCTTTGTCCTCTTTCATTTCTGATACCTTATTGGCTGAGGATCAATCCTTCATTGTGAATGCTTCTTTGAACCTCTCCTTGCAGCACCACGCCACCATAATAGGTTTGGTGAGTTTGAAGACGTTTAAGCCTGACTTTTCCCTCTCTTTCATATTTCTCAGATTTTTCCGATATATCTTCAATTTAGGGGCACAATCGAGACATGGCTCATCTCGTGGAACTTCGCGCATCCCGTGAACTACTGGAGAAGTCTAGTGCTCAGCTTTTCCAACTGAGGGAACAACTCGCAGATGAGAAAAGGAACTCGTCCAATTTGGAGAAGCAGATAAGTGAGCTTAGTGGTAGGTTATATTTCTTGAATTGCTTTATCGTTGCCTTAGTTCTTTCAAAAGTAACCTGCCTATTATCCCCTTTTAACATTGCCTTCCTCTGCCTTTTTAGGGTCTGAGCAAAAGCTTAAGAAGCAGGTTTCTCTTCTATCTCGCGAGAAGGATGATCTTTCCAGCAGGTGTCTACTCTCCAAGAGGACGTTCAATATTTGAATAAAGATATCGATACCATGATAAAGGATGCAGCCACGATCGCGAAGAGAATTCGCAGAAATGCTTAGGATGATAAGGTCAAACTTTTTAATGAGTTCTGTGATTCTCGCGACATTTATCGTGTGCCCCTAGATCTTGAGGTATTTTCTGATGGCGAACCTGAACTTGCGGCTAACGAGCCAAATTCTACTGATGAGGAGACGGAAACGGACGAAGATCTCCAAGTTAATGATTCTGAAGGCAAGATCCCTTTAATTCAGAAAGCTGTAAATGTCAAGACTGGTCTTCGCCAATGTTCCCATGAATCGGGTGGTGATGACGAGGAAGAAGACTAATGTTGTAACCTTTTCTGACTTTATTTTGACTGGGCGCTCCCAAGCTTGGGGGGCAGAATATTCTCTTTGTAAATAATGTAATTGCCTTTACTTCATGTCTCCATTGTGTCATTGTAAATGATGCTACGGTCCTTATTTTACTTGCTTTATGTGTCAAGCATATACTTGAAAATGTTGAGTCTTGCGAATATAATGCTAAAGAAGAACACAAAATATAAAAGTATATACTTGCCTCTTGTTCTTGTTAAGCATTAGCTGACCAAGACAGAGTCCTACCGGTCAGATTGTCATTTGTTATTAGCTAATCTTGGTAGTTTTGCCTTTATTGCTTTCCGTTTTACCTTCCTCTCCGGTTCCTTACTTGTTGCTCTAATTGTCTTCCTCGCTGGGTCCGTTAACTCGAATTGTCTTAAGGAAAATTTTGTTACTTGTTTCTCTACGAGGTCATATTGTGCCTCCTAGTTAAGGTTTTATGGTGCCCCGTCTTTTTTGAAGGATCTTAATTCGACGAAGTGTCAGGCGCTTATTATTCTTTCGAATAATAATCCATCTACCTTGTCTTAACACTTGCTATGAACCCCATTTCACGATAATGTGACAGTCCTAGCCATTCCCATGAATGTTAGCCCCATGACATTGTCGTCTTTTTTTTGTCACGCAACTCCCTAATATGGAGGGTGACATCCCTTTATATTCCCCCTGATTGCCCCTTCAAGGAGGTTAACCCTAACATGCATGTTGGTCTATCCCATCTAGTTATTACGACATTCAGTTGTTTTCGTGACTTCTTATCCCCTTTGCCAATATGCCTTGGGGTTACAAAGTCACATCCTAAGTGAGGTTTCTTTGGGATCGAGTGCTTTGTATCCAAGACTTGCCATACGGTCATGGCTAGTAACGCTTCAGATGTCTCAGGCACCCGCACACGCAACCCAACCGAATACGTCGGTGCCTTGGTCATACTCCGCACTCCTTACCGAAGGCCATCAAAAAAGGGACCCTCAGCGGATAGGTCTTATCATTGCCCCTAGCTTCCTTTCTGAGAGTTGTTCATGACATGCGTTAGGTCTTGCCTCTTGCAATTTCATGCGAACTAGGGTGCATGTCGTGGATTCTCAGCCTCCCTAGGTGAAGGGTTTAAGTTTCCTTAGAAACCATTTATTTCGTGGGTCTTATTCGCCTCCTAATATGAGGTATTACTTGTCTGTTTCGTATGTTCTACTTCGACAATATGTAAATTAAACACGAAAGATATTTTATTAATAATCTTTGTTCAATTATAAAATTTCTTTTGGAATTACAACTTCATTCATGGATAATACTTCTTGATATACACAGGGTTCCAAGGGTGATCCAGGTTTCGATCTCGCCGTATATTATCTTCCCTTCCGTGTCCGTGCCTTTCCCCTCGCAGTTTTCCAATACATATGCCCCGTTTCCAACTACTCTTTTCACGATGTACGGGCCTTCCCACGTGGATTCCAACTTTCCTCCCGATACCCTTTGGTATGGTGGGATCTCTCGCAGCACAAGTTCTCCTGGCATGAAACTTCTTTCCTTCATTCTCTTGTTATATTCTCTTGACAGTCTCTGGTGATAGTTCGTCATATGCTGTAACACAGTTTTTCTGTTTTCTTCGAGGTCATCTAATTTTGCGAGTATTAAATCCGTGATTAGCCCCTTTTCCCACGCTTCTCTCCTGGTTGTCGGGAGAATGTCCTCGGCCGGAAAGACTGCCTTCATTCCATATGTTCAACAAAAGGGAGACATTCCGATGGCGTCACGTATAGTGGTCCTATAAGACCATAGCACATTTGGGATATGCTCACACCATCCTTTATGGTACCCTTACAACTTATTCTTTAGTGTGGATGCTAATTCCTTGTTTGTGGCCTCCGATTTCCCGTTACTCAGCGGGTATAGCGGAGTCGACTTCCCAGATTGGATCTTAAAGGCGTTGAATAACATTCTCACATTCTCCCCTTCGAATTTCTTTTCATTTCGCGACACAATTAGGACCGGTATATCGAGTCTACATATAATATGCTCAAGGATGAAATCGTATACATCTCCATCTCTCGTGTGTTGCAGTGCTTTGGCTTTGACCCATTTCGTAAAATAGTTTGCTGCCATTATTAGGTATCGTCTCTGCTTAGTTCCCGTTACGAATGGTCCCAAGATATCAATTCCCCACATGGAGAATGTCCAAACACTTAATACAGAGTTTAAGCTAGTGGATGGAGCATGTATCCTTTTCTCATACCTCTGGCATTCCTCGCATCTCGTGGAGATGTCTTTTGCGTCTTTGTGCATGTATGACCAGAAGTAACCTTGTGTCCGTGTCTTGTGAGCTAAGGACTGGTCCCGTTGTGGTTGCCAACGTCTCCATAATAAACCTTTTTTCAAAATGCCAAACAAATGTTTACATTTATCCGAAGATCTCGAAATAAACCTTCCTAGAGCTGATAATTGCCCATTTAGTTTCTGCACGTCTTTTATAGTGGCACGTGAAGACATTTCTAGTATGGCTTGTACTTTAGCTGTGTCTACCTCAATTCTTTTTCTTAAAACTATATGACCCAAGAACTTCGCTGATTCAACTCCAAATATGCATTTCGCCGGATTTATCTTCATTTTGTACTTCTTCATTTGTTCGAATATTTCCTTTAAATCTTCCACGTGATCCCCTGAGTCCTTCGTTTTCACGAGCATGTCGTCCACATATACCTCCAATGTTGTATGCACCCATTTTGCAAAAATTTTCTATACCATCTGTTGGTATGTGGCTCCCGCGTTCTTTAATCCGAATGGCATTCTCGTGTAACAATACAACCCTCTTGGAGCGAAGAATGTTGTATGTTCTTGATCTTCCTCGACTAAATGTATCTTGTTGTACCCTCGTCTAAACACAAGAAAGCATGCTCTCTCAAAGGTTTCCTCCTCCTCCGCTCAGGTTCGTCCCTATTTCGCGGCTTGCCTTTTCCCCTTTGATTCATATACTAACTTGTGGTTTTTATGATGACTCATCAACCTCTCCTCGTGCTCGGGAGCCTTCTCAACATCGTTCTCGTACATTGGACGTAAAAAGGCTATCTCAAGTTCATCCTTCGGGACTAGCCCGTCCTCCTCCTAGCTCCTCTCGCCCTCATGTTGATGATTCTAAAGACCCAACATATCTTCCTGATATGAAATTCCTTCGGGATATCTTCGTGACAACTCGTTCGAACTCCTCCTTGAGATCCGCGGCTGCTGAATCCTTGACCTCCTTGAGCTCTGATTCCTTTCTAGATGCCGATCAAGGATTTATCCAAAATGCTTATTTAAATCTCTCCATTCAACAACATGCTTCCCTGCTGTGTTTGGTAAGTGTGACAACCGATTCCTTTCTTATTTGCCTTAACAGCATTACGTTACTCATTTCTTTTTTATTCGCCTCCTTAGGGACATAATCACAACATGTCCCATCTCGTGGAACTTCACGAAAGTCGGGACCTTATTGGTCGCCAGAGCGCTCGTATCGTTCAGTTAGAATCGCAACTTGCAGAGGAGAAAAACATCTCTTCTGCTCTTCGTCGTAAGTTTTTCTTTCTTAGCCATTTGATTTTGCCTTAGATTTCCAGATAGCCTACTTACTTATCTTTCTTCATCTCAGGTTCTGAGAAAAAACTTAAGGACCAAGTCTCTTATCTTCAAGAAGATGTCCGCGGCTTAAACGACGATCTTGACAAGATAGTGAAGGACGCAGTTTTACTTGCAAAGAAGCTTCACCGAAATGCCCAAGATGAAAAGGTCAGGCTCTTTAATGAATTCTGCGACTCAGAGAATATTCCTCGCGTTCCCCTAGAGCTTGAGGTATTTTCCGAAGACGAAACCGAACCGGAGCCTACCATCCACGAACCAATCCTTTCTTCCGACGAAGGCACAGAGTATGATGAAGATGATGAGGCTGATGGAGATGATGATTAGAGAATACGATCTTTTACCCTTGTATTCTTCGCTTATGTATATAAACTTCAATCCTATATGTATATTATGATCTTGCTATTTTGTCAATTAGAACTGCTGTTTCCACCTTTAATCTTTTCACCCCGAGTATATACTTGTGTTCTAGTTGTAAAAATATGCCTTCGACTTCGCTCTTTTCCTTCGTGCTCCTTTCTCTGAAGTCTTGTCTCTTAGATTTTAAATTATGCCTTAAGCATTTCGTAGTCTTGAGAGGAGAATGCTAAAGAAGGACAAAAAATATAAAAATTATATACTTGCCTCTTGTTCTTATTGAGATTTGTCTGATCAAGACGAGAGTATTCTGGTTACGCTCTTCATAAGTACGCCATTCCGGTGTGTACGTCTATTTTTGGTTTACCTTTTATTTTCTTATTTATGAGGTCTTAATGCGCCTCCTAGTTAAGGTCTTATTGTGCCTCACCCTATTATGAAGGGTATTTCTTCGGCGAAGTTTCAGTAGCTTGCTATTTTTGCGAATAGCAATCCATCAACCTCGCCTTAACATCTTTGCTAAGTTTTCTTTTCGCGACAATATGACAGGCCTATCTATTCCCATGAATAGCAGCCCCATGACATTGCCGTCTTTTTTTGGTCACACAGCTCCCTAATCTGGAGGGTGTCATCCCTTTATATTCCCCCCGAGTGCCCCTTCAAGGAGTTTAACCCTAACATGCATGTTGGTCTCCTCTCATCCGGTTATTACGACATTCAGTTGTTTTCGCGAATTCTTATCCTCATCGCCGATAAGGCTTGGAGTTACGAAGACACACCCTAAGTGGGTTTTCTTTGGGATCGAGTGCATCGTAGCCAAGACTTGCCAGATGGACATGGACGGTAACGCTCCAGATGTCCCAGGAACCCGCAGCTCAACCGAATACGTCGGCACCTTGGTCATATTTCTGCACTCCTTACCGAAGGCCATCATAAAAGGGACCCTCAGCGGATAGGTCTTATCATTCCCCAAGTTTTCTATATGAGAATTTTCCACGACATGCGTTAGGTCTTTGCCTCTTGAATTTTCATGCGAACTAGGGTGCATCCCGCGGGTTCCCAGCCTTCCTAGGAGAAGGTTTTAAGTTTCCCTAGAAACAGCTTATTTCGTCGCCATTATTTGCCTCCTAATGTGAGGTCTTATCTGCTCGTGTAAATGGATCCATTTGTATAAAATTGTAGAAATATTTTATTGATAAGTATTGTTCGCTTCTTACATTTATGGATAACTGATAAACACATTTTTATGTCGGAATAGTCCTCATTGTCTCTATTGTTAGTGCTTGATTTTCTACTTATTATAGTGTTTTTATGTTTGTGTAGGTGTTTTTTGAGAAATACATTTGTGTGGAAAAAGTTGCTCAAAAAGTGCTATTTGAACCCTGGAGAAAAGTATTAAAGGCACCCCGGGCACCCCATGCTGTTAAAGGCGCCCGTGTTTTGGATCAAGGCATATCTTCTTCTTCATTTCAAATTTCAAATTTGGCGGGAGATAGTGAAGACGCAGGAAGAATTAGGGTTGAAGTTTTGATCGTGTTCTAGGGAGATTCAAGGGCTGAAACTCAATGGGTTTGTCTATTTTGATCCAATAAAGATAGTAATGATCGTTGTTTATACCAGAGTCGGCTAGAACGGTGGATATAAGGGTTGAACATATTCCCGGGTTTTTTTCCAGTGGAAACTTTGTTAAGATTTTGTTCATGTTGGAATGAGACTCGAGAACTGGATTTGGTTTCTTCGGGCCTGTTTGGACCAAATAGGGATGGTATGGTCGATGGTTTCGGTTAGAGTTGGCTGCATCGTGCGATTGAAACAAACAGAGCAATACGTTCGTGGGGGAGTTTTTCACGGGATTTGCTAAGAATTTCGTGGGTTGCTGGGACTCTAATTCGTGTGTTTCTCATGTTTGGAAAGTGCTTGGTCGCTGCAGAGACGTGAAGGAGTTAAGTAAGGAAGTTTCAGCACTGTTTGACAGCGTGAGAAGAGAAGAAATGGAAGAAAATATTCCCAAGGAGATATTATTTACTGCCGAGTAAATGGAGAATTATATGGAGTTATGACGAGATATTTCGGTGTTGTGATGCTATATAAACTGTTGAGGAGCAATAGAAGAAGGGATGGAGAGTTAGGGGAAGAAACAAAGCATAGAATAGGAAGTTGCGGAGTTTCTCTGCTGTTGCATGAAGAAATATTGCACTATCCAAGACAGTGGTAAACCACTGTCGTATTTCCCTTCAATTGCAACAGTTTCTCAGCGACTGCAAAACAGTCACTGCTGCACTTTCCTTTCATCGTTCTTAGCAACAGTTGATCTGCAACGTTTATTTGCGTTGCAGTTTTCTGTTTTATTGTATTTTCACCTCTTGTAAGCACTTTTGAGCAATGAAAAATTCTTTTGAGTGTTTTTCCAACATGATGAGTTAAACCCCATCATCGGGATAATGAAGGAAGCCAAATTTCACTAATGCGGTAATTATAATAATTCTTTTTATGACTAATTGCACAGTATTTAGTTGAATCATGATTATCAATAAATGGTTGTCATTTCAATTGATGGGTTATGCTTTCTCAAATGTTTTGATATCCCATGCTTTAGATTTACATCCATTACTTTAGAAATCTATTTTAGGCACTGAATTAGAGTCAATGAAACTTTATATCATGAGCTATTATTGTTTAGAATTGGTATTTAAACTGCATGAAATTGAAGTCTAGTGGAATTGTGAGTCCCCGTCATATCTTCATCTTGTGACAATATTTTGTATATATATTTCTTATTTCTTTTATTTTAGTTTATTAATTCTTAAAAACAATCTCATCAAGTCCGAGTGAACGACAACCATTTACCACTACCAAAATTTCGATCAATTTTTGCCTGCGTCTGCACTATCTTCCGCCAAATTTGAAATTTGAAATCTGAAATCAAGAAGAAGATGTGCCATGATCCAAAACACGGGCGCCTTTAACAGCACAGAGTGCTTGGGGTGCCTTTATCCAAAATGAAGGTGCCTTTAATACTTTTCTCCAGGGGTCTAAATAGCACTTTTTGAGCAACTTTTTCCACACAAATGTATTTCTCCAAAAACACCTACACAAACATAAAAACACCATAATAAGTAGAAAATCAAGCACTAACAATAGAGACAATGAGGACAATTCCGACACAAAAATGTGTCTATCAAATACCCCCAAACTTAAATCTAACATTGTCCTTAATGTTCTAAAGATACATTGAAAACATGAACAAGGAAACATTTTTTAGTCTCATTCCAACGTGACCAAAATCTTAACAGATTTTCCGCAGGAAGAAAACCCGGGAATATGTTCAACCCTTATATCTACCGTTCTAGCAAACTCTGGTATAAACGACGATCATTACTATCTCTATTGGATCAAAATAGACAGACCCAATGAGTTTCATCCCTTGAATCTCCCTATAACACGATCAAAAATTTGAATCTAACATTGTCCTCTGGCAATTTCTTGCTTAATTTCTTGTTATGAGGATCTTCATCCGAGCTATGAGGACATTCATCCTTAATTTCTTGCTTGAAATTTCCTTATAGATTTCTACTTCCCTATGGCCTTATTGAACAAAAAACTAAGAACGTAATGATGATTTTTTTTCTTCATATTTCATCATTTTTTTTTATTTTCTTTTTCTTCATTTTTTTCATTCATTTTTTTTTACACAAAAATAACAAGACAAAAATTTGAATGGCCATGAGAGAAGTAATTTAGAACTTGGATCATCTCAACTTGTGATGTCTTGGTATCATGAACTTCAACAACTTATATCATTTGCTCTTATAACTTCTTGTAACTAAGTCTTCAACTTTGATTTTTGAATTATTCTTTTCTATTGTTGCTTCTAAACCTTAAACGTCTTCAACTTTCTTCATAGATTTTGATGTCGCTCCGCTTGTTGATGATGATAAGATTCTAGTGAGAGAGACTCGTAATCCAGTAACTAAGACTACATTGTGAGGTTGTTTTCTCTTTCTGGCATTTCCTTCTGACCTACTTGCCTTTCTATCATGGATGGTTAGATCCATCACGGTTACCCTCTAAAAGTAACAAGTTCTCTCCTGAATTTCAAAGATATCAATGTCTTTTTCTCTAATGTCTCAAAAGATTGTTATATCTAGCATTCCAATTTCTGTCTTTTCAGTGAAAAACAGTATGTAAACTTAGGTAACCGAATACTATGTGACGCTAGAAGATTCAAAAAATGCGACTAAAAAGTTTCTCCCATAATCTAACATTCCTATCTGTCGCCTCTCCCAACTCTCGATCCCTTCTTCTATTGCTCCTCAACAGTTTATATAGCCTCACAGCACCGAAATATCCCGTCATAACTCCATATAATTCTCCATTTACTCGGCAGTAAAGAATATCTCCTTGGGAATATTTTCTTCCCTTTCTTCTCTTCTCACGCTGTCAAACAGTGTTGAAACTTCCTTACTTAACTCCTTCACGTCTCTGCAGCGACCAAGCACTTTCCAAACATGAGAAACACACGAATTAGAGTCCCAGCAGCACACGAAATTCATAACAAATCCCGTGAAAAACTCTCTCACGAACGTGTTGCTCTGTTTGTTTCAATCCCACGATGCAACCAACTCTAACCGAAACTATCGACCATACCATCCCTGTTTGGTCCAAACAGGACCAAAGAAACCAAATCCAGTGCTCGAGTCTCATTCCAACGTGACCAAAATCTTAACAGAGTTTCCGCAGGAAGAAAACCCGGGAATATGTTTAACCCTTATATCCACCGTTCTAGCCAACTCTGGTATAAACGACGATCATTACTATCTCTATTGGATAAAAATAGACAATCCCAATGAGTTTCAGCCTTTGAATCTCCTTAGAACACGATCAAAACTTCAACCCTAATTATGCCTGCGTCTGCACTATCTCCCGCCAAATTTGAAATTTGAAATGAAGAAGAAGATGTACCCTGATCCAAAACATGGGCGCCTTTAACAGAATGGGGTGCCTGGGGTGCTCTTATCAAAAATGAGGGTGCCTTTAATACTTTTCTTCGGGGGTCCAAATAGCACTTTTTGAGCAACTTTTTCCACAAAAATGTATTTCTCCAAAAACACCTACACAAACATAAAAACACCATAATAAGTAGAAAATGAAGCACTAACAATAGAGACAATGAGGACAATTCCGACAAAAAAATGTGTCTATCAAATACCCCCAAACTTATTATTTGCTAGTCCTCGAGCAAAACTAATCTATAAAATAAAAACTTAACTCACTAGGTGGCCCTAGTGACCGAGATATAGTCTCGGGGGGGTTTACCAGAGGTGTACCCACGAAACAAAGACTTCTAATTGGTCACAAGTATCCAAAGAGCTATGAGGATATACATATTCTCAACCTATCTCCAAGTAACTAGAATTTCCAGAGAAATTAAAGGTGCTAGCTCTAAAGATGACTAAAGAAAAGGGGAGACACATCTGCAACACTCCTTGATAAAGAGATATCCGCTACACAGCTAGATAAACATTGTAAGATGCATCCGCTTTACAGCTGGATAAGATTAGGAGAGAGATAAAGATGAGAGGACATCTTCTACACAGCTGGACTAATTACGTGTGATGAGTTGAACCAGTGCTAGAAAGATCTTGTGCCAAATGGAAAGCGTACTAACAAAGCAACCAATATGCATCTCTCCTAGACTCTCTCATTTTGCTCAGTAGAAACAACGTCTTCTTCGGCTTCAACTGTTGATGATAAACTCTGAAATCTCGTAGAACCTTGACAATTTAACTTTTGTCCTTAATTTCTTCTTGAAACTTCCTTATAGATTTCTACTTCCCAATGGCCTTATTGAACAAAAAACTAAGAACGTAATGATGATTTTTTTTTTACACAAAAATAACAAGACAAAAATTTGAATGGCCCTGAGAGAAGTACTTTAGAACTTGGATCTTCGCAACTTGTGATATCTTGGTATCATGAACTTCAACAACTTATATCATTTTCTCTTATAACTTCTTGTAACTAAGTCTTCAACTTTGATTTTTGAATTATTCTTTTCTATTGTTGCTTCTAAACCTTAAACGTCTTCAACTTTCTTCATAGATTTTGATGTCGCTCCGCTTGTTGATGATGATAAGTTTTTACTGAGAGAGAGTCGTAATCCAGTAACTAAGACTACATTGTGATGTTGCTTTGTCTTTCTGGCATTTCCTTCTGACCTACTTGCCTTTCTATCATGGATGGTTAGGTCCATCACAGTTACCCTCTTAAAGAAACAAGTTCTCTCCTGAATTTCAAAGATCTCAAAAGATTGTTATCTTTAGCATTCCAATTTCTATCATTTCGGTGAGAAATAGTATGTAAACTTAGCTAATCGGATACTATGTGACGCTAGAAGTTTCAAAAAATGCGACTAAAAAGTTTCTCCCATACCCCCATACTTAAATCTAACATTGTCCTAAATGTTCTAAAGATGAAATTTAAAGCATGAACAAGGAGAAACTGTTACCAATTGAAGCAAAAGAGATAAGGAAAGATATTACCGTGTCGCATGAATATTGGGTTACCTCCCAAGAAGTGCTAAGTTTAAAGTCTTCAGCCAGACTAAGAAAGGATTAGTCACCTTATAAAATCATAAAGTAATAGCCGGAATAACTGCGGATCACCAAAACTAAATTGGGCTATCACAAGTAAAAGGAATCTGCAACATGCCAACAAAATTAACGGATAAAGCACGCCCTTGTCTAGTTTCATGTTTAAGACAACTACATCTAGCTATGGTTCAGGTTCAGGTTCTATTACTGGGTCTAGATAAAATATTTTCATGGACTGCATTTCCTCGTAGCTAAGGTCCGATTCAGGTATTAGAGTCTGTAAAAACTTGGAAGCACATAATAATAACCTAAAAAATTGCGGATCCTTTAAGTCAATCAGTTGACCACGTTGAAAGTAGTGGTCTTCCTTAAACAAATGTGTCAACCCTAATCTCCTAAAGTAATTAGGTTTAGTCTCAAAACTTAATAATTGACACATCTGAAACTTATACTGTCCCACAGTTGGTTGAAAAATATTTGGTGGGAAAACAAAGTCAATTTGGGTACTATCGCCTGGGCAAACCACATCAACCAGAGGATGGGTTTCTAACAACTGAACTTCTTCCTGGACATTATTAGGTTCGGGAGATCTAGTATGAAGGTAATCTGGCACAATGGTTGAGGCACATATATCAAGTCCCAAGTGAGGGACCTTTCTAAGAGTTAAAGCACATTAAGAATGATAATCACCCCCAAACTTAGAGTTTTCAGTGTCTCTAGAAAGACTAGTCACAACTTCCCTAATTTCTAGGTCATTAGATTCCTGTAAATGGTCAATTGATTCTTCTAAGTCAGGTTCATCCTCACTCATCTCTACGAGTTCACTTCCTTTGTCTAAAACTATTGTTTCTAAATCGCTAGACTCAAAATAAACTCGTTCCTCTAAACCTTCGTTGGCTTCGTGAAAAGGAAATACTACATCGTCTAAAACGAGGGTATTTCTAGTCAAATCCTCATCCTTTTGAATAGACAAATAATTATTAAAATTATTTGGATTTGTAATAGAAACGACACTATCATTATAAAGATCAATCGGAGTAACAAATTCCTGATCACTATGCCTACATATTTTATGTTCTTCATCAATACTATCCTCATCATTATAATAACGTGAAAATGATCGAACCCCATCTAAATAAGTAGTATTACCAATTCTAATCTCGTCACCTTGATTATGTGAATAAAAACTATCCTTATTTTCAAGGGTGGTATTGGGAACACTATATTGGTATTTAAGACTATCTTGAGCAAATTTTTCTACAATCCTATTTGTACTCTCAGTAAATTGCTTGAGGGACTCTTCTAGAGACATCTTAGTTGAATGCTCTACGGACTCTTATGGGAGCGGAATATTATAAGTTTCTTTCATAAATAATTGAAATTTCTGTGTTGACTCATTGAAAATCTTGAGAGAGTCTTCTAGAGAAATAGAAGGATTGTTTTGCTCGTATGACCTGTGGGTATGTGGATAGTAATTGGGCTCACAATGGCATGGACCATAACCTTCAAAAGTTTCGCGTTCCCAATCACTATTCACACTATGGTCATATAAAGGATAATGTCCAAGCTGCTCAGTCGGATACTCATTGTATTGGCTACTATAATACCAGTTTGACATCCTAACTGCAAGGGAATTCTAAACAAGCACAAAGAAGGCTGACTCGACCACAACAAGCCTATTTTATATAGCAAAAAAAAAGCATGATGGATCCACTTAGATTGTTTCTAGACCAGCTTATATTCTTTTGAAAATGAATTCGTTACAATCTGAGCAAACCCCTCTGGAATCAATCCGAGTTAAGGTAAGTTGAATAGAGGAGAGGGAAGCTCGGTGGAGCTTTGATACCCAAGGCCTCACCGGTATTACAAGGCGGCGCAGTCACGCATTCAACTCACAGAAACCATCATGAACTTCGAAGTATGCTTAAAAGATTAACCAATATTTTCGAATGACTTTCCTATTAAGCTCATTACCCTATCGGTCTCGTTCTAGTCAGTATTTTAAGCTTAGGTTCGCGTAGGTTACGTGTTCCTAAGGTGGGCAAGAAGGAAACGGTGATGAAATCCGAGTCCTTATCTTAATTTGTCCAGGCCTTTCCCTTTAATAGAAAATTAAATCCGATTTCAGGTCCTTAACATATATGCATACAAAATCATCCAGTAAACCCGCTGACAGGGGATTCGCGGGTGTTTATAATTCTTACCTCTCGTTCCAGACGGAGGATGAACCGTTGAAGTCGACTCGGGCCACGACTCCTATGTCATGTACGAACCCGAGGGGCCGAGGCGATATTGTAATCGCCGTCCTTCCCTGCACACAGTTTATATTTAAAACTACCCTTTCGTAGGGTTTTAAAAAAATAAAGTCCCAAAGTTCAATGTCTGGAAGAAAATAAAAAATAAATGCCCAAAAATAAAATATTACAAAAATAAAAACCTTAATTATAGTTTCTAAAAAAATAAAATAAAATAATATACAAAATCTTCTTCTTCACTCCTTTTGAATTCCTCTTTTGTTTCCTTCTTTGGCTTCGCTTTTTTTTCAGCACTTTCTCCCTTTTTCTTTAGCTCACCTCCAAATCTGAAAACAAATAAGAAATACCAAAAGACGTAAAAAAGAACAAAAATAATAAAAATAAAACATAAAAAGAATCTATACAAAAGTCCGCGTCGGCGACGCCAAAAATTGATCGAATTTTAATAGTGGTAAGAAAGGTTGTCGTTCACTCGGACTTGTCGGATTGTTTTTAAGAATTAATAAACTAAAATAAAAGAAATAAGAAAATATATATACAAAATACTGTCACAAGATGAGATATGAGCGGGACTCAGAATTCCACCAGACTTCAATTTCATGCAGTTTAAATACCGATTCTAAACAATAATAGCTCATGATATAAAGTTTCATTGACTCTAATTCATTGCCTAAAATAGATTTCGAAAGTAATAGATGTAAATCTAAAGCATGGGATATCAAAACATTTAAGCAAGCATAACCCATCAATTGAAATGACAACTATTCAATGATAATCATGATTCAATTATATACTGTGCAATTAGTCATAAAATGAATTACTATAATTACCGCATTAGTGAAATTTGACTTCCTTCATTATCCCAGTGATGGGGTTTAACTCCTCATGTTGGAAACACGCTCAAAAGAATTTTTCATTGCTCAAAAGTGCTTACAAGAGGTGAAAATACAATAAAACAGAAAACTGCAACGCAAATAAACATTGTAGATCAACTGTTGCTAAGAACGATGAAAGGAAAGTGCAGCAGTGACTGTTTTGGAGTCGCTGAGAAACTGTTGCAATTGAAGGGAAATACGACAGTGGTTTACGATTGTCTCGGATAGTGCAATGTTCTTCGTATTTTCTTCTTCATGCAGCAGCAGAGAAACTCTGCAACTTCCTATTCTACGCTCTGTTTCTTCCCCCTCCATCCCTTCTTCTATTGCTCCTCAATAGTTTATATAGCCTCACATCACCGAAATATCCCGTCATAACTCCGTATAATTCTCCATTTACTCGGCAGTAAAGAATATCTCCTTGGGAATATTTTCTTCCCTTTCTTCTCTTCTCACGCTGTCAAACAGTGCTGAAGCTTCCTTACTTAACTCATTCATGTCTCTGCAGCGACCAAGAACTTTCCAAACATGATAAACAGATGAATTAGAGTCCCAGCAGCACACAAAATTCATAGCAAATCCCGTGAAAAAGTCTCCCACGAACGTGTTGATCTGTTTGTTTCAATCCCACGATGCATCTAACTCTAACCAAGACCATCGACCATACCATCCCTGTTTGGTCCAAACAGGCCCAAAGAAACCAAATCCAGTGCTCGAGTCTCATTCCAACGTGACCAAAATCTTAACAGAGTTTCCGCAGGAATAAAACCCGGGAATATGTTCAACCCTTATATCCACCGTTCTAGCCAACTCTGGTATAAACGACGATCATTACTATCTCTATTGGATCAAAATAGACAAACCCAATGAGTTTCAGCCCTTGAATCTCCCTAGAACACGATCAAAACTTCAACCCTAATGCTGCTTGCGTCTGCACTATCTCCCGCCAAATTCGAAATTTGAAATGAAGAAGAAAATGTGCCCTGATCCAAAACACGGGCGCCTTTAACAACATGGGGTGCCTGGGGTGCCCTTATCCAAAATGAGGGTGCCTTTAATACTTTTTCCACACAAATGTATTTCTCCAAAAACACCTACACAAACATAAAAACACCATAATAAGTAGAAAATCAAGCACTAACAATAGAGACAATGAGGACAATTCTGACACAAAAATGTGTCTATCAATAAATTTTTTTAATGTAAACAGGGTTCCAAGGATGATCTAGCCTTCTATCTTGTCGTTTTACTTCACTGTAAATTATCTTCCCTTCGCAGTCTGCTAATTCATATGCCCCATTTCCAACCACCCTCTTTACGATGTATGGACCTTCCCAAGTGGGTTCTAGCTTTCCTCTTGGTCCTCGCTGATAAGGTGGTATTTCTCGTAGCACCAGCTCTCTCGGGACGAAGCTTCTCTGTTTTACCCTTTTATTATATTCTCTCGACAGCCTTCGGTGGTAGTTCGTCATATGCTATAACGCAATTTCTCTATTTTCCTCGAGATCGTCCAATTTTGCAAGCATTAAGTCCGTGTTTAACCCTTTTTCCCATGCCTCTCTCCTTGTTGTGGGCAGGATGGATTCTGCTGGTAGCACTGCCTATGCTCCGTACATTAAGCAGAACGGTGATACTCCTGTTGCTTCTCGCCTTGTGGTTTTATATGACCACAGTATGTTCGGGATCTGCTCACACCATCCTTTATGATGCCCTTCCAGCTTCTTTTTCAACGTGGAGGCCACCGTTTTATTTGTAGCCTCTGCCTTCCCATTACACTGGGGATATAATGGAGTAGATTTCCCAAATTGAATCTTAAAGGAGTTGAACAACATCTTCACATTCTCCCCTTCGAACTGCTTTCCATTGTCTGAAACAATCAGGACTGGTATACCAAATCTACAACTGATTTGTTCAAGGATAAAATCGTATATATCCCCGTATTTCGTATGTTGCACATCCTTTGCCTCCACCCACTTTGTGAAGTAGTCTGTTGCTAAAATCAAGTACCTTCTTTGCTTCGTCCCCGTGACAAAGGGCCCCACGATACCTATTCCCCACATGGCAAATGGCCACACGCTCAATACTGAGTTCAAGCTTGTGGCTGGTGCATGTATCCTTTTTCCAAACCTTTGACATGCCTCACACCTCGTAGAAATGTCTTTCGCATCTTTATGCATGTAGGGCCAAAAGTAACCCTGTGTTCGGGTCTTGTAAGCTAGTGATCTGGTTCCGCTGTGGTTTCCAGCGTCCCCATAATGAATTGATTTCATAATTTCAATCCCTTCCTCCTGAGACAAGCACCTCATTAGTGGACCCAAGAATGATCTCCTATAAAGGATCCCTTCTCGCACCTCATAATTCTTGGATTTGCTTTGGATTTTGTTTGCCTCTTGTCTATCTCGTGGAAATTCTCCTTTCATCAAGTAGTTATAGATGGGTGTTCTCCAATCCTCTTTGCTCATTACTGAGTTCTCCCCTTCTACCGTCATTACCTGAAGTTCTCTTTCTTCTCTGCTTACTGACGGTTGCATCAACCGCTGAATCACAATATGCCCGATATTTGGATTCTCAATCAAGGAAGTTATGAAGGATAATGCATCTGCATGTCGATTGTTATCTCTATTTATGTGTCTCCATATGATACTTTGTATTTTCGCTGAATAGTCTTGCACGAGCTGCTGATATTTCTTCATCAATGGATCGAATGTATTATACACTCCTTTAATCTGACGAACTACTAGTTGTGAGTCACTAGTAATTCGTACTTCGTCCAATTCTATTTTTATTGTAATTCTCAGAGCCTGTATTACTGCCTCATACTCGGTTTCATTATTCGTGGATTTGTATTCCAGACGAAAACAAAATATCATTCACTCGCCTGCAGGCGAGGTGAATACTATTCCTACACCCCCTCCACAGCTATTAGACGCCCCGTCAACGAAGATTTCCCATCTCCTGGGATGACTTTGCTTTAACAGATCCCTTGGGTCCGGTCAGCTTTCGTCCGTCTCCATCATGTCTTTCGCACTCCCAGCTTCTTCCGAAGGAAATTCAGCGAGAAACTCTGCTATTATATGCGACTTCGTCGAAGTCTGTACTTCGTACTTCAGCCCGAAATGTTTGATGTGAGTGGTCCACCTATCTACTCTCCCAACCCTTTAGGAATGCTTCAAGACTGACTCTATGGGTATCCTTGTGAGGACTTTGATTTTGTGGGTTTGGAAATAAGTCCGCAATTTTCGTGATGCATAGAATAACAACAATATCAATTTTTCGATCTTAGGGTAATTTCTTTATGCGGAATTCGAGGTTTTACTTATGTAAAATATGGGTTTTTCCATTCCTCCATCGTTCCTGAGTAGAACTGCACTAATAGCATTGGGTGTGGATGTGAGACAGAGTAACAACTCCTCCCCTGGTTCCGGCTTTTGCAGGATTGATAACTTGATTAGGTGTTCTTTTATGCCCTTCAGAGCTTCTACACATTCTTGTGTCCACGCGAATTTCGCTCCCTTCTTTAAAATGTCAAAGAAGTGTTTACACTTATCAGATGACCGCAAGATGAACCTTCCCAGTGCCGCGAGCTTCCCATTTAACTTTTGCACATCTTTTACAGTAGCCGGTGATGGCATTTATAGTATCGCCTGTACCTTTGTAGGGTCCACCTCTATGCCCTTTCGAGAAACTATATGGCCTAAGAACTTTGCTGATTCTACCCCGAAAATGCACTTCAACGGATTGACTTTCATCTTGTATCTCCTCATCTGATCGAAGATCGCTTTCAGGTCTTCCACATGATCTCTGGAGTCTTTGGTTTTGACCAACATGTCGTCTACATAGACTTCCAACGTTGTGTGTACTCATTTTGAGAATACCTTCTCCACCATTCGTTGGTATGTAGCCCCTGCATTTTTCAATCCCAATGGCATTCTTGTGTAGCAGTACATCCCCTTAGGAGCAAAGAAAGACGTGTGCTCCTGGTCTTCCTCAGGCAAAGGTATTTTATTATATCCACAATACCCATCCAAGGATGATAACCTTTTGTACCCGGACGCTGCTTCCACCATCTAAGGGATATTTGGTAAAGGGAAACTATCCTTGGGACAAGTGGTATTTAGATCACTGAAATCAATACAGATTCTTATGCCATTGTTCTTCTTCGGTACAATTACCATATTCGCAATCCACTCTGGATATTTCTCCCGCTTTATGATGCCTACCTTCATCATCTTCTGAAGTTCCTTGTCAATTTGCTCATGATAGGTCGTCGTTATCTTCCTTATCCGTTATCTTACTGGCTTGATTGCTGGGTCTAGTTTCAATCGATGGCACACAACACGCGGATCGGTGCCTGGCATTTCCTCCATGCTCCACGCAAATATGTCTCCATATTTTGTTAATAGTTCCACCAACCTTCTTTCTTCTTCCTCCTCCATTTTCGTCCCAATTTTTATGATTTTTGGTTCATCTTTCATTCCTAGATTTACATCTTTCGTCGGTTCGACTGCGGCGAAATTCAAGGTTGGCTCTCTCAACGGGGTTGGTTCTTTTATGGTCTTCGCGGGTTCGCCCTCCTTTTCTGATACCTCGTAGGTATTGCCCACCCTTCTTTAGCCTTTGCCAGGTATACCCGTAATTCGTCATCCTTCTTCAGCTCCAGTACCTTCCTCTTCCATTCCTTCTTCCTTTTTACTTTACTCTCGTAAATATCAACATCTTTCTTGTTGCAGTTCTCGGCTCCTTCGATGCTTTCTCGTATTTCGCCGATTCCACTTGGCATTGGAAACCGTATCATTTGGTGATAAGTTGACGCAACTCCTTTTATTCCGTGCACCCATGGTCTACCTATAAGAGCGTTATATGGCGACTCCACATGTACCACACATAGAGTAACCTTTGTTTCCAACTCTCCCGCCAATATTTTCAAGCATATCTCGCCTTTTGGCCTTGTCTCCACTCCATTGAATCCGTACAGCGTATACGCAGAAGGAAACAAGTCAAAATCCTCATACCCCAGAGCTCTAAAGGTATGGTAAAAGAGGACGTCTACTGAGCTTTCCATGTCTATCAAGTCTTTGCCCACCGCCCAAGTCATCTCCTTATTTTGCTGACCCCTTTTCTAGGATGCAATCAGGTCCACAACTAGGCTAACGACTAGTGAATTCATATTCTAGATTTCTCCTTCTGGCACGTCCTTCGCCGAAAAGGATATTTCTCTCTTTTCCAGCCTTTTAATGGTTCTTCCTTCGGGGAGTTCATTATTCCATTACCTTTGCGATCCACCTTGTACACTCTTGAGAGTACATTATCTTCAAAATCTTGGAAACTTCCCCTGGAATGCGCTACGAAATTACAGCCTAATCGTATCCTTTCTCGGCTTTTCTTTGCTTGCTTGTTGTGACAAGTAATCATCGATGTCTCCTTTCGATCAATGTAGTGCGCGAGTTTCCCTTGTTTGATAAGCTTGTGTATGATATTCCTTACACTCCTGCAGCTGTTGGTATGGTATCCTTGGAAACGATGATACCTGCAAAATTCATGACTCTTGCTTACCGGGACTGGTTCTCTCCCCAGATTTTGTGGTGCTGATATCTCTTCGGTCAACATCACCTCCTCTCATACCTTCTCCAAAGTTGTGTTAAGTTCTGGAAGTTTTAACTCCGTTCGGGACGTCGATTCTTGTCCGATCTTCCCTCTATTTTTCAGCTTATGCCCCCCTCCTCCATCTCCTCGTGGATCTATTCTTCTGGATCTTCGCCTTTCCTCGTCGCCTTTTTGTGAACTTCCAACCTGCATCTTTAAGCTTCGTAGGTCGCATAAGATCTCGTGATTTATGGTTCTCCTTCTTATTTCATCAATCTTTACTTCTGTTTTGACGCGTTTTCTTTCATCCTCACGTTTCCTCTCTTCCTCATACCTTAGCTCGCGATTTTCCCGTCTCGCCTCTTCTAACAGCCTCCTTAAGTCTCTTTCTCTATGATACCCTTCTACCAACTCCATCACCCCTTGTTCATATATCTTCTGATTTCTTTCGTTCCGGATATGCCTTTGAGATAACGTCGTGGTTTCCTCCGCTTCATTGTTTCCTTCCTACATGACCTCATCAGTCATTTCTCGTTCACGTTCCTCATGCATCATCTGGTCATCTTCCTCCTCCTGATTAGGGGTTTCACCAAGTTCTTCCGATACCTCATCCTCCTCGTTATCGTTTGCCTCCGCCTTTTCTTGGTTCATTTCCTTTTCCGCGGTAGTCCCGGCTTTCACAATCCGACCAGGTTTCTCCACAGTCCCGGCTTTTACTTTTGATCTGCGTTTCCCTTGTATCATGGTCCTTCGTTTTTCGTCCTTTACAAATATATCGTTCTTCACCTCCTAATCCCGAGCCTCCAATCGTTTACTCCTTCTCAACACCGTTTGCGATTTCGTTTGCCTCACCTTTCTCTTCATCGTTTACCTCGTTTCGAAATTTGTCCTTGTACCCACCTCTTTGCTAGTCTTCAGATCTCTGGTTTCCGCCTCTTTGGTGCAACCTCAGCTTCTCTCCCTACTCTTTAGACGAGGATAGATCCTTAATCTTCAATAAACACGAGGATAGATCCCTGTTTCTAGCGCCAAAATGTGATTACTGGAAATCCAGGAACACACCCAAATGGAAAATATGTAAGATCTAAGACATAATAAACACTAGAAATTAAACTTATTTATTAATCTCAAGCGAAATACAAGTTACACTCTTGTGTTACAAGGAAACCCTAATCCCTTCTCACAGCCTATGAATTACAAGGAAACCCTATCTCTCTCTCTCCTATGCTAAACCTTTTCCTCTCTAAAATATCTCTCCCTTTACATTGTCCAAAGATCTCTATTTATAGGCCTAAACAACCTTAGTGGTATACAGCTCATATCATCTCGCCGAGGTTACTTTATGCTTCTCCTGGAGCATATTCCATAAAGTTTTTCCCCACCTTTCGCTGACTTCACGTGGTCTTGTCGGGACACCTGTCCCATTTCTTACTCGATAATTCATCTACTTCGTGGGGGTAGCTTTTCTTCCAAGCCAAGTCACATTATTTCGTGGTCATTTTGTAATGGACATCTGATTCCTTTCGCGCTCTATGTCCCCTTTGGCAAGTTACCTCGTCCCAAACTTTACTTCGCCGCCGTGTGGATTAGGATAATTCTAACTTGATTTGACAAGTCCCTGACTATGACCACGTGTCGGCTTATGCTTTGGTAACTACAAAAGCAAAGCTCAGTAGTTACGTAAATGAGAAAGAGTGCAAGGATGCTTCCAATAGCGGAGGTGAGCCTTTCTTTGGGTGTTAGCAGTATGTTACAATTTTGAAATTTCTGTTTCTAGTAATTTTGGAAAACCCACAAAGTCAATGGTAATGATATTTGGAAAAAGGATATGGAGGATGGAACTATTTGTGCTGAGAAAGCTGAGTTAGGAACTGCAGGCTTCCTTATAGAGCTTGAAAATAATAGGGCAATCAAGGTTGGTTATTTCACAACACCAATAATTTCATGCTTCAAAAAACAAAAAAACACCAATAATTTCTTCTTGGGCCTCTCTCGTACACTGTACTACGTACTTTTCTCAGTGTTTTTTTTTGCAAGGGCCAGAATGTGATTCTTAAGTATTTGGTTAATGTATAAGCAGGTCTTTGGAAAGAACACTTTGATCGGCTTGGGTATGACATTTTTTGCTGGCCTTTGCTTCTCCTTTTTCTCGCCAGCATTCAATTTGGCGACGAATGATCAATGTGGGACAATGAAAGAAGGGGTTCCGCATTTAGTTGTCTACACTGCATTTTTCTACTTCTCTGTATCTTGTTTTGTGGTTGCTATCGTTCTAAACGTTATCTTCCTGTCCTACCCTGTATTCAACCTACCACGGTCTTCAATTAAGGCTTACCTCAATGATCGGAATGGTAGAAATCGGGCTCTTTTGGCAAGGCTTCTTTGTGGCTTAGGAAATGGCCTCCAGTTCATGGGCGGCCAAGCTGCTGGATATGCGGCGTCAGATGCTGTTCAGGTTAGTCTCTCCCTACTTGCTTTGCATCCAAAGAAACTAAAGGGAGGATTGGCGCCCCATTGCTAGCAAGGATATCATGCGCCATTTTCTTGTTTGTTGATTGATTTATCTGAAACGATATTATCTTTATTGATTGATTGTATATATATCAAAATCAGGCATTTCCACTTGTGAGCACGTTCTGGGGAATACTTGTGTTTGGAGAGTATAGGAAGTCATCGAGAAGAACCTATGTATTGCTTGTTAGCATGTTATCGATGTTTATCGTGGCAGTTGGGATTCTTATGGCATCATCAGGGCATCGAAGACATAATAAATATGCAGTTTAGAGAACTTCAATGTGTATAAAATCATCACAAACTAAATATGATAATAATATTAAATGATCAAATCCTTCTCATCAGAGAGATCACAGTTCTGTAATAAACATCTCTGGTACATATATATGACTGTTGTATGCCAAGCATATATCCTTAATGTAACAGCTCATGAATCATCTATAGAAAATAGATCTACAGCAATGTGACAATGTGGTTTAATATCATTCTCTTTATCAAGAGCCTATTCTCTCAACATGGCCCCTCACATGTGATTATTCCTCAAGAGTACATTTCTGAGAGAAATTTAAGAAGAGATTTCTATCTATAGCAAATGGATCAGATGAGTCGAACAATAAGAATGCTAATTTCCTGGGATTCTAGCTTATGGTTATCTTGATTTTGGAGTCAAATTTCACCTTAAAAATCAAGGATTTCCAAGAATGGGGTTAAAGAGCGAGACTGCAAAAGAGTCCCCTCTTTGGCTCTTTTGCAGGGAACTGAAGTTGGTCAATAGGTCTTTGCTCAGTGGAATATAGTGAAATTAATACAAATAGGATTAACACTAGATTTAGTCACAGGAAAAAACAACTAGTCAATTAGAAGAGATTCAAAAGAAAGATGACATGGCTATTCAAGACTAAAAAAGTAAAGTTAACATCACAAGGATTCCAGCCGAAAGACAGACATCAACGTGTTCTAACAACTTAAGCACCGTAGGAACATGCGTCACAATTGTCACGCAAAACTAAGTTAAGCAAGATGATCAATTTACTGTGCTCTTGCAAGGTAACTCAGACATACTGCAACAAGGATAGTGCCTAAAGATTCTGTCCATGCCCAAATTCTAACGTAGGTTTTCTTATCAGAAGACTTGTTCAGGTTCTTAATCTCCTGAGACGATTCTTCAATTTTCTTATCCATATTCTTCAAAGACTTTGTCACACCTAAACTCTGATGCAAGTGATCGGATCTCTTTCCGGATATTCTTCATAATATTCTCTGATTCCTTTGTTTCGTCCTCTACAGCCCCATACATTCCTTCTGCAGTATCCTGTCAGGATTTTCTTAGAGAATAATCACTGACAACCGCGGAATAACGGATCTTGAGATATTATGATGAATAATAAGTAAACCAAGCACAAGCAACCATAATAATACGAGAAAGATAAATCAACTCACAAGACACAAGGTTTATAGTGGTTCGACCAATACATACAACTTGTATATATTGTCTACGTCCACTTTGAGCCGCACAACCTCAAATCCACTATGAAGAAAAACGACTATAGCGTCGTGTGAATCCCACCAATTACCCGAGACGATAACCTTGTCTCTTGTTCCTCACCAATATGCTCTCACAACGAAACCCTAGCTTTAGACCTAAAAGCTCTACAAGAATCTCTCACCGATTTCTTAATCGTTTTCTACACAATGCACAAATTCTACAAGGCCTAACTACCTATTTATATAGGTTACAAACTTGGCCACCAAGAATTCTAACCGGTTTAGGAAACCCCTTCCCTAAATAACCACGGCTAACTTTAGGAAATAATTAATTAGTCCTCAATAACTATCAATCTACCACTTTGAAGACTTATTGATTGTCTTCCATTCTTCAACTTTGGATTGACGGTTCTAAAACATCTTCCTTGTTAGTGCGGCTCCCCTCCCAGATCCTCATTCTGAGAGACCAACTAAAGCCTTGCAGAGCTTTAGCTTGTCTGATGTAACTCTCTTGGTAAACATATCCTCTGGATTCTTCGAACCAAAAATCTTCTCGAGCTTCAACTCTCCTTCTTTTAAGAGATCCCGAATGAAATGATAACGAATATCTATATGCTTTGTCCTAGCATGATAGGCTGAGTTTTTGGCTAAATGTATAACACTTTGACTGTCGCTAAACAAAACATTATCTCCTTATTTCTTGCCCAACTCAGCTAATAATCCTTGTAACCAAATCATCTCCTTGCTCGCTTCCGTCACCTCTACGTACTCCGCTTCCGTAGTAGACAATGTCACCAACTTCTGTAACCTTGAGTTCCAACTCACTGCAGCTGACCCCATAGTGTAAACATAACTGGTCGTACTTCTCCTTTTATCTACATCACCTGCGAAGTATGCATCCACATAACCCCTCAAAATAGAACCACCTTTTCCATAGCACAATGGTACGTTTTTGTTACCACTCAAATACCTGAGAATCCACTTCACAGCTTCCCAATGTTGTTTTCCTGGGTTGCTTGCATATATACTCACTACTCCCACTGCATGTGCAATATCCGGTTTCGTGCACACTATAGCATACATTAGACTCTCAATAGCCGAAGAATATGGTACGTTAGACATGTACTCCTTTTCTTCATCTGTCTTCGCACACTGCATACTTGAAAGACGAATTTGACTTCCAAGTGGAGAACGAGCTGGTTTAGCATTCTCCATATTGAACCTTTTCAACACTCGTTCAATATATTCAGCCTGACTAAGCATAAGTACACCCTTAGATCTGTCTCTTATGATCCTCATACCAAGAATCTGCTTTGCTTCACCAAGATCTTTCTTATCAAAATCACTTGCCAATTATTTCTTCAAATTCTCAACTTCTTGTAGACATGTTCCGGCAACCAACATATCATCCACATATAGTAGTAATATGATGTAGTCAGATCATTCCTTTTGAAGTAACAACAATGATCTGCATTACACCGTGATTAACCACTTCTATGCATGAAGTTATCAAACTTCTTGTACCACTGTCTCGGGGCTTGTCTTAAACTATACAAACTCTTCTTTAACTTGCACACCATATCTTCCTTGCCTTTTATTATGTATCCTTCTGGCTGCTTCATGTAAATTTGTTCATCTAGGTCACCATGAAGAATAGTTGTCTTTACATACAACTGTTCAAGGTATAGATCTTCAGAAGCCACTAGACTTACTCGAATAGTAGTCATCTTCACAACTAGAGAAAATATCTCGTTGTAATCAACACCAGGTTTTTGCTGGAAACCTTTCACAACCAACCTCGCCTTGTAGCGAATATCTTCATTTTCTTCAGACTTCATCCGATAATCCCACTTGTTATGCAACACCTTCTTACCTCTTGGTAATTTTACTAACACCCAAGTGCCATTCTCATCAAGTGAATTTATCTCATCCTCCATATCAAGTTTTCACTTGGTTGAATCTTCAGCCGCTAGTGCTTCCTTAATATCTTCAGGTTCGCCTCTATCCGTAAGTAATAGATAATTCAAAGCATACCTTGGGTTTGGTTTAGGAGTTCTTGACGATCTTCGTACTTCTTGTGAAACTGTAGGAATAACTCCCATTGCAGTAGAAGTCTCTTCAACTTGTACTTCTGTGCCATCAGCAACATCATGCTCTTCTTGTTCCACACTTCTTCTAGAATCATCATCAATATCGATATACAACCCCTTATCGACGTTGCTTGACCTGACATCTTCAACTTGTGTTGTATTCATGTCCTTGTACAGCTCATTCTCATTAAAAGTGACATCTCTACTTCTAATAATTTTGTGACCCTCATAGTCCCAAAGTTTATACCCAAAAGCTTCAATTCCATAACCAAGGAATATACACTTCTTTGCTTGAGCACCTATCTTAGACCTCTCGCCGGGATTAAGATGAACATAACCAACACAACCAAAAACTTTCAAATAGGAAAGATTTACCTTTTTTCCAGTACAAACCTCCTCTGGTATCTTCATATCTAATGGACTACTAGGTGTCCTGTTAATTAGATAAGGAGCCGTCTCTGTTGCATGTGCCCAGAAGGTCTCGAGAAAACTCGACTGCAACCTCATGCACCTTGCACGTGCATTCAACTTCCAATTCATACGTTCTGCTACTCCATTATCTTGTGGTGTCCTTGGAACTGTCCTCTCCAAACGAATTCCATTTGTAGCACATAACTGTAAGAATTCTGTTTTGTCATACTCACCACCGTTGTCTGACCTTAGACACTTCAACTTCAGACCAGTTTCTGTTTCAACCAAAGCTTTCCACTTCTTAAACACTTCATACACCTCGAACTTATTCTTCATGAAGTAAAGCCACACCTTCCTTGAGTGATCATCAATAAAGGTGACATAATAATGGAACCCGCTGTGAGATGCAACATCAATTGGTCCCCATACATCCGTGTGAACCAAATCAAGTTTTGCACTCCTCAAGTCTCTTCCTCCTCTGCTGAAACTAACTCGTTTTTGTTTTCCAAGAACACAGTCTTCACAAAAACTCATATCAACAGACTTCACCTTAGATAGATATCCTCCCGAACCTAGAATATTCATGTTCTTCTCACTCATGTGCCCTAATCTTCTATGCCATAAGTTAGTGTCTTCATCACTACTAGATACTGCTAAAGTAGTTCCATATGAAGTCCGGTATAGAGTACCGACTCTAACTTCACGAGCTAACACCATAGCCTCTTTCTTTACTTTCCAATTGTGTTTCGTTAACACAACTTCACAATCATCATCACAAACTTTGCCCACAGACACCAAGTTCTTATTCAAATTTGGAACGTGTCGTACATCCTTCAATTTCCATGTCGAACCATTGACTTTCAAGATCACATCACCCAAACTGATGATGTCGCATGCTTCACCGTCACCCAAGAATACTTGGCCATATTATCCTTCTTTATAAGAGATCATAATACCCTTATCACTCGTTGCATGGAAAGAATCTCCCGAGTTTATAATCCAAGACTCATCTTCCTTGTCCTCAGAGAGTAGTAGAAAACCTTTCGTAATCATCTTCTTATTATCAACAAGGACCTTCACCGGTTCCGTAGCTGCAACTACATTGACCTCTTCTTGATTACCTTTGTTTCCACCATTATTAGCACCTTTGTTTTCCGGACAATCGCGCTTGAAGTATCCTACTTTCTTACACGCCCAACACTCAACAACACCTCTAGTACGGGATTGAGATCTTCCCCTTGACTTTCCTCTAGACTTCCATCTAGATTTGTTGTTGTTGTTCCGATTTGAACTCTTGCCTCTATCTTCTTCATGCATACTTAAAGCAGAGCTTGAAGAACTAGAAACATAAACTTGTTCTATTCTTCTCTCCTCTTCAGCGATCAACCTTTGTTGCACATCATCAAGCTTCAACTTCTCGCTCCTTGAAGAATTGCTTATGGTTGTCCTTGCAGTCTCCCAACTTTTTGGTAATGATGACAACAACCGTAAAGCTTGAATTTCATCATCAAAAGTAATACTAACTTTTGAAAGATGAGAAATATTTGATTTAAACTTCCCAAGATGTGCTGAAATCGCTTCGCCTTCTTGCATCTTCAAATTAAATAATTGTGCACACAACATAATCTTTCCCGGGACTGATGACTTTTGATACAACTTTTCAAGTTTATCCATAAAATTCTTCGTACTAGTTTCCTCTTGTACGTTATTGTAGACTTCCTCCGTTAGGCATCTATGGATCACGACTACACACTTGCGATAAAGAGTATTCCATTCACCGTCTTTGCGTGCTCCCTTTTTCGCAACTCCACCCAATGGATCAGCAAGGTCTTTCTCATATAGGTAGTCTTCCATCTGAGACTTCCAAAACGCAAAGTTCTTCCCATTAAAAACTTTAACCCTAGCTATCGTACTTTCGTTATTATCACCCATAACTTGAACCCTAAAGCTCTAACCCGAGCTCTGATACCAGTTGTCAGGATTTTCTTAGGGAATAATCACTGACAACCGCGGAACGGATATTGAGATATTATGACGAATAATAAGTAAACCAAGCACAAGCAACCATAATAATACGAGAAAGATAATTCAACTCACAAGACACAAGATTTATAGTGGTTCGACCAATATATACAACTTGTATATATTGTCTACGTCCACTTTGAGCCGCACCAACTCAAATCCACTATGAAGAAAAACGATTACAGCGTCGTGTGAATCCCAGCAAATCCTTGGTTACACCGCAAAAATTACCCGAGACGATAACCTTGTCTCTTGTTCCTCACCAATATGCTCTCACAACGAAACCCTAGCTTTAGACCTAAAAGCTCTACAAGAAATCTCTCACCGATCTCTTAATCGTTTTCTACACAATGCACAAATTCAACAAGACCTAACTACCTATTTATATAGGTTACAAACTTGGCCACCAAGAATTCTAACCGGTTTAGAAAACCCCTTCCCTAAATAACCACGGCTAACTTTAGGAAATAATTAATTAGTCCTCTATAACTAACACATCCTTCGATTGATTACCTTCTTTCAATTTTTCTTCCACTTCAACTTTAAACTTGTCTATTTCTTTCTTTGTTTCAGCTTTCACTTCCATCAGTTCACCTTCAAGTTCTTTGAGCTTTTTTTCTACAGGATTTTGAGTTTCTTCCATTAGGATTTCTTTTAGGTTTTTCGATTTCTTGTGTTTCTGTTTCTTGATTAACCACCTTAAAAGACTTGTATTTAATTGAATGAGTTCCACGCCATAAGTTTATATATAGCTGTGCGTTCTAGCTAAATATAGAAAGAAACGAAAACTTAAAAGGGAAACAACTAGGAGAATACTAAATATAGAAAGACATAGTTTAGGCAATAGTCGGAAGGCATGGTCGAAATTTTAACGTCTAAATTGCGCACATGCGTATAAAGTCTCCTACGTACAAAGCAGGGAAGTTCCTCTTAGGACCCCTCAAGTTCTTAGGCTTAGGGTCACCTTGGCCCTCAACAGTCAACATTTCCATATATGGTGGAGACTAGAATCGAAACGTATATTGCTTAGACGACAGTTCTTTTCAAGGAAACACAGGCATTCCATTTATATGATCACACTACATAAATCTCCCAATTAATTAATAGCATTAATATTAAGCCAATGCACAGAATACATAAATCTTGCAATTAATTAATAGCATTAATATTAAGCCATGCACACAATACATAAATAAGAACAAACCCAGTAACAGAATGGAAATATCAGCTCATCCACTCTTACCTACTAGAAACATACACCACTCTGTATTCAAACAAATTAAAATAACACACTTTAGTAGTAAGTATGAACCAAAATCAAGGGCTAGTAGTAGAGGTAGTTGTTGCAGAAGGTGATGGGGTAAGGAAAGGGATTCCGTTAGGGAATAAAGAAGAAATTGTTGATTGAATTGCGGACAAAGGAGGTAATGTAAAATTTGGAACAGTGGGAAATACAGTTGGTAGTGGTGTAACGGTGGGAATTGTAGGAACTGTAGGATTTACAGGAATTGTAGGCATAGTAGGAATGGTAGGAATTGTAGGAACTGTTGGCATTGTAGGAATTGAAGGTAGTGCTGTTGGTGCTTGCAAAAGTTGACGAGCCGCCCAGCTGAAATTGATGGAGGATACTGCGATGATCATAGACAACACGAAGAAAATCTTGTAAGAGCCCATGATTATACTTTGCAGAAAAGAAAAATTTTACTTAAAACAACTGAAGGAGAGATAAGATATGTTGTGTAGTGGTTTGTTGTGGATTAACATATTGATGTTTAGTGCTTATTTATAGTGAAAAACATACAATAGTAGATTATGTTGGATGAGGTTTAGTTGAGAATGTGTGTAGTAAAAAGCAAATAGTTAGTTGTTATTAGTTGATCGGATTTTCTAGAGTTTTTGTTTGGGTGCACGCAAAGTGAAGGCTGACGCGATCGAAGTGTAGTTAAATATATTCTTCTTTTTTTCTTTTTTTTCTTTTTTCTGGAAATGAACTGATATAATAATAAGAAAGAGTTGTTAATGAGTAAGCAAGGTTCTACTGTCTGATCGATACTAACAAAAAACAAAAGTGGAAATGTTATAAATACTTTCCATTTTTATTGGCCTTGCACAAATAAAAAAGTTTATCACCCCAGGGGAGATTCTCAGCCGAGAACGAAACTATCTCAATAGTATGGAATAGAGCTGTTTGCCGGAACAAGACTTAAAAAAGGGTGAAATTCTTCGCACTTACTGTTCCTGATCCGAAATTCCAAAAGTAATATTTTGGGCTTTTAGCAACCGTTTTATACCTTTTTTGTCCTCGCAAATAGACTTTTAGCAACTATTTTGGTCAAACGAGGACTCATTGAGTCTCATATCGTATCACAAACATACCATTGATCGTTGACTATTCCAATTGACTGACCCAAGCACTCGGATGCACTCCTACTGGACACTCGAAAAACGTACTAATGACCAGTTGACTAAATAGTGTCGAGTGCTGCATACCATGAACATGAGTCCAGTAGTGCACTATAGTGCACTTCAAAAAAATGCTCAAACTGCATTCATCATGCAGTTGTGTGTTGGGACATGGGCTTCACTTTTTTTGGTCATATTTTGCCGTTTTGGTCATGTTTGTTGTTTTTGGAATTCAATAGTACGATGACCATATACGCGGAATTGTGGGATTTTTAAGGTCCTTTTTCCGCAAAAATCTATATGGAATATTGGATACCTTATAAAAAATTAATTGGTACTTGTAGTTAAAAATTAATACAATAAAAACTCCATATATTGGGTACCTTATATACTAGATAAACAGGAGATGAATTTATTAAGAAATATCAGGAACTAAAAGCTTGGATAACAAAGTTTCAAGATGTATAACATCATGACTGAATTCTTCAATGAGAAGTTTGTCTCTTCTAACTACCTTCGAAATAAAATCCGCTACAGAGTTTAGACTCCTACTGACATGAGAAATCTTAAAAGAATTAAAAGTGTTAAGCATAAGCTTAATCTCTTGAATGATCTTCTTATTCTCCCATCTCACAGAAAGAGCGCCATTAATGATAGAGTTGACGACTGTCTTAGCATCAGCTACTAGATGAATTCTGTCCAGTTCCATTGCCTTAGCCCATCTCAACCCTTCAACAACAACTCCACATTCTCCCGCTTCTGCATCAATTATTCCAGCTGCATGGGTAGCTTATATACTAGAATACCGCTGCCACGGTGGGGAGGACCGACCGAAGAAAAACAAAACACCGCTACAACGGGATTGCAAAAGAAAATTTGTAATCGCGACATTTTTCTAAAATAGGTCAAATTGAAAAAGTGAAAGTATCATTTTTCTTGAAATTGAGGGAATACATCGTTTTATTATTTTATTAGTTACAATAGAAATTAGTTGATGCATAAACCAGAATATGGCTGCATAATGTGTTTTCTATCGTTTATGCTAGTTTGCATAATGTTTACGCAAACAATTTTCAAAAATTGCGCATAAAATGATAAATACCTCCAATTTTTTCGTAAAAATTTTAAATTTGAAATTGTTGTTTGTACTCATTGTGTAGATCTCTTTAAAATATTTCCAACGATATAAATTTTGTAAAATTCCAAGTCACGGATTTTTAGATATGTTATATGCTTATCAATTATACTCCTGAAAATATAGGATAAATAAAGAGTTATAGTAATTAGATAAAAACAGAGGGATAACTTTGTCCAGTGACAAAGATTAACCATGGACACCAAAGATTTCCAATATGTTTATCGAACTACACATTTGCGTTAAGTTTTATTTCACAAAAAAGTGGCCATAGAGAGGACTCCCTCCCTTCGGTCCCTCTGGTCAATCGGCCCAATTAACAAACTAAATATGTTAATGATTTTGTGAGTTACAACGACTATTAATATATAGAGATTAGTATGGACTATGGAGTGCCTTCTCCGATTGTTACAAGAAAATTTATTTGGTGCCTTCTAATTTTCATAAAGTCTCCATAAAAATTTTATTTTTTTGATGCGAAAAGGGAAAATTTGATTAAAAAAATAAAGGTGTCACCAAGAGTGACAACAAAATTAAAAAAGAAAAAAAAAAACAAACAAAATCACAGAAGAGCAACTCAAAACCCCCCATAGAAACAACAAAATCACTTCAAATGCAAACTCCAACAAGAAACTACCTAACAAAATCTTCCACAATTTAGAAACCCGGAAAGAAATTCACTCTTCAAAATCCTAACTTTCATTTTCATCTTGAAAAGAATATTTGACAGTATTAGTTTGCTCATCATTGCCAGAGTCAGTGTCGTAATCTCCCAGACCATCATCATCCTCAATCAGAGGCATTTCCGTTTTTTATTGAGATTTTGCATTCTCTAAAATATCCCTACACATAGATCTCAAAAGGATGATTAAATATACTCATCATGTTGTTAAAAGCGATTTGAGAATCGATTTCGGTATCACTAACCGATAGAGTATTCGAGTTTACTTCAGGATCTTGTATCAACTGACTAGAAGTAGAGGGAACATAATTTGAAAGCAAACCCAAATCCTTTTCTACGAAAATTTTCTTCTTCTTTTTCGAACCGTAATCCAACTAAAGTCTGTTTCACTTGGGAAATCCGTCTCTAAATTCTCCTTCCCATTAGATTAGAAGTCAAAATTGGAGTTGCATACCCATTATTTACACTAGCAGCAATGTCTTCAACATCCGGAGCAAGACCATTACTAATTCGTTCTTTTAATCCAGTTTCCTCGGTAACAGGCAGAGCTGATATTCCATCAAAGTATTCAACATTTTTCGTGTCTAAATCTAGACTTTAGAGCACTAATTAAAATAATTTAAGTAGCAAATGGGATTTGCTTTGCATCTTCTTTTCTGTTGGTGTCCTTATTTCTCCACGTATAAGGCCAGTAGGAATTACCAATAGATATTATTATAGTGGTCTTAGTTAGTGGCAGGTCCACCCAGTAAAGCACAGTAATTGGAGGTCCATAATACAAAGAAAACAACAAAATTGGACCCAAAACTTTATCCCCTGGCCCTGTACACGTGTGGAACATATGAGGACGTATTTTTAAATACCGAAAACACCCTTAAGTATATAAAAGCAGTAACCAAATTCATTTTTTCTTCATTTTCTCGATCTATTCTTTTTCTTCTTCATTTTCTCATCTGTGCTTTGGTGAAGAGTTCCGGCTATGAAGATCTTCTAAGGTATTTCGTAAGTTGATTTACCTATATTGATCTTTATTTTAAGTTTCTTCTTAATTCTATCTTAATATGAGATCCAAATCTCTTGATTTCATGGTGAAACATTCAAAATTCAGATTTTAGGGTTCCGAAAAGAGGAATTGAATTCAGTTTTTTTGTGTTTATGATCTTCATGCTTGATTCGTTAATTTTTTACTTCAATTTTGGTAAAAATACTTCAGATCTAGATAGATAGTCATGTTTTATGTTCATTTCATTAGTAAATATGATGTTTTAATTCCATTTTGTTAGTCTTTGGTTTGTTTTTAGTTTGCTTTTGTGTATTAATCATCAGTACGTATATGATGTACTGGTGGTTTTTGATGAAAATAGTCTAGATCTAGTTATAAAATCATGTTTTACGTTCGTTTCTTTGTAGATTTGGTATTTTAGTTTCGTTTTATTGGCTTTTGGTTTGGTTTCAGTTTGGTTTTGTGCATTAACCATCAGTACGTATATGACGTACTGATTTTTTTTGTGTTTACTATGCTTCTATATGTTTGGTTTCAGTTTTTGCTTGTGTATTAAACATCAATATGTATATGACGAACTGTTTTTATGAATCTTGATCGTAATTATTCGAATTTTTGGTTAGATTATGATGGTTTTAGCTTATTTGTACTCTCAATTTGATTTTCTTGTTATTTTCGCTCTTTATTTTCTCAAAATCATACTTATTTGTTGTTTCAGGATATTATCCATCAGTACATATGTTGCTCACTAATACAAACTACTTTTGATTCTATTTTATTCTTAGTTTTATCACTTGTTGTTGGTTGATCCATAAGTACATATCTTCGATAATGAAATAAGATTATGTCGATTCTGTTTTTTTGATAGATTCATTACACGCAATTGTTTTTTAGTTCATGAATCAGCAGTGAATATGTGGCATACTTATACGAACTTCTTTTGATTATGTTTTATTGTTAGTTTTATCACTTGTTGTTGTTTCATCCATAAGTACATATATGCGATACTGAAATAAGACTCTCTCGATTCTGTTATTTTTTGTCATGGAGTTGTTTTATATAGTGAATTAACAGTACATATATTGAATACTGAAAAACTGCTTTTTGAATTTGTTTTATACATAGATTTTAATCAGTTAATTCTTATGATTTTGGAAGTGCATATATGGAATACCGAAATAAAATTGAACCACCATAAGGTAATATTAGTTTTGATGTTTGTCATATTACTTGTATTGTTCATTTTTATTTGTTATTCATATATGGATTGTTGTTGTGTTTTAGTTGTTACATTTTGGTCACATTTACAGGTTTAATATGTCTACTGCTAAAAGTGTTGGCTCTTTGGGAGGAAGTGGTCCAATGGGAGTGGAGCACTAGAGAGATCCTGTTTTTTTAGTATATGAATTTTCACATATACGTAGTGAAAAATTTCATTGTAACCCGTTTCTTTAAGTACATCATATATGTACCGCTGAATTATATTGTAAAAAGCAACTAAAGTAAGTGTTGAACTTATGCAAATAATGAAATTTAACCTGCAAGCAGTATAGCAGATATGTACTCAAATTATGTAAGCAGTGTAGTAGATATGTACTCGATATAATGAGCATGTAGATACACACGTTTGGTAGTCGAGAGTATTATGGCCATTTCCATGTTTTAATTAATTTTGGACCTCCATATAAAAGAAAATTCTGGTTGGACCCTACTATAAATAACTATATGGGTTTAGGACCAAATAACAAAATTTTCAGAAGTCCAAGTCTTGGTTGGAGTAACCATTTCCAGAATACCATCAAAATTCAGGCACTTCCTTTCCATTCCCTCTTTTGCATTTTGTTGTATCGAATGATCACAAGTAAGGTCTGTGATTGGGTCAAAACAAACCAATTCATTCTTGTCACTTGCGTCCCTTCTCTCTACAAGATTCACCTTTATCGTGTTGCAGAGTTGATAAATGATCTTGAACATTATCATTCCTCTCCATAAAAATAGGGGATTTTTCTAAAATACCATCACGCCTAAATTTGCTTTCATAAAATACCATCACCTTTCTCAACAAAAAATAACTCAAGCATAACCAAAGTAAACGTACTAACACAACCTATCACGCTCAATTACACCCCAGAAGTAAGATTAATTTAAAAAAACTGAGCTAGCTCAATTTGACACAACATTGTCCTTCGAAATTCCTTTTAAGTGTTTCCACATTCTGGCATTTGTACTAGATTGAGCTTAACTTTCTTTTGATAACTTCGTATACCGGAATCGATTTAGTTGAATGTCAAAACGTTCCAACATTTCCTGGGCGTCCAAGTGATGTCAGCATGCAGGGAGAAGCTGCCATAAAACGTTGCCAATGGACGATAAATTTTTAGCCCTCCATCCCTTGGTGATTAAATTTATAACAATTCGGTATCTCCCAAACCAAGGCTGCTATGCATATTGGTACACCCCAAGCAAAACGGTACCCCCATTAGCAGTCTTGTCCTAAACCATCTACACATAAGATCTAATGCCAACCCAAATGCTTGCAATTGTTGAACAATGAACCGTTAAACGCAAGGCTGATTCTCCACCTTCCCGACACAATAAACATCCATTGACCATCGAAATTCCTTTCTTGCAATAAACATCCCATAAGAAGAATCCCACTATCTAGACCAATTAATGAAGAAACTTTTCAACGAGTAAGCAAGAGACCGAAGGGTCACAACCTAAAGGGATAGCCGGATAGGTGAACATACTTAACCTTCCCAAGCCCAAGAGAGCCTAAAATATCTTAGAAATAACCCAAGAACAAAACCCATGGGTGTTCTATGGCAAGGATATTAGCCACCGACCGATGTGATCGTAAATTAAGTTTGCTCATGTGCACTCACCGAAGTGGTGGTCAACAATAAGATAAGCTAGCGTGCCATATATCCGAGCATCTTTTGAATAAAGTTGTTGACGAGTAAGTTAACCACATCCCAGTATCCATCTTTATAGATTATGATGAATACCGTAGAACACGCTCTTTAAACTGGCGGATGGGTGCTAGTAAAACAAAATTTCACATGTGTCACAGCTGCCATTTATAGATATTCGAAAATAATTGTGCATGTACATGTAGTACAACGAATATTACATATCGATTTTCTCATTTTGTTGTTTTTCTCATTTAAATATATTTTTGCATATGCTCAAGTTTAGCACACACGTTTATAAATGAAATAACTAATAAAAATAAGCACAAGTGTATATTTGGTTATGGGTTGGGTAGGTCGATTTTAGGTTATAAATAGACGGAACTGTTTTACTGTTATATATCAACATTCATAAGTAAGAGTGGAGGTAAAAAAAAATCAGTAGTTAGTCGATCTAAACTGGGAAGATGGCTATCAGTTCCAGAACTGTCTTCGCTATAATCATATGTCTCTTGGGTTCTCTTGGTAAGTTTGCTCACCTACTAGCTTTTAACTTTTCCATTTCCTTGGTTCATTAATTCCATTCGGAAAGAAAAATAAATTAAAATGAAACGAAATGTTGTTTGAAGGGCTTAGTTAATTTGTTGATCCTATTTGGATTTTCTAGAACAGTTGCATGTAAACTGGCTCATGCGTGTTATTAGTTATTAGATCATAGTTCCAAAATAGTTGTCCGATTGATAACTCTCTTACCAAAAATCTAGAATTTTTGGTTGTTGTTTTTGTTATGTAGTTAACTTATCCCTCCAAATCGGTTTTCAATGTTTAGGCCTATGGACTTCAATAAAGCATTTCTAAGGTAAGGAGGTACCGTAGTGTAAAATGGTCTAGGAAGATGCATTTCCTGCCGAGGGTCCTAAGTACTGTCAGTAGTAGAGCTAAGAGTTTCGAAAAACACATACTAATGTTTCGTTTTTCTTTTTATTTTTGGATCTCATAAAGATGCACAAGTAGTTTAGGCTTGCGTTTGAAATTTAGAAGGATTGATTTCGAATCGAGTTACTGAACAGTATGTTAACTGGGCAATGTTTTTTGAGGTGAATATATGAGCAATGTTGGTTGACAATTGGTCAAAGACAAAAACCCAAATCTAACAAAAGGATACACTACGAATTGGTGTATATGTAATGTTATCTATACTCTATATCCGTAGAGATGGCGTCATCGTGGCAGAGCAACTGTATACCTGGAGATATCTATATGGACGCAACTGCTTTTCTACCACTTCCTCCGGGGACAACTTTCAAGGACTGTAACAACTGGTGTGATGTACAGTGTTCGATCTTGGGACTTCCACCGGTAAAATATGGGAGTCGCACACAGAAGGATAATATAAGATGTAAATGTTGTTGTGGGAGCTCACCGCCATCACCAGGTTCCCCACCGTCGCCAGCCCTTCCTCCTCCTGCTCCTCAATCACCATCCGAGTTTGAAGGCAAATGGCCACAAGAGTATCCAATATGTACGGCTGGACAAAAAAGTCTTCAGCCATTTGAACATATGAATGGAACAGACTGCATTCATAAACCAAGGTGTGAGCCAACATGCAAGGATATGGAGCTTTCAATGGCAAGAAAGGAGTGTGTATCAGGTGGTTTTATTGCTAAAAAAGAGTATAGATGGTATGAGCAGTGTTGCTGTGAAACTCGTTTACCCCCACCTCCATCTCCATCCCCACCCCCACCTAGCGGAGATACTTGTCAACTGGAGCTTAATATTCAGATCTCTCCAGATCTGGCACCATGCAATTATAAACTTTCGAAATCTGCATACTAGTGGCTACATTGCAAAATATATATCTATATAGTTAGCTGCAACTATATATTAAGAGAAGAACATCAATTCAAAATCAAATAAGCAGTATTAGTTATAATTTAGTTAGTATGTGTGATCCTCTTATCTTTTTGTGTTGCATGTTGTACTTGTCCCATTTACTTCATCCTGATCATCGATCTTTTGTTCGTACTATTTCCGCAAGTTAGTAAAATTTACTTCATCTGTTTTTTCCCAATGAGATACTTGGTCATTTTACTAGGAAATGCAGAAACTCATACGATAAAAGTGCTAAAAATGTGAATGAGACACAAATTTTTTAAATGCTTCAATCGTTAATGAGATCTGCGTCCATGATTCTTCATTATGATGTACTTGTTTTGCAAGAGACTCCATTAAAGAGTTTTTGGTGAGCTCTAGATCTAAGTGGTGATGGAGGATTAGAGAGAAGAAGTAAAAAATATTATTTGTTATCCTTTCTTTCTCTTTGGACTTTTTTCTTAAGTGCTAGGGTACATAGTGAAATAGAAATTACAATTCTATCCTTTGCTTAGAAGTTAAGCTAACTAAGGTAGGTAAAGGTATAGGTAACCCTATGTTACTAATTTGCTATTTTTTGTATGGCGCCACGCGCGAGTCATGTTCCATGTGTTCTTTATGGTATCATCGCATTTATCGGTAGTGACGTAGTAGAGATATACCTTCGCCCTTGCTATTACCTTCTTCTCGCGCTATTAGATATTCTTGATTCATTTTACATATGTTGTGCGATATTTCATATCCACATAGGGAATCCTATATAGGCTATCAGTAAAAAACTGGAAATCAAAGTGGACTGGATGCACGGTGTTCTCACTCGAATAGTCCTACATGGTATAAGTATAAGGGCTGAGCAAAAATATCTGAATCCATGCATTTGATTTGATGGTTTGAAGTTCATTCTTCTTGATGGCTGCTCATTCCATAAGGGCTGAGCAAAACTATCTGAATCCACGTATTTGATTTGATTGTTTGATGCTTATTCTTGATGGCTTGATGCTCATTCCGTAAGGGATGATCAAAACTCTCTGCATCCATGCATTTATTTCTATGGTTTGATGCTCATTCCTATACATGGTAGGGTTCATCAAAGCTTATATGGTAGGGTTGAGAAAAACTATCTGAATCACCTTGGATCTGATTCGAATTGTCTTACATGCATGGGCTATCAGCATGTTGAGATTAGTTCACACATTGTATGGGTTATCTATGACCATGCGGTTTATAAGCCTTGGATAATCCTAACCTTGCAAGTCGGTTTTCGAGGTTATTTCGGTCCATGGACTTCAATACTGAAAAAACGAGGGTCTAATTAACAACCACACTCAATATTTTGTTCAACAATTTGTATGGAGTAATTCTAATATAATTCCAAGAGAATCAACTAGACAGTCAGACTCAATCAAGGAAATATATCCAAGAGTTATATCTCTTTTTCTCAATACAATCTGCAATCGAACAAATATAAATTTGTGAGCCTGATTGATATGAGAAATAACTTGGACGGTACCAAAAACCAATGCTCAAGTGTTAATCAATTTATATCAACAATCAAAGGTTGAATTTACCAATTGATTGAACTACACACAACCTGCGATATTTTAATTATATAAACCAATATAATGCAGAAAAGAAATAACACAGACACCAGAAGTTTAGTTAACGAGGAAACCGCAAATGCAGAAAAACCCCGGGACCTAGTCCTGATTTGAACACTACACTTTATTAAGACGCTACAGACACTAGCCTACTACAAGTTAACTTCGGACTAGAATGCAGTTGAGCCCTAACCAAGTCTCACACCTGTTAAGGTACATTCGCATTCCTTACGCCTCGGAATCCCAGCAGGATTCTACACACTTGATTCGCTTAGTTGATCTCACTCACCACTAAGAGTTGTTACGACCCAAAGTCGAAGACTCATAAAAAAAATTGTCTTCAACAAAAAAGTCTATTCTCCGTCTCCCACAGAAATACCTATGAAGTTTTGTTCTGTCTTTTAATAAATCAAGGTGAACAAAAACCAATTGATAATCTGGTCTTATATTTCTGAAGAACAGCCTGGAAATATCAATCACCTCGCAATAACTTAACTATCACTACACCAAATTCCCGAATTAGTAACAGAACTGAGTCGTTACTAAAACGGTTCGTAACGGCTCTCGCCTATTACAAAACGGGGTGTTACATTTTTTTTGTAACGGTAATGGAGCCGTTATGAATTCTAGTTGTAACGTCCTTAGTAACAGCTGAGGGTCGTTACGAACTGCCAGGTGGTAACAGCTTAGGGTCGTTACGAATTTTTTTGTAACACACAGACGTCGTAACATCTTAGAGCCGTTACTACGTGGCAGGTTAGTAACAGGCCAGACCCGTTACTATGTGGCAATTTGAAATGGTTGCTAGCCGTTACAAATTTTTTCGTAACAGAAAAAAATTACTGCCAGTCAACCTTGACCTGGTTAAAATTGGTCAATATTGACTAATTTTGACCAGGTCAAGCCTGACTGGCAGTTCATTTTCTGCCGGAAATAAAACGGAATTCTAAATTCACTACCTGCATACATTCATCATCCACACTCAACAAATATTTCTTCAATCTATTCATATCACATTCATTCAATCATGTCAGATATAAATTACAAAAGAATTGAAATTTCTTTAAGTACCAAACTATTTTTTTTTTTTTTGTTAAGTGTCAAAATTTCTAAGGGAATACATGGAAGGTTCCAAACTTCTAAGGGAGCACCGAAACTTAATAACTTCCTACAAAACTTGAATAACCGCAACTTACAAATCTTGAAGCTGCTTTGTTCTCCACCTTTGCAGCTAAGTTTTATATCCTTTGCAGGCTTGCTTTTGTTGAAAGCTTGGGCATCAGAAAACTCGATGTAGCTAGGCAATCCTGCAAAATACAACAATCTGCATTATTATGACAAGTAAACTGGAAGAAATAATGTTCAAAACACGCAATAAGTAAATGCAAACAAGCAATAATTACATAGGTGTAACACCAAATAGAAAATTTACTAGCCCTTTGTAGCATAATGGGGTCAATGAACATAATCAAGTACCATAGCTTCAACTGCCACCAGTTGCGGCACCATCTTATAAGCAAAGAAACATCTGCAATAACCTGTGAACACAAAATTTCTGGATACTTAGATGTTGGAAGTTATGAATTTATCCTTGAACACAAAATTTCGTCTTTGAACACAAAATTTTGGTAACACAACAAGTTATGAATTTATCCTTACAGGCTTGCAGCAAGATGGTGTCAATTTCTAGCAACTTATTACAAAAAAAAAAACAATTACAATGATGTCTTCAAAGACGAAAACGGCCAATGTTTAAAAAGTTTCTTACAAACATTGGACCTCGGCCGTTTTCGCCATTGAAGACATCAATGTACATAATCAAGTACCACAGCTTCAAGTGGAACTGCAACCAACACATGTATAGCATCTTCAACAAAAATTCAAATTCTAAATCCTTGACATCAACATAATTAGGTCAGGCCCAACAATCACATACCCTTAAAGAATCGATTCTCACTTTCACCCATCCACTTTGAGACCAAGTACTAGAAGCTTCTCATAAAAATTTATCGTCAGCTGAGCCCAAAAACTCACAAAGTCTGCGATTACAAAGTCAATTCTTAGGACCAAAAGTAGATGCATAGAAACAAAAAGAAATTTTATAAAACATTTAGGTACCACCTGCAATTTCACAAAGTCTGTTAAGTCACTGTGCATTCACATATAACATAACAAAAACCACCTACATATATATACAAAAAAAATCATGAACTGAAAGAAAATATCCATTTATAAGACGGTTTGTGTTCATATATATAGAAAAAAGTTACATTCGACCAAAAAAGTTGTTTCAGGTAAAGCTCTTCTTATGCACAACTGCATAGAAGTATCCATATCAATCACCACATACAAAAGTGTGAACCGTCAAAAAAGATCAAAATAAATCCTAGATACTTTTTATGCACGGCTGCATAAGAGTATGCATATCAGTCAGCATACATACAAAAGTGTGAACTACCAAAAAATCAAAAAAAGATCCTAAATACTTTTTATGCACAACTGCATAAGAGTGTGTGCATCGGTCAACATACGTACAAAAGTTTGAACTACACAAGTATAACAAAAAGATCTGTATAAGTCAAGGCAGATATTACGCGATTCTCAAAAAGGCTGAGATCTATTAGCTCAAAAAGTAAGAGATTGTGAGTCTTTGTTTGAGAGGCACATCTTTGGATGAAGCACATATCCTCCAATTCCAACTTCTCTAAAGGTTGTTGCATACTTGTTGGTTTTCGCAGTGATTTCATCTGGCTTGAGAATATCATCGATACATACCTTGGCAAGATGTATAGGTATTGGATATTCGTGAAACTTATTTTCTAAAGCACCAGTACAGAGCTCACCAGTTGCAACTACTTCATTCTTGAAGTTCAGTAACGAACAAAACGGTCCACCAGGTACTCATGCTGAAGCTGGTGATGCAGTATTCCCAGTAAGTGAACTTGTCGCAGCTGGTGATGCATTATTCCCAGCAGGTGAACTTGTCGCAGCTGGTGATGCATTATTCCCAACAAGTAAACTTGTCGCAGCATGTGAACCTGTTTGAGGTGAAGCAGAAACACCGCATGAAGCATGCGAGGCTATATCTCTTTAGGTGTTGGGCACGTTCGATCCAACTGATACTGGAATTGCAGATTTAGTTTCATTCACTCTGTGGCACAATTTCACAAATCCATCAATCAGAAAACCTACCTTGCCACCTATTTCTTCCACCATCCTACCAAGACCACCCTCCTTCGCTTTTAGTTCATTTACCTAGTGACGCGCTGGAGCGGAAAGATTGACTTGCGTACGAGATATATGACTAAAAGAACGAACCTGTCCTCTAGAATCCCGCCCAAAAGCATTATTCATTGCATAAGGTTCTTCTACTAGAAGACCTGCATCCTGTTTTTCTTTAATATCATCTTGGGCCTTCTTGAGCTTGTCCTGTAGTGTTGAGCATAACAACCATGTAAATTCTAATATCTTAACTACCTAGTACATAGTTTGAAAAGAGTTGAAATAACTGTAAAGTAAACCGACTCACAGCGAACAACACCACACTAGGTAAACTAGAACTACCTTCTTGTGTATGAGATTTAACCCACACATCCTCAGGAGTGATCACTACATCAGGATTTTCCTCCTAAATTTACAAATACAATGTGACTCATATAGTTGTCCATAAGAGGTTGAGGTAAGTTGTGAATATAATCGAGTTACAGGTAAGTTGTGAATATAACAAAGTTTGAGGAAGTTGCGAATATACGTACCAGTTCAGCTCTCACCAAAGCATGAGGTTTAAGACCACTATAATGTGTGTAACCTAATTTTTCTCTTTTCCTCTTATGCTCAATTCTACTTTGCTTTGCCTTTTCTTCTCTTTCATTTTCGCAAAATTTTATCCAATCCTCTGATTTGATATTTGGTGGAACATTTAGAATCCTTTATTCATGAGTAGGGAACAAATCATAGTAGGCACTGCGTAACTCATACTTGAATCTCCTCCATGGACCAGCACCGACCTTCAAAATATGTTCCTTTGATGTCAGGTACATCAAATTCAGCCTGGAAAGACATAACAAATTAATGCCTTACTGATTTGCAACAATGATAAAAGTTAAATTACGAGTGAACAAAAATCAAGTATGTGGTAAGTATTGTACCTTAAGGGTTTTCCAAATATCCTCCTTATACTTTGGAGGCACAAAATCCCAGCTTTTGTATGAAATAGGCACATGTGTACGAGCGAAGGCGCCTCTCCAGTGACCTAATGTTGTTGTGTTCCTAGAAACTGGTTGTCCATATTCATTGACCTCTACTGCTGCCATACCCTGTGAAATTCAAATATCAAAATAGAGAAAACCTAACAGAGTTAAAAGAGAGCATCCATGTTAACAAAAGAGAGCTACCTAACACCTCAAAAATAAGTGATCAAAAAAATAAAACTAAACAATTCATGAAAAGATAACAGTCATGGTATATATTAACGGGTAAGGTAAAACACATCGCAACTTTTTCAGTTCAAACTATAGAATCAGTAATGAGCAGCTTTTTCAAATTTTTATTGTCAGTAAGAACTGACTGAAAAGACGTAGGAACTTCAAATTTATCTACTGAAGACGTTAATTGTTGTCGTGTGTGCAACACCACGGACCATCCCTCTTCAGTAAGATCCTTCGAGTAGAACACTTGAGTAGCTTCAGATTCAAGGATAAACGGCTCATCCACCACTGTATTTATACTTCTCATTTTCGACAAGTTGACCTTTACAAACTTTGAAACTGCATCAACTTTGCAACCATTCTTATCTCCAACACTAACCCAATCACAATAAAAAACAGTTTCTTCAAAGTCAGTATAGTTCAGGCTGATGATCTCTTTAATTACACCATAATAAATTATTTTTGCTTCCTCGGTCGACTTCGCTTGAATCCTTGTAACAGCTTTCATTGACACACCGTTGTTCTGTGATACATTCTTCACCCCACAACTGAGTTTGCTAAAAGTAAACCCAGTGACTTGGTATTTCTTATATGATTGTGCCTTGAAGAGTGGTCCTTGCAGGAGTCTCCAAAGTATTGAATCGGTGTCTTTTGCCTTTAACAACTGTAATAGAGCATGGCAGGGTCAGTATCACAACCAAAACCATAAAAAGTTGTACTCAAACCACTAGTGAAAGCTTTACAGTAACAAATTACCTCGTCGCGTAATACACCCCTCAATGTACTTTTTATTGCGCACCAATCCTTTAAATCCTTTCATTAACCTACACAGAAAAGTTAACAGATCAGCACTGAAGATTAATAGTTCAGTAATACCAATTCTCAACTTAAAAATTAAACAAGAACATAAAAGGTTGTAGTTACCTATCAAAGGGGTACATCCACCTAAATATGACCGGACCACAAATTAAAGCTTCATCGGCCATATGAATCATCAGGTGGATACTAACAACAAAAAATGATGGTGGAAAATATTTTTCCATAACACACATTGCTTTCACCAGACTAGCTTTTGCTTGTAGAAGTTCATCTCTATTAATAACCTTTCACACAAAATGTTGAAAAATATACTAATACGGAGAAGAGAAACTCGCAGATCTTTAGGTAAAGAATTCGCAGTATGAACTAGCAATGGAAACAGAGATTGCATCATCACATGTTATTCGTGAGACTTGGAATTCTTCAACTCCGGTGGACTAATGCTCACGCAGTTGGGAAGATTGGAACAGAAGTTAGAAGGCACCCTTATGTTCTTCAACACTGTACAAAAAGATACTTTTTCCTCTTTTGTTAAGGCAAAAAATCCATCCTCCATTATTGTCTTACCAGTTGCACTATCCTATTTCAACCATAACCGCTTCTTAATACCCATAGCTTCCATATCTTTACGTGCATTTACACCATATTTTGACTTACTGTTACCCATGAGAGTGTTAACGATATGCTCAGTTATGTTCTTCTATGTATGCATAACATCTGTACAATGACAGACCGTGTTCGATCCCCAATTTGGAAAATCATGAAGAATGGACCTTCGAGAAAAGAGCGAGTGGTCAAAAACATCTTCATAGGAACCCTGTTGCAAACTATCCCCTTCTGCTCCTCTTTTACGTTTCTTTGCTGGTGGTTTACCCTTAACCTGTTTGATTTTCATATCCTTCACCATTTCTTGAACTTGCAATCCTGTTAGTGGCCATGGAGATTTACCTTGTTCTACCCCCCACTGAAGTTTGTCTTGTCATCTCTGTACTTGTGTTTGGATGGCAGCCATCTTCGATGTCCCATATAACATATTTTCTTACTATACGGCAGCCACTCAGAAACTGTTTCTTCACCACATGTAGGACATGCATAATATCCATGAGTCACACATCCAGACAGAGTCCCTAATGCCGTAAAATTATGAATGGCCCATAACAACCTTGCCTTCAACAGAAATTCAGACATTGTGAAGCTGTCGAATGTCATAACACCATCATTCCCTAACTCTTTCAACTCCTCTATCAATGGATGTAAGTACACATCAATATCTTTACTTGGTGCTCTCGGGCCTGATATCAACAAACATAACATGGAGGATTCGCGCTTCGTACACATCGAAGGTGGAAGGTTGTACGGACATAGTATCACCGGCCAACATCTGTAATTGATACCAAAACATCCATTTGGGTTGAATCCATCAGTTTCTATCCAAGAGTAACATTCCGTTCTTCCTTATCAAATTCTGGACAAAATTTATCCTCACACCGCCAAGTTGTAGAATCAACCGGATGACGCACTATATTGACATCTTTCTGTGCTCTAGAATGCGAAAGCATCGCCTCTATTATCCATGGTATACTGTAAATTTTTTCAGCCTTGCAGTTATTGGAAAATGCCTTAACTTCTTCTGCGCAACTTGTGTAAGTTTTCTCTCATCATTAAAAACTCTTACATACCGAGGTTCTTGACATATTGGACATTTCACCAATGAACTATTATCCTTCCAATAAAGTACACAGTCATTTACACAAGCATCATAAGTTACATAATCCATCCCCAGCTCTTTATAATCTTCTTGATATCTGGAAACTTGGATGGAAGGGTGTTACCTTCGGGAAGCAACTCTTTCATCAATTCTAACATTGCGGTAATACCATTTTCTGAAATTCCAAACTGAGTCTTTATGTTGTTCACCATAATCGCAGCGTACATTGCTGACTTTTCTTTAGGACATGAAGGATCCAATGGTTCTCTTGCCTGCTCATCCACTGATTTCTTTTTCTAATAACGCCTACTGGTTTCAACATTCTCATCAACACCTGCTTCTGCATTCATATATGTTGTAATACTCTCATTCAAACCTGTTGTAACATCATTATCGGCTACATATTCAGTTCTAGTGTTACGTGCTGCTTCTGAACTTTCCCCATGATAGCGCCATGATGTGTACACCTCTTGCACACCATATTTCAGAAAATAAAATGATATCTCACCCAGTGTAAGTAAACCTTTAGCATTCATACAACGTTGACAATCGCATGAAAACAAAGTACTCCCACCACCATTAATCTCGGCAAACTCTATGAATGACGTCACACCTCGTCTGTAATCTATATACTTATAGGGACACTTCATCCATTTCCTTTCCATATCACTTGACATATTACCCTTCAAAATAGATATTTTACAATATCGAACAAAAATCACTTAGTCCTAGTGGTATATGGTTTCCGAAGCCCTGCAAGTTAGCGACAGAAACATCCCCTCAAAGAAGAGAGAATGAGCTACAAGTAGCCTTTGTGAATAACCACTAGGACTGTTATCATCTTGCTCACAGAGTACATAAAACCAGACTCATTTATACACAACTCAACATACATACATAAAACCAGAATATTATAATCATGCTAATACCAACCTCTATTATAATCAACCAAATAAAGTAACTTAGTCGTTGTCTGTAATCTAAAGTTCAAATCATGATGAGCATATTTATGGAACATATAAAATGGAATTTAGGTTATTAGTAGATGAACTATAGGTTCTGGTTATTACAGAATCACTGAAGTATATAGCTAAACTACAAAGTAGATGTATCTATCTCAATGAAGTATATCCAGTCAAACCTTGGAAAAGCATTAACTTTCACAGCTTGCTTCAGATTCCGTAGCCGGTGCTTCTTTTCTGTTTGTCTCTTGCCAAAAGGATCCTCTCCTGGCTCTGCAAAGACCAAGATAGAGAACAACATTAACCAACTTTTAAAATGTATCGACTTTGAAGCTCTTTTGAAGATATAGAACATTATTCAACTATGTGAAGTTATAATCATCCATTTATTCTGCAATGATAAATCCAAAGCATATGTCACAACAACACACACACTAATGCGAATTCCAGTACTCATCATGGACAGCTGCTGTAACTAGCATTTTATCCCAACCAAGAAACTCAATAATCTCACACTTGAAGTTCATTATGACACTTATTGAAAAAATCTTCAGATAATAGTAAAACATAGCAATTTAACGAATATAATCAACACGTTTCCTAGTTGCGCCAACTCAACCAAAACTAGAATAAGCAATATAAGTCATCTAAGCCCATACAAACTAGAAGAAACAATAAGCAATATAACATTATTCAACATTGTGAAGTTATAATCATCCATTATTTTGCAATGATAAATCCAAAGCATATGTCACAACAACACACACTAATGCGAATTCCAATACTCATCATGGACAACTGCTGTAACTAGCATTTTATCTCAACCAAGAAACTCAATAATCTCACACTTGAAGTTCATTATGACACTTATTGAAAAAATCTTCAGATAATAGTAAAACATAGCAACTTAACGAATATAATCAACACGTTTCCTAGCTGCGCCAACTCAACCAAAAATAGAATAAGCAATATAAGTCATATAAGCCCATACAAACTGGAATTTAGAGAGTGCTGGTGCACTCACTTTCTTATGAGCGAAGCAATTGCTTTCTTCTTAAGCAATTGACTTAATCATAAGAAAGGGAGTGCTCTAACTCCCATCAAACATTCCAAGAATATATAAGACTTTAGCCAATGAATATTAAAATTCAATGGGCACATTCATCAGTGTACCTTTATCAGGTAGCACTCTGCCTACACAACTTAGTATGCTTCTAAGGCAAAAAAACTACACCATGTCTAACAACAGTATGCATCTTTACATAGGAGGACTAGTGGATCAAAAACTAGAACATATAAGTGAAGCTAATGATGTCAATCAGCACCAATAACTTATAAACTAGAACTTATTGAAATTAGTTTACAAACTAGAAATTAGGTTACAAAGTAGAAAAAAATTAAAATTTTAGAAATTAACATAAAACCCTAAAATCAGTTCAATCTTTCGAAACTTATACCTTCTAAGTCTTCAAAATTCATCAATCTTCAAGTCTTCAAAATTCTTCAAACCCTAACAGGAGAGTAGAAAAAAAAATCGAATTAGATTTATATGAAGAAGATTAAAAAAACATAACTCATATGAAACAAATCGTTTTAGATTCACGGATTAAAAAATGGAAAAACTAAAACTAAAAATTAAATGAAGACCTAAAAAACAGATCGCTTAAAAAAGATGAAACCCTAAAAATCGAAAAACTTATAACGATTAACACTTACACAGATCGATGATTAAAATGTATTGAAAAGATGAAAGAGATTTCTGTGATGTTTCTCGGCTAATACAATCTCTATGATGAAACCCTATTTCATCGCCTGAGAGGAAAGAAAAAGCAGAAGCAGAAGGGAGGAGAGAAAAAAGAAAAAAAAATAAGGATAATGAATCTCGATCTGTTATACTAATATTATCACTTGAATGGCACACTCGTGGGAGGAAATATCCTCTCGTATAACTAATCTTGGGTTGAAATATAATGTTAGGCGTGTGAGTCGCACACGTACATACTCAAGATGTGACGACCCAAGTGTGACCAAGCGTGTGAGTGGCACGCCTATAAAAAATTTCGTAATGGCTCAAAAAATTTGTAAGGGCTAAGACCTGTTACGAAATTTTTGTAACGACCATTTGTAATGGGAAATTTGTAACGGCCCCAAAGCCGTTATGAATTCGTGTTACTAATCCGGGAATTTGATGTGGTGTATATGGTATTAGAAGAAAGTTATTTTGGAATCATAAATAATAAGACGAAGAGCTTTGTGATTACTTTTTATATCTTACCTATCGGAGATAAATCTCGAGAAAATCTTAGAGAAGATATACTCAATACGATAGAACAAGTAAGATCAGAACACGCAACTACAGAGAAAATAGTTGGGTCCGTCTTCAGAATTCCAATGAAATCTTTAAGTCGTTAACCTATAATGGTTTTAGGAAAAACCTAGGCTAAAGGAGAATCGACTCTAGTTGCAACTAGTATCACACAGAAGTATGAGGATTAGGTTTTCCAGTTGCTAGAGTTCTCCCTTATATAGTCTTCAAATCATGGTTTGATAGCTTAAAAACAAAGCAATCAATATTCACCGTTAGATGAAAACTTGATTTAAGATTCAAGCTAAGTTTGCTTAAAACCAAAACAATATCTCTCCAGCGTTAGATGGTCTTAGCTTGTTACACACAAATGAAATATACCTTCATTTGGATATGGGTAACCATACCTAAAGTTGTATATTGTTTTGGCTCAATAACAATTAACCGAAGTTATCCATATTCATCTATCACTTCTAGATCAAATATGATGATCAATCAAACATGAAAGATAATCAAATGAATATAATTGTGTTACTCATAGAGTTGTTTAATTGTTTGTATTCTCATAGAAGTATACAAGACTTAATTGAAACATACCGGATTGATTCATAATCGTACAAAGTACTTATACAAGAATCAATTCATGAACATTAAGCCACGGTTTGCAAAGATTGCATTCCTTAATTTATAAATGTATTTTTTCATGAGTATGAAATCATAATTAACCGATTTTAGAACTTTAACCAACTAAGTTTGCAAACGGGTACGCGAACTTAAGTTCCGGACTTTGGTCTTGTCCAGCAGTTTGCAAACGGGTACGCATACTGTTGTCCCAGATCGTAACTCAGGCAGAACCGCTCGCATACTGGTACGCAAACTTGGTTCCCGTACTTTAACAGTTAAAACTGTTCGTATACTAGTATGCAAACTTGGTTTCCGAACCTGAATCATACCACGACAGTTTGGATACTGGTATGCATATTGTGGTATATCCAGACAAAGGTTAATTGTTCTAAACTCTCATTTCAATCATTGAAACATCCTTAGAAGACGATAATAGTTGTCTCACACAAACTATTAGCTTATAAGTAATTTGAACTAATCAAATGATCTATACGAAACAATTCCGAGTCAACATCAACGGATTGTCTCACACAAATCATGTAAGATGTTTCAAGGCAATTTTTGCATGATTATCTTTTTACTTATTATTTAGTTTCCAACAAATAAATTGTTTCCAACTAAACTCGTCAAGAATAATAATGAACGTAGTTAAATCAAAAGCTTCCAACACATATTTCGAGAAATAGATAAGTAAGATAAACTCGGCTCAGAATATCAAATGTGTATAATGTAAAAATCTATATATCTATACAACTTAGTCTCAATAGGAGATAGAATAGAATAGACTTCATAGTGATAGGTAAATTTTAAGTTTTAACAACTTACGAAATTGTGAGATTTTTTCAAAAATTATTGTAGGGTTGAGGGTTGTTACTTGCAAATATTGACGAGCCCCAAAGCTTAAAATTGTTGTCGGCCGATGCAACTGTAGATTAAAAATAGCACAAGCAAATTCTTGATAATCCATTGCGGTCTTTTTGGATGCACCTACATACACACCATCCTTTAGACAGGTGTCGCCAGGTATCCTCAACTTAAACTCACCAAAGCTACACCTTAATAAAGCCTACATAAGCCCATTCAATGCCTGTTGATAGGTAGTACACCTATTACAGATAATGAATTTGCAGGAATTATAGGAATTGAAGGTAGTGCTGTTGGTGCTTGCAAAAGATAACGAGCCGCTGAGCTGAAATTGATGGAGGAAACCGCAATAATCATGGACAAAACGAAGAAAATCTTGTAAGAACCCATGGTAAGTGGTAACCTTTTGGAAAACAACAAACAAGAGGTTTTTAACTTAAGTGAAGCAAGAGATAGCTAGGCAGCTAGAGAGGTTATGTTTGAGGTTGTTGTGGATTAACATAACATATTAATGAATAGTGCATATTTATAGTGGAAATTTCAAGAGTATAGTCAGGCCAGATTAACTTACAAAAAAATAAAAAAATAAAAATAGTCAGGCCAGATTAGCTTTTGTTGAGAAAGTGTGTAGTAAAAAGCAAATAGTTAGCTGCTATTAGTTAATTAGTTTATCGGATTTCCTAAAGTGTCTGTTTGGGTGCACGCGAAGTGAAGGCTGACGCAATCCAACACTCAAAGTGTGGTTTAAACTAGAAACCAGTAGTAGAAAAGAATCTGAATAAGATACTTGGGCTTGGGCCTTGTGCACAGAAAACTGTAACTGTTTTGTGTGAGATTATAACTAGACACTAGTCCCACCTGGCCACCTTGGGCAAGGTGATGATTCCAAAGATTTTGTGTACATTGTATTAGGGTTGTACGACTGATCTCCATTTGGCAGTGGACAGGATGCTCACTGGATTAGTCATACATGGCTATCAGCAATTTTTGAATTCCATCTTCGGATAATATGTTGAGCTAGAGCCTCAGCCAGCCTCTCCGTGACTCCGTCCATTGCTGTTTGGATTTTATCGTCTCTTAATTTTTTGTGTCGATATAGTGGATGAGGTTGTACAGATTGAAAGTTGTCCGACTCCACTATATAGAGAGTACATACCTCATCACCTTAATATCGAAAGGTTGTACAGATCGATATATTCAGCTTCAGTTGGTTAGTGGCCCAATTCATTTTTTAGTCGTTCTTTGAACATCTTTTATCGGAATATACTGCATGTATACCTATTACCGATCGAGGCGACCGAGGTGGACGAAAATCAAGTTAGCTTATGTGCATTCACCAAGGTGATCGTGAATAATTAAGTTAGCTTACTAACGTCTGCCATATATTCTAGTATCTTTTAACTAATGTTGTTTACGATAAAGTCGACAAAACTTAAACTCCCACTGTCCTGTGGTTATATATACTGTGAGTACCGTAGAACACGCATCTCAGAACTATCAAGAAATCAGACCATGTTGAAACCGATAATGAGAAAATCTAGGCTGGTTTAATTACGATAATGGGAAAACTAGGCTGGTCCAATTACCATTTACCAAGGGAAAGTGAATGTAATATTTTCATACGATAATGATTCAAGGACTGAGATTTAAACATTGTCGAAGTAAATTTTCATCAATTTGATTTTACTGTGATCCCACACAGTAAATTTCTGGTTCCATCGTTGTAAGCCTGTGAACTAGATTATCCAAAAGCATCTTTGAAATGAAAACAAAATTTCACAAGTTTCATAGCTGCCTTTTGTTTTTGTTATTGAGAAAATAATTGTGTACACAGTAAAACAAAACAAATACAGGACATATCTATTTTCTATTTTTGTTTTTTTTTTTACTAAGGAACAAACGAATGCATTAAGAAATGAAAGATTTACAAACAACATTCAAGTTCACCTTCCCACGGTGAATGTTTAAAAAAGAAGGAAGGGAGAGCCAAACATCTTTAAGCACGTTTTTTCTAACCCGACGAGCAAGCTGGCCAGCTAGAGAGTTATTACACCGTTTTAAATACAAAAGCTTAAAAGCGACATTGTTATCTAAAGAAATCCGACACCGATTCAGAAGATCCACACTTCTCCAGTTGACATCAGTGGAGGCAGTATTCACAAAATTGACCAGCTGGAGACAATCACTAAGGAAGAGGACTTTTTGCAGATTCATCTCTTCTGCCCAAGAGATCGCCAAAAATAGAGCAACAACTTCAGCACCTACTACATCTGGAATTCACCCAAAGTACGAGCGAGAACAGATTACATTCCCTGTAAGATCACAACAAATAATGCCAGAACCCATCTTAAAATATTTGAAAGAACCATCCACAAACATTATGTGATCCACATCAGCTATAGGGATTTTAACAGAACTACAAACAGGATTACTACTAGAACTATAACAACAGTTGGGAGAAATATAAGAGTTAATCATTTTGGTAATGTCCATAAGAGTGCGATTCAAAACAAAATGAGAATTCTTGAATAAGACATCACATCTCAATTTCCAGATGCACCACATCGCCACAGAAGCAAAACTAGGCCAGGAAACATTGAAGGGAGAAGCACCCAATTTAGTGTCATGCCAAAAGATGAAGAGATCATCTAACCACTCAACATCAACAGAAATAAGATGAAGAAGAGAAAGCCCGAACCAAATGGAAATAGCTAGCGAACTGTTAATGAAAAGGTGCATATACGCAAAGATTGCAATAAGGAGTTAACTTCATGAAAACGACAGAGAGGACAATAAACATACACATTAGGATTATAACACTGCAATAAGGAGTTAACTGGCAGCATATACGCAAAGATTTTCCAAAGGAAGAATTTAATATTTGGAAGACAGTCAATGCTCCAAACCTTTCTCCAGAAGGAGGCATCCTCAGAGGATGAAATATCATTAATATAGACTCTATAAGCAGATTTTATAGAAAACTTACCAGAAGAAGTATGAGCCCACATAAGCGAATCACTAAGAGTAGAATTTAAGGGGATAAACCTAATTCTAGTGACTTCATCAGGAGAAAATAAATCATTCAAAAGATCAATATTCAAGCAGCTAAGAGAGTTGTCTGAAATCCTTGACATAAGTAAAGTTATCATGAATAGGATTCTGCGAAGTAGGAGGAACAGAATATCCAGGGATCCAATTTGAATTCCAAATGTAAGTATTAGGACCATTATTAATTTTAACTATAGTATTAGCTTTAATAAATCGTAACCCATTAACAATGCCCTTCCAAATCCAAGAAGAAGTATTAGCAGCCTTGTCAATTTCTAAGAGATTTTGATTAGGAAAATATTTATTTTTTAAGAAGGAAAACATCAAGGAATTAGGAAATTTTAAAAGTCTCCGGCCAATCTTACAGATAAAAACTCTATTAATAGCATGGGAATTCCTAATGCCTAAACCACCGCTAGATTTTGATTTACCAATGTCCCCCCAAGAACGAAAATAAGCGGCATGCTTCAGATTCTTTTTAGACCACCAGAAAGTACGTTGAATAGCATCAATCTTACCAGTAACAGTTTTAGGCATAGGAAAGCAAGCCATGTGATATATGGATAGACTAGAAAGAACATGTTTAGTCACTACAGTACGATCAACAATGTTTAAATTGGATTTCTTAGAAGCATTCAACCTAGCATAAAAATTGTCTATTAAAAAACCAAAAGAGTTGGTCTTGTTCTTGCCAATGAATAATGGGGTTCCTAAATATCTCTCCGAATTGCACAAGAATTTCATGTGAAGAGCTTTAGACAGAAGCTTAACATGTCTATGATGCATTTTACTACTAGTTATAAAGCCCGATTTTTCAAGATTGATAGCCTGACCTGGTGCCTTTGAAAACACATTAATCACCTTCAGAATGTTTTTGTCATAGGTGATAGAGGCTTTACAAAACAGCATGCAATCATCTGCGAAAACAAATGAGAAATCGAAGGACTGTTTTTATTGAATTTAAAACCTTGAAACAGTTTCTCCTTCTCAGCATTGATAAACAATTGAGATAAAGCTTCCATGCAGAGAATGAAAATATATGGAGACAAACAGTCTCCCTGTCTAATGCCACGCGACGGAAAGAAAGTTTCCCCCGGAGAACCATTAACTAAAACAACATAACAGACCATACTGATGCACTGAAAAATCATGTTACACCAGTCTTGAGAGAAACCTAAATTTTTGAACACAGCAAGGATGAAGGAACATTCCAGCCTATCAAAGGCTTTTGAAAGGTCCAGCTTAATTGCTAAGTGACCATTTTTTGAAGACTTTTTCTTTCTCTTCAAAGAATGCAGGATTTCATGGGTGATGATAATATTGTCATGAATTTGACGATTAGTAACAAATGCAGACTGAAAAGGGTAAATAAGAGTGTCTAAAAGGGATTTGAGTCTATTGGTTAAAGTCTTAGAAATGATTTTATACACACAGTTTGCAAGACTAATCGGCCTAAAGTCATTAAGGGAAGAGGGATTCGTAGTTTTGGGAATCAAAGTGATAAAGGTAAAGTTTGACTATTTAAGGAGAAACTTAGAAGTGAAAATTTTTTGAACATGAGAGATTACCTCAGAGTGCACAATGTCCCAATTGTCTCTAAAGAAACCAGACGGAAAGCCATCCGGCGCTGGCAACTCCAAGGAGCCATCATATTAACTGTATCAATGATCTCTTGACTTGTAGGAATAGCAGTTAAGGAGGCATTGATGTCATCAGTAATGATAGGAGAAACAAAACTTAGAGCTTCATCGATGTCACTGGCACTTGGATTGTATGAGGTAAAAATCTTCTTAAAGTGGCTAGAGAGTAAACCAGTAACTTGAGCTCTATCTTCTATCCAATTACCCTGGTCATCTCTAATAGTATGAATGGTGCTAGACGTGTTCCTATGTTTCACAGTATTATGAAAGAAATGCGTTCTGTCATATTGAGTGAAATAGTCAATTCTAGACTTTTGTTTATAGAAACAGTATTCAATATCATACCACTAGTCCAACTGATTTGAGTAATTCATAATTAGCTACCAATTTGAGCAGAATAAGGAAGCGCTTGCAGTTTTTCAAGTTCAGAGTTAAGTCTTGCTATGGTGGATTTAATGTGTCCAAAGGAATGAATATTCTATTGAATCAGGTCTTTATTTAAATGATGAAGTTTATTAACCACCACAAAAGAAGGAGACCCTACCACCTTGTGAGATCAATACTTATTAACGTACCTTTAAAGTCAGGACTAAGTTTCCAGCATTGGAAGAATTTATAAGGAATATTGAGAAACTTCTCATAGTGAAAATATTTAACCAAAAGAGGGAAGTGGTATGAATAGATTCTTCCTAAATTAGTAACCATAGTATGAGGAAGAGCAGAGACCCAGTTATCATTCATAAAATTTCTATCTAGTTTCTCGAAAATCAAGTCCACCGGATTTCTAAATCTTCTATTACACCAAGTGAAGGGATTACCAAAGGAAAAAACTTCATTCATGTTCATCCTAAGAAGATGTTCTCTAATAAAATTAGGAGGAAAAGAGTGAGCAGCATTTCCTCCCTATTTCTCAGAACTATGAAGAATAAAGTTAAAGTCACCAACTAAAAGCCGAGGGTCGTTATTATTTTCAAACATGTCATTCAAAAAGTTCCACTGATTCTTCATGCCACGGGAAGTAAGAGAGCCATAAATGAATGAGACCACACAATTCTTAGTAGTAGGGGCAATGTCACAAATAATGTGTATCATGTTTAATGAGCAACCTAAGACCTCAATATTCGAATTTTTTTAAAACCTAAAAGCCAGACCTCCTGATTTACCAACAGCGGGAATAAAAGACCAAGAATCAAAAGGGAGATGGTGAGTATACTTCCTAACTGTAGCAACATCAACCATTGTTTCGAGAATAAAAACACAGTCCAGTCTATATTTCCTAACTAGATTAAATAAATATCTCCATTTTTTGTCTGAACATCAGCCATTAATATTCCAGCATAAGAACTTCATGATTGCAAACAAAAAGAACTAGCATACAATCTAAAAATATAAATAACAATAAGGAGTAACAGGAGGGTACTAAAAAATAAACACACAAGAGAGCTACGAAAAACAGAAGAAGATTAAACGAAAACCAACAAAAATGAGAAAGAATGACTTACAAGATCATGAGCATTAGAGGCATCCACAACCATAGAGTCTGAATCCAACATCATAAGATCGATTTATTTTTCAAATTATTCATCGGAGACAACAGGCTCATGAGGAAGAGTCGCTAAAGGTGTTGGCTCAAGAATAATAGGGTCATCAACGTTAACAGTTATACCAAAAGCGTTCATATTATCATTTTCAGACAAAATGGAACTAAAGGAAGCTGAGGCGAAGTTAAGCTCAGAACCAGAGCTGAAAGCAAGGCCCGAAGAAGACACCACTGTTTGAGAAAAGGAAAAGCACGAGGAAGTCCAAAAAACATTCCCACCTGAACCATCCATCGAAGAAGATTCTCCTACTGACCCAATCTTAAAGGAGACATCTGCAAGGGGACTAAAACAGGGAACAAACGATGCAACATGCCATCCAGGAGTAGGCATGAATACAAAGGATGAGTTCTCCGCATAATGGTCATTAGGGTTACATTCAAACTCAATCCTAGGCCTTTTACCTTTTCTATCAAAAGGCGATAAGATTTGGTGATCAGAAGAGGCTAAAGGACGGGATGAGGAGATACCCATACTAGAAGGTTCCCTAACGGACAAAGCCGAAACAACAGGCATAACTGACGCAAAAGAACGAGCTAAGAGAGAAGATCTCCTATTACCTAAAACACCATCAAGTTGAAGGCTGACCGAAAATGACGAAGGCTTAGACTGAGAGTGAAAGGAAGAAGTAGCAGAGACACGAGAACCATTAGCAGTAGGAGCACCAGTGACTTGATTCATCCTCAAAGTGGAGACTGCAACATGAGTAGCTCTAGGAGAATAGGATCTCAAAAACATATTCTAACCCCCACAAGAATAGGATCTCAAAAACCCCAAAAGCCTTGAAAGATATAACTTCAATACAATCAAATCCCTAGCAGAATAGGGTCTCAAATTCCAAATACAAGAATGACTTATTCTAATTCCTACAGGAGTAGGATCTTAGTACCCCAAAACCTTGAAAGAAATAGCTTCAATACAATATAATCCCTAACAGAATAGGGTCTCAAATTCCAAAACCAATAATGACATAACTTCACAACATACATGAATAAAGCCTAAACATGATACTTCGAATTAAACCCAAATTACCATACCCATCTCTGCCCCAATCTCTTTAGAAATCGAATCTTATTATGTTTTCCAGGAAACCCTATGGCTGCAGCTCCATTTAGCTCATGACCTAATAAAAAGAACGAAGAGAAAACTCGTGAAAAGCAACAAAATTGCAGAAATAATAAGAACAATAAGATAATCAATCAATAAATTTTATGCATCAAGGATTATAGGAAATAGAAATCAAAAAACCTAAAAAAATTGCTTATTGAAAATTAGGTCAAAATAACGGGATAAAGAACCTAAACCATAAGTAGAAAAAGTACAAAAAAAAAGAGAGTCAATCACCAGTAGATCATGAAATCAAAAGATTTTCTTGAATTAGAACTCCAGTATTGATCCAGAGATTGAAGATGGAATCGAAATTGACTTAGTCAACGTCGCAAGAAAAACCAATATTTTGTATTTTTGTTGTGTTTCTCAATTTAATATCTACTTGCATGTGCTCAAGATTAGAACACCCGATTATAAATGAAATAGTCCTAATAACAATAAGTATATTAATATATTATACTGTGTTAAGTAGGTGAGTCGATTTTATCAACTAATTCACAGAGTATTTACTGTATTTAATTATTTATATAACCCTGGATTTTTTTAATTGCTGCTAATTAAAAATATGTCTGATTTTTCCTTTATAATGAGCAAAGTATATGGAGTCTCCAACATTCATAAGAGCAAGAGTACTGGTAAGGAAAATATCAGTAGTTGTGGATCTAAACTAGGAAGATCATGGCATTCAGCTCCAGTACTGTCTTTGCAATAGTCATATGTGTCTTTGGCTCTCTTGGAAAGTTCTCACGCCTACTAGCTTTCTATTTCCCTGGTTAATTAATGATCAGCTTTGCAAATTTCCCAATTTTTAATTGATCCTTGTTGTCGAGTGATTTCATTTTGTTTATTTGGTGGTACAAATCCTTTGTGCCCTTATTTGATCAATAAATGTATCAATTTTTTTTTTTTTGGATCTCATAAAGATGTGTACTTTGGGCTTTGCCTTCGAAATCTAACTTAACCATGCATACGAAATGACATATATTTAACGTTATCTATATATGCTATTTTGTAGAGATGGCATCAGCGTGGCGGCCAAACTGTATACCTGGAGATATCTACTTGGACTCAACAGGTAGTCCATCAATTCCGGCGGGTACTACTTGCAAGTATTGTGAGGATTGGTGTGATGCACAGTGTTCCATCTTGGGACTTCCACCGGTAAAATATGGGTGTCGTCTAGAGAGAGATATTAGATGTAGGTGTTGCTGTGGAAGTTCACCACCATCACCCTCCTCTCCGCCATCGGAACCCCTTCCTCCTCCTGCTCCTCAATCTCCCGACGAATTTGAAGGCCGATGGCCACAAATGTATGATATATGTGCGGCTGGACAAAGATATTTTGATTTGAATCATAAGAATGGAACAGAATGCATTCATGCACCTAAATGTGAGCAAGAATGCAAAGATAAAGGGATGGTGATGGCAAGGAAGGAATGTGTAGCAGGTGGCTATACTTATCCTAGAGCCTGGTATGAGTGGTATGAGCAGTGTTGCTGTGAAACTCCTTCACCTCCACCGCCATCTCTATCCCCACCCCCACCATCTCCTAGCGGCGATACTTGTCAACTGGAACTCAGTATTCAAATCACTCCGGATCAGGCACCATGCAATTACAAACTAGCGCAATCTGAATACTAGTTACTACATGTCAACGAATGACGCACTAATAGCTATAGTTACCTGCAACTTTTAAGAGAAGAACATCAACTGCAAATCAAATAAGTAGTATTAGTTATCATTTAGTTAATGTGTGTGATCCTTGTACCCATTTGTTTCATCCTGATCATTGATCACGTTGTACTATTTCCTTAATTAAGTTTTAATAAGATTTACTTCTTTTTTTTTACCGTTGAGATACTTACGCACTTCACTAAAAAAATTAATGCGGAAACTCAAAGCAAAAGTAAGTTGTTAAGTGTAAAATAATTACCCATTTGCACTGCTAATGGAAATCGGCAACGGACTGGAATCTGGATTCTCGGATGGGCTATCAGCAAAGCAGCTGAATCAACTAGTGGCGATGGCGCTTGGAACTTGGAACTTGGGTCTTGAAAAAAGACTTACTGAAGCCCAAATTAATGAAACGAGTTTTTTGGGACCATGGTTTTTTTGGGGACCATGATTTTATTTTGGGTAAAGATATTCGAAGTAAATCTAGGTCACCTCTTATCTGGATATTTATATTAATTCCTAAATTATCTTCCTGATTAATTTTGGGTGATGATTAGTTAGTGTTAATAATAGTTAGTGTAATGATTAGTGAGATGATTAAGTTAAAAATAATTAGTGAGATTAAAAAAGGAAAATTTGTTGGTTGGTCCTAGGCCCAAATAATTATTTATAGTAGGGTCCATTCGGAATAATAACTTAGCCTAGAGTCCATATTTGTTTAAAATATGGAAAAGACATATACAACCCCTGCTCCAAACGTGTAAGTAGTATCTCATCGTTCTATTGGAGAAAAACTCAACGTACTTTTACGAATTACAGAGGAAAGCAAGAAAAAAAATCCAACCTAACCCTAGGTTTCTTCTATTGATCGATCAAAAAGGAATAAAAACGGAAACAAAAATCATCAAAACATGGATCAACTATTGATTTATCAAAAATGAGTAAGAAACAAAAACGAGAATCATAACCCTAGGGTTGATAATACTGATTTATAGCCATGTCATCCTGTTTTTGCGTTCTCAAATTTATTTTACAGTATATGATCCAACAGTACGTATATGATGTACTGTCACTGTATATCGACTGCACCAAAAAGAAATTAGGTAGGTTTTGACATTTTCAACGGTAGGCACACATTGGCACATATCCCCTATACTGAAGAAAAAGAAGCTATCGGTACATATATCGGCTATACTGAGAAAAATTGTACGTACATAAAAGTTATACTGAAAAATGTAGCTACATATTAGCTATACTGGAAAAATTGTAGGTACATATTAGCTATACTGAAAAAAGTAGGTCTTATTTAGTAAATTTGGGTTCAAAATTTGGATTTTGAGTTGATGGTATGAATAATAAGGAAAGAACAAAAGTTTTTTTTTTTTTATATTATCATCAACGTAATCCATAACTTAACAGTACAGTACTTGACTATTGTATGAGAGTGGGCGACCTTGGAACGAAACAATAATTTTTTTTAAAAGGGAAATCGGTAAAGAAGACACCCCTTCTTTCCATTCATCCCTTTCGACTTCTATACAAAACATTTGGCTAATATTCAAATATAAAAGCTAACAAGACCTATTTTCTCTCCCTTTCCCTCTCTATATCTCCAACTGATAAATGAGATCATTCAGTTGACTTGTGTAGTTGGGCATTTGAGGACCAAAAATAAAAAAGATACAAAAGATAATGTTCCCCACAGGTCAGTCACCAACTGTAGTTGGTCAGCACAAAACACTCCAAACTCCTGGTAATGCAGTATGAGAGTCACAAGCTTCCATCATCTGCATGGATCCCATTTCCTTAGATCAGTCTCACATTTGCTTTCTCTCTTCAACTCAAAATATAACAGGCTTGTTCATGTTACAAATACAGAGAGGGCACATTCTTTTCTAAACTTGTATCCTTCCTCTTGTATCGGCATTCAGGTCCCTTCTAAAATGAAATAGAGGAAGATGGTTATCTTAAGCACAAACATGCGGTGCATTACATGCACCGTAAAATGTTAACCTGTAAATCAAAATAATTGGTCATTTTTATCCATCTGTGATATGTACACTTTAATACTTCCATCATGCATGGAAGGCGGGAAAATAAAATGAATTTTATAGAGTGTATGGTATATGTACTGTGGGTTTTGTACAGTACATCATTTATGCACTGTGTTTTTCCCAGAGTACATGATTTATGTACATTTTTTTACACAAAAAAATCCATTTATGGCCAGGGTTAACCCATCTAAGTGACTAAATGAGCTCATAACAACATCAAGTTTCCATGTGATTTCCCTCTATTATGTTAGATTCTAAAAAAACCTGTGTATGAAGGCTTCGCCAAATAAGAATTTAGTACACATTGACCTACTGCTACTTCATTTTTAGATCCGTGTAGAAGGTATCTGTGCAGGAGCTACTGGGACTATCTCTCCATACAAGCAACATCATAAACATCTTCAACCTCAGCAAGCATACATACAAGAAAGAAAGTTCAATTGATATTATAGCTAAGAAATTTATTTCTTACCTATCATTAATGGACTTGAATTCCAGCAAAATTAACATACATTTTAAATACCATTTTAAATTAACATAATGTGGAAGACAACAAAACAGTCAAGTGGCAGATACAATAGGAACAAGTGGAAATTGATTTTTAGGAGTACATCATTTATGTACTATGAAAAATTCTTATTCCCCGATTCATAAAATGCAAGAAAATCTACAAAATTTCATAGTAACATTATTGGTATGTTCAGACAACATAACCTATGCGCAATGCAAAAAAGGAAATTATTCCTTTCACAACGGTCAGTACATATTAGCGACAATCATACTTCTATTGGATTTTAAACATCATAACAGGGATTGCATTCCAAAAGACAATTTATTCCATCTAAAACCTTTGCATAATGCTAAGATAATAATTCTTCCTTTCACAATTGGGTCAGTACATATTTGCTACACTCATATTTCAGTGGATTTTAACTATCATAACAGGGATAGCATTTGAAAAGATAACTAATTCCATCTAACACCTATGCATAATGCGGCACAAACACAAATCAGGTTGATGTAAATTTCATTTTGGAAAATGGTGCACTTGTCTTCACAGCAGAGAGATGAGTCTGTAGTAAATCACGGTGTACTGTAATTTACACAATAAGAGAGGATAAACTTACATATCTTGTAGACGTTTGCTTTAGATCTCTTGTTTGTTTATCAACTACTTGTACAGTCTAGTAGCACCGCCACATTTTGAGTACAAAATGAACAACAACATCAACACCATTAACGAAACGGAATACAAATTAAAATTTTAAGTGAAGTCGTGGCGAAGATCTCAAACATCTAATTCAACAAAACCAAAAATTACCAAAAATTAAAAATAAACTCAGGATAATCCTCTGGATTAGAAGCACTACTGTCAGCTAAATCATTGACAAGGACCACTACTCAACCATTGGTTTAAACTACTCCTGATAGTAATGAAATCTGGCGAGAAATAACACAGTACCTGCGTATGAAAGCTTCGCCATATATAAAGTTAGGAAGTACAAAGTACATCGTTTATGCAACGATTTTCTCTTGACTGTAGCGTTTATAACCTGAGAAATAGCACAATATAGCAATTATACATAGATTTTTTAGCAGTGCAGCGCATACACACTGGGATTTTGTCAGCGATGCATCATATATACACCCTGACTTTTCAGCAGTGCAACATATATATACATTGTGTCTTTTTGGCAGTGCAGTGTATATACACTGTGGCTATCAAATGTAAGCTAAACGAGGTTTAGGATTGTGGTAACATTGGCATTAACATATGCACAAGGTTAAACTAAAATGATTAAATCTAGTAACAAAAAATAAACACAAAAAAAATTCAGAATGCAAGGTTACCAAACCACCAAATTGCATTGACAAATAACGCAGCACAACGTTTATACACTGAATTTTCCTGGAGTGTAGCGCTTATAGACTGACATTTTCTGAAGTGTGGCCTTTATATCTTGAGAAAATAACATTGTACATCGTCTATACAATGATTTTTATAAAGTGCAGCGATTATACACTGACAAAATTACTTAACAACCACATTTCGATGATACTAATCGACCATCTGCAATGGCTACCTGTGCACAAGTAACCATTTTGATAGTCAGAAACGTATTAATTCACTGATTTTGTATCATTATCGTAATACTGAGAAGCGAGAAGTCTCAGTACATGAAATATATACTCACCGAGATCCAAAAAGAGTAGAGCAACATTGCATTCAATATGATACTAGTTCATTATTTCCAATCTATAACAGACGTACACAATTTGTAGTTTCAAAACTACAATAAATATAAAGTCAATTCATTTTCCAGTCTATAAAAGATGTACTCAATTCATTTCCAGTCAATTCATCAAATATCCCGCATAATCAAAATCCAGTCTATAGAAGGTGTACTCAATTTCTCGAGAATACATCAAATATACACTCAATTCATTCAGTTCTTTTTAAGGAAAAAACAGGCCTCTATTTATTATGTACATCAACAGATAACATCCCTGGTAAGCTTTTATATGTTTATAACTACAAAAATCATCCTTGAATAAACCCAATCCACCCCAATTACTGAATAATCTAAACAATTTTCGTTCTCTAATGAACACATGAACTGCTCAATAAACAAATTCCATTACCAAACCAAACAGATCATCAGAAATGCAAACCAATTAATAGTTCAACAATTAAACATTGAAAAAATTAGATCACTAATAGATCTAACACAATAATCACCCAAATTTCAGCAAGAACCTACGAAAACAAACTATTACAACAAATAAAAAACTCAATTAATGAAGAAGAAGACCGAAAATGTTTAACCCTAAAAAAAATTTAAAAATCTCACCATTTTTTGGGGGTGTTAGAAAGGATCAATCGAAGGAGATAAAGAGGAGTAAATTTATGGAATAAAATCTTGCTTGCAGAATCTGATCAAATCGATCAAATACCTTGAATCTTCATCGCCAATCGCCAGAGCTTTCCTAACCGAGAGAAAAAATGAAACAAATGATTTAGGATTTGGTTCTGTTACTGATGTATATCAAGATTGTTTTCGGTATTTTAAAAAAATGTCACTTGTGTGGTTGGACCAGTGGATAAAACTTTGGGTCCAAAATTTTAATTTGTTATAGAAATGGACCACCGATTAATGGACTCCTAATGGATGGAACTGCCATTAACCAGAACCACAATAATAGTACCCATTGGTAATTCCTACATTAAAAAATCATATGGTTTTTTTTACAGAAGTAGAATTATTGAGATTAAAAAACGATGGATTTTACCAACCTCAACCGGAGTAAGGGTATTTGGGTACCCAGGTATGCTTCAAACTTAGATAATGTTGGTTGAATTGTTCCAAACTTTCAAAAAAAATGAAATTTTTTATGTAGATTTGGGCCAGTTCAGTTACCATATGTCAAGAACATGTAACCGAACACACATGAAAGTGTAGTTCGGTTACGTTTTCCAAACACGCAGGTTACCGAACTCGCTCGTTAATGGAGGTTTTGGTCGTAAAGTGTAATGTTCGGTTAACTAGGATAAAATGGTAGGTAACCGAACTTTGAACTTAACAATTTATTTGGGTACATCTTGTGTGTTCGATTAGTTCGCAAACTTCAACGCAACCAAGTTCCCAATCGAACTGCAGGTTAAAAGTAACCTAGTGTTAGAAGTTCGGTTGGTTCGCAAACTTCAACATGTTTTGTGAATCAACCGAACTGGGCTTATATATGCATATATGCAATTAGGCAAACATTCGGTTACTACGAAATTTATTTCTTGGCGAATTAGGTAGAGTTCGGTTACAAAGTTTCAAAGGTAGAGTTCGGTTACAAAGAAAACTTAATATTTTTGCGAACGAACTGAACTTGTGGACTTCTCATTATTTTCGTAAACTAAAGTTCGGTGATATCCTTATTTTGCGAAGAAACCGAACTTACGGACTTGTGTTGTTCTAATACAAGGAGTTCGGTTAAACGTATTTTTTTGCGAATCAACCGAACTCGTAGTTCGGTTAAGAAAAAATTAATTTGTGATAACCGAACTTTTCTCTGAAAAAAAAATCCGACATTAAACCTCTCTGCAACTTCCATTTTCAACTCATTTTAATGATTAGTTCTCATTTATTAAACCAAAAACGAATAACAAGTAATGGGTTTGTGAGAATATTTTTTTAATGTTTTAAATTAAGCTATATATATAGTGGTGGTGGTGGTAATCGGAGGTGGTGGTGGTAATCGGTGGTTGGTGGTGGTGATAATCAGAGGTGGTGGTGGTGGTAATCGACGGTGGTGGTGGTGGTAATCGATGATTGGTGGTGGTGATAATCAGAGGTGGTGAGAGGAGGTGGTGGTTATATTTATATAGGTGGTTATTGGGTTGGTTTTAAATTAAATTAAGTTAAGGGTAGGTTAGTCATTTCAATGCTTTACGACACCCCTTATAACTATAGGGAAGGTGGCCAAATAAAACCATGGTCCCCTCAAAAAAACCATGGTCCCTAAAAAATCGTTCAAATTAATGAAGTTTGTAGTCTAACAACTATACTAGAGCCTGTTTGCTTGTCTTTGGAGCATGATCAAATGAAGTGTCTCCTAGATAAATCAGGGAGATTTACCTACAAGTCCAGTTATGCTAAGCTTTCTAATGAATATGAGCCTCCTATTTTACATCTTAGCATTTGGTATAGATCTTGGCCTCATCATGTGGGTTTCTTCGTTTGGCTAGTGTACCATAAGAGCCTGACAATTATGGATCTGTTTCATAAAAAAAAGGAAATTGATTGTTGATGGATGTATTTTTTACGGCCGATCTGGAGAAATTGTTGCTCACCTTTTTTTCCACTTCAATTTTGCATCACAATATGGATTTATTTCAGGAATGCTACCAGTGCCTTTTGGCCAATGCTTAATTGCATTGATGCCATCATTAAAAGTTGGAAATTCAGATTGGTGCACCCCATCGAAAAAAAGATTTGTCCCTAGATCCCAACAGTAATTTGCTGGAGTATTTGGAAGTCGAGGAATGCTTTTAATTTTCGATCATGTTCCAGTCTCCATAGATTTTGTCATCAAAAAATTTAAGGTGCAAGTGTATTTTTGGTGTTACAATTATGTAGAGCTCAAGGGGTTGTATTCATATATACCCTTTCCAACTGGGATTCCTTTTTCCTTACTTAGTGTTCTTACTTGTTTTTTTTCTTTTGTTTTTTGTTTTTTTGGTTGTTCTGTCGGTTATTTTATTATGGCTCTTTTGGATATGCTCGTATTTGGGTCTGATAGCTCTTTGTGAGCCTCTTTTCGCTTACCTTTGGTAGGCCTTCTATAAATTCTTTTACTTTACAAGATCGAAAAAAAAATATAATAATTAATGTTAATAGCTAAAACAATAAATGGAAATTTGTAAATATGTTGAGTATGTCCCTCCATGCCTGCTTGGTTTTAGGTTTTTGTGACCTGATAGATGGTAAACCTGTGAACTGATCATGAGCCCCACAACTAAAATCCATGCTCATCGATCAAATTGCACATTATATAGATAAAACGAGGAAAATCTTATTAGCGGAATTTTTAGGTGTTTTCTCGAACTTAGGATAACCACCACTATAGCCAGAGGTTCATTCTTTCTCAAACATTAGAATGATTTTTACGTCCTCGACCTCGATTATGTCCCTTACGTCCTCTTACACGAGAGGTGTTATCTCCACGTGGGTATGGATTATGGGGATGTGAATCAGAATGTCGAACCCACTTTTCTTTGGGATTCTTTCCATTGCTTACCTTACCATGGTTAGTTTCGGGAACTTTTTTTTTCTCGACAACTCTGGAATTGTTAATGACAAGAATCGCATTGTATGCCTTTCCACCACTTTTCCATAATCGAGGAAGCGGATTTAACTCCACTGGACAGTCAATTGTGGTAGTAAGGAATTATGAATGTTCCTAAAGCGCCTCTCTAGGGCATATCATAGCTCCTTTGGTGTCTTCAAGTGATGATAAACCCATCTTGGCTAGCTTAGGATCGAAGTGCCTCTTGAGGAACATAAGAGCATGAGCTTTGTCTTTCTCAGTTGCCGAACAACAACGACAGACGGCTTGATAGTGGAAGTGTAGTCCTTTTCCACGAAGGTGGTTTCCATATCAGCTACCCAACTGTTGGTACTCAAGTCCCGCTGAGTCCGAAAGTTCGAACTCCGGTCGAATTGGTTCCTTCTACAGAGACAAAGTAATGGACATTAATATGGTGCTCATATGCTTCTGAGTCCGTAAACATGAAAAATTTCGATACCATTTATCATGACCAAATTTCTTTATGGCCAAGATGAATATATAAACCAAATTACTTTAAGATTTTATGGGTAATACAGATATGTCATAGTCCAATTTATGGTCATAACCCAGTTAACAAACTTAATTAACCAAGCTTCTTTATGGTTTTAACAAGGAAAAACCGTCTGCAAACCAAATTTCTTTATGGTATAAAAATTTCAAGCAGTTTGGTGATAAGGTTGACAAAATAGTCAACTAAAAATAGGTCTGTTAAAAAAACAAAATACTACATGCCTATTTATCATTTATATACGCATATATAATTACTGGAATTTAAGTTGTAATTAGTTTGCATGTTTAGTAGCAAACCTTAAGAGGGATTAATTTTTAAAATAGTATTATATATATTTTGTTAATATTTGCAACATGCTTTAGTAATATCAAACTAGGGTATAAAAATGAACAATTAATACAACATCATAATCCTTATGACCTATTCTAACACTTCAAGTGATCATGTTTTTCAAAAATAGGAAATAGTACTATCATAACATGATAAAGTTTCAAATAAATGAGATGGATTTTAAAAAAGAGGGAGGATCCATGAACACTCTTAGATGGACAAGGTCGGACAATATTTGTGTCATTTTCTCCGCAAAACCTAAACGATAATGAATTTAAGTCTAATATTTTGATGGTATATTATTCTTATAAGACTCTATATTCCTACAAAAAATGAGCACAATTCGAGATGTACAAAACCATCATCTACCGCTTTGAATATCAGACGTTCAAAATTAACGGTTGAAATTAAGATCGGTAGATGGTCAGGTTTGCTATTTCGAATTGCATTCATTTATGGTAGGAATGTAAAGTCTTATAATAGGAAAATATCAATAAAATATTAGACTTAAATACATTATCGTTTGAATTTTCCGGAGAAAATGGCACAAATCTTTTCCGATCCCATCTAAGAGTGTCCATGGATCCTCCCTCTTTAAAAAATTTGGTTCAAATGAAAAATAAAATATAAAATAATTTTGTTTGATATGTAACTTTATCATTAATAAAAGAAGATGGTACACATATCATTTTCAAGGTAAGGACAAGCATATGGTAAAACTAAGAACTACCACTATCAAGTTGAAAATAAACTAGTAAATATTGGATGAATTGTTTTCTTTTAACTTTTGATGTAACTAAAATAAATAATAGAAGCATGTGATACCAAAGAGTACAAGATAATATTATCATGTCATGTGATAGATGGGACAAATATATCACTTTCAACAAGAGTAAATAAATATATGATAATTGAAGGAATGGTTGAGATATACCTCCTTCTTTTGGAGAAATCCTACTTGATTTAAAGATGGAGCCAACAACTTTTTGTTTGTGAAGGACTAATGCCCAATTGGAAACAAAGAACAAGGTGTTAACCAACTCACATTAGGGTTGGACTCCCGACCTATAGTTGCGCGTTCAATTCCCTAGATGATCATGTCAAAAAAAAAAAAAGGTGAAGATAACGTGTTTAAGGTGATAGACAAAACAAGAGACAAAAACATAAGAGGAGACAAAATATGAAAAGAGATGAAGGAGCATAAGCTATATTTTCTCATTAACATTTACACATGGGGGTGGTCAGCTATACCACCAATAACATTCCTACAAGAAGATGAAATTATTTCAGAAAGCGGGGTAGAAAAAGGAAAAAATCTTACTCATGCGCCTGCATAATACTTGATTTTCTGTTTGGCACGACACATGTAGCCCCTCCCTAGAGAGATGATTTAATTGATAATAGTTGATGATTTTATTTTCTGCTTAATACTTAAAAATAATATTAGGTCTCCAACAACCATTCAACGTCAGTATTCATGCACTTCTTTTTTTTTTAAAAGAAACAAAGAAGATCACATCTCCTGATAATACGTAAAGTTATTTTGAGCATTGTTTTCATCAGTAATTTCAAGTACTAAGTTGGGGATCTCATCAGTCACCCATTGTCTATTAATATTACATGTCAAATTAAAAGCTGTCAGTTTCAGGGTCTTTGTGTGGGTAAAATACCTGACGGCCACGTGTCAGCATCTCAAGGGATGAATACATGATAAGATGATTAGATGAGAGCACCGAATCATCCTCTAAAAAGGAGGGTTTGTCTGAATCGAGGCAACTGCACAAGCGTCGCATGAACGACGCGAGTAAGGAAAGGTTTAATCTCCTCAGACGGTCAAGTCTAAAAAGCAAGACCGCATTTAATGAAGGATAAGAACAAGACGTGGGGAGTCCTGAATCGTGACGGAAGACTCGGACGATCTACACTACGACCCAGAGGTGATAGAGCACGAGGTTCTCCATATAACAGCAGCACGAGGCGAGGAAGAGAGAGACCACTCGGAGGGAGAACCAGACGAGCCATCACGAGGGATAGTGTAGATCCAGTCCGAGGCAGCCATGATGATGGAAGACAGCTCACCAAACTCGGACGATCAAGCCACCACGAGTTTAGTCCGCCTATAAATATCAGTCCATGTAGAAGGAGAGGGACAACTTATTTAATCTTAGATGGTCTTTCTACAGAGAATTCCTGAGAGAGATCTAAATAGAGAGAAAGTGAGAAATCTAGAAGAGATTTGTAACTCTTTCAAGGGTAAGACCTTATAATCAATAAGAAAACATCTTATTTCTCGTGGATGTAGGTCTTCATGGCCGAACCACGTTATATGCTTGTGTCAATCTTTACATTTCATGCTCTTTACATCTTGTTCATAATTGAATCTTGTATGTTTTAGTAGTTTTTAGTCTTTCATTTAACTTGGATGTATTCATCAGAAAAGATGCAACTACATTTTGACGCTAGAAACATGGAGGTATGAAGATATAATCTACCTCCCTAACAACAGCTCTATATTGTTTTCATAATCTCCATGAGAGAAGTGGATTTCATACCACTGTGTAGAATTTTATCGAAGTTCATAAGTAGATCTCGGACTCAACACGATCTACACGATCAGTGGAGTTCTGAAGATCCTCATACTCAACAGATCTACACTTTTTTTAGTTGTTTTTATTTAATTTTTATGTTCTTTTAAGATCTCCTGTATCTTCCTCAGGATGCTTAAGAGAGTAGAAGATCGTGGTGAAAATGAAGTTCCAAACACTTCGGCACTTAAGCGATCTCCTCCATGAAAGGTCTGGGAAGAATTGTTAGCCTAAGGGCGAAAAACGTAATTATTTTTTTTCTCTCCGATGTTTCAAGACATCAGTTGATGTTAAGTCTACGTATCTAAGGGTTTTCAAGCAAAAAGATTTCAAAAACAAAGCAAAAAACAAATTATGCCAATGAATGAGCTACCATGATCGGAGAAATAGTTGTATGGATTTAATCACCATCTTCTGTTGTCACGGTCGAAGGAGAATCAAATTTCAGCCACAGAGAGCTCCAACGGCTCTAAGACGAACTCAGCTCCTGCTGATAGTTGTGAAATCACGATGGTGTGAAAGAGATCATCCCGTCTCGTTAAGGCATGAACCTAAAGGTGAAAGAGATCATTCGATCTCGTAAAGACATGATGACCAAAGAGATCATCTGATCTCATTAAAATAGTTCTTACGGCGAAAGAGATCATCCGATCTCGTGAAGGTAAAATACCAAAGGAGATAAATGAGATCATCTGATACCATGAAGGCAGCACCACGATGAGTAAAGGAGTTACTCAATCTCGTGAAGGCACTATTTTGGTGGACAGAGAGATCATCCGATCTCATAAAGGCAAAACACCAAAGATGGCCAAAGAGCTCATCTGTTATTGCCAAATACCATACGCCCGATGACGAAACACGGCGAGAGAGATCATAGAATCTCCTGAAGGCATAAGCCCTATGACAAAACGAGTCATCTCGTAATGAAAAAACTCCAATGGAGAAAGAGGTCACCCGATCTCGTGAAGGCACAAACCTAATGGAGGAAGAGATCATCCGATCTCGTGAAGGTGAATTCCTAAGGCAATACATGTGATCACCAGATCTCATGAAAGCACAAGCCCGATGACAAAACAAGTCATCTCCTGGAGTTCAAAGGCAAACGACGAAAAGGAGATCACCCGATCTCGTGCAGGCATGATCCTGTAGGTTACAAAGATAATCCTACCTCGTAAAGGAAAAATTCCAATGGAGGAAGAGATCATCCGATCTCATGAATGTAAAATACCGAAGATGGCCAAAGAGAGCATCTGTTACGAGTAACCCCGTGAAGGAAAAACTCCAACGGAGAAAGAGATCATCCGATCTCGTGAAGGTAAGCTACCAAAGGTGATAAAAGTAATCAACCGATGTTATGAAACCACAATCCTGATGACTAAACGAGTCATCTCCTGAAATTCAAATATTAACAGCAGACGGAATCATCCGATCCCGTGAAAATGAACTCCAAAGGCGATATACGTGATCACCCGATCATGTGAGAACCATACCCTAAGGGGAAAAAGAGGTTATTCGATCTCGTGGAGGATAATTCTTGACGGAAACAAATGCATCCATCCGATTGCATGAAGATGATGCCAGTGGTACCAAGACGAGTTCAACCGGTACTGCCAACGAAGCAGCCATACGATGGAACAATTGATTGGAATTAATCACCAGTCACTGTTATTGCGAATCAAAACTTGTCAATCATACATGGAGGTTAAACCACTCTTTAGACGATAAAACTAAATTTCCTAACGGAGTCATGAAAGAGCAATCACCATTGCTGTCATCCTGATGTGACGAACAGGGAAATACAACCCCAAAACACGGAGGTCTAAACGACACATGATGCCAATGGTGGAGAAAAAACAGTCCGATGAGACAATTGAGTATACGGAAAGGACACGTCCGATCCCATGCAAGCAAAATCTTGGATAAAACAGCTGAGCTTTGTCTATAGAAATAGCAACCCCGTAGGAACAAGCTTTCCGGTGGTTACGATCCATGATGATTAATGGTGAAAGGAGAACTCACCCACCAGATGACTGCGATACCAACTTTCGCTACCATGACGAGCCAAATAACTAATTTGGTTAACCTGATCGGAGGAGCAATAACTCGTGCTGTGAATGGAGAAACCACAGACACTCGGGCTGCCAATTGTGCATTCACTTACGAAGTGACCATAACGATGTATGATGGTAAAAGACCAATCAGCTGCATGAATCTTAAAATGACGAAATCATTTCAAGGAACATTATCATGAAGAACTTCCATGAATAAACTCGTGGTCACCATCCGATCATAAGCAGGATCATGGTGTAATCATGCTAATCCGGAGTAGTATCTCGGAGAAATAACTCTGGCTCATCAGCTCCACTCAATTCAGATCGGACAAACCATCATGAGTAGTTATATCCATATCGGACGAAGCAATCCTGAAGGACAATATTTATGGAAGTTACAATCCATAGCGAGTAATGAAGAACTTACCCACCAGACGACCACGAGAACAAGACTCGCTGCCATGACGAGCTAAATGGTTGATCCAACCTCATCGGAGGAGCACCAGCTCGTGCTATCAATGGAGGAGCCAGAGGCACTCGAGATGCACATCGTGCATGCACTTGCGAAGTGATCATGACGATGAATAAAGGGATAAGGTCCCACTACCATGATAATAGATTGGAATTAATCACCAGTCTCCATATCACTGTGTTTCCAAGACGAACTGCTGCCGCATCACTTCCTAATTAACGAAGCCATGTCAAGAAACATTACTATGATGAACTCTGGCGAACCAATTCGTTATTGCACATCCGATCATCGGAAAGATATTATACTAACTCGGAGTACTTGATCGGATAGGTAATTTATAACCACATGATCCGAGGAGGATAGCTTAACTCGGACGAATGCGCTCGTGAAACAACAGTTCATTCCCATATCCCACGACGATGCCAAAAGATGAGATGTACCTCAAAAGGACGGACAATGGTGGCAATCCCAAACGAACAAACTGGAGGGACGAATCCAAATGATGGAGTCTAGTGATAAAAAATACTGATGATTATTTACTATGAATTATCTTCATAGATAAAGACAACGGGTAATACAAGTGGTCATGAAACCAGGTGAATCCCAAAGGCGCAAAGTCGAAGAAAGAGAAATGGATCATTGGAATACATAACCAATATCCATTACTATGGAGTACCGACTCGAGAAGCTCGAAAACCCGAGTCCAAACTTACCATGCTTATTACTACGAATTGTCTGGCTAACACAAAGTCAACAAAGACGAGATGGCATCGCCATCAACAACTCTTGCTCAAAATATCAAGTCGACATGTCTCGGCAAAGGAAAGCTAGACCAAGTAATGTCAGTCTCAAATCACCCATGTACAGGGAAGGATCCAAAACGGCGTTAAAACCCAACAGACGAGTAACCTCGGAGGAGCAAGACGCCACCACCATGACAAAACAGTCGATTGGATTTAAACACCAATCACTATGAATTCATAAATGATGATAATCACCGTTGGAATTCATTACCAATCAGCACTATAGTAACGTATAGAAGGGGTATACTACCAGCCATGAGGGCCTCGCATGACGAAATCACTTGATGAAGTACGAAGGATGTCTGCTAACATCAGACCAAGCCATGGAGATATGGCGAGCCCAACAAAGAGGCGTTAACTGAATCAATAAAAAGGGTGGCCAACCTAGCAAAATTTGCAAAGGCAGACATTCAAAGGAAGAATATAAAGGTGGAGAGACTTAATTAAAGTTTTCTCAAACCACTCCTTACAAACAAAGCATACACCAATAACGAGCTACGGCAGCAGGGATACGAGGTCCCATGTGAAATATTGGTACACATTTAAACTAACCGCAATCCATGAAGGACTAAATACTCGGGCACAAATAAAGAAGGCTATTATTAGGGCGTCACACTCCAATAGAGGGACTTCATTTGAATTTTTAATGTCCAAAAAAGTAGTTATGGGATATCCTAACACATATACACAATGTCTAGCTTATCCTTTAACTAAAATAAAACTTAAAAACCGTAGAAGTGATTTTACGTCCAGGTTAGGATTAATTCCAAACGTAAAATTTTATTTGCATGTAGTTTAACGTCCAGGTTTGGATTAGTTTCCAACCGTAGAAGCTCATTTTACGTCCAGGTTTCTTTTAATTCCAACCGTAAAATACGATTTTACGTCCAGTTTTCTTTTAATTCCACCCGTAAAAGTGATTTTACGTCCAGGTTTAGTTGAATTCCAACCGTAATTTTCAATTTTACGTCCAGGTTTAGTTGAATTCCAACCGTAATTTTCAATTTTACGTCTAGGTTTAGTTTACTAAATTTTCCTTTCGTCAACCTAGCCGTAAATTTCAATTTTACGTCCAGGTTTCTTTTAATTCCAACCGTAGAAATTTATTTTACGTCCAGGTTTTGATTGATTCCAACCGTAGAAATTGGTTTTACGTCCAGGTTTGGATCGATTCCAACCGTAGAAATTAATTATTATCTAATTAAATTAAATAAAATTAAAATTAACTAAAGAATTATTCGGTCATTACAAAATTATCTGAGATAAGGAGTTTATGATATTACTTCTGGGTGACCCGTTTTTATTCTATTAGGTGACACCCCTCTAATGAAATGTGACGCCGCAATAATAACCTTCCAAATAAATGTCACCCATACCAAGATGAAATCAGGAGTCCATGAAGGACGACCACTCCCCTCTGATGACGACAATTAAAGGAACCATTATCCATACATAAGAAATGATAACCACCGTACATACTATTTGTTGCACAAACAGCAACCCACGAATGGGGCATCGAAGAAATGCTACTCTCAAGAAAGTAAAATCAAAACTCGAAGTAAAAATTCTGTAGTAACAGATATCACTCTCAAAACTGCTATGAGCGAAGAGGGTCGTCACCCTACAATGGTGGTTGGAGCTTAAATTTCTTATCTCACTTTCGTGGCATTCACGACAAAATGAAAAGTCAAGACGGTACAATTAGTTATGTACAAGAGCATCTCATAACGAAGAGCCCTATACACTGATTAGTTTAACAAGACGAAGTGATTGTTAACATAACGATCCAGCTCCATAATGAATTATGACTCCCGTGACGCACAATCCTGCTGCTAGAGGCGAAGTCTAATAAATTAAGGTGAAACTCACCAATGAAATCATGCCTAGAGATGCATTGCTCAGTAATCCAAGGCGTCCCCACGAGAAGGCCTAATCATGAAGTAACTGTCACCATCAGCAAAAGAGCTGATATCGACGATCATTAGTGAGTATACAAATCGCTATAAGAGGCCAAGAAGTCGAACTAGCAAAAACTACATGTCGTGAATGAGATTCTATTTGGAATAATAATATAAACATTTCTTTTGAACATTTTCTTTTTATTTATTTTAATTTTTCTTTTGAATTTTTTCGTACTTAGGATTTATTTTTGTTTTGTTTATACATTTGCTTTTTTGCATTGCTTATAATTTGGATTCCAAACAATACTTTTCTAAAAGCCCATCAATATCATGGCACGGTGCTAGCCACACCTCCATTCTACAACGAATGAAGTGGGGACACCCTAAGCTACCTAACAGGGAAACAGACCTAAGGTAATGCCATCACGATCATGAAATCAGATGATGTTCTGCCATAACAGGAGATATCCAGAATTGGGATACTTGTCTCTGGCTAAGGCATGAATCACCCAACCGAGATATCGTCCTACGCATAATGGTCGACAAACTAGTGACCCAGGGGAAAGTGTAACCTAAACATGACAGTATTGAAAACCAAGCCCAAGAAAGCTTAAAATTAAGGCGAGTAGGGAAATTTATCATACTCCAAATCCAACACCGTAAGAGATGCGCTGTCCAATTAAGGAACTGATCACTCCTTGACCTTGTCACCCATGATTGGATCGACAACATGCACAAAAATTACCCCAAAACCACCAAAATAAGAGCATCACAGGCTAAAGTCAATAATGTTAGTAAGATACTTCCTCGGAAGGAGCACGAGGACTTACTCAAAAAGTCTCCAAGATGAGACGTTCAACAAGTATTTATAAAAAATTACTTACTGAATATTATCGCCTCGGACAATAAACGACAAAATATCGGAGAAAATTACACCTTTAGCCATCGCCTCGGACCATGCACGAGGGCTTACGAAAAGCATAAGCAAAAATGGTGAGACATCGGAATCCATAAATATTAGTCTCATGGCCAAGAAGACGACATCCAAGATGGAACATCATTCCATCGTTATCAACACTTAAAGCAACACAGGCACAAGAATGAAAATATTTCATCCCGACGACGCTATTGGGGAATTATTACAAATACTAACCATCAACGTGGTGAAAACACTCGGATTCAGAGGTGCTAATAAGATAGTATCTTAGCTAGACGATGGTCGAATGGAGTCTCAACCATAAAACAATAAATTAACAGGCATAAAGACGAGTTAAGCTCGTGAAGCATCAGCTCCATCCTTTTGCCAACAACTCAGCACGAAGACCACTACGATGGTTAAAGGTGGAGCACAGTACGATACCAAGTTATCAGAAGGGCCAATGGCACACGGTGGTAAACCAACTATAATACGAAGTAGAAATTCTGGCGCAATCCAATGCAGCCCAACAATCCAAGGGGAGTACTTGGAACCCAAGACATAGGAAGGGGCACATGCATTTAGAAAAATGCCACCTAGAAAACAGCACCACGTAGTAACGATGTCCAAGAGATGAAAATTCATCCTAAAATCCCAAATAAGAAAGACGAATTTCATTTCCAAACCACAGTAAGGCGAGAAAGACGTTCCAAAGATTCTACCATTATGCAACCCTCACAGGAAGGCAAGGAACAAGTCCAATGGGCAAATGAACCAAGGACACATTTATCCATTAACGACGATAAGTCGGATGGACTGATGTTAAAAATACATTTCCCAGTTTGTACCAAAAACCAGCTGAAGGCCAGCAAAAGCAAAGCCAATCCGAGTAAACGAAGCCAAACGGAGCCGACGGCGTAAAATACAATTTTCCTAGGAGCAAGAACTTAACATTAGAAACTGAAACTCGCTCAGAAGACAGAGATAATCAAAATCCAAGCGAGGAACACCCATCTATAAACTATTAGACGAATAGCAACACACGAGGTCCATCCCGACCAAAAAACAAATGGAGGAGCACGATCTCCGTCCTAACCAACTCTTCACAATGGTGTCGGGAAGCAGCATGGAGGCCCTAAGGGAGCTAGGAGAACATTAATCTCATTAATTACAACAGTTAGTTGGAATTAATCACCAACTACTAATCCAATAAAGCTAAAAACAAACTCAAAGACGAAATAACATGATGAATTGAATCCAGCAGGGGCACCACCTATACCTCGGAACTGAATATGGGAATAGGGGCAAGTATCCATACTACAAAAGAGAAAATCGTATTCCCCTACACAGTTCCTTCATCAACAGTAGTGCCAAAAAATGGAGCAACAAACGAAGAGAGTCGTCACCCCACAACGACGAGTGATGATTAAATTCATTACCACATTTTTATGAGAAAGGAGAATCCTTAAGAAGACCCGTCAATGATGGAGAATTTCTATGCAATGAGCACATCACAACAAAAGATGTGGAACTCTCAACAAACAAATGGTGGACCACCACGAAGGTGGACTTATGATGTCCCGGAAGAAACGAAGGACATACACTTGATAAAATAGGTTAATAAACAAATTGACCTAAAGAGTATTTCACAATGCCGTCAATAATTAAAGCGCACAGCTGATATAAATTAAAATCCACGATGACGACTACGATGAGAAGCTAGGCGCGCAGGGCAATACCCTTCTATACACTATGAGCAAAGGAGAAAAAAACACTCCACCAAGGAGCAAGATGATAAATAGAAAGGAGAAAACAAAATTTTAAAGACCAAGTCACCTTGGAAAAATCACCCTTGAAGGAGTCCAAGCATGTCAGGCTTACTAAGTTGTACAGTCCTAGTGAGATTGACGGTAAAATACCACCAATCCTAACCATCGTTCACAGATGAACCAAAATGAAGGAGCAAAAGCTTAACGATTATATCGCAAAGCATTAAGGGTTAACTGAAACCCAATTAATGCAGCTCGTGAAAGACACGATCATTCACCAAATTTACAAAGGCGACATTTTCTCCTCCCAAAAGATTTTATAAGAAACCAAAGGACCACCAACCAGCGCCTCAATCCCAGTGGGTAAAAGCGCACTAAAACTGCGGACGTGGCAAAAAAGGTGGGACGGTTACATAGTTTTCTCCCCAACATGCCCTCGGCAAGTTGCAAAGAAAAGGAGAAAAATGTGTGGGTAAAATACCCGACGGCCACGTGTCAACATCTCAAGGGATGAATACATGATAAGATGATGAGATGAGAGCACTGAATCATCCTATAAAAAGGAGGGTTTGTCTGAATCGAGGCAACTGCACAAGCGTCGCATGAACGACGCATGTAAGGAAAGGTCTAATCTGCTTAAACGGTCAAGTATAAAAAGCAAGACCACATTTAATGAAGGATAAGAACAAGACGTGGGGAGACCTGCATCGTGACGGAAGACTCAGACGACCTACACTACGACCCAGAGGTGATAGAGCACGAGGTTCTCCATATAACAGCAGCACGAGGCGAGGAAGAGCGAGACCACTCGGAGGGAGAACCAGACGAGCCATCACGAGGGATAGTGTAGAGCCAGTCCGAGGCAGCCATGATGATGGAAGACAGCTCACCAAACTCGGACGATCAAGCCACCACGAGTTTATTCCGCCTATAAATACCAGTTCATATAGAAGGAAAGGTACAACTTATGTAATCTTAGATGGTCTTTCTACAGATAATTCTTGAGAGAGATCTAGATAGAGAAAAAGTGACAAAGCTAGAAGAGATTTGTAACTCTTTCAAGGGTAAGACCTTATAATCAATAAGAAAACATTTTCTTTCCCGTGGATGTAGGTCTTCATGGCCGAACCACGTTATATGCTTGTGTCAATCTTTACATTTCATGCTCTTTATATCTTGTTCATAATTGAATCTTGTATGTTTTAGTAGTTTTTAGTCTTTCATTTCACTTGGATGTAGTCATCAGAAAAGACGCAACTACAAAATTGTTGTGCCTAGAGGGTGTAGTGCTCCAGGTTGCAATTTCAAATATCTAATTAGTTCTTGTTTGTATTTTAATCTCCTGTCTATTTGCTCAGCATGGATTTTCCTGTTTATCTTGATTATAGGTTGCAGGAGTCTGATTCAAACTTCATTCTTCTCTCCAATTCTACTGCCCATTTGAAAGCTTCCTGAGTTTCTAGCTAGTATATCTTTAAGTTGCTTCCTTGCAGATGTCCAAAACCTATGGCTCCTGTAAAACCTCCTGTAAAGTTGTAGAGCATCAGTGTTATACCATAACAATTCATATTATCACTGAAAACCATTGTCATATTTATTTTCATAGTGAAGAGTGGTGGTGGTAGCCATCGTAGTCTGAAGTCTATAATTTTCTCTTCACCTTCATGTCTGGTATATAGTCTGTGTGCATTTAAAAAAAAAAAGTATTATGTTTTCAGCTTCTTGTCTAGTATTCATGAAGTGTATTAATTATATCTTTGGCTATACTAGTTGCAGTTGTTTTAGTTCTATTCAACTGGATATCGCATCTTTCTTTCCGTACATGCCATAGACACATAAAATTTCCCATTTATTTTTTGAGTTGTTCCTTCCTAAGGTATAACATAACCAAACATGAAAATCCTCACATTGATTATACAGTTATTGGGTTTATCTTTAGTTCATACCAGACTTGTTGAATTTTAAGAGAAACATAAATAGATGTCTTAGAGACTCCCTTTGACAGCTGCAAATTTTGCAGGTATCCTCTATGTATCGTAAGATTTTTTCAATCTTTTTTCTTGTAGGTTGAATGTTGTGTGTTGCTTTCCATGTGAAGAGTTTTATGGATGGACTAGGGTCTAGTTTCCATATTGCACTCCAGTTTTTGTTTCTTCTATTCCAGTGCCTTTTTTTTGTCAGTTCTCCGTATAGAGAATTGACGGTGAACGTTCCATCCTTGGTAAGGGGCCAGATGACCTTATCCTCCTGGTTAGGGGGAATTCTGATTTGTGTTATGATAATGACCATTTAAGTGCTGAAAATGTCAATTAGAAGCCATTGATTTTAATCGGTGATTAAATCACTTATTGTTTGGATGTTATCTGAGCAATTTGGTGGTTTTGTAAGTGGTTCCTTTAAATTTGGTATCCACCTATTAATCATTAGATTTATTTGGATCCCATTTCCTACCTCCCAAATGCCACTATTTTGTAAATTCACTATCCCAAATAATATTCCTTTCCAGACCCATGAGTCTGTTGGTTTTGGTATTGTGGGTACATGCATTATGCCTCCTCATGGTAATATTTTGCTTGCATTACCTGTTCTCCCAGGGAGTTGGGTTGTTGCAACATTATCCAACTCATGTTGGTTATGATGACATTATTAAATTTTTCTAGATTCATTAACCCTAGACCTCCTTCTTCTTTATCTTTGGATATAGAGACTCCATGCTTTTGGATATATTCCCTTTCTTTTTCCTTTTTCCTTTCCCCAAGTGAGTCACGTTGGATTTCATTCATTTCCCCTATGGTTGGTTTTGGTATTATGAAAGTACTTATTTGGTAATTGGCTAGAAAAGTCACATGTTTGATGATGACCATCTTTCCAACAGGGTTTATTATTTTTCCTTTCCATCCTGCCAATATTCCTTTAAGGTTGACAATGATAGGATATAAAACTTTGATTTTGATTTATTAGTAAACAGGGGAAACCCAAGATACGTATCAGTTAAAGGAATTATTAGGATGAGTGTCTTTACTAAAAAAGATTTCATATTTGTTTAGGTTTATCATTTGCCCAGAACAGATGCCAAAATACTTAAGAATTAATAGGATATACTGGGATTCCTCCTTACTAGCTTTGTAGAATATGATACAATCATCTGCAAATAACATGTGGCTAACATATGCCATGTATTTTACCAGCCATTTCGGCATGCATTAAAGTTCTAGAAAGTATTTCCATACATATGATGAATAGGTAGGGGGATAAGGAGTCACAATGTCTTAATCCTCTAGTAGGCTTGAAAAACTCAAAGGGGGCTCCATTTAGCAGAATCTCAAGGTTTGTAGTTGATATGCATTGCATTATAAGATCACACCACTTTTTAGAAAAACCCATTTTCTTAAGAACAACTAATAGAAAATTCCATTCAACTCTTTCAACAGCTTTTGACATGTCTATCTTAAGACCCATCTAGCCTTGAGTATTTGTTTTACTTCACATATTGTGTATTATTTCATCAACCACCATTGTATTATCATTTATTTTCTGCCTGGAATGAAAGCAGACTGGTAATGAGATGTTATTTTGTGTAGCAATGGTTTCATTCTTTTATCCATTAACTTAGATATGATATGATTTTGTAAGTTGTGTTACAGATGGCAATGGGTCTAAAATCAACAGGAGAGCCTGGAAACAAAACTTTGGGTATTAGAGAGATGAAATTGGAATTTATCTCCTTTAGAAGATATCCATATGTAAAGAAACTTTGCACCATCTTAATTATATCACGCCCAATAGTTTCCTAATTATCTTGGAAGAAATTTGGTGGGAAACCATTTAGGCCATGTGTTTTGTTTCCTTCCATTTCAAAAAGAGTACTCTTTATATATCGAGGTGTTGGGATTTCTATAAGTTTAATATTATCACTCTCTCACTTATGACCCTAGGTATGAGATTTATCATATCATGGTTTAAGACAAGATTAGAAGTTGAAGCAATGCCTTTAAAATGTTCAGTAAAACAGTTTGCAATGACAGATCTCTCATTCAGTCATTGACAATTTTTGTCTTTAATGGGATCCACCCTATTTCTCTGGTATCTTGTTCTAGCTGAGTTGTGGAAAAGATAAGTATTTTTGTCGTCAAAATTTATTGTTTGGTTCCTGTAGGTTTAGCCGGTGGTCAGCAGTTTGATTTTTGGTTAAACTATACCTTGGATAAACTTGTTCCTAAATTTAAGGAACTTAGGAGCCAAGTTAGGAAAAATTGTTTCCAAAGCAAAGTTTTCTTAAGTGCCAAGTTTGATTCTCTATATATAGGATTAGAATTGTAGGTTTGTATAAATCCAACCTAGAAGAGTGGTAATTAATTGTACTTAGGATTTTGGTATCTTTCATAGGGAGGATTGTGTGCTACCGTGAAGGTTAATATCAGTGTAAGAGAAAAACTTGTAGAGAGAGGATTTTGGCGTTCTGGTGTTTAGGTTTGGGGCTTTTCCCTAAACCTAGTTTCTAGTGTTTCCATGTTTCTCCTCTGTTACTAGCAGCTATGAAAACGGTGTAGAAGAGAAGACACGAGGTTGGTTTGAGGAATGGTTAGAGAATTGATTTCTGTGGTTTCAAAGATGGTGTTCTCGGGTATGTCTTGTTACCTCTTTGTCTTGTCTTGGGTTGCGGAAACAGCATGTAATGGTCTTTGATTTAATGGAAGTTTTTCTGGTGGTGTTGGCCGTGGATGTAGCCTGTAAAGGGGAACCACGTATATCTTGTGTTATGTGTGTGTGCTTCTTTATCTTTTGTCTCTCTTATTATGTCTCCCATGTTTGGTTCAAATCACCAATTGCCCTTTGTGATCCTGTATTCCGCTGAGCTCGGGGTGCCAATTTCCCCAACAATTGGTATCAGAGTAAGGACGGGCTGGTGAGATTAAACCTAGAATTGAACGATGGTATATTTTTCTGGTGGAGAAATATATATTGAAGATAATGTTTCAACCGATGTTTACATAAAGATCAGTTTGTGATGTGATTTACAAACTGGAGGTTCAACTTGGTAGAAGTTTATGTTCTTCGTTCTGGTTTTATGATATAGTATGGGATGCAAAATAAGGCCGAATGGGATGAAATAGATATATACTTCTTAAAGGGTGTTAGTAACCATACACTATAAAGAAGGGGTTACAAAGTTCGAAGAAAGGATGGGGCTGTGAGGTCTCATGCAGAAGCAAGTCCAGAAACGCTTAGAAGTTATGCACGAGATGTTATAGATTTATGTTCTTATGTCTATGTTAAAGTATTCTTGATGGCTTGCACGTAATATCAAGAATGTGTCGGATATTGGAACCATGTACCACAATAATATGGGCGTTCGCACGGTATATATTCTGAGCGAGTATGTTGGGTGTGATGGTGGTAAAAGTATGTCAGATTGGTGATGTATTTGGGAATCGCTCAAAGGATTAAGCCTGTTAATCACAGTGGAGATGTCTGATGGTTTGTTTCAGATACACGTAATCATGACATGTGCTGGAGTATGATATTGGATCTAATTCTTCCTTTCTGGATTAGAGTTCAATATGTTGTTATCTTACTGGTTAGGTGGAGCTATAGGTGATTCTTCTGGATGGTTCTCTGGGTGATCAATGATGGAGTCTGTGCAAGGATTCATTGATGGTGATTAGAAAATTTTCATGGTGTTTGTGAAGCGTGGCCAGTTTCATAAGTATTCTTCATGTAGAAGATGATTTGAAGACTTTTATCAATCTCATGGTATATTGGTCGAAGAGATGGTTCTATGAAGATGGAAGTTCATGTTCGAGCTTCAAAGTAATTCTACGGGTATATAGATATGGTGAAGAAAATATGGTAGAAGATGGAGGTGTTTTTCCTGTGATCGTCTCATTCTTAAAAGCATGATCCGAGATGGAGAATCGTAAGTTTAGTCGGTGGTCAACAATTTGATTTTTGGTTCAACTCTACCTTGGATAAACTTGTTCCTAAATTTAAGGAACTTAGGAGCCAAGTTAGGAAAATTTGTTTCCAAAGTAAAGTTTTCTTAACTGCCAAGTTTGATTCTCTATATATAGGATTAGAATTGTAGGTTTGTATAGATCCAACATAGAAGAGTGGTAATTCCTTGTACTTAGGATTTTGGTCTTTTTGATAGGGAGGATCGTGTGCTACCGTGAAGGTCAATATCGGTGTGAGAGAAAAACTTGTAGAGAGAGGATTTTGGCGTTCTGGTGTTTTGGTTTGGGGCTTTTCCCTAAACCTAGTTTCTAGTGTTTCCATATTTCTCCTCTGTTACTAGCAGTTATGAAGACCGTGTAGAAGAGAAGACACGAGGTTGGTTTGAGGAATGGTTAGAGAATTGATTTATGTGGTTTCAAAGATAGTGTTCTCGGGTATGTCTTGTTAACTCTTTGTCTTGTCTTGGGTTGCGGAAAGAGCATGTAATGGTCTTTGATTTAATGGAAGTTTTTCTGGTGGTGTTGGCCGTGGATGTAGCCTGTAAAGGTGAACCACGTATATCTTGTGTTGTGTGTTCTTCTTTATCTTCTGTCTCTCTTATTATGTGTCCCATGTTTGATTCAAATCACCAATTACCCTTTATGATCCTGTAATTCCGCTACGCTCGGGATGCCAATTTTCCCAACAGTTCTACTTTTTGTTTTCCAATAATCTTATCCAATGTCTTTCCACTTACTTAAAGATTCTTCTTCCAATTTGTTGGTGGCTCAGTTAATTTTTTTGGTCGGCTCTCGTTAGATCTGCCTTTTAATATTGTTGATGAGTAAGTTAACAAAAATCCCACTTTCCACGTGTATGAATACAATACAACACGCATCTCGAACTTTCAAAAAAACAGGCCATGTTAAAACGGATAATGCTACACCTACGCCCAAATATCCCGTGGGAAAAACCGTGGAGAGATCCGAGGGCCACTAGGACAGCGATTCTAGCATTAGGCCAGGGTTGGTGTAAAGTGGGTCCCGCCTGTTGTCTCTCACGGTTTTATCCCCAGTATTTTCCACCGTCAACCTATCATTGTTGTGTTAAAACTGGTAGATATGTGCTAAAACAAAAAGCTGTTTTTTGGCTCTTGTTTTTGGGTGTTGATACATTGATATGACGCCAAAATGGCTGTAGCAAAAGGATGAAAAAAGAAATCAGAAAAAGTTTTTATTCAAAAGCTTGTGAGAAGTAAAACAAAAATTCACAAATTTGATAGATGCCTTTTGTCTTTGTTACTTGAAAATAATTGTATACACAGATGCAGTACAACAAATTTCTATGTTTGTTTTGCTTCTCAATTAAATATATTCTTGCATGAGCTCAAGTTCAGCACCCACGTTTAAAAAATGAGATACTAATAAAAATAAGCACAACGATATCTTGTTGTGTGTTGTGGATCAAACTAGGTGGATATAATGTTAAGTGGTGGATTTTTTTTGCGCTTCTAGATCATAATAGACCTAGCAACATCATGGGTTTAAGAGAACTCTAAGGCATAATGAAGTTACTCTTAATCTAAAAAAGCACCGGGAACAAGAATTAGCGTGTACCTATCTTCTCATGCTTGTAACTTGATAACACTCATGTAATCGTATTCTTTAAGACATAATGAAGTTACTCATCCTTAAATAATCGTTATCAATTTGTCTTGATAATGCTCTTCTCGCATTTTTGCAAGAGGATTCACAATATAAACAATGGTGAGATTAATGGCTATTAGGGGAGCCGCTAATACAGCTAATACAGACGACGATTCAATATTTTGGATTTCCCTTAAAAATAGTTGTCATAATTGATCTTTTTCTTAATTTCGTTTATTAAAAATACGACCAAAATAAAATCAAGGATAACTATGGTTTAACTAGTAGTTTGATGACATCATTAGCTGCAGAATGGTAGGCAATGGTGCTGCGAGAGGAAAAAACAAATTCCTTATAAGTAATCAGACTGTTTTATAAGTCGATTAACAGATTTTATTTAACACATATGTCTGTACGAGTGAAATATCGCATATTCATTATGAATGCGAAGTAAAGGACATCTAATCTAAGCGAAGACCATCGCATATACTAAAATTAGGATGACATATTTAATGATGTCAGCATAGTTACGAGTAAAGTGTGATGATCTGTGCGAAAGTGTAAAATGTGCGAAGTTGAGCGAATGTACATGAGCGATTGTAACGCACAGTGATTCCAAAAATAGGGATCTATTAGCTGTCATCCACTATGTATTAGCCTATATAAAGGGAAGGAAACTGTGTATTGAGGGAGATCTCTAAGAGCTTCTCCAATGGCATGTATGTAGAGATAAATGTCAAAATCCACCTAGGATGCACATCCATTTTCTCTAAAATCATTCTCCAACGCGGATGTCATAAATCAATATATGCATGACTTTAGGTAGAAAATGTCAAGGGGAATGTCTTGTTTCTCACATTCCCCTTGGCATTGTTTACCATCCTAGTCAGCTTTTTTTAATTAAAAATATATTTTATTTACTAAAATTAATTTTAATACAATAAATAATCATTTTTAGATCTAGTAAAATATTAAAATTACTAAACATAAAATTTACATTTAATAAGAAAATGATCACAATCAACACCATCGGAGATGAATTCTTTTTTCACCTGAAAATTTGGAATAAAGATGTCTTGTTTGTGTTGCCACATAGGAAATACATACAACAACCATTGGAGAAGCTCTAAGGTGAGTGTTAGACAAAAAAACTAGGAGAGAGAAAGTTTATTTGGAGAGCAAGTAAAGTCTTTGTAATATTTTGTATTCAATCTTAAGATCTTGATTAATAAACAAATGATTTTCACCATGATTACTTAGATAATGACATAATATTGAATGGATGTGGTTGTAGGATTTCCTGCAACTACAATGTCCTAGCCAAACCTATAGACTAGTCCAGCACGCTTGCATGATTGCTAACAGAGACACCAGTATGTTAGATAGGTTACCGAAGTTCATACTGTTGGAGTCTTGCAACAATAGAAGAAACGTCAGATGTATCAAACAATAAATATAAAGAACCGTATCAAACAACTCTACCACGAACAAATTGATGAGGGCAGAATCACAGGTTCAACAAGCTGTCCTTAACACCTTAGTCCGTGGAATACTCTAAAGTAATGCTAAACCCCAACGTGTGAAGATGTGTCCAGGATAAGACTGCCCGATATAACTTGTATTAGCACAATACAAGTTACCCACTCTTAAACTCAGCAACGGGGATGGAAGTAAAACGCCGCACGAAAATAAAAGCAAGAAGATGAAGAAAAGTAGACCTAGAGATGGTCGCTGCTTGTCTGTTTTGAAAAGAGATTTTCGAGTTGTATTTATAGGAAAATTAACTTGCAAATCAAGTTAGGTTTAGGTTTTTTCTTATAAAACGAGTTTTGCTTCTTGTAAAACAATTAAACACAAAAAAAAAAATCCATAAATAAAACTCTTAAATCAATTATTTATCAAGTTAAAAACTTGCAAAAAAAATAATTTCAAGTAGACAGGGACTTGGTGTTTGGTACACGCGCATGGGAATGGGTCGAAACATGTATTTTTCGCTCCACCCGCTCCACCCACATTGTTTTACAACATATCCATGAGAACATGGTATTATAGTGGAGCACCTCTTGAGTTTTCCACAATGTGGGACTAAAGGTTCCATTTCATTCACTCAAAAATGAGTGAGTATCCTTAGACCCTTAAGTCATGAGATCAAACTACACCAAGACCAAAAAATCATTTATTAAATAACTCATTTTATCCAACAATCCCCCACATGAATGAAATCTCGGTAAAAAACGAAAAATCATAGTACGGAAAATACCATTTAGGCAAAGGTGTCCATGAGGTCTTGAACCTTTCTTAGTGAGAAGTTACCGGAACTACTATCTAGACAGTGAACTGTGTCTTGAACTGCTAGCGTTTGGTGTAATTCTAATAACATCCATGCATGATATGCTCCAAGTGTTGCTAAATTCGTGCCGTTTTGTCCATTTTGGCCCTGGACATATCATGTTTCTCAAAATGCTTTAGAGAATCGGCTCCATTCTCATTGGAAGCGACCCACTTCCTCATTCAGATTGGTGAGTTCCATCAAGAGTGTTTACTGCTACACCCCACTTCAATCTTAAATTGAAACTATAGAACTCAATAAGACTTAATTAAAAGTCATCCTCCACATGCAGTCACACTATCACATCAACACCATAGGGAAGGGACAGAGAATGAAATTCTCTGATAGTGTTTACCTTTACACACCATAAATTAATTGTCTCATTCGAAACCTTGTTATTGGAATCTCCAGTCAGCAAGGTTGAGTATCCTTCATGGCAAGTTTAATTATTTGAGCCTAAGCCCCATCCCCTTCGATGCTTTACTAACTATCTCCTTGGGCAAACCTTTCGTCAAAGTGTCCGCGATATTCTCCTTGGACCTTGTCCAATCTATGGAAATAACGCCTGTGGAGATTAGTAATTTCAAAGAATCATGTCTTCTACGCATATGTATAGACATTTCATTGTAGAAGCTATTCTTAGCTCTACCTATTGCAGATTTGTTGTCACAATGTATAGATATAGCTGGCACAGGCCTATGCTAGAGATCTTCTAAAAAGTTTCTTACCCATTCGGCCTCCCCTCCTGCTTTATCTAACCCAATAAACTCCGACTCCATAGTTGAGCGAGCTATACATGTCTGTTTGTAACTCTTCCAAGATACAGACGCACCTGCTAAAGTAAATACATATCCACTCGTAGACTTAGACTCCTCTGAGTCTGCTATCCATTTCGCATCGCAAAATCCCACAAGGACGTCCGGATACCCTTCGTAATTCAAACAAAAGGTCATTGTGTACTTCAAGTACTTTAGCACTCTATTAAGTGCATCCCAATGTTTCTGCCATGGATTACAAGTATACCTGCTTAAGCTAATCACAACATAAGCAATGTCTGGTCTCGTACAATTCATCAAAAACATCAGACTTCCTATGACTCTCGAGTATTCAAGTTGGTTAACACCTACACCCTTATTCTTCATGAGTTTGCAAGAAGAATCATATGGAGTGCAAACAGGTTTACAGTCAAACTAATTATATTTCTTAAGTATGGATTCAACATAATGAGACTGACTCAGACTATAGCCATTAGAAGTTTTTCTAATCTTCATCCCTAATATGACATCAGCGGGGCCCAAGTATTTCATGTCAAAGTTCTCATTCAACATTTTCTTAGTGGTATTAATAACATCCATGTTTGTACCTAGTGTAAGCATATAATCAACATACAAGCATACAATCACACAGGCATCCTTGACAATTTTAGTATAAACACACTTATCAGATTCATTAATTCTAAAACCACTAGAAATCATCACATGATCAAATTTCTCATGCCACTGTTTAGGTGCTTGTTTCAATCCATACAAAGATTTCTTCAGTTTACAAACCTTCTTCTCACAACCTTTAACTACAAAGCCTTCGGGTTTTTCCATATAAATTTCTTCATCTAATTCACCATTCAAAAACGCTATCTTTACATCCATTTGATGTATCTGTAGGTTATGGACAGAAGCTATAGCAATTAACATCCTAATGGAGCTAATTCTACTTACTGGTGAATATGTATCAAAGAAGTCTATACCTTCTATCTGTTTATAGCCTTTCGCTACCAACCTAGCCTTGTATTTTTCAATAGTTCCATTTATATTACGTTTTCTCTTGAAAATCCATTTACAACCTATGGCCTTAGACCCTGGAGGTAAATCTACAAGTTCAAAAGTACCGTTTTCTCGAATGGAATCCATTTCACTAATTGAAGCTTCTTTCCACCACGGAGCTTCAGGACAAGTCATGGCTTCTTTATAAGTCTGAGGATCAGACTCGGCTAGGTATGTAATGCAACCAGGATAGGTTTTCTAGTTTTAAAACCCTTTTACCTCTTCTAGGTTCTATTTCTGGTTCATCTTCCTCTAAAGGTAATGACTGACTGGATGAAATTCTAGGGGATCATCTAAACATCTCTTTCGAGAATCACGTTTCATAGGAAAAACATTCTCAAAGAACTCAGCATCCCTAGACTCCATGATAGTATTCAACCCTATGTCAGAAATTTCAGAACTCACAACCATAAACCTATGAGCACTAGAATGCTCAGGATACCCTATAAAAACACAATCAACGGTTTTGGGTCCTATCTTATTTGTCTTAAGGAGGGATGGCCACCTTTGCCAAGCACCCCCACACTTTGAAGTAATCATAAGATGGTTGTTTACCTTTCCATAACTCATATGGAGTTTTATCTGATCCTTTAAAGGGTACTCTGTTCAGGATGTAATTGGCTGAGAGGATAGCCTCCCCCCACAAATTCGAAGGTAATCCTGAACTAATCAACATGGCATTCATCATATCCTTAAGGGTACGGTTCTTACGTTCAGCTACACCATTGGATTGAGGTGAATAAGGGGCTGTAGTTTCATGTATTATGCCATGTTCTTCACAGAAATCTCCAATAGGAATTAGATACTCACCACCACGGTCAGACCTAAAAGTTTTAATGGTAGCATTCAATTGGTTTTCAACTTCACGTTTATATATCTTAAAGGCTTCTAAGGCATCGTCCTTCCCTCTAAGCAAATAAACCTGACAGTACCTCGTACAATCATCTATAAAAGTGACAAACCATTTCTTACCACCTCTAGTTTGAACTGACTTCATGTCAACTACGTCTGAATGAATCAATTCTAAGGGTTTAGTGTTTCTCTGGACATTCTTCCTGAATGATTTCTTAGCATGCTTAGATTCTACGCAAATCTCACACTTATGACTTTTATCTAAAGTGAATTTGGGTATGCAGCCTACGCTAGCCAGTTTATGCATTGATTTGTAATTTACATGACCAAGTCTACCATGCCAAACATTCGATGACACACACATGTAAGCAGAAGAATCATTCAATTTCACTTCAGGACAGGTTACATTAAGTTTGTAAAGACCCCAGTCTTATAACCCTTACCCACATAATCATTGCCCTTAGTTACTATAAGTTTTCCAGACTCAATTGAAACTTTAAAACCCTTATCATCTAAAACAGAACAAGAAACAAGATTTTTGCAGATGTCTGGAACATGAAGAACTTCATTCAATGTGAGAGTCTTGCCAGATGTGAGCTTCAGACCGACCTTTCCTTTTCCTGCAACCTCTGATGCAGATGAGTTACCCATATAGAGTTTCTCGCCTTCCCCTACCCTCTGGTAGGAGGTGAACAGGTCTCTGTTCCCACAAACATGCTTGGTAGCTCCAGAGTCTACCCACCAGTCCATCACATTGGTCACCAAATTAACTTCAGACACTACAGCAGAAAACTCATCCTTGTTCTTTTCAACCAAGTTAGCATATCCTTCTTGTCCTTACGATGTCTACAGTGAACTGCCATATGGCCAGTAACTCCACACGCATAACAAGCACCCTTAATTTTAGTAATGCTAGACTCTGGTTTTCGAAACATACCTTTCTTGGGAGGACCACGCTTAGAGTTACGATTGTTACTCTCACCTTTTCCAGCTTTGGAAGATCTATGTTCAGTCATATGAGCTTTACTCATGTCCCTTGCAGAAGACACGTTCTTATCTTTGGAGCACAGCAACTCTTCCACTTGAATTTCTTCCCTAATTCAACCATGTTGATCTCGCCAGTTTCATGTCTTAGCTTTTTCTTGTACTCAGACCAGAAGTTGGTAACTTCTCAATTACCGCAGATACTTGAAACGTCTCATCAATGACCATACCTTCAGCAAGAATCTCATTAATAATCTGTTGAAATTCGAGGAATTGATCAACAACAGGTTTATCATTCGTCATCTTGAAGTCCATAAACTTCGCCACCAGAAATTTCTTGCTCCCTGCAGTCTCCGCTTGATACTTTGCTTCTAACGCAGTCCACAAATCATAAGCATGCACTGAAATTTTCTTTAGCATTGTAAAAATCATACATCGTATCTTCCAAACCATTCATGATATGATTTTTCGCCAGAAAATTACACCTTGTTATACTCACCTCCTCAGTTAAAGCTTCAGCATTCATCAATTCATCATGTGGAACAAGTACATAATCCAGTTCATGATGGCTTAGATAAAACAACATCTTGGATTGCCATCTCTTGAAATCCTTTCCATTAAACTTCTGTGGTCTTTCAACGTCGTTCTTTCCCATTGTTACAAGGAATATGAATGTGTTAAGATTTTTGGAGTCTTGCAACAATAGAAGAAACGTCAGATGTATCAAACAAAAAATATAAAGAACCGTATCAAACAACTCTACCACGAACAAATTGATGAGGGCAGAATCACAGGTTCAATAAGTTTCCCTTAACATATTAGTTCGCGGGTATACTCTAAAGTAATGCTAAACCCCAACGTGCGAAAATGTGTCCAGGATAAGGCTGCCCGATATAACTTGTATTAGCACAATACAAGTTACCCACTCTTAAACTCAGCAACGGGGATGGAAGTAAAACGCCGCACGAAAATAAAAGCAAGAAGATGAAGAAAAGTAGACCTAGAGATGGTCGCTGCTTGTGTGTTTTGAAAAGAGATTTTCGAGTTGTATTTATAGGAAAATTAACTTGCAAATCAAGTTAGGTTTAGGTTTTTTCTTATAAAACGAGTTTTGTTTCTTGTAAAACAATTAAACACAAAAAAAAAAACATAAATAAAACTCTTAAATAAATTAGTTTCAAGTAGACACGGACTTGGTGCGCATGGGCATGGGTCGAAACATGTATTTTTCGCCCCACGCACTCCACCCACATTGTTTTATAACATATCCATGAGAACATGATAATATAGTGGAGCACCTCTTTAGTTTTCCACTATGTGGGACTAAAGGTTCCATTTCATTCACTCAAAAATGAGTGAGCATCCTTAGACCCTTAGGTCATGAGATCAAACCACACCAAGACCAAAAAATCATTTATTAAATAACTCATTTTCTCCAACACATACAAGATAAACTGAAAGTGTTTTTATCTTATATGAGATTTGGTACTCTCTTCGGTAATTAGGTACACATTTGGTCGTAAATGACTTTACTATTCAGGTAAGTATAGGCAGTATACACATAAAATCGTTTACATTTGGACTAACAAAATGAAGGGTAAAAGAAATTGTGAGTTTATATTTACACCAGGGATTTTCTTCAAACAGCTGATGCATATATTACTTTTAATATCGGAGACATTTTTCCTTTATAATAAGCAAAGTATGGAGTCTCCAACATCCATATGCAAAAACCACTAGTTAGTCGATCTAAACTGGGAAGAGGAAGATGGCATTCAGCTCCAGCAGTACTGTCTTAGCAATAATCATATGTCTCTTTGGTGCTCTTGGTAAGTTTTCTATTTCCTTCATTAATTAGCTATGCAAATTAATTTCACCTTTTTTTGAAAGATAAAGTAGAGAAAATGAAATGAAATGTAATGCTGCTTCAAGGAATCAGTTTGTTAATATTAATTTTCAGAACAGTTGCGTGTATACGGCTACAGTAATGAATCAAGTTATTGCGTGTATACTACCAAATATCTAGAGATTCTCTTTGGCATTTGGACCAGTTTGTTAAGTTCCAAGAAGCTGCATTTTCTGTCAAGGGTCCTAATTAAGCTATAAGTTGATTCGAGTATTGAAATCACATATTCTTCCATTTTAAAAAGATAGGCTGATTTTATGTACAAATTACATACTAAACAACCTTACTTTTTTTGAAACGGAGGGAGTACTTATAAGGACTTTGCGGTTGAAAGATGTACATGTTTAGGCTTTACGTTTGAAAAATATTAGGATCCATTTTGAAGTGTTTGTTCTAGTTTTTGAACAGTTCGAATCTGGATATTTAAGATCAATGTTGGGTGACCACCATTGGTCGAAGATCCAAATCTAAAATTTATTCTGTGGTCACTTTTACGACTTAGAACAATATAACAACATAACATTACTTCATGATTGGCATAAATGTAGAGATGGCGTTAGCCTGGAAGAGCATTTGCATTCCTGGAGATATCTACATTGATTCAACCGCTCATGCACCAATTCCTCGGGGTTCAACTTGCACATTTTGTAAGAATTGGTGTGATGAACAGTGTTCGATATTGGGACTTCCACCAGTAAAATATGGGTGTCGTCTACAGAACGATATAAGATGCAAGTGTTGTTGCGGAAGCTCACCACCATCACCATCCTCTCCCCCATCGCAACCCCTTCCTCCTCCTGCTCCTCAATCACCATCAGAATTCGAAGGCGAATGGCCACATATGTATGAGATGTGTACGGATGGACAAGAGAATCTTATTTTGAACCATGATAATGGAACAGAGTCCGTTAATAAACCTAAATGCGAGCAAGAATGCAGAGATGTAGGGCTTTAATGGCCAGGAAGGAGTGTGTTGCAGGTGGTGAATCTTATCCTAGACCTTGGTATAAATGGTATGATCAGTGTTGCTGTAAATCTCCTCCACCTCCACCTCCACCTCCATCCCACCCCCACCTCCACCCCCATCCCAACCCCCACCTCCACCATCACCTCCACCTCCACCTCCATCCCCACCCCCTCCTCCACCTTCACCTCCACCTCCATCCCCACCCCCTCCTCCACCTTCACCTCCACCTCCATGTTGTACCCATTTATTTCATCCTGATCATTGATCCCTCTGTATTATTTTCTCAAGTTAGTAAATTTTGCATCTTCTATTTTTGCCCAGCTAGGAGACTTGCGCACTTCACTAAGAAATGCAGCAACTCTTAACAAATCAACCAACATAAAACGAAGGAACTTTTAACAAATCAACCAAAAAAATCACCCAACACAATCTAGTAATTAATTAAACAAATGTATTAAGAAGAATCGAAATCAAGGACTAGTAGTAGTAGTCCAATAATCAAGTTAGCCTACGTGCCATATATTCCAATATCTTTTAAGCAATGTCTTTTTTCCATGGAATCTTTTGAATGATGTTGTTGACGAGTAAGTTAACCAAAATCCCACTGTGTATGTTTATATATTATGAATACCGTAGAACACGCATCTCAGAACTATCAAGAAAAAAAAAAACAGACCATGTTGAAACTGATCACAGATGGGTACTGCTCAAACAAAAAACACTTTTTCGGCTTTAATATTGATACCATGCCAAAATGTTTTGAAGTAAAAAACAAAATTTCACTAATTTCATCGCTGACATTTGTTTGTTGTTCTTCCCAATTAAATAAGTATAACGATATTTTGTTCGGTTCTGTGTTGGGGATCTAAGTAGGTAGGTTGGTCGATCGGTTTATGTGTAGTAATTTCTGAAGACATACCGTTTTATCGGTTAATTCATACTATTTATTTCTATACCTTGGATTCTTCCTTTATAATGAGCTAAAGATGGAGTCTCCAAGTCCATAACTAAAAAATCAGTAGTTGGTCGATCTAAACTGCTGGGAAGATGTTATTCAGCTCCAGTGTTTGCAATAATCATATCTCTCCTTGGTTCTCTTGGTAAGTTTACAAGCCTGCGAGCTGTTGGCCGGGAAGGGGCTAAAAAAAGGTGATAATCCGGGGACTTATTGTTCCATGTCAAAAATTCCAACAGTGATATCTTCGACTACGGTTGGAGACCCATTTTACCCCCACGATGGACTTTTCGCAACAGTTTTGTTTACCGCTGCCCTCTACTTTTACATCCATTGGTTGGTTTTTGCAGTTGGTCCACCGTTGGAGACCCAAACAAATTAGAAGCATATAGCTCAATGAATTAGCACTCCAACTCTCCAACTTTCACATTTTCACAGCCATATCTCCTTTTCACTCTGATGTAGCATTTGGCTGCGAAGGGGTGGTTTAGGTCTCCATAGTGCTCAGCCTTCATGGCATTATTGTTTTATTTTTGAAACTGTTGGCTATTAATTCCATGCCAATGCGAGGTGATGTGGTGAAAAGATTTTGTGGACCATAACATTACAACGAGCTAGATTATAACGATAGGAGACACAATTCAGTGAGGATCATGCAAGCATTTAAATTACCAACCTAAATTTATCTACTCTAAGCTAGTTGACATGCTAGACCCAAAAACAGTATCTTTTCATTAGCGTTACGATGGGAACCACCGTATTTTTTTGATTGAAAGGGAGGATTTATTAAAAGAAGAGGAATGTATATGCAAATCTATCAAGGATAGAAGAAGAAAAGAAAAAACCAAGCTACGCTACAAACAAAGAGAAAGTTACAAAACCAAAGCCTCCCAATTAGACAGAACCGTGTAGGAGCAGTTCTGATGAACCCTATGACCTGCAGCCTCAGCCCAAATTAGAACTAAAGTTTTGACTTCCAAAATGAGATCATTATCAGTTTTGAAGAGGTGTGTAGGTTCAAACCTTCTACAATTTCTTTCTTTCCAGATTGTGTGAACGATAGCTGCTGGGATTAAATTCCATATGTAGTTGCCTGATTGAGAGAAGTGCTGAGTGTGCCAGGTATCTGCCAAAGCTCTCATTGATCCCGGCAAAACCCAAGACCAACCGTACTAGATGGTGAAACGGTTTCAATGAAACTTTATTTATTTTCTACTTCATATCGAAAATTTGTTTTTAGCTTCGTGTGTTGTGTACCTTTGCTCCAAATTGTGCTGTGCTTGATCTTTTTGACTGAGGCTGTGAGTTTGGGTTTTCTGGATGGTCTTCCATCTTTGTTGCACTTAGGCGCTTCTGTTCTTATTTTCTCTTTTAATTTATTTTTTATCCATAAAAGTTTAACCGTTTAAATCAAAAAGAAAAAAAATAAATAAGAATTTGAAATTGGTATACTAAGAAAAAGTTAGTTATTGAATAATTCAAGAATTCGGTTAACCTACAGGAATGGGACTTACACCTACAACCACACAAATCTGCTACCCATACAAAACTTACGCCAGCAGCAATGTCATGGGCTTTCTTCCATCTTGCAATAATTAATGTTTGTTTAGATACACAACAGCGAGACCTATAAGTATCAGTATTCATAACATCTTCTTAACTAAATCTATCATGAAAATGGCTATGTTTTCTTCTTTACAAAAACAATTGATAGCAGGAGGCACCCAACAATAATACCCAACATAAACAAAAACGTATCATTGTTTGGTTCCTCCTACTTTGCATTAGTTTTGTTTATATGCTTCTACGGATCAAAAAGGAGCTGAGCTCCCACTCATTATATCGATGTATAAGATACTTGTCAACTGGAGCTCATCCTACTTACTACGTTGCAACAAAATGATGGACTTATAACTATAGTTAGCTGCAACTATTAGGAGAACATCATCAACTGAGAATTAGTATTATCTATAAATAATTCATAGAATGTACCCATTAATTTCATTCTGATCATGGATCACTCTCTACGATTTCTCTAATTTAGTAGGGGGAAAAATGCCCCAACCCCACCCCAAAGAGACTATCGCAGTTCAAGAAATGCAGAAAATCACAACAAATCAACAAGCATATATAAAAAAAATAAGGAACAACTGCACCCAACAAGATCTGGTAAATAAGTATTGTATATAGGCTACATGTAAGTAAAACAGATAACACCCAATTAATAATTCATTTTTTCAAACATAAAATAACACAATCTAGTAGTAGTAGTAAGAAATAAACGGATGTATTACAAGAATCAAAATCAAGGACTAGTAGTAGTGGTGGTCGTCGATGCAGTTGGTGTTGCAGAAGGTGACGAAGGGTTGAGGAAAGGGATTCCATTAGGGAATAAAGATGCAATTGTTTGTTGAATGGAAGACAAAGGAGGTAATGTCAAATTTGGAATAGTAGGCAATATAGTTGGACCAGTAGTTGGTAATGTGATTGGTGTAACCGGGGGGATTGTAGGAATTGCAGGTATTCCAGGAACTGCTGGTAGAGGGGTTGGTGCTTGCAAAAGATGACGAGCCGCGGAGCTGAAATTGATGTTCATTGATGAAACTGCAATGATCAAAGACAACACGAACAAAACCTTGTAAGAACCCATGATCAGCTGAATAGGTTTTTTACTGAAGAAATTAACAACTTAGCTAGATAAATTATAAATGTTTGTATTTGTTGTGGATTAACATATAAATGTTACTGCTTATTTATAGTGGAAAATACAAGACAATAAGCTCAAAGTAGATAATGTGGATGAGTATTAGTTGAGAAAGTATGTGTAGTAAAAAGCAAATAGTAGTTGTTATTAGTTGATCGGATCATCTTCTAGAGTTGTTGTTCGGGTGCAGGCAAAGTGAAATCTTACGTAACTAAAGTGTAGTTAAACGAAGATAACATAAGTATGGAGTGCCTTAAACCATCTTTGGAGTCCGCCCCTAAAAATAAAGAGTATGTTCATAATCTGTTTTCTTAAATTAGATAGAATAACACGTGGGGACTAACTTAGCCCCAGAGGCTTACTCCAAAATGATGCAAAGTTCATATATTTAGGAATCCTATGCAAAACTAATGTCATGTGTACATAGATTTGGAGAAATTGGGTCAATTGTCCAAATATTTTTAAAACATGGCTCTAATTGATGAGTAAAATTAGTATAGGTGAAATGGACACCGAAAAATAGCAAGAATGAATCTGGATTCATCCTTACTTAAATTTAAAAAATAGCGAGGGCGAAATTGGATGCATCCTGATATAAATAAAAAATAAAATAAAAAAATATTGAAAAATGGGTAGGATGAAACTGTTTACATCTTGGTTATTTTTACATTGTCGTCCATTTAAACGGTATGAATTTTTACATATCTTTTTCAACCAGAAATTATCGTTATTGGGCTAATTGACCAATTTTATGATAAATTTGCATGCATTATCAGGATTCTGAATCCAAATAATAGTTAACAACGATGTTTAGTAATTGAACGGATTCTAATTAAGGTTGAATCGAAGAAGAAAAGCTAACAGAGGGGCTAGGATTTAATGAACAACAAAAGATGTTGTTGGACGAAGTAAAGAAAAAGCTCAAGGATAAAAACAAATATAATTTAACGGTAGAGATGACGATCTAACGGACGGCAAGCTGCTTGCTTATTAAGCTACCTGCGCAGATGCGTGGACAACACTGCTCTTATACGAATACAAAGACAATTGCGCGTCGGTACCACTTTTTTTTTATTTTCTTTTTGCATCCGGCTCATCTTACAAACCCTTACGGCGTGGATTGAACCCCTCACTTCCTCCTTATTGGAATTACTGGGTACCACTGAGCTATGTTCTTGGACCCCGCTCAACGACTTTCAAGTTCACATTTTATTAGCGACTTTCAAGTTCACATTTTATTAGCGAGTTCCACAAAAACGAGCATACTTATATAATGGGTGGTAGTAAATTTGCAATTAATATATCACTTTGCTTTTTTAATGGAATTAATAGATACTCATAAGTTTTGAATCCACGATACGATACGGACTTACAAACACATTCAATTTATTAGAGGTTTTCAAATTCATACAACTTATTATAATATCATCGATTCGGCACACATTATTTTGTAGTAACGAAAACAAAGGCCAACTGACGATCATACTAAATACACATAAATAAAAAACAATGAGCAACACATGAAACCAAAGCAAACAGGAGGAGCTTATATGATATCGAAATTAATCCAGTAAGTCAATCTTTGTATTTGTCTTTCCGAGAAGATCAATAAAAATTTTCCTATTTTTTCTTCTATTTTTTCAGTTTACCTTTAAGAGTGGCACAATCTCCTCATTATCTGTCAATTTTGCAAGTTACATAGGAGTAAAACCCCTGCCATGTACGTAACTTCACAATTTGGAATCGGCGATAGCTGGACATGTTCAGTACCGCACGCGCCGTGAACCTTACTGGTTTGCTCATTTAAGGTAGGTATTTTTTGAATCTATCACGAGGAAAAGTTATGGGAATATGCTCGCCACAAAATTTTACCAGGAAATCATATTTGTATATGAAAGCTATCATAGCATCGAAGTCACTCTTTCTCCATTGAAAAGAGTGATCAACTAAAGATAGATAATCCGGGACGATTCCTAAATATATGTGAAAGAACACATTACGTTGTTATTTGACACAAAAGGTTCACCATGAGGTTCATTAAGCTTCCACAAACCAATCTCGCCTGTTAAATAATCAATAAACAACATATTATTTTTATATCAATCCGTTTCGGTTTGGGCTATCAATGTTGATGTAAATAATCCCAGCATCAAGAAAATTGTGAAAAATGCATAAATTTTCATTCTTTTTGAAGAGAAAGATAGAGGATGAGTAATGCAAAATATTTTGAAGGAAAATCAGAGGTGAAGGTAGAAAATTGGAGAGACAAAAAGGAGAACATCTTATTAGAGGATTAGTGTACAAGTATAATACAGTTTCCTTTATGTACAACCCTAGGAATCTAGTTGGACCGCACATCCAACGTGTCGTAGGCCCTGTAACACCCCTCCTTGTGCGGTTCAATAACAAAACTTTAGACATAGTGCTTCACATGTAGTTCTTCAAATGTCGGTCTCCTTGATGACTTGTGACGAAATTAATTGCCTCGTTAAAACTTGGACAAGGAAAAACCCAGTGGGATAAAACCTTGGTACAACTCTTCACATGTTGTCTCTTACTTTACTTGTAGTTCATCACATGCAATACGATCTTCACAGATCGATGAGTCTAAGTTAATTGCCTCGTTAAAACTTCGTCAAGGAAACCCAGAGGGACAAAACCTGGACTAAATAAAAAGAGTACAATATTAAGCAAACTTAGAACATAGTTGGACTAGAATATGTTGCCTTATTAAAACCTTGACAAGAAAAACCCAGTGGAATAAAAACCTTGACGAAGGGAAAAGAGTACAACGTGACAGATGCAACTAAATGTGATCCGTTGCATATGATCACTTTGCTCCGTTGAAGTTGACTAGTTGCTTCACAACTCCTAAGGAATAAAATCCTTGTAGGAAATAAAATAGTCTTAGGTGGGAAATTACATTCCCGGTGTTTGTCGTTGTCTCATTAAAAACCTTGTCGAGGAACGAAACCCTGTGGGAAAAAGTAACCTCGATAAACGAAAAGAGTTCAACACACCATTAGTTGCTCCCTGATGTCAGACAATTTTCATTAGTCTAATGTGGTCAAAAGGAGTTTATCACACATTACTTTGGTGACTTGAATGTTTATAAGACCTTGTTGTTGATTCTGGAAGTTACGTTGCTTAACCGACCATCGTGTTTCATTTCTTTGATCAGATATTTTCAGTAATATCAACACGATCTTTATGTCTTCAACGTTCAACATATTTTATGTTTTTAGTGTTGTCTCGCTAAAAACCTTGTCGAGTAACAAAACCATTTGGGAAAAACTATTCTCGATCGAAGGGAAAAAGAGTACAACACAGCTTCAATTTCGAAGTAAAATATGTCGACATCATATCTTTGGATCCTCCCCCTGATGTCGGCATCTCCCCCTGATTACTTTCAGAGTTGTTCCAGACAGTTCCTTTAGTAATTTATTTTTCAAAATTGAATATTGGTAATGACTTAAAATATAATCTACCATATCTCCCTCTGATTACTTTCATTGGAGAAGAGATTATTGTTCCTTCATAATCAACAACTTTTGGATTGCACTTTTATTAACATTCCTTTTAATGTCTTTGTAGGAATAAAACAAACGCATGCCAATGGTTACTTTTAAGTACACGATTATATTCATTGTACCATTCCAATGACGTTGCTTTGTCGCTGAGCTATATCTATCTAACAAGTTCCATGAGAATGTAAAATTTAATCGAGTATATTACTATACTAAGTACAACAATGCGTATATTGTGCTTAGATATGGGAATTTCATCTCCCGATACATCTTCGTCATTTTACTTTAGACGAAATGGTCACTTACTTACATTTGAACCTCGACTAATCGTGAGAGTGCTAGCAGCATGCATGTCCTTTTTAAATTGCCTGAAAATGAACATATGCAAACTGGTGGAATAATATACCACAAGATCGATCTTCTAGTTTAGAACATAGATAAGATCGATATTTCCCGGATTTTCATCTCAAATTCAGATTTTAAATAGCTTGTAAGATCTCTTATTCCATTAAGAGTACTTATCATGTCCATACCGTCGACATAGATAGCTATAATTCTGAATGAGGAACTTATTTAATATGCATGGCACGAAACCTTACTTGTTTATCCCTTCCCAATCAAATAGTCACTTAGACGGGTATACCACATCCGCCTGATTGTTTAAATCAATAAGTGAGTGTTCCAGTGTAACTGCAAACACACTTCGTGGTTTAGAGTCATTCGACTTGGGAAACAAAAGGCCATCATGCACTTTTGCAAATATCTTTGAGTCTAAATCTCCAGAGATATAACCACATCTACTATATATCAAGTTCTTTTGAAACTACCAAGCAAACTAATTAACTGAACATTATGATGTTCAAAGGAGTAAGAGATCCAGGGGTTTGTGAGAAACCTCGCGCCACAAGGTGATTCTTTATACTTTAAGACATCATTCTTCTCACTACACTTTGTGACAAATAACCACATATGTACCACAGGATTTACACTAGGTTGGTTAGCACTACCACACCAAATACCCGTATATTTGTCAAAGAACTAAGTTCTACCTGGATTACGTAGGCCAAATATGCTATTTATTTGAAATTAATCAAAATAAAGCATGGTTCGATCTCATTGTGCTCTACTTATGGAGCAATTATTTATGGATTATATCATCATTGTGCACGCATGATCCTTCCATCGATTCATATGCATTCTCATAATCCGTCAGGATTTCATTGTTCTCTAGAATCATTTAAAACTTCGGAGCGTCCTCCAGTGTTGATTCAGGGACATAGTCAGAGACAATCAAATGAGATGATTTAATTAATGATACAAATTAGATTGTTCCTTACTCATCTACTTCCTTTCTAGATGAGAATTGATCGAACCTGGTATTCTCTCCATCTTCCTTTATGGATCCACGGCCTCAACTACACTTCCACCAAGTGTAGTTGCAACACCTTAGTTTATGGTGTACCCCATACTGAGGATTTCTAACCTTGCAGGAATATTTGCAGCTAGTATGTGTGATCTTGTCACTTTAGAAACATCAGTGTACATTCTGAAAATGGATTATTTTTTGTTACTTCACATTTACAGTTGTGGAGTACAAGAATCAATATGAGACACACTGGGAACACACCATGAAAATTCATGTCGTTCCCTTAGAAAAACGTTTTCTTATCTCCCTCTAACGACGGGAAAACTGTCTCATTAAAATGACAACCAGCAAATCTAGAGGTAAGAAATCTCCTGCCAAAGGTTTTGAAAATGCGGATAATTGTTGGGAACTCATTTCCAACATAACTACTTAACAATTTTGAAGACCCATCATAGTACGATGTGGAATCGTTATGGCACATGTATAGTGCAACCAAAAATGCGTAAGAACATGAATGTCAGGCTTAAATCCAATTACCAACTGGTACGCAAAAAAAGGTTGACTAATATTGGGGTCTAAAAACGAATTAAGTAAGGATGCGCGTAATATTGCTTATCCCCAAAGCAATAAAAGGTAGGTTAGTACGCATAACCTAGTCCTTAGGCACCATCGGTAACCTTTGATGGTAGCCTCCGCAAGACCATTGGGTATAAGATGCTCTATATTGATCCTATTAAACATGCAATATTCATCAAGTCCTTTTGATGTAAATTCTCTAGCATTAACAAGGGTGGTTAGCCTTTGCACTTTGCATTATCTAGTAATATTTGCTAGGAGTTTTCAAAACGCAAATTTCTTGGGAACTATAACTAGTCCAAAATGTCAAAACATTCACCAGATCTATCAGTCACTTAAATGGTCCGCATTCTACATGAATATTTTTCTAAATTTCACCTTGTTTTCTTTGTACCATTTGCATCTTAGGATGGTCTCGATTCTGTTTTACTGAAGACTTTGTAAAAATGGCTGATGTGCTTTCTTACCTAAAAGCATAATGGGAAGGGGGGTTGTGCATCTAGTAATTTAGAAAACACTTATTGAGAGATATGCCGTCACTTCGCATTCTGTCAATCTTTTTCCCATTTTCGTTCACTCAAATAAAGTGATATTTGTATGAGTTCTTTCAAAACAATCATCATGTCACAACCAAAGTTTCTTTATGGTTATACCCAAAGCCTGTATGAGTCAGTTTCCAACATTTCATCGTCGGGGTCAATATGGATTCAATAATACAAATATTATAGTGAATTACATTGCACTAGATTGACTCATTCGTTTCTCTAAAATATATTTCCTTCCAAATATATTAGAGACTATAAAAGATGCAATCAATTACATTTTCATCATTTTGATGTTCCACATGATATCCATTTGCACAGATTACTTGGGAATTTAACTAGGTGTGATTATCTCTTGGTACATCTAGAGATTTTGCGACGTCTTTGTTCTATCTTGAAAAAAATGAGCAGTGTTGCGCTCGATAAATAGTCGATTGGCCAAGCGAAATTCTTGTTGCCATTAAAGTTGATGTTAAAATTGGTTGTTATTATGATACATATAGTGCACTGTATATACCAACATCTGTGACCAGGTGCATTTCCAACTCTTTCATTTATGATGGGAGCTAGAGTTACATTTTAGCTTCGTCCCATATTCAGTTGATACTTGTACTTTGGTGTCATCACTACCGAGGAAATAAATACATCTTTGTCTCATGATATATATGTCCTTTTTCACATGCTTTATATGAGTCAGTACGTCTAACATTTATTACTTCGGGGTTCTTCCCATTTTCAATTTTGCTACATTTAGCTTAATTTGAGAAATTTCTTTATCTCAATAGGCCAAGAGAATCTCCCTACACATGTCAACCAATTACTTTAGGTTGAATATATTAATTAATTCTCTTGTTGTCATACTTCAACATATACCGGTTCGTTAGTATTATGGTTGAAGTAGAGAAATGAAAATTTTCTGACTCATATAATCTTTTGTGATTTCTTCCACAAAAATTGGAATGCATGTTATTTTATTTGAACGTATGTGTTGAAACAACTGACATATTAATAGTCGAGCAAGTGGATACATTTCAAGAAACATTCAAAATTTTTTGGCAAATTATCAAGTATCCAATAATGGTGCTCAAGTATTTTTAAGCCCCAAACGAATACATTGGAATTGAGTTGGTACAACCAATTGAACAAAAAAAATAATAGCCAATATCATATTCAAGAGAACAAATAGCATTAAGACCAAAATTCTTAATGATTGAGATCAATAAAAATAATTTAAATTGACCGTTTATATGTTGTTGACTTATTTTAAGACAAAAATAAACAAAACTAGGCATATTCTAAAAACAAATTAATAATCCTAACGAGTAAAGAAGCCTAACATATAAAAACTCGTGTTATAGTCACATACCTCAAAATTTGGTTCCCATCGTATGTACGCAAAACCGGAACAATCTTGATCGTGCACACCCAAAAAGAACACGACCGCCAGATACCAAGCTGAAACAGGACAGCCGCCGGGTTGGATCGCCGGGTTGGATCGGGGCCGAGTTGGATCGGGGCTGGGTTGGATCACCGGGTTGAATCGGCGACGGGTTAGATCAAGGCCGGGTTGGATCGGCTTTCCTTCTCCTGACAAAGCAACCATCCGCGTTTTCCTCCCCAGAGTTACCCCCGAACTAAATCAGGATCCACTAGCACAAATCCCAAAATTACAATTACAAACGATTAATTAAACAGAGAAATTCCAGATTAGTGCGTACGTATACCCAGTCACACAATAATCAAAACAATTAAATCCCAAAATTACAAATTAAACAGAGCAATTCCTGATTAGCATACCCAGTCCCACAATAATCAAAACAATCAGTGATTCGTACATACGCAGTACGATTATAATAATCAAAATAATTCTTGATTACAAACTTTTAATCAAAATAATCCCTAATTTTCGATTGAATCAATTTTTACGGCAGATTTAACATATCCAATATATATACCCAAATCAAAAATAGTGAAAAGAAAAGAAATAGATCCAAAACATAGATCCAACTTAGCTTATTTTATTTATTTTTTATTCTAGCGATTAACATTGATTCCAACATAGATCCAAAACAGTCATTCACGGATTTGATAGCAACCCAAAAAAAAAAAATCATTGCCGCAGGGCTAGAGCTCGTGATGATAACGTTTTGAAGGAAAATCAGAAGTAAAGGTAGAAAAATGGAGAGACAGAAAGGAGAACATCTTATTAGAGGATTAGTGTACAAGTATAATACAGTTTCCTTTATGTACAACTCTAGGAATCTAGTTGGACCGCACATCCAACGTGCCTTAGGCCCTGTAACAAAATAGTTTTTTAATCCTTATTTTATCTCTTTCACTATTTTTTTTTTTCTGAAACATATATTTATTATAAAAGGATTTAGTTTACAACTTGTCTTGGGTATTTGATACCCACAGAATCTTGAAATAAAATGTGACTAATAAAAGATGGGATTGCGTGGTCCCAGAGTTTGGTTGAGTGGTTTCCTGTTACACTTCCATCTGCTGCGTGGTTTGCCAGTCCGTCCGCTGCTTGATTTCCTTCTCTGTAGTTGTGTTGTATAGCGACTTGCGGAATTTGCCCCAGTCTGTTTTTTATTTCTTTAATCATTTCTGCTATGTACCATGGTGGTGTTGTAGTTGTTGTGATGAGACGCATGAGGTTCTCCGAGTCCGTTTCAAAGAGAATTCTAGGTCATTGTCTCTCTGTTGCTGTTCTTGAAGCCGATAGTAAGGCCCATGTTTCTGCAGTTAGTGTCGTAGTAATTCCTAATGGTTGTGCCAAAGCTATTATTGTTCGGGCATCAGAGTCTCTGCAGACGAAACCCTCCCCTGCAAATTCTGGGTGGCCTCTGGCTGCTCCATCTGTGTTAATTTTGATCCAGTTGGTATTTGGAGCGGACCAGCCTACCAATATTGTTGTCATCCTTTTATCAGTTATTGTGTGGTTGACTATTGGTGTAGCTCCTGGTACGATTGGTGGTGAAGCTCGTTGTGCCCAGGAATATTCTTGTTGTAGTTTTTGTGCCCAGGCTAGTATTTCTTCTGATGTTGTTTGTTTTCGTTGGTAAATTAGATCATTTCTGGATAGCCATAGGGTCCAGAATAGAAAACAGAAGGAGGAGATTGTCGCAGTTGATGTTGGATGTTGTAGGATTTGAGATATAGTTGTTTGTGGAGTTAAGGTGAAGGTATGGGTATGGCTGGTGTTTGGTGTATTTGTAAGTTGATTGAATAAGTTGTTCCAGGAAGTAGCTGCTGTTGGACAGTGAATTAAAAGGTGGCTTGCTAGTTCCTTATAAGAATTGCATCTTGGACATATGTCTGAGTTGGTCAAATGGATTCGATGTAAGAGAGAGAAGGTTGGTAAACCTTCATTGATGGCTTCCACAAGAAAAGCCGAATTTTTGGTGGACATGGTAAAGTCCATAGGAATTTGGTAGGTTGTAAATGTGTGTGGGTTGGTTGACCATGGGTTAGACATTTGTATCCTGAAGATGTGATGTAGCTTCCTGATTTTGAGTGTGGCCAAATAATTTTATCTGGGGTATTGTTTTGTGGAAGGTGGATATTGATGATTTTTTGAATTGTTTGATTGGGAAAGGTGCTCAATTTTTCATGATTCCAGGAGTGGGAGAAAGGGTCGATGATATCCGCTACCATTTTGATTGGGTAATAATGTGTTGGATCTAGATTTGGGGAGTGAAGAATCCAGTTCGCTTCTATTGGTGTTGATAACCCATTTCCAATACGATGGAATACTAAATTTTGCATGGTAGGGATAATTGAAGCAAGTTGTCTCCATTGAGGGCTGGAAGAGGATGGAATGAAGATGTTTCCTTGTAGAATTGGTTGTTCATTAAAGTATTTTGCACTGAAAAGACTTCCGCATATAGAGTTAGGTTGTTCATGTAAATTCCAAATTCTCTTCATGAGAAGGACTTTATTAGGGTCAGCACTTTTCCTTATTCTCAATCCTCCTTCGGCTATTGGTTTTGTTGTTTTATCCCATCCTATGGGGTGTAGTTTTTTGGTTGTTGAGTCGTGTCCTCAAAAAAAATTCATGGTTATACGATCTATTTGTTTGTGTATATTTTTGGGTAGGTTTTGTGTTTGCATTATGTGATTGGAGGTTGGTGTTAGGGAGGTTTTGATGAGAACGAGTCTTCCTGTTGGCGTTAGGCATTTTGTCATCCATCCTTGTAGAAGGGGAGTGAAAGTTCGGTTTGTTCCTATTCCCTGTTTAAACTGTATGCCTAGATAGGTTGGAGGTTTTGAAGTGGTTGGCATATTAAAAAAATGCTGAAGATCATTTATTTTGATTGGGTCTAAATTAGGGTGATGGATGATTACTGATTTGCTAGTATTAATTACTTTCCCTGCAGAAGAACTATAGGCTTGGAGGAGGTTTTTAAGGTGTTGATTACTCCGATCTGACGCTTTATACGTAATCAGAAGATCATCCGCATACATTAGATGAATTATGGGAGGTGCTTTTTGTGATATATTAAGTCCTGGAACTAATTTTTGGCTTTGGAGGTTTCCCAGGTTTGTGGATAGGATTTCAGCACATATGATAAAAATATAAGATGATAGTGGGTCACCTTGTCTAATACCTCTACTTGGTGTGATGTATCCATGGGGTGTGCCGTTTATTTTGATGGAGTATGTAACTGTTGTAACGCATAACATGATGTAGTCTATAAAGGCTGATGGGAATCCCAGTTTTGTAAGTGAATTTTTGATGAATCCCCAGTCTAGGCTATCATAGGCTTTTTGAATGTCTAATTTTAGAGCTATTTTTGGATCTTTGGTGGATTTTGATGTTCTGATATTATGGAACAGTTCCCCAACAATTGCTATATTGTCGTGAATTGATCTTTGTGGAACAAAAGCACTCTGAAAAGGGCTTATTAGGAAGGGGAGAATAGGTCTAAGTCGGTTGACTAATATTTTTGAAATGATTTTATAAGTGACGTTACAGAGTCCTACCGGTCTGAATTGTGAAGGTTTTGAAGGGTGGTCTATTTTAGGTATTAGTGTTATGTTTGTGTGATTCATGAGAGGGTGCATATTAAGATTATTAAATATGGGCTTAACCATTGCTACCAGTTGAGGGTTAGTTGTTTCCCAGAAAACTTTAAAGAACTTACTTGTATAGTCATCCGGTCCTGGAGCACTTTCAGAATTTATGGAGAAAAGGGCTTGCTTGATTTCTTCTGTGGTTACTTCCTTCGTAAGTTGGTCCGATTGTCTAGGAGTCAGCCTCGGTCTGATGTTTACAAAAATATCTTCATTTATTTCTGTAGGTGGGGCCGTGTATTGTTGAGAGTAGTGATCTAGAATGAGTTGAACAACGTCTTCTTTTTTGGTAATCCAGTTGTTTTGTGTGTCTTGTAGTTGTTGTATATTGTTGCAAGCTCTGTGGATGGTAGCTTTAGTGTAGTAAAAAGTTGTGTTGAGATCGCCTGATTGAAGCCATTGAATTCTAGATCTTTGTTTCCAGTATGTTGCATGACATTGTAATAGTTCTTCATGTTCTATTCTTAGTTGTTTTTCTAGAATCAACCAGTGATCCAGATCTGAACCTGTTTGGGATGCACATTGGTGTTGGGCGTTCTTTATCTTGGACGTTAATTCCTTGATCTTCGTTGGTAGGTGTCCAAAAATTTCTTTGTTCCATTCTAAGAGAGTTTGTCCTGTTGTTATGAGCTTTAGTTGGAGGTTGAGTGTCGATTCATTATCCTGTTGTTGTTCCCAAGCCGATTTGACTATTTGCTTAAGTTGGGGATGAGAGAGCCAGAGGTGTTCGAATTTGTAGTTTTTTGTTCCTTGCCAATACATTGCTTTCTTTTGTAAAAATATTGGGGCATGATCAAATGCTATTCTTGGAAGGTGTGTAATTGCCGCATGTGGGTTTTCTGGTCGCCATAGTTGGTTTGCTAATCCCCTATCTAGTCTTTCTAGGATATTATCTTACCCCAATTGGTTGTTTGTCCAAGTGTAAGGATCTCCTCGGAAACGTCACCATCCTGAAACGTCACAATAAACATTTATCCTACATGTACATCCACGTCACAATATACATTTATCCTACATATACATCCTTACGTGAAATATAAACTATTCAAACAGTCCAAACAGTCATATCTTTTTTTTTTTTGAAAGGGCAAACAATCATATCTACTCCTGCCATCAAACGATTAAAAACTAGTCAAAGTCAAGCAAGTCCGAAATTTAATAGGACCTATTTCTAACTCTTATCTAATTTTCTATTGGTTGAATTCATATTATCTATTCCATTTTTTATTGGTCGAATTTATATAATCAATCTTAATTATGCCGTAATCTTCTAGGACTTCTTTGATGTTACTGCGTATAATCGACATATTTTTTTTCTTCGTGGTCCCAATTTTCAATTTGTCCTTCTCAAAACAAGTCGCGGTTGCGGTTCCTTCCTATTATTTGCTAAAAATAGTATGGTAAGCGGTTCCTTCCTACTATTTGCTAGAATTTGAAATATCTTAGCTTGACTTGACTCATAAGGTAAATTATAGGTTAAAGTCTGACTCCAAAGTTTCGTCCGATTGAAAGGTGTAGTGCAGTTAAAGAGAATAGTCAAAGGTTACATTTAAATGTTAGGTGTTTGGCATGGATCTAGTTACACGAGATGGCAACTACACGTGGAATTCCTATTACCTCCAAAGGGCTATATTGAACACCCTTTTTCTGTGATGTGCATTGTTGACAGATGTTGACCGTTTATTTTATTAGGAGAATCTGGTATGTTTCACTTTTAAACATTTCTTTTTTGACTTTTGTTATCATTTTCAATTTTTAGTTTCTCTTACTATTAATGAAGTAATTTGCGTTATCTTCCCCTAAAGATTGGTAATTTGCATTATCTTTCCTACAAAAATAAAAAATCTCCTCTCGTTATAATTCCGTCGATTCCAAATAAGATGACTCAACGGCTTTTTTTTTGATAATTTGTGTTACCTCCCCTGTAAAGATTGGTAATTTGTATTACCTTCCCTGTAAAGATTCTTAATTTGCATAACCTTCCCTATAAAAAACCACGTGTAAGTTATTGCTGAGTTAGCTAACTTGTAATATAGAGAATTATTAACGAAAGGAGGTTTTGCTAATTTTATTTTTGTAGGGAGGTAACGCAAATTACCCCTACTGTTTTTTTTTTCCTGTGTTCAGTTTTAATGTAGTAACTTCTCCCGTTCAAATTAAGATTAAATTGAAGATTAGCTAACAAAAAGTCTAGCATTAAAACATCACAAAATTGGTTAAAAAGACCAAAATCAACAATTCCTGGATGAAATGGACAGTTAGATTTTGATACTGTTTAAATAGACAAAAATGTAAAAATAGGCAGGATGTAACCAGTTTCATCGTGCCCATTTTCAAATTCTTTTTTTATTTTTAATTTACACAGGATGTATCCAGTTTTTTCCTTGCTATTTTTTAAATTTAAGCTAGGATGAAACCAATTTCATCCTTACTATTTTTTTTTTGCCATTTCACCCAAACTATTTTTTACTCGTCCATTTGAACCGTGATTTAAAAATATTTAGACAAATGACCCATTTTCCGTTAAAACATTCCGATTTGAAAGAAACAACAAAAGATATGTTGCTGGTCGAAGTAAAGAAAAAGCTCTTGGAGTGGCTGGAACAACCGTGGACAAAGCAGGAGAAGCAATATTCATGATGCAAAAACCTAATTATCCATAATACTACGGAACCTTGATTTCATATATATATATATATATATATATATATATATATATATATATATATATATATATATATATATATATATATATATATATATATATATATATATATATCATGAATCAAGAATATATCATAAGACTATCATATCTATAGACATGTACAGAGAATATCATATTCATATAATGAGTCCATGATCGATATACAGTTCATGTAAAGAACACAAAATTGATCATCATTTGGGTAAAAATGAAGTTGAAATTAACTGAAAGTTATATCGAAGAATAGTTGAATTGAAGATGAGACGTAAAACCCCGTACGGAACACTGGGATCTTCTGCTTGTTCCTATCCTCTTCCATAATTAAAACGCGAATTTCATCGACGATATTTTTTGTCACGTTTATGAAAACATGAGGTTGGAAAAAAAAAATAGTACTCATCTTTATCGATAAGACGTAAAGAGGTATTTTGGTTCACAAAAAATTATTCCATTTATGACATATATATTCTGGTTACGCTACTATTTGTTGGAAAAAATGGGTTTCACAAAGGATGAATGACACAGAGAAGAGAGTGTTGCACTCAAAAACTTTCAAGGCTTGTATAAATTTCTTTTAGACAAATATTTCTACCCTCCCAATAACAATTGGCGATTACAACAGGTATGCGAAATATTGCCTTCAGGATACAATGAAAGCCCTGCAACGAAAACTGAATTCAAGGTTTGTACCCCTTGATTCAATCAAGAACACACAAAAAGATTTCTGATTTCTGATGATGCTTTTTGAAACAGAGAAAACAGATTGATTTTTTCTTATATGTTAAACGAAACTGGGAGAAGCTATTTATAAAGGGTTTTGCACCTGTTGGGAATATTTTTTTTTTTATTCGCCAACAGGTTTCTATTCACGAAACGTCAGGTTCCTTCATCAACAGACATCAATGGTGTCTTTTGGATTCGAAATTTTCGAACAGGCTTTTATCGGCCAAATAAAACCTTCAGTTCAAAAAATTCTTCCGGGGGCGTTGCCCCCTTGAAACCCCCACCAGGGGCGATGCCCCCCAGGACCCCCACGACCTGACCTGTCAGGTCGACCACAGCCTGGGGGGCGATGCCCCCCAGGACCCCCCTTTGGTTAGCGGCGTTGAAAATATTCCAACATTCTCCCCCTATTTTCAAAAACCATAAAACAAAGTTAAAACTTTTAAATCAGAGTGACTGCATCACCGAAGTGACTGCCTACGTACCCGAGTGGGATCAAGCCAACGTAGTTCAAGCACAGTTGAGACTAAGCATCATCGTTGAAATCAACACATAAATGATAGGTATTTTTTGGATTTGAACCTTCACTTAGTGTAAGAAACTCAAAGCCTTATCGAGATTCTATGGTGAAACCAGTCTTGAACCAAGTACCCCTTATGATAAAACCGGAGTCTCCACACATATTGATTTCATAAAATCATGTGTTCTGTAGCCAAGCACGTTAATGGACATGTGCTTATATCCTTGTTCATGAGTCTTCTTTAGAGAACGATCTTCTTCTCTTAGGAAACGGCCTTATTTCCATACTCATATAGGTAAGTCTCGAAGGTGTTTCTGCGATACACCTTTTACTAATCATAGACTCATTAAGGATTTACATCCATCCTATTTTCTTGCAGAAACCAGCACTAATAAGAAATGGGAAGTTTTTATATTAGTGCTCCATAATCCACATCCATAACTTGTTGGTACCACATTGAACCTTGTTTATCCTTTTCAAAACATAGGTTGGGTTTCTGCTATGGGAGATCAAACTTCCTTCACAGACCTTAGTCCCATTTCTTTCCTTTTTATTGAAACCACTGAACTTGGTAGACTTTTCGTAAATGGGTATGTCAAATTCCTCTTTGATTCAATAAAGTTAACCGTAACTACTCCCCTCTTAAGTAGTTGCCTAACCATGTAGTGTCTAAGACTTGCATTTCTAGACTTTCCATTATAAGTCTTATTAGAGACATTATAGATTGTAGCTTGATTATCACAATTAATCAAGACCGCCGGAGTTGTCTTCTTCCAAAAAGGAATTTCCATAAGTAGGTTTCTAAGCCAATCTGCCTCCTTACATGCATCAGTTAAAGCTATCAATTCTGACAACATTGTTGAATCAGAAATACAAGTCTGCTTCTTGGAACTCCAAGACACAGCAGCACCCCCTAATGTAAAAATCCATCTAGAAGTTGACTTGGAATTTGATTCTACATTGTTCCAGTTAGCATCGCTGTACCCCTCTAGTGCAGCGGGATAGCCTTGGTAATGCAAACCAAAATTTATTGTTCCTTTCAAGTAAGCCATAACTCTTGAAACTGCTTTCCAGTGTTCATATCCTGGATTACTTGAGAAACGACATAATATTCCCACGGCTTGGGCTATGTCCGGTCTTGTGCAATGCATAGCGTACATAAGACTCCCAATAACACTAGAATACTCAAGTTGAGCATGAGTACGGACGGTGTTCTTCATTAACTTGATAGTATGGTCTAAAGGAGTAGGTGCTGGATTGTCATCAAAGTGACCATATTTCTTGAGAAATTTCTCAATATAATGAGATTGAGTTAAAACCAACTCATCTCCCTTTCTTAGGATCTTAATTCCCAAGATTACATCAGCCTCTCCTAAATCCTTCATATCAAAGTTAGAACTAAGAAACTTCTTTGTTTCTTCCACAACAGATATGTCAGACCCAAAGATTAACATATCATCAACATACAAACAGAGAATCACACAACCAGAACTATCATGCTTACTATAGATACATTTGTCCGCATCATTCACCACAAAACCATATGACAAAACTACTTTATCAAACTTCTCATGCCATTGCATAGGGGCTTGCTTCAAACCATAGAGAGATTTCACTAACTTGCAAACTTTCTTCTCTTGGCCTGGTAATATGAAACCTTCAGGTTGTTCCATATATATCTCTTCTTCTAAATCCCCATTTAGAAAAGCAGTTTTGACATCCATTTGATGCACAACCAACTTATGAATAGAAGCAAGTGCAATCAAGCAACGAATGGATGAGATGCGGGCAACAGGAGCATATGTATCAAAGTAATCAATACCATGTCTTTGTTTATAACCCTTGGCAACTAGCCTTGCCTTAAACTTATCAACTTCACCATCAGCTCTCAACTTTCTCTTGAATATCCATTTACTTCCTATTGCTTTAGCACCAGGAGGTAAATTTACTAATACCCAAGTCCCGTTAGTCAAAAGCGAATGCTTTTCATCATTGATGGCTTCTTTCCAGAAATTTGCATCTCTAGAACTCATGGCTTCAGCATAAGTTTTAGGGTCATCATCAGTATGCATAACATACTGGTTAACACTAAGAATTCTATTCTTATTTGCCTCTACAAGGTAATAAATAAAGTTTGGATCAGGCTTTTTCTCAATCCTTCCTCTCTTACTCCTTCTAGGTTCGATATCTTCAGTAGGCACTGAAATATCATTGTCATGAGTAGGAGAGGGATTTTCATCATTGTTATCAATCTCCATAGGTTCTAGATCAGGTAACAATGGATTCTCCATGGGTTGCATTTGAGAACTGTTCCTATTTAAGTTCTCAAAGAATTCCACATCTACAGATTCTATAATCTCAAAAGTGTCAAGGTTTATAAATCTGTAGGTGATACTATTAAGAGAGTATCCCACAAAAGCACATTTATAAGCCCTGTTTCCCAACTTTGGTCTTTTGGGATCAGGCTTTCGAACATATGCTAAACAACCCCAGACTTTAAGTCTTCTCAAGTTTGGTTTCCTCTTAAACCACAACTCATAAGGAGAAACACTCTTCTTTTTCAAAGGAATTCTATTCAAAATATAACATGCAGACAACATAGCTTCACCCCACAAAGAATTAGGCAAACCAGAACTTATAAGCATGCAATTAACCATATCAATCAAAGTTCTATTTTTCCTTTCAGCCATACCATTTTGTTGAGGTGTGTAAGGTGCAGTACGTTGATGAACTAAACCATGCTCTTGACAAAAGGAATTAAATTCAGTAGGAAAGTATTCACCACCACGATCAGAACGTAAAATCTTAATTTTGTGCTCTAATTGTGTCTCTACTTCTGCTTTATAAATCCTAAATTTATCAAAGACTTCATCCTTAGATTTCATTAAATATGTATAAGCATATCTAGTACTATCTTCTATAAAAGTGACATAATACTTATTTCCACCACGAGTGGCAGAACCATGCAAATCACCCACATCACTATGTACTAATTCAAGTAAGGAAGAATTTCGTACTACAGACTTATGGGAAATTCTAGTTATCTTTGCTTGCACACATATTTCACATTTAGAAGCATGATCAAAATTGCAATCAGAAATCAAGCCTAATCGATTCATGTTTCTAAGAGAACCATAATTCACATGCCCTAATCTACCATGCCATAAATTAACAGAGTCAACAATATAAGCAAAACCATTATTTATTAAATTAAGCTTAATCATCCCATTACAAGCATATCCTTGTCCAACAAACACACCATTTTTGGACAACACAAACTTATTAGACTCATAGGTCGTCTTGAATCCAGCCTTCATAACAAGGTCGCCGGAAACAAGGTTCTTCACGATGTCAGGGACATGTAAAACATTAGTAAGAGTCACAGTCTTTCCCGAAGTAAACGAGAGTTCAACAGTGCCTTTCCCAATAACTTTGCTGCGTTGACCGTTTGCGGAGACAACATCGTTTCCTTCTCCACTAACCGGTTCGTATGTCTTGTAAAGATTTCTATCCTTACAGATATGGATGGTTGCACCATTGTCGTACCACCATCCACCCCCAGTTTCAGCAACAGCATTGGCGGCTTGCACCACGATCACAAGTTTGTCATCGACCATATTTGCCTCCTTTTTCTGGTTCTGCTGTTGTTTCTTTTTGAGACGACAGTCACGAGCAAAATGGCCGGGTTTGTCACAGAAGTAGCAAGGGCCGCCAGCGCCCTTCTTCTTACTCTTCTTGTTGGGATGCTTCTTAAACTGAGTATCATTCTTAGGTTTCAAGGAATTCGGTGTTTTAGATTCTTCTACGCTATTCACCTTAGAATGGTTTTCAGAATGTGGAATATCCTTAAGTTCTCGCTTACGAGAGTCCTCTTCTATGCGAAGATGACGTTGTAAGGCCTCTAAATCATAGTCAGTCTCAGCATGCTTAAGTTTCTTCTTATAACCATTCCAAGAAGGGGGGAGACGAGAAATAATAACCCCAACAACAAACGCAGAAACAAGATCAATTCCAGCATCCTTAAGATGATTAACTATGAGTAAAAGTTCACTGACCTGGGCAATGATTGACTTACTGTCAACCATCTTAAAATCCATGAAATTGCAAATCAGGAATTTCTTGTTGCTTGCTTCAGAAATCTTGTATTTGTTGTCAAGCGCAGTCCACAATCCCTTTGCAGTCCCAATGCTCCGATGTGCATTGTACACATGTTTGTCCAGAGCATTCAAAATATGACCACGACACATGAAATCATCTTCCTGACGCTGCTTTCGTCTAGCCTTCAATTCCTCAGTGTCATTGTCAGTTGCAGCAGGAATTTCCTCCAATCCATCTTCAAGTATGTACCACAACTTGATGGTGATCAGGAAAAACTTCACAGTCTCTTGCCAACGGGTAAAACCTTCACCATCAAAACGTTCCAATCGAGTAAAGGTTTGGTTCATCACTTGTAGAGATTGAGCAGTAGCATTCGAATTCGAAGATTCACCCTCCATTGCCAGAAAATATTTGTCTAAAAACTGTTGGAAAAAAAATGGGTTTCACAAAGGATGAATGACACAGAGAAGAAATTGTTGCACTCCAAAACTTTCAAGGCTTGTATAAATTTCTTTTAGACAAATATTTCTACCCTCCCAATAACAATTGGCGATTACAACAGGTATGCGAAATATTGCCTTCAGGATACAATGAAAGCCCTGCAACGAAAACTGAATTCAAGGTTTGTACCCCTTGATTCAATCAAGAACACACAAAAAGATTTCTGATTTCTGATGATGCTTTTTGAAACAGAGAAAACAGATTGATTTTTTCTTATATGTTAAACGAAACTGGGAGAAGCTATTTATAAAGGGTTTTGCACCTGTTGGGAATAGTTTTTTTTTTTTTTTTTTTTATTCGCCAACAGGTTTCTATTCACGAAACTTCAGGTTCCTTCATCAACAGACATCAATGGTGTCTTTTGGATTCGAAATTTTCGAACAGGCTTTTATCGGCCAAATAAAACCTTCAGTTCAAAAAATTCTTCCGGGGGCGTTGCCCCCTTGAAACCCCCACCAGGGGCGATGCCCCCCAGGACCCCCCTTTGGTTAGCGGCGTTGAAAATATTCCAACTTTCATCGATTAAAGATCCAATTATTTTAAAAAATCCACTCTTTATCTAATTATTTTAAAAAATGGCTAATTTATCCCAGCGTTCATCGATTAAAGACGGATATCTACTGAGAAGAGTTTCGAGGAACTTCATCAACAAAAGGTATGTGAAGACTAAAACTTATCTATCACTCAGAAATATATTCCGTTTTTTTTTAATGGGAAAAGATATATTAAGAAAAAAAGAGATATGTACAGGGTTTATATACATGGTCAGAACACCATCTGAAAAGCTAAAAAACAAAAGCTACTCCAATGTAACTATATCCTCCCAATGCTGCAAAATCTGTGTTGCAGTAAAACCATTGAAAACGTCTGTGTTAGAACTCCACAGGTGAATAGAATGCTTTACTTTCAGATACGAGTCATAAACAACCACACCTTCAGAATCAACTATTCTGGTCTCAACACTCTCTTCGCTTCCCTCCCGAAGACCAACCCTTCTCCTTCACTTTGTGACCGAAGCAACCCTGGAACGGCCATTTCTTGGTTTAGGACAGGATTGTACATATTGATCTCTCGTATCAAAATTACTCCCGTGCAGTGCATTGTTTAGGGTTTAGATTCGTTTCTCATCCACACACCTGAAATTACCAAAATCAGCAGAAACAGTTTTCACCCACAAACAAGTGCATAATGCATATTTTTATATGAAATAAATTTTGACCAAGTTGCACCTGGGTGCCTAATGCATATTTTTATAGGAAATAAATTTTGGTCAGGTTGCACCTGGGTGCATAATGTATCCTCGGCCTGGTTTAAAATAAATTTTAATTTTTTTTTCAAACTCTCATTTCAACAGTGGATCTTGTTTTGTAGAGATTTTCGAGCCATTTCCAAAAATATAAATTTTATTAAAATCCAACTTATATTTCGGAACTTAAGATCTTTCACGTGATTAATTTTAAATTGGAGAAAAGAAATAAATAGGAGAGAAAAAGAGATATGATAAAGAATAAAGTTTTATACAAGTGTATATATGACAAATTTTCCTATGTCTTTTTCAGGTTTTACCTATTTCCATCCATTGTTTTCCTAAATCCCATCCCAGCTACAAATGGTCCGCGAGTTAAAACCCCAAAAATGTCACTATTCATACACAAAAACTCCAACAAAACAAATTGTTCAGAAAAACCCCATTTAATATAATTGGTCTATATTACCCTCTTAGTTTAAATCACCCCAACAAAAACAAAAATCAACCCCACTTTAATTCTTATTATATTGTCACCACCAACAAGCAACGCCACCTTCTACCACCGCCACCTCTGACCACCGCCGCCGCCACCGACCACCACCGCCGCCACCACCTCCGACCGCCGCCGCCGCCACCTCCGACCGCTGTCGCCGCCTCCGACTGCCACCGACCACCACCACCGCCGCCGCCGCCACCACCGACCACCACCGCCACTTCCGACCGTCACCGCCGCTGCCGACCACCACCGCCACCTCTGACCACCACCGCCGCCACCGACCACCACCGCCGCCACCGACCATCACCGCCACTACTGGCCAAAATTTAGATGAAACCGATTTTGGTTTCATCATAAATCCGATGAAACCGATTTTGGTTTCATCATAAAATAAGATGAAACCCTAATTGGTTTCATCAGAATTCAACTACAAGAAAAATTCAACAAGGATCTTATGTTGCAGTTTTCTTGGATATAGCAACATCACAACAACACAGATCCATGCTCTATGCTACAACACATATTATCAACTGCCAGCACCACCATTGTCGACCACCGCCGACCACCACCGACTAAAACCAGCAGCATCGCCAACACCCGCCGACAACCACCACCACTGACCAAAAATTAGATGAAACCAATTTTGGTTTCATCATAAATACGATGAAACCGATTATGGTTTCATCATAAATAAGATGAAACCATAATTGGTTTCATCAGAATTCATCAGTAGCTGCACTTCATTTAAGCTTCATTTCTTCTCTAGTTTACAGCATCATCTGCTATAACTCAGCTCTACTTTCATCCTCCGTCTATCCACAGCAGCACCATCTGCTTCATTGACCATCTTCTTCTCATCCTTGTAGCCCTAGCCAAGACAGCAACAACACAGCAACACAGATCCATGCTCTATGCTACATCAAAAATCAATATGTTACATATTTAGCTCCTAAATCATCATAACTAAATCTTAAACATGAACATGACTTTGTTCCTTAGACTGGTGCAACATACTCATTCACCAACAAGAACAACCAACCTTCCACCATGTCTTTCAAAAATAAAAATGTTCCTTCTTTACGACCAAAGTCTAGCAATTAACGAGCTAATTATAACTAAAGGATACATAAACACAACTCTTTATTCGTGGAACCACCCTCTCCTAGGTTAACATAATAAGATTATCTTTCTATATTTTTCTTTATTTCGGGATTACTCTAAGTAAGTAACTAGCTATTTCCCATCACTCCATCGTGAGTGTAAATTGTGTACCCATGCCCATGATGCTTAGCCTATTTGCTTTACTTCATACCAATTCATATGTTACTGACTATACACAAATGATTAAAAAAAAAAAACAAGCTATGCGGATAAAATAGACATCGTACTTGCACTCCAAGCAGTCCTTCAATGAAATTTTAACTGGTTTCATGTCCAATTGTTTGACAGAAGGTGCAATCACCACTTGGTTCTGTAAAAACAAAAACAAGAATTAGTCAAAAAAAATCATTTGATGTAACAATTAGAAATCAATAAAATTTTTATTGAAACTAAAGTCACCACCACCTGGGATGTCTCCTGCTTCTTAGCAGTCATAGTCCCATTTAGAGAGACTATGCAAGCTTGTGATGGTGCGATGTAATCATTGAGATCACTGATTTGTAAAGTTTGTGAGAATTTTACCGACATATCTGCAGAAATTGAAGAAATAAACACCAAGTTTCCATGAGAATAGCGGTAAATTGACGATCCTTCAATTTTGTATGTTGATTAGGAAATTTACAAATCTGCAGAATAAAAAAAACATTTTAGACTAAGAGAGATCCATGAAATGAAATCAAATCAAATGAAAAAAGAAAAAGGAACTTACTTTGGTATTGCCATCCCCTATAAAGAAATTATCTGCAATAGAGACGGTTACTGACGAGTCTTTCAACAGAACAGACGGACGAATTGCTTCCATTGTTGTTTGGGAAAAAATGGAAAAACAAATTCTATAATAGAAAAATCAATGAAAATAAGATTATAATTATTTACCCACTTCGAATTACCATTCTAAAATTCATCATTTCCCCTAACACAAGCAGATCAAATTAAATCTCCATCACTAGTTCATTTCCCTAATGAGATCCATTCACCACCACTACTGTATTCCTTGGTGATGGAGGATTCGAAGCCGAATTTAATCCACCAAGACCGGCAGTGAACAATGTTTTAACATCATCTTCAAAATTACATAATACAAGTAATGGCAATCAAAGCGATGAAATTAAAGTTAGTCAAATTCTGTGTGTTTATCCAATTTCAAAGATCTAAAAACCCTGGAAATTAAACCTCGAATTCCACCACATTTAATCTGAAACTAAAATTAACAGATCTAAATCTTCTTTCAATAATGACGAACCTCTGAAACACCAAAATCAAAACCTAGTTTTCATTGCAGAATCTTGATTACTTCAATCGAAAAAAATTGAGATCAATCTGGAAAAAAAGAAGAAGAAAAAGAATGTGTAGAAATGAAATTACTAACCTGGAAGAGATCCGTGAATCTGGTGTTGATGTCATATCTGAACGTCGTAACTGGTTGGTGGTTGCGGAGGTACTGTTGGTGACGATGTAAATGGTAGTAGCAGAAAAAAGAAGGTTGGTATTAGATCTGAAACTGGTGGTGGTTTATGGTGGTGCAACGGTTGGAGGTGGTGGCGCTGTTAGGGAAGGAGGAAAACAAAATGAATTAAGAGAGAAGAAGATAAATTTATACGCATATGCGTACCAGTGAAGGGCAGGATTGGAAATTGAAAGAATAATGAAAACTAAATTTAATATTTTTAAATTGAAATGGAGTCTTTGTTTCATTTTTCTTGGATATGGTAAACAAAACTCATAATATTCCTAATTTCCGGAACTAATCTAAACTTCCACGCCACCACCAAATTAATCATCAGATTTGAAAATTAATTAACAAATCATCATCTTAATTAAGTTTGAAGATCGAATTGCGTTTTTTTTATTATTTTTATTTCTTACTGTTGTGAAAACCGTAAAAGGCCATTAGTATAAAAATTGTTGTATTTGAGGGTAATTAAATCCAATAAAAAACTAATTGAAAAGAAAATATGATGAAAATGGTAATGTAATCATTCAAGGTCTTCTGCCCTTAGTTTCAATGGATACAAAAACTTAAAAGTCCAGTAAAAAACGAAAGATTAAATAATCAATTGTGTGAATCATACCTATGGAACAATACAGGACATAGCGATGAATCCTTTATTGAATCATACCTATGGAACAATACAGGACATAGCGATGAATCCTTTACAGACCATTGCTTCTCGTTTTGCGATGAATCCTTTAGTAATTTATACTTTATAAACGGCACTGTGGTAGCATGAGTTTAACTCGTTGCAACAAAAATTAGGTGGAGATTTGACGGGAAGGATGAAGAACGAATTTGGTTGATGAATTTGATTTTTGAGTTTTGTTTACCCAATTTAAAAAGAGTCATATAAAAACGAGTTTATGAAGTGGGGATGGGATTTAGGGAATGCGGGGATGGGAAATAGGTAAAACTCTTTTACACAAAGACCTATATTTTTCAAATCCATTACTCTAGCACTTTATGAATTTTGGACAAATGACCTATTTTTCATTATATATTTACCCCGTAAGTAAATTATTTACAGCCGTTAAGTTTCTATTTATCCGTTGGACTAAACTTTTTTTTGCCATTGTAAGTACGATGTCAACGGAAATGGGCTAGCCCGTTATGGGGCGAGACATGTTTGTAACGAAGACAACCTGGTACTATTATTTTTTGAACCAGGGAATCATTTGATCTTGTCGGGTGAAATCTAATAGTATCGTTAAAATGAATTATTGTTGAGATAAATCGAGTCACAAATAATTGGCTTTCTGTATCTATAAGGGATAGATGCATGATTGTGACCCTTCAGCCTTGTATATATGGTGCATGTTGTGCTCGTACCCGTTTATTTTTTCCTCATTATTATCGATCATTTTGTTCTATTTCCATGATATAAAGTTTTCTTTTTTGTCCTTCAATAAGAAATGCAGAAACTAAAAAAAGTAAACTGCGCAAAAACTGGACGCGCGCCCTACCAGATAAACCTTAAAGATTTTGTCCGGGTCTTAGACCAGATTTGAAATATAGGGTCTCCCATTTGTGCCCGGATGCTACATTTTGAGGCAAATTGAAAACAAGTAATAACTGTATTGTAGAGAAGAAACTCTTCCTCTGGTACCTGTTAGAAGCATCTTATTTAATTGGAAGGCAGTACTTGTATAGTGTCGTAAGTGATGGTTGTAATATAACCGTTTTCCCCTTGATATATGAATTTATCCTTTTCATAAAAAGTAAAATAAATAGAATTTGTGTGCTGATGGTTTTAGGTACCTGAAGGAGTGATGGTCAGCTTGTTAACTTGACGGAAGTTATTTGACCCATCAAAGAGTTGGTATGTACCTAAGAGCAAGTCTTATGGAGTTACGGTGTCTAAAGCTTCATTTTCCAAACTTGGACTCTTGGAGCCACTTTTGCGTTTGGAATAGCAAGGCTCATAGCTAACATGCATGTAAGTAAACGGATAACACTTCATATTCATTTTTCTCAAACAAAAATAACACAGTCTAGTAGCAAGTAAAAGTGTAAAACAAATATTAATGCTTCAACAATAAAAGTAAGTACAAAAATATCAAAATCAAGGACTAGTAGTGGTTGCGGCTGTTGTTGCAGAAGGTGATGAAGGGTTGAGGAAAGGGATTCCGTTGGGGAACAAAGTAGCAATTGTTTGTTGAATGGAAGACAAAGGAGGTAATGTAAAACTTGGAATAGTAGGCAATATAGTTGGACCAGTAGTTGGTAGTGTGATCGGTGTAACCGGAGGAATTGTAGGAATCGCAGGAATGGCTGGTAGTGGGGTTGGTGCTTGCAAGAGATGACGTGCCGCCAAGCTGAAACTGATGTTCATCGATGAAAATGCAACGATCAAAGACAATAAGAAGAAAATCTTATAAGAACCCATGATCAGCTGAATAGGCTTTTTACTGAAAAATTAAAGACTTAAGTAGAGATAGAGATGTTTTAATAGGAGTTTGTAGTGGATTAACATATCAATATTGGTGCTAATTTATAGTGGATAATACTTGTGTTGGATGAGATTTAGTTGAGAAAAGTGTGTGTAGTAAAGAAGCAAATGGTTGTTGGTTATTAGTTGATCGGACGGACCTCCTAGAATTTGTGTCTGGGTGCACGCAAAGTGAGGTCCGACGCATTGAAGTGGAGTGCAAGTAGAAAGAAGCCTAGATTTATAGATACAGACTCCAGTCTGGCCGTTGAACGTTTTCATAATAAACCAAAAAACAACACATCCTCTCTCTCTCTCTTTCTGAAATAGTGTTTCTTTCTACTATGGAGTAGAAAACTAAATCTGGTTTCTCTTGGAACAGTAGGAAGGAGTTAGCAGATATGCAGATTGATCTCAAATAAGGGAGGAAAGGGATTGAACTAGTGGGGGTTACAATTTCTTGGGGTAGTTGTTCATGTTTTAAGTTTTTTTTTCTTTCTTTCTTTTACTCTTTTCTCTTTTTGGGCTGTTGAGCACCATTTAAATTCCTGCTTTAAGTTTTCTATACATTTAAACCACGATAAAACAGGACTAATAAATATGTGTTGCTTGTCTCTTTTCTATGGATCGAAATGGGTCGTCTATCTTCAGGAGCTTTAAGACCCTGTTTCATTATGGGTAGAAAGCTAATGACCATTTCTTTTGAGATTAGAGAAAGAACACAGTAGTTATATAAATCAAATGTCTTCAGACTTTCTTTCTAGGATCACAAAGGTAAAAGATAAACATTAGTTTGCTTGTCTCTTATTTAAGATTGAAATGGTCTGGCAAGCATCAGCGCTTTGAGGTCCTGTTTCATTATGGGCAGAAAGCTGTCGACATTTCTTTTGAGATCGAGAATGAACATAGTAATTTTTAATTTCTCTGCATATCCCATATCTTTTTTCTCTTTGGATTTTAAGTGATGGAAAATAGATCTAGAAAAAGAGATCTTGAAGAAGTATCAAAATTGATTTAGGAAGTAGGGTTGATTAGATGTGGTGGTCCATTGGATAAATGTTTCTGCTGATTTATTTTTGGGATCTTCTTGATTCCTACGCTTTTAAATTAGTTTTTTTTTCTTCTGATGGATGGTGTTCTTGAGAGTTCATCTGGGGGCTATGACTCCAGTTCTCGGTAGTGGATCCGGGTATTATGGGTCTGGATTTTCCCTAGTTGTGCCGAATGTTAAAAAAATTAATTTTTAAAATATATTAAATTGAAGGGTCGTTGGACCAAGCTTTTTTTGTTTTGAGTTGGATTAATCCGTTAAAATGTTTGACAATGTCTTAAAAATGATGACTATTAAATTTTGTTTTTTTTTAATAAAAAAAGAAGAAAAATTGGTGATAATCATCCAGTGATTTAAACTCGGAATTAGAGCACCCATCTATGACTTTAATCTAACCTTGTTTTGACTATTGAGTTAATTTTAACCGGCTTTCCTGTAAGTTAGAATGATTTTTTCTTTCCATTTTTCTTTCAAATTCCTAAATTCTTGTCTTCCTCTCTTGTATTGTAATTCTTTTCTTGCCTTTCCCTAGTTTTCTAGGAGCTTCAATTAGATCGTCTGAAAGTCCTTTGTGGTTTAGCTGGTGTTTGGCATCATTATGATATTTATGTTTCAATCTAGAAAGAACCTATGCATCCTAGTCCTTTTTGTCGACCCCCATCTGAAAACTAGTTCTGATCCCTATCTTCTAGTGATCGAGATCAATCCGCTAAAGTCTGATGCTCCAACCGAAAAAACCAAGGGAATCCGGGGTACCCAAAATTGTGATATATTCCTTTCATACATGATTAGATCTTAGTTGCTGCTTTCATTACTAAAACTTATTTAGATTGTTTTTTAAGATAGGCTTATAAGTTGAGGTTTCAATACTTTTTCCTCGATATTCCCTGATGCTTTTAAAACCACTAGTCATCTTAAAATCAAGCATATCATTAGTTTATATTCTATTTTCACTCGTAATTTGTTATTGTTTTATTACATTATTTTGCTTTCTAGTACAGAACTTGCTAATGAAAATATTGGCCTGGAACACATAAGGGTGTGGTAAAAAAAAGACCAGGCAGCATCTAAACCACTTAGTAAATACTCAAAAACCAGATGTTCTATTTTTATCTGAAACCAAATCTCAAAGGTGCTTAATGAAGTATGTGTTTAACTTTTTCCCAAATACCCACATTGTTGACCCAGATGGAATAGCTGGGGGCTAGCAATTGCTTGGGTAGATGGTTTTCATTTTGAAGTGGTTCAATGGAACCTTAACATGATTTATATCATTGTTAAAAACAATTTCCATTCAAAGGAATGGCTTCTAACTTGTTTTTATGGTTCTCGGAAGCATGAATTTAAACTAGAAATAATGGGTTACTTAGAGAACATTGCTAATTAAATTAATTTGACTTCAACGCCATGGTTAGTAATAGGATACTTGAACATTATCTTCAACAACGATGAAAAAGAAGGAGGTCTTCCTTTCAATAGGAAAAAACTGGAACCAATCTTGAATTTAATCCAAAGAACTGGATTAGAGGATATAGGTTTCAGAGGTAATATTTTTACCTGGAATAATAAATGAGAAGGGCATGCCAACATTAAGCAAAGGTTTGATAGGGGCTTAGCTAATGCAGAGTGGATTCTAGAATTTACAGATGCATCTCTTGAAAATTTGGTCGCAATAGGATCTGATCATAGTCCTTTTTGTCTTAATCTCGTCTCTTGTAGTTTAAATTTAGTTCCAACTTTTAAGTTCTATGACACATGGCTAAAAGAACCTTCTTCTTGTATGGAGGTTATAAAACAATCTTGGAAATGTTTTTCTGATTCCCCGTCTTTGAATCTCATCCAAAATATAAATATTTTGGGTGAAAATTTGAATTTTTGGAGGAAAAAAAATGTGTTTGGAAAGCCGAATAAAAAAATTAAGAATCTAATCAAACAAATTGAGAATCTCTCAGCTAAAACATCTCAGGGGAGTATTACTGAGCTAATAAACCAAAAAACTTTGGAATTAGAGGCTTTGTACGACACTCAAGAAGAAATAGCTAAACAACAATCTAGGAACAATACAATTGCCTTAGGAGAAAGAAACACAAATTTTTTTCATGTCACAACTTTAAAAAGAAGAAAAAGGAATAATATAGATTGCATCCAGGATAGAGATGATAAAGTAGTTACTTCTAGACATGAAATTGAATATGTTTTCACATCTTACTTTTCTGATTTTTTTCTGAAAACTCCGTTAACACAGAGGATGAAATTTTTAAACATATTAAGCCATGCATCTCTTTGGAAGAAAATCTAGCTTTAACTGTTATCCCAACTTCAGAAGAAATTTGGGATGTAGTGAAAAAGCTTAAGTCTAACAAAGCACCTGGGCCAGATTACTTCCCAGTGAGCTTCTTCAAACATAACTGGGAAACTGTAGGAACACAATTGATAGCAGTAGTACAAGATTTTTTTAAAAATAAACAGCTACATGTTGATCTAAATAAGACTTTCTTGTTTTTAATTCCAAAGATTAAAAATCCCAAATCCCCTGCAGATTTTAGGCCAATTAGACTTTGTAACACTCCTTACATAGTTATAGCTAAATTAATGGCTAACAGGTTCAATAAATCTTTAAAAAAAATCATATCTCCCCTCCAGTTGCCTTCCTCTCTTCTAGAAAAATATCAGACAACATTATTGTTGCTCATGAGATTGTCCATTAAATGAAGAAAAGTAAAAAGAAAATAGGAAACATAGGAACAAAAATTGACATGTCTAAGGCATTTGATAGAGTTAATTGGAACTTCTTGATAAAAACTCTAAAGGCCTTTGGTTTCCCCAGCCATTGGAGTGAATTGATTTATCAATGTATCTCAACTTCCTTCATATCTGTTTTACTAAATGGGAACCCATGTAAGGAGTTTAAACCAACTAGGGGAATAAGACAGGGGATTCTTTATCTCCCTATTTATTCATTATGTGTATGGAGGTTCGTTCTAGACTCCTCTGTCATTTGGAATCAGTGAAATAGGTAATATGTATCAAACTCACCCCAAAATCGACACCTATTTCTCATTTATTCTTTGCAAATGACCTTTTGCTTTTCACTAGGGCAGATTTAGGCAACTGTAATAATCTTCTGGAAGCTATTAATCTTTTTAGTAAAGCCTCTGGGAAAGTAATAAATTTTGCAAAATCTGGTATGTTTTTTAGTAAAAAAGTTCATAATAAACACCAAGGTATTATTTCTAGGTTAATGAAAATCAAAATAATAAATATTAGAGACACCTATTTAGGAGTACCTTTATTCATAGATAGATCAAAACTTAAGTCCTTTGATAGCATTATAGAAAAAATGGAACAGAGGGTTAAAAACTGGTTAGCAAAAATCTTATTCCAACCAAGTAAGATTGTTCTAAGTAAATATGTTCTTTCTAGTATGCCAAATTTTAGCATGAGATGTTTTGTTGTGCCTAAAAAAATTACCAAAAGAATAAATGATATTCAAAGAGATTTTTGGTGGGGAAAACATACAAATTCTAAAGGTATGTACATAAAATCTTTTGATTTCTTATGTAAGCCAATTGACCAAGGGGGGTTAGGTTTTAAAGAGGCTAACAAAGTGAACCAAGCTATGATTAGCAGGATACCCTGGAGATTGAGTAGTCCTGATGATTTATGAGCTCAAATTTTAAAAGGAAAATACTTTAAAAAAAACACAGGAGCTCTCCAATCCAAAAGGAAATCATCCGTTTCTTGGATTTGGAAATGCATTTTACAAGGTATTGAGCATATCAAAAAGTATAGTGTTTGGGAGGTAGGAAATGGATTCTCTATAAATATCTGGGATGATAAATGGTTACCAAATAGGGAACAAACTCTAGCTAGTTTTTTCCCTAGAAACTCTAATATAACACTTGTGTCTGATTTGATAAATCATGACACAAAGAAGTGGAATGAGTCTGTGTTACTTTCAACTTTTGATAGATCTTTAGTCAATGAAATAATGAACATAAGGTTATACACACAAAGGGATGGAAAACTGGAAAAAGATAAATTGAGATGGTTACTTACTAGAAACGGTGAATTTTCTGTTAAATCTTTATATGCAAAGTTATTGAATCCATCTAACACCGTCCCTGACAAAACAAAGAAGTTTTGGAAAGGATTATGGAGCATGGATACTTCACAAAGAATCAAATTGTTTATTTGGAAATGCCTGCAAGAAGCATTACCTACTAAACAAAAGTTGAAATCAGTGGACAACAAATGCATTTTCTGTAAGACTGCGGTGGAATCTACTATTCACCTGTTCTTTGAGTGTGACTATGCTAAAGTTGTGTGGAATCTACGGCCAACGGCAGTTCAGGGAGTACCTCACAACTCAGCTTCTGTTAATTCTTCTTTCTTGCATAAATATAATGAATGGTTAGCAGGAGATTTGAATTCCATCTCAATGGCACTAGCTGCAACCAAGTGCTGGTTTATTTGGAAAGAAAGGTGTTTTAGGATATTTGAAGATAAATCTTGAACACCAATTCAGTTAGCACTAGATATATCAAGACATTATGAGTATTGGCATCCAAAGGGTTTGAATAGTTTGAATCAAACACAAGATAGTACTACCAAACCAATACCACATTGGACCTTCCCAGTCACAAATACTTTCAAACTAAATTGTGATGTTTCTTGGTTATCTGAAAAAACTAATGCAGGCTTTGGTTTTGTTCTTCGTAATTGTACATGAACCTTCAAAGGATCAGAATCAGGCATCTTCAGGTCTTCCACTACTGAAGAAGCAAAAGCTCTAGTTCTCCTTCAAGCAGCTACATGGGCCAAACTACATAACATACAACATCTTGGCATAAAAGGAGATAACATGGCAACAATTAGGTATTTACAGGGAAAGGAATCAACTATCCAGTGACAAAATAAATGGTATTGCAATTCTAGATGAAGTTAAGAAGCTAGCAGAATAAATGGTCTCTTTTTTGGGCTTCCAGTACGTAGACAGACGAGCAAACAAAGTGGCATACTAGTTGGCAAAGAAAGGAAGAAAAAGTACCATCCCAATTTCTTGGATAGACCAAGCTCCCTTATTTTTAATTCCAACAATTGTTTTTGACAAAGTCAAAACTTATGAATCTTGTAATATAAGTACAAACCTTGTGTCAGTTCAAGAGGAGGCTAATCTTACAAATTCAGTCATCGACAGGACAACTTTATCTGAGCTCGCTCCTAATGAGACTGAATCAAATGGTTAGCCATCTCTATTTCCAGTAATATATTTTATTTTCAGAAAAAAGTCTGGCTGTTGAACTAAATTTTACTCTTTTATATATCTGAGTCAGAACTATTTGATTTGTACTTGATTGGTTGGACAAATGTCTAACTGAAATTTAAAAAAAATAAAATTGGTTGGACAAATGTCTAACTGGAATCAGAAAAAAAAAATTTCCATAACTCTACTCTTTTATATTTTTTGAGTCAGATATAATGGGTCAGATAGATTCAAATCAGTCAGATAGTAAATTGAGTCAGACGAAGATAATTTTAACTCGCTGCGACACCCCAACGGCCCAGGCGTATGTGGGCCCAAATCCAGATGGCAGTTATCGGAATAGACTGTAGAGTAAAACGTTAAGGGCTACCAAATAAAATCCTATTTCTTTTCATTCTTTCAGTTCTCAATGTTCTTAGCATAAACCCTAGTTAAAACACTCTAAAATTGAAATCCCAACAAAGTAGAAGAAGAATACACAAATCATCTCGAGATTACCACCTGATTTTATCTTCAATTGTTCCTGTTACCGTCTCCTCTGAGGATTGTATTCTTCTTTTTCTGTAAATCCCTAATTTATCTTTTTTCTTATTTGATCTTTGCAGTGATAAATAGAGTCTAAGGTAAACAATATAACTAATCTGAATACTTGATTTTAATTGATTCATCCAATGTAGAGAAATTATGGGTTTAATTTAAGTTTTAGAAATTTGGGCAATTTCACTGAACTACTAAACAAAAAACAAAAATGGGCAAAAAAAATTATAATTTTTCTCCCAAATTCAAGTAGAAATTGCAGCAAAAGTGTAGAAAATTTTGCTACACATTTTGCGCCATTTCGCTTGCTCTTGTAAGATTACAGTGAATTGTTTTGCGTTTGCATCTTTTATTTAGATCCATACAGAAATTTCTGTGCATGTTTTCTGACTTGTGAGTGTAATTGCTTAATGTCGTCTAGCACATCTTGAGTTTTGATTGTGGTTAAAATGCGTTTGGGGCTATGATATTTTTTAAGTTTTTCTTTTATACATTTGTAGGTGTTGGTTTTGTTTTGCCATACAGTGAGTGTTGGCGTTGTGTTTCATTTGCGTTTGCTGTTTCACTGAGATTTTTACGTTATCTGTTGGAAGGTTTATCTCTTTTGGTTACGTTAAGTCTTTGGTTCCTCCTAGAATGGATGAAGAGGTTATACTGCATAAGAGCGAAAATAAGAAGCACAAGAGAAGCAAGGAGAAAGTGGCTTTGATCTCTTCAGAAGTACCTACAGAGATGGAGAAGAAGCACATAAGAAACGAGGAGGCATTGAGCTCTTCCGAAGTACCCAAAGAGAAGGAGCACAAGAAAAGCAAGGATAAAGATGCTTTGACCTCTTCTGAAGTACCTACAGAGAAGAAGAAGAAGCGCAAGAAAAGCAAGGAGAAAGAGGCTATTAGTTCTTCTGAAGTACCTACAGAAAAGAAGCACAAGAAAAGTTCGGAAAAGGAGGCTTTAAGTTCCTCAGAAGTACCTACAGAGAAGAAGAAGAAGCACAAGAAAAGCACAAGAAAATTTGTACTAAATTTTACTCTTTTATATATCTTTATTCAATTCAAAAAGCTGATAGAAAATCAAACAAATCATAAACTCAAGGTCTTTCAATCATACAATGGTGGAGAGTTTAGGAAGTTCACTTATTTTCTGAATAATTCTGGTGTTATACATAGATTTTCATGTCCTCACACATCTGCACAAAATGGCATTGCTGAAAGACGCATTAGATTTTCATGTCCTCAGGATTAGCTCTCTTGTTTCATGCCTCCATGCCAAAATCCTACTGGGTAGAAGCTTTCTCAACTGTATGTTATCTTATTAACAGACTACCTGCATCTCAACATGAGGCCAAATCTCCACTCCAACTCTTATACAACAAAAAACCTGACTGCTCCTTTCTAAAGGTCTTTGGATGTCTATGTTACCCATGCCTTCGCCCATATGTCTCTAATAAGCTTGAACCAAGATCACTACCGTGTATATTCATTGGTTACAGTGGCGCACACAAAGGATATATATGTTTACATGTACCTACAGGAAGGTTGTATATCTCTCGACACGTCAAGTTCATAGAAACAAGCTTCCCATTTGCTGCCAAGCAACAAGTATGTATCACTAAACCCATTTCCAAGCCATCCATATACACAAAAATATTTGCATCACCCACTTTTTCTAATTCATTTCATGAGAACATTGTTTCTCAACCATCCTCTCCTTTGTTACATACTCCACCAATGTCGCCTGGTATGGATAATTTGCAGTCACCACCTCTGTCTCCAAATATGGATATTGTGCAGTCAACTTTAAATACAGCAGCACCAGAATCTACCACAACAATCCCTTCTGCAGAAACAATTACTTCAGCAGCAACACAATCATCTATGTTGCAGCCGACTCCATTTGCTCCACCAGCTCCATCTGCACCACCTAAACAACATTATATGATCACTAGAGCTAGAGATGGTATCAAGAAACCGGCTAACAAGCTTTGTCTTACAGCAACAAAAATATCCACTTGCAGAGACAACACTCACCACTCCATCGTCTTATACAGAAGCATCGAAAACTCCAATATGGATACCTCCCATGGATGATGAGATTGATGCTCACATTTGTAATGGTACGTGGAGCTACGTACCACATGAACCATGGATGAATTTGATTGGCTCGAAATGGGTTTTCAAGGTTAAACAGAAAGCAGATGGTACAATTGGCAGACCAAAAGCTCGCCTAGTAGCTAAAGGATATAATCAAAGAGAAGGTTTTGATTATGACGAAACCTTCAGTCCTGTGATTAAACCAAGCACTATCAGACTTGTCTTGTCTATTGCAGTAGCAAATGGTTGGTCCTTGCGACAATTAGATGTTCATAATGCTTTCCTGCATGATGTTCTGTCAGAAGATGTTTATATGAAATAGCCAGTAGATTATATTCATCCTGACTATCCAACTCATGATTGCAAGTTAAACAAGTCAATCTACGGCCTGAAGCAAGCTCCACGCACTTGGTTTTTAAGGTTTAGCACGTATCTAGTTGAGCTGGGTTTCAAAGGGTCTGTTGCAGACAATTCACTCTTTATCAAGAAGAATTCAGATAGAGTAACTTATGCTTTAATCTATGTCGATGACATTATCATCACATGTTCCAATTCTTCTCTTATTACAAACCTAATATCTGCTCTGAATTCTGTTTTTGCAATCAAAGATTTAGGCGACCTTAGCTACTTCTGGGAATAAAAGTTATTAAGCAAAAAGATCCAGTTTTGTTGAGCCAACAAAAATACATCACCGATCTGCTTAAACGCACTAAGATGGATGCTGCAAAACCAGTTGCTACTCCCTTGGCTGTGAACACTAAAATCAGCAGATTGAGTACACAAAGATTTGAGGATCCAACTCTTTATCGAAGTGTCTGTGGAGCATTGCAGTATCTACATCTCACTCGTCCTGATATTGCTGTCGCAGTAAACAAAGTGTGCCAGTTCATGCAAGACCCTTACATCGAGCATTGTGAGCTAATCAAACGCATACTCAGGTATCTCAAACACACAGTTCAACATGGTTTGGATTTGCGAAAATTTTCAGATATCAGTCTTCATGCCTACTCTGACTCTGATTGGGCTGGGAGTCTCGATGATCGCAGATCCACTAGTGGATACTTCATCTATTTTGGCAACAATCTTGTATCTTGGACCGCAAGGAAACAGAAAACTGTTTCCAAGTCGAGCACTGAAGCAGAATATAGAGGTATAACCATAACAACTTCTGAACTAATCTGGCTTCAATCTTTGCTAAAAGAACTTGGTGTTGAAGTAAGAGCTCCGTCAATCTGGTGTGACAATTTAGGGGCTACATATCTCACTGCCAATCCAGTTTTTCATACTCGTATGAAGCACATATAAATTGATTATCACTTTGTGCGTGAAAGAGTAGCAAACAAGCAACTTCTGGTACGGTTCATCTCGACTAAAGATCAAATAGCTGACATCTTCACTAAGGGTTTGTCGGTACCAAGGTTTCTTTATCTAAGGAACAAGTTGAACATTCAACAACTCATGTTCAACTTGAGGGAGGATGTTAAGGATACAGCTATTCTCACTCATTCAAAGCCGTAACTACAGCTGTATCCTTCCAATCTATAGCTGTCAAATTATGTCGACATTCTAATGTTTGTTAATCATGTATTTTCGGTATACAAAACTTTCAATATCTTCTGTAATAATAGTCGTATACGACTCTATATATTGAATGAGAATCCATAATATCAAGTGTGGAACATTTCACCAAACTATTGTGTTCTGCATGTAACAACTAGCAACCCATGCAAATAAAACACTAACATAAGCATAAGGGAGTAAAGAAAGATGCACACAAAAACATCGAGGCCTCTATCTCGGTCCTTGATAAAGAGCTTTCCGTACCTTCCTATAACACGAGTATGCAAAACCTTAAGATATCAAGGCATGTAACCCAGAGATATGCCTCCTTTGAACATCGACCACAAAAGAAGAAAGAAATCAGCACCTAGCGGAAAACCCAAAGACATTTTTGTTAATGTTATTTTCAAAATGTCTGGGACACTGGTTCCTCAGCGTCGGCCTAGCCGGGTGCTAGATTTGGTCCCTATGAGTCTATGACATGCTATTGAACAATTGTGCAATCATAGAAATGAGCACCCGGCTAAGGAAAATGTTAAGGGCTACCTTATAAGGTCCTTTCTTCTCCATTTCATTCTTTACCATTTCTCAATGTTCTTCACATAAATGATAAACCCTAGACAGAAATACTCTGAAATTGAAATGCAACAAAGAAGCTGAAGAAGAAGAAGATAGAAATCGTCTCAAGGTTAATTATCACCTTAGGTTTGTATTCTTCTTCTTTCTTTTCTGTAAATCCGTGATTTATCTTTTCTTATTTGAATCTAGGGTAAACAATCTGACTAATCTGAATACATGATGTTAATTGATTCAACCAGTGTAGGGAAATTGTGGGGGTTAATTTAAGTTTTTCAATTTTGAGCGAATTCACTGAATTACTACTAGAAAACCAAAAATGACAGAATGACAGATTTTATAATTTTTGCCCAAATTCAGCAACACCATGGACTTGCAGATAATAAAGCAATGAACAGGAAACTGTACTACACATGATGACAACCTACTGCACGGATTTGTGTTTGTGGATTTAATTGTTGTTATGCTAGTTACTTTCACTTGCATTTGGGACATTTTGCTTTCTCTTGTAAAATTACAGTCAAGTGTTAAGCATTTGCATCTTTTTTTTAGATCATACAGCAATTTCTGTGCATTTGTTCTGATTTGTGAGTGTACTTGCTTAACACTGTCTTGTGAAGTATCTTAAGGTTTGCTTTTGGTTAATACTATAAATGTGTTTAGCACTATGATAATCTTTTGGTTTTGCTTTTATACGTTTGTAGGTTGTGTTTCACTTGCGTTCGATGTTTCACTTAGATTTTTACCTTTTATTTTGTTGGCAGGTTTATCTCTTTTGATTACATTAAGTCTTTGGTACCTCCTGGAATGGATGAAGAGATTATACTGCAAACGAGCGGAAAGAAGAAGCACAAGAGAATCAAGGAGAAAGAGGCTTTGACCTCTTCAGAAGTACCTTCAGAGGAGAAAAAGAAGCACAAGAAAAGCAAGGAAAAAGAGATTTTAAGTTCTTCACAGGTATCTACAGATATGGGAGGTGAGCAAAAAGTTAAGGGGTCTGAGAAGAAAGAAGATGTTCCTGATAATGGGAAAGAAAAAAGTGGTAAACGCAAAAATAAGAAAGACAAGGAAATGGTTACGGAGTGCAGTGATGTAGACTGTGCAACTGATCAAGTGGCTTCTAAAGGGAAGGATCACATTGGTGTGACTGGCGAGGAAAATAATGAGCATTTGAAGACGGGGAAGGGTAAGATGAATGAAAATGGAGGTGATTCCGGAGAAAGCTACATTGAAAAGTCTGGTGGTGCCGCTCAATCTGGTTCTCGTTCTTCTAAGAAGAGGAACAGAGAGGAGGAAGTCCTAGATGTAGCTATAGGAGAGGGGAAGGAGGAGAAGAAGAAAAGGGCCAGAAGAGTGAAATTTGCTATTCATCGGCAGGAAAACCTAAGAAAGAATTTGGTTCAAGGTAAGAGGTTCACGGGGCAAGAAGATCAAATAATCAAAGATGCTGTTCACAACTATATAGAGGTATGCTTATGATATAAATAGAATTATTCTCTTGTTCAAAATTGTACTTTGCTAGGCAGTGTGTGGTCTCGTCATATTATATCAGAGTGGAAACTCTTTCAAAGTTCTTTGTGCCCTTGTTGTGGACCAGTGGTCATGCACGTCGAGCACAGGTTGCCTTAGTAGCACTCTTTGTGACACACACAACAAAAATGGAACATGTACCTTTCATGTTACAATTTCATAATTATTATGGTCATGAACACAAACTACTGTAGAGGAAGCGCTTTTTTTCTTAAGTGTAGCTTCATGCCTGGAAATGTCATGTTTATTTTGTCTGACCAACTATTTTGATATTAATATTGTTTCAATTTGTTTTTCATCGAATACGCTTGGTAATCATGCTATTAGTCAAAATTCTAGTATTTATTTTGAATGATCATGCTGTTTCTATAGGACAAGTGACACATTGCTTTGTTAAGGGTAATCATGCTATCAGTGAAAATTCTAGTTTTCTTCTCCATTTTTCTTATTTAATACTAATAACAAATGGCATGGTCTGAATTATCATAATTGGCGAAGGATTTGGGACCTTAGGAAATAAGAAACCTAGGTAGTTTGAGTTAAAATATCATAGGCTTAATGTATCACCTATTGTTAATATCTCTTACTGTATCGTTTGAGATTTGCAATGTATCGTGATATGTAGGATGCAGCTTGGTTTAGAGGGATTTGTTAGAAGCTATGTTCGCATTGGTAACACTCCCTAGGGGCTCATGGTAGAGAAACACACCAGGGAAGCATGACTGAGGCCACCAGAATATCGTGGTTGCCACCTCCAATATCCAGCACCTAGAAACAGATTCCCATGTTCATTCCTTCAACTTAGTTAATAGTAACTAGTCATTTCTATTTAGTCTTCCCATCTTGAACTGAGTGCATCACTTGTTGATTTTCCCTTCCCTAAGTTGTCAACTGCGACATGCACCAAGAAAAAGTTCGCTGGCATTGCTTTATGTTACAGATTTCTTACTGATGGCAGTTGACAACCACATTTCATTATTGTTCTTAGGCACATAAATTGGGTGCGGAAGGCTTGGATATGATTCTGCAGTGCAAAAAATATCCAATGATAAGAAACTGTTGGAAGGAAATAGGTGAGTGTACTCTTTCCACATTTTTGTTCCTGGTTAAGTATCTGCTTGCGCAGATGGTGTTTTTCTAGTTATACTCATATTGATTTGTTGCCTCCATTAGAGTTCAAAAGGTGTGATGAGCCGATGATTCAACTTTCTGTGCTTGTGATAAAAAAAGCATGTATATATCATAGAGAACATACTTTTTGTGTTCACTATGAGTTAATGATGCACATAAATTATATAATTTGAAGAGGTATTTGAAACTTTCAGGGGATGCCTTACCGTATAGGCCTTACGAAGCAGTATATCAGAGAGGACATACTTTGTTTGAGAGGGGCGACTCATTTAGATGGACTGAGGATGAGAAAGCATTCGTCTTAAAGTATGTTTCGTAATGTTGGCCTCTGTTGCTTATTTCAATCAATCCAAATTTCTGAATCTCGTTTGTCCTGAATGAATTTTAAATTTCTTTCTCTACTTGAGATTCGTTTGATACATTCTAAGCATATGCCGCAATCTCAGACCCTAGGTTTTATGAAAAGCATGGTCCAGATTGGAAAGGCTTGGGCCTAGCCCTCGGAAAACATCGACATCATGTGAGAGATGCATGGCGTCGGACATTTCGTGCGGATCTTAAAACAGGTGAATTGCCTTCGTTTTTTACTTATTCATTTCTTTGTCAGCTTATTTGTCTACCTTGATAGCCTTAAAATAAGAACGTATGTGTCATCGAATTTTGAGGTTATGAAACATAGATCAGGATATATTTCTGTTCATAGCTCAGTCTCAAATAAAAAATTGTTAAGAAGTATGCAGTCACTCCATATTTAAGGGATGAGGGTTGAGTTTGTTAATTTCAAGTGGTTGTGATTTTTTAACATATGTGGTAAACAAACTAAGATATAAAGTAAATTACCCTTTTACTTGGAAGTTGAAACTTAAGTATTTAAGAATTAACTTAAATAATGAAAGTCATTTTTCATTTCAATTGAAATAGGGAACTGGGATCAGTCGGAGTATCAGTCTTTGTTCAATTTAGTGAACAAAGATTTGAGAATGCGTATGTATGAGGAAAGGACATCGAAGCATGGCATGGTCAGTATGAGAAGCGTTGGAAAGTTTAAGAAGCAATTAAATGGCCATTCATCTGATTTTCTTAACTTTTTTGCGCAGATACGTGACAATATCAGTTGGCAAGCGATTAGTAACCGTTTGGCTACTCGAACAGAAATGAGTTGCTGTATAAAATGGTACGTTTTGACAATGTTATTGTCTCAACTTTGATTTCAGTGTTTCATAGGGAATTGTAAACCTGGAATCATATTCCATTTCCCGAAATTAAAAAAACTTGAACATTAAATTCGGAGTTGTTTTATTACTGGTGAGGCTGCGATGGATTAGGAAAACTTGACCAGTAGACTTGAACTGCATAGTACTCTACACTGATTTTTGAATGATCTCTTGTTTCTTGATGTTATTCTCCTTGTCAGGTATGACCAATTATCATCATCTATGGTAAAAGAAGGTAAATGGTCCGACACAGACGATTATCGATTGCTGGATGAGTAAGGAACTTGTCTTTGGCTTTCTAATGTAGTTGCAGTAAAATAGTAGTATATGGGTTCATGGTATCTATTTCTTAAACTAAATATGTATCCTGTCATACAATGAGTAAAACATTTTTTAAGTGGAAGAAAGGAAAATCGGCTGCTACCTTTTTAAAACTAGGACATCAATCAACCGATATACTAGAAGAAAAGGAGGTTCATTGTTGCAGCAGTAGTGATATGTCTTATGTATTGGTGCTTTATAGACTTGAAGGACAAAAAAGAACTCGAAGTGCATGAGTAGTTATTATATGGTGGCTTATTTGCAATAATATTATAAGATAGGATGCAGTCTATTAGTTAGTCCCATTTTCTGAAGTTATAGCGCGGACTTTGTCCACTCATTACATCCTTCCAATCCTTCACACTTCAATGAAATAATACCGACTGATTGTATGGGTAGTGATAATGTGGCTGGCAAAACTTAAGCTTAGCAACTGATTCGAAAGAATGTATCACAGATAAGTCTAATCTTATTATTGGAATTGCAGACTTTTTAGGCTGGATGCTTGCTGCATTGAAGATGTTGACTGGGATAATCTTCTTGGGCATAGGTACGCAACTTAACTGAAGCTGATGCGTCAAGCACTTTATTGTGATACTTCGTTTCATATTCAATTTGTATGATTTCTTAAAACCATTTTTTATGCTGGACCTGTTGGTAAAGCGTTCCGACTTTTAGAAATGAACACAAATAAAAAGAATATTCTGGTATTCTAATAAATAGCTTCATTTCACCTTTCAAACTTAAAGTCGATGCCTTGTTTGAAAAATCCACACCATTTATGAAGATGTTATCTCTTCTGATCTTGTTTTTTGTTGGTTGCAGGCCTGGAGATATTACTCTGAAACGTTGGAGACAGATGGTAAATCACATTGGTATCCATGGACTGCAATCCTTCGCAGGACAAGTAGAAGTGCTCGCCAAACGCTATTGCCCTGAGCTACTTGAAGTTAGAGAAGTTCTTGACAGTAGACCTGAGGTTGACTGATGTGTGGATCACTGGATGTGGCCTGTGGGAGTTGCGGGCTCAACAGAAGGATGGCAGGAAGGTCAAGCCCAGAACAAAATTGCTTGTAAATGTTTTTTGGTTCTCTTAGTTCCAATCTCTGGAAGTAGTAGTCTTGTACTTGAGGCACCTCACTCCCTGCACTTGCATGTATGTAATTTATCAATTACTGATCAAAAGAACCTTCAAAATCCAAAACATCAATCATTGATTAAAACAACCTTCAAAATCCAAAATCATAACCAGTAGTAAAGCCATTGGGTAATGATATTAGTGACCTGAGTTCAAAAGTCGCAAGCACCAGGTGATTTGACCTGAGCTCAAAAAACTTGCAAGCACCAGGTGATGTGATCTGGGAGTTCGAAACTCGTCAGCATCAAAAAAAAAAATACTAATAATAAAATGAAATAAATGTTTTAAGAGAATTATGGATGAAACAGGGAAAGATAAGAAGAAGGAGAAGAACAATCTTATTAGGAGAAGTAGTGTAGAATCATTACATAGTTTCCCTTATATACAACCCCAAGAATTTAGTTGGATCGCACATCCATGGGCCGTAGGCCCTGTAACACTCCCCGTTGCGCGGTTCAATAACAAAACTTTATACATAATGCTTTATTACATATAGTTCTTCAAATGTCTTTCTCCTCGATAACTTGAGCCGGAGTCCATTGCCTCATTAAAACTTTGATAAGGAAAAAACCAAGTGGGCCAAAACCTTGATACAACTCTTCACATGTAATACTTCACATGTTGTCTCATATTTTATATGTAGTTCATCACATGCAATACGATCCTCAAAGATAGACAAGTCTAAGTTAATTGCCTCGTTAAAACTTCGTCAGGAAAAACCCAGAGGGACAAAACCTGAACTAAAGAAAAAGAATACAATATTAAGTAAACTTAGAACATAGTTGGATGTGTATACGTTGCCTCATTAAAACCTTGACAAAGAAAAACCCAATGAGACAAAAACTTGACGAAGGGAGAAGAGTACAACGTGGAAGATGCAAGTAAAGGTGATCTGTTGCAAATGATCACTTTGCTTTGTTGAAGTTGACTAGTTGCTTCACAACTCCTAAGGCAGAAAATCCTCGTGGGAAAGACAATAGCCTTAGCTGGGAAATTACATACCCGGTGTTTGTTGTTGTCTCATTGAAAACCTTACCGAGTAACAAAACCCTGTGGAAAAAAGTAACCCTGGTGAAGGAAAATAGTTAAACACACCATTAGATGCTCCCCCTGCTGTCAGACAATTTTCGTTATTCTAATGCAGTCAAAAGGAGTTTATCACACTTTACTTTGGTAACTTGAACGTTTATAAAACCCTGTTGTTGATTCTGGAAGTTACGTTGCTTAACAGACTATCACATTTCATTTCTTTGATTTGGATATTTTCAGTAATATCAACACGATCTTTATGTCTTCAATGTTCAACATAATTGATGTTTTTAGTATTGTCTCGCTAAAAACCTTGTCGAGTAACAAAACCCTTTGGGAAAAACTATTCTCGATTGAAGGGAAAAAGAGTACAACACAGCTTCAATTTCGAAGTAAATTATGTCGACATCATATCCTTGGATCCTCCCCATGATGTCGGCATCTCCCCCTGATTACTTTCCTAGTTGTTCTAGACAGTTCCTTTAGTCATGTACTTTTCGAAACTGAATATCGGTAATGACTTAGAAACTAGTCTACCATATCTCCCCCTGATTACTTTCGAAGGAGAAGAGATTATTGTTCCTTCATAATCAATAACTTTTGAATTGCACTTTTATTAGCATTCCTTTTAATGTCTTTGCAGGGATAAATTTTTTTTATGTCAATGGTTACTTTTAAGTACATGATTACATTCACTATACCATTCCAATGACGTTGCGTTGGCGCTGAGATACATCTAGCTAACAAGTTCACTGAGGATGTAACATTTGGCCGAGTACATTACGCTAAGTACAATAATGCGTCTATTATACTTTGATAAGGAAAGTTCATCTCCCGACACAACTTCGTCATCTTTCTTTAGACGAATTAGTCATTTATGTACATTTGAAACTTGACTAATCATGGGATTGCTAGCAGCATGCACGTCCTTGTTAAATTGCCTGACAATGAACATATGCAAACTAGTGATATAATATACCACAAGCTCGGTCTTCTAGTTTAGAACATAGATAAGATCGAGATTTCCCAGGATTTTCATCTTAAATTCAGATTTTAAATATCTTGTAATATCTCTTATTCCATTAAGAGTACTTATCATGTCCATACTGTCGACATAGATAGCTATAGTTCTGAATCAGGAACTTATTTAATACGCATGGCACGAAACCTTACTTGGTTATCCCTTCCTAATCAAATAGTCTCTTAGACGGGTATACCACATCCACCTGATTGTTTAAATCAATAAGTGAGTGTTCCAGTGTAACTGCAAACACACTCCGTGGTTTAGAGTCATTCTACTTGGGAAGCAAAAGGCCATCATGCACTTTTGCAAATATCTTTGAGCCTAAATCTCCAGAGATATAACCACAGCTACTATGTTTCAAGTTCTTTTGAAACTACCAAGCAAGCTAATTAACTGAACGTTATGATGTTCAAAAGAATAAGCGATCCAGGGGTTTGTGAGAATCCTCGCGCCACAAGGTGATTCTTTATACTTTAAGAACTCATTCTTCTCACTACACTTTGTGACAAATAACCCTATATGTCCCACAGGCATTACACTAGGTTGGTTAGCACTACCACACCAAATACCCGTATATTTGTCAAAGAACTAAGTTCTACCTGGATTTCGTAGGCCAAATATGCTATTTATTTGAAATTAATCAAAATAAAACATTGTTCGATCTCATTGTGCTCTACTTTTGGAGCAACTATTTATGGATTACATCATCATTGTGCACACATGATCCTTCCATTGACTCATATATGCATTCTCATAATCAGTCAGGATTTCATTATTCTCTAGAATCATTTAAAACTTCGGAGCGTCCTCCAGTTTGATTAATGTACATATTCAGAGACAATCTTATGAGATGATTTCTGATGTTATAAATAAGTTGTGCCTTACTCACCTACTTCCTTTATAGGTGAGGATTGATCGAACCAAGTGGTTTCTCCAACTTCCTTTTGGAGCCACAACCTCAACCACACTTCCACTGAGTGTAGTTGCAACACCTTAGTCTATGGTGTATATCCCGTATTGAGGATTTGTAACTTTGCAGGTAGGTTTGCAGCTGGTATGTGTGATCTCATCACTTTAGCGACATCAATGTACATTCTGAAAATCGATTATTTTTTCACTTCACATTTACATTTGTGGAGTGCAAGAATCAATATGAGACACGGTGGGAACACACCACGACAATTCCTGTCGTTCCCGTAGAAAATTCTTTTTCTTATCTTCCCCTAACGACGGGAAGACTTTCTCATTAAAGTGATAACCCGCAAATCCAGCGGTAAGAGATCTCCTGCCAAAAGTTTTAAAATGCGGATAATGTTGGGAACTCATTTCCAACATAACTACTTAACAGTTTTTGAAGACCCGTCATAGTACTATGTGGAGTCGTGATGGCACATATATAGTGCAACCAAAAATGCGTAAGAACAAGAATGTCAGGCATAAATCCAGTTACCAACTGGTACGCATAAAAGGTTGACTAATAATGGGTTCTAAAAACGAATTAAGTAAGATGCGTGTAATATTGCATACTCCCAAAGCAATAAAAGATAGGTTGGTACGCATAACTTATTCCTTAGGCACCATCTGTAACCTATGATGGTAGCCTTTGTGAGACCATTTGTTATAATATGCTTATATTGATCCTATTAAACATGCAATATTCATCAAGTCCTTTTGATGTAAATTCTCTAGCATCAATAAGGGTGGTGAGCCTTTGCACTTTGCATTGTGTAATATGTGCTAGGATTTTTATAAGAAAATTAAATTAAATTAAACGCATCGTTTGTTGTGAGCAGTGACTGATTCAGTGCGTCGAATCATCCACCAGAGCCATAAATCACTTGAATGGTCCGCATTCTGCATGGATATTGTTCACTAACAACACTTTATTTCTTTGGAGAATGAGTTATTTACCATGTTCATCTAAGTAAAACTGGATGGTCTCAATCATGTTTTATTAAAGAAAGACTTTGTAAGATGAGTGACGCGCTTTCTTACTCTAAAGCATAATGGGGAGAGGCAGTGCAAATATAGTAACTTTAGAAATCACTGATTGTGATAGATGTCGTAACTTCGCATTCTATTAGTTCATTGTCTTGTACACTCAAATGAAGTAATGCCCATGTTAATAATTCAAAACGGAACATCGTGTCACAACCAATGTGTCTTATGGTTATGTAAAAGTCTTTATGAATCAATCCCAATCAGTTCATTGTTAGGGTTAATATGAATTCAGCAACTCAAGTTTTAGTGATTTACAATTCACTAGATTGACATATTAATATTCTAAGGATATACTTACTTCCACATTCATTAGAAATAGTTTATAGATGCAATCAATATCATTCTCACTGTAAGTTTAAAAAAAGGTAGGTAATAGTTCATGCATGAACACCCTTTGGTGTGATTAGCCCTTATAACATATAGAGCTTAGACATTGAGTCTTGCGAGATTTAATAAGTGGTGTGGCCTTATTACGTAACAAAAGTAGGATTCAACTCAATTACTTTAGAGAGAATATATGTTACGTTTCATCCAAATATATCTCAATTTCTTTAGAGAATTTATGTCTCGTGGTTTCACTCCATAAGTGCAAACATTGGATATAGTTCAATTGAATAAGATAGTCAATTGGCCAGGCAAAGTTCTTGTTGCGATTAAAGTTGATGTGAAAATTGGTTGCTACTATGATACACACATTAATTGTATTATCAACACGTATGACCAGGTGCATTTCCAACTCTTTCATTTATGATTGGATCTAGAATTACATCTTAGTTTCATCCCATATTCAGATGATACATGTACTTTGGTGTCATTACTACTGGGAAAAAATACATCTTTGTCTCATGATATATATGTCCCTTTTCACATGCTTTGTATGAGTCATTACGTCTAACCCTTATTACTTCGGGGTTATTTCCATTTTTAATTTTGCCGCATTTAGCTTAATTGGAGAAATTTCTTTACCTCAATAGGCCAAGAGAATCTCACTACATATGTCAAGCAATTACTTTAGGTTGAATAGATTACTAAATATAGTTCTCTTGTTGATACTTTAATATTTTAGCATATACTGGTTCGTTAGTTTATGGATGAAGTAGAAGAAATGGAAGAGGGAAAAAAAAATCTGACTCGTATCACTTTTTGTGAGTTCTTCCACAAAAATTGAGATTCATGCGCTTTTAACTATAACAAATCTTTGTTGAATCTACTGATTATAATTCAATAGTCTAACCAGTGGATCACATCCCACTGGACATTCATGTTCGGGGAAGAATATCATGAATGTTTAAATTTCTTTCAAAGCATTTCGTAGCTTCTTAAACGTTTTCAACAAAGATTTTTGTACTCAACGTAAGTTGAGGACAATATGTTTCATTAGAAACACAAGGGCATATATCTTCACCTTTTAGATGGTACATTGTCATTGGTAGAAGGTATTATATGGGATAAATTCATTCTCCACAAGGGAATGCTTTTCACATCAAGTAGACAATAACGGTGCTCAAGTACTTCTGAGCCCTGGAAAAAAATCATATTTGAATGGAGTTGGTTCAACCAATTGGACAAAAGACATCATTTTAATTAGGGACAGTATCATATTCAAGAAAAGAAAACAAAATTTCAAGACCAAAGTCCTTTGACCGTGTTGACAGAGAGAGAAAAAAATATAGAAGTAACAATGGAGATTATGGAGAATGTAATGTGAATCTTTTGCGACGGAAGAAACAGAGACGAAGTTCAGGAAATGTATTGATCCCACGGATTGGACAACAGAGCAAACAAAATATGGATATTCGCAATCTTATTTGTTGGTAATGAAACCCTTGTTACGATGGCGGGCTTGCTTTTGATGGTAAAGTAAAAAAAAAATAAAAAAAAATCAATGATTCCTTCAATGTAGAACTCGTGCTTGATAACGTGTTTTAAGAGAATTATGGATGAAACAGGGAAAGATAAGAAGAAGGATAAGAACAATCTTATTAGGAGAAGTAGTGTAGAATCAATACATAGTTTTCCTTATAAACAACCCCAAGAATCTAGTTGGACCGCACATCCATGGGCCGTAGGCCCTGTGACAATAAACAATTTTTTATGAACGATTTTTTGGGGACCATGGTTTTTTTGGTGGGACCATGGTTTTATTTTGGGTAAAGACATTAGAAGTAAATCTAGGTCACCCCTTATCTGGATATTTATATTAATACCTAAATTACCCTCCTAATTAATTTTGGGTGATGGTTAGTTAGTGTTAATAATAGTTACTGTAATGATTAGTGAGATGATCAAGTTAAAGATAATTAGTGAGATTAAAAATCAGATGTTTTTTTTTTTTAATGAAGTAGAATTATTGAGAGAGTAAAGTTAGAGAATATGAAGAAGGAAAACATGAAAAACGATGGAATTTACCAATCACAACCGGAGGAAGGGTATTTGGGTACCCAGGTGTGCTTCAAACTTAGATAATGTTGGTTGAATTGCTCCAAACTTTCAAAAAAAATGAAATTTTTTATGTAGATTTGGGTCAGTTCGGTTACCATATGTCAAGAACATGTAACCGAACACACCTGAAAGTGTAGTTCGGTTACGTTTTCCAAACACGCAGGTTACCGAACTCGCTCGTTAATGGAGGTTTTGGTCGTACAGTGTAATGTTCGGTTACCTAGGATAAAATGGTAGGTAACCGAACTTTGAACTTAACAATTTATTTGGGTACATCTTGTGTGTTTCAAAGGTAGAGTTCGGTTACAATGAAAACTTAACATTTTTGCGAATGAACCGAACTTGTGGACTTCTCATTATTTTCGTAAACTAAAGTTCGGTGATATCCTTATTTTGTGAAGGAACCGAACTTATGGACTTCTGTTGTTCTAATACAAGGAGTTCGGTTAAAAGTATTTTTTGCGAATCAACCGAACTCTATTGGCTAAGTTCGGTTACTTTGTAGTTTTAAATTTTTTTGCGAAAAAACCGAACTCTATTGGCTAAGTTCGGTTATTTTGGAACTCAAGATAGTGGCCACAACAACACAGTTCGGTTAGATTGGATTTGTTTTTTTTTCGGTTCTAAGGGTGGAGTTCGGTTACTTTGTAGTTTTAAAATTTTTTGCGAAACAACCAAACAGAGAGTTCGGTGACTTAGTTTTAAATCCAATAGAACCGAACTGTTCTTCGTGTTCTTCATTTTCAATAAGTTCAGTTAATAAACTAATTTTTTTTGGAAAATCGGCCTAACCGAACATGGCTCTGTAACTCCTACTAAAACCCTATTTTGATGATTTCTATTCGATTGAAGCAATCAAAATCAAATTAAAGTGAAGGGTTTGTAGGAAAATACCTCCGGAGTGGTCCCATGGCAGAATCAGGATGCAACTGGCGTCTTTTATACTCGATAAAATTATCATGTAACAGAACTTAATTGTGAATGCATTGATGTTGTTACATTTTCTTAAATATGCGGTGGTGGTGGTGGGAGGAGGAGGTGGTGGTGGTAATCGGTGGTTGGTGGTGGTGATAATCAGAGGTGGTGGTGGTGGTAATCGGCGGTGGTGGGCAGTGGTGGTGGTAATCGGTGGTTGGTGGTGGTGATAATCAGAGGAGGTGGTGGTGGTAATCGGCGGTGGTGGTGGGAGGAGGCGCTGGTTATATATATAGATGGTTATTAGGTTGGTTTTAAATTAAATTAAGTTAAGGGTAGGTTAGTCATTTCAACGGTTTAGGACACTCCTTATCACTATAGGGAAGGTGGCCTAATAAAATCATGGTCCCTCAAAAAAGCCATGGTCCCTAAAAAAATCATTCTTTTTTATTCACTACGCTTAGATGGATCTGGGGGTTGGGGTTACCCAGGCCCAGTCTGGTAAAATGGTTGTACAGGTGTCAGTTTTTACAAGAGCAAAAAATTTAAGGGCTAACCTCATAAACTCCGCTTCTTCTTTTCACTTTTTCAGTTCGCAATTTTGTTAGCATAAACCCTAAATAAAACACTCTTGAAATTGAAATCCAACAAAGAAGTTGAAGTTGAAGAGAAGATAGAAATCATATCAATCCTATCAGCTAAATTTGTATCCTGAATTGTCGTCTTCATTGAGGTTCGTATTCTTCTTCTTTTTTCTGTAAACCCCTAATTTATGTTTTTCTTATTTGATGTTTGCATTGATAAATAGAATTTAGGGTAAACAATCTAAGTAATCTAAATATATGTACTCAATCCAATGAACAGAAATTGTGGGTCTAATTTAAGTTTTTAAATTTGGGCGATTTCACTGAACTACTAAGAAACCGAAAATGGCAGATTTTATAGTTTCTGCGAAAATCAGTGTTGAGTTTCATCGAGGGTTTTTCAATTTTTTCTGCCAGGTGTATCTGTTTTGAGTAGATTGTTTAGTCTTGGTTACTCTTGGAGTGGAAGTGGTAGGGATGGATGAAGAGAATGTATTGCGAAAGAGCGAAAAGAAGAAGCACAAAAGAAACAAGGAGAATGACGATTTTAGCAATTCCGAAGTACCCAAAGAGAAGAAGAAGAAGCACAGGAAAAGCGAGGAAATAGAGACTTTAACTGCCTCAGAAATACCTACAGAGAAGAAGAAGAAGCACAAGAGAAACAAGGAAGTAGAGGCTTTGAGCTCTTCAGAAGTACCTACGGAGGAAACGAAGAAGAAGAAGCACAACAAAAGCAAGGAAAAAGAGGCTTCGAGCTCTTCAGAAGTACCTACAGAGGAGACGAAGAAGAAGCACAGGAAAAGCGAGGAAAAAGAGGCTTTAATTACCCCAGAAGTACCTACAGAGAAGAAAAAAAAGAAGAAGAAGCACGAGAGAAACAATGAGAAAGAGGCTTTAAGTACCTCATAAGTACCTACAGATGTGGGAGGTGAGAAGGGGTCTGAGGAGAAAGAAGGTGGGTCTGATAATGGGAGAGAAGAAAGTGGTAAACACAAAAAGAAGAAACACAAGGAAAGGGTTACGGAGTGCAATGATGTAGAATGTGCAACTGATGAAGCGGCTTCTCAAGGGAAGGATCACAGTGATGTGAGCGGTGAGGTAAATGATGAGCATGTGAAGAAGGGGAAGGGTAAAAAAAATAAAAGAAAGAACGAAAATGGAGGTGATTCTGGAGAAAGCTGCATTGAGAAGTCTGACGGTGAGGCTGAATCTGGTTCTTGTTCTTCTAAGAAGAGGAATAGAGAGGAGGAAGTGCTGGACGTAGATATAGGAGAGGGGAAGAAGAAGAAGAAGAAGAAGAAAAAGAAAGGGTCCAAATTGGATGCACATATTGAGAATATAAATGCGAATGTTGGAGATGTTGAAACAGAAAACAATTTCGGAAGTGCAAATGAGCATTTGAGAAACTCGTATTCCAAAAAGTCATCCAAAAGAGTAAAATTTGCTAATCATGTAGAAGTCTTTCCTGCATCTGATGACCAAGATGAGCAGGAGGAAAACCCAGGAACTGAGTTGATTCGAGGTAACTATACAAAGGAAGAAGATCAAATAATCAAAGATGCCATTTACAAGTATATAGAGGTATGCTTATGTTTTAAATAGAATGAATGCGTACCAAAATTTGTACTTTGCTACGCAGTGTGTGGTCTTGTCATAATTTATTAGAGTGGAAATTCTTTCAGAGTTCTATGTGCCCTTGTTGTGGACCTGTGGTGAATCTGGTGATGCACATCGAACACATATTGTCTTACTAGCAATCCGTGTGACACACACAACAAAAGTGGAACATGTACCCCCTCACATTCATGTATTTTCACAATTGTATATGGTCATGAACATTAAGCTTCTCTAGAGGAATTGCTTTTTATCTTGAGCGTAGGTTTATGCTCGGAAATGTCATGTATATTTTGTCTGACTGACTAATTTGATCACTATTTTGTTTTAATTTGTTTTTCATCGAATACGCTTGGTTATCATGCTTACAGTGAATATGCTAGTATTTAGTCCAAATGAACATGCTGTTCTATAAGACAAATGGCACATGTATTATGTATACATTGCTTGGTTAAGCGGCTCATATGAGTTTTATTCTCTGTTTTCTTAGTTAATATTCAAGTTAATAACAAATGGCGTGCTCTGAAGTATCAAAAATTTGGCAAAGGTTTCGCGAACCTTAGGAAATACGAAACCTAGGAAATTTGAGTTAAAATATCTTAGGGTTTATGTATCTCCTATTGTTAATATCTCTTGTCTATTATTTGAGATTTTCATGAATTATTGCATGTAGGATTCAACTGCTAGAAGTTGTGTTCTCATTTGGTAACACGTTTTAGGGGTTTGTGGTAGAGATACACACCAAGGAAGCGCATGACTGTGGCCCCCAGACTATCATGTTTGCCACCTCCAATATCCAGCATTTAGACACCAGATTCCCATGTTCATTACTTCTAATTTCTTAGTGATGGTAGAGCACCACATTAATATCCATAATCCGCTGATGTTCTTAGATACATGAATTGGGAGAGGACGGCGTGGATATGATTCTGCACTCCGGGAAACATCCAAATGTAAGAGGATGTTGGAAGGAAATAGGTGAGTGTACTCTTTCCATATATATGTAACAGCATATGCGGATGGCATTCTTTTAATTATACTCATTGCATTCTTTGCTTCCATTAGAATATGTAATAGGTTCAAATGGTGTGATGAGTCGATGGTTCCACTTTCTGAGCTTGGGATTTATAACTTGAAGAGGTATTTGAAACTTTCAGGGGCTGCCTTACTGTAGGGCTTCGAGATCAGTATGTCACAGAGCAAATATTTTGTTTACGAGGGAGGACGAAAAGGACCAAGATGATGTGGAGGAAAACCCAGGAATTGAGTTGGTTAGAGGTAAGAGGTTCACGAAGGAAGAAGATCAGATAATCAAAGATGCTGTTCACAAGTATATAGAGGTATGTTTATTGTATAAATAGAATTAATATCTACTAAATTTTGAACTTTGCCAGGCAGTGTGTGGTTTTGTCATAACTTATTAGAGTAGAAATTCTTTCAGGGTTCTGTGTGCCCTTGTTGATGATGTGGCACTCTTTATCAGCTCATAATCCTTAGCTCAAACTTATCCAAGTTTAATTAAGAAAACCTGAAAACAAAAATCTAACCGTATCTTAATTACTGGCTTCTTCAGTTCTTCTTCAACATAAAAACTGTTTGAGCTGTGGCTTTTAAGTAATCTGCGTCATAAGAAGAGGCCTTTGTATATTATTTATTTTGTTGGAGAAATCTAATATAACATTTAGGGTTAAATGATGCTAGTAATCATACAATTATGAAAATACTAAGGCAGATGAAGCCTGAGGATAACATGAGGAAAATAACAGGAGGGTAAGAAAGAGATGGAAAAGAAAGGGAATTTTTTTATTAAGTAAGAAACGTGCTTAGTTAAACTATCATCACTTGCTAGCTTGAAAATGACTACTAATATTGCTGTGTAATAAAGAGTGCCATCATCAATAATATTCACCCGTACATATATAAAAAAGTGACAGCTCTGATGATTGTTTTTTCATTTGTTTATCGACCCTTGGTCGTTTTAATTTTATTTTCCATCTACTACGCTTGGTAATCATGCTATCAGTGGAACTTCTTGTATTTATTTTAAATGAACATGCTGTTCTGTAAGACAACTTAAACAAGTGACACATGTATACATTGCTTAGTTAAATGGTTCATATTAGTTTTCTTCTCTATTTTTCTTACTTAATATCCAAGTTAACACCAAATGGCATGATCTAAGTATCATAAATTCCGCAAAGGATACATGGACCTCAGGAAATAAGAAAACCTATGAAATTTGAGTAATAAATAAGTTAGACTTTATGTATCACTCGTTGTTAATATCTTTTATTGTATTGTTTTGAGATTTTCAATAAATCATGGTACGTAGGATGCAACTTGATTTAGAGGATTTGCTAGAAGTTATGTTCTCATTGATAACACATACTCGGGGCTCGTGGTAGAGAAACACACCTGGTTAGCATGACTGTTGCCCCCAGAATATCATGTTTGCCACCTCCAATACCCAGCATCTAGACACCATATTCCCATGTTCATTATTTCTAATCCTAATTTCTTATTGATGGTAAAGCACCACACTAATAGCCAAAATCCACTGATGTTCTTAGATACATGAATTGGGTGAGGACGGCGTGGATATGGTTCTGCACTCGGTGAAACATCCAAATGTAAGAGGATGTTGGAAGGAAATATGTGAGTATACTCTTTCCATTGTATATAAACAGCATACACAGATGCCATTCTTTTAATTTTACTCATATTGCATTCTTTGCTTCCATTAGAATATAATTGGTTAAATGGTCTGATGAGTCGATGATTCCACTTTCTGAGTTTGGGGTTTTGTGACAAAAAAAGCATGTTTAACGATGCACTTTCCATTGCCTGTTCCACAGAAATTATATAATTTGAAGAGGTATTTGAAACTTTCAGGGGCTGCCTTACCGTATAGGCCTTACGAATCAGTAACTCATAGAGCACATACTTTGTTTACGAGGGATATCACGCAAGTGGACTGAGGATGAAAAAGCATTTGTCTTAAAGTATGTTTCGTAAAGTTGGCTTTTGTTGCTTTCTACACGTGGAGTATGCTTATGTCAATCCAAATTTCTATATCTCGTTTCTCCTAAGTGAATTATAAGTTTCGTTCTCTACTCCAGATATTTTTGGTACATTCTAAGCATATGCCTCAATCATAAACTCTAGGTTTCATGAAAAGCATGGACCAGATTGGAAAACCATGGCCGAAGTCCTTGGAAAAAATCGCTATCATGTGAAGGATACATGGCGTCGGATATGTCGTGAGAGTTTTAAAAAGGGTAAACTACTTTCTTTCTTTCCTTTCATTTTGCTATCATCTCTTGCTTATCTGGAATTTTAATAAACTAAATTGTATTTTGTCTAACTCGTTCGTCATCGAATTTTGAGTTTCTAAAACATAGATCAGGGTATATATCTATTCACAGCTCAGTTTCGAATAAAAATTGCCTCTTCTTTCCTGCGAACACGAATAGTATGCAGTGGCTATATATCTTCGGATTTTGTATCTTTCGAATCTCTTTACATTGTATGAGCTCTCATATATCTTCGGATTTTGTAGAGAGTTCCCACTAATGTATATGGATTGTGTAAACTCGAATCACTTTCCACTTCTTGAAATTCAAAAAAGTAGAACCGTAAATGCCGAACTATTTTATTACCATGCGGGGGTTGCGATGGTTTCCGACTGTTTTGCCACTTTTTGGACTGCTTGTCAGGAATCTTGAAATCTGTTTACGTGTAGTTTATATTAAGGGATCTTGAAATCTGTTTGGACTGCATTGTACTCAGTAGTCTAATTTTTCTAATTTTTGATCTTCTTGATGGTTGAAGCATTCTCCTTTTCAGGTATAAACAATTATCTTCATCTATGGTGAAGAAGAAGAAGAAAGAAGAAGAAGAAGAAAGTAAATGGGCCGACGTAGACGATTATCGATTGCTGGATGAGTAAGGAACTTGTCTTTGACTTTCTAATTTAGTAATGTATGGTTTCATTGTATCTATTACTGGAATTGCAGACTTGTTAGGCTGGATGCTTGCTGTGTTGAAGATGTTGACTGGGATAATCTTCTTGAGCATAGGTAAGCAATTCAACTGAAGCTTGAAACCATTTTTTATGTTGGTATAGCTTATAAATTGTTCTACTTCTGTAAAACATGAAATAAAGAAACAAAAATACCGGCTACATTTCACCTTTCAAGTTGGAAGTCAATACCTTGTTTGAAAAATCCACACTCCTCGTGAAAACCGAAAACCTAACCATTTATGAAGAACTTATCTCTTCTGATCCTGTTTGTTGTGTTGGTTGCAGGCCTGGGGATACTACTCTGAAACGTTGGAGACAGATGGTAAATCACATTGGTACGCATGGACTGCTTTCCTTTGGAGAACAAGTAGAAGTGCTCGCTAAACGCTATTGTCCTGAGCTAGTTGAAGTCAGAGAAGCTCTTGACAGCAGACCTGTGGTTGATTGAGGTGTGGATGTAGGAGCTGCGGGCTCAACAGGGAATATGGCAGGAAGGTCATGCCCAGAAGAAAAACACTACTGGGAAATGGAAGCACCTAGTTACCCAGTTCAAATGGTTGAATGACCGTCTCTGTGTCTATGAAAGCATCAACTATTTCTTTAATCAACTTTACAGAACAATTCTACGCTTTAGGCCAGCTGTGAATAAACCTTTATGAAGCACCACTGGGAAATGCACATGCGTACACGGTATCTGATTCGAGTCTGATTTTGTTTTTTGACCAAGCCACTAATTCACATAGTCGGATCTAGATGAGTTTGAGTTTGATATCGGACTGTTTGTTTTTTTATTTTGAGTCAGATCTGACTGACTGACGATCTCACTACCTAATCCTTCACTCATAGAACCACGCCACTAATTCACGTACAATTTTAAGTCAAATCTGACCGAAAAAAACAAACAAACATATTAAGTCAGATCTAAATGAGTTAGATGATATCGGTCAGAACTAGACGAGTCAGATGCGAACGATTCAGATGAGTCAGCAAAAAACAAACAACAAGGTGCTAGTCAACCAAAAATAAGCCATAGAGGCTCACCATTACCAGTCGACCAAAAACAAGTAGCTTTTCATCGTTTTTAAACCCCCTGTAAATTGAATTCCATATAGCCAGACCATGAGCCCCTCTAATTTTCTACGTCAAGTGTCATTTGGTATTCTGTAAGTAACATTCTTTCACAAGAACTGCTTAAAGTTAGTCATCTAAGTTGAATAATTATCAGGTTTGTGTCCCTTGCGAAGAGTAATTTTTCAAGTCTTCATTGTATTGTATGCGCTTAGCATATTATATATGCTTAAGTTTTGCTGCTTGATATGATTTTGTTGCTTGAATTGATTCATGAACCTTGTGCAGTAATCTGAAATCAGAAGGCAGTTAGTCGGCTTATAATTTGTATGCGTAATTGCAGCATTTCCTTGCTTTAAAGTCTCTTGTGCTGACATTATTGCATTAGCTGCTAAAGAAGCGATAGTCTTCAAGTTCAAGTTCCTCTTGGAACTTGGAAGGAAAGACTCAACATGTTCAAGTTATAAACAAGCTAAAGGAATCTGTCGCCATGTTGGGTAAATCTTGGTCATCACTTAGGTAGATATAAGAGTTCATAATCTGCTTTAAGGGTTCAGCTATGTTTATGAGTTGAATCGTGTTGTTTTTTTTCCAGGATACATTAGGGGTTGGACATTGTGGAAAGATTATACAATGCCAAAGGCACAAACATTGATAATCAGTACTCGAGAGATATCATTTATGGTAGAGGTTTATTTGGTATCGACTCGAGCATCTCAAAGGATCCAAGAGCATCACCAGTTGTTAAGTCTTTTATTGATGATCAAAACTCATATTTCCAAGTCTATGCTTATGCAGTTGTGAAGCTTTCCTCTACCAATGTACTTAGTAGAAATTTGGGTCAGATTAGGATTGATTGCACTTAAAGCTTATTCTACTTGGTTGTCATCTTGTCGTCAAACAACAAAATATGTGTAATCTGAGGACCTGGAAGAAGAAAGACATTGATTGTCTTGTAAAACTACAAATTTAAAAGAATCTGAATTTGATTATAAATTTCACAATAACAGGTCAACATAAAAACACAAATTAGAACGGATTAACTAGTTTATGTTGTTGGCTCAGCTAAAAGATTCGGACAACAAGAAGTAGATGCATCGTCTTTAGAACTCGTTGTTTCCTGCTGCTCGCCACCGGAGGAGTTGCCGTAATCCAGAGATTTTCTGAAGTTCTTTGAATAAACTGCATTCATTTTCTTTTTGTAAGTTACTGACAGACGACTTGTGGCCTCCTTTAGTTTTTCCTGCAATTGAGTTAATATACCAGGAAATACAGATTTTGCATCCTTCCTTAACGCATCCACAACATCCTGCCAAGATTCATTGTACAATCTTTTAATGCACCCAAGCTGTAGCACTTTAAAGTGATCCTCGAAGCTTATACTTTCCGGGCTGACTTTGTCATCCGCAATATTTCCTTCCAATTCCTGGACAATCTGAATAGTACCTTAACCAACCAACTCAAACTGCCTATCGCGTTCGCATCTGTCATCTTCGAATCTAAACAGGTTCTTTTCGTAAGCATTTTTCTTGCAACGGTATGTATCACCACCTGTGGTACTACTCTCTGCAGAAACCCAAGAATCATTCAGTACTGCAACTCCAAGTTCCGTCCTTCCGCTAGCTGAAATTCTCTCAGTCGAAAGCTGATAACTTGGGTTATCTTTTTCGCACTTCATGAGACGGTCAATCATGGGTTCCTCCAATTTTGATGCTGGAGATTCAGAACCTATCTCCCTTTCATCCGTCTGGGGTTCTTTCTGCACTGGAGACTCCGAACCTATCTCCCTTTCATCCTTTTGGGGTTCTTGCTGCACTTTATCATTATTCGCTGTTCTTGGAAACGCGACACATCCATATTGCCGCAAACCACCAACCATATCTTTCAATTCACCTTCTGAAATTCTCTTTTTGCTATAAAGATAAAGACACTTCAAGTATTTCTTGCAATCATCAGGATTTGTAAACCTCTCCTTCCTCATGACTTTCTCAAAGAATCTGTAGTTTCGATAATAATCACCTTCATATAAAGACATCGCCTTATTGGAGTCTTCTGCTTCAACCCTTTTTGTAGATTTCAAAACCCTATTCTGCTGATCAGCACAAAAATCGTCTTCAATTGCATGTTCTTCAGGCAAGAATATCATGTTAAATCCATGAATAAGGTTTGAATGATCTCTAAAGATTTCCTTGATCCTTGTAGTTACGAACTCCACATTGGTGGTGTCGTAAGTTGGCGAGGACTTGTATTCTTTCATCACTTGAAGGAATTCATGGTATTTTGGTGTTTTTTGAACAGCTTTTATGTAAGCAAAAGAATCTTCTTCTCTAGGTCTCTTCATCTTTGCTCAATCAAAACGGAACTAAACCTTGATAATTGATCACAGACAGAACCCTTATTTTACAGAGATGGAAAAGAGAGTATATAATGAAAAAGTTAGGGTTTTTAGTAGTTGGAGTCAGGGATGGATTTTGGAAGTTCGATTCAGAAATGGGTTTCCTGGTGATCAAATTTTGGAAGTTTTCCTTCGCCGCAATCTCTGGGGTTTTTTCGTGATCAAATTTGTGATGAACACGAGTGGAATGAAACAGGATCCGCATGGCCCTTATGGGCTGGGCCACACACGTGCTACAATGACAATTACAGTGGGAAGCAACGCCGTAAGGCGGAGCGAATCCAGAAAGATTGTCTCAGTTCGGATTGTTCTCTGCAACCGGGGAATATGAAGTTGGAACCGCTAGTAATCGCGGATCAGCATGCCGCGGTAAATCTGTACCCGGGGCCCTGTACATAACACTGTCACATCCTGGGAATCGGTTTCACAAAATGAGATTCTTGTAGAATTTGAGTTTGGTGTTCCACCATTACCAAACTATACATATTATTCATCATTTTATAAAGCGGGCGGAGGTAAGGGATCTCTTTTCTGCAACGTAAGGCGGAGCATATTTGACTCAACACAACCAAATCAATTCTGTGTTTCGGTCCGTTTCGACCGAGACACTAGGAAAACTTTATGTCGTGGAAACAAATATCACATATAATTGTGTATATATATAATGAAATACCACCTGTTTTTAAAATGAGAAGCAAGTCTTCCTTCAAAATAGTAAAAAACTCAAGATCTATACAAATTTCAAAAACCTCAACCGAAAATTTCCACTAATTCCACCCAATTGCGGCGGAGCCGACCGAAATTCAACCAAGAATTACGGCAATTTCCGGTCAAATTTCGCCTCTTTGAAATCAAACATTTCGCTAACTTCAATTCCGAAAACGGTAAATAGGTTAAATTTTCACGAGTCTTTCTACCTATTTGGAACTTTGGATACTCCGTTAGAAGTTATTTTTCGCTTAAAAAGTTGATAAGTCAAATGTTTGTTTAGCAATGCAGCTTTAGAATGTGCTGTAGAAGCAAAAACATTAACCTGTCGTTAATGGATTTTTTTTATTTCAGGAGCACAATTTAATCTAGAATTTAAAAGTAGAAGAAAAAAGATGCTTCATAGAAAATAATTCTTTTACTTTTAGTGATTTTAAACTTTTGTGAAATTGTATTCTCAAATTAATTTATGGTTTTCCGACTTGATTAAGACAGAAACTAATTTCTCAAGATGTGTATATACATCATCGTGGAATCCATTAGGACTCACTTGGAAAATATTATAGAGGTTTTCGATATTCTATTCGTGTATTAGATTTTTTTTACCAGTTCGGTTTTCGTTCTGGTGGATTTCCATATTTTTTTTTGGTATCCTAGTTTCTTTCTCCCTAACTGATTTTTTTTCATGTATTGGAGTTTTTCTTTCAATTGCATGTATCCTAATTTTATTTTATTTTATTTCGAAATAAGAATAATATAAACAACTTAATACCTGAAAAAAGTCATTATTTATCCATCTTGTCACTAGGAAAAGATTTAAACAACCATGATACACACACCGAAGAATTTATACTTCGGTGTGTCCCAAGGGAAATCCAACGGCCATAACTTAGCGTGCTTAACATCGGGATTGTAATGATGGAAAGTGGATCCCAACAGCTGTAAGAAACAGTGCAAATCACGGGATTTAAACTCGGTACACCAATCATTTTCGAGATTTAAAATAGCACATGGTGTCAGGCTCTACTTAAAATCGCTAGCACTAAAGGTAGACCAAACTTTATTGGATTTGTAATGCAATTTTATATTTGAATCAGCAATTAGTTGGAAACGTAATTGGGACCCACTTTACGTCATTACCTTTCTAGAGATAGAATCACCACACAACCACGATCGGATTTTTTTCGGGATTTTGATCGTTCAGTTACAAAAAATCTTTGGTATTTTGTCCGTAATCTACCCAATTTCACCACAACTGCTAGTATCATGAGAATTCTTCATTCTTTACCAGAAAAACATCTGCTTCAGAATGCTACGTTACAGCAGAAAAATATGTTCCTTACTTAGAAGAAGTAACCTGTTTTGAGGCATACTATAAATTTTTGAGGCATACTCAATTTGAGCCGAACCTGTGTATTTTGTCTAGGTTTGGCTGATAAACTTCAGCCGAACGTATGCCTCGAAATATTTTGGTATGCCTCAAAATAGATTTCTAGAAGAATCTTGTAGAGATATCAACTCTCCGTAGAGTGTTCATGCTCTCAGGCCCGCCTCTGAAGCCCATCTTGGCAGATATTTTCTTAAGCTAATATAGGCTTGGATATTAATGGCTCAATATTTTTTTGTAGATTTAAAATTAAGAAAACAGGGAAGCTATACATGTGTGAAACACGTTGAAAGTTTTGATGGCTTGATCGGTTCATACTAAAACTTCTTCTAAACAAAAGAAAAACGAAGGATTTGTGACTTGACCCTAGAGTACCTCAATCCCGAATCACAACACCAAACTCTCGGATTCGTAACAGATTGTAACCGTTAGTTAAACGGGTTGTAAAGGCTCTCACCTGTTGCTGTTACATTTTTTTGTAAGGGCAGAGGGGCCATTACGAGTTCTGCTTGTAACGTCCATAGTAACACCCAGTTGCCGTACTAATTTGACACGTGGTAACAGCTTGGGGCCAGTACGAAATATTTGTAACAGCCTGGTCGTAACAACCTCAAGCCGTTACTACGGGGCATATTAGTAACGACCAGAACCCGTTACTATGTGGCGAATTGAAAGCGTTAGGCAGTTCATTTTCTGCCAGAAATAAGCCGGAATTCTAAATTCAATATACCTGCATACATTCATCATCCACACTCGAGAACAATTTCTTCAATCTATTTATATCGCATTCATTCAATTCATATCAGATTTATATTACAAATGAACTGAACAAATGTATATTACAAAAGAACTGAAATTTCTCTACGTACCAAACCTTTTTTTTTTTTTTTTTTTTTTTGTTGAGTATCAAATTTCTAAGGGAATACATGGAAGGTTCCAAATTTCTGAGGGAATACATAGAAACTTGAATACATGGAACTTACAAATCTTAGCTGCTTTGTTCTCCACCCTTCTGATGAAATAGAGCATCATTCAAATAACCGCAACTAAGCTCTATATGCTTTGCAGGCTTGCTTTGTTGAAAGCTTGGGCATCAGAAAACTCGATGTAGGCGATCCTGCAAAATACAACAGGCAGCATTATTATGACAAGTAAACTGGAAGAAATAATGTTCAATAAACGCAGTTCACGTAAATGCAAACAAGAACCACCCACATATATACAAAAAAATGATGAACTGAAAGTAAAAATTTAGCTGGTAGGCATAACAAGATCTTTCCCAACATCATTTCAGAAACATAAAGTGAAAGTCTTGAAGAACCAATGACTAATGCAGCAGTTTTTGTAGTAGCATACCTAATGGACAGTGCAAGCTTGATGAACTCCTTCCTCAATATCTTCCCTAAAACATTGAAAACCACAAATTATAAGCAATCTCTAGGTTAACTTGAAACAAAAATGAACTTCTCAGTGCTCACAGTAGCACTACCTGATATCATGGGTTCAGGATTGAGAACAGCATTTCCGATTGTCTTCCTATTTCTTTAAGCTCCAAAACACCAGTATCCACTCCAACTGCTTCTGAAAGGATTTAGAAGCATACATTAGATGCATTACAAATAAACTACAGTTCAGAAGGAGACAAGTATTCAGTATACCCTGCATCATAAGATGCCATTAAGCCAAGGTAGTAAAAAGTAGTACAAGGGGTTAAATTTCCAAAAGCATCTGTAGTACATGAGAAAGGGAACTTGGAACCACTTGCTAAAGGAAATAGTTTACATAAGTAAAGAAGTTTAGCATCTTTACTTGAAATCGATGGAAACATCCTCCTCCTCAGTAAATGTACTTTCAGCTGGAAAAGTTCATAAGTTGGCACTATCTTTGGTCCTGCAACAAACCAAAGTCCACAAGCTCTCTCACCAGAAGCGAGTATAATTGTAAGAAACAGAAAATCAATCAAGTATACAAGTGAAGTACTTACCTGGTAATCTAGAAGGTACACAAGTTGATGCCAACCCCACTGCAGTTCACTTCCCACCAGCGCAAATACCTCGCAAGTATAAACTGAGTGTCAAATCCACAAATTTAAACTTGATAGTACAAGTATAACCAAGTGAAGTACTTACCAAGGATTGATATTTCCCCGTCTGGCTACTACTGCTTCAACTGACCTTGTGTGAAGTCCCTGTGCATTCACATCTAACTTAAATAGCTGCTTGTAACTAAAAGTAGACATAGAATAGATAATGAGTAATGCCTCACTGTCACACTACCATAACGGTGGAATATAGTATAGATGGTGATAATAATAAAAGGATTAAACATATCAGTCAACCTTTTCCAACTGCAATCTGCATATATAGTGTAAATAAGCGATGTAAAATCCACTGGGATAAGCAATTCAAGCAGTATTTTTAGCTAATTAGCAAATAAAGAACGACAGTTTGAAAGGTTGTAAATCAACGCCTTTTATTGGACAGATGATACCGAAATGCCAAATGCCAGATCGGGACATGACGGAATCCTTTTGGACCACATTGAAGACAAAATACTAACCTGAATTCAGACCATATCTCAGCGGCAGAACCTGAAGGGAAGAACTTCCTGCAACATTTAATAAAGGATGTTACAGCCTCAAAATGTCGTCGTCTCAATCTCCATCCTACCGGCCCAGTATTTCTGTACAAATTAAACAAAGCAAAGTAACTAGCAGCAAACTGTCCAGCGCCTTTAGTGTCTATGAGAAGTAAAATCCCAAGTTATCCAATGCATAGTTGACGATTTTGTATGGTGAATAATAATACTGATTTGGAAACACATTTTAATGACAAAAAAATGCAAGGGACAAATGGTCGACTGCAACCACTACATGCCTGGCTATCTGACTTCTGCTACAGGGTCATACTCCTATATAAATGCATATATGGAACATGTTAATGAAACAGTTCCGTGTCAGTAAATGGTCAATCTTAGTTGATGGATGCTTGATCTTCCTTTACACTGTGAAATTAATCATACGCGCTAATGGACTTTAACTGCAGATGTGAGATAACCTTAAATTTGCACTGAAGTCATTTGATGTTTTTTTTTACTAAGTTGAGATAGCATGTCTATATATATTTTCATTCTCAGAGAATACGAGTTGTATAAATAATCTATTAACATCATACTCGAAATCTAAACTCAAGGCAAATTAATGGTCTGGATCAACAAAATATAGTAACTCTACTGAATTAAGGAAAAAGAAGACAAAAATGACAAACCCAAACTCCAATGGAAGCTCGACTTTGGTGTTTGATTTGTGCCTCCTAGGCACTTTACTTAGATAGTTGATTGTCCACACTAATTTATTTTTCTAATTGAACTTCCTAAGCACTTTACTTAGATAGTTTTAGCATAACGTGTTTGAGTTACGTTGGTCGAATTACTGCCAGTTTAACCTCCTAGAGGACATATTAGACTGCTATTAATTATGACCTGCCATATGGAGGTCCATAGTTACATTTCATACTATAGTTGTATGCTCAAACAAAAAGAATTCAAACAAATAAATAACGAGAAAGCCTAGTGCAAAAGCTGGGTCCTGCCTTTAGCTTCTCACTTGCTTTGTTTTTTGTTGGATCAAAAAACAAAGGCCCCTAAGTATTAGATGAGACGATATCAGTGTTTCAGTTCTCACACTACAAGGATCTGAATTTTGCACTACACAAACAAAAAGTATCACAATAGAATTTATGTCCGGTGGGAAAGACAAAAAGAAAAAACGAAAATGTGTAAAACACCATCCAGTTCACAGTTCAATCATTTTCTGCACTACCTTGCCGCAATACTAAATTTCCCTCTCATTCAATTATTTCTTTCTCTCACGACTATATCAGCCTTCAGATGTTTAGAACCTTTTTCCTTTACAGTCCGATAACGCAAAAAAAAAAGTGACTAGCTACTTGACCTTTTTCCTTTACAGTCCACAAAATTACAGACAGTTCCAATATCCAACTCAAGATCATTACTAAATTACCTTCATAAGTCGGTGGTGAAAGGCAAGTTATAAGTGCACAGCGAGCAAGAGAGCAATCCTTCAAACAGAAGACAATCTATGAGAGTCTGTAGAAAATAGAAAAATGTGCAGAAACGTATTTGTGGAACAATACTGGTGGTTGCCTACAAACCTCAATTGATTCAGGAAACTTTATTTAAAAAGGAAAACAATTTGTTTAAATACTTGAAAGTATATACTGGAACGAAATGTAGAATATTATGCAGAGAATTACCATGACAATTGGGTTCTGTTCACTTTTGCCCCATTTCCATAATCTTTGAATCTCATTGGACCCAAGTGCGAATACACCACCACCAGAATTTGTATAAAGAAGTCATGCAACCTGGAAAAGAAAATTTTGAAGCAAAACTAAATGAGATGGATTTTCCTTAAAAACCCATAATTAAACAAAAAACAGCAAGAGGCCTAAGTTTATCTAGATACTGGGATACCACAGTAGACTAGTGTCTATTGATCAATGGGATACAATGATAATTATCCTATCCTTAGCCCACTAATGAAAGAGGTCAGCTCTGAGGTAAAAACAAATGCACAGAACTATGGGTTATAAACATCAAAAACAGTTTCTTCACCCACTAGGAAACTAGTGAAACACAATCATATTAACATTGTCAAATCGAACATAATAATTTACTTAGAATCACAGAAATTCACTTAGAATCACAGAACATAACAGACTTCTATTAGGTAGAGAAAGTTTACCTTAAATCAAATTCTAAACCCTAACCATCGGTTTCATCTTCAATCACCATCATCTATACTCAGAACCATCTGTTCGAAACATCGATTAACTTCTCAAACCACCAAACCCAGTCTTTGATTTCTTCTCATCTATCGCTAAATTGAACCTTAAATCAATTTCCAAACCATAACTTTCTCTCTCTGATTTACCCTATCCTCTATAACCCGAGTTAATACAACTCCACCATCTCCTCCTGCTATTCAATCCACCAATTCCTCCTTCGATTTTGCACAAACTCAATACTAACTGCAGAAACCCTAACTTTATTTCTTACTGATTCGTCATTCTTCAATCAATAATAACCCTAACCAAAACCAAATTCACAACCTCAGGAACACCTTCCTGATCCATTTACTTCTCCATATTACTTCTCAATTGATATGAACAATTTCTCAGTTCATGCTTTTGAGAAGAAAAAAAACAAATAACAGCGAAAAAGAAGAAGTTGGGAAGAGAAAAAACGAAGAACAGCGAAGAAGAGAGATGAGTTTCTCTTCGACCCTGTTTCTTCTGAGAGATCGAGAGAGAGGACGAGGAACAATGAAAAAGAGAGGAAGAGGGACGACGAGGCGGAGAGAAAGAGATAAGACGTAGAAATGTGGAGTATGTATAAAATCCAGGGTTTTATGATTGAGATGCATCTCGAGAATAGAATAAAGGGTAGAGATATTCATTTAGGCATACACGGTGTAGATGAAAGGCTAGAAAGCACGCATGTGAATGACACACACACCAACTCCAAGTGTTACGACCCATGTGTGACCAACCGTGTGATTAGCACGCCTAAAACAACTTCGTAACGGCTGGACTCTGTTACGAAATTTTGAACGATTCGTAACTGCTTATTTCTGTTACGAATATTTCGTCACGGCCATTTGTAAAGGACATTTTGTAACGGCCCCAAAGTCGTTACAAATTATTGTTACGAATCCGGGAATTTGGTGTAGTGCAAACTACAACTGAAGTAGGCGAGATCTAGAGAAAAACAACCAGTGTAAGAATATCGTTTGCGTTTCCACTTACCATTTATGAGTACTTATATATAATGATGTTAACTTGCAATTTGTTTTGATAGTTTCAATTGATTGCTCTATTAGTCTGATCTAACTTTTTTGGTTTTTGTTTTCTTTATGGGTTTTCAGGTTTAAAGACTCGATGATTTGAATCATAACTTCTTGTTTGCATCTAGTAGTATATATTTGAAAAATGATAATTGTCATAAGTACTTTCTGTTAATATATTGAATGCCACATACTTATAATTTCCACTTAAAATTGTGGATTCCTGTGGTAATTAAACTGATTACAAGCAGTTGCGTCTTATTCTTGCAGATGGCCTATTTGACCTGGGTGGTCTTGGATGTTCTTTGATTTATCGAGAGAACTAAAATAGTAAATCTCAAATCAGGTACTAATTTTGTCTTGCATGCCTTTTATTTCCTAGTATTTGTTTAGTTTTGATATGTATCCTACAAAACACTAGCTAAAAGCAGAAACGCTAGATGTAAGCAGAAAGAACAAACAGATGCAAAATTCCAATTAGGAACCCTTGATAAGTTTGTTGTTAAACTTAAAAAAAATTACACTATGAATCCTTTAGTTTATTTGGAAACTCGTCAGCTTAAAACGAAAGGATTCATAGTATAAATCATAAGCATTATAAATGAAAAAAAAAAAGAGCATTCCGGATTCTTTCACACAGGCTCATCCAAATGCCATAGGCGGCTCTGCATGTTTTCATCTTATCAAAATGTTTATTACCAAGATAAAGTAATCAAGTTATTAAGTCTATCTTCACATTAGACTAGTCTATCTTCAAATTGGTGATAAAAACACTAAAGCAATTTTGTGTAGTTACATATCTCACTATCCGTATGACTATGGTTTACTAGTATAGTCACCGCAAAACCTTCTTGTCGCACTAGCTAATGAAAAAAACTCTATACCTCGTTATCCATATGACTATGGTATGCTAGTGTATTATGTTTCTCATATTTCTAATAAAAGGTAACAAATTTGAAATGGTTGTGAAATCACGGGTGTACAATTTCTAACCAAACATGTGACTCATGCCGATGGATATTATACAAGGCATATATAATCAAAGTGAATTTGAAACACAATGCGTTTCTAATACACAACTGATTCATAATCTCATTACTCATTAGCAATGTGATGATATCGTAAATAATATATCACTTTAACTTATAAAATGAATTCGTTACTTTGCTCTAATTTTTCTTAGCGCATCAGGTAATGAAGTTTGAAAGACAACAAAAATTTACAATAATCCGAATTTGATTATAAATTCCACCATAAAAGGTCAATACAACAATTTCTTTTTCTCAATATAAATAGGAGTTATTAACAAGCTTATGTTGTTGCCTCAGTTAAAGGATTTATGCTAGAAAATATACATCATCTTTAGAACTCGTTGTGTCATGCTGGTCGCCATTGGAGTTTCCACAATACAATGATTTTTTATTTATTTTTTAAGTTTTTCGAATAAACTGCATCCATCTTCTAAATATAGGCCTTAAACATGAGTTTCCTAATTTCTAGGGTTTTTTGGTCATCAACAATAAGTTTTCAGCTGCTTGTATATTAATAAATAATGGTTTCCTTCTTCTTGTTGCTCTCTACTTGCATTGCATCTTTGGGTTCAGTGCAATTTGTTGGTAGTGTTCCCATTTTTTTATCGCAATGAGTGATTTATTTTCACTCGCTGAACTCTGCTAGTGGTGTTTCCAAACAGTCTGTGTGAGCAGTTGTGCAAGTGTTAGTGGTATATTGATGATTCGACTTGAATGATGTTTTTCTACACTTTTTGCAGGTCAGCTGATTCAAGAGCAAGAATCTGGGCTGTCGCAGATGGCTCTTTTAAGGTTTTTAATTGTCCATCTGCCCCCCTGGATAACCTGTTCAATGTTCAATTGTGATAAAAAAAAACTCAGAAGGAATGGAACATACAAAATAACAATGCTTTGTAAAACAAAAACACACTTTACAGTGAACTGTGGACTACTTTTTCTTCAATTAAGAAATCACTAATAATAAAATATGAAAGATCACAAATTAGCTTATGTATTTCATTGATACGGTTTTACCATAGAAAGTTAATATAACTATATAATTATCTCAGTATACCCAAGAAGATACACAAGATGAATTGTTATATTTCCATTATATTATTCGATACTTTGATTAGTTGGATCAAATTGATAATTTCAGAGTTTTGTTTATCTTATTCTCTGTATTCTTGAAGTTTATTCTCTACTCGTTCTCTTACATTTGATTCCATGGACCATTTTCTTAAACATCATAGATGAAGTGCCTATAATGATGAAGATACTAAACCAATTGTTCGTACCTGAGAGGATATGTCATCATGACATTGTCAAACAATAACTCATTCATGATCCTAATTTCTATGATCGTCATTTTTAATACAAAGAGGAAGAAGAAATAGTTTTAACCAGAAAATGAGTTTAGATTGAAGAAGACTAGATCTACTAAGTGTGAGGAGAGTGCAAGCTTTGAGTTATTAGTGAAAGCGGCACTAACTCAATCAGTTAAGGAGGTTTATATATGACTCGGTATTACAAAAAACCTAGGTCACCGACTCCAGACCTAGGCCAAGATCTAATCTTGAGTCCATTTGGTCTGATATTAGCTACTTGACACATCGAGTATGCAGAAAATTGGACTCGGAAAACTATATAATATAAAATAAAATAATAGAAATTTTATTTTAGTTATAAGGGAAAAAAGTCGTTGTTAGGAAAAAAAAATCGTTGTCAAATAGAAATTTTTATATTTTTTTGTTTTCATTTTAGTTATTATGTTTATTTTAAAATATTTTAGTAGCAAAGCAAAATATAATTCCATTATGTTACATACATAGTCATGTTATTTCTTTTTTCAAAAAAAAAAGAAGTTAAGAAAAAACATCAATCTCGAGAAACATTGTCCTGGGATCGAGGTACGTCTTCTTTTATTAAATAACATTACTAAATCAATAATGATCAACACAGCTTCCAAATACATAAATATTTTTATATTTAATACGACTTTATTATAAATTTACTTCTGAAATATGTTATTTGTTAAAACACGATTATATATATAAGTTTATAATATTTTATTTTAATGTCTTTTATTAGGTTTCAAATTTTTTTATTATTAGACTCGGTAAAAGCAACACATCGTTGACCAGAAAAGATAACTTGAAAGAACAAGAAAATGATTGTTTGTTCTTGGAGGAAACTAACTAATCTCAACGGGAGATGTGAAAAGAATTTTAATAGAATTTGGAATACCATGAAAACTTACAAACTTTTTGTCGACTTAGTAAACTTGATTTTTAGTCACTAACGTACCCAATTGCTAGGAAATGGATTTGTTAAGTAAGACTTTATTTTAATAATATATATAATATGAAACATGAATTCTAAACCTTCATTTGGAGATTAGAAAAGTTTGTGCTTCACCACAAACAAATTTAGTACACCATAATCGAAAGTGAAAAACCAAACGACTATGGGACTCAATTACAATTCCACAATAAAATATTATTTGGAAATTTTACAAGGAAGGACGATGAATTTACATATACTAATGGATAGTTGTGTGCTTTATTTCTTGAGTTATTACTAGATAACACAAATTAAGTTTTGTGTAACAAAAAAGAAATCGTATCTACCTTTTACCTTTACAGTAGTATCGAAAATATATATTATTCATCTTAGATGAAAAAAATATAAATAAGATTATTGTCTTAGAAGATATCCACCAATGTTTCTTTAAAATCCAAATGACGATGATACGTTCATTTTATTACACTCTGGATTTCTTCCAAAAATGAGCATAATCCGAGATAACAAACCTCACCATCTACCGATTTTATTTTTGATCGTTAATTTTCAACGGTTTATTTTCAAAGTGGTAGATGGTGGTATTAGACGTCTCATATTGTACTCATTTTTGTAGGATTATCAAGTTTCATAAGAAGAACATATCACCAAAGTATTAGATTCAAATTCATTATCGCTTGGACTCTAAAGAAATTAAAGTTGGTAGAAATCTTTTTAAGATAGTGTACATAGAAGATTACCCATGCTTTGAAATTGGAAAATAACACAAATAAAATACAAAAAATTAGAAAATCTTCAAAAAATAACTTTTGAAGATAAAACCCCTAATTTTGCGAGATACTATTCACAAATTTAGATCTAAAGTAAACATGATAAATCATAACAAACAAACTGAGGGTTTAGACCTGATGATAGTTAATCAAAAACAACGAACTGTTGGTTAGTTTTCGATTTCAAATATCATAGTATTGGTTGGTTTTCATTTTCAAGAAAGAAATTGATTTTCTAAGGCTATCGAACTTTTAAGTTACAAGGGAATAAATCTGGATTTCTTGTACACATGGTTTTTCTACTGAAACCATGACAAATCAAGAGTGGTTCTTGATCTAAGAAGTTTAAGAAAAAAGGATGAGCGGTAAAAGAGGGTAGTTCTATTTTTCAGGGGTTATTTAAGTACTCTCTCTAATTAGGACATGGTAAATTAAACATAAAGAAATTTCAAACAAAGATTGAGATTATTGAGTAGAAGTGATGTTGAGATTATTATATTCTTTCAAGCAAAGATTGAGATTATTGAGTAGAAGTGATGTTGACTTGGGAAAGTTGAAAAGAGAGTTAAAAATTGGGGAATTGGATTTGGCAATGGAAAAAAAGAGGGAGAAGTTGGAGGATTCGATTTAAACCTTTTTTTTCCCGAAATAAAACTAAAAATCAGTAAAATCAAAAAATATAATTGATTGTAGAAAACCTTTAAAGTCAGGGATAGTACAAAAATCAACATGTAAAACGTATATAAGGGTTGGACCAACGTTGCTCAATTAATCGTATTTAATGTAATGTATATTTAATTATACAACCAAAAATTTGGAGCACTGCAAAATACAGAATATGGCATAGTGTGCCCTACCTTTTACTATAAATACTTATGGCTGCTATTGCAATCACTTGTTTGTCTAACACTTTATAGCTAAACATTTCAAATTCTTGGCTACCTTCCACGAAACAATATGGTAAGGATTTATATAGCAACTTTAGAGCTTTGATCCGTCACTATGACATAAGAGTACAAAAAATATTCTACAGATGCAGTTTGGTGTTCATCCTACCAAAATCAACAACTATAATTCCTTGTTCTAGAGATCTTTAACCCACTTTGTTGCTTTGCTTATCAATTTGTGTAACTATCTTACTAGTTTTAGTACCAGAAACATTCATAGAAAAGAAAACAAGTACAGTTGCATTCAAATGAACAACGATAACATTAAACACACCACAATCTTGTCTACCATAATTACAAACCAAGAAAAACAGACCTATCAACAACATAAACACCAACAAATCCAACTTACTAAAACTACTGAAGCCCTAAAATAAGAGTTGTTTGTCATCACCATCACCAACATCATTTCAACATCAACAAAAAATCCTAGCAACAACATCATAAGAACAAACCAAAGATAGAGACACCACAAAATCAGACCCACCATCACCCATAAGAAGTTTAAGAGGATTGGAAGTAAGCATCGAGAAAACCATTTTGTTAAAACGTTGTTGATCATCTTCAGACTTTTTTTCAAAATCTGGAAAATTGGCTGCTTTCGACGCCCCAAAAGAGGACTCTAATAGTCCCCTTCATCGTAACTCCAATCCTCGTCCTCTTCATATCGCTCACTACAACTGCTACCTGATGATGCAGGGGAAGTATCACTATCTCCAGATGCTGAACTCTCTTCATCACTGCATTCTTCATCATCTTCATCATTGGAAACATCAGGCAGATCTTCATCAGAGGCACTGGTTTCTTCCACAGAAGCAACTCTGGGATATATTATCACAAGGGGCTTCTTCTCAACTTTTGGTACTCCCTCCTACATGGTTCTGGAAAATAATTTGGGGTTTTCTATCTCAAACTCAAACCGCCTGCACAGTTGCAATCAAGATACTTTTCCATCTTTCTTTTCTATTCAACAACATCTGAACCTTCATCATTGGTGTTCACCTCTTCAACTGGATACTCAAAACCTGCACGTGAACCTTCTTCGAAATCACTCTTTGTGGCACTGCCATATTTTGGACCTTTCTGATGCCTCTCAGCCCTCTCTTCATATTTCCTCTTTTTTACTCCTCTTCCCTCAATCACTGAGCCTCTTCACTTGCACGCCTGTTTATATCTCACCCTGAACTTCATCTCTCAACCTCATTAATTCATCCATTGGGAGTAAAAAATCTTGAGTCTTGGCTAAATGCTATTCATCGAAAGTTGCAGCAATGGGCGGAATGGGGTTACTTGAACATGCCATATCTAGAGATTCTATATCTAAATTTATACTCTTCTGGAAGTTTTGCTAATGCCTATGCTAATTTCCTCCAAAACCTCCCTTTTAAAGGCATAAATTTGCTTATTAACTGCCATTTATGGCTATTGGTAATCAGTCTCGTCGCTTAGTTACTCACGCCTCTTCAAATCCATGCGTACTCCATTCAACTTCTCCATCATAATTACCCTATAAACCCCTATTTTTAACACCTAACCTCTTCATTAGCCATAACTCCCCATGGAACTTCCTTCAAGTGGTGCATTGGTAGGTCATCTAACTCACACAAAGTATTTTTGGGTCTAATTAAAATTTTATGTTTTATGCAGATTAGAAGAATGCAACATCAGTTGAGAGGCACCATTGCGATCTGGGGCATGTCTTCCATATGGGTTACTACCTCTACTACCAAACCTATGCATTCCATCGATCTACAACAACCCTTTCAAAACCATCAATTACAACATAATCTTTCCCTCTATTCCCATCTTTATTTCCCATTCTACATTTTTACCTTTGGCATTTTGTACCATCATACCTACGTCAGTCTAAAAAAAGACAAACCTATTAATAATCCACCAACCCCAAACTACGTCAAGTTTATATACCATTCTCTTCCATTCCAGGAAAACCTACAATGTATTATTTGGTTTGTCCTTACCTAGAAATCTTATCTTCAAACTCACGTGAATATCTCAAATTTGAAGGTGTCCATAAAACATGGATATGAAAGTGACATCTCTTATGATAAACCCCCTCCCCAACACAGTCTTTGTAGTATCATAACAACTACCTTACACCAATTTTCTCTTGAAAACTGTTGAAATTTTAGTCAACAGCCTTCTCATTCCCTTTTTAAGGTTCAAACATATGAACAAACAAAACCCTCTTGCCTTTTCTCCATCCACCTTGTCTGTGATCAATACCAGTACAATACCAACAAGACATTCATTTCTTTACAACTGCATTTTATATTAGTTATCTGTAACACTGATCTCAATCAAACTATGTTCATACATATCCAATTCTCTTACCTGATATAATTCTCAAATTCTACAGAAAACCCTCAAAAATTATACCAAGATATTCAAACCATGTATGCTCAAATGGCTGAGAAATTAACTTTACCATCCACACTTGTTGAACCAGTGTTCATTGACAAAAAAGTTGTTCTAGCTGAATTTGATAGTAATTGGAAATGGTGTATGGTGGGATATTTATGCTATGAAACATTGGTTCCTACATCCTCAATCTGTTTCTACATATGCAATAATTGGCCTTTAGCCCAACCTCCTATTGTCACCATATTTAGTGGATTGCGAAAAAAGTTCTTATTCATTTCTCAATGAAGATGATTTCAACAGAATCAATTCTCAGAGACCTTGGTTTGTTTGTGGTTATCTAATGGTGTTAAAAGTGGTTCCAACTGAAGGATGGCCAACAAATCATCAACTCCACTTTGATGAAGAAATAATGTGGTTTATATTATGCAACATTCCAAATGAATGTACATAATTTGAAGATCTTCAGAAACTTACTTTCAAAATGGGTGAACTCATTGAAGTTCAAGATCCTTTTGGTAAACATCCTCTAAAGAAGAATGTCAAGGTGTGGCTCAGAATTCCAGTGCAGAAAGCATTACCAGTAGGCATTCCCCTCTTTACCAGTGGTAGAACTCAACCATTTCTGATTGAATGTAGAGACATCAAAGTTCCAAGGTACTTCTGCACTTCATGTCGTGTTCTTGATCATAAAGATCAAAACTGTCCAGCTTGGAAATTAAAGCAGAAAAAAATTAAAGAAATCGCAGCTTTTAGCAGCAAGTATGTTCTCCCCGCTGTCTCAAGGCTAATGATGCCACCTCCAACGGTAAACAAGAAAGTAGACTCTTCCTCTACTGCAATGATAGATACCATCATGCAACAAACTGAGACCGTGCCAGAAACTCAAATTGAATCACCTGCTATCACAATGTGCAACAAAGGAAGAGCAAAGGATATTGATCAGAGAATGGAAAATACTACTCATAAAGGTTTATCAAACACTTTTCAGATGGGTCCCTTTGTAAACAGATCCACAACTCTGAATATCTTTGATGTTGAACCTATTCAACAACAATCGACTCAGCTGGATGATGGTTTACCAATCATTTTTAAACAAGTTACTACTCAAAATGTTACTGTTGAAGCTTCTATTTCTGGTTCCGAGCCAACTCCTAGTGGACCGATTCGTACTACCAACTCTTCAAAAAGATTTAAAACTGATGTTGTCCCAAATAACAACCCCATTATCACTAGAGGAGCGCTTAATTCAACTGAGCATGATGCTTTAGCAAATCTCAAAAGGAAGATTAACCCCAGGGCTGATTTGAGGAAACGTACAAGAGATAATTCTAGTTTAGCAAGTATAGTGGTTATTCCTAAAGAACATGACACCACTGAACCTGATTATGCTCAATTGTGTCCTCCAATTACCAAATTGGGGGATTTACCTGCTATCGATCTTTCTACCTGTGATTAATTCTTATGGGAGCGACAATGTGCCTGCTGAAAACTCCCCAAACAACAATGGTGTCCGCAATAATTCTCATCTCAATGTTGCTACTTCTAGTCTCGATTCTTCTCAAAATGCTTCTCAAAGTGGTGATGATATCAGTGCTTCTCTTGGTGGTGGGTCTGACTCTACCACTCAGGTAAATCAACCTTACCCAAACCCTTTAATTGATACTGCTAATAATACTAAACCAATTCCCTGTCAATAACATCAATCTGATTGCTTGGAACATTAGAGGATTTGGAAAAAAATCTTCTAATGAGGAACTTAGTCTACTATGTAGGAATGTCAACCCTGACATCATTTTTCTCTCTGAAAAAAATATGAACAAAGATATGGCTGCAAGAAAGTTAAAAAACATGGGATTCCCTTGTACCTTTAATATCTCTAGTGTTGGTAGAAGTGGTGGCCTTGCCCTTGCTTGGAATAAGGAAATTCATTTCAACATTGTTTCATCCAGTATGAGGGGTATCTATGTTACATCTACTGACATCATTCACTCTAAGACTTGTCATATTTATTTTATGTATGGTGAACCTAATAGTAGTTTGAGACAAGCCTTCTGGGAACAACAATTCCAGCAATCTAATGCTCCCTTAGATGAACCTGTTTTCTTTATAGGAGACTTTAATGCTCTCTTAGGGACCGAAGATAAAAATGGTGGCCTAGAAGTTGATGATCCTGATTTTGAAAACCTTAGAAACTTCTGCTATGTGTTTAACTTGCATGATCGTGGTTTTTCTGGACCTAGGTTTACTTGGTCCAATATGCAACAAGGTCCTGATTTAATTCTTTAAAGATTAGATAGATGTCTTATATACCAAACTGCTGAAGATCTTTGTCTTAAACTTTGTGTTAACAATCTCCCCAGAGACTCCTATGATCATTGTCCAATGCATATAGGTTTTAATTATGAGATATTTGTATGCCCAAACCTTTTCATTTTATGGATATGTGGATTGAGTATCCTACTTGCAGAGACATTATTGTTAACTCTTGGTCTGTCAATGTGGTAGGTTCCCCTGCTTACAAGCTTAAAGCTAAACTGTTAAGTACTAAGAAAGGTCTAAAAGATTGGAATAATTCCTCCTTTGGTAATATTCAAACTAATATATCTATCATTATGAAAGATTTAGCTGAGCTCCAACTCTCCAACCCTACTGATAGCACTAATACTTCTAGACTCAAAACTAGACTTGAGTACCTTTATAACTTAGAAGAGTTATATTGGAAAGATAAATCTAGGGAGGTTTGACTCATGGAAGGTGACAATAATTCACCCTATTTCCATAGAGTAACTCTCTTTAGGAGGAAAAGAAATGCCATTAGCTGGATTAAGAACTCCTTGAATACTGTTCTAACTGATAGAGATAGTATTGGAGACGTGGTTACGGTTATCGTGGAAATATGGAGCAACTTCAAGAGTGATATCGATAGGATCAAGGAGCATTGTGAGAAAATCTCAATGGAATGATGACTCAATATCTTAAATATGGTAAGTTGCTCTGTGGAATAGAGTTCAATGTGCCTCATTAGGCAATAAAACATATGATGAAACAAATGATATGGGAGATAAACTACGGCAAACCGGGTGACGTGTGTATTCGATATGTCTTCATTGAGACTTCCGTGTCGTCATATGCTTGTGAGGTATGAAGATGATACCAGCGATGTAATGAGTATTTCCATCGATATAGTCTTCATCATTGGCGTTTTTGCTAAAATCGCTCGTTTGGAATTCTATCGCACAGTTGTTTCCCCATAATGGCTCAACTGATTTGATATGCTACCTGGTATGTCGAACATTGTTTTTTAACCATGCGTGTAGGAATAATCCCAGAAAATTGAAAGTCGTAAATTGGGTGTGTGGCATCGTGTAAAAAAAATGATTAAAATTGTTAGTGCACGGAGTATGCCGAAACCAACAGCAACAACAAACGTGGTAAGAAGGGCAGGAATCAATAGTCCACCGTGGTGGTCTAGACATTGATTAACATTTGCCGTTGCTGGGTCGCATGACCCTGCTCGTTAACTTTTGCCCTTGCTAGTTGGCGTGGTTGTGGTGCCGCCCTTGCTAATGACCACCAGTGGCTTGGTTAGGTCTAGTCATGGGATTAAAGCCGCAGACTCCACACCAGAAGTGGATTTCGTTTCGTTTCCATTTTTGCTCATTTCGTTTCCAAAAATCAGCAGAACCGAAACCCTAACGTTATTCTTCAACGAAGAGATGAAGAAGCAAATGTTTAGCAGCAGCAGCAGCAGAAGGATTCCAGAAGAGATTCACGTTGAAATCCTTATACGATTGCCAGTGAAATCCATACTAAAATGTAAGTCTGTTTGTAAATCTTGGCTTTCCCTAATTTCTAATCCTAATTTTGTCAAGAAACACTTGGATTTTACTGCTAAATCTAGATGTAGTGGTGGTAGTCTCTTGTTGCTTGATACAGAGGTAATCTTCTCTATAGGTTATGATTCAATAGCTTCGTCATCACTAAGTGAAATCCAAGATGATGAAGTTATTAAATTCGAAGATTACCCTTTCAAAAATTTAAGGTTTAACTATGCAATTAGCTTTGTTGGGTCTTGTAATGGCCTTGTTTGCCTTGATTTTTATCAAAATCCATGGTTGGGTAAGAGGAAGGAAGTTTTCTGTATTTGGAATCCAGCAACCAAAGAATTCAAGAAGATAGCTGCTCCGCAATTACCAAATGGACTTCATCGCAATTATATTAGAATACGTGCTTTTGGTTATGATAGCCAAATTGATGATTATAAGGTGTTCCTTCTTGCACCAGAAGGTGGAAGTGTCTATACATTAGGTTTAAATACATGGAACAACATTCCAGGGGTTCCTTATTCTTGTCTTACTTATGAGATTGGCGGTTGGTGTTCTGATCTTACTTCTGAGATTGGTGGGGGGGTGCTTGTTAACGGAAATCTTCATTGGTTGGTAGAGAAAACCAGGGGATCATAGTTTCTTTGGATATCAGTACTGAGAAATTCGAAGAAATGCAACTACCGAGAGAAGTTAAGGTGAATAAATATTGTCGGGCCTGTACTACTGCTGGAGTTCTGGAAGGCTGCCTTTGTTTACTTGTTATGTATGATGAGGTTGGTGTTGAAACATGGGTTATGCAAGATTATGGAGTTCGAGAGTCTTGGACAAAACTTTATGTTATCACCAATGAGATAGTAACTAAACGCTGTTTTTTGAAGATTATGTGGAGTTTTAAGAATGGTCGGATTCTCTTAATGGATTCTCGTAAGCTGATACTATATGATCGAAAACATGAAACTGCTATTAAAAGAAAGTTTGCTAGTTTAGGCCAAAGAAATTGGGCTAGTTCAGAGGACGCAAGACCAGTGGAGAAGTAATTAGAAAGCTTAATTTCACTCAATTCTGGTACTTACGTGGGGAGAGGGTAATCAGAGGAATCAACTGAAATTTAAGTAAAAGAAGCATAAGAAGGTGTGTTTAGTCTTTATAACATAATGGGGGGTTTAATATTTCCTGTTTTTTTGTTCTTCTTTTAGAACTTATAACTTTTTGGTATCTAGCATGTAATGACAGGTATGAAGATTGTATTCTGTTACTTCTGTATCCCGTCTTAAGCACTACATCGTTCTATTTGTTAAAATGCATTCACTTTTTTTTTTTGTTATTTGTTATATTGTCAGTTCTGTGGTCGCAATTCTACTATTAAGGAATGTCACTGGATTGCTCCTATGAGGGGTTAGGTGCTGTTTTGTTGTGATGGTGCTGCTCTTGGTAACTCTGGTAGTGCTGGTTTTGGTGTCATTGCAAGGATCATCTTTGTCAGGTTTTAGGGACTATCACTGGTGGCATTGCAAAGGTGATGGCTGCAGTGATTGCAATTGAATGGGCTGTCTTTTTGAGTTGCAGTCGCTTCATTGTTATATCTGATTCAAAACCTGTGCTGAATGCTTGTAAGTTGCTGACTGATACCACTGTTACATGAAAGTAAACTTCTCTCTTGACTGTTCGCAATGCTTTGCTTTATTTTTTTTTTGCTTTTTCATGTAATGTTTGGTTTTTGCTGGCTTCTCGCTTTTTTGTTAGCTTTAAGCTGGCTTTTGAGTTGTTATCCAGTAAAATTGCGTGTTTAAACTGCTTTTCTCAAGTCTCTGCTTCTGCATTTTTGAAGTTTTCACTGACAAATGTACTTCGGATTAGGAGTGATTGCAGTAGATTAAGTTAAACTTTGTGTTGTACTCGATCGCAATTTTGTCCTACCTACAAAACATGTGGAAGAAAACATAGATTTTCCGGTAAAAGTAGAAATAGTATCCTTTTTGAAGATGTTGAATCCGGTTTGCAGTGCACTCTTGTTAAATGAATAGTATTGTGAGTACTTTAGTAGTGTGGAATCTATGTTCTATCAGGAGTATTATTAATATTCTAGTACTGCTTATACGTCAGATAGGGTACTTATGCCGGTCCGTACAAACAAGTTAGTGTAAACTGCCGAGCCAGAAAGGTGCTATGCTGATCAGAAACTTAAAAAGACTGAATTTGTTAGCTATTAATCTTAAGGAAATCAGCTAATAAAATCTGAATTTCACCAGAAAAGTTCTGCTTCATTATCTCAATATAAACAGGGGTTAGAACAGATTAACAAGCCTACGTTAGCTCAGCTAAAAGATTTGGACAAACAGAAGTAGATGCACCCTCGTCTTTAGAACTCGAACTCGTTGTTTCCTGCTGCTCGCCTCTGGAGGAGTTGCCATAATCCAGAGATTTTCTGAAGTTTTTCGAATAAATTGCTTTCATTTTCTTTTTGTAAGTTACTGACAGACGACTTGTCACCTTCTTTAGTTTTTTCTGCAATTGAGTTAATATACCAGGCAATACAGCTTTTGCATCTTTCTGTAATGCATCCACCACATCACACCGAGATTCACCATACAATCGTTTGATGCACCCTAATTGTAGCACTTTGAAGTGATCCTCGAGACATATGCTTTCCGGGTTGATTATATTTTCCACAATCTTCTGTAAGAATTTCTCGACACGCTCAATGGTACCTTTTACCAACTCAATTTGCCTGTCGCGTTGGCATCCGTCATCTTCGAATCTAAACAGGTTATTTTTATAAACATTTTTCTGGAAATGGTATGTATCACCTGCCGGAGTACTATCTATGATACCCACGAATCATTCAATACTGCAACTCCAAGTTCCGTCCATCCGTTAGCTAAACTTCTCTCTGTTGAAAGCTGATAACTTGGGTTATCTTTTTCGCAATTCATGAGACGATCAATCATGGGTTCCTTCTCAAATTTCCTCCTTTTTAATGCTGAAGCCTCAAAACCTATCTCCCTTTCATCCTTCTGGGGGTCTTGCTGCACTTTATCATTATTCGCTATACTCGGAAAGGCGGTACCACCATTTTGCATCAAATCTCTAACAATTTCTCGCAATTCATCTCTTGAAAGTCTTTGTATACTGTAAAGATAGACACTTCAAATATTTCTTGCACTCATCAGGATTCTAAACTTCTCCTTCCTGATTTTCTCAAAGGATTTGTAGTCTTCATGATAATCTCCTTGGTGTAACAACGCCTTCTTCTTGGAGTCTTCTGCTTCAACCCTTTTTGCAGATTTCGGTAATACATGTTCAGGAAAGAACATCATGTTGTGGAATTAGGTTTGAATGACCATGGAATACCTGTTTGATCGTTGCTGCAACAAAATCCAAATTGGTGGTGTCGTAAGTTGGCGACGACTTGTATTCTTTCATAACTACAAGGAATTCATTGTATTTTGGTGTTTTCTGAAAGCTTTTATGTAAGCAAAACAATCTTCTTCTCTGGGTCTCTTCATCTTCAACGACTCTTAATCAAAACTGAACTAAAACTTGAAAATTGATCACAGACAAAACCCTTACTGAGAAAGACAAAAAGAGAGAACAGTATGCATCACTATATAATGAAAAAAGTTAGGGTTTGTTAGTAGTTGGATTCAGAGATGGATTTTGGAAGTTGATTCAGAAATGGGTTTCCAAATATAGGCCTTAAATGAGTTTTTATTTGGCGCAATTTCTGAGGTTTCTTGGTCATCAAATTTACAGAAGTGAATGAAACAAAGGGTATGTATCTATTGCTTGGAGCGCACCCGCAAGAACGACGTCAGCTTAATTAGTCTCCAAGGGTGGTTAACCATTTTGGGAAACATAGACATGACAAAGCCACGACCATCCAAAGAAATATGCTAAGGCCAACATCATATTACCCGGCGGTCGACGAGTTTACATTTCATATATGTAATATTTATGGTTCCATTGCCCTGATTGATAGTATTGGAAAAGTAGGATCGTCCTGATCAATGCACTTGAGACGAAGCTGCTGTCCTACTGATACAACATCAAAGACTTTAGAGACGTCTCAGTAATTGGCAACAGTCCCGACGTGTACCACCATAAAAACCACCAGAGCACCAAAATCTTTGATTGCCTTTATAATACCATCAGAAATCTCTAACTCAACCTCACTAGAAATGATAGCAACCTTTTTCACAGCTATGGCAACCCTATCCTCAACGATACATACAATTCTCACTCCTGTTTAGCGATACAATTCTCTCTTTTGAGCTCCATCAGGACCCACCAGTCGTTCAAGGGAATCAGCGGTGAGTTCGAATACAACTAGAGATGAATCGACCCTATCCCAATCGTCAAGGTGACAAGAACGGGGAGAATTGATCTCTTCTTCCATATGGTTAAGGATATGACGGCGATAACAAATAGATGAATTATAGTTGAGTTTGTCTCTCACTTGGTGATAGTAAATAGATGATGAGATATTAAATTTGTTAACCAGGTGGTTGCATGACTCTTATATTCGAGGTCAGTCATCAGTGCATCAAGTCTCCGGCTATTGAAATTGGGGTATAACATATAGCATTCACGGCTTTTACCTTCACATACCCAATGGTAGTTTAGGGGCCGACAGTTGATGTATGCGCTAGATTGAAATACAAGTGTGTGTAAAAGGTTATCGGCTCAGTGTGGATGGAGTACAGGTTAGCATAGATAATACTGTTTGGGATATCATAATCATTAATGCTATATATCCTTCACATATGTGCTAGCTAAACGGTGTATTTACATTTCATAGAAAAGTAAATTCAGTTATAAGCAACACGGAAAAAGGTAAAAAAGTACTAAAAAATAAATAATCCACAGCATATTATGAGCTAATTTGCATCTCTTTAACAGTGCACTTGGATGGTTTAGCTCAGAGTATGCTGTGGACTTGGGCACCTTAACTGCACTTGAATAGTTTTCTAAACAAGGTATCTTGAGCTAGTCGAGTTCTTCAGTAGTGGACTTCGACCTGTTAGGTTCAATCCAAGTGCAATTTGTAAACCATCCTTCTGTGTCATTTAAATCTTTAGCAGCATGCTGGTTCCCAACAGAGTGATAACTACCTGTTTCTAGTGAATAAAACATGATCCCTCCGTCGTTCAGATGTAATCTAGGAAAATAGATTTTTTTCTTCATGTAACTATTTGGAGCCACTGTCGATAGACATGAAGTGTTGCTAATGAATAACATATGCTCTCCCAAACTTTCAAGTTTTACCCATTTCATCTCAGGGAAGTTCAGTTTAAAAATCCTAATCAACGTCCCTTCACATCCTACATTCACTGAGAGCACTAATAAAAGATCTCCAACACAATCTACTAAAAAACCGGGATGAAAAGCCTCATCAAATTGTTCACGGGGTTTCTCAAGAACTTTCCAACACACTCTCCCAAAGTTGCATTACGGCCTACGCAAAAGAATGCCCCATGGTGAAACACTGCGGTGTTGAGGAATGGTTCGATTTTAGTATTATAAAAGATATGAGAACTCCAATGGGCTTCTCCCCTTCTAATGAAATCGATATAGACTCCATGAGACCATGGATCGCTCCTTTCATCCATAGCAAATACTATGCAGTCTAAAGAAGTCGGCAAAGAAGAAATAGAGATGACTGAATAACAATAACTCCTATCCATATCTGGAAGTTTCACCGTCTCTAGTGTGAAGGGATTGTAGAAAAATATGTTTTCCTTCTTCGTCATTAGTAGCCAACCACCCTTCTGATAACGGACTATATAGTCTGCTAGATCGGAGAAGTTGATGGAGTAGGTGTCATCATTATACATCGGGTTTATGACATTATATATTGTGTAATTGTGTTCTCTAGAGAACACCAACCATGGAGATAAATATGATGTTGGGGCTACTTTAGGCATTATCACTCTATTTTCTTTACACACTGAACGAAAATGCTTATAATCTGATCCATGAAGATGATTTGCTATCACTCCTACAATGTCTTCATTGATATTATTCCAATAATTTCCAACTTCCACTTCTCCTACATTACTATTTCCACCTTGATTCTCATCCGTCACACCCATAGTATTACTCGTCTCGATTTCTAGTGACGTTAAGAAGCTATTTTCTTCATCTTTGCCTAGTATATTTTGAGGTAGTATTCTTCCCTGCTCATTAGAATGCATTATAACCCAGGAACCGCATGCAAATTGTTCCACTGGATTTAGACACGGTAAAGTAACTGTATTACCAGTACTTTCAATTTGGAATTTGCACACACTTCGACATTCGTAGAGGAAGTAATACAAACAACCACTTGTGAAGCCCAATTCAGCTGCTGAGCAACAACCTGTAGTGGTGCTGCCAACAAATAAAACATGATCCCTGAAACTATTCACCTTCTCCCATTCCATTAGTGAGAAATTCAACCTAACCACTTCTGTTGATATGCGTTCACCATGTCCATTTTAAATTAAGCCTACCCTGAAAAGTTCATCATGAGATTCCACATAATGTGAGTCACGAAATTTTGATTTTCCTCCTACTGATGGAAACAAGAACTCTTTTTTCACATGGAATAACTTAACAGAGATGGTTAAATCGGTATCCTTGGTAATTTGTTCGATTTCTAGGTGATAATCTGGGTGATCATCATGGTACATTAAATCCATGCACATTACATATAACCTACCTTTAAAACAAATTACACTTGGAGGCCCGCGCTGTGATATGAAGTCTGCAATATGTGGATCCAACTTGTGTATTCTCCATTCTGTTTCTCCAGGGCGGCAAAATAAAAAAGTGTACTCATAGTAACCATTCTCCACGCGGGTATAATAAAAAAATAAAACTAGTGAGTTAATATTATCAGGATTACTGGTAAGGGTCGACCGAGGAGGTGAGGACAGAAGAACACAATCAAGAATACGTCCACGGTGGTGATCAACTTTACAAAACTCTAATAATGTAGGTAACTGAACTTTCTCATTCGTCGCAGGGTTCCAAAGAAAACAATCACCATGTTTCCAACCTGATGGAGTGTAATCGTATTCCTCGTTGTCGCAGAGAATGATTAACCAATCTTGGTGAGAATGTTTATGATAGAAGGCTGTACCAATTAATTCGGGTATGAATTTTCTAGGAGTTTCATGGTTTGGTTTACAAATATTATAAAGACTGCAGCTTTCTTGGCCATCTGTATATTATAAAATTTCACAACACATGGAGCTGCTACACTTGACCCCCCCCCCCCCCCCTCTTCTCTGCTGCAGCTGTTGATGATGCCTTTCCACCCATGGATGAGAAATTTGTTGGAATACAAGTCAAGCCAATCCAAATGACATACAAGGATACTGAAGAGAAGATCAAGACGTTTTGGTACCGAGAATATCTGGCAAGTCGGTAACAATAAACCAAGTCAATAAAAAGATTTGAAAAGAGACTCTCATAATATAAAAGGAATTGCAAATCCTGGACGGTTAAGGATATACAGCATAAACTCAACCAACCACGACTTCTAATGGGTGTCTTTCTCCTAAGACAACTCGGCCAAGGATGGATCTTATAGCTAACGTAGGCTATTTGTCCTGCTGCAAACACAAGTTGGCCCCCCTGTTGATGTGAGTAGCGGTTTCTGCTTAGTTTTTTGAAGCGGTCCGTGAAGAACCACTGTATCTAAAATACAATCTCAACTTTGATTTTTCTAACAACTCTTAAAAGATTATCGTTAAAGAGAGTTAAAAATCTTTAAGAAAAGCTGGCTTTTGGTCTTCAACGATTTAGTTTTGATTATCTTGGGTTTTATATTTAATTTACTTTTCTTGTATCATGGTTTGTAGCATGTTTTAGAACTAAACTTTTCTTGAACAAATTACGATAATATGATCGATAATTAAATTTAATTTGCACTGGTTGATAAAAAATTCTTGAACAAACTTTATTCAACATGAATTACAAATAAACATTGTAGTACAGTAAAAAAGTTGAGCTAAAAAAGATTTCCTATAACTAACAAGAACTTCGAACTAAAGCACCATTACAAGAACTTTTCTTGACAAATCCTCCTGATCTACATCCGTAACTATTTCTGCGAACTCGAGAAGAAATCCAATTGCCATTAATCCGTTCTAGATGAGCCCTCAACTCCCACTTACGGTATTCGATTTCTTCACCTGACAAAGGAAAATATACAAAATATATAGAACGATCTTCACCAGTCAGCTTGCTTCCAATAGGAACTCTACCTGTAATTATCCCATACCACCACCCGTCCTTGAAGAAAACATCAACTGGATCACTGATATTGAAATACGATGCTTTAAAATTAGGAGGCATGTGCCTAATTTCACTGCGAGGCACAACTTCTCTTAGCAAGAACTTTTCATCATATTCTTCGTATAATTTGGTATATTCAACTAAGAACTCATCTTTTTCTGTTTGCTTTATTATTCTAGCTTCGAAATACGAACCCAGGAATCCTTCTTCTGTACTGCTTACTTCTACCAAATCACCATGACGAAACCCACCCATTGTTGTCAACTTCTAGCGAGAGGAAGAGAGAATATAGTTTAGAGACAGAGAATAAGAACCGAGTATAGGAGTTGATATTTATAGACAGCTAAACGGTGAAAACGAGTAATAGAAGTAGACCAGAATTGGGAAACTGAACTTAGAAGGTGTGGGAGTGGAATATCGCACATATCAATAGGTATGCGAAATAAGGATCATCTGATGTAAGCGAGGACTATCGCGCATGGCAAAGTTGAAGTGACGTATTGGATGATGTCAGCCAAGTCACGAGTAAAGTGTGATGTTCTATGCGAGATATAGTTTGTGGGAGAATGAGTGATTATTAATGAGCGAATGTATCGCACAATGATTCCGAAAATAGTGGATCTCTTAGCTATCATCCACTATGAGGAATCACTATATAAAGGAAGGAAGTCATCACGAAAGAAAAAGATCTTTTAGTGTGTGTTAGACAAGAAATTAGGAGAGAGAAAGTTTGTTTGGAGAGGAAGTAAAGTCATTGTTATCCATTGTATCCAATTATAATCCTTGAAAGTTAATAAAAAATTCATTATGATTACTTGAGTAATAATCTAGATACATTGGAGTGTAGTTGTAAGTTTTCCTGCAACTACATTTTTGGCGCTAGAAACAGCTTTGGGTGATAAATCATGTTAACAAGTTACAAAATCTTCAAAAGATAGATCTGAAACTTTTGGGAATATAGAAGAATAATAAAGAATCTATGGAGAAAACAAGAATCATAACAATACAAGGAAGAGGTAGAGATATACAATGTAATAACTAAAGCATCAATCTTTGATGCAGATTTTCAAGAAAGAATAACAGGTAGAATTCACAAGCGAAATTATGAAGGAAAGAAGGTGTGGAAACAATGGAAAGAGAATCTTCATTAAAAGAATGGGAAAAAGTGAAGATTACATTTGCAGCATAAGAAATTCCGGAAGGAAATTTAAAGAGAACAGATCCGTTGGTAATTACAGTCACAGCTGAACGAGGAGAAAACATTATAATGAAGAAGAACTCAGAAATATGGGCGGTAGCTAGAACACTAATAAATACAAGAAGTGCAGTGGATGTCTTATTTTATCGCACATTCAAAGCAAAGGGATATGAGGATGCAGAGATGACACATCCAACTTAAATGTTCATGGATTCAATAAAGAAATCACAAAACCAAAAGGAGAAATTGAGATGCGAATATTACTGGGAGAAGTAGTAACAAAGATAACACTATGTGTGATTGATATAGAATCACCATACAACATGTTGTTGGGAAGACCATGGTGTATGCGATAAAGGGCATCGTCATTACATCAGTGCATCAGGTTTCCAATCCCAAGTGGTATAGGTGAAATTAAAGGAGATGTAACTAGTGCGAAGATTTGCAATCAAATAGATGTAAGAAATTATGAAGGGAAAGCAAAGAAGCGAAAGGATCGCTGGAGAAAAGAAAAAGAATTAAAAAAAGAGGATGAATTTCGGATATACATGATCAGAGCGAAAGAGGGAAAAGGAATACCAAGTGAAGCACCAACGAAGGAAGGTGAACTGATTAAGAAAATCAAAGAACCAACACCAATGGGAGAACCGAAAGAAAATTTTACCGCAGTGGAACCAACGAAAGAAATAAATGTTGGATTAGAAGAAGAACCGAAAATGTTAAAAATAGGAACTAAAATGGATAAAGAAGAAGAAGAAAAAACGGTAAATATCTTGCGAGATTATGTTGATATCTTCGCACGGAGTATGGAGGAAATGCCAGGAATAGATCCTTCTGTTGCATATCATAAATTGAACATTAAAAAGAATGTAAAACCATTTAAGCAAAGAATAAGGAATATTGCGATTGATTATCATCAACAAATAGAAGCGGAGTTACAAAAGATGCTGGATGCAGGGATTATAAGGGAAGAGAAATATCCAGAATGGATAGCAAATATGGTAGTAGTACCAAAAAAGAATAAGGGGATACAGATCTGCATAGATTTCACTGATTTAAATAAAGTGTGTCCGAAAGATAGTTTTCCTTAACCAGATATCCCTCAAATGGTAGAATCAACATTAGGAAATGATAGGGTATCAATGTTGGATGGATATAAAGGTCATAATCAAATTCCTTTGGATGAAGAAGATCAAGAACATACTGCTTTCTTCGCACCAAGAGGGTTATACTGTTATACAAAAATGCCATTTGGATTGAAGAATGGGGGTGCGACATATCAAAGAATGGTGGAAAAGGTATTTGAAAAGTGGATACATAAAACATTAGAGGTCTATGTTGATGACATGTTAATTAAGAGTAAATAGGCGAAGGATCATGTTGATGATTTGCGAGAAATCTTTGAGCAGATGCGAAAATTCAATATCAAGGTGAATCCAGAAAAATGTGTGTTTGGTGTATCGTCAGGGAAATTCTTGGGTTACATAGTGTCCAAGAAGGGAATAGAGGTTGATTTAGAAAAAGTACAAGCAGTTAGAGATATGCCACCTCCTGCAACAGTGAAAGATGTTCAAAAGCTAAATGGATTGATAGCTTCGTTGGGAAGATTTATCTCACGATCTTCGGACAAGTGTAAACACTTTTTTAACATATTAAAGAAGGGGACCAAATTTGAATGGACGGAAGAATGTTATAAAGCATTACAGAGCATAAAAAATTATTTAGTGAATTTATCCATTATGTAAAAGACCAAGCCGGGAGAAGAGTTGCTACTCTATTTAGCATCAACATCGCATGCCTTAAGTGCAGTATTGTTACGCTCGGCTGGGGGGATAGAAAAACCAATATATTACATAAGTAAAACATACAATTCAACAGAGAAAAATTACTCAAAGATTGAAAAGCTAATTCTCGAATTGGTGTATGCATCATCCAAGCTTCGCATTTACTTTCAAGCTCATAAGATCAAGGTATTAACGAAGGTACCAATTGAACCAACAATGAAGAATTCTAAAAGATCAGGGAGAGTTGAAAGGTGGAATGCACAGTTAGGAAATTATGAAATTGGTTATGAGATTTTATTTTCACCAAAGTCTCAAGTTATCGCAGAGTTCCTCGCAGAGTTTCCATTAGAAGAAGATGAATATGTAGAAGAAATGATGGATGTGGATGAAGACCATGGGAATCTTAAAGATTTATTAACTGATAGGAATTCAAATAGATGGGAACTATTAGTAGATGGGTCATCCAATGGAGAAGGGAATGGTATTGGTATTGTATTTATTTCACCAACAGGAGCGCGAATGGCTTACTCAGTCAGATTGGAATTTGCATCCACAAATAATGAGACTGAGTATGAGGCAGTTGTACATGCGTTAAGGCTAGCAATTGAAATACAAGATGCACGAATAACTAGTGATTCACAGCTGGTAATTCGCCAAGTAGAAGGTACATATAGTACAAATGAACCATCTTTGCAAAAATACAAACTGTTGATTATGTATTTAGCAACGCGAATTCCAAAAATAAGTTGGAGACACATAGGCAGAAAGGACAATAGACTCGCAGATGTATTGGCCTTCATACCCTCTATGTTAATAGATCCAGTTGCAAGGGACATAAAAATACAAACACTCTTTTTACCATCTATAGAGAAAGGAGAAGCAACACAAACAGATGTGATGACAATAGAAAATATGGAAGAAGAAAGTGTGAGCGAAGATAAAGATTGGATAACCGAAATCCATTTATACATGGATAAGGGAGAATTACCAATAAAAAGGTTGGAGGCACACAAATTAAAAAATCGTGTGACGAATTATGAATTGAGGGATGGCATTATTTATAGAAGATCATTCCTTGGACCTTCGCTCAGATGTCTTACGCGAAAATAAGGGATAGAAATTTTAAAGGCATTACATTACGGAGATGCTGGTAATCATAGCGGAGGAAGGTCACTCGCATACAGCACAAAGGTACAAGGCTATTATTGGCCATACATGCATGAGGATGCGAAACAAGTCTCAAGAAGATGTGAACAATGTCAACGTCATGGAAAAAAGATACATGCACCAGGAGCGATGCTAAATTCATCAACAAATGCGTGGCCATTTGGAATATGGGGATTGACATTATTGGACCATTTATACCAAGAACGGGATAAAAGAGATATTTGATTTTCGCAACAGACTATTTTACAAAATGGGTAGAAGTGAGAGCAGTTCAGCATATTCATGATAAGGATATATTCACATTCATCTTTGAAAATATTATATGCATATTTGGTATTCCTGCACAGTTGGTATCTGATAATGGAAAGCAGTTCGAGGGTGAGAATACAAAAATGTTACTTAATGCATTCAAAATTCAAAGCGGCAAATTTACTCCTTTATATCCACAAAGTAATGGACAAGTAGAAGGAATAAATAAAAAAATCGCAGAAAACTTGAAGAAGAAGTTAGAAGGGAACAACAAAGGATGATGTGAACAAGTGCATAATGTAGTATGGGCTTACAGGACAACAAAGAGAGAAGCAACAGGAATGTCACATTTCTGTTTAACATATGGGGTAGAGGAAGTATTACCAACAAAAGTTATCATTTCAACAACAAAGAAAGAAGCTTTGGAGAAGAATCTAAGTACAGATCTAATTCTAACAAAACTTGATGACTTAGAGGAAGCAAGAGAAGTCGCTTTGCAACATATGGGAAATTATCAACAAAGACTAGCTCGATAATACAATAAACGTGTTAGGATAAGAATTCCAGCCAGGAGAATTGGTGTTGCGAGAAATCCCAATTTACCAGAGAGGGGGAGATGGAAAATTGGAAAAGAAATGGGATGGACCCTATATAATAAAAAAGATAGTTGGGAATGAAGCTTATTAGTTAATGGATCCAGAAGGGAGAGATATGGGTCGCAGATTAGATCATCCTTGGAATAGACAATATTTGAAGAAATATTATCCATAGGGAGTTTGCAAATTTTATCGCACAAGTTAACACATGTGCGAAGTTACGCATATGAATCCTCATCCTTGAAAAGGGATATAGTATTTGATTGAATAAACAAATTTGAAAAGTTCGCCCATATTTATGAAATTGTTTTTTTAAGAAAAAGGCAAATATAAGACCTTAAAATAAGACCTTAATAAAAGGCACCAAAAGTGATTTTAATCAGATTGGCTAGGAATTCGAATGTGGCGTGCAACCTAGTTCGCATACATGCAAGAGGAAAAAAAGTAAGACCTGTCGCACGTCATAGTCGGAGAACCTAAAAAGCATGACTCAAAGGAAAGCTATACCGACCATGGAACTTGAGTCAAGGAGATTTGGGGTGAGAACAAACGAAAATTCCCATCCGAGAGAGGTACCTTAAATTTTCAGTCTAAGATAATAATCTTAGATTGAGAGACTAAGGTGAGAAAGTCTCTTCCAAGGAGTGCAGAAACTCGATCAGGGCGCCGAGGTACACGGTTGACTCAAGAATGCCCGGGTCGTTTGGAGCGTACCTTGCCACTCTTGACAAGTCCTGACTATGATGCACTCGGTCCGAAGATACCCCACTTAGAGTGCGCTCCCGCAACCATAAACATCATTGGTAGTGGGATGTGAGACTGCAAAATCAACTGGTTGTTGAATTAACTGGATGGGAAGAGCCATAACCTTAACCCGGTAGAGGTAAGCTTCCTTGAAGGGGCAATCAGGGGGAAAATAAGGACGACACCCTCCATTAGGGAGCTGAATTGTGTCAAAAGACGTAAATGTCATAAGACTTTTTACTCAAGGGAGTATTAAGAGTTATCATATTTATGCGATAAAACCTGAAGAGGAAATAATACAAAAAATAAAAAAGATAAGATGAGATCAATGGGTCGATACACTACAATGTAAAGACCGCCTGCGATCTCGCACATAAATAAGGCAAGATAAGACCTTTACATAGGAAGGAAAGATAAGACCTCATAAGAAAGAATACATATAAAACCTAATGATTGTTTGGTAGGAAATTCAAAATTTATCATATCGCACACTTGTTTTAAACAAGAATTCTCATAATAGGCAAGTATGGGAATTGAAATAATACAATATTATCTTCCTTGTAACAAACAAGTTCAAAATGTACCAAAACAGAGAAGGGAAATACTGGGTGAATAGAAAATTAAACATGTTGAGCAACTACATCTTGTTCGACAAAAAACTTTTCAACATCAATATTGGATCCAAGATTCTCTATTTCGGCATTAGTCTTATCAACAGACTTGTCCTTCTCAATTTGATCCTCTTCATCCTCTTGATCCTTCTCATCATCGCTCACAAATTCATAATCACTATCCGGTTCAAGGTACTCTTCATCTTCGCCTACATTAAGATGAGGTATCTTTACCGCGGGAAGAGAGTTGCTTAGAAGAATTCCATTAACTACAGATTGAGCACTAGTATGAACCTTGCGAATATCTCCCCTTTCAAGGTTTCTAGCATTGATCTCTAAAAAAGATTGTTGATGTGCGAGTCTTCTTCGCGCTCTATCTCGATAAGCAACAAGAGAAAGTTCAAGGTTCGCATGAGATACTTCCAGGTTCAAACGCTCTTTGCGAACTTTGGATAAATCAGATCTCAATTGAGCAATAGTAGATTGATGTGACTTTTCAGAATCTGCGAAGAATAATAAACTATCAAAATTGGAAATAAAGCTCGCGCCAATAAAATTCAAAGAAATAGTTAAACAGTAACAAGGCAGTCAACCCTAGCTGACTACCTTCGCAGAACTTAGAAAGGAGAAGGGTGTTATTCTTCATACTTTCCATAGCTTTATCAAAATCATTACCAACTTAACCATTAAGACGAGAGCGAATCTTCTTTTCATCAGCAAAGAGAGATTTATTCTTTTTCTTAAGAACATCATGAGATTGCTTTAATTGATTATATTGTTCTTGAAGTTGATTCTTCTTCACAGTCAAATTTATTTTACTATGAATGATTTTTTCGTTCTGGGTCTTTAATTCCTTAAGCGATGTTTCATGTTGTACTTCAAGTGAACGAAGAGCTTGCGCTTGATCTTCGTTTATTTTCTGAAGAATTGAATATTGGTGCGAAAACATTGCTTTTTTTCTTAAAAAAGAATGCTTTTCCTTAGAAAAGGTATGATTCTCTTCTGAAAATGTTTCATACATTAGATCGGCATTACGTGACAATTTAGAAAAATGGGATATTTGACTATTTAATACTTCAATTTCTTGAATGAGATGTTTATTTTCATGGGTTAGATTATTAATATGATCAAGTGAATATGAATGTTGATTATTTAGCTGGTTTAACTGAGTCTGCAACTTCTCGTTATTCGCTTGAGTATCCTCAGCAAGATATTGAAAAATATATCTCTCCAAAACTCGCCTCTGGTTTAAATCTTAATAAATACATGATGAAATTTAAGGAATGTTGGTAAGCGAAGAAATATATCATAGGGCACAGTAAGCAAAGGAGAAAAAGTCACCTCTAAGTTCTTGATTTCCGTTTTGAAGGTTTTCAGCCTCAGGATTTGCAACTTGAAGTTCTTCCCTCAATTTCTGGACCTCTTGAAGTTCCATTTTCAACCTATTGACTTCATTTTCCAAAGAGGCATTTTGTTGCGAAAGTTCCAATTGAGAGCAGCTAGATTGAAAACGTCCTTCGGCAAGAATCATTCGTCGATGAGAATCCTAAAGAAGAAAGAAGACAAGGATAAGGGGTTAAGATATTAAAGTTAAGTGAAAACATGAAAAAAAGGCACTTACCAAGACATCTAGAGCAGTATGGAAGCTTGGATCAATGTGAGAATGGATCTCATCTCTTATAGTGCTATCAGAGGGAAATTCGCACAAAAGTTTACTTAAAGCAGAACAAATGCGAAGTTTGCAAGGGTCATTAGTATAGGATTGAGCAGAGTTGATGATATCGGATAGAGTTTGGGAACCAAAATTCATGCTTTCCAAAGCTTTTTTGCTAAGAGAAAGGGAATTTCTTCAAAGGTGACAGACATATTTGCATCAGAAGTTTGAATTGGGGTGATAGAGGCATTAGTATCAGAAGTTCGAATTGTTGCTAAAGGGGTGACGTATGCAACATCAAAGTCAAGAATAGAAAGATTTGACTTCATTACTATGGGCTTGCGAGCTTTCCTAACCTTTGGTTTCTTGACCCCACCTATCTCACAATCAGAAACCTGCGAAAACAAAGTAAATAAGAAATAAAGGAAACAATATTGTTTAGTTAAAATTACATATTTATTACTTCTTTGTTGTGCGATGTTTTCCTCTCATGAGATTATTTATTTGTATCATCTGAGGAAGAATTAGGGTTTGGAACAGTTATCCTCAGGGCGCTTAAAGAAGAATTTTTCCTGGAATAGTATGTAAATTGGGTTAATTAAAAAGATAACAGTTACAATCAAGAATCATGATTATCAGAAGAATAAAAGGATAAATCTTGAAAGAGGAAACCAAACTTTGCATTTTTATCCATGGCAACAGTAGTACAAGAACAGTAGCGGTAGAAGCAGAAGAACAGTAGCAGCAGGAATGAAGCAAACAACAGAAGAAAGAGAAATTTTAGTGAAGAAGAAAAAAAAATTCTATTCTTCTTAAAAATAATTCAATAAATAGGTAGAAGAGACGACCGATTATAAACGGTTTGAGTCGGTAAAAAGGAGGAGAATCGACGCGTGTGAATAAATGAACTGGAATTTGGAGGAATGTCGGCAAGGTAGAATATGGAAATATATACAGATGCGATATTATAGGATGGAAATTTCTCATATCGCTCACTCCATAATGTAAGCGAGATGAGAAGAGGAAAAATGTAGGAGTGGAATATCGCACATATCAATAGGTATGCGAAGTAAGGATCATCTGATGTGAGCGAGGACTATCGCGCATGGCAAAGTTGAAGTGACGTATTGGATGATGTCAGCAAAGTCATGAATTGGTTTTTATGTTGTTGTAGAAAGTGGTAGTAAAGTTTTCGTTCACTCAGACTTGTGAAGATTTGTTTTAGACTTGAATTAAAATAAAAGCTCAAGATGAAGTTGTTATCAAGATTATAAAAAGCACCGGGACTCAGGATTCCACCATTGACCAATTAAGTGATTTAATCTAATCAATATTCATGCAGTTCTTTGCGTTTAAAGTGATTCTAATATATTGCTTCTAGTAGATTTTTGAAGTAACAATTGTATACATCAAGCATGAAACATCAAAAGTCTTAAACTAAGAATGCTCCATCAAAACGGATCACAATCATTCAATAAAAATCAATTTTCCAATATTAGTTTCATGCAAATAATCATAAAAGAAATTGCAAGAATTAATGAAAATAGAAATATACCACTTTTCATGGAACAATGGCTTCCTCCGTCGCCTCGGCTAAGGGGTTTAGCTCCACATATTATTCGCATACTCAAAATAGGTTTTCATAGCTCAAAAGGGTGAAAAAAAAGAGAAAACTAGTTAAGCAGACAGTTTGCAACGATTTATGGGCGTTACAAACTGACTGTTACAGAGAACTGTTGCAATAAAATGTTACAGGAAACGACAGAAGACGTACATTGTAGAATAAAATACTATCCTGAGGAGTTTAATGTTCTTCGTTTCTTCCTTCTACACCAGCAGAACTCGATTTCCTGCAACTCCTCCTGTTGATCTCTGTGGCGTTCTAAACTTCCCCTAACTTCTCCGAAACTTTCATACCCTTATTTGGGACTCTAGCACGCCTTTTATACACCTCCAAACCCTCTAGAACCCGATTAATTCTCTATTTTCCTTCCGTGCAAGTCACGACAATAATTTCTTCCCACAATTGTTTGACGCGTTTCTGAGCTTTCCAACAAATCCCAAACTCTTCCTTAAATATAAGTGTATCTTAGGAAAGAATATCTTGCCTTTAGTCTCCCCAAAATTCCACAAATAAATCAAACAGGGACCCGTGAACTTCTTCCGCTTCTGTTTTTTTCCAACCCGAGTTCTAGCCAATTTGAGTTCAATTAAACGACTATATCAGGCCTGTTTAGGTAATTCAATTCCATGCCATTAAAATCTGGTGATTGAATCTCGTTAATACCTATTCATTAATGCAACCCTAATCTGCAACAGCGCTGCCAATAATTTTCCCGCCAAATCTCGTTTTTGAATTGTTGAAGATGACCTCCCCTTATCCTCTGATGGGGTGCGAATAGCATTGCCTTGGGTGCTGTGGACAAATATGGGTGCTGAGGATAAATTTGGGCTATACATAGCCTGGGTGTTCCTTAGCCAATTCTGGGGTCCGTTTAGCAACTGTCCTCCGGGATTCCCCGCTCAACTTTTTGTGCCGATTTTTCCACACATGTTTATTTCTCCAAAAACACCTACAAAGACACAAAAAGCCATAATAAATACAAAATCGAGCACTAACAATATATACAATTGAGATTATATCAGACACAAAAATGTGTCTATCGAATACCCCCAAACTTATTATTTGCTAGTCCTCGAGCAAATTAAATTTAGAAAATAAAATCCTAACTCACTGTCGCAGGCATCGTCAATTGCATTTAGCGTATGCAATAATCCTTTAAACCCCTAGGTGGCCCTAGTGGCCGGCTTATAGTCTCGGGAGGGCTTATCAGAGATATACCCACAAAACCTTTATTCCAGACCCTAGCTATCTACGCTAAACCTTGGAAGGCACTAAAGAATCTCCTTGGTTGACATACTTATTGACTACACGAGGAAGTACCCTGATGCGAAATTCCAATTGTTGTACACGAGTTTGCACTCAAGCATATATAATTGACAGAGCTCTACTCAGATAGTCGCATTGTGGACATCAATATACGGAGTCAAAGCTAATCACATGGATAGATCAAGAAGATGGATATAGAGAAAAACATATATGTTTTTGATGTTTACTAAGTGAACGGTGTTTCTCATATTTGTCTGAAGGCCTCCTCCAAAAATGAACCTATCCTAATGGACTGAGATACTTGTCTGACTAATATTAACACAACTGGCATATACAAGGGAACCAGTGATTGATAATCCTAACGTTGGTCTGGTGGTCTGGTCTTTTTTATTCTTCATCTCTTTTTTTTTTCTTTTTTTGTTTCAACTTTTTTTTTTTCATGGTATCTCAATCACTCTAATTCACCCTAGCATTGGTAACAACTTGAATCGTGAGCCCCACCTAATCACTTAGAGTAATATAGTTTAAAAAAAATTAAATAAAAATAGAAGTGAAAAGGACTCAACGAGATATGGTGAAACTATCATGTTATTTATAACACCTGAGCTCTGTGCTTTAGGAATAGACTCTTTAGATGTTGCCATCTAGTCAGATTGGTTCCTCAACTCCTACAACCAAAATTCTTCCATCCACTTATATTAGTTAGTCCGATCCTTAATAAACATAAATTTCTAGGCTCTGGAGTTTATTAATGCAACTAAAAAGTTTATCCCATACCCCCAAACTTAAATCTAACATTTTCCTCAATTTTCTAAAGATGAAATTAAAAGCATGAACAAGGAGAAACTGTTACCATTGAAGCAAAAGAGTTAAGGAAAGATATTACCGTGTTGCATGAGATTGGGTTACCTCCCAAGAAGTGCTAAGTTTAAAGTCTTCAGCCATACATCAAGTTTCCTAAAATGGCTAGTTACCTTTCAAATCATATATCAGTAGTCGAATAACTGTGGGTCATCAAAACCAAATAAAACTGCCACTAATATGAAACAACTGCACAGGATCAGAAAAATAACATAAGGAGCACAACCTCATTGAAAGTTTCTTGCAAGACAACTGGATTTATTTGGGGCACCCATTTGGGATTCATATGAGTGTCTTGAAAAACAGATTCATCCGAAAAACGGGACTTTAATAGCTGGATTTCCTCCTGGACAGTATCAGGAGGATCGGGTTGAGGAGTCTGAATAGACTCAAGTGATACCTCATATGCATCAGGATCGAGTCCCAAGTTAGGGACTTTTACTGGGATAATTGACGATCACTACCCACAAACTTAGAATTCTGGGTGTCTCTAAATAGACTAGTCACAATATTCCTAATTTCTAGACCATCAGGTTCCTGAAAAAGGTCAATTGCTTTCTCTGAATTATAATAGGTGGTTCATCCTCTAAATTCTTTTGAGGTATACTAGTTGTAGGACTTATATGTTTCATATCTTGTATGGTCAACCCTAGAGTTTCCTTATTGTCTTGAAGCACGATTTATGGCCTGCTGTCCTGATCGGATGCTATAATCACAGGCAAAGTGTTAGATGTCCCTAAGAATGCAGATTTAGGGTCCAACTTAGGAGGCTCTTCTAAACAAGGGATTAAGGTAGACTCAAAAGCTAGTAATGGTTCGAACCTAGATTTCCATTTATCAGTATCTAACATAGGAATATAATCCAACATAGCATTGACTTGTTCAATGTTGCTATCTTCGTCGAAATCCATGTTAAAATGGGCTAGACAACTCTCTAATGGATCTTCCGATATGAGGTTTGGTAATGACTCCTGAATTAAGGTTCCTATCATGTTTACCTCTTCAATGCACGTGTCATCTAGCTCAGAATGTAGATTATTGACATTAAAAATATTCAAATCAATAGTCATATTACCAAAAGATAGATTCATAATACCATTTCGAAAATTTATGATCGCATTAGACGTAGCTAAAAATGGGCGACCTAAAATCACAGGTATTTGGTTCTCTGGGTCAGGGACAGGTTGGGTATCTAAGACCACGAAATCTATTGGATAAATAAACTTGTCGACCTTAATAAGAACATCTTCTATCACACCACGAGGAATCTTGACAGACCTATCAGCTAACTGCAATGTTATCTTGGTAGGTTTCAATTCACCGAGCCCTAGCTTTAAGTACACATGGTATGGGAGTAAGTTCACACTGGATCCTAAGTCAAGTAAAGATTTGTGTACCCTGTGTTTTCCTATCGCACAAGCAATGGTAGGCGCACCTGAGTCTTTATATTTAGGAGTTGTGGGGTTCTGAATGATCGAACTTACATGACTAGCTAAAAAGGCTTTTTTAGGGACACTAAGCTTTCGCTTTCGCGTACACATATCCTTAAGAAACTTGGCATAAGATGGAAGTTGCCTAGTTGCTTCTAGTAACGGAAGGTTTATGGTAACCTTCCTAAAAACCTCCATTATGTCATTAAAGTTGGATTCACTCTTTTTTGGTACTAATAGCTGTGGAAATGGGGCTCTAGGAATAAAATAGGGCCTCTCAGGAACCGAATTGACATCATCAGAAACTTTATCATTCTCCTCAGCTATGGTTGGTCCTGAAGGGTGAACTACATTATGCTCATTATCGGGCATGGTTACCTGATTGTCTACTACTCTACCACTCCTAAGGGTTCTAGCATCATTCAACTGATGTGATGATTTTGTACCTACTTCATGAACTCCTCTAGGATTTGGATTAGTCTGACTAGGGAACCTTCCGTTATCTCTCTCACTTAAGGTCTTAACTATTTGACCGACTTGAAGTACTAACTTAGCAAGAGTTTGAGCATTATTTTAAAAGTTCTGCTTGGTTTCCTGTTAAAAACTAACTTGGATATTTACTAACATGTCCTGGCTCTGTGCTAACATATCCTGGATCTATTTTAATATACTAAGAGATTCCTATAAGCTCGTAATTCTATTCTCTAAAGAGTTCTGAAACTGACCTGAAGAGTTCTTATCTGAACCAAAACCTGGGGGAGCATTAGAGTTACTAAACTGACCTTGACTTTGGCTCTTAGACCATGAAAGGTTCGGATGGTTTCTCCAACCAGGATTATAGGTTTCTGAATATGGGTCAAACTTCTGACGGTTATCGAATCTAGTGTTATTATAGAGAGCATTGGCTTGCTCTTCATTATTCTGGCCTTCCCAAAAAGGATCTAATCTACCACTAGTGTGACCCACTTCTAAATCTTCTAACCTTTTCGCTATAGCAGCAATTTTGGCATCTGATTCAAAGTTTCCTTCTACCCTATTAATGTTTCCTCTGCCTAGAAGAATTGTTTTCTGGGGTCCCCTATTACTTTCCCATTGTTGGGTCTTTTCGGCGATTTCATGCAAATATGTCATCGCATCATCAACTGTTTGGTTTTCAAACCCACCTGTACACATAGATTCTACTGTGGTTATAGTAGGATAATCTAAACCCTCATAAAGGATCTTAACTAACCTAACCTTTTCTAAACCATGATGAGGAAATTGGGATAATAGATCGTTGAACCTTTCCAAATACCTATACAAGGATTCTCCCTCCTGTTGAGAAAATTTGCAGATTTGCGTCCTAATAGACGATGTTTTGTGCCTAGGGAAAAACTTGTTCAAAAAGGCAGATGTAAGTTTTTCATATGTTTCAATTGATCCGGAAGCCAAACTATATAGCCACGATTTGGCTTTATCTTTCAAGGAAAAGGGGAATAACCTGAGTTTCAAAGCATCATCATCAAGGTTTCTAATTTTTAGGGTACTACAAATTTCCTCAAAGTCCCTAACATGTAAACAGGGGTTTTCATTTTCTTTCCCTAAAAATATTGGGAGCAACTCTAAGTTTCTAGGCTTAAGTTCATAATTTGCTTCAGTTTCAGATAACCTGATACACGAGGGACGAGTAGTCCTAGTAGGGTTCAACAAAGCTTTCAAAGTTGCCATTTCTGGCACTATTGGAATATCATGGATTTTCTCCTCAAACGGACATTCAAAAACGGAATCTTCAAGAATCGGGCTTTCTAAATTGAGGTAATCGAGACGCTTAGAACTATTAGGTTTCTCTTTAACAAATCTACCTAGGGCGTCTCTTTTACGTTCAGGAATGCAAAAGAATAAGGTGGGGATGCAATCACAAAACAAGGCTGACTCAACCAAATCAAACCTATTGATTTCTAGCAAACAAAAAGCATGATGGCTCCACTTAGATTGTTTCTAGACTAGCTTCTATTCTTTCGAAAAGGAACTCGTTACAATCTGAGCAAACCTCTCTGGAATCAATCTGAGTCAAAGTAAGTTGAATAGAGGCGAGAGAAGCTCGATGGAGCTTTGATACCCAAGGCCTCACCGGTATTACAAGGCGGCACAGTCACGCATTCAACTCACAGAAACCATCATTAACTTCGAAGTATGCTCAAAAGACACTACAACAAAACACACGTTTAGTGACAAAATTTTATGTGACCAATAAAATTTTGTCTACAAATCTAGTGTTTAGGGAGGAATATTTGTTTGGTCACCATATATATTTTTTCCACGACAAGCGGTAAATTTAGTCTTTAAAGTTGTCACTGAAAATTTTTGTGACCAAGTATGGTGACCAATCCTGTCTCCGTCTCTGAATATTTTTTTGCGACCAAATATAGTGACCAATCCCGTCCCCGTCTCTAATTTTTTCTTTGTGACAAATTATTTCGGTCACTGAATTGGTTTCTAGCGACAAAGGAAAATTATAGTCTCCATACATATTATTGCTAACGATCCAAGACTTTTGTCCCTGAATATATCTTACACTGACAAAATTAGTTTGTCGCCAAAATGAATGCCCATCAAACAAAGATTTTTCCGTTAGAACTATTAGTATCCAAACAAATTTTTGTTGCAAATGGATCGTTTTCTACCGACAGAAAAAAAAATTGGTCTCCGAAAAAACTACTGCTGACAACGTGTAGATTTTGTCCTTATATCTATTTATGCAGACAAAAATTGGTTCGTCATCTAAATGAATACGAAAAATTTGAAATTTCCCCGTTAAAAATTTGTAATGGCAAGACAAATTGTGGTCACAAAATCCAAACACTCTGACTGCTTGTGATTTAGTCTGCTCAGAGGAATTGAAGTGGTGATGTTGCTTCGAGTATGACTGGGACGGTTGTTGCAAGGACACTCCTCACAGGCATCACCTGAACCTGAATCACCTATTGTGCATTCCTTTTTGTACTGGATCTGGTAGACTTGCATCTTGTGCTGTTTGCTCAATTCATAAAAAGCAGACTCGCAATCCATTTTAAGCGTATTTACACGAACATATTGAGGCTTTGAGACGTATGCAAAATGAGATTATAAAATCAATACAGACAATAAGGTTACTTGAAATCCATTCTAAGCGTAATCTGTTGTGGACTCAATTCATAATAAGGTAACTTAAAATTGAATGAAGACCATGGAGTATGATATCTAAAGCATTTAGGTCCATACAAATATTTCTCTTATGTACTAGTATGAAATCAAGCATCAAGGGTTCGAGAATTCCCCTAGCCCACTAAGCACAATCTAGTTCAATATAATTTGAATTTGTTACAAGCTTCTGAAAAATGACAGACAGTCCAGAACCAACGAAGTTTTCATAATGCTTCCCCTAAGTCAGCTTATATACTGAAAACTTTGTTATTTTAATTGAGTGTCAACTACGATAAAACACTGAATCCAAGGCCAACGAAGTTTTCATAATGCTGATGAAATGCTCAAGAAAAGGACTGTTATCTATCATCAAAGCCGAGGAGACGAACGCAAACATTTGACAAATTAAATGTGTTTCTCTAATTGCCAACCACAGGTTGGACAACCTAAAAGATGGAACTGCAGCAAGCTAACTGCACTATCTTTAAAGCTAGAAAATAGGTTCTGCAACACAATGCACTTGCATCATCACTAATAGCGAAACTGCACCGGTGTCAAGAGAGTGCTAACTGCATCACCAATATAGATGACACAAATTAGTTTTCCATATTTCTATAATATCAACAATTATGACAACATATTTAGCTAACCTTAAACTAGTCTGAAATTATAGTTTTCAGAAAGAAGAATACAACTCCATTATTTTCCTTTTGCTATTCTACTCCAATCAGAGGTGGGATACAATCATTAAGGTCCCTAAAACATGCTTTACACCCTAATAAATAACTTTAAAACAAGTACCAATGTCTGAGTGTGCTACTAAAAAATTAGGGACATCAGAAAATACCTTTTGTTTGACATTCACCCTCAATCACTCCCTTTCAAATTGGAAGATCTGTTATACAAATACAAGAAAAGCAACCATTATAATGAGAACTTCAGCTCAAGCATCAAGGATACAAGAATTCCCCACGCCTGCAATACAGTTGAATCAAGTTCTATGTAATTAGAACTTCAGCTCAAGTTACAAGAAGTAAAAAATGACAGACAGTACAATCCCAGTAACTTCTACAAATCGAATTACTGTTTCCAATTGGTAGTACAATGTACCAATAACCTCTACGCTCAATCTCCAACAGACTTATATTTAGACCCCAAAGTGGATTTATTAGCAGTTACAATTTTTCAAAGAGTCTTAAACTAAGCATGCTCCATCAAAACGAATCAAAATCATTCAATAAAAATCAATTTTCCAATATTAGTTTCATGCAAATAATCATAAAATAAATTGCAAGAATTAATTAAAATAGAAATATACCACTTTTCATGGAACAATGGCTTCCTCCGTCGCCTCGGCTAAGGGGTTTAGCTCCTCATATTATTCACATACTCAAAATAGGTTTTCATAGCTCAAAAGGGTGAAAAACAAGAGAAAACTAGTTAAGCAGACAGTTTGCAACGATTTATGGGCGTTACAAACTGACTGTTACAGAGAACTGTTGCAATAAACTGTTACAAGAAACGACAGAAGGCGTATGTTGTAGAATAAAAGACTTTCCTCAGGAGTTTAATGTTCTTCGTGTTCTTCCTTCTACACCAGCAGAACTTGATTTCCTGCAACTCCTCCTGTTGATCTCTGTGGTGTTCTAAACTTCCCTTAACTTCTCCGAAAATTTCATACCCTTATTTGGGACTCGAGCACGCCTTTTATACACCTCCAAACCCTCTAGAACCCGATTAATTCTCTGTTTTCCTTCCTTGCAAGTCACGGCAATAATTTCTTCCCACAATTATTTGACGCGTTTCTGAGCTTTCCAACAAATCCCAAACTCTTCCTTAAATATAATCGTATTTTAGGAAATAATATCTTGCCTTTAGTCTCCCCAAAATTCCACAAATATATCAAACAGTCTCCCCAAAATTCCACAAATATATCAAACAGGGACCCGTGAACTTCTTCCGCTTCTGTTTTGCTCCAACTCGAGTTCTAGCCAAATTGAGTTCAATTAAACGACTATACCAGGCCTGTTTAGGTAATTCAAGCCCATGCCATTAAAATCTGGTGATTGATTCTCGTTAATACCCATTCAATAATCCAACCCTAATCTGCAACAGCGCTGCCAATAATTTTCCCGCCAAATCTCATTTTTGAATTGTTGAAGATGACATCCCCTTATCCTATGATGGGGAGCGAATAGCATTGCCTTGGGTGCTGTGGACAAATATGGGTGCTGAGGATAAATTTGGGCTATACATAGCCTGGGTGTTCCTTAGCCAATTCTGGGGTCCGTTTAGCAACTGTCCTCCGGGATTCCCCGCGCAACTTTTTGAGCCGATTTTTCCACACATGTTTATTTCTCCAAAAACACCTACAAAGACACAAAAAGCCATAATAAATACAAAATCGAGCACTAACAATATATACAATTGAGATTATAAAAAATGTTTCTATCAAGTCACGAGTAAAGTGTGATGTTCTATGCGAGATATAGTCTGTGCGAGAATGAGTGATTGTTAATGAGCGAATGTATCGCACAATAATTCCGAAAATAGTGGATCTCTTAGCTGTCATCCACTATGAGGAATCACTATATAAAGGAAGGTAGTCCCCACGAAATAAAAAGATCTTTTAGTGTGTATTAGACAAGAAACTAGGAGAGAGAAAGTTTGTTTGGAGAGGAAGTAAAGTTATTGTTATCCATTGTATCCAATTATAATCCTTGAAAGTTAATAAAGAATTCATTATGATTACATCTAGATACATCGGAGTGTAGTTATAAGTTTTCATGCAACTACAGAAGGAGTGAATTTTGGAAACATGGCCACCGCCGGAATGTGCTTGGTTTGCCCTCGAAACCGAATGCTGCTGAACAAGTCAGACGAATCAGCTTCATATGACCCAAGTGAGTCAGACAACTTATAAGCTAAACACCTTCTCAGAAAGATCAATTTTTATTCTAAACCGACCTCTTAAATTTTGGGTTGCCTGTCAAGTCCGAACATAAAAGGAAATTACTTCGCATTTCATTACACATCACTCCTCGATCTTTTATTTCTTTCTAATCTCCGAGGATTCCTAATATCTGAGGTTTCACAATTTCGTTAACGGCAGCAATGTGTAGTTGCGGAAAATCCCACAACTACACCCAAAGAAGTGATAAGAACACTAAGTATAAGTTATGAAAATAACTCAAACATTAATGATATTATGCACCCCTTGACAATAGATATGATCTTCACACAATCTTTATATGTAAAATATGGTGTTCTTATTGATATCACAAGGATCCATACATGTAAAGATAATGATGATAGTACAAGCTAATTCTAATGGTTTCTTCTTTTCCCTTCTTTTTATTTTTGAAGAAGTAAAGGATATATTGAAAAAGAAAAGTATGTACTAGATAATTACAGGGTCATCAGACCATCAAAAGGAAGAGCAAAACAGAAACTAAGATTTCATTATCTCCTCCCACTGGTGTATTATATGATTCGCAGTATAATGCTGAAACGTATCAGTTGCTGAGCTCCATAAGTAGATTCATTTCTTAATTTCAATTTCCAGTTCATACAAAGACTTGACTCTTCTTCCATGAAAAATCCTATTTCTCTCATTCCACACCTCCCAGCAGATTGCAAATGGCAGCAAATGCCATACCATCTTAACTTTAGTTGAACTCCTATTGACCCTCCAACTAAGCATTAAGTTCTGAAAATGCCAAGGCATAACCCATTGAACTCCCATCACTTCTATGAAATACCTCTAAAGTTGCGAGATCACAGTACAATGAATGAATAAATGTTCCAATGTTTCTACCGTTGCATTGCATAAGAGACACAAATTGGACTGAATCGCCACTCCCCTATTCTGGAGCATTTGTCAGCGGTACGTGTTTTCTCTTCAGAACCCGATGTCCTTACCAGTCTGGATCCATCTCTGTTAGCTTCATATAAATTGATTTTTCCGAAACATCTCCTTCCAAAAAATCTTGCTCCCCCTGAGTAAGAACTGCTATAGCCTCATATCATGCTTTATATCCAAAAGATCCATGCTTTCTGCTGGATTCAAGACCCTACTGAAATGCAGATTCCCCCTTGATTGTAGAATAATATTAACCCTTACTGTCTTCTGAGTACTGATCTTATAGATCCTTGGATATTTATCTCTAAAAGCCTTCTTCTCGCACCACCAGTCGTGCCAAAATCTGAGAGAAGCACCATCTTTAACCTGCACCTGCACAACATCAAAGAAAAATTTGTTCTTTTTAAGAACTCCAAACCACATACTTCTTCCCATCGTTTCCTTTACTTGCAAAGGAATCAAACACTCCTACTCAACATTTGATTTTTCACATACAATACGTCTCCAAAGTGCAGTCTTCTCTTTACAATATCTGGCAATGCCATTTAGCTAGCAGTGATTTGTTCACCAATCTCAAGCTACGGATGCCCAAACCCCCTTTCTTTTTAGGCTTAAAAATTCTCTTAAACGAGACCCAACTCATCTTCCTTCTATCCTCATCTTCACCCCAAAGAAACTTCCTCGTTATCGTATTTAATCTTTTTTCCACTGAGACCGGAATGTGACGCAACGACATGAAATATACATCCAAACTTTCAAGAGAATTTCGTATTAATACAACCCTACCAGCTTTGTTCAAGAATCTTCTCTTCCATGGCGCCAACTTCTTCTGCATTCTTTGAATAATCACTTCCCAGATTAGTTCGCTCCTTCTATTCGAACCAATGGACATACCTAAGTATATAATCGGAATGGATTCAACCCTACACCCCAATTCCATTGCTAAGTCATTCACCTTCTCATCTGCACCAACACTTATCATCGTGCTTTTCTCCAAGTTTAGCCGCAGACCTGTTAGAATCTCAAAAACAACCAGAATAATGAGTAATCTTCTCACCTCCTCAGCCGAAGCATCTACAAAAACGATCGTGTCGTCTGCAAACTGTAAATGTGACACCAAAGTTCCTCCTTCCTTAACTTTAAAACCACTGAGTTTTCCTTGTTCAACTGCCTTATTAATGAGCAAAGATAACACTTCAACCACCAAGAGAAAAATAAATGGTGACAAAGGGTCACCCTGAAGAATGCCTTTGGAGGGTTTAATTAACCTTGTTGCTTCTCCGTTAACTAGTACTGAAAATTGTGCTTCTATTACACACCATTTCATCCACTGCATCCATTTTGTTCCAAAACCATTCTTGGCCAAGATAGCGAAAAGAGATGACCAACTTTCATTATCAAAATCCTTTTGCATATCAATCTTACACAAGATGCCTGGTATTTGTTGCCTGGTCTTTGCGATTAGTATGCCGTCGAGTATTTGTATATTCTTAACAAAAGCTCCCTGAGCGTTAGAAATCAAACCTGGCATGACTGTTTTGATCCTTTCCGCCAACAACTTGCACACAATCTTATAAAAGCTGCTTATTAAACTTAAAGGTCTAAAATCTTTCACCGTGGCAGAATCTTCTTTTTTAGGTATGAGCTTCAAGAAGGAGACGTTTAATCTCCAATCTAACTTCCCTTTAGAGTAGAACCATTGATTGCATCCATAACTTCCTTCTTCAGTACCCCCAGCAAGCTCTAAAAAACTCCAGATTGTACCCGTCAGGGCCTGGGGCTTTGTTAGCTCCACACATCTTAATAGTTCTAAAAACCTCTTCCTCATCAAACTCCCTTTGCAACCAAATTTTTTGAACTGCATCGATTGAATTAAACTCCAAATTATCAAAGGTAGGACAAACCGGAGCATTAGAAGTAAAAATCGGTGTAATACTTGTGGATTTCTCCCTTAATTACCTCATGGTTGAAAACATCCACTCCATCGACCTCCAACTTCGTAATACAGTTCCTTCTTCTCTTGCCACTCGCAATTTTATTAAAATATTGAGTGTTCTTATCTCCTTTTTTGAAACCCTTAACTTTTGCTCTTTGATACGCCATTTTAGCTCTGGTGACTTTCACAGTATTCAACGAGCTCAATAAGGCAACTCTTTCTTCAAGCTGAACTGATGATAATGCTGCACTCTCCTCTGAATATTCAGTGCATTAATTTTCTTCTTAAGCTCCTCCTCCTCCTTCCTCACGTTCCCAAAAGTGTTCATGCTCCAGTTCTTAATAAAAAACTTCAAATTTTGAGGTTTTCTAAAAAGCATATATCCTGGAGTACCCACAAACTCCATAGAATTCCACCACAACTCCACCAGCTTAACAAAATCTGGATGCTCCAACCAATGATTTTCTATCTTGAAGCAAGAATGACCTTTAATCGAAGGAGATAAATCCAACAGAATGGCATTATGGTCTGAGATCATTCGTACCAGTGTTGTTTGGGTAGCATTGCTAAACTTGGCATCAAAAGTCGTAGACACTAAGCATCTGTCGAGACGACACAACAAAGGGTCTGTTTGCTTGTTACTCCAAGTATACGCACCACCATGAAGAGGTAGATCTATTAATTATTGGTCAGCAATAAAGTCGTTTAGAAATTTCATGTTTCTTACATCTCCTCCAGGCTTATTCCTCTCCGAGTCAAATCTAACCGCATTCATATCACCTATAACACACCAAGCTTCAGAAGACCAAGCTCTAATGTTAGCCAAATCATTCCAAAACAGCTCCTTGCTATTGTCACAAGGAGAGTAAACATTTATCAATAAGAATTTAATGCCATTGTTCCTAAATCTGAAGAGGCAGGTGATTGAGTTCAAACCCAGTTTTCTATCAAGCAGCTCCAACTGAACGTTATCCCAGATTGTAAGTAAACCGACGTTATTACCTACATTTCCTTGAGACGGAGAGATTTCCATCCCAAAATCAGCATCGTATCACAGTTGACGGACAAACCACTGTGACATAGTTGTCATCTTTGTCTCTTGGATGCAACAAATAATGCATTTAAGTTCAGAAATTAAATCTCTTAAAGCTATTTGTTTGCCATAATCATTTAGGCCCCTGAGATTCCAAGAAATCACCTTAGTCCCCATTATAAACAATTTTATCCCCTGAATTCACCTCCTCTTCATTTGAAAAATTTGAGAGATTCGAGTCGCAACTATCAATCACCCTCTGACCTTGAGAAATAGCTTTGTACCTGTCTCTGTATTTAAAGAAAATTTCATCAATGACAGCTTTCGCATGCACCTCGTCTGTTGATGATATACCACCCATTCTGCAACAAAGTTCCACAACAAGCTTTGAAGTGGATAAGATAACTTCATTCGAATCTACATTAGTTTTTTTGAATATCTCCCAGATTAATGACTATTTGGTCATCCACCACATTGAATAATTCCTTTGTGGGTAAAGGATTTACTAATAAAGGTGTTGCAGAAACACATGTACCCTCCAGCAGACTTGAATGTAATACCAATTGAAGTTCGTCAGTGTGAACTGAGGACTCAAACCTTCTATTATTACATAATTCCAACAAACCTTCATTAACTCCTGAAGTGGCAGGTACAACTCCTACACACCCACCACTTGCATGAATTAATGAATCATTACTGGTTGAGTCCATTGGTAACACCGGTATGTTGGGAACTCCAACTTCTCTTCCACCCATACCTTGTGTTCCAAGAGCCTCAGCAGCAATGACGCTGTCAATGATATCCATCCTACATGTGGTGGGAACTTCACCTTCCCTTCCACACACATCTAGTAACTGAAATTTATTAACAGTCGAGATCAAAACATCCCTTTGAGAATTAAACCCAACACCATTATTCTCAAAAGAGGATCTAGTAATCTCTCTCGCAGCAGGTTGAATTCAACTCTCTTCATTCAAACCTCTGGAGCTACCAGAAAGATGATCTGCATCCTGATCAATCTCTCTTGTAGTTTGGGCAATATTCGAACCAGCATTAAGTATTGGTGTTGTTGACTTATTGTCCAGACCAACACCCGTAAAAAAAGCTCTCTGATTCAGCTCACCAGTTGACACAGACGCTGACTCAGTATCTGACACAGATTTGGAACCCAAATAATCAGGAGTATCTTTTGAATTTGAAATTCTGTTATCAAACTCATTAATTAGCCGAATATACTCCTCCATTGGTGCCCGGTTTTTTGGATCGAATTTGAAATCCCATTCTGCAGAAATTGTCCATTTTTGGTCACCATCCTCAACCATAAGAACCGCCGGTATCATCGCAAAGTCTCCTTTAACTTTTATTATGAAAAAGTTGTAATACGCCATTTTTAAGGAGCTTGTAGCTACCTCGATGAGACCTCCCAATTTGTCCCCCACAGTTTTAAACAACTTGGAACACCAGAATCTCTGTGGTATTCCCCTGATCTTGAGCCACTTCCCATATTTTGCCAACGCCTGCAATGGAATGACGTTGTCTCTAACTGTTGGTGCCTGCACTTCTTTTGATACCTTCTTATGTTCTGTGACAGGTGTATTGTAAACCCCTCCAGTTCCTCTCGCCTGAGAAATATGTACTACAGGCATATCCATAAATATCTTCTGTGGCTTCCATAGATCAAGCCAATAATCTTTATCCAAGACAATTCTAGCAGTGCATTCGTCCATTATCTCCATATCAATGAATGAATCCCACTCCATTTGTCTTCTAACTTCCCTTGCAACCCTTTGCCAGCGAACATACCCTTCTATACGAACAATACCTTCATAAAACAGTGAATATGTCTTCTTCCTAGGCAATGCAACTTCAAACTCAGACCTTGATGGAATATTCTGAACAGGTTTCTTAAGTATATTATTCTCCTTCAAAAGCCTGTTGATTTCCTTACACAGGACTGCCCAATAATATCCACTATCACCACTTGGAATGCATATAGCATAAGATCTGTTAGCATCCCCGCGCATGATCCTTGAAAATCTTCCTATATCATTTTCCCTGATTTCGCACAAGAAAGATGATTCTCCTTCCCTCCTTGGCCATCTCCTCTTCGAACTTCCTACACCTTTAGCTTCTTCCAGAACTCCATCAAACCATATCGCAATCTCAGTTGAAAGATCTAACCATGATCTGAAACCTCCCCTCTTCTTCTCCTCTAATCTCAAACCCTGAAATCCCATAGAAACTAGGAAAAATTTTCTCTCGAGATTTAGCGGATTTTCCGCTCCTTCTCTCTCCATTTTTCCCTGAAAACTCTTCTTTTCCCTTTTAGTGATGACTCTTTACTCTTGTTCTTTTACTTAACTGTTTTTAACCTTTCTCTCTCTTCATTATTTGAATCCTTATATAGCCGGTCATCCTGGTAGAAGACAACTGAGCGTGCAAATCGCTGTTAACTGATTCCTGTTCATTCTGTCTTATTCGCCAGGCTTTTGGAAGATGTCGCTATCTCTCATGTTGCAGCTTCATTCTCTTCGTGTTGTGCTCGTCGTGTGGGTGTTCTCGTGTTTGTCCCCTTTGTCTCATTGGTATTCCTTCGCCTAATTTCTCTCCTCGCTTATACTAATAGTCGTCTTAGTGAGGCCGAGGCTGTGGTTTAGTCTTGTGCTATATTTCTCCCCTACATTTTTCCTCTTCTCGCGTTATTCTTTTGTAAGTGGAATAATGCGAGAATTCTTAGGTTGGTACTTCGTGTCAGAACTGTCTTTTCATTTTCTCTTCTTTGCCAACATATTTCCGTGATTTCCGCGTAACCATCACACGTGGTAGCGGTTTCTTCCTCTTTAAGTGGCACGTCTTTACTGCCCTCTTTCGGATAAATATCTAGGAGAGAGGTAAAAGTTTCTTATTTTTCTTGCCCCTCTTTATTCTTCCTCAAAACGTTTTTCTTTAGTGTTTTGTTTTCGACCCCATGTCAGATCAAGATATACCTGTTGTTGCTGCTCCTTCACTTTCTAGGTAAGTCAATTTGCCTCAGTTGATCATTTAATGGCTTTCTTTCGTCTTCTTTGCTACTAATTTAACATCCCCATACTGATCCCCATATTGTCAATTCTATTTATGAAGTGTGAATCGGAAGCCTTTTAAAAAATGGCTTGATGTCCTAGAGGAATTAATATCGTTCTGCCCTTAAAGATAAAGGTTTCACGATTACTGTGCCTCCTGGTTCGTGGCCCACTGTTCCTTTGAGTGAGAAGGAGATTTTAAAAGGTTCATGGAGTGCGACTCGTATGCCTGTCGCCCTGGGTCAATTGAAAGAAGGTCTCCCGTTTCCTCTCTTTGATCCAGAGGTTACTTTATTCTACCAGATTCTTGCGAAGATGAACCGTGCTGCTTATCAGCTTAGTGGGGATGCGATTCGTATTATTCGTGAATTTTCTCTACGAGATACCGGTGTCGGGAAGTCTCTTTGCCCCCATGTATTTAATTCTTATGACCCTGCAGATCACACTGTTGAGTCTTTCTTTCAACAGTATAACGTGTATTGGTCCATGAAGGATGGTTCGCGTTTGGGTATTTGCATGAACAGAGCCAAGTTGAAGGATGGCACGAAAAGGCTTTTGAATATCGTGGATCATCATAGCAATACCAACAACTATCTTCGACATTCCAGTGATCCTAGTTGGATGAACTTCTTCTTGATTATCGAGGGTCCTATTCAATGGGGTATTAATGCAGATTGACCCCTCGTGATGCCCCAGATGTTTCGCTAGTGGGATCTGAAGCTCTCGCATATTGTAATTGGGATTTCAACTGGCCTGATCGAGAAGATTGTGTATGGATGTTTTTCTTATTCTTCACTTTTTGCTCCATATTATGATTCTCACGTATTTCCCTTGGATTTGTAGTTGGTGAAGGAGGCCACTTCGCTTGAGAACAAAACGAAGGCAGCGAAGGTTGCTGTTGAGAAGAAGAATAAGGAGCTCGCAGGAGGGAAAACAGGGAGGGGATCCTCGCGTTCGAAAAAGGTAAGGTGGCTTTCTTGTCATGTAGATGTGTCTTTTTATTTTAGTTGCTAAGTCATTTTCCTTATGCTTTCAGTCAACTCTTGAGGGAATTGAGGACGGAGTGGGAGGAGATGATATGGAAGGTGAAGGCTCTGAGAACAAAAAGGGGAAGTCTGACCATGAAATTCCCTCCTTCGCTCATAAGTCCACAAAGGCGAAGACTAGCAAATTCAGCCATACCTCAACTTGGCCTAAAGGTGCATCAAAGAACAAGACTTTTCTCAACGTGGTCAATCCTTTAACCTTGGGCTCTAATAATGCGTTTGCCTCAGTTAATACAGCTGTACCTGTCGAGATATCTTCGTTGGAGAAGTTTTCCATCGCGGACTCTGAGAGAGGAATGAGTTCAAGTGGTCATGTTCATTCTTCCCATACGACGTCGCCTGAAAGATCTTCTTCTGAGGGTACCAGCATCGATTATGCTTCTAAGATAGCTTCTATTGCCCAATTTTCCATGTATGATCCTCATCTTGCTTCCATTCGTGATTTGGCGTTGAACCTTGTTCCTCGTTTTTCCCCTAGTACTTCTCCGTTAGGATGGGAGTTCCATTCCGAGCTTTCTATTGATCATCACCTCGCGTTTGATTATTTGGTAAGTTTTCCACTGGATAGCTCTTCCTTTTCTGTATGATGTGCTATTTTATGGACGTCCTTTGCATGCTTTTCTGAATGTGTGCCGCTCAATCGCCCAAGTTGAGGACTATCGCAGGGTTGTGAAGGTTGTTCGCGCTCAATCTTCTCAACTGTCTTCCCTCAAGAATGAAGTCACAAGTCTTCAAGGAGAAGTTTCTCTGCTCAAGAAGGACCGTAGCCGGATTACTGAGGAATTGACTGCTAAAGTAAATTCTGCTCGTGTTCGAAATGAGCTCTTCGCAGGTAAGCCTTCTCACATTTCTTAGTTGACGGTCGTGAGGTTCCTTGCAGAGATCTTCAATTTGTCCGATATAGCCATTGCTGCGAACATAGATAGGGAAGCCCTTCTGGTACATTTTAATTCCCTTAATCAAGAATTTTTGCTGGCTGCGTGTGAGGAGGGTGAAGTCGAAGATGATACCGAGGACTATAGACACAAATATGAGAATCTTAAATTTGAATTTAGGAAATTATATGGGATTATAGGTTCATCTCGGTCTCTTGGTCGGTATTTCCGAAGCATTGCTAAGCAGTAAGAGCGCGAGAAAACTGTTTTGACCCGTGAGAAGAATGAGGTTATTGAAAATAGGTCGGGGGTTCTTCGAGAAAATCATGAGCTTCGCGTGATTTTGGAGAAAATCCGGAATCATCTTAGAATTGAGGATAATGATGATTTTGATAGAGTTTTAGGCGAGATTGAGGAGAATAGAGTTGTTGTGGCTAAGCATGTAAGTTGGGTTGAGCAATATCAGAAGGCCTTCAACTCTGTGATCATGTATAAAGAAGGTGTCCTTGATAGCCTGTCTCGGTCTTGTGTTTGGTTTTCTTTTTTAGTGCTCTGACCTATTTTTCTTCTTCGCAGAAAATGAAAAGAATCTAAAGGCTGAGGTGGAGACTTTGTCAAGTAAGCTTGTAAAGGCACAAAAAGAGTTAGAAACTCTTAAGGGAGAGGGTGAATCATCTTCGCAGCAGGTGCTTGACTTGACTGAGAGGCTTACTTTGGCAAACAATGATTTTCTTCGTGTGAAGACAGAGGCAGAGCAATATAAGGAGAACATGGAAGCTAGGTATGCTTTGATGAGGGCCCTGTTGGCTAATGCTAATCGCCAGGCGCAAAGGCTTTGCAAAAAGATTACTAGGGATACCGTTGATTGCATCACCACCGAGAATAATCTTCATGCTAGGACATTTCCTGATATTCCAGTTTCGGAAGATGAATCTGTGGAGTTTTGGGTTTAGTGATGAGGAAGAGGTTGACGAGGAGAATGCTGACGATCAGTTCGCTAATGAGGAAGGTATCGACGAGGATGAATCTCCTTTGGAGGATGATTTTGCTGAGGGAAAGGATGAAATCGTTGTGGATGGTGTCCAAGGCGGGCGTCCACTCCCTCCTGCCGCCGAGGATGGTCAAGATCCTGCTTCGCAATCTCAAGGTGGTGCTTCGCAATCTGGGGCCAAGGATTCTTCGCAAGTAACTTCTCCTTCGCATGATTGGGCATCGTTCTGACCATGCTCCTCCATGAATATTTTATCTTATCAATATTGTTTCTCTAGTGCGCTCCCAAGCTTGGGGGGCATGATATGCTTTTTGGTGGTTCATGTTTTCCTTTTCATGTTTGTTAGAGATTTTTCGAACAAGAGTAGATGTATATATGCACTAGTTTGTTATATGTCTCACAATATTTAAGGTTTCTAACTAAAAGGCGGTAAGTACATGAAATTAACATCCCCATATTTGCCTCTGCTTCCCACCTTCGAGGACAAGGGGCCTTAAATATTGTTCTTGATTTGATAGGATTATTGCATAAGGTAAGTATCTTTAGAGAATATAAGTTTGTTTATGCGATCCTATAATTATCATATGGTCTTGAGTGTGGTACCCGTAGTATATCTTTGAGAAGAAGGTGTAAAATAATGAGCCTAGGCATGTTATGATATCATAGTATATCTTAAGATTTGTTTTGAGTATGGTACTTATCTGAGAATTAGGGTGTTCGCCTTTAGTTCCTTCGTGTTGCCTCAGCAAGATTTCGCGTCGTGCTGATGGTTCTTCTATCGCCTTGAGTTCTTTCGCGTTTTTTTATTTTTGATTGATTTTATTAGGTCTTAATTGCCTCCTATTTAAGGTCTTACTGCCTTCCCCACATAGAACTTTGAAGGACTTATGGTCGCCTTGGGTAGGGTCTTCCACCTGTTGGGCGAAGAGATCTTGGTTCCATGTGCTCTTGCGAGTTATTGGCCATCGTTCTCGCCTTATCGGTGTTATTATTCTTACCTCCTCAGGCTATTATGCGACAATGTACCAGGCCTAGGTACTCCCGTGAGTAGAAAGCCCCAATAAATTGTCGTCTTTGACAGAATCAGCTCCTTAATGGAGGGTGTCGTCCATTTATATTCCCCCTGAATCGCCCCTTCAAGGAGGTCACCCCTAACCATATCAGTTGGGCCCCACCCATCCGGTGATACAACGACCAGTGTTGTCGCAACCCCATGCTTTTAGCCTATACGGCTTATTAGGCACGAGATCACACCCTAAGTGGGGTTTCTTTGGACCGAGTGTATCACAAGTTCCAGGCCATCTTCTATCTCCACTGGAATGCTTTTGCACCCCATACCAGAGAACTTATTCGCTGAGTGGTTCTTTCTCAGTGGCCTCCGATGGATAGGCATTTCGCCCCAATATAAGTAACTTTCCTGGGATCAACAACTATGACGCGCGTTAGGGCTTAACGGTCGCCTCTTACACACTATGCACTCCTCCAGTCGCACAGATTTGTGCGAACTAAGTTGACACGCCATAATTGTAGTCCCAACCTCCCTAGGTAGATTAATCTTTGTAGCCTCACTGCATAGTTCTTATTTCTCCTTTGGTTTGCTCGTTTTCTTGTCAGGAGAACTCGTTTTATATTCAGAATTCCTTTGGTTACTACATGGTTCATTCCTCTATCTCAGCTACTCAGGTGATCTTTTCTTTCCTTAGATTGGTGTTGAGGCCTGGTTCTTGGCGACGTTATTTTTCTTGTCTTCGCGGATCTGTCTCCTGGTTCTTTTCCGCGACCTCCTAGCTTCCCAGTTGGTAACACGTGATATATCATTAATTTCGTGATTTCCCCTTGTAGCAATTTGGGTGTAATCTTCGCGTAGAACCATTTTCCCCCATTGTTTATTTTTATACGCCATTCTTCTGCTCACCCAATATCCCTTTTTCCTATGCATATGCATCTCGCCCCAAAGGTTCTCATTTATCTACCTCATTCTTCTTGCACCTTCATTTCTGTAGGATCTCTTGTGGTTTTCTCTGTATCCTGTTTCCCATTCGTACTCTTGTATTCTTCTTCTCAGATTATGATTTTCTATCATCAACCATTCATTCTCTTGTGCAAGGTTGATTGGTTCCTTCATCAATATCTTCTCTATTTCTTTCCTCTGTAAGAATCTTCTTCGTTCTCGTGCTGGAGTGCTAGGATCTCCTCATCTCGGTTCTAATAGCTGAATTGGCTCTCTCTTCTCCCATTTCCTATGGTAATATCTATCATTGGTCTATCCGGGTCATATGGCTGCACCCAATTTGTCCAATATTGTGGATCTTCCCTGACAATGGACGATTCTTTTTCATACCAACCGTTCAGATTTTCCCTCTGCATGACTAGGTTCTTTGATGTTTTTGAGTATTGATGAGACGTAGTGTTCTTGGAAGGAGTTTTTCACATAACTGAATTCCAAACAGTGATGACCTTAGGTAATGTATGAGATTATTTTAGCGATGATCAGGGAAATGGCGGTAAATAATAATCTCACTCAATCAGAAGATGATTTCTATCTGAATATAAACAGGCGAGGGTGAATCCTCCCTGTTTCTAGCGCCAAAATGTAGTTGAGGAAAATCCCACAACTACACCCAAAGAAGTGATAAGAACACTAAGTCTAAGTTATGAAAATAAACTCAAACATTAATGATATTATGCACCCCTTGACACTAGATATGATCTTCACACAAGCTTTATATGGAAAATATGGTGTTATTATTGATATCACAAGGATCCATACATGTAAAGATAATGATGATAGTACAAGATAATTCTAATGGTTTCTTCTTTTCCCTTCTAGTGATGGATCACTACTCTTGTTCTTTTATTGAACTGTTTTCAACCTGCCTCCCTCTTCATTATTTGAATCCTTATATAGCCGGTCATCCTGGTAGAAGACAACTGAGTTCACGTACAAATCTCTGTTAGCTGATTCCTGTTCATTATGTCTTATTCGCCATGCTTTGGGAAGATGTCGCCATCTCTCGCGTTGCAGCTTTGTGCTCTTCGTGTTGTGCTCGTCGTGTTGTGCTCGTGTTTGACCCCTTTGTCGCATTGGTATTCCTTCGCCTAATTTTTCTCCTCGCTTATACTAATAGTCGTCTTAGTGAGGGAGAGGCTGTGGGTTAGTCTTGTGCGATATTTCACCCCTACACAATGAATCACAGCAACATCACAAGAACTAGTCGCAGTAGGAGAAATGACCATGGTCATACTTGTTTGTGCATCTCATGCATGGGTGAATCTGTAAGACCACTTCCTGCAACAACAATTGCTCGAATATAATTTGCATTCAACTACAGTTAAAGCAATTTCAAGTAGAACTGCGGCTAAAGAAATTAGAGAAAGAGCTAGAAGAAGAAATTCACCTTCTAGCAGAAAAATATGATCAAGAGAGCTGTGCGGAACAAATATGCAAAATTTACGTTTCCGATATGTTTGAAAGACACAACCAAAAATGTCCTATTTTTGGTAATTACGCCACTTCGGGTTTAAATCTTTCTTCAAGAAGCAAGTTTTGGATTTTATATCTTGCCCAATTCATCCAAAAAGAAATGTCAGAAGACTTAACTGTTTAATTTATGTTATGAAATGTCTAATGTCTTATCAACAATTTCATGAATTTTGAAACTTATGAGCGTTTTCTAAAAGTGTTAAACCTGACATATGAAAAGAACATTCAGAATCTAGGAATTGCAGGAGTAAATTTTTTATGAATGTTCCGCAAAGCATACAAAAGAAACAAATGGAAGTTGCAAGAACTGAATATAGTCCAATTACGGGTACATGAGAAGTTAGAAGCATGGAAAGTTCATGTTAATACGGCGGAAAATTTCCCATAACAAGAGGAAATCTTGCCTTTTTTGCTTTTGGCGCAATCTTTTTCTTCATGAAATTTGAAGTTCAACAAATTGGGCAACTGGATTGAGAGATTAAAAGTTGTAAACTAGAGAAGAATCCTATTTGCACCAACCAAACTAGAATTTGGTTTCAACAATTAAATTTGAAGTACATGAATTACAAATAAGCATTGCAGTACTGTAAAATTTTATTCAACATGAATTACAAATAAACATTGCAGTACAGTAAAAAAAAGTTAACCTATAAAAGATGTCCCATAACTAACAAGAACTTCCAACTAAAACACCATTAGAAGAACTTTTCTTGACAAATCCTCCTGATCCACATCGATAACTATTTCTGCGGACTGGAGAAGAAATCCAATTGCCATTAATCCGTTCTAGATGAGCCCTCAATTCCCACTTGCGGCATTCGATTTCTTCCCCTGACAAAGGAAAATATACAGAATATATAGAACGATCTTCGCCCGTAAGCGTGCTTCTAATAGGAACTCTACCTGCAATTATCCCATACCACCACCCGTCCTTGCAGAAAACATCAACTGGATCACTTATGTTGAAATATGATGCTTTAAAATTAGGAGGCATGTGCCTAATTTCACTGCGAGGCACAACTTCTCTGAGCAAGCACTTGTCATTATCTTCTTCATATAATTTGGTGTATTCAACCAAGAACTCGTCTTTTTCCGTTTGCTTGATTATTCTAGCTTCGAAATATGAACCCAAGAATCCTTCTTCTGTACTGCTTACTTCTACTAAATCACCATGAAGAAACCCGCCCATTTCTGTCAACTGCTATAGCGGAGTTTAGAGACAGAGAATGAATGAACTGAATATAGAACTTAATATTTATAGACAGCAGAACGGTGCAAACGAGTAATAGTAAGTAGACGCGGATAGTAAGTAGAATTTTGGAAACATGGCGCAAGGAAATTGTTTAAGGGGGGAGCCGTTTTGACCATTTAGTAGACCTCCATTTCAAGACATTATGTCCCCCATTTAGCATTATTAAGCTACCTAAATAAAGAGTGCTTGGAGTCTGGAGGCTGCAGGTCTGGTGCAAGGAAAATCCCAGCCAAATGAATACAATCACATGACAAGTACAAGTTTTTGCAAAGGGGTAGTTCATTTGTGACTAAAAAGATCAAAACACAGGTACACGTAACACGTTTTTGCAATTGAATTTCAAAGAGGAATGTGGAAGAGGCTGTTGTATGAATAAAGTCTATTTTGAGAGTGTTGAAAAACAACGGTTACTTTTTCTAATATAAAAACAGACAATAAAAATAAACCGCAATTGTGTACACAGGGTTAACCCTTCCTTAAACTGCAAAAATAAAAATAAATGGCACCAACAGAGTTGCTGGATCCATCTCATCAGAAAATATAGCTGGAGGGTAAGGAAGATCATTACAAGGACATGAGGTTCAACCGTCTCTGCACTTCCTCGACAAAATTATCCATGTCTAGGCCTGTCAATATCTTTCCGATATCCGAAATCCGTTTCCGATTATTCGAGATCCTATAGGATTTTATCCGTTTTATCGGATATCGGATATAATATATTATCGGATATTTCTTTCTTACCATATCGGAATCGGATTAGCCTATATCCGTTTGTTTAGATATCCGATATGCTAAGGAGTAAGGACGTACTTGTAATTTTCTCCTATCCTAGTTATTTCACTCCACTAGACACTCGAAGTCATTTCTTTTTTTCATTTTTTCTTCTCTTCTTAGTTTCTCAGTCGCCTCTCGACTCTCATCGCTCTCGAGTCTCCACTCTGTCTCTGCCTCTCTAGATCAATCAATCACTCAGTTGTTTATCAATCACTCACCCGCTCAATCAGGTATTGATTCTCTTCTATTTTCTATGTTCGATTTTTGTGTTTGATTCATCGATTCACATGAAAATAGGTTTTTTGTCTTGCAATCAAAAATTAAGGTTTGATATGACTTACATGTATGGATGAAATTAGAGAAAGATTTGAGATGGGTTTAACTTACATATTGATATAGTTTTAGGGTTTGATTGGATTGATCTATTTTTGAGATGGTTTTGTATTCAATGATTTTTCGACCAAAGGGTTTTGTATTTGGTCATTCAACTTCCTCTATGACTATAACTACCTATTCTCATCAATTTATGCTTGGACTACATAGGGTTCTTCTGTTCTGAAGCTATTTTTTTTTACAATTTCTTTGCTCGGGTTTGAATTTGGCATGTTGTGTTACTTCATGATACAGTAAATTTGGGTTTGATATGAAAATTGGTTGAACTGGAATACACAGCAAGCACTTGCGAAAATGTTAAACAAACCAGCCAAGGGCAAGACAGTTGCAACCTCAAAGTCAACCCCTTTGCCTCAATCTCAATCAAATGCTGTCGTTTCTAGGGGTGGTTCACAATAACAAAGTGTTCAAGCTTCAACAATTGGCTCAACACCGAGTACTAGTGACACTAGGAAATTACCAGAACTAGAAGAGAACCTAGCTGATGATAACATGCCAGGCTCTCATACAGATGATGAATATGGAGAAGCTGGTGAGGATCCACTGATAACTGCTCTGAAGAAAAAGCTTAGAGCAATAAGGTCACCAGTGTGGGATGAATTTGAAAGGGATTGTAAAGTAAGACACAACAAGAAAACACATGTGAGGGGAGCTGTTGTACTAGGTGCATGCCATCATTGCAAGAAGGTAGTTGATGTTGATAGTGTTAGTGGTACTACAAGATTGCGTAATCATCTAAAGATTTGCCAAAAGAGACCACAAAACAAGGATGGACAACAACATATTTCTACTTCACTGAAAACATCAGGTAACAAATCTTTAAAATTAGCTAATTGGCAGTATGATCCTGCAGTTTCTAGGGAATACATGGTTAAAATGATTGCTAAGCATGATTACCCTCTCAACATGGCTCAACATTTTTACTTTAGAATGTTTTGCAAGTCTTTGAACCTTGCTGTTAAGATCATGAGTAGAAACACAACCAGAAGTGATGTGATGAAGTTTTTTCATGAACAGAAACTAGAATTGCAAGTAGAATTGGATAATCTGACCTCTAGATGTTGTCTTACAACTGATATATGGACTGCTAAGCATACTAAAGATGGGTATTGTTGTGTAACATGCCACTACATAGATGATGAATGGAATTTGGTTAAGAAAACATTAACTTATATTTTAGTGCCAGCACCACACACAGGAGATGTTCTCACAGAATGTATCAAAACTCGCACTATTGAATGGAACATATATAGGAAATTCCTTTCTTTAACTGCTGATAATACTGCTGCTAATGGTGTGATGATGAGAAATTTGATTAAGTGGCTAAATAATAAGGATTGTCTAGTTCTTGATGGGGAATTGTTTCACATGAGGTGTGCCAACCACATTCTTCATTTGGTAGTCCAATATGGTATGAAAGTTGCTGCCAAGTTTGTGCAATCAATTAGAGATTTTGTTAAGTATGTTAAAGCTTCACAAGCTAGGAAAGAGAGGTTTGAAACGGAACTGTCACAATGTAGGTTGTCTGGAAAAGCAGTTAGTCTTGACGTGGACACTCGATGGAACTCAGTTTTTCTTATGCTTAAAAATGCAATTGAGTTGAAAAAAGAGTTTCAAAGATTTGTTGTCCTTGATCCTGAATTCGATTGTATACCAAGTGAAGATGAGTGGCAACAAGGGGTAGTTATTTGCAAGTGTTTAGAGGTGTTTAATGATGTTTCAACCAGGTTTGCAGGGATGAAGTATCCAACTGCAAATCTGTACTACAATGGGGTCTATGAAGTTAACAAGTGCATCAAACAATGGGAAGACAGTGAGTATGCGTATATCATAGAAATGGGGTTGAAGATGAGGGAGAAGTTCGATGTGTATGGGCTTGAAAGTAATTTGGTTATGGGCATCGGAGTTGTGTTAGATCCTAGATACAAAGCAAGATGGGTAGAGTTTCGTTATAAGAAGTTGTATGGAACTGGCTATGCAGTGGAGTATAACAAATTCAAAACAAAATTGACAGCTCTTTTTTATGAGTATGATTCACAAAACTCAAATGCAGATGAACACTATTTTGGCGCCCGCATCTCTGTCTCTAGCTCAAGTATGATGGATTCAGACAATCCAGATAAAGTATGTGATCCTGAATATGCTGAGTTTATGATGGAGAACATTGAATTTGAGGTGCAGAAATCTGAGTTGGACAAGTATTTAGAAGAACCAATTCTTAGCAAAGGCTCACCAAAAGATGAGTATTTGTTTGAAATCTTAAGTTAGTGGAAGCTAAATGCACCTAAGTACCCAACTCTTGCAAAGATGGCAAGAGATGTCTTGGCTATCCCAGTCACCAGTGTGGCATCCGAATCAATGTTCAGTGCAGGTGGTAGAGTGCTTACAACACACAGAGCTTCATTAGATCCAGAGCTTGTTGAAGCATTGTTGTGCTTAAGCGATTGGTTGCCATATTTCATTTGTGAAGGTAACATTTTTTTTTTTGCTTAAACTCAGTGCATAGATCCATCTGTAATCTGTTATTCTTCTTAGTTCCTATTGAAATATGTTATGACTACATAAGAGAAAAGCATCCCGGGTGCTGGTTTTGACCAGTATATTTTCATTTAGAGAGTAATGAGCAGTACAAAACAAACTATCTACTTAGATGTTTTTTCTGAAATACTACTAATCTCTATTTATTGTTAGCACTTCAATTTAGATCTAATATATGTGTGTTTGTCTGAATGCAGATATGGAATAATTGGAAATCAACGACGAATGAAGTCAAGAGGGTCAGAGGATGGAGCCTGGAGAGGAGAGTGACAGATACTTATCTTACTTTCTATAGCATTTGCTTGTATTTCTTTTCATGTATGTGTGTGTAAGAGACTTACTTAGAGACATAACTACTTAAGAATAATGTTTTAAGACTTTTTGAAGACAATTTGGATGGTATGTATGAGAAAATTAACTTAAATATCACCTTTGCTGCTCTGCATATGTTTTACAGAAAATAGTTGTTTTTCTTGTCAGAGTCGGATATTATCGAATAAATATCCGATAGCTTAACCTGTCGGATAACAGAATTCTAAATATCCGAAGGATATTCTTCCATTGACAGGCCTATCCATGTCAATCCACTCCTCCTTGTTGGATTGCATGTCTCTAATTCTAACTTGGTTGGCACTTTTTTCTCGGTCAACAATCACCATCAACGGGATCCTAGAATCTTCGGCTCGTTTCTTATGTTTGTTAAATCTTTTATTGACAAGGAATTCTGCTTTTATTTTAGCACTCCATAGTTCACTTACCAACATAGCAGCTTGCCTCAAATCCTTTCCCAAAATACTAACCAAAACTTCTGTTTCCGTAGCGCGAATCGACTGATTAGCATTCTTCTACATTATGAAAAGAATTCTCTCAATTCCAAGGCTGACACCAACTGCCGGATTTTTTCAGTACCAAAGATTCCAATAAGATTGTCATACCGACCTCAACCTTTGTAGTAGTGTCTTTAACAACAGCTTCAAATATAACCCCAGTATAATAGTCAAGACCTCTTGCAAGACTCAAGTCAAAAACCACTCTTTGCATGCATTTTGAATCTTCTAATAATTCGAAAAGAGTCTTTAATTCCATTAGTGCAAGACCAGATCCATCGTTTTCTAGGAACCGGCTGTCCTGTTTCAATTCAGATAGCAACTCCAAAGGAGGTCCACGTTTCATTACAAGAGCACCAATTTTATCTGCAACTTCAGCAGTTAAGCCCTTCTTTTCAACCATTTCCTTTTTGATAGCCTTAAATGGTTGCTCCTCTTCCATATGCTTGTCTAGCTTATCAATGCTAGTGCATATAGTTCTGAACTTTTCTGGTGGAACTCCACAAACTTCTAACATTCCATCCAGCAACTTCCGGTGATTCATTTTTATCTATAGTAGGAAAGATAGTTATTAAGCATGCAAGGATTGTAAGAAAGCTAAAAACAATGAGCAAGAATTAACCAAATTTGCAAGTATGGACACAGAGACCAAGCTCCAAAGACTATGAATCTATGAAGCGTGTTGATAACATTGTCCATCATAAATGCAACATGAGAATGTATGAGAATTGAAATTAATACCTCATAATCCCCAAGATTTAATTCATCCAGCAGCTCGGTCAAAACTTTGACAACCTCAAAATCCGGCTCCATTGAGCAATATAGACCAGCAATATCAAAATCACACTGGTAGAATTCACGGAATCGGCCATCGGATGGGTTGTCCCTTCGATAGACTTTACCAATTTGATACCTTTTAAATGAAGTTATCTTCTTCATCGCTACATATCTAGCAAATGGTAGGGTCAGATCATACCGCAGAGAGCATAGCTCACCACCCTGTAAAAACACATTATGAACATTACTCTACTAAATGTTTAAATAAAAGGAAAAACAAGTTCCCAAGTCCAAGCACATAGTGTACATTGAAATTGTTCCGAAGAAACTACATCACACTAACCAAAAAAAGAAGGCCAAAATAGACGGCTTAGCAATTTAGTAATGTTGAAGACATGCAAATAAGGATAAATTTGTTACCTGATCAGCAAGGTCAAACACCAGCTTTGAGTCTTCACCATATTTTCCCATGAGAGTCTCTTTCAATTCAAAAACTGGAGTATCAAGGGCCATTGCGCCGTGCCTTTTAAACACCCCTTCTGTGATTCTAAATACTCTTTCCCTAATGCCCATTTGCTCTTTTGAAAAATCTCGAGTCCCCTAATAAATCAAAAAACAAAATTGAAGTATACCAGAGTCAGCCAAAGAAAAACTTGAATATTAAAGACTACAATCCCAACAATGTTGTTTTTCTTACCTTGGGAATCTTGGGAAGTCTTCCAATCTCATTACTTTCTACCATCTCCCTCACTCTATTAGTAAATGTTTGAAGTTCTACATTCTTTGGCTCAAAAAACAAAGAAAGATCAGGTACCCATTCATCCAAGAGTGCTGGATCCCCACCAGTCTTCAACCTGTCCTTAAGAATCTGCTTTATTAGCTCAGTTCCTTTACCCAAAACCATCTTGTTTTCTGTTTGACTTCTCTCTGAGTCCATCCTTTCAATTGAGTAAATTGCCAACGCAGCTTCCCAAGCAAGTATATTTCTAACAAAGGCCATTGATTTGTTTATATTATGAAAGACGCTAAGATAATTCTTTTCTAATGCAGCTAGCGTTATCAACATCATCCCATTTCTCAACTTATCAATGTTAGGGCAGCGATTTTGAAACATCTCCCCCACCTCGGAGCCAGCAACATCTGCCAATAATCCAGCTCGATAGAAACTCTTCTCACCTAGAAGCCGGACAGACATCTCAAAAGACATAAATGTATTCACCAATACCTCCTAACTCCCTGAAGACAAAAATGTCTTTACCTCCTTGCTACCTACTCTACTCGACGAACCATCCCTAACAATCTTCACACTATCATCCAGTGCAACGCGTGTTACCGAGTGTATCTGCTTAAAACTTTCCCTAAAACTTCCATGAACCTCAGTTATCTCAGATATCAACCTACAACCCTCCCTTTCACCAACAAGATTTGATCTTTTAAGTAAAACCTTAAAATCCCTGGCAACAGCTACAACATCTTTAATTAAAGACCCATCACCAGAATCGTCTGACCTGACTGCTAATACAGATGTGTCAGCCTTCAAAGCCTCACAAGATAATGCAGCAACAGAATCCGCAACAGTCGATAAACAAGACAAACAAAAATCCAAAAGTGCACAAATGCCAGCACCATAACCAGATTGCTCTAAAACATTCAGTTCCCCAGGAGTATATCCTGTGTTTTCTATAGTCCTACCATTTAACGTCAAAAACGAATCTAAAAACCCTAAAGCAGAAGAAAAATCCAAAGCTTCAAAACCAAAACTATCTTGGTTTAGGGTTTTGCAAATTAAATCAGGCAGAAGAAAACGAATATCATTCTGATTAGTGAGTATGAATCTGTTTAGAAGTAAAACAATACATGCACGAGTTTCTACTAATGTAAGAAAATTCTGAACAGGCTTTATATCATCACCTAAGGAGTTTCTTGTAAGTTTCAGTTCTTCATCAGAAGCAGAATCTAATTTCTTTAAATTCTTGGAAACTGAAGAATCAATATCTACCTTACTGAGACTGTTAGCGATAGCGTAAACAGATGATGAAGAAAGAGATGAACCCTTTCCTCCGATTATTACCTCTGAAAATAGAGATTCCCCGCCCATTGTTGATGGACTCCCTCAAATCGTTTTCTGTGTGGTGTGAGTATTGAGAATCCGACACTGAAATGATTTATATATTGATTGGATATGAGCCGCCTAAATCCTTTTGAAGGAATAAAAACCCTAGAAGAAGAAGTCTGAAAAAAATAAGGAAACAGAGAGAAACAAAGACCTAAAATAACTCGGTTTCCTAAATAGAGAATTTAACGGGGACGGCAAATTTCTCAATGTGTTAACCGGGGTGTTTGGATGGCGAGAAATTACTCGTGGACTTATTTTATGAAGTCGAAAACTCAGGCCTTTCGGCGAACTGGGCGAGGAGTTTGTGGTTTTTCTTAAGAGGTTGAAGAATTTTATTACTAAGCATGACACTACTTCCAAAGTAGGCAGCTTTTTGTTTCACACAGTAGGTATAGTTATTCGGGGGGTTGGAGGTCAGCTTGTTGCTCGATTTCCATCCATTGCTTTGTCCTTTGAGATTATTTTTCAGTCACTATAAAAATTATAAAAATATAGTTCTTTATATTAAATAAAAAAAAGTAAAAAAGTAAAGTTTTTGTGAAGTAACTTCTTATAAAAGTTGAAAAGTCAGCGCGTTTGAATGTGTTAAAAAGTAAATAGTTAATTTGGGCAGAGAATTTTAAAACAACTTTTAATAGCCGAAAAATTAACTTTTTGTGAAGCAAAATACTTATGTTTATGGTATCCAAACGCATTAGATTAAACATTTCTACCTCTACTATCCGAAGCGAGAGATTGAGCTGACATAAATTCAACGGGAAAAAAGGGTTAAAAAAATTCGAGAAGAAGAATTATTTCTATTTGTAATCTCTTTAGTACTTTGAAGGTGCTTACAGAGATAGGAGTGATTTCTAAAACAAGGGATTTTTGTTTCGTAAGATTCCTACCTTTTAACTTCTAAAAGTCACTATAAAACTGGTTCGCAAATTAATCATAAGGGTGTGTTTGATAACAGAAAAAGAAAACAGTTCTGAATATCGTTTGCATATAATCACTATCTTGTGGGAGTTAAGGAAGGACTGTTTATAAAAAATTCCATAGAGTTCAGACTAAAAAAAAAAATTAGACCATGATTTTTTTACTACTCCATGAAAATAGTTTTTATCAAACGACAAGACACACGCTATTGAGTCAAGGCCTGTTTATAAAATTCCATCAAGTTGAGATTAAAACATATTTTGGACCATGATGTTTTTACTACTCCATGAAAATAGATTTTTGATCAAACGACAAAACACATGCTACTTCCATAGAAATATGGTTAACTACATGGAATTAACCCCAATTAAACACAACCTAACTTCTCGATTTAATTAAGTAGAAAAGCTATCAAACAAGTTGATAAGTGAAATTCAAATCTTCATTCTCGTTCATTCTGACCCTACCAAAAGCTATGTGGACAATTGTGGTCAGAGTATTAGGAAATCCGGCTCTCTCATCAATTCTGACAATTTATCACTCCTAAATGACGGCTCCCAGTCAGCCCATTTCCCCTTAACACCACGTTTACTGTGTAACTGAAGAGCAAAAAGAAAAAGAAAAAAAACGCCTCGGAATTTCAGAACTGATCTTCATCTTCACAACCCTACTCATCTAAAATGATCTCCATTCTCAAAACCCTCCTCATCTAATTTGGTTTCTATTATTGTTCTGCTTCAAGAATCATCGATAACCGGAAACAGGTTTGTAAGCTCCGCATCACCATGATTAAAAATCTGTGAATCCATCATCCTAATTTATTTTTTTTCAAACTCTCACGAATTGCATCTTAATTTTTTTTTTTCAATCTCTCACGAATTTAGGCCAGAGAATTACGGATTCTGCATGAATTGATTATCAATTTTGTATCCCACGTCCGGTGGAACAACCTGAGTAATTTGGTTTCTATTATTCTGAGACTTCAACAATCAGCAATCACCGGAAACAGGTTTGTAAGCTCTCCCATCACCGTGATTAAAACATTAATATGCATATCTATGAATCAGATGCCTTTAGTTTGAGAACTTATTAATTTAAATTAGGTTCAGTTTGGTAGCTATTATTGTCTTTTGGTACTGAAGGAATTTCTTTGTATTATCTTAAAATCAGGGGCATCAACAAAGAGTAGCTAGCGAATGAATTTTTAATTTGAGGTAAGCATATGTTTTGGTTAAATTGCTTTTGTGCTTACTCTTTGAATTAATTATCCATATGATGTTACAGGGTTTTGGATCAAACTTTATATTTTCTTTCAGGAACCAGATGACTCTAGAAACTACATTCAAGTTAGAAAATGAAAACAAGGCAAGAGAATTTACTCTCCCAGACTGTTGATAGAAATACCACTAATGCATCAAAACCTTCTCACAAAAGAGCAATCAATGGTGCGTGTACTAAGATTTACAATCATGTTCTGCACATCTTTTTTAGAGTATATTATCATCTTTCAGTTCTTCATTTTAACCCCTTCTAAACCTTAAAATTTACGTTCAATTTGGTCATAGATCTGGAACAACGCCGTGCTCAAAAACGGAGAAGAATGAAAATTGATCATATGAGGCAGAGAAAGATTCAACTTGATCGCTTACGCCAAACACAAAAAGTGTCTGAGATTCAGGTGTTGGTCCCGGAGCACGGGAATGAGTGTCAAATACATGTTCAAGTACATCTGCAAAGGGGATGATCGTGTTACTGTTGTTCTGGAAAAAACTAATGTTGGATATTTTCTAAGGTTTGCCGCTACGCAGAGTTATACGGTGATCGTGTTACTGTTGTTCTGGAAAAAACTAATGTTGGATATTTTAAAGGTTTTCCGCTACTCAAAGTGGCAGACCCATTTACAAAAGGTCTACCAAAGGCAGTGGTTTCAATAAAGTGTAATGAAATGGGACTAAGGTCTATGAATGAAGTTTGATCGCCCATAGCAGAAACCCAACCTATGTTTTGGAAAGGATAAACAAGGTTCAATGTGGTACCAACAAGTTATGAAGGTGATTATGGAGCACTAATACAAAACTTCCCATTTCTAATTAGTGCTGGTTTTCTGCAAGAAAACAAGATGGATGAAAATCCTTAATAAGTCTAACTTTTATCACAAGGTGTCTCGCAGAAATACCTTCGAGACTTACCTATATGAGTATGGAAATCAGGCTGTTTCCTAAGAGAAGAAGACCGTTCTCTAAAGAAGACTCATGAATCGAGGATTTAAGCACATGGCCATTAATGTGCGAGCTACATAACACACTATTCTCAGAAATCAATGTGTTGAAATTCCGGTTTTACCATTAGGGGTACTTGGTTCAAGACTAGTTTCACCACTGAACCTCGATAAGGCTTTGAATTTCTTACACTAAGTGAAGGTTCAAATCCAAAAGATACCTATCATTTATGTATTGGTTTCAACGATGATGCTTATTTCCCAGACTAAGCGTGAACTACGTTGGCTTGATCCTACTCGGGTAAGTAGGCAATCACTTTAGTGATGCAGCCACTCTGATTTAATTTTTTTTTTTTTTTTTTGTGTTTTTGTGTTTTTCTCATTTTTGAAAGTAGGGGGAGAATGTTGGATATTTTCAAGGTTTGCCGCTACGCAGAGTTATACGGTGATCGACCTAGAAGTTTCCATTCAAAATTGAACAGACGCGTCTCTTCCCATAAGCCACCATTAATGGCTTTTGGAAGCATTTGTTGGTGATGAAACGACACTACCAACAGGCATGAATATCACTATACGTAGCGAAGATGTTCTCCCATTCCAAGATCATCAAAAAAAAAGAATCTGTTTTCTTCTTCTCTAAAAAGCATCATCAGAACCTTATACAATGTGATTCTTGGTCGGTCAAGGAAGTATAATCCTTGAATTCGATTACGGTGTTAGGGCTTCATTGAATCTTGAAGGCATAATTCGAGAGACCGTTTGTACTCGCCAAATTTATTGGGAAAGGTCGAATTATTGTCTAAAAGAATTGAAAGAACCTTGAAGTCAGGGGTACACCATTTTCTCTTTCTGTTTTCATCCTCTTGTTTAACCCAAAATTTCCAACAGTTTCAGACAATAATTTTCTGACAATGGAGGGTGAATCTTCAAATTCGAATGTAACTGCTCAATCTCTGCAAGTGATGAACCAAACCCTAACTCGATTGGAATGTTTTGATGGTGATAATTTTACTCGTTGGCAAGAGACTGTGAAATTTTTCCTGATCACCATCAAGTTGTGGTACATACTTGAAGACGGTTTGGATGAAATTCTTGCACCATCATACAAGGACACTGATGATTTGAAGGACAGAAGAAAGAAGCGTCAGGAAGATGATTTTATGTGTCGTGGTCATATCTTGAACTCCCTGGAACTAGTGTTTACAATGCCCATCGAAGCATTTCGTCTGAAAATGAATTATGGACTACGCTTGAAAACAAATACAAGATTTCTGAAGCAAGCAACAAGAAATTGAACTTGTTTCTGCCTTTATTGTCGGAGTCAATATTTCTCGTCTTCCTCCTTCTTGGAATGGTTATAAGAAGAAACTTAAGCATGCTGAGAATGAATATGATTTAGAAGGTTTACAACGTCATCTTCGTAGAGAAGAGGACTCTCGTAAACGAGAAATTAAGGATAGTCAACAAACTGAGGATCATTCTAAGGTTAACAGTGTAGATTTTTATAAGACACCAAATTCTTTGAAACCTAATAATGGTACTCAGTTTAAGAAGCAACATCCCAACAAGAAGAGTAAGAAGAAGGGGCCTTGCTTCTTCTGTGATAAACCCGGCCATATTGCTCGTGATTGTCGTCTCAAAAAGAAACAACAAGGACAGAAAAAGGAGGCGAATATGGTCGATGACAAACTTGTTATTGTAGTGCAAGCCGCCAACGCCGTTTCTAACAATGAGAGTGGATGGTGGTACGACAATGGTTCAACTGTCCATATCTGTAAAGACATGCATATTTACAAGACATATGAATCGGTTACTGGCGAAGGAAATGAAGTTGTCTCTGCAAACAACTTACACAACAAAGTGATTGGAAAAGGCACTATTGATCTCTCCTTTACTTCGGGAAAGACTGTTACTCTTACTAATGTATTACATGTCCCTGACATTGTGAAAAACCTTGTTTCTGGAGACCTCGTTATGAAGGAAGGATTCAAGACGACTTATGAGTCTAATAAGTTTGTATTGTCCAAAAATGGTGTATTTGTTGGACAAGGATATGATTATAATGGGATGATTAAGCTTAATTTAATAAATAATGGTTCTGCTTATACTATTGACTCCGTTGATTTATGGCATGGTAGATTAGGACATGTGAATTATGGTTCCCTTAAAAACATGAGAAAATTAGGATTAATTTCTGATTGTAATTTTGATAATATCTCTAAGTGTGAAATATGTGTGCAAGCAAAAATACATAGAATTTCCTTTAAGTTTGTAGTTAGAAATTCTTCCTTGCTTGAATTAGTACATAGTGATGTTGGTGATTTAAAAAATCATGTGACTCGTGGTGGAAACAAATACTATGTTACTTTTATTGATGATTGCACTAGATATGCTTATACTTACTTGATGAAATCTAAAATTTTACGTTCTGATCGTGGAAGTAGAGACACAATTAGGACAGAAAATTAAAATTTTACGTTCTGATCGTGGTGGTGAGTATTTTCCTAATGAATTTAAATTGTACAGTCAAGAGCATGGTTTAATTCATCAATTTACTGCACCTTATACACCTCAACAAAATGGTATTGCGGAAAGGAAAAATAGAACGTTGGTTGAGATGGTTAATGCTATGCTTATTAGTTCTAATTTGCCCAATTCCTTGTGGGGTGAAGCTATGTTATCTGCATGTTATATTTTGAATAGAATTCCTTTGAAAAAGAAGAATGTTTCTCCCTATGAATTGTGGTTTAATAGGAAACCAAATTTGAGAAGACTTAAAGTTTGGGGTTGCTTAGCATATGTTAGGATGCCTGATCCTAAAAGACCTAAGTTAGGAAATAGGGCATATAAATGTGCTTTTGTAGGTTATTCACTTAACAGTATTACTTACAGATTTTTAATCCTTGACACTTTTGAGATTATAGAATCTGTAGATGTTGAATTTTTTGAGAACTTGAATAGGAATAGTTCCCAAATGCAACCCATAGAAAACCCATTGTTACCTAGTCTAGAATATATAGAGACTAATAACAATGATGAATATTCTGCTCCTAACATAGAAGATATTTCTGAAAGTATAAAAGATATCGAACCTAGAAGAAGTAAGATATCAAGGAAAGCGAAAAGATTTGGTCCAGAATGGGTACAATATCTTGTAGAAGGTAGTAAGAATGAAACTCTTAGTATGACTAGATATGTAATGCATGTTGATGATGACCCTAAAACTTATGTTGAGGCAATGAGTTCCAGAGATGCTATTTTCTGGAAAGAGTCTATCAATGATGAAAAGCATTCACTTTTGTCTAGTGGTACTTGGATATATTGTGATTTACCTCCTGGCGTAAAGCCTATAGGATGTAAATGGGTATTCAGGAGAAAAATGAATGCAGACGGTTCCATTTATAAGTTCAAATCCATACTAGTTGCTAAGGGTTATAAACAACGACATGGAATTGACTATTTTTATACATATGCTCCTGTTGCTCGCATCTCATCTATTCGTTGTTTAATTGCACTTGCCTCTACACAGAAGTTAATTATACATCAAATGGATGTCAAAACCGCCTTTCTAAATGGTGATTTAGAAGAAGAGATATATATGGAACAACCCGAAGGTTTCATATTTCCAGGCCAATAAAAGAAGGTTTGCAAGTTGGTAAAATCTTTTTATGGCTTGAAGCAAGCTCCCATGCAATGGCATGAGAAGTTTGACAAAGTAGCTTTGTCACATGGTTTTGTTGTAAATGATGCTGATAAATGTATATATAGTAAGCATGATAGTTCTGGATGTGTGATTCTCTGTTTGTACGTTGATGATATTCTTATTTTTGGATCTGACATATCTCGTGTGGAAGAAACAAAGAAGTTTCTTAACTCTAACTTTGATATGAAGGACTTCGGGGAGGCTGATGTGATCCTGGGAATCAAAATCCTAAGAAAGGGAGATGAGTTTGTTTTAACCAAATATCATTACATTGATAAATTTCTCAAGAAGTATGGTCATTTTGATGACAAACCAGCCCCTACTCCTTTAGAACCTACTATAAAGTTAATGAAGAACACTGGGCGTACTCATGCACCACTTGAGTATTCTAGTATTATTGGAAGTATTATGTATGATATGCATTGCACAAGACCGGACATATATCATGTCGTGGGATTGTTATGTCGTTTCTCAAGTAACCCAGGAGTTGAACACTGGAAAGAAGTTTCAAGAGTTTTTGCTTACTTGAAAGGAACCATTGACTATGGTTTGCATTATAACGGCTATCCCGATGTATTAGAAGGATACAGTGATGCTACCTGGAACAATGTAGAATCCAAATCCAAGTCGACTGGTGGATGGATATTTACACTAGGAGGTGTTGTTGTGTCTTGGAGTTCCAAGAAGCAGACCTGTATTTCTGACTCAACAATGTTGTCAGAATTGATAGCGTTAACCAATGCATGTAAGGAGGCGGAATGGCTTAGAAACTTACTTGTTGAAATCCCATTTTGGAAGAAGCCATGTCCAGCGGTCTTGATTAATTGTGATAATCAAGCAACTATTTATAATGTCTCTAACAAGACTTATAATGGAAAGTCAAGACATGCAAGTCTTAGAAATCAAATGGTAAGACAATTACTCAAAAGAGGAGTAGTTGTAGTAAACTATATTGAAACAAGTAAGAACTTGGAAGACCCATTTACAAAAAGTCTACCAAAGGCAGTGGTTTCAATAAAGTGTAATGAAATGGGACTAAGGTCTGTGAATAAAGTTTGATCGCCCATAGCAGAAACCCAACCTATGTTTTGGAAAGGATAAACAAGGTTCAATGTGGTACCAAGGGGTTGTGAAGGTGATTATGGAGCACTAATAATAAACTTCCCATTTTTAATTAGTGTTCGTTTTCTGCAAGAAAACAGGATGGATGAAAATCCTTAATAAGTCTAACTTTTATCACAAGGCGTCTCGCATAAATACCTTCGAGACTTACCTATATGAGTATGGAAATCAAGCCATTTCCTAAGAGAAAAGACCGTTCTCTAAAGAAGACTCATGAATCCAGGATTTAAGCACATGGCCATTAATATGCGATCTACGGAATACACTATTCTCATAAATCAATATGTGTTGAAATTCCGATTTTATCATTAGGGGTACTTGGTTCAAGACTAGTTTCACCACTGAACCTCGATAAGGCTTTGAATTTCTTACACTAAGTTAAGGTTCAAATCCAAAAGATACCTATCATTTATGGATTTGTTTCAACGATGATGCTTATTTCCCAAACTAAGCGTGAACTACGTTGGCTTGATCCTACTCGGGTACGTAGGCAGTCACTTTAGTGATGCAGCCACTCTGACTTTTTTGAAAATAGGGGGAGAATGTTGGATATTTTCAAGGTTTGCCGCTACACAGAGTTATACGGTGATCGACCTAGAAGTTTCCATTCAAAATTGAACAGACGCGTCTCTTCCCATAAGCCACCATTAATGGATTTTGGAAGCGTCTGTTGGTGATGAAACGACACTACCAACAGGCATGAACATCACTATAAGTAGCGAAGATGTTCTCCCATTCCAAGATCATCAAAAAAAACAATATGTTTTCTTCTTCTCTAAAAAGCATCACCAGAACCTTATACAGTGTGATTCTTGGTCGGGTCAAGGAAGTACAATCCTTGAGAGACCGTTTGTACTCGCCAAATTTATTGGGAAAGGTCGAATTATTGTCTAAAAGAATGGAAAAAGCCTTGAAGTCAGGGGTACACCATTTTCTGTTTCTGTTTTCATCCTCTTGTTTAACCCAAAATTTCCAACAACTAATCCCCAGAATAATAAGGAAACTACAACCAAAAAGAAGAGAAGCAACAAAGGGCACGAAGAACTTATTGCTGTCGTTGAACAAACTCAGTCACCAAATCAGCATGTTGATCAGAATGGAAACAACGGACAGGATTCTCAAAAGGGAAAGAAAAAGTTCAAGCCTAAATTTGATGAAGTGAACAACTATTTGGATTGTCGATACATATCAGCTCCGGAGGGGATATGGAGAACGTTGGGTTATGAAATTCAATATCGCAAGCCAAGTGTGGAGAGACTTCCGTTTTCATCTCGAAGGTGAGCAAACATCTACTTTAATGACAAAGAAAATATGGAAAATGTCATAGACAGAACTGATCCTGGAGAAACAAAATTTCTGCGGTGGATGGAATTGAATAGAGTTAATGACGAGCGAGAAAATTAACATATCCAGAATTACCTACAAAATTCCTTTGGTACAATAAAATAAAAATGTGGAGGAAAAGGAAAACCAGTGGGTACAAAATCGGGAGACTATACTATGCACATCCAACTTCACAAGAGAGATATTATCTACAAATGTTGATGTACATCAAAGGAGCACAGACTTATGATGAAATAAAAACTGTTAAGGGAAAGATATATCCTACTTTCAAAGCGGCGTGTCTTGCACATGGTCTGTTAGAAGATGACAAAGAATGGCATCATGGTCTAAGAGAAACGGCAACATTCACATCAGGTAACCCAGTACGTGAATTATTATTGGGAGTTGGGAGTAGAATTAAACTACTTCGAAATTTGGATCCGCAAATTGGCCTTTGCAAGGGAACACGGCTAAATTTAACTCATCTAGGCCAAACACTTATTGAAGCAGAGATCATGGAAGGAGACTTCGGAGAAAGCCGCGTATGCATACCGAGGATAACAATGACTCCAAAAAACTGCCAATTTCTTTTTGAGAGAAATCAGTTCCCAGTTAAAGAGTTCCCTTAATGGTGTTAAACAAATTTATACAATCATTATCATCAAATTCACTTTTCTTTAATCAGGAAATAAATGTAGTTAATCATATTTTGCAGAAAATAAAGACACATCCTTATGATTTATTTCTTTTAATCTGTTTCTAATGAGTTTATCTATCAATTTGTTGGGTTTCTTCACCAACATAGCCTATGGACCTCCTTACTATTCTCATTAGTTCCATAATATATTTGCAAGTAGCTGTCTGTCGCATGGGTCTATGGATGTTTAATGATTTTTGTCACCGCATCATATGTTGGAGATCGCGGAGGTACCATCTATTAAACTAATTTTACCCCTGGGTGGAGATTAAGTCTTAACGTTTCTACCATCTCTTGCTGGCATGCTTCAGAGACAGAGTCAACTGGATCACATACGGCAGAAAACTGTCGACTGTGGTAGCAATGGTGATCATGTTGGAGAATAGAACTGGAAAGTATTTACCTAAATTAAACACAAAATTAGCTGAACCCACAAGGCATACACATCCTACTTCGATTAAGCAGGGTTGCTATCATAATGAAAAATCTAATGAAAAACACGCCCACCCGGCACGGAGCACGGGTTACTATCTAGTTTATTTTTTATGTACCATCCAAACGCCCTCAAGCATAACCCTAAGCTGAAAATTGTTAGCGGGCACGTGCGTGTGAGGGAGCATTGCCCATGGGTTGGAACAAATTATGGACATGATAGACAAGTCTTTGTTTACCAATTAGGCAGAGATCTAATTTACATATGCAAACGTGAAGATTGATGCGTGAATTTTTACTTTTCGAGTGTTTCAATAGTGTGGTTTGGAGCATCTTTAAGCTCAGTAATACACGGTCATATCTATTACTGTAATGAGGAAGGATCCATTCTCACATTATCTCATACACTAGGCATAGTTTTTGTGAATAAAAATCAAACCGATACGGATTTGAAGCTAATATCTAGGGATCATGTTCCTACTACTAATAACGAGGGAAAAGTTTTTTAAGGCTAAAATGAGGGAATGGCTACCAAAATGAGGGAATGGCTAAAAATCATTTGATTCCCAACGGCTCATATCTTAACTATAAGCAGTAGATGGTGGTGTTATACGTTTAGGAATACACTCGTTTGCAGTAGGACAGTCGAGCCTTGTTAGAGGAACATATCCCCAAAATATTAACTTCAAATCCGTTATGGTTTGGTTTGTATTCCCAAAATTCACATCCAACGTGTTAGATAATGATAATAAAAGTGTAAAGGGATCCTCCTATACTATAATACCTTAAATCAAAAGAAAATAAAGGAAGAGGAAGAGACCAGCGGCATTATCCCACAAATCCTGGACAACGAGCTCATGGATGAAACTGTATTTCTCATTTCCCCGGCGCGGGACTATTATAACTTTAGGCAAAAATAAGCTAAAATTCGTTCTACCCAACCATGTCAATAAGCTTAAGGTTCATCAACAATATGTTGGATAATCTTAATCACCTTCAAGAGGAGGTATTTATCAAGGTTACAAGAAGAGAAGTAAGTAAATGAAACAGTCTTCTTACACTTACACTACAAGAAAACTTGGTTTAAGCGACCAAAATCTTAGCAAGCTCTCAAAATTTTGGTCGCTTTAATAGTTAAGCAACCATGTTTGCAATTACCAAAAACTTTGGCTTCTATTAACATGCTCCCATTAAATCGTAGCTACTAATTAAATTTGTGGGTTGCTCCAGCATTTTTCCCAGTACTACATAGCGAGTGGAATAGTAGGTTAGTAGCTATTTACTTCAATCTACCATGTATCAGCAATTCAAAATATGTTTGGCTGCTAAAAACCTGTCTCAGCAACTAAGGTATAGCGACAACCAATTCAGAAAAGGAAAGTGGATGATTCTAATAATGGGAAAGGGAAGCGATCACCAATCTAGTGTTTGATGTTTGATATTGAGATGTTTAATTTTGATTTGTAGAAATTTTACGAGGTGGGTTACCAATAGAAGTTCTATAGTAATTTTACTAGGTGGGTTTCCCATTCTTTCTCATTTTGCTAATCATTTTCATTCAATTGATTTATACACATTCGTAGTATTCAATCCAAAATTTATATGTTCTACATATTTTCTACGATAATAATTCACTTGTTCATTCCCGTCCATTTCTAATACATTACTCGAAATTCTATCTAATTGAAAACCGAAGGTAATTACCGAGTTTGTTTCCAATCATTACCTAGCTCTTGACTTTCTATTGGCCAGATAAATTTGAAAAATATGATTCCTATGATTTAACATGAAATTGATTTAGGTGTTTTATCAAAACCTTGAAAATTTTAAAATTATATTATTAATTCCTTTTTTTCAAAAAATCGGTGGAACTTGGTCAACTTTCCCGATTTACTGTCAGTAGTTCCCATCCTCGGTGAACTACTGATGGAAATTAAGTTAAAATAATGGTAACTGGATAAACCAATTTATGTAAGATAAATTGAGTAAGGTCGAGCTAATTGGATAACATTGATAGATAAAGGGTGAAATACACAAAGGTCGATGGACATTCAATTAAAATAATGGATAACTAGATAAACCAATCTATCTAAGAGAAACTGAGTGAGGTCCAACGATATTGGATAAGATTGATGGATAACAAGTTAAATTAAGTCAAAACGAAGGAAATTTAGTTTATTTGATCGATAACCATATAAACTCATGGAATCTAAGAAAAATTGAGTGAGATCCAGTAATATTGGACAAGATTGATAAATAATGTCTTTAATTAATTAAGGTCGATGAACATTCAATTAAAATGATAGATAATAAATAACCTAATGATTTTTGGGAAAATCTGAGTGAGGCCGATTGACATTGGGTAAGATTGACAAATAAAAAGTGAAATTAAGTGAAGCCACAAAAATTCGGTTTATTTGATAGATAACTATGTGGCGAAATTGACTAAGGTCGATCGATTGAGATGCACTTGTATAAACCAAACAGTAGGTTTCAGATAACAAGGTCGGTATAATTTATAATCAGGAATCTATTTTTAAATCGAGACCGAAGAAATAGAAGTAGAGACAAACTGCATATCTAATAGTCCACTCACGACCAGTTTTCGATCTCGGAGCCATGATATGCGTACAATATGCCAGAACATAGATTTTTTAAGGTTTTAGGGTATATTCCAAAGGAATATTACATGTAAATGGATGGATATCGTTCTTACGAAGTTTTTGACTTATAGTAGTTCACTCATGGCTAAATTTCGATCTTAGAGCCAGGGTTTGCATATAATATGCCAGAATAACTAGGGTTTGATCCCTCCCGGGGCGATAAATTGTAAAATGTATGTCGTTACACCATATTTGAAGTTCGAATCAACACGAGCTTCATATTTATCGATTTTGATGATGTATCCAGCTAAGTTTGAAGTCATAACCCTCCCAAAGCTTCTAAGTTCATAATTTTTATATCGTTATACCACATTTGAAGTTCGAATCAACACCGAGCTTCATATTTATCGATTTTGATGATGTATCCAGCTAAGTTTGAAGTCATAACCCTCCCGAAGCTTCTAAGTTCATAATTTTTATGTCGTTATACCACATTTGAAGTTAGAATCAACACCGATCTTCATATTTATCGATTTCGATGATGTATCATGCTAAGTTTGAAGTTAGAACCCTCCCGGAGCTTCTTGGATCATAGTTTGTATGTTGTCATAGCACATTTGAAGTTCGAATCAACATCGAGCCTCATATTTATCGATTTTGATGATGTATATAGCTAATTTTGAAGTCATAACCCTCCCGAATCTTCTAAGTTCATAACTTTTATGTCGTTATACCACATTTGAAGTTCGAATCAACACCGAGCTTCATATTTATCGATTTCGATGATGTATCATGCTAAGTTTGAAGTTAGAACCCTCCCGGAGCTTCTTGGATCATAGTTTGTATGTTGTCATAGCACATTTGAAGTTCGAATCAACATCGAGCCTCATATTTATCGATTTTGAGGATGTATCCAGCTAATTTTGAAGTCATAACCCTCCCGAAGCTTCTAAGTTCATAAATTTTATGTATTTATACCACATTTGAAGTTCGAATCAACACCGAGCTTCATATTTATCGATTTTGATGATGTATCCCACTAAGTTTGAAGTCATAACCCTCATGAAGCTTCTAAGTTCCATAATTTTTATGTCGTTATACCACATTTGAAGTTCGAATCAACACCTAGCTTCATATTTATCGATTTCGATGATGTATCATGCTAAGTTTGAAGTTAGAACCCTCCCGGAGCTTCTTGGATCATAGTTTGTATGTTGTCATAGCACATTTGAAGTTCGAATCAACATCGAGCTTCATATTTATCGATTTTGATGATGTATCCAGCTAATTTTGAATTCAGAACCCTCCCAAAGCTTCTAAGTTCATAACTTATATGTCGTTATACCACATTTGAAGTTTGAATCAACACCGACAATATTTATCGATTTCGATGATGTATCATGTTAAGTTTGAAGTCATAACCCTCCCGAAGATTTTGGCTCATAGTTTATATGTTGTTATACCACATTTGAAGTTCGAATCAACACCGAGCTTTATATTCATCAATTTTGATGATGTATCTAGCTAAGTTTGAAGACAGAACCATTCTGAATTTCGTGGTCCATCTCTAGGAATCTTATAACCTGAGTTTACCAGTGTGAACTAAAGCTACTTCATGACCTGTATGACTTGTCAAAATTTCTCCATGACCTATGCGGCTAGTCGAAACTCTCAAAACGGAAGCACAAAGAGAAAGCACAAAAACACAAAGAGAAAGCACAACGAAACACACCAATTATCGAATTCATTTTCATTTCCCCATTCATTCTTATACATTTTTTGGATCTTTTTATATCAGAATGTCAATAACAATGTCCTAAATTTATTAATATTTTTTTTAGATTTTTTTCATGTCGAAGGTTGAAATATGAACCGATAACATGAGTTCGTATTAACAAAAAACAACGCACAATAAAAAACACACTTTCCTTGATCCGTATGACACTCTTACTTAAATCTACACCGTCCAAAAAATTTCATAATCCGTATGACCCCATCCTACCACATCTTGTCCGTAAAATTCTTTTGATTTTTTTTTCTTTCACCCACTTTTCTCGTCTCCATCTTCCCCTCCCTCAGAAAAAAAAAACCCTTCAAGTTGCGCCTCCCTCAGAAAAAAAATAACCCTCATCAAGATTGTTTCACCAGTGATTTGTTTCAGTATGAAGCAAATCAGAAACCCTACATCCTCATTGTTGAAGAAACGAAACCAAATCTCAAGATCTCCTCAAAATCAAAATCCTAATTCTTCAACCAAATTTCAGTAAAACCATATTATTTCTTCAACGAAATCGAAACAATTTTTTCAACCCTATTATCTCAGTAGATGATTTAGTGGTTGTGGAAATGAATTCTGGTGGTGATAGGAAAATGGTTCTGGAGCTGTTGGTGACGAATTCGACGATGGGTGTTGTTGGTCTGATATGTTGAGTTAATGGGTTTGACGGATTTGAGCAAAGAAAAGACTCGAAGAGATTGATGATTCTGATGTTCTCGGGTTTATTGGTGGTACTGATATGGATTGATGAAGCTAAGAAGATGTGGAAGCAGTTACCAAACGAGATGGAGACCTCAAGGATGAAATTGGGGTTCGATTTGTCGAAGGACTGTATTCAAGCCAATTATTTCAATTTCTCGCAACAACAACTTTTGGATTTGGGTACAAATTAAGATGGGAAATGAAAACGGTTCAACGATAACAGATCTGTGGGTTCTTCCATAAGCTCGATTGATGGAGATTTGGGGGTTTTCTGTGGTGTCTAGGGGTGGTGTTTTTGGGTGATTGATGGAGTCGCAGAACAGCTGAAGAAGTGATGAGTAGCATAACCTCATATCCGAGCAGCTGCCATCACTTCCAGTTCCAGGTACTATATCTCTCCCTTTGTTGAAAATCCATTTTCTAACCCCAAAGATAACTGCTTATTTGATTAATTTCTGCAATTGTTACATGAAATATGCTTTCATTTAAGATTTTATGTTATATGTTGAGTCAAAAGATAACATTATAAGGTAATACATGGAAATCTCAGAACCTTTTCTACAATAAAAACTGCTATTAAGAAATATGTGCTTCTTCTATGTAGACATATTTCTAAAATTCATGAATCCAGGAGGACTTACAAGTTGATTTAGGCACACTTAGGGTATATCTCTTGCTTCCTTTTAAATTTTGGTACTACTTTGATATTTACCAGCACATTACTGTGAAAGAGAACTGCTTATTTGAATTCAAACAAATAGTGTGTGTCCTCAATTATGCAATACTAATCCTCACTGTTTTTTTAATGTTTTTGCAGTTACAAGTCTACTTGATATCTGATCTTGTACCCTATGTTACTACGTAGACTAGGTCAAGCCATGTTATTTGTACTGCAATATATGTTGTTTGTTGATGTTATCAGGTGTTGAGTGAGGGTAAAATGCATATTTTTAGTTTAAGAGTAAATCATTGGTACGGAGGGGCTGTGAGTGAAAGATTGCAGATATGCTTTGTTAGAGCCAGGAAATGTGAATGGTCTTTATTGTTTTTATGCAAACTGATTATGATTTTCTCGTATATGTATTATGATGATTCACTTAATACGTTAATACGCTTACCTTTCATTGTTTGTTGACACTCACTTTACAGATAAAATTTGAAAGATCCTGACTATACTTTAATTGCTTAAAGCTTCTTAGTCTGAGTTACTAATGTAATGGTCTTTATTGTTTTTAAGCTTATACTGAAACTTTATAGGATAATATGTTTCTTCATTAGTTTAAGTCTATCTTGCTTATGATGTCTGGTTGGATTGCAGGCCGTTTGGACGCCTTTGGTGGGACGAGATTGTATCTACTGTTGTGGGAAGGGCTGAGCTGCATAACCAGGTGAACCAACTTTTCTGTTTCTACAAATCTTCTTCCGGTGCAGTGTTTTAAGCTTATATAATAAGTACTATAACTTGATATTACTTCTTCAATGGCTTTGACACTGATCAGATGAGGTGAAATGGAGTGGTTTACAAGATGGTTGAATGATTATATTGAGTAGTTGGTGTGTTATTGCCATGAGATGACGAGTCTGATGATGCTATGATGTTTGTGGTGGTGTCAGTGTATAGATTGAGAAGTATTGAAGCGAAGTAAGAAGCAAGAAGATATGAGAAGGCAGAGCAGTCAATATGCAATTGGAGTGGCGCCCAAAGATAAGGTACTCTATGTCGATCCTTAAACTATGCTTAACTTTGAAATTTTTGTATCCTAAATTTCTCACAATAACATTATCCGTATCAATAACAGATTTTTAAGAAATATATTGAGATTGAGCTGCAACTTGGCGACATGGATCGTTGTCGAACCCTTTATGCGAGGTACTTGGTTTGCCCGTCAGGCGCTCGTTTTTTCGGCTGTAAAGAAAACTGCAAGAGCTCTCGGCGAAGCACTATTCAATGCAGAACTTGGTAAACCAATTGGACAGATCACCATGGAAAGTTCAGAAAAGGTAATAGGTAATTCACTTGTTTTGTATATCTATTGTGTATGTGCAAAGAGATTCTATTCTTGTTTTATTGTTCTGGTGTTTGTGGTGTGGAAAGTGATTAGTCAAGATTGCATGATGCTGTTTAGATCTCTTGAACACCATCAAAATGATTGTCGCTCACTAGGATTTCTATCTTATGCATGCTAATATATAAAATGTCAAATAGTTGTATCTCTTATATTTAGTTCTTATTGCTGACTATGTGTACTTCTCAGATATCGACCTTAGCTGCTCCTCCAGCTCTTCAGAAGCTAAGAGAGAACTTTCCTAGGTAAAATTTGCTGGTGATTTTTGATATTTTATTGAATAGATGTTGATGCAGATGAGACGAGAGTGCAGATTGAAAGGGCACAATTATTCCTTTTTAGGTGTTGCAGAATGGTTAGTATGGCCTCTAAAATGCTACTAGACAGTATATTAGGTATTTTTATAGCGAGTCCCTCTCCCGTGTTTGTTGTTCCTTATTGGACCTGTATTCATTTGAACCTTACATTTTACGTTGTTACTCATTTCAGATTTAGACATCTTGCGGTCATAGGTTTGTTTGTAGGTTGGCTTAATTGATAGTGATCGTTAAACTTTGCAGTTTCAACCTAACAATGAAAAGTTTCTCAAAGATCCTATATGTAAGAACTAACTGTGCATTTCGCCTTTTGTTATTCTGGTTCATTTTTTTCTGCAGTTTGTTAAGTTCATAGTATCAATCTCGTCTCTTTGTGTTTCTCGTGAAAACTAACTTGTTTGAATCTCTTGGCAATTCCACAGGTGTTAATTACCAAGTATCCTCCAACTGCATCTATCCATTTGGGCAAAAAGAAGACTACAAGTTGTGTCATCATTTTTTAAAGAAATGATTAGTTTGTATTTTGATCTTTTTGTTCCTCTAAATATTGTCTTTTTTTTAAGAAATGATGTAAATTGATCTATGTGATATAATAAAACATGATTCAGTTTTTTATTTGGTTCATGATTTGTTTTAGTATCAATTTTAATTGTAATTTTAATTTTAATTTCTATTTAGGATTATCTAAATCGAAATAGGCCAGATACTTCCGGCACCAGAACAACAGATGTAGCGGGGTAGCTCAAAAATGTAAGCAACCAACTTCAAGGCAAAAAGTTTGGTAGCTCAAAATGTAAGCAACCAACTTCGGTAGCTCAAAAACATAAGCAACCAACTTCAGGGAAAAACATTTGGTAGCTCAAAAACGTAAGCAACCAACTTCAGGGAAAAACATTTGGTAGCTCAAAAATGTAAGCAACCAACTTCAGGTATTTCACTTGCTCTATTATGATTGGTCTATCTATGAAGTGATCAACATTTTACTTGCTGTATTTTGGTTGGTATAGCTTTAAAGTGATCACTATTTTGCTTGCTCTAGGGAGGTCGGTCTAGCCATGAAGCAATTAAGAAAAAAGACGCTACATGATAGTTGCTTGATTACTAAAGCGATTGCCTACCTGCTCTAGACTTGTAGAAATCCCACCTTTTGCAACTCGAGAGCGAGAGCCAAATTAAGTCGCTTTAAGGGTTAGAGCGACTCAATATGGGCTTTTCCAACCAAAAATGTCTGGTCGCTTAATCCAACTTTTCTTGTAGTGTTAACGTGTTGTCAAGATGTGAAGAAAGAAAGTCAAAGCATTACACTCACACTATTACAACCACTAACCATATTCACAATTGATTGTTCAACACTCTCCCTCAAGGTGGAGCATATATATCACATATGTCCAACTTGACAAGTGAATCGTTAAAATTTTATTCGATACTACCTTGGTTAGAATATCCGCCAACTATTGTGTTGTACGGACATATGGTACTTCAATAATGTTTTCTTCGAGTTTCTCATAGATGAAGTTCCTATCAATTTTCACGTACTTCGTTTGATCATGTTGCACTGGATTCTATGCAATTTTGATTGCCGACTGATTATCACAAAACAACTTCATAGGTTTTTCAGAGGGGAAACCAAGATACCCCATAAGACTTTTCAACCATAACAATTCACAAATTCCTTTTACCATTGCCCTATATTCTTCTTAAGCACTTGACAAGGAAACAACCTGTTGTTTCTTAGACTTTCAATTTACTAAGTTACCCCCGACGAAGGTAACATACCCAGATGTCGATCTTCTCCTATCACCTTTGCCTTCCCAGTCCGAGTCCGTGTATCCTGATACATCGAGATGTATATGTTTTGAAAACATCAACCCTCTTCCTGGTGCAGACTTCTAATATCTCAGTATCCTTATGACTGCATCCATGTGTTGTTGACCCGGATTATGCATAAATCTGCTTACAACACTTACACATCATAAGGTGTTGTATGGGAAAGATAAATAAGCGGCCAACTAGCCTTTGGTATTTCCCTTTTTCAGTTGGTACTTGATCATAACACTCTTCAAGACCATGATTTTGTTCCATAGGAGACCCTATCGGTTCACAACCAAGCATACCGGTTTCCTTCAACAGATCAATCACATATTTTCCCTAAGACAAGAAAATTTCCTTTTCAGATCGTGACACTTCGATCCCAAAGAAGTATTTAAGTCCACCCAAATCCTTCATATCAAACCCAGAATACAAACAACTCTTCAGATTACCCATGTCTTCGGGGTCATTTCCTGTTACCACTATATCATCTACATAAATAATAAGTGCGGTTACTTTGTCACCTACCCTTTTTAGGAACAAAGTATGATCAGCGTTACTATGTGTATACCCAAATTTCTTCATTGCCAGACGAAATCTACCAAACCAAGCTCTGAGAGATTTCCTCAAACCATAAAAGGCCTTGTTTAGCTTACAAACCATGTTTGCATTCTTAGGAGCATTATAACCTGAAGGTAGTGACATGTAGACTTCTTCTTGTAAATCACCATGTAAAAAGGCATTTTTTACATCATATTGTTGTAGAGGTCATCCTAAATTTTCTGCCAAAGACAACAATACTCGAATGGTATTGATTTTTGTAACATGAGCAAACGTTTCTTGATAATCAATACCATAAGTCTTTGTAAATCCTTTAGTCACAAGTATAGATTTGTACTTATTAACAGAGCCATCTGGATTATGCTTGATAGCATATACCCACCTGCAACCAACCGGTTTCTTCCCTTCTGGAAATGAAACTATATCCCATGTACCATTTTTCTGATGTGCAAACATCTCGTCTTTCATAGAGCCAGCCCATTTCGGGTTAGATAATGCTTCTTCTACGTTTTTAGGAATGGTAACATCTTCCAGCTGGTTGACAAATGCTTTTCCAGCTTCTGACAATCTGTGAGTAGACATGTAATCCGCAGTGGGATATTTTACCTTCTTTATCGGTTCAAGTGAAAAACGATCTGGTGGAACCCCACGGTTACTCCTTTGTGACAATTGATTCCTATCTGTCTCAGTTAATTCACAATTACTGTCAGCATTAATCAAATCCTCAACGTTTACCTCAGGGACGTCAGTGGGAGGATGATTTGGTGTAGGTACTGCTGAAGAAAAGAAGGGGTCTTCCACGATAAGAATTTCGACCTCTTGAATTGTTTCCGGAGGTTGCATAGCAGTCATGCCCAAAACGGTAGAATCTTGAGGATTACTTGAACTTGCTTCTGTAACAGAAAGATGTATCTTACTGTTAATTGGAAATAAAATCCATCCAATTCAACTCTTCAATATTGTTCTCTCCATGAAGAGGATAACCTGTATCATATGTTGAGTAAAACTTCTCGTGCTCAGAGAAGGTAACATCCATACTAACATGATTTTTGCGAGTAGAAGGATGATAACACCTGTAACCCTTTTGGTACGGATGATAACCAATGAATACACACTTTAGAGCACATGGGTCTAGCTTTCTTCGCAAATGTTTTTGTATGTGGACATATACAACACATCCTAACACTCGTGGAAGAAGTTTCAGCTGGGAAGGAATTGCCACAAATGAAACCAATTTATCCATAGGTGTTTGAAATTTCAAAGCACTAGTGGGTACACGATTAAGGAGATACACTGCATTTGTGATGGATTCTTCCCAAAAATGTGGCCTCATGTTTTCTCCAATCAAACAAGCTCTAGTAATCTCAAGTAATTGCATGTTCTTCCTTTCTGCAACACCATTTTGTTGTGGAGTAGAAGGACAAGTAGTCTCATGAATTAAACCATGTTCCTGGAAATAACCTTATAAAACTTCATTAACATATTCACCACCATTATCAGAACGAAGGACCTTTATAGTGGTGGAAAATTGTGTTTGAATCATTACATGAAAAGACTTGAAAATATTAGTTACATCACTTTTATTTTTCATTAAGTAAAGCAAAGTCATAAGAGTGCAATCATCGACAAAAATAACAAACCAACGAAATCCTGAAGTACTATTAATTCGTCAAGGTCCCCAAACATCGAAATGAACCAAAGCAAATGGAACTAATCTCCTGTTAAAACTACCAGGATAAGCAGTACGGTGGCTCTTCGCTAAGATGCAAGTTTCGCAGTTAAAATCAGAGGGTTTGCAGGTTGAAAATAAGGTTGGAAATAAATGTTTTAAATAACCAAAAGAAACGTGACCCAACCGATGATGCCATAATAATATTTGATCTTCATATGCACGGGAAGACCCTTTGGCAAACAAAGACCGTCCTTCACGCACATCATCGACGTAATACAACCCCCATTTCTTAGTACCACGCCCAATTATCTTCCCGTCACTGAGATCTTGGAGAAAACAAAAAGTTGAATAGATCAATACTACACAATTTAATTGTGCAGTCACTTGTGATGCTGATAAAAGGTTATTAGAAAGAGAAGGAATCGACAGAGTATGTTCTAAAGTCAAGGAAGAATTCAATTCCACTCTCCCAGCTGCAGTAACCGCACATGGAACGCCATTGGCATTATAAACCGTTGAGCATTCAGGTGCACGTACATCTTTCAAAATAGATGCTTCAAATGTCATGTGATTTGTGGCACCGGAATCAAGTACCCAACAATGGTCTTTTTCAGAATTGGTAGTAAGTAAAGTTATATAAAATTTACTTGATTGCTGAAAAATGTTCGGATTAAACAAAGAATGAGATTCAACAACGGAAGAATGAGCATCAATTTTTGTCGTCACCATTGAAGTACATGTATCTGCCCCTCTTTGATCGATCTTTATTTGTATTTTATAGGCGTCCCACCATTCAGGATAGTCAATTTTCTTGAAACATTTATCACGAAATGTGAATTGCTTCCACAATAAACACAACGTCTATCGGAAGACATTATCACGATTAAAGAAGAAATAATATGAGGTATGTATGTAGGTCGCAAATAGCTTGGGAGAAGTTTGCAAGCGGTTTTCCAAAGGAGAGAAAAAAAAACTTCCACAAACTAGAAAAAAAGGTACAAATGAAACTGATTTTGTACACAACTGTTTATCGGTACAAATTGGCGGAAATTAAACTGGCTAGATACTCTTAACTAAAAAATATATGCGTAATCGAATAGGAATAAGTCTTACAAGGGTAAAACGGTAATAGTTCAAATTCAAATCAAGTTTTCTCTCTTACACAGAGAAATTAAGTTCGAAAAATCAACCAAATATATAAAAACAAACTTAACAGGAGTTTGCTTATGGAATCAATTAGCTACGATCAAAAACACAAGATAAACAAGTAGACGTCTGATAAGAAAACAAGATCTTGATCAAAAAACACAACTCTTTGTAAGAAGCAAAAACAGTAGTACAACTTATCAGTCCAAGATAAATGGATTAACAAGATTAAGTAGGATTTAAAAGGAATAATCATAAACTCAACATAGCAAGTTTATCATAAAATCAGTAGTACAACTTACTTGTTTCGATAAGTGTATAAAGAAAGACAAGAACCTTAAGCCGGCGGAAGAAGGATCAATCGAAGTAACGAAGCACTCACTATTACTAAGAAGCACTCAACTCACCATGGAGATACTGTGTCAATAAGCTTAAGGTTCATCAACAATAAGTTGGATAATCTTATTCACCTTCAAGAAGAGGTATTTATCAAGGTTACAAGAAGAGAAGGAAGTATATGAAACACGCCTTCTTATACTTAACGTGTTGTCAAGATGTGAAGAAAGAAAGTTAAAAAATTACACTCACACTATTGCAACCACTAACCATATTCACAATTGATTGTTCAACAAACCACACTTTTTGTTTTCTTTATTTTTATTTCCTGGAGGTTTGAAGCAACAGTCGGTCTCTCCCTCACTCTCTTGAGTCCCTCCTAGGTGGAGTATATGTAGCTGAAATTCATTTTATGCAATGTTGTTCCTAGGGAATCTGTGATCATGAGCAGAGGCAAAATTGTCGGTCTATGATTCCGCTGTCTCTTCTCTTCTTTCTCTCTTTCTCTGGTGATCACCCTTGGTCTATCCCGCAATGGTATTAAAGTAGTCATGGGCATCAATATCAAAAAAACGCGCCATGAAATGTTGAAATACACAAAAGAAAGCAGGTCCAGGAAGGGGCACATTTAGCTGCTTAACATAAGTGCAACTTCACACTATACAGCAACATGTAATCATATCCATGTTTAAAGGCCGTTATTGATGCCACGACAAGGTCATTGGCATTGGAGTTGGGTAACTATAAGGCCGATATTGTTGCCACTATAAGGTCATTGGCATTGGAGGGGATACTGTAACTGATTATCCATAAGAACAATTTATGACGCGAAAAAACTTTACAGTGGATGGACTATTTCTCCTTCCGGTAGTAAATTTTAAGCGCACTGCAAGAATGGAATTTCTCTCATAGCTATAGAGAGATAAAATTTTCAGCAGACTCAATGAAAAGAGGAGCTAATCTAGCAAAGGGAGAAAGAAGAAGTTATATCACAAGACCTGATTTCATGAATACAATGGAAATCCAGAGAAACCTTACTACTGAACTTGTTAATTTTTAATGGGCTTTTTTCCTTGTTTTTTGTTTTATGCCCAACTATAATGGGCTTATTTGTATAAACTTTGGTTATGATCTTTGGTTCTAATAAAATTTTATTATTAAGCAAAAAAAAGGGATATATTAATTAAATACCCTAAGTTTTGGAACCCTTCGAAAATACCCCCTATCACATTATAAATATACCCCTCCTCTTATATATATAAAGCTTATCCTCTTAAAAATAAATTATTTTACACGTAACTTTTTTTTTAATTTCAAAAATCAATAATTTTCTTTCTCAATCACTCCACCACCGCCTCCAACTCCACCGACGGCAATTCACCACCATCACCACTACCACTCCACAACCATCACCAACATTCCACCATCACAACTCCACCACAACTCATCGTCACCACCGCCACCGCAATTGCGACCATCATCTCCTCCATATCCACCACCGTTGCCGCCAAGTTGATAAAAAAATTAAAAATTTAGAAATAAGTTAGGTCCAGATTTTTGTATCAACAACCGAAGTTGATCCAGTTTTTTGTATCAACAACCGAAGTTGATCCAGTTTTTTGTATCAACAACCAAAGTTGACACCAAATTTTGGTGTCAACAACCGAAGTTGATATCATATCTGGTGTCAACAACCCAAGTTTTTACAAAAATTGAAAACTCGGAAATTAATTAGGTCAAGATTACACGTCAACAACCCAAGTTGACACCAAAATCTGGTATCAACAACAAAAGTTGATCCAAATCTGGTATTAACAACAAAAATTGATCCCAAATCTGGAGGCACCACCACCTCCATCGCCGACATCACCACCACCACCGCTTCCAGCATGTGAGATAATAAATGAAATGGACTTTCATGTAAATTTTTATTAATATTGAAAGGGCATTTATATGATTCAAAATTAAATAGATTACATTTTAGAAGATGAGGGGTATAATTATTGATGGATAAATGTATTTGTGAAATTCATGAAAAGGAGAGATACTTATAAAATTCCCACATCGAAAGAAGAAGTTATATCACAAGACCTGATTTCATGAATACAACGGAATACAACGGAAATCCAGAGAAAACTTACTACAGAACTTGTTAATTTTTAATGGGCTTTTTTCCTTCTTTTTTGTTTAAGCCCAACTATAATGGGCTTATTTGTATAAACTTTGGTTATTATCTTTGGTTCTAATTTGCCTTAGTTGTAGCACTTTAAAGTGATCCTCCATACGTATACTATTCGGGTTGACTTTGTTTTCCTCAATCTTTCTTTTCAAACGCTGCACACACTTAATAGTACGTTTTACCAAGTGAAATTTCCTATCGTACTCGCATCTCTCATCTTCACATGTAAATAGGTTTTCTTGATAGACATTCTTTTTGAAATCGTATTTATAACCTATCGAAGTACTTTCAGACACCCAAGAATCGTTCAGTACTGCTTTTCCAAGTTTCGTCCTTCCGCTAGCTAAAGCTGTCTCTGTCGAAAGCTTATAACTTGGATTATCATGTTTTCTCTTTTTTGATGTTGATGAAGCCTCAAAACCTATCTCCCTTTGATTCTTTTTGTGGTCTTGTTTCAGCAAACTGATAACGTTAGCTAACAATTCTTTTCTTGAAATAATCTTGTTGCTGAAGCGATGAAAACACTTCAAGTATTGCTGGTACTCATGAGGATTTCCAAATTTCTCCTTTTTAATAAACTCAAATAACTCAAATTCTGGATGATACTCACCATGAGGATGCAACTCTTTATCTGAGTCTGAAGCCTCATTAAATTCTTCAACCCTATCTAGAATCATCTCATCACCATCTTCTTCTACTGTCAGGGTTATCTCATACTGCTTAGGCAAAAAATCATTAAACCCTAAAATAAGCTCCGAATTATCTTTAAAAACGTCTTTGATCCTTGCTGCAACATACGATAACGTCGCGGTGTCGTGTTCTTGCAGAGACAAGAATTCTTCCATTAATCGACGGAATTCATGACATTTGTCTGTTTTCTGCACAGCTTGCAAGTAAGCACGGTAAGCTTCTATTCGTTCAGTATTTATTCCCATCATTTCAAGCACTTTAACCCTAATGAATCAAAACCCTTTTGATGATCACACGAAACAGTTCTTGAATCTGAGACAGTTCAAGAAAAAGATAACTCTATTAGTAAGGTTGAAGACAACTATATATTTATAAAAGGAAGTTTAAGACTTTAAGGGCTTTTGGGAGTTCTTTAAGGGCTTTTGGGAGTTCGAACAGGAATGGGTTATTTTAAGAAGCAGTCCGCCCTGCCATGGAATTTTCTGTTTTTTTAGAGCACTCTTTAAATAAACGGTTTCAGGCATTAAAAAAAGAGTTTCATAAAGAAACAAAAGTGGTGCAGTTCGAGTCTGAATAAAATACCACCAAATTTCAAAGCCTATAAAAACACTGCAATTTGGTTGGCATCTTCATCAGTGTTCTACATTCCATCTTTCTATGCAACAATGGCAGCAGCAGATAAAAGAATTAATTCTCTTCAACCAAAATCTACTCTCTCGCCTTATGCGAGTTTATATCAACCATACAATAATAATGAGGCATTCTCTTTGTTTCAGAAGTGTTTAGTGTATGATGACATGGGTTCATCAAGCAACCAGGGTTCTCTTGTGAAATCTCGCAGTTCTGGAGTTTCTGACAATTTCGACCATGGAATTACTTCATCCGATGGCAGAAGAAGTGTTGTTCCGAGTTTTGCAACAACATCAAATAATGGTCAATCTCAGCTGAGCAATGATTCTGGATTTGGAAACCGTATAAATAAGGAAACAACAGGTCAATCAAATATCAGAGCACCTCCAACTGGTTATCATTATGGAACTCCATATTCTCCTTCTCATGGAGGTTACAGTAATCAGTTGAACAATCTCTTTAACCAAAATTTGTCTGTTTTCCAGAATTCAGCAACGGAAGCAGCACCATCAGCTGCGGGAAACAATGATAACCGCGCCTATTCTCCACAAAACGGCAATATATGGAGCAATGATCAGTTGGGTTCTTCATCATCCATGGTTAACCAGGATTCTCTCGCTAAATTCCATTCTGGAGTTTCTGGCAATTTGAACCATGGAAATACTTCATTAGATGCTATAAGCAGTGTTCCGAGCTTTGCAGCGTCATTCAGTACTAGCCATTCTCTGTCAAGTAATGATTCTTTTGCTTCTGGTTCTAATTATGCACCTCCAACTGGTTTTAATTATCATGGAAGTTCTTCATCTGGGGGACGTTTCAGCAATCGGTTGATCAGTCCCTTAAATCAGCCTGTTCTTAAGAATCCATCAATGTCAGCAGCATCAGATTCAACAAACAACCTTAACTGCGGTTTTTCTGGACAAAATAGCAATATATTGAGCGAAAAGGCACTATTAGATGCCCTTGTTCTTTTTTCTGCACAAAACGGCAATATATTGAGCAAAGAGGCACTATTAGATGCCCTTGTTCTTGCAAAGCTAGAAAATTGGAATATGCAAAAGTTGCATAAAATTCTTACTGGTGATGCAACACTTATTTATGAAGTTCATCCAGATGAACTATTTGCGATGGCTACACTTAGGTTGGGTTCTAACTACTTGCTTGACATTCTTAGTAACAGCAGAGACGGACTAATTCCCGAGAAGATAACCAAATTAATCTTTTGTAACCTCATCCGTTTGATGAGTGATCAATTTGGCAGTGCCGTCTTCAAGAAACTTCTGTCATCAGTTACTGACGAAATCCTGATAAAGGACATTGTGCAGAACATGGCATTTCAAAATTATGCTCTCATCAAAGCAGCAACAACGGAACTCGGGTATATATACTTTGCTCTTCTTCAAATATACTGCATCTTTTTTTTTTTTTTTTTTTGTGTGCATAGATATTCATTGATGCCTTATTTTTTCTGTAAAATATGTAGGGTATCTTCGATCCAGGAGCTCATGAAGATAGCCAAGAAGGAAAACAAAGACTTGGTTAATAAGCTGATTTGTGCCCTGGCAAATAGAGAAATACTGGTTGTGATGAAGAACAAATGTGGTAGCCGTTTAATCAAATTTTTGCTGGAGTTTCTGAATTTACACCAAAAAGAGGTAACTACTCCTCTATTATCTACTCTGACAACAGCATTTCACTTGTTTTTTAGTCCATATTTAGAAAAACGCATAATGCTGATTAAAATTTTAATGAAATGCATCTGCAGTTGATTTACAGTGTGGTGATGTCATTTCAATCTCAATTAGAATTAGCTACAGATAAACAAGGATGCATTACACTCCAAATTATCATGAAAAACCTACCAAATCCTTTCCGAGATGAACTTCTGCGGAGCATCTCGAATGCGGCTCACTTTCTTTCGTATCATCAATGCGGGTAATACTAAAATCACATATTACGCTATTTTAGATTATATAAGAAATCGGATGGATTTTTGTGCTGTTTTAAATGTTGTATCATGGTTTTTGTACACAGGAACTTTGTTATACAACATGTAATCAAATTGGATAGCCCTATGTACACTTTCACTGAAATCATATGTAAAAAGCTCAGAGGCCACTATGTACCTTTATCAAAGGATAAATGTGGCAGCTATGTTGTGGAAAAATGTATTTACTCAACTATAATAGGTATGCAATTAGCGTCAGTTGATTTTCTGACAAACAACACACTCATCGAACTAGCCCAAAATCAAAACGGAAACTACGTCGTTCAAACGCTACTTGGAACCACAAAGGTAACCCATCTTTTCTTTTCTCAAGCATACATATATGCATGTGTGACTGTTAAGCTAAGTGTTTATATGCTTGTTGTTTGAATTACAGATAAAGGACCAGTCACTCTATCGAATGCTTGTTTTTAAGTTAAAGCAATACTCGAAGGACATTCAGAACCATCCACATGGAAGCAATGTATACAATTTGATAAATGGCGGAAAAAGCAACAAAAGGAGGCAGCAAACTATACTGAGATGAAGTGTATAAGATAAGAAACTAAGTTTGACAGATAGGTGCGCCAGAATGTAGTAGACAATCGATGGAGCAGTATTTGTGCACGTAAACTCAACGTTTGTATAATTTATCTTATAAATTTTTTGAGCATGTGTACGTCGGGAGGACTAGTTTATAATGTTTTTGTTTTCTGTTTCTGTTGAAAGAAACCAAGATATGGGTCAATTATTACTAATGGAAGAAGTAAAATCAATTGGTAGAATTACTGTTTATGTTGCTTCTTATATGGAAAACACAATGGTTCGGAAATCCTTGATGGAATTATAAAATTCAACTCCAAGGAGATTCAAGTGCAATGGTTTAAAAATCATTACACTCGTGAAGATTTCCATGAATTCTTCCCTGAACAGAAAGTTAGAAAGCATGACTGATTTCAGCATCCAGGTTTCTTATACTGTATGAAGATTTCCATGAATTCTTCCCTGAACAGAAAGTTAGAAAGCATGACCGATTTAAGCGTACCCAAAAAAAAAACATACCATGAAGCTAGAGTGACATAAGAAAGGCAATTTCATTTTATTATAAATTGTGCAATATGTATTTACTTAAGTTTTTAGACATAAATAAGAACAACAGATCAATGAGTATGGATTACCATGGCTAAGTGACATCTTCTGATGTTGCAGGAGGCTTCTGATTGTCATCATTCTCTGTACTCTTCCACATATGCTCTATTCCATCCATGTGACCCATCCCAACAACCGCTACAACTTTCCCTCGAAAACGTCTAAGCCTAGTGAACATAACCTTGTCTCTATCTTCAACAATCACCCTTGACTGTCCAATTTAAAGTAGTTTCCAACTTTTAGATTCAGCTTAAGTAGATTAAAACTTAAAGTAGAAAATCATATTCATTACGCAAAGACCGTATTGTAAGTGAAATCAAAAGGATATGACAATATATAGATATAATCATGAAAAAATTGCGCAGAAGAACCAGCAGAGAAAATCTGTTTTTTTTTTTTCTTTCATTTTGATAAACAAAAACTCTCTGTTTCTTATTGACCATAAGGTTTTTCTTGTATATATTGCTGATCTTACCAAAGTGAATTCCAAAATATGAATAGCCAAGAGTCAGGACCGTGGAAACTTACAATCTCCGGATATACTTTTTTCAGAAAACTAGTCATTTCCCGTACAGATGATCTTGTCATGTCTTCATCTTTAGAGTCGGTAAAATAGTTAAGCAGTTGGTCTATCTCCTTGGATTCCTCTGAAACTTTAGTACATATTTTCCAAAGGAAGTCGTATGACAACAATTTAGATAGTTGTTGAAACAAAACCTGAAGAAAAGAACACCTTTCAAAATTTCAAGTACTGCTCTCTAGAAGAAATTATCCAATAAAGAGAAGGAAAACAAAGTGATGGTAACTACCCGAACATCTTGATCAATCGGGAAACATTCTGCTTTAACTCTAATAGATTCCTCCATCGCAACCTGAAACAACGAGATTCGTAATATTCCAAAGGTAAGTGTTAAAGGATAACAAAGCAAAAGACAAGATCATCACATTCATTTGAAAGATTTTTGAACAATTACTATGAACTCCTGGAGTTGAAAAGTCGAAACTATTTTCAAGGATTACCTTGAACTCCAGGCCTGGAAATGTTCCACCAGCTCTCAAACGACGATACCATAAGTTAATAAGAAAACTAAAAAGCTTCATGCTTAGTCCACCTGGGGATTTCATGGACTTGAGGCACAACTTATACAAGTCGTCATCTCCAGGCTTCCACTTCATAAGTTCTATGGCCCGTTTATTGCACAGCTCAACCTGCATATCCAAAGTGCCAAAAAAAAAACCTTACAGAGAGTTGCACATAATCTTAAACTCAAACAAAATTTCTATCCACTTGGAAATCTCGACCTAGAAGCTAAATCAAAGACCACTAACAATACATTACAAGTCAATGATCTTGAAATGTCATGAGATCCTTCAAGGAGTCCTAGTCTACGACACCAGGAAACTTTAAATTGATTGTAACTCAACAAAAACAGGGAGAAGGAACTATGCTTTAAAAGGTGAGCTCAAACTAGGTATCTCCTAAGTTGAGTATAACATAAAAGGGGATGATCGGCTGACATCTTATTATACATCTAACCTATTCCTCAAATTACAGCATATGACCACTGCATACTCTCCACATACAACTTCGCCCGCGTTCCACTGAAAAATGCTTCTCCTTAGAATAGATTGTGTATTGAACAAATTACAATTACAACTTTTCCTACTCACTACGACATCTCTGATCAATGAAAATGAATTCCGCAAAATATTACAGGAAGGCGTTACTTACCGCGACAACATCAGGCATTACATAATTAATCACCTACAAAATAATACACCAATTACATCAGTAGGTTGAGTTATCTATTTAAAAATAAGAAATGCACCCCTCTATGATAACAACAAGGAAAAAAGAAAAAAAACCTAAGTTGAGTTAGGCATTTAAGCAAACATATTGGATGCACTTAAAAACAAGAAACCCCCAAAATCCAAGAGAAGTAAGATATAATATACCTTCTTAACAGTGTCAGCACTCTCTTTTGAAACATGAATAGTCCCAACAAGATAAACTTGATACCCAGTTTTTGAATTATTGAGTAGAACGACTTTACCATCATTTGGGATTCCAGGAAGATCATGTGGGTAATAATTATGGTACCATCTCACAAGATGATGATTGACAATTGTATAATGAGGGGTTGTTAGAAATAAAGATGATGATGATGATGATGATGATGCTGATCTTATTAGTACTCTATGTGTTGTTAAAGTGGAAATTTTTAACAAACGACTGAGAATTGCAGCAGACATTTTGGGTTTTCTTGTGAGGTATCATCGGGAGTACCACTCTCTCTAGACATATCATGTCATATTTTGGGGTTATGGAGATTCGAATAACTGACCTGTTGATGGTTTTGAAGCTTTAGGTTGACTCGTTGTAAATCCGATCCAAGGCGATTTAAAGATTGTGGTAGTGGAAAAAGAATGGTCAGGAGATCGAATCTCGTGATTAACAAGTTTTAAGTTCAATAACACTGTTAGTTTCCAATTGACTCGCGATTTGGACTTGAGTTAACCCTTGACTCGCCCCGAGTTAGATGTCAGATCTTTTTTGTATGAAGTGAGACCAATGTAGTTAATATCGGATATTGGTTTTTCTCGGCCAGGACTGATACACTGGTACGACTTTATATCAGGGATATTATCGTTCAAATATCAGTTCCAAATTTAGAGACTATAATTTTATAGCTACCATCAATTTTATTAAAAAACACAAGAGTAACTTCAATAACTTTAAAGTTCACTACCTAAAATGATAAATAAACAAGTTCTAACTAGAAATAGGAGAGTAACTTCAACAACTTAAAAGTTTACTGCCTAAAATGGTAATTAAACAAGTTAAAAGTTCAAACCAAAAACAGGAGAGTAACTTCAACAACTTTAAAGTTTACTACCTAAAATGGTAATTAAACAAGGATATTACAGTCTTATTCAAAATCAAACGAGTCACTATTGATATCATCATCTTCAGTAACTCCATTAGCTCCATCAAGTAGTCCATAATCTGTGTCTAGCATCAATTGATCAGTATCATATCCATCATACTCAGAGTCGGTTGGGTAAGTAGACTTACTTCGAGAGCTACATGCACCTCTACTACCAACTGGCCGACTTTCTTCACCAAGAATATCTTGCATATCATCCAAAGTTACATTATCACCTTCTACCCCCAAGTCTTCCAAGTTCTGTGGATCCAACCATTCATCATTTTCATCATGCTCATCAAGAAAAATAGGATCACGAAATATCCCTTATATATCGGCCGATACGGCTAATATTGGACGACATTATCGCCAAGATATCGTATCACCGATACAATGCTTATCCTACCGCTCCAAGGCCGATATACTAGTTTAGTTGCCTAAGATGAGATTTTAGTTTCCAAACAGAAAGGAAACTAATGGTAGTTGCCAAGCTTTAGTTGTCGTATGTGTTGTTTCGAAATGTAAAGGCAACTACTATAAGTATCTAGTTGCCATGCGTACTTTTGGAAACTTATGTTGTTGTAGCTAAATATGAGATTAGTTAAATGTTGTAAATTAGACCCACTAATTCTAGGATTTGTTATCGAGTTGCCAAACATTCTAACAAGTAAATTTTTGTAGTTGTCGGTTCCTTGTTGTACCATATGGCAACTAAATTAAAATCTTGTTGCAAATTTATTTAGCAATTAATCTGATAGTACCCAAATATCTTGATATCATAATTGCAATAAGTTAAGGCAACTAAATTGCAGTTGACAGATAGTTACCGAATCCTTCAACAAATAAGCTTGCTAGTTGGCACATGGTTCTCAAATCAATCCACAACTATGATGGGAACTAACATTTAGTAAATGTCAGGCACTCGCAACGATAGTTTTTCTGATGGGTCGTAATTAATATGATAACATCGTAATCAGTAATCGTAATTAATATGGTAGCTAATTATAACATCGTAATCAGTTACTATAATTAATATGTCAGTTAATTATTATAGTTAATATCGTGGTTAAATATGGTACGTAATTAATTATTGTAATTAATATCGTAATTAACTGTTGTAATTACTGTTTTGGATAATATCATACAGCTAGCGAAAAGACAAATTAACAAAATATGCATTCATTCCCAATACCAAGAGTAAAAGTCATCATTCCCAAACCAAGAGAAAAAAGTCATCATTCCCAAAATATGCCTTACTATCCTTAACCTACATATTAATACCAAAAGAAAACAAGCCAAAAAAAAGAAAAAGAAAATTCATTCATCACTTGCTGGCTGCATCACCCTCCTTTCATTATCTGATACATCTGGTACCACCATGGAAGGATAATGTTTGTCTTCTCTGTAGCATGTTTTCTGTCTGTAGAGATTCAATTCTTCCATTCAAACAATTGCATTTCTTTTTCTCTTATATCATCCAAACTCTTGTGAGCGTGAGAAGACCCCCACGTTTGTTCATTATAGACAGATTCTCCTCGCAGAGTTGCTTCTTTCATGTCCTCCATTGTTTTCTACATAAATTACAAATCAGTACTGTCGCACAGATCAATTAAGTCACATCAAATTCAAAGTGTATTTCACAGTATGTCTTACTTTCATCTCCTGACATTTCGGTGGTAGTATTTTAGGACCATGGGTTTCCGAGAACAAAATCACCGCATCACAAGGATTGCTCTCTGCAATCTTTTAAGAAGCAACCAGTCGCATACAAAACAAGCTAAGTTAAAATTACACCATACATATAACACAGATTCAACAAAAATCAGTAGAAAAAGCATGAGATACGAAGTAATACCAAATCGTATTCCACGCTGGAAAAACTTTTGTTGCCTACACTATAGTAAATTTCATTTGCGTGAGCTGCCACAATCCCTCGGTCTGATTTTTTCTGTCATTTAAATCCCACCATCTGTTAGCTTAAGCAACTCTGCAGTGTATTCATAACTATTGCATGACATCTATTAACTTCCTACACATACTACAAGAGTCTCTTTCATCAAAAACAAAATTTTATTTTATTTGTAATAGTCTAGTACTAGCTAGGCTACCCAAATTGGAAGCTTAAACCTCAGCACTACTAACTTATGCAAGCAATAATTTACCACTTTAACAATAGATGAACAAAGTATGATTGTGTCATATATTATTAGGAAGTACAAATGCAAACTCTTATAGTAAAGAATATATTCCTATCAGAAACAATAAATTTTCAGAAAAGCAATAAAAAGGTATAAAGGGGTGAAATAACTAAACCACCAATATCGCATTTTGTTGTTAAATTGTATCAACATACTCAAAATCTAGCACATTGGCAATTAAATTTTGACGAAAATATCACATGTAATAGAATTAATATACCTTGAACTCATACATACAGATCTGAGATCAGCGTTATGATTTGGTTGAGGCATATAAACAAACACTTAAACTGCCATGATATATTATGGAAGAACAAAGCCTGAAATCCATTTAAAATCTAATTAAAAGAAATGGTTACCGTGAAATATGATGACGACCCATTTTTTATTGTTCAATTTCATTTATTTTGTTCTTGATTGATAACTTCAATTCCTTTACCTGAATTAACACGAAATAGTATTAACTGAAATAGATTACCAAAAAAAAAAATTTGAAATAGATTCAACCAAAAGAGGATTACCAGGAGGAGGTTTCAAAATGTTTTGAAACCTTTTGAGGATTACCGACGTAGTTGAATAAGAAGTGGTTATAGAAATAGTAAAAGTAGCAGCAATAGATGATAAAGAATTTCTCTACAGATTGTTCGGTGGTCTAAAGAGTTATAGTGAATCTATAAGGAAACTTAACTCACCACCATATTGGATATGTCGTCTCCCGGTACGATATATCCTTAGAGAAAAAATTGAAGATAATTGGGATTCTTACAAAAATAGGTCTGTGTTTTTGGTGCTTTTCAAATCTAGGCCACTTTTTTTATTTATTGCTAGACTAGGCAAGTTTTGACAAAAAGTGACGGATGGAAAGTTAGCACCGTTAGGTGTAACTAAAAAGACCTAAAAGTCCTTTGAATCACTGATTTAATGTTATATCATTGATTTAACTCAGTTAAATCAACATGAAAACTGGGCTCGGATATGCCATATGGATTGCTTACGTGGGATCGGATATGCCATGTGGACTGATTACGTGGGAATCATGTCACGTGGAAAATTTGTACATATCACCATTCACAGTTCCATTAGTTGGCCCAATCTCCTTTAATTCAAAATCAAGCCATGTAAAACCCAATTTCAGATTTACACCAGAAATTCAACCAAGCTGAGCTGCCATTTTAGATTTCCATAAACCATTTGCAGCTCAGATGCCACCAACTGCTCCTGCTCTCCACCTGATTCTACAGTTGAGAGCCCTCTCATTACCACCAGTTAATCGCACAAAGCTGCCAACTTTAGCAGCAGCAACTCCTTGTCATGATCTTAATTGTACTTCTTTCACAACCATTTCCAACTGCACTCTGCCACAGCCACAAAAACACCTGCAAACCAGCTTCAACAATAGCATAATCTCCACTGCAAACCAGCTTCAAGAAAAAAACACATGTTGTACCAGCCATGTATCCTAGACATACATCTAATGATGGCAACAATTCATCCCACAACTGCAATCTAACCAAACCATTTCAACCATCTTTGTTTCAAACGGCAACAGATCTTCTTCCAGGCATACTTGTGCAACAAAGCCACTGCAAGCCTATATACCTTCATCAACACCAGTTTCACCCTTTTCTGACAAATACAAATCCCATAGTTCCATTGCAACCATCTTTTAAGCCTGTAATACAAATCCTTGAACCCATGAAGCAGTAACAGCACCACCATATCTTCGATTCTCCAGATTCAATTCCCTTAAAACTCTGTCTCAGATCCAATCTGCGTTTCTGATTTCAACAGCGTAATCACCATCATCTTCGTCCTGCCAATCTAATAACAGGTTCACCTTCCAATCTTCGACAACCCTGTTGCACATATCCAAAACCATGTCTATAGCAAAGCACGATTCAAATCCCAATCATAATTCTCAGCTCATACATTTCATTGATTCCTTGCTTGCAGGACCAGCACATACAACCAAATAAGATTCATGAACTCTTAACCAAATTCACATAAGTCGTCGGGTCTAAATCAAAGAAACCTCAAATTACCATTTCATTTTGGTTTTTCATCAGTACAAGTTTGCATAATCAGCGCAACATCAACCCCTTCGTTCTTCAGTTATCACCAACTCAATATCATCATCAATTCCACAAAAACCCAAATTGAAATCCAGAAACCCTAATTCCCAATTTGGGGAAAAATATCATTCTCATCTTCAAATTCAAAACCCTGACTTCCTGCTTCTAATAAAAACTTCAACATTCTCTTAATTAGTGACAAACCAACCTCCAATTAGACTTCTAAACCTTCGATTCCACCTTCCCTGACTTCTCTAGTAAACCCTAATTTCTTCATTTACTCAACCCCATCATCTATTGGACAATCACCCTCTTGTTATTCAATTCCTCAACCCCATCATCTATCAGCAACTCAATAAACCTAAGAATTTATCTCTAGAAATATTGCATAAGAAAGAAAACGGAAGGAGAAGAAAACAAAGAAGAAGAAGATAAGAAGAAGAAGAATGAATGAGATCGAGTTTATCTCGACTGGTTTCAGATACTCATGTGTCACTATCATGGTCGCTCAATTAATCCTCGAGATGTCGTCTTAGTTAGATTAGGCTCTCAGATAGCAACACGTGGACATCTTATCTAGTGTGACTGACACACACGTGTGAAGGACATTTCAGTAATCTTACCATATGTATGAGATCTCCCTATATGATATTTTGGCGAGATATTGACAAGTCAACGCGATAAATTGACCGAGATGGTTAAAGTGGATGGAATCCGTTTAACTTGCCTAGTTTTGCAAGAAATAAAAAAAGTGGCCTAGAAACGAAAATGAGGGTCCAGACCAGGCCTACTTTTGCATATAATCCAAGATAATTTCAGAGAAAAAAATGCAAGAAAGTAAACAGTATTGGAGTATCTAGTTATGTTCTTTTATTTAGCTTATTATAAATTTGAGATACATTTGATGAGTTTAGATGGGAAAAAAGGGGTTCCTAATTCTCAATCTTGGTTTTATCTCCAGTCATGGTGTGGGAGGCGAAGGGATGGAGGCGGAGATAGAAACTAGGTTAAGATTTTAGGTCTTCACTCTCTTTTTCGATTATATCAGAGTGGAGTCTCGTGGAACTAAAGAAAAAGATGTGTGGTCACGATTTGTGATTCATGTATTTCCCACGTGCATATCCCGTAGTTATAGGTGTGGCGAAGTTAAACGATTTTTATGTCCAACTCCAATTTTATTGGTATCCTAAGATCTAAGAGTTAGCTAATTAGCACCACGTGTCAAAAGAAAATATAATCTAACGATTCTTAATGGTTTTTATTTCTGCTTCTGATATCCAAACACGCTATAAATTTACAATAACATACCAACCGCTTTATAATTTATTCTCATTTTCTACACTCTTCGAGGGAATTTATTTATAAAATGATTACGTACGTAGATCTTAAAACATAACAAACGGGATCAAATGAATTCCAAAACCAAATAAAGAGAATATACATACTTTATAGAAGTATACAAGAATAAGTGTGAATTACAATAAAGAAAATTGAAAGTCGAATTCTAATATTTACCATCAACCTTTAATGCGAGAGAACAAAATCTAAAGCTAAATGATGGGATTGAATTATGTAAATCTACCAACACGTCTAATGAGATTGAAAAAAATATTGAAGTCGAATAAATTTGAGTTGGAATCAACTTATGTCCTTTTCCGATCAAGGAAATTGTAAGGGTGTACAAGAATGAGGATGAATTATAAGAAAGAAAACTATAGTTTGATATCGATATATATTGTCGACCTTCGATGCAAAAGAACGGAATTTAACAAAAACTAAAGTCAAATGAATTTTTTCGGAATTGACTTACGTAAATCATCAAGCATATTCGACGAGATCGAATGAATTATATGCAAACTGAAGGATCCTACAGGCGTTAAATAGTCACGATATTGTCTCCATCTTTCATCATCATTGACATGAGGTGTGATATTTTAATCTAAAAGGCCTCGGGATTATACATATTGGGAGATTCCACTAATATTAGTCTCCACCTAGATATCTTCTTATCCCACGTGGGACTATTTTTATTTGCTTTGATCGAGCCAAATCACTACCAATCTCCACTTTTCGAGATCCAGAACCATCTCAACAACTATATTTGTACGATCATCTTTATGCAACATCAATACCTTACCCCTTCATGCTTACAACTTCATATTGATTGGCACCATCCAGGTTTATTGCATTTCAACTCAATCTATTGTACACAATTAACATCTGTCGTCAAATTTGGTTACAATCAGTATGTACTATTAAGCCACGGCATGTCGTTTAAGCTTGCTCCGTCATAGTTAGATTGGGGTGCTAACTCCACCAACATTTTCCAAAAAAAATTTTGAAGTTCGATTTATGATATTTACCATTAACCTTTAACGCAAAAGAACAAAATATAAAATCAAATGATTTTTTGCACAACTTATTAGGCTCTGAAGTAATTTGGCTCGCTCCGAGGGCCTACTCGCTCAGAGAACTTTGAGAAATGAGTTCAGGATTGGAACTCGCCTAATACTCGGATGAACTTTTCAGAGGCTTAATCCAGATGATCATATATTATTACTAACATGACTTATAAATTTTTTACGAAATCGTCTTTTGTAAATCTTTATGCGCTTGTATATTGGAATCGACTTATGTAAATTTCTAAGCATCTGCAATGGGATCCAACAAATTCTTAACTCGGGTGCATATTTCAACGAATTCTAAAGATGTAATTTTCAATCAATGGTAAAGATGAAAATCATCCGGTTTACATTAATCTGTATGACATGAATTGGACCAATAAAAAATCAAGAATCTCTAATCAACCAATGGATGCAAACACAAGTATTCACACGGATTGCCCCCTTGTCCGATGGAGGGAAAATTTCTCCAAAAATTTCGTGTGGCGGCAAAAGGAAAAAATCCTCGTGAAAGTTCGCGCTCTTCTTTATGTGGGCCGCTCAAATATTTTGGGTTAATATAAAAGTGTTGAAACCCTAAACTGTCTACTACTCTCCCTGAAACTCTACTGCCAAATCTTCTGAAACCTAACTCCCCATCCTTCAAACCCCAACTCAATTTTAGAAATATTTTCTCTTTCTCTCCTGATTTCTTATTAAAACAGCTCTTATCTTCTCTATTTGAAATCGAAGACCTAAAGAAGAGAAATTACGGCTTTTTGATTTCTTTCTGGTTTATAAGGTTGGTTTCATTATGTTTGGATTATGCAATGGAGTTAAATCTGTTTGTTTTTGTTTGTTGTTAGTGCAATTGGATATCGATTGAGTTAGAGAATTTTAACTTGAATCTGTCATAATTTAGGAAGTTACTGAATATTGGGCAAAGTTTTGTTAGGATTCAAGGGTTAAAACATGTTGGGATATATGGTTTTTTAAAAGAATTTTTTTTGTACATTTATATCAACAATTCAAACTTGGCCCAGTGGTTAAGTATTTTGGGCCTTGAGGGTGAGGTCTCAGGATCAAATCCCTCCCCCTACTGATTGGGTATATATATATATCATTAGTCCGAGAGCGGGGTCTTGGTAAAAAAGATTTTTTCAAAACGTTTTTACAGGTTTTAATTACGGATTCAATTGTATTTATTTTGGCATAAATTACTTGACCGTTTTTAGACTGTTACACAGGATTTTATGGAGACAATTAAAACCAAAATTTATTTCCATTAATTTTATCTTAATTGAGAAGGCTATAATAAGCCAGTTTTGAGAGGCAGAATGGTAAGATTTTTCCATATATTGTTTTTGTGAATCAAGAGACCAATTTTTTTTGTAGCAAGAATAAAATAGTGAAAGTGATCGATTTCTCACTTTGTGCGTGAGAGATCGACGAGAGTTTTTTTCTCGGCTGTTTTATCCTGGGGATGTTGTGACAAAGAGAGACTACTTGCACAAAACTCAAGGCAGAGCCACGAAACGTCTTAAAGAGAGCGACCTGGTCGTGACTCAGCCGATACCTTGGATTTTGTGTTTAACCCTTGTTTTGCAGGTGTGAAATCGTTAACTGTTCCAACATTTTTAAGACGAATCTTTCTGCCATGGAATCTGAAAAGAAAACCGTTGCTGATATCAACAAGCCGTTCAAGTTTGAAGGACTTCATTTCAGAAGATGGAAGCTAAAGTTGTTTTTCTATCTCAAACTGATGATGTTGGACATGATGGTGACCTCAATCAAACCAGCTAATCCACAAGATGCAGAAGCTGCGAAAAAAGCAACTCCAGCCGCAACAACTGCAACTCCTCAACCAACTGAAGAACCTGTTGAAATCCAAACTGCTGAAGAAAAAAAAAAGCCTATGAAAAATGGATTGATAATGACTTTGATTGCAAAAACTATATTCTGAATGCTCTGTCTGACGATCTTTATGAATACTACTCTACATTTGATGCTGCTAAAGATGTGTGGGATGCCTTACAGAAAAAATATGACACCGAATAAGCCAGATCGAAGAAATGTGCTGTAAGCCTCTACCTGAGATATCAAATGGTGGATAAAAAATCAGTCATTGCTCAGGCTCATGAACTTTAGAAAATAGCTCATGAAATTATGACGGAAGGTATGATAACTGATGAACAATTTCAAGTATCTGTACTGATTGATAAATTACCCCCATCTTGGAAAGATTTTCGTAATACTTTTCGTCATAAAACTAAGGAATTTGTTTTGAAAGTTTGATTTCTAAGCTCAAGGTTGAAGAGGAAGCATGGAAACAAGACAGAAAGGAAGAGATTCTTATCGTTTCCAACAATAAGAATCAGACTCAACCGAGTTTGAAACCTAAGAAAAAATCGATGAAACCTGACCAGAACCAAAGGAAAGGAAAACCTAATCAAAACAAGAACCCACACCCATCAAGGAAATTTCAGAATTCTGATTTTGAGTTCCTTTGTTATGCCTGCGGAAAACCAAACCACATGGCTAGGGATTGCAGGAATAACAAAGGAAAGAATAATGCTCAAGATAATGCTGCTGAAAGCGTTATAATTGCCATGGTTTCTGATCCAGAGATTCACATGGTTGGTGGAACCGATGGGTGGTGGATAGACAGTGGTGCTTCGCGCCATTGTTGTTTTGATAGGTCCCTATTTAAGACCTATGCAGAAATCAAGGATAAGAAAGTGTTGTTGGGAGACTCCCATACCACTATTGTGAAAGGTTCTGGTACGGTAGAACTGAAGTTTACTTCTGGGAAGACAATTATGCTGAAAGATGTCCTCCGCACTCCAGAAATGAGAAAGAATCTTGTTTCCGGCTATCTTCTCAACAAGGCTGGGTTGTATCAAACTATTGGATCTGATGTTTACACAATTACTAAAATCAGAGTGTTTGTAGGAAAAGGTTATGCTGCTGATGGAATGTTTAAGCTTAATGTTGAAATGAATAAAATTGCATCTTCTTCTTATATGGTGTGTACTTTTAATGTTTGGCATGCTAGACTTTGTCATGTGAAAAGTAGATCAGTAGATACCATGATCAAGCAAGGTCTTATTCCAAAAATATCCATGCATGATTTTGAAAATGTGAATCTTGTAGTCAAGCAAAAATAACCAAGAGTTCCCATAAATCTGTTGTTAGAGAATCTGAGCCTTTAGAGTTAGTGCATTCTGATTTGTGTGAGTATGAAGGTATACTAACTAGAAATGGAAAAATATATGTCATGACTTTTATTGATGATTACTCTAATTATACCTATGTTTACTTGATAAGTCATAAGAATGAAGCTATTGAAAAATTCAAGGTTTTTATTGCTGAAGTTGAAAATCAATTTGGTAGGAAAATTAAGAGATTTCGTAGTGATAGAGGAACTGAATATGATTCTAAACCATTCACTAAAATTTATGAATCTTCTGGAATTATACATGAAAAAACTACTCCTTATAACCCTGAAATGAATGGAAAAGCTGAAAGAAAGAATCGTACTTTTACTACTCTTATGACTGCATGTTTGTTGAGTTCTGGTGCTGCCCCTCATTGGTGGGGAGAAGTCTTGATGACAGTTTTTTATGTTTTGAATCGTGTTACAAATTCAAAAACAAAAATATCACCTTATGAACTTTGGAAAAACAGAAAACCTAATGTTTCATATTTTAGAGTATGGGGTTGTTTGGCTTATGTTCGTATTCCTTATCCTAAAAGATCAAAGCTAGCTAGTAAAGTGTAGGATCAGAATCTCGCAGCAATAATGTCTCAACGATTCAAAACATAAAAAATAAAAAGAGTAAAAGAAGAAGAAAAAAGAAAAGTTGCAATGGAAGAATTTACGGAAGAATAATAGAGTTGCAGAGATGAGAGAATAAAAAGAGAAGAGAAAGTAAAAAGAAAATGTAAAGAAGAGTAAGAAGAGTATATACAGAGGATTTTCTACTCGAAGAAATAAACACCATTAATACGAAAAGACGTGAGCGGTTAAAAAGCAACGGTTACAGAAGACGTGTCAAGAAATAGATGGAAGAAAGGATACATGTGATAAATGCAGAATATGAAGAGATGAACAGTTGAGGCATTTCTCACATCGTTCTCTACTTCGCAGAGAAGATATGAGAAGAGGCAAGATGTAGGATCATAATCTCGCAGCAATAATGTCTCAGAAAAATTATCAACAACACAACACAACAGCGTCGCAGAACAATTTCAGAAATGACGTAATAAACGACGTCAACTAAAATCATGAGAAAAATGTGATGTTCCTGCGAAAATTAGAGAATTTGCGAGAATAACATTTGTAAAGATGCGAGAATGTCGCAAGAGATATCCGAAAATAAAGGACGGATTAGCTGTCATCCACTATGTAATTCCCTATAAATAGCCGATCAATTATAAAGGAAGAGGGGGAGATCTTTTCTGAATGAGAAGCAAATAAATAGGAGAGAGAAAATCTAGAGCAGTGGTTATTCTTGATTCCTTTATATTTTCTTGTAAGATTGTTCAAAGATTCATCAATAAAATTAGGATTATTAATCTAAAATGAGTTGAATGTTATTGAAATTTTGTGAGGGGTGTAGTGTAGGATTTCCTGCAACTACATAATGGCGCTAGAAACAGGGAGGCTGAAGATCGAAAGTTGAAGATTGTTGTTGAGATTGTTCAAATCAAGAAAGTGATTAAACAAATCAGTGAACCAGTTAAAAGAAAAATGATTAGAGTCAATGAAGATGACAAAAGATTGGAGTGTAATATGATAACAAAAACAATGGTTAATGAATTCCATGAAAACATCAAAGGAAGAATACATAAACTAAATTTTGAAGTAAGGAAGGTTATGGTGGTAGAAAAGACATCACCCTTGAAAGATTGGGAAAAGCAAAAAATCACATTCATGGCGGTAGAAATACCAAAAGAAAATTTGAACCACACATCTCCATTGGTTATTACAGTGCCTCTTATGCGAAAAGAGAAGGGGACAACAACAAAATCCACGAAAGAATGGATATTGAACAGAACTTTAGTCGATACAGGAAGTTCAGTGGATATAATATTTTATCATGCGTTCAGGGGAATGGGATTTAAAGATGAAGAAATGTCCAGTTCAACATATCTTGTTCATGGTTTTGGAAAATCCACAACAAAACCTAAAGGAGAAATAGTGGTACGAATTCCACTAGGAGAAATCGAAACACACGTGACACTATTTTTTAGTGGATATGGAATCACCATATAATATATTGCTAGGAAGACCATGGATACATGTGATAAAAGTTGTAGTATCAACGTTGCGTCAATGTATTAAATTCCCCACACCAAATGGAATAGGTGAAATCAGAGGAAATGTTGACAATGTGAAAGTATGTAATCAAATTGAAGTAAAGCATTATGAAGGACGAGCAAAAAAGAAACAATTTCACAGAAAGTTGGCAAAGGAGGCGAAGAAAGAAGAAGAATTTAGAGTGTACACGATAAGGGCAAAAGAAGGCAGGGGAATACCCAGCGAAATTTCGGAAGAAAGAGAAGGACCTGTGAAAACAATAAAAGAACCAACACCAATGGGAGAACCCCAGTCCAGTTACACTACCGCAGAACCAACAAAAGAAGTAAACGTTGGGACTATAGAAGAACCTCTAATATTGAGAATTGGAACCATGATGGATGTAGAAGAAGAAGAAAGAACTGTTAATCTTTTGCGAGAATATAAAGACATTTTCGCAGGGAGCATGGATGAGATACCGGGAATAGATCCATCAATTGCATGTCACAAGATGGAGATTAACAAGAGTGTGAGACCATTTAAACAAAGAATAAGAAATATCGCAACATCCTACCATTCCCAAATAGAAGAACTACATAAAATGCTTGATGCAGGAATTATAAGAGAAGCTAAATACCCAGAGTGGATAGGGAACATGGTCATTGTTCCAATGAAAAACAAAGGAATAAGGATTTGCATACATTTCACTGATTAAACAAAGCCTGCCCTAAAGATAGCTTTCCTTTAACAGATATTCCTCAAATGGTGGAATCAGCAGCGGGAAATGATAGGGTATCGTCTTTAGATGGGTACAAAGGATATAACCAAATCCCTCTCGCTGAAGAAGATCAAGAGCATACTGCTTTTTTCGCCCCTAGAGGTTTATATTGTTACACAAAAATGCCATTTGGTTTGCGAAATGCGGGAGCAACATATCAAAGAATGGTAGATAAGGTATTCGCGAAATGGATACACAAAACATTAGAATTATATGTGGACGACATGTTAGTAAAGAGTAAAGAATCCAAAGACCATGTACAAGACCTGAGGGAGATTTTTGAACAAATGCGACAATATGACATTAAATTGAATCCTGAGAAGTGTACCATTGGAGTTGCATCGGAAAATTTTTTAGGCTACATTGTATCAAAAGAAGGAATGCAGGTTGATCCAGAAAAAGTGCAAGCAATTCGTGACATGCCAACACCAGCAACAATAAAAGATGTACAAAAGTTGAGTGGACTTTTAGCTTCACTAGGGAGATTCATTTCGCGATCATCAGAAAAATGCAAGCATTTTTTCGATATACTCAAGAAGGGTGCGAAATTCAAATGGACTGATGAATGCGAAAAAGCTTTTCAAGGGATCAAAGAACATCTTATGAATACATCTATTTTACAAAAAGCAGAATCAGGAGAAGAGTTGTTCATCTATCTTGCGACGACGTCGCATGCGTTAAGTGCCGTGTTATTGCGAATAGACGCAGGAGTGGAGAAACCCATCTATTACATTAGCAAAACTTTTAATACTGCCGAGAAGAATTACTCAAAGATTGATAAGCTAATCTTGGCATTAGTTTATGCATCATTTAAGCTCCGCATATATTTTCAAGCGCACAAAATAAAGGTATTAACAAAAGTACCAATTGAATCAGTGATGAAGAATTCAAAAAGAGAAGGAAGAGTGGAGAGATGGAATGCACAAGTAGGCCACTTTGATATTAAATATGAAATTTTGTCTTCACCAAAATCACAAGTTGTTGCAGATTTCTTGGCAGAATTTCCTTTAGAAGAAGATGTACCGGTAGAAGAAATGATGGATATAGAAGAAGAACATGGAGATCCAAAATAATTATTAACATAACCAAATAGATGGGAGATATTGGTAGATGGATCATCAAATGGAGAAGGCAATGGAGTTGGAATTATTTTAATTTCTCCAGAAGGAGTGAAGATGGCTTTTTCATTCAGATTGGAATTCACATCCACTAATAATGAAACGGAATATGAAGCTGTGATACATGCTTTAAAGTTCGCAATACAAATGAAACTAGAAAATGTCAGGATCACTAGTGATTTGCAGCTAGTTATTCGCCAAATAAAGGGAGAGTACACTACAAATGAACCATCATTGAAGATATACAAGAAGCTCGTTGAAGAATTGTTAGCGAAAATCCCAAAAATAAAATGGAGGCACATTTCAAGAAAGAATAACAGACTCGCAGACGCTTTTGCTTTCATCTCAAGCATGATGACAGATCCAACTGCGAGATGCATAAAAATACAGACACTTTTGTCACCATCAATCAATAAAGAAGAAGAAGAAATGGACGTGATGATAATAGACGATGGAGAAGAAGAACAAACGAACAATATCGCAGATTGGAGAACAGAACTTCATGCATATTTGGCGAAAGAAGAAACACCAATAAATAGATTGGAAGCACACAAGTTAAAAAGCCTCGCAACAAATTATGAATTAAGAGATGGGCTGCTATACCGAAAAACCTTTAGTGGACCATCACTCAGATGTTTTACACGAGAAGAAGGAGAAAAGGTGCTAAAAATGTTACATAGAGCAAAAATGCAAGGCTATTACTGTCCATACATGCACGAAGATGCAAAACAAATATCAAGACGTTGTGAAGATTGTCAGCGGCATGGAAAAAAATACATGCACCTGGAGCACCATTGTCATCTTCAACCAGTGTGTGGACTTTTGGAAAGTGGGGCTTAGATATTGTAGGGCCATTTTTACCAGGATCTGTACAAAGAAGATACTTAATAGTCGCAACGGATTATTTCACAAAATGGACAGAAGTGAAGGCAGTACAGCATATTCGCGACAAAGATGTCTTTACATTCATATTCGAAAATATCATTTGAAAATTCGGAATTCCTGCGTAGTTGGTATCTGATAATGGGAAACAATTTGAAGGACATAACATAGAAATGTTACTTCATGCATTTAAGATAAAATGTGGAAAGTGTACTCCTTTGTATCCACAAGCTAATGGGCAGGTAGAGGCAATAAACAAAACAATTGCAGATATATTAAAGAAGAAATTAGAAGGACATCATAGAGCATGGAGAGAACAAGTACATAATGCAGTATGGACTTATAATACAACTAGAAGAGAAGCTACTGGAATGTCACCCTTTTGTTTAACGTACGGAGTTGAAGCGGTGTTACCAACAGAAGTTGTTATTCCGACAACAAAGAGAGAAGCTTGGGAGAAAAATCTTAGTGCTGGTTTGATCTTAAGCAAACTTGATGAATTAGAAGAAAAAAAAAGAGCTTTACAACATATGGAGAATTATCAGCGAAGGTTAGCCTGAGAATATAATAAACGTGTCAAAGTACGCGAATTCCAGCCAGGAGATTTAGTTCTGCGAGAGACACCAATATATCAGCGAGAAAATGGTGGAAAGTTAGCGAAAAAATGGGATGGACCTTACATCATTAAGGAGATAGTTGGAACAGGAGCTTATAAATTAATGGGTCAAGAAGGTAGAGATGTTGGTCATAGACTTGACATACCATGGAACAGATTGTGCTTAAAAAGATATTATCCGTAAGAAGCTTTGAGAAGTTATGGATTCTGAAAGGATAGTTGCGAGATTATTCATATCAAAACAAGATCATGATGTGCGAAGCTTTCGCAGAGATAATCATAGAATAATGACATAAAATAAAGGGGAGAACCTTTATGGCGTATACCCTAGTTCGCTAATAAAATTTCGCAAGAGGAAAATGTAAGACCTAAAGTACGTCATATAAGGGGGTACCTGTTGCATGGCTCAGGGAAAGGATGCACCGCCACCGGAACCTGAGTCATGGAGATTTGGGGTCAATAAAGCCCATCCGGGAGAGGCACCTTGGATTCTCAGCTTAAGCATATGATTTAGGTTGGCGACTAAGGTAATAAGGACTCTCCCAAGGAGTGCAGAATCTGATGAAGGCGCCGAGGTACACGGTTGAGTCAAGAGTGCCAGGGGCGTCTGGAGCGTACCTTGCCATTCTTGACAAGTCTTGACTTATACTGCACTCGGCCCGAAGAAACCCTACTTAGGGTGCAGTCTCGTAACCATAAACCCTATAGGTAAAATGGATAAGAGGCTGCGAAAACAACTGGTTGTTAAGACTGGATGGGAGGATCTAACCTTGTATGGTAGAAGTACGCTTCCTTGAAGGGGAAACCATGGGGAAGATAAGGGCGGCACCCTCCATTAGGGAGCTGATAAGTGTCTTAAGACGCAAATGTCATGAGGCTTTTTACTCGGAAGGGTATTAAGGCTTGTCATATTTGTGCAATAATCATAAAGAGGCAATAATACTAGAGAAAAAGATAAGACGAGATCAATGGGTTTTCGCATGAAAGTGCGAAGACGTCCTGCGATTTCGTCTCAAGACGGCAATGTAATGGGGCTTTATTTTCGCAAGAAAATTTAGGCCTATCATATTGTCGCAATAATCTTGAAGAGGCAATAATACAAAAGAAAAAGTTAAGGCAATATCAATGGGTTTTTGCATGAAAGTGCAAGGACGTCCTGCGATTTTGTCGCAATGACAAGAGGTGGCATAATAAGACCTTTAATTAGGAAGGAAAAATAAGACCACATGACAAAACAAAATATTTGTAAGTATTCATAAAAGATCATTTCTCGCAAGAAAGATAATGAGAGGCAAGTATGGGAATTAGTAAACAAGAGGCATTATCTTTCTCGCCAGCAAAATACTAAAGAGAAAATTAATTCTAAAGTTGGTTGAAGGATATTATTAGCAAGAAATAATAAAGTTGAAACAATTCAAGAAGATAGAACTAGATAAGAAGCTCATGCTTCAGTATTAATTCCAGTAGAAGGAGATAATGGACGCTCTTCGCCAATGTTCTCATTATCGCCAATCTCTTCTTCATTTCAATTCTGATCTTCACCAACAATAATTTCTTTGAAAGGGACTTATTTTTCGCTGCCACCTTGATTATCGCCAGCAATTACTTCTTTAGAAGAGATTTATTTTTCATTTTCATCTTAATTAGCACCAGCGGCTGCTTCCTTAGAAGGGATCTCTTCTCCATCTTCTAGAAGACTATTCTCTCCACCACTTTCATAATCATAATCACTGTCAGCAGGACGAGGAATTTCATCATCATCTACTTCCAAAGGTTCGATTGATGTAGGAGGAAGAGATTTGGACAATAAAATATCATTTACAACGACTTCAGCCTGGAGATGAACTTGATGAAGAAGTGTTATCTGATGATTCCTATATTGAATATCCTTAAAGTAAGCAAGATAATCAAGTCTTCTTTCTGTTCGGTCGCGAGAACCAGTAAGGACAGAGACGAGTAGTGCATTTTCTTTGCGAATTTTGGCATATCTAGCCTCCAAAACAGAAATGGAGGAATGAAGATTTTTTTCAGATTCTGCGAAAAGTAGAATATAAATTTCAGTAATATGAAGAACTCAAAAATATATAACAAAGAAAAGATAGTTAAGGCAGTCAAACTATTATGACTACCTTCCTTTTGCGAAATAAGGTGTTGAATCAAGGTCAGACAACTATTCTCCCAACGGTCCATTGCATCATCAAATTTATCTCCAACTAAACCTTTAAATCGAGACTGAAGATTTTTCTCTTTAGAAATAAGAAAGACATTTTTCTTTGCAAGAGAAGAATTCTTCTAATTTGGAATATTGTTCTTTAAGTTGATTCGCCTTTACACTTAAAGCTATTCTACCTTGAATGAGTGTATCTCTTTCAGCGATAGATGACTCTGTTACTTCTTTAAGTTTATTTCTCAAAGATCGAAGAGATTGTTCTTGGTCATCACATACTTTCTGAAAGATGCTAAGTTGTTGCGAAGATATCGCCATCTTATTTAAACAAATTCGTTTCTCTTGAGACAGAGTTTTATTCTCATCTGATAAAGATTCCATCCCTAAATTAGCTTTAGTTAAAGAATAAGAGAGGCGAGATATTTCATTACTTAATAAGTATTGCCTCCGAACTAATTGGGTATTTTCATTGGGTTAACATGCGAAAGAGGGATTTCAAGGATAATTAAATATGGAGAGGATAAAATCATTAGAAAGGAAAATAGAAGACACATATAAGGAAATCATACCTCTCAATTCATCATTCTTCTTGTGAAGATTGTCGCGATCCAACAAAACATTCTGGAGCTTTTGATTTTCGAGACGAAGAGCATTGCACTCTTTTTCCAAAGCTGTTTGCGAGCAGCTCTGTCAGAGCCAAAATACTTACTCAGAATTTTGCAAATACCAAACTTGACAGGATCAATGGAAGACTTCTTTCCATCATCCAGGACCTCAGACAAAACTTTGAAAGCAATATTTATCCCTTCCACGGTTTCTTTCGAAAAAGGAAGAGGCTCAGATAGAGAACTTGCAATGATAGAAGGTTGAGAAACATTATCAATAGGAAGAGAAGAAGTTTCATTCACAGAAGGATTAATAAGGGGGGTCTCGATCATTGAAAGGTCAGTTGAACAAATGAAATCTGAGGCATCCTTTTCGCGAATTGGAGATAATGGTTTAACTTGCGAAGATGTCTCGGGAGATTTAGAAGAAATAAGTAAGTGGAATGGAACAAAGGTTTCAACGGTTTTAAGGTGGCGAGATTTCTTGAGAGGTCTGTTGGCATCCTTATCACCCTGCGAATCACAATCTAGATAAGTAACAGAGGCAACAATATTGTTATTAGAAAAGAATAATGTTTCTTATTACCTGCTGATTCGCAGACTTTCTTTTGTTTACAACAATCTTATGCTGCGATTTGGGAATATTAGGGTTCTGAACCGTAAATTTGGTGTTAGAGGCATTTTTGCTGAAATAACAATAGTATGGGAATCACATAACCAACATCATTAAATAAAGAAGTAAGCAAGATCAATTTCAGCAAAACCCATAAGAAAGAAAAAAGAAAACTAACCTCGACGAATCCATGGAAAACACCAGCAGGAGTATTAATTAGTAAAAATTAAGAAAGTTACGAACAGTGAAGATCTTCAGAGGGAACAGTATGGAGGTGAAGAATAAAATAAAAAGAGTAAAAGAAGAAGAAAGAAGAAAAGTTGCAATGGCAGAATTTACGGAAGAATAATAGAGTTGCAGAGATGAGAGAATAAAAAGAGAAGAGAAAGTAAAAAGAAAATGTAAAGAAGAGTAAGAAGAGTATATAGAGAGGATTTTCTACTCGAAGAAATAAACACCATTAATACGAAAAGACGTGAGCGGTTAAAAAGCAACGGTTACAGAAGACGTGTCAAGAAATAGATGGAAGAAAGGATACATGTGATAAATACAGAATATGAAGAGATGAACAGTTGAGGCATTTCTCACATCGTTCTCTACTTCGCAGAGAAGATATGAGAAGAGGCAAGATGTAGGATCATAATCTCGCAGCAATAATGTCTCAGAAAAATTATCAACAACACAACACAACAGCGTCGCAGAACAATTTCATAAATGACGTAATAAACGACGTCAACTAAAATCATGAGAAAAATGTGATGGTCCTGCGAAAATTAGAGAATTTGCGAGAATAAAATTTGTAAAGATGCGAGAATGTCGCAAGAGATATCCGAAAATAAAGGACAGATTAGCTGTCATCCACTATGTAATTCCCTATAAATAGCCGCTCAATTGTAAAGGAAGAGGGGGAGATCTTTTCTGAATGAGAAACAAATAAATAGGAGAGACAAAATCTAGAGCAGTGGTTATTCTTGATTCCTTTATCTTTTCTTGTAAGATTGTTCAAAGGTACATCAATAAAATTAAGATTATTAATCTAAAATGAGTTGAATGTTATTGAAATCTTGTGAGGGGTATAGTGTAGGATTTCCTGCAACTACATAAATCTTATGAATGTGTTTTTGTTGGGTATGCTCAAAATAGTAAAGCTTATAGATTTTTTGATCTGAATAATAAAGTTATTATTGAATCTATTGATGCTGATTTATTCGAAGATATATTTCCTTTTAAATCTAGAAATAGTGGGGGTTCTCTACCTAGTACAAGTTCTGAACTTAGAATAGAAGAACTTAAAACTGCAGAAACTAGAGACGCTGAAATTGAACCTAGGGTAGCAAAGGGGCTAGGATTTCGACAGACTATGGTTCTGATTTTGAAGTTTATACCCTAGAGGAAGACCCTTCTAGTCTTCAAGAGGCACTTAACTCTCCTAAATCTGGTTTTTGGCAGGAAGCCATAGATAATTGATAATAATTTTTGAATGATGTTGTAGTAATGAGGTTCAAACCCTCGGACTTGTGAAGATTAAATTTAAATATTTAATAAAATTATATACAAAAATATTAACAAAGTGGGCGAGAGGTATGAGCAAACAACCAAGGCACTGATTCCACTATTACATATGAATTAATGATGGTAAATAATCCAAAACTCTAATTATCTTTTAAGTCCTTTATATCTTAACTCACTAATAATGAAGCAAATTCTCATACATCAATTGTATCCCTTAAGCATAGACTATCTAAACAAAGCATAACCTATCTAATTGAATCACAACTGATTAGGAAAATTACGCAAACAATTTTAAAACTCTGCAAAAGGAATGATTGAGTGAATTATAATTAGATATTAGAGAAAATAAAATAGTTACCAATTATTCATGCGTAAATAGCTTCCTCATTGCCTTGGTTGTGGGAGAATTAGCCACTCATCATGTTGGAAACACGCTCAAAAATCATTATTATTGCTCAAAGGGTGTTTACAAATGATGAAAAGGGAGAAATAATTCAAAACCGGGTTTGTAACAATTATATTTGTTACAAACCAGAGAACTACGACCCTCGGAAAATAAGACTGTCCTTCGACAGTAACAAATAAGACTGTCACTGTAACAAATAAGACTATCGGTCGACAGTCGCTGAAACTGTAGCAAAATAAGACTGCTTGGTGTAGGTCTTATGTTCTTCGTGTTCTTGGTGTAGAAGAAGCAACATCAGAAATCGAGTTTGGGAAAACTCGAATTTCTTCTTCTCTGGCTCTCCTCAGACCCCCAGACTCTCGACACCCTCTCTAGGACTCCTAGGGAATCTATTTAAAAAAAAAACACGCGTTGAATCTCCTCCATTAATCCCAAATAATCTTCTTTTACTCGGGATATTTTCTTTCTTTTTTTATCAATGATTTTGATTTTTACGCTTCTGCAGCTGGATTAAATTCCTTATAAATCTTCTTCACGTTCCAAAGTGTTGATTAAGGCTTCCAAACACGTGCAGTACACGCTTAGATTCACCATAACTCGTGTAAGCTCATGTTTTTCCTCCAACTCTCTGTTTGGATTAAACCTAGTTATCCAGACAAATTTGATCGAAACAAACACCCATGCTAGCTTTGTTAGGACATATCACAACTACTCATTAAGTTTCAGCCCTTTAGTCTACCCATAACTCCTTCAAGAATCGATCGAAAGTTACACAGTTGAGAATAAAATTTTCCCGCGAAAACGAATTTTTGAAATGTTGAAGATGGTTTCCCCCTAACCAAACTGGGGCTGCGAATAGCAGGTGCCCAACTGAGGTGCCCCTTATCCAAATTGAGGGTGCCTTTAGTACTTTTCTCCGGGAGTCCAAATAGCACTTTTTGAGCAACTTTTTCCACACAAGTGTATTTCTCCAAAAACACCTACAAACACACAAAGCATCAAAATTAGTACAAAAATCGAGCAGTAACAATACAGACATTGAGTATAATTTAGACAGAAAAATGTGTCTATCAAATACCCCCAAACTTATTATTTGCTAGTCCTCGAGCAAAACTAATAAAAAATAAAACCGAGTTAATCTCGGGAGGGTTTACCAGAGGTGCACCCGCAAAACCATGACTTCTAATTGGTCACAAGTATCCAAAGAGCTATGAGGACATACATATTCTCAACCTATCTCCAAGTAACTAGAATGCCAGAGAAATTAAAGGTGTCAGCTCTAAAGCTGACTGAAGAAAAGGGGAGACACATCCGCAACACTGTTAGATAAAGAGATATCCGCTACACAGCTAGATAAACATTGTAAGATGCCTCCGCTGCTTTACAGCTGGATAAGATTAGGAGAGAGATAAAGATGAGAGGGACATCTGCTACACAACTGGACTAATTACGTGTGATGAGTTAAACCAGTGCTAGAAAGATCTTGTGCCAGATTGAAAGCGGACTAACAAAGCAACCAAATGTATCTTTCTTCGACTCTCTCATAGTGCTCAGTAGAAACAACGTCTTCTTCGGTCTTCAACTTTTGATGATAAACTATCGAACCTCATAGAACCTTGACAATTAAATCTTCTCTTCGATTTCTTGCTTGACTTATAAATTTCTACTTCCCTTTGGCCTTATTGAACAAAACGTAACGATGATTTTTTTTCATTTTTTTTTCATTTTTTTCATTTTTTTTTTTTGAAACAAAAATTACAAGACAACAATTTACATGGCCATGAGAGAAGGACTTTCAAAACTTGGATCTTCGCAACTTGTGATGTCTTGGTATCATGGATTCTAACAACTTATATCATTTGCTCTTATAACTTCAACCTTGATTTTTGAATTATTCTTTTCTTTTGTTGCATCTAAACCTAAAACGTCTTCAACTCTCTTCATATATTTTGATGTCGCTCCGCTTGTTGATGATGATAAGTTTCAACTAAGAGAGAGTCGCAATCCAGTAACTAAGAATACATTGTGAGGTTGCTTTGTCTTTCTGGCATTTCCTGACCTACTTGCCTTTCCATCATGTGTGGTTAGGTCCATCACGGTTACCCTCTAAAAGGATCAAGTTCTCTCCTGAATTTCAAGGATCTCAATGTCTTTTTCTCTAATGTCTCAAAAGGTTGTTATCCCTAGCATTCCAATTTCTATCTTTTCGGTGAGAAACAGTATGTAAACTTAGGTAACCGGGTACCATGTGATGCTCGAAGTTTCAAAAGTGCAACTAAAAAGTTCTTCCCCAACCCCAAACTTAAATCTAACATTGTCCTCGATGTTCTAAAGATAAAATTAAAAGTATGAACAAGGAGAAATTGTTACCACTTGAAGAAAAAGAGCTAAGGAAAGATATTACCATGTTGCATTAGCATGGGTTACCTTTCAAGAAGTGCTAAGTTTAAAGTCTTCAGCCAGACTTTGGAAAGGATTAGTCAACTCGAACCGTATAACAGTAGCCGGAATAACTGTGGGTCTTCAAAACCAAATAGAGCTGACCAAAGGAAACTGCAGTAAACCAAGAAAATCAACAAGACTAGCATTCCCTTACCTAGTTTCCTGATTAAGACAACTACATCTAATTGTGGTTCAGGTTCAGGTTCTATAAAAGGGTCTAAATATATTTCTTTAGGCTGCAACTCCTCAAAAGTGAGATCTGAATTATTAGGTCCTAGAGTCTGTAAAAACTCAAATAAAAATTTAGAAGCACATAATAATAACCTAAATAATTGAGGATCCTCTAAGTCAATCAGGTTTGACTTACAAAATTGACCACAGTGAGGGTAGTTGTCATTCTTAAGAAAATGTGTTGATTCTAATTTCCTAAAGTATTTAGGTTTAGTCTCACAACTAAATATTCGACACATTTGAAATATAAACGTTCCCACATTTGGAAGAAAAATATTTGGTGGGAAAACAAAGTCAATAAGGGTATCATAGCCTGGGCAAACCACATCAACCAGAGGATGGGTTTCTAATGACTGAACTTCTTTCTGGACATTATTAGGTTCGGGAAAACGTGTATGGAGATAATCTTGTACGATGGTTGAGGCACAAATGTCAAGCCCTACACGAGGAAACTTTCTAAGACTTAAAGGTAAAGCACAGGGAGAATGATAATCACCCCCAAACTTAGAGTTTTGGGTGTCTCTAGGTAGACTAACTACAATTTCCCTAATTTCTAGATCATCGGAATCCTGAAAATGGTCAATTGCTTTTGTTAGGTTATACTCAGGTGATGCATCCTCACTCATATTTAAAAGCTCTACGAGTTCATCTTCTTCGTCTAAGACTATTGTTTCTAAATCGCTAGACTCTAAAACATTATTCTCAGAATAAACTCTTTCCTCTAAATCATTATCGGCTTTGTAACAGGAAATACTACATCGTCTAAAACGAGGGTATCTCTAGTCAAATCCTCGTCCTTTTGAATAGGTGAATAATTATTAAAATTATTTGGATTTGAAATAGAAATAATATTCTCATTGTAAAGCTCAATTGGAGTATCCATTTCATGATTACTACTCCTACATAAGTATGATTCTCCATCAACACTATCCTCATCATAATAACATGAAAAAGATCGAACCTCATCAAAACAAGTAGTGCTACCAATTCTAACCTTGTTATCTTGATTATGTAAATAACTATCTTCATTCTCAAGGGTATTATTGGATACACTATATTGGCAATTCAAGTAATTTCGAGCAATTCTTTCGTTCGTCTCAGCTATCCGCTTGAGGTGGTCTTCTAAATAAGGTTCACTCATTATTGTAGTTCTTTCGTCTATAATTATACTATTCATCTCAGCTAACTTACGCGTCGATTCAGCTAACTTCCTAAGGGACTCTTCTAAAGGAGGAATAGGAACAGAGGGATCATAAAAAGGACTACATTTCAATAGTTTGATTTCATCCTCTAGAGACGAAGAACTAGTACTATAATCTTCTTGCTCGTAAGACTGATGCATGTGTGGATATTAGTTGGGCTCACCAGGGTATGACCCAGATCCTTCCAAAGGATGGCGTTCCCAACCACTATTCCCAACATGGTCATAAAAAGGATGATGTCCATATTCAAATTCAGGTCGATAATCATTGTATTGGCTTCTATCATACCAGTTCGACATTCTTAATTGCAAGGGAATTATACACAATCACAAACAAAGCTGACTCGACCAAATCAAACCTATAAAATCTAGCAAACAACAAGCATGATGGCTCCACTTAGATTGTTTCTAGACCAGCTTGTAATCTTTCGAAAAGGAATTCGTTACGATCTGAGCAAACCTCTCTGGAATCAATCCGAGTTTAAGTAAGTTGAATTGAGACGAGGGAAGCTGCGAGGAGCTTTGATACCCAAGGTATCACCAGTATTATAAGGCGGCGCAGTCACGCATTCAACTCGCAGAAACCATCATGAACTTCAAAGTATGCCCAAAAGAGTAACCAATATTTTTCGAACGACTTTCCTATTAAGCTCGTTACCCTATAGGTCTCGTTCTAGTCAAAATTTTAAGCTTAGGTTCGCGTTTGGTTTCGTTTTCCTAAGGCGGGCAAGAAGGAAACAGTGATGAAATTCGAGTCCTTATCTTAATTTGGCCATGCCTTTCCCTTTACTAGGAAGTTAAAAAAACCGTATTCAAATCCTCAGCATATATTCACCTTAAGGCATACAATAAACCCGCTGACAGGGGATTCACGGGTGTTTCGAAAGCTTACCTCCCGTACCAGACGGGCGCAGAACCGCTGAAGTCGACTCGGGCCACGAATCCTATGTCATGTGCGAACCCGAGGGGCCGAGACGATATTGTAATCGTCGTCCTTCCCTGCAAACAGTTTTATATTTAATGTACCCTTCCTTAGGGTTAAAAAAAAAGTGTCCAAGTCCAAAGTCCAAATAAAGTGCAAAAGAAAAGAAATAAAAAAAAATAATTACAGAAAATGGAAGGTCTCTAAAAAAAAATAAAATAAATTCTCTCTCTTTTTTTTAATTTTTCTTTCTTTCGTTCTTTTTTTTTTTTGCTTTGCTTTTTCCTTCTCTTTTGGTTTTAAGCTTTGATTCCAAGTTTTTGGTATCCAACTTCAAACCTGTAATACAAAGACACACCCAAAGAAACGTAAAAAGAACAAATGAAATAAAAAAAAAAAACCTAAAAATTCTACCTAAGCACAAATCCGCGTCGGCGGCGCCAAAATGATAATAATTTTTGAATGATGTTGTAGTAATGAGGTTCAAACTCTCGGACTTGTGAAGATTAAATTTAAAGATTTAATAAAATTATATAAAAAAATATTAACAAAGTGGGCGTGAGGAATGGGAAAACAACCAAGACACTGATTCCACTATTACACATGAATTAATGATGGTAAATAACCAAAACTCTAATTATCTTTTAAGTCCTATATATCTTAACTCACTAATAATTAAGCAAACTCTCAAACATCAATTGTATCCCTTAAGCATAGATTATCTAAACAAAGCATAACCTATCTAATTGAATCACAACTGATAAGGAAAATTACGCAAACAATTTAAAACTCTGCAAAAGAAGTGATTGAGTGAATTATAATTAAATATTAGAGAAAATAAAATAGTTACCAATTATTCATGCGTAAATAGCTTCCTCATTGCCTTGGCTGTGGGAGAATTATCCGCTCATCATGTTGGAAACACGCTCAAAAATCATTATTATTGCTCAAAGAGTGTTTACAAATGATGAAGAGGGAGAAATAATTCAAAACCGGGTTTGTAACAATTATATTTGTTATAAACCAGAGAACTACGACCCCCGGCAAATAAGACTGTCCTGCGACAGTAACAAATAAGACTGTCACTGTAACAAATAAGACTGTCGAACGACAGTCGCTGAAACTGTACCAAAATAAGACTGCTCGGTGTGGGTCTTATGTTCTTCGTGTTCTTGGTGCAGCAGCAGCAACAGCAGAAACCGAGTTTGGGAAAAATCGAATTTCTTCTTCTCTGGCTCTCCTCAGCCCCCCAGACTCTCGACACCTTCTCTAGGACTCCCCGGGAATCTATCTCCTCCATTAATCCCAAATAATCTTCTTTTACTCGGGATATTTTTTTTCTTTTTTTTATCAATGATTTTGATTTTTACGCATCTGCAGCTGGATTAAATTCCTTATAAATCTTCTTCACGTTCCAAAGTGTTGATTAAGGCTTCCAGACAAATTATTTGGATTTGAAATAGAAATAATATTCTCATTGTAAAGCTCAATTGGAGTATCCATTTCATGATTACTATTCCTACATAAGTATGATTCTCCATCAACACTATCCTCATCATAATAACATGAAAAAGATCGAACCTCATCAAAACAAATAGAGCAACCAATTCTAACCTTGTTATCTTGATTATGTAAATAACTATCTTCATTCTCAAGGGTATTATTGGATACACTATATTGGCAATTCAAGTAATTTCGAGCAATTCTTTCGTTCGTCTCATCTATCCGCTTGAGGTGGTCTTCTAAATAAGGTTCACTCATTGTTGTAGTTCTTTCGTCTATAATTATACTATTCATCTCAGCTAACTTACGCGTCGATTCAGCTAACTTCCTGAGGGACCCTTCTAAAGGAGGAATAGGAACGGAGGGATCATAAAAAGGACTACTTTTCAATAGTTTGATTGTATCCTCTAGAGACGAAGAACTAGTACTATAATCTTCTTTCTCGTAAGACTGATGCATGTGTGGATAGTAGTTGGGCTCACCAGGTGACCCATATCCTTCTAAAGTATGGCGTTCCCAACCACTATTCCCAACATGGTCATAAAAAGGATGATGTTCAAATTCAGGTCGATAATCATTGTATTGGCTTCTATCATACAAGTTCGACATTCTTAATTGCAAGGGAATTCTACACAATCACAAACAAGGCTGACTCGACCAAATCAAACCTATAAAATCTAGTAAACAACAAGCATGATGGATCCACTTAGATTGTTTCTAGACCAGCTTCTAATCTTTAGAAAAAAAATTCGTTACAATCTGAGCAAACCTCTCTGGAATCAATCCGAGTTTAAGTAAGTTGAATTGACACGAGGGAAGCTGCGAGGAGATTTGATACCCAAGGTCTCACCGGTATTATAAGGCGGCGCAGTCACGCATTCAACTCGCAGAAACCATCATGAACTTCAAAGTATGTTCAAAAGAGTAACCAATATTTTTCGAACGACTTTCCTATTAAGCTCGTTACTATAGGTCTCGTTCTAGTCAAAATTTTAAGCTTAGTTTCGCGTTTGGTTTCGTTTTCCTAAGGCGGGCAAGAAGGAAACGGTGATGAAATTCGAGTCCTTATCTTAATTTGGCCAGGCCTTGCCCTTTACTAGGAAGTTAAAACAACCGGATTCAAATTCTCAGCATATATTCACCTTAAGGTATACAATAAACCCGCTTACAGGGGATTCGCGGGTGTTTCGACAGCTTACCTCCCGTACCAGACGGGCGCAGAACCGCTGAAGTCGACTCGGGCCACGACTCCTATGTCATGTGCGAACCCGAGGGGCCGAGACGATATTGTAATTGTCGTCCTTCCCTGCAAACAGTTTTATATTTAATGTACCCTTCCTTAGGGTTAAAAAAAAATTGTCCAAGTCCAAAGTCCAAATAAAGTGCAAAAGAAAAGAAATAAAAAAAAATAATTACAAAAAATGGAAGGTCTTTAAAAAAAATAAAAAATAAATTCTCTCTCTTTTTTTTTTAATTTTTCTTTCGCTCTTTTTTTTTTTTGCTTTGCCTTTTTCCTTCTCTTTGGCTTTAAGCTTTGATTCCAAGTCTTTAGTATCCAACTTCAAACCTGTAATACAAAGACACACCCAAAGAAACGTAAAAACAACAAATGAAATAAAAAAAAACCTAAAAATTCTACCTAAGCACAAATCCGCGTCGGCGGCGCCAAAATGATAATAATTTTTGAATGATGTTGTAATAATGAGGTTCAAACTCTCCGACTTGTGAAGATTAAATTTAAAGATTTAATAAAATTATATACAAAAATATTAACAAAGTGGGCGAGAGGTATGAGAAAACAACCAAGACACTGATTCCACTATTACACATGAATTAATGATAGTAAATAATCCAAAACTCTAATTATCATTTAAGTCCTTTATATCTTCACTCACTAATAATCAAGCAAATTCTCAAACATCAATTGTATCCCTTAAGCATAGATTTATCTAAACAAAGCATAACCTATCTAATTGAATCACAACTGATTACGAAAATTACGCAAACAATTTAAAACTCTGCAAAAGCAGTTGAGTGAATTATAATTAAATATTAGAGAAAATAAAATACTTACCAATTATTCATGCGTAAATAGCTTCCTCATTGCCTTGGTTGTGGGAGAATTAGCCGCTGATCATGTTGGAAACACCCTCAAAAATCATTATTATTGCTCAAAGGGTGTTTACAAATGATGAAAAGGGAGAAATAATTCAAAACCGGGTTTGTAACAATTATATTTGTTACAAACCAGAGAACTACGACCCTCGGAAAATAAGACTGTCCTGCGACAGTAACAAATAAGACTGTCACTGTAACAAATAAGACTGTCGAGCGACAGTCGCTGAAACTGTAGCAAAATAAGACTGCTAAGTGTGGGTCTTATGTTCTTCGTGTTCTTGGTGCAGCAGCAGCAACAACAGAAACCGAGTTTGGGAAAACTCGAATTTCTTCTTCTCTGGCTCTCCTCAGCCCCCCAGACTCTCGACACCCTCTCTAGGACTCCCAGGGAATCTATTTAAAGAAAAAACACGCGTTGAATCTCCTCTATTAATCCCAAATAATCTTCTTTTACTCGGGATATTTTCTTTCTTTTTTTATCAATGATTTTGATTTTTACGCATCTGCAGCTGGATTAAATTCCTTATAAATCTTCTTCACGTTCCAAAGTGTTGATTAAGGATTCCAAACACGTGCAGTATACGTTTAGATTCACCACAACTCGTGTAAGCTCATGTTTTTCCTCCAACTCCCTGTTTGGATTAAACCAAGTTATCCAGACAAATTTGATCGAAACAAACACCCATACTAGCTTTATTATGACATATCACAACTACCCATTAAGTTTCAGCCATTTAGTCTACCCAGAACTCCTTCAAGAATCGATCGAAAGTTACACAGTTGAGAATAAAATTTTCCCGCCAAAATGAATTTTTGAAATGTTGAAGATGGTGTCCCCCTAACCAAACTGGGGGTTTGAATAGCAGGTGCCCCTTATCCAAATTGAGGGTTCCTTTAGTACTTTTCTCAGGGAGTCCAAATGGCACTTTTTGAGCAATTTTTTTCCACACAAGTGTATTTCTCCAAAAACACCTACAAACACACAAAGCATCAAAATTAGTACAAAAATCGAGCACTAAGAATAGAGACATTGACTACAATTTAGACACAAAAATGTGTCTATCAATAATGAAATGGACTCCCATAATCTTAATGGAACTTGGCACCTAGAAGACAAACACAAAGCTAGGGTTGGTAGATAAAGGATATAGGCAAAGAGAAGATGTAGATTTCTTTGATACTTATTCTACTGTTACAAGATTGACTTCTATTTGTGTTTTGATTGTTGTTGCTGTTGTGCATAATCTTGTTGTTCATCAAATGGATGTTAAAACAAAATTTTTGAATGGTGAATTAGAAGAAGAAATTTACATGGAACAACCTGAAGGTTTTTTGGTTCCTGGTCAAGAGCATAAAGTGTGTAAGTTAGATAAGTCACTGTATGGTCTGAAACAAGCTCCTAAGCAATGGCATGAAAAATTTGATAACTTGATGATTTCACATGGTTTCAGAATTAATGAAAGTGACAAATGCATATACTATAAGTTTGAAAACAATGCATGCACCATGATTTGTTTGTATGTGGATGATTTGCTGATTTTTGGTTCAAACTTTTCTGTGGTTGAAGAAACTAAGGATATATGCTTAAGTCTAACTTTGAAATGAAAGATTTGGGTGAAGCTAGTGTAATTCTGGTAATTCAGATTACTAGAACCGATGATGGTATTTCTTTGGATCAATCTCATTATATTGAAAATATTTTAAAGAAGTACAACTATTTTGATTGTAAACCTGTGAGTACTCATTTTGATGCTAGTGTTAAACTGTTTAAGAATACTGGTGATAGCTTAGACAATCTGAATATGCTAGTATAATTGGTAGTCTTCGTTATGCAACTGATTGTACAGACCAGACATTGTATGCAGTGGGGTTTTATGCAGGTTTACCAGTTGTCCTGGTTTGGAACACTGGAATGCAGTTGAGAGGGTTATGCGGTATCTTAAAAAGACCGTTAACCTAGGATTACACTACAAGAGTTTCCTGCAGTCCTTGAAGGATACTGCGATGCTGATTGGAACTCTCTTTCAGATGACTCCAAGCCACTGGTGGATATTTGTTTAATATTGCTGGTGGCGCTGTGTCTTGGAAGTCAAAGAAACAGACAATTCTGGCTCAATCTACGATGGAGTCTGAATTGATAGCACTAGCAGCACTAGTGAAGAAGCAGGATGGTTGAGAAACTTGCTTTCTCAAATTCCTGTATGGGATAGACCGATACCAGCTATTATGATCCATTGTGATAGTAATGGCTATTGCAAAAGTACAAACTGTTTTTATAACGGTAAGAATCGACAAATGCGTCGAAAGCACACACAGTTAGAGAGTTTCTCACAACTAGTGTTGTACGTGTGATCATGTTAGGTCGGAAGAGAACTTAGCTGATCTTTGACGAAAGGATTAGCTAGAGAAAAGGTATTATATACCTCTAAAGGCATGGGACTTTTCCCACTAGAAGTTGAGTCATTTTGTGATGGATACCCACCTAGAAATAGGTTCAAAGGGAATAACGATTCACAAATGATATGGAGATAGAATCATGCATCTTTCCCATGGCATGATATCCTGAAGCGGGTTAAGGTTGAGTTCTTTAACTCTTAATGAAGTCTATAGCTCTGTATAGAGTGGGGTACCAAGCTACAGTACTTTGATAGACTCACCTATGTGAATGAGAAAGTGTGGCCGCTTTCTATGAGAACATGGGAAGTTCTCTAGAACATTCATTGAAACTGGGATAGCACAAGGCGTAATGTGCTGGCATTTAGGACTTTACTCTTAGTATAGTTGTGTGTATTAAGTAACCTGTTCTCTCCATAGAGTTCAAAGACATGTTCACTCTATGTCAGAGTTCAGAGAATTTAATACTATGTAAAGGTTCAAAATCGAAAGATACCTTTACTTATGCACATAACTATACGGATCTTGCTCTGTTTTTTAAAAAATATAAGTGGGGGATTGTTGGGATATTTTTTAAAATTTTTTGTACATTTATATCAACAATTCAAGCTTGGCCAGTGGTTAAGCATTTTGGGCCGAGGGTAGGTCTCAGGATCAAATCCCTCCCCCTACTGATTGGGTATATATATATATATATATATTAGTCCGGGAGCGGGGCCTTGGGGGTCTTGGGAGGTCTCTTGAATTTGGAAAGTATTTTTACTGTTTTTAAAAAATTCAAAACGTTTTTACAAGGTTTTAATTACGGATTAAATGTATTTATTTGGCATAAATTACTTGACCGTTTTTGGACTGTTACACAGGATTTTATGGAGACAATTAAAACCAAAATTTATTTCCATTAATTTTGTCTTAATTGAGAAGGCTATAATAAGCCAGTTTTGAGAGCAGGTAAGAGTTTTCCATATACTGTTTTGTGAATCAAGAGACCAAGTTTTTTTGAGCAAGATAAAAGAGTGAAAGTGATCGATTTCTCACTGTGTGCGTGAGAGATCGACGAGATTTTTTCTCGGCTGTTTTATCCTGGGGACGTTGTGACAAAGAGACTGCTTGCACAAAACTCAAGGCAGAGCCACGAAACGTCTTAAAGAGAGCGACCTGGTCGTGACTCAGCCAATCCTTGGTTTGTGTTTAACCTTGTTTTGCAGGTGTGAAATCAACTGTTCCAACAATTTTAAGACGATCTTTCTGCCATGGAATCTGAAAAGAAAACCGTTGCTGATATCAACAAGCCGTTCAAGTTTGAAGGACTTCATTTCAGAAGATGGAAGCTAAAGTTTTTTTCTATCTCAAACTGATGAAGTTGCACATGATGGTGACCCATCAAACCAGCTAATCCACAAGATGCAGAAGCTGCGAAAAAAGCAACTCCAGCCGCAACAACTGCAACTCCTCAACCAACTGAAGAACCTGTTGAACCCAAACTGCTGAAGAAAAACAAAAAGCCTATGAAAAATGGATTGATAATGACTTTGATTGCAAAAACTATATTTGAATGCTTTGTCTGACGATCTTTATGAATACTACTCACATTTGATACTGCTAAAGATGTGTGGGATGCCTTACAGAAGAATATGACACGAAGAAGCCGGATCAAAGAAATATGGTAAGCCGCTACCTGAGATATCAAATGGTGGATGAAAAATCAGTCGTTGCTCAGGCTCATGAACTTCAGAAAATAGCTCATGAAATTATGACGGAAGGTATGAAAACTGATGAACAATTTCAAGTATCTGTACTGATTGATAAATTACCCCCATCTTGGAAAGATTTTCGTAATACTTTGCGTCATAAAACTAAGGATTTTCTCTTGAAAGTTTGATTTCTAAGCTCAGGGTTGAAGAGGAAGCACGGAAACAAGACAAAAGGAAGAGATTCTTATCGTTTCCAACAATAAGAATCAGACTCAACCGAGTTTGAAACCTAAGAAAAAACCAATGAAACCTGACCAGAACCAAAGGAAAGGAAAACCTAATCAAAACAAGAACCCACACCCATCAAGAATTTCAGAATTCTGATTCTGAGTTCCTTTGTTATGCCTGCGGTAAACCAAACCACATGGCTAGGGATTGCAGGAATAACAAAGGAAAGAATAATGCTCAAGCTAATGCTGCTGAAAGCGTTATAATTTCCATGGTTTCTGATCCAGAGATTCACATGGTTGGTGGAACCGATGGGTGGTGGATAGACAGTGGTGCTTCGCGCCATTGTTGTTTTGATAGGTCCCTATTTAAGAGCTATGCAGAAATCAAGGATAAGAAAGTGTTGTTGGGAGACTCCCATACCACTATGTGAAAGGTTCTGGTACGGTAGAACTGAAGTTTACTTCTGGGAAGACAATTATGCTGAAAGATGTCCTCCACACTCCAGAAATGAGAAAGAATCTTGTTTCCGGCTATCTTCTCAACAAGGCTGGGTTGTATCAAACTATTGGATCTGATGTTTACACAATTACTAAAAACAGAGTGTTTGTAGGAAAGGTTATGCTGCTGATGGAATGTTTAAGCTTAATGTTGAAATGAATAAAATTGCATCTTCTTCTTATATGGTGTGTACTTTTAATGTTTGGCATGCTAGACTTTGTCATGTGAACAGTAGATCAGTAGATACCATGAGCAAGCAAGGTCTTATTCCAAAATTCCATGCATGATTTTGAAAATGTGAATCTTGTAGTCAAGCAAAAATAACCAAGAGTTCCCATAAATCTGTTGTTAGAGAATCTGAGCCTTTAGAGTTAGTGCATTCTGATTTGTGTGAATATGAAGGTATACTAACTAGAAATGGAAAAAGATATGTCATGACTTTATTGATGATTATTCTAATTATACCTATGTTTACTTGCTAAGTCATAAGAATGAAGCTATTGAAAAATTAAGGTTTTTATTGCTGAACTTGAAAATCAATTTGGTAGGAAAATTAAGAGATTTCATAGTGATAGAGGAACTGAATATGATTCTAAACCATTCACTGAAATTTATGAATCTTCTGGAATTATACATGAAAAAACTGCTCCTTATAACCCTCAAATGAATGGAAAAGCTGAAAGAAAGAATCGTACTTTTACTACTCTTGTGACTGCATGTTTGTTGAGTTCTGGTGCTGCCCCTCATTGGTGGGGAGAAATCTTGATGACTGTTTGTTATGTTTTGAATCGTGTTACAAATTCAAAAACAAAAATATCACCTTATGAACTTTGGAAAAACAGAAAACCTAATGTTTCATATTTTAGAGTATGGGGTTGGTTGGCTTATGTTCGTATTCCTGATCCTAAAAGATCAAAGCTAGCTAGTAAACCTTATGAATGTGTTTTTGTTGGGTATGCTCAAAACAGTAAAGCTTATAGATTTTTTGATCTGACTAATAAAGTTATTATTGAATCCATTGATGCTAATTTCTTCGAAGATAGATTTCCTTTTAAATTTAGAAATAGTGGGTGTTCTCTACCTAGTACAAGTTTTGAACTTAGAATAAAAGAACCTAAAACTGCAGAAACTAGAGACGCTGAAATTGAACCTAGGCGTAGCAAAAGGGCTAGGATTGCGACAGACTATGGTTCTGATTCTGAAGTTTATACCCTAGAGGAAGACCCTTCTAGTCTTCAAGAGGCAATTAACTCTCCTGAATCTGATTTTTGGCAGGAATCCATAGATAATGAAATGGACTCCCATAATCTTAATGGAACTTGGCACCTAGAAGACATACCCCCTGGTTGCAAAGCAATAAGTTGTAAATGGGTACTTAAAAGGAAGTTGAACCCTGATGGTACAGTAGACAAACACAAAGCTAGGTTGGTAGCTAAAGGATATAGGCAAAGAGACGATGTAGATTTCTTTGGTACATATTCTCCTGTTACAAGATTGACTTTTATTCGTGTTTTTATTGTTGTTGCTGCTGTGCATAATCTTGTTGTTCATCAAATGGATGTTAAAACAACTTTTTCGAATGGTGAATTAGAAGAAGAAATTTAGATGAAACAACCTGAAGGTTTTTTTGTTCCTGGTCAAGAGCATAAAGTGTGTAAGTTAGATAAGTCATTGTATGGTCTGAAACAAGCTCCTAAGAAATGACATGAAAAATTTGATAACTTGATGATTTCACATGGTTTCAGAATTAATGAAGGTGACAAATGCATATACTATAAGTTTGAAAATAATGCATGCACCATGATTTGTTTGTATGTGGATGATTTGCTGATTTTTGGTTCAAACTTGTGTGTGGTTGAAGAAACTAAGGATATATGTTTAAGTCTAACTTTGAAATGAAAGATTTGGTTGAAGCTAGTGTAATTCTGGTAATTAAGATTATTAGAACTCATGATGGTATTTCTTTGGATCAGTCTCATTATATTGAAAAGATTTTAAAGAAGTACAACTATTTTGATTGTAAACCTGTGACTACTCCTTTTGATGCTAGTGTTAAACTGTTTAAGAATACTAGTGATAGCGTTAGACAATCTCAATATGCTAGTATAATTGGTAGTCTTCGTTATGCAACTGATTGTACTAGACCAGACATTGCGTATGAAGTTGGGGTTTTATGCAGGTTTACCAGTTGTCCTGGTATGGAACACTGGAATGCAGTTGAGAGGGTTATGCGGTATCTTAGAATAGACCGTTAACCTAGGATTACACTACAAGAGGTTTCCTGCAGTCCTTGAAGGATACTACTATGCTGATTGGAACTCTCTTTCAGATGACTCCAAGGCCACTGGTGGATATTTGTTTAATATTGCTGGTGGCGCTGTGTCTTAAAAGTCAAAGAAACAGACAATTCTGGCTCAATCTATGATGGAGTCTGAATTGATAGCATTTACAGTAGATAGTGAAGAAGCAGGGTGGTTGAGAAACTTGCTTTGTCAAATTCCTGTACGGGATAGACCGATACCAGCTATTATGATCCATTGTGATAGTACCGTGGCTATTGCAAAAGTACAAAACTGTTTTTATAACGGTAAGAATCGACAAATGCGTCGAAAGCACAACACAGTTAGAGAGGTTCTCACAACTAGTGTTGTACGTATTGATCATGTTAGGTCGGAAGAGAACTTAGCTGATTATTTGACGAAAGGATTAGCTAGAGAAAAAGTATTATATACCTCTAAAGGCATGAGACTTTTACCCACTAGAAGTTGAGTCATTTTGTGATAGATACCCACCTAGAAATAGGTTCAAAGGGAATAACGATTCACAATTGATATGGAGATAGAATCATGCATCTTTCCCATGGCATGATATCCTGAAGCGGGTTAAGGTTGAGTTCTTTAACTCTTAATGAAGTCTATAGCTCTGTATAGAGTGGGGTACCAAGCTACATGAGTACCTTTGATAGATCACCTATGTGAATGAGAAAGTGTGGCCGCTTTCTATGAGAACATGGGCAGTTCTCTATAACATTCATTGAAACTGGGATAAGCACAAGGCTGTAATGTGCTGGCATTTAGGACTTTACTCTTAGTATAGTTGCGTGTGTATTAAGTAACCTGTTTTCTCCATAGAGTTCAAAGACATGTGTTCACTCTATGTCAGAGTTCAGAGAATTTAATACTATGTAAATGTTCAAAATCGAAAGATACTTTTACTTATGCACATATCTATACGGATCTTGCTCAGTGTTTTTTTTTTTAAACATCTAAGTGGGGGATTGTTGGGATATATGGTTTTTTAAAAGAATTTTTTTGTACATTTATATCAACAATTCAAGCTTGGCCCAATGGTTAAGTATTTTGGGCCTTGAGGGTGAGGTCTCAGGATCAAATCCCTCCCCTACTGATTGGGTATATATATATCATTAGTCCGGGAGCGGGGCCTTGGGGTCTTGGGAGGTCTCTTGAATTTGGAAAGTATTTTTTACTGTTTTAAAAAAAGATTTTTTTAAAACGTTTTTACAGGTTTTAACTACGGATTCAATTGTATTTATTTTGGCATAAATTACACAGGATTTTATGGAGACAATTAAAACCAAAATTCATTTCCATTAATTTTGTCTTAATTGAGAAGGCTATAATAAGCCAGTTTTGAGAGGCAGAATGGTAAGAGTTTTCCATATACTGTTTTTGTGAATCAAGAGACCAAGTTTTTTTTGAGTAAGAATAAAAGAGTGAAAGTGATCGATTTCTCACTGTGTGCGTGAGAGATCGACGAGAGTTTTTTCTCGACTGTTTTATCTTGGGGACGTTGTGACAAAGAGAGACTGCTTGCAAAAAACTCAAGGCAGAGCCACGAAACGTCTTAAAGAGAGCGACCTGGTCGTGACTCAGCCGATACCTTGGATTTTGTGTTTAACCCTTGTTTTGCAGGTGTGAAATCGGTAACTGTTCCAACAAAACATGTAATCTTTGAAGAATTTTTTGGTTTTCATTTCTTGCAATTCATTTGAGGTGTACGTTTATAACTGACCTTTATGTGTTTGTGAAAATGCCTAACAACGAACATTGTTACGATAATTCTTGTTTTTTCATTGATTAAGTTACTTTTGAGTTTTTGATCGGCTGATTCGAGTCTATGAGAATATTTGATACAACAGTTGGTCGTGCTCTCTGTAACTTGTCGCCTAATTATGTTCTATATATGATATCATTGTTTTTGTGTATGAATTGAACTGACTTTCGAAATTTGTATTTGGTTGTAATGTAGGATATGAAGACAAAGGAGGAGCTGCAGGCTAAGGAGGCCGAACTGAACAAAATCGAACAGGTAATTTTTTGAATTAGGGCCTTCTAAGTTTTATTTTGGATTTTGATTCAATAATTGCAGGAGGTGAATTTTCGACTGATTTGAACTCTAATGATTGGTGAAGAGTTAGATTTCTAGTTATTCAACTGAAGTTTGGGTTTTTCCTTCTTTTTTTTTTCCTTACAAGTTGAATGAGTAATTGAGTTTCTTTTTTTTTTCCTCCGCAGAATAAGATATTGGTTTTATTAATAAATAATTCATTTTCTTAATCTAACCCCTTTGTTTAATTTTATTTTTTCAATGTACAGATGCCCATCTTTCAAGTAGTCGTGGAGTATCTTATGTGCAACTAAGAAATAATCTTCCATCACCAACAAAATCAGTTCACCTTTTGCATTAGCAGGTATCAAATGGAATTATTTCAGATGTATCTGGTGACCAATGACTTGCAGACGAATGGGTTTAGACTCGATATTGTTCCTTTTTATCCTAAGACTAAAACCAGACCCTGAAAAATGAATTTCACAGTGCTTAAAAATGGAGGGTTTAAGTGTTATTTATTAGGTAAAATAGTGGAGTACGAGGAACCAATGAAGTTGATGGAGGAGGACGGATCGTTGTTTGGTCAACTGGTGAAAGAATATTGGTCTCATGTCCATTCTGGAGGTACAAGTTACGCTAACTGTATTTTTTGTGGCACACACAAAGAATTATGAGATTGTATGATAAGCTCTACATAGAATCTATAAGCTACCAAAAACATTTGTATAGATTAGATGGTGGACCAATTGACCTGATAACCAACCAACTCATGCTTCTGATAAAAATCCCCTTTATTATGTATTAATGATACCAAGTCATATATATGTATCTTTCGCACAATTTTTGATTACATGTCAAACTGCAAAATTTGTTTGTGTTTTGATTTCCTTTTTTGTGTTGAAGGATCGTGTGACTGATATGTCCATTATAAGGTCCATGCACGGAAATGTAATTAACCAATTATCATGTTTAGCTGATCTTACATTTAGTTGGAAGTTTTCCCGTAGCTTTATTTTGACCAAGTTTTACCACCGGCATGATGAATGAGAAAAATACAATAGTAAGCTCCAATGCATGGCAACATTAATTTAGTTGGTCTGAAATGCATTTGGTTCGGTTGTGTCCACATAACTATGACATGTTATACAACGCTGCCCTTCCTATTTTCTCATTTCTCCTGAAAATTCGACATTTATAAGTGATTAAGATCGATATTTACATAGCCTGGATTCTTGGTCAGAATACACCGATAGTAGTGTGGTATGTAAGCCCGAATATTATGACTAATTAAATAGCAAGGTTTCAAGAGTAGTTTGTGATTTGTTAATTGGCTCTTGCGATGGAGTCCTTTGCAGAGAGTTCTTAGCGACTTCATGAGGTCGTATGTAAACCCTTATTTTTTGCCTCTGCTACGAGGTTCTTGCTTTACTTTGTTCTACATTGTTTGCCACTTGTTTTTTCTTTCTTGGCTCTCGACTGGCTAGTAAAAATGTTTCTCAGTCTCTTCTAATGTTTTGAATGAGTATTTCCTTGTTAAAAAACTTAAAAGTTTTAAGTTAAAACTGTTGTATCTGTATTAGAGAATATATCATACTGCTTTACTTATTTTTATTAAGGAGAATATCTCATGTCATAATTGTTGTAATGAGGAGATTATCTCCGCCATAACTTTTGTATTCCCAAAAGGGATACTATTGTTTTATATCATAAGAATTTTGGTGAATAAAAATCACTAAGGAAGTTATCATCAAATCCAAGATGGTATCAGCCCCCTACATCTTATTTTCTCTAAACCATTAAAAATCAATGGCGAGGGAACAACTGAAGCTCACATACATTGCTTAGGCATATAATTATATGCATCTACAGCAACCCGATGATGCTTTCTATATGGATACCGGTGCTACGTCGCACCTCACTGCTGATCCATGTAATCTACACAACGTTTTCAATTCTAGCAATGTACGATCTATCTTAGTTGGCAATGGAAATAGTATTCCAGTTACTGCCAGTGGTACCAAGTTCATAACCTTCCCTCTCGTACTCTTCAACTCAAAAATACCCTTGTTGTTCCCGATATTATCAAAAACTTAGTTTCCGTTCATAAGTTCACCACTGATAATCGTGTGTCTGTTGAGTTTGATCCTTCTGGTTTTTCTGTGAAAGATCTGAGTTCGAGGAAAATTATCCTTCGATGTAATATTTCCGAGGAGCTCTACCCGGTTACCAACTCTGCCGTGCCACCACAAATATCATCCCAGTCTTCCCCCATTTCTCTTGCTGTCTTTTCGCTAGATATTTGGCATAGCCGCCTTGGTCATCCCGGCAAGGCTGTTTTAGATGTTCTTCGTACAAATAATTCTATTCATTGTAATAAGAATCAATATTCTAAACTTTGTCATTCATGTCAAGTTAGTAAACATGTTAGATTACCATTTTATGAATCAAATTCCATTACTTTTGCACCATTTGATATCATTCACAGTGATTTATGGACCTCTCCTTTACACATAGAGACCGGTTTCCATTATTATCTTATATTACTGGATGATTTTACCAACTATCTTTGGGTTTATCCACTAAAGTTTAAATCCCAAGTTTATGGAAAGTTCTTGGAATTTCATTCATTTGTTCAAACTCAATTTGAACGTCAAATTAAATGTTTTCAACGCGAGATAGGCCGCGAATTTGACAATTCTTCCTTCCATAATTTTGCTCGTAACAATGGTCTTGTTTTTCGTTTCTCTTTCCCCCAAAATTCCTCCCAAAATGGCAAGGTTGAACGCATGATTCGCCGTGTCAACGACATCACTCGTACTCTTATGTCTCACCCTTCCGTTCGCCCTAAATATTGGGTTTATTCTCTTCATATGGCTGTCTATCTCCATAATATTCTACCCACCAAAGTCCTTCATAATCAATCATCTGTGTCTATTCTTTATCAACGCCAACCAACGTATGATCATCTTCGTACATTCAGTTGCCTTTGCTATCCAAATCTCTCCTCCACAACTCCCCACAAACTCGCCCCTCGTTCCACTAGGTGTATCTTTCTTTGTTTTCCTCCTAACCACCGTGGATACCGCCGCTTAGATCTCACCACACACAAAATAATCCTGTCCCGTCATGTGACATTTGATGAGAGTGTTTTCCCATTTTCTACCCCTCCTCAAAACAACCCCCTTGATGACGACGATGTGTCTCCTTTTTTTAACTCCTCCCACAATAATCACCTCTTTTACCCATCCTCTAGTACTGCTCCTACTGTACACCAATCATATCCTATTCAGCATACTCCACCTGACATCTACATCCCACCTCATCTTCGCAACACATTATCTACTCCTCCCATCCAAACGTCTTTCTTCCCTCCTGCCACTTCCGTCCCCACTAAGTCAGCAGGCCCCATCACCATTTCTTCTTCCCCCAATACATCAGTTCCCACTCCCACTCCCCAATGTCAGTTTCCGCTCCCACCTCCATACCACACTGAGTCAGCAGCTCCCCTCACCTCTTTTTGTTCTTCTTTTCCCACTGCGTCAGATCCCACTCCAACCATTTCTGCACCATCCAATCATTGCGTACAACCTACTGACGTTAACCCCTCATCCCCACCAACCACTTCTTCCCCTGCATCAATCACTTTCCCTACACCTTCTTGCACACCTGCAATCACTACTGTTCCTCCAGCTCCTTCTCGCCCCACCACTCGCGCCTCTCGTGGCATCTTCCGCCCTATCCATCGCCTTAATCTTCATGTACAAACCCTTAGTCATATCTCTCCTCTCCCTCGTTCTCACTTGTATGCTCTTAGAGACATAAACTGGAATGCTTCCATGAAAGATGAGTACAATGCTATGTTGAAAACTAATACTTGGTAACTGGTACCACGACCACGTGACGCTCATGTTATTCGTTCCATGTGGCTCTTTCGTCACAAATATCATGTTGATGGCTCCTTGCAGCGATACAAGGCTTGTCTAGTTGCTAATGGTAAATCTCAACAGGTTGGGGTTGACAGTTTTGAAACGTTTAGTCCGGTTGTCAAACCAGCTACTATTCATACCGTTCTTACTATTGCTACTTCGCGTTCTTGGCCCATACATCAGCTAGATGTCAAGAATGCGTTTCTTCATGGTGACTTGACCGAGACAGTATATATGCATCAGCCTACGGGGTTTGTTGATCCCGATCACCCTGATTACGTATGTCGACTACGTAGGTCTCTCTATGGTCTTAAGCAGGCTCCACGGGCGTGGTTTCAGAGGTTTTCCAAGTTTATCACTAATTGTGGTTTTCGTGCTAGTGTGTGTGATCCCTCCCTCTTCGTTTATCAATCAGGTTCCGAGACGGCATACCTATTATTATATGTTGATGATATTATTTTAACTGCCTCTACTGATGCTCTCCTATGCCGCTTCATTGATTTGATGAAAAGGGATTTGCTATGTCTGACCTTGGCCCGTTACATCATTTTTTGGGTATTACTGTTACTCGTTCATCCTCAGGGATATTTTTGTCTCAGTAGTTATATGCTCAGGACATCATTGCACGTGCGTCCATGACAAAATTCAATCCAGTGGATACTCCGATCGACACCAATGCCAAGCTCAGTGCTACCTCTAGCCCTGCTCTCACGGACCCCACTTTGTATAGAAGCCTAGCCGGTGCTTTGCAGTACCTCACTTTCACACGTCCAGATATATCCTATGCAGTCCAGCAGGTATGTTTATTCATGCATGATCCTCGAGAGCCTCACATGCAGGCCCTTAAGAGGATTATTCGCTATCTTCAGGGAACAATTGATCACAGATTATTTCTCTCGGTCTCCGCTATCTCTGGCTTAACAACATACTCTGATGCTGATTGGGCGGGTTGTCCTGATTCACGTCGTTCGACTTCTTGCTTTTGTGTATTTCTTGGAGACAACCTCATCTCCTGGTCATCAAAACGTCAAGCAACAGTTTCTCGATCCAGTGCTGAAGCAGAATACCGGGGGTAGCAAACGCTGTTGTTGAAACAACATGGATTCACAACCTTCTTCTAGATCTCCATATACCTTTATGACGTGCTACTATCGTGTATTGTGATAATGTAAGTGCGATATATATGTCTGGAGATCCTATTCAACATCAGCGCACTAAACATGTGGAGATTGACATACACTTTGTTCGTGAACGCGTTCGTATTGGTGATATTCATGTCTTGCACGTCCCGTCTGAAAACCAGTATGCTGACATCTTCACCAAGGGCCTTCCACGACAGCTATTTGTTCGTTTTTGTTCTAGTCTTAGCGTTTGCTCCTCTCCCGCTCAGACTAAGGGGGTGTATTAAAGAATATATTATACTGCTTTACTTAGTTTTATTAAGGAGAATATCTCCTGTCATAATTATTGTAATGAGGAGATTATAACTTTTGTATTCCCAAAAGGGATCACTACGGGAAAAATCATCATTGACGACACAAGATAAGAGTTGCAGTACCCCTACGACAACTCCATTTCATGCATTGTGGAACGGGGGTATTGTAGAAAGTCCAAGTTTTTCTACAATGGTTGACAAGTGTTGTAAAGGGTGATGTGATTCATGGTTCGACAATAGTTTGTCAATGTTGTGATTATCTTTCGATTTTTTTTGATAACCTAACACAACTCTTGCTTGTATTGTTGAACAATCGTGGACAACATAAGTAGCATATCGTAGAAACATATGCAACAACAATTACCATTATAGTCATAATGTCTAACACAACACCCTTAAGGATTGTAATATTTAAAGTAATAACTTCTGTTTTCAGTAGATGAATACGAAAATACAACTTTTGTTTGGAGTTGTGTGCATAATACTATTTTGAAAAAAAAAATTAGGGCCGAAACCGAATTGCCGAAAATATTTCACATTCGCATTAACGTACCAGTGTAACACATTTACATTCATTCAAGTTAACCTGCTAGTCTTAAACACACATTCAAAAAATGGCAGTGATATAGATGTTTGTTACAAAAGTGGAGTTTCCAAAACACACTCTAAAAAGATTAAGATGTATATGAGAAAATTCACCCTAGTATGCAACTGTGCTGATTCGAATTTGGAATCGTTTAACTGCTCACCATTGACTTGCTGGTATCAGTGATGAGAATCCCAGGCAAACACAAACCTTTCGTTCCCATCACCATTAAGAGGAGATGCTTAGTTTACGGAAAAAACCATTTAAGCAACAGCAGCTGCTGCAAAATGTTGTGCACCAATAATCTTTCCGTTACAGAAGTTGTTACTTGTTGCTGCTGCACCACATCCTTGAGATTTTGTGAAAAGTCATGCACTATCAGTTGACATTCCGTAGAAAAACTAAGAATATCTCGGCACCAAGGCTCAACGACAGGCGGTGTCTGTATTGGAGCTTCATCTCTTGAACGCATAGGAGATTGTAAACCAGATCTCCAAGCATGTTCATCCAGTTAAGATTATGGACTTTGAACTCGAGACCATGCCTGCTGGTGTTCTAAATCTCTAGCATGAATGGCATCCCTGCACAACCAGAAAAGGTCACGCTCAAACAAACATATCATAGTTTTAAAACCCATATTTGCACTTGACCAACCATTAACAAAGAAACTGCAACAGGGTTAAGGAATGTAATAATAAAAAAGTGAAGGAAATAAAAAATATTCCACCAAAACTTTGTAATGTCATTGTCTCACACAAGCCATAAGCGAGAGCTGAAGTTGAAACAAACTCGAGCTTAAGCTAATAAGCTCACTAGAGCTGAAAATGTAACAGTTCTGTGCAAGTACTGCAAGTTTAATGTTTATAATCTTTAGCTACTCTAAAATATTCAGACTTAAATATTCTTCTGAAACAAACAAATTTATTTGCTTTATAGATGACACACAGATGTTCATAGTATTTAACAAACGACAGGGTAGAAAAGAGCAACTGCGCCTCAATTAAAAAACAGGCAGTGCCTCTCTCAATAGTTAGCAGATGTCAATACCATAGGCTATAATTATGGATTGTTAGACTCAATCCATGGACAATCAATAAAAAGCCACATTCACTACTTAAGATCAAATGCACCTACAAAAAAATAAAACATGGAACTCCTGTATGTGTGTGAACGAAGAACATAGTACAACTACAAATGATGTGATATACAACATTTTAAAATGCTGAAAAAAATCAACTGCACTGCCAAAATCTACTCAAAGAATTATACCAACTAACATAGCCAGTGAATGCAAACAAAATAAGTATGCGAGCGAGCAACAAACCTGCTTGTGCATCGGTGCTCCACCATATGCAACAACGACTTTAACACCAGTCTGATAAGAGAACTTTTTCGCTTCATCATGTATCTACAGGACCACAAAACCAAAAATGAGTAATTAGAAATTAGAAAAGTGTATCTACATCACTAATAACAATCATTAAACATAAACTCAAACAAAGAACTTGCAATTTTCACCTTCCAAGACAACTCTCTAGATACCCTCCTCTCCTCCTTCAATTTCAGTAGCAGTTAATTCAGCAAATTTGTCAGCAACATCAAATGGGTTTGGCTCATAAGTCCTTCTCACACCACCACCACTACTACCACCACCACTAGCACTCCATCTACCTCCTCCTCCTCCACTAGCACCACCTCTAGGTCTAACTCAGGCGGTACCTGAAATTGCAAATCAAACACCATTATGTTTAAACAATGACAAAGAAAAAAAAGTAAAAACACAAAGTGAAAAATCCCAAACATTATACACAAATAATACTTACAATCCAAATATTGTCAACACCACCAAGTACAGCAGCAACAAGCTTTGATCTAAAAGGATTTCAGACTTTGTACCCAATCATTTTACTACCACCTTTCATTCCACCACTACCACGACCTCCTCCTTTGCTGCCTCCTCTGCCTCTACCACCACCACGGCCTCTAATTTTTCAAATCAAACATTCCCATCTCTAATCCTTCCCTAAAACCTCAATTTCAATTTCAGTCACTTGATTCAATTACATCCAAGAACCCTAATATCTATTTTTGGAAAGAACAGAAACCCTAGCTTCTCTAATCCGATAGTTGGTGTGTTTCTTTGTGCTTTTGTGCTTTCTCTTTGTGCTTCCGGTTTGAATTTCGACTAGTTACATAGGTCATGAAGTAATTTTGACTAGTCATACATGTCATGAAGTAGCTTTAGTTCACATTTATAGCATGATATATCATCGAAATCGATAAATATGAAGCTCAATGTCGATTCAAACTTCAAATGTGGTATAACGACATACAAATTATGAACCAAGAAGCTCTGAGAGGGTTCTGAATTCAAACTTAGCATGATACATCATCAAAATCGATAAATATGAAGATCGATGTCGATTCGAACTTCAAACTTGGTATAATGGCCTATAATCTATGAACCACGAAGCTCTGAGAGGGTTCTGACTTCAAAATTAGCATGATACATCATCGAAATTGATGAATATGAAGCTCAGTGTCAATCCAAACTTCAAGTTCGGTATAACGACTTACAAACTATGAACAAGAACTCTGAAAGTACACAAAAACGATGAATCCAACCATTTATTGGTAAGATTCAATGGAAATATTCTACGAAACCTTAAACACACACAAAACTTGGTAAGAAGGATGAATCCATCCATTTACAGGTAAGATTCCTTCGGAATATTCTACGAAACCTTAAACAAACCCTATTTCTGCACATTGGATGCAAACCAGACTCCGAGATCGAAACCTGGCAGCGAGTGGACTACTCTAAGTCAGAAACTTGGTAAGAACGACGAATCCATCGATTTACAGGTAAGATTCCTTCGGAATATTCTATGAAACCTTAAACAAACCCTATTTCTACATATTGTATGCATACAAGGCTCCGAGATCGAAACCTGGCCGTGAGTTGACTACTCTAAGTCAGAAACTTGGTAAGAACGACGAATCCATCCATTTACAGGTAAGATTCATTCGGAATATTCTAAGAAACCTTAAACAAACCCTATTTCTGCATATTGTATGGAAACCAGGCTCCGAGATCGAAACCTGGCTGGGAGTGGACTTCTCTAAGTCAGAAACTTGGTAAGAACGACGAATCCATCCATTTAAAGGTAAGATTCCTTTGGAATATTCTACGAAACCTTATACAAACCCTATTTCTGCATATCAGATGCAAACCAGGCTCCGAGATCGAAACCTGGCCGCGAGTGGGCTACTCTAAGTCAAAAACTTGGTAAGAACGACGAATCCATCCATTTACAGGTAAGATTCCTTGGGAGTATTATAAGAAACCTTAAACAAACCCTATTTCTCCATATTGTAAGCAAACCAGGCTCCGAGATCGAAATTTGGTCGAGAGTGGACTACTATAAGTCAGAAACTTGGTAAGAACGACGAATCCATCCATTTACAGGTAAGATTCCTTCGGAATATTCTATGAAACCTTAAACAAACCCTATGTATGCATATTGGATGCAAACCAGGCTCCAAGATCGAAACCTGGCCGCGAGTGGACTACTAAGTCAGAAACTTGGTAAGAACGACGAATCCATCGATCTACAGGTAAGATTCCATCGGAATATTCTACGAAACCTTAAACAAACCCTATCTCTGCATATTGTATGCATACCAGGATCCGAGATCGAAACCTGGCCGTGAGTTGACTACTATAAGTCAGAAACTTGGTAAGAACAACGAATCCATCTATTTACAGGTAAGATTCATTCGGCATATTCTACGAAACCTTAAACAAACCGTATTTCTGCATATTGTATGCAAACCAGACTCCGAGATCGAAACCTAGCTGGGAGTAGACTACTATAAGTCAGAAACTTGGTAAGAACGACGAATTCATCCATTTATAGATAATATTCCTTCGGAATATTCTACGAAACCTTAAACAAACCATATTTCTGCATATTGTATGCATACCAGGCTCCGAGATCGAAACCTGGCCAGGAGTGGACTACTCTAAGTCAGAAACTTGTTACGAACGACCAATTCATTTACAGGTAATATTCTTTCGGAATATTCTACGAAACCTTAAAAAAAAAACCTATTTATGAATATTGCATGCAAACCAGGCTCGGAGATCGAAACCTGGCTGCGAGTTGACTACTCTAAGTCAGAAACTTGGTAAGAACGACGAATCCATCAATTTACAGGTAAGATTCCTTCGGAATATTCTACGAAACCTTAAACAAACCCTATTTCTCCATATTGTATGCAAACCAGGCTCCGAGATCGAAACCTGGCCGTGACTGGACTACTCTAAGTCGGAAACTTGGTAAGAACGACGAATCCATCCATTTACAAGTAAGATTCCTTCAGAATATTTTGTGGCTTAGTCACCTGAGCATTTTTTTTGGACATTATATTTTGTTTCACAACTCTTATAAAGGGTTGTCTTAAAATTAGTATATTAAAGAACCACAAACTTGACAGAACTTGTGATAGTGTAGGAATGGTTAGTGGTGTAGACTTTCATGTAGGAGGCTGAGGATCAAATCCCCCCATCCTCATTTCTGCCAACGTTCTATATTTTTACTTCAACAACACTTATAAGTGTTGTTATGCATTTTTATTAAGAAAAAAAAAAACCAAAACTTGTGAACGGTAAGGATGGTTGATGAGCTAGACTTCCATGCAGTAGATTCATGTTCGAATCTCCCTTCTAATCTCATTTTTTCCAACATTTTATATTTTTACTAAGTGTTGTTATACGTTTTTATTAAAAAAAAAAGAAAAAAAACAAAACTTGTGAACTGTAAGGATGGTTGATGAGACAGACTTCCATGTAGTAGGTTCATGTTCGAATCTCCCCTCTAACACTATTTTTCATCATCATATTTTGGTGTTCTTCAACAACTCTTGTGAAAATTGTGATAGGCTTAGTCACTACCTTTATGGAACAGAGTTGTTATAGCTAAATGTCGTCACAACGTTTTTGCTTAAGGAGTTGTCGTTTGTTTTCTTAGCGCAACCCCTTGTTTCCTAAGGGTTGGCAGTGATGATATACGACAACTCTTCCTTTGAAACCAGTTGTAAAACATATGACTTTCTACGATGTTTAGCGAAGAGTTGTAAATCTCCAGTTATAGATGTATATTTTTCCCGTAGTGGATACTATTGTTTTTATATAATAAGAATCCTGGTGAATAGAAATCACTAAGGAAGTTATAATCAAATCCAAGAGTATCGATAACATCATGTTTGATAACACATAAAATCCAGTAAAATAACAATCAAGAAAGAGATCTGCCAATTCAGAGGCTCTTCTTCAGAGACTGTCTGGTCTTAACTCGTATGCACGTTTGTTCTAATAATTATATCTATACCTTCTTACATTCAACACAAATATGAAAAATCATCTTGGTTTCTGTTTGGGGTGGAACAGAAAAGTAGTTCTACCAAGGCGGAAGCTGAATTCAAGAACCTCTTGGAAGGATTGCACAAATTTGTGATGGCAGGTCTATCAAAGTCAGACAGAGGAGATGAGCCAGACACTTTAAATTTTCGGAGTTAATTTGTGGCCACCATTTCAGAGGTAACCGTGAAAATTCTTCACTAATTTCATTCATTTTATCTATTAGAATATGTAGTGTGGTTCTTGCTATTTCACTTTAGATTACTCATTCATTTTTCCCTGTTGGCAGTTGTTCTCTATTACTCATTTTTAATCTATCACTCCAAGCCTTGATATTTGCAAGTTCCTCTAAAAGACCCAGTAAATTTAATTTAAAACTAAAGATACTTTTTGACAAATGGGACACAAGTGGAGAAAGCCCTGCAATTTTTTTTTTAAATCTTCCTGTTTAAGTACAGCACCGTGTGGTGTTCTGTTTTCACAAAATTGGTTAAAAAGACCAAAATCAACAATTACGGGGTGAAATGGACAGTTAGATTTTGATATTGTTTAAATGGACAAAAATGTAAAAATAGGCAGGATGTAACCAGTTTCATCGTGTCCATTTTCAAATATTTTTTCTTATTTTTAATTTACACAGGATATATCCAGTTTCATCCTTACTATTTTTTTTGGCCATTTCACCCAAACTATTTTTTACTCGTCCATTTGAACCGTGATTTAAAAATATTTGGAGAAATGACCCATTTTCCGTACTGTTTTATCCTCGGATTTTTCTGCATAGATGCAAGACCAGTAGTCCTAAACTAAATGTTGTACGGCACGAAATTGGGGAAGGTTTGAAAGAGCACGTACTGGCTGTGGAACTTGGATTCTTAGACTAGTTCATTACTTTGCATCAATTACTGAATTACTAACTTTTTGCGAGTATGTTACACTCTACAAAATGTATTAACTTCTTCAATTGGTCGATTGTGTTCGCAGGAGGGTATGCCAATGATATTCTTTGTGAGCAACAAAATAAAAGGGAGAGAGGTTGGAGCTCACAAAAGCTGCAGTAGTTGACGCTCGCAAAATGGTCTCGACGAGAACCATTACAGACAAATTATGCAGGGAAGGCCTCTCTAAGAGTTGCAAGCAAGTTGAATTTCTGTATTTTCCCCTTTCAGCAGGATCCAATGTTCATCCAGGAGTTTTCTTGTGACAACTAAAAACATAGAATTCTTAACTACCTCAATATACATACATCTGTAGAATCCAACATCGGAGTTTAAAAGTAAAGAAAGAACCGTTCTTGAACTATTTGTGATCACCCATTTTTTGGGTATGTGTTTTGTGCAAGAATCTATATGCAATTTGTTGTAATTCTTGAAAATACCTTGCTGAACAATTAGCTTTTTAACTAGAAAGGGTCAGTTGTTGAATTTGTAAAAGAGTTCGGTTTATATTACTGTCAATTTAGTCGACTCATATTATTTATTTTATAGTGAATCAAAACATTGATTTGAATGAGTTTTCATGTTCCCAGTCGAGAATGTTTGATGTCAGACTTCCACCCGCAATGCCGGAGTTCAAGTCACCACATAATCTACTTGGTTTTCTGTTTAGAAACTAATAATGGAAACAGTAGTTGGATTAAACTGTTGCCGGAGTATTTAGGAGCTAGCAGTTCTAGCAGTTGCCTTTACTTAGTTCCGAAAGCGTTAGACTACAAGAGTATTTTATGTAGTTGGCCTACATTTATTGCTATTTTTTTTGGAATCTAACGAAAACTGGAGTTGCCATTAACATGTTGCTGAAGTATACAAGAACTAGCAGTTGTCTTTGTCTAGTTTCGGAATCATTAGGCTACTAGCGTGTCTCATGTTGTTGGCATATTTTTGTTGCTAAAGAATTCAGAAATTAATAAAAACGGTAGTTGGGATCAACTTGTTGCCGAAGTGTATAAGAACTACTGGTTGCCTTTGATTAGTTTCCAAAGCCTTTGGAAACTAATTTTTTGAGGCAGTTGCCGGATTTTAGTGGCCTTTTCTCAGGTTTTTTGTAGTGTATCCCAAATATCCCCGATATATCAGCCAATACGGCCGATATTGACTACACTGAGTGAGACATATCTGACTCATATCAAATAAAATGTCAAATCGTTTGTCTTTTAGACAACTCAGATATGACTCGCTATCTGACTCATACCTAACTCCTGACTCGGCCCGTTTGAATCACGTAACAAAATATCCTTGGCTCGTGGGAGTAAGTCAGAGACTCACATATTTTTGAATCAGTTGAGTTAGATCCGAATGAAAAAAACAAACATATTGAGTCCAACTAAGATGATGAGTCAGGTGAATTCACTTGGATCTAAACGAGTGATATCCATACGTAACAAATGGGTCAAGAATAAACAACTCGGACCCGTTTGAATCACGTAATAAAATATCCTTGACTCGTGGGAGTAAGTCAGAGACTCACATATTTTTGAATCAGTTGAGTTAGATCCGAATGAAAAAACAAACATATTGGGTCCAACTAAGATGAGTCAGGTGAATTCACTCGGATCTAAACGAGTCAGATCTATACGTAACAGATGGGTCAGGAATAAACAAACAAGGTATAGTCATAACCAGATGCCCGGATCGATCCGGATTTGGAAATCGGAGTCTCGGTAGCCATCTATTAATAAGAAGTTTTTCTTTTATCACGTGGTATCTTTTATAAACAAGACAAGATGGGTAGACGTCAGTAACTCAGCGTCGAAACCCTAACTGAAACAGAGATTCAAGAGCTCCTAACTTTACGCATCACCGGATCAAAATCCTCTCCTCTTGAAATTACAATGGAGGAGCAAAGGGCAGAAACAACAACATTAATTGAGACAAGTGAAGAGAAAAGAAGCCGTGAACGTCAAAATCCACCATTACCAAAGGCAGCACGCGTCCCACATGGTAAGAACTAAGAATTATCAAGCTTTCTTTAAATATCAAACTTTTGTTTAATACAGGATTGGTTTCCTTAGGATTAGTGTTCTTAGATAAAGATTCCTAAAACTGTTTGTTGAGGTTTATATTGATGCCTGTTGATTTAAGGCTAGCTACCAAGGAGTGCCTTGTTTTTTGTTGCATCTAGTTCTATGTATTCTTATTTTTTATTTCAATTGAAATTATTCATGGATCTTTTGGTTGCTTGGTTTCGCTACTACCTGCAGGATCAATGAGGTATCTCCCCTCTGATATCTTATTAGATATCTTATCTCGAGCACCAACTGAGACGATTTTAGATTGCAAATTAGTATGCAAGAGATGGGAAAATCTCCTCCAGTATGGTGGATCCATAACTTCAATGATATGCACGTTAAACGCCAGCTTCAACATATATATGCTGGTGATAGTATATCTCATGATTGGGCTAAGGTGGACATAGGTCTCCTTTTTGCAGCAAATTATCTTAGCGGTAAAGGATCACTTTTCTATGGAAGAGAGTACGGTGATAAGATTAACTTTGATTTTTTCGGAAGTCCTTCTATGTTGTTCGGTAGGGCGGGGGATTACGGCTTAATTGGTTCGTGCAATGGTTTGATTTTTTCAGGCAAATACCAGTACCACAAAGATCTTGACATCATCATCATATGTAATCCCATCACAGGAGAATATGCAAATATTTCAGGATTCATCAAGTGCAACAAAGATCTATACATTAGTCAGGTCGTTCGAGGATTTGGATATGTTCGTACCACCAATGAATACAAAGTTGTTAGAATATACTATAGAGATGAAGATGAAGATGAAGATTACATGGGACGGGTTCAAGTGTATACACTTGGTAGTGGGTGTGGATGGAGAAACAAACAAACATCTTGCCCACGGTTAAATGATAGAATGGTGGGTACTTGTGCAAATGGAGCGATTCATTGGAACAGCAATGGGAGTATCCATGCATTCGATTTGGCCAATGAGGAGTTCCGAACAGTCTCATAACCTCCCTGTTACGCTAATTACATGCTTGCATACTCCGGACTTGTAGTGTTAGGAGGGAATTTATGTTTTTATCATCAAGAGCTGTATGCACGTAACATGGATATATGGTCCTTGAAGAAGACAGATAAGAATGAAAGTTGGAGTAGAGACTTCAGTATAGTGTATGAGATTCCTGAAGGGCACCCTTACGCAGATCATCGTCTGTTATGCCTTCGGCCAATTTTACTAACAAAGAACAATAAAGTTATATTTACTTCCGCTGATGCGAGCATCCACTGTTATGACCCAGAAACAAGAAGTTGGCAAATCATTTTGGATAAAGATGGTTGTCAAGTTGTTAACAGTGTCATGGCAATTCCTCATGTGAACACCTTTGTTTCTTTGGGATCTGTGGGGGAGAAGTCCTACAAAAAAAGACGTGAAGAAAACAAAACGATGTGATCGACCAGCTAAAAGTAGTACTGAGGTCTGGATAGGTTTGTATGGTTAAAGGTGAAATATGTCATATGTACTTGGTTCAGAATTTGTGTCTAGAGATACTGAGAATTGCAGCAGCCATTTATGTTATTCTTGTGAGTTTTTTAAATGTTTTTGAAACTTGAAATTGAAAATCTCTGAAGTTAGTGATGATGATGATGAGTCCAGGCAGATTTGGACATACTTCCAAACAAGTTATCTTGTGGTTGGAGAATCAAGTAACTTAGATAGATTCATGTTGTAACAGCATCATCAATGTATACCGTTACATTAATATAGGAGTAATCAATAAGAGGGTAAATATATAACCTACAATTATCTAAAGAAATCGAAAAAGCAATGAAATAGGGTGTCCAAGAAAATGTGAGGTCCTCCAATTGGAGTTAAGAGGAAAAAACAATCATGATTATAAATCAAGCTATAACCTTCAACTAAAGAGTGCAGTTTAGTTGGGTAAAATAAACAAAAAACTAGCAATTAAGAAGAGAAGAAAAACAAAAAAAAACACTAATTATAGAACTCTCTAAACTTGAATATTTAATCATCATTACCATGGGATATTGGATAAGTCTTTAAACTCGTTCCAATTCCTGTTCGCATCATCCATGATCTTTCTCTTCTTAGACCTATTCTTCTCAATCTCTGATTTCTGGGTTTTTATTCCCTCTTGAACCCTTAAGTCTCTTCGAATAATTCCCGTAAACATGTTGTTGGCTTTCAATTTTCGCTTTTCTGTGTTTATCCTCTTCTTCTAATTTCTCCATTGCGTTTTTCAATTCTTTATCTTGTTCAGCTTTTATATTCAGTTGATTAAATCTGTTTCTCAATTTAGATACATCATAACCCATTTCTTCAAACTCCTTAAACTCTTTAGTATAACTCTCTACATCAGAAAGCAGAAAAGTATTCAGATCAACAAAATCACCGAATTTCATAACTAGGTTTATGAAAGATATATCATAACCTAGTTTTATCCCTTCTTTGAAATTGTCACTACTTAGGTTTCCAAGTGGGTTAAAATGAGGTGTCTGTGGTAGTGCTGTGAAAATTTGGTCATACAGGAGTCTAAGCTCATGAGATAGAGAAGATGACCTATGGTATATTAGAGGGAATGTCATCGAGAGACCAGGAGGAGGGGGAGGAGGCGGTGTTGTTGATGGAAGTGGTGGTGGAGAAGAAGAAGACTGAAACTTAAAGACTAGCCTTCCCTTGGAATTTGATGATCTTTACCCTGGTGCCATTGATGTGTTTTTTGACTCAATTATCATAAAAAGATTAGCTAGTTAGACTAAAAAATGGTTGATCTCACTTTACTCCCTCTAAAACTCAACTCTGATGATTATTGAAGACCTTAACCTGTTTTCTACAAGGATTTTTGTTTGTGCCACTTGTATTTATATTCAACATGAACTTTAATACCACTTACTATTATAAGTTTGTAACGGATAACGCTCGTCTGATGATAATTGGGAATTCAGATCCTCAACGGCCGCTACTTGTAGGAGCATTATCATATAATAGATATAACGCTCGTCCGAACTTATTTCCTAAAATGATTCTCGGTTTAGATATTCATGTGATCATGCAACGTAACTGTAGGCAATGATAAAAGTACAGAGTTTCGTTTTATATGACAAGGAAAAAGCTTGCATGCATACATGTAAGTGTGGGTTGATGACGGAGACGCAAATAGGCGCCGTTAGCCATTCTCTTTGTATATCCGCTAGAGGATGACCCGGTATGTTTTGTTTTTTTGTCTATGAAGTCCTACTAAAAAAGACGTGAAGAAAACAAAATGATGTGATCGACCGGCTATAAGTAATATTGAGGTCTGTATAGGTTTGTATGGTTTAAGGTGAAATATGTACTTGGTTCAGAAACTCTATGTTGTCTCTAGAAATACTGAGCGACAAAAGTAGTCATGGAATCAAGAGTTCTGTGTATATTGATTGTATGAATTAATATAGAGCATTACACTACTTATACAAGAGATATTATACTAGAGAAGGAAACAAATATCTTACAAAATATGAAATATCCTAGGAAACTAATATATACTGGAGTAATACAGTATATCCTAGAGTAATGAGATGGATATGTGAAGATATGCAGAAAACTCTAGAATATTTCTTAACACCCCCCTCAAACTCAAGATGGTCTACAACACTTATTGAGATTGGAACTTAGAAATTGAACTGGTTTAGAGGGATGCGTTTTTGTGAACAAATCTGCAATCTGAAGCAGCATAATGCAGTCCAATGGTTTGTTTCTTGTAATGATGTCTCACAAAATGACAATCAATTTCGATGTGTTTTGTGCGTTCATGAAAGACATCATTGTGTGCAATGTGAATAGCAGCTTTGTTATCACAAAATAATGGAGTAGCTTTTGAAATATGAACTCCCATGTCACCAAGAAGCCAACGTAGCCGGACAATCTCAGACGCAGTGTGAGCCAATGCTTGATATTCTACTTCAGCACTTGAGTGAGAAACAACTGATTGTTTCTTACTACGCCATGAGATTAGACAATTTCCGAGAAACATACAATATCCAGTAGTTGATCGACGATCAGTTACATCACCAGCCCAATCAGAATCGGAATATGCCCTGAGATTTAAGTCAGATGTAGAAGAAAAATGTAACCCCTGATATATTGTACCTTTGAGATAACGCAGGATTCGAAGGACTACTGCATAATGAGTCGATCGTGTTGCTGACATAAACTGACTCACAATATGTACTGCATGGCTAATATCAGGTCGTGTAATAATAAAATAATTGAAACTACCCACTAGCTATCGATATAATGTAGGATCTGATAGAACTTTTCCATCTGTAGGGTTATACTTCACATTCACTTCAAGGGGAGTATCAACAGTTTTATTATCAGTTAGCCCTGCACGTTGAAGAATCTCAGTAGCATACTTCACCTGAGATATAAAATATCCTTTAGATGATCGAGCAACTTCAATACCGAGAAAATACCTTAGATGACCAAGATCTTTCATCTCAAAAGATAAACTTAGTTGTGATTTGAGAGCATTAACACATTCTAAATCACTTCCAGTGATAACCATATCATCAACATAAAGAAGAAGAAGAACAATTCCTTTATCTGACTTTCGAAAGAACATGGCAGAGTCATATGCACTTTGAGTAAACCCATATTGAGTAATAGCACTGCTGAATTTCTCAAACCAAGCACGAGATCCTTGTTTGAGACCATATAATGCTCGACGAAGCCTAAAAACTTGATTTGGAGAGTGAGACAAATCTGGAGGTGGCTGCATGTATACTTCTTCTTGGAGATCACCATGAAGAAAGGCATTTGTAACATCCATTTGATGAAGTTCCCATCCACGAGAAGAAGCAACAACAAGCAGAGTAAGTACTATGGTCATACGAGCTACAGGTACAAAAGTTTCCTCATAGTCGATTCCATACTCTTGAGTATGACCTTTAGCAACAAGACGAGATTTATAACGTTCTATCGAACCATCAGCTCTTGTTTTTATTTTATACACCCATATGCATCCAATCACATACTTTCCAGGCGGTAGATCTACCCTGTCAAAATTTCCAGCTTTATAAAGTGCAATCAATTCTTTCTTCATTGAGTGTTGTCATTCTGGAATAGCTGATGCTTCCCTGTAAGTCTTAGATTCATGTAATGGAAAAATAGTTGACAAATAACAATGGTAATCTGATAACTTAGTTGGTGGACACCTTTCTCGTGGAGCTAAAGTAATCTCTTCAGATGCAGGATCTTGTTCTAGAGAAGCAATGTCAGGATGAATCATAGAATGGTCAGAGAGAAATTGAGAATCATCCATAGTATTAGTTGTCTCTAAGGCATAAGGAATTTCTAAAGAAGTAGTGATCTCAGGAATAGAAGTGATGGGTTCTGATGCATCAAAGGGATCTAGATATGTGAAACTCTCAGAATTTTTACTATTTGAGAGAGAGTAATACGATATTTTCTCCCAAAAAGTTACATGACGAGATATACGCAATTTCTTGCTGACAGGGTCATAACATCTATACCCTTTTTGTTCTATACCATATCCTAAAAACACACAAGCTGCATTCTTTTTATTGAGTTTGTTACGTTCTCGTTCTGGAAGAAGGACAAAACAAGTTGAACCAAAGATACGAAGTTCAGAGTAGTTAGGTATTTCTCCAAAAATTCGTCCATATGGAGACACTCCACCAATAGCAGTGAGAACAGATTCTCCCAAAAATTGAAGGGAAAAGATGCAAAAAGTAATTGGGTTCTAGCGGTTTCAATAATGTGACAATATTTTTGTTCTGCAACACTATTTTTCTCAGGAGTTTCTGTGCATGAAAGTTGAAGAAGAGTACTGACGAGGTGTCGAACTCGCAAAAAAATAAATTCCTTACTTCTCTTACACTAACTAGTAGTACAATGACAAGAAGGTTCGTTCCTAAGAGAGAGTTGAGCTAAAGTTGTCGATTTAATTTCTGAAAGTAAGAATAATGCAGAAACTACAAAAAAAATATGAACGTGAACAATGAGGATGAGAATGATTAGGGGGTCTTTCTCCACTAGTGAACATGAATCTTCTTCAAGATATGTTTATTAACAATCCTCGACAAGTTATAAGTTCAACAAGTCTATTAAACTCCAAAGTCACTTCGTAGAATAAGTTCTCTACTCGTTTCTAGTCAATCAAGCCACTTTGAATAATCTCTCTAGTGTAACTTAACCAACCGGTATGTTCTGTGAGTCGGATTGATCCTAACCACATGCTCGTAAGTTCGACATGTTAACTTAGGGTTGTCAAACACACATCAAAATCCACAACATCCCATTGCAACGTTGATGCTTCGCTACTTGTGATTATATTGCCATAACAATTACGGATTACGGTTCTAAAATCTAGCTTTAGAATCGCAAGCAAATTATCCAATTGGCCTTTTAAATACCCAAAGCAGCAAGTGATAATGGAGTGGAAAGTTGGTATTGCTGTGATGGCATATGAACTGGTGACTGCTATTTTGGTGTTGTTGGTGAAGGACTGGTACTGGAGTTTTCGTGAACTGCAGCTACTGGTGGTTATGATGTTGTTGTTGTGCAGACAGGTGCGGACAGATGGAGGTGGACTGAACTGGTGGAGGTGCTGGTAGTGGTGAGATGGTGGATTGCAGCAAACAGGTGGTGGTAATGCTGATGGATGCAGATGATGGTGATATATGCAGGTGGTATGCAGATAATGATATGCACTGTTGGATGGTGTAGGTGGTTTATGAGATGATGCTAGTGGTGGTGTGCTGATGGAGATACAGGTTTGCAGTTGGTAAAGATGGTAATGGAGATGCAAAGGTGGTTGTTCAGCTTTAGAGGGGTATTGATGTTTCTTTCCTAGCAGTAGGGTTCTTCTTTTATAGCTTCAATTTCTTCTTGCTGCAAACTTGGATTCTACGCAAAACGAATTTCTTGTTTCCTTGTTTTCTAAAATACGCCTCTAATCCTCACCATTCATCTTTTCCTGGTTTCTCGACAACAAAATCTTAGGCGGAACTCCTTGGCCTTTATTTTTTGCTCCGTAACCTTCTCTGACTTGTTGGCCAATCAAATACAATTTGTGTTACAAGTTCCTTCTTTGTCCCAGCTGAAAACTTGCTCTAAACCTTCGGCAAATACCCACTGAGCCGGCTGCAGGATAGGCTTTCAGGATTGTCTATATGTAATAACTGCAATCGCACAGTGTCTAACTAGTAGACAGAGGAAAGTACGGGTCGTTCTCACGAGGAGCGGAGGAAAATACGTAATCAATATTCTCAATCAATTAACCAACAAAAATGTTTTTGGATTTGTGAAAGAATAATAACAGAAAAATAAACTAAAGGAACAAAATGAATTCAATGGAAGAATCGATAACCAGGGTTCTATTACATCCACCACTATTTCTATTCAATTACTGAAATGATACGTAACTCATGATTATTTATTTATTATTTGTTCTATTGACATCACCTATTATATGTTATAGAGTCGCAAATATCACTGGTATACCCTAAGCATGGCACATCAAAAGACTAAATCCAAGCATGAACCATCAAATTGCATCAGCGAGAAAATTATACGAAACTAAATTTAGGTTCACAAATTCTATATGGATTTTCTAAGCATAACCCATCAAAGTAATTAACGATGCATGGATCATCAAATAATAAGACAAACATATTTGTAAAACTAACAATTAGGCACAAAGGTTATATGGAACCGGTGAAGCAACAACTCATATTTCAATTAAATCAATAAACAATATCAAGAGTTAATTTATTCAAACCATAATGGCCTCCAAAACATAAATATTTCAAATCAAATTGTTCTTATGCTCAAAGTGGTCTCTACCATAAATCCTAATCACAAAGTTTAGCTAAACATGACTTTCTCAAAAGCCATCAAAATAATTAAGACAAGATAGAGAGATTAAACCAAAGGAATCGTCGTCTCCTCTTCTCTTTGTTATGCTCAGTTCTTTGCCGCAACACTGTTCTTCCCTAATCGGCACAGTGGCCTCCTTTCTGTACAGCCCCCCAAAAACCCCCTCGTAAAGTTGCAAGACCCCAGTCTTAAAGTTGCAAAACCAAGGTGTCGACATATGATGATTCTTTCCCATTTCTTGTTGTCCTCATTCAAATCAAGATATTTTGTTTCCATATTTTGAAATAAAATCCACAAATGAGACTCACTTCTCATCCGTAGCACCTACACCTTTTCTATGACCTGAACCACCGGCTGCACCAAGTCCTTTTAACTCCAGCTTCATTCGATAACCACCAGCACCATTGCCTCTTTGCGCCATCAACGTTGCTGCTTCATTTCTCCTCGACCATCCTTTTCTGAACCATAACACGAGCTCCACTTTAGCCGTACAGCCCTATACAAAGCCACTCAAGCAAACATCTTCTCATCTCGTCATCTGTGACCCATCTCCATTTATTCATGATGCTGCTGATGCTCAAAACAAATCTGTCGGACCATCTTTGAATTCCCATTGCAGTTGCAGTAAGAACTCGAGAATCACAACAGAAATCATGGCTTCGCCGCACCAGAACTAGCCAACTGGTATCTCCATTCCCTTCCTGCCGAGTATCATCACCACAAGTTCGGATCCGAGCTTTTGCTGCCACCGGTTCCAGCTCAAAACCTCTACAGACTATTGTGCCTTCAAACACGTACAACAATTTCTTGCTTCAGGCCAATTCCATTGGTTAGGCTCCATCGATTTCAACAAAATAAACCCATTTGAACGGCTACAACACCCTGACTTCGTCTGCATTCACGTCTCAGCTTTATTCCCAACTTCACCTTCTGTTCAAGACCATGGCAGTCGACCACCAGCTACTCCATCTCCATTCATGCAAACACGATCAACGTATACTCCTCAACTGCCTCCAATTATAATCAGCTTTACCAATCATCTCAGATGCTCGTCTCTATCGAGTACAGTCCCCAACTGCGCTCAGTTCAACCAATCAATGATCTCAGAACCAAGCTCCATACAACTATGTATCGATTGCAGCTACACTAATTCACTTCCCAGTTGCTATGCAATAACCAACGAACTGCCAACCCTCATAAGCTGAATTCACAACCATGGATAATGTCCATCTCCATTCACTTTCTCGATTTAGACAACACCTTGATGTTTTCATACAGAATCACCTTCGAAATCCCACCTTAACCTCCACGTACACAGTCCAAGACCATGGCAGTCCCATCCACATTATTCATGGCTAGCAACACCTTTCTTCTTTCGAAATCTGTATCAATCCGCGACTATGGAATCTAAATAGGACCCACCAACTTCCATCACTTCCAGGAATCAGTTCTTTGCCGAGCATGGCGACAACTCTATTTCTTCATCGTCCAACGTACACAACATTCTGACAACTCTTGGATCTCGCCATCACTCCGTTGTCAGCAACACTTCAGGTATCTTTCTTCTCAACTTCTCAGGCCATCGATAATCTACCATCCAACCAACACCGGTATCTCATGTTATCTGTTTGCTGCCATCTTTTCTTAGACCTTCAGAGAACTTCGAGCCATTAGCTTCCTTGTTGTAAGACCAGAAACGCCCCAGACTTCTCAATATAACTACAGCTGCAGATCACCGCCTGTCCTTCTGCCATCTATTTCTTTGACTTAACATGGGCTTGGCATGGGTGAACAGGCCAAGACAATTATTTGTTGTGCTTCTTGACTCACAAGCAGTGCTTTGGCAGCTTGTGTCTCTCTCATGCCATGGGTTTCCTTCGCCATTTATGTCGCAAAAGTCACGTTAGCTCTTATTTAGTCGTTTCTCCTTCATCGATCGAATTTGCTTGTACTTTCTACAAAAGCACTAAAATAGTGTAATTAGCCAAAATATCGAGTCCTATCTAATATAAACATGGGTAGAAAATGTAGCACATACGTGCTTACAACACCCCCACACTTATATTTTGCTAGTCCTCGAGCAAAACAAAAAATATATCCGCTACACAGCTGGATAAAGAGTGTTGTCTGGTGAACAACGAGACGGATCCGCTAAACAACAAGATCGAGAGATGTCTGCTAAACAACGAGACGGATCCGCTAAACAGCTAGATCGAGAGATGTCTGCTAAACATCTAGACAGAAAGACCCGCTACACTGCTGGTCATAACATGCAAGAAAAAAGAAAAGACCCGCTACACAACTGGTCATAACCCTAACAATCATTTTTTTTTAAGACCCGCTACACAGCTGGTCATTTTTTTTCTTTTAATTTTGAAAATACTTAATGAAAGTGCCACTCCCCCACACTTAAACATTACATTGTCCTCAATGTAATTGAGTCATCCAACGTAGAAATTAAGATGGGAGATTCAAGCAAACTGATAAAAGATGGAGGAAAGAAAACAAATCTGATGGGTTGACTCCCATGAAGCGAAATAGTATGGGTTGACTCCCATGAAGCAAAATCTTTGTATCCCTGCTTGCGCACATAAATAGCCTCAAACAAGGTGAGGTTGCACCAAAGTAAGAAGCAAAGCATAAATATAAAGTCTGAAAAGTTGGGGATCAGTCCAACAAATCAGGTCAGCTGCGAATATGAACCTGCAAACACTATAGACCTACAAAAAGATGTGTAAATCCATTCCCAATAGAAAACAGTCTCTAAACTTGAAGTATAGGTTATAAGAGAGGCAGGTGGCCCATAGTTTCTGAACTGTGTCCGTCTTTAACACTCTTCATCTGACATCAGCTGGTTTTTTATGAGTCTACCCTGAGTAATAAATTCCTAGTGCTCAGTAATTATTGTTGTGACACAATGTTGTGTCTTTGCACGATCTGAATCCGTCAATTTCAAGTTCGCGAATGATCGATGTACGAGCAATGAATAAAGATCATGTTTGCTTCCTTTCACATTGCATGACTCCAAAATACCTACAAAATGCAAACAAGCATAATACCCGAAAATACAAGAGAAAATAGTAAAGAAAACAAATTGAAATTCAAATGATGTATTTTAAGCTCCTATCAAATTCCGCACACTTAATCTTTGCTAGTCCTCGAGCAAACAAAATAAAACTAATACAACAACTCCATGTCGTTGAGGTTACGGTTACTTTTAACATAAATAACAAGCCTTTAAACCCCTAGGTGTCCCTAGTGGACGAGTTATAGTCTCGTGAAGGTTTACAAGAGGTGTACCTACAAAACCTTACTCCAACTCATAGCTATTTTTGAAGGATAAACACTAAACAAGATATTTAGTTGACATCTAATCCCGACTCAGTTGAAATTTACCTCATTGTCGAAAAAAATTCCATCTACTTAGAAAGGCTAGTGTTCATTCTAAATTGTTCAAAAATCTCTAAAAGTTAGGGATTTGTATACGTCAATTTTTTTTTCTTATTGAACCCTACCACCACACTTAAATCAAACATTGTCCTCAATGTATCAAACCATTGTTCACCTGATTGACGCATACGAGTAACGTTCAAAATAGATTCCCAATATATCAACAATCTGAAAATTTGGGGATCTACCCATAAAACAATCTGCAGTTTTAACAATAGCTTCACAAGAATATTAACACAAAATAACAAAAGTGAAACTATCATCACATAAGAATCACCCCACACTTAGTCTTTTCTATACTCGGAAAAGGTATACAAAACACAAGTGAAAGGCACTTCTATCCATGTCGTGTGCTGCTCTTCTATGTTGGTCTCTTTGGTATCAATACTTATTGCTCATACCTAGAGGTGTAAATTAGGTTGTGCCAGCACGAGCACAACCCAGCCCAGCATGCTAAAACCTGAGCTCAACCCAGCCCAGCACGTGATTTAGCCCAGCACGGCCCATCACGTTAGTTTCATGGGTTGTGCTAGGTTAGCCTAATCGGCACAGTAGCACAGCACGCGGCACAGCACGTGGCCCATCCCAGCACAACACATTAAGAAAGCATGTCATAGCATGCACAAGTACAGTGTATAAAAATACATAATACATCACATTTTGTGTATATTTCACAAAAGAGTCACTATTCTAGCTTAGTTTTTGACATTCTGGTTACTTAAATATTTGGAAAATATATTTCAATATCGTTATTATAATTTCGTTACCTATATTTGACTAGAACATTAGTTTACATGACAATGATCAAATTTTGTATTTGATGGGATATTTCTTTTTATTGAATAAACATGTTAATTTTACTTGAAATAATTTCAAATGATATGTTGTCTATTTAGATTCTCGTGATAATGTCCGAATTAATGTATACCATTAAGTGACTTCAAATTGTTTATAACACGTGTGCTAGCACGACACAGCACGACACAACACGTTTATCGTGTGTTGTGCCCGTGGGCTGTGTTGTGCCTAGCTTTTGACTAATAAAGCACATCACGACACGACACGTTTAAATCGTTGGCACAACACAGCACGACACATGGCACGTCAAACACGCGATTTCGCGTGCCGGGCCAGAACGTTTTACACCTCTACTCATAGCCCTTTGGACTCCTTCGAGATTTAATCCATATGGATTCAAGAAAAAGTTGAGAAAAATCAATCTTTACCAACCCAGAAACACAATACCCAAATTTCATTTGTAAAGTTATTTCTTCCACTTTTACCAGACGATCTAGTGTTTTTCCCATTGCCAAATGAACTTTTTCCATCAAGTATTCTAATCTCAATCCAGAGAATTAGACCCAAACCAGAGTTGTGGTGACTTTCTGATTTTCTGGATCAAAACTAAGAAACCATTTATGGATACGAACAACACGAATCACTTCTTTTCCATCTATTTTGGGCTCAATTGTCCACGGATCTTCATCCATCACCTTTTCATATCATATTCGTCACCAGTGATAGACACATTTATGTGTCACTTTGTCTCAATTCTATATATTGTTAATGCTCATTTTTGTACTTATTATGGTGTCTTAAAGGCACCCAAAAAAATGTTAAAGGCACCCCAACTTTGAATAAGGGCACCTACAAAGATGTCCTAGAAGAGTTGATAAAGGAACCCAAAAAAATTTACTTTTTACAGCGTAAAATTATTTCTTGTAGCCCACAGGTATTCACACCCCAGGAATTGCTAATTGGAACCTAATTGCTACAAGGACACCGGAAATGGATGGGGGAGGTTCATCTTCTCCGAATTTTGAATCTTGGCGGGAAAAAAGGCAGCAAATTATGGTTCTAGAGTTGGAGGCTTTCAAGTGAGACTAAATCGCTGATTTTCATTTGTTTGTTTTTTAAGGCAATAGTTAGAGGTGGTTCCTTGATCTTCTTCCATCTATTCCCAACAATCCAAGGAATTTTGCCTTTCATAAAAGCCAAAAGGACAACATTTGAGTCCAGACTAAAACAAATATTCCATTTTTGATTTCTAACCGCCCATTCACCAGCATATATAAGACCTATAATCTCTGCAAGATAGTAGCAATCCCTAACCCACCAGCTGCAGACCAATACAATCACCATCATGGCTTCTAGCAACAAAACCAAAGCCTGCTTGTCCTGAATTCCCTTTTAAAGCACCATCACAACGTAATAGAGTCTGATTTAAGCTTAGAAGTATAAAGAAACATTGCTTAACTTCCACATTAGAAACCTTAATGCCCTTTATTCCATATGTCACAAGAATTTGTTGATCGTACACACACCCGTCTACTACCTTTCATTATGACATTACATTTCCTTGTAAAATTCATGACCAAATTAAATGATAAGAACATGTTCCCATCTTTCATATCGTTTTCATGATGAGATCTTCAAATTAACTCGCTGAAATTCATCAATTTTGAGTTAATCTTCAAGAAAAGAAACTGATGACGATGATTTATATTTTTCAAGATGAATCCAGTATTTGTTTGATTATTATAATTAGGTTTGAAGATTGAACTTTCATTGAAACAACGAGTTTAAGATTTATGACATTTTTTTCTTCGCTTGGGAGAGCTCTTTTCCATGAAATGAAAATAAAAATGGAAACTAAATTAAGAAGAATGTTGCAGTGGAAAATATGGAGAAAGTAAAGAGACAAAGAGAGTTTTCTATTGATCAGGATAATAGAGTTACATGGATACAATATCCTTTATATATATGTAAAGGGAAACCCTAGGTTTCTAGTTGGGCCGCACATCCGTGGGCTGTAAGCCCTACAACACTCCCCCTTGTGCGGTCCAATATAACTCCATATACAGTGCTTCACATAAAATTATTCGAATATAGTTCTTCAAATGTTGTTCTCTCCTTGGTGACTTGTGCCGAAATCAATTGCCTCATTCAATCTTTGACAAGGAAAATCCCAGTGGGGAAAAACTTGGTACAACTCTTCACATGTTGTCTCGTACTTTACATGTAGTTCATCACATGCAATACGATCTTCAAAGATCGACGAGTCTTAGTTAATTGTCTCGTTAAAACTTCTTCAGGCTAACCCAGAGGAACAAAACCTGAACTAAACAAAAATAGTACAATATTAAGTAAACTTAGAACATAGTTGGATGCATATACGTTGCCTCATTAAAACCTTTACAAGGAAAACCCAGTGGCATAAAACCTTGACGAAGGGAAAAGATTACAACGTGACAGATGCAAGTAAAGGTGATCCGTTGCAGATGATCACTGCTCCATTAAAGTTGACTAGTTGCTTCACAACTCCCAAGGCAGAAGATTCTCGTGGGAAGACAATAGCCTTATCTGGGAAATTACATTCCCGGTGTTTGTTATTGTCTCATTAAAAACCTTGCCGAGTAACAAAAACCTGTGGGAAAAAGCAACCTCAGTGAAGGAAAATAGTTCAACATACCATTAGATGCTCCCCCTGATGTCAGATAATTTTCATCAGTCTAATGCATTCAAATGGATTTTATGATACTTTACTTTGGTGACTTGAATGTTTATAGGACCATGTTGTTGATTCTGGAAGTTACGTTGTTTAACAGAATATCGCATTTCATTTCTTTGATTCAGATATTTTCAGTAATATCAACGTGATTTGTGTGTCTTCAACGTTCAACATACTTGATGTTTTCATATCCTTGGATCCTCCCCCTAATGTCGGCATCTCCCCCTGATTACTTTCATAGTTGTTCCAGACAGTTCCTTTAGTCATGTACTTTTCGAAACTGAATATCGGTATTGACTTATAAAATAGTCTACCATAGCTCCCCTGATTACTTTCGTCGGAGAAGAGATTATTGTTCCTTCATAATCAACAACCTTTGGATTGTAGTTCCTTTAGCATTCCTTTTTATGTCTTTGCAGAGATAAAACAAAATCATGTCAATGGTTACTTTTAAGTACATGATTACATTTACTGTACCATTCCAAAGACGTTGCGTTGGCGCTGAGCTATATAGCTAACAAGTTCCCCGAGGATGTTAAATTTAATCGAGTATATTACGATACTAAGTACAACAATGCGTATATTGTACTTAGATATGGGAATTTCATCCCCAATACATCTTCGTCATCTTCCTTTAGACGAAATGGCCACTTACTAATATTTGAACCTCGACTAATCATGGGAGTGATATCAGGATGCGTATCTTTATTAAATTTCCTGACAACTTCAAACATATGCAAACTGGTGGAATAATATACCACAAGCTCAGTATTCGGTCGAGCTTTCCCCAAATTTTTCATCTAAAATTCGGATTTCAAATAGCTTTTAAGGTCTCTTATTACATCAAGAGTATCCATCATATATGTATCATCGACGTAGATATCTACAATTCCAAATCAGGAAATTTCTTGTGAATACGCAATAAAAATAACTTAATTGTCTATGCCCTCCAAATCAAATAGTCACTTACACGGGTATACCACATCCGCCTGATTGCTTCAATCTATAAGTGAGTGTTATATCTAACTGTAAATGCACTTTGTGGTTTAGAGTCACTTGATTTGGAAAACAAAAGGCTATCAAGTACTTTTGTAAATATCTACTATCTCTTGATTCTTTTAGAGATTCGTAACAACCACATACATATGCTGCATTTCAATTCCTTTTGAAATTACCAAGATAACTAAGTAGCGGAACGCTATAACATTCATTACAAGAGAATAATTCCAGGTCTTTGTGAGAAACCTCGTGCCACAAGGCGAGTCTTTATATTTTAAGACTACTTTCTTCTCATTATGCTTTGTGACAAATTAATCATGTATGTCCAATAGGATTTACACTTGGTTGGTTAGCACTACTAATCCAAATACTTGTATATTTGTTAAAGAACCAAGTTTTACCTGGATTGTATAGGCCAAATATGCTCTTCGTTGACATTAAGCAACAAGGAGCTTGGTTCGATCTTATCTTGCTCTATTTTCTTAAGAAAGTGTATATGAAATTAATCATCATTATGCTCGCATGATCTTTCCATTGACTCGTGAGCATTCTCATAATCCACTTGGGATGTCATTGTTCTCTGGAATCATTAAACTTCGGGCGTCTTTCAGTTTGATTCATGGACATATTCAGAGACAATCTTATGAGACGATTTCTGATGATATAAGTAAGTTGTGTCTTCCTCGCTTACTTCCTTTCTAGGTGAGGATTGATCGAACCAAGTAGTCTCTCCAACTTCCTTTATGGAGCAACGGCCTCAACCACACTTCCACTAAGTGTAGTTGCAACACCTTAGTCTATGGTGTATATCCCTCCCTTATTGAGGATTTGTAACCTTGCAAGTAGGTTTGCAGCTGGTATGTGTGATCTCATCACTTTAGCGACATCAATGTACATTCTGAAAATCGATTATTTTTTTCACTTCACATTTACATTTGTTGAGTACAAGAATCAATATGAGACACAGTGGGAACACACCACGACAATTCATGTAGTTCCGTTAGAAAATATTTTTTCTTATCTCCCCCTAATGACGGGAAGACTGTCTCATTAAAGTGAGAACCCGCAAATCTAGCGGTAAGAGATCTCCTTCCAAAGGTTTTAAAATGCGGATAATTGTTGAGAGTAAATATCCAACAAAATTACTTAATCATTTTCGTGACCCATCATATATAGTACGATATGGACTCATAATGGCACATATATAGTGCAACCAAAAATGCGTAACAACACAAATGTCAGGCTTATAACCAGTTACCAACTGGTATGCAAAAATGGTTGACTAATTGTGGGTTCCAAAACGAATATAAGTGAATATGCGTATAATATTTCATATCCCCCAAGAATTTTAGGAAGGTTTTTACGCATAACCTATCCTTAGACACCATATATAACCTATGGTGGTATCCTCTGTGAGACCATGGGGTATAAGATGCTCTACAATGATCCTATTAAACATGCAATATCCATCAAGTCCTTTTGATGTAAAATATCTAGCAATAACAAGGTTGGTGAGACCTTAAATTGTATAATATGTACTAGAATTGTTTCAAAAAACGTATAATTTCTTGTGAACAATAATTAATTCAACACTTTGAATTATCCATCAGAGCCATTCACCTGAATGGACTGCATTCTGTATGGATATGTACACAAATATAACCTTGTTTCTTTTGAAAAAATGGGTTGTTTACCATTTGCATCTTAGGATGGTCTCTATCCTTTATACTAAAGAATGACTTTGTAACATAAGTTACATGCTTTATTACTTTAAAAGCATAATGGGAGGGGAGGTGGTGTTTCTGGAACTTTAGAAAGAGTTGATTATGAGAGATGTCGTGACTTTGCATTCTTTCAATCTTTGTAATTCCCATTTTCTTGTTAACTCAAATAAAAGGATGTCCATTTGAGTTCTTTCAAAACAAAACATCATATCACAACCAAAGTGTCTTTATGGTTATGTCAAAACCTGAGTGAGTCAATTCCCAACATTATATTGTCAATTATCCAAGTATTAGTGATTTACAGTTCACTAGACTAATTGACTCATTATTTTCTCTAAAATGTGATTCCTTTCACAGTCATTGGAGGTAATTTGTAGATGCATTCTCATTCTCACTGTTAGTTTTCGTTCAGTAGCCGTTTGCACAGACTTCGTAGAAACTTGACTAGCTCTTGGTTCTTATAGAGCTCATGTAACTTTTACTAATTATGCAACAAAGATTGAGCATTTTTTTCGTTTGGCTATTATCTGTAATGATCCAATTGATAGACACATTTTTGTGTCTAATTTGTCTCGATTCTATATATTGATAGTGCTCATTTTTGTACTTATTATGGTGTTTTATGTGTGTGTAGGTTTTTTGGCCAACAAACATTTTTGGAAAAATCGGCTCGAAAAGTTGTGCGGGGCACCCACGGAGGACATTTTCTATTCAGACTCTCACCATGGATAAGGGGCAACCTAATCACTAAGGGGCATACCTGCAGGGCATCTACTATTCGCACCCCCACTCTGGATAGGGGGAGACCACTTTCTTCTCAAAATTCAAAAGAAAAAATTGGCGGGAAAAAAAACCAGTTTGCATACCAGAGTTAGGGGTGGATTTCTAGGCTGTTTTAGGGAGATTCAATCGCGGGAATTTGTTGGGCTGGACGTGATTTAGCATAACATGCTTGGTATGAGCGCTGGAATGGATTGAATTGGGCTAGAACTCGAGTTGGAGCAAAACAGAGGTGAAGTTACACACGGGTCTCTGCTGGCCTGATTTTTGAAGTTTCAGGGAGATTAAACCGGAGATAATCTTTCCGGAGATAGCTACTTACCTAATAGACGGTTTGGGATGATTTGGAAAGCTCAGAAACGCGTAAACAAGTCGGCAGAGAAGATTATTTCCGTGACTTGCACGAAAAGAAAAAGAGAGAATTAATCGCTATTTTTAGGTTTCTGAGTAGTATAAAAGGTGTGTTTATGTCCCAGAGAAAAAAAGGAAGTTATTGGAGCAGTCGAAGAGGAGTTTGTAACACTACATAGGCGAATTGATCAAGTTGCAGGAAACCAGTATTTCTGCTGCTACTGCTGAAGAACAAGCGTTGCAAATAAGAACAGCGTCTCAAATTTGTAACTCTGCTACAGTAACTTTTTTGTAACAGTCAGTCATTCGTTTTGCGACTCCAATACACCGTTGCAAACATTCAGAGTTGTAGTTTTTCATCTTTTCATCAACTTTTGAACCATAAACAAATATTTTGAGCAAGTGATTAATATGAGGAGCTAAACCCCATTGCTGAGGCGACGGAGGAAGCCATTTTTCCAATTATTATGTGGTAAATTCTATTTAATTTAATTTTCGTAATTCTTTTATGAGTATTTGCACTGAACTGAAATCTAATATATGATTCTGATTAAGTGGTTGTGTTCTCAATTGATGGGTCATGCTTAGGTTAAATCTTTTGATGGTCCATGCTTTCGATTTACAACTATTGTTTTGAGAATCTACTTGTCTAGGAGAAAATATTAGAATCACTTTAAACGTAAAGAGTTGCATAAATATTGACTAGATTAAATCACATAAAATTGGAGATTGGTGGAATCTAAAGTCTCAGTGCTTTTTATAAACTTGAATACAATTTATTTTTAAGTTTTCTATTTTAATTTGAGTCTAAAATCGAGTCTACATAATCCGAGTTGAACGAACTTTACTACCACTTAAAAACTACATCTTCTTTCCTTTTGGATTCCTCTCTCAATCATCGCATGGTATTACATAAGGAAACAATTCAATAAGCAGTTTAATATATTTCCTTAAGAGCTTCGTGTAATAAGTGGTGTGGCCTAATTACGTAACAAAAGAAAATTTATCTCATTTACTTTAGAGTGTTACAATTCATGAGGATGATATACTTTTCATCATAATGTACGAATGATCCTTTTAACTCAAGTATTTATGAGTATATCTCAGGTGCTTTAGAGTGTTTCAGTCTCTTGGAAATGATATAATTTTCGTTTCATAAGTACAAACTATGAATTTAGTTCTTCGCGTAAAAAATTTCTTTATTTGAACTTGAAAAAAAATGTTTACTAAACTACCATACAATCAATAGTCCAGGATCAAATCATACAAAATTCAGTTGAATAAAGATAATTAATAAAAAAGTTAACAAAATGTAAGTATATTAATTGGGCAAGTTTCTTATTGCCACTGAAGTTGACAAGCGGGGGTATGGCCTTCTTTTAACATATAGTGAGTTTGTTATCATTTGAACTCTCTATATATCTTGTAGTTGGGTGCTATTATATGATACTTGTATTCCATCACTTATACCATACTCAGTAAATGTTTATACCAAGCGTCAAACCCTCATTCCAATGAATCAGAATTACGTCTCTGTCTCATGCTCAGTAAATACATTTACTTCGTATTGTTACTACTTGAGCCAATATTAAAAGTGTTTTAAATTCCAATGAACATTCAAATTCTCGGGGGAAAAATTTCACGAATGTTTCAAAAACTTCCTTCAGAGCATTTCATCGTCTTAAATCAATATGTCTCCTTAAAACGTAGAAGTTGTGCCTTCATCTTTTGAACAACGCATCATCATTCATTAAAGGTTTTCATGATGAAAGTAAATACCTTGTAGACACGATTGACTTCTGTATCAGAGGCTTTTTAATGGAGCTCAAGTACTTCTGAGTCCAAAAGGTCAAATTTTATTCGAGTTGGTTTAATCAGAACCCAGTCAACAGATTGGTCAATGCTTGATCCATTGGGTTTACTATGTGATGGTTAACAAAAGTCCACATATATGTTCCATTATATATAAAGTGCTCAGACCCATTGGTAATAACCTTGAAACTATTAGCATATGAGCCCAAAACATATTGTTAACCATAAAATTGGAAATTTCATCATCAACCTTTAGTGATCATAAAACAATTGTAAGTATTTCAGATGATTATGAAATTTATACAGTAACTTCATAATAATGTTTCGACAAATATAACAAAATTTAAACTCAATCCAACGGCTATATAAAAACTTATCCATGACTCCGTATGAATGTTCTAATTAGCGTTTCTGTGGACACAGTTGGAAATATCACGTACTTTTGAGTATTTCCATGGGTGGATCTTTATGGAATTGTTACAGTATCTCACCAAGAACCATATACAAAACATACCAAAAATATAGCATAATCCAACGGTTGAAATTCTCAAAACTTAGGTTTTTCGACGCTGTTAAATATTAGGGTTTTTCTGAACGTACACAGTTTTATTAAACGCAGGTTTTGGAGATCACATCATATTCCGATTTGATTGAAACTTTAACATAGAACGTAATGACTGATTGGGTTGAACATATTAAAATTGCATGAAAATCTAACGGTGAAATCTCTATGTTTTATAATCATACGTTTGTGGAACCCTAATATATACTACGAAAACGAAATTTCTTTGTTCAAAAAAAATACCTGGTAACACATCCATGATGATAAACAAACAGGATCAGAACCACGCTAATCTTCAAGGAATAATCCATCACCAATCTTGAACGAAGAAAAAAAAATCGCGTCGGTTGGTAGAGTCGTGCATGATATCGTGTTGCAGTGGAGAATATGGAGAAAGTAAAGAGACAAATTGAGGTTTCTATTGATCAGGATAATAGAGTTACACGGATACAATATCCTTTATATATATGTAAAGGGAAACACTAGGTTCCTCGTTGGACCGCACATCCGTGAATTGTAAGCCCTACAACAAAGAACTAATATTACATTTAGGGGGGGTATTTGTACGAAATTTGGTTAGTTTAAATCTCCTAATACTAGGCCTGAGTGGGCAGGACTATAGAGTCTAAATCCCAATAATCGTGGGACTAAATGTTAATCCCTGATCTTTTATTAGTTCCCGCAAAGAAAACTTCTTAATTTAGCCAGTGTTACATTTGACTTGGATACTTCTTTGTCAAAATGTACGTGTGAGTTGAGTCAGACTTCGAGTCCTGACTCGAACCAAACAGACGACTCCGACTCCCTTTGGTTTTCCATTTAAGATACAAATTTCCCAATTTAACTTGGGATCCACGGTGCGTCGGTGCCAGAAGGGAGAAAAATTCGGAAGTTAAACCAAGATTCTTTCCCAGTTAACCCTAGCCAAAAAACTATAAATAATCTCGGTTGGGGATTTCATTCTCACACTCTGTTACGAAGCTATTTAGAGGAGGAAGAAGAAAAAGAGCTAACTAACTACAGAGGTAATCTTTTTGTTCAATCTCATTCCATTGATGTTAATTAATTTCATTGTTTGTTTATGAATTGGATTGCTATTATTCTATTATTAGATCACCATTGGTTTCGTTCTTACCTCTTAAGTAGAGGTGAATTGACATAGGGATACGAAAAGAATTTTAAAAAAAAATAGGCTTTTTTGAATTAGAACTAGTGCAGATGGAATTGAATCATCTTTCGCCTTATTTACCCAATCTATCTTTGGCGTTTGGTTGCGTTACTTTAATTAGAAAATCTCGAAATTTCAGTATGGTTATCTGATCATCTTTTTTAACCTCTACGAATATGTATCTGTTGAGTATGTAATCTTATATCTGTTTTAGGTTTCTGTTTAGATTGTGTTTTTGTTTTGCACAAGATGATAATGTTGGATTTGTTTGTTGTTTTCCAGGTCAAGTAGTACAATTTCTACAATGTCCGACTCTCTAGAAACTGACAAGAGTATTATGATCTGGAGGATTAAGAACTTGATCAAAGAATTAGAAGCTGCAAGAGGCAATGGTACCAGCATGATATCTCTTATAATGCCTCCGCGTGATCAGCTGTCTCGAGTTACTAAGATGTTGGTTAATGAATGTGGTACTGCTTCCAACATTAAAAGTAAGGTTAACCGGCGGTCCGTGCTGGGAGCCATTACTTCAGCTCAGCAAAGGTTGAAGCTTTACAATAAGGTTCCACCCAATGGTTTAGTTCTATATACTGGAACTATTGTGACTGATGATGGGAAAGAGAAGAAGGTGACGTATGACTTTGAACCTTTCAAGCCCATCAATGTGTCGTTGTATCTTTGTGACAACAAATTCCATACCGAGGCTCTCAATTGACTATATGAGTCTGATGATAAGTTTGGGTTTATAGTGATGGATGGGAACGGGACCCTTTTTGGTACTTTAAGCGGAAACACACGTGAAATTCTTCACAAATTCACTGTTGATCTCCCTAATAAGCATGGGCGAGGAGGACAGTCAGCTCTGCGTTTCGCTCGTCTTAGAACAAAGAAATGTCACAACTATGTGAGGAAGACGGCTGAGTTAGCTACGCAGTTCTACATCAGTTCAGTAACCAGTCAGCCAAATGTCTCGGGGTTGATCCTCGCTGGGTCTGCTGATTTTAAGACAGAACTGAGTCAGTCTGGCATGTTTGATCCTCGTTTGCAGGCTAAAGTATTGAAAGTTGTGGATGTTTCTTGTGGTGGTGAAAATGGGTTCAATCAAGCTATTAAACTCTCTTCAGAAATTCTTTCCAATGTGAAGTTTGTCCAAGAGACGCGTTTAATTGGGAAGTACTTCCAGGAGATTGAACAGGACACAGGAAAGTATGTGTCTGGTGTCCAAGATACACTGAAGGCGTTGGAAATTGGAGCCGTCAAAACTCTAATTGTTTGGGAAAATCTGGATATCGGACGATATGTTCTGAAGAATAGTATTACTGGTGAGACTTCGATCCATCATTTCTGCAAAGCAGAAGAGAATGATCAAAGCAACTTCCGCGATCTCACCAATAATGCAGAGTTGAAAGTGATCGATAAACAATCTCTCCTTGAGTGGTTTGCAACAGAGTATAAGAAATTTGGTTGTGCCCTTGAATTTTTCACCGATAAATCTCAGGAGGGTTCCCAGTTTTGAAGAGGTTTTGGGGGTATTGGGGGAGTTCTCCGGTACCATCTTGATATGCGGACGTTCGATGAGTTGTCTGACGAAGAATGTAGCGATGAGTATGAGCAATTATTCAACCAATATTCAGATGCCAGAGCAGGACAAGAGGTGGATGCCTGTACTGGTTGCAGCAGCACTAACCCCTGCGCTCGCTGCCACTCTATGTCCCCTCCTTAAGGTTTGTAAGCTATTCTTTTCTGTGTGTATATTCCATAAACTTGATTTAAATTAGTTAAACTTGCTTATCTTGTCAGTTAATAACTTGAGCTTTGTTTCTTTACTTTAGGGGGAGCATAATAAGGAGGAGGTGATGTCTCTAGGCACTATATGGGAGCATAAAAGGAAGGTTATTTTCTCAGTAAAGTTACGACTCAAGAAGAGGCTGGGCTTGGAGGATAAAAACATGGATTTTATAGCTCTATATTCAATATTCAATTTAGGCTTATTTATTTTAGTTTTTTTGAAGTATACTGTGTTTGACAGCAATTAATTTCTTAGAAGTTCATTGAGTTATTACAAGGGGATTTTAATAAAGTGCCACACTTTCAATTTCATGTTTAAGAAAGTGCCACCGTTTTTTTCAGAATTTATTTAGTGCCACACATTTGACCTTTTCCATCCAGTTTTTTTCCAAACAAAAGTTTACATCCGTTAGTGCATAGGTGGCAGTAGTCCAGCTTAGGAAAAGACATTTACGCCCTTGAAACATCTCACTATAATTCATGTCTTCTTTGGGTCATTTCATCGAACAAATAGACCGCGTTGTGCTCATCCAACATCAGCAACATCAAGTTCGTCTCTGCCATTTGGTTTTTTCCGTTTAAAACCATAACCCGCACCAACTTCTGCAAAACCTCCTTGCACTGCTTACCATCAATCATCTCCACCAGATCTGGCTACAACCACTGAACTGCATAGCTCATTTCAATACCCTTGCAACCAATTCGAATGAACCCATTACAGATTCGAGAAAATAACCAATAACCACCACTGACTTCAGTTATATCAGCCAACGAGATCACATTTCGAAACCATCTCAGCAAAAACACATTCATGCATTGATATTGTCTTTGTTGTTGATGTTGCCATCACCATCTTCACTTCACTGAACTTCTTAAACTCAAGTCAACAGCGAACCCTTCATTTAATTTCGCTTCCATCACCATTAAATCAAGACCCAGTATTCATTTGCTATTGTTGATAGAATACTACGCATCAATGGCAACATCACCATTTAATTGACCATTTCTGTGTAACCATCACCCATTCAAACACATACATCATCTATCCAAGCTTTTGCTGTCATCTTCTTCCAATCAAACCCGTGATTCATCTCAACTGAGTTTCACAGCGAACTCAAATCCGCAACCACCCAGCACACAACATCACTAACTTCACTGATATTGATATCAATCTGCTATAAATCGAGTACAAGAACTTCATAGTACAAATTTAACAAAAACCCAAAAGAGCAAACTCATTAATCAAATCTTCCTTCTCTCAGGAACATCTACCAATAGACCTAATCTTGGATGAGATTATAAAATCCCCAAGTCTGACTGCTTTTGTATTGATTTCAATCTTCAATTCCATGTCTTAAATCTCTCCAAATACCAGCAACCATCACTGCAGTCTAGGATTCACGACCAACATTTAGAAATTAAACTAACCAAAATTGACGGCAACAACTTCTTTGTTTCTCGACCAGAAACCAATTCCCCTTCTCTATTCTTGCAGCTGTTCACCAAATTAACCCAATTTCTCCACATCTCTTGCTTTAAACCCCCGTCAAATCCCTGCTCTTTGTCTCTGAAATCGAGTTTAACCCCATCAAAACAACACCAGTTCTTAGTCTTCTCACCCTTGAAGAACAGCCACAGAAACCCATCACCTAATTCTTCTTAATTATCTCTCGATTCTCAGTAATTAAACCCTAAATTCCATCTCTTAGCTCAAACATAGAAATCTGAGTTGTCAACAGTCTAGGGTTTTGCGTTTGAGTTCGAATTATAGAGATGGAAGAATTGAGTTCTGTTATGAAGATTTGAAGCAATTGAAGCTTAGGAGACTTGGGTTAGGGTTTGAGATGGTGAGCTAATAGGTACGGGTTTTCTTAATCAGAGATGGAGAAGTTGCTGATGTTGATTGTTACCGAGAATACAGTTTACCCTAAAACTTCGAAATCGAAACAGACAACAATCTTCATCTTTACTTAAATCTCAATCTCCAACAATCATTCTTCTGTCGATTTCTCTCTTCTCTTCTCTAATTATGTGCTTCAATTTCATCTCCTCCTTAGTCTAGGCAAATCCTCTCTAGATCTATCTCTCTGCGCCTTTAAGGGTTGTCAAGGGTAAATAAGTAATGTTGACACATTTTCTTGACTTGTTCAACCATTATGGACCGGTTTGGTGGGACCTGACGGAATACATAACAGAGGTGGCACTTTATAAATGTTGAAAAAAACGGTGGCAATTTCTTGAATCGGGATTTGCAAGTGTGGCAGTTTTTTAAAAATCCCTTATTACAATTCTTGCAGGCACAAATTCACCACACTGCAACAAGCTAAATTCGGTTCCACATATGTAGGAGCTTGTTGCTATCACGACTTTTAACATAATACCAGGATCTTTAAACACAAAAATTTGCTCTAATGCAGTAATAATAGTAACTCTTTATTACTTAAAAGATGAATAAGGATAAACCTTTTCTTTAGACCATCAACTGTTACAGAAGACATTTAACTCGACAACCTACCAAGTCTGAACTTAGAAAGAAAAGAAAAGGCCAAAAGGGGGAGTTGGGAAGATACAGTTCATGGACATTACATGTTGAACAACATATGTTATTCACAGTTGAAACCCTTTTCTGTTTCGGCTCATAAAACCTAAAAAAAAAAAAAAAAAAAGACAACAAACCCTAGGATATGCTTTCTTCATGGAGATGATGATACAAAGAAAAGAAAAGCAACTACAAGTTTTATTTTACAGGTACAATCTTCGCTCTTGGTAAACCCTAATTTGTTATTTTTCTGTCTCTTTTGGTTTCTCTGAATCGATAAACCTTAACCCATGTTTTGTTTTGCAGGTAAAATCAATAAACCCTAACCCTTATTTTATTTTGCAGGTCCAATCTTTGCTCTTGGTAAACCCTAACCTTTTTTTTTCTTTTCTGTCTCTTCGTTTCTATGAATCAATAAACCTTAACCCATGTTTTGTTTTGCAGATAAAATCAATAAACCCTAACCCATGTTTTATTTTGCAGGTACAATATTTGCTCTTGGTTATCCCTAACCCTTTTATTTTTATCTTTTCGTTTCTCTGAATCCATAATAGGTATAATCAATAAACCCTAGCCCATATTTTATTTTGCAGGTACAATATTTGCTCTTGGTTATCCCTAACCCTTTTATTTTTATCTTTTCGTTTCTCTGAATCCATAATAGGTATAATCAATAAACCCTAGCCCATATTTTATTTTGCAGGTACGATCTTTGCTCTTGATAAACAACTGAATGTTGTTTGTTGGACAAGATTGAGAAGTATTACAAGCTGCATGTAAGTATGACCATTGTTTCTTATACATCCAACATGGATTATTCGATATTGATAGTTTCTAGCGTACCTTTTGATTGATTTATTTAATGCTACAGCAAACACTCAGTTGGTAATTAAACAAATATGTTGCTAGCTACAAGAAGCAGCAACGCGTCGATCAGGTAAAACTACTCTTACACCTATTGAAAATTAAATTCGTATATGCATCACATGATAATGGTGCTGCTTATTGTCTTACATGCTGTCGATGCAGGAGTTTAATGTGATAATGAGGCGATGTACGATGCGTTATTTAGAACCGTTCATGTGCGTCATTGTTGTGAGAAAGGAAGGCGAGAATGCGCTTAGTGGCATGCTTAAAAATGTCATTGGAACTCTTGATTTTCGTTCACTAGTACAAATCTTTACATTGGCCACACTTAATCACCGTGTCCATAGGCTTTTGGTCATGGATTTTTTTCACTCCAAAAATGTGGCATCAGGTGCCGAGACAAAAAGGTATCCCTATGGCTGCATAAACTTTGAGTGGCTATAAAATATGATTAACCATGGCCATAACTCTAAAACCGTGTCTATATGGTACTCAATATTTTTTTGGTAGTTAAGCATTTTCACTATCACCGTGGCCATAGGATCCTTATAGACACACAATTTAATTATATGTGGCTAAAGTTTACCTTAAAGTCACGTAAATTTTATTATAGTCGTGGCCTTTGTCATCAATTGGACACGCAAAATTCATTTTATCATGGCCAATTCATGAGTTGCGGTCACACTAATTTTTCTCAACCATGGCCATCTCTATCATTTGGACACACGGAAAATAATTTAACATGGCTAATACATGATTTGTAGTCACGTTTAATCTATGGTACCATGGCCATCCATATTTTTGGACACATGATAAACATTTTACATGGCCAATTAATAAGTTATTGCTACTAAAAATTTGTAGCACCGTGGCTAAATTTTTTCGAAAGACACATCAAGTGTGTTGAATGTAGCTATTGTTCACCTTTTGGATACATCAAGTGTTTTCAATGTAGCTATTGTTCACCTTTTGGACACATCAAGTTTTTTGAATGTAGCTATTGTTCAACTTTTAGACACATCAAGTGTTTTCAATGTAGCTATTGTTCACCTTTTGGACACATCAAGTGTTTTCAATGTAGCTATTCAAAAATCACCTAAATAACCATCCATAAAAAATTAATGAAGACTACAATTAGAATTGTACCAAAATAATTTCATTTCACAATATAATAAACATCTCAATCTGATAATTGTGCAGTAACCTTGAGAAAACAAACTTTCAAAGAGAGACTTAAAAGTTTAAACATCCAAATCCTATAGTCCACGACTATTTCTATTAATAATTAGGATGCAGTCTTGAGTCTCTTGCTGGATCTCCGAGACTTTAGTTCCCCGCTCTTCATATATGAAGGTTTCTTCTTCTTTGTCTTCTTAGTGTTTGGGTCAGAATCATATTCATCGTTTGGGTCAGAATCATGTTCACCGGGGTCTGAAAGTGGATGGCCCTGCATCAAGCCAGTGGATGTATAATTAAGGGAAAAAACCATGTTAACAGTTATATGGTCAGGATGCAGAAGGTAATAAACATGTATAATAAAGCAACTTACACTAGAGCAAGAGATCACAAACTCTTTAGGCCAAGCTACTATAGATTTTTCAGCATCCTCTACTGTTTTGAGATGAGTAGATGGGACTGGCAAACAATGATTCTTTAATATCGACTTTTCAACCGTCACTCCGACACAATCATCCCGGAGTGGATCTCCATGAACCTTCTGACCTGGCACTGATGGAAGAACCGAACCCCATGCAATGATATTTCTCAGTGAAGCATGAGCCAGTTTGCATTTACCAATCTGCAAAACAGAAATGTTATATTGACATCAACAGATTCAAATCTCAAAATGCTTAAATGCCTGTGAAAAGGACATACCGTTGAAAGTTCAGTTTTGTCTTTCGATTGAGAATTGTCTGGTGAACTAAGGGGTAGATGCTCAGATGCAGGAGACTTTTGTTTGTATTTTCCAGACTACAAAAATATACGCTATATTAACATCAACAAAAAATGGAACTCTCAAAGCACTATATATTTTAAATACCTGCAAAAGAAACATACCATTTGGAGTTCAGAACTATCTTTCGATCCCGTAGACTGAGATACATTTTCAGATTCAGGGTCATTTCTATTTGTATTAGATTCATTCCTTTCAGTCGGAGAAATGCTTGTAACAGGGAATTCAAGCATAAGAGACTTCTCTCTAATAGGAGATTTCTATATAGTGCAGTTGACATATTAGATACTGCAGAATTATTAGGAAATACATACTTAATCAAAATTACTTGGATGATGTTAAACATACCCGTGCCTTTTTGCTTTTGATTTTCTTTTTCAATATGCCTTGAGATTTTAGCTGAGACATTAAGCTGCTCATCATTTCTTCTTGTGCCTTCATTGTTGCCTTCATTTCCTTCATTTCTGCATCCTTCCTATCTCTCTCCATTTGGTTCGCGCGTCTTTCATCTTCCAGTTGTTTCTTCAGTTCAATGTGCTCCTTGGATGCTCCTTTCCGTGGCAGGTGCCAGTACGTTGTTGGAGTCACTCCCTTGCCTATACATCTTACACGCCCAGCATGTTCTTCCCCAAACACAAGGGTGATAGAATCATTGCCTGGTTGTTTTCTCAAAGTTCCATCTTCCAGCTGCTTATCAAAATCCTCCTGCACAAAAAAAGAATTAAGGGATTAGAAGTGATAATCAATTAAATCAAAATTATTTTCACATTTACTCAAGCACAAAACAAATAGCTAGATAGTTTCAGTCGTCTTACAAGCTGAGCTGCTTTTTCCCTAACATCATCGTCATCGTATTCTCCATTTTTGTTTTGATGTGCCTTCCTCCATAGTAAAGACCGTGAAGGATTTTCATCTTCAAGGATCTCTTTCTCATTAATCTAGTAATTATAAAATACACAAGAAGAAAAATTAGATAGATAATATTATAATTTAAACTGGAAATAATAATAATTTTGTATAACAAACTGGACTTACTAATTTTTCCAACAGCCCTGCATACCCTGCTCTTCCCGTCCTGTGGTTATATTTGTGGTTCTTACGCGCCTTAGCTCCCCTAATGGACAACTCCTGAGCATACAGATTTAAAGAATTTCATTCATAAAAAAGTTAGACTAATTAATGAAATTAATATCAATATTTCCAAACTAAAACGTGCAATATACAACCTTGCATTTATCAGACAACCTCCACTTTACGAACTTGTCCCATTGTTCTTGGTTCATAATGACACGATATTGTTTAGGAACAGTATTTAGTTTAGCAGGTTTACTCAAATTGGGCACTATGAACTTTACATACAACTTTCTTCTGAAGTTGCGCAAATGTTCCCCAAAATATTTCATAATTTGTCTTCTCATAGTCTCCTCAATTTCATAAAACCGCTGCCAAAATATGGAGATGTTAACGGAAGGTAACAAATTAATAACAAATATAGTATTAAAAATCAATATAGATCAGCATATACATACCAATAGTTCGTGCCATAACTTATCCCTCATCACTGAATTCACTTCCTTCCACTTCAAGTGCCTTAGACCAACGTCTCGACGTACCAATACACCCATGTAACTAGCAATTTCAGCTTTATATTTCCCCTTAAATCGACCAAAATTATCAAATTCTATCACATGCTTCTCGCCGTCAAAATTTTTCTTTAGCTTCTTCAATCTTGTTAAACCTCGAACATTATTCTCCTTAGACTCTACTGTATTGTTTGGAGCTCCTGTGTCTTTTTATAGTTCAAAAACCCAAAATAAGAGTAAACATGGTGTAAGAGTGTACTCATATTTTTTAAGTCCAAAGCAAACAAAAACAGACAAGCTAGTATAGCATTACCAGGCTGTTCAGGACTTTCAGTCGATTCATCATCAGAACTGGAGTTATCACCATCGGAACCGGTGCGACTACCATCGGAATCTTCGTCTTCATCCTCTGACTCTCCTAAATTCTGCAAGGCTTGAGCCTCCAGGGCTGCAGTCTCATTTTCAGCATACTCATCATCATCATACTCTGGCTCCCAACTCGAATTCTCTTGTGTAGTCATATAGGAAACTGCATATACATGTATATGATTCAATCAAATAAGGTCTGAATTCTTTTCAATCAAAAGTCAAAAGTTATTAAGCTAGACACAAGCAAAAATTAAATAACAGTCAATTAACATGGTCTTGATTATGTCAGTACTAACATGGTCTTGATTAGTATGATTAGATGCAAGAGCAGGATGCCGTCTCAGAATTGTTAAAAGATATAACCATTAAAAAATTATTAATCGCTGAGGTTTTTACTAGAGCATTGAAAGAACTCAAGCAAGACTCCAGTTCAAACATACACAATTATGTAAACCTACCAAGTTCCCTAAAAACAAACGACGGATGCCGATCTCCGACATAATTATAATCCCATTATACAAAATGTCAATGACTCGGGAGTATACACGACAGATGGAAGCTTACTGACCAGCTAAAGTTGATGAAAATGAGATAAAAATGTGATTTCTAGTGGTTTCAGGGAGAACCACAGAAGTTTAAACTATTGGTTTGCAATGTGAAAAACATTCATCAGAATAGACAGATAAAAAAACCAAGGAATAACATTCAATTGACCTAGCTCTGACATAATTATAATCCCATTATACAAAACGTCAATGACACGGGAGTATACACGACAGAGAATGTGGCCAGCTAAATGAGATAAGAATGTGATGTCGAGTGGTTTCAGGGAGAACCACAGAAGCTTAAACTATTGTTTGCAGTGTGAAAAACATTAATCAGATTCATCGGAAAAGAAAGAAAAAAACATAAAAGAATAGCATTTCCATAACCATAGAAGACTGAGTTGTTATCCAGCCACTATGCATATTAGAATACAATCTGCATAAAGATCCTAAGCATAACATAGGAAAAGCTTAAACATGCATGCACACCATTGTTCTTCTTAATAAGAAATAAACAGGTGCATAAACCCTGCTTTCAATGAATCAAAAATTAAGAATTAGGGTTTGAGTCAAAACTTAACCTTTGAATCAATTGGGTCTGATTCAAAAATTAAGGTTTGAATCAATTAGGGTTTGAATAACTAAGCTTTTTAGACGAAAGAAAGATTGAGAACAGGATATACCTTTATAAGATTTAGCCATGCAATTCCTCAACACCATACGGCCCTTTATAAAGTCGCACAGATTGAATAATCCCGCCGAAAATATTTTGCGTTTCATTTTCATCCCGCTCAAAATTATTTAGGGTGAACTGAAAAATCGATTGAGTTTGGTCTACGATTTCCTTTTTTCGGAAAAATCTCCTAAGAAAATACCATTTGATTTTGATCCTACGGTAGACCTAAAAATATTTCCAAACTTTAGAAATCCGATTTCCCTTTTTACTCTAAAAAATCTCAATGTTTCCCTGATTTTAAGCCTAGAACTTTATCCCCTTTTTACTCTGCTTAGGTTTCTCTAGTTCTCTCCGCTCTGTAACTCTGGTTTAGGAGGAAAGATAAAACGAACAGAATTTTGAGGTGTTACATAGCGTAAGATAAGAGGTTCTTCCCTATTAATCTAACTATTGGTTGGGCTTGTGATAAATATATTCACCGTTAGATTTACTATGGACATCCTATTCGATGCATTTTGAAATAACATAAGTAAAATCGTAATGGACTGGGCTGGAGTGTTAGCTTAAACCATGTAATGGACTGGGCTGGAGTGTTAGCTTAAACCATGTAATTGACTGGGCTGGACATAAATGTGGCATAAATTTTTTCATTATTTTTCATTTTTTACTTAAATTTTTTTTCATTTTTTTCCTTTTTTTTCTTTTTACTTTTTTTTTATTACATAATCAAAATTTAGTTACATAATCAAGACTCGACACTTCACCTGAAATATTGATCGATTCTGAACGAGTTCGAGTAAAACTGATGAAAATGGAACTTCGTCCTTTGGAATCGAGACACGGAAAAATTTAGTTATTACATAATCAAAATTTAGTTATTACATAATAAAAATTTAGTTATTACATGATCAAAATTTAGTTACATAATCAAGACTCGACACTTCACCTGAAATATTGATCGATTCGAAACGAGTTCGAGTAAAACTGATGAAAACGGAACTTCGTCCTTTGGAATCGAGACACGACAAAATTTAGTTATTACATAATCATAATTTAGTTATTACATAATAAAAATTTAGTTATAAAATGATCAAAACTTAGTTACATAATCAAGACTCGACACTTCACCTGAAATATTGATCGATTCGGAACGAGTTCGAGTAAAACTGATGAAAACGGAACTTCGTCCTTTGGAATCGAGACACGACAAAATTTAGTTATTACATAATCATAATTTAGTTATTACATAATCAAAATTTAGTTATAACATGATCAAAATTTAGTTACATAATCAAGACTCGACACTTCACCTGAAATATTGATCGATTCGGAACGAGTTCGAGTAAAACTGATGAAAACGGAACTTCGTCCTTTGGAATCGAGACACGACAAAATTTAGTTATTACATAATCATAATTTAGTTATTACATAATCAAAATTTAGTTATAACATGATCAAAATTTAGTTACATAATCAAGACTCGACACTTCACCTGAAATATTGATCGATTGGAAACGAGTTCGAGTAAAACTGATGAAAACGGAACTTCGTCCTTTGGAATCGAGACACGACAAAATTTAGTTATTACATAATCATAATTTAGTTATTACATAATCAAAATTTAGTTATAACATGATCAAAATTTAGTTACATAATCAAGACTCGACACTTCACCTGAAATATTGATCGATTCGAAACGAGTTCGAGTAAAACTGATGAAAACGGAACTTCGTCCTTTGGAATCGAGACACGGAAAAATTTAGTTATTACATAATCATAATTTAGTTATTACATGATCAAAATTTAGTTATTACATGATCAAAATTTAGTTACATAATCAAGACTCGACACTTCACCTGAAATATTGATCGATTCGGAACGAGTTCGAGTAAAACTGATGAAAACGGAACTTCGTCCTTTGGAATCGAGACACGACAAAATTTAGTTATTACATAATCATAATTTAGTTATTACATAATCAAAATTTAGTTATAACATGATCAAAATTTAGTTACATAATCAAGACTCGACACTTCACCTGAAATATTGATCGATTCGAAACGAGTTCGAGTAAAACTGATGAAAACGGAACTTCGTCCTTTGGAATCGAGACACGGAAAAATTTAGTTATTACATAATCATAATTTAGTTATCACACAATCAAAATTTAGTTATTACATGATCAAAATTTAGTTACATAATCAAGACTCGACACTTCACCTGAAATATTGATCGATTCGGAACGAGTTCGAGTAAAACTGATGAAAACGGAACTTCGTCCTTTGGAATCGAGACACGACAAAATTTAGTTATTACATAATCATAATTTAGTTATTACATAATCAAAATTTAGTTATAACATGATCAAAATTTAGTTACATAATCAAGACTCGACACTTCACCTGAAATATTGATCGATTCGGAACGAGTTCGAGTAAAACTGATGAAAACGGAACTTCGTCCTTTGGAATCGAGACACGGAAAAATTTAGTTATTACATAATCATAATTTAGTTATTACATAATCATAATTTAGTTATTACATGATCAAAATTTAGTTACATAATCAAGACTCGACACTTCACCTGAAATATTGATCGATTCGGAATGAGTTCGAGTAAAACTGATGAAAACGGAACTTCGTCCTTTGGAATCGAGACACGACAAAATTTAGTTATTACATAATCAAAATTTAGTTATTACATAATCAAAATTTAGTTATTACATGATCAAAATTTAGTTACATAATCAAGACTCGACACTTCACCTGAAATATTGATCGATTCGGAACGAGTTCGAGAAAACTGATGAAAATGGAACTTCGTCCTTTGGAATCGAGACACGGAAAAATTTAGTTATTACATAATCATAATTTAGTTATTGCATAATCATAATTTAGTTATTACATGATCAAAATTTAGTTACATAATCAAGACTCGACACTTCACCTGAAATATTGATCGATTCGGAATGAGTTCGAGTAAAACTGATGAAAACGGAACTTCGTCCTTTGGAATCGAGACACGACAAAATTTAGTTATTACATAATCATAATTTAGTTATTACATAATCAAAATTTAGTTATTACATGATCAAAATTTAGTTACATAATCAAGACTCGACACTTCACCTGAAATATTGATCGATTCGGAATGAGTTCGAGTAAAACTGATGAAAACGGAACTTCGTCCTTTGGAATCGAGACACGGAAAAATTTAGTTATTACATAATCATAATTTAGTTATTACATAATAAAAATTTAGTTATTACATGATCAAAATTTAGTTACATAATCAAGACTCGACACTTCACCTGAAATATTGATCGATTCGGAACGAGTTCGAGTAAAACTGATGAAAACGGAACTTCGTCCTTTGGAATCGAGACACGACAAAATTTAGTTATTACATAATCATAATTTAGTTATTACATAATCAAAATTTAGTTATTACATGATCAAAATTTAGTTACATAATCAAGACTCGACACTTCACCTGAAATATTGATCGATTCGGAACGAGTTCGAGTAAAACTGATGAAAATGGAACTTCGTCCTTTGGAATCGAGACACGGAAAAATTTAGTTATTATATAATCAAAATTTAGTTATTACATGATCAAAATTCAGTTACATAATCAAGACTCGACACTTCACCTGAAATATTGATCGATTCGGAACGAGTTCGAGTAAAACTGATGAAAACGGAACTTCGTCCTTTGGAATCGAGACACGACAAAATTTAGTTATTACATAATCATAATTTAGTTATTACATAATCAAAATTTAGTTATTACATGATCAAAATTTAGGTACATAATCAAGACTCGACACTTCACCTGAAATATTGATCGATTCGGAACGAGTTCGAGTAAAACTGATGAAAATGGAACTTCGTCCTTTGGAATCGAGACACGGAAAAATTTAGTTATTACATAATCATAATTTAGTTATTACATAATCATAATTTAGTTATTACATGATCAAAATTTAGTTACATAATCAAGACTCGACACTTCACCTGAAATATTGATCGATTCGGAATGAGTTCGAGTAAAACTGATGAAAACGGAACTTCGTCCTTTGGAATCGAGACACGACAAAATTTAGTTATTACATAATCATAATTTAGTTATTACATAATCAAAATTTAGTTATTACATGATCAAAATTTAGTTACATAATCAAGACTCGACACTTCACCTGAAATATTGATCGATTCGGAACGAGTTCGAGTAAAACTGATGAAAACGGAACTTCGTCCTTTGGAATCGAGACACGACAAAATTTAGTTATTACATAATCATAATTTAGTCATTACATAATCAAAATTTAGTTATAACATGATCAAAATTTAGTTACATAATCAAGACTCGACACTTCACCTGAAATATTGATCGATTCGGAACGAGTTCGAGTAAAACTGATGAAAACGGAACTTCGTCCTTTGGAATCGAGACACGGAAAAATTTAGTTATTACATAATCATAATTTAGTTATTACATAATCAAAATTTAGTTATTACATGATCAAAATTTAGTTACATAATCAAGACTCGACACTTCACCTGAAATAATATTGATCAATTCGGAACGAGTTCGAGTAAAACTGATGAAAACGGAACTTCGTCCTTTGGAATCGAGACACGGAAAAATTTAGTTATTACATAATCATAATTTAGTTATTACATAATCAAAATTTAGTTATTACATGATCAAAATTTAGTTACATAATCAAGACTCGACACTTCACCTGAAATATTGATCGATTCGGAACGAGTTCGAGTAAAACTGATGAAAACGGAACTTCGTCCTTTGGAATCGAGACACGGAAAAATTTAGTTATTACATAATCATAATTTAGTTATTACATAATCAAAATTTAGTTATTACATGATCATAATTTAGTTACATAATCAAGACTCGACACTTCACCTGAAATATTGATCGATTCGGAACGAGTTCGAGTAAAACTGATGAAAACGGAACTTCGTCCTTTGGAATCGAGACACGGAAAAATTTAGTTATTACATAATCATAATTTAGTTATTACATAATCAAAATTTAGTTATTACATGATCAAAATTTAGTTACATAATCAAGACTCGACACTTCACCTGAAATATTGATCGATTCGGAACGAGTTCGAGTAAAACTGATGAAAACGGAACTTCGTCCTTTGGAATCGAGACACGGAAAAATTTATTTATTACATAATCATAATTTAGTTATTACATAATCATAATTTAGTTATTACATGATCAAAATTTAGTTACATAATCAAGACTCGACACTTCACCTGAAATATTGATCGATTCGGAATGAGTTCGAGTAAAACTGATGAAAACGGAACTTCGTCCTTTGGAATCGAGACACGACAAAATTTAGTTATTACATAATCATAATTTAGTTATTACATAATCAAAATTTAGTTATTACATGATCAAAATTTAGTTACATAATCAAGACTCGACACTTCACCTGAAATATTGATCGATTCGGAATGAGTTCGAGTAAAACTGATGAAAACGGAACTTCGTCCTTTGGAATCGAGACACGGAAAAATTTAGTTATTACATAATCATAATTTAGTTATTACATAATAAAAATTTAGTTATTACATGATCAAAATTTAGTTACATAATCAAGACTCGACACTTCACCTGAAATATTGATCGATTCGGAACGAGTTCGAGTAAAACTGATGAAAACGGAACTTCGTCCTTTGGAATCGAGACACGACAAAATTTAGTTATTACATAATCATAATTTAGTTATTACATAATCAAAATTTAGTTATAACATGATCAAAATTTAGTTACATAATCAAGACTCGACACTTCACCTGAAATATTGATCGATTCGAAACGAGTTCGAGTAAAACTGATGAAAACGGAACTTCGTCCTTTGGAATCGAGACACGACAAAATATAGTTATTACATAATCATAATTTAGTTATTACATAATCAAAATTTAGTTATTACATAATCAAAATTTAGTTATTACATAATAAAAATTTAGTTATTACATGATCAAAATTTAGTTACATAATCAAGACTCGACACTTCACCTGAAATATTGATCGATTCGGAACGAGTTCGAGTAAAACTGATGAAAACGGAACTTCGTCCTTTGGAATCGAGACACGACAAAATTTAGTTATTACATAATCATAATTTAGTTATTACATAATCAAAATTTAGTTATAACATGATCAAAATTTAGTTACATAATCAAGACTCGACACTTCACCTGAAATATTGATCGATTGGAAACGAGTTCGAGTAAAACTGATGAAAACGGAACTTCGTCCTTTGGAATCGAGACACGACAAAATTTAGTTATTACATAATCATAATTTAGTTATTACATAATCAAAATTTAGTTATAACATGATCAAAATTTAGTTACATAATCAAGACTCGACACTTCACCTGAAATATTGATCGATTCGGAACGAGTTCGAGTAAAACTGATGAAAACGAAACTTCGTCCTTTGGAATCGAGACACGACAAAATTTAGTTATTACATAATCATAATTTAGTTATTACATAATCAAAATTTAGTTATTACATGATCAAAATTTAGTTACATAATCAAGACTCGACACTTCACCTGAAATATTGATCGATTCGGAACGAGTTCCCTTGATGTTAGTCAACATTGATGCTCTCTGAATTTGTTAGTCCTGACAATCTCTTTTGAGCAACCAGGTACTTGTGAGGCTGAAATACAAACCAAGGAGGGGGTAAGAAGGAGCATCACAATATGTGGTAGTGCCTAAACCCAGTTTATACTGGAGGTATCATTCTCAAACCTTAAAGTTATTATCTCTGATAATTATCATGATAGCTTGTTGAACTGTAACCTCATTGTAATTTAGTTAAACCTCTGAACTTTTCATGCTCTGTCTTGAATGATATACCCCATGTTTGCCTGAAATGTTGTTAACTCCTGCAACATATAGAATCTGTTGAGTAAAGTTTGTGTCTGAAGTTTGTGCACTAAAATTCTTTTTCGCTGCACTAAAGTTTGTGTCTATTATTTTTCCTGCAACATATAGAATCTGTGCTCACTACTGCTTTGTTGTTCAGTACATCATGTTGAATCTGTGAGCATGTTTCATAGAACTTATCTGGTGATGTTATCCTATTAGAGGGACTAGTAAAATGGGTAGCTAAATGGGTGATGTATTGTAGCTGAATGGGTGATGTTTCATTCAATCTGGTGATGTTTCATAAAACTAAATGGTTGATGTTATCCTATTTGTTTTTGAATCTGTAGCTAAATGGGTGATGTATTGTAGGTACATGTATTTGTTTTCAATCTGTTTCAGGGGTGTCATTATTCTTCAGTGAAAGCATTGAGTTTCCAGTTCCATGAGAGACAGATTTAGTGATTTGCTTTATGTATAATACTATCGTGCAGTTTCGAGCATTTTCAGTTAAGACCTTTGGAAGAATTTGAAAATTTGCAATGATAAAATTCTTAACTTTTTGCAACAGTTGCCTGGGATTTGTTGTTTCTGGATCTAATTTCTACTAAATCAGCACTTTGAGACGAGGAGAGAAAAGCCAGAAAAGGAAGGCATTTTTTTAAAGAATCACTAAAACTGACTCAAAGTTACTTATAGGTATGTTTTTCAAGCCTTGATGTACTATGCACCAGTGTTAAGTACTTCGTATTTTTTTCTCATTGTCATTGTGCAATCATTCTTCATGAACATTAGAGCTCTTTCTCGACAGATGTGACTTCACATCTGTCTAAAGAAGAAGATTTGAGCTCCCAGAGATATAAAAGTTGCCAACTATGTCAATTATAGAACTAGGGACATACTACTTATGATCTGATATTTCTAAGTTAATCAATTAGAGTACTTATTTGAAATGACATTTTGATTTCTAAGTTAATCAATTAGAGCACAGATCAGTGTTTACTCTAATTTAACAAACACACTGACCCTAGAGCTGCTGCAATTCATTCTCGCGAAATCTCCCAACTGCGGCTGACATACAGACCCTTCAGTATGTGTTATTCCAAAACTTGAAATGACTCCATTTACTGAAAGTACTAGACCAATTTTCCTGAGTTAATACTGGATGTCTGATTATGGTTTTGTGTGGCATGATTATCGGTTTGTATGAGGGAAATTGCATATTGCCTGTTTCATCTGTTATTACCATGTTTGTCCATATAAATTTTTTATGTTTCAAATGGTGCTGAATTTATTGGTAATTTCAAGACTTGTATGTCTAAATTGTCAAGTTAGGGGATAACTATTATTTTGAAATGAAACATATATTAGTTAATGCTAAGCTTGTATTTCTGAATTGATTTATCAGTTTTTGCTTTCATTGGAGTGCAACTGATGGATCTACTGGTCTCTTTGCGTTTCAGAATGGATAAATCCTGGATGAGTACTGATAGAACGAAGAAACGTTATAGAGAAGGAGTTGCGGCGTTTCTGCGGTATGCTTTCAACCATCTCAAGGAGGAGGGTGAGACATATGATGAATTTCTTATGTTGTGTTCGTGTACAAATTGTTTAAATCTCTGTGCATGCTCCGTTGGCGACGTAGAAGATCATTTATTCGTAAATGGAATCGATCAAACGTATACTATTTGGAATAAGCATGGGGAAAAGGATGAGGCAATAACTAGTAGTAAGCCAGTTAACGTCAACAATGGTATGCACGCTGAATTTGAAATGGGAACTCCCACTGATGCTCCAGACGAAGATTTTGGAATGGGAACTCCCACTGATGCTCCAGACACTATAGAGTTCGCAGATGACCCTATAAAGTTTAAAAAGTTACTTGAAAATGCTGAAAAGCCCTTATACGAAGGATGTCCCAACTTCACAAAGTTGTCTGCAATTGTGCAGTTGTTTAAGTTGAAGAGTAAGCACGGTGCATCAGACATGTTTTTTAATGAATTGTTACCCTTGTTAAAGGACATGCTTCCCAAAGAAGGTAATTTAATGGCGAGGAGTACATATCAGGCAAAAAAAATATTGAAATCAATGGGTTCAGGGTACACAAAGATACATGCATGTATCAACAACTGCATTCTTTATTGGAATGAGTACAAGGATGAAAAAGTGTGTCCTACTTGTAAAGCACCCAGATGGAAAGTTGACAGGGATGGTAAAGTTTACGAGAATGTTCCAGCAAAGGTATTGTGGTACTTCGACATCATCCCAAGATTTCAGCGGCTGTTTCAATCGAAGCACACAGCAAAAGATTTGATATGGCACGATACCACTAGAAACAAAGACGGTGTTTTACGTCATCCGGCAGACTCACATGCTTGGAGAGAGATAGATAACAATTTCCCAGAAATTAAAGGTGATCCAAGAAATCTGCGGTTAGCTGTTTCGGCTGATGGAGTTGATGTAAACACAGGCACCAAACATCACAGTGTATGGCCAGTTTTGGTTGTGATTTACAACCTTCCACCGGGGCTGTGTATGAAGAGAAAGTTCATCATGTTGTCGTTACTTATAGATGGTGCGCCAGGAAACAACATCGATGTCTTTTTAGAACCTCTTGTTAAAGATTTTCAATTCTTATTTGAGAAGGGAAAGAGAACATGGGATGCATATGCCCAAGAAATGTTTACTCTACGTGCAGTTGTTTTGTGGACGATAAACGATTATCCTGCTCTTGGTACACTATGTGGTTGTCGCTACGCTGGATATCATGGTTGTGTGGTGTGTCGTAAAAAAACGCACAGTATTAGGCTTCATGACTCAAACAAGAATGTTTATGTTGGTTATAGAAGATTTTTACCCTATGAGCATCCGTTCAGAAGGCAGAAGGGGGCATTTGGCGGAAAACAAGAGTGGGAGACTGCTCCAGAACCAATGACCGGGGAAGAAATATATGAGGAGGTAAAATGTATAAAGAATTCATGGGGAAAGAAGGGGACGAATACTCAAGGGGAAGACGTGCAGGCTACACCTGGAAAAGGTGGAAAGATGAAGCGCATCGGAAAAACGAAAATTGAGCGCATCAGAAAAATATCAAAAGAAGTCGATAGGTCAGGTGAGGAAGAGGAAGGCAGGGAAACCACTTACTGGAGCAAGTACAACATATGGCAGCGACTACTTAGATATTGGCGCTATAATGATGTCCAACATTGTATTGATTTCATGCATGTCGAAAAGAATGTGGGACAAAGTCTTGTTGGAACGTTGCTGCACAACGGGAATACAAAAGATGGATTAAACGCCAGAAAGGATTTGGTGCGTTTGGGGTTAAAATCGGAGTTACACCCTAAGACAGATGACAAAGGAACGATACTTCCCGCAGCAGCATGTTATACATTAACTACGGAAGAAAAAGACATATTCTTGGAGACACTATCCGAGTTAAGAGTTCCAGAAGGGTATTGTTCGGATTTTTCCACCCTTGTGAACCTAAAAGAGCGTAAGCTGATCGGACTCAAATCACATGATTACCATATGCTTATGCAACAATTTTTGCCCGTCGCTATTCGATCAATTATGCCTACACCTGTGAGATATGCTATTATCAGGTTTTGTTTCTTTTTCAGATCAATATCTGCCAAAGAAATCATGGTGGAAGAGCTAGATAAATTGCAAGAGGATCTCTGTGTGACGTTATGCTTACTAGAGAAGTATTTTCTTCCATCCTTCTTTGACATCATGATTCATTTAACTGTACATCTTACCAGGGAAGTGAAGTTATGCGGTCCGGTTTGCTTTCGATGGATGTATCCTTTCGAAAGGTGTATGAAGGTTATAAAGGGGCATGTGCGAAACAAGAATCAACCTTGTGGATGCATTGCCGAAGAGAATGTTGCAGAAGAGACGATTGAGATATATTGTGAGTACCATAAAAGCATCAGGACAATTGGTATTCCACTAGATAGGCATAATACATCTCAGGAGGGAGAACCGTTATCAGCTGAAGAGCCGTGTATAGTTACCCCTGAACAGTTGAGACAAGCACATTTCTATGTAATGCAGAACACGCCTGAAATTGAGCCTTACATAGAGTAAGTATTAATTTGTTTTTTTTTCCTGTTTTTTTCCTGTTTTTTTTTTGTACAAAGTATAATAACATTTGGTTATTGTACATACCAGCCGACACAAGCTATATTTGGAAACTAACTATTCTACTAAAAAGCGAGCATGGCTAGAGAAAGAGCACTCTAACACTTTTGGCGCTTGGTTAAAAAATGAGGTAATAGGTCATAGAAAAAGTGTCTTGTTTGATGTGTTATATTCCTTTAAACTCAAGGTTCATCCTAATAATGAATTTCAGGTTGAAAAAGAGTTGGCAGACGACAGAGAAAGTATCTCAGAGAACTTAAGATGGATATCACACGGCCCGCACTACGAGGTAACGAAATACACTGTATATCGCATCAATGGATATCTATTCCGCACAAGATCCCGTGATGGTAGAATTCACCAGAATAGTGGGGTTAGCGTTGCAGCAAATGACATGCACATATCTAGAGATGATGATGTTACATATGGTAAAGCCTCTTATTATGGTGTCTTGCAAGAGATATGGGAGTTAGATTACTGTGAAAGAAAAGTTCATCTGTTCAAGTGCAATTGGGTTGATAATAAACGTGGGGTCAAAAGAGATGCTCTTGGCTACAAGATTGTTGACCTTACTATGTTGGGATACAAAAATGATCCTTTTATTTTAGCCTCACAAGCTAAGCAGGTATTTTATGTCAAAGACCAGTTAGATAAGAAAAAGTCTATTGTTTTTGTGACACCTCCCAAAAATTATAGAGATGACGATGGCAACGATGAGGAATTCAGTACAGTAATCTTTTCTGCGAATGATAATATCTTGCCGTCTGTAGATCCACAAGACTTGGGTAAAGAATCCCGAAATGATTACTTCCGAACTGACTGCCGAGGTTTACTTATACGCAAGCCAAAATGACACACTCCCGCAGGTACATCGCTTTATTTCCTTTAATCTGTGGTTATTCGGTTAGTGACATGATATTGAAAGAACGATAAAGATGGAACTTATGTTTAATCCTGTTCCTTAGCATGCTTTCTGTATGTTTGCGTGCTTTATTCTTTGTAAAATGAATAACATCATTTTATCCGTGTCTCATATGGAACTTCAATTGAAATTTCTACTACTGTACTTTACAACTTGCTACTCTGGTCACTTTTAAATAGATATCCAAGAGAATGAGAGTTGGTATGTTTTTGTCCTATTGCTTGAATATATTTATGGGCACATGCACTATAACTACATGTTGTACTTGTATTTCAGAAATCTTTTATACACTTCATAACATTACTCAAAGCATATGGTGAAATTGAATTCCAAGTACCCAAATTAGATTCGTAACCCTGTAGATATATGATGGAAACTCCAGTTCATTAACCACAAAAAAAAACATTTAAAATGATGGTGCTAAAGGTCTTATGGTTCTCAATTTTATGGTGAAAGCATTTGGGGGCGGACTGATGCTTTTTCCTAAGTGAATTGCATGGAGCGGTTCACTTGCTTGTGTGAGGAGTTTGTATTGTGTAGCCTGTGAAGAATAGTGAATTTTAATCTCATTTTCCTTGTTCCAATTTAACCCTCAACCGTTTTGAATACCATACTTGACAGGGTTTTTCCCATATCTTGTGAAAGTCCTCTTTGTAAGAAGTCTTAACCACAATTTATGTTGAGTTGGGCTGACACCTTGTATTAATTGTTGTGCCCTCGTTCTTTCTTCCTTGTTTTTTTTGAACTCAGAACCCTATTTTCCTGTTGCAGGTTCGTTGTGGCTATTCAACACTCTACATTGTCCCTGAGCTTTGACGAAGTCATTTTTATGCCATCAGATGCCTCTATAAGTTTGACACTCGAATTGTAGGACACGAACTCTGCATCTAAAACATCAAGAATTTGATTATGGGATTGTTTTGTCTTGTTATATAAAGAGCAAAAGAAATGCATTCCTACTGCAATCGTAGTTTTGGAGTGGCTGGCTCCAAAATCAATTTGATGTAATATTTTTGTTTTTTTCTTTTGGAAAGAGGTAAATAAAAAATATTGGTTGTAGATCTAAATTTTTTCATTAAATATATTGGCCAAAAATATAAAGCTTTTGTGAATTGATAAGTTAAACAGGTTTGGTTGGTCTCACAGATGGCTCCTGTCGTTTGCAGTCCTTTCTAGATTTGTATGAAAAGTTTAAGATATGGTTTCCTATTTTGGATTTTGGCATGGTTATATATCGGGAATTTTGGGAGAAAGTAACACAACAGAACTCCACTATACATGTTTTATTTTCACAAAACACCCGGCTGCACCCGCTGTATTGCAATTACCTTGGAAGCCACAATCACTTGTAATGTATCCTTCTATACACCAGAGCTTGAGGTTTCTTTATTGCAGTGAACATGCATAAACATTACCCTAGCATATGTTGCTTGAAAATTAAGCATAATAGGAGCATTTGGCCTAGAAAAGACTCGGTAACAACCATGGCTAGTACTTTAAAAGTTAAAATTCAATCTCATGTGTCTAATGGATCCGACGCTATGTTCACAATTTGTTTTTCGTGTAGCCATATCATAATCCTCCCAAAAAAAATATGGAGTAACCATATGTCAATCTTTTGTCATGTTTGATATAATGTGTCAATTCCTTAGTATATGCGTGTCTAATAAACCAGATATTATGGACACATAAACAAACCAATGTGGCTAAATAAATCCTCTTTCCGTCACAGTCTAAAAGGTGTGTCTATTGTCATCCGACACTTTTGACACATACAAAATTATTTAATGTGGCCATATACGCATCTATGGCTACATGTGATTGGATTAAACTGAAAACCATGACCAAACGATACCCTATGGATACAGTTGATGGGTTTAGGAATAAACCCATGACTAAATGGTGCACTATGGCTACATGGTAAAACAAAATGTGGCTATAGTTATACTGATGACCAATAGCCACACAAATAACCTGAAACGTGGCTGGACTGTACACTAAAAAACGTGGCCTATGTGAAGGTTTGTACTAGTGGTTTCAAGTACATGTTACAGGGGGAGACTTATCCTAAGGTGCATTATACATGGATAATTATCTAATTTAAGTTAGCTTTTTGATGTTGAGAATCACCTAATTAAGATTTGAATCTTGCCCGGGAATTTTTATAGCCAGCTGTGTATCTGTTTAGCACCTTCAAAAGAAGGGGACCACAGAAACATGGCATAATCTCAAACATAATTGTTGCCAAAAGTGCACGTCACACAAGGTGAGTATTCCTTAAGTTCTCTTCCATTCATCTAAATTGCATGCTTAGCTGTAAGGAGCAAAATTAATGCAACTGATTATCTTGAATTTGATGATTCAGGTATAAAGCAGTTATACTTACATGTCTGTCGGGATAACAAACCAGCATTAACACTATACATAAAGATGGGATTTGGGATAATAATACTTTTACTGATCCGTTTTTCATTCATTTTCTAATGGTTAGTTACTTTTGATCAGTAACCATCAGCTTCTCCTGACATGAAAAATTCTCCTTTCTAATACTTGCAGAGGCGACTCCACATATGGAAGAATAGAACCTATACATGTGCAACATAAATCTGTAGTTAGATTTTACTCGTTCTTTAAACTGATAAAGGTTTTGATTTTTTTTGAAGTCCTGACAATAATATTTTCATTCAGTGAGAGCTAGCATAAGAAAAATAGTATATACGATACCATTATAATCACTTTATGAAAAAATCAGTTTGTGTCCTTTCTTTGCTTTCAGAGGTTGTTTGTTCAGCTGTTCTTGAAAGTACAAAATGCTCATGGTACAACTTCAAGAAATATTTACCGTTGGTTTCAAAAGTCTCGAAGGACGGTATGAAGCACCTGAGGATGAAATACTTGAAAATGCAAAGGCAAATTTAAAGAATTTTGAGGAAAGGAAAGATTACAGTTCTAGGAACATGAAAGGTAAAATTGGTGGACGCCATCAACTTACTCAAAACTGGAAAAAATAGGCGGTGCTGAGTTCAATAATTGGGAAAGCTGAGTATAAACCTGCTTACAGGCTTCAAATTGACAGTGACAAACTTAAGGACGTGAAGCTTGATATAGTTGGAGGAAATCTAAAGAAAATTGGTGGGAAGTACTTCTGACCCACTCCCAAATGGTATTTTAATCTTCCCTTGCATCCCTGGCCTTCAATCAGTATTCTTAACGGAAAAGAGCCTCCGATTTGAAATGTCGTGTTAATGTTTTTTGGGCTAAGAAGTGCTATACTACTTTTTTTACAGTAATTATCCTCAATATATACTCAAATTGTTTTTTATGCATGCCTCTTCGACAGAGTTGTATCTGGATGTGATGACATTATAGCTTTATAATCTGAGCAGCTGCAGTCTGGTTTGCTATTGAACCAAATTTCTAACCAAGCTTTTCTGCTTAAATCTTAAATGCTTCGTAGCTTTACATAGTGTACTTCACCTAGGGAACCCCCCCCCTAACAAATATATTAGGTCACTTGGAAAATATCAGAATAGCTAGCGAGACTGTTTGTTGCTATACCACCTGATGACATTCTAATGTGATCTATCTTTTAAGTTGTAGCAATTTTTCTGTTTAAATGCTCTTCAATTTGTCTGACATGTTTGAAATTCAAGCAATCCTTACCTTCCTATCATCTGATCGATATAGCACACCACCTTCTATTTAAATGCGTGTAATATTATGGACAGTAATGTGGAGTAAATTTTGAGAGATCACTAAGGCATAACATCAAATTTGCTAATTAGGCAGTGTGCTGTATCATGGGCACATCTCCCATATTGCTTCAAAATACACAATGTGTATGTGAAGATAACAATCCATTCATCTTAGATTGCCGAGCGATGGGGTGAGGCGAAGCCGAGCTACATGCATCGGGGCGAGGAGAAGCTGAACCATACCAAATCAGAAATGTATCACGACGGGGCGGGGCGAAGCCCTGCGACACCAAATCAAATATGCACGACGGGGAGAGGCGAAACCACATCATACCAAATCAAAAATATGGTTAAAAGAAAAAAATATAATAAAAAATCCTAAGTGACGGGGCGAGGCGAAGCCGAGCTACATCAAATAATAAATCCTAAGCAGGTACCGCACGGGGCGAGGCGAAGCCGAGATACACAAAATCAAATATCCTAAGCATGCATTGGGACGGGGCGTGGCAAAGCAGTTTTCGGGTCCGCACGATGCGTAGCACGGGCACAAAATCTAGAAGCACTCCATAACTAAATGATTCACTACGAAGATAGAAAAAGAAGATGAAACACAATAGACCCTAATGGTGGGGGACCTAGGTAAAACCTAAGTCTAACCCTTTGTTTTTCTTCCTGAATGTTCCCCATTCTCAACTCCAGAGGTTAGGATTAATTCTTCTTTGAATCCTTAGATATAGGTTTTATAATTTGTTATTCATAATATATTTTTTTTTTTAATTTTTGATTTCATTTTTGTATAAACATGATTTTTGGTTTTTGATTGTATAGTTATGGGTTATCAAATCCGATCATACAAAGAAAGAATAGGGTTTGCTCCTTTTATGTTTTATTTTGATTTTGCATTCGTATCTTCCTCTATACCGAATCAATCTCATTACATGTTATACAACCTTTATACCTTAGCGGGTAACTAACAGATTTCCGAAGGTTTGTTGATCTATTTCCATATCTAATGCTTTCTTGATTGTCTTATCGTATGCGAATCCAAAGCATTGGTGTTACATGTTCTTACATTCTATTTCGATGCAAATTTTGATTAGCATACTGAACTCAATCAAATTTCCGAACCTCTTTTCTGATTAGACGCATCAAACAATTTTTTTTATCGTAAGTGGAAGGTGTAATTGAGACTTATCTCAGTGATGCGAAAAGAAGGATTGCAGCCATCCAAAAAATCTTATGTCATACTTCACCATAGAGACTCCTAATGCATGTCACTCTTTCACACACCATATTCCCTTCATTAAAATTAACAGATTTTAAGGTTTTCAATCTTTTCACTTTGCGTATGCATGTGATTAGGAAATAAATGAAGGGAAGCACCTGCAAATCTGTTTCAATATGTTTTAAACGTTCTTGGACCACTGAACATATTAGGACAGCAGGTAAAGGACTGCTACAGAAGAAAACATAAAGACTGTAACTAATTTTTATACCCTCATGTCCAAGTGATAAAACATATAGCTACTAGATAAAAATGAGTTTGTTCATACTGTTCATGAGTTTGTTCATATTAAAAGAGTTAGGAAATCCTAGATTTGTATTAATGTAGCTGTGTGTTTACTAAAACTATATTTCGTAAATTCTTATGTCAAAATTAATTTCCCTCAGTCTTTTGATGTGTCAGGTATGAATTCTTGGACTAAATTTTTTTTTGGAGCTTGGTTTTTTTTTTTTTTAAACTTTCTTGACTTAGTGCTCACTGATTATTTGGGATGACACATGCATGGGTATAAGTTAAACTGCGAATTAATATTCATAATTAAATTGTAGATCGTACAAGGCTTTTCTTCATATGTAACTTTCATTTCCATTATTTTTAGGTGTGCACAGGTGGGAACGAATCTATAACCAAAAATAGAAGTACCCCAGACGATGTATAAGTGAGCCAATCTTAGCGACCTCATAACAAAAATTTATCCAGGTATAGAGGGGCATAACATTCCTACAGAGAATTCTTTGACAGTGAGAACTATCCTTTCGTCGAGGAACGAGGACATCGCTGCAAAAATGATGTAAATCTAAAGATGTACCGAGGATCCCATCGCTCTTACATAGTCGCATTCGCAGATAAGGTGGCCTAGATATTGGAGAATGGATCGACGGGGAATATGAGATGAAAGGTTAAATGCATTGAATCCAATGGATTTGCCGCCATTTAACTTGCAAGTAAAGGTGATATTTCCAGTTTTGATGCCATGCAATATAGCAACACGTGATGGACTATATGGAGAAAATTTAAATGATGCAATAATACCGGCGACAAACAGGGACAATTGCAGTTCTCATCCCAAGAATATCACTCACAAAAATGATCTCAATGACAATAAACAAGTCACGGGGCCAATCAGTGAAATTCGTCGGAGTAAATTTGAGAACTCCGGACTTCATCCATAGAAAACCAGATTTCGCACTCCAAAGATGCACAACATCCAGAAAACAATTGAAGCAACATGACGGATAATATGGTTCATTTTCAGAAATACTTTCGTAGTATACTTATTAATTATTCAGAACCTTTAGAAGTATAGTTGATTTTGTATCTGCATTTTGTTCTTTTTTTATTTGATTGTTAAGCTTATGATTTAATTGTTTCCTTAGTGTGTTTGCTTTCCTTCCTTCCTTCCAGTTACTAACATAAAGAAAATGCGTATCTTAACAATAATATCTTTCTAGTTACTAACATAAACAAAATGGATATCTTAACATAGGGAGATGAAAAGAGACAAGACCACAACTTCGATAGGAATGAGTGTTTGGTAGGGTACTGAGTTGAGGGTTAAAAGATGGCTTAGTTTATTCTTCCATATGGAGACGACATCATTTACTTTTGAGTTAGGTAGTTCAAGTTGAATCTGAATGAAGACGTGTTCTCATGGAAAACTGAATTAGAACTAAGTGGAGTTGAGAAATAAAGTCAAGAGAAAACCAGGTTATTAATCTTGATCTATTGTTATTTCTATAAGTTGCACTTATATTCCATGAAACTATATTGGATGTGTAGGAGTCTAGCCATCAGTGCAAGCTATTCTTGATGAAAATTAAGTCTTTTGGAAAGACATTTCTGGTAAAGTTAATTTGTTATCACTGAGCGAGGCGAAGCCGAGCTTTACAAATCATATCGGGATTGGGCGAGGCGAAGCCGAGCTTTACCAAATCAAATCGGGACTGGGGAGAGGCGAAGCCGATCTTTACCGAATCAAATCGGAACTAGGGCGAGGCGAAGCCGATCTTTACCAAAACAAATCAAAATGGGGCGAGGCGAAGCCGAGCTTTACCAAATCAAATTGGGACTGGGCGAGGTGAAGCCGAGCTTTACGGAATCAAATTGGGAGGGGAGAGGTGAAGCGCCGAACTTTACCACATAAAAAAAGAAAGAAAGAGGCAGTGGTTTTATGTCATGATAATTACGCCCGGGCACAAAATCTAGTCACCATTAAGTACTACAATTTAACTTGAGAATACCATACCAGGAATAGTTGTATGCCCTGGTTTTATGTCATGATAATTAGAATTCCTTTATTTTTATTTTCGGAATTTAAGTTTGTAATCAAAAAAGATTAATGGACCGTCCCAAAAACTGCCTCGCATGCAAGTTTTATGCAAGTTCGGGTTCCATTCCTTTTTGGGGATATTTTTGAGTTTTCCCTTTTTTTTTGGATGGTGTGTCCAGATTTACTTGTATTCTTTATATACTTATTTTTGTAAACCAAAACTCTTTATAAAAGACTACCCTATGCGGGTTTATTCTCATACTTTTCTAGTAGCTGTCTTTCATGCATGCAAGCGGAAAAAGAAGAAAAGCGAGCTACTAACTCGGTATGTAATATTCAATTTGTATTTCTGCGTTACGTTTCTGTTTAGATTGCCTTTGTTTCACACAAGATCATCAATAATGACATAATGTTGGTTGGTTTTATGTCTTGTGTGCAGGTTAAGTACTTTTTATACATGTGTTTGTCCGTATTACTTCTGCTACAATGTCCGACTCTCGAGAAACTGATGATAATATACACTGGTTTCCAAACCAACAGCAATTTCGAAAAATATCCAGGGTACAACAACGACATAAGTTTGGTTTCATAGTGATGGATAGTAATGGGACCGTTTTTGGTACATTAAGTGGAAACATACGTGAAATTCTTCACAAATTCACTGTTGATCTTCCTATTAAGAACGGTCGAGGAGGACAGGCAGCTCTCGCTCGTCTTCAAACTGAGGAATGCCAGAATTATGTAAGGAAGACTGCTGAGTTAGCTACGCAGTTTTACATCAATTCAACCACCAAGAAGCCGAACGTCTTGGGGTTAATTCTGGCTAGGTCTCGCGATTTTAAGACAGAACTTAGTAAATCTGGCATGTTTGATCCTCGTTTGCAAGCTAAAATATTGAAGGTTGTTGATGTTTATCGCGGTGGTGAAAAAGGGTTCATTCGCGCAATTAAATTGTCTTCAGATATACTTGCTCATGTAAAGTTGGACCATGAAACGCATTTGATCGAAATGTACTTAAAGGAGATTGAACGGGACACAGGGAAGTATGTCTCCGGTGTCAAAGATACACTGAATGCGTTGGCAATTGGAGCCATTAAAACTCTAATTGTGTGGGATAATCTGGATATAAACAGATACGTACTGCAGAATAGTGTTAGTGGCGACACTTCCATCCATCACTTCAGCAAAGCAGAAGAGAACGATCCCAAATTCCTCGATCTCATTAACAACGCAGAGGTGAAAGTGCTGGATAAACAGTTTCTTATCGAGTGGTTGGCAACAGAGCATATGCAATTTGGTTGCGCTATTGAATACGTCACTGAAAAATCTCAAGAGGGTTCCGAGTTTTGCCGAGGTTATGGGGGTATTGGGGGAGTTCTCCGCTACCAGCTTGATATGAGGATATTCGATGAGTTATCTGACGAAGAAAATAACGATGACTCCGGTAAGCAATTAGTCAACGGATATTCAAGTGCAAGTGGAGGCTGTACTGGTTGCACTAGCACTCGCCTGTTTGCTCGCTGCCAGTGTGTGTCGCTCCTTAAGGTTTGTACGTTATTCTTTGACTGAGTGCATATGCCATAAACTTGACTTACTTAAATCTGCTCATCTTTTCAATTAATAACCTGTGCGTTGATAAAGAAAAAAAGAAAAAAAAACGTGTGCTTTGTTTCTTTACTTTAGGAGCATCATGGGGACTAGGGAGGAGGTGATTTCTCGAGTAATGCATAATCAAATGACGACCCAAGAGGAGGCTGGAATTATCATGATTGCTAAAGGCCGGTAGCATTTGAGTGATCCAATGGTCAGAATCACTTACAACTCTTTTATCTTATATAAAATGGTACCAGCAGCGGTAATGTTGGTACCAGACTTTATCAATCGTGGGACTTATAAGGATAAATTTTTTAATACATTGCATTTCAGATTTCTCATAGTAATGCGTATTTACTTTAGAGATTTTTTGTTCTTATTCCTTTAAGAGATTAAGGTTTAGATTATGTTTGATAGCAATCGCAACCAATTTCATTTTTATTTATTTTTTATAAAAAAAGAGGTTTCCCACGTATTGCACGTAAAAAGGGACTATGACGTCCATAATTTGAGGTTCTATAAACCATTACATTTTGGTTCCAGTTCTGCAAGTTCAAATATGTTAGAATTGTCCAAATATCATTTCTTGTCCAGTTATATTTAATAGAATACTTGTTACAAAAACAACTAAATTGGCTGGCCAAGTTATACTAGATCTCATCGCTAAAGTAAAGGATTGAACTAATTAGTTGATATCAAATGCGGTGTTGTTGCAGAATTCGTTACTAATCTTGTATCTTTGTAGTAATGCCCTAGCATATTTCCTTTAAACAACAGAATAGGTGGTTCTGAATTACTTCTGAAAATAATGGTGTGCCCACTCCACTTCATTGCCCAATTGAAAATTGCTTCAGCTCCTTTTTTTCTCAAGTTGGTCTATGGGTGTTGCGGTTGAAAACATCCCTCTAGCTTCTCTGATTTGTCTTCTGAAGTCACACATTGTCAGACCAATACCAGATTTAGAAGTACAGTTCATCATTGACAGTTCTATGGTCATCTTTATGTCCTTTTTCTATTATCCCTTCCGTTTTCTTAGTCACTTTCAGAGTTTCGTCATTCAGGGGATTATTAAATAGAGATTGCATTATATTGTGCCCAGAATTATTCGCAGTCATGTAGCTATTTATGTTGTTAGCTATGATGACACTGTTTTGACTTTTTTTCTTAAAAGTGATTTACATCTCACTTTCCAGATATGCCAAACAATGACACTACATAGAACCTGCCAGTCTATTCCATATCCTCCTCTATCTGGATTTTCAAAGCAATTATTCAGCCATTTATGAAAGGAATTTGTGTCATTCCAAATGAACTAAATTTCAAAATTGAAGTGCACCCACACTTGGAAAGCAAAGTTACACTCAATAAATAAATGAGTTAGAGTTTCTTGGTCGTTCATACACAGCTTGCAATAGTATTTAGGCTTGGGATAATAGTTGTTAGGAGTATCGAATGAGCCACTTTTCCAAAAAATTGTTTAACTGATAGAGTAGTATTTAATCTCCAAATATTGTTCCAATTCTGGTTTGGTTACCTGACGAGGTTATATGGTTATAAAGGGATTTCACAGAGAAGATGATGTGACGTTTAGATTCCAATGTCGAGTATCCTCTCTGTCCACATTTGCGATTCTAATTTCCTTGATCTTTTCAACCATATAATAATCAGAACATTTATTTATCTTGTTTAATCCAAAGTGGAATACTCTCATCGTTAGTGGCCGGTCTCATTTCACCAAAATGCACTTCAGTCGCCAGCTTCACCGGCTCTATGATAAAGATGGCAATAATGATGATATCGCTGCTCCGGAAGAGGTTGGTCTCCTTTTTGCTTGTCAAGTTGATACCCATTTCAATACATCACTTTTCTATGGGGGTAATTTTAATGATGGTACCCATTAGAAGTATTCTTACAAAGAAAAGTTCAAAAAGGTCAGTCATCCTCCTTTGCACAATGATTTTCCGTTTGCTCACTTGGTTGGATCATGCAATGGTTTGGTTTGTGTATTTATACGCCATGACAAGTTTGCAGACCCCATCTATATCTTTAATCCTATAACCAAGGAAGAAGTATTCCTTCCCGAACTAGTAGTAAAAGAAAAAATGTGTGAAGGGACATCCTCTGGATTTGGGTACATCTCTTCAACGAACGTGTATAAGGTTGTTAGAATATACTACCCATTCCATCCCCACAAGGGTCAGATCCAAGTATACACACTTGGTAGTGGTTGTGGGTGGAGAGACAAAGGTACAACTTCTAAAAATATAGACACGGGAATAGGAGGTACCCATGTGAATGGAATTATTTATTGGCTTGGGGCAGACAGCATTGGATCTTTTGATTTGGCTAATGAGGTGTTTCGTTTTATCTTGGTACCTCCTTTTATGGTTAACTTGATGTCTACACCCGAGGAATATTGTGGACTGATTTCATTAGGAGGGCATTTGTGTTTTTATGACCATAGCCAGCATATGAAAATATGGTCCTTCAAGAAAAAACGTAGCAACAAAGAGGAGAATTGGTGCATGGAATTTGACATACAATATGAAGATGTGATAGGTGGTTCGCGAGAGGATATGCTTGTGCCGTTGTTACTCACGAAGAAGAATGAAATTATATTTTTGTTTGATTTTTCTATGCTATATTGTTATGATTCAAGAACAACAACTTTGAAAATGCTGTCCAACGATGATGCATGGAAGGACTACCAAGCTATGATAGCGATTCCATACATACAGACGTTCGCCTCATTGAGAGCAATAGGTGAAGTCTCTGGTCGAAAGTAGAGAAATGGTAAACAGGAGTGTTTTAGGATTTAAATTTCAAGGTACAAACAAAGTGTCTTGTTGATTGTTGTATGGAAGCAGGATAACTTTCATGATTCAATAGATTTGCTTCTCCTTTGTTTTTGTTGTAGAGAACCTGTTCTGGTAAAGTCAGTTGGTTGTGTTGCTTCGATACCACCATGTTTCTCTCGGTGATGGTTCTATGTTGACTTTTCTTACAATATCTAATCGATCTTTATCTTTGTTCTACAATTTCGGTTCTTATTGCATTCATTTAGTATTTCTTTTTTTTTTTTGAATTTCACCAAGGGGGTTTGTTGGTGTTGATATGCTATCGAATATTGTGCAGTTGTTAGGATCTGTAGTTTTTTGAACCAATTCCTGTAAGTGATGTTCCTTCTTTCTTGTCAATTTGTACCCATGTTCTATTCCCTTTTTCCGGTTAACTACTATGTTTTGGGGGATACTAATGGTTTTGTGCATCTCTGGTAAGCCATATTCCAATTAAATTCTGTTAGCGATTAGCTTTTCTGAATCCATTTCTTAATTTTCGTAGTTAAATTTTTGAATGTACCTTGGTTACATTGATTTTGCAGGTATTTTCTAGCTTCCGAATTTGTTTTTCTCATTTGTCTTGTGTAATCTCATTTATTCCTTTCCTTCAATTGCTACATCTACTCTCTCTGGGTTTTGAGCATTGTATGTACTTTAAACTATTGTAATTTTCTCTCTTTTTATCTGCTTTGTCTTTGTCAGCTTGATTAATTTCATCTCTAGTTAACATCTTAGCTTGTTGTTTATTACTCTCAGCTGAATCTCCCTTAATTCCTGCCTGTCTTTGGGTTCTTATTTGATCCTGGTGTTGTTTATTTTCATTTCTTTGTTAGTGTCTTGTTTTCAAGCTGTTATAAGCTCTGTGTTAATTTAGCTCTTTGCTGATTTACTCCAGTCCTGAATTAAGTCCTGGTTTGTGTCAACTCATAGTTTCTCTAGTTCATTATAATCTGTTATTGTACTTGTAACTATAAAAAATCCATAGTTACACCCAAGTATTGAATCTCTTGTTCTTGACTCATTTTAACTTCAGACTATAATTAATTGATTTACAAGATGAGCCTCTATTAATGAGTTTTTGAAGCTCTTCTAGATCTAGTTTTGAGGAAGAAGATGAAATTAGAGAAAAATAAATTTGATCCCTTTCTCTCTCTTGCTCTTTCCTTTAAGTACTAGAGAGTAGAAGTGAATTTACAAATATATCATTTGCTTACTAATTAAGCTAACTAAGATAAGATATTATGTAGACTATCCTAGGTATGTTATTCTACACTGGCTTTCATTGGGCGCCACACGTCGGGTATGGTTTTTGGTATCTACATTTTTCCCTTTTTTCCTTCCTTGAGTATTGCTTGAAGAGCGATCCTTAAGGAAAAATACGTTTTGGTGTAGTTCATATAGCGAGACGTGTGGTGCTTGAGTGGATGACTTTGATTTTTGTCGTTGAAGGGACGAGCGAAAGAATAATAACTTGAAAAGTATATACTTGCCTCTTATTCTTTTGCGAAGTTCCGAAGCTTCGTTGTTGTATAGAAGCACCATTCGTTGATCTTGTTGTTGTCAATCATGAGTTGTTGTTGGAACCATTCATTGCTTCGCTTTGACTTTGCCCTTGTATGTTTAGTAGTTGATTCTTCATGATCTTGAGAAGTAGCGAGGTGTCGTGTTACATGTAATGAGATAAAAATGACGAAGTATGTAGTGAGCGAGATATCTTCGTTAACGTTATCCCTTTTCTTTAGAGAAAATAATGTTGCCATCTCGGGTTTGCATGGTCCACTTCTTGCACATTTATTCATCATTCCCAGCGGCCCCGTCGATTTTATTGCCTTTTCCCTTGCTGAGACATTGTTCGTTGTTCCATTCGATGTTCCCCTTTTATTGATTGCCATTGACTACTGAGTCCGATATTCCTTTTCCCTGAACTCCTTCGTACTTTCTTCTATGGCTCTTTTCAAGTCCTGTTGTTCATTTCGTTCACCCTGCCTCTTCTTTCCTTCGTCTTTCTCGTTACTCGAACTTCGCACTTCCTTTCCTTCGACTATCTCTTGCGTTGACATCTTTTTATTCTCGGTAACGTTCGCATTTAATCGACCTCATGGGGTTCGCTTCCCTTTGCTAACAGGTGTTTTTTTTATTATCGTCATTTCTTCTTCCTCAATTATTTTTTCCTTTTTCGTTTTTTCATTTTGCTCTATCTCGGGCTAGTTCTCCTTCTCCAAACCTTGGTCCTTGGTTATTTCTTTGTTGGTATCCCGCGTTGTTATTTCGTGGATCATAATTCCTTCGTCTTGACTCCTCGTGCCTAAGATTTTGATCGATCCATTCTTGATCTCCACTTGACATAGCTACCAACTTCGTAGAGATTACGTTCGACGACTCCCCTTTCTCGTATTTTAAGTCGTCTTCCACAGCGCATATCGTTCTTGGTAAGAGTCGAGAAGTTCCTTCTTTTGTCGGGATCAACATAACCTTGCTAATCTTTCCTCCGCCTTTCCTCCAAGGCTATGTATTCCTCCTGATACTTCCTCAATTCATTCATTGTTAACGAGCTTTGATTGTGAAAGTTGGTTTTGATGACTTTCTTCTGAGCTTCCTCTTCTTCGTTCTTGTGCGAAGTTCATTGTAAGTTCGGGTTTTACCAATGATAACCTCGTGTTGATGTTTCCTTTGATGATGAGTTGAGGGTATCGCTTCTTGTTCTTATCTTGCCTCGTTGTAGCTTAAAGAACTTTGATTAACATCATATCCATGTATTTTGGAAAAATTTGTGCGAAATGTATAACATGCATTTTACGTATATGTGTGCCTCCTTTTGCTTTGGTAGATGAAGGAACTTAAGTTATCCGAAGGAAAAGCCATATGATGCTCCTTTCTTTCCTCTGCCCTTGTTTTGCTTAATGCCTTACATTCGTTAAGTCTTGAAGGTATTAGTCTCGCTTCGTGTTGTTTTTGGTTCCTCGATGCATGGTTTTGGAAAAATCCGTTGATCTTCGCGTTGTTTTGATCTTTATTCGTGTTGTTTCATTGTCCCTTGCATGCCCATTTTCTTTGTCTCATCGATTTCGCTTTTGCTCCAAGTTCGTTCCATCCACGACTTCATTCAACTTTAGCTCTTGCATTGCATCAATTCATTGCCTCCAAGTGTATTACTTGATAATCATATTTCTTCATTTCATTTTCTTTCTTTTCTTTTTGCTTTTGTTTTCTTTCTTTCTTTTGCCTCTTGAACATATTTTGGTGTTATAAATTGCTACGGGTAAGGTTTTGTTGTCTTCTACTTGTATGTAGCTATACGAGGTCTTATTGCGCCTCCTAATTAAGTTCTTACTTTGCCCCACCCTCTCATTAAGGGTCTTAATTCGACGAAGTCTCAGGCTCTCATTATTCTTGCGAATAACGATCCATCAACCTCGCCTTAACATTCTCTATTGAGGTCTTACTTCGCGACAATACGACAGCCACATACTCTCATTATTTTTTTGTCACACAGCTCCCTAATCTGGAGGGTGCCTTCCCTTTATGTTCCCTCGGATTCCCCCTTCAAGGAGGTTAACCCTAACATGCATGTTGGTCTCCTCCCATCCAGTTATTACGACAGCCAGTTGTTTTCGTGACTTCTTATCCCTTTCGCCGATATGGCTATTGGTTACGAAGTCACACCCTAGGTGGGGTTTCTTTGGGACCGAGTGCGTCGTAGCCAGGACTTTCCATACGGACATGGCCGGTAACACTCCAGACGTCCCAGGCGCCCTGGTCATAACTCTGCACCCCTTACCGAAGGCCATCATAAAAGGGACTCTCAGCGGATAGGTCTTATCATTGCCCCTAACTTCCTTTCTGAGAGTTGTTCACGACGTGCGTTAGGACTTTGCCTCATACACTTTCGTGCGAACTAGTGTGCACGCCGTGGATTCCCAGCCTTCCTAGGCGAAGGGTTTAAGGTTTCTCCGAAACCATTTCGTGGATCTTATTTGCCTCCTAATGAGAGGTCTTACTTGCTTGATTTGAGGTCTCATTTTTCCTTGCTAGACTTGAATTACTTCTTTTCTTATTTGTCTTTGATTTCATTCCTTTTGCGACTTTATTTGTGAACCTTGAAGTTGTATTGTACTTGAATCGGGTCATCGTAGTATTGTACTTCGTTTAGCGTCTAAGTGAGCCACTCCGGTGGGTCGGAGTTAGTGCGTTCGCTGGGTTGGGAGCTGATTTATCTCCTCGTCGATGATTTATCATATCAACGGCTTTGCGCGATTCCTCTTTGGTACTGCAATCATCTTTTCCTCCACTTCATCAATGATTTATCACATCGACGGCTTTGCACGTTTCCTCTTTGGTACTGCAATCATCCTTTCTCCACTTATCACATTGACGGCTTTGCGCGTTTCCTCTTTGGTACTGCATCATCATTTCTTCCTCTTTGTCGCACCTTTCCTTGTCCTCTTCCTTGTCCTCTTCGGGTCATAATGAAGTTATTCGACGAAGTGTAATTTCTATCTCATCTTTCTTTGTTTTTTCGGATCGTCCTCTTTCACGAAGTAATTTCTGCCGAAGGTGCCATTATCTTCTATATCCTCTTTAGTTGACTCCGTCGTCTTCATCGACATTCTCTCCCATCTCTTTGTGAGTTTATTCTGTCGTCGTTATCGTCATTCTCTCCCATATCTTCGTGGGTTGATTCCGTCGTCCCTATCGACGTTCTCTCCCACCTCTTTGTGAGTTGATTCTGTCGTCCTTATCGTCATCCTCTCACATCCCTTTCGTGGTTGATTCTGTCGTCCTTATCGTCATTCTCTTCCATCTCTTCCGTAGGTTGATTCCGTCGTCCTTATCGTCATTATCCTACATCTCTTCCGTGGGTTAATTTCGTCGTCTTCATCGACATTCTCTTGCATCTCCTCGTGAATCTTCTTTTAGCAATTACTAAATTTAGAGATATTAAGGTGAGAATACTCCCTATTTTGGCTGCCTTACCTGGGTGGCTGGCTTACATGTGGTTCATGAAACTAGCTCCTTTGGTTGCTTTGATGAGATTAATGACGAATCAAATTTATTCTCCTCGTCAACTGAGTTGGACTTTCCTGACTGACGAAGTAGTATATTCGCAAGTCCTTGGTCGAGTTGATCTACGAAGTTGTACGATTTTTCTTCGTATAATTACTTCTCCTGCGTCCATTCATGTTGAAAGGCACTTTCAATCCTGCTTCGTGTGTTTCTTCTGATGCTACGAACTACATAATTCCCTACGAACTGAATTCTCTTTATTTGGAACCTTCTTCGTTAACAAATCACAGATGAGAGCTTGGTACTCATTGGTATTGTCACTCCGTAAGTGACGCTTGACTGCTAACGAAGTAGATTCGACTGGGTCCTATTCTGAATCTGCAATCTCAGATATCTAGCTGTTGGATTGTGTCACGTACCACATAGTTCAGTATGCATACCTTATATTTCTGAATTAGCTACTAAGGGGTGCAATTAACCAATTGTTGGGTGTACTCATCCTAGAGTCATTTCTTCGAGTTTTGTAATGAGTTATATGAGTTATTAGCTGTTGACACTGTTAGAGAGGATTGGTCTATTAAAGACCAATCATTCTTTCTCCTGAAACTGTGTAATGAAAACATAATTAAACTTCAATTGAAGTCCAGACTCTGTTTATCATAGAGAAGGTAGATTTCTACCATTTTTATCCAAATTTCATCTTGTAGTTGTACTAGATACACTACAATTGGTATCAGACTCCATCATAGAACCTGGAACCATGTCCACCAAGGAAAAACTTCAAGAAATCTCTAACATATTTACTCAACATACCGATTCAATCTCATAGATGAAATCTGAGATTCAATCTTTGGGTGATAAGATGAATATTCTTATTCATTTGTTTCAATCAACGCAACCTACTCACCTAGAAGCTTATGGATCGGAGACTCAGCAACCAAATCCTGGTAACCCATTTACAGATCTTTATCAGGTGATTCATAATTTCACAACTACTGAATCTCGTAAGTTCACTCGTACCCCCAAGGTTGATTTCCCACATTTTAATGGTACTAATCCTCGTGGTTGGGCTCTTAAATGTGAAAGATATTTTAATTTACATAGATTTCCTAATGATGAAAGTGTTGATATGGCTGCAATACATTTTGATTCATCAGTTGATTCATAGTTCTTAAACTACCAATAGGGTAAAGAGTTTATTTCTTGGGAGTTTTAAACATGATATTTGTGCTAGATTTGAAGGTATTGCTCGGGACAACTATGTAGGTAGTTTCAATAAGTTAAATCAAACTACCACTGTGGAGGATTACTATGATCTATGGGAACATTATAAAAGCTATATGGTGGCTAACAATCCTTATTTGCCTGAAAGTTTTTATACATTAAGCTTCATTAGTGGGTTAAAAGAAGAGATCCGTACAGTTGTGCAAATGTTCAAGCCTGAGAATACTGCAACAACTTTTTATCTGGCTAGGCTACAACAAGCTTCTGTGCATCACTAGCCCAAACCAACTAAATCTTTCTCTAGACCATTTGCACCTTCTCCATTTTCTGTTTCACACCCACCATCTGCGATGAATCTTTTTTCTCTCCATCCTCTACCCTTGCTAAGACCAATACTTCTTCATCATCTCCCATTGTAACTCACCCTACTACACCCACTAAAACTTCACCGGAAAATTTTCTTCATCCTATTAAAAGACTCTTCCATGCACAAATGCAGGTTAGGAAGGATAAAGGGCTCTACTATAACTGTGATGAGTTTTACAGACAAGATCATCGATGTAAAAACCAGAAACTCTTCATGCTCATTGCTGATGAAGATGTAGAGGAAACTGGATCATTATCTACTAAAGAGATTCCCGAGAAATCTCCTTCTTCTTATGATTCTACAATCGAAATTTCCTTACATGCCTTGACAGGGAATATTACTCATGATACTATTCGAATTAGTGGTCATCTTAACAAGCATCATGTGGTTGTACTTATTGATACAGGCAGTACTCATAGTTTCATTGATGCTGCTTGATAGACGCATTTTTGTGTCTAAGTTGTCCTCAATTTTCTATATTGTTAGCACTCAATTTTGTACTAATTTTGGTACTTTATGTGTTTGTAGGCATTTTTGGGAAATAAACATTTTTGGAAAAATCGACTCGAAAAGTTGTCTACAGCACCCCCGGAGGACAACTCCTAAAAGGACTCTCAGTTTGGATAAGGGGCACCCAGTTACTAAGGGGCACCTTCTTCACTATTTGCACCCCAGACCACCATATACTATTCACACCCCTACTCTGCTAAGGGGCGTCTCTTCTTCACGTACAAACTGTTTTGGCGGGAAAAATGGTGTTTCACCTGCAAAACTTTTGGAGACAATTTTGACGGGATTTCTGTTCGATTTCTTAGTGAGTTTGGATTGATATCCACCTGTTTCACCAAAACAGGTTTGGTATATGGGTCTGATACGATAAGGGAGGAAGATTTCTTCATATCTCGGCAAAACAGGGACACGGAATTCTGTTGTGCATTCCCGTGTTTTGTGAGTAATTCACAGAGGTTGGTGTGTGTCTTCAAGGAGTTTTACTACAACGTAGACTATGTCTCAGCGTGTTTAGAGGATGCAGGCGCGTGGAACTGATAAGAAAAGGAAGTTTCCTTCGACAAACAGGGCAGTTAGAGCATCGAATATTCTTTCCTTGTATTTGGAGGATATGCTTTGAAGGGGAGAATATTTTGTCGGAGGATTTGATTCTTTAACAGTGGAGAGAGCATTGACAATTCATTAGACAGCAGAGAAGACATTCCGTAACTGGCAATGAAGAGTAAAGGTGATTGATAGTAGATTATTCTCTGAATTTATTATGAGAAGATACGGAGATTGTCGTAGCCAGTTGAGTATAAAAAGAGTTATGGAGATCATATGAGTGGATATGGAGAGTTAGGGGTGAGAACAGAGTATAGAAATTCGAGTTGCAGAGAGTTGCTGCTGCTGCCATTAGAGAAGAAAACGAAGAACAATAGACTGCAAGTAGCAGTCGTTTTCCAGTGTCTTAAAACCGTTTTGTTTTCTTCCAGAAAAAGACTGTTGCTTCTGCGAATGTTTTGTGCTATAATTTTGTAACATCTTCTTTGCAACATTTATAACACCCGTAGACCATTGCAAATCTCTGTTTTATCTTATTTCTCCAATAAAAACACCATTTGAGCTATGAGTTATCTTTTTGAGTATGTTTTCACCATGTGGAGCTAGAACCCATCACTGGGACGACGGAGGAAGCTGTATTTCATCCTTGGGGTAATTTAATAAATTCCTTATTTACTTTTTTCACAAATTTTAAATGATTTATGATTTCTATTAATCAATTGTTATCTTGTTAGATAGTGTATGCTTAGTCTTAGATGCTTTAGATACACTATTCTTGTAATTTACAATTGATGTTTTACGAAATCTACTTTGGCAAAGAATAGAGTTATTGTTTCTTTTGTCTTGACCTATAAATTCTAGGATTAATTTATGAACCCATGAACATGAAAAGCAGTGGAATCCCGAGTCCCGGTCTCTCTTCATCCTGTGACAAAATCTGTATATATATTTTCTTATTTGTAGTATTTTTATTTTATTAAAACTTAAAATCAATCCAACAAAGTCCGAGTGAACGACAACCTTTCTTACCACTATATAAAAATTCGATCAATTTTTGGCGTCGCTGCCGGGGATTTGTTTATAGATTTGTTTTTAAGTTTTCTTTTTCTTTTTATTATTTTTGTTCTTTTTATGCGTTTTGGTATTTCTTATTTTCTTTCAGATTTGGAGCTAAGCTAAAGAAAAGGGAGAAAGTGCTGAAAAGGAAAGAAAACAGTAATCCAAAAGAAGTGAAGAAGAAGATTTTGTAAATAATTTTTTTTTTTTTTTTTAGAAACTGTAATTAAGGTTTTTATTTTTGGACCTTTTTTTTTCTTTTTGGACTTCATTTTTGGACATTGGACTTTATTCTATTTATAAAAACCCTACGGAAGGATAGTTTTAAATAAACAGTTTGCAGAGAAGGACGGCGATTACGATATCTCCTCGGCCCCTCGGGTTCGTACATGACATAAGATTCGTGGCCCGAGTCAACTTCAACGGTTCATCCCCCGTCTGGAACGGGAGGTAAGAATTCTAAACACCCGTGAATCCCCTGTCAGCGGTTTTACTGGATGATTTTGTATGCATATATGTTGAGGACCTGAAATCGTATTTAATTTTCTAGTAAAGGGAAAGGCCTGGCCAAATCAAGATAAGGACTCGGATTTCATCATCGTTTCCTTCTTGCCCGCCTTAGGAACACGTAACCTACGCGAACCTAAGCCTTAAAATTTGGACTAGAACGAGACCGATAGGGTAACGATCTTAATAGGAAAGTCGTTCAAAAAATATTGGTTGCTCTATTGAGCATACTTCGAAGTTCATGATGGTTTTTCTGAGTTGAATGCGTGACTGCGCCGTGATGTAGTTTTTAAGTGGTAGTAAAGTTCGTTCAACTCAGACTTGTGTAGACTCAATTTTAGACTCAAATTAAAATAGAAAACTTAAAAAATAAATTGCTATCAAGATTATAAAAATTACTGAGACTCGGGATTCCACCAATCTCCAATTTTTATGTGATTTAATCTAGTCAATATTTATGCAACTCTTTACGTTAAAGTGATTCTAATATTTTTTCCAAGACAAGTAGATTCTCAAAACAATAGTTGTAAATCGAAAGCATTGACCATCAAAATACTTAGCCTAAGCATGACCCATCAATTGAGAACACAACCACTTAATCAGAATCATATATTCGATTTCAGTTCATTGCAAATAATCATAAAAGAATTACAAAAATTAAATTAAATAGAATTTACCACATAATAATTGGAAAAATGGCTTCCTCCGTCGCCTCAGCAATGGGGTTTAGCTCCTCATATTAATCACTTGCTCAAAATATTTGTTCATAGCCCAAAAGTTGATTAAAAGAATGAAAAACTATAAAAATGATTGTTTGCAACGGTGTAGTGGCGTTACAAAACGATGGACCACTGTTGCAAAGAAGTTATTGTAGCAGCGTTACAAATTTGAGACGCTGTTATTATTTGAAACGCTTGTTCTTCATCATCAGCAGCAGAAACTCGGGTCTTCCTGCAACTTGATCAATTCAGCTCTGTGGTGTTACAAACTCCTCTGCGACTGCTCCAATAACTTCATCAGCTTCCCTGGGACTCGAACACACCTTTTATACTACTCAGAAACCTAAAAATAGCGATTAATTCTCTCTTTTCTTTTCGTGCAAGCCACGGCAATAATCTTAGGTAGCAATATCACGCCTTTAGTCTCCCTGAAATTCCTAAAATAATTCCACACAGTTTCCGTATACAATTCAACCTCTGTTTCCTTTTTCCGGATTATCCAGCCCAATTTGATCGATTCTAGCGCACATACCAAGCCTGTTATGCTCAATCGCATTCAGCCCAACAAATTCCAGCGATTGAATCTCTCTAAAACACCCTAAAAATCCAACCCAAAGTCTGGTATGCAACCTGGTTCTTTTTCCCGCCTTTTTGATCTTTTAAAATGTTGAAGATGACGTCCCCCTATCCTGTACTGGTCTCCCTTTAGCATATGCCTAGAAATGGGTCACCCCTTAGTAATTAGGTTACCCCTTATCCAAAGTGAGAGTCCGTATAGTAACTTTCTCCCACGAGCGCAAAAAACCACGTTTTTAGCCAATTTCGCCGCAAAAGCTTATTTCTCCAAAAATACCTACAGGGTCATAAAAACCCATAATAAATATAAAATCGAGTACTAATTATATATACAATTGAGATTATATAAGACACAAAAATGTGCCTATCAAATACCGCCAAACTTATTATTTGCTAGTCCTCGAGCAAATCTAAAATAGAAAATAAAATCCTAACTCACTGTTTCAGGCATCGTCGATTGCATTTAGCGTATGCAATAAGCCTTTAAACCCCTAGGTGGCCCTAGTGGCCGAGTTATAGTCTCAGGAGGGCTTACCAGAGGTATACCAACAAAACCTTTATACTCCAGATCCTAACTATCTACGCAGAACCTTGGAAGGCACTAAAGAATATCCTTGGTTGGCATACTTATTGACTATAAGAGGAAGTACCCTGATGCGAAATTCCAATTGTTGTACACGAGTTTGCACTCAAGCATACTAAAATTCATATAAAGTGACAGAGCTCTACTCAGATAGTCGCACTATGGACATCAATATCCGGAGTCAAAACTAATCACATGGATAGATCAAGAAGATGGATATAGATAAAAACATAGATGGTTTTGATGTTTACTAAGTGAACGGCGTTTCCCATATCAGTCTGAAGGCCTCCGCCAAAATGAACCTATCCTAATGGATTGAGGTACTAGTCTGACTAATATCAACACACTGGGATATACAAGGGAACCAGTGGTCGATAACCTAACTCTAGGTCAACACAACTGGCATATACAAGGGTACCAGTGGTCGATTTTATTGAATTTATTCCTTTTGGTCAAATGGTCTGGTCTCAATTTATTTCCTTTTTTTCAACCTTTTTTTCTTCAACCTTTTTTTTTGCATGGTATCTCAATCACTCTAATTCACCCTAGCATTGGTAAAAACTTGAATCGTGAGACCCACCAAATCACTTAGAAACATATTTAAAAAGAAAAATAAAAATAGAAGTGAAAAGGACTCAACGAGATATGGCGAAACTACCATGTTAATTTCAAACACCTGAGCTCTGTCTCTTATGAATAGACTCTTTAGATGTTTCCATCTAATCAGATTGGTTCCTCAACTCCTACAACCAAAATGCTTCCATCCACTTAGATTGGTTAGTACAATCCTTAATAGGCATAAATTTCTAGGCTCTGGAGTTTATTTATTGCAACTAAAAAGTTTCTCCCATACCCCAAACTTAAATCTAACATTGTCCTCAATGTTCTAAAGATGAAATTAAAAGCATGAACAAGGAGAAACTGTTATCATTGAAGCAAAAGAGTTAAGGAAAGATATTACCGTGTTGCATGAGATTGGGTTACCTCCCAAGAAGTGCTAAGTTTAACGTCTTCAGCCAGACATAAGAAAGGATTAATCACCTCTTATCATAAAGTAATAGCCGAAATATCTGTGGGTCATCAAAACCAAATAGAGCTATCACAAGTAAAAGGAATTTTCAACATGCCAATAAAATTAACAAATAAAGCGCACCCTTGTCTAGTTTCCTATTTAAGACAACTACATCTAGCTGTGGTTCAGGTTCAGGCTCTATGAAAGGGTCTACATAAAATATTTTCATGCGCTGGAATTCTTCAAAGATAAGGTCCGGTTCAGGTATTAGAGTCTGGAAAAACTCAAGTAAAAACTTAGAAGCACATAGTAATAACCTGAATAATTGTGGATCCTTAAAGTCAATCAGTTTTGACTCACACAGCTGACCACAATGACAGTGGTGGTCTTCCTTAATCAAATGATTCGACCCTAATCTCCTAAAGTAATTAGGTTCAGTCTTAAAACTTAATAATTGACACATATGAAACTTATACATTCCCACAATTGGTCGAAAAATATTTGGTGGGAAAACAAAGTCAATTTGGATATCATAGACTGGGTAAACCACATCAACCAGAGGATGGGTTTCTACCAACTGAACTTCCTTATGGACATCACTAGGTTAAGGAAAACGTGTATGAATATAATCTTGTAAAATGGTTGAGGCACATATGTCAAGTCCCAAGTGAGGGACCTTTCTAATAGTTAAAGCACATGGAGAATGATAATCACCCCCAAACTTAGAGTTTTCAGTGTCTCTAGAAAGACTAGTCACAACTTCCCTAATTTCAAGGTCATCTGATTCCTGAAAATGGTTAATTGATTCTTCTAAGTCAGGTTCATCCTCACTCATCTCTACGAGTTCACTTTCTTTGTCTAAGACTAATATTTCTAAATCGCTAGACTCTAAAACAATATTCTCAGAAGAAAATCGTTCCTCTAAACCATTATTAGCTTCGTAATCAAAAGGAAATACTACATCGTCTAAAACGGGGGTATCTCTAGTCAAATCCTCGTCCTTTTGAATAGTTGAATAATTATTAAAATTATTTGTATTCGAACTAGAAACATTATCATTATTAAGCTCAATTGGAGTAACAAATTCCTGATCACTATGCCCACTTATTTCAAATTCTTCATCAACACTATCCTCATCGTAATCATCATTATAATAACATGAAAATGGTTGAACCTCATTTAAACAAGTAGTGTTACCAATTTTATCCTCGTCATCTTGATTATGTGAATAACTATCTTCATTTTCAAAGGTACTATTGGAAATTAAGAGCAGTTATGTTCTGGGCCTCTAACAAAGTATTTTGAGTCGACTCACATGACTTCCTGATTGAATCTAGGAAAGAAAGTTCACTCGTTGCATTGCTTTCGTCCATAACTAAGTTATCCATTTCTGCTAACTTACGTGTCGACTCATCTAACTTACGTGTTGACTCTAGTAGAGAGGAATTTTGCTCGTATGACCGGTTGGCGTGTGGATAGTAATTGGGATCACCATGGTATGGACCATAACCTTCAAAATGCTGATGTTCCCAACCATTATTCACACTATGGTCAAAGTAGTAACGTCTATTTTGAAACTCAGTCAGATATTCGTTGTATTGGCTATTGCAATACCAGTTCGATATTCTATTGCAGGGGTGTGAGTTGTCACACAAAATAAAACCCACTGACAGGGGATTCGTTGGTGGATAGAATCTTACCTCCCGTACCAGACGGGCGATGAACCGTTGAAGTCGACTCAGGCCACCGACTCCGATGTCAGTGTACGAACCCGAGGGGCAGAGACAGTATCGTAACTGTCGTCCTTCCCTGCAAACAGTTGATATTTAATTTTGACCCTTCCTTAGGGTTTAAAAATAATGTCCAAGAATGTCCAAAAAGTCCAAAAATAAAAATGTCCAAAAAGGAAAAGAAAAATTAGAAAAATAACACCCTATTTACAGTTTCTAAAAATAAAACAAAATAACTATATACAAAATCTTCTTCTTCACTCCTTTCGGATTCCTCTTTTCTTTCCTTCTTTGGCGATGCTTTCCTTTTATAATACTTTTTCTTCCCTTGTAGCTTCGCTCCAAATCTGAAAAAATCGAAAAATACCAAAACGCGTAAAAAATAACAAAAAATAATAATAATAAAAAGAAACCTAACAAAAATCTAAATACAAGTCCGCGTCGGCGGCGCCAAAAATTGATGTAGTTTTTAAGTGGTAGTAAAGTTCGTTCAACTCAGACTTGTGTAGACTCGATTTTTAGACTCAAATTAAAATAAAAAACTAAAAAAGAAATTGTTATCAAGATTATAAAAAGCACTTAGACTCAGGATTCCACCAATCTCCGATTTTTATGTGATTTAATCTAGTCAATATTTATGCAACTCTTTACGTTAAAGTGATTCTAATATTTTTGCCTAGACAAGTAGATTCTCAAAATAATAGTTGTAAATCGAAAGCATTGACCATCAAAAGACTTAACCTAAGTGATGTAGTTTTTAAGTGGTAGTAAAGTTCGTTCAACTCGGACTTGATAAGATTTGGTTCTAGACTTAAAATAAAAATAGAAAATATATATACAAAAGGTTTGTCACAATGTCGAGAGAGACTGAGACTCAGGATTCCACCAAATTCCATTCATGTGTTTCAAATAATAATTTCAATCAATTATAGATCAAATATTAAAAATATTGACTCTTATTCTTTGCCAAAAAGTAGATTTTTGAAAAGCAATGATTTTGAATCAAAAGCATGATGTATCAAAAATACATAGACCAAGCATACACCATCAAACGAAATCACACCCATTCAATAAAAATCATAAACCGATTAAAAATCAATGCAAATAGTCATAAAAGAATTATTAGAATTACCACATGCGTGAAATAGGGCTTCCTCCGTCATCCCAGTGTTTGGGTTTAGCTCCTCATATTAATCAATTGCTCAAAATACATGTTTATAGCCCAAAATTTGATTAAAAGATGAAATAGTGCTAAAGCAGTGAGTTTAAGACTGCCAGAAAGGGTCACAGAAGAAAGATAAATTAAAAGTGCCGGTACGCTGTTGTTTTAGGACCGTCAGCCGCTGGTCGTTGTCACTGTTGAAGAACGACTGTCAGTGAGGGTTTGTTCTTCGTGTTCTTCAGCAGCAGCAGCAGCAGAAAAATATTTTGATCAAACTCTGATTTCTTCTTCTATGGCTCTCCTAAGGTTCCCAAACTTTCGACCCCCCTTCTATATGACCCAACCAATCTATTTATATCAAAAAGACCGATTAAATCTCTCCAAAATCTTCTCGAAATCTCTTCTTCTTTTTTCTTGGCAGTTACGGCAATAATCTTTTCTCTAAATTGTTCCACGCGTTTCTGAGCTTTCCCGATTGTCTCAAACTCTTCCTTAGATAGATATGTATCTTTGGAAAGATTTTGAGGTCTTTAGTCTCTCTAGAACTTCTAAAAATAATCTCAATAGGGTCTCGTGTATAACTCCACCTCTGTTTTGCTCCAAATCGATTTCTAGCCCAATTCAATCCATTACAGCGCCCATACCAAGCCTGTTATGCTTAATCACGTCCAGCCCAACAAATTCCAGCGATTGAATCTCTCTAAACAGCCGAGAAATTCGAACCAAGTTTCGCTCGTTGCTGCCATTTTTTCCCGCCAATTTCAGTTTTTGAACGTGAAGGGGAAAGGTTACCCCTTATCTAGTGGTCTCCCCTTTTCCGCTTTTGGAGTCCGTATAACACTTGTCCCTTGGGTGCGTTTAGTAATTTTTCTGGGATGTTTTCAACACTTTTCTCGGGGTTCCTCCGGGGTATTTCTGGGATGTCACTGGTACGTCTTCTACGGAGGTTCAAATGCCATGTTTTGAGCCAATTTCGCTGCAAAAGCTTATTTATCCAAAAACACCTACAAAGAGATAAAATACCAAAATAAATACAAAAATGAGAACTATCAATATATAGAATCGAGACAAATTAGACACAAAAATGTGTCTATCAAATACCCCCAAACTTATTATTTGCTAGTCCTCGAGCAAAACTGAAATATAAAATAAAATCCTAACTAGGCATCATCGATTGCATTTAGCGTATGCACTAATCCTTTAAACTCCTAAGTGTCCCTAGTGGCGGAGTGTTGTCTCCGGAGGGCATACAAGAGATATACGCACAAAACCTTTGCACTCCAGACCCTAGCTATCTAGGAAGAACCTTGGAAGGCACTAAAGAATCTACTTGGTTGGCATACTTATTGACTACAGGAGGAAGTACCCTGATGCGAAATTCCAATTGTTGTACACGAGTTTGCACTCAAGCATACTAAAATTCATATAAAGTGACAAAGCTCTACTCAGATAGTCGCACTATGGACATCAATATCCGGAGTCAAAACTAATCACATGGATGGATCAAGAAGATGGATATAGAGAAAAACATGGATGGTTTTGATGTTTACTAAGTGAACGGCGTTTCCCATATCTGTCTGAAGGCCTTCGCCAAAATGAACCTATCTGAATGGATTGAGATACTAGTCTAACTAATATCAACACACTGGCATATACAAGGGAACCAGTGGTCGATAACCTAACTCTAGGTCAACACAACTGGCATTTACAAGGGAACCAGTGGTCGACTTTATTCACTGATTTTTTTTTCATCTTTCTTTCTTTCTTTTTTTCAACTTTTTCATTTTTTTTTTATTTTTTTTGATCCGTTTGGTCTAATTGGTCTGGTCTTTTTTTTTTTTTTTAGTAACTCAATCACTCTAATTCACCCTAGCATTGGTAACAACTTGAATCGTGGTCCCCACCTATCACTTAGAGAAACATAGTTTAAAAACAAAACAAAATAAAAATAGAAGTGAAAAGGACTCAACGAGATATGGTGAAACTATCATGTTATTTCTAACACCTGAGCTCTGTGATTTTATGAATAGACTCTTTAGATGTTGTCATCTAATCAGATTGGTTCCTCAACTCCTACAATCAAAATGCTTCCATCCACTTAGATTAGTTAGTGCAATCCTCAATAGGAATATATTTCTAGGTTCTGGAGTTTATTTATTCATACTGCAACTAAAAAGTTTCTCCCATACCCCAAACTTAAATCCAACAATGTCCTCAATGTTCTAAAGATGAAATTAAAAGCATGAACAAGGAGAAACTGTTACCATTTGAAGCAAAAGAGATAAGGAAAGATATTACCGTGTCGCATGAATGTTGGGTTACCTCCCAAGAAGTGCTAAGTTTAAAGTCTTCAGCCAGACTAAGAAAGGATTAGTCACCTCATAGAATCATAAAGTAATAGCCGAAATTTCTGTGGGTCATCAAAACCAAATAGAGCAATCACAAATAAAAGGAATCTGCAACCTGTCAAGAAAATAAGCAAATAAAGCACACGCTTGTCTAGTTTCCTGTTTAACACAACTACATCTAGTTGTGGTTCAGGTTCTATAACTGGGTCCAAATAAAATATTTTCATGGGTTGGAATTCCTCAAAGCTAAGATCCGGTTCAGGTATTAGAGTCTGAAGAAACTCACGTAAAAATTTAAAAGAACATAATAATAACTGAATAATTGAGGATCCTTAAAGTCAATCAGTTTTGACTCACACAATCGACCACGATGAAACTGGTGGTCAATCTTAAGCAAATGTATCGACCCTAATCTCTTAAAGTAATTAGGTTTAGTCTCAAAACTAAATAATTGACACATCTGAAATTTATACGTTCCCACAATTGGTTGGAAAATATTTGGTGGGAAAACAAAGTCGATCTTAGTATCATAGCCTGGTCTAACCTCATCAACCAGAGGATGGGTTTCTAATAACTGAACTTCCTTATGGACATCACTAGGTTCAGGAAAACGTGTATGAAGATAATCTTGCAAAATGGTTGAGGCACATATGTCAAGTCCGAAGTGAGGGACCTTTCTAAGAGTTAAGGCACATGGAGAATGATAATCACCCCCAAACTTAGAGTTTTGGGTATCTCTACATAGACTAGCTACAATTTCCTTAATTTCTAGATCGTTGGAATCCTGAAAATAGTCAATTGCTTCTTCTAGGTTATACTCAAGTGACGCATCCTCACTCATATTTAATAGTTGTACGAGTTCATTTTCTTCGTCTAAGACCATTGTTTCTAAATCGCTAGACTCTAAAACGATATTCTCAGAATAAACTCGTTCCTCTAAACCACTATCGACTTCGTAATCAAAAGGAAATACTACATCATCTAAAGAAGTGGTATCTCTAATCAAATCCTCGTCCTTTTGAATAGGTGAATAATCATTAAAATTATCGGGATCTGAACCAGAAATAACACTATCATCATAAAGTTCATTTGGAGTAACAATTTCCTGATCACTATGCCTACATATTTCAAATTCTTCATCAACACTATCCTCGTCATAATCATCATAATAGCATGAAAATGGTTGAACCTCGTCTAAAGTAGTGTTACCAATCCTATCCTTGTCATCTTGATTATGCAAAGAACTATCTTCATTTTCAAAGGTATTATTGGAAACACTATATTGGAAATTAAGACTATCTTGTGCAGTTCTTTCCTGGGCCTTTAACAACATTTTCTGAGTCGACTCACAAGACTTCCTGATTATATCTAGAAAAGAAGGTTCACACATTGCATTGCTTTCGTCCATAAATAAGTTATTCATTTCAGGTGAACTACGTGACGACTCAAGTAACTTTTGTGTCGACTCAGCTAACTTTCGTGCAGACTCTAGTAGAGAGGAATTTTGCTCGTATGACCGATGGGCGTACGAATAGTAATTTGGCTCACCATGGTATGGACCATAACCTTCAAAAGGATGATGTTTCCAATTACTATTCACACTATGGTCAAAGTAACGTCCGGATATTCGTTGTATCAGCTATTGTAATACCAGTTCGACATTCTATTGCAGGAGTGTGAGTTGTCACACAAAAGAAAACCCACTGACAGGGGATTCGTGGGTGGATAGAGTCTTACCTCCCATACCAGACGGGGGATGAACCATTGAAGTCGACTCAGGCCACCGACTCCGATGTCAGTATACGAACCCGAGGGGCCGAGACAGTATCGTAACTGTCGTCCTTCCCTGCAAACAGTTGATATTTAATTTTGGCCCTTCCTTAGGGTTTAAAAATAATGTCCAAGAATGTCCAAAAAAAATCCAAAAAGGAAAAGAAAAATTACAAAAATAACACCTTATTTACAGTTTCTAAACATAAAACAAAGTAACTATATACAAAATCTTCTTCTTCACTCCTTTCGGATTCCTCTTTTCTTTCCTTCTTTGGCGATGCTTTCCTTTTATAACACTTTTTCTTCCCTTGTAGCTTCGCTCCAAATCTAAAAAGAATCGAAAAATACCAAAACACGTAAAAAAGAACAAAAAATAATAAAAATAAAAAGAAACCTAAAATAAATCTAAATACAAGTCCGCGTCGGCAGCGCCATCCCAGCGTTCCTCCGTCATCCCATTGTTTGGTTTAGCTCCTCATATTAATCAATTGCTCAAAATACATGTTTATAGCCCAAAAGTTGATTAAAAGATGAAATAGTGCTAAAGCAGTGAGTTTAAGACTGCCAGAAAGGGTCACAGAAGAACGATAAATTAAAAGTGCTGCTACGTTGTTGTTTTAATACCGTCAGCCGCTGGTCGTTGTCACTGTTGAAGAACGATTGTCAGTGAGGGTTTGTTCTTTGTGTTCTTCAGCAGCAGCAGCAGTAGAAAAATATTTTGATCAAACTCTGATTTCTTCTTCTATGGCTCTCTTAAGGTTCCCAAACTTTCGACCCCCCTTCTATATGACCCAACCAATCTATTTATATCAAAAATACCGATTAAATCTCTCCAAAATATTCTCGAAATCTCTTCTTTTTTTTTCTTGGAAGTTACGGCAATAATCTTTTCTCTAAATTGTTCCACGCGTTTCTGAGCTTTCCCGATTGTCTCAAACTCTTCCTTAGATAGACATGTATCTTTGGAAAGATTTTTAGGTCTTTAGTCTCTATAGAACTTCTAAAAATAATCTCAATAGGGTCCCGTGTATAACTCCACCTTTGTTTTGCTCCAAATAGATTTCTAGCCCAATTCAATCCATTCCAGTGCCCATACCAAGCCTGTTAGGCTTAATCACGTCCAGCCCAACAAATTCCAGCGATTGAATCTCTCTAAAACAGCCGAGAAATTCGAACCAAGTTTCGCTCGTTGCTGCCATTTTTCCCCGCCAATTTCAGTTTTTGAACGTGAAGGGGAAAGGTTACCCCTTATCCAGTGGTTGCCCCTTATCCGCTTCTGGAGTCTGTATAACACTTGTCCATTGGGTGCGTTTAGTAATTTTTCTGGGATGTTTTCAACACTTTTCTCGGGGTTCCTCCGGAGTATTTCTGGGATGTCACTGGTACGTCTGCTACGGAGGTTCAAATGCCACGTTTTGAGCCAATTTCGCCGCAAAAGCTTATTTCTCCAAAAACACCTACAAAGAGATAAAATACCAAAATAAATACAAGAATGAGAACTATCAATATATAGAATCGAGACAAATTAGACACAAAAATGTGTCTATCACTAAGCATGACCCATCAATTGAGAACACAACCACTTAATCAGAATCATATATTCGATTTCAGTTCAGTGCAAATAATCATAAAAGAATTACAAAAATTAAATTAAATAGAATTTACCACATAATAATTGGAAAAATGGCTTCCTCCGTCGCCTCAGTAATGGGGTTTAGCTCCTCATATTAATCACTTGCTCAAAATATTTGTTCATAGCCCAAAAGTTGATTAAAAGAATGAAAAACTATAAAACTGATTGTTTGCAACTGTGTAGTGGCGTTACAAAACGATGAACGACTGTTACAAAGAAGTTACTGTAGCAACGTTACAAATTTGAGATGTTGTTCTTATTTGCAACGCTTGTTCTTCAGCAACAGCAGTAGAAACTCGGGTTTTCCTGCAACTTGATCAATTCATCTCTGTGGTGTTACAAACTCCTCTGCGACTGCTCCAATTACTTCGTCACCTTCCCTGGGACTCGAACACACCTTTTATACTACTCAGAAACCTAAAAACAGCGATTAATTCTCTCCTTTTCTTTTCGTGCAAGCCACGACAATAATCTTCTCTGCTGATTTCCTTAAGCGTTTCTAAGACTTCCAAATCATCCGAAACTCTTCCTTAGATAGAATCTCACCTTAGGAAACAATATCACGCCTTTAGTCTCCCTGAAATTCCTAAAATAATTCCACAAAGTTTTCGTATACAACTCAACCTCTGTTTCCTTTTTCCGGATTATCGAGCCCAATTTGATCGATTTCAGCGCACATACCAAGCCTGTTATGCTGAATCACGTTCATCCCAACAAATTCCAGCGATTGAATCTCTCTAAAACACCCTAGAAATCCAACCCAAAGTCTGGTATGCAACTTGGTTCTTTTTCCCGCCTTTTTGATTTTTTGAAATGTTGAAGATGACCTCCCCCTATCCTGTACTGGTCTCCCTTTACCAGATTCCTGGAAATGGGTCACTCCTTAGTAATTAGGTTACCCCTTATCCAAAGTGAGAGTCCGTATAGTAATTTTCTCCCACGAGCGCAAAAAACCACGTTTTTAGCCAATTTCGCCGCAAAAGCTTATTTCTCCAGAAATACCTACAGGGACATAAAAAGCTATAATAAATATAAAATCGAGCACTAATAATATATACAATTGAGATTATATAAGACACAAAAATGTTCCTATCAAATACCCCCAAACTTATTATTTGCTAGTCCTCGAGCAAATCTAAAATAGAAAATAAAATCCTAACTCACTGTCGCAGGCATCGTCGATTGCATTTAACGTATGCAATAAGACTTTAAACCCCTAGGTGGCCTTAGTGGACGAGTTATAGTCTCGGGAGGGGTTACCAGAGGTATACCCACAAAACCTTTATATTCCAGATCCTAACTATCTACGCAGAACCTTGGAAGGCAATAAAGAATCTCCTTGGTTGGCATACTTATTGACTATAAGAGGAAGTACCCTGATGCGAAATTTCAATTGTTGTACACGAGTTTGCACTCAATCATACTAAAATTCATATAAAGTGACAGACCTCTACTCAGATAGTCGCACTATGGACATCAATATCCGGAGTCAAAACTAATCACATGGATAGATCAAGAAGATGGATATAGAGAAAAACACTGATGGTTTTGATGTTTACTAAGTGAACGGCGTTTCCCATATCTTTCTGAAGGCCTCCGCCAAAATGAACCTATCCTAATGGATTGAGGTACTAGTCTGACTAATATCAACACACTGGCATATACAAGGGTACCAGTGGTCAACTTTATTGAATTTATTCCTTTTGGTCAAATGGTCTGGTCTCAATTTCTTTCCTTTTTTTTTCCAACCTTTTTTTTTTCTTTTTTTTTCATGGTATCTCAATCACTCTAATTCACCCTAGCATTGGTAACAACTTGAATCGTGAGCCCCACCAAATCACTTAGAAACATATTTAAAAAGAAAAATAAAAACAGAAGTGAAAAGGACTCAACGAGATATGGAGAAACTACCATGTTAATTTCTAACACCTGAGCTCTGTGCTCTTATGAATATACTCTTTAGATGTTCCCATCTAATCAGATTGGTTCATAAACTCCTACAACCAAAATGCTTCCATCCACTTAGATTGGTTAGTGCAATCCTTAATAGGCATAAATTTATAGGCTCTGGAGTTTATTTATTGCAACTAAAAAGTTTCTCACATACCCCCAAACTTAAATCTAACATTGTCCTCAATGTTATAAAGATGAATTTAAAAGCATGAACAAGGAGAAACTGCCATCATTGAAGCAAAATAGTTTAGGAAAGATATTACCGTGTTGCATGAGATTGGGTTACCTCCCTAGAAGTGTTAAGTTTAACGTCTTCAGCCAGACATAAGAAAGGATTAATCACCTTGGATCATAAAGTAATAGCCGAAATATATGTGGGTCATCAAAACCAAATAGAGCTATCACAAGTAAAAGGAATTTGCAACATGCCAAGAAAATTAACGAATAAAGCGCACCCTTGTCTAGTTTCCTATTTAAGACAACTACGTCTAGCTGTGGTTCAGGTTCAGGTTCTATGAAAGGGTCTAGATAAAATATTTTCATGCGCTGGAATTTCTCAAAGCTAAGGTCTGGTTCAGGTATTAGAGTCTGGAAAAACTCAAGTAAAAACTTAGAAGCAGATAGTAATAACTTGAATAATTGTGGATCCTTAAAGTCAATCGGTTTTGACTCACAAAGCTGACCACAATGAGAGTGGTGGTCTTCCTTAAACGAATGTGTCGACCCTAATCTCCTAAAGTAATTAGGTTCAGTCTTAAAACTTAGTAATTGACACATATGAAACTTATACATCCCACAATTGGTCGAAAAATATTTGGTGGGAAAACAAAGTCAATCTGGCTATCATAGCCTGGGTAAACCACATCAACCAGAGGATGGGTTTCTAACAACTGAACTTCCTTATGGACATCACTAAGTTCAGGAAAACGTGTATGAAGATAATCTTCTAAAATGGTTGAGGCACATATGTAAAGTCCCAAGTGAGGGATCTTTATAATAGTTAAAGCACATGGAGAATGATAAGCATCTCTACGAGTTCATTTTCTTTGTCTAAGACTAATGTTTCTAAATCGCTAGACTCTAAAACAATATTCTCAGAAGCAACTCGTTCCTCTAAACCATTATTAGCTTCGTAATCAAAAGGAAATACTACATCGTCTAAAACGGGGGTATCTCTAGTCAAATCCTCGTCCTTTTGAATATGTGAATAATTATTAAAATTATTTGGATTTGAACTAGAAACATTATCATTATTAAGCTCAATTGGAGTAACAAATTCCTGATCACTATGCCCACTTATTTCAAATTATTCATCAACACTATCCTCATCATAATCATCATTATAATAACATGAAAATGGTTGAACCTCATCTAAACAAGTAGTGTTACCAATTTTATCCTCGTCGTCTTGATTATCTGAATAACTATCTTCATTTTCGAATGTACTATTGAAAACACTATATTGGAAATTAAGAGCAGTTATGTTCTGGGCCTCTAACAAAATATTTTGAGTCGACTCACATGACCTCCTGATTGAATCTATGAAAGAAAGTTCAGTCGTTGCATTGCTTTCGTCCATAACTAAGGTATTCATTTCTGCTAACTTACCTGTCGACTCAGCTAACTTACATGTTGACTCAGCTAACTTACGTGTCGACTCAGCTAACTTACGTGTTGACTCTAGTAGAGAGGAATTTTGCTCGTATGACCGGTTGGCGTGTGGATAGTAATTGGGATCACCATGGTATGGACCATAACCTTCAAAAGGCTGATGTTCCCAACCAGTATTCACACTATGGTCAAAGTAGTAACGTCCATTTTGAAACTCAGTCTGGTATTCGTTGTATTGGCTATTGTAATACCAGTTCGACATTCTATTGCAGGGGTGTGAGTTGTCACACAAAATAAAACCCACTGACAGGGGATTCGTGGGTGGATAGAATCTTACCTCCCATACCAGACGGGCGATGAAACGTTGAAGTCGACTCATGCCACCGACTCCGATGTCAGTGTACGAACCCGAGGGGCCGAGACAGTATCGTAACTGTCGTCCTTCCCTGCAAACAGTTGATATTTAATTTTGACCCTTCCTTAGGGTTTAAAAATAATGTCCAATAATTTCCAAAAAGTCCAAAAATAAAAAGGTCCAAAAAGGAAAAGAAAAATTACAAAAATAACACCCTATTTACAATTTCTAAAAATAAAACAAAATAACTATATACAAAATCTTCTTGTTCACTCCTTTTGGATTCCTCTTTTCTTTCCTTCTTTGGCGATGCTTTCCTTTTATAATACTTTTTATTCCCTTGTAGCTTCGCTCCAAATATGAAAAGAATCGAAAAATACCAAAATGCGTAAAAAAGAACAACAAATAATAAAAATAAAAAGAAACCTAAAACAAATCTAAATACAAGTCCGCGTCGGCGGCGCCAAAAATTGATGTAGTTTTTAAGTAGTAGTAAAGTTCGTTCAACTCAGACTTGTGTAGACTCAATTTTAGCATCAAATTAAAATAGAAAACTTAAAAAGAAATTGTTGTCAAGATTACAAAAAGCACCGAGACTCAGGATTCCACCAATCTCCAATTTTTATGTGATTTAATCTAGTCAATATTTATGCAACTCTTTACGTTAAAGTGATTCTAATATTTTTTCCTAGACAAGTAGATTCTCAAAAAAATAGTTGTAAATCGAAAGCATTGACCATAAAAAGACTTAACCTAAGCATGACCCATCAATTGAGAACACAACCACTTAATCAGAATCATATATTCGATTTCAGTTCAGTGCAAATAATCATAAAAGAATTACGAAAATTAAATTAAATAGAATTTACCACATAATAATTGGAAAAATTGCTTCCTCCGTCGCCTCACCAATGGGGTTTAGCTCCTCATATTAATCACTTGCTCAAAATATTTGTTTATAGACCAAAAGTTGATTAAAAAAATGAAAAACTATAAAACTGATTGTTTGCAACGGTGTAGTGGCGTTACAAAACGATGGACGACTGTTACAAAGAAGTTACTGTAGCAGCATTACAAATTTCAGACGCTGTTCTTATTTGCAACGCTTGTTCTTCAGCAGCAGCAGCAGAAACTCAGGTTTTCCTGCAACTTGATCAATTCAGCTCTGTGGTGTTACAAACTCCTCTGCGACTGCTCCAATAACTTCGTCACCTTCCCTGGGACTCGAACACACCTTTTATACTACTCAGAAACCTAAAAATAGCGATTAATTCTCTCTTTTTCTTTTCGTGCAAGCTACGACAATAATCTTCTCTGCCGATTTCCTTAAGCGTTTCTAAGACTTACAAATCATCCAAATCTCTTCCTTAGATAGAATCTCACCTTAGGAAACAATATCACGCCTTTAGTCTCCCTGAAATTCCTAAAATAATTCCACACAGTTTCCGTATACAACTCAACCTCTGTTTCCTTTTTCCGGATTATCCAGCCCAATTTGATCGATTCCAGCGTACATACCAAGCATGTTATGCTCAATCACGTTTAGCCCAACATATTCCAGCGATTGAATCTCTCTTAAACACCCTAGAAATCCAACCCAAAGTCTGGTATGCAACCTGGTTCTTTTTCCCGCCTTTTTGATTTTTTGAAATGTTGAAGATGACCTCCCCCTATCCTGTGCTGGTCTCCCTTTAACAGATGCCTGGAAATGGGTCACCCCTTAGTTATTAGGTTACCCCTTATCCAAAGTGAGATTCCGTATAGTAATTTTCTCCCACAAGCGCAAAAAACCACGCTTTTAGCCAATCTCGCCGCAAAAACTTATTTCTCCAAAAATATCTGCAGGGACATAAAAAGCCATAATAAATATAAAATCGAGCACTAATAATATATACAATTGAGATTATATAAGACAAAAAAATGTGCCTATCAAATACCCCCAAACTTATTATTTGCTAGTCCTCGAGCAAATCTAAAATAGAAAATAAAATCCTAACTTACTGTCGCAGCACTACAACAAACATATGTATTTGTGACATTATGTTTGCAACATCATTGAAAACTTCGTAAATATTAATTATGCGTGACAGTTTTAGTGTCACAAAAATATTGTGTTAGCTAAATCCCCAGAAGTGTCAGAATAGCTTACTTTCTACACCTGCTATTCTGTCGCAAATATTTATTTTTAAAATAAAAAATAAATAAAATTAATATGATTTTTCGCAACGTTTTTAAGTGTGGGAAAATTATTATTTTTTAATTTTTAACTTATAATTGCTATTATTTTCTATAATCGACATTTCAGAAATGTTACAAATAATCATGTATATTGTTAACACCAAAATTTGTCACAAATATCCAATTATTCACGACATTGTGTAGTCGTTGAGAATAATATATTTTTCCTAGCACTCTCATCCGTTGCAAGTAAGCTCATGTATTACTAACATTTTATGATGTTGGTAAAATCCTTTATTTGCCACTGAAAAATAATGTCACGATAATGACATTTTTGCGCGCATGTATCTATTAGAAATACCTTTTTACATTATCGATAATATAAAATATTGTAAATACAACGGTTTTCCTTGACGTATATAATGCTTAATAAATGGTTTTTATTTTAAACGTTTTCATATGTCGTAAAAAGAAATAGTTTGTAGTTTTTCATGTTATAGCTACAACTTCTTAGCTCATTTATATGATTTGAGTTTTTCTTTCAAATTTTGTATCCACTACGATGCTTATTAGTGTTGTACAATTTTAACGATGCTTATTAATGTGCACAATTTTTCTATGGCCGCTAGAATGGAAAATATTTTCTTAATGTAAAATTAGTTGTGTGGTGCATCTCCTTTCCATACTCTGTTTTTTGTTCGTTTCTAGTATCTTCAATAGTTTATTTACTACTATATTTCAAAATGACAATTTTCATTCAAATAACAGGTCAACATATCCAAACAACTAGCAACCAAGGTCCTTTACAAAACAAAGGAAAAAAGAGGTCTACAACACACACATACAAAAAAAAAAAAGTGGTTGTGAAACACAATTTTTTAATCAATATCACTCTCACCACTTGATATAATACCTTCATCTTAACTATCATATTCACTCAAAACACCACCTTCTGCTTCAAGTTCTTTTTATTCAATATAGTCCTCGGAACCTTCAAGATCAGCAATAATAGTATCTAGATCAACTTCTTCGGCGACGACATCATTTCTATTCCAACTTGAATTCCTCATTGCAACTTGATGCATTTCCAGAATTATCTTGGACTATGTTTTCTGTTGTGAAGTGTTGATCTTGCTGATATGCCTCGTCATTGTTTGGTTCTGGCCCAACCTCTTTCTCTAAGACATCATAAACATTCCGAGGCATTAAATGCTGAACAACATACCATTTTCCGCGCAGTTTAAGGTCTTTAAGGTAGAAAACTTGTTGCACTTGGTCAGCAAGAACAAAAGGATCGTCTTTGTACCATGTCTGAGAGAAGTTAAGACTAGTGAAGCGGCTATCAGTGACAATATTTTTCCTTCTCTTCTCGGTGTCCCACCAATCACATATGAAAAGAAAAACTTTATTTCCATACAGGTAAGTTAGCTCTAAGACATCTATTAACACACCATAAAAATCAGCAACATTATACTGGTGCTCCCCCTTTACTACAACACCACTATTCTGTGTTCGCAAGTTTACTTCCCGGTCCCTTGTATGAAATCATATTGCATTAGTGATACACCCGCTATATCGCACTACGCGTGAATCAGGGCCAACGGCTAGTGAATACATTTCTTCTGAAACATTAGGAAAATTCTCTTCTCGTAAACGATTCACCTACAAAATGATAAAAACTTGGCAGTTAATAATGTACAATAAAAAAAAATTGGCGACACATCTAGGTACTAGCTGGTCATCATTTTATTTTCGGATTATGTTTATATATCTTGGCTACACATATCTCATTCTCTTCATTATCACCAACGGTTCAAAAATTACTTGTTTCATCTAATTATACACAGTTAATCGAGATAAAAAAGAGTAGACATTCTCAAATTACCTAAAATACTACTCATCCAACTAACACATCAATACGCATGAATATACTAAGTTTCAGACTTGCATCTTTTTACAACAGTATGCTACTTACGCCACTAATGATGGCTTCGAATTACGATAAAAACAACGATAACGTCTAGGTATATAAAATAATCTGATTTAGTACTTACCCGTTCTTCAAACCATTTAGCAAAATATTTTTCGTCTCATATCCACATTCCGAGGGTCTTCCTTTTCTAGTTCTTCCATATGTTGTCTGCATATGCATAATATACAAAAATGTCATTCTTTCAATTATGCATAAGCATTATAATAACTTCATTCTAAAGTATATACACTTACTCAATGTATGGTAACAGCTCTTTGGTATTGTTCAAACACAAAATCTAGCTTTGGCGGTATCTTTCAAGTCCAACATCACGTTTTTAGCAGCTCCAAGAGGTCGAGCATCATTTGAGAAAACACTCATCTCCTTAATTGGTTCTCCAGAACCACCATCGTCATTTCGATCTTCCCAGTTGAAACGTGTTTCAATTCCATGTAGATACATAGAGCAAAAAGTAAGACATTCGTTGTTGATGTATGCCTCGACAATGGAACCTTCAGGTCGTGCCTTGTTTCGTACATATTGCTTTAGTGTGCGTAAATACCTATTTCAAGATCGGACATTGATTCAATGAAAGACAATATAATAGAGAGATTCAATGTATTCAAAGTTACTTGTATTATGATCAAAAGCAAGACACGTCAGGTTTAGCAAAAGTAATAGGATTTGGAAAATTATCCAGTATGGGTAGATAGCATCGTCACCACTCTGTTTGATCACTTCGCAAAATATATCTATCTCTGGATTTTGTATCTGATAACTTGTAAGCAAATGACATATACAGACAGATCACCAATCAACTGAATTCAAAAAGAAAAGCTACGGATGTAGATGTTTATAATAGGTGGCATCAGCATATTCAGAAACATGAACATCATATGTATACTTGAGCAAAGTAGTATAATCTCAAAAGATGAGAGCAATTGTGATAGTAATTACCATTCAATTGGGTACATCCAACGATATTGCACGGGTCCACCAAGAATAGCTTCATGTGGTAAGTGAACTATCAAGTGAACCATAATATCAAAAAATGCTGGTGGAAAAATCTGCTCCAACTTGCATAGTAGTACGGAAACATTCTTTTCCATTTTCTCTAGTACTTCCAGTCTTAGTGTCTTCGAACACAATTCCTTAATGAAAACACCAAGCTCAACTAATGCACTAGATATATTTTTCGGCAGGAAACCACGCAGTGCAACAGGAAGAATCCATTGTAGAAATACATGACAATCATGGCTCTTCATTCCGGATACCTTACCATCTTTTTCCTTTACACACCGAGCAATGTTTGAGGCATAGCCGTCAGGAAACTTCACCGACTTCAACCACTCGCATAATATTTTTCTCTCTGGAACCGATAAAGTATAGGATGCAGGTGGCTTGATTAACTTGTTACCTCTCTTAGTTAGATGCATCTCCTTCTTCAAACCCAATCTTTCTAGGTCTCCTCTAGATCTTATCGTATCTTTAGTTTTCTTCTCTATGTCCATCAGCGTTCCTACAACACTATCAAAAATATTTTTCTCCACATGCATAACATCAGCATTGTGACGCAACTTATTAGTCTTCCAATATGGCAGTTCGAAAAAAATACTCCTTTTTGTCCAATTTAACTCAAAATCATAACGTGTTCTCTTTTTGGTGTTCGGTGCCTTCCAAAAATCTTGTTTCTCGACGACTTCTAGCTGTAATAACACATCATCTCCAGAAAACTCCTTCGGCTTTGACCCTTTTTCGGCTTTTCCATCAAATAAATGTTTTCCCCTGTCTCTCCAAGCATGAGTTCGAGGCAAAAAACGACGATGACACATGTAACATATCTTCCGTCCACTCTTCAACCACATTGAACGCTTATCTTTATTACAAACTGCGCAAGCTAGATACCCATGAGTACTCCATCCAGACAAGTTCCCATATGCAGGAAAATCATTGATCGTCCATAACAACGCAGCATGAAGCTGAAATACTTCCTTTGAATCTGCATCAAAAGTCTTCACACCAATTTCCCATAACCCTTTTAATTCATCTATCAGTGGCCTTAGAAAAACGTCGATATCATTTCCAGGACTGTTAGGCCTTGGTATTAGTAGAGTCAAAAATATGAAGGGCTCTCTCATGCATCTCCAAGGTGGCAAATTATACGGAACAACAATTACAGGCCAAATACTATGTGGTTTTCCATTGAGGTCATTAGATGGAATAAACCCATCGCTTGCAATGCCAAGTCGGACATTACGTGAATCTCTGGCAAACCACTTGTGATTCTCATCAAGCTCTTGCCAAATTTTAGAATCTGCTGGATGCCTAAACACATTTTTCTCCCTTTTCTGTATCTTTTTCCAATATTTCATATCTTTAGCAGTCATCCTTGACATGAACAATCTCTGCAACCTTGGCTTGAGTGGAAAATAACGCAGTACTTTCTGAGGTATCTTCTTTCCTTTTCCCTCGACAACTTTATACCTCGGCTCATTACACTTGGGACAGTTTTCAAGATTCTCATTTTCCTTCCAGAAAAGTGCACTGTCGTATCTGCATGCATGAATTACTGTATAACCAAGTCCAAGGTTCCTCAATAGTTTCTTAGCCTCGTAATAGGTGTTTGGAAGTGTCTCACCTTCAGGCAATGCTGCTTTAATTAAATCAAGGATCATCTAGAATGACTTTTTATTCATGTGATTCATTATCTTGATATGCATCAACCTCATAACAAACTCTAACTTCGAAAAATTCTTGCAATTAGGATACAAAGGCTCGCAGGCATCCTTCAAGAGACTGTCAAACATATCTATGTTTTCACAACTATCTTGTGTACCTGAACATTCATTGTTGTTTGCTCTGGCACACACATCTTCAAGAAGTTCACTAACCCCATTATTTGTATAACCTTGTGTTTCTTCCTCATCAACATCGTCATCATCAGAGACAATTTCATAATCTTCTCCATAGTTTATCCATAGTGTATAATCCTTGTGTATTCCAAAATCTTGCAAGTGATCTTCAACCACCTGGATGGGCTCCAAATGACCATTTTTGCATCGGGCACAAGGGCAACCAGTCCTTCCCATGCTATCTGTGTGATCGCGAACAATCTTGATAAATTCATTAAGACCTCTTTTATATGCAGGATGCAACCTAGATTTTCCTTGCATCCAACTCTTATCCATATTGTAGCAGTTCCTGAACAACAAGCTAATTAGACTCAGCACTCCAATACAGGAAAAAAGAATGGAAAATAAGAACAGTGTGTGCTGCCAGCAAATTGGTTGTTATTGAATGATATGCATTGAATTTTTCAAATAAGCTTAACACATATTACAACAAGTTTATTGAACCAGATCCATGAGAAAATAAGAAAAGAGCATAGATGGTTGCCAACAACATTACCAGATTCCAATGGTTCAACTTCAAAAGTAAATGGCTCTCATTCACTATCTGATATCTTTATTTAGGGCACCGGACAATGTATAGTTTCATCCTGCGACACATTAAGCAATCATTATACACCCAAATAACAAGTAAGGTATAATGAAACAAATTTTGAATAAAATTAAAAAATAATCCAAACTCCCAGGAAGATTGTGCCTTAGCGTGGTACATGACCTTAGACACTTCCAAAAAATAGTCACATTCATATCTTTATCCACCTAAAGTAATAACATTTTAATATTTGAAGCACATACACAAGCGCTAAATTCATACAACCAAGTCAGAATGCAGATCTGGTGAAAGTAAGGAATGTGATCCTCTAACAAAATCTAAGCCCTTGAACATAGAGTTTATAGTAAACACCTGCAAACGACAAGGTTTTATTTTGATTTTTCTCTAAATACGACCCTGCCTGACAGAAAGCAGAGCTTTAACCCAATAATCTACTTTCTTTGTTGAATCCTGCACCTATATGTCACTCTTAGACAACATAAATCACACAATTCTATAGCATCCACTAATTTTAAACAAAATGATTGTAAAATTAGCATTGCGACCAAAGACACCATGCGTAATGGTTGGATGCCAAGATATATTGGCTCAAAGAATACAAGCTGCAGCTGATGGGACTTCTATAGGATTAGGATAAGGGGCACAAACACCGTTATAGGACACCATTTTAACAATAATATAGATTTCAAAATTAACCAAGTATAATAATACTACCAGTTCTCATATTATTCAAAATTAACCAAGTTATAATCATTTAGCAACTGAAAGGAATCAAGGTTTTATTTTGATTTGTCTCCAAATACGACCATGTCCGTCAGAAAGCAGAGTTTGAAGCCAACTTTCTAGTTTCTTTGTTGAATCTTGCACCTATATGACACTCTTCGGCAACATAAATCACACAATCCCGTAGCATCCACTAGTTTTAAACAAAATGATTGTAAAATTAGCATTCCAACCAAAGGAAATTTTAAAATTACCACCATACGTGTCTGAAAAATTTTCCTTGCATCCAACCAAAGGAAATTAGACTCAGAGTGTATATCAAGTTGAAACCATAAACACTAAGTCGCTGCTAGGCCGCTTATCACAATAATAAAAACAACTTTAGATGAGTTAAACAGTGGGTATGTGACTACCAGCAAACAATACTATTTTACTCTTGGATCATGCTCATATCATTAGTTTTTACTGTCCTAGCTACTGCATAAGGTGTTCTCAATTGTAGTGGCATAGACGAGATTCGGCATTCGCAAGAACAAAAAATAAACAAGTTAATAAGCATGGACAATTGGTTGTTGTTCAATGATATGCATCCAAAAGCCATACAAATCTAATAGATATTAGAACAAGTTTCATTGAACCAGACGAATGAGAAAATAAGAAAAGACAATTGATGGTTTCCAACGGCATTACCATATTTTAATGCTTCAAAATTAAATGGTTCTTCTTCGCAATCTGATATCTCAATTTAGGGCACTAGAGAATGTATAGTGTTCAACCTGCGATACATTGAGCAATTGTTATACACCTAAATCAAAAGTAAGGTATAATGAATCAACATATGAATACATTAAACACAAATCTAGCGAAATTCCCAGGCGGATTGTATCTTAGCAGAGTACATGACACTGCAAAACATAATCACATTGATATCCTTATCCACCTAATGTAATAATGTCTTAATATTTCAAGTACATACATGTGCGCTAAATTCATATAACCAAGTCAAAATACAGAAATAAACTATTTCTTTGAACCGTCGATCATAATTACACGTTCGGCTGCCTATGTCTTTGATTGCTTAAAGATCAGGTACCAAGTTATACGGTGACATTTTTTCGACCATCTCGACTGCACTGGTTTATATCTTTTTTGGCATGTTGATTACATAAAAATTCTAGAAGAATTAATTCCACATATACATGACATGGGATGGGATAGAGACCTTAAGCATCAAACTTACACAAACTGATCAATCAATTACTCAAATGACGGTAATGTGGCATAACAGATGAAAATTATATGAACTTAATTAGCATTTGCACAATCTTCCAAAATCCCAAGTAAATAATCAGCTCCTTTAGCTTGCATTAACATCAATTGTCTCAAGATTTGGTAGAAACAAAATTGATTTATAATGAAACAAGGAATCCGCTAGATTAAAAAATTCCATTAAAATCGATGATTTCTCGAATACATATAATTTTTTCTATTGATAATCCGCTATAAATTCCAACAAAATCAATTAAACTCATTCACAACTACATTCAGAAATCTCAAAACCCTTACTGAAACAAACCCCTAAAAAGATATTCAATCTAACCACCAAATTAGAACACGTTACAGAGTTTAGTTCTTACAGATTTATAGAATTGAATGATTGAGGTGGTGCCATGGTGATGGTGCTCGAGCAAGAGAAGAAAGAATTTTATAGCGGTCTTGCTGCGGAGAAATGGCACTAAAATTTTGAAACCTTGCGGTAGAATTCTGAAAGAAGTTCATCTAAAGGAAGAGATTCAGAATCGTTTTGAGAGTAGAACTTATCGCTTCAAAAGAAAAGTAAAAGAAAAAATAGAGCAGAAGTTATCGGACACGTGTTGACAACATGGGATAGAGATGGAATATTTTACCGATGATATTGCGACACGATTTATTTTCTTTAACTATTTTTTGGTGGGATTCTTTAAGATATTCTCCAATGGAATGTATGTGAGGGAAAAAGTCTTAATCGACGGATGATACACAATCATATTTATAAAAAAATCATCTCCAACCCATTGATGTGGCTAATAAAAAATTAGACATCCTCTAAGTGAACCTCTAGTTTCAGACATCCACTTAGTGGATGTCTTCCCATCCTAGTCACACTTTTAATAATAAAAATAAATGAAAAAAACAATGGAAATAATTTTAACCAATTATATACCTACAAATAAGTAAAGATTGATAAAACAATCTAATAGGTTGGAGATAAAATTTATTTTTTCCTAATATTTAGAATTTTATATCTAGAGAATGTCTTAAAAGTGATGCCACCTATGAAACATCCACATTCACCGGTGGAGAAGATCTAAAAACTATTCGCGGAAATTTTTACCTCCAAAACTTCTACTAATTCGGTTTTAGCGAGAAAAATACCCTCTGTTATGTGAACACGTCTCAAAAGAAATATATAGAACATTCACTTTTTATTACTCTCCCATTTTTATTTCATGTTCTTGTCAAAACTAGTGGTTCGTACGTAGTGCTACTATACGAGTGCTTTAAATCCCTCTCCACTATATGCTACCAGTCCTATAAATTAAGTCAGCAATGGTTGATTATTTTGAATCATTACATAATACCCTCCAAATTGTTAAGATAAATCTTATTGCATTTTTCTAGTGCAGGACCGGCTATTATTTTTTTTTTATTTTTTTTGAACAATCAACATATTTCAATTCATTTAAATCATAGAGATGCTCCTAGAACAAAGGAGTACTTAGCCCACAAAATTGATGATTCACACGAACATGGATGCGCTTTTGTCGTGATAAATCGTCGATGTTTTTGAATCGAAAGAAATAAAGCATTTTTAATGTAAAATCAGTTCAATTTGATGAAACAGAAAATAAAATTGAATTTGTATATTGGTCATGGGATGTTTTTTAGTCACCATAAGTTGACCGCTTTCATAGTGGGGGATAGCCTAAGAACCAGGCATTTTATTTTATTTTAATTTGGTGTATGTGGGCCTTAGCCCCGCCCCGTGGAGATGCATTTTTGATTTGGTGTGCAGAGGGGCTCGACCCGCGCCCCTGGGATGCATTTTTGATTTGGGGATGCGAAAAAACGTACTAGATATATTAAGCCGCTACAGACACTAGACTACTACCAATGGACTTCAGACTGGACTGTAGTTGAACCCTAATCAATCTCACACTGATTCAAGGTACAATTGTGCTCCTTACGTCTCTGATCCCAGCAGGATACTACACATTTGATTCCCTTAGATGATCTCACCCACAACTAAGAGTTCTACGACCCAAAGTCGAAGACTTGATAAACAAATCTGTCTCACACGGAAAAGTCTACAGATTGAATAAATCTGTCTCCCACAGAAATACCCAAGAGTTTTTGTTCCGTCTTTTGATAAATCAATGTGAACATGAGTGTATTGATAAACCAGACTTATATTCTCGAAGAACATCCTAGTATTATCAATCACCTCACAATAATCTAAATCGTATGGAGAAACTAGATATTGTGGAATCACAAACGATGATACGAAGATGTTTGTGATCACGTTTTATCTTGCCTATCGAAGAAATTAATCTCGAGCAAATCTTAGAGAAGATAGTACTCAAACTATAGAATCGGGAAAGATCAAAACACGCAACTACAAGAGAAATAGTTGGGTCTGTCTTCACAAGCCCAATGACGTCTTTGAAGTCGTTAACCTAAAGGGTCTCGATAGAAACCTAAGGTTAAAGGAGAATCGACTCTAGCTTATGCAACTAGTAACACACAGGACGTGTGGGGATTAGGTTTTCCAGTTCTCCTTTATATAGTTTTCAAACAAGGGTTTGCAATCTAAGTTACCTTGGTAACAAAGCATTCATTATTCGTCGTTAGATGAAAAACCTGATTCAACCAAGCTAATAGATTTCAACTGTTAGATCGAACTTAGCTTGTTATTGATAAATGAATTGTACCCTAATTTAGGTTTATGTAACCATACCCAAAAGTGTACATCATGTTGGCTCAATAATATATAGTTAACCGAAGTTAGCCATATAATAACTCTCATATCAACCATATTCAGCTCAGCCATAACTAGTTCAAATGACTCAAATGAAACTAGTTGAAGAGTCGTTCAATTGCTATATTCTCATAGAAGTGTACAAGAACACAATAGAAACAAAATCAATCGGTTTGATTCACTCGGATCAATTCATGAACATTAAAGCCACGACTTGCAGATATTTCATTCCTTATAATATAAATATTTCAGTTCATGTACACAACCGATTTTAGAAAGTAACTCACTCAAGTACGCAAACAGGTACGCATACTTGAGTAGCCGAACTGAGTTTGGTTACGCCAGTACGCGTACGAGTGCGCATACTACTACACTCTTCCAAAATCCAGCAGAATTTCACGGTGGTGAACTTTCCGCTGTACGCATACTTGCCCAGACATCAGCAACCACCAGTACGCATACGGGTACACATACTTCAGGCTCCTGGTTTTGGACTTTCACACTAATGTGGTTAACACACTATGTTTATATCCAAACATGGTTACTTGACTCTAAACTATTTATTCCAATCATTGAAATTTTCTTAGAGGATGATAATAGTCGTTTTCACAATACTATTAGCATCAAAGAAATTTCAAGTTATTGAAATTATCATAATGAAATATTCCCAGATATACCAAATGATTGTATCACACAAACCATATAAGATATTACTCGGCAATTTTCATATGATTATATACGGACTTCCGTCATGACTGTAAGATGAACTTGTCCGAAGTGAAAGCTTGCCAACACAAACCATATAAGATGTTACCGAAACTGTACTAATTTACATTCTGTCGACGAAATTTACACCCTTCTAATTAGGGTTGTTCATGGTCGGTTTTGGTTCGGTTTCTAGCCAAACCAAAACCGAAACCAATACTATTGGTTTCTAAAAATCTAAACCAAACCAATCCATTAACCATTGGTTCGGTTTTCAAATGGTTCCAGTTTATCCCAGTGGTTTTTGGTTAACCAATAATTATGTCAAACCAAAAAAAAAAAATACACAAATTTACAAATAAAAAAATTGTAGTTGCCGATAGTATTGGTTTACACAAATTTACAGACAAAAAAAAAATCAAGAATAGTTAAAGCTTACTGTAATTCTAGAGATCAAAAGAAGATATATAATATATCTTAATTTAGTTATTGACAAATAAAAAAGAAGGAAGACGGAAGAAAAAAGTAGATTAGCAGCAGCTGTAGTTGGGGGTGGAGAAGGGAGGCGACTGAGAGAAGGAGAAAGAGAAAGAGGGAGAGTATCATAATGAAATATTAGATTTAGGGTTTCTATTTATCCTCTAAATCAATGGGTAGAATCTAATACTTGTAAATCGAAGGTATAAACTAAGTTTAAAAATTAATCGGTTTTCCAATGGTTTTTGGTTCGGTTTTAGAGGTCAAACCAAACCAAAACCAACACTATCGGTTTCCCACTTTCTACACCGTAACCAATCCATTAGTAAATGGTTCGGTTTGGTTTCTTCCTAATCGGTCTGGTTTGGTCCGGTTCCAGCGAAAAACCGAAACCATGTTCAACCCTACTTCTAATGGTTATTGATTCAAACCATTTTGATTCCCGTTCCTTTGATTCTTCATCATCAACATCATATATGTTAGATGCTTCCATTGTAGAGAAGTAATAAGCCCAAATTGACACTATCACGATCAATATCGGTATTAATTTCCGAAGTAGATCGTCGTCTTTCATAACATACTTGATAACGTTGCAGCAACTCCACCGATAAATGCCATAATGGCTATGAGAAAACAAATCTGAATAGCATGAAGAAGCCATCAGATCAATAAGAAAAAGAAATACAAACATATAAAAAACCTAAAAATTGTTGCAATAAAAGAACAATTTGTTTTATTTAATTATCTAATAATACTAACTACTAATTGTATCCAAACCTCCGGAAGATCTGAAAGATTTAGACCAAATCCAGTAGATTTGAAATACAATGGAAAAGATTTGATAAGATTTGGGAAGTTTGAGTTTTTTGTTCCCAGAGAGAAGGGAAAAACGGTTATTGGAGAGAGAGTTTCAGAATACTGGGAAACTTTGTTGTTCAGTCCAGGTTGATATTGACGTCTATATGTGCGGGCCTTTTACTATCGTTATATCTGGCTAAAAAAATGTGCAGTGCTCTTACGTAACCAACTGGCAGGTGCCCTTCCGTAAATTTTTATACATATATTTTTTTAATAAACAAATTTTTATACATCTAAAGACTTAAAGGTCTAGACAAATAAATCTCTCACGTTGAACGGTAAGGAAACTCTCGCTTCCTATTGGTCGAAATAGCTCTTTTTTGAGTTTTGTGAAGGGAGCGTTTTGGTAAGGACACTTGGTAACATATAATTGGTTTAAAATTTTCTTAACTTAAAATTTTTATGGAAGTCCAAATTCGATTTGGAAGTCGAATACCTACCATATTAGGACTCATTTTTCCAAATTAATACATCCAAGAAAAAGAAAAAAATCACATATTTCACACATATTTTATGAGAAAATAAAATAAAAAATGTATGTGAAAATAAAAGGGAAATTTAATAAAATCTGCACATATTACCTATATTTTCTCCACATGTTTAATGTAATCGACCGCTCCACCAAATCAAAAATACATCACCACGGGGAGGGGGCGAAGCCCTACCCACACCAAATCAAAAATGCATCTCCACAGAACAAGGCGGATCCCCGCGACTCACCAAATTAAAAAAAAAATCCCGGTGCGTAGCACGGACACAAATCTAGTATAGCTAAATAGGATATGGTTTACATTTGTATTTTGTATGACCTGACTAATACACTCTACCCGAGCAATGTTTTTTCCTGCGACAATAACAGAGACACTATTGCTACGTGTACAATGGTGGACGAGCCACGTCTAAGAAGACATCAAGAATAATCTTGTATTGTTAATAACGCCACCTATGTCCAAACTAGTATACGTGTCAACTAATCAGCTCCCAAGAAGAATCATTAATGCAAAAAAAAAAAAAAAAAGGGTCTTAAAGATCGAGAAGTAGAGAAATTGAGAGATGCATCACCAACGATTTTTTTTTTTAGCAAGACTTCTGTGTTTCTCTAATCAACAACAAATTACAGTCCCTAATAAACTCACCAACATAACCACAGTTTCTGAAGAAGACGATTCAGCTGGTCTCGCTCCGATTAACTCACTTCATCCACCCTCTTAACTCTTTCTCACTCGTCTAATTTTCCCTTTTCAAGGTTTCTCTCGGTTTCTCTTAGACAAGTAAGTAATACATGGTTTTTGTATTGTTACTATTTTACTTTATTTTGATTGAATTGAAGTTGTTCGGTAGTTGGGTTTTGCTTTTATTCGTATTTAAATTGATTAAATTTTGATATGTTGCAGGTTGGGATGCAGTTAACTATCAAAATTCAATCAAAATTTGCAGATTGGGATTTTGCTTTTATTGGTGTCCAATCAAAATTTGTATCTAAACTGACAATCTGCTAATGTTCTTCGTATAGCAGTGTGGTATGTGATGCGTGGAAATTTGAATTTTAGGTCATATTCAGATAGTAGATTTGTTGCATATTTATTTGGGCCCTTTATTTGCATTACAGGTTGATCCAGTCAATTGTGCAAGTTAAGGCTCGATTGTAAATCTTAGCGATGTGATGCTTCGGTTAAGCGAACCCTTTTTATATGCAAATTTTACCGACAAAATTAACGCAATGTATGTGTTTGATAATACTCCTTTAGATTTCAGGTGCGTTATTTGACGTTTTATACATCTATTTGCTTGATTAACTTTGCTATTAGATCGAAATTTCCATTTTACAGTATTCTGATTTATGAAAATGGATCGTTAGAAGATTAACTACACTGCAAGCATCATCGGAAGGCATGACGTCATGGCATGATAATCTTAAAATGGATGGCTCTGACTGGACATCTGATGAAGATAACCGGATGTTGAAATCTCTTGAAGTTCTGGCAGCGCTGTTGGTTTACCTGCTAGCCTCTTTAAAGCTAAGCCAATGACAACGTGTGGTGGGACGACTCAATACAAAGAACCATAATGACCCTCTACTGGCAGAGATACAAGGTGATACTTTTGTTCTTGACTTTTTTGGTAGGATTTTTATGACCGATGTGTTTGGTTGATTTGGTTATGTATCATTATCTATATTGACTGCGGGCGTTCTTAATTATTCTGTTGAGTGATGTGGATGGATGTTGGCTATATATTTTCATCACGAGAAAACAGGTTCAAAACGCGGTGGTTCAGCTCCATCTACGGTGAAAAAAATCCGTACTTAAATATTGGGCATAAAATCTTTTTTAATCGTGGAAAAAGTCTTTTACTAGTCCGCCAAAAGAAAAAGACATTCCGCCAAAATTTTCATGATATTTCAAGGAACTCCGCCAAAATTTTCATTTAGTGGCCATAATCTTCGGATAACTGATCACGTTTCCCTTTTATCCTAAATCAAAACCTCTTTTCATGTATAACAAAAAAAAAACTCAAGTACAAAACCCTAAATTTGAACTAGAAAGAGGTAACCGTCCTAACCTTTGATTTTGATCTTCAATTATCTTTTGATCTTAATTATTGTAAGTGCACTGGTAATTGAGTTAATCACATACCTACAAACTATTTTATGGGAATTATTATGTTCATTACTGGCCAACGCAGTATCATCTTTTTTTATTTTAACTCCCATATCTCTTGAAAAATAGATCTGCCAAAGATTAACAAAGGAGAAAGAGGAGATGCTCTTAATGCAAAGCTTAATGATCACATAAGGAAAAAGAACGAACAATAACGATCAAACCAGGTAAAAAGATTCCAACTGGGGATTGGGCCACTGAGTTCCAAACTGAAATAGGAATCATCGTCCGGAAGTTTGCACTGTGGTCGACTCGCCCCAAATGGAAGTCAATTGGAAAATCATATCTGAGGAAATTTTATGATCTCATATTGGTAATCATATATTTTTTTTGAATCATTTTAGTGTCCCTACTACTCTGTTCTTATAATGTCCCTACTGTTATGTTCTTCTTGCACAGACTACGGATTTATTAGTTAGAACTCTCTTTGCGTAGTTTCTTTGTTGCTGGTGCTAACAGAAATTTGTTTGGTGATTGTGAACTGAGGAAAAATTCATTATTGATCTACATGTAGTACGCATTCAGAAGGCGGTCAACACAATGCTAGCAAATGAGTACATGCAGTTTAGATGTACACTTCACAAACACTACCTGTAGTACAAACAAAATGGAACAGAACGGGAAAACACGCATTATCAGGTTAAGCAGGAGGATTGGGAGAAACTTTTCACTTGGTTTGAGTCTGATGAGTTTCAGGTAATATTGGTGTTCGATCCTTGTTGTATTTATAAGATTTATTTGTGGTAGTCATATTGGTGCCGTGTTCAGATTTCAATACTAGTCGTATTTATGATATCTATGTAGTATTCTTCTGCATTGAACTGTCTTCTTGGATTTGAATGCAGACAAGTATCACTCAAGGAAAAAAAAAAGTCGAGAAGCGAATACAACCATTCATTGTACAGGGTCAAAACCTTTTACCCGCTATAGAGAGGAAATGGTAATTGTGCTGTCTCTGTTATACAAGTTTATGGTTAATACTGTATCTAATTTTTTTTATGGGGAAACCTGCAGTGTGATCCAGAAACAGGTGAAGTTGTTGAACAAATTGAATTCTACAAGTTAACCCACTTCAAAAATGATGTTTGGACGTGTCATACATCGGAGGAAAACTATGTAATCTAAGGATTTTCTTTGTGATTTTCTTTTAAGTTTTTTGTTGAGAGTTATTATTTAGTTTTAGCATATGTTCTGCTATTTATTGTTAATTATTGTGTAGGGTAAAATGCTTGAACTCCGAGCTGCGCCTACACCTGAAGGTTCAACACCCTTGACCGATGCTCAAATATGTGAGGAAGTGCTAGGTGTAAGATCCGGTTATGTCAAGGGTCTTGGTCATGGGTATGAAAAACCTAGCTCGTCGAGCATTGAATATAATGCGGAGTTAGGCGAAGCTCTTAGGAGGGCAGATGAAGCAGAGAAGAGAAATAAGGAACTTGAAGAAAGAGTTGATGAGCAAAATCGCACAATACAGGGGCTGGTAACTGACACAATGGATATAAGAAGAATGTCCCTTGAAATGCAGGGAAATCGTCAAAGTACTCCTGAGAACCGTCAAAGCACCTCTTGAGATGATTGTTAGGGGACCACCACCAGTTGAGATGTGCACATCTCTGTTTCTTTTTTTAGCTTTATGTTTCACTTTTGAAATTTGTAGTGGTATCGTTTTTTCAGTTTTAAGTTTCTTAGTTAGTGGTGTTATTTAATGAACAATGTAGATGTTTTCTAGTAATGATTTGCTTATTTTTAGAAAAATATTATTGATCAGACTTTGATGAATTATAATTTTTAACTAAAATATGAAACTGACTTATGAATTTGTAATATGGCGGATAATTCCTTCCCCTTGCAAAATGGGACCCTAGCATGACAGCATGTTGCGCCGCAAATGAGACACTTACATGACAACATGTTTTATTGCTCAGTAGTACCTATCTTATGAGCGTCGCAAATGAGTATATATACTCCACTATTATAAGTGTCACACATACTATGTTTATTTTACAAAATTGCGCGTGGCAAATAATTATTATTCACGATATTATTACGTGTTGAAAATAACATATATTAACGACATGTTTATCTGTTGCATATGCACTAATTTTTCAACGTATTAATATGTTGGAATAAGGATTGTTTGTGACATTTTGAACCGTTACACAAACATATATTAATGACGGCTTTATCCGTTGCAAATGCACCAGTTTATAACGCATTGATACGTCGAAAATAAGGATTGTTCGTGACATCTTAAACCGTTATATATAACATGTATTAACGACGGGCATATCCGTCGAAAATAAGTATTGTTTATGACATCTTGAATCGTTATAAATAAAAACTATTTGTTACATAAACAAACATCACATAAAGGTTTTTTCCGGTATAATTGAAAAAAAACAGTATTTGAGACGCACAAGCTATTTGTGACGCGGAAAACATGTTTGTGACACGAAAAAGTGCTGATAAAAACCATTGGCATAAGTGACGCTTTTAGCGTCGGTCAGACTATTTGCAACACCTCTTTTTATAATGCATTGACCGACAGCGAAAAAGCGTCACAAACATATATTTGTGACGTAAAATCAAATATTTGTGACGATATTTTTGATTGAAAAACCACGTTTTTAGCCAATTTCGCCTCACAATCTTATTTCTCCAAAAATACCTACAGGGACATAAAAAGCCATAATAAATATAAAATCGAGCACTAATAATATATACAATTGAGATTATATAAGACACAAAAATGTGCCTATCAAATACAACCAAACTTATTATTTTCTAGTCCTCGAGCAAATCTAAAATAGAAAATAAAATCCTAACTCACTGTCGCAGGCATCGTCGATTGCATTTAGCGTATGCAATAAGCCTTTAAACCCCTAGGTGGCCCTAGTGGCCGAGTTATAGTCTCGGGAGGGCTTACCAGAGGTATATCCACAAAACTTTTATACTCCAGATCCTAACTATCTGCGCAGAACCTTGGAAGGCACTAAAGAATCTCCTTGGTTGGCATACTTATTGACTATAAGAGGAAGTACCCTGATGCGAAATTCCAATTGTTGTACACGATTTTGCACTCAAGCATACTAAAATTCATATAAAGTGACAGAGCTCTACTCAGATAGTTGCAATATGGACATCAATATCCGGAGTCAAAATCATCACATGGATAGATCAAGAAGATGGATATAGAGAAAAACATATATGGTTTTGATGTTTACTAAGTGAACGGCGTTTCCCATATCTGTCTGAAGGCCTCCGCCAAAATGAATCTATCCTAATGGATTGAGGTACTAGTCTGACTAATGGTTGATAACCTAACTCTAGGTCAACACAACTGGCATATACAAGGGTACCAGTGGTCGACTTTATTGAATTTATTCCTTTTAGTAAAATGGTCTGGTCTCAATTTCATTCCTTTTTTTTTGTTTTCAACTTTTTTTTCTTCAACCTTTTTTTTTCATGGTATCTCAATCATTCTAATTCACCTTAGAATTGGTAACAACTTGAATCGTGAGCCCCACCAAATCACTTAGAAACATATTTAAAAAGAAAAATAAAAACAAAAGTGAAAAGGACTCAACGAGATATGGCGAAACTACCATGTTAATTTCTAACACCTGAGCTCTGTGCTCTTATGAATAGACTCTTTAGATGTTTCCAGCTAATCAGATTGGTTCCTAAACTCCTACAACCAAAATGCTTCCATCCACTTAGATTGGTTAGTGCAATCCTTAAGAGGCATAAATTTCTAGGCTCTGGAGTTTATTTATTGCAACTAAAAAGTTTCTCCCATACCCCCAAACTTAAATCTAACATTGTCCTCAATGTTCTAAAGATGAAATTAAAAGCATGAACAAGGAGAAACTGTTATCATTGAAGCAAAAGAGTTAAGGAAAGATATTACCGTGTTGCATGAGATTGGGTTACTTCCCAAGAAGTGCTAAGTTTAACGTCTTCAGCCAGACATAAGAAAGGATTAATCACCTCGTATCATAAAGTAATAGCCGAAATATCTGTGGGTCATCAAAACCAAATAGATCTATTTCAAGTAAAAGGAATTTGCAACATGCCAAGAAAATATTTTCATGCGCTGGAATTCCTCAAAGCTAAGGTCCGGTTCAGGTATTAGAGTCTGGAAAAACTCAGGTAAAAACTTAGAAGCACATAGTAATAACCTGAATAATTGTGGATCCTTAAAGTCAATCATTTTTGACTCACATAGCTGACCACAATGAGAGTGGTGGTCTTCCTTAAACAAATGTGTGGACCCTAATCTCCTAAAGTTATTAGGTTCAGTCTTAAAACGTTATAATTGACACATATGAAACTTATACGTTCCCACAATTGGTCGAAAAATATTTGGTGGGAAAACAAAGTCAATCTGGATATCATAGCCTGGGTAAACCACATCAACCATAGGATGGGTTTCTAACAACTGAACTTTCTTATGGACATCACTAGGTTCAGGAAAACGTGTATGAAAATAATCTTGTAAAATGGTTGAGGCACATATGTCAAGTCCCAAGTGAGGGACCTTTCTAATAGTTAAAGCACATGGAGAATGATAATCACCCCCAAACTTAGAGTTTTCAGTGTCTCTAGAAAGACTAGTCACAACTTCCCTAATTTCAAGGTCATCTGATTCCTGAAAATGGTCAATTGATTCTTCTAAGTCAAGTTCATACTCACTCATCTCTACGAGTTCACTTTCTTTGTCTAAGACTAATGTTTCTAAATCGCTAGACTCTAAAACAATATTCTCAGAAGAAACTCGTTCCTCTAAACCATTATTAGCTTCGTAATAAAAAGGAAATACTACATCGTCTAAAACGCGGGTATCTCTAGTCAAATCCTCGTTCTTTTGAATAGGTGAATAATTATTAAAATTATTTGGATTTGAACTAAAAAAATTATCATTATTAAGCTCAATTGGAGTAACAAATTCCTGATCACTATGCCCACTTATTTCAAATTCTTCATCAACACTATCCTCATCATAATCATCATTATCATAACGTGAAAATGGTTGAACCTCATCTAAACAAGTAGTGTTACCAATTTTATCCTCGTTATCTTGATTATGTGAATAACTATCTTCATTTTCAAAGGTACTATTGGAAACACTATATTGGAAATTAAGAGCAGTTATGTTCTGGGCCTCTAACAAAATATTTTGAGTCGACTCACATGACTTCCTGATTGAATCTAGGAAAGAAAGTTCACTCATTGCATTGTTTTCGTCCATAACTAAGTTATTCATTTCTGCTAACTTACGTGTCGACTCAGCTAACTTACGTGTTGACTCTAGTAGAGAGGAATTTTGCTCGTATGACCGGTTGGCGTGTTGATAGTAATTGGGCTCACCATGGTATGGACCATAACCTTCAAAAGGCTGATGTTCCCAACCATTATTCACACTATGGTCAAAGTAGTAACGTCCATTTTGAAACTCAGTCTGATATTCGTTGTATTGGCTATTGTAATACCAGTTCGACATTCTATTGCAGGGGTGTGAGTTACACACAAAATAAAACCCACTGACAGGGGATTCGTGGGTGGATAGAATCTTACCTCCCGTACCAGACGGGCGATGAGCCGTTGAAGTCGACTCAGGCCACCGACTCCGATGTCAGTGTACGAAGCCGAGGGATCGACACAGTATCGTAACTGTCGTTCTTCCCTGCAAACAGTTGATATTTAATTTTGACCCTTCCTTAGGATTTAAAAATAATGTCCAAGAATGTCCAAAAAGTCCAAAAATAAAAATGTCCAAAAAGAAAAAGAAAAATTACAAAAATAACACCCTATTTACAGTTTCTAAAAATAAAACAAAATAACTATATACAAAATCTTCTTGTTCACTCCTTTCGGATTCCTCTTTTCTTTCCTTCTTTGGCGATGCTTTCCTTTTAGAATACTTTTTCTTCCCATGTAGCTTCGCTCCAAATCTGAAAAGAATCAAAAAATACCAAAATGCGTAAAAAAGAACAAAAAATAATAAAAATAAAAAGAAACCTAAAACAAATCTAAAAACAAGTCCGCGTCGGCGGCGCCAAAAATTGTTGTAGTTTTTAAGTGGTAGTAAAGTTCGTTCAACTCAAACTTGTGTAGACTCGATTTTAGACTCAAATTAAAATAGAAAACTTAAAAATAAATTGTTATCAAGATTATAAAAAGCACTGAGACTCAGGATTCCACCAATCTCCAATTTTTATGTGATTTAATCTAGTCAATATTTATGCAACTCTTTACGTTAAAGTGATTCTAATATTTTTTCCTAAAAAAGTAGATTCTCAAAAAAATAGTTGTGAATCGAAAGCATTGACCATCAAAAGACTTAACCTAAGCATGACCCATCAATTGAGAACACAACCACTTAATCAGAATCATATATTCGATTTCAGTTCAGTGCAAATAATCATAAAAGAATCACAAAAATAAAATTAAATAGAATTTACCACATAATAATTGGAAAAATGGCTTCCGCCGTCGCCTCAGCAATGAGGTTTAGCTCCTCATACTAATAACTTGCTCAAAATATTTGTTCATAGCCCAAAAGTTGATTAAAAGAATGAAACACTATAAAACTAATTGTTTGCAACGGTGTGGTGGCGTTACAAATCGATGGACGACTGTTACAAAGAAGTTACTGTAGCAGCGTTACAAATTTGAGACGTTGTTCTTATTTGCAACGCTTGTTCTTCAGCAGCAGCAGCAGCAGAAACTCGGGTTTTCCTGCAACTTGATGAATTCAGCTCTTTGGTGTTACAAACTCCTCTGCGACTGCTCCAATAACTTCGTCACCTTCCCTGGGACTCGAACACACCTTTTATACTACTCAGAAACCTAAAAATAACGATTAATTCTCTCTTTTTCTTTTCGTGCAAGCCACGGCAATAATCTTCTCTGCCGATTTCCATAAGCGTTTCTAAGACTTCCAAATCATCCGAAACTATTCCTTAGATATAATCTCACCTTAGGAAACAATATCACGCCTTTAGTCTCCCTGAAATTCCTAAAATAACTCCACACAGTTTCCGTATACAACTCAACCTTTGTTTCCTTTTTCCGGATTATCCAGCCCAATTTGATCGATTCCAGCGCACATACCAAGCCTGTTATGCTCAATCACGTTCAGACCAACAAATTCCAGCGATTGAATCTCTCTAAAACACTCTAGAAATCCAACCCAAAGTCTGGTATGCGACGTGGTTCTTTTTCCCGCCTTTTTGATTTTTTGAAATGTTGAAGATGACCTCCCCCTATCCTGTGCTGGTATCCCTTTAGCACATGCCTGGAAATGGGTCACCCCTTAGTTATTAGGTTACCCCTTATCCAAAATGAGAGTCCGTATAGTAATTTTCTCCCACGAGCGCAAAAAACCACGTTTTTAGCCAATTTCGCCGCAAAAGCTTATTTCTCCAAAAATACCTACAAGGACATAAAAAGCCATAATAAATATAAAATCGAGCACTAATAATATATATAATTGAGATTATATAAGACATAAAAATGTGCCTATCAAATAACCCCAAACTTATTATTTGCTAGTCCTCGAGCAAATCTAAAATAGAAAATAAAATCCTAACTCACTGTCGCAGGCATCGTCGATTGCATTTAGCTTATGCAATAAGCCTTTAAACCCATAGGTGGCCCTAGTGGCCGAGTTATAGTCTCGGGAGGGCTTACCCGAGGTATACCCAAAAAACCTTTATACTCCAGATCCTAACTATCTATGCAGAACCTTGGAAGGCACTAAAGAATCTCCTTGGTTGGCATACTAATTGACTATAAGAGGAAGTACCCTGATGCGAAATTCCAATTGTTGTACACGAGTTTGCACTCAAGCATACTAAAATTCATATAAAGTGACAGAGCTCTACTCAGATAGTCGCACTATGTACATCAATATCCGGAGTCAAAACAAATCACATGGATAGATCAAGAAGATGGATTTAGATAAAAACATAGATGGTTTTGATGTTTACTAAGTGAACGACGTTTCCTATATCTGTCTGAAGGCGTCCGCCAAAATGAACCTATGCTAATGGATTGAGGTACTAGTCTGACTAATATCAACACACTGGCATATACATGGGAACCAGTGGTCGATAACCTAACTCTAGGTCAACACAACTGGCATATACAAGGTTACCAGTGGTCGACTTTATTGAATTTATTCCTTTTGGTCAAATGGTCTGGTCTTAATTTCTTTCCTTTTTTTTCATGGTATCTCAATCACTCTAATTCACCCTAGCATTGGTAAAAACTTGAATAGTGAGCCCCATGAAATCACTTAGAAACATATTTAAAAATAAAAATAAAAACAGAAGTGAAAAGGACTCAACGAGATATGGCGAAACTACCATGTTAATTTCTAACACCTGAGCTCTGTGCTCTTATGAATAGACTCTTTAGATGTTTCCATCTAATCAGATTGGTTCCTCAACTCCTACAACCAAAATGCTTCCATCCACTTAGATTGTTTAGTGCAATCCTTAATAGGCATAAATTTCTAGGCTCTGGAGTTTATTTATTGCAACTAAAAAGTTTCTCCCATACCCCCAAACTTAAATCTAGCATTGCCCTAAATGTTCTAAAGATGAAATTAAAAGCATGAACAAGGAGAAACTGTTATCATTGAATCAAAAGAGTTAAGGAAAGATATTACCGTGTTGCATGAGATTAGGTTACATCCCAAGAAGTGCTAAGTTTAACGTCTTCATCCAGACATAAGAAAGGATTAATCACCTCGTATCATAAAGCAATAGCCGAAATATCTGTTGGTCATCAAAACCAAATAGAGCTATCACAAGTAAAAGGAATTTGCAACATGCCAAGAAAATTAACAAATAAAGCGCACCCTTGTCTAGTTTCCTATTTAAGACAACTACATCTAGCTGTGGTTCAGGTTCAGGATTTATGAAAGGGTCTAGATAAAATATTTTCATGCGCTGGAATTCCTCAAAGCTAAGGTCCGGTTCAGGTATTAGAGTCTGGAAAAACTCAAGCAAAAACTTAGAAGCACATAGTAATAACCTGAATAATTGTGGATCCTTAAAGTCAATTAGTTTTGACTCACACAGCTGACCACAATGAGAGTGGTGGTCTTCCTGAAAAAATGTATCGACCCTAATCTCCTAAAGTAATTAGGTTCAGTCTTAAAACTTAATAATTGACACATATGAAACTTATACGTCCCCACAACTGGTCAAAAAATATTTGGTGGGAAAACAAAGTCAATCTGGATATCATAGCCTGGGTAAACCACATCAACCAGAGGATGGGTTTCTAACAACTGAACTTCCTTATGGACATCACTAGGTTCAGGAAAACGTGTATGAAGATAATCTTGTAAAATGGTTGAAGTACATATGTCAATTCCCAAGTGAGGGACCTTTCTAATAGTTAAAGCACATGGAGAATGACAATCACCCCCAAACTTAGAGTTTTCAGTGTCTCTAGAAAGACTAGTCACAACTTCCCTAATTTCAAGGTTATCTGATTCCTGAAAATGGTCAACTGATTCTTCTAAGTCAGGTTCATCCTCACTCATATCTATGAGTTCACTTTATTTGTCTAAGACTAATGTTTCTAAATCGCTAGACTCTAAAACAATATTCTCAGAAGAAACTCGTTCCTCTAAACCATTATTAGCTTCGTAATCAAAAGGAAATACTACATCGTCTAAAACGGGGGTATCTCTAGTCAAATCCTCATCCTTTTGAATAGGTGAATAATTATTAAAATTATTTAGATTTGAACTAGAAATATTATCATTATTAATCTCAATTGGAGTAACAAATTCCTGATCACTATGCCCACTTATTTCAAATTCTTCATCAACACTATCCCCATCATAATCATCATTATAATAACATGAAAATGGTTGAACCTCATCTAAAAAAGTAGTGTTACCAATTTTATCCTCGTCATCTTGATTATGTGAATAACTATCTTCATTTTCAAAGGTACTATTGGAAACACTATATTGGAAATTAAGAGCAGTTATGTTCTGAGACTCTAACAAAATATTTTGAGTCGACTCACATGACTTCCTGATTGAATATAGGAAATAAAGTTCACTCGTTGCATTGCTTTCGTCCATAACTAAGTTATTCATCTCTGCTAACTTACGTGTCGACTCAGCTAACTTACGTGTTGACTCTAGTAGAGAGGAAGTTTGCTCGTATGACCCTTTGGCGTGTGGATAGTAGTTGGGCTCACCATGGTATGGACCATAACCTTCAAAAGGCTGATGTTCCCAACCATTATTTTTGAAGGTCAAAGTAGTAACGTCCATTTTGAAACTCAGTCTGGTATTGGTTGTATTGGCTATTGTAATACCAGTTCGACATTCTATTGCAGGGGTGTGAGTTGTCACACAAAATAAAACCCACTGACAGGGGATTCGTGGGTGGATAGAATCTTACCTCCCGTACCAGACGGGCGATGAACCGTTGAAGTCGACTCAGGCCACCGACTCCGATGTCAGTGTACGAACCCGAGGGGCCGAGACAATATCGTAACTGTCGTCCTTCCCTGCAAACAGTTGATATTTAATTTTGACCCTTCCTTAGGGTTTAAAAATAATGTCCAAGAATGTCCAAAAAGTCCAAAAATAAAAATGTCCAAAAAGGAAAAGAAAAATTACAAAAATAACACCTTATTTACAGTTTCTAAAAATAAAACAAAATAACTATATACAAAATCTTCTTCTTCACTCCTTTCGGATTCCTCTTTTCTTTCCTTCTTTGCTGATGCTTTCCTTTTATAATACTTTTTCTTCCCTTGTAGCTTCGCTCCAAAACTGAAAAGAATCGAAAAATACCGAAACGCGTAAAAAAGAATAAAAATAATAAAAAGAAAAAGAAACCTAAAACAAATCTAAATACAAGTCCGTTCAACTCAGACTTGTGTAGACTCGATTTTAGACTCAAATTAAAATAGAAAACTTAAAAAGAAATTGTTATCAAGATTATAAAAAGCAATGAGACTCATGATTCCACCAATCTCCAATTTTTATGTGATTTAATCTAGTCAATATTTATGCAACTCTATACGTTAAAGTGATTCTAATATTTTTGCCTAGACAAGTAGATTCTCAAAATATTAGTTGTAAATCGAAAGCATTGACCATAAAAAGACTTAACCTAAGCATGACCCATCAATTGAGAACACAAGCACTTAATCAGAATCATATACTCGATTTAAGTTCAGTGCAAATAATCATAAAAGAATTACAAAAATTAAATTAAATAGAATTTACCACATAATAATTGGAAAAATGGCTTCCTCCGTCGCCTCAGCAATGGGGTTTAGCTCCTCATATTCATCACTTGCTCAAAATATTTGTTCATAGCCCAAAAGTTGATTAAAAGAATGAAAAACTATAAAACTGATTGTTTGCAACGGTGTAGTGGTGTTACAAAACGATGGACGACTGTTACAAAGAAGTTACTGTAGCAGCGTTATAAATTTGAGACGTTGTTCTTATTTGCAACGCTTGTTCTTCAGCAGCAGCAACAGAAACTCGGGTTTTCCTGCAACTTGATCAATTTAGCTCTGTGGTGTTACAAACTCCTCTGTGACGGCTCCAATAACTTCGTCACCTTCCCTGGGACTCAAACACACCTTTTATACTACTCAGAAACCTAAAAATAGCGATTAATTCTCTCTTTTTCTTTTCGTGCAAGCCACGACAATAATCTTCTCTGTCGATTTCCTTAAGCGTTTCTAAGACTTCCAAATCATCCGAAACTCTTCCTTAGATAGAATCTCACCTTAGGAAACAATATCACGCCTTTAGTCTCCCTGAAATTCCTAAAATAATTCCACACAGTTTCCGTATACAACTCAACCTATGTTTCCTTTTTTCGGATTATCCAGCCCAATTTGATCGATTCCGGAGCACATACGAAGCCTGTTATGCTCAATCACGTTCAGCCCAACAACTTCCAGCGATTGAATCTCTCTAAAACACCCTAGAAATCAAACCCAAAGTCTGGTATGCAACCTGGTTCTTTTTCCCGCCATTTTGATTTTTTGAAATGTTGAAGATGACCTCCCCCTATCATGTGCTGGTCTCCCTTTAGCAGATGCCTGGAAATGGGTCACCCCTTAGTAATTAGGTTACCCCTTATCCAAAGTGAGAGTCCGTATAGTAATTTTCTCCCACGAGCGCAAAAAACCACGTTTTTAGCTAATTTCGCCGCAAAAGCTTATTTCTCCAAAAATACCTATAGGGACATAAAAAGCCATAATAAATATAAAATCGAGCACTAATAATATGTACAATTGACATTATATAAGACACAAAAATGTGCCTATCAAATACCCCCAAAGTTATTATTTGCTAGTCTTCGAGCAAATCTAAAATAGAAAATAAAATCCTAACTCATTGTCGCAGGCATCGTCGATTACATTTAACGTATGCAATAAGCCTTTAAACCCTTAGGTGGCCCTAGTGGCCGAGTTATAGTCTCAGGAGGGCTTACCCGAGGTATGACCACAAAACCTTTATACTCCAGATCCTAACTATCTACGCAGAACCTTGGAAGGCACTAAAGAATCTCCTTGGTTGGCATACTTATTGACTATAAGAGGAAGTACCCTGATGCAAAATTCCAATTGTTGTACACGAGTTTGCACTCAAGCATACTAAAACTCATATAAAGTGACAGAGCTCTACTCAGATAGTCGCACTATGGACATCAATATCCGGAGTCCAAACTAATCACATGGATAGATCAAGAAGATGGATATAGAGAAAAACATAGACAATTTTGATGTTTACTAAGTGAATGGCATTTCCCATATCTGTTTGAAGGCCTCCGCCAAAATGAACCTATCCTAATCGATTGAGGTACTAGTCTGACTAATATCAACACACTGGCATATACAAGGGAACCAGTGGTCGATAACCTAACTCTAGGTCAACACAACTGGCATATACAAGGGTACCAGTGGTCGACTTTATTGAATTTATTACTTTTGGTCAAATGGTCGGGTCTCAATTTCTTTCCTTTTTTTTTTCATGGTATCTCAATCACTCTAATTCACCCTAGCATTGGTAACACCTTGAATCGTGAGCCCCACCAAATCACTTAGAAACATATTTAAAAAGAAAAATAAAAACATAAGTGAAAAGGACTCAACGAGATATGGAGAAACTACCATATTAATTTCTAACACCTGAGCTTCGTGCTCTTATGAATAGACTCTTTAGATGTATCCATCTAATCAGATTGGTTCCTCAACTCCTACAACCAAAATGCTTCCATCCACTTAGATTGGTTAGTGCAATCCTTAATAGGCATAAATTTCTAGGCTCTGGAGTTTATTTATTGCAACTAAAAAGTTTCTCCCATACCCCCAAATTTAAATCTAACATTGTCCTCAATGTTCTAAAGATGAAATTAATAGCATGAACAGAAGAAACTGTTATCATTGAAGTAAAAGAGTTAAGGAAAGATATTACCGTGTTGCATGAGATTGGGTTACCTCCCAAGAAGTGCTAAGTTTAACGTCTTCATCCAGACATAAGAAAGGATTAATCACCTCGTATCATAAAGCAATAGCCGAAATATCTGTTGGTCATCAAAACCAAATAGAGATATCACAAATAAAAGAAATTTGCAACATGCCAAGAAAATTAACAAATAAAGCGCACCCTTGTCTAGTTTCTTATTTAAGACAACTACATCTAGCTGTGGTTCAGGTTCAGGCTCTATCAAAGGGTCTAGATAAAATATTTTCATGCGCTGGAATTCCTCAAAGCTAAGGTCCTGTTCAGGTATTAGAGTCTGGAAAAACTCAAGTAAAAACTTAGAAGCACATAGTAATAACCTGAATAATTGTGGATCCTTAAAGTCAATCAGTTTTGACTCACACAGCTGACCACAATGAGAGTGGTGGTCTTGCTTAAACAAATGTGTCGACCCTAATCTCCTAAAGTAATTAGGTTCAGTCTTAAAACATAATAATTGACACATATGAAACTTATACGTTCCCACAATTGGTCGAAAAATATTTGGTGGGAAAACAAAGTCAATCTGGACATCATAGCCTAGGTAAACCACATCAACCAGAGGATGGGTTTCTAACAACTGAACTTCCTTATGGACATCACTAGGTTCACGAAAACGTGTATGAAGATAATCTTGTAAAATGGTTGAGGCACATATGTCAAGTCCCATGTGAGGCACCTTTCTAATAGTTAAAGCACATGGAGAATGATAATCACCCCCAAACTTAGAGTTTTCAGTGTCTCTAGAAAGACTAGTCACAACTTCCCTAATTTCAAGGTCATCTGATTCCTGAAAATGGTCAATTGGTTCTTCTATGTCAGGTTCATCCTCACTCATCTCTACGAGTTCACTTTCTTTGTCTAAGATTAATGTTTCTAAATCTCTAGACTCTAAAACAATATTCTCAGAAGAAACTCGTTCCTCTAAACCATTATTAGCTTCGTAATCAAAAGGAAATATTACATCGTCTAAAACGGGGGTATCTCTAGTCAAATCCTCGTCCTTTTGAATGGGTGAATAATTATTAAAATTATTTGGATTTGAACTAGAAATATTATCATTATTAAGCTCAATTGGAGTAACAAATTCCTGATCACTATGCCCACTTATTTCAAATTCTTCATCAACACTATCCTCATCATAATCATCATTATAATAACATGAAAATGGTTGAACCTCATCTAAACAAGTAGTGTTACCAATTTTATCCTCGTCATCTTGATTAAGTGAATAACTATCTTCATTTTCAAAGGTACTATTGGAAACACTATATTGGAAATTAAGAGCAGTTATGTTCTGGGACTCTAACAAAATATTTTGAGTCGACTCACATGACTTCCTGATTGAATCTAGGAAATAAAGTTCACTCGTTGCATTGCTTTCGTCCATAACTAAGTTATTCATCTCTGCTAACTTACGTGTTGACTCTAGTAGAGAGGAAGTTTGCTCGTATGACCCTTTGGCGTGTGGATAGTAGTTGGGCTCACCATGGTATGGACCATAACCTTCAAAAGGCTGATGTTCCCAACCATTATTCACACTATGGTCAAAGTAGTAACGTCCATTTTGAAACTCAGTCTGTTATTCGTTGTATTGGCTATTGTAATACCAGTTCGACATTCTATTGCAGGGGTGTGAGTTGTCACACAAAATAAAACCCACTAACAGGGGATTCGTGGGTGGATAGAATCTTACCTCCCGTACCAGACGGGCGATGAACCGTTGAAATCGACTCAGGCCACCGACTCCGATGTCAGTGTACGAACCCGAGGGGCCGAGACAGTATCGTAACTGTCGTCCTTCCCTGCATACAATTGATATTTAATTTTGACCCTTCCTTAGGGTTTAAAAATAATGTCCAAGAATGTCCAAAAAGTCCAAAAAAAATGCCCGAAAAGGAAAAGAAAAATTACAAAAATAACGCCCAATTTACAGTTTCTAAAAATAAAACAAAATAACTATATACAAAATCTTCTTCTTCACTCCTTTCGGATTCCTCTTTTCTTTCCTTCTTTGGCGATGCTTTCCTTTTATAATACTTTTTCTTCCCTTGTAGCTTCGCTCCAAATCTGAAAAGAATCGAAAAATACCAAAACGCGTAAAAAAGAACAAAAAATAATAAAAATAAAAATAAAACCTAAAACAAATCTAAATACAAGTCCGCGTCGGCGGCGCCAAAAATTGATGTAGTTTTTAAGTGGTAGTAAAGTTCGTTCAACTCAGACTTGTGTAGACTCGATTTTAGACTCAAATTAAAATAGAAAACTTAAAAAGAAATTGTTATCAAGAATATAAAAAGCACTGAGACTCAGGATTCCACCAATCTCCAATTTTTATGTAATTTAATCTAGTCAATATTTATGCAACTCTTGACGTTAAAGTGATTCTAATATTTTTTCCTAGACAAGTAGATTCTCAAAATAATAGTTGTAAATCGAAAGCATTGACCATCAAAAGACTTAACCTAAGCATGACCCATCAATTGAGAACACAACCACTTAATCAGAATCATATATTCAATTTCAGTTCAGTGCAAATAATCATAAAAGAATTACAAAAATTAAATTAAAAAGAATTCACCACATAATAATTGGAAAAATGGCTTCCTCCGTCGCCTCAGCAATGGGGTTTAGCTCCTCATATTAATCACTTGCTCAAAATATTTGTTCATAGCCCAAAAGTTGATTAAAAGAATGAAAAACTATAAAACTGATTGTTTGCAACGGTGTAGTGGCGTTACAAAACGATGGACGACTGTTACAAAGAAGTTACTGTAGGAGCGTTACAAATTTGAGACGTTGTTATTATTTGCAACGCTTGTTCTTCAGCAGCAGCGACAACAATAGAAACTCGGGTTTTCCTGCAACTTGATCAATTCAGCTCTGTGGTGTTACAAACTCCTCTGCGACTGCTCCAACAACATCGTCACCTTCCCTGGGACTCGAACACACCTTTTATACTACTCAGAAACCTAAAAATAGCGATTAGTTCTCTCTTTTTCTTTTCGTGCAAGCCACGACAATAATCTTCTTTGCCGATTTCCTTAAGCGTTTCTAAGACTTCCAAATCATCCGAAACTCTTCCTTAGATAGAATCTCACCTTAGGAAACAATATCACACCTTTAGTCTCCCTGAAATTCCTAAAATAATTCCACACAATTTCCGTATACAACTCGACCTATGTTTCCTTTTTCCGGATTATCCAACCCAATTCGATCGATTCCGGCTCACATACCAAGCCTGTTATGCTCAATCACGTTCATCCCAACAAATTCCAGCGATTGAATCTCTCTAAAACACCCTAGAAATCCAACCCAAAGTCTGGTATGCAACCTGGTTCTTTTTCCCGCCTTTTTGATTTTTTGAAATGTTGAAGATGACCTCCCCCTATCCTGTGCTGGTCTCCCTTTAGCAGATGCCTGGAAATGGGTCACCCCCTAGTAATTAGGTTACACCTTACCCAAAGTGAGAGTCCGTATAGTAATTTTCTCCCACGAGCGCAAAAAAACACGTTTTTAGCCAATTTCGCCGCAAAAGCTTATTTCTCCAAAAATACCTACAGGGACATAAAAAGCCATAATAAATATAAAATCAAGCACCAATAATATATACAATTGAGATTATATAAGACACAAAAATGGGCCTATCACGCCTCCTTGTAATACCGGTGAGGCCTTGGGTATCAAAGCTCCACCGAGCTTCCCTCGCCTCTATTCAACTTACTTTGACTCGGATTGATTCCAGACGGGTTTGCTTAAATTGTAAAGAATTCCCTTTCGAAGGATTAGAAACTGGTCTAGAAACAATCTAAGTGGAGACATCATGCTTTTTGTTTGCTAGATAAAATAGTTTTTTTGTGGTCGAGTCAGCCTTTTTTGTGTTTGTTTAGAATTCCCTTATAGTTAGGATGTCGAACTGGTATTACAATAGCCAATACAATGAGTATCCGACTGAGCAGCTAGGACATTATCCTTTTTATGACCATAGTGTGAATAGTGATTGGGAACGCGAAACTTTTGAAGGTTATGGTCCATACCATTGTGAGCCCAATTACTATGCACATACCCACCGGTCATACGAGCAAAACAATCCTTCTATTTCTCTAGAAGAGTCTCTCAAGAGTTTCAATGAGTCAACACGGAAGTTATTTATGAAAGAGACTTATAATATTCTTCTCCCAGAAGAGTCCGTAGAGTGGTTAACTAAGATATCTCTAGAAGAGTCCCTCAAGAAATTTACTGAGAGTACAAATAGGATGGTGGAAAAACTTGCTCAGGATAGTCTTAATTTCCAGTATAGTGTTCCCAATACCACCGTTGAAAATAAGGATAGTTTTTATTCACATAATCAAGATGACGAGGTTAGAATTGGTAACACTACTTGTTTTGATGAGGTTCGATCTTTTTCATGTTATTATAAAGATGATTATGATGAGGATAATTTTGATGAAGAACATGAAATATGTAGGCATAGTGATCAGGAATTTGTTACTCCGATTGAGATTTATAATGATAGTGTTGTTTCTAGTACAAATCCAAATAATTTTAATAATTATTCACCTATTCAAAAGGATGAGGATTTGACTAGAGATACCACCGTTTTAGACGATGTAGTTCATGCTCCTTTAGCCTGCAGTATGTTAGATAATCCATTATTTGATGTACCTATCAGTGAATCGGAGGAAATAACTATGATTAACACCTTAGTTAATGAGCCTTTACTAGAAACTTTCGCTGGTAATCCTTTATATGATTGTGATGATGGTTTAGAGGAAAGAGTTTACCCTGAGAATAATGTTTTAGAGTCTAGCGATTTAGAAACACTAATCTTAGAAGACCATAAACTCGTAGAGATGAGTGAGGATGAATCAGACTTAGAAGAATCAATTGACCATTTTCAGGAATCTGATGACCTAGAAATTAGGGAAGTTGTGACTAGTCTTTCTAGAGACACAGAAAACTCTAAGTTTGGGGGTAATTATCATTCTTCGTATGCTTTAACTATTAGAAAGTTCCCTCGTGTAGGACTTGACATTTTTGCCTCAAACATCTTACAAGATTATATTTACCGAACCTAATGATGTCCATAGAGAAGCTCAGTTGTTAGAAACCCATCCTCTGGTTGATGTGGTTAACCCAGGCTATGATACCAAGATTGATTTTGTTTCCCACCAAAAACTTTTCAACAAATTGTGGGAACATATAATTTTCAGATGTATCGGTTATTAAGTTTTGAGACTAAACCTAATTACTTTAGGATATTAGGATCGACACATTTTCTTAAGAATGACCATTGTTGTAGTCAACTATGTGAGTCAAATCTAATTGACTTAGAGGATCCCCAATTATTCAGGTTGTTGTTATGTTCTTCTAAGTTTTTAGCTGAGTTTTTACAGACTCTAATACCTGAACCGGATCTTAGCTTTGAGGAAATCCAACCGATGAAAACCTTTTATTTAGACCCTTTTATAGAGCCTGAACCTGAACCTGAACCACAACTAGATGTAGTTGTCTTAAGCAAGGGTATGTTCGGTGTCTTCTTGGTCTGTTGCAGTTTCCTCTTCTTGTGGGTAACACTTTTTAATCCAGATGACCCAAAATTATTTCGGCTACTGCTATACGATTCTACGAGGTGACTAATTCTTCCAATGTCTGGCTGAAGACTTTAAACTTAACACTTCTTGGGAGGTAACCCATTTTCATGCGACACGGTAATATTCTTCCTTATTTCTTTTCCCTCAAGTGGTAATAGTTTCTCCTTGTTCATGTTTTTAATTTTATCTTTAAAACATTGAGGACAGTGTTAGATTTAAGTTTGGGGGTAAGGGAGAAACTTCCAGCGTCACATAGTATCCGGTTAGCTAAGTTTACATACTGTTTCTCACCGAAAATATAGAAATTGGAATTGCTAGGGATAACATTCTACTGAGACATTAGAGAAAAAGACATTGAGATCTTTGAAATCCAGGAGAGAACTTGTTCCTTTTGGAGGGTAACCGTGATGGACCTAACCATCCATGATGGAAAGGCAAGTAGCTCAGAAGGAAATTCCAGAAAGACAAAGCAACCTCACAATGTAGTCTTATGTACTGGATTACGACTCTCTCTCAGTAGAAACTTATCATCATCAACAAGCGGGGCGACATCAAAATCTATGAAGAAACTTGAAGACATTTAAGGTTTAGAAGCAACAATAGAAAAGAATAATTCAAAAATCAAAGATGGAGAATTAGTTACAAAAAGTTATAAGAGCAAATGACATAAGTTGTTGAAGTTCATGATACCAAGACATCACAAGTTGCGAAGATCCAAGTTCTAAAGTCCTTCTCTCATGGCCATTTAATTTTTGTCTTGTTATTTTTGTGTTGAAAAAAAAAAAGTGAATAGAAAAGAAAAGAAAAAAAAAATGAAAGAAAAAAAATTTAAAAATGAAGAAATCATCTTTACGTTTTGTTCAATAAGGCCATACGGAAGTAGAAATCTATAAGGAAGTTTCAAGAATGAAATTAAGGAGAAAAGTTAAATTGTCAAGGTTCTAAGAGGTTCGAGAGTTTATCATCAACAGTTGAAGACGTTGTTTCTATTGAGTACTATGAGAGAGTCGAAGAGAGATGCATATTGGTTGCTTTGTTAGTCCGCTTTCCATCTGGCACAAGATCTTTCTAGCACTGGTTCAACTCATCACACGTAATTAGTCCAGCTGTGTAGCAGATGTACCTCTCATCTTTATCTCTCTCCTAATCTTATCTATATGTAAAGCGGATGCATCTTACAATGTTTATCTAGCTGTGTAGCGGATATCGCTTTATCTAGCAGTGTTGCGGATGTGTCTCCCCTTTTCTTCAGTTAGCTTTAGAGCTGGCACCTTTAATTTCTCTGGCATTCTAGTTACTTGGAGATAGGTTGAGAGTATATATGTCCTCATAGCTCTTTGGATACTTGTGACCAATTAGAAGTCATGGTTTTGTGGGTACACCTCTGGTAAACCCTCCCGAGATTAACTCAGTTTTATTTATTAGTTTTGCTCGAGGACTAGCAAATAATAAGTTTGGGGGTATTTGATAAACGCATTTTTGTGTCTAAGTTGTCCTCAATTTTCTATATTGTTAGCACTCAATTTTGTACTAATTTTGTTATTTTATGTGTTTGCAGGCATTTTTGGGAAATAAACATTTTTGGAAAATCGGCTCAAAAAGTTGTCTACAGCACCCCCGGAGGACAACTGCTAAAAGGACTCTCAATTTGGATAAAGGGCACCCAGTTACTAAGGGGCACTTTCTCCACTATTTGCACCCCAGACCACCATCTGCTATTCACACCCCTACTCTTCTAAGGGGCGTCTCTTCTTCACGTACAAACTGTTTTGGCGGGAAAAATGGTGTTTCACCTGCGGAACTTTTGGAGACAATTTTGACGGGATTTCTGTTCGATTTCTTCGTGGGTTTGGATTGATATCCACCTGTTTCACCGAAACAGGGTAGGTATAGGATTCGAACTCTAAGACTTGTTAAGATTAATTTTAAAGGAATAAAATAGAGAGTTACTGGGTCTAGGATTCGGCCAAACTCATATCAATAGGTTCAATTATTCATTCTCAAACAATTATCGCTCGACATATAAAACAACATCGACTCTTATTCTTTCCAAGGTAGATTCTCCAAACATTAATTATAAATTGTAAGCATGGGACATCAAACATCTAAGCAAGCATGATCCATCTAATAAAATAATAACTAATTTTTTCAAATCATAATTCTATTTTAATTAAGCGCAAAAGTCAAATAGAAAATAAAACAAATTCACCCAAGTATGAAGTCCGGCTTCCTCCGTCGACCCAGTGTTGGGGTTTAGCTCCACATGGTGAAAACACTCTCAAAATAATATTTCATTGCTCAAAAAGGTGTTTACAAGGAGAAAAGGTATAAAAACAGGGCTTTTGTAACAGTTATAATTGTTACAGATACAACGATAAATTGTTACTGACGTTGTAGCTTCTTCGACTGTCACTATGTGTCGCAACCACTGTAGATATACGACCCACGGCTAAGTGTCGTTGTCACTGTTGGAAAACGACTGTCTTTGCAAGCTTGTTCTTTGTTCTTCATTGTTTTTCTGCTGCTGCTGTAGAGAAATCTGCAGCAATTCTCTCGACTCTGTAGCCTCCCCAATCACTCTATATATACTCCACAGGATCAAGAAGTCTCGCTATAACTCAAGATAATTCTCTCTTAACTCGGTTTGATGAAAAAATATTCTGGGAAAATTTTCTTCCCTGATTTAGCTTCTCACGCGTAGATTTCCATCCTGGTCACTCTAGAAATGTTTACAAACGACCCAAAATGTTGCTAGAGCCCTCATGCATGAGCAAAACATGCTCAAATCTTCTCCAATCCCGTGTCCAACTCGTGTTTCCCAGTCTTGCATTCCGTGAATTATCCAGCTAATTCTGTCCAAATTTGATCGAACCAAAAGCCCAAAACGTGTTTGCTAGGACATATCACAACTTCCTACCAAAAAATCAGCCATTGAATCGCCCTAGAACACGTTCAAAAATTCCAACAAAACATCTGCCAGTTGATAGTAATTTTTTTCACGCCAATTTTTGGTTTTCGAATTTGGGAAGAAGATGTCCTCCCCCCTAAGCAGAACTGGGGTGTGAATAGCAGATGCCCTGGGGGTGACCTGGGGGTGCTCCGTGCAACTTTTCGAGCCGAATTTTCCAACAATAATTATTTTCCAAAAATACCTACAAACACACAAAACACCATAATAAGGAAGAAAACAAGTACTAACAATACGAAACATTGAGGACAAATTAGACACATAAATGCGTCTATCAAATACCCCCAAACTTATTATTTGCTAGTCCCTGAGCAAAAATAAAAAATAAAACCGAGTTAATCTCGAGAGGGTTTACCAGAGGTGTACCTACAAAACCATTACTCCAGACCATAGCTATCTATGTCGAACCTTGGAAGGCACTAAAGAATCTCCTTGGTTGTCTTACAATCACTGACTACAGGAGGAAGTACCCTGATGCGAAATTCCAATTGTTGTACACGAGTTTACACTCAAGCATACTAAAATTCATATAAAGTGACAGAGCTCTACTCAGATAGTTGCACTATGGACATCATATTCGGAGTCAAACTAATCATATGGATAGAAAAAAGAGATGGAAATAGAAAAATGTAGATAGTTTTGATGTTAACCAAATGATCGATGTTTCACATATCTGTCTGAAGGACACTGCCAGAATGAACCTATCCTAATTGACTAAGATACCGGTCTGACTAATATCAACACAACTGGCATATACAAGGGAACCAGTGGTCAATAACTTAAATCTAAATCAACAAACTGGCAAATACAAGGGAACCAACAGTTGACTACACAGAATAATAACCATTTTTTTTTAACTTAACGGCATGAATAGATCTTTTTGATCCAAGCACATGGTTCTTGTCAGTAGATTACACGATAGTTCCCACGGGTCCTGCATTCCACGCTTGCTTAGGCGACGGAAACAGGGAGAACACACGCATATTGCTATCCAAGTGTTAATACTTATTCCGATTGGTCTAACTGGTCCGGTCTCTTTTTTTTTTTTTTTTTTAGTAACTCAGTCACTCTAATTCACCCTAGCAGTGGTAACAACTTGAATCGTGTGCCCCACCTAATCACTTAGAGAAACATAGTTTAAAATGAAAAAATAAAATAAAAAAAAGAAATGAAAAGGACTCAACGAGATATGGTGCAACTATCATGTTATTTCTAACACCGGAGCTCTGTGCTTTTATGAATAAACTCTATAGATGTTTCCATCTAATCAGATTGGTTCCTCAACTCCTACAACCAAGATGCTTCCATCCACTTAGATTAGTTAGTGCCATCCTGAATACGCATAAATTTCTAGGCTCTGGAGTTTATTTATTGCAACTAAAAGCTAACAAAAAGTTTCTTTCCTACCCCCAAACTTAAATCTAACATTGTCCTCAATGTTTCTAATTAAAGAGCAGTACCAAAAGTAAAATAACACGAGGAGAAGTTGGAAAGATAGTACCTGGGTGAAGAAAATCAAAAACTAATATACAACATACAACATACAACTGCCTCGATGGTCAATCAAGGGTAAACAGGGTCCTCTAGAGGGACCTCCTCAACATCACCTGTAGGAAAGGGCTCTAAAAACGGTTTCAATCTCTGGCCGTTAACCTTCGAAGAACTACTACCATCCGGTGTCTCGATCTCAACAGCTCCATGAGGAAAAACAGTGCGAACAATAAAATGACCCGTCCACCGAGAACGTAACTTCCCAGGAAAAAGATGCAAGCGGGTATCATACATAAGAACTTTTTGACCTGGAGAAAATGACTTCCGTAAAATGTTTCTATCATGCACAAGTTTCATTTTTTTCTTATACTCCTTCGCACTATCGTAAGCATCTATACGAATCTCGTCCAACTCATTGAGCTGGAGTTTCCTATGGGCTCCTTCCTCGTCAAGTGAAAAATTTAGCTGCTTAACAGCCCAATAAGCTCTATGTTCTAACTCAACAGGTAAGAGACATGCCTTGCCATAAACAAGCTGATAAGGCGACATTCCGATGGGGATATTAAACGCAGTACGGTAAGCCTAGACGACCAGTCTTTCCGATTAGGATTAACTGTTTTCTCTAATATACGTTTTATCTCCCTATTGGAAACCTCTACCTGACCACTAGTCTGTGGATGATAGGGGGTAGCTATCTTATGTGTAATACCATATTTCTTCATCAGAAGCTTAAAAGTCCCATTACAAAAGTGCGACCCTCCATCACTAATTATAGCTCGTGGTGTACCAAAACGTGTAAGTATATTATTTTTCAAGAACTCATCACAACCCTATGGTCATTGGTTTTACACGCAACCGCCTCAATCCACTTAGAGACATAGTCTACGGCGACAAGGATGTATAGGTTACCAAAAGAATTAGGAAACGGACCCATAAAGTCAATACCCCTCACATCAAAGACCTCAACAATTAAAATAGGGTTCAAGGGCATCATGTTCCTACGGGAAATGGTTCCTAATTTCTTGCATCGTTCACAAGTAACGCAGTAACTGTGGGAGTCTTTAAACAACGAAGGACAATAGAATCCACACTGCAATATCTTAGCAGTAGTTTTCTTAGCACTAAAGTGACCCCCACAAGCATGATCATGACAAAAGGAAATAATACTGGACTGGTCACTCTCAGGTATACATCTCCTAATAATCTAGTTTGGACAATACTTAAACAAATAAGGATCATCCCAAAATAAGTGCTTAACCTCAGCTAAAAATCTAGAACGATCTTGTTTACCCCAATGTTGGGGCATTCGACCAGTAACAAGATAGTTCACTATATTCGCATACCAAGGTAATTAGGTAACAAAGAACAATTGTTCATCAGGAAAGCTATCCCTTATAGGAAGGGAATCATCTGGGGAACTAACAACTAGCCTAGACAAGTGATCTGCTACAACATTTTCGGCACCCTTTTTGTCTCTAATATCTGGAGAAAACTCTTGCAACAACAGAATCCACCTAATCAATCTAGGTTTAGTATCCTTCTTAGACAAAAGATATTTTAAAGCATCATGATCAGTATATATGATGATCTTAGAACCTAAGAGATAGGGTCTAAACTTGTCTAAGGCAAACACAATGGCTAATAGTTCCTTCTCGGTAGTGGTATAGTTCAACTGGGCATCATTCAGAGTTTTGCTAGCATAGTAAATCACATGAAGTAACTTATTTTCTCGCTGACCTGGCACAACACCAATAGCATAATCTGAAGCATCACACATGATCTCAAAGGGTAGGTTCCAGTTGGGTGCCTGGACTATGGGGGCGGTAGTGAGTAATGACTTAAGCTTGTCAAAAGCCTCTAAACAAGCATCATTAAAGACAAACTTAACATCTTTTGCAAGAAAATTGCAAATAGGTCTAGACATCAAGCTAAAATCCTTAATGAAACGACGATAAAAACCAGCGGGCCCTAAGAATGACCTAATATCTCTTACGGTTTTTGGGACCGGTAAAGTTTTAATAAGGTCAACTTTGGCTCTATATACCTCTATACCCTTTGAAGATACAATATGCCCTAGAACAATTCCTGAACGAACCATAAAGTGACATTTCTCCCAATTAAGCACTAAATTCTTTTCCTTACACCTAGTCAAAATTGATGACAAATGATGCAAGCACTCATCGAAAGACGAACCAAACACTGAAAAATCATCCATAAAGACCTCTAAGAACCATTCTACCATGTCAGAAAATATGCTCATCATGCAACGCTGAAAAGTCGCAGGGGCATTACATAGCCCGAAAGGCATGCGTCTATACGCAAAGGTACCAAAGGGACAGGTAAAATTGGTTTTCTCCTGGTCTTCTGGGGCAATAACGATCTGATTATATCCAGAGTAGCCATCTAAAAAGCAGTAGTGACTATGTCCAGCTAATCTCTCTAGCATCTGGTCGATGAAGGGAAGGGGAAAGTGGTCCTTCCTAGTGACCTTGTTCAATTTCCTATAGTCAATACAAACACGCCAACCCGTGGTCACTCGGGTCGGGATTAACTCATTGTTATCATTCTGGACTACAGTAATACCAGATTTCTTGGGAACAACCTGAACGGGGCTGACCCACTTACTGTCTGAAATAGGGTAGATAATGCCTGCATCTAATAGCTTAAGAACCTCAGTTCGAACTACTTCTTTCATATTGGGGTTTAGTCGACGTTGCATCTCCCTAGAAGGTTTGGTGTCTTCCTCTAAATAGATCTGATGCATACAAACAGTAGGACTTATACCCTTAATGTCTGCTATGGTCCACCCTAAAGCTTCCTTGTTGTTTTGAAGGACGGTTACTAGCCTACTTTCCTGATCTCTATCCAAGTCGGAAGAAACAATCACAGGTAAAGTCTCAGACGGGCCTAAAAACACATACTTCAGGGTATCTGGCAATGGTTTTAGGTCCAACTTAGGAGGCTCTTCTAAAGAAGGAACTAGGGTAGACTTAGAAACTGGTAGTGGTTCGAACTTAGGTTTCCATCCATTACTAGTATCTAACAAAGGGGTTGAATCTAACAAAGCATTCACCTCATTAATCACCTTATCATCATCAAAATCAATCCCAAAGTGAGCTAGGCATTTCTCTAATGGATCTTCTAACAAAGTGTTTGGTAATGACTCCTCGACTAATGTTCCTATCATGTTCACCTCTTCTATATTCGAGTCATCTAGTTCAGAGGGTAGCTTACTAATATTAAAAATGTTCAGCTCAATAGTCATATTACCAAAAGACAAATTCATAATACCATTTCGACAGTTAATGATCGCATTGGATGTAGCTAAAAACGGGCGACCTAAAATCACTGGTATTTGGTTCTCTGGGTCAGGGACAGGTTGGGTATCTAGGATAACAAAATCCACCGGATATATAAACTTGTCGACCTCTATGAGAACATCCTCGATCACACCACGAGGAATTTTAACGGACCTATCAGCTAACTGAAGTGTCATCTGTGTAGGTTTCATCTCACCAAGTCCTAGCTTAAGGTACACATGGTATGGCAGTAAGTTCACACTGGCTCCTAAGTCAAGCAACGCTTTCTCAACACGGTACTTACCTATTGTACAAGCAATGGTAGGGGACCCTGGGTTTATACTTAGGAGTAGTGGTATTCTGAATAATAGAACTCACATGACTAGCTATGAAGGCTTTCTTCTGGACACTGAGCTTACGCTTTCGCGTACACAAGTCCTTAAGGAACTTGGCATAAGAGGGAATCTGCCTAATTGCATCTAATAATGGAAGGTTGATATTAACCTGCTTAAAAACCTCCAATATATCATTAAAGTTGGACTCCCTCTTAGTCGGAACTAGCAGCTGGGGAAGGGGCTCTGGGAACAAAGCCGGGCTCATCAGGACCCTCATTGGTCTCTTTGGAGACTCTATCAGTCTCCTCATTTTCTGGCTCATAAGGGTGAACTACAGCATGTTCACTTTCAGGTATGTCGACCTTATTATCAACTTTCTTTCCACTCCTAAGGGTTGTAACAGAGTTCACATGATTGTACGATTTCTCTCCTCTAGGGTTAGGATCAGTATGACTAGGGAACCTTCCTTTTCTCTCTCATTGATAAACTTAGCTATTTGCCGACCGACTTGAAGCTCTAATTTAGCAAAAGACTGGGCACTATTCTTAAAATTCTGTTTGGTTTCCTCTTGAAAATTACCCTGGTTTTTACTAACATTTCCTGGCTTTGTGATAGCATCTCCTGGCTCTTCCTTAATATACTAAGGGTTTCCTCTAAGCTAGTTATTCTATTCTCAGATGGGTTCTGGGTCTGACCTGAAGAGTTCTTAGTATAACCAAAACCTGGGGGAGGCTGAGAATTACTAGACTGGCCTTGATTCTGGCCCTTAGACCAAGAGAAATTAGGATGGTTTCTCCAACCAGGGTTGTAGGTCTCTGAGTAGGGGTCAAACTTCTGACGGTTTTCAAACCTAGCATTGTTATAGACAGCATGAGCTTGCTCTTCACTAACCTGACCTTCCCAGAATGAGTTATCGGGCTCTATTCCACAACTAGAGACTTGAGAGGCTCTATTAGGTTCAACAAGGGACTTATTTTTAGATTGACCCATTTCCAATGCTTCTAACCTTCTAGATAAAGCAGCAAACTTAGCATCTGACGCAAAACTCGTGTCTACCATATTGGTGCTACTTCTATTGACCAAGAGTCTTTTAGGGGGTTCAACACAAGACTCCCACTGTTGGGATTTTTCAGCGATAGCTCCTAAGAAGGTAAAAGCATCATCAGCTTTTTTACTAGTGAACTCACCAGCGCACATAGACTCGACCATGGCTTTGGTCGAATAGTCTAAACCATTATAAATAATCTCTACAAGTTTCATCTTATCAAATCCATGGTGAGGACACTGGGATAGGAGATCATTGAATCTCTCTAAAAACCTATAAAGAGATTCTCCCTCTTGTTACATACTAGCACTAATTTTCTGCCTAACAGCTGCAGTTTTATGCTTAGGGTAGAATTTCATATAGAAAGCAGCAATAAGTTCCTGCCATGTTTAAATGGATTCAGATGGTAGGTTGTTTAGCTAGGTCTTGGCTTTATCTCTCAAGGAAAAGGGAAACATCTTAAGTTTCAAGACCTCATCAGTAAGGTCTTTTATTCTAATTGTCCCACAAATTTCCTCAAAGTCTCTAATATGAAAATAAGGGTTTTTATCATCCTTTCCTAAGTATATAGGGATCATCTGAAGAATACTAGGTTTTATCTCGAATTTAGCATTAGTGGCTGGCAATTTAATGCACGAAGCTCGGTTGGACCTAGTTGGGAACATGTAATCTTTCAAAGTTGCCATAAGTGGCACAACAGAAGTACTAGGGGTAATTGATAGACACATTTTTGTGTCTAATTTGATTTCAATACTATATATTGTTGGCACTCGATTTTGTACTAATTTTGTTATTTTATGTATTTGTAGGTATTTTTTGGAAATAAATATTTTTGGAAAATTCGGCTCGAAAAGTTGATTTTGGCACCCGGAGGACAAGTGTTATTCAGACTCTCGCTTTTGGATAAGGGGTAACCTAATTACTAAGGGGCACCCCCAGGTCACCCCCAAGGCAGCTGCTATTCGCACCCCAGTTCTGGTTAGGGGGAGGATACCCTTTCTTCACGATTCAAAAAATGGCGGGAAAATCTTATGCCATGCACACTTCACTGGCAGTTTAGGGTTCGATCTTGTGTGGGCTTTGAGCGAGATTCAATCGCTGGAAATGATTAGGATGGACCTAATATAGCCTAACAGGCTTGGTACAATGAATTGGATTGAAAAACTTGGGCCAGAAATCCGAGTTTGGAAGTAAACAGGGGACCGAGATATTTTTAATTACGAAAGCTGTGTGAAGATTGGGAGAAGATATTCTCTCATGATATTATACGAACAATTTAAGACAATCCAGAGACGCGTAGAAGAGTTAAACAGGGAAGAAAATCCCATATCCTGCATCAAATACAAAGAAAATATTCCCGACGTTAATGGAGATTTCGGGGAGTTATTGTGAAGATTTGAAGGCATTAAACAGTATATAAAGGCTCTTTGGGTCTACTAGAGAGGCTGTCGAGAGTTTGGGGAGGTTTGGAGGCGAGCAGAGAGGCGCAGGAGGAGTTGCAGAGAAGTTACCTGCTATTGCTGCTGCCATTAACACGCCTGAAGAACACGAAGAACGGACTCGCATCAGCAGTCGTTTATCAACAGCAACATCGACTGTCAACTGTGGGTCGTAGTTAGTTTTTTTTTTTATTATTTGTTCCTTTTTACTTTGTCTTTTTGTCTTTGATTTACAGGTTCGAAGTGGAGCACTAAGGACTTGGAGAGGAAAAAGCTTAAAGCGAAAAGCGAAAAGAGAAGAAAAAAGGACAATTTTAGGATTTAATTTTTAATTTTTAATTTTTTTTAGAGTGTGTGAGGAAAACTGTAATTTTTTTTTATTTATTTTGGACTTTGGACTTTAAACAATTGGACTTTATTTTTTTTAACCCTACGGAAGGGTATTATTAAAAAAAAAAAAAAAAATTATTATATAAACTGTGTGCAGGGAAGGACGACGATTACTATATCGTCTCGGCCCCTCGGGTTCGCACACGGCATAGGAGTCGTGGCCCGAGTCGACGACAACGGTTCATCGCCCGTCTGGTACGGGAGGTAAGTCCAATCGAAACACCCGCGAATCTCCTGCAAGCGGGTTACTGTCTGCCTTAAGGTGATAATTGTTTGAGGACGAACCGGACTGTCTTTATTTTCCTAGTAAATGGCAAGGCCTGGCCAATACAAGATAAGGGTTTGGATTTCATCACCGCTCCCTTCTTGCCCGCCTTAGGAAAACGAAACCTAACGCGAACCTAAGCTTAAAATTTGGAATAGAACGAGACCGATAGGGTAACGAGCTTAATAGGAAACTCGTTCGAAAAATATTGGTTGCTCTTTAAGCACACTCCAAAGTTCATGATGGTTTCTGTGAGTTGAATGCATGACTGCTCCGCCTTGTGATAGCGGTGAGGCCTTGGGTATCAAAGCTCTACTAAGCTTCCCTCGCCTCTATTCAACTTACTTTGACTCAGATTGATTCCAGAGGGGTTTGCTCAAATTGCAACGAATTCCCTTTCGAAAGATAGAAGCTGGTCTAGAAACAATCTAAGTGGAGCCATCATGCTTTTTGTTTGCTAGAAATCTTTAGGTTTGTTTTGGTGGAGTCGAGTCGGCCTTGTTTGTGATTGTGTAGAATTCCCTTGCAATTAAGAATGTCGAACTGGTATGATAGAAGCCAATACAATGAGTATCGACCTGAATTTGAATATGGACATCATCAGTTTTATGACCATGGTGGGAATAATAGTTAGGAACGCCAACCTTTTCAAGGTTATGGTTCATACCATAGTGAGCCCAATTACTATCCACACACGAATTGGTCTTACGAGCAAGAAAATCAGGAATATTATAGTACTAGTCATGCGTTTTTGGAAAATTACTTAAAAACTAGTCCTGATTATGACATTTCTAAACCTGTTCAATCTCTAGAAGAAACCTACCAACAAATTCGAAGGGAGTATGAATGTGCAGTTAGTTCAAGAGAAGAGAGTACACAACGGTCTAAGATATTTAATGAGACTTGTGAATGTATAAGTGTTACGCTCAGTGAAATTCAAGCACGTTTAGAGGCAGAAAATGAACAGTTAGCTAATGCTGCTCGAAATAATCTAAATTTCCAAAATAGTGTTTCCAATTCTACCCTTGATATCAATAGTGAATATTTGCCCAATCTAGAGGACGAGGTTAGAATAAAAGACACTACTTATTTAGATAAGGTTCAATCATCTTTGTACTATTATGATGATGAGGATAGTAGTAATGAAGAATCTGAAATATGTAGGCATAGTGATCAGGAATCTATTAATCCAATTGAGCTTTATAATGATTATATTATTTCTAGTTCAAATCCAAATAATTTTTATGATTATTCACCTATTCAAAGGGACGAGGATTTGATTAGGGATACCACCGTTTTATACGATGTAGTTTTTCCTTTTGATTACGAAGCCGATAGTGGTTTAGAGGAACGGGTTCATTTCGAAAATACTGTTTTAGAGTCTAGCGACTTAGAAACAATAGTCTTGGAAGAAGAAGATAGACCCGTAGAGATGAGTGAAGATGCACTACCTGATAATAACTTAGAAGAATCTATTGAATATTTTAAGGACTCTGAAGATACGGAAATTCAAGAAATAATTAGAGGTCTATCTAGAGACACTGAAAACTCTAAGTTTGGGGGTGATATCACTTCCTTAGTGCCTTACCTTTAACTCTCAGAAAGTCCCCACACTTAGGACTTGATATCTGTGCCTCGACCATTTTACAAGATTACCTTCATACTCGTTTTCCCGAGCCTAATGATGTCCATGAAGGAGTTCAGTTATTAGAAACCCATCCTCTGGTTGATGTGGTTTGCCTAGGCTATGATACCCAGATTGACTTTGTTTTCCCACCAAATAGTTTTCTTCCAACTGTGGGAACGTTTATATTCCAAATGTGTCGAATATTAAGTTGTGAGACTAGACCTAAATGCTTTAGGAAATTAGAATCGACACATTTGCTTAAGAATGACCACTACTCTCACTGTGGTCAATTATATAAGTCAAACCTGATTGACTTAAAGGATCCTCAGTTATTTAGGTTATTATTATTTTGTGATTCTAAGTTCTTATTTGAGTTTTTCCAGACTCTAGGACCTAATAATTTGGATCCTACCTATGAGGAAATGCATCCGAGGAAAATGTTTTATTTAGACCCTTTCATAGAACCTGAACCTCAACCGCAATTAGATATAAATATCTTAATCAAGAAACTAGATAAGGGCATGTTATTCTTGTTCACTTTCTTGGGTTATTGTAGTTTCCTTTGGTCAGCTCTTTTTCGTTTTGAAGACCCACAATTATTTCGACTGTTACTTTATGGTTCGAGTTGACTAATCCTTTCCTAAGTCTGGCTGAAGACTTTAAACTTAGCACTTCTTGGGAGGTAACCCAATATTCTTGCAACATGGTAATATCCTTCCTTAACTCTTTTTCTTCAAATAGTAACAGTTTCTCCTTGTTCATGCTTTTAGTTTCATCTTTAGAACATTGAGGACAATGTTAGATTTAAGTTTGGGGGTATGGGAGAAACTTTTTAGTTGCAATAAATAAACTCCAGAGCCTAGAAATTTACGCCTATTAAGGATAGCACTAACCAATCTAAGTGGATGGAAACATTTTTGTTTTAGGAGTTGAGGAACCAATCTGACTAGATGGAAACATCTATAGAGTCTATTCATAAAAGCACAGAGCTCAGGTGTTAGAAATAACATGATAGTTTCGCCATATCTTGTCGAGTCCTTTTCACTTTCTATTTTTAGTTTTCTTTTATTTCAAGTGATTTGGTGGGGCACACGATTCAAGTTGTTACCTTTGCTAGAATGAAATAGAGTGACTGAGTTACCCAAAAAAAAAAAAAAAAAAAGACCGGACCAGTTAGACCAATCGGAATAAGTATTAACACTTGGATAGCAATATGCGTGGGTTCTCCCTGTTTCCGTCGCCTAAGAAAGCGTGGAATGCAGGACCCGTGGGAACTATCGTGTAATCTGCTGACAAGAAGCATGCGCTTGGATCAAAAATATCTATTCATGTCGTTAAGTAAAAAAAAAAGAAGGGGTTATTGTTATGTGTAGTCAACTGCTGGTTCCCTTGTATTTGCCAGTTTGTTGATCTAGATTTAAGTTATTGACCACTGGTTCCCTTGTATATGCCAGTGTGTTAATATTAGTCAGACCGGTATCTCAGTCATTTAGGTTAGGTTCATCTTGGCAGAGGCCTTCAGACAGATATGGGAAACACCGTTCACTTTTCAACCATCTACATTTTTCTTTTTCCATCTTCTTAATCTTTTCATGTGATTAGTCCGACTCCGAGTATGATGTACATCGTGAAACTATCTTAGTAGAGCTCTGTCACTTATATGAATTTTAGTATGCTTGAGTGCAAACTCGTGTACAACAATTGGAATTTCGCATCAGGGTTCTTCCTCTTAAAGTCAATAATTGTATGCCAACCAAGGAGGTTCTTTAGTGCTTTCCAAGGTTCTGCGTAGATAGCTAGGGTCTGGAGTATTGGTTTTTGTGGGTACACCTCTGATAAACCCACCCGAGATTAACTCGGTCACTTTCAAGAATAAATTTTGCTCGAGGACTAGCAAATAATAAGTTTGGGGGTATTTGATAGACACATTTTTGTGTCTAATTTGATCTCAATACTATATATTGTTGGCACTCGATTTTGTACTAATTTTGTTATTTTATGTATTTGTAGGTATTTTTTGGAAATAAATATTTTTGGAAAATTCGGCTCGAAAAGTTGATTTTGGCACCCGGAGGACAAGTGTTATTCGGACTCTCGCTTTTGGATAAGGGGTAACCTAATTACTAAGGGGCACCCCCAGGTCACCCCCAAGGCAGCTGCTATTCGCACCCCAGTTCTGGTTAGGGGGAGGACACCCTTTCTTCACGATTCAAAAAATGGCGGGAAAATCTTATGCCATGCACAATTCACTGGCAGTTTAGGGTTCGATCTTGTGTGGGCTTTGAGCGAGATTCAATCGCTGGAAATGATTAGGATGGACCTAATATAGCCTAACAGGCTTGGTACAATGAATTGGATTGAAAAACTTGGGCCAGAAATCCGAGTTTGGAAGTAAACAGGGGACCGAGATATTTTTAATTACGGAGGCTGTGTGAAGATTGGGAGAAGATATTCTCTCATGATATTATACGAACAATTTAAGACAATCCAGAGACGCGTAGAAGAGTTAAACAGGGAAGAAAATCCCATATCCTTCATCAAATACAAAGAAAATATTCCCGACGTTAATGGAGATTTCGGGGAGTTATTGTGAAGATTTGAAGGCATTAAACAGTATATAAAGGCTCTTTGGGTCTACTAGAGAGGCTGTCGAGAGTTTGGGGAGGTTTGGAGGCGAGCAGAGAGGCGCAGGAGGAGTTGCAGAGAAGTTACCTGCTGCTGCTGCTGCCATTAACACGCCTGAAGAACACGAAGAACGGACTCGCAGCAGCAGTCGTTTATCAACAGCAACATCGACTGTCGCCTGTGGGTCGTAGTTCTTCAACGACAACAACACCTCAGCTCTGTCGTTGATTCTGGACGCCTTCTGTTGGTCGCAGAGTTCTGTTTTACATCAATTTCTTGTATTTCTCTTCATTGTAAAACACTTTTGAGCATCAATGAAATATTTTGAGAGCATTTTTACTATGATGAGTTAAACCCCAACAATGGGGCGACGGAGGAGGACGAGCTTCATAAATGGGTAATTTTATTAATTCTTTTTAAGACTTTTGCATTAAAAATTAATTGAAATATGATTTGATTAAATTGGGTGTTATTTGATTAGATGGTTCATGCTTAGCTTAGGTGATTTGATGTTCCATGCTTAACATTTACAACCAATGTTTTGATAATCGACTTTGGCAAAATAAGAGTCCATATATGTTTTGAGCTATTATTGTTGAGAATAAATCATTAAGCCTTATGTTATGAAGATTGGCCGAATCATTAGTCCCAGTACCTCTCTACCAATTTGTCAATATTTGTATATATATTTATTTTCTAAAAAATTATCCTTCACAAGTCCGAGAGTTTGAACCTCATTACTACAACCACGAAAAATCTCTAATCAGTAATTTACTCACGAAGAGATAGGTTCTCAAAACTGAAGTTTCCAAAAAGGGGGTTCTTAAAAGAATAGTCTTCGAGCTCCCCGCTTCCAGAAGAAGATCTTTTAGGCTCGTCACTAATCATACGGCCAAAATTATCTCTTTTCCAAGCACGCTTTGTAAAGGAATCGAGTGCTCTTGGCATACACAAACAAAAATCCTAAGGAATGGAGGTTATAAGCAAACACACAGCAGGCCGACTCCACCAAATCAAACCTAAAAATTTCTAGCAAACAAAAAGCATGATGGCTCCACTTAGATTGTTTCTAGACCAGCTTCTAATCCTTCGAAAAGGAATTCGTTACAATCTGAGCATATTCTCTAGAATCAGTACGAGTCAAAGTGAGTTGAATAGTGGCGAGGGAAGCTCAGTGGAGCTTTGATACCGAAGGCCTCACCGGTATTCAAGGCGGCGCAGTCACACAATCAACTCACAGAAACCATCCTAAACTTCGAAGTATGCTCAAAAGAGTAACCAATATTTTTCGAATGACTGACCTATTAAGATCGTTACCCTATAGGTTTCGTTCTATTCAAAAATTTAGGCTTAGGTTCGCGTTTGGTTTCGTTTTCCTAAGGCGGTCAAGAAGAGAACGGTGATGAAATCCGAACCCTTATCTTGTATTTCCAGTCCTTGCCCTTTACTAGGAATTTAAAGCAACTGGTTTAGTCCTCAACATATAATCACCTTAAGGCATACAGTAAACCCGCTTGCAGGAGATTCGCGGGTGTTTCGAAAGACTTACCTCCCGTACCAGACGGGCGAAGAACAACTGAAGTCGACTCGGGCCACGACTCCTATGTCGTATACGAACCCGAGGGGCCGAGACGATATTGTAATCGTCGTCCTTCCCTGCAAACAGTTTGTATTTAAGGGTACCCTTCCGTAGGGTTTAAAAAAAAAATTGTCCAAATGTCCAAAGTCCAAAGTAAAGTGCAAAAATATTACAAAAATTTCCTAATACAATTCTAAAAGAAATTAAAAATTAAAAAAAATAATAATAAAACTAAATCCTAAAAAATTATTTGTCTTCTTTTTTTCTTTTCTTTTCTTTTAGCTTTGAGCTTTGTTCCAAGTCCTTAGTGTCCAATCTTCAAACCTGCAAATCAAAGACACAAACAAAGAAACGTAAAGAGGAACAAATGAAAATAATAAAAAATAATAAAAACCTAAAAATTCTACCTAAGCACGAATCCCCGGCAGCGGCGCCAAAAATTTGATGTATTTTCAAATGGTACTATCTATATATACTCCACAGGATCAAGAAGTCTCGCTATAACTCGAGATAATTCTCTCTTAACTCGGTTTGATGAAAAAATATTCTGGGAATATTTTCTTCCCTGATTTAGTTTCTCACCCGTAGATTTCCATCCTGGTCACTCTAGAAATGTTTACACACGACCCACAATGTTGCTAGAGCCCTCATGCATGAGCAGAACACGCCCAAATCTTCTCCAATCCCGTGTCCAACCCGTGTTTCCCTGTTTTGCATTCCGTGAATTATCCATCTAATTCTGGCCAAATTTGATCGAACCAAAAGCCCAAAACGTGTTTGCTAGGATATATCACAACTTCCTACCAAATATCAGCCATTGAATCGCCCTAGAACATGTTCAAATATTCCAACAAAACATCTGCCAGTTGATAGTATTTTTTTTCCCGCCAATTTTTGGTTTTTGAATTTGGGAAGAAGATGTCCTCGCCCCTAACCAGAACTGGGGTACGAATAGCAGCTTCCTTGGGGGTGACCTGGGGGGTGCTCCGTGCAACTTTTTGAGCCGAATTTTCCAACAATAATTATTTTCCAAAAATACCTACAAACACACGAAACACCATAATAAGGACGAAAAAAAGTACTAACAATACGAAACATTGAGGAAAAATTAGACACATAAATGCGTTTATCATATATGGGTCAGATACGATAAGGGAGGAAGATTTCTTCACATCTCGGCAAGACAGGGACACGAAATTCTGTTGTGCATTCCCGTGTTTCGTGAGTAATTCACAGAGGTTAGTGTGTGTCTTCAAGGAGTTTTACTACAACATAGACTATGTCTCAGCGTGTTTAGAGGATGCAGGCGCGTAGAACTGATAATAAAAGGAAGTTTCCTTCGACAAACAGGGCAGTTAGAGCATCATATATTCTTTCCTTGTATTTGGGGGATATGCTTTGAAGGGGAGAATATTTTGTCGGAGGATTTCATTCTTTAACAGTGGAGAGAGCATTGAAAATTCATTAGAAAACAGAGAAGACTTTCCGTAACTGGCAGTGAAGAGTAAAGGTGAGTGATAGTAGATTATTCTCGGAATTTATTATGAGAAGATACGGAGATTGTCGCAGCCTGTTGAGTATAAAAAGAGTTATGGAGATCATATGAGTGGAGATAGAGAGTTAGGGGTGAGAACAAAGTATAGAAATTCGAGTTGCAGAGAGTTCTTGCTGCTGCCATTAGAGAAGAACACGAAGAACAATAGACTGCAAATAGCAGTCATTTTCCAGTGTATTAAAACCGTTTCGTTTTCTTCCAGAAAAAGACTGTTGCTTCTGCGACTGTTTTGTGCTATAATTTTTTAACAACTTCTTTGCAACATTTGTAACACCCGTAGACCATTGCAAATCTCCGTTTTATCTTATTTCTCCAATAAAAACACCATTTGAGCTATGAGTTATCTTTTTGAGTGTTTTCTCACCATGTGGAGCTAGAACCCATCACTGGGACGACGGAGGAAGCTGTATTTCATCCTTGGGGTAATTTAATAAATTCCTTATTTACTTTTTGCACAAATTTTAAATGATTTCTATTAATCAATTGTTATCTTGTTAGATAGTGTATGCTTAGTCTTAGATGCTTTAGATACACTATACTTGTAATTTACAATTGATGTTTTACGAAATCTACTTTGGCAAAGAATAGAATTATTGTTTCTTTTATTTTGAGCTATAAATGTCTAGGATTAATTTATGAACCCATGAACATGAAAAAGAGTGGAATCCCGAGTCCCGGTCTCTCTTCATCCTGTGACAAAATTTGTATATATATTTTCTTATTTGTAGTATTTTTATTTTATTAGAACTTAAAATCAATCCAACAAAGTCCGAGTGAACGACAACCTTTCTTACCACTATATAAAAATTCAATCACTGCTCTAACCTCCAAATTAGGCATTCATGTTTTTTCCAATGGTCAAATGCTTGTCACAATTGCTAATGGAGATAACACTATCAGCAAGGGTATTTGCCAACACCTCAACTGGGAAATGCAAGGACATCAATTCTCTGCAAATTTACGAGTTCTCCCTCTAGGTGGTTGCGATATTGTTTTGGGAGCTGACTGGTTGCGCAAACTTGGTGATGTTACTTTTAACTTCAGTATGTTGAGTATTTCTTTTGTATATCAAGGAATACCAATCACCCTTCAAGGTACTTCTTCTAAACCTTCTTTGAGCCTCCTCAGTGCTTCTTCTCTTAAGAAGTTTTAAAAGAGTAATACCCCTACACTCATAGGCCAATTTTTCTCCATTTCTACTACACCTATACTCCCACCACCACCTACAATATCCACCCTTCTAGAAAGTTTTTCAGATATTTTCGCAGAACCTAAAGGACTTCCTCCTTCTAGGTCACTTGACCATAAAATCCCACTCAAAACTGGTTATGACCCAACTTCTCAAAGGCCATACAAGTGCCCTTATGTTCATAAGTCCGTAGTAGAATCCTTAGTCTCTGAAATCCTCTCCTCTGGTGTGATACAACCCAGTCATAGCCATTTGCTGCTCCTATTCTCCTTGTTAATAAGAAGGATGAAACTTGGCGTTTTTGTATCGATTATCGTAAACTCAATGACATCACTGTCAAAGACAAGTTTCCTATTCCACTTATAGAAGAATTGATAGACGAGTTGAATGGTTCCATGGTGTTCACCAAAATTGATCTTCGTTCTGGTTACTACCAAATACGGGTTTATGCACCACAAGAATGCCTTTCCCACCCATCAAGGCCATTACAATTTCAGAGTCATGCCATTCAGGCTTACTAATGCCCATGCAACTTTTCAGGCCCTCATGAATGAGGTGTTTCAGCCTTATCTCCGTAAGTTCGTCCTGGTGTTCTTTGACGATATATTGGTTTATAGCCCATCCATGAAAGCTCATCTGGAGTATTTACAGCTTACATTGGCCTTACTAAGGAAGCACTCTATATTTGCCAAGCTATCCAAGTGTGCATTTGCTCAGACACAACTCGAGTACCTTGGACACATTATCAATGCCAATGGTGTTGTTGCAGTCCCTGAAAAAGTTGCAGCCATGGTTAATTGGCCACAACCGCAAACACTGAAGCAACTTAGAGGCTTTTTGGGGCTTACAGGTTACTATCGCAATTTCATAAAAAAATATGGCAATATATGTAAAAACCTCACAGACCTACTCAAAAAGGGTTCTTTTACATGGTCTGATGCTGCAACTCAAGATTTCTCTTCCATCAAAACTGCTATGACTTCAACACCAGTTTTGTCTTTACCAGATTTTTCTCAGCCATTCACCTTGGAAACTGATGCATGTTCAAAGGGGATTTGTGTTGTACTAATGCAGAATAGTAAACCAATTGCCTTTCTAAGTAAATCATTGGGTCCTAAGGCATTGGCACTGTCTACTTATGAAAAGGAGTTTTTGGCCATTATCATGGCTGTTCAAAAATGGAAGCACTATTTATGCAGTCAACAGTTCATCATCCATACTGATCATCAAAGTTTGAAGTATCTTATGGATCAGAAGTTGTCCACTGCCCTGCAACAAAAATGGCTAGTCAAATTAATGGGTTTTGACTATGTCATTAAATACAACAAGGGATTAGAAAATCAGGCTGCTGAGGCATTGTCCAGATTGCCTTCTGCTTCATGTTCTTCCTTATCCTTATCTCAGCCTCAGTGGGTGCAAGACATCATCTCCAGCTACGCATCTGACTCCACAACACAACAACTTCTTACTCAACTAGATATGACTCCTACACAGGGCAATTACTCTTATGCACATGGTATTATCAGATTCAAAGGGAGACTCTATATTGGCTCAGGTAATGCACTGAGATCTTCTATATTACATTCCTTGCATGCCTCTGCTGTTGGAGTCCATTCTGGCACCAATGGCACCTACCACAGAGCTAGAACTTCATTTTTTTGGCCCAACATGAAGACTGATATAATTCAACTTGTCACCATTTGTGATGTGTGCCAATGCAACAAGGGATACAACTCATTTCCAGGGGGTCTCCTCCAACCACTTCCCATACCTGATACTGCTTGGCAATACATATCATTAGATTTTATAGAAGACCTTCCAATGTCATTTAAAAAGAATGTCATTCTAGTAGTTGTAGACAGATTAACAAAGTATAGTCTCTTCATCCCACTTGGCCATCCATTCACTGCCATGACAGTTGTTAAGGAGTTTCTTTCTCATGTGTTTAAACTTCATGGACTTCCTAGTTCAATTGTGTGTAACAGAGATAATATTTTCATTAGCCAATTCTGGCAAGCTCTGTTCAAATCATTGGGCACCACTCTGAAGCTCAGTTCTGCCTACCATCCTCAAACTGATGGGAAAACTGAAAGAACAAATGCATGTATTGAGCAGTACTTGAGGTGCATGACAATTTCTCACCCAAAACAATGGCTGCAATGGTTAGCTTTAGCTGAGTGGTGGTTTAACACTAACTACCACTCCATCGTAAAATGTCTCCCTGTCAGGCATTATATGGATATGCTCCCCCCACATCTGGTTTTTCCCATTCCTTCTTCTAATTATGTTGCAACTGTGGAGAATTACTTGTAGGCAAGAGACATTATGTTACAATTGTTGAAGGAAGAACTGTCCAAGGCACAAAGTAGAATGAAATTTTTTGCAGATAAAAAGAGGTCTGACAGAAACTTTGAAGTGGGTGACTTAGTTTTCTTGAAGCTACAACCTTATAGGAAAACATCAGTTGTTGTGAGGAAGAATTTCAAGCTCTTAGCCAAACACTTTGGTCCTTTTGTTGTCATACAAAAAATTAGAGTTGTTTCTTATAAACTCAAGCTTCCTGTGGGGTCTAGAATCCATCCAGTCTTTCATGTCTCTCAACTGAAGAAGAAGATTGGATTGCAAGTTGTTTTTTCACCTCAACTTCCCCTAGTGGACCAGGCAGGTCAGTTGGTAATTGAACCCATTGCTGTTTTGGACACTAGAAATACTGTCAGAGGCACATCTCAAATTCCACAAGTCTTGGTACAATGGTGCAACTCAGACCCTGCAGACTCAACATGGGAAGATGCTGCTTATGTCCAAACTCAGTTTCCAGACTTCATCCTTGAGGAAAAGGATCTTTAAATGGGAGGGGCAGTGTTATGTACCACATAGTTCAGTATGCATACCTTATATTTCTGAATTAGCTACTAAGGGGTGCAATTAACCAATTGTTGGGTGTACTCATCCTAGAGTCATTTATTCGAGTTCTGTAATGAGTTAGATGAGTTATTAGCCGTTGATAATGTTAGAGAAGATTGGTCTATTAAGGACCAATCATTCTTTCTCCTGAAACTGTGTAATGAAAACCTAATTAAACTTCAATTGAAGTCCAGGCTCTGTTTATCAGAGAGAAGGTAGATTGCTACCATTTTTATCCAAATTTCGTCTTGTAGTTGTACTAGATACACTACAGATTGGTAGTTTTACTCCCATAACAGCTTTCTTCGAATCTGCTTCTGTTCTTTTTCATCTTTGTTTCTTTCACTTCTTTGAGTTGTTGATTCGTTTCTTGTCTGAAGATACAAGTTGTTGACTGAGACCTCCATATTTTCCCTCAAAACCCTCGTTTGCTTACTGGAACTAACGGTTATCAGTAGTTGACTTCGCAGGATTTGTTGACAGAATCTTCACTGATGTTGTTTTGAACCAGCAGATTGAAGGCCCCTCCCTGTTTCTAGCGCCAAAATGTAACTACGGAAAATTCATAGTTACACCCAAATGTTGAATCTCTTGTTTTTGACTCATTTCAACTTCAGACTATAATTAATTGATTTACAAGATGAGACTCCATTAATGAGTTTTTGGATCTCTTCTAGATCTAGTTTTGGGGAAGAACATGAAGTTAGAGAAAAATAAATTTGATCCCTTTCTCTCTCTTGCTTTTTCCTTTGAGTACTAGAGAGTAAAAGTGAATTTACAAATATATCATTTGCTTACTAATTAAGCTAACTAAGGTAAGATACTATGTAGACTATCTTAGGGATGTTATTCTACACCGGTTTTCATTGGGCGCCACACATCAGGTATGGTTTTTGGTATCTACAGTACTCTTATCTGTTTTTTCATCTGCTGAATTACCAAGACGCAAGATACTTTGGCTTTGGGGAATTTTTCTCAAACTTTTGTTGCTGATTTGTAACCTACCGGTCTCAAACAAGTCTGATTCCTGTAAATTTGAACTCACGGGAATTTGAATCATTCCCTCAATTTTGATTTCATCCTTAAATTTCTTATTCTCTTGTTATACTCACTTGTAACAATGCAATCGCCAGCAGGCCCAGCAGAGTATAGGCAGGCTCCCGAACTTCTGTAAAGATAGAATTAGCTGACGACAAATATGATGTTTGCAGGGTCAGAATTTGTCATCTAATGTAGGACTAGACCAGCTAATCCTTGTGCGTAAATATTAGCCAGCTGAGCCAATCAATTGAGAGGAGAATCTCATGGATTTGGACTTACCTATTTCTCTCACCGTCGAATCTCTAAGGATTTGGCAGATCTCTCATTTCCAAGGAAATCTTTCCATTTCCAATATTTTTCATTTTATTAACTCGAAAAATCTCATGTATTCAAGATATTGAAAGCTGTCTACTGAAGTAAGACTGGGACACGAACACCGTGTCGTATTAATTGATGGTAGTCAGAGGCTCAGAATTCAACAGAATCAAATTTCATGTGTCGGGTCACTGCCCTTATTTGTATAATTTACTAATTTAGTAATATCTTTTACCACATATTCCAATATGTTTATCAAAGGTTTCGTACAAATACAATGTATGTGTTGTAGTTGCAGGAAATCCTACACTACATCCTTCATATGATTTCACTATTGATCAATTCATTTTAGGTTTAAATTCTTTATTTTATTAAACAATCTTTCAGGGAATTAGTCGTGGGAGAGTTTGAGAGATTTTAATGTAATTAAATCTCTAGAGATTTAGAGGGAGTGTGAGAGAGTCTAGGCAATTTGGGGGTTTAACCCAAACTCCCCAGAAATCTCTTGTTTTTTGAGAGATTTTGTCCAAGCACAAAAACATCATGAAACTCCCTCAAACTCTCCCAAACTCCCCCAAATTATAAACTCCCTATGACTCTAGTGTTTTACGACTAACAGAAAGTTTAAAAGATTCTAATCAAATCTCTCACCACTAACAGGGAGTTTAAGGGAATCTGAGGTAGTTTTAGAAACTCCCTATAAATCTCTCACCACTAACAGAGATTTTAAATTTTTTTGACAAACTCTCTCACGACTAACAGGGGATTTGCTAACTCCATTAAAATCTCTCAAACTCTCCCACGACTAACCCCTTGTTTGAATATTCTTACAAGAAAAGATAAAGAAATGAAGAACAATTTCTGTTCTAGAATTTCTCTCTCCTATTTACTTGTTTCTTACTCAAAAAAGATGTCTCTCCATCTTTACAACTTGAACGACTATTTATAGGAAATACATAGTGGATGACAGCTAATTTGTCCCTTATTTTCGGGCATGGTTTGCGACATTCTCGCAACCTTACAAATATTAATTTCGCAAGCTCTCTAATTTTCGCAAGACCATCACAATTTTCTCATGATCCTAGCTGACGTCGTTTGTTATATTCTTCCTGAAATTGTTCTGCGACGCTATTGTGATGTGCCTTTGATAATTTCGCTAAGACATTATTGTTGCGAGATTCTGATCCTACATCTTGCCTCTTCTCATATCACCTATGCGAAGTAGAGAATGATGCGAGAAATGCCGCAGCTGTTCTCCTCTTCATATTCTGCATTTATCACACGTATTCTTTCCTCCTTTTATTTCTCGACACGTCTTTTGTAACTGTTACTTTTTATCCGCTTATATCTTTCCTTATTAATCGTTTTTATTTTCTCGAGGAGAAATTCCCTCTACATATATTCATTCCCACTTTCTTTTTGTTTCTTTTTATTTTCTCTGCAACTTCATCGTTCTTCTGCAAATTCCATTATTACAATTTTTCTTCTTTCTTCTTCAATCTTTTAAGTTTTTCTTCATCTTCATACTTGATCTTCATAGTTCGTAATTTTCGTTGAGACAATCTCCCTGTTATTATTTTTCATGGATTCATCAAGGTTAGTCTTATCTTTTCTTCTTTATGATTTTTGCTGAAATTGATATATTTGAAATTGATCTTGTTTATTGCCTTTTTTGATGTTGTTTATGTGATTCCCATACTTTTGTTATTTCAGCAAAAGCGGCTCCAACACTAAATTCACAGTTCAGAACCCTAACATTCCCAAATCACAGCATAAGGTTGTCGCACATAAAAGAAAGTCTGCGAATGAGAAGGTAGTAAGAAACACTATCTTTTTCTAATAACAATATTGTTGCTTCTGTTTCTTATCTGGATTGTAATTCGCAGGGTGATAAGGATCTTAATAAACCTCTCAAGAAATCTCGCCACCTTAAAACTGTTCCAACTTCTGTTCCTTTCCACCTACTCATTTCTTCCAAATCTCCTGCGACATCTTCGCAAGATAAACCTTTATCTCCAATTCGCGAGAATGCTGCCTCTGACTTCATTTCTTCAGCTGACCTTTCTATGATTGAAATCCCCCTTTTGGATTCTTCTGCGAATGAAACCTCTTCTCTTCCCATTGAGAATATTTCTCAACCTTCTATCTCTACCAGTTCTCTACCCAAGTCTCTTCCTCTTTCGAAATAAACCGTGGAAGGGATAGATATTGCTTTCAAAGTTTTATCTGAAATTATGGAGGATGGCAAGAAGTCTTCTACTGATCCTATTAAGTCTAATGTTTGCAAAATTCTGAGCAAGCATTTGGGTTCTGACAGAGCTGCTTCGCAGACAACCTTAGAAAAAGAATATTGTAATGCTCTTCGTCTTGAAAATCAGAAGCTTCAGATTGTTTTGCTGGATCGTGACAATCTTCGCAAGAAGAATGATGAATTGAGAGGTATGACTTTCTTATCTATGTCTTTAATTTTCCTTTTCGATGGTTTTATCCTTCCCATGTTTAATTATCATTGAAATCCCTCTTTCGCATGTTAAGCATTAAACCAGAAATGAATAATGGAGAGATATCAATTTGAATCTGCTGTTGAAGAAGCTCGTGTTGATAAAGAAATCGTGATGAATCAATATAACCAATTAGATAACCTCTATTCATATTCTCTTGATCAGATAAATAATCTTACCAATGAAAATACCCAATTAGTTCAAAGACAAGATCTATTAAGTAATGAAGTATCTCATCTTTCTTATTCGTTAACTAAAGCTAATTTAGAGATGAAAACTTTATCAGATGAGAATAAGACCTTATCTCAAGATAAGCGAACTTATTTAAACAAGATGGCGATATCTTCGCAACAACTTAGTATTCTCCAAAAAGTATGTGCTGACCAAGAGCAATCTCTTCGCTCTTTGAGAAATGAACTTAAAGAAGTAACGAAGTCATCTATCGCTGAAAGAGATACAATTATTCAAGGTATAATAGCTTTAAGTGTAAAGGCGAATCAACTTAAAGAACAATATTCCAAATTAGAAGAATCTTATTCTTCTCTTGCGAAGAAAAATGCCTCTCTTATTTCTAACGAGAAAAATCTTCGGTCTCGACTTAAAGGTTTAGTTGGAGATAAATTTGATGACACAATGGACCGTTAGGAAAATAGTTGTCTGTCTTTGATTCAACACCTTATTTCGCAAAAGGAAGGTAGTCATAATAGTTTGACTGCCTTAATTATCTTTTCCTTGTCATATCTTTATGAATTTTTCATCTTAATGAAGTTTTGTATTCTACGTTTCGCAGAGTCTGAGAAGAATCTTCACTCTTCCATCTCTGTTTTGGAGGCTAAATATGCCAAAATTCGCAAAGAAAATGCATTGCTTGTCTCTACTCTTACTGGTTCTCGCGACCGAGCAGAAAGAACACTTGATTATCTGGCTTATTTTAAGGATATTCAAGATAGGAATCATCAGAGAGCACTTCTTCGTCAAGTTCATCTCCGGGCAGAAGTCCTTGTGAATAACATCTTATTGTCCAAATCTCTTCCTCCTACATCAGTTGATCCTTTAAAAGTAAATGACGATGAAGTTCCTCGTCCTGCTGATAGTGATTATGATTACGAAAGCGGTGTAGAGGATAACTTCTTGGAAGATGAAGGAGAGGTTCCTTCTAAAGAAGTATCTGCTGGTGTTAATCAGAATGAGAAAGAAATTTCTCCTGAAGAAGTAAATACGGGCGATAATCAAGATGCTAGTCATGGCGAAGATCAAAACCGAAATGAAGGAGAGGCTTGCTAGAATATTGGCGAAGAATTTTTGTCATCTCCTGCTACTGAAGTTAATATTGAATCTTGAGCTCTCTATCTATCTTTGTCTTCTTGAATTGTCTTATTTTTATCACTTTTGCGAATTATATTTTTCTACCAACTTTGGAATCAACTCTTCCTTTTAATATTTTGTTGATGAGAAAGATAATGCTTCTTGTGCATTTATTCCCATACTTGCCTCTCATTATCTTTCTTGCAAAAAATAATCTTTTTGAATGCTTATAAATATTTTTTTTCATCATGTGGTCTTATTTTGCATTCCTAATTAAAGGTCCTATTATGCCACCTCTTGTCATTGCGACAAAATCGCAGGACTTCCTTGCACTTTCATGCAAAAACCCATTGATCTTTCCTTAACTTTTTCTTTTGTATTATGGCCTCTTCAGGAATGTTGCGACAATATGACAGGCCTAAATATTCTTGGGAAAATAAATCCCCATGAAATTGCCGTCTTGCGACGAAATCGCAGGACGTCTTCGCACTTTCATGCGAAAACCCATTGATCTCGTCTTATCTTTTTCTTTTGTATTATTGCCTCTTCAGGATTGTTGCACAAATATGACAAGCCTTAATATCCTTGCGAATAATAAGCCTCATGACATTTGCGTCTTAAGACACTTATCAGCTCCCTAATGGAGGGTGCCGCCCTTATCTTCCCCCTGGTTTTCCCCTTCAAGGAGGCGTACTTCTACCATACAAGGTTAGATCCTCCCATCCATCCTTAACAACAAGCAGTTGTTTTTGCAGCCTCTTATCACTTTTACTTATATGGCTTATGGTTGCGAGACTGCACCCTAAGTGGGGTTTTCTTCGAGCCGAGTGCAGTATAAGCCAAGACTTGTCAAGAATGGCAAGGACGCTTTAAACGCCCCCAGCACTCTTGACTCAACCGTGTACCTCGGCGCCTTGATCAGATTCTGCACTCCCAGGGAGAGTCCTTATTACCTTAGTCGCCCAACCTAAGTCATATGCTTAAGCTGAGAATCCAAGGTGCCTCTCCCGGATGGGCTTTATTGACCCCAAATCTCCATAACTCAGGTTCCGGTGGCGGTGTAGCCTTTCCCTGAGTCATGCAATAGGTACCCCCTTATATGACGTACTTTAGGTCTTACATTTGCCTCTTGCGAAATTGTATTCACGAACTAGGGTGTACGCCATAAAGGTTCGCCTCTTTCTCTTTTGTCATTCTTATCTGATTATTTTCTGTAAAATTCATTATCTCTGCGATGGTTTTGCAAATCATTATATTAAATCTGAATTTCGAAATCTCAACTTTGTTGTTCAATCAAATGTATTTTTGAGAATTTTACTTCTTGCGATAGTATCGCAACAACTTAATCATTCATACATTTCTTGTTTGTATTACCTTTTCCATCCTCTGCTTCTTTATTATTTTCTGCTACTGCTTCTTTGGTAGTGGTATGTTCATCATTTTTATTCTGAGCTAGCATTAACTTCGCAACATCTCTTCTCCTTTCCTTTCGATTGTATCCACCATCAACCTCTCACTTCTTTGTACATCTTTGATTTTGTGTCGCCAGTTTTCCTTCTTGTTTGCTCTTCCTTCGCAAGATTCTATCTCAGTTTCGTAACATCTCTTTCCTTCGACCCAATCTCCCTTTATGATTCCTACACCATTGGGGTGAGGGAATTTGATGCATTGGTGGAAAGTTGAAGCTACACCCAGAAACCCATGTAGCCAAGGTCGACCAATTAATGCATTGTAGGGTGATTCTACATCAACGACACATAATGAGATTTCAGAAGATATTCCCTTCAACAGAATTCGCATAGTAACCTCCCCTTTAGGCTTGTTAGCAGTACCATTAAAACCATATATCTTATATGTTGATGGTATAAGATCATCATCTCTTCCACCCATGGTTTTATAAGTATGATAAAATAAGATGTTCACAGAGCTTCCAGTATCGACTAGAATTCTATTGATTGCCCATGAATCTTCAGCTTCATCATCCTCATATTCTTTCGGTTTTGGATTAATTTCTAGTTTTATTACCAATGGATTGTCATGCACCTCTTCTCCTTCGGGAATTTCTTCTGCAATAAAAGAAATGATCTGTTTCTGCCATTCCTTTAATAGCGAGATTTTCGCAATATTCATAATTTCTCTTCCATCATTATCTCTTGAGAACACTCTACTCAAAACATTATCATGAAAATCTTCAATTGTCTTATATGAATGTACGATAGAGTGACAGAATAGATTTTTTTCTTTTGCACCAACTTCTATGAAGAATGTTTCTTTCTTTTTCATCGTATTCACTTTGTGATGTTCTGGTGGTGGTGGTAATGGTTGAGATTGCAGATGCCCTACCAGAAAGTCGTTTAGTTTTCCTTGATTTATCATTCTCAAAATAATGTTTTTTACATTTCTTCAATCATTTGTGGTATGTCCATGAAAATGATGATAAGAACAAAATTCATGACTCCTGTGATTTGGAGGTGGTTCCGTTATCATGTTCCACGGTGTTGGTATATTTTTCATCAAGATTATAGCTTCCCATATCATTTCCATACTTGCATTTAGATGTGGCATTTTGATTTCTTCCCATATCATCTTGTGATTTCCTTGTCCTTTATTATAGTTTTGTCTTTGACCTCCATAAGTTTCTTGCGGTTGATCGAGCCTTTGAATCTTGTTATTTCCTCCACGATTGTAGAAATTTCTTTCTCTCTCATACTCTTCTTGATCTCTGCACCCCATAGCTACCAATTTCTGTTGATTGTTACTTGTCACCTTCTCTTGTTGTACTTGCGAAGTATTCGCCACTGTGTTTATTAGCTTGGGTAATAAACTTGCATTCGCTGCTTGTGAGCTGGTGTTCGCAACTGGATATGATTCCATTTCATTTTTCCTTTCCTCCAGAGCAATGTATTCTTCTTGAAGTTCTCGCAATTTAGTCATTGTAATCGTATTCTTGACTCTGAAAATTTGGACATACAATGGGTTTGTTGCAAACATAGCATTGATAATTGATAATATGAGATATCTCTCATCTATGCGGCCAGCCATTTCGCTACACATAGTTCTCCATCTTTTAGTCAAGTTTTTCAAACTTTCGCCAATCCTTTGTTTTAATCCAAACACATCTTCTATACCAGGTCGTGAGGAATTATTACTTATATATGCCCCCAAGAATGTAGTCTGCAAATGATTGAAGGAAGTTATTGTATTCTTTGGTAAACCTTCAAACCATTTTAACGCTTCTCCTGTCAAGCTGGATGCGAAATATTTGCACAATACCGCATCATGATTTTCCCATTGTAACATGCACCTCACATAGGCTTTAATGTGTTGAATTCCACAAGTTGTTCCATCAAAAATGCTGGTTAATGCGGGAAGATTGCATTTCGGGGGTATTCCTCCTAATTGTACTTCCCTTGTAAATGGAGTTTTCGCAGCTTCTTCTATTGCTTCATCCAATTGTCTTCTACCTACTTCTCCTCTGTTATTTAGCATTCCTCTCATTTCTTATAACTCCTTCAAGATTTGTTTATTTACACGTGAATCTTGATCCATTGGTCTCTTTAATTTTGCTTCTCTTCTTCTGCGTTCACGTCTATCTTCTCTCGTGAAATTTTGCATTTCTTCTTCATTATCCTCATCTCGTCTTCTTCTACGATTCTCTTCCTCATCTCTATCTTGAATTCGCAAGTGATGATGCCTTTCATCTTCCCTTCCGTTATTTGTTCATTTCTTATCAATTCAATTCGCTGTCTTTCAGCCATTCTCTTTACTCTATCATATTCCTCATTGAGATTATCATTATTCCGGTTTTGTGTACGCCTTCTTTCTCGATTGTCATGATTGTTCTGGCGAATAGTCTCCTGAAGATCTTGTTCTTCCATTTCCGCTCTCAATCTTTCACGTTCGCAGAGTAAACGTGCTTGTTCAGCATAATGTCTTTCAATTTCTTCTTCAATTGTCTGTTGATTTCTTTGAGTTTCTCTAACATGTAAAATTCTTCTTCCTTCTTCTTGATTTCCTTCGCCATCTTGGTTATTTTGTCCCTGATTTTGTCCCTTTTCTTGATTTCCTCCAATTTGCACATCATCAAAAGTTTCATTTTGTGGAACGTAACGATCATCAGTTCTTTCTCTATTTTCGCGATACTCTTCATTAGGATTTGATATTTCTTCTTGAATATTATTTCCAGCATTGATTGTGGGTGAATTTCGCCTCATTTCTCTTCTAGTCGATCTTGAATATGATTTGTAATACTTCTCGATCTTCTATTCTGTAGTCTTATATTCTTCATCCTTAATTCGTGATTTTGTCTTGTTAAATTGGCATGTTCTTCTGCCTCGGCTCTTCTTTCTTCATGTATTCTTCGTCTTAATGTTTATAACGCTCCAATTTCCTCACCTCCATGAATTATTCCTTCATCTGCTTCTTGATTTCTCTCTTCCTGTCTATAATTTCTGTTTTGTTGCTCTTCTTCTATTTCTTCTGCTGAATTTGATCGCCAAGTGTGTATGCTCACCCTGTCATAATCTGTATTCCTCTCTTGAACTAGTGTTTGTTGAATTGGCGGTTGAATTTGATTTTCTCCATTATTTCTCATTCTAGTAGATTCTCCCATTTCACTTCTTTCTCTTCCAGCAATTCTTTTGCTTCTCCTAATAGTAGTCGGTTGTTCGGATGTATTTCTTCTTCTAGCCATTTCTTCAATGTTAACAGTATTGCAAGAAATTATGAAAAATTCTTAATCAATCCCTTTACATTTTCACAAATCTCAATATCAATCTTTAGCTTTTTCTAGAATAATCTTCAACTTCTCCCTGTTTCTAGCGCCATTATGTAGTTGTAGGAAATCCTACACTACACCCCTCATATGATTTCACTATTGATCAACTCATTTTAGGTTTAAACTCTTTATTTTATTGAACAATCTTTGAATATTCTTAGAAGAAAAGATAAAGAAATCAAGAATGATCTCTGTTCTAGACTTTCTCTCTCCTATTTACTTGTTTCTTACTCAAAAAAGATCTTTCTCCATCTTTACAACTTGAACGACTATTTATAGGAAATACATAGTGGATGACAGCTAATCTGTCCCTTATTTTCGGGTATGGTTTGCGACTTTCTCGCAACCTTACAAATATTAATTTCGCAAGCTCTCTAATTTTTGCAAGACCATCACATCTTTCTCATGATCCTAGCTGACGTCGTTTGTTATATTCTTCCTGAAATTGTTCTGCGACGCTATTGTGCTGTGCCTTTGATAATTTCGCTGAGACATTATTGTTGCGAGATTCTGATCCTACACGTGTACAGTAGATGTAAGGCACTTTCTTTTGGACTTCAAATCATGTTTATAGGAAGTGTAATAACAATAAGGATACGTCACGATTGAAGGTTAAGAGATACATCCGTAGATCAGCACCAGAGCTTGCAGAATCGATCACCATACGTAGTCTGTAGGTGGCAAGGAATCCAAGGATTGAACCAGATGGCACATAGGGAGGAGGAGGATCATATCTGTCCAGTTCAGTTCTCTGAACAAGAGGGTAGAATCAAGAAAGTCGGAAGTCATCCCGTTACGGTAAAGGTAATTTTAATTGTTCATCAAATTCAAATATATTGAAAACCACATTATATATGTACATTTGATAATTTTATGAGAAATTACAACATCATTATAATTTTCAATTTGCAGTTTGATAATGTGACTTACAAGATCATTACCAAGAAAACTGTATTGCGAATTGGAGAAAGAACATCCACAAATTTAAAATTTGATGATGACAGTAATGAGAAAGTTATATTGAAAGGAATAACGGGTATAGTACAACCTGGTGAGATGCTAGCCATATTAGGTCCTTCAGGTTGTGGTAAAACTTCTCTTTTAACTGCTTTGGGAGGTCGACTAGTAGTTGGTGAACAACTTGGTGGAACCATTACATACAATGGGAAAACTTACTTCTCCAATACGATGAACCGAAATACAGGCTATGTTTCTCAGGATGATAAGTTCTATGCTCACCTGACAGTAACAGAGACACTAATGTTCACTGCTCTTTTACGGCTGCCCAACACAATTACCAAAAAAGAAAAGCTAATCCGAACATAAGAAGTGATAATACAATTAGGACTAACAGGATGTAAGAACAGTATAATGGGAGGATCTTTTATTCGAGGTGTTTCGAGTGGAGAACGAAAGAGAGTTAGTATTGGTCAGGAAATCCTAACAAATCCAAGTTTATTGTTGCTTGATGAACCCACAACTGGTCTTGATTCGACGTGGTCTCAACAGGTTGTATCTATGTTAGGGGCGTTAGCAAGTGAAGGTCAACGGACAGTGTTAATGTCAATTCATCAACCTTCTAGTAAATTATTTTACATGTTCCATAAGATTTTGTTGTTGTCAGATGGCAATCCTTTATACTTCGGCAAGGGGATGAAACCATGGAGTATTTCTCTAGCATCGACTATTCTTCATCTGTTGCCATGAATCCTTCTGATTTCCTAGTAGATCTCGCAAATGGTAAGTTATTATATATTTCAGATTCACTTCAATTATATCTTAACTAAGTGGATAATATTCTTTTTTTGGTCCATATTTCATTCATACGTCTATTTGTTGACATTTTATTTTAGCTAACATGATATTACCTGATTTTGTGTTTTAGGTGTTTATTTGGATGATTTAGATGAGGAAAGAAGAGAGGATGTTAAACAAGGTCTTGTCTTGGCTTACAAGAACAATCTTCTTAATAGATTGATGGAGGAACAGACACTGGAAGTCCATAACAGTGGTTTAAGTCGATATGGTCAAATGGATAAAGATGTTGGCCAGTGGCCTACAACATGGGGTCAAGAATTCTCAGTATTGCTTAAAAGAGATCTTTTAGAAAGGAAACATGTCTCGTTTTCTGTCATGCAAGTTTGTGATATGTTGATAATGTCGTTCCTTTGTGGGATTCTATGGTGGAAATCTAGTATCAATCAAATCGAAGATCAGGTAATTTCTCTCTTAACACTGTAGGAACTAATTTAAATTAAATATTACAACCATTTGGTACAGGTTTTGATGGTAAATTGACTAGGGATTTGGCCACTCATTCAGCATGAACATGTCGAAGTCTGTATTGTTTGTTTTCCTCAGCACTACATAAGTTATCATGTCGTGCTATTTGCTAGCCGTACGAAACATATATAAAAATTTGTAAGCAACTATGGGCTTGCTTGAATCATAGTAGCCAGTGCATCAGATGCCTAGTTATAAAGGTCTCAGACTCTCAATCCAACTTCTATCAAGTGCATAAAACAGGGTTCCTTTAGTATTACTCCATGCACTACACATCTGTATAGTAACATACACAAAATTGGTTAAAAAGATCAAAATCAACAATTCCTGGGTGAAATGGACAGTTAGATTTTGATACTGTTTAAATGGACAAAAATGTAAAAATAGGCAGGATGTAACCAGTTTCATCGTGCCCATTTTCAAATATTTTTTCTTATTTTTAATTTACACAAGATGTATCCAGTTTTATCCTTACTATTTTTTAAATTTCACCTAGAATGAAACTTACTAATTTTTTTTGACCATTTCACCCAAACTATTTTTTACTCGTCCATTTGAACCGTGATTTAAAAATACTTGGACAAATGACCCATTTTCGGAATAACATATTGCACATAAGCATCAGTGCATTTAAACTGCTCGGAGCAATCGTATAGTTGGTTAAATATAAATATTTGCCCAACCTTACGGGTCTAGAATAAATGCAGTTTGGATACTGGGCATCTAGCCAATTCAATTGTTGGAAATAATTTATCTATCTCAAAATTCATTTATGTTATGCAGATTGGATTTATATTCTTCTCCAACATGTACTGGACTCTTGCTCCAATGTTCACTGCAATCTTGACTTTTCCTCAAGAGCGAATGATGATAATTAAGGAGCAGTCGTCAAGAATGTATAGGCTTCCATCTTATTTCATTGCAAGAAATGTCGCAGACCTTCCCATGGAGCTTGCCCTGCCAAGCATATTTGTCACAGTAACTTATTGGACGGCAGGATTTAAGCCAACAGTAGGAAGCTTTTTTAGAAACCCTAGCTGTTGTGCTATCCAATGTGTTAGTTTCCCAAGGTCTTGGTCTTGCGATTGGTTCTACAATCATGAATCCTAGATCGAATTGGAACAGTGGTCGGTGGATTGTTAGCCTGTGGATTTTACATCAGAAACGTTCCAAGTTTTATTTCGTGGATTAAGTATCTGTCTCATAATTACTATGTTTACAGACTTATGTTAGATTCCCAGTATAAAAACGACGATTTGTATCCATGTGAGCCAAATGTTAGTTGTAGAGTGGGAAATAATCCTACTATTAAGAATGTTGGACTTGGAAATGAACTCATCTCAGTAGTTGCTTTGGGTTTAATGCTCGTAAGCTATAGAGTTATTGCTTATATGTCCCTTTAGAGACTGAGAGAAACCACGTATGTAGTTGCAGGAATTCCTACAACACACCCCATTAATTATTTCTAGATCTAAATTTATTTCACAATCAAAATAAAGATTTAAATGCTAAAATTGTAAATTGGACACAAGACTTACGTGGTTCGATCAATTTGATCTACATCAACGGGATTAGGTTTCACTATGATTATTGAATTACATATGAATTACATTGGGATTCCATTAATAAGTATTTGGAGCTCTAGTTTTTATGGAGGAAGAAGGAGGAGATAATACTAATAATAATAATCCCCTTTCTCTTTTCTGCCTTTCTCTTTATATAGGATATTACCTAGTGGATGACAGCTCGTATTTCCTTTTATTTCATATTTCCTTTTATTTCGGATCCACCGTGCGACAATATCACACAGCCTTATATGAATCTCGCACACTTGATAACCTATGCGATACTTTTCCCCTACATTTTGCCTCTTTTTTCTTGAATATCGCTTGAAGAGCGATCTTTAAGGAAAAATCCACCTTGTTGTAGTTGTTGGTGTGAGATGCGTGGTGTTGGAGTAGTCTTTGATCTTTGTTGTTGAAGGAACTACGCGAAAGAATACTGGACTTGAGAAGTACGTACTTGCCTTTATTCTTTGGTGAAGTTCCGAAGCTTTAAAAAGTATATATGAAGTATCATTTCTTGAAGTATGCGAAGTATGAAGTATCTTTGAAGAAATATAAGAAATATGAAGTATCTTTGAAGAAGTACAAGAAGTATGAAGTTTCTTTGAAGAAGTATAAGAGGTATTGCGAATCAATCATGCGAAACTATTGTTCCATGTTCTCTGCCTCATGCTATGTTAGCTTTCATGTGCTTTGATGTTGTTGTCAATCATGCGAAATTGTTGTGTGTGATTTTATTACATGTCTTCTATTTCTTTTACTCCATTGTTGGTAAGAATTTTTGTTATTCATGAATGAGCGTTTTCTTTGGAAATGATTCTGACCGAGAAGATAAAGAACAAAAAATGTTTTCTTGATAATCCATGGTTGCCTCTGTTCTTTATCTACGAGGGAAGAACCCTTAAAAAAGTGTTGAATGAGCGAATTGATCTTCACGTCTTTCTTTTGTATAATGACTTCAAATTGCTTATGCGAAATAATTGAGCAAAAACACTTATGCAATGAAATGTGTATCCGATGCTTATGCCATGTAATGCTTATGCGATGCTTTCATGTAATGTATAGATAATGTTGAGTTACTTACCTTTGTTCTTTGTCCATCTTTAGTTCATTGTATCGCATTGTATTGTTGCTTATTTTTCCTTATTCATGCTCTATTAGAATTGCATATTAATAATATAATCATGATAATATATAGGTCTATGTGTTTTTAATGTGGTCTTATTTCGCCTCTCTATATAGAGGTCTTATTGTTGCCTCTATTTGGTCGGGCGGCAAAATCGCAGGCAGTCTTTACACTTTCATGCAACGACCCATTGATCTTGTCTTATCATCTCTTGTATTATTTCCTCTTCAGGATATCTCTATGCGACAGGCCTAAGTACTCCCGTGAGTAAAAGCCCCATAACATTGTCGTGTTTTGACACAATTCAGCTCCCTAATGGAGGGTGCCGTCCTTATCTTCCCTCTGGTTGCCCCTTCAAAGAAGGTTACCTCTATCTGGTTAAGATTATGGCTCTTCCCATCCGGTATCAACAACCAGTTGATTTCGCAGTCTGGTATCCCACCACCGATGAGGTTTTGTGGTTTCAAGACCGCACCCTAAGTGGGGTATCTTCTTACCGATTGCATCATAGTTAGGACTTGTCAAGAGCGGCAAGGTACGCTCCAGACACGCCGGGCACTCTTGACTCAACCGTGTACCTCGGAGCCCTGATCGAGTTTCTGCACTCCTTGGGAGAGCCTTTATTACCTTAGGCTCTCAATCTAAGATTATTATCTTAGACTGAAAATTTAAGGTATCTCTCCCGGATGGGCACTTTCGTTTATTCTCGCCCCAAAACTCCACAACTCAAGTTCCGGGGTCGGTGTATCCTTCCCTCGAGTCATTCCTTCTAGGTTCTCCGACTATGACGTGCGATAGGTCTTATTTATATGTATTCTTTTTCCTCTTGCATGTATGCGAACTAGGTTGCACGTCACAGTTGGATTCCTAGCCAATCTGATAATAAATATCATTTCTGGTGCCTTTTATTAAGGTCTTATTTTATCATTTCTGATGCCTTTTATTAAGGTCTTATTTTTGCCTTTTCTTCTTTGATTTTCTTTCTTGTTGGATCGCGCTGTTTATCTTGATTCAAGTTCCTCTTGGTGCGTAGATATCGCTTTTGATTAAAATAGTTATAGCCTTGCCCCTTTTCTTCTTAGTGTGCTTCATGCGAGGATAACCTCTTTTTAGAAAATTTCTGCAAAAATATGTGTAGGAGATAGGATGGATTTGAACTTTGGATCTGTGGCTTGCATATTGCTTGATTAACCATTTGTGCATGTTTTTCTATGCGAAATAAACGCACACTTTTGAAATTTGTCTTCATCTTAGCGTTTGGAAAAAAATGTGAGTATAGTGAGGTTTGATCCTGGATCTTTGTTGTGCGAATTTGATGCTCCTAACCATCTGTGCAAACTCTTGGTTGTGTAAATATTTTATCATGCTTGGACTCTATCACGCCTTCATTCTCCTCATCGAACCTCTTCCTCGTGTCTCCGATTTATTTCGCGTTGCCTTTCGTTTTCTTGTCTCCTTTCATCTTCGTATCTTTGATCTTCCCATCTCGTTATTTCCATCGCCCTTCACAGATCATTTTCTTCGTTGCCGTCTCTTCGCCTTCCTCCGTCGTCCTCGCGAGCATATCTCCTTTGTCGTGAGCATATCTCCCTTGTCCGCTATATGTGTGCCTCCTTTTGCTTCGGTGGGTGAAGGAACTTTAGATATCCAAAGCAAAATTAATATGATGCTCCTTTGTTGCCTCCGCCCTTGTTTTGTTTAGCGCCTTATGTTCGTTAAGCTTTGAATATATTGGTCTCGCTTCGTGTTGTTTTTGGTTCCTCGTTGCATGGTTTTGGTTCTTCATTCGTCCATTGATCTTCGCATTGTTCTTTGCGTGTCCATTTTCTTTGCCTCATCAATTTCTCTTTTGCTCCAGGTTCGCTCCATCCACGACTTTGTTTAACTTTAGCTCTTGCATTGCATCACTTCATTGCCTCCAAGTCTATTTTATTTTATTTCATTTCATGTTTTTTCTTTCTTTTGCCTTTTGAACATATTTTGTTTCCCTTGTTGCTCTACGAGGTATTGTTGCGCCTCCTAGTTAAGGTCTTATTGCGCCCCACCCTATCATTAAGGGTCTTAAGTCGACGAAGTCTCAGGCGCTCGTTATTCTTGCGAATAACGATCCATCAACCTCGCCTTGAATTATCTATTGAGGTCTAATTATTCTTCGCCACAATACGACAGGCCTAATTATTCCCATGAATATAGCCCCATGATATTGTCGTCTTTTTTTTGTCACGCAACTCCCTAATCTGGAGGGTGTCGTCCCTATATGTTCCCCCTGATTGCCCCTTCAAGGAGGTTAACCCTAACATGCATGTTGGTCTCCTCCAATCCGATTATTACGACAATCAGTTGTTTTCGTGACTTCTTATCCCTTTCGCCGATGTGGCTATTGGTTACGAAGTCACACCCTAAGTGAGGTTTCTTTGCGACCGAGTGCATCGTAGCCAAGACTTGCCATACGGACATGGTCGGTAACGCTTCAGACGTCCAAGGCACCCGTAGCTCAACCGAATACGTCGGCGACTTGGTCATATTTTTGCACCCCTTACCGAAGGCCATTATAAAAGGGACCCTCAGCGGATAGGTCTTATCATTGCCCCTAGCTTTATGTCTAAGAGTTGTTCACGACGCGCGTTAAGACTTTGCCTCTTACACTTTCGTGCGAACTAGGGTGCAAGCCGTGGATTCCCAGCCTTCCTAGGCGAAGGTTTTAAGGTTTCTCTTAAACCATTTCGTGGATATTATTTCCCTCCTAATGTGAGGTCTTACTTGCTTGTTTTGAGGTCTTATTTTTCCCGATTAATAACTTCTAGGTGCTGGTCTTATTTGCCTTCCTACATCGATGATTTATCATATCGACGGCTTTGTGCGTTTCTTTTTTGGAATTGCCATCATCCTTTCCTCCTCTACGTTAATGATTTATCACATCGACGGCTTTGCGCGTTCCCTCTTTGGTATTGCGATCATCCTTTCTTCCACTTCGTCAATGATTTATCGACGTCTTTGCGCGTTTCCTCTTTGGTATTGCAATCATCCTTTTCTCCACATCGACACATCCTTCCTTGTCTTCTTCGGGTCAGAATGAAGTTATTCGACGAAGTGTAATTACTATTTCATCTTTCCTTGTTTGCACGAATCGTCCTCTTTAGTTGATTCCGTCGTCCTTATCGTCATTCTGTCCCATCTCTTCGTGAGGTGATTCCGTCGTCCCCATCGATTGATTTCGCCCCTTTCCGTCGTCTTCCCTTCCATCATCTTCACCCTTTTAGGTTGGCTTTAGCTTCGCTAGAACTATCAACTTTGCAGGGGTGATCGCCTTGTTTAGTTATTGGATACTCGTTACCAATCATCGTGAACCGAGACCTTGACGCTCCACATAGCGTAGCTTCCGTCATTGACCCATATGATTTCCCTAGCCTTTCCTTAGCCTATCATCTTACCGTCTTCTTATTTGGTTGATTGCTTCCGTAAATCACCATTCTCCTTTGTTTGATCCTGGAGTAGCCGGAGGTTTCCCTCGTCTTGCAAACTTTTCCTTGGTTAATGGTATTCCGATAAAACGATCTTTGCTTCGTTATACTCCACTCCTGACGAAGCGCGCCTTCTTTCACTTTCCGTTTGCTTGTTAACTATCTTACCTCGCTGGAATCTTTGTCGAAGTAATCTTCTTTAATATCTCTTCTTCTCTAACCGATCTTTTCCGGAACAGTCATCAACGCTTTGAGGAGCTCGGTTTTCTTTCGTCGTCACGCTTCCATTTATCCTCATATTTTCCGCGATTCATGCTTGGTTTCTTTGCCGTTTGCTTCCAAGATGGCGTTTCTCCTAAGTTGGTTAGGCTGACTATGTGATAACGCTTTACTTCATCATCTTTGCTATCTTTTGTGCGTCCTTGCATGTTGGAATTTTCCGGGACTATCTTCTATGCGCTCTGATTTCCTCCTTTCATTTTGCTGGAGTTGACGAACCGGGTCCGAGTTAATGTGTTCTCTAGTTGGTTCGGCTGCATCAACTTCGTCGGCTTTATGTCGTCGTCTTTGCTTCGTCGGCTTTACGTCGTCGGCTTTACTTCGTAAATTTAAAATCAAATTTACTTGCCCCTGCAACAAATTTTAAAATCAAAGATAAACGGGAAAGAATAATCCCTTTTACCCGTCGTCCTCTTCTTGTTCTTCACAAAGTCCGGCTTTGGCCTTCTTTCGTCAAATCATAACTGATTACCCGTCGTCCCGGCTTTGGCATTTTTCATCGAATCATAACTGATTACCCGTCGTCCCGACTTTAATTCCGCGAGATAAATATTCACGAAAGCCCACTTCTGTCCACGAATCTGTGGTGTCGCGTACCTTCTTGTTCCCTTCTTTGAAATCTCTTCTTCGAAGTAGCTTTGATTCCACGAGGTAGCTTTGACACGAGGAGCAGCCTCATTCTTCTTCATCTCGTGCTCACGTCGCTGTTTCATTCCTAAACCTTCAAATCTCCTCGTCTGTCACCATTCACCATTCAGTCAACTGACCTGTATAGCAACAGAAACACAGCATTAGAACTTCTCCATCGATCTCTGGCAGTCATTCACTTCATCGACATCAGCCAATAGTCTTCTTGTTTTGTCGCTGTCAAATGCCAAGACTCTACAGCTCCAACTCCATCTGTTAATACTCATCACTGCCAGTCGATCTCTCCTTCCTTGACTCGATAATCACAGTAACACTCCTTCACATCACCAACAACCATCAATCAATAGCATCTCCCATTGAAATCCAGCTGAACTTCATAATCTCCCATTCTCCTTCCTTATTACTGCCGATAACAGTACCACACTCGAGTCTCAACTCAAATAACTTCACCCATTTCTTCATTGTCATTCTGCCACAGCTCCAAAGAAAATACCATCACAGCTTTATCATAAACTCCTCATCGATGGCAACAAAACTCATCAATGGCATTTGCCATCAGTATCATGCAGCATCTTAACCTCCAGCTCACGATCAACTCCAAGCATCGTTCTCGTCCTTTGTAGCTACTTCTTCGTCCCAGTACTTTGATTCAACGAAGTAACTTTGTCTTACTTCGTTGGCTTTGGCCGCCCATCTTCGCTGACTCCGCGAGGTGACTTTGATTCAACGAAGTAACTTTGTCTTACTTCGTTGGCTTTGGAGCTCATCTTCGCTGCCTCTGCGAGGTGACTTTGATTCAACGAAGTAACTTTGCCTTATTTCGTTGGCTTTGGCCTCCCATCTTGGTTGACTCCGCAAAGTAAATGTGTTGTAAATATGTCCACGAAGCAAATGCTTCCACGAATTAAATGTTTAAGAAGCAAATGTTTCCACGACGTAGATATTCACGAAGCAAATCTGTCCGCGATGTAAATATTCACGATCTTCCATGCACTGATCTTCCCTGTTCAATCTCGAGTTTAATTCCTAGCTCCCATATTTCTCGTTTACACAGCCAACTCCATGCATCAACACCGATCAAACGTCGACAACATCTCCATCTCTATCGTTACCAGCACTGCCAATCCATTGCCGATGCTTCATCACTGCAGCATCACTATCGAGCAGCAACTCCATCATCAGTCGGTCCACATCGATCACTTTCATTCCCTGTTGGCTGCACGAGTGAACCAAAGCAGACCCCAGTCCTAATGGCAACCGCAAGATGAAACTTAGCTTATAAAGACAACTCTCTTTATTGATGTTTAGAAAATTTTCTCAAAACTAAACACAAGCTCTAATCTTTCTCATATGATCAACCACAACTTTGGTGATCATATATATATAGAACTATGAATTCCTTTTCCTAGTTCTATTACCTTATTACATGTCTTTCCTTTTCTTAGAACTAGATGACTTCTAATTCCCTTGGGATTACATAAATTTCCTAATCTTGTCCTAACCAGCTTGTTAGTGACTTCTATGTTGAAGTTAATCCAACATTCTCCCCGTTAAGCTTCAACTGTGCTTGTGAAAAATCTTGTACTCCTATTAATTTCCTCATTTCTTCAAACTTGATCCGAGCTAATGCCTTTGTCAATATATCTGCTTTCTGCTCAGTTCCTGGTATGTGTTCTACGTTAATGACCTCCTTCTCGATGCATTCTCGTATGAAATGATACCTTTTGTGAATGTGTTTCGTCATCCCATGAAACACTGGATTTTTAGTGAGTGCAATTGCAGACTTATTATCAATCTTGATGAGAACTTTTTCAGGTTCTCTTCCTTTGATTTCACCCAATAATTCTTGAATCCATATTGATTGTTTAGCTGCTTCTGTTGCAGCCATAAACTCAGCTTCACAGGATGAGATGGAAACAGTGTCTTGCTTCTGTGAACACCATGTAATAGGTGCTTCTCCTAGATAAAATATATGACCAGTTGTACCTTTTACATCATCTTGAGCAATATTATGACTGCTGTCACTATACCCAACAATTCCTTTTGATCCTCCTCGACCATACTTCAATCCACAGCTGATTGTTCCTCTTAGATATCTCAATATCTGCTTTATTACATCACCATGAGACTTGCGTGGACTCTGCATATAACGGCTTGCCACTCCCACAGAGAAAGCCAAATCTGGTCTTGTGTGTAATAAGTATCTTAGGCATCCAACATTTCTTCTATAACTCGTTGGATCAATCTCTGCTTCTTCTTGTGCCTTTGAAACTTTAAGTCCAAACTCCATTGGTATCTTAGTTGGATTACAAGTTTCAAGTCCTACTTCTTTCAGAATTCTCCTTGCATAAGCTTCTTGTTTAATCTGAATCCCATTGGTATTGATGATTATGGGTCCTTCGCCTTCATCAATTACTTGACCCCATCTCATGTGAAACATTCCTGGATCCCTACTTCGTCCATCATTAGTTTCTTTCCAGTTCCAGTTTGCTTTTTCATCGAATACCACATCTCGACTCACTATTACTCTTTTCGTTGTTGGATTGAATAATCTGTAAGTTTTGGATCCAGGCTCAATTCCTAGATGCACAAGAGTCTAAGATCGATCATCCAGTTTCTTAAGATTTGCAGAATCAACTTTTGCGTATGCTTTGCAACCAAACACTCTTAAATGATCTACGTTTGGTTTTCTCTTTCGCAAACTTTCATATGGAGTCATGTCTTTCAGAACTTTCATAGGTATCCTGTTTATTAGGTATGTGGAGTGTCGTGAAGCTTCTCCCCATAGATAATTAGGTACCTGCATAGCCTTTAAAGAACTTCTTGTCATCTCCATTAGAGTCATGTTTCTCCTCTCCACCACTCCGTTTTGTTGTGGTGTATATGGTGCTGTGAGTTGCCTTTTGATTCCATTTGACTCACAGAACTTGTTGAACTCTAAGGAAGTGAACTCTCCTCCTCTATCAGTTCTAAGCATTTTGACCCTGTCAAATGCTTCACTCTTTTATTTCATAAGGATAGACCAAATATATCTTGAGAAGTCATCTATAATAACAAATATGTATTTGTTATTTGCAAGGGTTTGTGGTGTAAAAGGACCACATAAATCAGCATGAAGAAGCTCTAATGGCTTTGAGGCTCTGAATGTTGTTGCTTTTGTAAAACATTGAAGCGTTTGTTTCCCAACTAAACATGATTCACAGATCCTTGATTCATCGTTTATCTGTGGTAGCCCTCGAACCATCTTGTTCTGAGACATTGCCTTTAATGTTCTAAAGCTTATGTGTCCTAATCTTGCATGCCACTTCCATGTCTGATCTTCCAGTCTCATATTCAGACAAAATGGCCTTCCAATCATGAGACTTATCTTGTAGAGTCTATTTTGTGAGCGTGAGACTCTAACTAAAAGTCTTCCACTTGGGTCATGAACTGTTAGATAATCTTGTCGCATTCTAACATCACATCCAACTTCTGTAGCTTGTCCTAAACTTAGAATGTTGCTTTGTAAGTTTGGGATGAAGTAGATGTTTGTGACAAGCTTCTGTTTTCCGGTCTTTCTCTGAAATAGAATTGATCCTTTCCCTTCAATTTCTATAGAAGATCCATTCCCAAACTTCACTTGTCCTTTGATTTTATCATTGAGTTCAGAAAAGTAGTGTCTCTTACCAGTCATGTGATTGCTGGCTCCATTATCTAAATACCAGATTCCTTCTTCACCATCCTTTGATTCGTAGTTCTTTGGTATTATTTTACCTTCGTTTAAGAATACAACTTCGTGCATGAAAAGAGTTGTATCTGCTTCCCTTGTTTCAATCTTGTTTACTTCTTCCATCTTTTGTATTCTTTCAGGGCATACAGAAGAGAAGTGTCCTGGTTTATCACATCTGTAACAAATAATATTTGATATATCCTTCTTTTCTTTCCCTTGGTTTTGATCATTCTGACTTGTTGTTCTATCTTGTGAGCTAAACCTTCCTCCCCTTCCTCGGCCTCTGTTTACTCTACCACCTCTTCCACGACCTCTTCCTCTTGTCGCAGAGTTTTTTTGGTAAGAGTTTGTGTACAAGAGTTTTCCTTGAGTTTCTCCATTGTTTTCTTCATCAAGGATTCTCTCTTCATATGCTTTTAATCTTCCAATTATATCTTCATAGCTAGTCTTTTTTAAATCTAAGACTTGTTCGAGAGAAGCTATGATATGAATATACTTGGATCTTGGTAAACTATTAAGAAACTTCTTTACCAGTTTATCTTCATCAATGGATTATCCAAGTGACGCAGATTTTGAGGCTATCTCTGATAGATTTCCTGCAAAGCTATCAATAGTATCAGTGTCTTTCATCTTCACTCTTTCAAATTCAGACATTAAGGTTTGCAGACGGGCTTCTTTAACTCGATCAACTCCGAGATTACGTGCCTTTATTGGATCCCAAATTTTCTTTGAAGTTTCCTGTTCACCAACTTGTAGAACAAGACATTATGGTATTGCTTGAAAGAGTAATCCTATAACGATGTTGTTCTTATCTGCATCACCTGTTCCTGGTTCAATTGTATCCCACACCTTGTAGATTTTCATCAGTACCTTCATTCTCATGGCCCATACTGTGTAGTTTGTGGCGTTGAGGATTGGAACTTGTATTGATGGTGGCGTGAACTGTTTTGCACCCACAATGGTGGTTTCGTTTTCCATGGCTCAGAAACAAGCTCTGATACCAATTAATGGCAATTGCAAGATGAAACTTAGCTTATATAAAGACAACTCTCTTTATTGATGTTTATAAAATCTCTCAAAACTAAACACAAGCTCTAATCTTGCTCATATGATCAACCACAACTTTGGTGATCATATATATATAGAACTATGAATTCCTTTTCCTAGTCCTATTACCTTATTACATGTCTTTCCTTTTCTTAGAACTAGATGACTTCTAATTCCCTTAGGATTACATCAATTTCCTAATCTTGTCCTAACTAGCTTGTTAGTGACTTCTATGTTGAAGTTAATCCAACAAGTCCATCATTCCATCATTTGCAGCTCCATCTTTACTTCTCGCCATTACTGCCATGAACCACGGCTGAAAAGACACCCTTGCGTTCTACCCATGAGTCGACCTCAACAGCGTATCACAACTCCATCTTCTAATTATTCTTCCCTGCCACCAACAGTTCGATCCATCACCTAGGACAGTGAACTCCTCTGCCCAGCTCGCTCCTTATTCAGAGACAACGACCACAGTTCTCTTGCCATGTTCAACTCATGCACTCGAGCCCCATCAATAGCCACAGGCCATCACCATTTAGCCATCGAACAATGGCAGCAAGTCATTTCTTTCTCTGCCATTCTTCATCACCGGGAGTAATCATGAACGTCCCCATATCAAGCTCCAATGGGAAAACCAACTCCATTGATCCTCTCTACAGCCAGCATCATCTCTTCATCAACAACAACACTTATTCCATGAGTTCAGTCAGTAATTCCACCTCGAGCTGAGCTTGTCCGCAGCTCCGTCGACCTGCAGTCAAGTTTTCCTCTTAATATTCTTCTCGTCGATTGTTCTGGCGAGATGAGATGTTGACGAAAGTAACTTGGTCGTAGCATCTCTTCTGTTCGCTGAGAGTTACATGTTGGTTTTCTTCGTTGACTGCACCTTCTTCTCTTGCTTGTTGTTGGGTCTGGTGACGAAGTTGCATTACGCCTTTTGGTTGAAACACTTCGCCAGTATTCGTGCCGAATGGTACTTTCCATCCCACTTCGTGTAGTTATTGTTTCACTCAGATATTTCTCCTCATCTGTAAAGCTTTCTCGTGAATTTATTCATCTCTCCATATGCCGTCAACAACTTCGCTGGAGAGGATGTTCAATCATACATCGCTGCAAATAATAGATCAACTCAATGATTAATCTAGAAAAGTTCATGCTAAATCTCGTTTTAGGAAGAATAAGAATCATCGATGAAAGCTCTTTTGGTTTCGTGCATGGAGAAACCCTTAAATCGATTGAAAAATTTAACATTTCATTTTTTTTATTTAAAATTCCAGATCTGAATAGTTAACATAAGATTAGGTAGATACGGAAGAGATTTGTCCTTTTTGAGACAGGATGTTGACGAGAACCCAGCTGATTTCTCTTTGGCCGTGCTTTCTTCATCTCTGCATCTTTCCCTTAAGACCAACTGTTGATGTCGTTTTAACATCTCCGACTCTCTCTCTTTTAGTTTCTCTTAGTTGTACAGAGTGTTTGCTGACTGAGAAAAGAGGTTTCCATTTCCGCCCTTGAAACTCACAAATCCAGTAAGCTTTGTTGAAGATTATGACTAAATTTCGCTGGGAATCTCTTGAATCAACAACACAGGTTCAATCCCTGTTTCTAGCGCCAAAATGTAACTACGGAAAACCCATAGCTACACCCAAACCTTATACCAAATTCTAGATTTAAACATTTATTCACAATCACAATGAAATATAAGTACTAAATGTGCTAGAAATGTAAAGGAGACTCATGATTTTTACGTGGTTCTATCTCTGAATAGATCTACATCCAAAAATTTCACTATAATATTCTTGGGTTACATGGAACTCCATTGATGAGTTCTTGGAGCTCTAGATCTTGTTTTTGGGGAAGAAGATGAAGTTAGAGAAAATAGAATCTGATCATTTTCTCTCTCTCAGATATTTTCTTAAGTAGTAGAGAGTAGAAACGAATTTACAAATATAACATTTACTTACAAACTAAGGAAACTAAGCTAACATACTATGTTGAGTATCCTAGGGATGTTACTTCGGCCTTCATTTGGCACCACATGTCGAGCATGGTTTTTGGTATCTACACATTCGAAAGCATAATTTTCATTCCTTACTAAACAGGTCATCCAACTCGGTTATGTTTGAATTAGCATTCATATTCATCCTCCTACTACTTCAAGTTATGAAAAACAAGACAAATGAAATTTATCTCAGTCAGGTTCGAGCTTTACAACCTTGAGACCATGGAGAATAAAGTTAACTTTGAAAAGCCCAAGAATACTTGCAGAAGCCATAACAAATAATCACACTATGGAGAATGAAGTTAATTTATATATCACACTATAAATTATGATATATAGTGTGTGGTGTAAGGCATGTTTTGTTGTAGTGATTTTGAGACATGATGGGTCAGATTAACAGTGTAAAGATTAAAGATAAATAATCTAAAATCGCCTCAAACTCCAAATTCGTTATTTTGCAAAATTTAATTATTGTATCTTAAATACTTAAAGTACATTTAAAATAAAACTCTATGTGACAAACTGCGTCACATAAGAAATATGAAGATGAAATATTTTTGGAAGACCAAGCTTTCCTAGAATACCAAAAAATGGCCTTTGAAGCCCAAAATGAAAGAATTCAGCTAAAATCTGAAGACCATGTCGGTTGTTTGATCGTTGGCCATTTCCCATCGAACTAGACCACTCTTCAAATCTTTTGCGATAGGTGTGTCTTGACGTGAGTCTCGAAATAGGCAATTACAGGCTAGTCTGCATAACTTGCATTTTGATGAAAAAAAACATGTTATTTCAAAGGAAGAACTACATGGATAGGTGAAGGCTGTAGAGACGTACAACAATTACCGAATACATAATCAATTGTGAATTTATAAACAGAAGTTTAATATGAGAAGGCTTCCATGAATTCAGCATCATTTTCCATGGCCTCAAAAACCTCCATTGGAAGGCTGATATCAATATCTATACTTCCTTCATCTGGTCCTTCATTCAACACTGTCATTCCATTTGATTTGCCACGAATACCGGTTTTTGTGGCAATAGGTCGACCCCAACCAAAATCGTTTCCATACATGTTGAATCTATGGGAACCTATCGCCTTTAAGCCTTTCTTCATAATTCCTTCCTCGTCACTGATAATAAAAGGTTTCTTTGTCCTCATTTCGGTTGTACTTCTGATCTTCTCATCATTGTTAGAGTTAATCACCTCGTTCAATAATGAAGCTAAGAACCCAAATCCTCTTTTCAGCACCTCATCATCCTTTGCGATTACATTCATATAGGATGTTGAGTTACCAAAGTAGGCTTCTGGCAAAGGTGGAATCAACTTAGTTCTGTTGTTCGTCCGAATTCCAAACGAAGTCTCTTCAATTTCGGCACAATGACTATGTAAACTCCTTCTAGCACGTAATACTGCGATCCAAATGTGAGCTAATACTGCTTGTAACGATGAGATTACTACTGTATTTTGTTTTGTGTCAGAAACTATTTCTGCATTGGCCCTCGCTTTTAGTTCTGCAATATTTGATTTAGTGAAATGAAAGCATCTGTCTACATGACCCTTAAACAGCAAATCATTAGTATTACTCACATTCAGTACTACCGAAAATTCATCAGCCAAAGAGAACGGAAGACGGATGGGGCAATCTGTATCCTTGATAAACCAACGCTCAAAAACAGGAGGAGAACATTGAGTTTTATGATTGGAAGATCTGGAGATCTCAGACCATAAATTTATGAAACGCCACAATGATGTGCCATCACATGCAGAATGGTTTGCGCTGCACCCTATGAATACACCGTCAAGTAATTCAGTTATTTGTATAGAGAGTAATGGTTGTGACTGACCTTCGTAGTTTCTTACCCCGCTTAGGGAAAAAAATTGATCTATTATGCTTGGAGGAACATAGGGCTGAGCGACGATGTCATCTACCGAGATATCTGTAGTGGCATGAACGAACTCTGCACCCTCAAAGTTGCAGTTAATATAGAAGGAGATCGTGCTATCATCTTCATTTTTCTGGATGCCAAGACGACCAGCTAGAGGAAACAAATGATCAAGTGTGTATGACAAAGAATTTTTAAGATGACTTATCATGTTATTGACAATAACATTATTTTTCGTCTTTTCTTCTTCATCTTCTCGCCTGGGTAATGATTGTGAATTGGCGAAGAGAAAACCCCTTTGCATGTATACCAGTCGCAAAAATTCTATATCCCATGGATTTAAATAAATCCGCTTATATTTATCTGTAGATTTATGGATATAACTTGCTGGCCGTACTTTTGTTGTAGAGACACGACGAACCTTGGCAACCCTCATTCTGCGATCACCACCCTGTCTTTAGTTACTCTCTGCAAGCTATATTGTTATACTGAAAACAGCTTTGATGAATGTGTATATATGGATCAGAAACTAAACCTTATATATAGCTTTGAAATCATGATGCGAAAAAAAAAAAGAGCATAGATTAGTGAAGCTAGTTAATTTGGGTTACAGAATATACAATCACATTGTCATAGCACATGGTATGCCGTGCGTATTCGTCTCTAGCTCCATAATATTCGATCGTTGACACATTTTCCATTTTCTATCATAATGTTGTGGTTGATAAATAAACATTAATGGCAATAAGGTTATTTAAAGAATCGGCCGTCATTACATCAATAAATATATAGTAGATATAATGATCAGTATTTGAATAGTGTTACATCAGTATCACATCAATAAAGAATCGGCAGTCATTACATCAGTATCCTACTGCCAGGATCACAATGCAATTAGTGTTAGATACTGATCGGTGTTTGAATAACGAGGATAAGTATCCATTTTTATCTTCTACAGTACCAGTTGGCTTAGGTTTTGCTTCTACAACTAGTAATTTACCTCACGATTGCATTGTTGTTTATTCTGATACATCTTAGGATACAAATACTAACTTCTCAGCTATTGGCTTAATCATGAATGATAATACATGGAATTATCTTGAGTGCAAAACCATTTCAGGAGTGACTAGGAATGCAAAAGAAGCTGAAAGTTTGGCAGTGCTAGAAGCTGTCCTATGGGCAAGAGAGAAAGTATGTCTCAATAACAACCAGATATGTTAGTTTAACAACTCTATTCAAAATGATTACAAGACAGTCGCAAGCTCATTAATTGATTAGCATGTAGTTTAAAAGTGTTCGCAATCAGAACTGATTTAATTTGTTTTTGTCTTCGACTATTCGATATTATACAAATTTGAATGAAGCTTATGAAATTTAGTTAGATCTATATTGGCATATGTGATTTCTCCCCTTATATTTATTGTTATGATTATCGAGAGTAGATTGTGCCCCCATTGAGATTTTGTTCTGGATTCGCTGTTGCTCACAGATGTGACTTTTCTTTGAATTAAGATGTAACTTTTCTTTGAATTAATGAAATTCTTTTTCCAATCCAAAAAAAAAATCATATATAAATATGTATGCATGTACCACGACACCTTCAATCAAGCCGGAACCTGATAGATCGTGTGGAAAAGATTTTATACCGATCGACACAATCAAAACCAACGTTCTTCTTCCCTTAACTCGGGGATGTCTTGCCAAAATAGATACGATATTATGATGATAGTCGCGAACACGTAATAGTGGTTCTGCAAGCACCATTAATAATGCTGATCATATCAAATGGATATGATTTTTCTTCGGAAAAAAAAATGGATATGATTTGATGGATCGTGTGGAAAAGATTTTATACCGACACAATCAAAACCAAGGTTCTTCTTCCCTTAACTCGGGGATCTTACCGATCTTATGATGATAGTTGCCAACATGTAATTAATAATGGTTCTCCAAGCACCATTAATAATGCCGATCATATCACATGGGTATGGATGATCATACCTATTTTGAAACACTTGTCACTTATTTGTAGAAAATTATTTTACAAAATCTAACAAAATAAATAAATAAAATAAAAATAAATAATGATGACGTGGGTATGGATGAGAGTCTCTAAAAATCCATACTTTCTTCCAAACTCAAACTTTCACATCAGATTAAATTTTGAATATCTAACCACCACTGGAGAGGTTTTTTTTGTTAAGAGTTTCTAAAATCCTAGGTGACTTCAATATTTTTAAAGACCCATATTCCATTGGAGATGCTCTTAGGATAACATTTTCGTTAATGTTTTTTAAGCAAAGCCAATAAATTAGAAGAATGCAAACACATGGTAGCATACATTCAACATTAACGGAGTCATTCAAAACTAACAAATTAAACCAGTAAAAATGTAAACAAAAGAACACATGAAGCTCAGTAATACTCGGTCGTCCTCGGTGAAGCTCGTTCTTCCTCAGTAAGGAACTCAGAATCAGCTCTGCCAAATAGCAAGTAGCGAATAACAACTATACTCCCTGAGTAATTCGTCCGAGTTTGGCAAACGGAAAGATATGACGCAGTTTTGGGTGTGACAAACAAAAAGATATGGTGCTCAGATAGACGATTGCCTCGTGGGTGGATTTTAGATTTGCGGGTTCAGAGCATGCCCGACAAAACCAAATTTCAAGGTTTGATTCGGGGATCTGTACGAATAGATTTACCATGTGCCAATAATTATGTTAGTCTGAGGTGGGATTACAATCTTACTAGTAATTTGCACCAAATTTGAAAAACATTTTCACGGTTAGGGATTATCTACGGTGAATCGCAATTTAGAACCTGCCCCAAAAAATCCAATATCTAAAAAGATTTAATTTACATGTGAATGTTCCATGTAATACATACCGGATTTAGTGGTAGTTTGGGATAGGAGAGTGGCACATGATTACTCGTTGTTGTTTATGTTTATCTTTGTGTTTTTATATTTTCTAATTCCATTCAGATCAGTGCATGGTTTTCAATTATCGTTTGTCAGAAACTTCCATGCCAGAACTTTAATAGTGAAGCTGGCCACGTTAGATACATGCAAATCAGGCTATAACAACTCAAATACAAAATCAGCATCAAATCTTGGATAACATTAACTAGTTCAAGTACCAAAATGGTTAACCGAAAGAAATTTGTTTCTTGGAAAATGGAAGAAGATAGAAAAGAAATTATATTTATAATGGTTTTTTTGATGGGAACTTTGTGGATACCAAAATATGGATCGCCACGTGGACATAGGGAAGACACAAGAATCCTGTCAAAATCTCAAGGGATGATTACACGATAATACGATGAGATGAGAGCATCGAATCATCCTCTAAAAAGGAGGATTTGTCTGAATCGAGGCAACTGCACCAGCTCCGCATGAACGACGCGTGTAAGGAAAAGTCTAATCTGCTCAGACGGTCAAGTCTAAAAAGAAGGAATGCATTTAATGAAGGATAAGAATAAGACATGGAAAGACCTGCATCGTGACGGAATACTCGGACGATCTATACTACTACCCAGAGGTGACAGAGCGCGAGGTTCTCCTTACAAGAGCAGCACGAGGTGAAGAAGAGCGAGACTACTCGGAGGAAGAACCAGACTAGCCATCACGAGGGATAGTATAGAGCCCGTCCAAGGCAGCCAGGACAATGTAAGACAGCTCATCGAACTCGGACGATCAGACCACCACGAGTTTATTTTTCCAATAAATACCAGTCCATGTAGAAGGAGATGGACAACTTATGTAATCCTAGATGGTCTTTCTACAGAGAATTCCTGAGAGAGATATAGATAGAGAGAAAGTGAGAAATCTAGAAGAGATTTGTAACTCTTTCAAGGGTAAGACCTTATAATCAATAAGAAAACATCTTCTTTCTCGTGGACGTAGGTCTTCATGGCTGAACCACGTTATATGCTTGTGTCAATCTTTACATTTCATGCTCTTTACATCTTGTTCATAGTTGAATCTTGTATGTTTTAGTAGTTTTTACTATTTCATTTCACTTGGATGTAGTCATCAGAAAAGATGCAACTACATTTTGGCGCTAGAAACATGGAGGTATGAAGATCTAATCTACCACCCTAATAACAACTCTATATTGTTTTCATAATCTCCATGAGAAAAGTGTTTTTCACACTACAAAGTAGATTTCTGTTGAAATGAATGAGTAGAGCTCGGACTCAAACATGATCTTCACGATCTGAGAAGTCCAGAAGAACCTCAAGATTAACAGATCTGCATTTTTTACTGATTTTCTTTAAGATTTCTTGTTATTTCAAAGATTTTTTATGACTTCCTCAAGGAGCTCAGGAGAGTTGGAGATCGGAGTAAAAATGAAGTTTCAAAGACTTCGGTGCTCAAACGATCTCCTCCATGAGAGATCCGGGAAGAAATACTAGTCAGTAAACTACATAAGGAAGATATCACCTTATGAGAGTTGAAAAGATAAATTTCATGATGTTTTTCATCAAACTCAACAAAGTCCAAGATCTCCTTCTTAAGGACATAAATCTAAGTCAAGGAGAAGGATTAATGAGTACATAATCATTCATCAAACCCAAAGTTTGTTCAAAATAAAAAGCTAAAAGATGATGAGAAATAATCCCTATAATGGGAAAATATGCTCAATCGTCATAATTTGATTTTTTTTTCCCTAAAGAGGTATAACGTGTTGAAAGAGGTATTTCTCTCGAAAAGAGAGAACTGATAAAACACCTTTTCTTCATCATTAACATCTCGTGCAAAGAGGGAATGTTTTGACGTTTTCACATGTCTCCAAAATATACTGCAAAGTCTTCCTGTACTAAACTGACCAGTCTGAACTATGACTTAGTAATTGCACGTGACCTGCAAACCTAGGGTCCCATTTTTTGAAGAAAATGAAAATTAAGTTTTATTGCATATATTGCAGGGAAGGTAATGGTGACACAACGATCTACTCGCAGGAGACAAGGAGAAGACGGTGGAGCCCAATCAGAAAGACTTGAAGATATAGAGCCAGGCGAGGCCCTGATGAATGGCGAAGTCCTAGGAGAGGGACAACCTGATGACCAGTATGGGGAAGGACTAACAGATAATTCGATCTCCAAAGGCGAGGGAAACCCCTTTGAGATGCATGATGATGTCCATCTGACTCAACCAGGAGGATTGAATCGTTTTCTAAGGAAAACAACGAACAATGAGGCCAAGAAGGGCAACCCTTCAGACCTCAGCGATGCCAACGCTACCATCGCGTCCATCCTGAAAGCTCAAGAAGCTCAGGGTGAGAGAAAGGAGAAACTAGAAAGGCGAAACAGAAGGCTTGAGCGGAGAAACCGCAAGCTTAAGCGAAAAGCAAAAAGGAAGGCGCCACTCGCTGTTGTCAAGGAGATCCCAGAGGAGGAAAACCCCTTTGAACATTTACAAGATGACGAACGAATTAACATCCCTGACACTTCCAACGAGGAAACAGCGGATCGCTTCCCCAAGGGAAGCAGAGGTATACTCGACTGCGCGGATAGCTTATCCGAGGGATCGTAGGATATTGATCCCAAACATAGGTGAGACTAAGACCAGATCCAAGAAGTTAAAACCAACCGTGAGGCCGAGAACCTCGCAGTCCCAAACCCCAAGCGAGGGGATACCTCAAGGTCAACCCGTTCTAAGATTGTATCGTATGACCAACAATCAGGCGATGACTCAGGAAGATCAAGTATTCACTATCATGAATCATCTTTCTCACCCAAGAGAGCTCTGGGAAGAAAAAATAAGGCGGAAACAAGGATAAACGATGACCAACTTCAGGCCCGACGCAACCGGCTTGAATCTATGTACAGAGAAGCTACAGGAAAGCAGGAGATCAAGAAGTTGGCGGTAGTCATGCAAGAAGCAGGACAATCCCCCTTCTCCGAGAATCTGTTAATATTACCATTTCCAAAGAAATGTTCTCTACCAATGTTCACGTCCTCGTTCACCGGAACAGGAGACGCAATTGAGCATCTTAGAAAAAATCGCATGACGCTAACCCAATGGGACTATTATGACGTGGTACTGTGTAAATTTTTCCCTGCCAGTCTAAGGGATGAATCCCTAATGTGGTTCAATAACCTGCCCAAGGGATCAGTCGAATCTTTCGAGCAACTATCCAAGCTATTTTTAGAAACGTACATTCACAATAGCAGGGTCCGAATAGAGGTCGACGCGCTGTTCCAAATGTCCCAAGGGCCAAATGAGTCACTCCGCTCTCTGGTGATACGGTGGAGGAAGTTATGTGGTGAGATCGGAAAGGTCCCTGGCGACTATGCGATCTTGGGCTTTAAAAATAGTCTCCGAAAGACAGACCCTCTCTTTGTCCGCATGTATGAAACAATGCCAAAGAACTTGGGAAAACTAAGAGAAATCCAAGAGGATTATGTAGCCTGGGAGGGACTCCAAGACGGAACTTACAACAAAATGGAAAAAGGAACTAATAGAGGAGCAAATATGGTAGAGCCACATAACCCACAGGCGCCATCCCAAGGAGCGGAGCAATCCAACAACAGATCAACCCAGTTCGAAAAGCATCGGACTGGAGGATGGAAAGGGCGAGACCAGGCCCAACAAAAGAAGCAAAAGTTCGTAGACTCAGTCTACACGAAGCTAAATACCCCCATATCCGAGATCCTCAAAAAGATTGATGGACAACATAAAATCACTTACCCATAGAACAGAGGTCAGCAGCCAGAGCGAACTAAAAATAGAACTGACTTCTGCGAGTTCCATCAATTCCACAGCCACACGACAGACTCGTGCAGAGACCTGAAGAAAATGGTGCAAGAAATGATCAATGAGGGGAAACTCCAAGAATACATCGTGCAACCAACAACTCCACCTACCACTGGGGCACCCATACATCGTGTAGAGATACCCCGCGAGGCACAATACTTAGGGTGTAATACTATATCGCACTCGGCGATTACCACACCTATAGGAGAAGGAAACATTACTGAACATTCACAAACGAAAATTCCAGGGTGACGAAGTTTTCAGTATTGCCAGAGAACCCCCGATTGAGGGATGGATGAAATTACCCATTAGCTTTTCAGCCTCGGAGGCCCCTGATGAAGGGAGAAACCAGAACGATCCACTGGTGGTCACGATGACCATTGCACTCCCTGACCACGAAGGCGAGGAAGGAAAACCTAAAGTGCTACCATGGGCAATGCCCAGTTCAGTTGAGATTTTATTCTATGAAACATTCAAACAAATGGGAAAAATCCTCACCCTAATTACTTTCTGTGTGGTAGATGTACTATCACCATACACAGCCATTGTTGGGCGATCCTGGGTCCATGGGATCAAAGGAGTATCCTAAACTTTCCACCAAAGGTTAAGATTCCCTACGCTAGATGGACTAGAAGAAATCATTGGGGACTCGGCGCGAGGCGAAATACTGTTATAAGATGGACGTCCAGAACGGCGTGAACAAAGTAAACTTCCCAAAAGCACATGCAAAGAGGGCCAGAAATACCAATAACCTGGTTGAGACCTATGACTACATGGCCATCAGTAACACACCAGCACACTCGCCGATGCCCCAGCCTTATGCAACACCATAACCTCGGGACCGACCATACGACCCTTATAGCAATCAATCACAGGACCTCCCCGATGAGGGAGAGACCAAACCTCGTTCTCATATCGAGACCAACGTCAGTCATCCTATGAAGACATACACTATTGAGGAGAGCAATGAGGAGCGTCACTCAGGGACAACCCAGAACGAAGGATGTCACTAGAAAACGAACAAGCGATCTCTAAGGAACCAAGCCAAGTAATCCCATGGCGCATCATAACACAGTCAACAGAGTTAAGTGCAACTAAGACGTCAAGAAAATATCAGAACAAAAAATCCAATGTTAGCACCCACAAACTTGTGGAGGACCCTTTCCATAACAGCTTACAAACATTTGTTGTTGACTGTCTTACATATGCCGCACCCATAGGTGCACCACCATCCCGGATGGATAACAACTTGGGTTATAGCCGCTGTACTAGAAAGGCCAGAACGCAAAACTATCATTGGCCTAGAACATACCTTGAGCAAACAACGATGCCCACCCCAGAAGGACACAACACGGACAAACAAGAGCATACCCTCTCCAAAATACCCGGCGCTATATTGAACCCTTGTCCATTAACCAAGAAGGCAGAAAACATTACCAAGCCCAATCAGGCTACTACAAGACAAGAGATCGTTAAGCAAGCTTATGATAATAATTTTTCGAATGATGTTGTAGTAACGAGGTTCAAACTCTCGGAATTGTGAAGATTAAATTTAAAGATTTAATAAAATTATATACAAAAATATTAACAAAGTGGGCGAGAGGTATTAGAAAACAACCAAGACACTGATTCCACTATTACACATGAATTAATGATGGTAAACAATCCAAAACTCTAATTATCTTTTAAGTCCTTTATATCTTAACTCACAAATAATCTGGAAAATTCTCAAAAATTAATTATATCCCTAAGCATAAATTATCTAAACAAAGCATAACCTATCTAATTGAATCACAACTAATGAAGAAATTTTTTGCAAACAATTAAAAACTCTGCAAAAGCAGTGATTAAGTGAGTTATAAATTATAAATTAGAGGAAATAAATGATTACCAATTATTCATGCGTAAATAGCTTCCTCACTGCCTTGGTTGTGGGAGAAATTAGCCTCTCATCATGTTGGAAACACGCTCAAAAGTTGATTTCATTTATGCTCAAAGATGGGTTTACAAATGATGAAAAGGGAGAAATAATTCAAAAATGGGTTTGTAACAATTATACTTGTTACAAACCAGAGAACTACGACCCTCGGCAAATAATACTTTCCTGCGACAGTAAAAAATAAGACTGTCACTGTAACAAATAAGACTGTTGTTCGACAGTCGCTGAAACTGTAGCAAAATAAGACTGCTCAGTGTGGGTCTTATGTTCTTCGTGTTCTTGGTGCAGAAGCAGAAACATCAGAAACCGAGTTTGGGAAAACTCGAATTTGTTCTTCTCTGGCTCTCCTCAGCCCCCCAGACTCTCGACACCCTCTCTAGGACTCCCAGGGAATCTATTTAAAAACAAAACACGCGTTGAATCTCCTCCATTAATCCCAAATAATCTTCTTTTACTCGGGATATTTTCTTTCTTTTTTTATCAATGATTTTGATTTTTACGCTTCTGCAGCTGGATTAAATTCCTTATAAATCTTCTTCACGTTCCAAAGTGTTGATTAAGGCTTCCAAACACGTGCAGTACACGTTTAGATTCACCATAACTCGTGTAAGCTCATGTTTTTCCTCCAACTCTCTGTTTGGCTTAAACCAAGTTATCCAGACAAATTTGATCGAAACAAACACCCATACTAGCTTTGTTAGGACATATCACAACTACCCATTAAGTTTCAGCCCTTTAGTCTACCAAGAACTCCTTCAAGAATCGATCGAAAGTTACCCATAAGAGCTGGTGTCCCCCTAACCAAACTGGGGGTGCGAATAGCAGGTGCCCAACTGAGGTTCCCCTTATCCAAATTGAGGGTACCTTTAGTACTTTTCTCCGGAGTCCAAATAGCACTTTTTGAGCAACTTTTTCCATACAAGTGTATTTCTCCAAAAACACCTACAAACACACAAAGCATCAAAATTAGTACAAAAATCGAGCACTAACAATAGAGACATTGAGTACAATTTAGACACAAAAATGTGTCTATCAAATACCCCCAAACTTATTATTTGCTAGTCCTCGAGCAAAACTAATAAAAAATAAAGCCGAGTTAATCTCGGGAGGGTTTACCAGAGGTGCAGAGGGATCATAAAAAGGACTACTTTTCAATAGTTTGATTGTATCCTCTAGAGATGAAGAACTAGTACTATAATCTTCTTTCTCGTAAGACTGATGCATGTGTGGATAGTAATTGGGCTCACTAGGGTATGACCCATATCCTTCCAAAGTATGGCGTTCCCAACCACTATTCCCAACATGGTCATAAAAAGGATGATGTCCATATTCAAATTCATGTCGATAATCATTGTATTGGCTTCTATCATACCAGTTCGACATTCTTAATTGCAAAGGAATTCTACACAATCACAAACAAGGATGACTCGACCAAATCAAACCTATAAAATCTAGCAAACAACAAGTATGATGGCTCCACTTAGATTGTTTCTAGACCAGTTTCTAATATTTCGAAAAGGAATTCGTTACAATCTGAGCAAACCTCTCTGGAATCAATCTGATTTTAAGTAAGTTGAATTGAGACGAGGGAAGCTGCGAGGATCTTTGATACCCAAGGTCTCACCGGTATTAAAAGGCGGCGCAGTCACGCATTAAACTCGCAGAAACCATCATGAACTTCAAAGTATTCTCAAAAGAGTAACCAATATTTTTCGAACGACTTTCCTATTAAGCTCGTTACCCTATAGGTCTCGTTCTAGTCAAAATTTTAAGCTTAGGTTCGCGTTTGGTTTCGTTTTCCTACGGCGGGCAAGAAGGAAACGGTGATGAAATCCGAGTCCTTATCTTAATTTGGCTAGGCCTTGCCCTTTACTAGGAAATTAAAACAACCGTATTCAAATCCTCAGCATATATTCACTTTAAGTCATACAATAAACCCGCTGACAGGGGATTCGCGGGTGTTTCGAAAGCTTACCTCCCTTACCAGACGGGCGCAGAACTGCTGAAGTCGACTCGGGTCACGACTCCTATGTCATGTGCGAACCCGAGGTGACGAGACAATATTGTAATCGTCGTCCTTCCCTGCAAACAATTTTATATTTAATGTACCCTTCCTTAGGGTTTAAAAAAAAATTGTCCAAGTCCAAAGTCCAAATAAAGTGCAAAAGAAAAGAAATAAAAAAAATAATTACAAAAATTGGAAGGTCTCTAAAAATAAAATAAAATAAATTCTCTCTCTTTTTTTTTAATTTTTCTTTGTCTTTTTCCTTCTCTTTTGGCTTTAAGCTTTGATTCCAAGTCTTTAGTATCCAACTTCAAACCTGTAATACAAAGACACACGCAAAGAAACGTAAAAAGAACAAATGAAATAAAAAAAAAAAAAAAAATTCTACCTAAGCACAAATCCGCGTCGGCTGCGCCAAAATGATAATAATTTTTCGAATGATGTTGTAGTAATGAGGTTCAAACTCTCGGACTTGTGAAGACTAAATTTAAAGATTTAATAAAATTATATACAAAAATATTAACAAAGTGGGCGAGAGGTATTAGAAAACAACCAAGACACTGATTCCACTATTACACATGAATTAATGATAGTAAACAATCCAAAATTCTAATTATCTTTTAAGTCCTTTATATCTTAACTCACAAATAATCTGAAAAATTCCCAAAATTAATTGTATCCCTAAGCATATATTATCTAAACAAAGCATAACCTATCTAATTTAATCACAACTAATGAAGAAATTTTTTGCAAACAATTAAAAACTCTGCAAAAGCAGCGATTAAGTGAATTATAAATTATAAATTAGAGGAAATAAATGATTACCAATTATTCATGCGTAAATAGCTTCCTCACTGCCTTGGTTGTGGGAGAAATTAGCCTCTCATCATGTTGGAAACACGCTCAAAAGTTGATTTCATTTATGCTCAAAGATGGGTTTACAAATGATGAAAAGGGAGAAATAATTCAAAACCGGGTTTGTAACAATTATATTTGTTACAAACCAGAGAACTACGACCCTCGGCAAATAAGACTGTCGTGCGGCAGTCGCTGAAACTGTAGCAAAATAAGACTGCTTATGTGGGTCTTATGTTCTTCGTGTTCTTGGTGCAGCAGCAACAGCAGAAACTGAGTTTGGGAAAACTCGAATTTCTTCTTCTCTGGCTCTCCTCAGCCCCCCAGACCCTCGACACCCTCTTTAGGACTCCCAGGGAATCTATTTAAAGAAAAAACACGCGTTGAATCTCCTCCATTAATCCCAAATAATCTTCTTTTACTCGGGATATTTTCTTTATTTTTTATCAATGATTTTGATTTTTACGCATCTGCAGCTGGATTAAATTCCTTATAAATCTAATTTACGTTCCAAAGTGTTGATTAAGGATTCCAAACACGTGCAATACACGTTTAGATTCACCACAACTCGTGTAAGCTCATGTTTTTCCTCCAACTCCCTGTTTGGCTTAAACCAAGTTATCCAGACAAATTTGATCGAAACAAACACCCATACTAGCTTTGTTTGGACATATCACAACTACCCATTAAGTTTCAGCCCTTTAGTCTACCCAGATTTCCTTCAAGAATCGATCGAAAGCTACACAGTTGAAAATAAAAAATTTCCCGCCAAAACGAATTTTTGAAATGTTGAAGATGGTGTCCCCCTAACCAAACTGGGGGTGCGAATAGCAGGTGACCAACTGAGGTGCCTCTTATCCAAATTGAGGGTGCCTTTAGTACTTTTCTCCGGGAGTCCAAATAACACTTTTTTAGCAACTTTTTCTACACAAGTGTATTTCTCCAAAAACACCTACAAACACACAAAGCATCAAAATTAGTACAAAAATCGAGCACTAACAATAGAGACATTGAGTACAGTTTAGACAAAAAAATGTGTCTATCAGCTTACTTCACAAAGTGGGCTGGAAACAAAGCCTAAAAATTTCTCAAAACTAATGGGGAAGCGTTAACGCACCTATAGTATACTTCTTACTAAGAGTAACGCACATCCCATGAAGGTTGATGTCTAGAAAGCCCACATTTGAGGCTAGGACTTCGAGCCCCTGCTTCTAAGCAGGTCATGAAACCTCCCTCAGAATGTACTAAGGGATCACACCCTCTTTTGAAAATTAATAAAACTACTCCTTTTTGTGTATTGCTTATTTACATTATGATTCTGCTATTTAGATTAAAATCTTTCTTATCGCATGTGTCTACTTTTCTTTTCTTTTTTTGCTTTATATGCGCATCTAGATTAATCACACCATACTTGCATTCTAAAAAAAAAATTAAATAATAAACAAACAAACAAGTCCATCAACAATTATGGAAAGGTGCTGGCCACACCTCCCATTCTACAATGAATGATGCGGGTCAATAACCCAAGCTACCTTACACGGACGACAGAACTAAGGTAATGCCGCCACGATCATGATATCGGACGATGCCCTGTTATAACAGGAGATACCCAAATTTGAGATACTTTCCTTCAGACAAGATACAAATCGCTCAACCAAGGTGTCACCCTTTGAAACACGTTCTGACAGTAAATTCAAGGGAAATGTGCCAACAAGCACTAAACAACGCCTACGGCGGCTAAACGAAAGTTGTTCCAACCAAATCCCAATACCATAAGAGGTAGCATGTCCAATTAAGGAACTGATCACTCCTTGGAAATGTTATCCAAGGTTGGACCGAAAAATATGCACTCAAAACTCTTTCAACGCCAGATAACAACAACCAATCATGCGATTAGATAGAAAAAGGTCACCAACTGTAGCATCCAAGAAATAAGCAGTAAATGTCGAAGTGCCTCCCACACTTGAGGACTTATCAGCGTATAAATAACAAAATAGCGCCTCCTACAATTGAAGACTTTCCAAAAGATGCGAAAATGTTTCCATAATGGAGCATATGACCCTACCAAACTATGTCCAACATAGGAGACCAAAAAAATAAAGATGGATGAATAAAGAAACATACCAACTCAAGTCTGTACGCCATCAGGGGCCTCTCGCTCATCCTCGACGACAGTCACATTCTGCACAGGCTCGGGCTCGACAACAGGCGGAGGGACCACGATGTTCGCAGCAGCAGCTGCGGCGGCTCGCTGACGCTCCCGGAGAACGATAACCTTACAATCCTTGGTCATCAAAACCTTGTACTCCGCATGAAGGTTGCTCAACTTCTTTTCTCCCTCCGCATGAGCAGCCGCCAATTCCTCTTCATGTTGGCTCACCAACTCGTTAAGCTCCTCATCAAGGCTTCGCTTAGCAGCCGTTTCTTCCTATAGCTGCTTCTCCAACTCAGACTTTTGCTTGCAAGCCTCTGCCAGCACAAAACAAAATTGATCAGTCTAAGGAAATCATCAGAACAAACCGACACACAAAATTGGTTAAAAAGTGACCTTCATTCTTAAATAAAACAGCGGCTAAGTTTTGTTCTAATCGAATCTTTTCGGTGTCTAGAGCACTAATTGTTGCCTCTGCAGGAGTTATGGCCGCATCACCATGAGGGCAGGATAGCATATGCTATATAATCACTCTTGAGCTTCCTCAGCGTCTCCCTATCATCCTCTGCCTGTGTTAATTGAGGCATATGATCGCACTGCCAGTTTATAAGCTCATCCTTCTGCGCACGAAGTATCTTGATCTCGTCCGCACGATCTACGACTACTTTCTTAGCCTTATCCAGTAACCCAAGAAGCTCCAAAGTGCGGTTCCGATGAACCTCTACATCCACCCGCAACAATGCATTCTCTTGCTCTAAGGTGTCAATCTTACACTGACGAGCACTCACATCGAGTCTAAGGCCACTGCGGTCTCTAGCATGTCTATGACCCGCATTATCTAACTGCTCCTCCAATCATTTGACCGTAGCTACCAATACAGGGACTAATTCAGAAATCTAATCCCTACCATGGAGACGTTAAATCAAGAAAACAGAGCAGATGAATACCTTCTAATTTCTTCTTATCCTGACGAAAAGCTAAGGCCTCATGATTAGCCATTTCCACAGCAGAGCAAAGAAGATGGATCTCATGTTCAGCAGCCTTGGCCTTCCTCCTAGCTACGCGAGTCTCGGATAGCATCCACATCCTCAAATTGTTGCTCTAGCACATCCAAACAACAAACCAGTTAAGGCTGGAGCAAGCCAAAATAACAAAAATCTAAAAGCCAACAACTGTTCACCACATACCGATAGCAAAAGTTGCTGCTGGGCGGACTTAGGCAAAGAAATTAAGATACGAGCTTGCTCGTCCTCGCTCAGTTGAGCATACTTATCCGATCATAACATCTTCATCGCCTCGGACACACCACTGAACCAAAGAGTCTCAAAGGAACCACCAGACGAATTCGTTGAGGCATAAAGAAAAACACTAGCAAAGTTACTTGGTACGCTCTGGCTACCACCACCCGAAATCACATCAAGATTACTACTCACATTTCCACCACCTCCCCGAGCACTAGAATCGTAAGAAGCACCCTTCTCAGCAACATCTCTCGGCTGGGGCAGACTCGTTCCAGACCCAAGGGCGATATTGGGATCAACAGAATCATCCAACAAAGCCTGATCGAGATCATCGAAGAATGACTGGAATATAAGGCCCTACAACTCGGGAATGCATCTCAGGAATGCAAGGAAGAATATTACCAATCTCATCCCAACCATAAATATAAGGCCCCACAACTCGGATAGGAGCAACAAGCCACTTGGGATCGTGAGTCTTACGAAGTGTACGTTGGGTGGCTATAGGAGGATCCAAGTCGATCATAAGCAAAGGACCTTGGATGTTCTTCCGAGTTCTAGAAATCCCAACTCCAAAACCATCATAAGTATCGGACTGATGACACCAATAGCCCTCCACGAAGGAATAGGAGGTATAGTAACCCCTCTGAGTAGGAACAAATTAATTCAACTCGTGCTCGGTAACCTTACCTTGGCTTCAGCGATTACACTCTCGGGCGATCCGATAAAAGTTACCATTAGGCTGAAAAATGGCTCGCTGAGGTTCAAGCTTACATAATATCTTGTACTGAAAAGGATTTAATGGACAGTACAAGGGAAGACGAAGACCGGCGTCAACCTGACCCACCGCAACGATAATCTCGTTAGGACCACACGGGTTCTTCTCCAAAAGATCCTTGGAAATGACACCGAACTGACCCTAGGGAGTGGCAAAGAAAATCTGAAATCGCTGGAGACGATGCCTGACCCTCACCGATTCCAAGAACGCTTCATCTGACGTACCAGAGGAACGATCGGAAACTCAGATTTCTCATCGGAGTTTTCCCGGTACTGCTAGAAATCAAACAAGAGAAAGAAGTTAGAACAACGACAAAGAGAAAAGCCGAAAAAGAAAACAAAAATAAACATGCACCGGTGAGAAAAAACCGGCAACAATGGAGGATAAACTCCACAGACGATTGCAAAACCCAAGAGAAAAAGTGGAAACAGTGGCAAGAATTACTGATACCCAAGAAAGTAACATTTACATAATCCTAAAATAACGGTGATAATCATCAGTGAAAACAAAAAAAAAAAAAAGCAAAAAGAAGAGGACCATACCGTCTTGAGGTGCGATATGGGGAATTCCTCTCAGACATTATAAACTTCTTTATAGGAGACAGGAAGTTAAGAAGGAACAGTAAAAGACAAAGAAGAGAAAGAATGAAAAAGTTCTGAACTCTGAAAATAGATATTAAAGGCGACATTCTCTCCTTCCAAAAGATCCTATAAGAAACCAAAGGACCACCAACCGGCGCCTCAAGTCCAACGGGTAGAAACGCACTAAAAGTGCAGACGTGGAGGAAACTGCGGACGTGGAAAAAAAGGTGGGACGGATACATAGTTTTCTCCCCAACATTCCCTCGGAAAGTTGCAAAGAAAAGGAGCAAAATGTGTGGGTAAAATACCCGACGGACACGTGTCAGCATCTGAAGGGATGATTACATGATAATACAATGAGATGAGAGCATCGAAACATCCTATAAAAAGGAGGGTTTGTCTGAATCGAGGCAACTGCACCAGCGGCGCATGAACGACGCGTGTAAGGAAAGGTTTAATATGCTCAGACGGTCAAGACTAAAAACCAGGACCGCATTTAATGAAGGATAAGAACAATACATGGAAAGACCTGAATCGTGACGGAAGACTCATACGATCTATACTACTACCCAGAGGTGACAGAGCGTGAGGTGCATCTTACAAGAGAAGCACGAGGTGAAGAAGAGAGAGACTACTCGGAGGAAGAACCAGACTAGCCATCACGAGGGATAATATAGAGCCCGTCTGAGGCATCCAGGACGATAGAAGACATCTCATCTAACTCGGACGATCAGACCACCACGAGTTTATTTTGCCTATAAATACCAGTCCATGTAGAAGGAGATGGAAAACTTATGTAATCCTAGATGGTCTTTCTACAAAGAATTCCTGAGAGAGATCTAGATAGAGAGAAAGTGAGAAATCTAGAAGAGATTTGTAACTCTTTCAAGGGTAAGACCTTATAATCAATAAGAAAACATCTTATTTCCCGTGGACGTAGGTCTTCATGGCCGAACCACGTTATATGCTTGTGTCAATCTTTACATTTAGTGCTCTTTACATCTTGTTCATAGTTGAATCTTGTATGTTTTAGTAGTTTTTAGTATTTCATTTCACTTGGATGTAGTCATCAAAAAAGATGCAACTACAAAAAGATCCTATACCGTGCCCCGAAAATCTTCGTCAGTGACTTGTAAAATCAGGTCAGAGTCGTCATTACTGACTATTCGACGAAGTATCATCTTTGTAAGAGATAGTATCTCATCACGAAGTAATCTCCAAGGGGAATATGAGTTACGAAGATCAATGGAGTGCCCTACAAGACACTAACCGCGAAATGAAGATAGGCGAAATAAGCTAACTTGGTTGAAAAGATAAGTCACGAAGTAGATAAATTACGGAGCAAGAAAAGAGACAGGTGTCCCGACAAGCCCATGTGAGGATAGCGAAAGAAAGGGAAAAACTTTATAGAAAATGATCCGGGCGAAGTAAAGGGCACCTTCGCGAGAACGTAGCGAAGTAAAATGAGTTGTACTCCATTAGAGTTAGTTGGCCTATAAGTAGAGGTCCTTGGGAAAGATGTGAGAGAGATATTTTAGTTGAGTGGGAGAGCTTTGCTTAGAGGAGATTAAGGTTTCCTTATGTTTAAGAACTTGTACTTTGATTTCTTTGTATGATTCATCAATAAAGATTTTGGGGTTCATATTATTAAACACGTCTTAGATCTTGGTTACTTTCCTTTTGGTTGTACTACTGGATTTCCAGTAGGTACATTTTGGCGTCCAGAAAAAGGGAACTTAGATCGGGGATTCTTCCTCATCTAATAAGTTGTGAAAAAGCGAGTTGTTTTGTGTAGGAAGTCTGGTAGATCTGGTGACTTATTCGTGTTTAAAGATTTAAGATCTGGAAAAGAAGGTCGGTGAGGCAACAGACAGAAAACCAGATTCAACGAGAATTGAGTGATGACAGGTAAGGCAAGACGAGCGGAACCCCTAAAAGCGGTAAGGAGGAGCAAGCGGCTGGAAGCCCACAAGGAAGGAGAAAAGGGAGAGGCGGCTGTCACAGATAAAAGACAAAAAATTGTAAGGCAACGTAAAGGCAAGCTGAGCGTAGAAGAGGGATCTATGAAGGAACCTATCCGAATCATGAAAACCGGGGCTATTGCGGAAGAGAAAACGAATCAAGAATAAGTGCAGAAAGGCAGTGGAGATAAGAACAAGATACTGAAAGAGCTGAATAAAACACTTTGTCGGACTAAAAAGCGGATAAGGTGCCCGTCGAAAAGGAAAGCAGGGACGGCATAACGAGGTAGTAAGGAGAAACGAGAGGAGAACGAATGTGGCGGCGAGGTATGGGTTAGAATCTCACAGGAAGAAGGCGCGAATTCAGAGACGGTAACAGCTTCGTCTTGGAAAAGGACCCAATATCGAGAAGAAGATCCTTACGAAGATTACGAGGAAGAGGATGAACGAGGGATGCAAAAGAGAAGGTTGCTAGAAGGATACGACCGAGAAAGTAACCTAAGAAGGTTGTTGATGGAGGCGAGAGCGGAAAATCGTGAATTAAGATACGAATAAGAAAGAAGGCGCGAGGAGGAAAACAGAAGTAAGGGGCGAGAAAGAGATATTGATGAGTCAGCAATAGGGATTATGGACCACAAAATCTTGAATGAGCTACGAAGACTGAGGATTCAGATGGGAAATTCGCAAAGAAAAGACAAGTTGCAATGGATGAAGAAGAAGGTTATGATGACCGCTATGGTGAAAACGACATCAGAAGGAAGGCATAGGTGGAGAAAATCATTGCACAAAAATCAAAAGTTGCGAAGTGGTAAAGTCGAAGGACATCAACCAAGGAACGTAAAGCCAACAAAGCAACGAGTGAACGTTTGGGAAGAGTTAGAACTCCCAAAGCTTAATAAAACCCTAGAGAGGATATGGGAGTAAGTGATATTAACGGAGGAGATTTCGGCACCACCAAATTTTGGAAGAGAACCAACTCCTGGGAAGAATTATGAGTTCTGCATATATCATAGTTTTCACGGGCATCATACGAATAATTGCAGGAGCGTTAGGAAGATTTACTTCGCCTCATAGAACAGGGAAAACTTGCACATTATGTAAAAGGTCGGGGAATACCACCACCACCTCGGCATTATTATGAAGAGTTGGCAGGACAGTATCGGGTTCAAGCAGACCAAAGTGGGAAGTCGTTTGGTTGAAATTTTATAGCACATTCAATGGAAGATTTTCGCAACTTCCAAGATAACGTGCTCTCAAGGGTATTCAAGGTGGACTCTGAAGGAAACGAGATAGTTCCAGTAGAAAAGAAAGAACCATTGGAAGAATGGAAAAAGAGGGACATATCATTTTCAGCACGGGATGCATCAGAGGGAAGGGCTTAGCATATGGAGTCATTGGTCGTCACCTTAACGTTTGTAAACATTCGCTGAAAGAAGAAAGCCGACGAAGTGAAGAGAGAGTGTGGGCCATGGACAAGGTCTTGGCGGACATGGGGAGTTCAGTAGATGTTCTATTCTACCATGCGTTCATATCTTTGGGGTATGAGGATTCTGACATGATACTTTCAGCATATACATTGTATGGATTCAACGGGGTGGCTACAAAACCAAAAGGCGAGATACGTATGAGGATCTTCGCAGGAGAATTGGAAACAACAGTTACCGTTTGTGTGGTGGATGTGGTGTCACCTTATAACGCCCTCATGGGAATACCATGGATCCATGGGATAAAGGGAGTAGCATCAACATACCATCAATTGTGGTGATTCCTAATGCCCAGCGGGATTTGCGAAATACTTGGAAATAGCGAAGACACATGAGAATGTGGCGAGAAAAATATTGAGAATTATGAAGGGAGATTGAAAAGGAAGAAGGAACAAAAAAAAATGCTTGAGTTGAAAAAGGAGGACGAACTAAGGGTATACATGGAAAGAGCTAAAGAAGGATGGGCGATACCGAGCGAGATACCCGAAGAAGGAGAGCTCGTGAAGCCGATAAAGGAACCAACGCCACTAGGAAAACCAGACATGAATTTCGCCATGGTAGAACCAACAAAGGACATAAATGTGGGAACTGAGGATGAACCCAAGATCCTAAAGATTGGGATGAAAATGGACGAAGAAGAAGAAGAAGCGAGGTTAGTTGAGTTGCTGGGAAAATATGGTGACATATTTACGTGGATCATGGAAGAAATGCCAGGAATTGATCCACAAGTGGCATGTCATAGATTGGAACTGGAACTGACAATCAAGCCAATCAGGCAACGAATAAGGAAGATCGCCACGACATATCATGAGAAAATCGACAAGGAACTTCAAAAGATGATGGACGCAGGAATCATAAGGCCGGCAAAAAAAATCCAGATTGGATTGCAAACATGGTAATTGTGCCCAAGAAAAACAATGGAAGAAGAATATGTATCAATTTCAGCGACCTGAATACCGCGTGCCCCAAAGATAGCTTTCCTTTACCAAATATCACGCAGATGGTGGAATCAGGATCTGGGTACAAGAGGTTGTCCTCCATGGACAGATATTGTGGATACAATCAAATACCATTGGCTGAGGAAGACCAAGAACACACATATTTCTTCACTCCTAGAGGGTTGTACTGTTACACAAGGATGCCATTTGGATTGAAAAATGTAGGGGCCACATATTGTTATAGTTTTGAAAGTGGTAGTAAAAGTTCGTTGCTCGGACTTGTAAAGATTTAAAAATAAAAAATATATACACAATATTTGTCACAATGGGCGAGAGTACTGGGACTAAAGATTCGGCCATTTTTCATTTTCAAGTGGTTCAAAATTTAATTCTAGGCGATTATTGTTCAAAACAAAACAAATATTAACTCTAGTTTATTGCCAAGATAGATTTTATAAAATATTACTTGTATTTCTTAAGCATGGCATATCAAAAATCCCTAGGACTAAGCATACTCCATCAAATGAAATCACAAGTAATTAATTTAAAATCTTATTTCAATTAAAATTGGTGCAAAAAGTAAATAAAGAATTAATTTAAATTACCACATGGATGAAACACGGCCTCCTTCGTCGTCCCAGTGTTGGGTTTAGCTCATCATGGTGAAAAACCTCTCAAAATATTTCATTGATGCTCAAAAGTGTTTTACAATGAAGAGAAAGATAAGTAAATGTTCTAAAACAGGATTATGCGGCCCACAGAAGGCGTCCAACTTAAACGACAGAGAAGAGGTGCTATTGTTACTGAATCCCTAAGACCCACACCTACGACCCACGCCTGTGAGTCTCTTTCACTGTTGATAAACGACTGCTGCTGCGAGTCCGTTCTTCGTGTTCTTCATCTTCATCAATGGCGGAAGCAGCAGCAGAGAGAAATCATTGTTCTCGATTCTGCAGCGTTCCTTCTCTCCTCCCAACTCTCGACACCCTTATTTGTGATAATAGTAACCTATTTATACTCCTAAGCCTCATTTAATCTCGCCATAACTCCTCAAAAATCTTCACAGTGAAGAAAATTATTTTTGAGAATAATTTCTTATTTCTTTCTCTGTGTACGTTAATTTCCTTGAAAATCTTCAGAAACTGATTGATACGCAACCTAGGAAAGTATCTGGTCTTAACTCCACAACCATGCAGCATCTTTTACGTGATTTTCTTTCCAAAAATGAAGCCGATATTCTTCTCTCCTGTTTTGATCGGGAATTGATTTTCTGGCCAAAGTTGATCGATCCCAACCACCATAATATCTTTTTATACTCATATCACATATACCCATTAAGTTTCAGCTCTTTAATCTCCCAACAGATCCATCAAAATCTCGAACGAAATTCTGCCAGTGAAGAAGAAAAATTTCTCGCCAAAAAAAAAAATTTGAATTTTGTTGAAGACCTTCCCCTATCCAGTTCAGGGGTGCAAATAGCAAGTGGGGTTGAAATATACTTCTTGGGGTGGAAATAACCAAAACATGGGTGCCTTTAGTAATTTTTCTAGGATGTTTTCCGCACTTTTTCGAGGTTCCTCCGGGGTATTTCTGGGGTACTTCCGGTACACTTCTGGGGCGCTTCCGGCATACTATCAACGGAGGTCCAAATGCCACATTTTTGAGCCCATTTCGCCGCAAGGGATTATTTCTCTAATAATTCCTACAAAAACATAAAAGAACACAATTAATACAAAATTGAGCACTAACAATACATACAATAGAGACATATTAGACACATAAATACGTCTATCACATATCAACGGATAGTGGAGAAATTTTTCGCGAAATGGGTACACATGAAGTTAGAAGTTTATGTGGATGATATGCTGGTCAAGACAAAGGATTCAGGGGATCATGTGGAAGATCTGAGGGAGATCTTTCAGCGGATGAGGAAATACAAAATGAAAATAACTCCAGCAAAATGCATCTTTGGGGTTGAAACGGCGAAGTTCTTGGGACACATAGTTTCACGAAAAGGCATAGAAGTTGACCCAGCCAAGGTCCAGGCTATACTAGAAATGCCCTCACCCACCACCATAAAGGATGTACATAAATTAAACGGGCAGTTAGCATCTTTGATAAGATTTGTCTCGTGGTCCTCGGACAAGTGTAAGAACTTCTTTGATATTTTAAAGAAAGGGACGAAGTTCGCATGGATGCAAGAGTGTGAGGAGGCGTTGAAGGGTATAAAGGAGCACATCATTAAATTGTCAATATTACAAAAATACGAACCTGGGGAGGAGCTTTTACTTTGCCTCGCGGAAACACCATACACTATCAGTGTCGTCTTACTTCGGAGCGATGAGAGGGTAGAAAAACCAATCTTTTACGTTAGCAAATCCCTCAATTCCGCGGAGAGAAATTACCCAAAAATTGAAAAATTGATACTGACATTGTATCATAAATCGCAAAAGTTGCGGACTTATTTCCAGACCCACAAAATTAAAGTCCTCACGAGAATTCCTATAGAATCAGTCTTGAAGAACTCAAAGAGAGTTGGGTGAGTAAAAAGACGGAAATCCCAGATTAATCAGTTCGTACTAAAATATGAAGTACAGACTTCTACGAAGTCACACATAATCGCGGAGTTTCTCTCTGAATTTCCCTTGAAGAAGACGAAAGCATAGAGGAAATGATGGATATAGATGACACTCGGCCAGATCCAAAGGACTTATTACAAGAGAGCCATCCCAGAAGATGGGAGATATTCGTCGATGGGTCGTCAAACAGTTGCGGAGGAGGAATAGGAATAGTATTCACTTCGCCCACGGGGATCAGGATAGTGTTCTGCTTTCGGTTAGAATATAAAGCAACAAATAATGAGATTGAGTATGAAGCAGTGATACAAGCTTTAAGGATTGCGATAGAAATGGGATTTGACGAAGTACGAATTACCAGTGATTCGCAGCTTGTGGTTCGTCAAATCGAAGGGAGATATAATGCAGTTGATCCAGTGATGCAAAGGTATCAGCAACTCGTGAAAAAATATTCAATGAAGATACGAAGCCTTATTTGGAGGAACATAGGTCGTGACAATAACAGACATGCAAATGCACTTGCTTATATAGCTTCAATGATTGAAGATCCAAAAATCGGACATATCATGATTGAGCGGTTAATACAACCGGTAAATAAATAAGAAGGGAGTCCAAAATGATGACGATCGAAGAAGGGAGTATGGGAATAATCGATGATGATTGGCGAGCCCCCATCAATAACTATTTAATGAAAGGGGATCTCCCACGAGATAAGAAAGAGGCGAATAAAATTAAAAGTAAGTCCACGAATTATGAGGTGCGAGAAGGAATCCTGCACAGACGATCATACTCGGGTCCGCTAATGGGATGCTTGTCGCGGAAGGAGGGTATAAAAATCATGAAGTCAATTCACTATGGGGACGCTGGTAACCACAGCGGAACCAGATCACTTGCTCTCAAAACCAGGACACAAGGATACTTTTGGCTATATATGCACAAAGACGCAAAGGATATTTCCATGAGATGCGAAGAATGACAGAGATTTGGGAAGAGGATACATGCACCATCCACGAGCTTAAATTCTGTATTGAGTGTATGGCCCTTCTCCATGTGGGGAATAGATATTGTGGGGCCATTTGTGACCGGGACAAAGCAAAGGAGGTACCTGATAGTAGCAAAAGATTATTTTACAAAATGGGTGGAATCCAAAGCCCTACAACACACGGAAGATGGTGATGTGTACGATTTCATCCTAGATCATATTATTTGTAGATTTGGAATACCAGTCATGATCTTTTCGGACAATGGGAAACAATTTGAAGGAGAAAATGTAAGAATGCTATTTAACGCATTCAAAATTCAATACGAGAAGTCGACTCCATTATACCCACAGAGCAACGGGCAAGCGGAGGCTACGAACAAGACGCTAGCAAACACATTGAAGAAACAGTTGGACGGTCATCATAAGGGATGGTGTGAACAAATATCGAATGTGCTATGGTCTTATAGTACCACCAGGAGAGATGCAACGGGAATGGCGCCCTTTTATTTGACGTATGCAGCTGAGGCGGTGTTGCCTGCCGAAGTCATCCTTCCAACCACGAGGAAGGAAGCATGGGAGAAAGGGCTAAATTCAGATTTAATCTTAGCAAAGTTGGACGATCTCTAGGAAAACAGGGAAATTTTGTTACAACATATGATGAATTACCATCGGATGCTGTCAAGGGAATATAACAAAAGGGTAAAACCCCGAAGCTTTGTACCTGGAGAGCTTGTGCTACGAGAAATACCCCCATACCAAAAGGGATTAGGAGGAAAGTTAGAGCCTACGTGGGAAGGTCCCTATATCGTTAAAAGTGTAGTTGGAAATGGGTCGTACGAGTTGGTGGATTGCGAAGGGAAGGACACAGACGAAGAAGGAAATATAATATACGGCGAGATCGAAAGGCAGGATCGAAAACTAGACCATCCTTGGAATCCGGTGTATATAAAAAAATACTATCCATGAATTAAGTTATAATGCAGTAGTTGAATGGAGTCTATTAATGAAATATCTCTTTTATAATCAACTTACATAAGAGCAAGGTCTTTGGATAAAACAAACAAAACTCGCGAGATCACCAAAGGAAAATAAGACCTCACATTAGGAGGCGAACAAGATTCACGAAATAAACAGTTTCTAGGGAAACTTAAAACCTTCGCCTAGGGAGGCTGAGAATGCACGGCATGCACCCTAGTTCGCATGAAAATGCAAGAGGCAAGACCTAAGGCATGTCGTGAACAACTATCAGAGAGATAAGCTAGTGGAAATAATAAGACCTATCCGCTGAGGGTCCCTTTTATGATGGCCTTCAGTAAGGGGTGCAAAAATATGACCAAGGCGCCGACGTATTCGGTTGATCTACGGGTGCCTGGGACGTCTGGAGCGTTACTGGCGATGTCCTTTTGGAAAGTCTTGGTTATGATGCACTCAATCCCAAAGAAACCTCACTTAGGGTGTGACTTTGTAATCCCAATCCACATCGGCGAAGGAAATAAGAAGTCACGAAAACAACTGACTGTCGTAATAACCGAATGGGAGGAGACCAACATGCATGTTAAGGTTAACCTCCTTGAAGGGGCAATCGGGAGGAATATAAAGGGATGGCACCCTCCAGAGTAGGGATTTGTGTGACCAAAAAAGACGGCAAAGTCATGGGGCTAATTTTCATGGGAATAATTAGGCCTGTCGCATTGTCGCGGAGAAAAATAAAATAAATGTTAAGACGAGGTTGATGGATTATTATTTGAAAGGGTAATAAGCACCTGAGGCTTCGTCGAATTAAAATCCTTCAGAAAGGATGAGGAAAAATAAGACCTTAATTAGGAGGCACAATAAGACCTCGTAAAGCTGCCAGGAAAACACAAATCTCCTAAACAAACAAATTAAGTATAAAATATTGACTTGTGCAACACTGGATTGATCGTCTAATGCTCAACAAGAACAAGAGGCAAGTATATACTTTTATATTTTTGTTCTTCTTTAGCATTATCCTCACAAGGCTCAGTGTCTTTTGAAAGTACATACTTGGAACAAAGGTCAAAAATGCAGAAGCAAAGGAACGAGATAGAGGCAAAGAGACCCTAATCACGCCATTATTCGAGGTTTTGAGAAAGAGGCAAAGGCGAAGGCATGAGACATATGCAAACATATATTTACGAATAAGTGGTGAACGTAGCAGATTCAAAGCTGCGAGATTAAAGACAAACAAATATTTATGAACAAGAAATGAACATTGTGGAAGCAAAGCTGTGAGAAAAGGGGAAATGCATTATTTACAAAATGATAAACATCAGAAACATCCTGAAATACAAATAAATTACAAGGTTACAACATTAGCAAAATTCAAAATAAAGAAGGGAACAGGCATCCTCAATCATCGTATCCAGTATCCTCGTCAGTAGGGGAAAACTCATTAACAGCGGGAGTCGGTTCCTTGGCTATAGGTTCAGGTTCATCATCAGAAAATACTTCGAGGTCCAAAGAAATGCGAGGAATGCCTTGAGAATCGCATAACTCATTAAAAAGCCGTACCTTCTCGTCTTGAGAATTTCTACGAAGTCGCTTCGCAAGTAGGGTAGCGTCCTTCGTCATCTTATCAAGATCCTCGTGCAAATACTGAATATCCTCTTGAAGGGTGGAAACCTCGTTGGAAATATTATTCTTCTCCCAGGATAGGATGGAGAACTGGTCTTTAAGCTCTTGCTCATGTCCTAAAGGGGAAAAGGAGTTAAACAGGTAAGCTTACATCAAGAGAGGGGCAGTGCCAAAGTAACAAAAGAAGGGAAACTCACAGCGAAGATCAGACAAAATATTCTTTTCTTCTGTAAGTTGTTTCTCTAAGTGAAGGATACGAGCACTAGACTTATTCATTAATTCCCGAGACTCCCAAGCTCAACGAGATGAGCCATGTTGCGGTGTTGCTCCTGAAAGATAAAAGATTTTCTCTAGAGATGTTAGGGAAGAATTACAAGGGGAAAATAAATATTAAACTTAGGACAAAAGCTCACTAAACCCATTATGGCAGAATGTTGCTCCAGAGAAAGATTCAAACAAGCATTCATAATAAAGGATTTATCTTCAGCCAAAAAATCATTAAAACTGAGATTGACCAAAGATTCGGCAGCCTCAGATCTTAAGGAGGGATTTCCACGAGTTGAAACAAATATCTCTGAGGGTCTAACAACACCATCCAATATTTCGCTTAGAAATATGTATGGACTAACTCCGAAATACTTTGCTAGAGAAAAAACTAGACAGTCAGACTCAATCTAGATAAAAGTATCTCAAGGAGTTAATATCTCTCTCTTGTTTTTGATATTACTCAAGCTAATAGAAATCAGCGAGTCCTAATCAAAACACAAGGAATACTTGGACGGTACCAAAAACCAATGTCCAATGATCAATCAATATCAATCAACAACCAAAGGTTGGATTTCCAATTGATGATCACGAACGCACAACCTGTATTATTTCAATTATATAAAATATAATGCGGAAAACAAATAACACAGACACCAGAAATTTTGTTAACGAGGAAACCGCAAATGCAGAAAAACCCCGGGACCTAGTCCAGATTGAATACACAATGTATTAAGCCGCTACTGACACTAGCCTACTCCAAGCTAACTTCGGACTGGACTACAGTTGAACCCCAATCAGTCTCCCACCGATCCAAGGTACAGTTGTACGCCTACGCATCTGATCCCAGCAGGATACTGCGCACTTGATTCCATTAGATAATCTCACCCACAACCAAGAGTTGCTGCAACCCAAAATCACAGACTTGATAATTAACAAATCTGTCTCACACAGAAAATTCTATCAAAGGATAAATTTTTCTCCCACAGATAAACCTTATATTTTGTTCCGTCTTAAGATATAAAATCAAGGTGAACAAGAACCAACTGATAATCCGGTCTTATATTCCCGAAGAACAACCTAGATTAATCAATCACCTCTCTACAATCCTTCCTGACTACACAGGCGGTTTGTCGAGGAATCACAAAAAGTGAGATGAAGATGTTTGTGACTTCTTTATCTTTCCTATCGGAGAAATCTCACGATCTCAAGACAATAAATCGATTGTAATCGTACGATAGAAGATGCAAGATCAGATCACACAACCACGATAAAAGTAGTATCGGTCTGGCTTCACAATCCCAATGAAGTCTTTAAGTCGTTAACCTGGTTTTAGAGAAGAAAACCAAAGGTTAAAGGAGAATCGACTCTAGCTAGCACACTAGTATCACACAGACGTGTGGGGATTAGTTTTGCTCAAATCTAGATGTCTCCTTTATATAGCCTTCAAATCAGGGTTTTGCCTTAGTTACAAAGAAATTCATATTCACTGTTAGATGAAAACCTGATTTAGATTCAAGCTAATATTTCTCAACCTTTAGATCGAAAACTTAGCTTGTCACACACACTTGAAATATACGTTTACTGGGTTTGTGAAAACCGTGCCCAAACGTGTACGTGTATGTTCGTTCAACATAGTAACCCAAAAGGTTAACCATATGAGCATTTCATATTAACCTTGTTCTTCTTCACCATAACTAGTTCAATTGGCTGAAATGAAATAGTTAAAGAGTTGTTCAATTGCTATGAGATCTTATGTAACTACACAAGACACAATTGAAACAAATATGATTCGATTCGATTGAATCGGCTCATGAACTTTATAGCCATGGTTTGCATAAAACATTCCTTAGTAATTTAAGTTTCATGTTCAGAGCGCATCTTTAGATCATAACCTCTTCAGGTCACAAATAAGTTAATCGGTTGAGTTTTACAAACTCAACAAAAATTCTCGGAAAGAGAACTTCCGCCAGTTCGCGGACTGGGTTCGCAAACGAGCTTTGGAAAATCCAGCAGAAATTCTCGGTCGGGAACTTCCGACAGTTCGCGGACTGAGTCATGGGACTGGGTTCGCGGACTTGGCAATCCAATTCCACAATCCTTCTGATTTCTCTTGATCAACAAAGTTCGAAAACTTCGGTTCAATAAATACATGGTTATGTAATCTAAACTCTCATTTCAATCGTTGAGACATTCTCAGAGGACGCTATGTAGCCGTTATTCAGGTCAAAGTAAAGTAGGTCCTGATTCCGGGACGGAGCCGTATGATGTGAGAGTGTCACGTACAGTTCCTTTGAGAAGGGTGTGATACCACCACCAATCAGGCCCAACGAGCGGTCCACGGAGCTGCATCCCTACTGACCTGGTCTATGCACATCGCTCTCCCCAGGAAGTTGGCCGCCTATCCTAGATCTTCCCATTTCAAATAAGATCCCGGGATCTATCTGGTTTAGTATCAAGGTGATTCTCTTTCCGTTCCTATATATATGGGTCCGTGCAGCATTTCCACGATATCGTTATGATCAATTAATGGGACCTGGTCGGAAAGTGTTCTTACTAGGTTGCCGCCACTAGTTATGGTGGTGAAGAAGGGGCCAATTTTAGCTTAACCGATAGAAACTTTAATACGACCTTTTCTGATCTTGCTGGAAGCATCGGGCAAAAAAGATCCGGTGCTGAAACTGGAATAGATTCTCTTTCCCGGGAAGGTAATCATAAATGGATCTGTGATCACATCATCTCCTCTCCTATGGAGAAAGGCCAATCTAGTTCAGCCAATCGGTTCATTCACAACAACATTTTTTCTTTGTGCGTCGGTCCAAAAAAACATGTTTTTTTGGAGAGAGATATTATTTCATCAATCGAGTCACAGGTGTCTATTTAACCATTGTTGTAGCTCACCATATGTATGCCATGCCTCCTTATCCGAAGATAGGGACGAGCCCGAAAAGAAGAAAAACTAAACACCATGACCAACGAATTAATGCAGGCTGTTCATCCTTTCTGCAGTACAGTCCTAACCGACGTACTGCCCCATGTCTCGAGCTGGAAGTTCCCCAGAATAAGTATTAAATCAGCCCGCTAGGACCTAATCAAACCGATTCACGTCATAGCAATTCACAAAGTGATTGAAACTTTTCATGACTTTTGTCACTAGGTGAAGATAAACTTGATCAAAGCGAAGCGCTTTACCAACAAATGATTTCGAGAAAAAGATAAGCAATGAATGCTCACCTATAAATGTCAAATGTGTATGATCTAGTCTATATAGTGTACGACTTTTGTCTCATAAGAAGTAGGAGATAGAATATATAGACCTTTGAGTGATAGATAAGTTCATGTCTCCACATACCTTTTTGTTGATGAAGTTCCACGGTTCCTTGTATAGATCTTCGTCGTTGTATGATGAATCTCCATGAAGTCCTTGAGCTCAACTACACTTTTCTATCCTAGTCCGAGACTTAGCTATGTAGGCTAGAAATCAAGACTCATGCTTGAGATAGCAACGCATACGAGGTTTGACGAGCTATGCTCTAACAATCTCCCCCTTTGTCAATTTTAGTGAAAAAACTATTAATACATATGAAATACAAAAAAGATAAACATTAGTGGCTTCTATTCCATAGTCTAATCTTCAATGTTCCCTGAAATCTTCGTCCTTCCCTGAAAACTTTAGTGGCTCCTATTCCATATGTATTAATAGTTTTGTCACTAGCATTGACAAACATGCTTGAGATAGCAACGCATGCGAGGTTGACCGAGCTATGCTCTAACAATCTCCCTCTTTGTCAATTTTAGTGAGAAAACTATTAATACATATGGAATACAAAAAAGATAAACTTTAGTGCCTCCTATTCCATAGTCTAATCTTCAAAGTTCCCTGAAATCTTCATCCTTCCAAGTACTCCAATGATCCCAAAGGTTGTAAGTTTAGCATCACCGTTGTTGAAGATCCGTAGCTATAACAATGAGAGAAATCAAGATTCTCGATCATCATTATACAGTGTCATAGTATTATCGTGTAACATTAAAGTCCAATTGTAGCACGACTTCAACAATAATACTACGGTGATATGTATCACTCCCCCTTAGTCAATACTCCATCTCGATCATGGAAACCACTCCCCCTTACACAATGATCCGAAAACCATATGTATTTTTCGTGTGAACTACATTATTTCTCCCCATTTTTGTCAATAAAATTGGCAAAGGTACAAGAACAGGATCATAATGAAATTTCCACAAGAAACATTTCATAGACTAAAAGAAAAATACATACCAACTTAATTTAGATGCAATCATAAAGGCGAAGCTAAATGCATTCATCAAGGAGTTTTAAGATACAAGATAACCCCTATAAAATTCCACAGCCGCACACCCCGCAAGATATTACCATTAAGCACAAGTTCAAAAGAACTCTCCCCCATTTGATGTCATTCCCGAAGGAACAACAAGAGCGACCTTAATTTCAAAAGAAAATAAGGATTTTTTAATTGGACACCAAAAACCATAGAAATGATTTTCTATATCCAAAACTCAACCAAATTAATCACAAGTAAACCCATGATTAATTCAATTGGAATACACAACTAAATCAAACCACAAAAGTGATCAATTTAATCGAAGATGCTCAACATAAGTAAACTTACGGAGTTACAACTAAGGTAATCATGTGGAGATGACTAACTTAATCGTTCACATACTCAACATAAGGAAAACCTTACGGAATATACGACTACATTAACCAATAAAACATGATTAGTATAGCCGTTCATATACTCAACACAAGAATTTGTGGAATATATGAAAACTCAACTAGACTAATTACAAGAGAACTTATAATTAATCTGATTGGAATACAAACAACCAAACTAATCACAAAAGTAATCCATTTAATTGTCAAAATATTTTTCTCAACAAAAGAAGACTTTCGGAGAAAATAACTAAATAACCAACCAAGATGATTAATTTAGTTCATAATGCTCGACATATAGCATCTTATGGAATAACCAACAAGCCAATAAGAATAATCGACTTAGTTGTATCGTGCTCAAAATAAGTCACACAATGGAGCCTTCACGGTAATACATAACAAAATGGATCAACGAAGATCGATATCGTGGATAACATACAAGGATCTATTATATTTTCCATCATAACGACATAATAGACTTTAACCTTGTCAAACAAAAGATTTTATCCTATTTTCCATCAAATACATGACTGCATAGGCATAACTTTTCTATTTTTCTAGAGTCCATTCGTCCTTTCATCAATACGAATACCAATTCATGAACGACTTTACTTTTGACCGCATATGGGACCTTCAAGTTCACGGACGCAAACAATACATATCCCATAAACAAATTGCAACATCATAAAATCATAAAGATCAATACTACAATAACATCATCCTCCAAATATTTTTAGAATTTAAAACCAATAAACCTAAAAAATAAACTTAAGAAGATGAAAACAAAAATAGCTATGTGTAGTCACAATCATTGATAGGCGCATTTATGTGCCTAAATTGTCCTCAATGTTTCGTATTGTTGGTACTCGTTTTCGTCCTTATTATGGTGTTTTGTGTATTTTTAGGTATTTTTGGAAAATAAATATTGTTGGAAAAATCGGCTCGAAAAATCACTCGGAACACCCCCGGAGGGCACTTGTTATACGGAGCCCAGATTTGGTTAAGGGGCACCTCAATTACTAAGGCTCACACCAATTAATAAGGGGAACCCCAGGTCACCCCCAAAACATGCAGCTGCTATTCTCACCCCACATCTGGTTAGGGGGACACCACCTTCTTCGTTTGAACTTAAAAATTGGCGGGAAAAAAGAGCAGCTCTCTGGTGAATATTTCGATCGAAATTTGAAGGATTTATGGGTAGACTAAAGAGCTGAAACTTAATAGGTAGTTGTGATATATCCTAACAAAGCTGGTATGGGTGTTTGTTTCGATCAAAATTGGCTGGAAAATCCGTGACAAGGAAACAGGGCAGCCTGTGCATGAGAAGAATAATTCACGAGTTTTTGAAGATTTATGCGTGTTCTGCTCGTGTATGATGACTCTAGCAACACTCTGGACCGTGTAGAAGGAAAATAAGGAAGGTTGGACAGCTGCAGATGCTCGGATGAAGAAAAATTATCCGGAAAATATTTTCTTTAACTTCCGAGTTTAATGAAGAATATTGAGAATTTTGGCGTAATTAAATGGGGCTAAGGAGTATAAATATGTTGAGGGGATCATAGAGAATCGGGGGGGAGAGATTGGGAGAAGTTTAGAGCACCACAGAGTCAAAAAAATCGAATTTGCAGAGAGACCACCTGCTGCTGCTGCTGCTGCCATTGAAGAACACTGAAGAACACGAAGAACGAACCTGCACCAGCAGTTGTTTTTCTACAGTAATAACGACTCACATATGTGGGTCGTACATCAGGAAGACTTATTTGCTACAGCGTTCGCGACACAGCTGCAGCAATCTTATTTTGTCACTGAGGGTCGTAGTTCTCTCGTTTGTAACAAATATAATTGTTACAAACCCGGTTTTATTGTATTTCTCATATTCTCATCAATGAAATTCTTTGAGAGATTTTCCAACATGATGAGCGGCTAATTCTCTCGTAACCAAGGCAATGGATGAAGCTATTCACACATGAACAATGGGTAACTATTTCATTTTCTCTAATATTTAATTAAAAGTTTACATAATTTTCTTCATTAGTTGTGATTCAATTAGATAGGTTATGCTTTGGTTAGATGATTTATGCTTAAGGGATACAATTAATTTTTAATATATGTTTGATTATTTGTGGATTAAGAAATAAAGGATCAAAAGGATAATTAGAGTTATGAAATATTTGACATCATTCACGTGTAATAGTGGATTCTAGTGTCTTGGTTACCTCTCGCCCACTTTGTTAATATTTTTGTATATAATTTTATTAAATCATTAAATTTAATCTTCACAAGTCCGAGAGTTTGAACCTCATTACTACAACAACATTCAAAAATATTATCAATCATCGCTATTCAAAGAACTAGTTATTCTTCCAACTAATCCAAAAGAAGACATACTAGGCATCAATAATTTCTTTGAAAGCTTCTTCAGAGAACTCTTTCTCGTTATTGAAAAAACTATTGACAATGGGATCATTCAACTCCTCCAAATCTTCTAAAAACACTGTCAACTTACAAAGTTCTTTTTCCAGTTTTCATACAGTGTTTGTAGATTAAGACAACATTCGTTCATAGTGAATTATATCTTCTAAGGATGCAGAGATCCGAAATTTTAAGTTGTTTCTTTTGCTGATAAATTCTTTTACCAGGTTCCTGAAGTTTACATCACTTTGATAAGACGACAAGAACCAGTTTGAGGAAGTATTTTTACCATTAAATGTATCATTCACTTTCTTGAACTTTGTGGAAGGGATCCCAGTACACCGACGTACGTTAGCTGCCAGAGTTGCATTTCTACTTGTGCTGCATCTAGTAACAGGTGCCATGGAACATAAGCTTTTGAGTTACAATGTTCGTGAACGACTGAAACCTTGGACAAACAAAAGCTTTTGTATTTTTAGAGATTTATATAGGTAAAAACAAAAATAACCAAAAATACACTTCTTGAGCCAAAAGACGGAAATCCCCATTTTCTCAAGACAAACATGGGGACGCGAACGTCTAGGGTTAGGAAGACATGATTGGATCAAAAAGTTCCCCTTATATATCCCATAGTGACTTTCTAAGGTAAGGCACATGTGCAAAGATTCATCTTCTTTTGTTCCCTGAAGCACTTGTCACGTAGGACCTGCGACAATTATAAGTAGGCTGAAAAGCTGAAAAGCATTCCATAGGAACAATCGTTTCCTTATGCTCAAATTCTTCAACACGTGAGTGTCCTTGAGAAATGAGTCTGATATTATTTATGAAGGTGTTTAAACAATCTCCCTCATTCCTGGATAGAGCTGTCAATTTCTAACCCGGCCCGCGGGTTGGACCTAGCTTGGCTTGTTTTAACCCGGCTCGGCTTGGCTTGTTGTCTAAACAAGCCTGGTTAGGGTTGTCATATCCAGCCCTAGTAAAAACAAGCCGGGCTAGGGTCAACCCGCGGGTTACCCGCCAACCCGTCAATTTCATGTGACTTACTAATTTAGGAATTTTAAGTTACTAATTTAAGAATTTTAAGGTGTTGTGCTAGAAATCAAAGTTCATATTTCCTTAAATGATTTAATACAATCCAAATTTCATTTGATTTAGGATTACGGAGTAGTGATCCCTCTGCCCACTAAATTTTTTATACATTTAAGTGATTTTACGTTTCAACCACCCCATTTAAAAAGCCAACCCGCAACCCGTTAGAGACAACCCGTCTAGGGCTGGGGTTGGGGTTTTTGGCTTGTACATGAATAGTACTAGGGCTAGGGATGACCCTAACCCGTCCATGGCTTGTCAAGCTAGGGCCGGGTTGACCCTAGCTTGCCCCGTTGACAGCTCTATTCCTGGATACCCATTTAGAAGCTTCATTAAAGACATTGGACTTGCATGATACATGGTTCCACACAACTTGACTATGAAGTTGATCTAACTCATCATTCATTGATTTTTTCCAAGAGAAGTTGCTCAGAGTTACATCAACGTTTCTTGGTTCTGGATGAGACGAATAACAACCAATTGAAAGATATCCTTCTGTCTTGGTTGTAGAGTCTTTTTCACGTTTGGAGACGATAGAAGAACCACACAAGGAGGAATCACCTAACACATGTAGAAAAGACCCAGAACGACTGTCACTACACCATCGAAGAGAGGAACTAGGACAAGAAGTAAGACTGCCTATAACATCGGTACTTTTCTGTACAGAATTTTCTGATAGTATTGTATGTCCCTTTTGAGTAACACAAGGTTGCACATTATTCTTACAAGGATTACTTACAGCCTTCAGACTTTTTAAATACGACGTACATGGTCGTCGCGGATGATCAAATGATCATCCATAAAGACCAAACCCTTGGCATTTGTCTGAATAGTTCCTAGTCACATCAGTTTTCTCAAGAAAAGATCGTTGAGCATTATATTATCTGAAAGAAGACAATTTTTTAGAAAGGAACAACTGGATTCTCTCATAATCAACGAGAGATTTTTACTGGATATCAAATCCTTAAGAGTTGCAATTTCTGCAACAAGACCAGAATAGATCCGGATTTGTTCTTCCAATCTCTTTTGAAAATTAACCAGTTTTATCAGACCTTTTCCTGCGGTTAATTTTTAAATCTGGTGAAGCGTCAATTGAAACTTTACCGTCCATATAGTCAGATCGCCACAAACACAGACTTTTGAGGTCTTTAACGTGTTTTCCTGCTCTGATACCAATTGAAAAAACGGGGGTCTAACAACACCACCAAATATTTCGCTTAAAAATCTATATGGACTAACTCTGAAATACTTTGCTAGAGAATCAACTAGACAGTCAGACTCAATCTAGATAAAAGTATCTGAAGGAGTTAATATCTCTCTATTTTTTTGATATTACTCAAGATAATAGAAATCAACGAGTCCTAATCAAAACACAAGGAATACTTGGACGATACCAAAGACCAATGTCCAAGGATCAATCAATATCAATCAACAACCAAAGGTTGGATTTCCAATTGATGATCACGAACGCACAACATGTATTATTTCAATTATATAAAATATAATGCGGAAAAGAAATAGCACAGACACCAGAAATTTTGTTAATGATGAAACCGCAAATGCAGAAAAACCCCGGGACCTAGTCCAGATTGAATACACACTGTATTAAGCCGCTACAGACACTAGCCTACTCCAAGCTAACTTCGGACTGGACTATAGTTGAACCCCAATAAGTCTCCCACCGATCCAAGGTACAGTTGTACTCCTACGCCTCTGATCCCAGCAGGATACTGCGCACTTGATTCCCTTAGCTGATCTCACCCACAACCAAGAGTTGCTGCAACCCAAAATCACAGACTTGATAATAAACAAATCTGTCTCACACAGAAAAGTCTATCAAAGGATAAATTTGTCTCCCACAGATAAACCTAGGTTTTGTTCCGTCTTAAGATATAAAATCAAGGTGAACAGGAACCAATTGATAATCCGGTCTTATATTCCCGAAGAACAACCTAGATTAATCAATCACCTCTCTACAATCCTTCCTGACTACACAGGAGGTTTTTCGAGGAATCACAAACAGTGAGATGAAGATGTTTGTGACTTCTTTATCTTTCCTATCGGAGAACTCTAACGATCTCAAGCCAATCAATCGATTGTACTCGTACGATAGAAGATGCAAGATCAGATCACACAACTATGATAAAAGTAGTACCGGTCTGGCTTTACAATCTCAATGAAGTCTTTAAGTCGTTAACCTGGTTTTATAGAAGAAAACCAAAGGTTAAAGGAGAGTAGCGAGCGCACTAGTATCACACAGACGTGTGGGGATTAGTTTTTCTCAAAGCTAGATGTCTTCTTTATATAGCCTTCAAATCAGGGTTTTGCCTTAGTTACAAAGCAATCCATATTCACCGTTAGATGAAAACCTGATTTAGATTCAAGCTAAAATTTCTCAACCGTTAGATCGAAAACTTAGCTTGCCACACACACTTGAGATATACGTTTACTGGGTTTGTGAAAACCGTGCCCAAACGTGTACGTGTATGTTGGTTCAACATAGTAACCCAAAAGTTTAACCATATGAGTATTTCATATTAACCTTGTTCTTCTTCACCATAACTAGTTCAATTCACTCAAATGAACTAGTTAAAGAGTTGTTCAATTGTTGTGAGATCTTATGTAATTACACAACACACAATTGAAACAAAGATGATTCGATTCGATTGAATCGGCTCATGAACTTTATAGACACGGTTTGGATAAAGCATTCCTTAGTAATTTAAGTATCATGTTAAGAGCACATCTTTAGATCATAACCTGTTAAGTTCACAAACAAGTTCGCGGACTTAAGTTAATCGGTTGAGTTTTCCAAACTCAGCAGAAATTCTCGGAAAAAGAACTTCCACCAGTTCGCGGACTTAGCACGTAAACTAGTTTTGGAAAATCCAGCAGAAATTCTCGGTCGAGAATTTCCGACAGTTCGCGGACTGAGTCTGTGGACTGGGTTCGCGGACTTGGCAAGCCAATTCCACAATCCTTCTGATTTCTCTTGATCAACAAAGTTCGAAAACTTCGGTTCAAGGAATACATAGTTATGTAATCTAAACTCTCATTTCAATCATTGAGACATTCTCAGAGGAATCTATGTAGCCGTTCTTCATAGAGCGATTCACGTCAGAGCAATTCTCAAAGTGATTGAAATTTTTCTTGACTTTCGTCACTAGGTGAGGATAAACTTGATCAAAGCGTAACGCTTTACCAACACATGATTTCGAGAAAAAGATAAGCAATGAATGCTCAACTCGAAATGTCAAATGTGTATGATCTAGTCTATATAGCATACGACTTTTGTCTCATAAGAAGTAGGAGATAGAATAGATAGATTTTTGAGTGATAGATAAGTTCAAATCTCCACATACCTTTTTGTTGATGAAGTTACACGGTTCCTTGTATAGATCTTCGTCTTTGTATGATGAATCGCCATGAAATCCTTGAGCTCAACTACACTTTTATATCCTAGTCCGAGACTTAGCTATGTAGGCTACATATCAAGACTCAAAGTTTTGATCACTAACATTGACAAACATGCTTGAGATAGCAACGCATACGAGGTTGACCGAGCTATGCTCTAATAATCTCCCTTATGAAATTCAAGTTGGGAAGAAGACCAGGTTCCTCCGCTTCGTTGGTCTGATGTTCACCTCTAGACGAAGAAGGAGCAGCTCGCAACGGAATATTCTCGCGAGTTGTTGATGCTGTGGGGGACCAAATTGAGGCAAAACTGAGGAGTGAATTTGAGTCATTCCGTATAAATCCAAGCCATAACGATGACTCTGAGAGGAGGAGAGGTAGGAGGATCGTCCTGAAATCCACGAGGTTAAGGTATGACGAGAGAAGAAGAAAGAAAATTTGGAAGGAAAGAGATACCTGGGCGGTGGTAGAAGGAACCCCGGAGCGTTGGCGTTTCCTCAGATTCTTAGTAGGACCTTCTGCTTCTTGAGGCTCACCCTCCTGAAGGATTGAGAGTTAGAAAATAATAAGGAAAACAACTAAAAGAGAGGCCATGAGATACAAACCTGTGTTTGAACCAGTTTCCGGGACCGGTCCTTCAACATACCAGGCGAGGGAAGCAGGTACTGAGACAAGAACAAGGACATTAGGGAACGGTGCAAGTGAAAAGCAAGGAAACCAAAAGAAAGTGAAACTAACCTCCTTGGACCTCTTAGGCCAGCAAAGTCTACCAGGTTCATATTCGGCGAGATGAGCGTGTGACGGGAGGGGACCAGTCCGAGGATTTCCATTCTCGTTAACACCCCACACCATTGGGCCTTCAACCACCAGAGGAAACATCATCCAGTCTTCGTCGCTATAAAGACGAAGATATTTGTTCCGCGACGGGCCAACAGGAACAACATCTAAAAGAAGGACCTTGGACGAGTCGGATGGGGATTTGCGAGAAAGCTTAACACCCCACTCTTGATAGGTTCTCGTGGTCATATCTTTTCCAACGTAATTCGTGGAGAAAGAATCAATATTATAATCCGCAAGGTCGAATTCTTGAACCAGGTCTGGAATTTGGGAAGGGCCGCCGTTAGATCTCTTGAAAAACTCATTGGCAAGGCGAATAGCGTTTCCACTCAATTGGTAAACACCTCGCTGAAGCTTCACTAGAATTTCATAGAAGAAAGGATTCTTCGGGTCATACAGAGGAAAAGAAAGACTTGCTCTCAATTGACCGGCGGTGACCAACATCCTTGTAGAAGTCCAAGTTCCCATATGAATCCATCGGTAATTTAGTTCCATGGATTTGGTTGCGGTAATGGGAGGATAAACAGATGAATCAACCGTCGGAGATAGAGAAATACCCAGCTTCTGCAGATCGACTTTAAATTCCTCATAAGTTGTTGATGTAGTAGGACTGGGGACTTTCTTGGGAGCCATTGTAGGAAAACAAAACAAAACCAGAAATTACAGAAGGTATAAAAGGGAAGAGGAGAAGGTAGAGGTCAGAAAAAGGGGTATTTATAGGGACGCCTGGTCAAACCTAATTACCCACGATCGGGGAATACGAACCGGTGATTAACGGTTACACGAGGAAAAGGACCATGTGGAGAGCATTGATGGGGAGGAGTGGCGGTTATCTAACTTCAGACTGTTCTTATTCTCCTTTCATCACGATTAAGAAGAATAAGAAAAGGAAAAATGTGGATACCAAAATATGGATCACCACGTGGGCATAGGGAAGACACAAGAATCCGGTCAAAAGATCCTATACCGTGCCCCGAAAATCTTCGTCAGTGACTTGTCAAATTAGGTCAGAGTCGCCATTATTGACTATTCGACGAAGTATCATCTTTGTGAGATATAGTATCTCATCACAAAGTAATCTCCAGGGGGAATATGAGTTACGAAGGATCAATGTAGTGCCCTACAAGACACTAACTGCGAAATGAAGATAAGAGAAATAAGCTAACTTGGTTGAAAAGATAAGTCACGAAGTAGATAAATTACGGAGCAAGAAAAGAGATAGGTGTCCCGACAAGCCCATGTGAGGATAGCGAAAGAAAGGGAAAAACTTTATAGAAAATGATACGGGCGAAGTAAAGGGTACCTTTGCGAGAATGTAGCGGAGTAAAATGAGTTGTACTCCATTAGGGTTAGTTGGCCTAAAAGTAGAGGTCCTTGGGAAAGATGTGAGAGAGATATTTTAGTTGAGTGGGAGAGATTTGCTTAGAGGAGATTAGGGTTTCCTTGTGTTTAAGAACTTGTACTTTGATTTCTTTGTATAATTCATCAATAAATATTTTGGGGTTCATATTATTAAACATGTCTTAGATGTTGGTTACTTTCCTTTTGGGTGTACTACTGGATTTCCAATAGTTACAAACTTGCTCCTCTTGCTCACGGACCAGCACATCAAAATCTTTGAAAATCTCATTATCTATCCAATCTGCAAGTTATGTATCTCTTGGATACCTTGTTCTCTTTCTTCAATAGTTAATGCTTCATTGAAAACAATCTCATTGTCTGGATTTTATAGATTCTATATGAGCAGTATGTTGTTCAGGGTTGTTAATTATCCGAATTTCCGTGTAGCTCGCTTGGAGTGTACGCCTCTAGAAGGAACCGAAAAAGGGGCATATGGCATACTATATTTTCCTTTTGATCAGAAGCAACACAACACGTTATGCTTTTGTGAAACTCTTTTATGCTTCTCCAATGGTGAATGTGAATATTTCATATGTGGCATCATTTCTAAGACATCTTTTGAGTATATAATCCTAAATATTAGAAAACGATAAAGTTTTATCTCTAACCCATAAAGTTTTCTATTATTTGTTTACTTATTTGTAGGCATAGAATTGGTTAATATCCTTTCCATATTTATTTTTCAATGATTTTTATTAACAAAAGTGTGACTATGATAGGAAGACATCCTCTAAGTGAATGTCTAAAACTAGAGGTTCACCTAGAGGACGTCTAACTTTTTTTTTGCCACATCATCTTCACATCGTTGGGTTGGAGATGATTTTTTATAAATATGGTAATGTATCCTATATGGATTAGGATTTTTTCCTTCACACACATTTTATTGGAGAGGCTCTTAGCAAGTTTAACGTCTACTTCTATCGTTTTTTTTTTTACTTGAAAGGTTAAACCATATATTAAAAAGAGAAAAAGCATACAGTAATGAAAAAGAAAAGAAATATAAAGCTCATAACAGAGCAAACAAGACCCTAGCAAGAGCCTAGATCAAACAACAAAAAAATCCAAAAGGATAACAAGCTAGCCTATAAACCAAATTGCTGAGAAACAACAAAGAAAATCAAAATCTATTCTTTTTTGATTTTCTATGTCCTCTTCCAAGCAACTCAATGCTCAGTTCACTTTTTGAACCCAATTTTTCAAGCTCCTTCTCCTCCCTAGTCTTTTGGTAGTTGTGAGTTAAATCCGTGAATATATCCATTCTTTTCTCTTCCAACGCCCCACTAGGTGCTCCCAACAGTGCAGAGAACTTGCGAAGAGCATCTACATCTTGCCCTTTTTCCTCCGGCTGTCTTCATCACTTAAGTTTGCAAAAGGAAGTTCAGAGTCAAGAACACTATAAGTATTCAAAACATAGGTAGACTTCATTGTCTTATCTCCTTTTTTTCTAGTTTTTTTCTTCTTTGGGTTTTGCCAAATTTCATCAGATGGATTAGATATCATCGTCTCCATCTCATCTGTTTGGTCTCTTTCACCAGTGACCGCATCAAATGTTTGCTCTCTTTCACCTGTGACCTCAATTGTTGCTTGAGTTTCCACCACAAGAGGGATTTTCTCGAATCTGTCCTCAGCTCTATCCTTTGTGTTAACAACCAATTCTGCATTTCTTTGATTGACTACAACTTCAGGATTAACCGGAGTTTAAATTACAGGAAAGAAGTTTTCCTTAGGCTTAGGAATTAAGCTACATTTGGCCTCTGAATACCCAAAAGTCTTGCAGTGAGAACAAGCATTAGGTTGCCAAGGATACTCAGCCTTCACTACCAGTTTTACATTATCCACTTGAATATGCAAATCAGATGGGAACTCACAGTCAGCTGCAACTTCAACCAAAACCCTGGCATATGACATCCTAGTTTTCAAAGTTGTTGGAGTATCGGTCATGATTGGAGTACCCACAATACTATTAATCCTAGATAAACCTAATGCATTACAAAGATAAAGGAGCAACTGCCTGAGGTTCATCCATACCGGAACTGAGGTAATATCATCGATGTTTCGCTCCAGAGTAATGGACCAGGGACGAATCAGAAAGAGTTTCCTAGATATGAAAACAAAACCCAATTCTAACACCTTAATCTTGTCTTCTTCTTGAGCAAATTTGAACAAAAAAGCTTGCTCTCCATGAATAGTCATGGAGAAATCACCTTTCAAAGTCCACTGAGATATTAAGCTTTCTTTAACAAAAGGGAATTGAAGTTTCTTTCCCACAAAATAACTTACTACATAAGATTCACAATCAGAAAAGTGAGATTTGAGTTCACCTAAATTGAAAACAGCTGTAGAAACTCCATCAATTTCCTTAGCTTCATCAAATGAAAGCTTGGTTGATGTGAATGCTTTAAGATTGTTGTTACCAAGACATCCAGCATAGCTTAAAAATTTCTGAGATTGATTCAAATTAAAAATTGATTTTGGAGGTAGAATTAGGTTTAGGGTCTCTAATGCCCCCCAAAGGTGGAAAATCCCCAAACCCAATATTTTCCATTGATAAACTAGCAAGATTAGAAGATTCTGCAGGCGGAGTAGGGGTTGAAAGAAGAATGGAAGAGGAATCATGGCTAGAAGCCATGGAGAACGAAAAAGAGGAAAAATCGCCTTTAATCTTTTCGCTAGCACTAACTACTTTAAAACAACTTTGATGGTTGTATATGTGGATGTCAAATTAAACCGTATAGATTGGAAAGCCGAATGTGCATGTCATGCATGGTCATAGATGACATGCACATTTGTCTATAATTAGTGTGAACAGAAGGTTATCAAAGAATTGAACTATACTGATCACATATCAAAAGGATTTGATTTGATTTTCGGCGAAATTATTTTATAGGAACGTGCAATTCAAAAGATTAATTTTTTTTACAACTTTATGTAACAAAGCATTATCCTATATAAATTGTGCATGTATGAGAACAAAAAGTACCACAACCGGTCGATGTCAGTGTAGCATAGTGGTAAAGTTATTTTGTTATCATAAGAGTGACCTAAGCATGGAAACTTAACATCACCAAATTCTTTAACGATCAAAAAAAAATTTAAAAAAAAGACAGGGTGCAGTGATGGTACATTTCTTTTTGGGTTTTTCGTTCAGCAAATGCCATACAATCAAGAAAAAAGGGGGAAAGACTATATTGTCTACCATGAATTCTGCAATTTTCTCAACATTAAATTATGACTCCAGGAGTGAAATTTATGATAGCAATTGGAGACCTCCCATCTTTTCTACTAGATAGTGACTAACACATCTATGTTCTGAATAGTTGGAGGCTTGACTTATACCCTATTGAGAAAGCACATCTCACAATAATTAACATGATATTATCTCGTCGTACACAATGATTCATATGTTTTATAACTTGCAGCACCACTGGTTCAAAAATCTAAAATAATGAATGGAAATCGTTATCATATTGAATACTGTAGGATCGAACAAGAAAGAGGAAAGCACATGCGGAAGTAAATAAAAGACTACATTGATAATCAAATTCGGTGTACATTAACTGATGGCTTAACATCCTACTTATAGTCTCACAAACTTGATGATCACTCAAAGTACTTACCTAATAAAATCAAACTGTAAATAAAGCACACTTCTAGAAACACAAAGAAACTCTAAACATGGTAAAACTCTAAAACAAGGAACCGACACAATTTTCTCTTCTAGTTAACCCGAACTTCCAAATATCGCACAGTATGTCAACAGCGTGTGTTGATCCAACTTGGACTGCATCAACATCATATGTTGATCCACGAACCAAATCACCATATCTTGGTTTAACTTCCAACATCCTCCCTTAAACCAAGATATCATTCAACGAGAATTCCGTAACCCTCTTCTTCCATTGATAAACGTTAACTCGTTCTTGTCTTTTATCATTTACCATTCCTCTTCTTCTACTGATAACCGTTAACACGTTATTTTCTTTTCTCATTCCAGAATTCCGTCATCATTAACAAACTCAATTCACAAACCAATATTCTTCACATAAATCATCAAACACTCACTTCACATTCTTCTTCATCGCAGCGGAACACAAACCTTAACAAGCTAGAAACACCTCATTGTGCTCTATACAACTTGCTAACCAAACATAAAGCCAAATTCTTTAACTCATTATTGAGCATTGTAGCTCATCTTCAACTTTATTCACTGAGCATTGTACCTCAAACTTATCTCTTGTTTATTCTTTATCACTACTGTAATGATCCAGCTCACCTCATTTGTCGATATTAACATGTATCATTTTCAGTTTACTGTAATGATCCAGCTCACGTCATTTGTCGATATTAACAAATATCATTTCAGTTTACAACTCATGGGAGTTTAACCCACTATTGTTGTTAAAACTTAACAAATTCCACACTGGAATTTCTTCGCTTCTCTAAGCCAAATCCCCACTGGGATTACTTCATAAAACTTGTAGACTTTACTCGCCTACAATCTTGTTTCACGCTCACAACCTTGTGACGTCTCAAACTCAACACTCTCTCATCACCACTTGGTGATTAACTTCTCTTTCTTCACAACCTTGTTGTTGTTTCTTCTTTTCTTCTTAGTTTCTTTGTTCCAGTCACGCTATTGTTACGAAACCTTCACACTTCTTTTCTTTTCAAGATTCTCTCACAATGTTTCTCTTGTTACGCTTCTGCCACAAGCAATAACTAACACAAAGTCTGCCACACTTTGTAGGATTTCCAAGTTTCTCTCACAAACTCTTCAACCACAGTTAAGCTTAACATGTTTGAGCTTAAACTCCTATCATCCTCCCTTAATCTCAAACATCACCACCCAACTTTCTTTGTGATTCTAAGTTTCTGAATTCGATCAACTTCATCAAACTGTACCAGTTCTCACTGACTGCAATACCAACTTTGATCTTCTCTTGCGTCTATTTCGAATCCATAGTTTAACCCTTCGAATCAACCACTCACCCAAAGCGTCTTACCTCAACCAACATCAAATATGCTTTCTGTAACGCTTCTGCTATCAAACTGTCACACTTCTTGACCTTTGTCACGCTTACAGTCACAAACCGTGACACTTTCTTTTGTTACTCTTCTGTAACAATTCTTCAGTAACACTTAACTGTGACATTAACCTTTAGTAACACCCAAATTGTTACTAACTTTCAACGACACCACAGACTCCTCCTCTGTTTTAAACTCGAGCAGCTACAAACTCAGTTCGTATTTCTTCTATTGTTGATCTTCATGATCATCGCAGCCTCGAACTCCTAACAGATACAAGTAACCTTCTTAATCTTAGTTTATCTCCATTAACTGGCAACAACATTATCTCGACATCTTTTTTTTTTGGGTTATTTTGTTTTTGGTACTCAAGTTTTGACCAACTTTGCTGTTTGGTCTAACATTTGTCCAGCTTGGTGTTTGGTACTTGGATATGACATTGACCCACGTTGACCCGTTAAGTCTTGACTTCTGTTTAATTAATATTTGAAAAATAAAAATAAAATCTATTTAGTTAACACCGTGACTGAAATAATCACACACAATCATTTTAATCCTCTGTCGATCCGTAAATAAATTAAATAAAGCATCAGAAACAACAATTTGAGGTTAGAAAATCTTGTACTACATGCTTAAACGAATACCGTCCTGCTCAAGATCAAACCCTTGGTTACAGTGAGATGGATTTGGGGTTTTGATTTTGAAACTGTTCTCGGCAAAGCAAATCAGCTCAATCCCTTCATCCTCATCTACACTAATACCTTCTCAAGCTAACAACTGCGATACAAAATTTCCTAAATCCATTCTTACCATTTCAGTTCAACAACAATACCACTTCGAGTGCCCACAGCTGCAGCATCACCTGCATTCAGCTCACAAACATCCATTGCAGCAGCATCTTCCAGCTGATTTCACTCTCCAAACATACCCATATTCCCTAATTACTTCAACAACAGCTCGAATACATCTCAATGTAACTCCAATCACATAGCCACAACACCATCTTCTTGTTCATACTGAAATCATACTAGCTCCACCAATTCAACCCATATCAGTTTCAAAAAAGTATATTCGGTTTCTCAAATATTCTCCCTGAATTCTCATTCAAACCACAATATCCACAACACCATCATCTTCATCTCAAACCCTTGAATTCTACAGCATCTCATTTTCAATCCCTTTCAACTTCATTACAGACCAACCCATTCTTCCTTACATTATCAAGATTCAAAATCCATTCAATTCATAATCCAAAATCAAGCCCTAATTCTAAATCTCCACAACCTTATCAAAATAGAAGATAAATCAGCAACCACAACCATCATCCTTGAATGCAGAGAACCCTAATTCTAATTTGGGAAGAACGGAAAGGATCAACGGAATCCCTAATTTGATTTCAAACTTCAATCTAACCCATTTCTCTATCACTTACACATCCATCTCCAGAACCCATTCCATATCTGCTGACCCTAACTTCTAATTTCTGATATTAGTCTTCTCTTCTCGATCTCATATAAAAATCCTAAGTCTCCATCATCACCATCAACCCTCAGATGAACCCTAGATCGATTCTTACTCCCCAATTCGAGTTCAAGACATCCATTCAACCCCTCAATTCAACCAAACCCATCTCCCGTCAACAACAACCCGAATCACTTATCAATTTCAACATGTACTCGCAATCAATCTCAAAACCTTAAATTCTTCAATTCATCATCAAAACCACTTCATCTCACTAAATTAATAAGAACCCATCAATTCTTCTTTCATTAAAAACTCAATTCACTTCTCAAATTCGACCTAAACCCTAATTCTGATTCTCTGTGATTTACTATTTCAATTTCTAAACACCTTCTTTGTAAATCATCGATTCATCCTCAGCAATAACACCTAGTACCTAAATTGATCTTTCTCATCACAAACTCATCTCAACAGCATCAATCGCCATTAACAGAACTCGAGCAGAGGAGAAGAAAAAAAACGAACGAGAGAAGAAGAATAAGAAAGAAGGAAGAGAAAAGAAAACTTATCTTCTCGGTCGGGTGAAGATAAGATGAGTCGATAGATTTTAGGGTACACGTGTAACGTTAGGACATAGCAGGTCATTGTTACTAAACTTAATTTTCTTTTAGTAATTTTCTAATTAATTAACAGATAAGTGGACACGTCAAGGTCAAACCGAGTCCACGCGGGTCAACGTCATATCCAAGTACCAAACACCAAGCTGAACAAATGTTGGACCAAACAACAAAGTTGGTCAAAACAGTACCAAAAACAAAATAACCCTTTTTTTTTACTCATCTCGATGTTGTTGTAGCAATCACAAATACTTCTTCTTCTCTCGACAACAAGCAGAACCATACAGTAACAACGTCATGACCGATTAGCAGAGAACCTTCATCAGCCATTCACTGCCAAGCTCCAACTCCTATTCCCTGTCACTTCCGTCAAAGTAATCACGATGATCAAAGAAACAACACCCTTCCAGTCTTCATCATCGAACCTTCTCTGCAACATCAATGGCAGCAGACTCCACGGCTTTTTTTTATTGTATTCAACCTTGCATGATAACCCGAACAGAGTCGAGCATCAACATCTTTTATCATTGATTACCACAGCATCCTGTTTTGTAAAATTGAGCTCACGAATATCTTAGACAAGCCATAACATCAATCTTCGTCAATCTTGTCTTCTTTCTAACTGATATCAAATTCACAAATTTCACGATCTCCAGCTCTCCTAAAACAGTCGTGAATATTAGTCTTTTTTTTTTTTGACCATTCATCTTCGAACTCGGGTTATAACCCTAGGCAACAAAATATTGTAGCCATAGCATGCACGACATTATTTTTTCCCTGAAAACTGTAAAAACGTTCTCGTCTGCTACACGGAAAAAACAGCAGCAAAACTCCCTTTCGTTTTCTGTATTGATTTCGTATCAACAGATTCGATCTTTGTTGAACAGTTACCAACACCGTTACTGCAATCTTCTCTATTTTGCTTCGCAACAGATGACAGCATCACTTTTTTTAGAACCCTAACTTTCGACCTTGTTTCTTTTTTATTTTTACTTCAAGACTCAGACGAACAAATCCTTCACGAACATTAAGAACAGCAACGCAGCACCTTCAAACTTCTCACAATTTTTCTTTAAACGACTCTCTGACTCTTTCCCTCTCCCCTCTCTTCCTCTCACCTTGCTCTGATACCAAAAGTAGGATCGAGCAAGAGAGAGGAGAGCACATGAGGAAGCAAATAAAGACTACATTGAGAATCAAATTCGGTGTACATTAATTCATGGCTTAACAGCTTATTTATAGTCTTACGAACTTGATGATCACTCAAAGTACTTACTTAATAAAATCAAACTCTAAATAAAGAACATTTTTAGAAACACAAAGAAACTCTAAACATAGTAAACTCTAAAACAAGCAACCGACACAACTTGCTCTTCTAGTTAACCCGAACTTCCAAATATCGCACAGTGTGTCAACAACGAGTATTGATCCAACTTGACTGCGTCAACTGCAGCAGTTGATCCACTTGGACTGGATCAACATCATATGTTGATCCACGAACCAAATCACCATATCTTGGTTTAACTTCCAACAAATACTACCCGAACCGTAGTAAGCTATAAGAAAGCTGCTTCAAGTAAAAAAAAAAATGGTAAGCAAGCAGAAATGGAACTGAAAACTGAAGATAATCGTTACGATAATTAATATGTGAGACAACGATCACCTCCGCCTATATAGAGCGGACTGATGGAGTATTTCATTTCTTTCAATGGAATTGTTTCGTTTACAGTGTATAGGACAACACAAGCAAAGTAGTCGAACTCCCTCCTCATATTACTCGGTTGGGAGTAAGGAGTGAGGTGTAAAAAGCTCGGTTGAATAATTCGTGAATACTCTGCTAGACTCAGAAGAGCCTAGAGAGTCACTCTAAATTCTCTAATCATATATATTATTACCAACATGACTTATATTTTACGTAAGAAAAATAAAATTATAAGCATTACTAATGCCATTTATGCAAAACCAATACCATTAAAACAAACCCAACCTAGCATGCATTTCAACCTTAAAGGAGTCATTCCATACAAACAAACAAGTAAAACTTCAAATAAAACCACACAAATCTGGTGATACACGGACTTCCTCAGTGAAACTCGGCTGTCCTCGGCAGGGTTTCGCGAGTTTGACTACTTAGAACCCAGGAGGAAAAAAAGAAAAATGCGAACACCCAGAATCTCGCTATCTTCAGTCATCAGCTAAACCCAGATCCCCTTCCTTTCTTTGTCTTTAAGTTCCCGTTTAAACTTTACTCTGGCTATGTCTTATATTTGCAGACACCAAAGAAAGTATAAAAAAGGATCATATATAGAAAAGAGATTACTAAACAGTGAACTAAAAAATGAGGTATTAGGAAATGAGTAGTCATTGGAACTCATCACTTTCCTTATGCAGATGTAGCATTTGAAATAGAGTGGAGAAATGTAGCTTTAGCCGTCGGGCCATTTGAAAATCGACCTAGTGCAGCTATCGTTGCTGTACTACTTCCCACTTTTTCAATCCCCCTGGATATCATACAAATGTGGTTCGCTTCAACAACCACCATTATGTCTCCACCTAAAATTAAAGAAATCGTTTCTGCTATTTGCCTTGATAACCTTTCCTGCACTTGAAGTTTACAGCCAAAGAAATTTACTATTGACTGCAACGTTGACCTCTTAATGGGCTCGGCTCCTTTTGAATGGAAGTATCCTACATGAACCATACCGTGAAACGGTAAAAGATGATGTTCGCATAAAGATTGCAGTGGGATGTTTAATTCAGACCAAAATTCATCTTGAACTTGAACGGAACCACCGCCATTCATCTTCATATGCGATTCCAGATCACATTTCTTATAGTTCATTAGCCACTGCACAAACCGGTGAGGGGTTCCCAAAAGTTCTTTCCTTGATGGGTCATCACCAAGAGATTGAATCATCATGGATACAGCATTTTGCATGGCATAAAGCGGAGATTCTGTTTTGCACGGCGCCCTATGAATCAAAGGATTTCCTTCCGGCGTTGAATGACCATTGCAGCTTGCATGAAGATGCCTATATGGACACCAATAACGATTGATGGAAGGTTGGGTACGAGCCTTTTCAACATCTACGCCTCTAAACTTCAGAAGAGAAGTAAAATCAACCCAAAAATCTCCATTTTGATTCTCAAGAATTCCTGAACTAGAACTGACCAAAATTTTCTCCCATCCTTGAATGTCTTGTTTAGAAGATAAAGAATGAGGGCTAGTACAGTTAATCTCAACTTCAGGTGAATGGATGTGCCAACACTGGAGGACAACCGCAACACCATCTGGTCTGATTCCACTTTGCAAACCAGAACATACTTCATCTGCTAATCGCTGTGGACTTTGAAGCCTTTTGGCGAAAACATCTGCAACTCTCGAGAGTTTACTTAAGCCCACTACTCGTTCTTCAGAAGGAATATATCCGACATGGCACTTAACTTGGAAAGGTAGTAAACAAGATTCACAGATCGAGAAAAGGTTGAGGTCTCGAACAACAACGAGCCCGCCTGCACCTCCCGCATAGCCAACTGCATTATCTAGACCAGCTTCCGGGAACAAAGCACCTTGGACGATATCATTAACATTTTGTTTGTAACCTGGAGAAACCAATTAATCAAATGAAAAGATGTCAGCAAATGAGACGAGTAAATTACACAGCTGAATCAAAAAGATAACAAATGCTCAATGTTTAATGACAATTTCATTTAACTTCGCAAGGTCATTTAATTTGCAGAAAATTATTGAGAAATCACTACATTCATACGGTTGGTACATCATACATGATTAACAAATAAGCAAGTACTATATTTGATATTTCAATGTAGCTCCTAGGTAAAAAAAAAAACAAAAAACAAAAATTTACTCTTTCAATATGCTTCTTAAACCTTTGAAGCTACTTTACCCGAGGTATACAAAAAATAAGATTCCGGGGAAAACTTAATTGACTTTACCAAATTCCGTTATATGATCAAATATTAATTCTTTTTCTTTGTTTAAAATATCAGATAAAGAGATCCAAAATGTTTAAAACCAAAATTCAAAATCATTTTTAGTTTCGCACAAGAATATAAAAATAATTACTTACTCATATTTCTCCTTGATTTTAAAATAAAAATAGAAATAATTTTTAGTGGCAATTAGCTCTTTGGGAAAGAATCACAGTAGAACCTCTCTATATTAGTATTTTTGGGCATCCACAAAATTATTAATTTAGGGAGGTTATTAATATAGAGAGGTAGCCATAAAAAATGTAAAAAATCTAGTTCAATGTATGCGCAGTGTATTTGTTGTGGTATTCAAAAGATGTATGTATATTTTTGTAGTTCCAATATACAAGTGCATTATATATCTTGGAATTTGTAGTTCCAAGAAGCTTCAAACATGCTCGACAAGTTGGAAATATTTTGGCTTCACATGAAGGTGTCTATGTTGATGAGATATTACGCATCCACAAGTTAAAAAATGTTGTAGTAATTCAAAAAAATTACTTCTTTTTCTCAAACAACTATACATAAGTATTTTTTTAATCATAAATTTAATTTAACTAGATATATATATTTTTAATATAGTACTGGTTATTATTATTTGGAGGTAAATTCTTTAAGGAGGAACTGGAAAAAATGATTAATATTAAACTGAAGAGGTTATTATTATTTCTAACTGGCCCAAGTTGGGACCATAAATTTTTATTAATATGTAGAGGTTATTAATATATAGAGGTTCTACTGTACTCACATTGTTAAAATAAAAAGAAAATAAGAAAAAGAAACTCATTAAAATAAAATAAAATAAAATTTTAAAAAATATATATATAATATATTATGAACTCTTTGAAAATTGTTCCAGAAAACCATTAAATTTAAATAATATTTAAATTTCAGCAAAGAAAAAAAATCTAAATTGGATAAGGATTGAGATTTAGAAAAGTATTGGTGCCTAAGTTTGTACTAGGCTCCCAACCAATTCATTACACGAATGTAATGACTGATTTTATAAATATATTTATAATAATATTATTGCAATTAATAAGAAGTGATAAAAATTACCCAACCGAAACCCAAATATGACATTCGATATTTTTGATACTTTATACTAGTATTTACGGAACATAAAGTTAAAAGTGAAAGAAGCTTAACACCAAACATATCAGTGACCAGACAACTAGGAAATTTAGCTGTCAACAACAAAGTGAGATCTATGTTAAAGGTCAAAAGCGTATACCCTAACTAGTATCTCCTAGTGATTAAGAGTGATATCTCAATCTATCTGATCGGTATCATAAGACGTGGAAACTCGTCTATGCAGGATTATTCTCCTTATTTCCAAATGTATTTCATTTTGACAGGTAAAAATTAGTCATGACCGCAACACAGAAATTGTTGGCTGTCTGCTTAGACGGCCGGCTACTTGGATTGCAGACTGATCAATGGGAATCTCATAACAACAAATAGCATACATTGTTCGAAACAAAGAAACAAATAGTAAAATTGAAGTTTATGAGTACATTAATGAAGGAACTTTCAGTGTACCTCTGGTACAAAATAAAGAAAAAAGGTGTACCTCTAGTGCCATCTAAGAGCGCTTTAGCAACCCGAAGAGGTGTCTTAATAAGACCTTCTCTATTAGAATCTTCTCCTAACCCTTCCAATAACACCTTCACGGATGCTTTAATGGCCCTTATATTCTCTGGTTCTTCTTCTACTACTACTAGTTTCCTATCAATAATGTTCACTTCAATCTCTTTTAAATATTCTCCATGAGAACTCATTGCATCCACAGTTCCCATGGAAAAATAAATAAGATTATGTCTTACGAGAAGTGTAAGAAAGATAAGGAAGAAGCTGAAAAAGAGAAGATTTGATTAAACGAGGAGTAGTTTAATGGTAGTATGCGATTGAAACAGGATCCGGACGTGCTCTTTATATAGATAAACGAGAAAGATTAGTTAAATTATTGTATCCATATTTGCTTCATCAAAGAAAATAAAATAAATCCATATCCCTATCCCTATCCCTATTTGTTCTTTATTATGCTTACGTTATTTCAGAAAAATTAAAATAAATCTATATTTAGTCACAGAGGATCCGGAGTCCTGGATGGCTGGATCACATTTTTCATCAACTATATGTTATTATCAATTATTGCATTTGTTGACCTGGTGAACAGATTAATTATTCTGATTACCGATATGTTTTGATTCTTGCTGCCATTCCTATACCAATTGCCAAACTCAAAAGTTTAATCAGCCAGGTGGATGTGCAAACTGTAATTTTCATTATGGTAAAAGTACTGGGTGGGCATCGTGATACGTGCGGGTGCAGTAAATCTGCTGACGGGTTAAACCTCGCAAACGAAGGAAACTCGCCGGCGAGCGAGAACCAACTGCCAATGGCTACTTTTTCAAAAGTCAAAACGGTCAAGCACTATAAATTACCACCAACTTCAAACACTCCACTCACACCAAAATTCATTTCTCTTGAATTTTCTCTATTAATCTATTTCAAATTCTTAGTTCAATGTTTAATATTTATCAAATGAAATGTCTAAAAAGGATATAACAATTTTTTGCGATGCAAAACTTGAAGCTAAGGTATGTGGAAGTTTCAAAAAGATTGAAAAAAATAAAAGGGAATTGCAAGTTTTAGAAGTTAATCCAAGAAAATGTTACGCCAAAAGGAAAAAAATGCTCTCATTTTGAATGTTAACAACAAAAAAATTCAAAAACAAAGGGGAAACAGTTCATGAGTGCGTGGAATGGAAGATACGTCAAATGAAGATAAAATTTTGCCAAAGATTGTACTTTATTTTTATTGAAGTTGTTAGTTTAGTTTTTATTATTGTCTAAGTTTATATCTTCTAAAAGAAGTGGATGTAATATTAATTAATGAAAATATTTAGACCTTAAATTAGACTTCCGTTTTATATTAAGTGATACTTGTTAACATTATAAATATAGTAACGACAACAATAACATCAAACTACATCTAATCCAACGACATGAACCTTATAGAGTTCATAGCATTCAAAATGCTTAATCTCTCACTCGTTTTCTTCGGTAAACTTTGTTTGAGCTATAGTTTTCTGAAAAACAGGTAAACAACAAGTTATTTCAAATATGATTTTGATTAAACAATGTTGCAGTAGCTTAATGAGGACAAAGGTATTAAGATATACTCATCAATTCTTCGTTGGACAATCCAGAAGTACTACGCTGAACCATCCATAAAAATTTTGTATAATATCTTGATGAATGAAAATCTTAGTTTTAGGCTTTTTCGGTTGCTTATATATTCATTTCGAAACGCTAGAAACCTTTGCAACACTCTTTCCCAAAAATATTTACTGGTCATATTTCTCGTTATAATTATCTACCCAGCATCGAATAAGAGTAACATCTTCTTCCATAGTAAAGATAGGGAGAGCCCTTGTGATGTAATACATATGTGATTGAGATAGACCATTTTTAAGAATGCGGAAACAAGCTTCATAATTAAAGAAAATGTTTGACGTGAGTTTCCTCCCAATTATCCAGAGTTATTTGGATCACTTCAACTTCAATTACACCGACAAATTTTTCCCGATCAATTTCCCTTACATGATCAAAGAATTGCGTGACAACACGATTATTGAATGAAAATGAAGATACAAACCACGAGCATCTCGGTTTCCGGGGTTCCGTATTTGTAAGACGAACATTGTGAACATGTTCTACCAAAAAGACACGTCCGACATGTCTTGATCACGTATAACATTTTTTTTCCTTATGAAAAACGTAGACTTTGCATATAGCTAAATCCTCCTCTTGAGTAAATTTAGGACCATGAATTCAAGCAGACATTTTTTAATAGATTGAGAGATTAAGAGTTTTAAAAATAAACAAAGAAACAAGAAGATGTGAATCTGAAGATGGGAATAGCTGAATTTATATGGTAAGAAATTAGATCCGTCGGCGGTCAAAGTAAAACCGCACAGATTTATCTAGACCGCCACGTGTATTACCAACGGCTCTTTTTTCCTCATTACCAACATTGAAGAATATGTTTACACTGCGAGCACTGTGTAGATGGAGAACAAGAATACTGAAGAAGGTATATACGGAAAGAACTTTAAAGGGGGATTTTGCGTTTCCCCCTCAATAAAGATAGCTAATTTGCAGTACCCCCTAGAGATTCATAATAGGATCAACATGAATCATAAACAAATGTACTTCAGGAATGCCTTCTTCTTTATCTGAATCAGTCCAAAACCTCAGCAAGTCTGGTTCATCATCTATGTCCAATAAAAAACCACCATCCAAATATTGAAAAGTAATCACCCCTCCCAGACCATTCAACCTGTCTCCCATACCAGCAATAAGATCTATCATACTCAAATAGTTACCATCAAAATTCTTATAACGAAATTCACGGCCATTCATATAGTCGAAGAAGTGCAAACCCCCAAATAACATAAATTCAGGCGGCCAACGCCCACCATAATGAATCACCAGATCTTTCAAACCATAATCCATACTATCACTACAAACATACACAAACACACAATGAAAAATTTCAGTTTCATAATCAAAAAAATAACATCAAAAAGAATGACTTTATATTTCCAATAACTAACTAAACATCAATCGAAAGTATACAAATCATAATAGAAGCACAAAACCAACAAAAAAATAAAATAAAATTAAAACCCTAATTTTTAAGAAAACAAAGTAATGAAAATAACTTCGAATATCATGATCATAACCATTATTAACTACCCAAGTAACAAAAAACCCAAAATCAAACAAACCCTAACCAAAATCGAGAAAACCCTAAAATATAACCGGAACAAAAAAACTTACATTTTTTATGATCAAACTGAGATATATCATAATCATAACCATTATTAACAACCCAAAGAACAAAACCCCAAAATGAAACAAACCCTAACACAGAATCGAAAGAAAAAAACTTACAACTTTTTTAGGGAATTGCATGTCCAAATCGTTCTTCAAAACCCAACGTTCTTTCCCTGATCTTCTTCTCTATCTCTTCCTCTGATTAAGATTTGAAGAAAGAATGGTGGAATCGAAGAGAAAATGGTTTCTCTCTCTGTCTCTCGAAACGACTGTGAAATGGAAGAGAATGGAATGGTTTTTCTCCCGCCTCTTATCTAATCAGTTAGGTGAGATTAGGATACGTGTAACAAATCTAAGCCTAAATCTAGTATAAACCGTTAAATTTCTAAAGGGTAATTTTGGGTTTTGATTTTCAGATATTTTTTTTCTGACACGCATGTGAACTGCACGTGTTGTACTAAACTGCTCGGTTACGGCACATCCAAGTAAAAGGGGGTTTTGCCTATTATGAATCGCTAGGGGGTATTGCAAATTAGATATCTTTATTGAGGGGGAAACGCAAAATCCCCCAACTTTAAATGCCCAAGGTATTTTTTAGTATGGTGGACTGATTAATGTGTTTGAATGAATTGATTCAGCAATGTTTCATTTTTATATATAATGGTTTCCGCCATTTTAGGGAGTAAATCCAGGGTTAGTCAACCCTTGGCTCGGCCCCTGGTGACGATGGAAAATAAATTAGCAACGTAGATATTTGTTACTAACAGTATCTGTTTTATACCACGGTTTTTTCTTATGCTATATAGTTTCAATTTTTATTTCAATTTGAGGCAACTGAAGTTGAAATTTATCAAATTGTTTCGATTTAGAGTTTAAATATAATTGAGAACCCCAAATCTTTGACTATGAAATCAGTTTTCGAAAAAGATGATCAATTGTGATCTGATTTGATCAAATTAGATGAAATTGTAAGAAAAAAATGAACAAGCCACGGTTTTTTTGGGGTTTAAGTTGACATAATTGACAACCAAATCAAGTTTTGATGGAGTTGATGGGGCTTAACAATAGTTGGGGGGTCATATATCTTCAATTATCAAGTCAATTCGGAAACGAATAATCAATTATACTTCAGTTTTATCGATTTATTTTTCAAACAAAACGTAATGTGAGTAACAAAATACATTTCTCATCACTAAAAGGCTCTTTCACTTTGGTAGGTCGTCCAATAAAATATTAAAAGTAGGGTCAAAATATGATAATAATATATTTTTATTATTGGGTGAAAATCTTATTAAAAGATATGTTATTAGATTTTTATTAATAAAAAGTGGATAAGCGACGCGATTGATTTTTTTTTCTGGTGAGGATTGAAACCTCACTTTACTTTAAGTTCCTTCCACCGTTCCTCGCGTTTTAGGAGAGAGAAAAGGAATCTTGGTTTAGGATACGGTTTTCTGTCGCTTTCTTCCCACTCAGTCTCTCAGTAAGATTTAGCTTAAGAGCCTCTTTAGTGGTCATTGTGTATGATATCATCTTTTGAATAGTGTATATTTTACTATAAATAATTTTAAGATTTTATAAATTTCATTAGAGATAATTAAAAATGGTTATTTAATATATTAGAATAAATTTTAGTTAAGTAAAAGTCAATTAGGATAGATTGACATCCTCTACGTGTATGTCTAAAAAATAGACCACTACATTGGTTTAAGAAGTTAGGTTTGAGAAGGATTTCAGTTGAATTGAATATGTATCCTACATGGGTTTAGATAGTTACCCTCACACGCATTCAATTAAAGAACCTTTAATTATGGCATATATAACTAGAAGTCTAGAGTTCCATATTTAAGTAAAAATCGTTAAAGATAACTTTTCTTTGGCCCCTATGAATAGGCAGGAGGATATAATCACGGAGAGTATAAATTTAGATTGGTGGATCATGCTTATATAAGCCGAAAGTTATTTAGATTCTCAATTTGTTACTTTAGTTAGAGTTTCATTTGGAACGGGTAAAACTGATAAATCGAATCGGATCGTACCATTTAATCTATAACGAAATCGAATCATTATCCTAGCTAATTAATGATTTTATATTATTGGAAAACAAAAAATACATGGTTTATGGTTCGATTGGTTCAGGTTTATAACTAAAAGCAAACCAAAATTATTCGTTCAAATCGATTAATACGGGTCATAGATGTTGTTAGTCTCGGCCATATAGCTTATACCCTAATTATATGAGCTATGTGTATAAGTTTATGGAGAAAATGTTCTTTACATTCTGAATTTCAAGTTTAACCTCTCTTTTACTATATTTTTGTTTATAACATAAAAAGGCTAATTCATAATATTATGTTGTGGTTATTTTCGCATAAATGTGATCGCTCTGTGGTTATTTTACTACTATTTACATATAAGGATGGATTTATGAGAGGTATAACTTGGCGAGGGAGTTATCATGCAAATCACTTGATTTCTTTCCTCCAATATTTTAGTTCGTGAACCTAGCTAAGCTCATAAACCTATGTGCAATTGAACACACATAATATAATATCACGACTCCGCAGAAAGGGTTCGCCGATTGGAATATTGGTTATGGGTAGTCCATAACCCATATTTTTGAGAAATCCATGATGGTTGCGCTAGCACCATTTAATAATACTGATCATATCAAATGAATTTGGTTTTGGGAGAGAATTAAGTACATGAGACCATTAAACTCAAGGATTGAAAAATAAAGAATTTAACTGCATCATACGACGGAATTGGAAATGAATAAAGTTTAGTGGATGTGTAAAACGTGCTGGTCTGGCACAACCCAGCCTATGAAATCATGTGTGCTTAGCGTGTTCTGCTGGAGATTAAGACGTGTCATGTTGTGTTGTGTCAGATAAATAAACGTGTTATGCTGTACTAGACGACGTGTTGTGATGTGTTATGTCAGATAAATAACGTGTTGTGACTGGCATGTTTATTTTGTGTTTTCCAAAGAAAATATTTTCCAAATATTTAGGTATTATATGTGTTATTATAAGAATAATTCAACATAATGTAGAAAAAATGTCAAAATTGGCTAGAATAAAGACTCTTTTGTGAAGTATACATGGAATTGTTTTATACATGTTATGATGTGCTTTCTTAACGTGCTATGCCACTCTTTTATCCGTGTCGCGTGTTGTGATGTGCCACTGTGCCGATTAGACTGGTCCAACACATCCCATGAGACTATCGTGTTGTGGCGCGCTGGGCTAAGTCACATATTGGGCTAGGATGAAACTACCCAATTTATACCTCTAAAGTGTAGGAACCAATGCTTGACTAATCCCTTCTTTGATTTCTATAACCTTGTAACAAGCTCATGATTTTACTCAATATTTTTTGTTTTTCCCGCTCTCATTTAAGTGTTTATAAAAAAAAAAACAAATGCCTCTAAGTTACTAGTTATATGGTACAACCAATTTCATCAATAGAACTAATATAGGGTAGGTTTTCCTTTTTCATTCAAGTATAACAATTAATATCTACGATCGCTACCAATCAAGAAAACAAGAAATATTTAAAATTTTGTGTGTAGGATATTAATTGATCATGAGCCGGTAGTAAGGCTAGTAGCTTCCTCCGATCCTGGTGCGAACATGAACGACTAGAACCAAATTAGGTTTATCAATCCGGTGTTGAATATATATGGGTTTATAAACTACATGAGGTATTAATTCCATAGAGTACAGTTTTTATGGAATTTTTGTTTGTTTCTCGATATCATACGCACTCTTAGAGAAATATTTGTGGAGCGTAGTTTTTGTCGCGGTTGTTCATTACAGAAATAAATATTTTTCCTGTATTCAATTTAATATTTTTCCTCTATACAAGTTAATATTAGTTTTCAAATAATGATTTTTTCATGCATGGAGCATGCATATAAGGCTTTCACCTCTCTCTTCTAAAAGAAAAAAAAAACAAACCTAAAGCTTTTTCATTCTTTTTTGCTTGAATCTAGTTATTTTAGGCTAAATCCGATCAAGGATTTTAGTTTTTTTATGAATGCTAGTAGTTTAATTTATATTGTTAAGATTTATTTTTGTTATTTTTGGTGTTTATATATGGACACATTCCTCGCTATTTTGGAGATCTTTTCTTCTTTTTACGATGATTTTCTATTCATTATAATATTGATTCTTTCAAATCTGCATGGTGTTGTTTGGTTGGCTATCCTCGATTCATCAAGAACATCGATTCTGCTCAGCTTCTCTTTTCATAATCGGTAAAACTTGTGATGCCGGTTTGAGTTCTGACTTAGGAAGTTGCAACTTCGAATACACACGCCTAACTTTAGCAATTTCAAGTTATCTTTATAAGTACCTTAGTTATGGTAATAATTGCTTTGCGTTTAATTTTTCAATACACCGAACTATAGAAACAACTTAAGGAGCGGAGGGCTTGTATCTTGTTGAGCTTATACGTCTTAACTCTAAAAAAAATTCTACGCCGGAGTGTGGTTTTTTGCAATAGGAGGGGTGTTTTGAGTGTTTGCAGGTAGGATCTTGTAAGTGTAGTTGAGATTTATTTTGAGTCTGATGCATTCCCTAGTTTCAGAGACTGTGCATTTTTTCTCATTTTTATGATATTGTGGAGCAACAATTACAGCGAGTGTAAACATGCCAATAGTTTTAGCGAGTGATGTTATTGTTGTTGTATCTATCCTGCCATATGCTAGAATAACTATCTTTCTGTCATAGACAGTTATAGCTAATATGAGAAATATGTATTACAGAATATCGCTTTCAAATATTACTATGTGCAAGATTATGAGAAGTGTGTATTTTTCCTATTGCATTATCTTATTCATTGGGTTTCCTTGACACATTCAAGCGCGCCATTTCAACCAAGATGGATGTGCTGAGTATATGAGTATATAGGAGACCTAAAATACTAAGGGTACCCAAATACTAATAAAGATCTTTCTTTTGTTGAGAAGGTAAACATTTTATGGATAGCTTACTTGGTCGCTTAAAATTGTTGAAAGGTCTTTGATAAACTTGGTTAATTATTTTGTTTTCTTTATATTCCATCTTGGTGTTGTTAAATTGTTATGTGAGCTAACCTCTCACCCTATTTTTTGTAGGATTCATGAAGAGAATGATATATCGAGGGTAAGGAACGTAGAATCTTGTTGATCTTATGTCAAGGTATACTTATTCACTTCAGACTAGTTTTCTACGTCAGGCTGTGGTTTAGTGCAATGGTGCAGTGGGTGTATTAGAGGTTTAATGTAATGAGTGAAACATTATTTTGAGTCTGCAATTATGATACCTAAAATTGCACTGAAATGGTATTCTGTCGGATTGTTGTTGAGTTTTCTAACTAGTTTATTTGAAATTGTAAAATGTAGTAATTTAACCTTTATTCTTGCTTCTTCTATATATATATACATACATATATTTTTATTTTTTTATTTTTTTTATTTTTTTGCTGCTTCAGATGTAATATGAGATATCCCTAACACCGAAGCCGCGGTTGTTCTTCCAAATGAAGTTAAACATCCATCATTCTTGGTTCTTATATATTTCTTCTTAAGGCATTTTGAGTATGAATGAGTGGTTATTTATTTAGAGGGTAGGCATCTCCGTTCTTGAGACATAGGCCGAAATATGCATTCTTTGCAGGGCCTAAATATGGGCTCACAAATTAGCCCATTTAAAACCATATTTTCTTTTGTAATGTCGAAATGACGTTAGTAAAATTGTTACAAAAGATGACACTTGACAAATTTTCAACTATTACAAAGATGACTCCCGACAAATTTTCAATAGATATAAAGAGCGTTACTGAAATCATTAAGATGAAATGTTATTGAATAATTTGAAAAGATTACAGCTGTCCAAGACACATCAGCAGAGAAAACTGGTGTTGACTAGACAATCGTTACTCCATTACTATAACGCATATAATCGTTGCTTAATTAATTATTTCTGTAATGGTCGTAACTATTAATTAACTATTGTAACATAAATAATAACGGCATATTTTCACCATTTTTTAACGTGACAATAGTTAATAAGACGTTACAAAATTGTTGATTTCGTACAGTGTAGATAACTATAAAATCTAAAACTCTATAGGTTGGATATAAAAATTCTGAACATCCAAAAAAAAAAAAAAGACTATGAACTTGGTCACATTTTTTTCTTAGATTGTGTTTATGCAGCATCCACGTCTAAACTTCCCCGAAGATCCATCGGATATGCTAATAGTAAATTTGGGTTACACAGTTAGAAAACTGACTTCCATAACATGATAGCACATAACATGGGCATTTGTCTCTAATTAATCAACTCCATAAATGCATAACTGGAACATTTTCTATATTCTATCATAATATTGTGATTAAGAAAATGAAAATTAATGGAAAGTACTGTGATTAATAAAATGAACATTAATGGAAAGAAAAGATTATTTAAGAGTTGGCAATCTTGAGTCACTACATCCTATTTTTGGGAATGTGAGTTTGTCTTTTTTTTTTTTTTTTCTTTTTTTTTTTTTGAGTTCGTAGTTGGTGGTGTCTGGAATCTGTTAATGACCCACGATACCTCTATTGAAATGGATCGACGAGACAAGAGTTTTTAAATTGATGGTGAGTGCGACAATTTAGTTATGATCTCGGTGAACATGTAATAGCACGTACAGATCATATCAAATGGATCTGATTTGATTTTCGGGGAAATCCATTTACAGACACTGATAATGTAACATGGACTTGATTTCGTTTTGACGAAATCCACCTAATCTTGCTGATCATATCAAACGGATTTGATTTGGTTTTGAAGAAATCAACTTAACAATACTATCATATCAAATGAATGTTTGGTGTTGGGTGAAAATTAAGTATATAAGAACATGCAACTCAATGATTAAAAAATATTATCTCTGTTCAATATTAGTTGACTTACTTTATAACTAAATTAGTTCATCTAATAATGGGACGGAAGGAATACATAATTCAACTTTATCATAAAATAAATTAGAAATAAATAAAGGGCACTAGATGTGTAAAACTTGCAGGCCCAATTATGCTGGAGAAATGATAGAATTAGACTGGCCGAATCAATCTCTCCAATTCTCTCCCTCGTGAAACAAGAAAGGGGACCCACATATGCCCGCTACTGATCCAAGTGCTGAGAGCCTTCATCTCGTCCGCATGTGACCTAATTTACACCTCTAAAGTGCAGTATTCAGCAAGGCTCGACTAATTCCTTCTCTAGTTTCTATAATCTTGTCACAAGCACTTGAATCTATTCAATATTTTATATTTAGTGCACCGTAATTTAAGTGTTAATATTTTTTTAACACGCCTCTAGGTGAGTCTAAATTTGGGCACCCCTCTAATACAGGGGTGCACGTTACAACCATTTGTGTTGGAAGATTTTTCATCCCAAAATCACTTTCAATATTTTATGTTTGGCGGTGACCAAATATAACCTACACTAAGGTTAAATACAAACATCTAAGAATATTTTTAACTCTAATAATAGTGGGTAAACAGAACTCGCTATTATCTTCCTCCACGTCTCTCGTTAAATCAAAAGAGTTGCATTGAATTAATGTTGAAAGAATAAAGATGATGATGATGATGATATCGATAGATATTGAGATATTTTCATGAGAAGTTTCTCTTGCGAACCAGACCTTGATAACCAAACTACCCAGTTAAATCTTAACCGATCTTGTCTAATTTCATCATCATCATTTATAATATATCATCAAGTTACCACCATGGTATCAAGTTCCATTAAATTTTCCTGTATATAATTGAGATTCAAATTTTGAAATTTTAAATTCCTCCACAATTGGATCTCTTCTCTTGTTACTGTAATTGAAGCATATTCTCTCTTTTCCTTTTTTTTTTTTAATTAGTAGAAAATGAATATATTTCGATGCTTTGGTTAGGGTTTGCTGCAAATTGATTTTACGGATTAACATTTATGAGATTTTAAAAGTAGAAACTGAAGGCCAATGATCATCCACTCTAGTGTACTAAAAAAAACTCATTGAAACCCTTAATTTAAACAACAATTAGATGGATTGCGAGTTAAGCTTAATAACTGATGGCAGTAGAGTAGATTGATCAAGGGAACATGGGGATTATGGGGAAAATTAAACAGAGTGATGATAAAAGTGCGTTTTATTCACCAACATTATTAAGGTCTTCAAAATTTGTGGAAAGGTTATATTTAATCTTTTGTGGGTTGTATTTAGTCACTGCTTTGTGTTTCCGGCACAATTGCTTTACATTTTTTCCATTTAAACACAAATTTCGTACAATAAAGAAATATAATCTCTATCTAAATTCTTTAATGATAAGCAGATTAGTCCATTTTTATGAAGTTCGAAATTTAATGTTGCACCGAACAGAAGATTGGCAAGCGAATAAGAAGATGGAGATGATGCTTTGGATCTAACTAAGAAACATGGATATGGTTAATTTTCTGATCAACAAAACGACGAGATCCGTTTTGGTTCTTGTGATTCCCTGCATGTTCGGTGATAACTGATATTTATCTTTGTTTTTCCATGGATGAATTTTTTTAGTGGAAGGAGATGGATCAAGAGGTATTGGGTTAGAGAAAAATATTTTTACAGTAGTAGCAGTCATAAAGAGTAAGATCCTTGCAGCTATGCATGCGTAGTAGCAGTTAGGAAGATTAAGATCCATTGAAATAGTGCAAGTTGTGGTAGTGACATACCCTTTACGGATGTTGTTAAGGGAAATAAAAGGCATGTTGTTGCTAGGACTTTCTCCGCACTACTGCAGCTGGTGATCTCCTTTTTGCATTTATTTTCTTTTGAATTCCTCACCCGTATAAGAGTCGCATGCTTTGTTGTTCTTAGTATCGTTTACTACTTTTTACAGGTGAACAATGGAAATGTTGACCTTGTAACTACGAAAAATCCATAGCTACACCCACATTTATATTCATTGTTCTTCACTAATAATTATTTGGTTTACATAGATTCCATTAAAGAGTTTTTTGGGAGCTCTAGCTCTAATTTTTGGGGAAGAAGAAGATAAGGATAAAATAAAATCTGATCCCTTTTTCTCTATTAGATATTTTCTTAAGTAGTAGAGAGTAGAAATGAATTTACAAAAATGTCTTTTACTTACGAATTAAAGACTCTAAGCTAAGATACTATGTTTACTATCCTAGGGAGGTTATACTACTTCGGCCTTCATTTGGCGCCACATGTCGAGTATGGTATTTTAGTATCTACAGACCTGGTTAAACCTGAATCCATTGGTGGTCAATCTCAATCATTTTGTTACATACAAATACTTTTTCTGTCCGACTCTTACTGATGCCAGGATGGATGAAGTGCAACTTTGGTCCTCCAAGAAAAGAACAAAATCTCCTATCAATTAACAAGGCATCAAGCTGATAAGAATAAAAACTCAGAAAGTAGGTGAATCGCCACGTCCCCGTCAAAGTCATCACAATCAAATGGAAAGTGCAGAGTGCAGTCAGGTGTCCCCGGCCCGGAGGGAAGAGAAGACTGATGGAGCCTGTATATTTGCAATATACAAGGTAACATCCACTGTTTTTTGGATATGCAGTTTGGCATTGTATTGTATTAGAGATTGTAGTACGGCATTGTACTGAAACGGATACAACCAATTCATTTATTTTTTCCGATTTTAATTACATGGTCATACAACAAACTTTTGAGAGGGGGTATAGATATGAAAAATTCAAATAATTTAAAGATTTTCATATTAACCAATTTATAACTAACTTAACTAACTGTAAGGGATACCGTTAGTATTTTTATGGGGTATATAAAGGAACATCCTAATTCAAAACCAGCCGTTGGGACAACAAAATTTGTGTTTAAATGGAAAAAATGTAAAACAATTGTATTGGAAACATAAAATATTGAAAATGGTTTTGAAAGTGGTTTTGGAATGAAAAATCTTCCAATAGAAGTGGCTGTAATGTGCACCCCGGTATTAGAGGGGTGCACAAATTTGGACTCCCTCTAGGTTACCATAGAGTAAAACCGATTTCATTATCAGGCTATATATAGAAGCTTCATCCATTTTTTATTCCAACATGAACTACCAAAACCAAATACAGTAGAAACTCTTATAAACAGAGTCTTCGAGATCACAGATAAGAGGGACAAACCTTCTAACCATTGCGATACCACTGCGACCATCACGACCATCCTGAAAGCGCAGGAGGCGTAAGATAAGAGAATAAAAAAATTAGAAAGACGTAAAAATAGACTATAGCAGAGAAATCGCAGGCTGAAACGCAAAGAAAAGAAAAAGGTGTCACTTGCTACCACAGAGGAGACCCCCGAGGAGGAGAATCCATTTGAAAACTTGCAAGACGATGAGCGAGTCAATATCCCTGACACCTCAAACGAGGAACCAGCGGATCGCTTTCCCAAGGGAAGCAGAGGCGTCTTAAACGAGGAGGATAGTCCATCCGAGGGATCATCCGATGTCGATCCCAAGCATAAGCGAGAAAGGAATGAAAATGACGAAACTAGATGGGTGGTCGAGAATCTCGCAACCGTTAATCCCAACCGAGGGGAGACCTCGAGGTCAACTCGTTCTAAGATTGTATCGTACACCGAAAAATCAGATGAGGACTCAAGGCGATCTAGATATCACCGTCGAGAGATCTTTTTCTCGCCCGAGAGAGCACAGGGAAGAAAGAAGAAGGTCGAAACGAGGCACATTATGATCAGTTACAGGCCCGACTCTGCTATTTGGAGGCCATGTGTAGAGAATCCATGGGAATACAAGAAAGCAAGAAGTTGGCAGAGGATGCAAGAGGCAGGACAATCCCCCTTGTCCGAGAACCTACTAACACAACAATTTCCAAGGAAATGTTCCCTTCCGACGTTCACATCCCCATTCAGTGGGATTAGGGACGCAGTTGAACATCTTAGAACTTACCGCATGACCTCACCCGATGGGATCAGTACGATGCAGTGTTGCATAAATTTTTCCCAGCAAGCCTAAGAGACGAGGCCCTAATGTGGTTTAACAATTTACCAAGAGGATCGATTAAATCATTCGCTCACCTATCCGAGCTGTTTTTAGAAACATATATTCACAATAGCAGAGTCAAACCTAAAGTTGATGCACTGTTCCAGTTAGCCAGAGGACCAAACGAGTCACTCCGCTCTCTGGTAACACGTTGGAGAAAATTATGCGCCGAGATTGGAAGAGTCCCCGAGTCCTACGCGATGTTGGGCTTCAAAAATAGTCTGAGAAAGACATACCCCATATTCGTCCGCATGTATGAAACCATGCCAAAGAACTTAGGAAAGCTGATAGAAATCCAAGAGGACTACGTGGCTCTCGAAGAAATTCAAGACGGTACTTACGATAAGCTGGTAAAAGGAACCATTAGAGGAGCAAATGTGGTAGAACCATAGAACCCCCAGGTTCCAGCCCAAGGAGCAGGGAGACCCAATAATGGGTCAACCCAGTTCGATAAACATCGGAGTGGAGGATGGAAAGGGCGAGACCAAGCCCAACAAAAGAAGGGAAAGTTCGTAGATCCAGTCTACACAAAACTAAACACCCTCATATCTGAGATCCTCAAGAAGATTGACGGGAAATATAAAATCACTTACCTATGGAACAGAGATCAGCAGCCCGAGCGGGCCAAAAATAGAACGGACTTCTGCGAGTTCCATCAATTCCATAGTCACACGACAGACTCGTGCAGAGACTTGAAGAAGATGGTGCAGGATATGATCGATGAAAGTAAGTTCCAATAGTATATCGTGCAACCAGCGATCCAACCATCCACTGGGGCACCCATACATCGTGTGGAGATCCCTCGTGAGGTACAATATCTAGGATGTAATATGATATCACACTTAGATATCATAACTCCCACTCCTGAAGGAAATACCACGGGATGAATTCACAAACAAAACTTCGAAGGTGACGAAGACTTCAGTGTAGCTAGAGAGCCCCCCATTGAGGATTAGATGAAATTTCCTATCAGCTTTTCAGCCTCTGAGGCACCTGATGGAGGTCGGAACCATAACGATCCACTAGTGGTCACGATGGCTATCGCACTTCCCGAACATAAAAGGCGAGGAAGAAAAACCTAAGGCGTTGCCATGGGCCATGCTTAAAATCCCGATCGACAGAGGAAGCTCTATAGAGATCTTATTTTATGAAACATTCAAACAGATGGTTCTTAGAGACGACTGCCTAATACCCTCCACCTACAACATATTTGGCTTTAACGGCTCGTCGACCCGCCCAAGGGGCGAGGTGACATTGGAAATTCGGGTAGGAAAAATCCTTACCTCAACCACATTCTGTGTAGTGTATGTAATTTCACCCTACACAGCTATTGTCGGGCGATCCTGGGTCCATGGGATCAAAGTAGTTTCCTCGACTTACCATCAGAGGCTAAGGTTCCCTATGCCCAGTGCAGTTGCAGAAATTATCGGAGACTCTGGTGAAGCAAAATATTGCTACAAGATGAACATCCAGAACAACAAAAATAAAGTAAATTCCGTGAGGGTAAAAAAGAAAAGGGCCAAGAATGCTAAGAGCCAGGCTGAGATCGATGCCTACATCACGGAATCAAACGAAGACAGACGCTCAAATAATGTACCGATCTTGGATGATGTTCCTATGTCAGACTCGCCCATGGGTCCCATACAAAACCTCTCCGACATCGGAGAAATTAAGTCAAACTTCTCGACCTCGGAGCTAACAAAAGAGGTAAAAATAAGAACACCCAAAAATCCGGGTATGGTTAGAATTGGAAATCTCCTTGACAAGGAGGAAGAAGAAAAATTAATGCGAGTATTAAGAGAGTACTCTGATGTCTTCGCATGGCGCATGGAAGACATACCTGGAATATATCCAGAAGTCTGCTGCTATCATTTGAAAATCAACCCTCCACATAAACCCGTGAGGAAAAAGATGCGAAAGGTGGCGCCAGAATACCACGAAGCAATTCAAAAAAAATTAAAAAAGATGGAGGCATCAAGAGTCATCCGAGAAGTTCAATATCTAACATGGTAATAGTACCAAAGAAAAATGGAGGAGTGCAGATTTGCATTGATTTTAGTGATGTTTATAAAGCCTGTCCGAAAGACAGCTTCTCACTCCCCAACATTGACTAGCTAGTAGAAGCAACATCCGGATATGGACTACTATCCCTGATGGATGGATACTCGGGATACAACCAGTTCCCGCTCGTCGAGGAAGATCAAGAGCATACCGCCTTCTTTACTCCCCGAGGACTATATTGTTATATTAAGATGTCGTTTGAACTAAAGAACGCAGACGCGACTTACCAAAAAATGGTGGAAAAAATGTTTGACAATTATATACATAAAACCCTAGAGGTATATGGGGATGATATGCTTGTCAAGAGCAAGCTTCCACAGGACCACGCAAGCGATCTCAAAAAGATATTCGAACAAATGCGAAAGTTTAATATGAAAATTAACCCAGCAAAATGCATATTTGGAGAAACCTCAGGAAAATTCTTGGGATATTTGGTCACCAAAAGAGGCATCAAAGTCGACCCAGATAAAGTGCGGGCCATACTAGAAATGCCCTCGCCCGCCACAGTCAAGGACGTGCAGAGGCTAAATGGCCGATTGGAGGCCTTAGGAAGGTTCATAACCAGATCGTCCGATAAAGTCAAAGACTTCTTCAACACTTTGAAGAATGGAGAAAAATTCTCATGGAGCGCAGAATGCGAAGAAGCCTTCCATAGGATTAAGGAGCATCTAGCTACCTTACCAATTCTACAGAAGCCTAACCCGAAAGAAAATCTTTATATTTATCTATCATCAACTAACACCTCGATTAGTGCGGTGCTAACTCGGATAGATAAAGAAGTAGAACATCCCATTTACTTCATAAGCAAGGATTTGACATCGGCGGAGAAGAACTACTCCCAGATCGAGAAGATAGTCTTACCTCTGGTCTACACAACACAAAACTTGCGCACATATTTTCATGCTAATACTGTGACAGTCATCACAAAAGATCCAATAGAATCTGTGTTAGACCATGCCGACAAGGCAGGCAGAATCTCGAAATGGGGGCACAAATTAACCAATTTGGGATGAAATATCAAGCCCAAACAACAATAAAAACTCAGGTGGTCGCAGATTTCTTAGCCGATTTCCCTGTAAACGATACCGACGAAATTGAAGAAATCCCCGGCATGGAGGATGAGCTAGAAGATCCCCCGAGTTGCTTCGCTTGGAGAACCAAAAGACGATGAGAAGTCTTAGTATACGGACCATGCAATTCCGAAGGATCTGGCATCGGAATGGTCTTTACGACCCCAGACAGGCCGAAGGATCGTCTATAGCTTAAGGTTAGAATTCCCCGCTACAAACAACATAACAGAATACGAGGCAGTAATATATGACCTCCGAGTAATCATCGCGCTCGGAATCACTGAATTCAGGCTTACGAGCGACTCGTAGCTTATTGTCCGACAGATCGATGAGAGATATCAAGCTACGGACCCATGTTTGCAGCGATATCTCCAACTCGCCAAACACTACATCGAACAAATACTGAATATCACATTCCGACATTTGAACAGGAACAACAATAGGCACGCAGTCTCCTTAGCATTCATAACTTCCATGACAATAGATCCGGAGGCTACAAACGTCTGAATCGAAAGGGTCATGCTTCCCTTCATCCCCCTAGAAGGATACATGGAAATACTCAATGTAGACTCAGCCACTCAGGAAGAGGCTCTACCCGAGGACGATTGGAGAACACAAATCAAAAATTATCTAGCCAATGGCGATCTCCCAAGCGACCAGTAGCTTGCACACAAAATAATATCACGATCTCGGAATTACCAGCTCAGGGATGGCATCCTATATAAACAGTCGTACTTAGGACCCCTATTCAGATGCATTTCCTTTGCTGAAGGACAAGATATAATAAGGGAGATAAACTACGGTTATGCAGGGAATCATAGTGGGGGGCGATCCCTAGCCCACAAAGCGAGATTGCAATGATACTTTTGGCATCGCATGAACGAGGACTCAAAGCAAATGGAAAATTCCTGCATAGAATGCCAAAAATTTGGCAAAAGAAGACATGCACCGTCAATGGATCTTAAGTCCGTCCTAAGCCCCTGGCCATTCGCCAAATGGGGAGTCGACATCGTTGGACCTCTACGAGCAGGAACAGGACAACGAAAATACTTGATCGTTGCCACAGACTACTTTACAAAGTGGGTAGAAGCTTCATCCCTAAGGCACATCCGAGACCATGATGTCTTGAAATTCCTTTTCGAACATATCATATGTCGCTTCGGTATCCCAGCCACCATCGTATCAGACAATGGGGTCCAACTCCGAGGGAAGAATATTGATCTTCTCTTCAACCATTTCAAGATCAGGAAAAATAAATCCACACTCATCTATCACGAGAGAAATGGCCAGGCAGAGGCGACTAATAAAACTATTGCCGACATGCTCAAGAAGAAGCTAGATGAATATGGTGCCATTTGGTGCGAACAGTTACATAACGTTCTTTGGGCCTACCGAACCACTCGGAGAGAAGCAACGGGGATCATCCCGACTGAAGCAATGATCCCTACAACCAAGACCGAGGCATGGGAGAAAAACCTAACCTCATACATGATACTCTCCAAGTTAGACGATATGGAGGAGACCAGAGAAATATCTCTTCAAAAAATAGAAAACTATCATCAGAGGATAGCTCGAAAATACAACAAATGTGTCCATCAGAGAAAATTTATCCCAGGAGATAAAGTTTGGCGCGAGATTTCGCCATATCAGCGCGAGTCAGGCAAATTTGCACGCACATGGCAAGGCCCACTAACAGTCATATCCAAGGCATGTGACGAAGCATACAGATTGCTCAAATCCAATGGCGAAGAGATCGAACGCCCATGGAACATCAGATACCTAAAAGCGTACAATGCTTAACAAGCCTTATGGTTATACAACCAATATCTGAGAATAGGGAATAACCCCTACTTGTAAAAGGTCATAAAACCTTCCTAAAATGTACTAAGGGTTCATAAACCCTCTTTTGAGATTAATAAAAAATACTCCTTTTGTGCACATTCATCCATTTGTTTTGATTTTTGTTTATTTTACTTGGTTTTATTCTTTTTCTTTATTTTTTGATTTCGTGCTTTATATTTGCATATAGAATAATCATATCATATTTGCATTATAACAAAAGTCCATCAAGATTATGGCACGGTGCTAGCTACACCTTCTATTCCACAACGAATGATGCGGGGGCACCCTAAGCTACCTAAGAGGGACACATACCTAAGGTAATGCCATCACGATCATGAAATCGGGTGATGTCCTGCCATAACAGGAGATATCCTAAATCAAGATACTTACCTCTGGCTAAGGAGAGAATCACTTGACCGAGATATCGCCCTACAAAGCATGGTTAAAAAGAAAGCGACTCAAACATCTGAGCACTCAACCAAGGGGTGGGTGTAACCTAAACAGGACACCATTCAAAAACTTCAAGCCCATGGTGGCACACGGCGTAAAAGGGATTACACTATACTTAAAATCCAACACTGTAAGAGTTGCCTTATCCGATCTAGGAACTGATCGCTCCTCGGCTTTGTCACCCATGGTTGGATCAAAAAAGCATATAAAAAACCCTCAGAGCCAGTAAAATAAACACAAAAGGAGAGATAGTTTAACAAGGAAAGCTATCATCCATTCCAATAAAATGTGCCAGCTACACAAGGACATTACAATTATGCCTTGTGTAAAAACAAAGGAGTATTACAATTATACCTCGCCAACACACTATCCACCCGAGCTGGGGAAACCACTTTCAGGAGCAACTACATCACCCGAGTGGGGCATTTGCGACTCCAATCTCAGATCGGCACAACCATCACGAGCAGGAGCAATCCTTTAATCTCCAACAACTTTGAATCACCATTAGCTTCCCTCACTACACACAAAACACCGATGGATGCTAAGGCATAAAACAGGGGCAAGGTATATATATATATACATTTAAATATTAAAATAATATTGTATACCTCAGCACCCTTAGCAGTTCAGGCGATACACATAAAAATGTGTTTCTAAGCCAATAAATGTTTCTAAGCCAAAACGGGTGAAAAAACACATGGCGCAAAGTGTTCCCAAGGCTAATCACCGGAAGAAACACTCTATATAAAGTGTTTCCAAGCTTGCCTGTGAAAAGAAATACAATGGAGAACACGAAATCTTCCAGCAAAAATTTCAATGCACTAGCACACGAATCAATCCTCTTAAATTGTCAATAAGCTAAAGACGATATGCGAAAAGATAGGTTTTTCCAAGGAGACGTCGGTGATGATCTAGAAATCAGAGCAAGAAAAACCGGAGTAACAAATAAATGATAGGATATACCGTCATGTCGAAGAAAACATGAATGAATATCTTGTTGCCATGGAGGACGAGGAGAAAACGCTCACCGGACATGAAAAGCTTTTGCAAAACAAAAGGCTCTAAAGTCCTACAGAGGGGAAAAAGAGAATGAAACTCATTTCTCCGCCACAAGAGGATTTTTATGGGGATAGGAATTCTCAAAAAGACAACTTGCATCTTCAGACCCAAGATGGTCAAGACACGGTAAACAAGGTGATGAAAATCTTGAAAAACGACCACAAAAGGAAGACATCCTCTCTCTCTCTCTCTCAAAAATTCTAAAGGATGCCAACTGGCACCTCAAGACCCACAGACAAGTATACACATGGCGATAAAGACAGGGCGGTTACGAATTTTTCTACCCAACATGCCCTTGGCAAGTTGCAAAGAAAATGAGCAAAATGTGAGGGTAAAATACCCGATAGCCACGTGTCAACATCCTAAGGGATGAATACATGATAAGATGATGGGATAGGAATATCGAATCCTACTCTAAAAGGTGAGTTTGTCTGAATCGAGGCACCTGCTACAAACACCACATGAATGACGCGTGTGAGGAGTGGTCTAATCCGCTCAGACGGTCAAGTCTAAAAAGAAGGACTGCATTTAATGAAGGATAAGAACAGATGTGGATGAATGTGCATCGCAGTAGAAGGCTCGTACGATCTATACTACGACCCAGAGGTGATAGAGCACGAGGTTACCCAAAGAAGGGCTACACGATGATGAGCAAGGCGAGACGATTCGGAGGGAGAACCAAGCAATCCATCACGAGGGATAAGTATATAACTAGTCTGAAGCAATGAAAGCGATGTACGACAACTCCACCAGCTCGGAGAGACCAGGCCTTCACGAGTCTAATTTGCCTATAAATACCAATCCATGTAGAAGGAAATGGACAACTTATGTAACGTTTTTAGATGGTCTTTCTACAGAGAATTCCTGAGAGAGATTTAGATAAAGAGATAGTAAGAAGTCTAAGTGAAATTTGTAGCTCTTTAAAGGGTAATACCTTATAATCAATAAAGAAAACATCTTCTTTCCCGTGGACATAGGTATTCATGGCCGAACCACGTTATATTCTTTTGTTAATCTTTATTTTTCATGTTCTTTACATCTTGTTCATCTTGAATCTTGAATGTTTGAGTAGTTTATAGTCTTTAGATTTACATGGGTGTAGTCATCATAAAAGATGCAACTACATTGTGAGTAATTTGAACATGTGTAAAATCTTATATTTTATTGTTCAAAAATATTCTTTGATACTCAAGATGAGATCAAAATACAAAATGTTTGAGAATTTTTTTGTTAATATTTTTGAATATATATTTTTTATTTTTCCAACAAGTAATTAAAATATATCACCGGAAGATATATTAGTAACGTATACTTGAATACTAGCTAATATTGAGTTGTCATCCAAGAGGGATTTCGGCATTACAGTTGGATATTGGTTGGAATTAGATAAAACCGAAAATAGGTGCTTATTGTATATGTTGAAAATATTCTCGGTTATGGGAATTACTTGGTGTTAAAACTACTTGGTCTATAAACATTGAAGTTTATTATTCTTACAAACTTATCTTGAGGCAGGTACTTGATTTTATGGTCACTTTTGTAGCCGACCAATAACATTACTTGTAATACTATATGTGAGAGGAGAGTAACCTAATTAGGAGAAATCTATTACTTTCGCTGGTTTAAAGACTTATGTGCGATCAAGAAGCGTCTAGATAGTACCGTTGGTGCGAAACTAGAATTTGCATTGTTATTTTAGTTTTTGATTATTGATTTGACTGACTAACGGTTGTTATACCTTGATTGCACCTAGTTTGTTTATTCTGAGAACTTTCTAGTCTAATATAAGGTCACTCAAACTAAATCAAAGGATTAACGGTAGTTCAGATCTTTTTTTAGATCTGACGATAGACTTGTGATTGTTCATTGTTAACAGACTTCGTCATGTGCGTGATCGATCATAAGTTGGAATATTTTTTCGTGCAGTTACTTTGAAGACATTGAAGATCCTAAAGACAAGAAGATTTATAATTCGTTTATGATTTTTGTGATTTACGCCATGCACACACTTGATCGGATGGGATCCGACTAATAAGCGTTGTGTATCTTATGATAGACATATTTTTGCTAGTCATATTATATCGGGAAACTATCATTTCGTGGTATTTTTCAGTATATCAAATCTTATAGTTTGTAGACGTAGATCTGGTTATCTTGATAATCTATATCTAGGTTGATCTAAATCGAACAAGAAGTTTATTAGACTAAACGGAAGCACCTTTGTTGAACTGAACATAATATCTCTGATTCACCTTTTGAGATTAATATGAGTTACCGAAAAAAATTAGTCATTTATTGTTTCGGAAGAAGATCCAAATGAGTTGAGTGCTTGAAGTCTTCACAAGAAGGTGAAGCAACTTAAGATAAGTCTTTACAAGAAGGTGATAGAGCACGAGGTTCTCCAAAAAGTATGTGCTGACCAAGAGCAATCTGTTCGCTCTTTGAGAAATGAACTCAAAGAAGTAACATAATCATCTATCACTGAAAGATATACAGTCATTCAAGGTAGAATAGCTTTAAGAGTGAAGGAAAATCAGCTTAAAGAACAATATTCCAAATTAGAAGAATCTTATTCTTCTCTTGCGAAGAAGAATGCCTTTCTTATTTCTAAAGAGAAAAATCTTCAGTCTCGACTTAAAGGTTTAGTTGGAGATAAATTTGATGACGCAATGGACCATTGGGAGAATATTTGTCTATCCTTGATTCAACACCTTATTTCGCAAAAGGAAGGTAGTCATAATCGTTTGACTGCCTTAATTATCTTTCCTTTGTCATATCTCTTTGAATTCCTTATCTTAATAAAATTTTGTATTCTATTTTTCGCAGAGTCTGAGAAGAACCTTCATTCTTCTATTTCTGATCTGGAGGCTAAATATGCTAAAATTCGCAAAGAGAATGCATTGATCGTTTCTACCCTTACTGGTTCTCGCGACCGGGGAGAAAGAAGACTTGATTATCTTGCTTATTTTAAGTATATTCAAGATAGGAATCATCAAAGAGCACTTCTTCGCCAAGTTCATCTCCGGGCTGAAGTCCTTGTAAATGACATTTTATTATCCAACTCTCTTCCTCCTACATCAATTGATCCTTTAGAAGTAGATGATGATGAAGTTCCTCGTCCTGCTGATAGTGATTATGATTACGAAAGTGGTGCAGAGGATAATTTCCTGGAAGATGAAGAAGAAGTTCCATCTAAAGAAGTATCTGCTGGTGTTAATCAGAATGAGAAAGAAATTTCTCCTGAAGAAGTAGTTGTTGGCGATAATCAAGATGCTAGTCATGGCGAAGATCAAAGCCGAAATGAATGAGAAGCATGCGAGAATGTTGGCGAAGAATTTCTGTCATCTCCTGCTACTGACATTAATATTGAAGCTTGAGCTTCTTATCTAGATTTGTTTTCTTGAACTGTCTTATTTTTATCACTTTTGAGAGTTACATTTTGCAATCGACTTCGGAGTCAACTTTTTATTTTAATATTTTGTTGATAAGAAAGATAATGCTTCTTGTGTATCGATTCCCAAACTTGCCTCTCATTATCTTTCTTGCAAAAAATAATATGTTATGAATGCTTACAGTTAATTTGTTTTATCATATGGTCTTATTTTGCCTTCCTAATTAAAGGTCTTATTATGCCATCTCTTGTCATTGCGACAAAATCGCAGGACGCCCTTGCACTTTCATACAAAAACCCATTGACATTGTCTTAGATTTTTATTTTGTATTATGGCCTCTTCAGGAATGTTGCGACAATATGACAGGCCTAAATATTCTTGTGAAAATAAATCCCCATGACATTGTCGTCTTGCGACGAAATCGCAGGACGTATTCGCACTTTCATGCGAAAACCCATTGATCTCGTTTTATCCTTTTCTTTTGTATTATTGCCTCTTCAGAATTGTTGCACAAATATGACAATCCTTAATATCCTTGCGAATAAAAAGCCCCATGACATTGGCGTCTTAAGACACTTATCAGTTCCCTAATGGAGGGTGCCGCCCTTATCTCCCCCTGGTTTCCCCTTCAAGGAGGCGTACTTCTACCATACAAGGTTAGGTCCTCCCATCCAGTCTTAACAACAACCAGTTGTTTTCGCAGCCTCTTATCCCTTTTACCTATAGGGCTTATGGATACGACACTGCACCCTAAGTGGGGTTTTCTTCAGGCCGAGTGCAGTATAAGCCAAGACTTGTCAAGAATGGCAAGGACGCTTCAAACGCCCTCGGCACTCTTGACTCAACCGTGTACCTCGGCGCCTTGATCAGATCTGCACTCCTTGGGAGAGTCCTTATTACCTTAGTCGCCCAACCCAAGTCATATGCTCAAGTTGAGAATCCAAGGTGCCTCTCCCGGATGGGCTTTATTGACCCCAAATCTCCATGACTCAGGTTCCGGTGTCGGTATATCCTTTCCCTGAGCCATGTAACAGGTACCCCCTAATATGACGTACTTTAGGTCTTACATTTGCCTCTTGCGAAATTTTATTCGCGAACTAGGGTGTACGCCATAAAGGTTGGCCCCTTTCTTTTATGTCATTGTTCTCTGCGAAAATTTCGCACATCATGATCTTGTTTTGTCATGAATAATCCTGCAATTATTCTTTCAGAATTCATAACTTCTCAAAGCTTCTTACGGATAATATCCTTTTAAGTACAATTTGTTCCATGGTCTGTCTAATCTATGGCCAACATCTCTTCCTTCTGGGTCCATTAATCTATAAGCTCCTGTTCCAACTATTTCCTTAATGATGTAAGGTCCATCCCATTTTTTCGCTAATTTTCCACCATTTTCTCGCTGATATATTGGTGTTTCTCGCAGAACTAAATCTTCTGGTTGAAATTCGCGAATTTTGACACGTTTATTATATTCTCGAGCTAATCTTCGCTGATAATTCTCCATATGTTGTAAAGCTTTTTCTCTTCTTTCTTCTAATTCATCAAGTTTATTTAAAATTAAGCCCGCACTAAGATTTTTCTCCCAAGCTTCTCTTTTTGTTATCGGAATAACAACTTCTGTTGGTAATACTGCTTCAACTCCATATGTTAAACAAAAAGGTGACATTCCAGTAGCTTCTCTTATAGTTGTGTTATAAGCCCATACTGCATTATGTACTTCTTCACACCATGCTCTGTGATGTCCTTCCAATTTCTTCTTTAATATGTCTGCAATTGTTTTATTTGTTGCTTCTACTTTCCCATTAGCTAGTGGATACAAAGGAGTTGACTTTCCACACTTTATCTTGAATGCATTAAGTAACATTTCTATGTTCTTCCCCTCAAACTGTTTCCCATTATCAGATACCAACTGTGCATGAATTCCAAATCTGCAAATGATATTTTCGAATATGAATGTAAAGATATCTTTGTTGTGAAATAATCTATTGCGACTATTAAGTATCTTCTTTGTCCATTTCCTGGTAAAAATGGCCCCACAATGTCTAAGCCCCATTTTCCAAAGGGCCACACACTGGTTGAAGATGACAATTGTGCTCCTGGTGCATGTATCTTCTTTCCATGCCGCTGACAATATTCACAACGTCTTGATATTTGTTTTGCATCTTCATGCATGTATGGCCAGTAATAACCTTACATTTTTGCGCTATGTGCCAAAGATCCTCCTCCACTATGATTGCCAGCATCTCCACTATGTAACATTTTCAGCACCTTTTCTCCTTCCTCTCGTGTCAAACATCTGAGTGATGGTCCACTAAAGAATTTTTGGTATAGCAACCCATCTCTTAATTCGTAATTTGTTGCTCGGCTTTTTAACTTGTGTGTTTCCAATCTATTTCTTGGTGTTTCTCCTTTCGCCAAATATGCATGAAGTTCCATTCTCCAGTCTGCGACATTGTTATTTGTTCTTCTTTTTCATTATCTATCACATCCACATCTTCTCTTCTTTATTGATTGATGGTGACAGAAGTGTTTGTATTTTTATGCATCTCGCAGTTGGATCTGTCATCATGCTTGAGATGAAAGCAAAAGCGTCTGCGAGTCTATTATCCTTTCTTGAAATGTGCCTCCATTTTATTTTGGGATTTTCGCTGAATTCTTCAACCAGCTTCTTGTATTTCTTCAAGGATGGTTCATTTGTAGTATACTCTTTTTATTTGGCGAATAACTAGCTGAATCACTAGTGATCCTGGCATTTTCTAGTTTCATTTCTATTGCGAATTTTAAGCATGTATCACAGCTTCATATTCTGTTTCATTATTAGTGGATGCAAATTCCAATCTGAATGAAAAAGCCATCTTTATTCCTTCTGGCGAAATTAAAACAATTCCAACTCCATTTCCTTCTCCATTTGATGATCCATCTACCAATATTTCCCATCTATTTGGTTCTGTTAATAAATCTTTTGGATCTCCATGTTCTTCTTCTACATCCATCATTTCTTCTACTGCTTCATCTTCTTCTAAAGGAAATTCTGCCAAGAAATCCGCAACAACTTGTGATTTTGGTGAAGACAAAATTTCATATTTAATATCAAAGTGGCCTACTTGTGCATTCCATCTCTCCACCCTTCCTGATCTTTTAGAATTCTTCATCACTGATTCAATTGGTACTTTTGTTAATACCTTTATCTTGTGTGCTTGAAAGTATATGCGGAGCTTAAATGATGCATAAACTAATGCTAAGATTAACTTTTCAATCTTTGAGTAATTCTTCTGCGGTATTAAAAGTTTTGCTAATGTAATAAATGGGTTTCTCCACTCCTGCGTCTACTCGCAATAACAACACTTAATGCATGCGACGTTGTCGCAAGGTAAATCAATAATTCTTCTCCTGGTTCTCTTTTGTAAAATAGTTGTATTCATAAGATGTTCTTTGATTCCTTGAAAAGCCTTTTCACATTCATCACTCCATTTAAATTTTGCACCCTTCTTGAGTATATCGAAAAAATATTTGCATTTGTCTGATGATCGCGAAATGAATCCCCCAGCGAAGCTAGAAGCCCATTCAACTTCTGTACATCTTTTATTGTTGCTGGTGTTGGCATGTCACGAACTGCTTGCACTTTTTCTGGATCAACCTGTATTCCTTCCTTTGATACAATGTAGCCTAAAAATTTTCCCGATGCAACTCCAATAGTACACTTCTCAGGATTCAATTTAATGTTATACTGCCGCATTTGTTCAAAAATCTCCCTCAAGTCTTGTACATGGTCTTTAGCTTCTTTACTTTACTAACATGTCGTCCACGTATACTTCTAATGTTTTATGTATCCATTTTGCGAACACCTTCTCTACCATTCTTTGATATGTCGCCCGCATTTCGCAAACCAAATGGCATTTTCGTGTAACAATATAAACCTCTAGGGGCAAAGAAAGCAGTATGTTCTTGATCTTCTTCAGCGAGAGGGATTTGGTTATACCCTTTGTACCCATCTAAAGATGATACCCTATCATTTCCCGCTGCGGATTCCACCATTTGAGGAATATCTGGTAACGGAAAACTATCTTTGGGGCAAGCTTTGTTTAAATCAGTGAAATCTATGCAAATCCTGATTCCTTGTTTTTCTTTGGGACAATGACCATATTCGCTATCCATTCTGGGTATTTAGCTTCTCTTATAATTCCTGCCTCAAGCATTTTCTGTAATTCTTCTTCTATTTGGGAATGGTAAGTTGTTGCAATTTTTCTTATTCTCTGTTTAAATGGTCTCACATTTTTGTTAATCTCCAATTTGTGGCATGCAATTGATGGATCTATTCCTGGTATCTCATCCATGTTTCCTGCGAAAATATCTTTATATTCTCGCAACAAGTTAACAGTTCTTTCTTCTTCTTCTATATCCATTTTGGTTCCAATTCTCAACATTAGAGGCTCCTCTATAGTCCCAACGTTTATTTCTTTTGTTGGTTCTGCGGCAGTGTAACTGGGTTTAGGTTCTCCCATTGGTGTTGGTTCTTTTTCTTTTATGGGTCCTTCCCCTTCTTCCGAAATTTCGCTGGGTATTCCTTTGCCTTCTTTTGCCCTTATCATATATACTCTAAATTCTTCTTCCTTCTTTGCTTCCTTTGCCAATTTTCTGCGAAATTGTTTCTTTTTTGCTTGTCTTCATAATGTTTACTTCAATTTGATGACATAATTTCGCATTGTCAACATCTCCTCTGATTTCACCTATTCCATTTGGAGTGGGGAATTTAATACATTGATGCAACGTTGATACCACAGCTTTTATCGCATGTATCCATGATCTTCCTAATAACATATTATATGGCGATTCCATATCCACGCACAATGTTACATGTGTTTCGATTTCTCCAAGTGGAATTCGTACCACTATTCTCCTTTAGGTTTTGTTGTGGATTTTCCAAAGCCGTGAACAAAATATGTTGAACTGGACATTTCTTCATCTTTAAATCCCATTCCCCGGAATGCATGATAAAATATTATATCAACTGAACTTCCTGTATCGATTAAAGTTCTGTTCAACATCCATTTGGATTTTATTGTTGTCTCCTTCTCTTTTCGTGTAATAGGCACTGTGATGACCAACGGAGATGTATGGTTCAAATTTTCTTTTGGTATTTTCCGCCATGAATGCAATTTTTGCTTTTCCCAATCTTTCAAGGGTGATGTTTTTTCTACCGCCATAATTTTCTTTCCTTCAAAATTTCGTTTATGTATTCTTCCTTTGATGTTTTCATGGAATTCATTAATCAAGCTTTTTGTTATCATATTACACTCCAATTTTTGCCATTTTCATTAATTATCTTTCACTTCTAACTGATTCACTGATTTATTTAATCACTTTCTTGATTTGAATATTCTCAATCAACAATCTTCAACTTTCGATCTTCAATCCCTGTTTCTAGCGCCATTATGTAGTTGCAGGAAATCCTACACTACACCCCTCATATGATTTCATTGTTGATCAGCTCATTTTTAGGTTTACACTCTTAATTTTATTGATTAATTTCTGAATGTTCTTACAAGAAAGATAAAGAAATCAAGAATGATCTCTGCTCTGAACTTTCTCTCTCCTATTTACTTGTCTCTTACTCAAAAAAGATCTCTCCCTCCTTTACAACTCGAATGACTATTTATAAGGAAATACATAGTGGATGACAGCTAATTTGTCCTTTATTTTCGGATATGGTTTGCGACATTCTCGCAACCTTACAAATGTTAATTTCGCAAGCTCTCTAATTTTCGCAAGACTGTCACACTTTTCTCATGAATTTAGATGACGTCATTATTCTATCATTTCTGAAACTGTTTTGCGACGCTACTGTGTTGTACCATTGATAATTTCGCTGAGACATAATTGTTACGAGATTCTGATCCTACACTGACAGACACAAGAGAAGAGGAAAAAGCAATCTGCAACAACATATCTACATTGGATAAAAGAGATAGGATGTTCTGCCAACACAGAAATAAGTCTAAATGGATTCCTTCCTTAGAAAAAAAACACACAGGTATTCCATACATCTGTTATTCATCGCAGAAAAAACAAAAATTTTTCCCTAAAAAACCAGAATGGTGAATGGATATCGGACCATGAGAAAATAAAGGAAAACCTCGTATCTCATTTTCAATCCATGTTTACTAAAGATGCCAATGTAGGTGTTGATTCTTTTATTCTCGATTCTGCCAATAAGATTTCTCAAGATGATTGCAGGAGAATAACTTCAATACCAAGCGTTGAGGAGATTTTTGATGTTATCAAAAAAATGGGGTCACTTAAATCACCAGGCCCAGACGGGTATCCGACACTCTTCTACAAAAAATGCTGGGAAATAGTTGGCATAGAAGTGGTGCAGCGCATACAAGACTGTTTCAGATACTCGTCTCTCTCACCAGGTCTCAATCACACTTATCTAGCTCTTATACCAAAGAAAAAGAATGTTAGTTCCGCAGTTGAGTTTAGACCAATTGCTCTGTGTAATGTGCTCTACAAAATGGTCACAAAGATCATAACAAATAGACTAAGCCCCTCCCTAGATAGTCTGATTGATAAAAAAAACAGTTTGCTTTTGTCCCCGACAGACAGATTCTCGACAATATAGTAGTAGCAAAGAAATATTCCACTCCATGCATACTTCAAGTACCTCTCAAGGATCCTTTGCTCTTAAGCTAGATATGAGCAAGGCCTATGCTAGAATTGAATGAGGATTCTTAAGTCAGGATTTACTGAATTTCGGCATAACAGGTAGAGCACATGATTTGATTATGAACTGTGTAAAAACACCTTCTTTTTCCATCTTGATAAATGGGCAATCTGAAGGTTTCTTTGTTAGTGAAAGAGGAATCCGTCAAGGATGTCCTTTATCACCTTATTTATTCAGAATTTGTGCTCATAACCTGAGTGAAATCATAAACAAAATGGAAGCAGAAGGAAAGTATAGTGGTTATAATATCAACAGATGGGCACCTAGTGTTTCCCATATCATGTTTGCAGATGATATCATGTTGTTCGGCAATACAAACAGCACTACAATCAACTCCATATCCACTATTCTGTAACAGTATTACAAGATTTCTGGGCAGCTTGTGAATTACTCAAAATCCTCTATCTACTTCAGTAAGAGTGTACCTGAATCTTATAAAAAAGAAATTCTCGCACAACTAGGAGTCAACAGGATGAGTAAAGAAGAGAAGTATTTGGGGGTGAAAATTCTAAACAAGGATTCAGAATATCTAATTTCAACTTCCTCATTGAGAAGTTTGAAGATAAGCTCACAGGTTGGAAAAGAAACTCTTTGTCTCATGCGGGAAGAACAATGCTCATACAATCTGTTCTTGCGTTGATTCCAGTTTACTCTATGGCCTGTTCTCTTATACCAAAAACAGTTTTACAACAACTTACTCGGATTATAAGAGATTTCTGGTGGGGGCATAGCAGAGACAAGAAGAAGATGCATTTCCTAAAATGGGAATGGTTCAACTTTCCAAAGGAGAAAGGGGCATTGGGAATCCGTTCTCTGGGTGATATCAATCAAGCCTTGGTTGCGAAGCTAACATGGAGATTTTTACGGGATAAAGGCAGTTTATGGACAAGAATTCTTCACGCGAAGTACTTAAGGGGCGAGCTTTTATGGGAGGTTAAAAAGGTCACAAACTGCTCTACCACATGGGCTGCAATGATGGACAGCAGAGAAACCCTAAAGAAATGATGTCTATGGCTTGTCGGGAATGGTGAAAGCATCAATATTTTTCTGATCCTTGGATTTATGGAGTTTCAAACTCAACACCGATGAGAGTCTCAGCAAACTTTCCATAAGTCACTAAATTCAGTCATCTTATAGACGCTGATACTGGTTATTGGAAGACTAACCTGGTTCAACAGATAGTAGATGATTTCACAGCCCACAGAATTCTAGCAACTCCAATAAACTCTGCATCTTGTGATAGGTTAATATGGACTCCTACACATCATGGGATTTTCACTTCTCAATCTTTCCAAAAGATGCTTCAAGATAAGTATGGTCAACCTTCAAACCGTGGAGAGTCAGATTTCAAGTGGACTAAATTCTGGAAGAACAATAAAACGACACCAAAAATAAAGAATTTCATCTGGAGAGCACTGCATAATGGTGTAGCTGTGGCACAAAAAGTTGGAAGATACGTTGAAGGTGTCTCGATGGAGTGTTGTTTATGCAACAATGCAGTGGAAACGATTCAACATATGCTTTTCCAATGCGAATTAGCTCAAGCAATTTGGTTCGCTTCCCCTTTTGCTTTACGTCCGCAAGGTAGTACCGACATTGACTTAACAACTCTGGTTCAGTCTTGGCTTCACTGGAACGACAATTACTACTCTATCTCTCTTGGAATGGCCATCTGTTGGGCCATCTTGAAAGTAAGGAATGAGAAAGTTTTTGAAAATAAACAAACTCAGTGCATGGGCACAACAAATCAAAATTTTCTGGTTTAATCTATATTACAATCAGGACATTGAGACCGAAACTGAAGTTGAAGAATTCATATGCCAACTTAACCAGAAGCGATTCAAGGATGGAAGACACCTGCTGCTCCTTTCTTCAAATTTAAAGTTGATGCAACGTGGAAAAATGGTATATATGCTTGTGCTGTTGTAGCAAGGGATCATAATGGAGTCAATCGAGGTGCAGGCACTAGAATTGGCAGAACTGACACACCTCTATGCGCAGAAGCAGATGGTTTTCTCCTGGAAACTGAACTTGCAACCTGGATGAATTTCAAAGACATAATCATTGAAGGGGACTGTCAAGTCATGGTTAATTGCATTTCTGGAATTTCAACAAGAACACCATGACGAGTATGGAAGTTTAGAGATGATATAACAGAGCATATGAAGAATTTTAGCAATTGTGTAATCAGCTACGTCCCTGAAGCGGAAAACTCTGCAGCTCACGCTCTAGCTGCATATGCTCTCTCCCACAACCTTCATTCTAGATGGACTGTTGGGGTATATATTTAAAAACATAGTTTTGTAATAATATGCCAAAGTTAGAGAGATAGTATGGTGGCATTGTTTTGAGCTCCCACACTATAGGCATGGGTTCAATTTCCACCCCACACAATTTCACTAGGGTATATACTATTTATACTATATATTATATTACATTAGTCCGGGAGCGGGGTCTTGGGAGGTCTGCTGATCCAGAAACAATTTTTTTTTGCTGTTTTTAACTTAAATTTTCAAAACGTATTAAGATAATTATATCATGATTAATTACAGTTAATGTTGAAATTTTAATACGGCCGTTTTTTTTGCTGTTACAAAGAAATTTAATTGGCATTTAATCGAAAATTAATTTTCCATTAATTCCATTGATTCTTTTTGATTATAAAAAAAAAACTGGTTTCTGGAAGATAAAAAAAGATAGAACGTTATTTTTATTTCGTCAAGTTTTCTGAGCAAGTGTTGTTGAAAGAGTTATTATTGATTCGATTTCTCAGTGCAGAGAAATCGAAAGAGATAAGCTGTTTTATCCCATAGGGTTTCGACAAAAAACTGACTGCTAGCACAATCAAGAGGCAGAGTCGCGAAACACCTTAAAGATAGCGACCTAGTACGCGACTCAGCGGTTTCTTTGTGTGATTTGATTATAGTGCCTTGTTTCCAACATGGACTAATTTTTAGTTACCGGCTAACATAACTTCTCTCTAGTTAGAAGTTAATAGTTAGTCGTTTTTTCCTTTTTGTTTTCTTGTTTTTGCTACCAAAAAAAAATCACTAAAAGTAAAAGAATTATTTTCTATGAAGCATCTTTTTTCTTCTACTTTTAAATTCTAGATTAAATTGTGCTCCTGAAATAAAAAAAATCCATTAACGACAGGTTAATGTTTTTGCTTCTACAGCACATTCTAAAGCTGCATTGCTAAACAAACATTTGACTTATCAACTTTTTAAGCGAAAAATAACTTCTAACGGAGTATCCAAAGTTCCAAATAGGTAGAAAGACTCGTGAAAATTTAACCTATTTACCGTTTTCGGAATTGAAGTTAGCGAAATGTTTGATTTCAAAGAGGCGAAATTTGACCGGAAATTGCCGTAATTCTTGGTTGAATTTCGGTCGGCTCCGCCGCAATTGGGTGGAATTAGTGGAAATTTTCGGTTGAGGTTTTTGAAATTTGTATAGATCTTGAGTTTTTTACTATTTTGAAGGAAGACTTGCTTCTCATTTTAAAAACAGGTGGTATTTCATTATATATATACACAATTATATGTGATATTTGTTTCCACGACATAAAGTTTTCCTAGTGTCTCGGTCGAAACGGACCGAAACACAGAATTGTATAGTTTGGTAATGGTGGAACACCAAACTCAAATTCTACAAGAATCTCATTTTGTGAAACCGATTCCCAGGATGTGACAGTGTTATGTACAGGGCCCCGGGTACAGATTTACCGCGGCATGCTGATCCGCGATTACTAGCGGTTCCAACTTCATATTCCCCGGTTGCAGAGAACAATCCGAACTGAGACAATCTTTCTGGATTCGCTCCGCCTTACGGCGTTGCTTCCCACTGTAATTGTCATTGTAGCACGTGTGTGGCCCAGCCCATAAGGGCCATGCGGATCCTGTTTCATTCCACTCGTGTTCATCACAAATTTGATCACGAAAAAACCCCAGAGATTGCGGCGAAGGAAAACTTCCAAAATTTGATCACCAGGAAACCCATTTCTGAATCGAACTTCCAAAATCCATCCCTGACTCCAACTACTAAAAACCCTAACTTTTTCATTATATGCTCTCTTTTTCCATCTCTGTAAAATAAGGGTTCTGTCTGTGATCAATTATCAAGGTTTAGTTCCGTTTTGATTGAGCAAAGATGAAGAGACCTAGAGAAGAAGATTCTTTTGCTTACATAAAATCTGTTCAAAAAACACCAAAATACCATGAATTCCTTCAAGTGATGAAAGAATACAAGTCCTCGCCAACTTACGACACCACCAATGTGGAGTTCGTAACTACAAGGATCAAGGAAATCTTTAGAGATCATTCAAACCTTATTCATGGATTTAACATGATATTCTTGCCTGAAGAACATGCAATTGAAGACGATTTTTGTGCTGATCAGCAGAATAGGGTTTTGAAATCTACAAAAAGGGTTGAAGCAGAAGACTCCAATAAGGCGATGTCTTTATATGAAGGTGATTATTATCGAAACTACAGATTCTTTGAGAAAGTCATGAGGAAGGAGAGGTTTACAAATCCTGATGATTGCAAGAAATACTTGAAGTGTCTTTATCTTTATAGCAAAAAGAGAATTTCAGAAGGTGAATTGAAAGATATGGTTGGTGGTTTGCGGCAATATGGATGTGTCGCGTTTCCAAGAACAGCGAATAATGATAAAGTGCAGCAAGAACCCCAAAAGGATGAAAGGGAGATAGGTTCGGAGTCTCCAGTGCAGAAAGAACCCCAGACGGATGAAAGGGAGATAGGTTCTGAATCTCCAGCATCAAAATTGGAGGAACCCATGATTGACCGTCTCATGAAGTGCGAAAAAGATAACCCAAGTTATCAGCTTTCGACTGAGAGAATTTCAGCTAGCGGAAGGACGGAACTTGGAGTTGCAGTACTGAATGATTCTTGGGTTTCTGCAGAGAGTAGTACCACAGGTGGTGATACATACCGTTGCAAGAAAAATGCTTACGAAAAGAACCTGTTTATATTCGAAGATGACAGATGCGAACGCGATAGGCAGTTTGAGTTGGTTAAAGGTACTATTCAGATTGTCCAGGAATTGGAAGGAAATATTGCGGATGACAAAGTCAGCCCGGAAAGTATAAGCTTCGAGGATCACTTTAAAGTGCTACAGCTTGGGTGCATTAAAAGATTGTACAATGAATCTTGGCAGGATGTTGTGGATGCGTTAAGGAAGGATGCAAAATCTGTATTTCCTGGTATATTAACTCAATTGCAGGAAAAACTAAAGGAGGCCACAAGTCGTCTGTCAGTAACTTACAAAAAGAAAATGAATGCAGTTTATTCAAAGAACTTCAGAAAATCTCTGGATTACGGCAACTCCTCCGGTGGCGAGCAGCAGGAAACAACGAGTTCTAAAGACGATGCATCTACTTCTTGTTGTCCGAATCTTTTAGCTGAGCCAACAACATAAACTAGTTAATCCGTTCTAATTTGTGTTTTTATGTTGACCTGTTATTGTGAAATTTATAATCAAATTCAGATTCTTTTAAATTTGTAGTTTTACAAGACAATGAATGTCTTTCTTTTTCCAGGTCCTCAGATTACACATATTTTGTTGTTTGACGACAAGATGACAACCAAGTACAATAAGCTTAACTGCAATCAATCCTAATCTGACCCAAATTTCTACTAAGTACATTGGTAGAGGAAAGCTTCACAACTGCATAAGCATAGACTTGGAAATATGGTTTGATCATCAATAAAAGACTTAACAACTGGTGATGTTCTTGGATCCTTTGAGATGCTCGAGTCGATACCAAATAAACCTCTACCATAAATGATATCTCTCGAGTACTGATTATCAATGTTTGTGCCTTTGGCATTGTATAATCTTTCCACAATGTCCAACCCCTAATGTATCCTGGAAAAAAAACAACACGATTCAACTCATAAACATAGCTGAACCCTTAAAGCAGATTATGAACTCTTATATCTACCTAAGTGATGACCAAGATTTACCCAACATGGCGACAGATTCCTTTAGCTTGTTTATAACTTGAACATGTTGAGTCTTTCCTTCCAAGTTCCAAGAGGAACTTGAACTTGAAGACTATCGCTTCTTTAGCAGCTAATGCAATAATGTCAGCACAAGAGACTTTAAAGCAAGGAAATGCTGCAATTACGCATACAAATTATAAGCCGACTAACTGCCTTCTGATTTCAGATTACTGCACAAGGTTCATGAATCAATTCAAGCAACAAAATCATATCAAGCAGCAAAACTTAAGCATATATAATATGCTAAGCGCATACAATACAATGAAGACTTGAAAAATTACTCTTCGCAAGGGACACAAACCTGATAATTATTCAACTTAGATGACTAACTTTAAGCAGTTCTTGTGAAAGAATGTTACTTACAGAATACCAACTGACACTTGACGTAGAAAATTAGAGGGGCTCATGGTCTGGCTATATGGAATTCAATTTACAGGGGGTTTAAAAACGATGAAAAGCTACTTGTTTTTGGTCGACTGGTAATGGTGAGCCTCTATGGCTTATTTTTGGTTGACTAGCACCTTGTTGTTTGTTTTTTGCTGACTCATCTGAGTCGTTCGCATCTGACTCGTCTAGTTCTGACCGATATCATCTAACTCATTTAGATCTGACTTAATATGTTTGTTTGTTTTTTTCGGTCAGATTTGACTTAAAATTGTACGTGAATTAGTGGCGTGGTTCTATGAGTGAAGGATTAGGTAGTGAGATCGTCAGTCAGTCAGATCTGACTCAAATAAAAAAACAAACAGTCCGATATCAAACTCAAACTCATCTAGATCCGACTATGTGAATTAGTGGCTTGGTCAAAAAACAAAATCAGACTCGAATCAGATACCGTGTACGCATGTGCATTTCCCAGTGGTGCTTCATAAAGGTTTATTCACAGCTGGCCTAAAGCGTAGAATTGTTCTGTAAAGTTGATTAAAGAAATAGTTGATGCTTTCATAGACACAGAGACGGTCATTCAACCATTTGAACTGGGTAACTAGGTGCTTCCATTTCCCAGTAGTGTTTTTCTTCTGGGCATGACCTTCCTGCCATATTCCCTGTTGAGCCCGCAGCTCCTACATCCACACCTCAATCAACCACAGGTCTGCTGTCAAGAGCTTCTCTGACTTCAACTAGCTCAGGACATATAGCGTTTAGCGAGCACTTCTACTTGTTCTCCAAAGGAAAGCAGTCCATGCGTACCAATGTGATTTACCATCTGTCTCCAACGTTTCAGAGTAGTATCCCCAGGCCTGCAACCAACACAACAAACAGGATCAGAAGAGATAAGTTCTTCATAAATGGTTAGGTTTTCGGTTTTCACGAGGAGTGTGGATTTTTCAAACAAGGTATTGACTTCCAACTTGAAAGGTGAAATGTAGCCGGTATTTTTGTTTCTTTATTTCATGTTTTACAGAAGTAGAACAATTTATAAGCTATACCAACATAAAAAATGGTTTCAAGCTTCAGTTGAATTGCTTACCTATGCTCAAGAAGATTATCCCAGTCAACATCTTCAACACAGCAAGCATCCAGCCTAACAAGTCTGCAATTCCAGTAATAGATACAATGAAACCATACATTACTAAATTAGAAAGTCAAAGACAAGTTCCTTACTCATCCAGCAATCGATAATCGTCTACGTCGGCCCATTTACTTTCTTCTTCTTCTTCTTTCTTCTTCTTCTTCACCATAGATGAAGATAATTGTTTATACCTGAAAAGGAGAATGCTTCAACCATCAAGAAGATCAAAAATTAGAAAAATTAGACTACTGAGTACAATGCAGTCCAAACAGATTTCAAGATCCCTTAATATAAACTACACGTAAACAGATTTCAAGATTCCTGACAAGCAGTCCAAAAAGTGGCAAAACAGTCGGAAACCATCGCAACCCCCGCATGGTAATAAAATAGTTCGGCATTTACGGTTCTACTTTTTTGAATTTCAAGAAGTGGAAAGTGATTCGAGTTTACACAATCCATATACATTAGTGGGAACTCTCTACAAAATCCGAAGATATATGAGAGCTCATACAATGTAAAGAGATTCGAAAGATACAAAATCCGAAGATATATAGCCACTGCATACTATTCGTGTTCGCAGGAAAGAAGAGGCAATTTTTATTCGAAACTGAGCTGTGAATAGATATATACCCTGATCTATGTTTTAGAAACTCAAAATTCGATGACGAACGAGTTAGACAAAATACAATTTAGTTTATTAAAATTCCAGATAAGCAAGAGATGATAGCAAAATGAAAGAAAGAAAGAAAGAAAGTAGTTTACCCTTTTTAAAACTCTCACGACATATCCGACGCCATGTATCCTTCACATGATAGCGATTTTTTCCAAGGACTTCGGCCATGGTTTTCCAATCTGGTCCATGCTTTTCATGAAACCTAGAGTTTATGATTGAGGCATATGCTTAGAATGTACCAAAAATATCTGGAGTAGAGAACGAAACTTATAATTCACTTAGGAGAAACGAGATATAGAAATTTGGATTGACATAAGCATACTCCACGTGTAGAAAGCAACAAAAGCCAACTTTACGAAACATACTTTAAGACAAATGCTTTTTCATCCTCAGTCCACTTGCGTGATTCATCCCTCGTAAACAAAGTATGTGCTCTATGAGTTACTGATTCGTAAGGCCTATACGGTAAGGCAGCCCTGAAAGTTTCAAATACCTCTTCAATTATATAATTTCTGTGGAACAGGCAATGGAAAGTGCATCGTTAAACATGCTTTTTTTGTCACAAAACCCCAAACTCAGAAAGTGGAATCATCGACTCATCAGACCATTTAACCAATTATATTCTAATGGAAGCAAAGAATGCAATATGAGTAAAATTAAAAGAATGGCATCTGTGTATGCTGTTTATATACAATGGAAAGAGTATACTCACATATTTCCTTCCAACATCCTCTTACTTATTTGGATGTTTCACCGAGTGCAGAACCATATCCACGCCGTCCTCACCCAATTCATGTATCTAAGAACATCAGTGGATTTTGGCTATTAGTGTGGTGCTTTACCATCAATAAGAAATTAGGATTAGAAATAATGAACATGGGAATATGGTGTCTAGATGCTGGGTATTGGAGGTGGCAAACATGATATTCTGGGGGCAACAGTCATGCTAACCAGGTGTGTTTCTCTACCACGAGCCCCGAGTATGTGTTATCAATGAGAACATAACTTCTAGCAAATCCTCTAAATCAAGTTGCATCCTACGTACCATGATTTATTGAAAATCTCAAAACAATACATAAAAGATATTAACAACGAGTGATACATAAAGTCTAACTTATTTATTACTCAAATTTCATAGGTTTTCTTATTTCCTGAGGTCCATGTATCCTTTGCGGAATTTATGATACTTAGATCATGCCATTTGGTGTTAACTTGGATATTAAGTAAGAAAAATAGAGAAGAAAACTAATATGAACCATTTAACTAAGCAATGTATACATGTGTCACTTGTTTAAGTTGTCTTACAGAACAGCATGTTCATTTAAAATAAATACAAGAAGTTCCACTGATAGCATGATTACCAAGCGTAGTAGATGGAAAATAAAATTAAAACGACCAAGGGTCGATAAACAAATGAAAAAACAATCATCAGAGCTGTCACTTTTTTATATATGTACGGGTGAATATTATTGATGATGTGGCACTCTTTATTACACAGCAATATTAGTAGTCATTTTCAAGCTAGCAAGTGATGATAGTTTAACTAAGCACGTTTCTTACTTAATAAAAATATTCCCTTTCTTTTCCATCTCTTTCTTACCCTCCTGTTATTTTCCTCATGTTATCCTCAGGCTTCATCTGCCTTAGTATTTTCATAATTGTATGATTACTAGCATCATTTAACCCTAAATGTTATATTAGATTTCTCCAACAAAATAAATATATATACAAAGGCCTCTTCTTATGACGCAGATTACTTAAAAGCCACAGCTCAAACAGTTTTTATGTTGAAGAAGAACTGAAGAAGCCAGTAATTAAGATACGGTTAGATTTTTGTTTTCAGGTTTTCTTAATTAAACTTGGATAAGTTTGAGCTAAGGATTATGAGCTGATAAAGAGTGCCACATCATCAACAAGGGCACACAGAACCCTGAAAGAATTTCTACTCTAATAAGTTATGACAAAACCACACACTGCCTGGCAAAGTTCAAAATTTAGTAGATATTAATTCTATTTATACAATAAACATACCTCTATATACTTGTGAACAGCATCTTTGATTATCTGATCTTCTTCCTTCGTGAACCTCTTACCTCTAACCAACTCAATTCCTGGGTTTTCCTCCACATCATCTTGGTCCTTTTCGTCCTCCCTCGTAAACAAAATATTTGCTCTGTGACATACTGATCTCGAAGCCCTACACGGTAAGGCAGCCCCTGAAAGTTTCAAATACCTCTTCAAGTTATAAATCCCAAGCTCAGAAAGTGGAACCATCGACTCATCACACCATTTGAACCTATTACATATTCTAATGGAAGCAAAGAATGCAATGAGTATAATTAAAAGAATGCCATCCGCATATGCTGTTACATATATATGGAAAGAGTACACTCACCTATTTCCTTCCAACATCCTCTTACATTTGGATGTTTCCCGGAGTGCAGAATCATATCCACGCCGTCCTCTCCCAATTCATGTATCTAAGAACATCAGCGGATTATGGATATTAATGTGGTGCTCTACCATCACTAAGAAATTAGAAGTAATGAACATGGGAATCTGGTGTCTAAATGCTGGATATTGGAGGTGGCAAACATGATAGTCTGGGGGCCACAGTCATGCGCTTCCTTGGTGTGTATCTCTACCACAAACCCCTAAAACGTGTTACCAAATGAGAACACAACTTCTAGCAGTTGAATCCTACATGCAATAATTCATGAAAATCTCAAATAATAGACAAGAGATATTAACAATAGGAGATACATAAACCCTAAGATATTTTAACTCAAATTTCCTAGGTTTCGTATTTCCTAAGGTTCGCGAAACCTTTGCCAAATTTTTGATACTTCAGAGCACGCCATTTGTTATTAACTTGAATATTAACTAAGAAAACAGAGAATAAAACTCATATGAGCCGCTTAACCAAGCAATGTATACATAATACATGTGCCATTTGTCTTATAGAACAGCATGTTCATTTGGACTAAATACTAGCATATTCACTGTAAGCATGATAACCAAGCGTATTCGATGAAAAACAAATTAAAACAAAATAGTGATCAAATTAGTCAGTCAGACAAAATATACATGACATTTCCGAGCATAAACCTACGCTCAAGATAAAAAGCAATTCCTCTAGAGAAGCTTAATGTTCATGACCATATACAATTGTGAAAATACATGAATGTGAGGGGGTACATGTTCCACTTTTGTTGTGTGTGTCACACGGATTGCTAGTAAGACAATATGTGTTCGATGTGCATCACCAGATTCACCACAGGTCCACAACAAGGGCACATAGAACTCTGAAAGAATTTCCACTCTAATAAATTATGACAAGACACACACTGCGTAGCAAAGTACAAATTTTGGTACGCATTCATTCTATTTAAAACATAAGCATACCTCTATATACTTGTAAATGGCATCTTTGATTATTTGATCTTCTTCCTTTGTATAGTTACCTCGAATCAACTCAGTTCCTGGGTTTTCCTCCTGCTCATCTTGGTCATCAGATGCAGGAAAGACTTCTACATGATTAGCAAATTTTACTCTTTTGGATGACTTTTTGGAATACGAGTTTCTCAAATGCTCATTTGCACTTCCGAAATTGTTTTCTGTTTCAACATCTCCAACATTCGCATTTATATTCTCAATATGTGCATCCAATTTGGACCCTTTCTTTTTCTTCTTCTTCTTCTTCTTCCCCTCTCCTATATCTACGTCCAGCACTTCCTCCTCTCTATTCCTCTTCTTAGAAGAACAAGAACCAGATTCAGCCTCACCGTCAGACTTCTCAATGCAGCTTTCTCCAGAATCACCTCCATTTTCGTTCTTTCTTTTATTTTTTTTACCCTTCCCCTTCTTCACATGCTCATCATTTACCTCACCGCTCACATCACTGTGATCCTTCCCTTGAGAAGCCGCTTCATCAGTTGCACATTCTACATCATTGCACTCCGTAACCCTTTCCTTGTGTTTCTTCTTTTTGTGTTTACCACTTTCTTCTCTCCCATTATCAGACCCACCTTCTTTCTCCTCAGACCCCTTCTCACCTCCCACATCTGTAGGTACTTATGAGGTACTTAAAGCCTCTTTCTCATTGTTTCTCTCGTGCTTCTTCTTCTTTTTTTTCTTCTCTGTAGGTACTTCTGGGGTAATTAAAGCCTCTTTTTCCTCGCTTTTCCTGTGCTTCTTCTTCGTCTCCTCTGTAGGTACTTCTGAAGAGCTCGAAGCCTCTTTTTCCTTGCTTTTGTTGTGCTTCTTCTTCTTCGTTTCCTCCGTAGGTACTTCTGAAGAGCTCAAAGCCTCTACTTCCTTGTTTCTCTTGTGCTTCTTCTTCTTCTCTGTAGGTATTTCTGAGGCAGTTAAAGTCTCTATTTCCTCGCTTTTCCTGTGCTTCTTCTTCTTCTCTTTGGGTACTTCGGAATTGCTAAAATCGTCATTCTCCTTGTTTCTTTTGTGCTTCTTCTTTTCGCTCTTTCCCAATACATTCTCTTCATCCATCCCTACCACTTCCACTCCAAGAGTAACCAAGACTAAACAATCTACTCAAAACAGATACACCTGGCAGAAAAAATTGAAAAACCCTCGATGAAACTCAACACTGATTTTCGCAGAAACTATAAAATCTGCCATTTTCGGTTTCTTAGTAGTTCAGTGAAATCGCCCAAATTTAAAAACTTAAATTAGACCCACAATTTCTGTTCATTGGATTGAGTACATACATTTAGATTACTTAGATTGTTTACCCTAAATTCTATTTATCAATGCAAACATCAAATAAGAAAAACATAAATTAGGGGTTTACAGAAAAAAGAAGAAGAATACGAACCTCAATGAAGACGACAATTCAGGATACAAATTTAGCTGATAGGATTGATATGATTTCTATCTTCTCTTCAACTTCAACTTCTTTGTTGGATTTCAATTTCAAGAGTGTTTTATTTAGGGTTTATGCTAACAAAATTGCGAACTGAAAAAGTGAAAAGAAGAAGCGGAGTTTATGAGGTTAGCCCTTAAATTTTTTGCTCTTGTAAAAACTGACACCTGTACAACCATTTTACCAGACTGGGCCTGGGTAACCCCAACCCCCAGATCCATCTAAGCGTAGTGAATAAAAAAGAATGATTTTTTTAGGGACCATGGCTTTTTTGAGGGACCATGATTTTATTAGGCCACCTTCCCTATAATGATAAGGAGTGTCCTAAACCGTTGAAATTACTAACCTACCCTTAACTTAATTTAATTTAAAACCAACCTAATAACCACCTATATATATAACCACCGCCTCCTCCCACCACCACCGCCCACCACCGCCGCCCACCACCGCCGCCACCTCCGATTATCACCACCACCAACCACCGATTACCACCACCACCACCACCACCACCGCATATTTAAGAAATGTAACAACATCAATTCGATAAGAATAGGAAAGCCAATTTTGAACCTCTCCTACAAGGATATTATTCTACTCTTCAAGGTTGGAAATCTAAACTCTTGTCTCAAGTGGGTAGGACTGCTTGATAAAATCTATCCTTCAATCTTATCCAACCTATCAAATGCAAGTTCTTTCTCTGCCGAAAGAAACTCTTGATTAACTCGACATAATTCACAGAAATATCTGGTGGAAAAAAGATGGACTAAAAAGAAAATGGGGATTTATAAAAGCCTGGAAGGGTATTTGCAAACCCATCTCCCAAGGTGGTCTAGGAATTAAAAACCCTCATCATTTCAACTTAGCTCTCCTCACTAAACTGGCTAGTAGATTGGTTACCGAACATGATCAGTTATGGGTCCGATTATTAAAAGAAAAATACTTCCAAAATTTGCACCCTCTAGAAAAGTCCATAACATCGAATTTGTCTTGGATTTCGACAAGTATACAAAAAGGATTAGAGCTAATAAAAAGTAACTATGTTTGGCAAGTCAAAAAAGGAGCTTCGGTGAAAATTTGGGAAGACAGATAGGTTCCGAACTCAGATTTAATCCAAAAAGTCTCAAACGTGCAAGAGTAAGCTCCAACAAGAGTTCAAGAGTTAATAACTGAAGAAAATAAATGGGATCAGGAAAATATAAATCAATTCTTTTTCCTAGATGATAGGATTAAAATACTAGCTCTAAATCCAAGGAATCAAGAGAAAGACATCATCAGATGGTGCCATCATATCTCGGGTAAATTCTCAGCCAAAAATGTTTATAACTTTCTAGCCAATCAGGATCAAGACACTGTCATCGACCGAGATTTCCCATGGAATAAGATTTGGAAAATACGGGAAATTCCTAGAATAAGGCTTTTCTTATGGAAACTGTCTCAAAAAGTTCTGCCAACTTCCGCTAGACTTGGCGCACATAACAAGGACATAGACCCGATTTGCCAATTATGCAATAATCAAGCGCAGGAAACAGAATCCCATCTTTTCTGTGAGTGCTCGTTTGCCAGAGCAGTTTGGTTCGGACTATCCCTTAATCATATTCTCTCAAATTTCTCTCCCAGTTCAATTATTTCCTGGGTTAAATGGTGGATTTCGGAAGCTAACCTGAGCCAATTTCAAGTAAAAATTTCTACCGTTCTTTGGTTCCTCTGAAAATATAGATGCTCGATAGTTTTTGAGAAAATAAACCCAGACCCAATCAATCTAATAGGGAAAATCGATAATTTCCTTCATTCTTCCCCGGTAATTATCACTCAAAGTAAAGTAAACGCTCAACAAAAAATGTACACCAACTGCTCTTAGTCCAACCTAAATTCGGATTGGATAATCTTTATTGATGCCTCTTTTAAGGAAGAGGACTTGTCAATGGGATATGATTTCATCCTATATTCAGTTGACAAGAAAGCCTTCATGCACCTATCGGCGGGCTCGGAGTGGGCGACATCAGCGTTCCATGCAGAAGAAAAATCTTTATTAAAGGCGGTTATGTGGTTAAAGGAAAACATATTATCCAGCGTCTTCATAGTCACGGACTGTAAAGCTTTGGCGGACAACTTAAATAAGGTAAGAACAGACGGTTCATGGCCAGCGAAAATACCTTGCAAAAAATTAGGAAAATACTGAGCGATCTTCCTCAAGCGAAAGTGAAATATATTAAGAGGAAGAATAACTCAGCAGTGGACTATATTGCGAAGGAGGCAAGGATTAAAAAGCTTCAACATATGTCGGATAATATGCAGCGAAAAGCTCAATCAACTAGCATAGATTCTAATATTTTCGATAATAATGATATTGTAAATCTCATGTACTATATTTTATTTGCTAGTTAATATATTATCTCTTTCCATCAAAAAAAAAAGAAGGATTATATCAATGTCAATACTTCCTTCAACTGGTCCTTCATTCACAGTAGTCATTCCATTCGATTTTCCATGAATCCTGGTTCTCATGGCAATAGGTCGACCCCAACCAAAATTGTTTCCATACATGTTGAATCTATGGGAACTCCTCGTCATTAAAACTTTCTTCTTAATTCCTGCCTCACCATTATTAACGATAGAAGGTTTCTTTCTACTCTTTTCGATAGTACTTCGAATGTTTTCATTATTGTTAGAGCTAACCACCTCGTTTAATAGCGAAGCTAAGAACCAAAATCCCTTTTTGACCACCTCATCGTCCTCTTTTGTTACATTCAAAAAGGCTGCTGAGTTTCCAAATTACCCTTCTGGAAAGGGAGGAATCAACATATTTCTGATTTGGTGATCAACCCGAAGGAGCTCTTTCAGGTTAAAGAAGATCAAATTGTGATTCAATTGGGAACTTTGCAGGATGCTAATATTGATTCAAATGAGGTAATTTTTCTACATCTAAGATGGTGGTGGAATTATGCTGCAACCTGGGAGGAATTGCTAACAAAGATGAGCAAAGGGATAAAGAAGTGGTGGATGAAATTTTGTTCAAATATAGGGATAGATAAAAAGCGTTGGCAGAAGGAAGGAAAGTACAGGATAGGTGTGACTCACTTTTCTCAAATGATGATGAGGGCGATGAGGTGAATTCAAGGAAGTTGTGTGTTATTAATGGAAACTAATTTGATTAGTTATAAAATCAGAGGGTTGAATGCTTATAACAAGCAAATTGAGGTGAGGGATCTAATTAGGGAGCATAGGTGTTTGATTTGTGCTATCCAAGAGACGAAGTTAGTTAACATGACTAGCTGGTTTGTGAGACGGTTGTGGTTTGACTCTGAATTCCAATGGGAGTTCATTACATCTCAAGGCACGGTGGGAAATAGTGGAGGTCTGATGACAGTATGGGACAACTCGTTGTGAGAACTGTTAGATAAGAGGTTAGGAGTTAATTCAATCTCTTGTTTATTTCGCTTTCGAAGCAATGGATATAAATTCATCCACACAAATGTGTACTCTCCTTGTGAATACAATTTGCGGGAAGAATTCTGGAGAGACTTAGTTGAGATCAGACAATGGTCAGCTGAACCATGGGTCTTTGCAGGTGATGTAAATGCTGTAAGAAGTGATGGGGAGAGGAACAGGGTTGGTGGAGACACAAGGAATATGAATCTCCTGAATGAGTTTATAATGGAACAAGAATTAATTGATCTACCTATAAATGGTGGTGCGTATACTTGGAGCAATAAGCATGATCAGTCGTTGCTTTGCAGATTAGACAGATTCTTGGTGTGCACTGAATTTGATTCTAAGTTGGTTAACGCAATTCAAACGGTGTTGGTTAGAACGGTGTCAGATCATAACCCTTTGTTTCCAAGTTTATCTCCTGGAGTTAGCCATAAAGCAAGCTTCAAGATAAATAACCATTGGCTTAAACACCCAGAGTTTGTTAAGAAGGTGGAGTTGTGGTGGAATGCAATGGTGTTTGTTGGTACACTAGATTATGTGTTGTTTAGGAAACTTCAAAACCTGAAGTTTTTTATCAAACCATGGAGCAAAGAAGTTTTTGGTAATGTTAAGAAGGAGGAAAATATTCTAATGGAGAAAATCAATATTTTAAATCAAGCTGAAGAGTTGACAAGCTTGTCGCGTGACCAGTTAAGAGAACGTGCTGATTTGTTGGTAAACCTCAATAACGTTAAGGTGACTAGGGCGAGAATGGCAAGGTTTCAGAGAGGGTGATAAAAACACAAAATAATTTAATAAAATAGCAAACTCTAAGAGGAGAAGGAATTGCATATCTAAGTTGGAGGTGGGAGGTGTGGATGTTTTTAACCAGTGGGTGATTAAGAAGGAGCTTCAACAATATTATACTTCTCTTTTTATGGCTAAGGATCCAGTTTCTCCAACCTTCGAGAATCTGAATTTTAAAACCATTGATGCAGTGTAGCAGGACTGGCTTGAGCGTAACTTTGAAGAGGAGGAGGTGTTGAGGGTGATCAAAAGTTGTGGTGCTAACAAAGCACCAGGGCCCGATGGGTATAGTATGGAGTTTTTTAAAGAGTGTTGGAGTTTTTTGAAATTTGATGTTATGGCAGCTATTAATGAATTTCATGGAAAAGAAAGATTGGATAAGAGATTGAATACATCTTTCATGAAGTTAATTCCCAAGAAAGAAGACTCGGCAACAGTGAAAGATTTTATACCTTGGAGTCTAATTAGCAGTGTGTATAAGACAATATCTAAGCTGCTTGCGGAGAGGATCAAGACTGTGATGCCTAGTTTGGTTTCAAGTGCACAAGGCACTTTTATCAAGAATAAACAAATTCTGGATGGTATACTCATAGCCAATGAGTGTATTGATAGCAGAATTAGACAGAAGAAGCCGTGGATTTTGTGCAAGATACATATGGAGAAGGCCTTTGAAAACGTTAATTGGCCTTCCCTGTTTAATATTTTGAACAAGAATGGTTTTAGTAGGAAGTGGATAAGTTGGATTGAATGGTGTGTTAAATAAGCTCAGTTTTCTCTGTTAGTTAATGGTGAAGCTACAAACTTGATAAATCCTACTAAAGCAATAAGGCAGGGTGATCCTCTGTCGCCATTCCTTTTCCTTCTAGTAGTGGAAGTTCTTTCTATGTTACTTAATGAAGTTGTGGAAGATAATAGGATTGATGGTTTTCAGGTGGTTGAGGGTGCAACGGTTATACTGATTAATGCCACAAGGGAGGAGGTGAGTAGATTATTAGTTATATTACTAATATTTGAGGTGTTGACTCGATTGAAGTTGAATTTAAATAAGAGTTCGATGAAAAGCATAGGGGATGATGAGGTGGTAGAGGAGCTGGATATGGAGTTAGGTTGTAAGACTGAGGCGTTACCTATAACGTATTTGGGACTGCCAATTGGAGCTTGCAAGAGAAGTGCGTCTATCTGGGAGGTGATAATTGAGAGGATGAAGAAGAAGTTAGCGCCATGGAAAGGGAAATTCCTCAACAAAGCAGGTAGGGTGACTCTTATAAAGAGTTCTTTACAGAGTATTGCAACGTATTTTCTTTCGGTTTATTATCTACCAGTTGTTGTGGAGAAGAAATTGAACAACATTATGCATAAATTTCTATGGGGGGAGGATGATGAGAATAGGAAGATGAGATGGGTTTCTTGGAAGCGTATCTGCAAATCAAGGAGAAAAGGAGGTTTAGGTATTAGAAGTCTAAGAATAATCAATAGGTATTTATTGGATAAGTGGCATGGGAGATATTGCAGAGAGAAAGCAGAATTGTGGAGGAAGATTATGTGTGAAAAATGAAATCAGAAGACGCCTTTTTAGTTCCGTTACAGGTCACAAAACCTATGGGGCGAAGCTTATGATATGGGATTTTGAAGGCAAGTAAGGACTTTTATGAAACAACTAATATTCAAGTGCAAAATGGGAAATCAGTTAGGTTTTTCCATGATTGTTGGATGGAGAAAAGAGCACTGAAAAACAAATATCCTAGACTCTATAGGATTAGTAAACAGAAACATGAATCTATTGCCAACATGAAAAGTGGGGTTTGGAACTTTGAATTTGCTAGAGAATTGAATGCAGTGGAGAGAGTGGACTTACTGGAGATAAAATATGATATCAGAAACGTAATGTTGTTGCAGGATCCGGAGAACGTTATTGATGGAGTGTGCACTTCCAAAGCAATTTATTCTAAGCTGGAGGAGACAGATGAGGACTGGGATTTTTATCAGATTGCGCAAAGCAAGTTTGCACCTTAAGGTGTTGTTTCTTATTTGGGCTGCTCTGCACAAATCGTTACCTACTAAATGCGTGCTTCAACACAGAGGGGTGACAGTTAGCTCCTCTTTATGCTTGTTTTGCAGTAATGAAGATGAGACGATTGATCATATGCTTTTACACTGCAGTTGGGTGAAGGAGATATGGGATTATTTCTTGGTGTCTGTTCAGGTTCAATGGGTTTTTAATGCTCAGTTAAGTACTTGCTTACAAGGCTGGAACTTACAGGAATCTTCAAGGATTGTCAAAACAGTGTGACACCTGATTCCGTTAGCGATATGTTGGGAGATTTGGCTCGAAAGGAATAACAGGGATCATGGTGGTCGACCAAAAGATAAGGCGGAGATGTTGAATGAAGTTAAGCTTGACATTGTCCTGTGGAGTTCAAACACTGACACTTTCAAGAACTTTTCTTCAACTCAGGTACTGTTTCAATGGGAAGAGATTATGACTTTGAGATAGTTTTATTTCTTTAGATGTTGTTGGTCTTGAGTGGAATCTCCATTGTAAATAACTTTGTACATATTTTTTTCTTTTCAATAAAATCTTTCTCTTTCAAAAAAAATACAAATGAAGTCTCTTCAATTCCGTCATGATTATTATGTAAACTACTTGTAGCACGTAATATTGCGACCCAAAGGTGAGCTAATAGGGCTTGTAACGAAGAGATTACAACTGTATTAAATTTTTTTGTTTCTGAATTGGCCCTGGCTTTGAGTTTTGCAATGTTTGTTTTGGTAAAATGGAAACATTTCTCTACATGACCCTCCTCAAACAACACATCTTCAGCATTATTAGTTAATACTCCTTCCGTCCCAAATTAGTTGAGTCATTTGTAGTTTGTCCAATTATTAAGGCAAGGAAAGAAGGGGAGTATGTTTAAGTATTTTTTACAAATATGCCCTTATGCATAATAACTTGTAAAACTTCGAAATGATTTATCTCTTAAACTATACCACGTTTTTCGTAAACTTTATACCATTGAAAAACATTTTAAAACACCTACCTAACGAATATAAACATGGATATCAAGTTATACATATTTCTTATAGAAACAATAATCAATTAAAAGGATAGTTTTAGAAATATCCCTTAATTAGTGAAATAGCTCATCTATTTTGTGGGACAAAATCTAAAACCAATTGGCTCAACTAATGTGGGACGGAGGGAGTATTCATTACTGCGGGAATTTCATTATCAGCTAAAGAAGACGGAAGACGTACTGCCCAATCGGTATCCTTGAAAAACCAACCCTTAAAAACAGGCCTAGGAGGACATGAAGTACGATAATTGGAATATCTAGAGATCTCAGACCATATATTAATGAAATGCCAAATAATTGGAATATCTAGAGATCTCAGACCATATATTAATGAAATGCCAAAATGATGTACTATCACATACACAATGATTTGCCCTTAACCCTATGAACACACCATCGACTAATTCAGTTATTTGTATAGAGAGTAAAGGATGCGACTGACCTTCATAGTTTCTTACCCCATTGAGAGAAAACAATGGATCTATTATAATTGGAGGAACGTAGGGATGAGCGATAATGTCCTCTACTGATATGTCTGCAGTGGCATGAATGACTCAAAGTTGCAATTGATATAGACGGAGATCGCGTTGTCATCTTTATGTTTTTGTATGCCCAGACGACCCGCTAGAGGAAAGAAATAATCAAGTGTATATGACAAAGAAGTTTTAAGATGAGGTATCATGTTAGTGTCGTTAACAGTTTTCTCTTCTTCATCATTTTGCCTCTCGGGTAACTAAGAAAAGATAAGACCCTTTTGCATGTATACCTGTCGCATTTCTGGTCAGCTTATTAATTATTTTAAATCTTCGGTCTTCATTTATGGAGATATTTCACATGAGTTTAAACTATCTATTATTAGAAGGTTGGGGGTTAGAACATTATGCTCATCAGACAAATACTTGGAGTTACCAATTTTACTAGGAAAATCAAAAACACAAAATTGGTCAAAAAGACCAATTGCAACAAATCCTGGGTGAAATATATTCTTAGGTTTAGATACTGTTCATATAGACAAAAAACAGAAAAATACTGTTCATTTAGCCAAAATGGATATTTCACCCAGAATCTTTTATATTTATTAACCTGAAGAGACAAATATGTCCCTATCTTCTACAAATGTTTACAGCGTTCGGTTACTACTACCAAAAACAGAGTACTACTACTACCAAAAACAGAGTACTACAAAAAAAACAGAGTGGTACAAAAATCAGAGTACTACTACCACAACAGAGTACTACAAAAAAAACAAAGTACTACAAAAAAAACAGAGTTCCAACTTCTTATGCTTCTTATACTCCTTCCTATGGAAGAACAAAAATTGAAAAAAAAAACAGAGCAAAAAAACAGAGTACACCACTTTTATTTGATATATGCTTAGTCAGGATAAAACACACATACATGGGAACCACCTACCATAATCTGAGATTCAAGAGCATGACTCAGCCACATCAATCTCTGCAAGGAAGAAAAAAAGAGCATCACCGGCGAACATTACCGCACACCACCTGTTCGTTTATGTCTTTCTAACTGAAATAGGGTTAGTATTTTCATCTCTAATCACAGATTCCTCTGGGATCACTACAGATAAGATATAGAAATACTAACACATATCAATTGGGAGTGGACATAAGAATCACGTTGGACACGGAATGCGAACATCCCATCTTAAGTGCAGATATTTCAAAGATCATCTTCATTTCCCTACAACAGAATTATGCAAAAGTTAAGAATATATCTGTGACCCTATAAGAGATTTCCGAGAGGCATAGTCTGTAACAAAAATGGTGAGCATATTAAAGAAAAAGAAAAAATCAAAAACACCTGGAAATTAACTTTACATAAAAAAACCTTGAAGATTATTTATTGGATTCCTTTGGGTGGGATTTAGTTAGGGAATATAAGCCTAACTGAAGACAGAAACCCCTATCATCGATTTTAACCTTATCAATTTCAATAACAACAAATTTTTAATGAGTCAAATACCTCTAAACTCAAAAGCTTAATCGAAACTTTGGATTTTAAATTTTTATAGCTAGGGTTTGACGAACCTTTACCTCAACAACAACATCAATGACATTAGGTAGATACAATCTTTTAAGAGGCTTGATCTTTTCTCTGCAAGTGTCAAAGCACACACACCAGAACTTATTGCCCTATTGTTGTAGCTTCTCTGGTAGCAACACCAGCAACAGCTCTGCAACCACCACTGACAAACATAAACTAAGAGCAGTAACATATGTATGTCTAAACTCTAAACCAAAATTATATACTAACAAATATATATGCAAGCGGTAAGCGTTATTTTACATCAAGTGAATGCAACAAAGACTGGAATTGTGAATCTCATTTGTAGAGGCAGTACTTTCAGGACAATGAACACTTTTCCTAGTGGTAGTAAGATAATCCGCATAAACTGTCGTTAAGAAAGTAGGACTTGTAACGAACCATAAAGTATTAAGGCAGATAAGAGTATAGAAAGTCAGTCAATAAAACATGATGAAACTGGTCTCATCCCAGCCTAAATATCGATGAAACTAAATTTAAAACAGGATGTAACTAGTTTCATCCTAGTATAAACATGGGTGAAAACAAAATCAAAATTTTTTAAAACATGATGAAATTGGTTTCATCCCAGCCTAAATATCGATGAAACCAAATTCAACCAAATTTAAAACATGATGTAACTGGTTTCATCCTAGTTTAAAATGGGTGAAACCAAATTCAACCCAATTTAGTACAGGATGAAACCCAGTTTCATCCTAGTTTAAAATGGGTGAAACCAAATTCAACCCAATTTAGTATAGGATGAAACCCAGTTTCATCCTTGTTTACAGTAGGACGAAACCATCCTAGGATGAAACCAAATTCCATCCTTTGGTTCTTTACATCTATCTCTGTGGTTAGTCTATACACAAGATTTTGCAGTATCTTTACCTCTTCATGTAAACAGGTTGCCATCAAACTCGAAATAGCGATAATCTATACGGCAAACAAGAATAATGAGACGAAAATAAAGTTACTGATCTTAGCTTATGTTTCATCCAAAGGCAACACAAGATGAAAACAAGAACAATCAAACCAAATCTGCTCTGACGACATGTCAATAGTGGGCAACACAAGATGAAATCGTGTTTCATCCAAAGGCAACACATGATGAAACCAGAACCATCCGGTGGAAGCAGATGCTGGAACCGGAAAATGCATCAGAACGTGTACTAAGATGAGAAATATTCAACAGAAACTCAATTGCATCATATTTTTATACTACAATGTAAACATATTCACAAAATGCAAATTAGTGTGTTTACAGATCGATACATTAACAAGAAAATTGACATATATATTTCACATTTATAAACAATGAAACCAGTTTCGTTCTAGTTCACATAAAAATAAAACCAGCTTTATCATGTTATTGAACAAGAACTCTTACCTAAAAGGAAAAGAAAAATGAGTATATCCACATTTCCATAAGAAAAAAAAATCAATCAATTTACACATTAAAACAGGATGAAACTAAGTTCATCTCAGTTTAAAACTGGATGGAATCATATTCAAGACCCAATTGACATGAACTGAAGAGAAATGCTACACTGACCTCTTGATATTAGTTGGAGATGGCTCAGGGATTACTGCCTCCATATAAGCCTCAGTTAACTCCTGCTTGATTTGATCTATCCGATGAGCTTTAAAAGCCATATACACCCTTTGAAATGAAATGATCACAACACAAACATACAACACCAATGCCCCAATTCTTAACATCCTAAGCACAATAATTCCAAGAAAAAAAAATGCTCATTTTTGCATCCAAAATGATAGCAAAGTGTACAAAATGATATGAATTGAAGAAAAGGGTTATACCTTCCAGTGGTCAAGCTTGTTCCAATCATCAAACCCATGTAGCAATTCAAAACTAAAACGATGAATCGCAGATCCACCCTTGTTTTTCACATCACTAACAAACAAAATCACTTTGCTATTAGCTTCATTTAAACCAAACCCAGTTTCATTTTTCACTGATTTACCAAAACTTGAGAAGAATCGTTCAGACCCACGACGAATTGAGCGAGCAATTCTAGACCAAGACAAATTATTAGACTCATTTTCAGAATCCCCAGTAGATGGTGATGAAGAAGAAGCTCGAAATATGAGTTTTTTATGGGAAATTTTGGTTGTTCTTTTTTGTGGATTGAGAAATAGAGATAGATTTGATTGGTGGTATGAGAATTTTGAAGAAACTGAAAGTGGGTTGACAAATAGAGATAGATTTGATTGGTGGTATGAGAATTTTGAAGAAACTGAAATTCGGTTTTGTCTGTAATGGATAGTAAGAATAGCAAATTGGTGGAGCTGGTTGTGGTGGTGAAGTTTTTTTGAAGAGGGAGTTTTATTTTCCGCGGTGTTGATGGCGGCGATGGAGAACGAGAGCTGGTTTCAGATCTGTTTTATGTTCAGGGTGACGAAGAAGACGAGAGAAGAAATGGGTTTTTTGTGATATGAAGGGCAGTAACGTAAACTCAATATTTAAAAATTCCTTTGGACATTTGACCCAGGCCGAATCCTAACTGTCCATATGGCCCAGGAAACACCCAATTTTGGCTATATAGCCCATTTTCTGAATCAAATTTTTTTTCCTTTGTCTCTTTGAAAGATTCTTATTATAATAAGTTTCAGGGATGGAATTCTTCAACCATGAATCAAGCATCTAGGACAACAATGGTGAAGTCAGTGTTAAATTCCATTCCTTCTCATTACATGAGTAATTTTCATCTACCAAAAAATACTTTAAAAGAACTGGATGCTCTTCAAAGGAACTTCTGGTGGGGGCATAAAAATAACAAAGGAATTAATTTTGCAGCTTGGGACTCTTTTTGTGTGCCTAAAGAAAATGGAGGTCTCGCTTTTAGGAATTTACAAAAATTCAACCTGGCTTTATTAACAAAACTTGCTTGGAGGTTGTGTACTTAAACTGAGGCAACATGGGTCAAGAATATGAAGCTCAAATATTCACCTCATTCTGAGTTCTTGCACATCCAACAACCTAATCAAAATTCTTCTTAGATTTGGAAAGAAATAGAAAAAGGATTAGCTATAATTAGGAAATATTATAGATGGGATATCAGATGTGGCACTAAATCTCTCATTTGGTATGATAAATGGATATAGGTTCAGATCACCCTCCAAGTCCCAGAGAAGATTTTAGAGAACCGGCTAAGTTGGTATATGTCTCAGATCTTTTACTTTACAATCCTAAAAGGTGGAATGAAGATTTAATTAGAAAGGTTTTCCCAAACCAAACTGTGCAGCAGATCCTTAGTATGTACTTACCTTAGCATGGTAATGATAAATTGATTTGGGATCCAAATAGAACGGGTGATTTCTCAGTTAAGTCAGCATACAAGGTTCTCCCAGTTAATACTATCAATTAGGAGTCCAGATCCCAGTCTCAAACAACACTTGGAATAATCTGCGGAAGTCTAGATCCCCACATAAGATTAAATTATTCTTGTGGAAGTGTCTAAGGAATATTGTTCGAACAACGGAGAAAATAGGTCACTACAAGAGCAATATAAACACCCTATGTCCTATGTGTGAATCGCAGGAGGAAACATTACAACATCTATTAATTGAATGTGAATATGCGAAAGCAATGTGGCTAGGAATGAATGTTAATGTGCAAGCATATTTAGTCAACAAATTTTCTATTTCTGCATGCATAGCTAGCTGGTTCTCAGACTCTTCTACTGAGGATGAAAATATACGATGGAAAACTATCTTAATGTGCACAGTCTGGTAGATATGGAAGAATAGGTGCATTAATGTGTTTCATAGAAAAGAATTATCCCCTGGTTTGCATGTCATGAAATAAGGAACCATGTTAATCTCTGTCTTAAACAAAACACTAATTATATAAACAACAAGAATAATAAGCAGTCATAACAATGAATTCCTCCTTCATCTAATCAACTGAAGATTAATGTAGATGCTTCTTTTGATCTTAACACAAAGGAGATTGGAATTGGATTAATTATTCGTGACTCTGTAGGAAAATCTAAAGGAATCAGAGGCAGGTACTACCATGGAGGAATAGATCCAGAAAACGCAGAGTGCTTGGCTATGAAACAAGCAATCATGTGGGCCAAAGAACTCAATCTTCAATCTAGCAACTTACTTTTTGAAGCAGACTGTATAAATGTCACCAGTTCTATCAGCAAAGCTAACTATGTAGTCCACTGGATTAATCAGAGTTATGTAGATGAAATAAAGCAGTTGTTATTGGATTTCTCTTCCTTTAATGTTAATCATGTAAAAAGAACGGCAAATAATGTGGATCATGTAGTAGCTAACAAAGCTAGAGCATGTAAATCTTCCTTTGATTTTGCTAGTAACATTCCCATAAACATAGCTGATCTAGTAAGGGAAGAAAGGAAGATAACTAAGAAGTTATGAAGTATGTAATCTGTTATGTTTTAATATATTAGTCCTTTGCATCAAAAAAAAAGTATACTTGTCGCATATATACTGTATCCCATGGATTTAAATCAATCCGCTTATGGCTATCAGTAGATCTCTGGATGTAACTTGCTGGTTGTACTTTTGTTTTAGAGACACAACGAACCTCGGCAACACTCATTTTGCAATTACACTCTTTTTAATCACTCTGCAATTATACTGCTTAGCTGCATGCTATGATTTGATACTCAAAAAAAGGCTTTGGTTTGAAATTAAACCTTATAGATTTGAAATCATTGAGCATGATTGTTTGTACCCAGAAATATGAGAGACACGAATTTTACGTGGTTCGGAAAGTTTTGCCTATATCTACGGATGAATCCCCTTGGGGAGTGATGTTTTACTGATATCAGAATTACAATGGATTTTTTTCTTTATTCCCTCGCCTCTCTACCTTCCCTCTATCAGGGCGTCCATATTTATACAGTTGAACAGCTAATTTCGAGATAAACTTAAATGGAATTAACTTTCCCTGCATGCCTCCTGGCATACAGAAAGGAAGATAACTAAGAAGTTATGAAGTATGTACTCTGTTATGTTTTAATATATTAGTCCTTTGCATCAAAAAAAAAGTATACTTGTCGCATATATACTGTATCCCATGGATTTAAATCAATCCGCTTATGGCTATCAGTAGATCTCTGGATGTAACTTGCTGGTTGTACTTTTGTTTTAGAGAAACGACGAACCTCGGAAACACTCATTTTGCAATTACACTCTTTTTAATCACTCTGCAATTAAACTTCTTAGCTGGATGTTATGATTTGATACTCAAAAAAAGGCTTTGGTTTGAAATGAAACCTTATAGATTTGAAATCATTGAGCATGATTGTTTGTACCCAGAAATATAAGAGACACGAATTTTACGTGGTTCGGCAAGTTTTGCCTATATCCACGGATGAATCCCCTTGGGGAGTGATGTTTTATTGATATCAGAATTACAATGGATTTTTTCTGTATTCCCTCACCTCTCTACCTTCCCTCTAACAGGGCGTCCCTATTTATACAGTTGAACAGCTAATTTCGAGATAAACTTAAATGGAATTAACTTTCCCTGCATGCCTCCTGGCATTAATCTCACTGCATGCTTCCTGGAATTAATTCTGCATGAAACATCCTTGCATGCCCGCATGTATTAATTCGCTCTGCTGACAGACTGGCTGACATGCATAATGGGCTGGCAGTATGGATGGAGGATTCCGCGTGTGGACAGTGCTGAGCAACCTGACCGGAGGAGATGGCCGGGGACATGCCCGGGTACTGGTTGGCAGCATCGCTGGCAATATGGATGAAAACTGGATAGAAGTACGACTAGCAATTTGACTTCGATATTTGACCGATGGTTGTCTTTTACCATTGACCGATCATTGAATTTATGTAATATTGGGCAGGCTGGTGGCTGCGTCGGTCGATTGGTTAGGAGGCTTGGATGACATCTGAACAGTGTCCCAGGTAACATTCTGTCCCAATATGTGGCAATTTTACTCATGGTACAAACATCGCCTCCTCTTAACCTCCAACTTGTTGGGGGTTAAGAAAATTTCATTTTCCTTGTTCAATGACAAAATTCTCCCCCAAGTGTGGATTATTGTTGCTGAAGTGATTGGAAACCTTCCCTTTTCGTTTGCGGAAATCACAATCAAGACGCCCGCAAGTGAGTCTATTGTGATTGGAAGGTCGGAGGGAAACAGTTGAGCATGAACCATTGTTATATGTAAAAACTGAACGATGGGTGATCTGGTGTGCAACGGAAACGTGATAGTGGAGTAGAGTAGTGTTAAAAGTGAGCTGTAGCTTTTGATGTAAAACTGAACTGTGGCAGTTGCGTAGAACTAGACTGGTAACAACTGTTGGAAAAAACGATTTATATTTAAAGTCAATCAGCTGCAATCTGGGCCGGCTGTTGTTGTAAGCGAAACTTGAATTTGCAGATTTTCAGTAATTTCCGACCAAACTGGGTAGTAGTAGCTGTTGATACTAAACTGCTGTCAGCTACAGGCTGAGATGCGGCAATTACGAACAAAAAGGCGGTGACCACTGGTGAGACCTTTGAATCATTAGGATGGTAAATTAATTTGTGCGCCGCTGGACCTTCTAGCGATCTTGTCTTTGCTACTGGATTTGAAAGCGATCTTCATATGTCTTTAATAATTATATGAATCATGATAGCAGCGATGTAAAACTAGACCACAACAGTTGATGTGGAACTGGAATGCAATGACTGTTGTAAACTGTACTGCGAGAACCATATAAAACTGCTCTTCATCAGTAATGAGCAGAACAAGATTGAAACAACTTCGAGCAAAGTTGGACTATAGCAATTGTGATCGCTGGACTGCAGGAGATGTGAGATGCACCGCAGCAGCTGCGATCAGCTGGACTGCAGGAGTTGCGGGCTACGCTGCACTGCAGCAGCTGCGATCAGCTGGACTGCGGTAGCTGCGAACAAAGGTGGACTGCAGCAGCTTCAATTAGCTGGACTGCAACAGCAATGATCAAAGCTGCACTACAACAACTGCGATTAGCTGGGGCTGCGAACAAAGGTTGACTGCAGCAGCTTCGATCAGCTGGACTGCAGCAGGAATGAGCAAAGCTGCACTGCAGCAGCTGCGATTAGCTGGCACTGCGAACAAAACTGGACTGCAACAGATTTGATCATAAGGACTGCAGCAGCAATGAGCAAAGCTGCACCGCAGCAGCTGCGATTAGCAGGAGCTGCAAACAAAACTGGACTTCAGCAGATTCGATCAGCTGGACTGTAGCAGCCATGAGTAAAGCTGCTTTGAGTGCAACAGTTGCTAGCGAAATTGGACGACAAGAGTTGCGAGTAAAACTGGACTGTATCAGTTGCGCCCAACTAAGTGCAGCAGTTTCTAGCGAAACTGGACTACATCAGTTGCGTCCAACTGAGTGCAGCAGTTGCGCCCAACTAAGTGCAGCAGTTGCTAGCAAAACTAGACTAACAGAGTTGCGAGTTAAACTGGATTTGTAGCCAACAGACCCATCGAATCTCGCTCATTCACTCCATATAATTCTCTTTAACTCGGTAGTAAAGAAAATATTTCTGGGAATATTTTCTTTCCTGTTTCATCTTCTCACGCGTTTTCAAGCCTCCAAATTACCATATTTAACTCCTTCACGCTCCAACAGGCTGTCAGGGTCATTACACATCATCAGAACACGTACAAATTCTTCCAGAACCCGTGGATATCTTCTCCCTGTACGTGTTTTCCCTGTTTGCAACTCCTGGATTGCCTAGCCGATTCTAGCTAATTCTGATCGAACCAAAAGCCCAAAACGTGTTTGCTATGCCATATCACAACTTCCTACCAAAAATCAGCCATTGAATCTCCCTAGAACACGTTCAAAACTTCGATCAAAAATCTGCCAGTGAAGAGGGAAATTTTCCCACCAAAAATGAAATTTGAATTTTAGAAGAAGGACACCCCTTATCCAGTGTTCGCCCCTTATCCGTTGCTGGAGTCCGAATAACACATGTCCTTTGGGTGCCTTAAGTAATTTTTCTGGGGTGTTTCCAGCATTTTTTCTGGGTTCCTCCGGCGCATTTCTGGGGTGTTTTTAATCTCTATCCTGGGGTGTAAAACACCATTTTTCGAGCCAATTTCGCCGCAAGAGCTTATTTTTCCAAAAACATCTACAAAAATATAAAATAACACAATAAGTATTTAATCGAGTCTAACAATACAGAACATTGAGAACAAAATAGACACATAAATGCGTCTATCAAACACCAGAAACCTCAACTCTTCATACTATTCATGTTAATCATCTAATTAACGTGAAACTCACAGACACCAACTATATTCTTTGGAAAACTCTGTTTACGCTACTATTGAAGGGCTATCGACTAGAGGGTTATGTGAATGGAAACTACAAAAAACCATCACCAACCATTCCTGGTACAGAACCAGAATCACCAGCAACTACAAATCATGCATATACCAAATTTGAGGAACAAGATCATATCCTCTTAGGGTGGATATTATCATCTCTCACTGAAGGAGTTCTAGGTCGAGTTTCTGGCTTAAACTCCTCAAAGGAGGTGTGGGATGCTTTGGAAAAACGATATGCTCCTAAAACTAGAGCACATCTGATGAACCTAAAAAGACAACTTCATAGTCTTAAGAAAGGTAATAGCACTATGCATGAATATTTCTCGAAATCTAAACAATTGTTTGATGCTCTTGCATCATCAGGAAGTGCACTGGATGAAGCTGATATGCAGGAGTCCATTCTCAGTGGACTAGATCAATCATATGATATGATTGTGACTTCTCTTAGCACTATTGAAAAGCTAGATATGGATGCATTATATGCACATCTGCTCTCATATGATATGAGACTTGAACAACATATGACAACACTGCAACAGCCAATAGCCAACATCGTCTCTTCATCAACTCCAAGACCCGTTCAAGGGATAGAACAAAGGATAAATCAAGGATTTCGTCCACAACAGCAACATCAAAGACCACCAAGATTCAATAATCAATCAACAATCCACAACAACAAGAAGAAGGACGTTGTCAGATCTGCAACAGAAAGAATCATGCTGCCAAAGTCTGTTGGTTTCGCTACAAGGAAGATAAACCTTCTCCCAAGCAACGTCAACCAGAGCTGCATACTTTTCATTACCTGGTGGAGCAACAGACAACAATTGGGTAACTGTCTCAGGTGATACACACCATTTGACTGCAAATCTCAACAATCTCGACATCTGCCATGAATATGATGGAACTGAGCATGTTCGAGTTGGAAATGGTAATGCACTTCACATTGAGCATATTGGTAATGCCTCTTTTTCTCACAATAATCACTCATTTCGTCTTACAAATATTCTACATGTTCCTGAGAATAAAACCAACTTACTCTCAGTTTCAAAATTCTGTCAAGATAATGAGGTTTATTTTGAATTTCACTCTGGTTTCTTTCTTGTAAAGGATCTCCACATCAAAGCAATATTGTTGCGCGGCAGGAGTAAAAATGGGCTCTACATATTTGATGGTGTTCGAGAGATCATCAAATCTTCACCATCTGCTCTTGTTGCACCTACAATACCTATATGGCATCATCATTTAGGTCATCCAATGCTACGGACTGTCTTCCGAGTTATCAAGAATTTTTTCGTTCCAGTATCGAATATAAAGTTTGAATTTTGTCATTCCTGTCATGTAAGCAAGAGTCACAAACTTCCGTTTCCTGTTAGTTCATCAACCTTTGATAAGCCTCTGAGCTTAGTAGTTTCTGATTTGCTTTTACTTGATGTTTTCTCTCACTATACTTGGATATACCCACTAGCTAGGCAGTCAGATGCGTTACCAGTATTTATACAGTTCAAAAAGTTGATAGCACATCAAACTGATCACAAAATCAAAGTCTTTCAGTCAGATAATGGAGGAGAATACAAGAAATTTACATCTTTTCTCAATAGCTCGGGAGTCATACATAGATTCTCATGCCCTCATACTTCAGCTCAAAATGGTCTTGCAGAACGGCGCATTAGGCATATCACTGAGTCTGGTCTAGCTCTTCTTTTCCATGCCTCTATGCCAAAGTCATACTGGGAAGATGCTTTCACAACAACATGTTATCTCATAAATCGAATTCCAGCTTCACAGTATGAGTCTAAATCTCCTTTAGAACTGCTATATAACAAAAAACCTGATTTTTCCTTCCTCAAGGTATATGGTTGTCTATGTTATCCATGTCTTCGGCCTTATGTAGAAAACAAACTTGAACAAAGGTCTCTTCCTTGTGTATTTATTGGATACAGTGGTGCACACAAAGGGTATCTATGCCTTCATGTGCCAACCAATAGACTCTACATCTCTCGACACGTCAAATTTGAAGAAACAAGCTTCCCATTTGCTTCCAAGCAACAGGTATGTTCTCTTGAATCTCAAAAATATGTACCATCTACTAAGATTCTCACATCATCCACTTTGTCAGCTCCTTCACATGTTACTATCCCCGTTACAATTCCACAAGTGCAAACTGAACCTACACTTCAAGATCATATATTATCTAATGATACTTTGCAGCCACCAGGTGAAACCTTACCCTCAAGTTCAGTTCAAGTCACTAATACTGCATCTGATAGTACAGTTGCTGCTGGCAGTTCAAGTGCTCCATCTCAGCCACCACCTCAGCAACATTCCATGGTTACGAGAGCAAGAGATCGTATTAGGAATCCAGTTAAGAAGTTTTGCCTAATTGCTACCAAATATCCTTTGGGATTACCAGAATTTATGGCTCCATCATGCTACAGTGAAGCATCCAAGGATCCTGAATGGCGGCCTCCTATGGATGATGAAATCAATGCTCATATTCGCAACGGAAATTGGAGTCTGGTTCCATATGAGAAGTGGATGAATGTAATTGGCTCAAAATGGGTTTTTCGAGTGAAACAAAAACCAGATGGAAAGATTGACAGACGAAAATCACGGCTAGTAGCAAAAGTCTTAAACCAACGAGAAGGATTTGATTATGCAGAAACATTCAGCTCGGTAATAAAGCCAAACATTATACATCTTGTTCTCTCTATTGCAGTATCACATGGATGGAATATGCATCAATTAGACGTTCAAAATGCCTTCTTACATGGCGTACTGACAGAAGATGTGTTTATGAAACAACCTGCTGGATATATAGATCCAGATTATCCCAATCATGTATGCAAGTTGAAAAAATTAATATATGGTCTAAAGCAAGCACCACGTACCTGGTATTAAAAGCTTAGCACACATCTTAGTGATTTGAGTTTCAAGGGATCAGTGGCGGATAGTTCTTTATTCATACAACAATCAAATGCTGTAGTTACATATGTGCTTATCTATGTCGATGATATTATCATAGCAGGTTCCAATCCGTCACTTATTACAAATCTTATTCATGATCTGAATTATGTGTTTGACACTTGGATTTATCCTTTGAAAAATAAATCAGATTTTATTCTACTTTTATTATATTTCAAAAAATGGTTGAAAAACAATTTGATAATCGTGTAAAATTTTTTAAATGTAATGGACGGGGAGAGTTTAATTATACTCCTTTCCTTTCCCTACATAAGATAATGGCATTATTCGTCAATCCTGTTAAAGAGGCGGGTGGTTCCACTGGAGGGGCGGGAAACCTAATAAGACAAAAAGGGTCATTAGGTGGTAATTCAAGTGCTCCTTATAAAAAAAATATGGAAATGATCAATTAACCCTTATTATTAATAATCAAAATTAGTGATGATAATCAAGATTAATGTTGTTAATTAATTTTCACTTATAATAACTCTAAAATCAGATTTTCAGAGTTATAAAAAAAAAATTTAGAGGAGAAGAAAAAAAAACTTATGTGATATTTGTGAAACCCTAGATTTTGATTCCCTCAACCAAAATGAGTGATTCTAGTGGAAAATTTGAGATGGGTGAATCTCTATATGATAGAGAAAACAAATACTACATACCCCTTGATGGAGATCCTGATATGGAGTATTTCTTAGATAGTAGAGATGTTTTAACCCATAGTGAAGGTCAATCTCAACCAATTGAAGAAATTAGCCAACAAAGTGAAGAACCAGCAACTGAAAATGACCAGGTATACTTCTAAACTAGTTCTCATTAGCTTTTTGTTGCTTAAAATTCTCTAAAGTACGTAAAAAAATCACATTTTAAAAAATTTCAGAAGAACTTACGGTTAGTAATTATCTCGTTATCAACCGTAATTGAATGTTACGGTTCGTAAAGTTTCCAATACCAACTGTAACTGGTTCAATTTGGGGAAAAACTCAATCGTAATACCAGTTACGGTTAGTATAAAGTTTTCGAGTCGAACCGTAATTTCAGTACGGTTGGTTACGTTCTTCAGTAGTTACCAACCGTAACTCATCATGTGCATGGCAGTATTTACTGCACTTCTTACGGTTGGTAATATGTAAATAGCTACCAGCCGTAATTGTGTTACGGTTTGTTATCTGTGTTTTTTACCGGTCGTATAATGATCTGTATGTTTTCATTTTCATTTAACCCTATTTACGGTTTGTTACGGGAGGACCACTACCAACCGTGGTTGTGTTACGGTTTGTAAGTGATTGTAATTACGAACCGTATCTCTGTTACGGTTTGTATTTCCTTGTCGTGTCCAACCGTAACTTTATATATATTTTCGTTTTGTTCTTGTTTAGACTAATGTGGGTGTATTGTTGTTCAGATCGTGAGTGTACCTCCCCTAATGGATGAACAACCTTTAGAAAATCAACTTCTCACCCAAGATTATAGCTCTCACTATTTAACCGAGGAGACATGGGAGGAAAAAGATGATGCAAAGCATTGGGATAGAGAACGAGGCAAGTTGATTATGTGTATCATAGTTTGTAATGGTACCACTAGTGAAAGTGCCTTTCAAATGGTTTGCGAGTGTAGTGGACAACATAGAAGTCATGCAAAAAAGGGTACCGTGCAAGTAGCAAAGGAAAAGAGGAAGCAAACTACGTTCACTAAGAAGACCCGATGCCCCTTCAAGCTTCAATTTGAAAGGAACGCGGCAAAAAGGTGGTTTTTGGAGAAAGTTGTTTGCGGTAGTCATAACCACCCTATACCGGAGAGTTTGCTATCACATTCATATGTTGGACGCCTTACCGAAGAAGAAGAGAAGATCTTAGAGTCACTGACACAAATTCATATGAAGCCCGTTGATATCCTCGCTCACTTAAAGGAAAGAAACCCACAAAATGCTTCTACTTTGACTAACATCTACAACGCAAGAACAAAATTGAAGGCTAAGAAATGGGAACAAAGGAACGAAATGCAACAATTAAGCCATTTGGGGGAGGAGAATAAGTACTCGGTTTTCCACGATGATGATGAGAAATGACGAATAAGACATCTTTTATTGGCTAATCCTGAGTTTGTGAAGTTGGCACGGTGCTCTCATCAAATCCTTCTAATGGATTGCACATATAAAATTTATCCTATTTGATTGAAACAGTATAGGATAGCTTCCCTTGATTGAATCACTATTTGTTAACACACAGCTCGTGAAATTGATAGAGATATAATATAGTATAATTAACTACGCTGAAATGAAGGTTTAAATTAAACTCTTACATTTGCGTTCTCCTTGTTTTCATAAAGATCCATGTTACTCGGTAATAGCGAATTGGTTTTTACTCGGTAAGATGAATTGATTCTTTCTTGATTGCCTATTTGCCTTAAATTACCGTCCAACAGAACTGCTAGTAGAAAACCGAAAACCGATATTATAATAAGATCTGCTATAGATATAGTTACCCCAGATCTGTTTTCATTCTAAATTTACCCGAGCCAAAAGACCTGAAGATAGTCACTGCAGCAACTTAGTAGCAGAATAACTGTTACATGACCCATTGACCCCACATATGTATTGTAGCAACTATCAATACTTCTTTATATAAAGGAGAATGATTTTTGCTGATGTGTCGTTCCTACATTCATCTTCACGAATGGTACAAAAATAGAGCGCCACATGACACATACAAAGTTTCTAAACCAATAAGAAGATGCCTACATGTCATGCCATATCAGTTTTTGCATAACAGAGGAGACGCGTCTTTTGGTTCTGCCTCAAGTTATGGCCTAACATGATAAAGACGTCTTTTGGTTTGAGATTGTTACCAAAAGATATCTTTCCGTACATGCCCGTTGGATTTACTGACACATCTGTTCAGTTGTATAAATACAATACATAGCGTTCGTATCTGCCCAAGATAGACTTCGTTACCGAAGTTGGTTGTTAGGGTTGCCTGTCTAGAATTTTAGTCGTACATAAAATGTTTGACGAAATCAATAACAACGGCGATACTTCTATTCCTGAATGATAGGTACGTGTTCATGATTTCCGCTACCTATTAACCCTGTGGCTGCTTATTTATTGCTTAAGGTTCTTAGGATGATAAAAAAAAGGTCATATAACCTAGATTGTGAAGGCAATGCTGTGTTGGGAGGTATTTAACCTACGGATCGTTTGAAAACGAAAAGCTACAAAAGGAAGAATTTCATGCTTTAAGTCGTAACCAGCAGTTGCGTCCTTGATTGTCATCGCTTTGACGCATATAAGGATTTTCAGAACCACATATTGACACATCTAGCAGGTATGAGTTCTCTTAATTTCTGTTCATACTAGCAATTTTTTTCTTTCTTTTCTGTTGTCGACGATTCAAATCAAGGATTGTTCAGGAAAGTCCATACTTGGTAAGTAGAATTCATCTTTCAATAAAACTTGGGTTTCGTTTTAGTACGTGGGCTTAGGAATTTGACATTGTTGAATGCTTCAATATGTTTTCGTACTTCGTTGTTTTAGGCTTACAAATGGTGATGTAAGAAAACTTCAAATCATGGATATTAGTGATGTTCTCAAGGTCTGCGTGGTTGGGTTTTCCATCCATGCATTCAGACCGAAAATAAATGGATTAGGAATAACAAAGCATGGTTTTTTCTTGGAAACATATTATTCCTGTTTTTCTACATATATCGCGAGGTATGTTGATCCGCACAGTCTCAAGTTCTGTTTGTTCAAAGTCTATTCTCAACCATTTTTATTGATTTTACAGATGACCAAGCCTTGGAGTTGAATTACGCAGTAGGAAAACTAATTAAGGCAATCATATGTCACAATGTGTTACATTTTAGTGTTGACGACTCGAATCTATTTACTTAATTATATATCTGGAAAGAAGATTAAACATTTATCAAGGAATGGTATCTAATTGACTTTCATGATACGAACGTTTGTTGATTTTATTTCCTCTATCAGAATTTTTTTATGAATGTTCATTACTATTTAAACTCAGTTTATATGATGATAACTACGGATTGAGGAGATGGAAACGAGAAAGTGGCTATTCAGCAGCCGAAACTCTAGCGGGGAAGGTTTACATTTTAGTGCTGGTGAAATTTGGTTCAAACCAAATTACGATTGAGAAGGCACTGTGTTTGAAACTAATGAAGACATGTCTTTTGTAGGATTAAAATATCGCACAACACATTTGTTAACGTGCGAAATGTATTTATTTTCTTAGCGTGCCAGAAGATCTTATGTGAGTGTACTCCACTACATGTGAGTTATCATCCATTATGTAAACACCTATATAAAGAGAAAAGCAAGAGAAAGAAAGGGGGAGATACACTTTTAGGAAAGAGGTTCACTTTAGAAAATAAATACATTTTATATAAGGACACAATCTGTATAGAGAGAAGGTAAAATTATTATTAGTATTATTTCCTTCTTTTTCCTTTATAAAAACTAGAGCTCCAAATACTCATTAATGGAGTTTCAATTGTAATTCACATGTAATTTCTTCAATCATTGTGAAACCTAATCCCGTGGATGTAGATCATATTGATCGAACCACGTAAATCTTGCGTCCTTATTTATAATTTTAAAACTTTAATCTTTATTTTGATTGTGAAATAGATTTAGATCTAAGAATAATTAATGAGGTGTGTTGTAGAATTTCCTACAACTACATCTTTTTTATGGTCAGTTAGGTACATTTTTTTTTGCCCGGGGATTACGAGCCTTTATCATTTCAAAGTGTGAGAACACGGTTTAAGGTGTCTTCTCCTTTATCATTTCAAAGTGTGAGAACACGGTTTAAGGTGTCTTCTCCATCGATGTTGGTCCCAGTTGATGAGCATTGTCGTATCACAATAACACAAAAGTTCCAGGTACGCGTTTTTGTTAGTTTACAAGTGTTTGGACTGAATAATACATCCCTATTTGGACTGAATATTACATCCCTATACTGTTAATATATGTTTTTGGTTATTATACAACTAATATTTGTCATGGCATCGTTTTTCCTTTGCAATTTGCACAGGTCACTGTGTTTTTGTTAGTGGCCGTGTGATTGGGAGGTGCTTCTTTTGAAGTACAACCTGAAAGGTAACAAGGGATTGATCGGTGAAGAAATAAATTCTACCCAAGGGTAACTGGAAAAGATCTACATGGAGCTATGATTTAATGCATACTGGTGCAATTTCTTACACAGGGTAATATTTGTTAAATTTTAACATGGACAGGACACATAACTTGCTATGCCAGGACTGGGTACTTCAGGGTTTGAGTTCAGGGTTCAATCCAAAAAAACGAGAAACAAATTATGACCTTGCACGGGCATGTAAAGACCTTGTCAAGTTGTATAGCTTGATATTATGATAGAGGAGGAATTTTTTTGGATAGTTGTACGAGAATAGAGTTTAGAGATAGTGTGGGATGCGTATTAATTGATAGGTGTAATTCCCTTAAGTTACTAAACTTAGGTGCTACACATACACGACCACGTCATAAATGTTTAGTCATGGTGGATAGACAATAAACATCATCACCTAACTTATACCAAAAGGTTCTTGAGTTAGGCAATTATCAATTTATTGATGGTTGTTACATGATCTGTCCTTTGTGACTCATCCAACATCCAGAGAGAATTGGTGGTACTCTTTGAGCAAATAATTTAATTTAGACTATAAATATCATAGACCAGTGAACTCTCCATTTTCAAATCAGTAATTCAAATATTTCACGAGATTTTTTACCGGATAAACACTGACTGATGATTGACGAAGAATTGTTGATATTGTATTGCCAGACCCTAGTTAGCAATTCGGGATTCGGCAAACATACGTAACGGCAAACGTACGAGTATTATACGGTTTTGTAAAATACAGATTCGGTCCAAAATTCGGTCAACAGGATGTGATTCGTCAGTAATTCGGAACGGCATACGTACGTGTATAATTCGATTTATAAATGTGAGTTCGACTCTGAAAATTCGGTATCTATATATAACAAATAATTTGTATTTATAAGTTCATAGACCAATTTTTATGCATATGTGTGAGTTATTTAAAGAAAAAATAAACTTAATATGATGATATTAATAATATATACAACATTAGTTATCCAAGAGGACGTCGTATGGTGGTTTAGATGCTTGGTTAGTGAGTTTGAGATCTCTCTCACCTTCACCTTCAAATCTCTTCAGTCGTTTTTGTTTCATAAAAATTACAACACGTCTAATATTCGGTCGTGTATGCTCGGGAGGCAGTAAAGCCCAAAAAATGGAGTCTTTGAAAAGTAAAAGCTAAAGAATTTATGGCGAATTAAGCGGACGTATCATTCGGGATACGTAAAATTCGTGAACGGTTCGCGAATAATCCGGGAACGCCACATAATACGCGACTTGGGTTCGGAGTTGCAAACGTACGCGAATAAGACGGTAAAATTCGTGATACGGAAAAATTCGCGAATGATTCGCGAATCATTCGCGAACTTACTAACTAGGTGCCAGACTAGACAGAACTGTTCACTTAAATAATCAGCTACACGCAATCCAAAACAACAAAAACAAATGCACGTTGAACGAGACTTTAGTCTTAACTCCTTGTACTAAATTCAATTTCTTACTAGCTTCAAATATATTTTCTTTGAACTCCCCATCTGAAGTTTCTGAACCTCGATCATTTTTCTGTACCTTCCTGGTTTTCCCATGGACCGACTAAGTCAACTTTCATCTCTCTTCTCATCATCATCATCAAATCTTCAAGAATACAAAATCCAAATCAGTACTTTTCTAATCAGTATCCTTTTAGCCTATATCTTCTTACACCGATGGAATCAAAGGAATATAAAAGGCCCAAAATCATGGCCAATCATTGGTGCAATCATAGAACTTCAAATGAACCTCCATAGGATGCATGATTGGTTAACTGATTACTTTGTTGAATCAAAAACTTTTAAAGTTCAATTACCAAATATAACTATCACTTTCATTTCAGAGCCTGCAAATGTTGAACATATTCTTAAAACTAACTTCAACAACTACCCAAAGGGTGAAGCTTTTCATGAATTGATGGAAGGGTTTCTTGGAGATGGAATTTTTAATTCAGATGGTGAGATGTGGAGGCAACAGAGAAAAATTGCAAGTTTGGAGTTTGCTTCTAGGAATTTGAGGAATTTCAGCACTACTGTTTTCAAAGAGTATGCTTTGGTTCTTTCTGGTATTTTGCACCAAGCATCAGTATGTGCCAAAGAAATTGATATGCAGGTATGTCGCGAAATCCCCAACTATTTCAAAGATGATTACAAATTCAAAGCTTTATAGTTAATTAGAATCTGTATTTGAGCAATTATAAGTGTTGAACACTTTGTTATGTTTTAGGAACTGTTCATGAGGATGACTTTAGATTCTATATGTAAAGTTGGATTTGGGGTGGAAATTGGAACATTGGCTCATGAATTACCCGATGATAATCGTTTCGCTAAAGCTTTCGAATGTGCAATTAGTAATGTTATGCTTAGATTTTTTAACCCTTTATGGAGAATAAAGAGGTTTTTCAATGTTGGATCTGAAGCATTACTTGCTCAAAGTATTCAAGTCATTGATGAATTTACATATAATTTGATCTATAAAAGAAAATTGGAGTTACACGAAGTAGCTAAATCGAATGATAGCGATAGTAGCAAGGTAAAACATGATATTTTATCGAGATTCATTGAGTTGAGTGAGAACCCAGATAATCAATTAACCGACAAAAGCCTTAGAGATGTCATTATAAATTTTTTTATGGCGGGGCGTGACACAACAACATCAACATTAACTTGGTTCATATACATGATCATGATGAATCCTAATGTAGCGGAGAACATCTACAAAGAGCTTATAGCATTTGAAGAAAATCAGGCGAATGGTTATCAACTTGGTGACCCGAAATCTTTTACTGGGAAATTGACCCAATTTGCAAGTCTATTGAATTATGATTCACTTGGAAAGTTATCTTACTTGCATGCAACAATCACAGAGACACTTCGGTTGTTCTCTGCAGTGCCCCAGGTACCAACACTCTATGGCAGCCGAATTTGATGTTTTGCTAACACTAAATTATTATATAACAACATATGAAATCAGAATAAATTTTCCACGTACATTTGTAGGACCCTAAAGGAGTGTTAGAAGATGATGTTTTACCCGATGGAACAAAAGTTAAAGCAGGAGGAGTGGTGGCTTATGTTCCATATGCCATGGGTAGAATGGTGTACAACTGGGGACCTGATGCAACTTCATTCAACCCAGATAGATGGCTTAACAAAGAAGGGTTATTTCAAAGTGAGTCTCCATTCAAATTCACGGCATTTCAGGTAAGAATTCTTTATCAAAGGTCCTACCTAATAGTATTAGTGAAATGTTAACGATAATGACAGCTGCAACATGAATTTTTAAGTATTTTTTACGCTCTTGCTCATGCAGGCTGGGCCAAGGACATGCCTAGGGAAGGACTCCGCATATCTACAGATGAAGATGACACTTGCTATCTTGTGCAGATTCTTTAATTTTCATTTGATTTCAAACCATCCTGTTAATTACAAAATGATGACTACTCTAACTATGGAGCATGGATTGAAGCTTACTATAAGTAACAGGCAATCTTGACATGTTTAGGCAAGAAAGATATAAAGTCCCGGATGCATTTGTATTATCATCAAAAAGTTTCAGATGTTATGTGATAATCTATGCAAAAGTAAGCACCTAACGATTAAAAATAGGAGTAAAATATCGCACACGTTAGTAATCAGGCGAAATAAAGAATACAATCTACGCGAAGAGCATCGCACACAACAAAGTTGAGATGACGCACCAGATGATGTCAGCAAAGTCACGAGTAAAGTGTGAAGAACTGTGCGAAGAGATTGTATATGAGCGAATATGTCGCATAGTGATCCCGAAAATAGTGGGTTTCTTAGCTGGCATCTACTATGTAAAATCCTATATAAAGGAGAGAGGTCATTACTTGTAGGGGAGTTCTAGAGTGAGTCTTGGTCAAGAAATAGAGAGAGAAAGAGAGAAAGTAAATATAGGAAAAATAGATCATTGTAATAGTTGGATCAATCTTTGTAATTCTATCTACATTTCATATAATAAGAAGATGATTACCTAAATTCTCATTTAGTGATGATGGAATGTAATTGTCAGATTTATGACAACTACATTTTTGGCGCTAGAAACAGGGACTGATGATAATTCCTGATAGTATATCATAGATTTTAAGGAAAAAAGTGAGATCTAAAAATTTAGAAATGGTAAGGATTGAATCTATTGTTGAACGAAGACGAATTACAAATCTTGAGCAACAAGAAGAAAGAGTGGACGAACATCAAAGAACAGAAATTCCAATTGATCTCAGCGAGAACAAGGACAGAATAATGATATAGATTATGATAGGGTGAGTGTCCATACTGAAATAACGGATTCTACAGAGGAAGGACAGAGAATTGGGAACGAAGGACCAATTACAGCGAGTGAAGGAAATGTGAAGATTGCAGAACTTAGGCAAATTTTACTAATTGAACGAAGTAGAGAAGAAGAAGAGCGTGCGAATCTAATCCGTCAAAATGATGATTTACGAGAAGAGAATCTTAGAATACAAGAACAAAGGTCGAGTATTACACGCTCAAGGTCAAGATCAAGTAGAAGTTCTTCCCGACAGAGTCAATCTAATCGAGGAAATGATAGGCGAAGGGAAAGTCATTGAACAAAACTCTCAAGAAAATGAAAATTTGGAAGATCAAAGGGAAAGGAAACGTATAGTTGACTTAGAAACTAATCGGTACGAACATCCACGTGAACTTCTTCGTCGCGCACATCTTAATTTTGAAAGGGAAGAAGAGGATCCAAGGTAAGGACAGATGATATTACATGGCAGAAAAATATTAAGAGACGAACATGAGCGCGAACGAGAGACTGCACGTGCGAGAGATAGACAGAGAAGAAGGGGAGAATTAGAAGAGAGAGAATTACAAAGAGAATTGCGTCAAATTGATTATGATAATCGAGTTAGGAGACGCGAGCGTCATCACATAAATGATACAGAACAAGGTCGAGTTACACCACAAGAAAGAGATATATCAAGACGTCGATATGATTGCACAAGCAACGAAGAAAGACATGATAGAGTACAAATTGAAGCAAATACTGAAAGGCATAGGCGAAGAAGAGAAGAAACTGAACAACAGGAGATACAAGAAGCAATACGCCAAAACAATCATGAGAATAGATTTAGACAAGCAAGATTAAAAAGACCCATGCGAGAGGATTTGGATCAATCATTAAGCAAAGAAATTCTTAAGGAGATGGCAGAATTAAGAGAAATGATGACTACAAAAAGAAATGATGGAAGAAGACAAATGGAGGAAGCAGTGGAGGAAGCTGGAAAAACTCCATTTACAAAGGAAATTCAGAGAGCACCGATACCATCTAAGTGCAGTTTACCGGCGTTTACAAGTATATTTGATGAAAGTGCATGTGTGATACAACATATGAAAGCTTATGCAAGATCTTTATTGCAGTGGGAAAATAATGATGCAGTAATGTGCAAATAGTTTGCTGCAAGTTTAGCAGGTGAAGCTTTGAAGTGGTTTGAAGGACTACCTGTAGAATCCATTGGTTTGTTTCATCACTTACAAAATGTCTTTCCGGGGCAATAAATAAGTAATAATCTATCCAGACCAGGGATTGAGACAGCATTCGGACTTCGCAGAAGAAAAAATGAGAGTTTGTGTCATCTAACGACACGTTGAAGAACCATGTGTAGTGAAATGGGAAGACGGGTGGACGAGCGACGTCTTATTCTTGCATTCATTAATGCTCTCTTTGTAACATATCTATTATATACTCAAATCTTCAGAATAAAGGATACAATAACAATGTCGGAGTTGCGCGAATTTCAAGAAGAATACATAGCACTTGAGGAAAAGCAAAGATATATGAAGTCTTACCCAGTCGCAATATCTGATTCGAAAGGTGTAAATACAAGTTTACTACCGAGGCTGACAAATGCTGTTGAGAGTACATCGCAGGGAAATCAGGGAAGGAATAATGAAGAGATGGAACAAAAGTTAGTGGCTATGGGCAGTGCAGATCAAGCAGAGTTTGATAAAGAGTACAGAGAAAAGAACCTTCAAAATCGTGGAGGTACTGATACAGTTCAACCAGGAAGTTCTGCAGGACAACAAACACATTATAACAAGAAAACTGGAAGAATAGTGTGGGAACAAATAAATTTGCCAAAGTTGAATATTACAGTGGATAAAGTATGGGAAGTCGCTCTCCTAATGGATGATATTCCACAACCACATAATGTAGGCGAAGAGCCACCGCCAGGGAGAGGAGTAAAGAATTGTGTCTATCATAGATTTCATGGTCACACAACAAGCAACTGTAGAAATGTGAGGAAGATTATAATGCGAATGATTGAGCAAGGAAAGCTGGATCATTTCTTACTAAAATAACCAAGGAATTTACCACCACCACCACCTCAAGGAAATACATATGCATAGGATAAAGACATGAATAAATTTGTTATTGAAGTGGGCGCGAAGGTAAAGAATTTATATTGTAACTCGATCATACACTCGTTCAAAAACATTGAAGATTTTCATGATAATGTCTTAAGTCGAGTATATGCAAGAGATGCTGAAGGAAGGGAAATTCTTCACCTGGAAAAAATATCACCCTTGAAGGAATGGAAAAAGCAGAAAATCCCGTTCAGCGCAAATGAAACACCGGGAGGGGGAGAATCACAAGAGTGTCCACTGGTGGTGCGATTGGGAATTAATCCGAAGCCATTGGAAGAAGATGAGGAAGAAAATGAGAAAAACATCTGGGCGATAAATATAATACTTATAGATACTGGAAGTTCTGTATATATTATGTTTTATCATACATATAAAACCATGGGTGGAAGAGATGATGAGTTGATCCCTTCAACATACAAAATCTATGGCTTTAATGGTTCTGCGAATAAACCAAAGGAAGAAGTGACTATGCAAATTCTTCTACAAAATTTACCAACGGATATCACATTTTGTGTAGTGGATGTCGAATCTCCTTATAATGCTCTCATTGGAAGAATATTGTGGGAACAAATAAATTATAAGTATTATATTTGTTTCTGCAGGACAACAAACACATTATCCACTATAGTATTCAACTTTGGGCCAAAGTTGAATACTACAGTGGATAAAGTATGGGAAGCCGCTCTCCTAATGGATGATATTCCACAACCACATAATGTAGGCGAAGAGCCACCACCAGGGAGGAGGTGTAAAGAATTGTGTCTATCATAGATTCCATGGTCACACAACAAGCAACTGTAAAAATGTGAGGAAGATTATATTGCGAATGATTGAGCAAACAAAGTTGGACCATTTCTTACTAAAACAACCAAGGAATTTACCACCACCACCACCTAAAGGAAATACATATGCATAAGAGAAATACATGAATACATTTGTTATTGAAGTGGGCGCGAAGGTACAGAATTTATATTTTAACTCGATCATACATTCGTTCAAAAACATTGAAGATTTTCATGATAACGTCTTAAGTCGAGTATATGCAAGAGATGCTGAAGGAAGGGAAATTCTTCACCTGGCAAAAATATCACCCTTGAAGGAGTGGCAAAAGCAGAAAATCCCGTTCAGCGCAAATGAAACACTAGGAGGAGGAGAATCACAAGAGTGTCCACTGGTGGTGCGATTGGGAATTAATCCGAAGCCATTGAAAGAAGATGAGGAAGAAAATGAGAAAAACACCTGGGCGATAAATATAATACTTATAGATACTGGAAATTCTGTATATATTATGTTTTATCATACATATAAAACCATGGGTGGAAAAGATGATGAGTTGATCCCTTCAACATACAAAATCTATGGCTTTAATGGTTCTGCGAATAAACCAAAGGAAGAAGTGACTATGCAAATTCTTCAACAAAATTTACCAACAGATATCACATTTTGTGTAGTGGATGTCGAATCGCCTTATAATGCTCTCATTGGAAGACCATGGTTGCATAGTATGTTAGCTATTTCATCAATGCATTAAGTTTCCTTTACCTCCGAGTGTTGGCATTATAAGAGGATATACAGTTGAAAGTAAAAATTTCCAAGAAATTGATGTTGACAAATGTGAAGCAAGAGAATTCAAGCGACGGAATTGGAAAACATATGCGGCAGATAGTCAAAGAGTAGAGATACTGATGGTTGATGCGGTGTACGAAGTTGGGGAAACAAGTATGCGAAGTGGTGGAATAGATTCTTCTGCGAATAAAGAATGTTAATCAAGATTAGCAACACAATTTCTATGGAAAGAAAAAGCGTAGAGGCAGAATATCAAAAATTGGAGGGTACAATGACTTTCGCACAAAGCCAACTGAATGGTTATGCGAATGAATATTCTGGAAAAAATACGCGAACTTAAGAAGATTCAAAAAGTCCAGAAGACAAATGAGTAGAATGAATAGTGTATCTGATTTTCTTTGAGCAAGATGATTCGATAAAGTACTAGAGTTGTACGAGTTAAAAAATTGGAATGAGAAATTTTAATTTCATATGGTAAATCCATAATAAGAAAACAAAAAGAGAAATCTTTATAATAAGACCTTTATAAAAGGCTACAGAAAATGATATTTATTATCAGATTGGCTAGGAATCTGAATGTGGCGTGCACCCTAGTTCGCTTATATGTAAGAGGCAATATAGTAAGACCTATCGCACGCCATAATTGGAGAAACCTAGAAGGCATGACTCAAGGGAAGGCTACACCGACCCCGGAACTTGAGTTGTGGAGATTTGGGGTGAGAAAAAATCGATAATGCCCATCCGGGAGAGATACCTTAAATTTTCAGTCTAAGATAATAATCTTGGATTGAGAGCCTAAGGTGAGAAAGGCTCTCCCAAGGAGTACACGGTTGAGTCAAGAGTGCCCGGGACGTCTGGAGCGTACCTTGTCACTCTTGACAAGTCCTGACTATGATGCACTAGGTCCAAAGAAACCCCACTTAGGGTGAAGTCTTGTAGCTGAACGGTTACAAGACTGCGAAATCAACTAGTTGTTGAAAAACTGGATGGGAAGAGCCATAATCTTAACCCGATAGAGGTAAGCTTCCTTGAAGGGGAAACCAGGGGGAAGATAAGGACGACACCCTCCATTAGGGAGCTGAATTGTGTCAAAAGTCGTAAATGTCACAAGACTTTTAACTCATACGAGTATAAAGACTTGTGATATTTATGCGAATTAACCTAAAGAGGAAACAATACAAGAAAATGATAACACGAGATCAATGTGTCAATAACTATGATGTAAAGACTGCCTGTGATTTCGTCGCACATAAACATAGGCAGCGTAAGACCTTTACATAGGAAGGAAAAAATAAGACCTCATAGATAATACAAGAAAATAAAAGAAATTATTCATGAAGTTCCACATGTGCTCGCACCAAGAGAAGTTTATGATAGAGGATAACAATCATACTTGGTCTATCAAGATACCCCAAATAACAAGAGGCAAGAATCAGAATGCAAAGGAAGTGTTATTTGCCCCATTTTGATAGTCTTATATACATATGAAGAGGTCATAAATACGAAGCGAAGAAAAGAAGATTTATATTAAAAAGATGAAAGCTGAATTTACAAGAATTTACAACAAAAAATTACAACAAGAAGAAGTGATCATTTTTCATCTTCCTCATTTCGCTCAGTTTCAGAATCACTAGTTTCTTCTTCGGAATCTTCTTCAGAATCTTCTTCTCCATCAGTAACTTGGATATCAGGAATGGGTACATTTTCAGAAATCACTGGGAAACTGTACTTTGACAAAGGAATACCATTCTCCAGACAAACTCTTTTAACAACAGCCTCATGAGAGCGATTAACATCGTTACTGTTGTTTTGGACTAAGTTGAACCAATTTTCCTTCAATTGCTGATACTTGGAGTTACGAGCGGATGATTCTTCTTCTTTAGCACCTAAGCCAGTTTCTAACTCTGCAATTCTCTTTTGATACTCCTTCTCTTTCTCTGCGAAGTAACAACAAATGAGTTAAAATAATAGACAATTATTCTTAAAAGTATGAGTCAAGATCAAAGAACAACAAATAACCTTCATAATTGGAAATAATGTCGGCGACCAGTGTGGAATGCTCAGTTTGAATACTAACATTTACACCTAAATTATTTCTGGCATCGTTCAGAACTCTAGCAGCACTCAGCTTCACTTTCTATAAGGAGTTGAGATCGAATTAAGTTTCTTTCCTCGATAAGCGTGTCCCTCTCACGAAAAGCTGAATCACGTTCTATTTTAACTTCAGTAATAGATTCTTGAAAATGTTCTAGTGCCTTCTCACTCCTAAGAGCGATTTCATCTTTTTCAATAATAAGTTTGTTCTTCTTCGCCTCCAATACTTGAATTGCTTCTCTCCTCTCATAAAAACGTCGTTTAAAATTATTGGCAGAGGATAATGCACTTCTATGGCATTGTCTAAAGGTAGTATATTTTAATTTTAACTCTTCCAAGATAAGGTTTTCAAATCCTCGAGTAGGATAATTATTTAAAGAGCAATTGAGGTGCTCTAAAAGAATTTCAGCATCGGGAAGATTAGCCGCTTCATCTGAAAGGTCATACAGGTCTGCGAAGATAACTAAGTAAGAAGTGCGAATGATCGCATAAAATAAAAAGAGAGAAAATATAAGTTACATACCAGTGAGTTCCTTGTTTCTTTCTTGAGTTTGGAGAATCAATTGAGAATTAGTTAAATTCTCATTTCTAAGTTTTGTTTCTCGCTTGTAAGATTCGCATTCGCATCCTAAAGATTAGACTTCTCATGTCTCATCTTGGCATTCTCATCTTGCAACTTGAGAAGCTTTCTTTCATTGCCTAAAGAAATCGCATAAGATATGCGGGCATTCTGTGAAAATATAAAAGAAGCATTATAAATAAAAGAAGAAATATTAAGGAAAAGATAAAAGACAAATGTTGCAGAATATTACCAAGCCATTCATCGCAAATTGAAAATCTGGGTTTATCGCAGATGAAGCTCCATGAAGACATCGATCTTCCCAATTAGAAGAAGCATAGATCTTTGAGACCATCTTGAAGGCACGATCCATTTCATCATCCTCAAGGGTAGCAAAAGCATCTCCAGAAAAAAGATCAGATAACTTCTTCCGATACAAATCGATCGATACCTCTTCTTCAAAAACAAAAGTATCTTCATCTGAAGATTTCGAACTTGAGGAAGAATCATATCTCACACGCTTCCTAGAGACATCATCTTTTAACGAAGTTATCTTGGATACAGATTTTGATGTGGGTTTCTTAGGAGCGCTCTTTCCCTTGCCTAAAGTTTTGTCATTCAAAGGATTCACCTACGCGAATAATCAAGATAAGAAACAGAGGCAACAATATTGTTAAAAATAGAAAGAGTGTTTCTTACTTCCTTATTCTGCGAAGTTGATACCTTGCGCGAAGTACTGACCTTTTTGGCATCCTGCGAAGGAAAAGAAATAACAGAAAAGAAGGAAAGTTATGAGAGGTTACAAATTGGATCAAGAGGATCACATACCGCTACTTTATTTTCCTCATCTTCGAGCAATTTAAAATCCCAAGGTTGGTAAAGAGGGAAATCTTCGGGCAGAGGATTGTCAGAACCATCCTCAACTTTACCAGATACAAAGGAACCTTCTAATATGACAGGGAAATTAATCCAACTACAATCATTGGATCTGCGAGCAACTCAGTTAGAATTTGAATTCCAGTCAACATCTCGCATAATTTTCTTATCTTCAGCGATACCATCTACTCTTCTTATGCGAAAATCCCATTTAGTTACGTTACTTTTCATAACAGCGAAGTAGTAGTTATTAAAGAAATTATCAAGGGTATACTCAGCGGGATCTATAATTTTATCACGATGATCCTCTTTTTTCACTTCATCAGGGTAAGAATTTCCAAGACCAGCTGCGTGACGAGCATACTCTAATGGTATCCTAATAGCATCACCACTCAACTGAAATATTCCTCGTGCGAATCTATCATCAGCAAGAATTCTATAGAAGAGAGGAATCTCAGGGTTATATAGAGGAATTGGTAGAAATTGAAGTTTACCTAACGCAACGATGATTTTTCGATTATTCCATTGATCAAATTTGATTAGATCAAGGTTAAGTTTTGATGCGAAATTAGATGAAGGAGGAAGAAAAAGTTCATAACCCCTCTGATTGAATTCAGTTTTTAATCTGTTAAATTCAATCTCCATCTTTTTACCAGCGGGAGCCATTGAAGAATGGGAATGAAGAGTATAAACTTGCAGAAAAGGTGAAGAAGAATAAAAGAAATAAAAGGAGTAAGGAAAAAGGTAGAAGAGAGTATTTAGGAAAGCGCGACCCGTTTTTCGAGATTTATTCTCATTAATGCGAAGAATTGAAGGGATAGAAACATACGGTTAAAAGGACGTGTCGGAAGATAAGTGGTTAAAAGGACACACGTACATAAAGAAAGCTTGAAATCAGGGAAATTGTCGGTAAAATAAAACATAAAAGGATTAACATGCGCGATGACATAAGATGGAAGTTTCTCATATCGCTCACTCTGAAGAATAAGTGAAATGAGAAGAGGCAAAATGTAGGAGTAAAATATCGCACACGTTTGTAATCAAGCGATATAAAGAATACAATCTAAGCGAAGAGCATCGCACACAACAAAGTTGAGATGACGCACCAGATGATGTCAGCAAAGTCACGAGTAAAGTGTGAAGAACAGTGCGAAGAGGTACGCTATGTGAAGATGAGCGATTGTATACGAGCGAATATGTCGCATAGTGATCTCGAAAACAATGGGTTTCTTAGCTGTCATCCACTATATAAAATCCTATATAAAGGAGAGAGGTCATTACTTGTAGGGGAGTTCTAGAGTGAGTCTTCGTCAAGAAATAGAGAGAGAAAGAGAGAAAGTAAATCTAGGACAAATAGATCATTGTAAAAGTTGGATCAATCTTTGTAATTCTATCTACATTTCATATAATAGATGATTACCTAAATTCTCATTTAGTGATAGTGGAATGTAATTGTCAGATTTATGACAACTACAGTATTCATATGCAACTGATTAAGCTTGAGTTTTTAGATTGGCTTGTCTGCACTATTTTGATTTTTTAAGTTTCAGATTTCGAGTCATCGAAACAATTATCGGCCAACAGAATTTATAGGGCCTGGGCCATTTAGTGACCTTACACTGTTTTTCGGTCACGAGTCACGACTGTTTCAAAGAGACATAATAGTAGCTATTTTCGGTCACGAGTCACGTCTGACTCAAAGTGACATAATAGTAGCTAGGGCAGTATTCGGTGCCAATATGCCATGCTGCTATACGACTTTAAACAAATAGTGCAAATATGAGAACTCAGTTGATAATTATTCCCCTGTAAGGATCGAATGAGATGTGAACACCCAGTTATAAAAGCTGCGAACATGCAACAGTCAACAGTGGTTGGGCAAGCACCATGGAATCTAGAGTAGTATTCTAAACAAATAGTGCAAGTATGAGAAAACCAACACAACCCACGTCTGCATCACGTCATTTTAATGGCAAAAAAAATATTAGCAACTATCTCTAAGGAAGAACAACACGGATTGGTGAAAGCTGTAGAGACGACAGTTGCTGAGATTTTATCAGGTTAAAATAAGAAGGCTTCCATGAATTCAACATCATGTTCCATGGCCTCGAAAACTTCCATTGGAAGGCTGATATCAATGTCAATACTTCCTTCAACTGGTCCTTCATTCACAGTTGTCATTCCATTAGATTTTCCACGAATTCCAGCTTTCATGGCAATTGGTCGACCCCAACCAAAATCATTTCCAGACATGTTGAATCGGTGGGAACTCCTCGTCTGTAGATCCTTCTTCATAATTCCTTCCTCGTCACTTATGATAAAAGGTTCCTTTGTTAGCCTTTCGAGTTCAATTCTAATCCTTCCATCATTATTAGTGTAACTACCGAAAATCCATACCTACATCCAAACTTGTATTCTTTAGTTCTTGACTCATTCCACCTTCATATCATACAACAATTTCTAGATCTAGCTTCTTTGAACACTAAATGATAATTTGAAGTGCAAAAAAATATAAGAGAGACACACAAATTTGACATGGTTCGATCCATGAAGGGATCTACATCCATGATTCTCACTATTATATTTTGTATTTACATGAGACTCCATTAATGAGTTTTTGGAACTCTAGATCTAGTTTTAGGGAAGAAGAAGATAGAGAAAATAAAATATGATACTTTTCTCTCTCTTTGTTTTTCCTTTAAGTACTAGAGAGTAGAGGTTGAAATTACCTAAATGTCCTTTACTTACAAATTAAGGAAACTAAGCTAAGTTGTTATGTGGACTATCATAGGGATGTTATACTACTTCGACCTTCATTTGGCGCCACGCGTCGAGTGTGGTTTTTGGTATCTACATTTTTCCCTTTTTTCTTTGAGTATTGCTTGAAGAGCAATCCTTAAGGAAAAATCCGTTTTGGTATAGTTCTTGGAGCGAGACGTGTGGTGCTTGAGTGGATGACTTTGACCCTTGCTGATAAAGGAACGAGCGAATGAATAATAACTTGAAAAGTATATACTTGCCTCTTATTCTTTTGCGAAGTTCCGAAGCTTCGTTGTTGTATAGAAGCACCATTCCTTGATCTTGTTGCTATCGATCATGAGTTGTTGTTGGAACCATTCATTGCTTCGCTTCGATTTTGCCCTTGTATGTTGGGTAGTTGATTCTTCCTGTTGGCGAGAAGTAGCGAGGTGTCGTGTTACATGTAATGAGCTGAAATGACGAAGTACGTAGTGAGCGATATATCTTCGTCAACGTTATCTCTTTGCTCTAGAGAAAATAATGCTGCAATCTCGGGTTTGCATGGTCCACTTCTTGCACATTTATTCATCATTTCCATCGGTCTCGTCAATTCTGTTGCTTTTCCCTTGCTGAAACATTGCTCGTTGTTCCCCTCGGTGTTCCCCATTTATTGATTGTCATTCACTGTTGAGTCCGATTTTCCTCTTCCCTGAACTCCTTCCTACTTTCTTATATGGCTCTTTTCAAGTCATGTTGTTCATTTTGCTCATCCCGCCTCTTCTTCCCTTCGTCTTTCTTGATAAAACTCTTTTTTTAACCACTCCACCTCTTTACCTTCTTCGAGAGTATCTTTTTCCTTGCTACTCGAACTTCGTCTTTCCTTTCCTTCGACGTTACTTACTATCTCTTGTGTTGACATCCTTTTATTCTTGGTAACGTTTGCCTTTAATCGACCTCGTACGGTTCGCTTTTCTTTGATAACATGTGTTTCTTTTCCGATCATCGTCATTTCTTCTTCTTCAATTATTTTTTCCTTCTTCGTTTTCCATTTTGCTTTATCTCGGGCTGGCTCTCCTTCTCCAAACCTTGGTCCTTGGTTATTTCTTTGCTGGTATCTCGCGGTATTATTTCGTGGATTATAATTCCTTCGTCTTGACTCCTCATGCCTAAGATTCCAGCCCATTCTTGATCTTCACTTGACACAGCTACCAACTTCGTAGAAATTACGTTCGACGGCTCCCCTTTCTCGTACTTTAAGTCGTCTTCCGTAGCATATATCGTTCTTGATAAGAGCCAAAAAGTTCCTTCTTTTGTCGGGATCGACAAAACCTTGCTAATTTTCCTTTGCTTTTCCTCTTAGAGCAACTGCAGTGGTGCGAGTATAACCAAAGACCAAAGAGGGAAAGAAAGACCAAATTTTGGGTTTAGTCTGGTGTGTGACACTACGGTGGAAAGACTAAATTTGGTCAGACGTACATTATACGTTCGCCTGGTGTGGGGCGTGGACTATACCAACGCCTGGTGTGGGACGGGGACTATACGTTCGCCCGGTGCAGATATTCAAAAAGAAAAAAAATAAAAAAAAAATAAGAAAAATGGGGCGGAGGTATTAAGCCCGCCCCATGCAAATTTGAAAATTTTAAAGAGTGGGGCGGAGGTATAAACCACGCCCCACACAAAAGAAAAAAAAACAGGCGTTCACTATACGTCCGCCTGGGGTGGGGGGTGGACTATACGTCCGCCTGGTGGTGGGGCGTGGATTATATAAACGCCCGACTATATTTGGGTTTGGTATTGATCACCGACCAAATTTGGTCTGGGTTTTAGTCTTTGATCAAATTTTGGTCGATGGTCCGTCTCACTACGCCTATCCACTGGACCAAATATTTGGGTTTAGTCGTCCATTGTGGACGCTCTTAGCCTATGTATCCCTCCTGATACCCCCTCAATTCATTCATTGTTAACGAGCTTTGATCGTGAAGGTTGGTTTTGATGATTTTCTTCCAAGCTTCCGCTTCTTCGTTCTTGTGCGAAGTTCATTGTAAGTGTAAGTCCGGGCCTCGCCAAAGATAACCTCGTATTGATATTGCCTTTGATTATGAGTTGATGGTGTCGCTTCTTGTTCTTATCTTTCCTCGTTGTATCTTAACGACCTTTGATTCATTTCAAATCCATAAATATTTGAAAAAATTCGTGCGAAGTGTAAAATATGCATTTCCCCGTACATGTGTGCCTCCTTTTGCTTTGGTAGATGAAGGAACTTAAGCTATCCGAAGGAAAAGCCATATGATGCTCCTTTCTTGTCTTTTCCCTTGTTTAGCTTAATGCCTTAGGTTCGTTAAGTCTTGAAGGTATCGATTCTGCTTCGTGTTGTTTTTGGTTCCTCGTTGCATGGTTTCGATTCTTCGTTCATCCATTAATCTTCGCGTTGTTTTGATCTTGATTTGTGTTGTTTCATTGTTCCTTGCATGCTCATTTTCTTTGCCTCATCGATTTCGCTTTTGTTCCAAGTTCGCTCCATCCACGACTTCATTCAACTTTAGCTCTTGCATTTCATTACTTCATTGCCCACAAGTGTATTACTTGATAATCATATTTCTTAATTTCATTTTCTTTCTTTCTTTTCTTTTGCTTTTGCTTTCTTTTGTGCCTCTTGTACCTATTTTGTGAATTGTTACGGGTAAGGTTTTTGTTGTCTTCTACTTGTATGTGGCTATAGGAGGTCTTATTGCGCCTCCTAGTTAAGGTCTTACTTTTCCCCACCCTCTCATTAAGGGTCTTAATTCGACGAAGTCTCAGGCGCTCATTATTCTTGCGAATAACGATTCATCAACCTCGCCTTAACATTCTCTATTGAGGTCTTACTTCGCGACAATACGACAGGCCTACTATTCCCATGAATAATAGCCCCATGATATTGCCGTCTTTTTTGGTCACGCAGCTCCCTAATCTGGAGGGTGTTGTCCCTTTATGTTCCTCCTGATTGCCCCTTCAAGGAGGTTAACCCTAACATGCATGTTGGTCTCCTCCCGTCCAATTATTACGACAGTCAGTTGTTTTCATGACTTATTATCCTTTCGCCGATATGGCTATTGGTTACGAAGTCACACCCTAGGTGGGGTTTCTTTGGGACCGAGTGCATCGTAGCCAGGACTTGCCATACGGACATGGCTGAAAACGCTCCATACGTCCCAGGCACCCGCATCTCAACCGAATACGTCGGCGCCCTGGTCATAACTCGGCACCCCTTACCGAAGGCCATCATAAAAGGGACCCTTAGCGAATAGGTCTTATCATTGCCCCTAACTTCCTTTCTGAGAGTTGTTCACGACGTGCATTAGGACTTCGCCTCTTACACTTTCGTGCGAACTAGGGTCCACGCCATGGATTCCCAGCCTTCCTAGGCGAAGGGTTTAAGGTTTCTCTGAAACCGTTTTGTGGATCTTATTTGCCTCCTAATGTGAGGTCTTACTTGCTTATTTTGAGGTCTCATTTTGCCTTACTGGACTTGAAATTACTTCTTTTCTTATTTGTCTTTTGATTTCATTCCTTTTGCGGCTTTATTCATGAACCTTGAAGTTGTATCGTACTTTAATCGGGTCATCGTAGTATTGTAATTCGTTTAGCATCTAAGTGGGACACTCTAGTGGAGTTGATTTATCTCTTCGTCGATGATTCATCACATCTACGGCTTTGCGCGTTTCCTCTTTGGTACTGCAATCATCCTTTCCTCCACTTCGTCAATGATTTATCACATCGACGGCTTTGCGTGTTTCCTCTTTGGTACTACAATCATCCTTTCCTCCACTTCCTCAATGATTTACCACATCGACGTCTTTGCGCGTTTCCTCTTTGGTACTGCAATCATCCTTTCCTCCACTTCGTCAATGATTTATCACATCGACGGCTTTACGCGTTTCCTCTTTGGTACTGCAATCATCCTTTCCTCCACTTCGTCGCATCCTTCCTTGTCCTCTTCCTTGTCTTCTTCGGGTCATAATGGAGTTATTCGACGAAGTGTAATTACTATCTCATCTTTCTTTGTTTGCACGGATCGTCCTCTTTCACGAAGTAATTTCTGCCGAAGGTGTAATTTTCTTCATTATCCTCTTTAGTTGATTCTGTCGTCCTCATTGACATTCTCATCCATCTTTTCGTGAATTGATTCCGTCGTCCTCATCGACATTCTCTTCCATCTCCTCGTGAATTGATACCGTCTTCCTCATCGACATTCTCTTCCATGTCCTCGTGAATTGATTCCGTCGTCCTCATCGACATTCTCTTCCATCTCCTCGTGAATTGATACCGTCGTCCTCATCGAAATTCTCTTCCATCTCCCCGTGAATTGATTCTGTCTTCTTCATCGACATTTTCTTTCGTCCCTCTTTATCTTTTATTTTGCGAATCGATTGCTTTCGCCCCTTTCCGTCGTCTTCCCTCTTTTGGGCTTGAATTCGTTCTTTGTGTGCTGACTCATTTTTCATGATTCATTAAAGTCAGAGATAGGAAGGTAAGAAAACTTCCCTTTTATGCTGCTCGTAACCCATGAGATCTTGCTCTGTTGTTTTAGCTTCGCCGAGAAAGTAACTAAGTAAATTCGAGTGCTATGTGTTTTCTTCTTAGTCCTTGCAAATGACTTGTCGGATCTGAGAAAGTTGCCTCTTGGGTTGGTTTAATTTCGTTAGTTGGGCTTTGTCGGTTTACTTTCTCAAACTTTAGGTGTGTTGCTCGGAGCTTTGTGCTATTCTGGTTCATCTTATTATGAGCTTTACTTTCCTTTTAGCCGTGTTACGATATCTTTGTGTAGGCTGATTCGCTGAATCTGGGCTTAATTATTCCGTTCGTCTTCGTAGATGTTGGTAAAGTTGACGAAGCAAAACTGATATCATCATGCATCTTAACTGATTCCCAATATCATGCACCTGTAGCATGTAGTAATTGCTAGAAATAGGACGAAGTTAGTGCATTCATAGAGGTATAAGCAGGTAAAATTTAAAAGATGGTGTAGACTTATCCTCTTTTTATGTCATTCGTGGCTTTTGAACTGGTTGATCGTAGAAGATACACGTACGTGAGAGTTGTGATGGAGTTTATCTTCGTAGATTTTCTGGCGAAGTACGCCTTCCTTTAGTTTCTGTTTGCTCGTTATATGCAGTAATCACGAGATGGCTGACGAAGTGAACCGTTAGTTTCCTTACTTCGTTGGCTTTGGACTTACTTCGCTTCCTTTGGCCTTCCTTATTCGTTGGCTTTGGCTTTGGCTTTGGCCTTACTTCGCTGCCTTTGGCCTTCCTTCTTCGTTGGCTTTGGCTTTGGCCTTACTTCGTTGCCTTACTGCTTTCTTCTTTCACGAAGTATTCCTTTGCTTGATCTTCACGAAGTAGCTTTAATCCCACAAAGTAGCTTTAATCTGAATCTAACGACGAAGCACTGTACTGCCATTATCCACTTGTAATAATTGTCGTAGTAAGAGTAATTGACAAAGTAAGACTTAATTACTGATTCCTGAAAAGCTATCTACACCATGTTATTCGCAGAAATCATTTTACTTCACGAACTTTTGTTCTTCGTCGATCATTCTGGCGAGATGAGATGTTGATGAAATTAACTAGGTCATTGCATATCTTCTCATCGCTGAGATTTACGTGTTGATTTGCTTCGTTGACCGGGTAAATTCGCCACGAGCCCAATTTTTATTGTGACGAGATAAATATGCTACTTTCGAGCAGTGCTTCACTTCGTGTTACCAGAATCTTGTATCACACGAATCTGATTCTTCAACTTGTTTAATGATACACATTGATAAAGGATCCAATCAGTTAACCGAGCTCTTCCTTCGTTCACTTTGGTTCATGTACGTGAAACTTACAATCCCACTTCGTCGCTTCCATTTTGTCTTAAAACTTCCAGATCTGAATATTAACACACAAGATAAAAGAAAAGATGAAGAGATTTGTCCCTTCTGAGTGATTTGTTGATGCCGTTTTATTATGGCTGCAATTTTCTTCTTCTCTGTTACTTGGTTTCTAGCTTCTGATGTTGTTCGTTGTTGATTAGATGACACTTTGGTGAGACTTCCATATTTTCCCCTAATACTAAAATCATTTGAGATATGTTATTACTAATAAGTAAACTTCACTGAAACTCTCTTGAATCAACAAAATCAGTTCCATCCCTGTTTCTAGCTCTAAAATGTAACTACGGAGAGTCCATAGCTACACCCAAACTTGTATTCTTTAGTTATTGACTCATTCCACCTTCATACCCATACAACAATTTCTAGATCTAGCTTCTTTGAACACTAAATGATAATTTGAAGTGCAAAAAATATAAGAGAGACACGCAAATTTGACATGGTTCGATCCATGAAGGGATCTACATCCATGATTCTCACTATAATATTTTGTATTTACGTGAGACTCCATTAATGAGTTTCTGGAGCTCTAGATCTAGTTTTAGGGAAGAAGAAGATAGAGAAAAAAAAATATGATCCTTTTTTCTCTCTTTCTTTTTCCTTTAAGTACTAGAGAGTAGAGGTCGAAATTACTTAAATGTCCTTTACTTACAAATTAAGGAAACTAAGCTAAGATGCTATGTGGACTATCCTACGGATGTTATACTACTTCGGCCTTCATTTGGCGCCACGCGTCGAGTGTGGTTTTTGGTATCTATAATTAGAGTCAACAACCTCATTCAATAACGAAGCTAGGAACCCAAATCCCCTTTGGAGCACCTCATTGTCCTTTGCGGTTATGGTCACCAAGGATGCTGAGTTACCAAAGTAAGCTTCTGGCAAGGGTGGAATCAACTTAGTTCTGTTATTTGCCTCAAATCCAAATGAAGTCTCTTCATTTTTGTCAGAAGTGCTATGTATAATTGTGCGAGCACATAATACAGCTATCCAAAGGTGAGCTAATACAGCTTGTAATGAAAAGATTAGCGTTGTATATTGTTTTGGTTCAGATATTATTTCTGAACTCGCCCTCGCTTTTAGTTTTGCAATGTTTGCTTTAGTAAAATGGAAACATTTCTCTACATGACCCTTAAACACCAACGCTTTAGTATTAGAGATGTAGGGGCAAAATATCACATAGTTAGTTATCATGCGAAGTTATCATATTATATGGGAGCTAGAATATCGCACACTAGATCCGAAATAAACGGCTTTCTTAGCTGTACCCCACTACATATTAGCTGTCATACACTATGTAAACACCTATATAAAGAGAAAGGCAGGAGAGAGAAAGTATTATCAAAAAAGGGAGGACACATTGGTAGAGAGAGAAAACAGAATTTGTATTATTATTATCTCTTTCTTCTTCCTTCATCAACCTAGAGCTCCAAATACTCATTAATGGAGTCTCAATGTAATCCAAATGTAATTTCAACAATCATAGTGAACCCTAACCCCGTGGATGTAGATCACATTGATCGAACCACGTAAATCTTGTGTCTTATTTTACATTTCCATTATCTTTATCTTCGTTTTCATGTTAAATAAGTTTAGATCTAGAAATTGTTATATGGGTGTTGGTCGTAGGATTTCCTGCAACTACATTTTGGCGCTAGAAACAGGGAGGGAGTAAAGGATTTTATCCTACCTGCAACAGATCATACTGGATCTACAAAATTCAGAGGAAAAAAATGAAATTTTAGTGGAAGAAATTTATCTTCAGAAGACAAATGATGTTGAAGTTCATGGAAATCCAACAACAACAGGAAAGAGAGACAAATGTGGAAGAAATAAAGGAAAAGCGAAGATCGGGATAAGAGGCAATCTCTGTGGATTCTGTCACATGCGAAAATTAGCACAGATGGTTCGAGTTGGAGAGGGAAATCCAGAGGTCACGCGTTCGACTCTTCCTTAGCGCTGTATTTTTCGCACATTTTTGATGAAGTGCCAAGGGCGAATATGAAAATAAGTAAAAAAAACGTTATGTGTTAATTTCGCATAGAGGTTGTTGAACAGTTGGTTAAGGCAGTAGAGTGTACGTTCGTGGTCGTTCGTTCAAATCCCACCGAATGCATACTTTTTAATATTTTTACTAAGAGCGAAGATACAGATAAAGTTATAGCATCGTGCGTTATTTTCACACAAGGGTGTTAGAACAGTTGGTCAAGAGGCATGTCGAGGGTTCGAGTCTCCCCATTCGCACCCGAACATATTTTTCTTCTTTTTACAAAGAGTTTCATTCTTTCGCAAACAAGAGAAGATAGTCAGGTTCGCACAAAAGAGAGACAGCTTCCCACAAAAGAGTTGGTGATTATTTCACACAGAAGAGAATCAACACAGTTGGTCAGTGTTGTACAATGCAAGTAGCAGCTCGCGGGATCAAATATTGCCTCTCGCACATATGTTTTTGTTATGCGAGATTTATGCACTTCAAGAGTTTCGCACAAGCCCAATTCACCCAAGCCCATTGCAACCTCAACAACTTATGCGATATTTTCGCATCACTAAGTAGATCATATACTTCTAGCGCGAGATTGACATCAGCAACAAACCACAAAAGCTAAGTAACACTTTCCTTGAACATTTTACTTACAACAAATAAAAGATTTTTGATTTGGTTTACAAAACGCGATACAATCGCACAATTACAGAGATTTCACAATTACATTCTTTCGCAAACAAGAGAAGATAGTCAGGTTCGCACAAAAGAGAGACAGCTTCCCACAAAAGAGTTGGTGATTATTTCACACAGAAGAGAATCAACACAGTTGGTCAGTGTTGTACAATGCAAGTAGCAGCTCGCGGGATCAAATATTGCCTCTCGCACATATGTTTTTGTTATGCGAGATTTATGCACTTCAAGAGTTTCGCACAAGCCCAATTCACCCAAGCCCATTGCAACCTCAACAACTTATGCGATATTTTCGCATCACTAAGTAGATCATATACTTCTAGCGCGAGATTGACATCAGCAACAAACCACAAAAGCTAAGTAACACTTTCCTTGAACATTTTACTTACAACAAATAAAAGATTTTTGATTTGGTTTACAAAACGCGATACAATCGCACAATTACAGAGATTTCACAATTACAAAAATCGAGAAAAATGTCACGTAGATCAATTTATATATTTCTATTGAGTATTTGCTTTGCTTCAAATGACATGATATTTAACATGGATAGTAGTAGGAGGCATAATAAGACCTATACAATAGGCAAAATCAGACCTCATTAGGATCATTTCCATGGAAGATATTTATAAATGAGAGGAAACAAGTCATTCAAAGGAAATCAAAACAAACAAAAACGATTTGAACTTGAACATAAATGAAAATTATTGATAAAAGAAATTATGAATACTAATTTAAGTTCTTATTTGCATTATAGCATAACATGAGGCAAAGAACATGGAGCAATAGTTTCACATGATTGATTCGCAATACTTCTTATATTTCGAGGATTAGTACTTCTTATACTTCTTCAAGGACACTTCATACTTCTTATACTTCTTCAAGAAATGATACTTTATATATACTTCTCAAAGCTTCAGAACTTCACAAAATAATAGAAGAAAGTATGTACTTTTCAAGAAAAGTATTCTTTCGCGTAGTTCCTTCATCAACAAAGATCAAAGACTACTACAACAACGGATTTTTTCTTAAAGATCGCTCTTCAAGCAATATTCAAGAAAAAAGAGGCAAAATGTAGGGGCAAAATATCGCATAGTTAGTTATCATGCGAAGTTATCATATTATATGGGAGCGAGAACATCACACACTAGATCCAAAATAAAAGTCTTTCTTAGCTGTACCCCACTACATATTAGCTGTCATCCACTATGTAAACACCTATATAAAGAGAAAGGCAGGAGAGAAAAAGTATTATCAAAAAAGGGAGGACACATCGGTAGAGAGAGAAAACAAAATTTGTATTATTATTATTATCTCTTTCTTCTTCCTTCATAAACCTGGAGCTCCAAATACTCATTAATGGAGTCTCAATGTAATCCAAATGTAACTTCAACAATCATAGTGAACCCTAATCCCATGGATGTAGATCACATTGATCGAACCACGTAAATCTTGTGTCTTATTTTACATTTCCTTTATCTTTATCTTCATTTTCATGTTAAATAAGTTTAGATCTAGAAATTGTTAAAGGGGTGTTGGTTGTAGGATTTCCTGCAACTACAAGAGATATTCATTCCTTACAAAAATTCATCAGCCACAGAGAATGAAAGACGGATGGGGCAATTTGTATCCCTGATAAACCAATGCTCAAAAACCGGAGGAAGACATGGAGTAAGACATGAAGTATGATTATTGGAAGATCTAGAGATCTCAGACCATAGATTAATGAAATTCCAAAATGATGTACCATCAACTACAGAATGGTTTACGCTACACCCTATGAACACGCCGTCAAGAAGTTCAGTTATTTGTATAGAGAGTAAAGGATGAGACTGACCTTCGTAGTTTCTTACCCCATTGAGGGAAAAGAGTGGCTCTATTACGCTTGCAGGAACATAGGGTGGAGCGACAATGTCTTCTATTGACATGTCTGCAGTGGAATAAATGAGCTCTGCACCCTTAAAATTGCAGTTGATATAGACAGAGATCGTGTTATCATCATCTTCATTTGTTTAGATGCCAAGACGACCGGCTAGAGGAAAGAAATGATCAAGTGTATATGACAGAGAATTTATCATGTTATTGATAACATCATTGTTAGTGTTTTCATCTTCGTCTTCTCGCCTGGGAAATGATTGTGACTTAGCGAAAAGAAGACCCTTTTGCATATATACTTGTCGCAGATGTACTATATCCCATGGATTTAAATCAATCCGTTTATAGTTATCGGTAGATTTATGGATGTAACTTGCTGGTTGTACTTTTGTTGTAGAGACATGACGAACTACGACAACATTCATTTTGCAGCTACAATTAACTACTCTCTGCTAGCTATAACTTCATACTCAGATAAATTTTGATGAATGTAAATATGGGTCTGAAACGACCCCTAATATCTCAGAAATCATCGAATATTGTGCAAAAAAGAGAACATGGATTAGCGGCAGTTAACCACTAATTAGCTCAGCTTAGAGAAGCAACTATCAGCTTCATCAACTCAATAATATTCTATCACAGCTAAGGCTGCACAAGACCCGGTCTGGAACCGGTGACCCGGTCTTGAACCGGAAAACCCGGACCGGAACCGAATCGGAACCGGTGTTGCCGGGACAGGTAACGAGAATGGAATACAAGAACCGGTGTAGAACGGGACAGGTACCGGTTCTTACCTTATTCCCGACCACCCCGGACCGATAGTACCCAGTAGTAACCTGAGCCATATATTATAAGATCAGCATCAATCTTAACCGTCCACTAAGCATAAATATCACTCGATTCTCCTTAAGAAAAAACTCTTCACTTCTTCAGTCTCTTGTTCTTCTCTTTCCTTCTCTGATGTTCTTTTTCTTCTACGGCTTTGGCGATTCAGAGAATTCAAAATAGATGGAGATATTTTCGTAGATGCTTCAAAGGAATCAGTTGAACCGAGAGCTGATAATCGGGATGTTGATGAACATAGAAGAATCGATGGTGGTGACGAGATCGATTGAACTCAGAAGATTGAAGAAAAAGGTAAATCAGAATGAATAGAATTAGGGTTTGTATAATTTTATTTCTGAATTGGTGTTATTATTGTAAGCTGATGAAGAAATTGCAGTTGTTGATTTTGATTGAAGTATTATCAGAAATTAGGGTTCTTAAATGTGTTTGCGGTGTTTACAGAAATTGGAAAAATGGGATTTGATTTAAGTGGATGTAAGTTGAAATTAGAATTGGGTATTGAGTTAATTAAAGTTATTAGATTTGAGATTACATGTGAAATCAAGTCTTATTCAGTGGATTGATATCTCAGGGGTGTTAGGGTTTGAGGATTTTGAGTGAGGAATCGAAACATGTGAAGGGGTTTGTTCAATTTGGTTTATGTAGTTAGGGTTTGCATGTTGATTTGAGTAACATGAAGAAAGGTTGGATGTATTGGTCCTTCAGGTCAAGGAAGAGATACCAGTGAAACTCAAGTTCTGATAAACTCAAGTAAACTCATCATTTACTTCATATGTAATTTACTTTGTTTACTTCATATATAATTTACTTTGTTTCAAGTTGTAATGAATGGAACTAGGATTGGTATTTTGATTTGTGATGGTGTATTGAGAAAAAAATAATATCTGAATTGGGTAAAAACCCGGTACCGGAGTGGAACCGGCCAGTCTCACCGGTACATGTACAACTCCAAGTACAGGTACAGGTACAGGTCCTTAAAGTGAGGAACCGGTCAACACCAGGTATAGGTACCGGGTTCACAAGAAACCCGGACTGTACCGGCTCATGTGCAGCTCTAATCACAGCTGGGCCCTTCGAACTAATAAAAGACTAAAACTAAAAAATTGTAGGTGCATTGTAACTTATTAGACTTAAATCATGCTATATAATACTCCCTATGTTTCTTGAAAAGTGGTACTTTCACTTTTTCATTTTAGCCTAAAAATAGGCCAAATTGAAAAAGTGAAAGTATCTCTTTTTCAGAAACGGAGGGAATATTAAACTAGCATCAACTATATTTTACACTTGTTTTTGACTTAATCTGTTAGGAAACAAAGTTTAATCAGAAAGAGAAAAAGTGTGTACGTATTGATTTGTCATTACTTGACTTAACTTAGGTGCTACTCATATGCAAATGCGCGATCACATCATAAATGTCCCATGTTTAATCATGGTGGATAAACATCACCTAATTTTATTTATTATTATTTTGATTGAAAAAGAGAAATTATTTATAAGATAGAATTTACATATCACCTAATTTATATCAGAAGATTCTTTAGTTTTGCAAAAAAGTGACAAATTTGATGCTTGTTATCTGCAATTCCTCCTGTGAATATTTTGTGACTCCTGCTTCCTGCACTCTAGAGAAATTTTATGGCACTCTTTTAGATGCATGATTCGATTTAAACTGTGAATGCTATTGATTATAGTTGCATGAAATAGCTAAATCAAATGACAACAATGCTACCAAGGTAGAGCATGTTTCAGATTCATTGACACAATTTGATGTATTATCAAGTTACGGTATATATTTGGCCTACTGATCCAAGTGTAATTGATTAATCTTCGAATTGTTATAAAGTTATCTTACTTGCATGCAACAATCACAGAGACGCTCCAGTTGTTCTCTGCAGTGCCCCAGGTACCCACTCTATGGCAGCCTGCAGATTTGATGTTTCGTAACACTAAAATAGTATGTGTGAAAAAAGAATAAATTTTCCTAGTATACTAGATTTGTTCCCGTGCTACGCACTGGGCATCTTTTTTTCTTTTAATTTGGTGTGCACGGTGTTTTTTCCGCCCCCATGGGTATGGATTGTTTATTTGGTGTTGTGAGGATTTGCGTCCAGTCTCGATGTATTAAAATAGGTGGAGAAAAGATAGAAAATGTGCAGATTTTATTTATTTTTCCTTTTATTTTCGCATGAAATATAGAATATGTGAACTTTTTTTTCATTTATTTATTAACTTGGAAAAAAAGGTCCTAATATGGTAGCTACAACAACCATTATGTATAAAGGACTTTGTCCCGTTGAAAATAAAAATGAACTCAGAAGAGAAGAACACATATTTCATTCTTCCCGCATATAGACAGCTCCTTTTGCATGAAGACATCACTCCTTTTATAGCTATCAACTACGCCAACTATGAAATGCCAACTTAATAGAACATAAATATCAGTTTCTTTTAATTGAATCATAAAATTGTTGGGATCTTGCAACAATGAACAACACGTTAGATGTATCAAAAATAATATGTAAATAACTAATCCAAAACAACTCTACCAAAACACCTTGATGAGGGCAGAATCACAGGTTCAACAAGTTGCTCTTAACACATTAGTTCGCGGGTATACTCGAGTTGAGTAATGCTAACCCCCTCATAGAGAAGATGTGTCCAGGATAAGACTGCCCGATATAATTTGAGTTAGCACAACGCAAGTTACCCACTCTTGAACTCAGCAATCGGGGATGGACGTAAAACGCCGCACAAACAAAGGTAGAAGATAATAAAAAGAATTGCTTCGTGTGTTTTTACAACAGAATTTCGAGTTGTATTTAAAGGATGAAATACTTACAAATCAAGTTAGGTTTTGGTTTTCTTCAAAAACAAGTAAAACACGTATAAGGAATTTACCCATAAATAAAACTCTTAAGAATTAATTTCCTAAAGAAAACTCACCAAAAAATAAATATGTGTAGAAAAGGGACTTGGTGCATGGCATACGCGCATATCGCATGGTTTAAAACATGTATTTTACAATACATACATAAGAGTATGATTATATAGTGGAGCTCCTCTTTAGTTTTCCACAATGTGGGACTAAAGGTTCCATTTCATTCACCCTAAAAATGAGTAAGTATCCTTAGACCCTTAGGTCATTAGATCAAACCACACCAAGACCATAAAACCTTTTTTATTAAAACTCATTTTCTCTAACAAAAATTTCCCACGCTAATGGTACAGAATGTTGACCGACATAGACGAAAATTAGACGAAAATTTGAGGACTACAAATAGGACTTGGATAAGTGCATAAAACTTGTCTTCATTTTTATGGTTATTCACTAAAAAACAAAAATAGTGATTCTTGAATTCATATCCCGGTACCTGTATAACCCAATTCACAAAATTGCGATCCAAGTTATTAGTGGAGAGATGAGTTACCAACCTATTTATTGATTAACATTGACCCTTTGTGTCTGGCAGAGAAATCTGGTTTTTTAGAATGGAACTGCAAACCAAAGTGGAGGTGGATATTTAGGGGCCAACTGGGTCTTTTTGGTTGGTGTTATCATCCATATCTGAGTCGTACTGATCTTTGGAAGTTGCATGTGAAGGAGTAGATGGAGGAGAAGTTCTGGCTTCCATAGGGCAAGGTAACTTTGTTATCGTGAAGCTGGGTGGTTTGCTTCTTCATGTTATGTAGGAGTGAAATATCGCACATTCATTATGTATGCGAAGTAAAGGTCATCTAATGTAAGCGAAGACCATCGCACATAGTAATAATAGGATGACATATTTAATGATGTCAGCATAGTCACGAGTAAAGTGTGATGATCTGTGCGAAGTGTAAAGTGTGCGAAGTTGAACGAATGTACATGGGCGATTGTAACACACAGTGATTCCGAAAATAGGGGATCTATTAGCTGTTATCCACTATGTATTACCCTATATAAAGGGAAAGAAACTGTGTAATGGGGGATCTCTGGAGTGTGTGTTAGACTAGAAATTAGGAGAGAGAAAGTTTATTTGAAGAGCCAATAAATTCTTTGTATAATCTTGTATTCAATCTTTAGATCTTAATGAATAAACAAATGATTTTCACCATGATTTCTTAGAGTGTTACCTAGTCTTGAATGGATGTGGTTGTAGGATTTCCTGCAACTACATTTTGGCGCTAGAAACAGCTTGGAGTGATAAGTCCTGTTACTGAGTTTTAGAATCTTGGAAAATTGGATCTGGAGATTTTGGAGACGATAAAGATGATAAGCGAAGAATCTATATGATCCATAGAAAAAATAAAAATCATGACGAAACAAGGAAGAGGTAGAGGTATACAGTGTAATTTTATAACTAAAACACCACTCTTTGATGCGGATTTTCAAGCAGGAATCACAGGAAGAATACATAAACGACATATAAAGGAAAGAAGGTGATGAAAGTGGAAAAAGAATCTCCTTTAAAGGAGTGGGAGAAAACTGAGATAACGTTTGCAGCAGATGAAATTCCGAAAGAAAATTTAAAGCGAGCAGATCCATTGGTGATTACAGTAACGGCTGAGTGAAGCAAAAATGGTGAAAGGACGAAAAAATCAGAAGAGTGGACGATTAATACCGGAAGTGTTGTTGATATCCTATTTTATCGTGCGTTCAAAGCCATGGGATACATAGATGCCGATATGACATGTCCAACTTACAATATACATGGATTTAATAAAACAGTGACAAAACCAAAAGGAGAGATCACAATGCGAATATTGTTGGGAGAAATAGAAACGAAAACAACATTATGTGTGGTTGATATAGAATCACCATACAACATGTTATTGTGGAGACCATGGGTGCACGCGATAAAGGACGTAGCATCCACACTACATCAATGCATTAGATTCCCTATTCCAAGTGGAATAGGCGAAATTAAAGGAGATGTTACGAGTGCGAAGATCTGCAATCAAGTAGATGTAAGAAATTATGAAGGACTTGCAAAGAAGCGAAAGGATTGCTGGAGAAAAGCGAAGGAGTTCAAGAAAGAAGAGGAATTTCGGATATACATGATTAGAGCGAAGGAAGGGAAAGGAATACCATGCAATATACCAGAGAAGGAGGGTGAATCAATTCAAGAGATTAAGGAGTCAACACCAATGGGAGAACCAAGAGCGAATTTCACTGCAGCAGAACCAACAAAAGAAATAAATGTTGGTACAAAAGACGAACCAAAAATACTGAAAATAGGAACTAAGAAGGATAAAGAAGAAGAAGAAAAAACAATAAATATCTTGCGTGAATATAGTGATATCTTTGCATGGAGTATGGAAGAAATGCCAGGAATAGATCCGTCTATTGCATGCCATAAATTGGATATTAAAAAGAATGCAAAGCCATTTAAACAAAGAATAAGGAAGATCGCAACAACATATCATCCTCAAATAGAAACAGATTTACAAAAGATGTTAGAGGCAGGGATTGTAAGACCAGCAAAATATCCAGAATGGATAGTAAACATGGTGGTGGTGCCAAAGAAAAATAAGGGGATAAGAATTTGCATAGACTTTAGTGATTTAAATAAAGCATGTCCGAAAGACAATTATCCTTTACCAGATATTCCACAAATGGTAGAATCGGCATCAGGAAATGGTAGAATCTCATTGCTGGATGGATATAAAGGTTATAATCAAATTCCTTTGGTTGAAGAAGATCAAGAACATACCGTTTTTTCGCACCCCGGGGATTATACTGCTATACGAAATTGCCGTTTGGATTGAAGAATGCGGGTGCGACGTATCAGAAAATGGTAGAAATGGTGTTTGAGAAATGAATATATAAAACATTAGAGGTCTATGTCGATGACATTTTAGTAAAAAGCAAAGAGGCGGAAGATCATGTTGATAATTTGAGAGAAATCTTCGAGCAGGTGCGAAATTTCAATATCAAGGTGAATCCAGAAAAATGTGTTTTTGGAGTATCATCAGGAAATTTTTTGGGTTATATAGTATCCAAGAAAGGAATAGAAGTTGATCCAGAAAAGGTACAAGCGATTAGAGATATGCCACTCCCAGCAACGATGAATGATGTTCAAAAATTAAATGGATTAATAGCTTCGATGGGAAGATTTATCTCACGTTCTTCAGATAAGTGTAAACATTTCTTCAACATATTAAAGAAAGGAGCAAAATTTGAGTGGACAGAGAAATGTGACAAGGCATTACAGAGCATAAAAAATTACTTAATGAATATATCCATTATGCAAAAGGCAAAGCCAGGAGAAGAATTGCTGCTATATTTGGCATCCACACCACATGCATTAAGCGCGGTCCTGTTACGTTCGGATCAAGGGGTAGAAAAACCTATATATATTATATAAGCAAAACGTACAATTCCAGAGAAAAATTATTCAAAGATTGAAAAGATAATTCTCGCACTCGTGTATGCGTCATATAAACTTCGCATTTATTTTCAGGCTCATAAGATTAAGGTATTAACAAAGGTACCAATTGAGCATGCGATGAAAAATTCAAAAAGATCAGGGAGAATTGAAAGATGGAATGCAAAATTGGGAAATTTTGAAATCGGTTTCGAAGTATTATCTTCACCAAAGTCCCAAATCATCGCAGAGTTCCTGGCAGAATTTCCATTGGAAGAAGATGAATATATAGAAGATATGATGGACGTGGATGAGGAACATGGGAATCTTAAATATTTATTGACATATTGAAATTCAAATAGATGGGAGATACTAGTAGATGGATCGTCTAATGGAGAAGTAAACGGTATTGGTATTGTCTTTATTTTACTAGTAGGAGTGCGAATGACTTACTCAGTCAGGTTGGAGTTCGCATCCACAAATAATGAAACCGAGTATGAGGCAGTTGTACATGCATTGAAGTTAGCAATTGAAACGGAGATAAAGGAAGCGCGAGTAACTAGTGACTCCCAGTTGGTAATTCGTCAGATAAAACGTACATATTGTACAAATGAACCATTTTTACAGAAATACAAGAAATTGGTCATAGAGTTAGCAGAGCGAATTCCAAAAATAAGCTGGAGATGTAGGACGAAAATTAGATCGTCCTTGGAATAGGTTACATTTGAAGAAATATTGTCCATGAATACATGCGATATTAATCGCACAGGTGAAAAGGATGCGAAGTTAAGAATGCGAGTTCATATTTTTGAACATGGATGTAATATTCAATTCAATAAACAAGTTTGAAGATTTCGTTCATTCTCAAGAAATCCTTTCATCAGAAAAAGGAAAATGTAAGACCTTGAAGTAAGACCTTAATAGAAGGCAACATAAATAAAAACTTTAATTAGGGAGGCTAGGCATCCGAATGTGGCGTGCAACCTAGTTCGCATAAATGCAAGAGGAAAAAAGTAAGACCTATCGCACGTCATAATCGGGGAAAACCTGATAAGCATGACTCAAGGGAAAGCTACATCGACCCTGGAACTTGAGTCATGGAGATCTGGGGTGAGAAAAACGAAAATTCCCATCTAGGAAAGACACCTAAATCGAAATATTGGGGTAATAAGATCTTTCCTAAGGAGTGCAGACACTCGATCAGGGCGCCGAGGTACACGATTGAGTCAAGAGTGCCCGGGGCGTCTGGAGCGTACCTTGACATTCTTGACAAGTCCTGACTATGATGCATTCGGTCCGAAGATACCCCACTTAGGGTGCGGTCTCGTAACCATAAACCTTATCGGTGGAGGGATAAGCGACTGCGAAATCAACTGGTTGTTGTATTACCGGACAGGAGCCAACCTTAACCCGGTAGAGGTAAGCTTCCTTGAAAAGGCAACCAGGGGGAATATAAGGACGACACCCTCCATTAGGGAGCTAAATGTAATGAGGATTTTTACTCACGGGAGTATTAAGGCTTTTCATATTTACGCACAAGAAAAACCTGAATAGGCAATAACACAAGAATATGATAAGGCGAGATTAGAGGTTCCTTACATTTAGGTGTAACGACCGCCTGCGATCTCGTCGCAAAAAAATAAAAGATTAGTTAAGGCAAGATAAGACCTTTACTTAGGAAGGCAACATAAGACCTCATGAGAAAAGTTATATATAAACTAATGTTGTTTTGCAGGGAATTCGCGAAAAATAGCATGATCAATAAAATTTGTATACTTGTTTCTTACAAGACATATAAAATAAAAAGATATTATCTTTCTTAATTAATAAACAAGTTCAAAATGTATCAAAATATGAAAGGGGAATTTAGATAATTAAGGAGTGAGGAGACAAAACATTGTTGGAAGGTACATCTTGTTCAATCAAAGACTTTTCAGCATAAATCTTGTGACTTGGATTTGGGTCCTTAACTTCAGCATTAGCCTTATCAACAGAGTCCACATTGCCAGATTTTTCCTTCTCAAGTTGATCCTCTGAAAAGAAAGCATTAATATCGTCTTCATGATCTTTTTCATCATCGCTTACAAAGTCATAATCACTATCTGGCTCTGGATACTTCTCGTCTTCGCTTGTATTAAGGAGAGGGACAGTTACTGGAGAAAGAGAATTGCTCAGAAGGATTTGATTAACTAAAGTCTGAGCATTAACATGAGCCTTGCGAATAACTTCTTTCTCAACATTTCTGGCATTGATTTCTGCGATATTTTGAAGATATGCGAATCTTCTTCGCGCTCGGTCTCGAGAAGCAGTAAGAGAAACCTCAAGATTCGTATAGGCTATTTCCAGGTTCGTACGATCCTTGCAAACTTTAGCTAAGTCAGATCTCAGTTGGGAAATAGTGGATTGATTCGACTTTTCGGACTCTGCAAAGATTAATATGGAATCATAATTTGAAATAAAAATTTGAAGAAATAAATAAAAGGATTAGAAAATTAAGGCAGTCAACTCTAGGTGACTACCTTCGCAGAATTTAGAAAAGGCAATAGTGTTATTCTTCATACTTTCCATAGATTTATTAAAATCATCACCAACTAAACCATTGAAAAGGGATCAAATCTTCTTTTTATCGGCAAAGAGGGAATTATTCTTCTTCTTAAGGTCATCATGAGAATGCTTCAGTTGATCATATTGTTCTTGAAGCTGGTTCATCTTCACAGTCAAGTTTATTTTACTTTGGATAATTTTTTCATTGCGGGTGTTTAATTCCTTAAATGATGCTTCGTGCTGAACTTCTAGTGAACGAAGAGCTTGTTCTTGATCATCATTTATTTTCTGGAGAATTAAGTACTGATGCGAAAACATTGATTCCTTCTTTAAAAGGGAATGTTTCTCCATAGAAAGAGTATGATTCTCCTCTGACAAGGTTTGATGTCTTAAATCAGCACTATTTAACAATTTAGATATGTGGGAAATCTGAGCATTTAATACTTCAATCTTTTGATTAAGATGACAATTTTCATGAGTTAGATTGTTAATATGGTCAAGCGAGTATGAGTGTTGGTTTTTTAATTGATTTAATTGACTCTACAACGTCTCATTATTCGCACGAGTATCTTCAGCAAGAATTGAAAGGTGAAACTCTCCGCAACTCGCTTCTGGTTTAAATCTTAATAAATGCATGGAGAAGTTTAAAAGGTATGTATAAGCGAAGAAATGTATTATAAGAAGCAATAAGTAAAGAGAAAAATACCTCTAAGTTTTCGGTTCTGGTTGCGAAGACCATCAGAATCAAGGATTGCAACTTGGAATTCTCCTTTCAGTCTACTAACTTCCTTTTCTAAAAGTGTGTTCTGGTGTGAAAGTTCTAATTGAGAGCAACTAGATTTAAAACGTCCTTCAGCCAAAATCATTCGACGATGAGATTCCTGAGGAAGAAAGAAGGTAAGGATGAGTAATTAAGATATTATAATCAAGAGAACATATACAAAAAGTACTTACCAAGACATCTAGCGCGGTATGAAAGCTTGGATCAATTTGAGAATGGATCTCATCCTTTGTAGCTTTATTAGAAGGAAATTCGCATAGTAGTTTACTTAAAGCAGAGCAAATGCGAAGTTTGTGAGGATCATTGGTGGACGACTGAGCAGAGTTGATGATGTCAAGTAAAGTTTGAGAAGAAAAATTTACATCGTCCAAATCTTTCTTATCGAGAGAAAGGGGTTCCAATAAGAAAGAGGAAGATAAAGAAGGGAAAACAAAAATAGAAGGGGAAGGAATAGTAAAATTCGCAGAGTTAGGAATATCCATATTATTCCGAATAGTATCCGTGCTTGTGAGCAAAGGAGAGTTCGCAAGAGTTGAAACAATTTGAATAGCATCCGGAACGACTGCAGAGGCAGGAGTAGGGGTACCCTTTATACCATGATCAGCAACGATTTTCTCTTCGGGGGGAAAAATTTCTTCGAGAGTAACAGAAATATTCGCATGAGAAGGAAAAATATTAGTTTGAACAGTCGATTCGAAAGGAGATGGAGAGTGACGTTTGCGACGCCAAATTCAGGAATAAAAATATTTGATTTAAGGGTGTTGGGCTTGCAAACTCTCTTACGTTTCAATCCTTTTCCACCACCCATCTCACAATCGGAATCCTGCGAAAACAACGCAGATAAGAAATAGAGGCAACAATATTGTTTGATAAAAATAAGATATTTCTTACTCCTTTGTTGTGCGAAGTCTTCCTCTTGAGATATTCTTTGTCCTTGGTATCTGAAGAAGATTTAGGGTTGGAAACAGTTACTTTGAGGACGCCCGAGGAGGAGCTTTTCCTACCAACAGTAGGGGAGATAAGTAAATCATAAGATCAACAATCACGATTGAGATTAATAATTATAATCAAAAATCATGATTATCATAAGAACGAGGGGTTGATTTTGATAGAGTACACAAATCTTGGTTTTTGATCCATGAGAATAATAGTGATAAAACAACGGCAGAAGTAACAGATAAATCAGAGAAGTGGAAGCGGAAAGATAAAATAGTTTCGAAGAAATAGAAAAGAAAAACAAAATCAAAAGAGACGAAGAAGTTATTTCTCAAGGATAAATCAATAAATAGGAAAAAAACATGAGCGGTTAGAGACAGGTTGTATCGGTAAAAAGTAGAAGAATCGACACGTGCAGATAGAAAGGCTGGAATTTCAGGAGAATGTCGGCAAAGCAAAGTATGAAGAAATAAACATGTGCGATAATTTGGATCGAAAGTTTCTCATATCGCTCACTCTATAAAAAGAACGATATGAGAAGAGGCAAAATGTAGGAGTGAAATATCGCACATTCATTATGTGTGCGAAGTAAAGGTCATCTAATGCAAGCGAAGACCATCGCACATAGTAAAAATAGGATGACATATTTAATGATGTCAACATAGTCACGAGTACAGTGTGATGATCTGTGCGAAGTGTAAAGTGTGCGAAGTTGAACGAATGTACATGAGCGATTGTAACGCACAGTGATTCCAAAAATAGGGGATCTATTAGTTGTCATCCACTATGTATTACCCTATATAAAGGGAAAGAAACTGTGTAATTGGGGATCTCTAGCGTGTGTGTTAGAAAATAAATTAGGAGAGAGAAAGTTTATTTGGAGAGCAAGTAAAGTCTTTGTATTATCTTGTATTCAATCTTTAGATCTTAATGAATAAACAAATGATTTTGACCATAATTTTTTAGAGTGTTACCTAGTCTTGAATGGATGTGTTTGTAGGATTTCCTGCAACTACACGTTATATGCAGAAGCGCAATTTGGTAGTCCATTGCAATATTCAGAATCTCATCAAAAGCTGCAACCACCTTATATTTTTCCTCTTCCTGCTGCCAGAAAAACGTTAAATTTGGATTACATGAGGGAAAAATATACATATTTCGGAAACCAACTGTGTACACAATAAGAATGATTGAAGGCTGCCAAATTAAGTAATGATAAACAAATGGCTGGGTACCTCTCCTATCCTGACTAAGTCAGGGGCAGTGGGGCGGATAATTTAATCGGACTCGCTGTCCAGTGCAGCAAATATAGCGCTGCCAATATAGTTTGTCATTTCAAAGGGAAGAGGTACCTGCAACGAGTTAATCTCTATATGGTCAATATTGACGTAAACCATTAACAGTGGGGGTAAGGGAATTTTATACTGAAAATAACGCACTGCGTTACAGGTTCCTCGACCTTGTTTTCACACTTGGTGCGTTCATGGTTCCCGACTTCACCTACCACTTTAGTACTGCACTTGCTGCAGTTCAAATATTACCACTTGGTGTGAACCAAAATTCGAGTTGCACTGGCTTTAACAATAATTCGGTTATGTACCAGTATGCCAAAGTTGGTTAGCCATCTGTACTGTGAGTTGTTAATTTAGAGGTGACAAAAAAAAGATACGCAACAGCTCGAGATAGTTTGAAAATTATACTGATGTCATGACTTACTTTACAATGCAAATGGTTTTCTCTGATAGTTCAAGAGAAAAACAATGAACCTTGAAGCAAACACTGCAGAAATCAATGGCTTTCAAAACTCTCCAAAGAGCTATATATCAATTTTTCCACGACGATATATTCGAGAGATAGATTCCGATGACACAAAGGAACCGATGAAACCGTGCGATGGTTACCGAAAATTTACCAACATGGCCTGTAATGTGAGCACTCTTCCCAAAGATTTCAACACATTCCCCGAATCCCTGTAGCTATATAGAATCATTAATGACTCTTATTTGACTACATACGATATCAGGGAAGGTCAGTCACTTCTACCAGCAAGGCGTACGTCAACTTAAAACAACAAAGTAAGCCGATTCAAGTTCCGAAGGATTGTCGAAGTTATACTTTTTCAGTTAGATTTAATTTCCTAACATCAACACGTTTTTGACTTCCAAGTTTAGACGGGACTGAATTGACACGTAGGAATTCCAAATTTTCACCGGGTTCGATTACAAATTTGTTTTCCTTTTCTTTCTCTTTTTCCATTTTTTTTAAGCCAATTGTATATTTCCAAGTGTCCTCACCAGAATGTTCAATTCAAAAACTCAAAAAAAGCGTATTTCAACCAATGGAAAGCCAGGGTTTCCTCACCATTCAACGTGGGAGCTTTATTTGCCTAGGCCTTTTAAGTCTTTAGATTTGAAGGACCCTACAGGAGTATTAGAAGATGATGTTTACCCGATGGAACAAAAGTTAGAGAAATAGGATTAGAATTTGTATTATCATTTTAAGTGTAAAATTCTATGCAAAAGCATGCACCAACGGCAAGCGCATGCAACTGGTGTATATGCCTGAAATATTCAATGGACGAATTGGAAGATGATGGATTAATACCCGTTTGGGTAAGTTAAAGTCGTGATCTGTAGAGTCCTTGTCTGGCTAATTTGCCAGTGTTGCATTGATAAGTAATTTCAACTTGTTCACGCCCACATACACTTGGTCTGTCACTTAGTTTTTTAGTTGTTAGAACTAATTTGAAGTGGGAAAGTGCTCCCTGGTTTGTCTATTCAAATGCCATTCTATATATCTTCATTAAGGATTCAGATAGGTCCATGTGGTCCCTGTGTATTTTTTTATTTATTAAGAAAGAAAAGTAACAGATACAGACAAGAGAAATTACATGGCAAAGGGGTATATCAACCCAATAAACAAAACTAAACAAAAAAAGAAACCGAAATAGGATTCAGTCACCTAATAATAAGAATAAGAATAAAGAAAAAAGAAAAAAAACTTACCAATCTTACTTCTCAAAAGCAAAATGGAGAATGATAGAAATATGTGCCCCACAATGCTATCATGCACCATGTTGGCTGTTAATCCCAGCATTTTTATGTTAGACTCTGCCCAGACGAAAGCTTGAATCTTGATATCTCTAATGGTATTTGCCAAGATTTCTTTTTGTTCTTGAAGATCCGTTAGCAGGCCAGCTTATTTACTGTAAGACCAGTCAAGCTCCTCAGGTGTAGACCGAGACCAATTTGGTTCAATACAAGAACAGTTTCCCCAACACTTGGTGTCATAGAAATCCTTAGCAGAATGTGTGCTCCCAACACAATGATAGCTACCTGTATCAAGTGAGTAGTATAAAATCCTTCCATCGTGCAGTCTAGGGAAATATATTTTGTTCTCCATAAGACTATTTGGAGCAACCGTTGATATACACGAGGTATAGCTGACGAATAACGTATATTTCCGCAAACTTTTAACTTTAACCCAGTCCATACCGGAGAAATCCAATCCAAATACTCCTATGTGCATACCATGAATTTGAAAACGCACTAATAATATCTCTCCCTCACTCTCCACCAGGAAACTGATACGTTTATTCTTTTTCGTGAAGCGACGGGTACTCTTAAAAAAATTCCAACTCTCATCTGCTAAATTAAAAACTCCTAGAGTACCGTTATAATCCACGCAGTAGAAAACCCCATCGTAGAAAACTGGTACGTTAAAACATGGCACATACTTCCTAGGATTGTATTCTAGGATGGGACTAGTGCTCCATATGGTAGTACCCCTTCTAATGAACACAAGCTCAATTGCTTGTGTAATACCAAGTACTACGCAATCTGAAGCAGTTGGTTTGGAAGTGAAACAAATGCTAGAAAAATTATAAGGCTCCGGGACGTCTGGCAACCTGATGGTTTCTTTAGTGAAAGGATTGTAAAAACAATAGGTAAGCATGCCTTTTGACATCAACAACCACCCACCCTTGTGGAAACAAATTGCCGAACCAGCAAGCATTCCCGTGAGGTTCATTAGGTAGTTCTCGTTATTGTGCATCGGGTCGACAAAATTTAAAACGGTATCGTTCTTTGTAAGGTAAACCAACCATGGGGATAGACGTGTGCTTGTTATGATCATTGAAGTCTTGTTGACTACGGGTAGTAATTCTCTTTTGCTCTAGAGACTGCTCGAAAATGCACGTAATCTACTGGATGCGTATGGCTTGCTATTAAACGAACCATGTCTTGGTTCAGAATATCCATTGCACTTGCTGCATATAATTCTTGTGATTCATTATGCATTCCCAGTCCATTTCCCTGCCCAGCATTATGTAACACGTCTTCGGTTGTTCTTTTTCCATCGCTATCATTCCTATATATTAAAACAGATTAATTAAGCTCTAAAATATCTTTCAAATAATTAAATAAATATTTATATAAAACTTACATTTGATTTTAAAAAAATTAACAAAAACATCGAATTCCCAAGATATATTTCCCCAAAAATGTAAAATCTGTGCAGTTCATGTGTATATGCGAGTATATGTAAACAGAACGTCAATAAGAACAATAGGCATAGGAACCAATATTATACCTGATGGACGACGTAGGCATCATTATCCAATCCAACGTAAACCCCCACGGGGTTGTTGGCAACTTCAAACCAGGCAAAAAAGGCAAAATTGTGGTAGTAGAGTTGTCTTCTATTTCAAATTTATACAAGCTTTGATCATTGGCTTCTAGGTAATATAGACAACCCTTAGTAAGACCCAACTCTGCGGCCGAGCAACAGAAACTAGTTTTTGAGCCAACAAATAGCACCTTATCATCAAAACTATCCACTTTCTTCCAAGACATTTCACTGAAATCCAGCCTCAAGACAAGTATTGAATTAATTACGTTATCACGAACTAGTTTACTTCTACCCATTTTTATACGGAAGATTTCTCCATGAGCCTCCAAAAAATGTGATGTAGTTACAGTAGCTCCAACGCGTGAAAAACCAACACCACCATCTACGATTAATGGCCTCAGTTCGAGAATAACTTTATCCTGCTCATCATCATGCACTTGTTGTTTAACGATCTCTATGTGTACCTCTCCGCGGCACATAAGGTATATTTTGCGCCTTATGCAAAGGAGGGATTGCATAAACCTTTCTTCCACAATATCTTGTGGAATAACATCGGTTCTCCACTGTGAATCTCCAGGTCGACAAAAAACAACAAAACTATGACGTGCGCCCTTAACGAGGACGTAAACCATTGGATCATCATCATCGGAATGTGCACCGGTAATCGAAGGTGGAGAAGACAGAATACAATCTTCGACAGAATAATATTCACCTTCTTCGTCACGTCTGTCGTCAAGTATCTGATATATATTAGGTAATCTAATGGTGTCTGATGATACAAGATTCAAGAGAAAACAATCTCCAGAGTTCCAGTTTTGTGTAGGCCCATCACTTATAACTTTACCATCACATATTATAATTAACCAACCTTGATAAGAAGGTTTTTGAAAAAAAGACTTATCACTCAATTCGGGTACAAATTTTCTACACGTTTTGTTTTGTGGTTCGCAAATATTGTAAAATGACTGGTATTGCTTATTACCTTCAACTTCATTAGGAATGATTAGCCATGGTGCTGCTTTTGGTAGTGCTTCTGTTGCTGCTCTGATTTCCTCCATAGAAAACTATAGAAATTAAGTAAGAAACTATTAGATAGTAGAACAGAGAAGGAGTCTTTTAGTTTGAACTCACCAGAGGATACTATTGGAGAAATTCGGGTCATATTGATATATATTTGAACTGGATATTCTAGTTATGGTAGTAGTAATATTGCTTACTATTATTCTCGTAATAATTATATCCATATACAATGTATTTTTCATAGATAAGACTCCATGATCGATGTTTAAAAGATATCATTATGTTTTTAAAAATTTAGGATTAATGATAATTAAAACCTACTATAACTATCAAATATGTTTGTCTACCTACAATGAAAATAACAGTCTTTAATTTCTCTTCCTTTTGTGTTCTTTCCATGTGATCACATATCGTTATAAGTTGTCTTTATAATGGTAACGGTCATCGATTGTTATGCTTATATTTCCATAAAACACAATAATCACTATCAAATATGTTGGTGTACCTACAACGAAATAAAGATCTTTGATTTCTTTTCCTTTTGAGTTCTTTCCATTTGATCACAACCCCGATTTTTATGTTTATTCTCCATAAACACCATTAGGATAAATGACTGGTCTATAACTATCAAATATATTTGTCTACCTACAATGAGTATTTAATGATAAATTAAAACCGGTCTTTAATTACACCTATAATCAAAAATAATGATATTTGAATTATCTTCCTTTAGTGTTTTTTTCGATATGATCACATATCTTCATTAGTTGTTGCTATAAACTAGATATAATCAAACCCAAAAAAATATTCACTTTCTCTTATTAAGAACCAAAGAACATCAAAGAAGAACTCAGAAGAAGAAGAAGCAAGTTGCAAAGAAGACAACAAGAAATGACACCAAATACCAGACAAGGATCAAAAATTGAAGTTTCAGAAGTTGAAATCAAGAGTGGTAAGAGATGAGTATTTTTATGCTTCCTCTTTCAGTTTAACGTACTGATTACCCATAACTAGATCCACTAGAAAATCTTTTTTCTTATTTTTATGCTTTCAACCATTTAGGTGTTTTATGAGAGTATTGAATGAGATGCACAAGTTAGTGCACCATTGTGTTTCCCATGAAGTAGATCTGGGACTGGTAGTATGTTTGTTATTATGCTCTCAACCATATTTTTGTTGGTGCTAATTTTAGGATACTTTATCTGTAGTTGTAATAAATCTTACAACTACAGCACACTAAAACTGATTCAATTTCTAGGTGATCATTATGAACTCTTGTATTATTAATTGAAGATTGGGAATGTTTACAAAATAGATTCAAGTATTACAACAATTCTACTTGAAACCTAGATTCACTTTCTCTCTCTCTCCCCCGATTTCTTGATCAAGACTTACGTTAGAATCCTCCTAGAAACAATGACCTCTCCCCTTTATATAGAATTTTACATAGTGGATGACAGCTAAGAAACCCATTATTTTCGGGATCACTATGCGACACATTCGCTCATATACAATCGCTCATATTCGCATAACGTACCTCCACGCGCAGTTCTTCACACTTTACTCGTGACTTTGCTGACATCATCTGGTGCGTCATCTCAACTTTGTTGTGTGCGATGTTGTTCGCTTAAGTTATATTCTTTACCTCACTTGATTACTAACGTATGTGATATTTAACTCCTACATTTGCCTCTTCTCATATTTTTTATTCTTCAGAATGAGCGATATGAGAAATTCCCTTCTTGTAATTCGCACATGCTTATTATTTTTTTTACTTTCCCGATAATTTTCCGGGTTTCAAGTTTATGTCTTCACGTGTCGATTTTCTTCCTTTTTACCGGCTTGACCCGTCTTCAACCGTTTACTTCTTTTCACCTATTTAAGGGTTTTTCAATAATCTTTTCCTTCTTCTTCACTTATCTTTTCCTTCTTCTTTTCTCTCTCTTGTTGTTATTCATCTTCATCTGTTATTACCCATTTCTCTTGTTGCTATTGTTCTTCCACTATGAACTCTGAATCGAAGTTTGTTTCCTTTCCTTATGATGACTATTGATTTTAACCGTTCTAAAAATTTTCTTTTACTGATCTAATTCCCATATTTTCGCAGGAACAGTTCTTCCATTAGAACAGTTCTTCCATTAGAGCTCTTCAAATCATGCAAAAACCCAAGTCTTCTTCGAGTGAAAACAAGGAATCGCAGAAGAAGAAACCAATCGTTGATAATGAATCTCAGAATAAGGAATCTCACAAAAGGAAGGCTTCGCATAATAAAGAAGTAAGAAATACCTCATATGTTTTGAAACAATATTGTTTCCTCTATTTCTTATCTATTTTATTTTCGCAGGCTTCCGATTCTGAGATGGTTGATGGTAAGAAGGAAAAAGTCAGGAAGTCTCGCAATCCCATACCACTCTCTTCAAATATTTCTATTTTAGATTTTAGTGCTACAGATGTTGTTCCTATAGCCACAGTTCAACCTTCGCATACTAGACCTCATATCACTCCTCCAATAAGTCAGACTCTTGAGAAAGATGTTCCTGTTATTCTTACATCTCCTCGAGCTTCTGAAAAGAATGTTCCTGCTACTCCTTCACAAAAAATTCCTCTTATAGATGAGAATGCCTACGTTACTTATGATGAACTTTTTAAGGAATCTTCTGCGAATAAGGAGTTTTCTCTTAATCAAGGAAACAAAAGCACACCTGCTATTGCCTCTACGACTCCAACGCATTCAAACCAAGTTTTTCTTTCACCCATTACTACTCCTTCTTCTCTTTCCTTATTAAATTCCTTTCTTTTGAACAAGAAAGCTTTGGATAGTGTAAAACTTGCTTCTCAAACTCTATCCAACGTCATCCACTCTGCCCAATCTTTAACTGATGACCCTTGCAAGCTTCGCTACTGTTCCGCCTTAAGAAAGCATTTATGTGAATTTACCGTTGATAAAGCTTCAAGGGATGAGATCCTTTCCCAAATTAACCCGAGTTTCCATGTTGCTCTAGATGTTCTGGTAATTATCTTTCACACCTTAACTTTTATCTTCTTTTATAATACTTCCAAGTTATACTAATTTCATCCTTTGCCTTTTAGTATTCTCATCGCCGCGTGATGCTTGCTGAAAAGCATTTTGAATCTAGCTGTTCTCAGTTGGAACTTTCGCAGAAAAATGTTTCTTTGGAAAAGGAAGTACAAAAGTTGAGAGGAGAACTCCAAATTTCAAATTTTGATGCTGAAACTCTTCGCAACGAAAATCAAAAACTTAGAGGTATTTATTATTATATTTGAGTCACTTATCGTATTTTGTATTCCTTCGCATACGTTCATTTTCGTAAGTTTCTTTATGCATCTGTTAAGATTTAAACCGGAAGCGTACGAATGAGAGATAAGATTTTCAATTCCTCGCTGAAGATACTCAAGCGAATAACGTAAAGTTGCAGTCTCAACTAAACCAATTAGATAATCAATATTCATATTCGCTTGATTAGATTAACAATCTTTCCCATGAAAATAACCAACTCACTCAGAAAATTGAGTTTTTTAGTGATCAAGTATCTTGTTTTTCTAAATTGTCACGCGATGCTGACTTGCTTCATCAAACTTTATCAGAAGAAAACCATACTCTTTCTAGGGAGAAACTATCTTTTTCGAAGAAAGAAGCAATGTTTTCTCATCAGTATTCAATTCTTCATGAAATAAATGAAAACAAAGCACGAACTCTTCGCGTATCGAAGGAACAGTACGAGACTTCGCTTAAAGATTTAAGCTCCCGAAATGATAAACTAATTCAGAATAACATAAATCTTTCTGTGAAAAAAATCAGCTTCAAGAACAATACAGTCAATTGAAGAATTCTTGCGATGTCCTTAAGAAAAACTTTAATTAGGGAGGCTAGGCATCCGAATGTGGCGTGCAACCTAGTTCGCATAAATGCAAGAGGAAAAAAGTAAGACCTATCGCACGTCATAATCGGGGAAAACCTGGTAAGCATGACTCAAGGGAAAGCTACATCGACCCTGGAACTTGAGTCATGGAGATCTGGGGTGAGAAAAACGAAAATTCCCATCTAGGAAAGACACCTAAATCGAAATATTGGGGTAATAAGATCTTTCCTAAGGAGTGCATACACTCGATCAGGGCGCCGAGGTACACGATTGAGTCAAGAGTGCCTGGGGCGTCTGGAGCGTACCTTGACATTCTTGACAAGTCCTGACTATGATGCATTCGGTACGAAGATACCCCACTTAGGGTGCGGTCTCGTAACCATAAACCTTATCGGTGGAGGGATAAGCGACTGCGAAATCAACTGGTTGTTGTATTACCGGACAGGAGCCAACCTTAACCCGGTAGAGGTAAGCTTCCTTGAAAAGGCAACCAGGGGGAATATAAGGACGACACCCTCCATTAGGGAGCTAAATGTAATGAGGATTTTTACTCACGGGAGTATTAAGGATTTTCATATTTACGCACAAGAAAAACCTGAAGAGGCAATAACACAAGAATATGATAAGGCGAGATTAAAGGTTCCTTACATTTAGGTGTAACGACCGCCTGCGATCTCGTCGCAAAAAAATAAAAGATTAGTTAAGGCAAGCTAAGACCTTTACTTAAGAAGGCAACATAAGACCTCATGAGAAAAATTATATATAAACTAATGTTGTTTTGCAGGGAATTCGCGAAAAATAGCATGATCAATAAAATTTGTATACTTGTTTCTTACAAGACATATAAAATAAAAAGATATTATCTTTCTTAATTAAGAAACAAGTTCAAAATGTATCAAAATATGAAAAGGGAATTTAGATAATTAAGGAGTGAGGAGACAAAACATTGTTGGAAGGTACATCTTGTTCAATCAAAGACTTTTCAGCATAAATCTTGTGACTTGGATTTGGGTCCTTAACTTCAGCATTAGCCTTATCAACAGAGTCCACATTGCCAGATTTTTCCTTATCAAGTTGATCCTCTGAAAAGAAAGCATTAATATCGTCTTCATGATCTTTTTCATCATCGCTTACAAAGTCATAATCACTATCTGGCTCTGGATACTTCTCGTCTTCGCTTGTATTAAGGAGAGGGACAGTTACTGGAGAAAGAGAATTGCTCAGAAGGATTTGATTAACTAAAGTCTGAGCATTAACATGAGCCTTGCGAATAACTTCTTTCTCAACATTTCTGGCATTGATTTCTGCGATATTTTGAAGATATGCGAATCTTCTTCGCGCTCGGTCTCGAGAAGCAGTAAGAGAAACCTCAAGATTCGTATAGGCTATTTCCAGGTTCGTACGATCCTTGCAAACTTTAGCTAAGTCAGATCTCAGTTGGGAAATAGTGGATTGATTCGACTTTTCGGACTCTGCAAAGATTAATATGGAATCATAATTTGAAATAAAAATTTGAAGAAATAAATAAAAGGATTAGAAAATTAAGGCAGTCAACTCTAGGTGACTACCTTCGCAGAATTTAGAAAAGGCAATAGTGTTATTCTTCATACTTTCCATAGATTTATTAAAATCATCACCAACTAAACCATTGAAAGGGATCAAATCTTCTTTTTATCGGCAAAGAGGGAATTATTCTTCTTCTTAAGTCATCATGAGAATGCTTCAGTTGATCATATTGTTCTTGAAGCTGGTTCATCTTCACAGTCAAGTTTATTTTACTTTGGATAATTTTTTCATTCGGGTGTTTAATTCCTTAAATGATGCTTCGTGCTGAACTTCTAGTGAACGAAGAGCTTGTTCTTGATCATCATTTATTTTCTGGAGAATTAAGTACTGATGCGAAAACATTGATTCCTTCTTTAAAAGGGAATGTTTCTCCATAGAAAGAGTATGATTCTCCTCTGACAAGGTTTGATGTCTTAAATCAGCACTATTTAACAATTTAGATATGTGGGAAATCTGAGCATTTAATACTTCAATCTTTTGATTAAGATGACAATTTTCATGAGTTAGATTGTTAATATGGTCAAGCGAGTATGAGTGTTGGTTTTTTAATTGATTTAATTGACTCTACAACGTCTCATTATTCGCACGAGTATCTTCAGCAAGAATTGAAAGGTGAAACTCTCCGCAACTCGCTTCTGGTTTAAATCTTAATAAATGCATGGAGAAGTTTAAAAGGTATGTATAAGCGAAGAAATGTATTATAAGAAGCAATAAGTAAAGAGAAAAATACCTCTAAGTTTTCGGTTCTGGTTGCGAAGACCATCAGAATCAAGGATTGCAACTTGGAATTCTCCTTTCAGTCTACTAACTTCCTTTTCTAAAAGTGTGTTCTGGTGTGAAAGTTCTAATTGAGAGCAACTAGATTTAAAACGCCCTTCAGCCAAAATCATTCGACGATGAGATTCCTGAGGAAGAAAGAAGGTAAGGATGAGTAATTAAGATATTATAATCAAGAGAACATATACAAAAAGTACTTACCAAGACATCTAGCGCGGTATGAAAGCTTGGATCAATTTGAGAATGGATCTCATCCTTTGTAGCTTTATTAGAAGGAAATTCGCATAGTAGTTTACTTAAAGCAGAGCAAATGCGAAGTTTGTGAGGATCATTGGTGGACGACTGAGCAGAGTTGATGATGTCAAGTAAAGTTTGAGAAGAAAAATTTACATCGTCCAAATCTTTCTTATCGAGAGAAAGGGGTTCCAATAAGAAAGAGGAAGATAAAGAAGGGAAAACAAAAATAGAAGGGGAAGGAATAGTAAAATTCGCAGAGTTAGGAATATCCATATTATTCCGAATAGTATCAGTGCTTGTGAGCAAAGGAGAGTTCGCAAGAGTTGAAACAATTTGAATAGCATCCGGAACGACTGCAGAGGCAGGAGTAGGGGTACCGTTTATACCATGATCAGCAACGATTTTCTCTTCGGGGGGAAAAATTTCTTCGAGAGTAACAGAAATATTCGCATGAGAAGGAAAAATATTAGTTTGAACAGTCGATTCGAAAGGAGATGGAGAGTGACGTTTGCGACGCCAAATTCAGGAATAAAAATATTTGATTTAAGGGTGTTGGGCTTGCAAACTCTCTTACGTTTCAATCCTTTTCCACCACCCATCTCACAATCGGAATCCTGCGAAAACAACGCAGATAAGAAATAGAGGCAACAATATTGTTTGATAAAAATAAGATATTTCTTACTCCTTTGTTGTGCGAAGTCTTCCTCTTGAGATATTCTTTGTCCTTGGTATCTGAAGAAGATTTAGGGTTGGAAACAGTTACTTTGAGGACGCCCGAGGAGGAGCTTTTCCTACCAACAGTAGGGGAGATAAGTAAATCATAAGATCAACAATCACGATTGAGATTAATAATTATAATCAAAAATCATGATTATCATAAGAACGAGGGGTTGATTTTGATAGAGTACACAAATCTTGGTTTTTGATCCATGAGAATAATAGTGATAAAACAACGGCAGAAGTAACAGATAAATCAGAGAAGTGGAAGCGGAAAGATAAAATAGTTCGAAGAAATAGAAAAGAAAAACAAAATCAAAAGAGACGAAGAAGTTATTTCTCAAGGATAAATCAATAAATAGGAAAAAAACATGAGCGGTTAGAGACAGGTTGTATCGGTAAAAAGTAGAAGAATCGACACGTGCAGATAGAAAGGCTGGAATTTCAGGAGAATGTCGGCAAAGCAAAGTATGAAGAAATAAACATGTGCGATAATTTGGATCGAAAGTTTCTCATATCGCTCACTTATAAAAAGAACGATATGAGAAGAGGCAAAATGTAGGAGTGAAATATCGCACATTCATTATGTGTGCGAAGTAAAGGTCATCTAATGCAAGCGAAGACCATCGCACATAGTAAAAATAGGATGACATATTTAATGATGTCAACATAGTCACGAGTAAGTGTGATGATCTGTGCGAAGTGTAAAGTGTGCGAAGTTGAACGAATGTACATGAGCGATTGTAACGCACAGTGATTCCAAAAATAGGGGATCTATTAGTTGTCATCCACTATGTATTACCCTATATAAAGGGAAAGAAACTGTGTAATGGGGATCTCTAGCGTGTGTGTTAGAAAATAAATTAGGAGGAGAGAAAGTTTATTTGGAGAGCAAGTAAAGTCTTTGTATTATCTTGTATTCAATCTTTAGATCTTAATGAATAAACAAATAATTTTGACCATAATTTTTTAGAGTGTTACCTAGTCTTGAATGGATGTGTTTGTAGGATTTCCTGCAACTACACGTTATATGCAGAAGCGCAATTTGGTAGTCCATTGCAATATTCAGAATCTCATCAAAACTGCAACCACCTTATATTTTTCCTCTTCCTGCTGCCAGAAAAACGTTAAATTTGGATTACATGAGGGAAAAATATACATATTTCGGAAACCAACTGTGTACACAATAAGAATGATTGAAGGCTGCCAAATTAAGTAATGATAAACAAATGGCTGGGTACCTCTCCTATCCTGACTAAGTCAGGGGCAGTGGGGCGGATAATTTAATCGGACTCGCTGTCCAGTGCAGCAAATATAGCGCTGCCAATATAGTTTGTCATTTCAAAGGGAAGAGGTACCTGCAACGAGTTAATCTCTATATGGTCAATATTGACGTAAACCATTAACAGTGGGGGTAAGGGAATTTTATACTGAAAATAACGCACTGCGTTACAGGTTCCTCGACCTTGTTTTCACACTTGGTGCGTTCATGGTTCCCGACTTCACCTACCACTTAGTACTGCAACGTGCTGCAGTTCAAATATTACCACTTGGTGTGTGAACCAAAAAATTCGAGTTGCACTGGCTTTACGTGTTTAACAATAATTCGGTTATGTACCAGTATGCCAAAGTTGGTTAGCCATCTGTACTGTGAGTTGTTAATTTAGAGGTGACAAAAAAAAGATACGCAACAGCTCGAGATAGTTTGAAAATTATACTGATGTCATGACTTACTTTACAATGCAAATGGTTTTCTCTGATAGTTCAAGAGAAAAACAATGAACCTTGAAGCAAACACTGCAGAAATCAATGGCTTTCAAAACTCTCCAAAGAGCTATATATCAATTTTTCCACGACGATATATTCGAGAGATAGATTCCGATGACACAAAGGAACCGATGAAACCGTGCGATGGTTACCGAAAATTTACCAACATGGCCTGTAATGTGAGCACTCTTCCCAAATATTTCAACACATTCCCCGAATCCCTGTAGCTATATAGAATCATTAATGACTCTTATTTGACTACATACGATATCAGGGAAGGTCAGTCACTTCTACCAGCAAGGCGTACGTCAACTTAAAACAACAAAGTAAGCCGATTCAAGTTCCGAAGGATTGTCGAAGTTATACTTTTTCAGTTAGATTTAATTTCCTAACATCAACACGTTTTTGACTTCCAAGTTTAGACGGGACTGAATTGACACGTAGGAATTCCAAATTTTCACCGGGTTCGATTACAAATTTGTTTTCCTTTTCTTTCTCTTTTTCCATTTTTTTTAAGCCAATTGTATATTTCCAAGTGTCCTCACCAGAATGTTCAATTCAAAAACTCAAAAAAAGCGTATTTCAACCAATGGAAAGCCAGGGTTTCCTCACCATTCAACGTAGGAGCTTTATTTGCCTAGGCCTTTTAAGTCTTTAGATTTGAAGGACCCTACAGGAGTATTAGAAGATGATGTTTACCCGATGGAACAAAAGTTAGAGAAATAGGATTAGAATTTGTATTATCATTTTAAGTGTAAAATTCTATGCAAAAGCATGCACCAACGGCAAGCGCATGCAACTGGTGTATATGCCTGAAATATTCAATGGACGAATTGGAAGATGATGGATTAATACCCGTTTGGGTAAGTTAAAGTCGTGATTGTAGAGTCCTTGTCTGGCTAATTTGCCAGTGTTGCATTGATAAGTAATTTCAACTTGTTCACGCCCACATACACTTGGTCTGTCACTTAGTTTTTTAGTTGTTAGAACTAATTTGAAGTGGGAAAGTGCTCCCTGGTTTGTCTATTCAAATGCCATTCTATATATCTTCATTAAGGATTCAGATAGGTCCATGTGGTCCCTGTGTATTTTTTTATTTATTAAGAAAGAAAAGTAACAGATACAGACAAGAGAAATTACATGGCAAAGGGGTATATCAACCCAATAAACAAAACTAAACAAAAAAAGAAACCGAAATAGGATTCAGTCACCTAATAATAAGAATAAGAATAAAGAAAAAAGAAAAAAAACTTACCAATCTTACTTCTCAAAAGCAAAATGGAGAATGATAGAAATATGTGCCCCACAATGCTATCATGCACCATGTTGGCTGTTAATCCCAGCATTTTTATGTTAGACTCTGCCCAGACGAAAGCTTGAATCTTGATATCTCTAATGGTATTTGCCAAGATTTCTTTTTGTTCTTGAAGATCCGTTAGCAAGCCAGCTTATTTACTGTAAGACCAGTCAAGCTCCTCAGGTGTAGACCGAGACCAATTTGGTTCAATACAAGAACAGTTTCCCCAACACTTGGTGTCATAGAAATCCTTAGCAGAATGTGTGCTCCCAACACAATGATAGCTACCTGTATCAAGTGAGTAGTATAAAATCCTTCCATCGTGCAGTCTAGGGAAATATATTTTGTTCTCCATAAGACTATTTGGAGCAACCGTTGATATACACGAGGTATAGCTGACGAATAACGTATATTTCCGCAAACTTTTAACTTTAACCCAGTCCATACTGGACAAATCCAATCCAAATACTCCTATGTGCATACCATGAATTTGAAAACGCACTAATAATATCTCTCCCTCACTCTCCACCAGGAAACTGATACGTTTATTCTTTTTCGTGAAGCGACGGGTACTCTTGAAAACATTCCAACTCTCATCTGCTAAATTAAAAACTCCTAGAGTACCGTTATAATCCACGCAGTAGAAAACCCCATCGTAGAAAACTGGTACGTTAAAACATGGCACATACTTCCTCGGATTGTATTCTAGGATGGGACTAGTGCTCCATATGGTAGTACCCCTTCTAATGAACACAAGCTCAATTGCTTGTGTAATACCAAGTACTACGCAATCTGAAGCAGTTGGTTTGGAAGTGAAACAAATGCTAGAAAAATTATAAGGCTCCGGGACGTCTGGCAACCTGATGGTTTCTTTAGTGAAAGGATTGTAAAAACAATAGGTAAGCATGCCTTTTGACATCAACAACCACCCACCCTTGTGGAAACAAATTGCCGAACCAGCAAGCATTCCCGTGAGGTTCATTAGGTAGTTCTCGTTATTGTGCATCGGGTCGACAAAATTTAAAACGGTATCGTTCTTTGTAAGGTAAACCAACCATGGGGATAGACGTGTGCTTGTTATGATCATTGAAGTCTTGTTGACTACGGGTAGTAATTCTCTTTTTGCTCTAGAGACTGCTCGAAAATGCACGTAATCTACTGGATGCGTATGGCTTGCTATTAAACGAACCATGTCTTGGTTCAGAATATCCATTGCACTTGCTGCATATAATTCTTGTGATTCATTATGCATTCCCAGTCCATTTCCCTGCCCAGCATTATGTAACACGTCTTCGGTTGTTCTTTTTCCATCGCTATCATTCCTATATATTAAAACAGATTAATTAAGCTCTAAAATATCTTTCAAATAATTAAATAAATATTTATATAAAAACTTACATTTGATTTTAACAAAAATTAACAAAAACATCGAATTCCCAAGATATATTTCCCCAAAAATGTAAAATCTGTGCAGTTCATGTGTATATGCGAGTATATGTAAACAGAACGTCAATAAGAACAATAGGCATAGGAACCAATATTATACCTGATGGACGACGTAGGCATCATTATCCAATCCAACGTAAACCCCCACGGGGTTGTTGGCAACTTCAAACCAGGCAAAAAAGGCAAAATTGTGGTAGTAGAGTTGTCTTCTATTTCAAATTTATACAAGCTTTGATCATTGGCTTCTAGGTAATATAGACAACCCTTAGTAAGACCCAACTCTGCGGCCGAGCAACAGAAACTAGTTTTTGAGCCAACAAATAGCACCTTATCATCAAAACTATCCACTTTCTTCCAAGACATTTCACTGAAATCCAGCCTCAAGACAAGTATTGAATTAATTACGTTATCACGAACTAGTTTACTTCTACCCATTTTTATACGGAAGATTTCTCCATGAGCCTCCAAAAAATGTGATGTAGTTACAGTAGCTCCAACGCGTGAAAAACCAACACCACCATCTACGATTAATGGCCTCAGTTCGAGAATAACTTTATCCTGCTCATCATCATGCACTTGTTGTTTAACGATCTCTATGTGTACCTCTCCGCGGCACATAAGGTATATTTTGCGCCTTATGCAAAGGAGGGATTGCATAAACCTTTCTTCCACAATATCTTGTGGAATAACATCGGTTCTCCACTGTGAATCTCCAGGTCGACAAAAAACAACAAAACTATGACGTGCGCCCTTAACGAGGACGTAAACCATTGGATCATCATCATCGGAATGTGCACCGGTAATCGAAGGTGGAGAAGACAGAATACAATCTTCGACAGAATAATATTCACCTTCTTCGTCACGTCTGTCGTCAAGTATCTGATATATATTAGGTAATCTAATGGTGTCTGATGATACAAGATTCAAGAGAAAACAATCTCCAGAGTTCCAGTTTTGTGTAGGCCCATCACTTATAACTTTACCATCACATATTATAATTAACCAACCTTGATAAGAAGGTTTTTGAAAAAAAGACTTATCACTCAATTCGGGTACAAATTTTCTACACGTTTTGTTTTGTGGTTCGCAAATATTGTAAAATGACTGGTATTGCTTATTACCTTCAACTTCATTAGGAATGATTAGCCATGGTGCTGCTTTTGGTAGTGCTTCTGTTGCTGCTCTGATTTCCTCCATAGAAAACTATAGAAATTAAGTAAGAAACTATTAGATAGTAGAACAGAGAAGGAGTCTTTTAGTTTGAACTCACCAGAGGATACTATTGGAGAAATTCGGGTCATATTGATATATATTTGAACTGGATATTCTAGTTATGGTAGTAGTAATATTGCTTACTATTATTCTCGTAATAATTATATCCATATACAATGTATTTTTCATAGATAAGACTCCATGATCGATGTTTAAAAGATATCATTATGTTTTTAAAAATTTAGGATTAATGATAATTAAAACCTACTATAACTATCAAATATGTTTGTCTACCTACAATGAAAATAACAGTCTTTAATTCTCTTCCTTTGTGTTCTTTCCATGTGATCACATATCGTTATAAGTTGTCTTTATAATGGTAACGGTCATCGATTGTTATGCTTATATTTCCATAAAACACAATAATCACTATCAAATATGTTGGTGTACCTACAACGAAATAAAGATCTTTGATTTCTTTTCCTTTTGAGTTCTTTCCATTTGATCACAACCCCGATTTTTATGTTTATTCTCCATAAACACCATTAGGATAAATGACTGGTCTATAACTATCAAATATATTTGTCTACCTACAATGAGTATTTAATGATAAATTAAAACCGGTCTTTAATTACACCTATAATCAAAATAATGATATTTGAATTATCTTCCTTTAGTGTTTTTTCGATATGATCACATATCTTCATTAGTTGTTGCTATAAACTAGATATAATCAAACCCAAAAAAATATTCACTTTCTCTTATTAAGAACCAAAGAACATCAAAGAAGAACTCAGAAGAAGAAGAAGCAAGTTGCAAAGAAGACAAGAATGACACCAAATACCATACACACGACAAGGATCAAAATTGAAGTTTCAGAAGTTGAAATCAAGAGTGGTAAGAGATGAGTATTTTTATGCTTCCTCTTTCAGTTTAACGTACTGATTACCCATAACTAGATCCACTAGAAAATCTTTTTTCTTGTTTTTATGCTTTCAACCATTTAGGTGTTTTATGAGAGTATTGAATGAGATGCACAAGTTAGTGCACCATTGTGTTTCCCATGAAGTAGATCTGGGACTGGTAGTATGTTTGTTATTATGCTCTCAACCATATTTTTGTTGGTGCTAATTTTAGGATACTTTATCTGTAGTTGTAATAAATCTTACAACTACATCACACTAAAACTGATTCAATTTCTAGGTGATCATTATGAACTCTTGTATTATTAATTGAAGATTGGGAATGTTTACAAAATAGATTCAAGTATTACAACAATTCTACTTGAAACCTAGATTCACTTTCTCTCTCTCTCCCCCGATTTCTTGATCAAGACTTACCTTAGAATCCTCCTAGAAACAATGACCTCTCCCCTTTATATAGAATTTTACATAGTGGATGACAGCTAAGAAACCCATTATTTTCGGGATCACTATGCGACACATTCGCTCATATACAATCGCTCATATTCGCATAACGTACCTCCACGCGCAGTTCTTCACACTTTACTCGTGACTTTGCTGACATCATCTGGTGCGTCATCTCAACTTTGTTGTGTGCGATGTTGTTCGCTTAAGTTATATTCTTTACCTCACTTGATTACTAACGTATGTGATATTTAACTCCTACATTTGCCTCTTCTCATATTTTTTATTCTTCAGAATGAGCGATATGAGAAATTCCCTTCTTGTAATTCGCACATGCTTATTATTTTTTTTACTTTCCCGATAATTTTCCGGGTTTCAAGTTTATCTCTTCACGTGTCGATTTTCTTCCTTTTTACCGGCTTGACCCGTCTTCAACCGTTTACTTCTTTTCACCTATTTAAGGGTTTTTCAATAATCTTTTCCTTCTTCTTCACTTATCTTTTCCTTTTTCTTTTCTCTCTCTTGTTGTTATTCATCTTCATCTGTTATTACCCATTTCTCTTGTTGCTATTGTTCTTCCACTATGAACTCTGAATCGAAGTTTGTTTCCTTTCCTTATGATGACTATTGATTTTAACCGTTCTAAAAATTTTCTTTTACTGATCTAATTCCCATATTTTCGCAGGAACAGTTCTTCCATTAGAACACTTCTTCCATTAGAGCTCTTCAAATCATGCAAAAACCCAAGTCTTCTTCGAGTGAAAACAAGGAATCGCAGAAGAAGAAACCAATCGTTGATAATGAATCTCAGAATAAGGAATCTCACAAAAGGAAGGCTTCGCATAATAAAGAAGTAAGAAATACCTCAATGTTTTGAAACAATATTGTTTCCTCTATTTCTTATCTATTTTATTTTCGCAGGCTTCCGATTCTGAGATGGTTGATGGTAAGAAGCAAAAAGTCAGGAAGTCTCGCAATCCCATACCACTCTCTTCAAATATTTCTATTTTAGATTTTAGTGCTACAGATGTTGTTCCTATAGCCACAGTTAACCTTCGCATACTAGACCTCATATCACTCCTCCAATAAGTCAGACTCTTGAGAAAGATGTTCCTGTTATTCTTACATCTCCTCGAGCTTCTGAAAAGAATGTTCCTGCTACTCCTTCACAAAAATTCCTCTTATAGATGAGAATGCCTACGTTACTTATGATGAACTTTTTAAGGAATCTTCTGCGAATAAGGAGTTTTCTCTTAATCAAGGAAACAAAAGCACACCTGCTATTGCCTCTACGACTCCAACGCATTCAAACCAAGTTTTTCTTTCACCCATTACTACTCCTTCTTCTCTTTCCTTATTAAATTCCTTTCTTTGAACAAGAAAGCTTTGGATAGTGTAAAACTTGCTTCTCAAACTCTATCCAACGTCATCCACTCTGCCCAATCTTTAACTGATGACCCTTGCAAGCTTCGCTACTGTTCCGCCTTAAGAAGCATTTATGTGAATTTCGTTGATAAAGCTTCAAGGGATGAGTCCTTTCCCAAATTGACCCGAGTTTCCATGTTGCTCTAGATGTTCTGGTAATTATCTTCACCTTAACTTTATCTTCTTTATAATACTTCCAAGTTATACTAATCATCTTTCCTTTTAGGATTCTCATCGCGTGTGATGCTTGCTGAAAAGCATTTTGAATCTAGCTGTTCTCAGTTGGAACTTTCGCAGAAAAATGTTTCTTTGGAAAGGAATAAAAGGCTGAGAGGAGAACTCCAAATTTCAAATTTTGATGGTGAAAATCTTCGCAGCGAAAATCAAAAACTTAGAGGTATTTATTATTATATTTGAGTCACTTATCGTATTTGTATTCCTTCGCATACGTTCATTTTCGTAAATTTCTTTATGCATTTGTTAAGATTTAAACCGGAAGCGAACGAATGAGAGATACGATTTTCAATTCCTCGCTGAAGATACTCAAGCGAATAACGTGAAGTTGCAGTCTCAACTAAACCAATTAGATAATCAATATTCATATTCGCTTGATCAGATTAACAATCTTTCCCATGAAAATAACCAACTCACTCAGAAAATTGAGTTTTTTAGTGATCAAGTATCTTTTTTCTAAATTGTCACGCGATGCTGACTTGCTTCATCAAACTTTATCAGAAGAAAACCATACTCTTTCTAGGGAGAAACTATTTTTCGAAGAAAGAAGCAATGTTTTCACATCAGTATTCAATTCTTCATGAAATAAATGAAAACCAAGCACGAACTCTTCGCGTACTGAAGGAACAGTACGAGACTTCGCTTAAAGATTTAAGCTCCCGAAATGAGAAACTAATTCAGAATAACATAAATCTTTCTGTGAAAAAAATCAGCTTCAAGAACAATACAGTCAATTGAAGAATTCTTGCGATGTTCTTAAGAAAAAGAACAAATCTCTTTCTTCTGAAGAAAAGAAAATTCGATCTCTCCTCAGTGGTTCAGTTGGTGATGGATTTGATAAGCTATGGAAAGTATGAAGGACAATACCCTTGCCTTTTGTAAATTCTTCCAAGGTAGTCAGCTAGAGTTGACTGCCTTATTATGATTTCTTAGCATTTTCCACAATTTAATTCTTATTTTATTTATGGTTATTTATTATTCTTTGTAGATTCTGAAAAATCGCACCAGTCTGTTGTTGCTCAATTGAATTCTGAATTATCCAAGGTTCGCAAAGAATATGCAAATCTGGAATTATCTCGTGGAACCTTGAGCTCTCTCTTCTGCGTCTCGAAGCAGAGCAGAAGAAGTTTGCATTTCAGAAGAATTTTTAGAGATAAATGCTAGAAATCTCGAAAGAGCAGCTATTCGCAAAGGCCACTCTAGTGCCCAATCTGTTATTGATGGAATTCTCTCAAGCAACTCTCTTCCAGCAGTAAAACTCCCCGTATGCAATGTGAGTGCGGATGAAGAATATCCTGAGCCAGATAGTGATTTTGACTTTTTAAGCGATGATGAAAAAGATCAAGATGATGAAGAAATTCACAAGAAAAGAGAAATCTGCTAATGAAGCCGGTACTGAGATTGAAAATCTTGGATCCAGTGCTAAAGTCTGAAAAGTATTTTGAATAAGATGCTACTGTTAAGCATTCTTGATTTCCTTTCTTTATTTCATATTTTGAGCCTTCGCATATTTGTTTGTTGCAAGGAAGATAATACATTTTGTTTTAATTCCCATACTTGCCTCTTATTATTTCTTGTAAGAAACAATCGTGCGAATTTATCAGTGGTTTGTTTAATTTACTTAGGAGGTCTTATTTTTCCTTCCTATGTAAAGGTCTTATCTTGCCTCATTTTTGTGCGACGATCGCAGGAAGTCTTTGTATTTTAGTACATCGACCCATTGATCTCGTCTTATCTTTTTCGCTTGTATTATTTACTCTTCAGGTTTGTCGCATAAATATCACAAGTCTTAATACTCCCATGAGTAAAAGCCTTATGATATTTACGTCTTTTGACACAATTCAGCTCCCTAATGGAGGGTGTCATCCTTATTTTCCCCTATGGTTTCCCCTTCAAGGAAGCTTACCTATATCGGGTTAAGATTATGGCTCTTCCCATCCGGTTATGCAACAACCAGTTGATTTCGCAGTCTTGCATACACTACCTATAGGGTTTATGGCAGCAATACCGCACCCTAAGTGGGGTATCTTCGGACCGAGTGCATCATAGTCAGGACTTGTCAAGAGTGGCAAGGTACGCTCCAGACGTCCCGGGCATTCTTGACTCAACCGTGTACCTCGGCGCCCTGATCGAGTTTTTGCACTCCTTGGGAGAGCCTTTCTCACCTTAGGCTCTCAATCTAAGATTTCTATCTTAGACTAAAAATTTAAGGTATCTCTCCCGGATGGGCATTATCGTTTAATTCTCACCCCAAATCTCCACAACTCAAGTTCTGGGGTCGGTGTAGCCTTCCCTTGAGTCATGCCTTCTAGGTTTTTCCAATTATGACGTGCGATAGGTCTTACTATATTTCCTCTTGCATATTAGCTAACTAGGGTGCACGCCACATTCGGATTCCTAGCCAATCTGATAATAAATATCATTTTATGTAGCCTTTATCAAGGACTTACTTTTCTTTTATAGAATTTCTTAATTTTCAAGCGAAATATTCGCATTACAATTATTCGACATATTAACTTTTTATCCATGCGAATTGATTCGCAAGTGACTATGGATAATACTTTTTCAAGAACTGCCTATTCCAAGGGCGATCTAATTTACGACCTGTATTTCGTCCTTCAGGATCCATTAATTCATAGGCTCCCTCTCCAACTATTCTTTTTATTATATAAGGTCCATCCCAGCTTTTCTCCAATTTTCCATCTTTTCCTTTTTGATATACTGGAATTTCGCGTAGCACTAATTCGCCTGGTTGGAATTCTCTTATTTTGACCCGCTTGTTATATTCTCGAGCTAGTCTTTTTTGATAATTTTCCATGTGTTGCAAAGCGACTTCTCTTACTTCCTCCAAATCATCCAACTTTGTTAAAATCAAGTCCGCACTTAAATTATTTTCCCAAGCTTCTCTCTTTGTGGTAGGGATGATCACTTCTGTTGGTAACACTGCCTCTACTCCATATGTCAGACAGAATGGCGACATTCAGGTTTCTTCTCTTCTTGTAGTTCTGTAAGCCCATACTACATTATGTACTTGTTCGCACCATCCTTTGTTGTGCCCTTCTAACTTTTTCTTCAGGTTGTCTGCGATTGTTTTGTTTGTAGCTTCTACTTGTCCATTACTCTGAGGATACAAAGGGGTAGATTTGCCACTTTGAATTTTGAACGCATTGAGTAGCATTGTTATATTCTCTCCTTCAAACTGCTTCCCATTATCAGACACCAATTGTGCAGGAATGCCAAATCTGCATATAATATTTTCAAAAATGAATGTGAAGATGCCTTTATTGCGGATATGTTGAACTGCTTTTACTTCTGCCCATTTAGTGAAATAGTCTGTTGCGACAATTAGGAACCTTTTTTGTCATGTTCCTGGTATAAATGGTCCAACAATATCTATTCCCCATTTTCTAAAGGGCCACACATTTTTTGATGTATTAAGCATAGCCCCAGGTGCATGTATCTTCTTTCCACGACGTTGACATTCTTCGCATCTTCTCGAAACTTGTTTTGCATCTTCATGCATATATGGCCAGTAATAGCCCTGTATTTTTGCTCTGTATCCGAGTGATCTTCCTCCACTATGGTTTCCAGCATCGCCATAGTGTAATGATTTTAGAATTTTGATTCCTTCCTTTCGCGTAAGACACCTCAGCGAAGGTCCAAGGAATGACCTTCTATAAAGAACACCATCCCTTAATTCATAATTTGTCGCACGACTTTTTAATTTGTGTGCTTCTAATCTTTTCTTCGGCAATTCCCCTTTCTCTAAATAAGAGTGTATCTCAGTTCTCCAATCTTTCTCGTCGCTCACATTTTCTGCTTGTGTATCGTCTATGATCATCACATCTGTTTGCACTTCTTCACCCTTTTCTATAGATGGTAATAATAGTGTTTTTATTTTTATATCCCTTGCGACCGGATCTACTAACATTGATGGTATGAACGCCAATGCATCTGCGAGTCTATTATCTTTTCTCCCTATAGGTCTCCAACTTATTTTTGGAATTTGCATTGCTAAATCCATAACCAATCTCCTATACTTTTGCAAAAATGGTTCATTAATACTATATGTGCCTTCTATCTGACGAATTACCAGCTGAGAATCACCAGTTATTCGCGCATCCTCAATCTTCATTTCAATTGCTAATCTTAGTGCGTGAACGACTGTTTCATATGCAGTTTCATTATTTTTGGATGCGAAGTTCAATCTGAATGAGTAAGCCATTCTCGCTCCCGTTGGTGAAATGAATACAATACCAATCCCATTTCCTTCTCCATTGGAGGATCCATCCACCAAAATCTCCCATCTTCTTGGATTTCGCTCAGTCAATAAATCATAAGGATTTCCATGTTCTTCATCCACCTCCATCATTTCTTCTACATATTCATCTTCTTCTATTGGAAATTCTGCAAGAAACTCTGCGATAACTTGAGATTTTGGTGAAGATAAAATTTCATAACCAATCTCATAGTTTCCTAATTGTGCATTCCACCTCTCTATTCTACCTGACCTCTTTGAAGTTTTCATCGCATTTTCAATTGGTACTTTTGTTAATACTTTAATTTTGTGATCTTGAAAATAAATGCGAAGTTTGAATGATGCATATACCAGTGCGAGAATCATCTTTTCGATTTTTGAATAATTTTTCTCTGCGGAGTTATATGTTTTACTTATGTAATATATCGTTTTTTCTACACCTTCTTCTGATCGTAACAGTACTGCACTTAATGCATGAGATGTTGATGCTAGGTACGATAACAATTCTTCTCCCTGCTTCTCCTTTTGCATAATGGATAAATTTACCAAATAATCTTTTATTCTCTGCGATGCTTTGTCGCACTTCTTTGTCCATTCAAATTTGGTTCCCTTCTTTAGTATATTGAAAAAGTGTTTACATTTATCCGAAGATCTTGCAATAAATCTTCCCAACGATGCTATCAATCCACTTAACTTTTGAACATCTTTGACTGTCACAGGTGGTGGCATATCTCTAATCGCTTGTACCTTTTCTGAATCAATTTGTATTCCCTCCTTGAATATAATATAGCCTAAGAATTTTCCTGAAGATGCACCAATTATACATTTTTCTGGATTTACTTTAATATTGAATGTTCGCATCTGTTCAAATATTGCTCGCAAATCATCGACATGATCTTTTGCCTCTCTGCTTTTAATTAGTATATCATCTACATAGACTTCCAATGTTTTATGTATCCATTTTTCGAACACTTTCTGCACCATTCTTTGATAAGTCGCATCGGCATTCTTCAATCCAAACGGCATTTTCGTGCGAAGAAAGCGGTATGTTCTTGATCTTCTTCTGCCAAAGGAATTTGATTATAGCCTTTATAACCATCTAACATTGTGACTCTATCATTCCATGATGCTGATTCCACCATTTGAGGTATATCGGGTAAAGGGAAGCTGTCTTTAGGGCACGCTTTGTTTAGATCTGTAAAATCTATGCAAATCCTAATTCCTTTGTTCTTTTTAGGTACCATTACCATATTTGCTATCCATTCTGGATATTTAGCCTCCCTTATAATTCCTGCATCTAACATCTTTTGTAGTTCTGCTTCTATTTTAGGATGATAATCAGCTGCAATTTTCCTTATTCTTTGTTTAAACGGCTTTACATTCTTCTTAATGTCTAATTTATGACATGCGATAGATGGATCTATTCCTGGCATTTCTTCCATACTCCATGCGAAAATATCATTATATTCTCGCAGAATGCTTATTGTTTTTTCCTCTTCTTCTTTATCCATTTTAATTTCAATTTTTAATATTCTTAGTTCTTCTTTAGTTCCTATATTTATTTATTTTGTTGGTTCTGCTGCAGTAAAATTATCTTTTGGTTCCCCCATATGTGTTGGTTCCTTAATTTCTTTAATTCGTCTTCCTTCCTTTTCTGGTTCTTCGCCTGGTATTCCCTTTCCTTCTTTCGCTCTTATCATGTATATTCGAAACTCCTCTTCTTTCCCATGTTCTTTTTCTTTTCTCCATCTATCCTTTCGTTTCTTTGCTCGTCCTTTATAATTTCGCACATCTATTTGATTACAAGTATTCGCCGCCTGAATGTCTCCTCTGATTTCACCTATACCGCTTGGAATTGGAAACCTGATACGCTGATGTAACGTTGACGCTACTGCCTTTATTCCATGTACCCATGGTCTTCCCAACAACATGTTGTATGGTGACTAAACCTCTCCCAGTAATATTCGCGTCATGATTTCTCCCTTTGTAACTGATCACACACAGTGTTATCTTTGTTTCAACCTCTCCCAGTAATATTCTCGTCATGATTTCTCCCTTTGGCTTTGTAACTGTTCTATTGAATCCATGAACATTATAGGCTGTAGGTGTCATTTCTGCATCTTTATATCCCATTGCTTTGAATGTGCAATAAAATAATATATCAACTGCACTTCCTGTATCTATCAATGTCTTATCAATCTCCCATCCTTCAAATCTCCTTTATTTTGCAATAATGTTTTCTCACTCGACTGTGACCGTAATTACCAATGGATCTACTCGCTGTAAGTTTTCTTCTGGAATTTCGTCCGACGCAAAGGAAATCTTCACCTTTTCCCAATCTTGTAATGGTAATTCTTTGTCTACCATCTCTATCTTCTTACCTTCGTAATTTCTTTTATGAATTCTCCCGGTTACTGTAGCTTGAAAATATGCCTCAGAAATTGATACTTTAATTATGTTATTACACTAAATATCTCTGCCTTTTCCTTGAATTGGTATAATTCTTGTCGTCTTCATGGATCTCTTATGATTCTTCCTAAATTTCCCTAAGAATTTCAGATCTATTAACAGGAATTATCAGTCCCTGTTTCTAGCGCCAAAAATGTAGTTGTAATAAATCTTACAACTACACCACACTAAAACTGATTCAATTTCTAGGTGATCATTATGAACTCTTGTCTTATTAATTGAAAATTGGGAATGTTTACAAAATAGATTCAAGTATTACAACAATTCTACTTGAAACCTAGATTCACTTTCTCTCTCTCTCCCTATTTCTTGATCAAGACTTACCTGAGAATCCTCCTAGAAACAATGACCTCTCCCCTTTATATAGAATTTTACATAGTGGATGACAGCTAAGAAACCCATTATTTTCAGGATCACTATACGACACATTCGCTCATATACAATCGCTCATATTCGCATAGCGTACCTCCTCGCACAGTTCTTCACACTTTACTCGTGACTTTGCTGACATCATCTGGTGCGTCATCTCAACTTTGCTGTGTGCGATGCTGTTCTCTTAAGTTATATTTTTTACCTCGCTTGATTACTAACATGTGCGATATTTAACTCCTACATTTGCCTCTTCTCATATTGTTTATTCTTCAGAATGAGCGATATGAGAAATTCCCTTCTTGTAATTCGCACATGCTTATTACTTTTTTTACTTTGCCGACAATTTTCCGGGTTTCAAGTTTATCTCTTCACGTGTCGATTTTCTTTCTTTTTACCGGCTTGAACCGTCTTCAACCGATTACTTCTTTTCACCTATTTAAGGGTTTTTCAATAATCTTTTCCTTCTTCTTCACTTATCTTTTCCTTCTTCTTTTCTCTCTCTTGTTGCTATTCATCTTCATTTGTTATTACCCATTTCTGATGCTGTCACTGATTTCTTCTGCTATTTTTCTTCCACTATGAACTCTAAATCGAAGTTTGTTTCCTTTCCTTATGATGACTATTGATTTTAACTGTTCTAAATTTTTTATTTTACTGATCTATTTCCCCATACTTTCGCAGGAACAGTTCTTCCATTAGAACAGTTCTTCCATTAGCGCTCTTCGAATCATGCAAAAACCCAAGTCTTCTTCGAGTGAAAACAAAGAATCGCAGAATAAGAAACCAATCGTTGATAATGAATCTCAGAATAAGGAATCTCACAAAAGTAAGGCTTCGCATAATAAAGAAGTAAGAAATACCTCATTTGTTTTGAAACAATATTGTTGCCTCTATTTCTTATCTATTTTATTTTTGCAGGCTTCCGATTCTGAGATGGTTGATGGTAAGAAGCAAAAAGTTAGGAAGTCTCGCAAGCCCATACCTCTCTCTTCAAATATTTTTATTTTAGATTTTAGTGCTACAAATGTTGTTCCTATAACCACAGTTCAACCTTCGCATACTAGCCCTCCTATCACTCCTCCAATAAGTCAAACTCTTGAGAAAGATGTTCCTGTTATTCTTACATCTCCTGGAGCTTCTGAAAAGAATGTTCCTGCTACTCCTTCACCAACAATTCCTCTTATAGATGAGAATACCTACGTTACTTATGATGAACTTTTTAAGGAATCTCCTGCGAATAAGGAGTTTTCTATTAATCAAGGAAACAAAAGCACACCTACTATTGCCTCTGCGACTCCATCGCATTCAAATCAAGTTTTTCCTTCACCCATTAATACCCCTTCTTCTCTTTCCTTATTAAATTCCTTTCTTTTGAACAAGAAAGCTTTGGATAGTGTAAAAATTGCTGCTCAAACTCTATCCGACGTCATCAACTCTGCCCAGTCTTTAACTGATGACCCTTGCAAGCTTCACTCCTGTTCCGCTTTAAGCAAGCTTTTATGTGAATTTCCCGTTGATAAAGATTCAAGGGATGAGATCCTTTCCCAAATTGACCCGAGTTTCCATGTTGCTCTAGATGTTCTGGTAATTATTTTTCACACCTTAACTTTTATCTTCTTTTATAATACTTCCAAGTTATACTAACTTCACCGTTTGCCTTTTCGGATTCTCATCGCCGCGTGATGCTTGCTAACAAGTACGAATCCATTTTGAAATGCATCAATAGGACAGAGATAAGCTTGCAAGGAAAGAAAGACAGAGGAGGAAAAGTTCTGAAGAATCAATACAGTGAACTCCTAGAGGATATCTTGGAATTCATTGATGATCTTGTTGAGGAGAAACCTGCAAAAAAGAGAAAACAACAGGAAGATGTTATGCAAAAAGAAAAAAGAGCTCGAAATTTTTTTGAAAGCAAACCTGTTCAACAAGATCTTGTTTATATACCTAATCCAAAGTTAAAGAGTCTAAAAGGTACTGACCTACATGAGAAGATGAATCCTAGAGATAAGCGCAAGGTCGAGAAATTCTTCGACTTTGCTTCTGTATGGTAATTTTACAAAAACCTTAAATTCTTTTACAAACTGATTAAAAAATGTGTCAAGTGAACAAGCATGTGCCCAAGCTAATGCACATTACAGAAATGAGGTGCACATCGTTTGTAGTATCATGCACAAAAAATTGCACCTGTTCTTAGTGATGTGCACAGCTAAGTGCACAACCTCAATTGCAAGTTGCTGATAATATATTGTTAAGTAAAATGTGAACAATCTAAAAATGGTGAGTATTGGAATATTGTTTAACTAAATTAATGTTATTTTTCTTCAAATTAACAGGACAGTAGCTTTTGATGCGGACGAAAATGTCATTGAAAAGGGAAGTCAGAAAGACGTGGTTGTTGGCGAAATACTTGAGCAACTGCTTTTCGAAGAATCTGTAGAAAGTAAGGCACTACATTTCTACATACACCGGCGAAAACTAAGTTCTTTGAAAGATCATGCGAAGTTCGATGGTCACAAGTACCTAAATTGTGCTTACATGGATCCTTCTGCATGGGTAACTGACTCTTAACCATACAATATTAGTTAACTTTTAGAAAAAATATAACATACTTTTAAAGATTGATAAACTAGAATTTCGTTTGCAGTTGTATGTGGACAAAAAATGGCATGATAAGAATCGTTTGGTGGATAAATTCATAGTAGATATGGCTGACAATTTGGATCGTTTACTGATCCCTATGAACAACATCGGCGAAAAATTTGATGGGGGAAAACACTAGACTATGTTGGTGTTTGATTTTGGAGCTGAAGAATGGCAATATTACAACTCCCTGACTGCAAATGTAGATAAGTGCCTCGAGGATGCAAAAAACATGGCACTGGAAGTGACAAAAGTATTAAACATGAAAAACCAGTTGTAACTACTGGAAATCTAGTAGTACACCCAAAAGGAAAGTAGCCAAGATCTAGGACCTGTTAAGTAATATAAACTAGGAAATCTTTATTGATGAATTAATCAAGGAAACAAATACAAGTTCTTGAATACAAGGAAATCCTAGTCTCACTCCCTAAGCTAAGCTCTCTCCTCTCTCCAAAATACGATCCCTTATGCCTTGTCCAAGGACCTATATTTATAGGACAATCAACCCTAATGGTGTACTACTCATTTCACTTCGCCAAGTTATCTCGGGAGCACTTTATACTTCTCCCAGTCCATTTTCCATAAAGTTTTTCCACTTCTTTCGCTATCTTCACATGGGTTTGTCGGGATACCTGTCTCTTTTCTTGCTCCCCAATATACTTCCTTCGCGATCTATCTTTTCAACCAAGTTACCGTACTTCTTCCTTTTGATTTCGTCGTCGATATCTTGTTGGGTACTCTAGCTTGGTATTTCGTAACTTAAATTCTTCGTGTAAGTCTCTTCGCTTCTGTACGCATCCCTTTGTACTTCGCGGGATTGATTGGTAACGAGGTAATTCTGACGTTCGAATTGACAAGTCCCTGACGGGGATCTTTAAGTGAGATTTTCTATCCATACTCCTTCCCTTTATGTCCGACACGTGGCGAGCTTATTTCGTGTACCACATTTTGCGTTTTCTTATTCTATTTGAGCCATACGAGGATGGAATAAAAACCGCTTTGGATTCCCTGGCCGTCACGTTCTCCACTGTCCTGCCTCTATGTGACCACATTTTCTAAGTAACCTCCTATTGTCGGTTAATATACCTCGAACGTGTCGTCAACCCACTGAGCCAGTCACCTTTTCTGCGCTATTTATATCCAACTTGACTTAGGCTTGGGGTTCCTTTTTCCTCTTCTTCCTCTCTTTGCCTTGTTCCTTTATCTGGTTTCTGCTCTTCTCCTTCTTCTATCATTGTTGCTACCCTTCTCAAACCTCTACTCGTCTTTGGTTATCATGGATCCCAAGAAGGTTTCCACAACTACCTCACTCAAACCCCTTGAGGAATTCCAAGAAGATTTTCAAAAGATGGGTTTAACTCTAATTCCTGCTGTTGATTCTTCTGTGAGTCCGCCTGTTATTGCTACTCAAGACATGGAATTGAACTATAGGTGTATTCAGTCGGATACTTGGTCGGCCGAGAAGATGATCATTACTGTGGGCCAATTGAGGGCTGGATTATCCTTCCCGCTTTACAACCCTTCTAACCCCATCTTTCTCGAGATTCTGGGTAAGCTGCAGTGTGGGGTTTTTCAACTTTCTGGTAACGTCATCCGCATTTCCAACGAGTTTAGGATTCGCTTAGATAACGGTACTTCGCAAGTCCCATCAGCGGATGAAGAATTCGATTTTCGGGACTTCAATGTGGACTCTTTCGTGGCCAACTATTCGGCTAAATTCACCAGCATGAGAGAGTACCAGGAGTGGGGCATTGATCTTGTCAGAAATGCTATCATGGCTCCGACCAAAGCTCTTCTATTGGATGTGGATTCCCAACTTCCGCTCTTGTAATGATGATTGGGCGATGTTTCCCCTGGTGGTTGGCGGCCCTTTCGTTTGGGGTTTTGACGAAAAGGGGATTCCTCGCCAAGGCCCTCTTCTTAAACATTGATATCTCGCTGGTTGTGATCCCTGGAGATTTCGGTGGTCTGTGCTAGCTGAGGTATGACTTCCTTCCTTATGATTCACCTCGTTTCGGGTCCTGATTTGTTATCATGTTCCCTTTTTCTTTCAGTTCGTGATGCCTGCCGCTGGTTTTCTCAATACGTGCGAGGAAAGGGTTGTTACTACCGAGTCTTCAACTCCCAAGCAGGTATCCACCTCGCCTATTATTTTCCCCTCGAGATATCCTTAAATTCTAACCTTCTATTCTTTGCAGGATGACGCTCTCCTCGTTAAGCAGCCTGTTCTTGAGTCAACTAAGGGGCGAAAAATGCGTGATCGTCATGCTCCGCCTCCTCCCTCTTCTCAGGTATTTTTACTTTGTAATTATTATCACCTCGCTTATTCTTGCCTTTTATCCACCTTTCATAACGAACTTGTTATTTCACGGACTAGTTTTCCCCTTCTGGCGGGCCCAAAAGGCAACGAAAGGTCTTGGATCTAGCTGCTTTGACCGCAGTTCCGAGTTCTGTCATGCTTTCAAGTTTCTCTACTCCTCTCAAGCTTAAACCTTCTCAGTCTCGCACCACTACCTCTCCCAAAGTTGATGATCCTCCTGTTCAACCCAAGGTTGAGCGGCCCAAGAGACTCACAGAGGATCCCCCTACTGGTGAGAAGAAGCAGGCGGCTCCGTCGGTTTTGTCTAACCCTATCTTTGATCCTAACATGAACTTTCTCCAAGATGTCTACGACAAATCTCGCGAAGACCCATCCACGAGGTTTCGTGCCTTAGAATATATGGTGACTTTTAGTGTCGATGATTTCCTCTCTCAGGAATCATCCGTACTACTAAATGCCTCCATGAACTTGTCTCTCCAACAACACTCAGCTTTGATGAACCAGGTGAGCCTTTTATGCTCTTTCGATTGTGCCTTCTCCCTGACCCGAGATTTATTTCCTCAGTTTCAATTCTTCAACTCACAGGAGGTCAACCGTCACATGGCCAGCCTCGTGGAGATTAGGTTTGTTCTTGAGAAAGCTAAGAAGGACGAGGCTCAAATCAAAGTCCTGAAGAAGGAGCTTCAAGAGGAAAAGGAGCATTCCAGTAAGCAGAGTCAGAAGATAGAGAAGTTTTTAAGTCAGTTCCCTCCCCTCGCAGATTAGTTCTTTTCCTTTACTTCTATTTCTGTTATTTTCTTATTTCGTATCTCTTCAAGCTCGATGCATGCAACGCCAAGAAAATGCCTCCAAAGCATCCGCCTCACTAGAAGATATTCGTGCTGAGAATCTGAACCTCGTGACCCAGAATGAATGCTATGTTTCTGAAAACCAGATTTTGAATGAGAAGGTCGAGACTCTCTTTTCGCAAGTGGACCGCATGTCTATTGATTTCTCACGTAATGAGGAACTGAATTATCATCTTCACTAAGAAAATGGAAGCCTTGAGCTTGAACTTCAACGGGTCAGAAATTCCCTCACTACTTCGAGGAACCTTCATTCCTCGTCATTAGCTTCTTATAGGAGACTGGAAGAGGATAACGAGCGCGTGATCAATAGTAAAGCTAAAGTTGTGGTTGACCTTCACAAATCTCGTAATAAAGTAGCTGGTTTAAACGAAGAGATTGACTGTCTGAAAAAGAAAGTGAACCTTCTTCAATTTCAGTTAGATAACTCATCTCGCCCGAAGTCTATCAAATCTTCCTCTCAAGCCAAGTCCGCAGATCCTCGCAGAAACAAAGGTGCTCTTGTCATTAAATATGACAAAGACAACTCGAAGTCTGGTCATGGTTAAGGTTGGGACAATGCCTACCACGAGTTATGTGTCCAACTTCAAGAGTCGGATCTTGCGATCTCCCGGCTGGATCATTTGCATACCAACATCCAAGAAACCTTGAATACCACTATGTTGCAAATGGAAGGTAGCTTTAGGTGCAGTGCGAGATACTATTGATTATGTCAAACTTCTAGTTTCTGATGAATTTTTGTTTGGTTTTTGGAGAATCCGAAGAGCGCCATAAGAGCCAAGTCCTTCTCCTTTCCCAGGAAAGAGATGAGTTTCGCACAGAGGTTTCTCGCCTCAAAAATGAGGTCAGTGATTTGAACGCTGGTATGGACGAGATGATTGGAACTTCTCCGAAGGTAGAAAAGTTATCTCGCAAGAACACTCAGAACTATCTGGTTTCTCTTTTTGGTAATTTATACGACGAGAATGGCATTCCTCATCCTTCTTTTCCTCTGGAGGTGTTCTCTGATGACGAGCAACCAAAGGATGATAAGATCATCTCTTGCGAAGAAGAGAGGCTCAGCGAACGAGGAGCAGAAGATCGACGAAGCGAAAGTCGAGGAGGATGAGTCCAAAGGTACCTCTGCTAGTACTGGTGCTGGCCTTGGTGGAGCGGGTGATGTTATCTCCGACGACGTCCCTCTTCAGCAACAACCTTAGTTTTTCTTCTTTCATATTTTAGTTTCATGCTCAACTATTTTGGAAACAATTTATCTTTCTGGGAGTTCCCAAGCTTGGGGGGCAAAACATCTTGATTTCTTTGGGTAATACTTTGATTGAATTTTATGTCAATATTATAATTTTCCATTTCGCCAAATATATACTTACCGAGGAAATACTCAAAAGTATAATGAAATTTAAAGTATATACTTTCCCCTTATTCTTTTGTGTATTTCCGAGTTAGGGTGCAAAGTTTATCAATACCTCTCCGGACGTGTCTCTATAAGTTTTGAACCTTGTGAGATCCTTCCTTCCCTTGGGGTTTACGAGGCATCTCGTCGCACCTTATTTTGAATTTTGTCTGCGCTTCTCACGTTGTCTCCATCTTCGACTTTCTTATTTCTCTTTCTCTTTCCTTTGCCTCTCTCGACGGGGTGTCTTACTTTGGTGAAACGCTGAGTCTTGCGAGGATAATTCTAAAGAAGAACATAAAATGTAAAAGTATATACTAGCCTCTTGTTCTTATTGAGTGTTAGCCGATCAAGACGAGGTTGTAATCTCGCTAGATCTTTTATTTTCTTCTTTTCTTTTTGGAATCCACGAAGCGTCTCGCCGTAAATTAGTTCTTATTCACTTTCTGATTGTTATGTGTTACTTTATACAAGGTCTTATTGCGCCTCCTAGTTAAGGTCTTATTGTGCCTCATCCTTTTTTAAGGATTTTAATTCTAAGAAGTCTCAGGCGCTTATTACTCTTTCGAATAATAATCCATCAACCTCTACTTAACATTTATTTTGACCCCATGTCGCGACAATGCGGTAGGTCTATCCATTCCCATGAATGTTAGTCCCATGACATTGCCGTCTTTTTTGGTCACACAGCTCCCTAGTCTGGATGGTGACATCCCTTTATATTTCCCCTGATTTCCCCTTCAAGGAGGTTAACCCTAACATGCATGTTGGTCTCCTCCCATCCAGTTATTACGGCATTCAGTTGTTTTCGTGACTTCTTATCACCTTCGCCGATATGTCTTGGGGTTATGAAGTCATACCCTAAGTGAGGTTTCTTTGGGATCGAGTGCATCGTAGCCAAGACTTGCCATACAAACATGGTCCGTAACGCTCCAGACGTCCCAGGCACCCGCAGCTCTACCGAATACGTCGGCGCCTTGGTCATATTTCTACATCCCTTACCGAAGGCCATCATAAAAGGGACCCTCGGAGGATAGGTCTTTTCATTGCCCCTAGATTTCTCTCTGAGAGTTGTTCACGACATGCGTTAGGTCTTGCCTCTTGCATTTTCATGCGAACTAGGGTGCTTGCCGTGGATTTTCGGCCTTCATAGGCGAAGGTTTTAAGTTTCCCTAGAAACTGTTTACTTCGTGAATCTCATTTTCCTCCTAATGCGAGGTCTTATCTTTCTTTGGTTATCTTATAAGTTTGAAAATTAATATTCATGATACGATTCATAAAAATTTTATTGCTATCTTTTTGAAAATTTGATACATTATCAATTGATGGATTAAAATAAGTACACTCGTTTTGTCCCTACGACCCTTCCTCGTTTATCAGTGTTCTTCTTCCATGCGAATGTGCTCGGATTGATATCTTTTCAAGTCCTTCATTTTCACTTAGTTACTGATCTTGAACAGAGTCGTGAATAAGGGTTGTCTATTTGACAGCGCACAGATGAACGAGCGCACTAAATCTTCCTCTGAAATCCTTCTTTTTAGTTCTCCACAAATCGTATCCCATCTCGCTACCAGACTTCGCAAACTTTCATTTTTGCTTTGCTTTAACGAGAATAGTGTTGCTATTTCTGGCTTGCATGGTTCGTTTTTGCGCATTTGCTCATTATTTCTTGCTGCAATCCGACTACCTTTTTTTGTCACTGGGATACTGCTTCTTTTCCCATCGACCATCATCGATTGCTGCATTAGATACTCTCTTTCTATGAATTCCCTCCTGCTATTGTTTATGCCTCTTTTTAGTTATTCCCATTCATTTTGTTCCCCTATCCCTTATTTCCTCGCCGGTGTTCGTGACGTCCTTCAGCTGCTAATGCCCTTTCCGGGGCATATTTTCCTCTTTGTGCATTGCTCTCCGCTTTCTTTCTTTTCAGATGATTGTTCTTGATTACAAGCTTCTCATTTTGTTTTTCCAACCTTATGCGCTCTCTCACCAAGTCTCCCTTCCTTCGTCTTTCTTGATAGAGTTCCTTCTTCAATCGTTCCATCTCTTCTTCTTCGCAAGCCTTTCCCCCCTTATCTAGAGAATCATGTAATTCAACGCTTTCCTCAGCCTCTTGTATCGATAATTTCTTTCGCTTAGAGGTGTTTGTCTTTGCTCCTCCTCGCGGGGTTCGTTTTTCCTTGATCGCAGGGGTTTCTTTCTCATTTCTCGTTGCCTCACTTCCGTCAGCCGTTTTTCCCTTCTTCTCCTTTCCGCTTTGTTTTATTTCTAGCATTCTTTCTCACCATCAATCGTCTTTTTTTCCGTCTCTTCTATATCTTTATGTGTTGCAACTAGATCTTCACTTATCCCAATCGTGAATACCATCAGCTGCTCTGCTCTTTTTTCTTCGCACGCCTTCTTTCTTTATTTTATTTTCTTCCTAATTTTCTCCTCACAGTTATGGACATCCTTTTTAATACAATCTTGCGCGTCCTTGAGATCTCTCTTTATCTCGCCAATTTCACTTGGCATAGAAAAATGTATGGCCTGAAGATATGTAGATGCAATCCTTTTTATCCCGTGTATCCGTGGTCTCCCTATAATAGCATTGTAAGGTGAATTTATGTCTATCACGCAGATTGTGACTTTCGTTTCCAGCTCTCCAGCGAAAATCTTTACAACTAGTTCTCCTTTTGGCTTAGATGCAACCCCGTTAAACCCATATACATTGTACGTTGATGGCACGAGATCCGAGTCCTTGTATCGCATGGTTCTAAATGTATGATAGAAGAGTATGTCAATCAAGCTCCCTGTATCCACTAAGATCCTGTCAATTATCCAGATTTTCCCCTTCTCGGCTTGATCTTCTTCCCACCTTGATTATCTCCCAAAATTCAGGGTTATAACCAAAGGGTTTGTATGCGAATTTCCTCATTCGGGTGCATCCTTCGCTGGGAACGTTGTTTCTCTTTTCTTCCATTCCTCTAACGGTTCCTTCGTATTGACGCTGAATATTTCGTTTCCTTCGGAGTCCCTCTTATGTTCTCTCTTGAGTATGTTGTCATAGAAATTTTGGATGCTCTTCGCTGCATGTATTATCGTATTACAATTCGGCCTTTGTGCTCTCTGATCTATTTCAATTCGGTATATCGACTGATTTTCACGAGGTGGCGGTGGCGGCACGTAATCTTCTAGGAAATGTGCAAGTTTTCCCGGCTCTATCAGACGAAGTATAATTCGTCCAATGTTTCGACAATCATTTGTGTGATGCCCATGAAAGCGATGATATCTGCAGAACTCGAGACTCCTAGTCCCCGGAGGTGGCTCTCTTCCCAAATTGGGTGGTGGTGGGATCTCCTCTGTTAATACTATTTCCTCCCATACCTTTTCCACAGTTGTGTTAAGTCTAGGGAGCTTTACGTCTTCAAAAGCTGGTGCATTTGTTCTCCGCTCTCCAAATATGGGCCCTTGTTCTTTGTTGATATCCCGTGTTATAGCTGTGTAGCTCATAATTCCTTCGTCTTGACTCTTCATACCTTTGTTGATCGATCCATTCTTAATCCCCACTTGACACAGCTACAAGTTTCGCTGGGATTGGAGTTGATGGCTCTCCTTTTTCATATTTTGGATCATTTTACACGACATGTACTGCCCTTGGAATCGGTGCTTCTTCGCTGACTTGCCTCTGCTTTTCTTCCAACGCTATGTACTCCTCTTGGTACTCTCTTAATTCATTCATCATCAAAGAGTTTCGAATAATGAATATTTGAGTGTACAACAGGTCAGTTGGGATTAACGCGTTCACGAAAGCTAAGATGAAATTTTTCTCGTCCTCCACCTCGTTACCAATCCTCACAGGGTTTCCGTAGGTCTCCTTCTTAAATTCAATAGGGTCTCAATCCCCGGCCTCAGCATGTTGTTAGTTATTGAAGTGGTCAGGAATATTTTTTGTAAGTCTTTGAATGACGAAATCGTTCTTTCTTGTAGCCCGTCAAACCAAGCCAATGCTTCCCCGGACAAGTTCGCAGGGAAATATCGACAAAGTACCGCATCATTTCGTCCCCATTGCATCAACAGAAGAGTGTATTGTTTCAAGTATTGCACAACACTTTCGGATCTGCTGAATATGCTCGACAGCGTCGGCAGCACACATTTCTCTGGGATGTCCGCGTATATTATCTCATAAGTAAATGGAGATTTGTCGGCCTCTTCTATTGCCTCCGCCAGATGCACTCTGCAGTCTCCTCGCGAATTTTTTATCAGCGTCCTCATATATCGCAGCTTATCCAAGACTTCCTGGTTTAGGTTCCCTCCGTTTTCTTCCTGACGGCCACCTCTCAACACACTGAGCCTTCCTTCACCATGTATCCTTTCTTCCTCATTCCTGAGGTTGAATTCGCGCTGTCTTTCATCTTCTTGCCTCCTCTCATTTTCCTTATATCTCCCCTCTTCTTCATACCTTCATCTTCGATCTTCCCAACTTGATATTTCTGATGCCCTTTTCAGTTCTCTTTCTTCACTGCTTTATCTTCGTCGCCTCCTTCTTCTCCCTCCTCCGTCGTCCTCTCGGGTGTATCTCCTTCGTCATAAATCTTCTTTTCCTGATAATATCATGTCCATCTCTGTATCCGTGGCGTCAGCTGCAGCTTCCTCGTTCAGTTGGCGATTTTGCAGCACCAACCTGGCGTTTCGCCTCGTCAATCGGGGATGCTGCTCCGCTAGATCCCTGTCTCGTTTCCCTTCAAGGCGGAGAGTTTCCCTCAGCTGATCCAACGTCATGTCTTCTTCACCGATATTCTCCTCCATTTCTTCACGAGTCATCTCTTCTCCTGCAATGGTGTCCGTGTCGGAAGTGTGTACAGAACCCTCTCTAAAGTTATCTTCGTTGGCCTCCTCAGTCCGCTGCTGGTTCACGCCTTGTCTTTCTCCTCCAACCGATGTTCCTACTCTTTCCATTTTTCCTCCTCTTTTGGCCTCCAATCGCTTGCTTCTCCTCGTCACTATCATGTGTGCCGCTCGATCTGGTGTTCTAGTCATCAACTTTTCCTAGTTTCAATATCGATTATCCTTTATAACCTAATCTTAAAAGGGACGTCTCGCTAAGATCTCTCACTCCTACAATTTCAGCTTCTCTCCACTCCTTAGATGAGGATGAATCCCAATCTAAGTTCTTTGTTTCTGGACGCCAAAATGTAACTACTGGAAATCCAGTAGTACATCCAAAAGGAAAGTAGCCAAGATCTAGGACATGTTATTGATGAATTAATCAAAGAAACAAATACAAGTTCTTGAATACAAGGAAACCCTAGTTTCACTCCCTAAGCTAAGCTCTCTCCTCTCTCCAAAATCTGATCCCTTATGCCTTGTCCAAGGACCTCTATTTATAAGCCAATCAACCCTAATGGTGTACAACTCATTTCACTTCGCCAAGTTATCTCGGGAGCACTTTATACTTCGCCCATGCCATTTTCCATAAAGTTTTTCCCCTTCTTTCGCTATCTTCACATGGGTTTGTCGGGACACCCGTCTCTTTTCTTGCTCCCCAATATACTTACTTCGCGATCTATCTTTTCAACCAAGTTACCCGTACTTCGCCCTTTTGATTTCGTCGTTGATATCTTGTTGAGTACTCTACCTTGGTATTTCGTAACTTAAATTCTTCGTGTAAGTCTCTTCGCTTCTGTACGCATCCCTTTGTACTTCGCAGGATTGATTGGTAACGAGGTAATTCTGACGTTCGAATTGACAAGTCCCTGACGGGAATCTTTAAGTGACATTTTCTAGCCATACTCCTTCCCTTTATGTCTGACGCGTGGCGAGTTATTTCGTGTACCCACACCAGCTGCTGAAGAAAAAGCAAATAGTTAACACAGAAGTCAAGTCCATTAAATGTCCACAACAAGGAAGCCACCCAGTTTGTATCCTCTATACTTGCTACTTCATGAAACGATGTTCTAAGACAAACAAATAAATTGAATGGAATGATGAAAAGCTAAGAGGTATCTGCCATGATATGAAATACGAAATGGTGGCAAAAATGCTTAGACCTGCTGCTCATGCAAAAGTGTGGGATCTAGCTACCGATGAAGATTATAAAAAGTTGTGTAAAGATCACAAAATCCGACGACAATATTAACCATGAAGAACTGCTACTTTGACAGTTTTTTTTTTTTTTGATCGTTTTTACAGCTTATTATCTGTAGCTTCGTTTGAAGTTATTAGCTGATCATCATTTGGATTTTTTGGATTTTGAATTTTATTTTTTATCAGAAAATACCTGCTTGATTGTTGAGTTCGATGGATTTGAATATTTTATGAGTTCATTACAATAAATAATTTTCTCATTTTTCGGATACGGTACAGCTGAACATAATTCTCCTGAGCAGACCCAGCCAACAAGACAAGTCTAACCGCCAATCCAATGACATCTCCAGCTACAAGGGTAACGTTGAGAAATATCACTCTCCCTAATTAAAATCCATCCCCTATCTTTTGTCCGCGCGACAAAAGAGATTCACCATTGTACGGTACAGTGGAACCGAAAAATACACAAATACGGGAACACAAAATTGGTTAAAAAGATCAAAATCAACAATTCATGGGTGAAAAGGACATTTAGATTTTGATACTGTTTAAATGGATAAAAATGTAAAAATAGCCCCGATGTAAACAATTTCATTCTACCCATTTTCAAATATTTTTTCTTATTTTTAATTTACATCAGGATGCATCGAGTTTCATCCTTTCTATGTTTTAAGTTTAAGTCGGGATGAATCCAGTTTCATCCTTGCTATTTTTTTGGTGTCCATTTCACCCATACTAATTATTACTCGTCTATTTGAACCATGTTTTAAAAGTATTTGGACAAATGACCCATTTTACGATACAAGAATTGCTCCTTTTTATTTTTTCTAACTTCTTCTTCTTCCCCAAGGATTAGATCTAGAGCTCCAAAACTCGTTAATGGAGTCTCGTGTAAATATAAAATATTATAGTGAAAATCATGAATGTAGATCACTTTATGGATCGAACCATGTAAAAATTGTGTGTGTTCTTTACATTTTAGTACTTCATATCATCATTTTAGTGTCCAAAGAAGCTAGATCTAGAAATTGTTTTATATGTTTGAAGTTGAAATGAGTCAAGAACAAGGAAATAACAAATTGGGTGTAACTATGGATTTTCCGTAGTTACATTTTGGCGTCCAGAAACAAGGATGAGTAAAGGATTTATCCACCTGCAACTTGTTGATTCAAGGAAAAGATCCAGAAATTTCAATGAAGCTTGGCAGAAGAGTTTCTAGCGAAGTCAGACACTGATGGTCATTAGTTCCAGTGAGCTAACGTGTTATGAGGGCAAAAAAAATGGAAATCTCAGCGAAGTTTCAAACAACATCATCAACTTCACCGTAGTTTTGAAGTGTCAAATCTCTCGAACAAAGTCTTCATTAACAATATAGTCTCAAAAGGATAAATCTCTTCCCTATCTATTTAACTATTCAGATCTAGGATTTTTAAGCCTTTGCTCTTCATAAAAGCTTGATTTTTTTTTGTTATTTTTAACTCATAATCGGGTTTTTTTACGGATTTGGAACAGACGAATCTTGTTTTACAAACCCATTTAAATGAATTTCAGAGACCCAAGAGTATCAAACAAATTCAGTTGATTTGGGGATTTTCCGATGAACAAAACCAAACGAATTTACGATGATAACTTTCATTCTCCACAAGACTATGCTTTAACACAAACTTTTCTAGATTTCTCATTGAATCAATTTGTTGTTTGCAGTGAAGTAGGATTGAAAGTATCTCCTAACATGAACTGCTATTATCTTCCAATGACGAATATCTAAGAATTCAGTTTGAAGGACAATGATACTGCGAAGAAGCTTTACATTTGAGGAAAAATAGCTGAATGGAGAAAACATCTCGTGGATCTTGTGCAAAGTATTATTCGCGTACAGCAAGACTATCACGTCACAGCAGCAACAAGGTCGCAGTCCATAACCACACAAACCAGAGTTGAAAGTAACTTTAAGCATGAAACGAAGTGTTTCTACGGAGGAGAGTTAATGCAACTTCGTCGCCAGACCCAATAACGAGCTAGAGAATAAGATGATTACCGCTGCGAAGTACCACTTCGTCGACAGCTATTCCGGCCATTATATGCAACCAGTTCGTACCCAGCTCGCCAACTTACTACTTAGCCGGTTAGAATACACTGCTTAAAGCTTTGGCTAAAACGCTCGGAAATGTTAATCAGTTGCGTATCATCTCTATCAACAAGAACACACCTCTCTTCAGATGGACCAGCTCTAATGACCACGAACAGCAAAATTAAAAGGGATAATTCTCGTCTTTGTTATCTCGTTTTATCTCTTACTTCAGTAATTATTTGAATGATGCACGTTACTGAAAGTTCTTAGAGTTACAACAACCAAGCTTCATTTGTAGGCACTGGCAGAGATCATTGTTAGAAATTGAAGTAGTAATATTATTGATTCTTAGCTTTTCTAGATAGTTACTGATATTTGAATTCACAGGGTTTATAAAGTATCATTCCTGGTGAAATGACTTTGCAGATGAAAAAAAGTAGTTAATTGGAATTGATCACCAAACTTTACTATCGGGTACGAAGATGAATTAAGCTCGTGGGATCTAGAACCCGTGAACTTCATCACCATTTCGTCAGTTTTGATAAGAAACCATTTCGTCTAATATGAGGAAAAAACCAGAGGACGGAGAAGAAATATCCAGCGAAGTTCAACCACGAAATAAGGGACGTAGGCAAAGCTTACTTCATCAGAAGTTCCATCCAAGGGAAACTCGTGATTACTCGCCAAGACAGCCAATCAACTGTTAGGCATTACTTATTATTACAGGCATATAATGAAAAGATTATAACCTTTTAAGGCTTTTGTTTGTTCTATCATGAATGACAGGTGCAAAACTCGCTTCTACACTTCGATCAAAGAACGGATGGCATAAGAACTGCAAGATGAATGGAGGTGGAATCAACAAGGAAGCATGAAAGCACGAAAAATGTCCAGTGTACAAAGATGAAAAGAAGGAAGAAGTGAACCATCAGTGATTTGATTTCCACACCAAGACGAAATAGCACGAGCAGATCAAAGGAGAAAGTAATTTGAGCAAGAAGACCGGATCACACTCATCAAAGTTTCCAGAAAGATTACATTCAGAAGGGCACGAGTAAAACGATCAAAAAGGGTTTTTACGAATAATCATCAAAGAAAGGAACAACCACAGTAGAATGAAGCCTTTACTAACGAAGAAAAAGAAACATATATTAACGAAGTATGCAACGTCAATAGCTTCAGAGAATGAAGAAGGAAGGAGAAGTTCAGCGAAGCTCACTTGAAGCAAGAAAACAATAGTACAAATTACTTCGTCGCCAACCATCCACCTGCGAGATTCAAATGTCACTTCGTCCACCACCAACCAGGTTCTTCCCCTAGGGAAGTAACTGGAATCAAATTCTGTGAAGATAATTTACTCCTCTTCGTGAAGAGAAAAGTTCGTAATATTCAACTTCGCAAATATTTTATGAGGGTTGCATCAACAGCAAACTACTTCGTATGAGACATTTCGTGAAAGGGAGGATAACAAAAGAAGAGATGTCAATATAACTTACTTCGTCAAGAGGCATCCAAAAATAGCAAAGTAAAGCAAAGACCAACCCAGCCTTTCCATCCCAGAAATACGAAGTAAACACAAGAAGAGAAACCACTTCGTGAAGAAGAGAAGATACAGTAGTAACAGCTACTTCGTCACCAAACTCCGGCGAAGACCGCCAGCAACTCGAGAAAAACCAACGAGCAAAATAGGAAGACGAAGTACCACTTCGTCTCCATTCATTCCGGTGATGTTAAACCAGTTCAAATCCAGCGAACCGATAAGCTTAAATCAACGAGACAGCTCACTCGAGCTCGAAATGGAATGAATGAGTAAACACGTCTAAGAGGGGAGTATCGTTACCCTACCAATTTCTGATTTCAATATTTATCATAATGAACGATGCCAACTGGTTAAATTTTTAGGAAATTCAAGTTGAAACGAATCTATAAGCAACAAATGATGATCAGAAATTCTTTCTTAACAAACCCATGCAATCTATTTTAAAAATATTGAGTTCTAAAACCTTGATTTGATTTGGGATTTTCCCTATAATCATTAAGTTTCGGAGGATTTGTTTAAATCTTTGGTTTATAGCTTTGCGGCGAAGAAGAACATGGGAAGCTACACGAGAAGCAAATAATCACGCGAAGAAAAGAAATCCCACGAAGTTCCAAAGAAGACAAATGGAATACGAAGTAAAGCTTTATACATCCCCAACTCCAACAAAGGCAAATGAAGATCAAAAGGAAATACCGAAGAGGCAATAATGTGCTCACGTATCAGAAGGAGGAAGGAGAGTTTAAATCACTTCGTCAACAACTTCAGCGAAGACTAACCAGTTCAGCTCAAGCGAGTAGAGCAACTCAGACTCAGTACATCAGACCCATCTCATCAACTCACTTCCCAGAATCAAATCTTAATTAATTATTCGTCAATAAACTTCGTCACCAACTACAACACAGCAACTAAAGGATCCCTTGTCATGAATCACGAGCACGAACCGGAAATCCAGCCGGCTAATGAAAGTAAACAGTTCAAGAGAAAATCGAAGAAAGAACGGAATTGGGGAAGATGATTCAAGTTCAGACCAAGAGAATCGAACAAACCAACTCGTGGGGAACCTGAGCTATGAAAGAGAGAAAGACAAAACAGTAAGAGGGAAGCAATCGGTTCATAGTCAACACCAAGGGGGGCATATAAAACATTCTTCTTCTTCTCTTTCACAACAACCCAATGGAACCAGTGACGAAATGATGAAACCAGTGATGATAAAGCGTGCCACAATGGTGAATACAATGAAAAGCACTTCGCTACAAAATGATTTCACCTTGCGTATAAACATCAACCCTACATGGCGACGAGGTAAGTATCATAAAACTATAAACTTTTTATACATGTAGTATAGCATGATATATTGTCTCTATAAGAAATACTACTCACAAAGAAGAAAAGAGCAAAAGTAAGACCTCGGATTAGGAGGCTAATAAGATCCACGAAACGGTTCAGAAGAACCTTAAAACCTTCGCCTAGAAAGGCTGGGAATCCATGGCGTGCACCCTAGTCCTAACACACCTAGTGAACAACTCTCAGAAAGATAGCTAGGGGTATATCCCATCCTCCGAGGGTCCCTTTAATGACGGACTTTGGTAAGGGGTGCAGAAATATAACCAGGGCGCCGACGTATTCGGTTGAGCTGCGGGTGCCTGAGACGTAGGGAGCGTTACCGGCCATGTCTGTATGGCAAGTCCTGGCTACGATGCATTGGGTCCCAAAGAAACCCCACCTAGGGTGTGACTTTGTAACCATGAGCCACATCGGCGAAGGGATAAGAAGTCACGAAATCACTGATTGTTGCAATAACCGGAGGGGAGGAGACCAACATGCATGTTAGGGTTAACCTCCTTGAAGGGGCAGTCATGGGGAACATAAAGGGATGTCACGCTCCAGATTAAGGAGCTGTGTGACCCAAGATTCGGCAATACCACGAGGCTATTATTCATGGGAATAACTAGGCCTGTTGTATTGTCGCAAAGTAAGACCTCAGTAGAGAATGTTAAGGCGAGGTTGATGGATCGTTATTCGCAAGAATAATGAGCGCTTGAGACTTCGTCGAATTAAGACCCTTAATGAGAAGGTGGGGCAAAGTAAAACCTTAACTAGGAGGCGCAATAAGACCTCCTATAGCCACATTCAAGTAGAAGACAATAAAAACTTTACCCGTAACAGTTTACAACAACAAAATATGTACAAGAGGCAAAAAAAAAAGGAAGAAAGAAAATGAAGTGAACAAATCATTGAAAAATGAAATAAGAAGAAAAGATTACGAAAAGAAGAAAAAGGAATGCACAAAGATCTCAATGAGGTGCGAAGAGAAATGAAATATGATCATCAAAGAAAGGTGAACAAAATACTTCGCAGACGCATGAAGAAAAAAAATAAAGAGGCAATCTAGCATGTTATTATAATTTGAGTAAATATCCATATCGCTATGATTATACTATTGCTATGCTATACATGCTAACAATGTAGGAACAAGCTCCAAGGCAATAAAGCGATGCAATACACGAGCTAAAGTTGAACGGAGACATGCATGAAGCGAACTTGGAGCAAAAGAGAAATGTATGGGGCAAAGAAAGTGAGCATGCAAAGAGCCATGAACGAGCGAAGATCAATGGATTAGCGAAGAACCAAAACCATGCAATGAGAAATCAAAAAAATACGAAGCGAGATCAACTCCTTCAAGACTTAATGAGTTAAGTAACACATACATGCTCTATGCATTTCATTTTATCAACTTTAAGTAAGCATATTATTCGTGTTCATTCATCGTATAAGAATTGCATAAGCATTTTCGTCACATTCATTTATTATATATATATTCATCGCACACACTACATACTTCGTCTACTTCAAGGAATGATTCTTCTTATTTCGCGTATATATTTCGCAAAAAGACAAGGGAAAATGATCAAGAATGGTTACTTCGTATACTTCGGAATTCTTATTATTCATATTTCTTGAAGATTATATTTATCGCCACGAATACTTCTTGAAGATAATTAATAAGCGATACTTCTTAAATTTCGTATGGATACTTCATACTTCTTAAAGATGTAAGGCATCAAGTAAAACAAGGGCAGAGGAAACAAAGGAGCATCATATTACTTTTACTTTGGTTAGATAAAGTTCCTTCATCCACCAAAGCAAAAGGAGGCACACATATATGGGAAAATGCATATTATACACTTCGAAAATTTTTTTTCAAAACTATAAATACAAATGAACCAATAACATGTGAAAATCTACAATGAAGATTAAAACTCGCTACTAAGAAACTTAGTGGATTCATTAATGAAGATATCTCACTCACTCCGTACTTCGTCCACAACAGCAATCCTCAACAACCAAGCATACAAGGGAAAAATCGAAGCAATGAGCCATTCCAACAACAACTCGTGAACGACAAAAACAAAGTCAAGGATTTATACTTCGCATATTTCATACTTCATACTTCTTATACTTCTTAAAAGGATACTTCAGATATTTCATACTTCGTACTTCTTATACTTCTTAAAGGGATACTTCGCATATTTCATACTTCGTATTTCTTATACTTCTTAAAAGGATACTTCGCATATTTCATATTTCGTATTTCTTATATACTTCTTAAAAGGATACTTCGCATATTTCATACTTCGTACTTCTTATACTTCTTAAAAGGATACTTCGCATATTTCATACTTCGTACTTCTTATACTTCATACTTCGTATATTTCAAGGAATAATGTATACTTCACACAACAAAGCTTCGGAACTTTGCAAAAGAATAAGAGGCAAGTATATACTTTTCAAGTTGTTATTTTTTCGCTCGTCCCTTCAACAACAAAGATCAAAGTCATCCACTCAATCACCACACATCTCGCTACAAGAACTACACAAAAACGTATTTTTCCTTAAGGATCGCTCTTCAAGCAATACTCAAGGAAAAAAGGGCAAAATGTAGATATCAAAAACCACACTCGACGCGTGGCGCCAAATGAAGGCCGAAGTAGTATAACATCCCTAGGATAGTCTACATAATATGTTAGCTTAATTTCCTTAATTTGTAAGTAAAGGACATTTATGTAATTTCTACCTCTTTGCTCTAGTACTTAAACAAAAAGAAAGAGAGAGAAAAAGGATCAGATTTTATTTTCTCTAACTTCTTCTTCTTCCCTAAAGACTAGATCGAGAGCTCCAAAACTCATTAATGGAGTCTCGTGTAAATACAAAATATTATAGTGAAAATCATGGATGTAGATCCCTTTATGGATCGAACCATGGAAAAATTGTGTGTGTTCTTTACGTTTTAGCACTTCATATCATCATTTTAGTGTCCAAAAAAGCTAGATCTAGAAACTGTTCTATATGTTTGAAGTTGAAATGAGTCAAGAACAAGGAAATAACAAATTTGGTGTAACTATGGATTTTCCGTAGTTACAGACATAAAAATGAGCTTAGAACTTCTCCAAAAGGTCATTGTGTGATTTCTATGTGGCAACACAGACATGAAATTCTCTTCCTATTTTTTCCTAAAATTAGGGAAGAAAAAAAAACCATATTCAATGATGTTGTATTTGACACATTTTTTTGATCAGTATTGATTTATTTTCAGTAACTTAAAATTTTATTTAGATTGGATTAAAGCTAAAAATGATTACTTAATATATCAATGTCAATTTAATTTAATTAAGTAAAATCTTATTAGGATGAGTTGAGATCTTCGACATGAATGTCTAAAAGACATTAACCTTGAGGATTGTTGTAATATTGGTTTTAGGGTTTTGTATCTCACACAACTGTGTAGACTTATGTTATATATTCATACTTATAGTATATACATAGTACAAGATGTTACAAAGATAAGGATGTGTGAACAAAGTTAGTAAAAGAATAAGAAGATTATAAACAGAACTGTTTACTGTCTACAAGGGAGGAAGACCAAAACTTGTTACAACAACTTAAAAACAAAGTAAGTTATCCGTTAACCATATAAAGTTAACCTCCCCCCCCCCCCCCCCCCACCCCCCCCCCCACCCACCACCCCACACACACACCACCACCACCTCAAATTGGAGCGGTAGAGCTTGAACAAGACGACCAAAAAGTGGATCTCCCAGAGGCTTTGTGAAAACATCAGCGAGTTGATCAGAGGACGGTATATGTGTAGGTAATATAAATCCACCCAGTAACTTTTCATGAACAAAGTAGCAATCAATTTCTATGTGTTTAGTTCGTTCGTGAAAAACCAGATTTTGAGCAATGTGAATTACTGCTTGACTATCACAAGACACAGTGATTGGAAGAGGACATGAGATATTCATATATTTGAAGAGATAAAAATAAAATAACCATTGAAGCTCAGTTGTCAAATTTTCTAAAGCACGATATTCAGCTTCAGCAGATGAGCGTGCTACTGTAGGTTGTTTCTTTGATTTCCAAGAAACATGACTATTACCTATGGTAACAAAATGGCCAGTAGTAGAACGTCAAGTAACTGGGAAACCATCCCAATCAGAGTCTGTGTAACCATGAAGAGATAAAGAACTGTATGAGGGAAGAAAAATGCCATGTCCAATAGTTCCTTTGAGATATCGTAGAATACGATGAGCAACATCCATATGAGTTGTTCTGGGATGTTGCAAGAACTGACTCAGATAATTAACTGAGTATGTAATGTTTGGCCGAGTTACAGTGGGATATAACAAACGACCTATTAGACGACGAAATGAACTTGGATCCGTTAATTCCGTACCATCGGTAGGAAGTAACTTGAGTTTTTTATCCATTGGAAAAGCTAATATACGTGCCCCTGTGAGGCCAGATGCCTTAAGGATATCAAGTATATATTTTCTTTGACAAATAAATATACCCTTGGGAGATCGAGAGACCTCAATGCCTAAAAAAACATTAAACAACCGAGATCTTTGATCGAAAAATGAGAAGCGAGACGCAGCTTTAGAGACTTAATAAAGCTATTATCTTTGCCAGTGATAATGATGTCATCAACATAGACAACAACAAAAATAGAGATTGAACCTCGGTGATATGTGAAAATGGAATTATCACATAAGGACTTGTTAAAACCTTCAGATAGTAAAACTGAAGAAAGCTTCGCAAACCATTGAGGAGAGGCTTGCTTGAAACCGTAGAGAGATTTTTTTAGTTTAAAAACTTGAGACTCACCTTGATGTGCTAATCCAGGAGGAATATTCATGTAAATTTCTTCATCAAGGTCCCCTTGAAGAAACACATTATTGACATCAAGTTGATGAAGAAACCATCCTTGTATAGCTTCAATAGATAGGAAGACAAGAACAATAACCAACTTATCCACCGGTGCCAAGGTATCATAGTAATCAATTCCTTCATGTTGAATGTAACCTTTAGCTACAACTCGAGCCTTGTATTTTTCAATAGTGCCAGCAGCATTGAACTGAATTTTAAACACCCATTTGCAACCAATGGTTATTTTTTTAGGTGGTAAATCGACTAAGATACAACTATTGTTGGATTCTAAATAAATGATTTCATTGACCATATCTGCTCGCCATTTAGGGAATTTATTTTCTTGAGAGAATGATCTAGGTTCTTCAGTAAGAATAACTGAGGCTAGAAACGCCTTATGGGAGGGAGTGAATTTGTCAAAAGACAAATAATTGGTCATTGGATAAAGAGAAGTTGATGTTCCTGTAGAAGTATAACAATGATAATCCTTCACATACGAAGGTGGATTATGAGTACGAGTGGGACATGATTCTGTTGTGGCAATGGAGATGGTAAAACTGTAATGTTTTCAGAAGTAGATGATTGGCCTGGAGGTATTACAGTCGATGGTACCACCTTATCATTAGTGGTATCTACATATAGTGATCCTGTAGGTTGTGAATGAGATGTGTTACTAAGGGAATTAAGTGTAGTAATAGATGGTAAGGCAGTGGAATGACGTGAGTTTATGATAGGATATGAATGTTCGTGAGAACATGAAACATAAGATTGATGAGGATTGGAGATTTCACAATAAGGAGACTGAAAGATTGAGTCATAGTGATGAAACTCAGTCTGTTGTGCTGAGAGAAGAACATATGGGGGTTGAACAACATATATATCTTGAAAAGGAAATGTGTGTTCATGACACACCACATCACGTGAGACATACACATATTTTTACTTCAAATCAAAAATTTTATAACCTTTCTGTCCATGAGGATATCCAATGAAGATGCCAGGATTGGCTCGTTGATCAAACTTGTTAGAGATGTTTTTATTTCTGCCAAAGCAAAGGCAACCAAAAACACAGAGAGATGAATAATCTGGTGGAGAACTCAGGAGTATCTCATGTGGTGATTTATGAGATAATACCGGCATGTGCAGTTTGTTAATTAAATACGTAGCATCCAAAACACATTCTCCCCAAAAAATAATGGGTAAATTGGATTGAAAACATAAATGTCTTGCAACATTGAGCAAGTGACGATGTTTTCTTTCAACAATACCATTTTTTGTGGAGAATATACACAACTGGTTTGATGTAAAATCCCATTTTGATGGAACAAAGATAGGAGTTCATTTGATTTGAACTCGAACCCATTATCAGACCTGAAAGTCTGCAGTTGGGGGATAACTAATGAGTTAATACCAGAGGAGATGCTGGTTATTTGATGCCCAAATTATTTGATAACAAAGGCAAAAAAATATTTGAGAAACTTCAAAGTTTCAGATTTAACTTTCATCGAAAACACCCAAGCACCTAGAGTAATCATCTACAATTGTAAGAAAATACTTCATACCAGTTAAAGATGCAATAGAGAAAGGACCCCAGATGTCAGCATGAATTAATTGAAAAGGATACCTTGATAAAGAAACACTTTTATTAAACTTAAGAAGGGATTGTTTTTCCCTTGGCCATACATCACACAAGTGTTTAAACGAATAACTAACATAAGCAAAATTGCGAGCTTAAAAATTGAAACAATCTATATTTGGATGGCCGAGACGACAGTGCCATGTATCCTCTGGTTTATTTGTTGTTAAGGAAGAAACTGATGGTTGAAAACTGAAATGATAGAGGCCAGCGATCCGCCTACTCCATACAATCTCCTTGTTTGTGAGACGGTCCCGGAAGATTCAAGACTCGTGTGAGTTGCACCACTATCTACAATCCAAATATTAGAAGAACAAGATAAAGTCATACCTGCGAAGTTAGCATACGGGGCTATGTCATTGTCTGTCTGATCTGGTTCAAGGAAAGAGACTATGAGAGAATATTAAGATGCAGTGATACTTGGAGCAGCAGGTGGAACTGGAGCAGCAACACATGCTGGAGATTCAGTATCTCTTGATCTTGGAGGATCCTTTGGATAGCCATTGAGCTTCCAGCATGTAAGCCTAGTGTGTCCATACTTATTGCAGCGATCACAAAATGGCCTTGGTCATTTGTTGGTACTATTGCCAGTGATGTGACTGCTGCCAGGATTGGAGACCGTTGTTTTGGTCTGGCTGAGTGGGAATCACTGCGAGAAACATTGAGTGTGGCACATTCAACTTGATCAAAAGAAGATTAGATAATACCTTGATGTTCCTTCTCCTGCCTCACAAGGTTGTATAACATGGCAGCAGATGGCATTGGTTCCATCAACAAACATTGACCGTGCAGTGCAGAAAAATGATCATGTAGCCCCTACAGGGATTCCATAGACCTGTCTTGATTGTGGTGATCCACAAAGTCTTTGCATGCTCCACAGATGCATGGTACAAAAGTCCTGAACAAATCCAACTGATCCCTTAGAGTCTTGAGGCGAGTGAAGTACATCGCAACGTATAAGTTTTCTTGTTTCAATGAATAGATTGATTGTTTCATGTTCTCTAGCAGATGGAAAAGACATGACAGTGTATCAAATTTCTTGGTCAACAGAGTTAGCAACCCATCTACCAACCAAGTCATCTTCTCGAGTCCAATGGGGAAGATCAGATGGATCAGTGGGTTTCATAAGAGATCCATCAATACAGCCGGTTTTGGATTTAGCACCTAGGGCTTTCCTGATTCCTTTTCCACAGATGCTATAATCATCAATGGTGAGAATAGGTGTGAAAATGACAGTATTAGGATTGTCAGCAGGATGAACATAATAGGGACTGGATGGGGAAAGACCTGAATCCCTATTAAGTGGAGGGTTGCTGAAGATGGTATTGAAGTGTTTTTAGTTTCATCTTTAATAGTCATGATGATGCAGTTGCAAAGAAAAAATAATCTAACCTAGCTCTTGATTACCATGTTGCTATATTCGTCTTAGGGTTTTGTATCTCACACAACTGTGTGTGTAGACTTATGTTATTGATTCATACTTGTAGTAGATACATAGTACAAGATGTTACAAAGATAAGGATGCATGAACAAAGTCAGCAAAAGGATAGGAAGACTATAAACATAACTGCTAACTAACTACAAGGGAGGAAGACCAAAACTTATTACAACAACTCATATGCAAAGTAAGTTATCTATTAACCAGATAAACTTAACAAGGATGTCAACCCGAAATTGAGCCACTTCATCTACAAATTGATTAAAAAAGTTAGGGTTGGTGAAGAATTTTAAAGAAAATGGATGAGAATCGTACCTGAGGGTCCTGAACTTCGGCATTTATGCTTGCACATATTCCATTGGAGAAGCTCTTAGGCAACTATAAGAAAGTCAACCAATTGATGTTGGTTGACTAACGGTCAACAAGAGTTATAGTACTTGCAATAATAATATTTTACTGAACTCAGCCAACCACCACAAATGAGAATCAGTTCTCAAAATTTAAGTCATCATCAAAGTCTCCCCCTCTCCCCCTGTCTCTCAAATCTCGAATCCTGATTCTGGTTTCTTGTGCTACAGCTCCTGGAGGTAATTTCTTTCTCAATATCTGTTGTTTTCTGTGTGTAAATTCATCAATTAGTGTTTAATGGAAATTTTATTTCTTTGTATTAAGTATGAACCGAGTGTTTTCAGAGACAGGATTGATTTTCCAGAAATGGGTTTAGGTTGAAATTGATGAAATTTATCAAATTGGGGTTAATTTTTTTTTTCTCCGATTTAAGGGATGGCATTTGGGGTTAGTTTTTTTTGATAAAGATGATTGTTTTAGGGATTTTGATAAGTGAAATTGGAATTTACTGTTAAGTTGGTTCATGCTTTAGTAGATTTAATGTATGCCAACAGAAAGACCTACAACTGTGAGTGATACAGTGACTGAATGTTATGCCCTGACTGATTTCCATGGTGGGGGTGGAGAAAATTGAGCTCATTTAGTTGTTTGAATTGGCCATGTCGAGTTCATGTACTGATGTAGGTTTTGGATGCATGTACTGGGCATGATATGGTAATAATGATATGATATGGTGTCATTGTTAGGGAAGACTCGATCTAGGTTATAGTGAAATTGTAAAGTTCAAACTTATGCTTTGTTGGATTATTACTGAGTCTGCTCAAGAATTAGGAACTAGACATTCGGCGTCATTGCTTATGAATCACGGAATAAGAGTACTTACTATCCTGGTTTGACATTTTGATTTATTAGATTTCTGATTCATTGGCTCACCTGGGAGCATCAAATTCATAGTACCTACCATAATCTTGATTACCAATTGATTCAATAAGCACATATCTGAAATTCTTCGAATCATCGGCGTCCAAAAGTGCATTATGGCACTGTTGTTGTGTTACATGAGTATTATTAGGGTCGCTTTCTTGCTGCATCATTAACTTATGCAGCTCAAGCCTTGTATGCTTAGAATGAAGGAAGTGGAGGGTATTCTTAGGATTATATATGGAATATGCTACTCATGATCAACGTGAATGTACAGTATGCTTAGCAAAACAACATGGAACTATTTTGTTTTTCGTAAACTTAGCTTTCTATTAAAAAACTCCTGATCATTTTGGGGTATTTTTTTTTACCTTGTGTCGACAATTTCGCAATCAAACATAAGGGGATCCAGTTTATGATGCTTGACTTGAGCTGTCATATTTTGTGATTAAGTGGTTATTCCACGATGTGTTTTCCTTCTTGCTTTTCAGCAGTCAGTAGTTATGCTGTTCCACTAATGTATTCATCAGTCAATCTGGTGAAATGGTTATGAATACAATTTTAGATGTTTAATGCGTTGTACAGTAGCATATCATTCTTCCATTCTAGTTCATGTGGATTTGAGATTGATTTGAGCAAGTAATGGCAGCGGTCATCATTTTTATTTGGGCATTTTAATTTCCCTGCCGAAGATTCATCATTTTCCTTATATTTTCTGTTGACCCACGTACTCGGTTGCACTAAGCCTGTAATGATGTCAGTGTCAGAGGTAGCAATTTGCTAAATAAGAGAGGGATTTTATTTTTTTGGTACAGCCTATTAACAATACTTGGATGCTTTGTTTTCTCACCCTGTTACTTAAATAGCAGTTGATATTAAAGTTCGTATCTAATATATAATGAATCATTACTTGTCAATGTAGGGCAGCCAATTGAGAAAGTAAGGTAAGAACAAACTTGAAGGAGTATCTGGGTAAAAAAGAATAGAGAGGGGGGAAACAATGGAGTTGGAAGCAGTGAAGAAGTTGTTGGAGAGAACATCATCAGAAGGGGAGGAAATGTATGACTTACCAGGCTCATTATTCGACCCTCTAATCATTCAAGGAATCAAAGTTGATCTTATGGAACCAGGTCGAATTGTTTGCTCCATGAAAGTCCCTCCTCGTCTCCTTGTAAGTCATTAGTACAGTCAATCTGGGCAAGATTTTACGCTTTCTCTTTAACTCTGGGTTTTGACATTTGGGTTTGTTTTCATTTTTGGGTACGATGGATCGTTAGAACTCTGGTAACTTCCTACACGGTGGAGCAACTGCATCTCTTGTTGATATAATTGGGTCTGCTGCAATTTTTACATCTGGTGCTAAAACAAGTGGTGTTTCTGTTGAAATCAACATTTCTTACCTGGATTCTGCGTATCTTGATGTGGGTATTCTCACCTTTCCTATTCAATTTCAGTGCTACATACAAGATTTGTGTGTATGCTTTTTCTGTTACGAATTGTGTAGTAATTTTAGGACTTAGATTGAAAGAAACCAAAATGGCCATTCTTATGTTGTCGATTTTCTTAATTGTTGAGAGTGGAATAAGTTAAATCAGTCCCCTTAAAATGACACCCAATCCTCATGTAAAATTATGATGTGGTTCCAGGAGGTTATTTATTTATCACTGGTGGTTTTTCAAGCAGAGCTTAGTAAACATTGTTGTTGAGGTAGAAGTAGTCCCAACATAATATTACATCCATAACCAAGGTTATGTTTTGTATTCTTTAAATGGTTGTTTTAGTCCTTTTCACTATCATAGTTCTAGGTGAAATGCATTTAATGTGGTGCTAAGAAAAGATAGCATAACCCCAATGCCTTGTCGTACATTACAACTCTCATCGGCATATCTCAGTCATGAATTTGATTTGATACATCATTCCTCAAAATGTAAAGACTTGAAAAGATTGAAGACCATTTTCTTTTCTTATTTTGGCATGGCGTGAAATTGTAAATGCCAACTGCAATTGATCTTAAGTTGGGTTTTAATTGAATTATTATATGTTAGAGGGTTAAAAGGCAGACTTATGCCCTGTGTTCTTGGGTGGGAAGTGTTCTAAAAATAATATGTGTCGTCTACTGTACAATGGATTATTTTTTTATTTGTGAAACTATGTGAATCATCTGCTTTGTAGATTAAGATGTGTGCACCTTATCTCCTAGTATAATAATTTCACTTTCAAGTATTAATCCTCAAGGGGCTTATCGAGTCCGCGTTCTTGCAAACTAATACCTGTCATTTCTCTGTTTTATATTATAGGAAGAAATTGAGATTGAATCGAAGGTTTTACGGGTTGGAAAAGCAGTTGGAGTTGTCACAGTGGAGATAAGGAAGAAAAAAACTGGGAAGATTGTTGCTCAGGGGCGCCATACCAAATATCTTGCTGTCTCTAGTAAACTCTGAAACAACCCCTTTTTAATTCTTTGTTCAGAAAATTTGATTAATATTCACTAGCATAATTATAGTTCCTTCATATTCTGATTTCTTGAATTTAAATTGTGTGATCACGAATACTTATGTAATTATACGCGATATACGAATGCTAGTATCTAAATAAGGTTTCCACTGTTCATTTGTCAGAGCATGAAAAATGATATTTTGATTGGGCAAGTTTTAGGTCGAGTTTTTGACCCAATGATTTCTGAACTCAAGCTAAACAATCTTGAGCATGAAATTTGTGAATCGATAAACTATCCTACATGATCTTACTTGTATCCGCACATGCTAGTTCTTACACAATTTCTTTTTCCTACTGCATTTGTAGAATAATTGTACTCCAAAATAGGGTTTGGTTGTACTCCAAAATAACCATTAGGAACCTATCTTGCTTTTAAAATTAGTAATTCATGTGAACAGGAAAGGCACCTACATACGCTTCATTTTAGCAGTCATTGAGCGGTTACATAAATAGTTAAATACGTTACAATTTGTTGAATGTGTCTGATAATAACTTTGTCCATCTTTAGTTACAAAATTAATAGCTCGAGTTGCTAAAAACAGGGTCATTCTTGTGAAGATTAGATAGATCTGACAACTGGTCGAGGTTGCCATTAATATGCTGTTTGTGATAACTAAGGATGAACTCATGAAATTAGATCAAGTAAAATCTTAATTCATAAGTTTCAATAGATCTAGTAGTTTTTGCTTCTAGTATACATAAGGAGAGGGAAGCTGCATAATCTGAATAAGACACACTTCAGAATCTCTCTTTATATGATCATATTAAAATAGGGGATAAAAGAGAGACAGGTCATGCGATGAAACACAAACGAAGCACTCCCGAGCTTGAACATTTTACTTGTAACATTCCTAACAACCTTGGCCTTTTTTAGTCATTCTTGTGAAGATTAGAAAGGTCTGTCAACTGGTCGAAAACCTATCTTCGCTTATCTAGCTGTATGAAACGTGATAAGATGCCGTATATATCCATTTGTAAAGTTTAAGTATGAAATCATGAAATAAATAAATAAATATATGATTTATTCATAAATTTCAGTAGAAACTGAAACAATAAATAAATTACACACCTTTAGGATCTACTAGTTGTTGCTTCTAGTACATAAGAGAAGAAACGACATAATCTAAATAAAACGTAGTTCAGGGTCTCCCTTTTATTTTATGATAATAAAATAATGGATAAAGAGAGACTTAATAAGGAATTCATCTGATGAAATTTTCATGGGCATTTGGCTTTGTTTCCATGAGTTTTGAGCTTTGCGTAGCAGGGGCATACTTTCGTGTTCCCATAGGTACCTGGTGGAACACAGTGGCATCGTTCACAACATGTTCCACAAGCTCTACTGCATACATTTTTTCGCGATGATTTCATGCATCTCTTTGAGCATGCAAACTTGCAATCTGTAAACAAGAGAACAAAAACATGGAATTGATTAGTTGAATGTTGAGGCACAACATGTCCTTTTCTCTGAGCCATGTAGTTCATCATTTGTTACATAGGTAAAAATACTTTTACTGTACTGGTAACTTGCTATCTGTGCTGTGAACTTACTGATTTTCGGTTGTTTATGATAATGGTGAACTTTTTTGTGGTGATGGTGAACTTTTTTGTGGTGATGAGTGTGATGACTATCAGCAACATCGCCAGTCTCCTTCACCTGAACATTTGTAGATTTTGTTACGTTATCGTAATCTGTACATAGAAATTCGTAGCTAACAGTTTTTTTCCTTTTTTTTTAATAAAAAACTAAAGACCATTGTTTTATACTATAAGAGGAAACTGGGTCTTACATTATCCACGGAATCAGAAGAGAGAGGTTCAAAAAATGATGCATCTGCAAAAACCTGAAATAATGTAACAATACATATTATTAGATAGTCAAGAACATTAACACGATTAGTCGAAGAAAGTAGGATTGTTGTGATAGTGTAATTTGAACCTGTAGAAAGAGGAAAATGAGAAGTATAGACGAAAGGAGCTTCATTGTATGCATGATTATGGATAGATAACTAAAAAGTAGTGCACAGTGAATAATAAGAAAACCTTAGGACATCTAGAGTTTTATAGACGAAAAAGAGAGCTGTCGAGAAAGAGACGGGTGTTATAATAGCTTTGGCAACTAAGAATCATGTGAAAGAAGATGGTTCACATGCATGTGAAGAAGGTTAGCTATAGAGTCTTCTTTACAGGCTTTTATTTCAAACTGCAAGTGAAAATTTAAAGAAAATGCAGGAGACAAATTGTTAACAGCCTTGCTGAATGCTTGTGAATAATTAGCATACGATAAAACAGCTGTGTCGATTCTGTGTTGAGGATGACATGACTAGAGAGGGAAATTTCTGTAAAGAGACAAATGCATGAAAAACATTAATGGTCCCCCTTACAAAATCACAGGTTGAAAGAAATAAAGAAGTTAAAGTCATGAAATTAAGATCGACATGAATTTCCAGTCGTGCACTACAGCCAGTTTTATTGTCAAGTGTTACTGCAGCCGGCTTTATTGCTAGTGTCACGCCAATTTCGATTATTTCTCGTGAGTTTTGATATGACTGTTTGTTGCAGTGATTTTTCATTAAGCATAATATGATATTGATCTGGTATGAGGTAACTGAATTTGAACTGTATGTATAGTCTCTGAAATGAGCTTTATCTTTTAGAAAGGCGATACGACCTTCACCTTTATGAATGCATGTCAGTGGGTTTATATATGCCTTCTAAGGCTAATCTTGTTATTTGTTATATGTCCAGTATTAGTATTAGATCCTTTCACCACTTTAAAAGTGCAGCAATTCAGTGCAGGATTCTGATATGTATTCAATATTAACAACGGACCACATGGACGAGTCACCTTGGACCATTTTGCGCCTCTCTAAATCCTCGGGCTGCTTTTCAGATGCCCTGTACAGACACTTTTCCCCTCCATGACCCAGTTAACACTTTTGCACCAAAGCTCCATCATCCAACAGTTCCTCGGGAATAAATCATGTCGGCAAACAATCACCTGGCAATAACAAAGTTGGAGAGTCCTCATACATGTTGCATTGCATTAATCCAAGTTACAGTCGCATGAAGCGGTAAAATTAAGTAAGAATCACTGATAAGACGGTGCAAATTACCAACACCAAGGCGCCAAGGACAGATAACCTTCATACTGACCAACCGGCACAGACGGAGAAATATTTGGAACGATATGCATCCTTATGGACCACAGTAACAAGGACAAAAACTTCATTAACCCAAGCAAATCTTGTCGAAATCTTTGTAGTCCCATGACTAGTTATCCAATACAGACTCTGTGTCTCCCTCGTGTTTGTGTTTTGTTTTGTGCTCATAATGACGCCAAGTTGCCAACCTTACCAAAACAGGTATCTGGTGTCTATCACACAAATGTGTTCTTTTTTCCCCGTAGCAATGCATCAAGTGGATTTTCTTGCAAACGAACTTAGCAATGGTTGGAGGCACTCCGAATTACTACTTTTAACTTGTTGAGGCTACACTCCACCCTTAGTCCAATTGCGTGCACCTAAATGAAAACTAGTGAAGTTAACCTAATGGGGAGATCAACTAACAGCAACTACTATTTTTTCTTTGTTCACACACTTATCTCATCCAACAAAATTGGCTAGAATTGCATTTTTTCAACTATATAATAAGCACCAATACTAACATGCATGTTAATCCACTACAAGCTCGGTAGAAATCACCATTGCAAGCACAACCATGGGTACTAACAAAATCTTCATCGTGTTGTCTTTAATCATTGCATTTTCATCAGCAAACATCAAGTTGAGCTCTGCGGCACATCAACTTTTGCAAACATCAAACACACTACCTGATATTCCCACAATCCCAAATGGTCCGACTGTACTGCCTACAATGCCTAACATTCCAAATTTCTCATTGCCTCCATTGTCTGGAACACAGAACTTTCCAACAACTACCGTTCCTTCATCAGTTACACCTGTATTCCCTGATACATTTAGTTTCCTGAGCCCTCCACCTCCTTTTAGAGTAACAAGCAGTAGTAGTCCTTGAATTCACGACATAACTTGATTGCGCAACTGTCTATGTATCCTTCCCGTTAAAGGGCCGGAGACGTTTGATATATGATCAGTATTGTTCCAGAAATAAATCTCGTTTGATTCACTTCCTATACTAGTTCGTGGTATTTTTGTGGCAAGCAATAAATACTGGGCACTGTAATATCACGCCGACTAGCTTGGGAGCAAGGACCAAGAAGAACATAAAATATTTTATTACATTTTAGACTTGCACGTTGTATGTTTTCTTTTTCCATTTCAAGTAATATATGTGGTCGGTTATTATTTTTTTTATGACTCAACTGATTCGTCTAGATCTGATTAATTTGAATTTGACTCAAAAATTATAAGATAGTACCATCTTTGATACGTGCTCAACGAGTCAGCTACGTGCAAAATGATGTCTGATTCACATAACTCCCAGTCAAATCTTTAGTCAGTTATGCACAAAATAATGCATGACTCATATAATTTTGAGTCAAACTTCAAGTCAGATATCAAAAGATTTTTAAAAAGCAAATGTTCCAACATTTAATTCGACCAAATTAGATATCGAGTCTAATTCAGGTTGCCAGTCAGATCCAAACAAACAAGGTATAACTCGTCTGATCATCGGATCATCCAACTAAAAAGTTATTAAATAGTACATAATTCAAAACAAGCCTCAAATCTTACTCGGGCGAGAGTCAGACACAAAGTCAGATTGTAATCCCGAGTCAGATCCAAACAAACAGTCTTAGTGCCATAAATTACCGGTGGGGTGGAAACATCCAATATCGATATTTTAGCTGTTCCTCCTTTTTCTCCTGGTTCTTGCTCAACATAACACAGACGCTGTAAATAAACCTTTCTCCCCCCAAAAAAAATTCACCTAACTCTTTCTCTCGTTAGAAAATCTTGGATTCTGCAGAAAAAAATTTGACTCGTTTATTCCGTTTCAACTCCAAAAGGTAATTCTTCTTCTTTTACATGGATTTTTATTTTCTTTTATTTAATTAGTTTCACAATTCCTGTTTTTTACTGGGACTTTCATCGATCAATGTTAATGGGGACAATTTGTTTGATCTTTATTTGAAGATACTGTTGATTCCCAACAATGGGTTTTGCTTGAATTTGTTTAATTTCGTCTGGGTTATGCTTTTTTGTCTGTCTCACGCATGTTTTAGACAAAATTGGGGTTAGTTGGAGATGATTTAGGAAATTGCATCAAATTATTGTGATGGTATTAGGGTTATGAAGATGAACCCATGTTGTAATAGGAATTGGGATGTTGAAATTCTAGTGCTTTTTTGTTTATAGTATGTGAGTTCTTGCTTTAGTAGATTGGAGGTAGGCCAACAAGATCCCCACAGTGCGAGTGAGTGACGAGTCGACTGACTGTTAGGTAGTAGCCAGTCATATTCTGGGAGTTGTAAAAATTCATCGAACATGAGAACGTTTAGTTGGTTAAATAGTATTGTCTAACAGCATTAAAAGGAGAAATGAAATCAGATGTTTTTCTTCAATTCATTCTGTGTAGGGTTCTCGCGAATCAGGTGAGGATCAAAACTGAAAATTGAGTATATGAATAACTAGAGATTGGTTGATTTGAAGTATGGAATACTTCTGAAATTTTCCCTTTGGATTGCGTAGTGTCAACTTAAGTAGTATGTACATTTAGAAGGCAATAACTACTGATCCCTTGTTGTTTTCATGGGGGAGTTAGTATTAAGTTATGGATTTTACTTTCTTGTTGGTTTTAGGGAGTCCATTTTTTGTTTTTTCAAGTTTGTGCTTGGTAGAATATTGATGTCTACATGTCAAACAGGTGGGTCGTATCGTAGGGAGCTGTGGGAAAATTTTCTTTTATCCTACTTTCCTTCTTCCTGAAGACGTCTTTCTCACAGCGGCATTACGTCCTCTTTCACTAACACCAAAATCTAACTGGTAATGCGCTAATGAGAACTTTCATCTTTGCTTTCAGTTGCATCTCTGTCTTAGCAGCTTTTGCGCTAGATGTTTGTAGTATTTCTTGTTATGAGACTTGCCATGTACGTCTTGTTATGAAACTTGCGCTCTAGCTGTTTGATATGTCCTGTTATGAGAATCGCCCTTTCTTCTTCTTTTTTTCCGATCTGTAGTAAATTTATTGCTTCTTTTTTCAAGTAGAAGAATGAAAATGCATAGTTGAGAATTCCCTCTTTCTGAGCACTGTATGTCCTATTCGAAAGACTTCATGGTTTTTCATTTTTTTCGTGTCTGCATCTTCAATGGTATCTCTGTCCTGAACTTTGCACACTGAGTGTTTGTGGTATGTTTTGAGTGTTTTTTTCTATAAGTTTCTTGAATGGGACCTTAGTGTAGAGTAATATTAGCATAAGTCACTCCTTGCATAACTTGAACCTCCGTTTCACATAAGATCCGTGAGAACATTGTCATATCGAGTCATCGGCGGCTTACCCTTATAGTTTTGTAATTTGAACATAATTTATGATGCAGTAGAAATTTTCTTTGCATCGCTTCCAGTTACAAACGTCTGCCTTAGACATCTTTTATTAGTAGTCGGTTGGTGAAGATGGCATTGGAATTGAACTAGAAATACAAGGTAGTTCGAAATTAAACGAGTGGAGAGAGAGATTAGTTATGTCAACCATTTGATGGGATATAGATGTGTCAAGATTTTAGATTTAGATGCTGAGTTGGAGCGCTGAATTTGGCTCAATAATGTATGGTAAATAATAACGAAATATTTGCAATGATGTTTATGTTCAAGTATCAGAGTTTAGTCAACTTCCCAATGATGTTAACATGATCATGTTTATTTTCGACTGATTGGGTTTCTTGATTTGCTTTGACTCGAGATGCAGACGTTAATTACCCAAAGATTGACTCATAACTATGGAAGTACTAAGAAGCAAACAGAACAATAGCGGGTATACTTCTTTACCTTTCATTATCTTCACTTTAACCTTTCCTCTGAATATCTTACGTTTATAATGTTTGGGTTGGTGTTGGGATCACCTCATCTTCACTGCATCCTTCAGCTAGTCGTTTAATGTGTGGAAAATGATGGGATTATCTGATTTTGACTCCTCCAATCTTTTTCTTTGGTATATATTTACCATACAGAATTCTGACCTTAGAAACTCCCTATTGTTTCTAGATTAATTGTATGGTTCTCTCTTCTTGTTTGCGGTCTGGGTGTTCCTTCCACAAGTTTTTCATCTCTGCTTCCACTAGTTATCTTTTCAGTCAACTGCTTCTGTCACTTTCTTTGCCTGATTCTTATTTCCAATCTGCTTATCCTTTGCTATTTATCTATTGCAGTATTCAGCAGTTATTCCAACTAGAGGATCATGCTGTACTTGTTAACTTAGATTTTTGATTTAGATAAAGGCATGCGTAGTAACCTGCGTTGTCTCCCCTGTTTTGTAGGTTTGAACTTGTAAATGATAGAATTGCAAGAGCTGCAAATCTACTTGCTCAAGTAAATGACTTGTATTCTTCTGTCTACATCATTATTTGGCAATGCCAATATTTTCATTTTGTATTCATTATCTATATATGGCAGAGGTCTTGCAGTAGCATTGTTCGTTTACAAGTTCATTTATGTCCATTTCAGGAAACTTTTGCCTTATTGCTTCAATTCCTTTGGCATTTTCTCCACCTTGTGATTATTATTTGGCATGTAATTCTGAGGACAACCCTTACACTTCATAGCTACTTAATATCAAGTGGGTTGCTTAAGAAGTATAGAACTCTTGATTTAACCAATCTCCGGTACCTAGCCATTGTAGTAGAAGATGAAGAAGCTTATGATATAGCAAGAATCGTAAAGCTTTTACAGTGGTTATCACAGATTGGAGTGAAGCGCATCTGTCTTTATGATAGGGCTGGTAAGTGAAAGAGAAGACCGGAAGTGCTATAAATGTTTATAGTTATTACTTTAATATTTGTTGTTAACTCTTTATATACCATGTTGTTGTTCAGTGTTAGTCACTTTTTGTGTTTTAGGTGTGTTGAAGGAGTGCAAGAAAGTCATTTTGCAGGAACTTGATGCAAGAGAATGGGTATGTTTTAGTTTCATATTTTATTCTCCGCCTCTTTCTCTGAGATCATGTTATTTTTGTATTTAGAAGATGGTCCTGCTACTTTGGAGCAAATTTAACTTGTTTGTATACTTGAGATCAATGATGTTCCTGGTTCATCAAATACTACACCTGTCAAGGCTTCATATCACCAGACAGGTTGTATCAGATGATGCATTTGGTGAAAGAAGTCTTGGTTTATCCGTATCATGTTGTGTAATCTGTTAAAGGAACCTGACTGTTTCACCCTTACTTAAAAAAATGCATTTTGCATGACGGCATTCCAGTTTATTGAGGTGTCCAGTATAATTCTAGGTAAAGTTAGCTCCTTCAGCGTCACCATTATTTGCAGGGAGTAAGTTCCTTGTTACTTAGCCACATGTTAGCTATGCCACTACTAGAACTAGTATATCGATAACCTTTATAATAAGGTTGCATGCTTAAGAGTGTTCATTGTCGTTGTTTGGTACTTAAAGCAATAGCTTACAATCTGTCATCTTGGGAATTGCACTTTTCCTGTGTGTCGGTGCTGCAAACCATGGATTCTTACACAGTTACACCTAGTAAATATTGAATTGAGGATTTCACCCAATAATAAAATACTTAGGCATACACATTGTAAGTAAACTTGAGAGTTGTAAGGACTGATAATCATAGGGTGATCTACTGAGATCATAGACCATGCAGAATATACAACATTGAATTTAAAGTAGTACTTATTATCGTCTATTTTTGGACTCCGGAGCTTATCTAAGTTCTTTTTGAATCTATCCCGTTATGGGTGTAATGTGGAATTAACTTCGCATGTTTGTACTTAAAAACTTCACACCAATGAAACCCCTCATAAACTAGTTTAGACTCTGGACTATTATTACTTATTTTGTAGTTCTAGTCCTGCAATGCGATAAGCATATATTGAAAACTGCACCTCCCCACCCATCGCCTTGTTCTTTCCTTTTAAATAGATTAAATGTTAATGTTCCTCTAAAGTTCTTTTGCCAATGGCATATTCTTACACATCCATCTGAATTTTGAATGGCTGTGTGATCTGGCGACTCTGATACTGGGATATCTGATCTTAACCTGTAAAGAATTATGAGTAACGACAGAGTTCTCATGCAGGAAAATGATGTAAAGAGAATCGATCTTGATCGGGATCAAATGATTCTAGAGTTTGCTTCATTCTCTGATGGGAAAGCAGGAATAGCTAAAGCGAGCAGTCTTCTCTGTTCGAAGTACTTGAAAATTGATAGTTCGGATGGAAATCAGCACAAGCCGACGATCTTCACAGAATCCGACTTAACAGAGGCTTTGCGAGAAGTTGGTTCGTTTCTTGTACAGATATGTTTATTATCTTACTATAGTTTTTTAGGTTCAGGTCCATAATGCGAAAACATTTTTGACACAGTTCTTGGATATTAGGTCATTATGGGCCAAAACCCAGTCTGCTACTGACATATGGAGCTGTTAGGTGCCACCTAGGCTTTCCTGCATGGAGGACGCCATATACCGAAATTGTGTGAGTTTTCTATCAACTAACAAATGACAGTGGATTACCTCTAAAGCAGATTTCAATAGTTTATCTTCCTTGTCCGATGTTCCGTGCTCAGAATGCTATCATTCTGAATTTGTTTACTTTCTCACAGGCACATGGGGCCACTAAAATCCATGAAATATGGAGCATTACTTAAATCTATTGAAGAATTCACCAGGGTTAAACAAAATTACGGTTAGTGGTGTCTAGTATTACTGTTTTCCTGCTAAATTCTTGTTTGCTTTTTACTTCTCCCTAATGGTCTTTGTTTTCTTGCATCATCTGTTGTTTTTCTCTCTTTTTTTTTGGCTTTATTATTGTGTGATGACTGCTTATTTTTGTCAAAATCTCCGCTTCTTAAACGAGGCCTTGAGAACCCCATTTAAGCCATTTGAATCATTTCCATTTGCTACTTTTATAAATTTCGAATGTCTGTATATCTACAATGACACTCATCTTACATTCTTACTCATTCCTCTTTTATCACATGTAAATGACGGAGTTTTGCAAATAACAGTGTTCCGTTTTATTAAATCGGGCCAAAATACTGGTTGTAGAATTCTAAAAGGGACAACATATGTGTATATGATATAGTTATTGGCATCTGAAGTTACTGGATTAATGAATTTGCTGTATTTTCTGTCAGGTGCATGACTGTTATTATGATGCGCGCCAAAAGAAAAGCGCAGAGGGGAACGACAAATAAAGTACGAAACTAATGTCAGTCAAGGTGCAGATTACATATTACTTGTACGCGTTTTATACTTTCATTTTAGGATGGACAAGTCATATAATTAGAAGATGGTAAATGTATCCCTACATGTATCAGATGCTTAGGCAGTAATATTAGTATGTAATCTTTTTTTTACATGCAAGGAACTCTAATAAAAATCATTATAAGTAAATGTAGTATCTTAAACTTGTTAGCCGGACTTGTTGGATTAGAATTCAAGGTAAGCTTTGACTTTGATGGGCTTTTCTAATTGGTTTGATCAATTCACAAAATCTAGCAAGATTAGGACTTCAAGCTCCGTTTAGAACCCTATATCTTCAGATAAGCTCTCTTTTTGAATCTTCTAGGTAATAAACGATGCGGAAAATCTAACTAATTAATGTTTATTGTTTGCTCCATTGAATCAAAACTATTGGGGATTTCTATCCCGGTTAAATGCATATAGAACATAATGGGTAGAAACAAAATACCTCAGATATCAGAATTGCAACTGTGACTCAAATACTGCTTTATCACCGTAAATGAATGCAAACTTTTGCCAAGTGACACAAAAAGATTTAAAATTTGCCTCTGATACAAATTCACGGGAACGAACATCTGCTAATGTAACTCAAAATCACTATAACTCAATGATTGTATCATCATCACGCCAATTTTTTTCGCTGCCACCTCCTGGCCAAACTTAAAGTTGTCTTACCCAAAATTTGAATTTTTTGAAATAAATTTGCATTGTGACACAAAAAAATTGCATCGGGACCTATACAGTCTACTAGTTACCAGACAGAACAACTTCTGTTGAATCCTCTAGAAGTTAGTTTGAAATTTGTGTTAATACAAATAAAGTCAAAAAGTAATTCCTCAAGTTGAATCCAAACACAAGTGTTTTTATCTTGAACGTTTCTGAAGACTTTTTTTTTTAATAGAAAAACTTAGGCGAGAAGGCCTAATAAGAGTACAAACTGGAGTGGGTGGCAATGGCACGACCACCACTTTTGGGATAAAGTTCTTACAAGCCATAGCTAAGTTAAAAGCATCCAATTATTGTAGTATATAAATAAGTTTAAGACCTACTAGAACAAAAGAACTGACACTAATTCGACTTCTGTTGTCTTCATTTGTCTCTCTATTGATTCTCTTATGATAACCGAGATGAAATCTTCCTTGAACAACATTGTGGTATAGCATAGTGAAGTGTATGTGTGATGTAAAAATCCTTGACCCAATCAAAAGCTAAATCTGCTCCTCCTGTTGCTCACCATTCTCCCTAATGTCCTGGATATCCTCTAGTCCCAATGGAATATCCTGCAAAATCAGTAGCTGTGAGAGCAGTAAGGGTCTCAGAGTTCTGAAGGGTGCAGATTTTTAATATTATTCCAAATGCTCCTCTTTGATGAAAATTCAGAGAGTAGTTAGTGATATTTTCTTAGTTAACTGGTTATCATAAACATCATTATGGATAGTAGAATGAAAATGGTGAACTTTATTATAGTTAGTCAGATGTTTCTGAATGCTGCTAGTTGTATGTCTGGCATTTATCCTGATGTGTTTGAAGATGTAATCACGCCTAGCTTTCCAGGTGTAGCAGCAAGCCGTAGCTAAAATATGACTATTGGTAATGGTGCTTCCTGGATTGAACCAAGAGATTAACCAATCCTGGAAGTTTGCGGTGGAACCAAACTTTTCATGGTTGATTCCAAGAAGCATCTGCCAAACGAGGGTTGTAGCAGGACGATTAAGAAATAAATGTGTCATAGTCTCCTCCCTATTATTGCACAATTTGCAAATGGGATCGATGTAATGCAGGATGGTAGCTGTTTTAACATTGGTGGGTAAGATTCCATGAGCACATTTCCATAGGAGAATCTGTATTATTGGAGAAATATCCATATTCCATAAGGTTTGCCAATTGCAAGTCAGAGCATCATTTTTATGAAGGATCTCCATTTTGGCTTTATATATAGAGAGAATTGACAGAGAAGTCTCTAGAGTCATTAAGTTTCCATAGAATTTTATCATCCTCTCATGGGTGGATGGTGATAGTGAAGATAGTTGTGGCAGTATCAGGGTGGAACCAAGTGTTGATCAAGGAGGTGTTCCATCCACCATTGTGTAGCATGAGATATTCTACCATAATATTGGTAGGAGGGCAGTTGGCAGGTTTTGGAATTGGGGGAGGATACGTCGGGAATCCAGATATCCTCCCAAATGTTGATTTCCTTTCCATTCTGAATTCTCCAGGACATGTGATCTTGGATGTTGTGTATTCCTTCTATTATTCCCTTTAATTTTCAAGAATCTCCATCTTTTGGGTTGATATCCATGTTTAAGACATTTCTACCAAGAAGATATTTAGCATCCATGAGATGGTATCAAAAAGACCCTTTATCTTTTTCCAACCTCCAACCAATTGTAGTTATCATAGAGCTATTGAAATGTTCCATATTTACGAAACCCAACCCTCATTGCTCTGCGGGTTTACAAACAGCTGTCCAAGCCTTTGGGGTTATCTAAGCTTTCCCCCAGAAGAAATTTCTTTGAAGCTTGTTTAGGTCCTGATAAGTTTTCTTAAGGAGATTGAAATAGTTCATCTGCTAAATGCTAGTATTGGAAGTGACAGTATTGATAAGAACATGCCTATTAGCAGGATTTATAGGACCATTTTTCCAACTGGCAAGCCTAATTTTTAGCTTGTCAACACCAGACTTGAAAGAGGTAATCCTGCTTCTGTGTGTGAAGAGGGGAGACCCACGTTATTTATCATTCAGTTGAAGAATCTGAACTCCGATGTTGGTGATGATATTTGAACTGATAGTATGGTCAGTGTTGTTTCTGAAGAATACCCCAGATTTATTCACCCAAAAAATGGCCATCGGTGAGGTTAGGAAGCATTAGCTCATCATTGGGTATGTGTCTCCTTTATTTCCACCTTTACCTCCTTTTTCTTGGACTATACGTTCTTCGGAATTTGTTCGATTTCCTCATATGGTTGAGAACTTCCTCTCATCTCCTCTTCAGCACGTTCACGGATTGATAGGATAATGCGGTTGTTTGGCACATCCACATGATCAGTACCTTTATTGTTTGCCCCAATCGTTTAGGGCGATCGTGACGAGGAGACTCGAGACATAAAAGAGGACCTTGTCCTTTCAAAGCTGCAAGTTCCTTTGATCTTATCTTAGCTTTTCTCTTGGACCTAAATCATAAGACATAAACAACAAATCATCCACCAAACAAGCAACATAAAGTTGGCATTGAAAATCAACAGTTAACATTGGAAAGAAAAAACAAACCTCAGCATTGAAACGAGAATAGTCGACATTGAATGTGTACCTATTGGGATTAAACATTCCATGCCGACAATGCCAACAGTTGTAAATTGTAATGAATTTCTCATTCATACAGACATTTATAATATGCATTCGATATTGTTAGAATTTTAATGGGAATTTTAACAAACTTCCACACTTGCAAATCTCGATTCAAGAAACTGCCACCATTTTTTTCAGAATTTATTTAATGCCACAACCGTTAGCACTAACGCCTTGGACCCACATGATTGGTCAATTTTTTTTTAATTTGTCAAGATTACTTACACGTGTCTTATATGGACGTCTCAAGATGTCGTGCATGAGATTATTACACGTCGCACAGGTTAAATGACTACTTTATCCTTCGTGGGATTGAAAACAGTTTGTATCGTTTCATTTTTCTTCTAGTTTTTTCTCTTTCTCTCTGTCCGCTCTGTTCTATAGTGGAAGAAAGTAGAGTTTGAGTCAGTTTTCAGCGGAATTTTGCTTAGGTTTAGTGTCTGAGTAAAGGGTTTTAGTAAAGATCGAGATTCAAAACAAGAAGGGGAAGGACAAGCAGCAGATATGGTATGATTGCAAACCCTAATTTCGTTTTTCTTGGTTGAATTAGGGGTTTTTTCTTAGGTTTCTGTTTCTCTTTCTTGTACTTTTTTTCACTTGCTCTATGTCCGCGCTGTTCTCTAGTGGAAGAAATTAGGGTTTGGGTCAGTTTTCAACGGGATTTTGCTTAGGTTTAGTGTCTGAGTAAATGGTTGGGGAGCTGAAGATGAAGAAGAATTACGGGAAGGACAAGCAGCAGATATGGTACGATTTCAAACCCTAATTTCATGTGTTTGATGAATTGATGAATTTTATTTTAGGAGTTTTCTGTGTGAAGTGTGGAATTTTTAAAACCCTAATTTCGTGTGTTTGATGAATTGATGAATTTTATTTTAGGGGTTTTCTGTGTGAAGTGTGGAATTTGATGAATTTTATTTTGTTTGTTCATTTGTAGTGATTATACATATTATTCATATAGAGATATCAGTGTGTTTGATGAATTGTATTTTGTTTTTTACAGCGATCATACATATTATCCATATAGAGATATCAGTGTGTTTGTTGTGAATAGTAAACTTAATTTGCTATTCCATCACATGGATAGAGATAGAATTGACCTTAAAGAATTTGAGCAGATGTTGCGTGTTAAGTTGAATATTGATGAAACAGAAATTCCAAATTTATATTGGACCATAGACCCATGTCTGCCGGAGTATTTGATTACAAATGAAGACTTTTTTAAGTTTTGGGAGCATGTTGTACCTGATGATAAAGGCTTCATATGTTTACAAATGAGTGTAATGAATTCAGAATTTAGGAATGATAATGACTTCATTAAGGCTGCAATGGAACAACCAGTAGTAACAATTGATGAGACTCCTAAGAAGGCACCTAAGAGGATTGCTAAGAAGCCAGTTTCAAAGGAAAAGTCAATAAAGATATCACCTACAAGGAGATCACCAAGGTTCCATGCTCAATCAAAGAATGAAAACTCAAATGGAGGAGCATCTAGGAAGTTGTTGTTCATGGATCTGTTAAATGAAGTGGAATCTCAGGGTTTTTCTTGCCTAAGTCAAGCCACTGTTGTTGGTTCTAGCAGTACACCAGTTGATAACTTTAATCATGATTACTGGGTTGATGAAGTAACCAACACTGCTGCAGGGGATAACACTGATGCAGTGGATAAGGCTGATGCAGGGGATAAGACTGATACAGGGGATAAGACTGATGCAGGGGACAATAGTGATGATGATGAGGACAATGTGGTGCTAGAGAACACTACTGTAGATGAATGTCACCCCATTGAAGACCCAAATGCTCCACCAATATTTGACAGTGATGAAGAGAATGATATTGATTATGAAGATATTGTCAAGACATACAAAGTTGGAGATGAAAGCAGTGATTCAAGCAGTAGTGAAAAAGACAATGAAGAAGGTATGGACCCTTTAGTGTTTATAATTTTTTATTTAAGTTTTACATGTACTAACAATTTGATGTTGATTGCAGTTTCTAATGATGACAAGAATAATGATAAGGATAATGATGGTCCTGAAGTAAATGATGATAAATATTCCAAACCAAAGCTTGATTACCAGAAGTGGAAAGAAATCTTCAATATGCTATTACTTTTGTTTCTGTAAACTGACACATTTGTTTGATTGGTTTAACAATTATTGTGCTCCTTACTACTCTATGGAATATTATAGGACCATATATGCAGATGCTGTTAATCCACTAGAAGACATAAGTGAATGGAACTGGGAAGATAAGGTACTTTTTTCAGCATTAAATATATTATTGAATGTGATGCATTTACTTTTTTCTCTACTTTATTATATCCTTATTTTTCTCTACTTTAACTTTCTCATTTATTTTAGGGTTATTGAACTGGGAAGATAAGGTACCTTTTAGGGTTTCATTTCTTTACTTTAACTTTCTCATTTATTTTCTCTTCTTCTTATCTTAATTGGAAGGCATCCATGAACATCAACTTAAAGCCTCCTCCTTATCAAAGAAAAACTGGAAGACCAGCAAAGAAGAGGAAGATGAGCTATGATGAACCTGAAACTGTGGTGAAGAAAAGGAAATGTGGAAAGTGTGGATCTACTGCTGGTCATAATAAGAGAACCTGTGATGGTGGTGATGTTGGTAAAAACCCAACTGGATTCATGCCAAGCACCGAGTATGATGCTGCAAACTGCACCTTCACTAGTAGAGATCATCCTGAAAGTAGCACTGCAAGGGGGTAAAGCAAAGGTGAACAAATCCAGAGGTACATCTTCATTTGTTGGTGAGTCAACAAGACCTGAAAACTTTGGAAGAGCACCAGCAGAACCTAGCACCCGTGGATCTACACAAGATGTTCTGAATTTCAGTCAGAACTTTACTGGTATTGGATCTGTTAGTCAACATATTCCTGTCACAAAGGGAAAGCAAAGCAAGGCTAAGAAGAAGTAGAAGTGTGTGTGTGCTTCTTGTTGTGTTAGATCTTTTTTTTTTTGCTTTAGACACTGATATCATTGTGTTAGATCTGTTTTTTTATGTACCAGAATTCAGTTTTATTTTGATGGATAATCTTACTTTATGAATAGAAATGATATTAGTTAAGAACTAATTACATGTTAATAGTCTTTTGAAGTTCCTTACATATGGCATTGAGATTGAAAATTGAATAGATAACCCTATTTTTTGCAGCAATGAAAAGGTGGTCTGAAACCCATCTAAATGCTTCACAATCTGTGCAGATCAGGTAAGCAATGTTTCTATTGTGTTCATTTTTGCATATTCTCAGCTTCATTATTGACTTGCATTTTCTATTGTATATGTTTGCATCTAGAGTACATCCACGGACAAACCTTAGACTCATGACTTCCTTGTTCACATGTTGGACATAGATCTGGGGTAGTTTGCTGTCTAAATTTGCTGCTGCTGCTGCTCTTTCTACTACTACTGCAACTGTTACTACCGGGAGAGTTTATAACCTTTTGGCTCATTTTTATGTGTTGAACTTCTGAAGAAATTGAGTAATGAAGATTTTGGGATCTTCATTAGTATATATAGAGCTTCAAGATGATGAATAAGACCGTTATAAATCCAGGTAAAATATGGATCGTCGATTTTTTCTCTTATATTGATCCCACGTGTATTCCGACCGTTAGCAAATCTTGCACGTTTTTCTCACGTGCACCGAGCCGTGAGTTAACTCACTACTCTATATCCGGTTAACTCAATCCCAGTTAACTGATTAACTCAATCCCTGTTAACTGATTCAGGGGCTTCTATGTAATTTTGTACGGATTATTTAATGCCACGTATGCACTAACAGAGACTAACATCCGTTAACCGTTATCTCAAAAAAGCGGGATGAAAAAAGTCAAGAGTATGGCATTTAATAAACTCTGAAAAAAACGGTGGCATTTTCAGAAACTGCATATTGGAAGTGTGGCACTTTATTAAAATTCCCAATTTTAATTAAACATACCGACATAATGCATTTTCACTTCCGAGAAATGGTGTCCCTGTCATCATGGATTCATTGATAAATCAATGTCAACTGCGTACATGCAAAAAATATTTCTAAGGCTTCATAATTGAGTCGGTATTGTATTTATTGATAATCAATAGTGAGGTAACAGTCGGCATTGCATTCATCATCCAACCAATGCCGACCGTTACCCTGTAATTAAAATTGAAAAGTTAACTTTTGATTTTAAACCTAAACAATTAAGTTCAGATTTATCCGAACACTAAAAATAAAGAATGGAATCACCAACCTTCTTATCGGAGCCACTGAAAGGTTGACCGTTTGAGTTTTTTTCATCTTCTTGATTTGAAATTGCATATAGTTTGGCTTTCATATTTGTTTTTCTTCTTTATTTTAGCCGCATTCGCGACTCCAAGATTAGGGTAAGGTCTAAAACATCATTTGGTTCGACTCTTTTTTATAGAAGGTATTAATATATCAACAAAGAAATTTTTGGATTCGACGATTAATTATCGATGAAGTAAGGATGTGATGGACGAAAGAAGAAGACGGGAACAGAATAAGATCGGTAAAGAAGAATAAGAGAATGTGCAATGCTTTTTATTTTTAACTGGATTTAGATTTTAGGTTTTCTCTTCAAAATTTATTCGCAAAAAGTATAAAGGATAATTTGGTATTTTCATCTCTAAACCCCCTTATGACAAAACGATCTCCATTTAACCGTGAGTATCTCCTAATTTGCGAGGATATCACCAAATAAGGATTCTTTTGTTCCCTCTTCATATAAAGAAATTAAATTAGATTAATCGTTGTAAATAATATTAACGACAAAGGTAATATTAATTGTCTTTTACATTGTATAATCAATAAACATATCCTTTTTTAAAAAAAAGTTATATAAAACTTCATAAAAGTATTTATTTGTGCATTTTTTAAGTAAGCATACACATATAATTTTAAGATTTGAATAAAACCTGTTATTTATATGTTTTGACTCTCGGTCAAATTTTTGTATTTGTAGTTTTATTTTGTTTTCTATTTATTTTTTTCCTTTGTGAAAAAGTTTGCAAGAAATCTTTGGGTACCTTCTTTCTCTTAAGTTATCTTTGAAAACACATGTTTATCTTTGTTCTTGCAATACACATGTTTATTTAGGTAATTGACTAGAATAAAGCCATGAAACTATAATCCACATTATATCTAGTATAATGAGTGATGAATCTCATCGTAAGACATTTGTATCTTTAAAAAAGTTTAAATCATATATGTGTATGTTTATAAATTATGTCATCTTACGCATCCCTCTTTTATAACATGCAAATGATTGAATGACGGAGTTTTTCAAGAAATAGTCTTTCATAATAAAGATTTAAGGTTCAACAACAAAACTCTTTTTCGCACAAAATAAATTTATAAAATGTTCCACACATGTGTATTTGATAAACTATTGACATCTGAAGTTACTAAATTGATAAGTTTTTTGTATTTGCTATCAGGTGCATGACTACTGCGATGATGCATGCCAAAAAGAAAGACACATAGGAGAATGGCAAATAAAGTACCAAACTACTACGTCAGTCAAGGTTTAGATTGTGATACTACTCGTATTACTTGTAAGCACTTTATACTTCCATTTTAAGAGGGAAACACAAGTCGTTTAATTAAATGATTAGTTAAGAAAATGAAGGTATGAAATTGTTATGCCAGTCAAGGTTCAGATTTTTATAGTTACGTGATTTCCTGCTCGATTCAATGTTTTAGGGAAGGCTAATACCTAGAAGGTTATGAAATTGTAGTCATCGATTCTATTCGTGCACAATGTGATATGCTCAAGTTTACATTGATGTCATGTTACCTTATTTGACCATATTCCATCTTGTTATATGTTGTGGACGGGATTCACATGTTTCTTCCCCCATTTTTTTTTTTTTGGTTTAATGTCACATTTAGATTCCTACTTATCATGTTGTTGTTTGAATGTATATCTTGCTTATGCTTTCTTCCATACATCTTTACGCTCTTCAACAACACCTTAGTGATGTCTGGATAACAAAAACATCACATATTGAAGCCTTTGTGGAACATTTGGCTTACGTTTGCAAAACTTATATTGTGAAAAAGAATTCGGAAATATCATCCTTAATTTGTGTAATCGAACGAAAAACTCTTTCTCCCGAATCCTTGGCCGAGAATTTTGATGAAGTCGTTAATGATGTCATGAATGAGCTTTGGGTCGTACTTGATGTTTAATGTAAGTAGGTAATTTCTCTTTGCTTCGATTCATAGATACTTTGTGCTGCTAATAATGATTTATACTCTTTGTTTGTTATCGAGATTTTTGTTGTTATTAATAATGATTACTTCCTTTGCAGTAATGATTGAAGATTGGAATTAAGACTGGAGGGAAGCTGTTGTGGTTGTTTAAGAATAAGATTATGTTAACTGTGATATTATGTGAACAAAAGTTTATTCGTGAAGCATAAAGTACTTCAAATTATGTTAACTACGAGGCGTTTAGAATACTAGTTATCTAGCAATATTATTAGTCTACAAAACTGTGGGCCATTAGCCTTTTGTTTTTGAATGCATAAATTTTTGTATTTGTGATTGCTGAATTTGTTATTTGCTATTGATGATTGTTCGACATGACATTTTTAGTACAATTACTTATTTACAATTACGACACGAGTTAGATAACATATTCACACAAAATTTAGTACAGTTACTCAGACATTCGTGAATTGGAATAAGATTATATGTTATTTGTATTTGTGAGCATGATGTACTTTAAAATATTGTTAACTTCGAGGCATTTCGAATATTAGTTATCTAGCAATGTTGTTAGTTTGGAAAAATGTGGATCATTAGCCTTTTGTTTTCTAAGGTATAAAATTAATGTATTTTGGATTGTTGAATTCTTTATTTGCTATTGATGATTGTAGGACATGGGTTGGGTAACACATTCACCACAAAATTTAGTACAATTACTTGGCATTGGTGAATCAAAATAAGCTTAGGTAATCTGGCTTAAGGTGTTTTATGACTGGTGATCTATATCAATATGCTAGTTAAATCTTCACTTGAAGGCTGACTCGTCATCATATTAAGAAACCTGATTTTTACACTTGTTTTAATGTGTATGTTCTCAACTGCATCTTGTCTATTCATGTACCCCACTTCAGCTTTTATCTTTGTGTTTTTTTATTTTTATTTTTACGACCATCAACTCTCGTAATGTCTCCCAAGTAACATCATCAATAGTCTAAGGAAAGGTGGTGTTTATGTATGTGGTCTAAAGAGCGGTTGAAATCGTTTGTAATATTCGACGACAGAGATTATAATCGCCCCCTTAACTATGTCTTGAATCTGTGTGAGCCCAAACTTATCCCAACCAATCCCATCTCTGACCGTCCTTAGCTTAAAATTCTTCATGGTATGTTCGTTAAAAGAAAGACATCTTTTCTAAATTCTCTTTTCGGAAACCTCATGGAAACTTTCTTCTATTCTCTCTTCCAAATCCAAATGCCTTTTACCCCGGGATTATAGATGGTTTAATGAATTTCCTCTGGGGAATTTTATTGAAATAAATATATGCTAGGGTGATTTGAGAACACGAGGAAGAGGTTAAAGAATCAAACTATGGCCTGTGTAATCAGAAAATTATTTCCGTCTATGTTGCTTTGCTTTGCAATCGAATAATTTGCGCTCTTCCTTTTTCTTTTCTTTTTCTGTTATGTGTTTTATTGATCTAGATAATAAAACATTCACTCCACCGAGATTCTAGATGGGATATGCTAAATATGGCAAAAGAGTCAAGAGTTCTAAAATAGTAGAATGCTAAGGACACCAATTCAGAGTGACTGTCGATTATTATGGATGAGTTGGTAAGACCCAAGAAGCATTATAACTTAAATGCTTAAAAGATAATTAATGGAAAATCTCCAATTGCAGATTATCCAATAAATCCATGAAACTAAATGAAGTCCTTGAAAAACCCATCGTAAGCCATTTGAATCATTTCCATTTGTATCTTAAAAAAAAATCCAATCATGTTTGTGTATGTTTATAAATTATGTCATCTTATGCGTACCTCTTTTATAACATGCAAATGATCTAATGACAGGGTTTTTCAAGAAATATTCTTTCATAATAAAGATTAAGGTTCAAGAACAAAACTTTGTTTTGCACAAAATCAATTTATAAAATGTTCGACACATATGTATTTGATAAACTATTGGCATCTGAAGTTACTAAGTTGATAAGTTTTCTGTATTTGCTATCAGGTGCATGACTATTGCGATGATGCATGCCAAAAAAGGGGAATGAGAAATAAAGTACCAAACTACTACGCCAGTCAAGGTTCAAATTGTTATACTACTCGTATTATTTGTAAGCACTTTATACTTAAATTTTAATAGGGAAACAAGATTTGTTTATTAAATGTTTTGTTAAGAGAAAGAAGGTATGAAATTGTTATGCCAGTCAAGGTTCACTTTTTTTTAGTTACGTAGTGTCTTAATTATCAGGATAATTTCCTGCTCGATTTAATGTTTTAGGGAAGGCTAATACCTAGAAGGTTATGAAAATGTAGCCGTTGAGTTTGTTCATGCATAATGTGATATGCTCAAGTTTACATTCTTGTTACCTTATCTGACCATATTCCATCTTGTTATATGTTGCGGGATTCACATGTTTCTTCCCCCACGTTTTTTTTTTAGTTCAATGTCACATTTAGATTCCTATCATGTTGTTGTTTGAATGTATACCTTAGTATTGCTTATGCTTTTTTTGCATACAACTTGTCGCTCTTCAACAACACCTTAGTGATGTATGGATAACGAAAACATCACATACTAAAGCCTTTGTGGCACATTTGGCTTCCGTTTGTAAAACTTATAATGTGAAAAAGAATTCGAAAATATCATCCTTGATTTGTGTAAGGAATATCACAGAAATTAGAATTGTAGTGGTTGTTGCTTTATGACCCAATATGTTTCAGGACAAAAAAAAAAAGGAACAATAAAATTTGCCACCTTACTTTAAATCTTCACCGGAATCAAAATCTGTTAATGTAACTCAATATCTCCCATCGTAACTCGATATTGTATTTGCATCACATCACAAAAGTTTGTCACCATTGCCTAAATTAATCATCCAAAATTTGCCCTACAATATAAAATCTGCTTTTAACTACAACATACTACTGTGACCCTAAATCTCAATGAAAAAACTACCCTTACAAGCTGATTACGATGCAAACACCTTTGCTTTCTAACCTGAAAGGTAATGGGGTGGTGGAAGTTGGAAACTGTAAGGAGAAAGAGGATAGGAAATGGAATGATCTGAAGTTATTGAGTCAGCTAGTATTTCAACTTCAGCGCCAATTGGGAATGAGGTGAGTGTGGATGGTGAAATGACCTCATCTAATTCAGTTAAGAAATGCTGATCACATAGTCTATAAATGTCGATCACGTAGTGTCAAGTGAGAACACTTAAGTATTGATATTACCCTGTCCACATATGAGGTACCTGGTGATATTGTGATCATTGCAGTCGAAGAATTTCTTCCTGAACCTGAACATTGGAAAGCTTATACTAGAAAGATAAAGAATTCAGGTAAAAAGGGGAATAAATGCATACATGTATCAACTCACCGCCTCAACCCTTTTAGTGTATTAGAATCTCTTTCTGAGTATATATTATGATGAAGAAACTGTGGACGTAAAAGAGAAAGATAAAGAGGAGGAACCCGTGGTTGATGATTTTTTCGATGGAGTTTCAGAATACGAAACAGATAATGAAAGTATTATTAGAGTAAAACAGTTGCACCAATGATATCTCAGGGAAATCTTTGTAATTCAGTGGTTAATGATTTTTCAACTCCAAACTCGGATGATGACTCTATTTGGAAGGATAATACGGAGGTCAGTTTCATAGTACAAATGTATTTGAGTTGGAAGAAGAATCTTTTTTTAGAAAGAGATTTGGTTTTTTCTTCTAATTCAAATTTTGTTGTTAGTGAGGCCGAAATAGATTCCAAAATCACCTTCAACAAACTATTGGGTATTTCTGATCATCCTTTAATGAGATTTATGTGTAGAAATTTATTAAGTCATGCTAAATCAGGGATGGAAATACCTCAGCTTGTAGGAATTTGGTGTTTTGACTCTAACTCTGAGTGTGATGAGCAAATTGATGCCTTCAAAAGCTCATTTTAGGATAAAAATGGGATTTTTGAAGAGTGTTCGCTTGTTTCTTTCTTTTCCTTTAGGATTTTCCCGAGTTGAAAGTGTTTTGGTAGTTCTTGTTAGAGCTTGTGTTTAGACATTTTTTTTGGAGGTTCGAAGTCGCTCTTTTTTTGAGCTAGTTTATTTTTTTATTTTTTATTTTCTCTCTCTCTATTTTTTTTTTGGTATAAGTTTGACCTTGCATAAAATATAAAAAGAAAATTTCATTAACAAATGGTACTTTAGGACAACTAAGAATTCAAGAAAAAAAAAAGGAAAAATGCCTAAGGTTATTCTGATACGTGGTCCAAGTGACACGAAAAGGCCCAAAATTTGCTAATGTTATTCAAAGGGGGAAATGAATGTTTGGTCCTTTTTTAGGTGTTCCCAAGTCTGTTTGGTCCTTTAGGAAGATGCATTTTCTGTTTGGTCCATTATTATTTAAAAATATCAAATGGACAAAAACACCCTCCCGTATTATTTCAGCATTAACTTCTGTAACTCTTGTATTCCATAATTAGTTGATTTCATGCTCTCTGATGAACTCTGAACTTGCTACTTACTTTCGTACTATAGTTCATACTATTTGATGAACCCCTAATAAACAAAACTAAATATACATATGAAAACAGAGTTCATTCTTGAAATGAACCCGAAGTAAAACTTCAATATTATGACAAAAAAAAAACAGAATTCGTTCTTTCTAATGAACACACAACATAAACAAACCAAATTCAAACTAGAATAGATTTCATTCTTTAAAATGAACACCCAACAAAACTTCCATTATTATGTACAAAAACAGAGTTCATTCTTTCAAATGAACACCTAATAAAACCAAAACTAAAACATAGTTCATATTTTCAAATGAACACTTAATCAAAATTCATTATTATGAATAAAAAAACAAATTTCATTCTTTCAAATGAATATCTAATCAAAACTAAAATAGAGTTCATTCTTAAAAATGAATACATGACAAAAAAACATAGTTCATTTTTTCGAATGAACACATAACAAAATTTTCGTTATTATGAACAAAAAACAGAATTCATTCTTTCAAATGAATACCTAACCAAAAACACAGATCTATAAAATTCGAAGAACGAAACGATGATTTACAAAGATTATATGATACTCACGAGAAAATCAAATCTATCTTTGTAAATCGTCTCTTCGTAATCTTTGAATCTTTAAACGAAATCTTCATAATCTTCGAATCTTTAACAACAACAACAACTCGTCTTCGTCATCTCCATCATCTTCAACAGCGGCAATAACAACAAAGAAGAAAAAAATACATAAATCTTCATCGTCTTCAACAACATTAAAATCGATCTATTAATCTTCAAATCAATTTTTATAGATCTGAAAATCAAATCAATCTTTGTAAATCGTCTCTTCATAATATTCGAATCTTTAAACAAAATCTTCATAAGCTTCGAATCTTTAACAACAACAACACGTAAGTTGATTAGCTCTTTCGCTAATTTATCTTTATTTATTTATTTTCTTATGACTTGTACGATTCATTTTTATTTGATGTCTCTATAAATTGTTGAATATTGTAAAATTGATTTATCTCAATATCTAGAATACAAAACAGAGTTTGGACAAGTTAGGCAAGATAAAAAGTGGTCCAGCTTTGTTTAGGGAGAACATAAATCAACGGTTGTGATTTTTTCAACTTAAATATTATTAGTGAAACACCACGAACCAAAAGCATCTTTCCAGGAAAAAACTCAACGGTTGTGGTTGTGGTTTGTTTCACCAAGATAAAAAGAGGTCCATATTAATTGACAAATCAACGGTTCGTGGTTGTGGTTTGTTTCACCAAGATAAAAACAGGTCCATATTAATTGGAGTTTGGGCAACTTCCATGAACCAAAAGCATCCTTCCAGGAAAAAACTCATTGCCTTTTCTAGATTAGGATTTGGTATGATTTCCTTTTTTATATTTAAATGAAATTTAAATAAAATAAAAACCTATTTAACAATATGAGATAACGTGTATTTTGAAGAACCAATCACAATATTTTGTTAGTGCACACTGCTGTCGAACATTTTTTTTAAGGGTTAAGTGGTAAAATGTCCCAAAATAGATTTCAAGGTTGTGAAAATTCCCTGGACGTTAAGGAAAAGATTAAAATGCCCCATTCCGTTAGTTTTGGGTCATTTTGATCAAAATTGGGCATCTTGACCGGTCAACGGAATTTTGAAATTCCATTTTTATCCTTCTTAATCAAAACGCCCCAATCCGCCACTACCATAGACACCACCAAACGACCAACCACCAACCACCATTGTTGCCACCACCACCACCACCGCCACCTCCTCCATCACCACCGCCACCTCCACAATCACCGCTACCACCGCCACCACCGCCACCACCACCGCCATTATCACCATCGCTGTCACCACCGCCATTATCACCATCGATGTCACCACCACTACCACCACCACCCCCGCCACCACCACCGCCACTATCACCATCACTGCCACCACCAATACCACCGCAACACCACCACCACCACCACCACCACTACCTGAATCCTAAATCCTGAACCCAAACCCTGAACCCTAAGCCATGAACCCTAAGCCTTAAACCCTAAGCCCTGAACCCTGAATTTTAAACAATGAACCCTGAATTATGAACAATGTACCCTGAAGGGCAATTTTGACTACTTAACTCTCTCTAACGGAATGCGGCATTTTACTCTTTTTCCTAACGTCCGGGGTATTTTCACAACCTTGGAGTCCATTTTGGAACATTTTGCCACTTAACCCTTTTTTGAAATTGAACTTTCTTGCTTAGTTTTTAAATGACTTCCATGTTCCGCAAAACAGAATGAAATATTAATTCAGCATAAGATTGGACAAAATAGCTTGTACCACGAACACACACATATATATAGTAAAACGCCAGCTTAAATCTCAATGGTATTTGACATCGTCTCTCTTGTATCCTTAATCAGCCATTGCTTTTGATTTTATGTTTTTTTAGAGCACATTACTTTTGTAGCTTCAATGTTAAGAAATGGAAGAAATCTTTTTTGATGACGTTTAATTTCATGGGTTAAGTTTGTCTGGATTCTTATGTTAGTGAGTTAAGTTTATTCATAGGTTAATACTTCGCGAGGCATTATAATTTTACATGGATGGATTTATTGTGACATTATACTGAATTCAAATGTTAAATTTTCATGGACATAAAAATTTGTCGATTCTAACACGAACCATTTTCTCGAATCTTACTTGCCGAGTTGCCGTTCACTTTATCCAAATGGGGTGAACTTTTACCTAATGTTATTGACGTTGCAGGAAGATTATGTCCGTAGACTAACGACGAGATGTTCAGGTTCAACAAGACCCGGACTGGAGAAGCTAGTTCTTTACCATATCACCAAACTCATCTTGCTAATAATGTCACTCCCCGAAGAATTTGTTTGATGCTTCTTTCTCAATTCTTATTCACTTCTTTACTTTCTCATTTTAGCAAGAAAAGACGACAAAGCGATTGTTGTATATAATGAGAAGCCCACCATTCAAAGCGATAAAAAAACCAGCGAAGGGAGCAGGCAAATGCATCATTTGCTTGGAAAAAGAAGTTGACTCACTTCTGTACAGGTACTAATATTATCAAATCTGCCTCACTCTAGAAGTACCCAAATGTTTGATATCATGTTATGTCGCAAACATTTGATAAATTTTCCTTTTCCTTTCCTCTGGCTTTGTATAAATTTTAGATGCGGGCACATGTGCACCTGTTTCAAGTGTTCCACTAGGTTGCTCAAGAGTTCGGAGATATGTCCGATGTGTCGTGTACCAATTAGACATTTTTTTGGCTTATCCTGCTGGATGTGAGGATTAGTTTTGATTGTGTAATCTGCAGAGCTTTATTCGTATTCTGAGAGCGAGTATTAGCCTAGTGAGGGGTATTATAATTGTTTTGGGAAAGTGATTTTCTTGTGAAATTAGTGATTTAATAAAGCTGTGTACGAAGTCAGCTAGGAACTCTTTTTGACAGAGGCAAAAAGAAAATAAATTAATAAGAGTGCCAAGATAGCACCCATGAAAAATAGAAGAAGTGAATAGAGAGTCAGCAAGGAACTCTAATTGAAATCATTATAACTAAATGACCTCATACACTAATGTATCGACATCTTTAGTCCAAAGCTTCATGAACTTCCTTTCTACACTCTTTATTACCGGAACCTAGAGCAATCGAAGAAAAGGTTCTCTAACCAGTTATTTCAGTGGCATACATCTATCTGGTGAACCAATTTTAACTTTATCTCTTAAACTTGATGATGGGGTACGATTGTTCCCTTCATATATCAACCATTACCAAACCACTGGATTCCAAAAAATTGGAAATTATTAAAAAGATCCTTAACTCTGAAATTTGAAATTATCGTAGCTCAGTTTTAGGTATAGGTATGATTTTGCTTTGGTATAAATCAACAACCGTTCACTTTCTTCCTGTTGGGAGTGCATTAAACTCCCAAGAGATTTTCCCATATCTGACATGGTATTAGACCAACAGAAACTTCTTCCTGATCAATTTTCTCGAACTTTTCGCACTAGTACGTAAAAGTTTGATAATTCGCAGAACTTTAGGTTAGTAATTAAGGGACTCCATAATATCTAATAAGAGTTTGCAAATATCAAAATCATCAGAGACGCAGACCTAGATTCTTGGGATCATTACCGACTGATCATCGTAAAGTGTAAACAAGTTGAGCTAGGATAGTCTTTCCTATTCATCCCATCCCAACTATGGAGATTACATAAATTTTTTCAGATGCATATGCTGATGTTGGTTCATTAAATTATACTTGTCCTCTCTTCTACGATTTCAGAATTGTTTATAAAGGATGTCGTTGCCATTGACGTTCCTCTTCCTTGTTGCTCACGACTTCCAGAGCCAGTAACAGTTGTATTACCTACAATCTTCCATGACCCGAAACTTTCGTGCATAGGTGGTTAATTGGTTTATCTTTAACGTGAGAGAAGAATTCTTGGGATCAAGGATATTTTGGTCCGAAACAGACGAATATTCAGATTTGTAATTAATCCTAGTTCGAGTAATTATCTGAAACCTTATTGCTCTGAAAATGGAAACCAGGATCAATAGCGTTCAACCGAGCGAAAAAAAAAAGAAAGAACAGTAGCGTCCAATTTAGGTAGCTTACTTGAAACGCTAATAAGATGTTTATATAAGCTGCTATCTAGATGTTGTTAATCAGTTCAGAGGTTGAAGAAATTAAAGAATCAAAACAATGAATCCTTTTTCAGTTGCTCCAAGTTATGAAGATTATCCAATGGGTGATCGAGGTATATATCTTAGTATTAACCATCTATTAGTCATTATGCTTAGCGTTAATATCTTAGTATTAACCATCTATTAGTCATTATGCCTAGCGTTAATAAGTTTGATAAGCAATAGTTTTTCATATTTCATGCCATGTTTTCAAGAGTTTTAATTAATTGGTACGACATTATCTTGATTTCAAGTTTCAACTAATCAGTCGTTATAAAATAAAATATACTAGCAGACATTGTTGCCTTAATCCTATAGATATTGCTTTCATTACGAGCATAGATTGATCTTGTATACAAAAACTTTATTCTGAGCTTTGAATTTTTTTCGTTTGGTCATTCTCCTGCAGATTGCACACTTACAACAGCAGCAACTTCTAGTACTGGAAGATTAGGTCATAGACCCCAAAGCATGGGAAGCAGAGTGCAACCTTACTTCGCTACGCCTGAGGTTATTATGCCTGAGGTGGTTTTCCCTTTGGCGCACCAGGTCTGTTCACTGTTGGCTGATTAATGTTTCTATCTACTTGATATTGTTATTAAATCCATATGCGTATAATCCACTTTTGTTTTAACTCACTATTCTGATCTGAATATTAGGAGGTCATACTGGAGCGTCAAATTCTCAGCAATGGAACCCATTTGGTGCGACTAGTGGGAATAATACTGGTGCATCTTATCAACATTGGAACCCATTTGGTACGATTAGTGGGAATAATACCGGTGCATCTTCTCCACTTCATTTGGTACAGCAATCACTGTTCTATTAACCACTCTATTATTTGCTTAAATAAGAACTTAATTATTGTGCATAGATTTTATTTTCAGTTGGTAATTGCATGAAGCCATGTATATAGAATCCACATTTTATCGCATCTTTATTCTTCCCGTTATTTTGAATATTAGTAGTGCAACATCTTGCTGCTCGATCTGCAAGGCGACATGATACTGGAGCATCTACTTCTCAAAGTTGGAACCCATTTGGTAAGACAATAATGCAATTATAACGTTTATTTACTTGATAACAATTGCATAAATCCATGAATGTACAATCCACTTTTTTTATTCCAGTATGTCCTCATATTCTTCCCATTATTTTGAATATTATTAGGGCAACATCATGCTACTCGATTTTCAAGAGATGTTACTGGAGATTCTTCTCAACATTGGGTCGCATTTAATGACACTATAAGTGGACGTCTAGGAAGTAGTAGAGTTACAACTTACAAAAGTACACCTACTTTTGATAATGGTTCTTATGATCCAGAGCAACTTAAATCAATATCAGCCATGGTCGTGTACCAAAAAAAAATCGCATGAAGAATTAAGATGGGAGGATTACCAATTGGGAGGTAAAGGTAATCAGGTGTAGTCAATTAATTTATGTTTCCTTGAAGAGAAAATCTTCTATAACCTGTGTCATTTGTATAATTTGTCAAAAGTGGTACTTGAATTTCTACATGTTAACAATGTCTTCCATGGAGAATTTGATTTCTGATTCTTTCCAAATTTCCCTTTATATTTCAGGACAAAAAGACAAGATGGAGATTGTGTACCCAATGATAGCTATAAAAAACCGACGAAGGGAGCAGGCAAATGTGTCATTTGCCGTGAAGAAGAAGTTGACTCACTTTTGTACAGGTACTAATACTGTAAAATCTGTCTCTCTTTAGAACTAGAACTAAAATTTTGATATCTTCTAATCTCGCAAACAACTTACAGATTTTTCCTTTTCCTTTTTCTGTTTTCCTTTGGCTTTGGGCAAATCCAGATGTGGGCATATCTGCACCTGTTTCGATTGCTCCATTGAGTTGCGCAATAGTTCGCGGAAATGTCCGTTGTGTCGAGCACAGATTATCGATATAGTGCCGGCTTATATTGCTGGATGTGAGGATTAGTGTTTGATTGTGTGTTGCTACTTTGAAATAGTTCAACATGTTAACAAGTTTACAAGGGTTTCAGCAACGCATTATGTGTAATCTTGGGCACAAGTATGAGACCAGTGGGGGTATTATTATTTGTTTCGGAAAGTGATCATCTTGTCTAATTAGCAAATTAGATATAATTTTGTAGGCTAAGGCTAGTAGTGTATGAGCCCTTTTATGTTTCTTTGTGGCGTAATTAAGATTTCAGTCGTACAAAAAGCATGAAGTGACAACACTATAATGCTACTCACATAAAAAACCCAAGCATCATAAGTAAGGGGAACACAAGATATTTGCTTGAAGCTACTACGTCAAGCAAGATATTTCTCTTGGTGGTTGTCGAATCACTCAAAAATAATCAACTCTGAATGCTCCCTCAACTCTCAAAGCGCTCTATCTCGTAGAGTAAGTGCACCACAAATACATGGAACTTTAACATAATACCAATCAAACAAAAATGAATCTGAGTTCTCTGGTAAAACAAAACTCATTCATTAAATTAAAGAATCCCCATTACAAATTCTAGAAATCCCATCTTCCTCTAACCAAGTTGTGTCTTTGGGACTTTTTTGTACGAATTCTTTAAAGAATCACAAAATATTGATCTTTGGAAATGTCATTGATGAGATCGTTTTGGGGTTTGATCAAATTGAAGATCGCTTATGACCATATGAATCTTGTTAGAGAGTTTCAATGTCTAGAGACTCCTTTGAGATGATGTAACAGGGGGTTAGTCCTCGAGTGATTTCGGGGGAGTTGAGTATATTTTAAATCTCAGGAATTTTGAGAGAGTTTGACAGAGTGTAGGGAGTTTGAGAGAATTTTGTGTTTTTGAGTTCAGGGAGTTTGGGGGAGTGTAGAGAGTTTGAGAGAGTTTATTAGAGGGAGTTTGGGGGAGTTTGAGAGAGTTCACTCCTAACTCATTCTCTTTTAAGAAACAATAAACCCTTATTTGCAAATAACATTGATCTTTAATCAAAAGAAAAAAATAAATGAAAATGATCATATCTCTGTATCAATAGTATGTTATTTTGTGCAACGAGATAATTTTTTTCCCTTCAATTTAACGGTCTCCATACAATTCTAACTCCCTTTGTTCACGAACATTTTTCCACATATCATCCGCTATACTCTTTCTCCATGCATTAGCTTCTTGACGTTGTTGTTCTTGAGTTTGTTGTGTCAAAATTTCAGTTCCGGATTTCTCACACTTTGGTGTACCTAAAGTGATCAGAACTTCATGAAATGTCCACAGTAGGAAACCTTCATATATACAAACATCATACTAAAATTTCAGCTTTGTCCGATAAGCGGAGAATGAGATAAATAGGAATCAGTCCCCTATTCAGGATTTAAACTCAGCAGACCATAGTCATATATTGTGCAAGCTTTGCAGTAGCAAACGTGACCTGATCCGCGTGAAAATTTTACTGTACTTCTATAACAAGGTAAACTACGACATACTCAAATTGCATCATATTCCAACGGTTGAATTTAAAGATATCATTATAACAAAAGCACCGTATGAATTGGCTAAAACACGCCAATACGGAATGAAGTACGCCACTGTATTGAACTTTGGCATATAGAATAAAAGAGAAGTATGTGTCTAAATAAGATGACTTAAAAAGTGATAGTGATTCTCAATGACACCCATGCAAAGTAGCAACCCAATTAATGCATGATGACATAACAAATTATGAAGATAGCTGTAAAGGAATTCTGTTTCACCGAAACACAGTTTCAGATTGTCCAATCTTTGTAGTACTAATACTTACCTGATCCTCTTTAAATTTTTATGGTACACTTACAACTCAATATTCCACAACATACCCAAAAATCATAGCATTCCAACGGTTCTTTAAAAATATACATTACTCAGAACCCGACTACTTTCAATACGTGCATACATAATTCAGTTCCGTATTTCTCACACTTTGGTGTACCTAAATTGACCAGAACTTCATGAAATTTCTACAGTAGGTAACCTTCATATATACAAACATCATACTAAAATTTCAGCTTTGTCCGATTAGCGGAGAATGAGATAAATAGGAATCAGTCCCCTATTCGGGATTTAAACTCAGCAGACCATAGTCATATATTGTGCAAGCTTTGCAGTAGCCAACGTGACCTGATCCGCGTGAAAATTTTACTGTACTTATATAACAAGGTAAACTACGACATAATCCAATTTCATCATATTCCAACGGTTGAATTTAAAGATCATTATAATCAAATCATGCAATTTCTTACCAAGATCTTTTGAACCACAAATTAGGGTTTTGACAGAGAGAGAGTACCCACAAAAAAAAACTATACACACAATCATGGAGATCAAAGATATGAAAAACAATCAAAATAGTACACAAATCAAACTATTATAAACAATCATGGAGATCAAAGAAGAAAAAAAAACATACCTGGAAAAAAACGTTTCCTCTTCTTTCTCCTATGGTTTTCTACGCACCAAACTCCGTCCCAAATCTCTACTCTTTTCAGAGATTTGTTGTGAGACCAAAATACACTAAAAACTCCTTCGAACTCTCCAAAGCAACCAACTCCCTAGTATTGTAGGGTTTTATGACTAACAGGGAGTTCAAGAGCTTTTTTTAAACTCCCCAGCGACTAACAGGTGTTTTCTAGAGAGTTTAGGAGACTCCTCTAAACTCCCCCACAACTAACGGAAATTTGGAAAGACTCCCTCAAGACTAACAGGAGAAAACTTAAATACATTAAAATCTGTCGAACTCCCCTACAACTAACCCGTGTGGGTTATGGAATTCATTGTCTTTCCTAGTTAACAAAATTGAAATTCAGTTAGTTGGTTGAGCACTGGCTACTTGATGTACATTGTTGCTTTATACTAACCTGAAAAAGTATTTCCATTAATGTAATTTTACAATCAATTTAATAAAGATCACATTTCTTCAACAAATTGTTTCTACAATAGAGTGTACTTACCAAAGTGATGGAGTGAAACGCAACGAAAGTGCCTAAAAGTAACTGGGCAATTAAAGTGCCTAGTTTGATTCAAAATGCCTCCATTCAAATAAGGTAAGTCTTCGAGGTCGCTGTTAAGTTCTTTGAGCCAAAAACACATTATCATACACACATTTGCAGAAGGATATATTTCAAAAAAAAATTCTATTAAGGAGAAAAATAAATTGTTACCGAAAGAAATTTCTATTAAAGGGAAATAATGGTAATAAGAAAAGGAAAAAGATACTGGTAGTCCTTGATTCCTACAGTAGTAAATAAATCAAACCGGTAGAAAATGGGAAAAGCATCTATAAAGGGCAGCCTAAGCGTCTTTGGGACTGGAATCCTTAGGGTCATCATCTTCATCATCAAAATCTTCGGCGTCATTTTCATCCCAATAATTAAAGGTATCCATGAAACCATTGTCAAATGCAATTTTAACTTGTTCACGAAGATTGTCGATTTCTTCCTGGACAGAATTAGCATCTCTCTCTCGACTCCACTTCTTCGATTCTTACATGAAGCTTAGCAATCTCATGTTGATCATCCACATTTCCAACTTCATGGGAGCGGATTTTATCTTGAAGCGTCGAGATCAGACATTAATAGTTGTTGGACGGAAGAGAAATGACTTTGTCCCGGTTGTGTGCGAACGCGTTGTGCAATTCCCCATCCCGACGACACAATAACAGTCCCTAAATTAGAGTTGGGGTCGGTTTCTTTTGTTTTTGAATTAGTTAGTTAAAACTGTATGCATTCAGTGAGATAATTACCTCGATGAGTCATTTCTCTTGCGTCCAACAACTATCAAGGTGTGATCTCGCTTCAAGATAAAATCCTCTCCCATGAAGTTGGAAAGGTGGACGATCAACATCAGATTCTTAAGCTTCATGAAAGAATTGAAGAACTGGAGTCCAGAGAGAGATGCTAATTCTCTCCACAAAGAAATCGACGATCTTCGTGAACAAGTTAAAATTTCTTTCGACAACGGTTTCATGGATACCTTTAATTATTGGGAGGAAAGTGATGTCGCAGATTCTGATGATGAAGATGATGATAAGGATTCTAGTTCCAAAAATGCTTAGGCTGCCCTTTATAGATGTTTTTCCCATTTTCTAGCAGTTTGATTTATTTATTACGGTAGGAATCAAGGACTATCAGTATTTTTTTCCTTTTCTTATTACTATTATTTCCCTTCAATAGAGGTTTCTTTCCGTAACAGTTTATTTTTCTCCTTAATAGAAATTTCTTGAAGTATATCCTTCTACAAATGTGTCTATGATAATGTGTTATTTGACTCAAAAAACTTAACGACTTCGAAGACTTACCTTATTTAAATGCAGGCATCTTTGTATCGAACGAGGCACTTTAATTGCCCAGTTACCCCGGTTTCTTTTAGCGTGGCATTGCATTGCTCGGTCGATCGTTTCGGAAAGAATATCCATGGAATCGACTGCCTTCTGGTCAAATGGGAGTATGGCGCAATTATCAAAAGCCCCAGCGATAGACGGATCCTTAAGAGCCGAGCCATTGTACGTTACTAGATCTCCATTTACTTTGAAAATAGCAGATGTGAATGCGTCTTTTCCTCTATAAAGAGGCGGTGGTGAAGCTGGGGTATAAGTTGGAGATGATGGCTTCGGCGCTGCGAAAAGGGCTAGAAGCGGCATCGGCTCGGCATCGATGCGTACATCGTGGGTGGAAAGTCTCTCACTGTTAGTTGACGCTTTCCTGATCTTGTTCTTCCACAAACAGACATCCTTGGGGTGAGTCTTTTTGGCCCTTTTGCTTGATTGTTGCTTGAAGAGTTCAGGATATCGGAGGAAGACATTCTGCGTGCATATATATGAACAACTATATATCAGAGTCGGAAAAGAATGCAGTCGTTTTTATTAAGGACGTAATCTAGTTACGTAGTTGTAAAAGAGCTGTAGGAATTAAAAAGATCCAGAGAGTCGGTATTTTTTAATCAAATAAAGGCGACCAAACGACTGCATCTTACAAGCATCGTATCAAGTGCATTAAAAAGATAGTACGACAGAAGCTTTGGAAATCAACACAGTGAGTCGTTATGTTTATTAATCAGAAAGAAGGGACATAGATGGGGAAGTCAGCAGAGGCCTTGCAAGCATCATGGATCATGATCGGACATTAAAAATAAAAGAAAATGCATAAGTTAGTGCATTTCGTTACGACAAAGCTAACTGAAAAGAGAAGCTGCTGTTGTGAAAATTGGCATCCGGAACGCAGCGGAATCACGGGATCACAAAGGACAATTAGTGATTTAGATCAAATATGGGAGAAATAATAAGAGAGAGACAGAAGATAAAGAAACACATACACAACCACACATACACAACCACAATACAAGATATACGTGGTTCACCTTTACAGGCTACGTCCACAGCCAACACCACCAGAAAACTTGCATTAAATCAAAGACCATTACATGCTCTTTCCGCAACCCAAAACCAGACCCAAGATTTAACAAGACATACCCGAGAACACGATTGAAGAAACCATAGAAACCAACTCTCTAACCATTTTTCAAACCAGTTTCATGTCTTCTCTTCTACATCGTCTTCATAACTGCTACTAACAGAGGAGAAACATGAAAACACTATAAACTCGGTTTTCCTAACAGTTGCATGTATGTTACGGGGATTAATCATCACCTTGCTAAAGTTTGACGAGCAGAGTAAGACTGAACAAGATGCAAATGAAAACAAAGAGCTAAAGTAAGCTATTGCTGTTGGAACAAAGGAAATAAAGACGAAATAATTGTAACCAGGTGTAAAGCTAAGAAACTTACTTTAAAAAAGAAAAGACAATGGAGGCGCAGAACTTTGATTGTGGAGAGGAAACAAGCTATACATGAGCATTTATATGCCAAAAATAGGGTTAAACAAGATAGATACGTAGGATTTGAAAATATTTGGTCATCATCAAATATGTTAAAATACAAAAGACGTGTATTGTTGGGCATCCAATTTGGAACATATTGGATATGGCCAAGGCGAGATATTTTTACATAAAAGGCCCGTGGCTTTATTTCCAAATGAAGAAACCATTCATATTTAAGATCGGTGGAAGATTAAAATTACGTCAACCCTATATAAGAGCCATACACACGCTTAACTGAGGAATGGCGCATGGATTATTCAGCGGAGCGCAAGAAATTTTTAGTTCAATGTGCATAACAGCATTACAGATGTGTTAAGAGGTACCCATGTCATGATACCAAATCTGGGTGTTATTTCCGGGTGCTATTTCTTAATCCTTCCACAAGAATTAAGAGGGGGAAGTTTGTACCATATAGTAAAACGGTACATAGATAGTGGCTTATTATTGAAGCCTATTTCGCTTACCGTAGAAACATAAGAATGATTTTTTAGGGACCATGATTTTTTTTGAGGGGATCATGGTTTTATTAGGCCACCTTCCCTATAGTTATATGGGGTGTCCTAAAGTGTTGAAATGACTAACCTATCCTTAATCTAATTTAATTTAAAACCAACCTAATAACCACCTATATATATATAACCACCACCTCCTCCCACCACCGCCGATTACCACCACCACCTCCGATTATCACCACCACCAACCATCAATTACCACCACCACCGTCCACCACCGCCGATTACCACCACCAACAACAACAACCACCGATTACCACCACCAACCACCACCACTTCTATATATAGCTTAATTTAAAACATTAACAAAGATATTCTCACAAACCCATTACTTGTCATTCGTTTTTGGTTGAATAAATGAGAAGTAATAACTCATATCCGGATCATTGTGAAGATTAACAAATACTCTAGGAGAGGAAGGAGATGAAGATTCAGATGTGCTATCACCAATTGAATCATCACTTGAATACTCAAGATTAGTGAACTCAAAAAAAGTTCCATGTTTTTCTTCTTCATCTTCTCTAACTTTACTCTCTCAATAATTCTACTTCTTTAGCTTAATCATTTCACTAATGATTTCACTAATCATTACCCAAAATTAATCAGGAGGGTAGTTTAGGTATTAATATAAATATCTAGATAAGGGGTGACCTAGATTTACTTTTAAATGTCTTACTAAAAATAGAACCATGGTCCCCCCAAAAAAACCATAGTCCCCAAAAAATCGTTCAAACATAATTGGCTTATTTAGGAAGCCCAGTTGACTTATTATTGAAGCCCATTTCGTTTATTATAGAAATACACCTGGCTTATTTGGGAAGCCCGGTTGGCTTATTTTTGAAGCGCATTTTGTTTATTATGGAAACATGACTGGATTATTTTGGAAGCCCAATTGGCTTATTATTGAAACTCATTTGGTTTATTATGGAAACCATTTTTGTTTATTATGGAAGCTCAAAACCCAATGGGTTGGCTTAGAACCCATGGATCGGTCCACCAAACCAAATTTTCCTTTCTCCGAAAAAGGGGTTTTAATTTGGATAAGAGTCATGAGGACTAAGATATTTAAAGATGAATATTGGTTTTTGGAATTATCTAAGATAATTATGGTTATATAGGTAAAGGAAGAGGAAGGAATTGGTTTAGATAACAAACTTTATCATGAATCTAGTTGTTTTCTTGGATTTATACCGGTAAGGGAAGTTATTAAGATAACTATGAAAACTCTAAAACTATACCTACTTTCTGCCCATAAATAGAGGCTAAATCCTAACTCAAAAGTACGAATTTTCCGATTCTTTTCCACATAAAACACCTGCGAAGAAACCCTCTCTAATTTTAGCATCGGAATGTCTTTGCAGGTACCCCACCATTCCATATCAATCACATCAGCAATCTCTTGTGGAGTTGTATCACTAGTCGGAGATCAATCAATCAATATCAATCGCAATTTCTTTGGCATCTTTGATGGAATCAAATCGACGACAAAGATTTAATCCATATACACCCAACTCGAAGAGTGTTGGGGTGAATATTTTTGCACCAACAAATAGTTTTCAAATGACTTCATTCCTTTTTTGCGCATAACAGAATGAACAATTAATTAATAATAGCTTATACCATGAAAACATATATAGTAAAACGCCACGACGCCAGCTTGAATCGCGATAGTATTTGACGTCATCTCTCTCGTATCCTTAACCAGCGATTGGTTCTGATTTTATGTACTGTTACAGCACATACTTTGGTAGCTTCAATGTTAAGACATGATGGAAGAAATCTTTTTGAAGACGTTTAATTTCATGGGTTAGGCTTGTCTGGATTCTTATGTTAGTTCAGTTTATTCATAGGTTAATACTTCTTGAGGCGTTGAAATTTTACATGAATATATTGTTACTGTATACTGAACTCAAATTTTAAATTTTCATGGAGATGAAAATTTGTCGATTTTAACACGAACCACTTACTCAAATCTTGTAGTTGCGAGAAATCTCACAACTAAATTCTTAATAAAATCAATAGAACAATCTAATAAATCATCATAAGAATCTCTAAAACTTTTATTAAAATCTTAGAACAAGTACAAAGATATGAGAAAACCCTAATTTGGGAAGCAAATAATCTTTCTCTCTCCTAAATATCTTGTCAAAGCTCTCTAAAAAGATCTCTCTCTTTTTACAAAAGGGGCTTGGCTCATTATATAGGAGTTTACATAGTGGAGGACAGCTAATAAAGCCCCTTATTTCGGATCTGACGTGTCACATAGGGATTTGCCATTGCCGCAAACTTTCTTTACTGCCACATAGATCTTCACACTTTACTCGTAATTAAGTGACGTCATCTGGCTCGTCATCTTGAATATGTTGTATGCGATCGTATTCTCTTATCACTTAAAAAGGAGTTACTTCGCATACTAAACGAGTGTGTGGTATTTTGTACCCACATTTTGCCTCTTCTCATATCGTTCTTTTGGTAAAGAGAGCGATATGAGAAATTCTGATTTATTTTTCCGCACCCGTTCATCTTTTCGTATTCCTATCAGTTAATCTTTTTGTGAGTTCTCGGCATGATAACCCACACGTGTTTTCTTCCGCACTCATCATCAGACACGTCCCTAATAACCGCCTCTTCTTATCCGTCCATTCTCAATTAATGCTGATGGGAAGAGATATCGCGGGAGCTGGTATACAATCTTTCATTTACTTCCACACGTCTTCTTCTCTTTTATTTTTACTCTCTTCTTTCTTTTTCTCTGCAACTTTCGTTCTCTGCTACTGTTGTTGTTCATTTTTCTCTGCAACTTTCTTTTGTTGTTGTTGTTCATCTTCTTCTCGTTAATCACTTTCTTTATATTCTTCTTTAATCGTCATTTCACTTCCAAATCTTTGTGTGTTATCTTGATTATCTCGATTACATTCCCATTATAAAAATGGTTCTTAAAGCCGGTTGGAAAAATCTCAAAGAATTCGATATATTGAAGGATGATTTTGGGCGTAGGGGTTTCACATTTTCAGTCCCTCAGGGATCTGAACCCACTTCTGCAATTGGACTCGAATGTTTTTCGCTTGACGAATGGGATAATGATAGAATCATTGTTTCGCTTGGACAACTATCTGCGGGTCTTCCCATTCGTTTATACAATCCTCAAATCCCTTTGTTCTATGATCTTTTCTCATATGCGAGATTTTCGTGTGGCATGTTCCAACTTAGTGGTGACTATATTAGGATAATGGTGGAATATGTTCGTCGTGCGGCAGGGTTGGGATCTGTTTATCCGGAAGATGTAAGACATCCAAATTTCGCACATAAGGAAATTAACCCTGCAGAATACACGGTTGAGAATTTCTTTCTTCACTATGATGTCGTCATTATGAAGAATGAATCTTTCCGATGGGGTATTCGCTTGTCGAGAAAGGACGGTATCGCAGAGGACAAGAGGATCATGCGTGATGTTGATTTTCACGACTCTTCCAATAACACCGCCCGCAAATCAAAAGATACTCGTTAGGTGGAGTACCCTATTGTTATTGAGGGCTCTTATATTTCTGGTAAAGACGCTGATGGGTCTGATCTTCCCCTTACCTCTGTTGGCCCGAGGAAAAAAATGTGGTATGTTTCTTTTTCGACTTTATTTCTTCTATCTGCTTTTCTTCTTTTGTTCTTCGCTTCCCTTATTACCTCTGTTGGCTCCAGGTGGCAAAGCAAAGCAAGATGGAAAATAAAAATTTTCCTCAAGCGTCACATTCGCGCCGTAATGAAATAAAAAATACTCCTTTTTTAGTTTAACAATATTGTGGCCTCTGTTTTTTATCTTTCATTATGCGTGTAGGTGAAAGCTGGAGATGCTAAAGGAAATAATAAAAAGATCGTCTCTAAGTCCACTTCCAAGAATCCTCCTAAGAAACGAAAGGCGCATTCTCCCTCTCCCTCAGGCTCCTCTTCTGGCGATGATGAAATGCAATCTCCTAATGACTCATCGTTTACATCTTCTATGGGGCAGTTTTCCAGTATTTTCTATGATTTTATGTCTGCTATTTGTGATGATGCGCTAACTCGTACATGTGAGACGGCTACGAAGATTTGTGACGCTCCCTCTTTGAGCCATGAGTCTCTTCGAGGAGATGCCTCTGCGTTGAGTCCAAACTTTCAATTTTCATTTCTTTCTTTATTTTTCTTCTTGTGCGTCAATCTTCACAACTTGTCTTATATGAGTATGCATCTTTTATTGATTTTTTCGCTTTCTCTTTCTCCACTTGTAAAGTCCTACTCTTTGTATCATGTTCTCCTTTTCCATCCTTTGTACACTGGTTTTCTTGTGACTTTTGAGATTCGTGTGTACATTCTTTTTCTTCAGTGTATAATCTTTTTTTTGCTTCTATTCTCGCGCATTTTAATCCTGCAATTTGTCATTAATCGAAAGCAAAATGTTTTTCCATGTATAACATGTGTGTGAGTCTATCGTATGGGGTCGAATAACATTCCTTTATGTGCTTTCATTCCCATTCTTGCCTCTGTTAGTCGTCGCAAGATGATTGAGTTTGGCATATGTTTCATATTAACGTATGTGTTATTTGTAAAGCTAGCATCCATGCTTGAGTTTATCATATGCTGCATTTCATTATACGTAATGTGGATTAGCTTTATTTCATTATATGTCTTTATTTTCTTCCTCAGCTACATCTTGTGCGATTATATTCGCATCTACGCATCCTCTTATCTCTTAACTTTATTTTATATATCCGCGTTGATATTTGAGCTTATTTCTTTCTTGCAAAACAATATTCATCTTAATTTTATTTTTCTCATGAGGTCTTATTGTTCCTCCCTAATTAGAGGTCTTATTTTTCCTGAAGATATTATTTGTTCATGTGCGGCGAAATCGCAGGAAGTCTTTACACCTTCATGTAATGACCCATTGATTTCGCCTTATCATCTCTTGTATTATTGCCTCTTCAGGATATATTGACGCGCAAATACGACAGGCCTATGCTCTACTTTGAGTCATAGCCCCATGATATTTATGTCTTTTGACACAATTCAGCTCCCTAATGGAGGGTGTCTTCCTTATATTCCCCCTGACTGACCCTTCAAGGAAGCTTACCCATACCGGGTTAGGGTGGGCTCTTCCCATCCAGTGATGCAACAATAAGTTGTTTTCGTGGCCTCTTATCCCTCTGCCGATATGGCCCGTGGTTACGCGACCGCAGCCTAAGTGGGGTTTCTTGACGACCGAGTTCATCATAGTCAGGACTTTTCAAGAGCGTCCAGGTAAGCTTCAGAATCCTAAGGCACTCTTGACTCAATTGTGTACCTCGGCGCCCTGATCGAGTTTCTGCACTCCTTAGTAGAGAGCTTCTTACCTTAATCTTTCGACCAAGGCGCTCTACTGGATGGGATTTTATTTTACCCCAAATCTCCATGACTCAGTCTCCAGGGTCGGTGTAGATTTCACCTGAGTCATGCTAATAAGGGTTTTACCCAATTGTGACGCACGTTAGGTCAAGGCCTCTTGCTATTATGCGAACTAGGGTGCACGCCACAATTGAATGCCTGACCTCCATTGTTAGAGGTTTTACTTCTGATGCCTTTGGTTAAGGTCTTATTTTTTCCTTGTTCTTATATGTAATCTATTTAAGGAAGAAGAACTTATCATTTTCATTCATACGCTTGATTAGTACAACTCTGATGTCTTCTTTCTTCATTTATTCACTTACATGATAATTACTTCTTAAAAAATTCAACATTTGGGATGATTTGCATGCTTCTTTCGAATTTTGTGCTTCATTAAGTTCGCATATACTTTCTAATATACTTGTTCGCACATTTACTATTTCTTCTGTCGTGCTATTATTGCCGCATGGACCATATTTCTTCAAATATACTTGATTCCAAATTTCTCCAACTTGTGTTTCTTTATTATTTTCCACCAATTCATACAGTCCATTACCAATAGCTTTCTTAATGATGAATGGTCCAACCCATGTGTCTTTTAACTTTCCTTTTCCGTTTTTTCTGGAATGGTGGTTCTTGTCTCAACACCATCTCTCATATCTGGAATTCATTCTTTCAGACGCATTTGTTATATGCACTTTCTTGTGCGAGAGTTGTCGCTCTTAGCAGAAGTCTTGTTTATTTCTCTACTCTTGTTCACAACATCAACCATTAATCTCTCACCGCGCTTACCTTCTTTTATTTCTTTCTTCCAGTTTCTTCGCTTACTCGCGCGTTCTTCACATTTGTCAACATCTATATCATGACAAGTTTTTCCTTCGTTTGGATCTCCTCTTATTACTCTTACACCTTGAGGTAAGGGAAATTTGATGCACTGATAGAAAGTGGAGGCCCCTCCTAGAATACTATGTAACCATGGTCTGTCTATCAAGGCATTATATGGAGATTCTACATCAACTACGCAGAATGCTATTTATGTTGTTATGCTTTTAAGTGGGATTCACATTGTTATCTCTCCTTTTGGCTTATTTGTAGATCCATTAAAAACATAAATGTTGTAAGTTGATGGGATAAGCTCATCATCTCTTCCGCCCAGAGTCTTGTAAGTATAGTAAAACAGTATATCAAATGAGCTACCGGGATCTATCAATATCATATTTATTGCCCACGTGCCTGCATCATCCTCTTCTTCTTCATCCGTCTTTGCTTTTGGGTTGATTCCCAGTTTGACCACTAATGTGCTCTCATGCAGTTCTCCACCTCCTGGTACTTCTTCTGCGTTAAATGAAATTGATTGCCTCTGCTAATCCTTCAATGGTGATGTCTTTGCGAGGTTGATTATATCTTTTCCATCATTCTCTCTTGCGTAAACTCTACTTAAGACATTATCGTGAAAGTATTCTATGCTTCTAGCTGAATGTATTATGGAGTTACAGTATAAGTTCTTTGCTTTCGCTCCCACTTCAATCAAGTATGTTTGCTTTCCAACTTCCATTCCTGACGCCTTCCCTTCTGGTGGTGGCGGTGGTAAATTCTGTTGTTGTTGCACTAGGAAATGATTGAACTTCCCCTGATCTATTATTCTTAGTATGATTTTCTGTATATTTCTACAATTACTGGTAGTATGACCATGAAAACGATGATAAGCACAAAATTCTCTACTTCTTCTTACTGATGGTGGTTCATAGCCCATATTTGGTGGTTCTGATATGTCTTCCACTAAGATCACCGCCTCCCATATTTTGTCTATTGCATTATTTAGGTGTGGAATTTTGATATCCTCCCATACTGTTTTATTTCTTCATGGGCATTGATTATAGTATCTCTTTCCCCCCCCATATCCTTGCGCTTGGTTATTAAGTCTCTGAACTTTTTTATTGCCTGCATTGTTATTGTATTGCCTCTCTATGCATTCTCGTTCGTATATCTCTTGATCTATGCTTCCTATAGCAACTAGTTATTGGTTATCTTCCATCATAATTTTTTCTTGACTCCCTTGAGATGTCCTTGCAACTGTGTTGGTTATCTTAGGGAGTATACTTGCGTTCCCCTCTTTTGTGTTTGTATTCGCAACAGGATAAGATTTCATTTCTCTCTGCTTTTCTTCTAGAACGATGTACTCTTATTGGTACTCGTGTAGCTCTGTCGTTGATATGGTATATTTGATTCTGAATATATACGTATACAACAAGTGTGTTGAAAAGAATGCATTAATAAAAGCTAGTATGAGATTTTCCTCATCTACTCTTCAGCCATTTAACTACACATAGTTCTCCAGCGCGTCGTTATGTTTCGCAAGCTCTCATTGGTTCTTCATCGCAGGCTAAACACTTTCTCTATTTCTAGACGTAGCACGTTGTTACTGATGCATGCTCCTACAATTATAGTCTGTAGAAGATTGAATGATATGATTGTTCCCATGGGTATGCCGTCAAACCACTTCAAAGCTTCTCCCGTTAGACTGGCGGGAATATATTTGCATAGAACTGCATCATTATCTTCTCATTGTAATAAAGATCTGATGTAAGATTTTATGTGTTGCACTGCACATGTGGTTCCATCGAAAATATTGGTGAATACTGGTAGAACGCATTTAGTTGGTATTCATGCTATTTGGATGTTCCTTGCGAATTGTGTTTTTCCCGCTTCTTTTATAGCTTCATCCAAATGTCGTCTACCTCCATCACTTTGCGTTGTCATCATCGCTCGTACTTCTGCAAATTCTATTAAGATTTGTTCATTCATGATTTGATCTGTATCTTGCTGCATTGGTTTTTCAACCTTGCTTATCTTACTCGGTTGTCATACCTGTTTTGACGCATTGCTTCTTGTAGTTCTCGTTTTTCAACTTCTTCTCATTCGCCTTTCTCTTTCATTACTTGCATTGTTCTGTGCGTCATTGTATCTTTCAGCCTCGTCTGCGCGGCCACGTTAATTTCTTAACATTTCTCTTTCTTGTAATATCATTCTTCCCTGCTCTTCATCAGTTTCATCATCCTGGTCATGATGCGTGCGATAACGTTCATCACCTTGTTGCTCATGTCGATTGCCTCGGTGATCTTCTCGCATGCGGTAGTTTTGGCCTTGTTGTACATATATATCATCATTTGGTTGTTGCTTTATGCGATTACCATCGCGATGTCATTGTATATTGTCATCTACCTGATTGTCTTCAACGATGTTGTTTTCTAAAAGCTACTCTTGTCTAGCATCCCTGCGGCTAGATCTGCTACGTCTTGACGTGCTCCTGCTTGTTCTAGATCTTGAGCTTGTGCGCGTTGTACTTCATGACCTTTTTTCTTGTAGTCTGATATTCTCTTCTCTTAGTTCATCATTCTGATGTGTCAAATTCGCACGTGCTTGTTCTTCTCTCCTTCTTTCTGCTATTAGTCTTTGTCGAACCTCCTCTACGGTCATATTCTCTTCATTTTCTGTTATTGGTTCTTCATCTCCAGTTCTTTTCTCGTCTTCTTCTGTTGAATCTGTATTTGCAGTATGAACACTTACGGCATCATAGTTGATAGTGTTATTCTGCACCGATTCGCGTCGGATCTGAGTTTGGACTTGATTTCCTCGATTGTTTCTTTCCCCCATCCTTAACGATTCAGCAACTTCACTTCTTCTTCTTCCTGCGATTCTCCTGCTCCTCATAGCTGGTATCGCCTGTTCTGCTGTAGAGTCTCGTCTCACCATATATTTTTCCTAGGACACTATTTCTCTTGGCGAAGGAAAAACTACTCTTAAAAGAATTGAAAAACTTTACGAATGAAAATTGTTTTTCTGAGATAAATCTTTTGGTTAAATCTTTTAGATCTAAACTTCTGAAACTTTCGAAGATTGTTAATAGAACGATGAAAAACGATGAATAAACTTATATTAGTTTTAAAAAAAATTCACCAACATGATACATCATTCCAAGCCTGTTTCTAGCGCCAAAATGTAGTTATGAGAAATCTCACAACTACACCCTTAGTAAAATCAATAGAACAATCTAAGAAATCATCAAAAGAATCTCTAGAACTTTTATTAAAATCTTAGAACAAGTAAAAAGATATGTGTAGGATCAGATTCTCGCAACAATAATGTCTCAGCGAAATTATCAAAGGCACAGCACAATAGCGTCGCAGAACAATTTCAGGAAGAATATAACAAACGACGTCAGCTAGGATCATGAGAAAGATGTGATGGTCCTGCGAAAATTAGAGAGCTTGCGAAATTAATATTTGTAAGGTTGCGAGAATGTCGCAAACCATACCCGAAAATAAGGGACAGATTAGCTGTCATCCACTATGTATTTCCTATAAATAGTCGTTCAAGTTGTAAAGATGGAGAGAAATCTTTTTTGAGTAAGAAACAAGTAAATAGGAGAGAGAAAGTCTAGAACAGAAATCATTCTTGATTTCTTTATCTTTTCTTGTAAGAATATTCAAAGATTGTTCAATAAAATAAAGAGTTTAAACCTAAAATGAGTTGATTAATAATGAAATCATATGAGGGGTGTAGTGTAGGATTTCCTGCAACTACATAATGGCGCTAGAAACAGGGAGATTGAAGATCGAAAGTTGAAGATTGTTGATTGAGAATATTCAAGTCAAGAAAGTGATTAAATAAATCAGTGAATCAGTTAGAAGAAAGATGAATAGAATTAATGAAAACGACAAAAGATTGGAGTGTAATATGATAACAAAAACAATGATTAATGAATTCCATGAAAACATCAAAGGAAGAATACATAAACGAAATTTTGAAGGAAGGAAAGTTATGGCGGTAGAAAAAACATCACCCTTGAAAGATTGGGAAAAGCAAAAAATTGCATTCATGGCGGAAGAAGTACCAAAAGAAAATTTGAACCACACATCTTCGTTGGTTATCACAGTGCCTATTGCACGAAAAGGGAAGGAGACAACAATAAAATCCACAGGAGAATGGATGTTGAACAGAACATTGATTGATACAGAAAGTTCAGTTGATATAATATTTTATCACGCATTCCGGGAAATGGGATTTAAAGATGAAGAAATGTCCAGTTCAACATATTTTGTTCACAGCTTCGAAAAATCCACAATAAAAACTAAAGGAGAGATAGTGGTACGAATTCCACTTGAAGAAATCGAAACACATGTAACATTGTGCGTAGTGGATATGGAATCACCATATAATATGTTATTAGGAAGATCATGGATACATGCGATAAAAGTTGTGGTATCAACGTTGCATCAATGTATTAAATTCCCCACTCCAAATGGAATAGGTGAAATCAGAGGAGATGTTGACAATGCGAAATTATGTCATCAGATTGAAGTAAAGCATTATGAAGGACAAACAAAAAAAAAACAATTTCGCAGAAAATTGGCAAAGGAAGCAAAGAAAGAAGAAGAATTTAGAGTATATATGATAAGGGAAAAAGAAGGCAAAGGAATACCCATCTAAATTTCGGAAGAATGAGAAGAGCCTATGAAAACAATAAAAGAACCAACACCAATGGGAGAACCTAAACCCAGTTACACTTCCGCAGAACCAACAAAAGAAATAAACGTTGGGACTATAGAGGAACCTATAATATTGAGAATTGGAACCAAAATGGATAAGGAAGAAGAAAGAATTGTTAACTTGTTGCGAGAATATAAAGATTTTTTCGCAGGAAGCATGGATGAGATACCGTAAATAGATCCATCAATTTCATGCCACAAGTTGGAGATTAACAAAAATGTGAGACCATTTAAACATAGAATAAGAAAAATCGCAACAACTTACCATTCCCAAATAGAAGAAGAACTACATAAAATGCTTGATGCGGGAATCATAAGAGAAGCTAAATACCCAGAATGGATACCGAATATAGTCATTGTCCCAAAGAAAAACAAAGGAATCAGGATTTGCATAGATTTCACTGATTTAAACAAAGCTTGCCCCAAAGACAGTTTTTCGCTACTAGATATTCCTCAAATGGTAGAATCTGCAGCGGGAAACGATAGGGTATCATCTTTATATGGATACAAAGGGTATAACCAAATCCCTCTCGCTTAAGAAGATCAAGAACATATTGCTTTCTTTGCCCCTATAGGTTTATATTGTTACACGAAAATGCCATTTGGTTTGCGAAATGCGGGAGCGACATACCAAAGAATGGTAGAGAAGGTGTTCGCAAAATGGATACACAAGACGTTAGAAGTATACGTGGATGAAATGTTAGTAAAGAGTAAAGAAGCTAAAGACCATGTACAAGACTTGAGGGATATTTTTTAACAAATGCGACAGTATAACATTAAATTGAATCCTGAGAAGTGTATTATTGGAGTTGCATCGGGAAAAATTTTAGGCTACATTGTATCAAAGGAAGGAACACAGGTTGATCCAGAAAAAGTGCAAGCAGTTCGTGACATGCCAACACCAGCAACAATAAAAGATGTACAGAAGTTGAATGGGCTTCTAGCTTCGCTGGGGAGATTCATTTCGCGATCATCAGACAAATGCAAATATTTTTCGATATACTCAAGAAGGGTGCAAAATTTAAATGGAGTGATGAATGTGAAAAGGCTTTTCAAGGAATCAAAGAACATCTTATGAATACAACTATTTTACAAAAAGCAGAACCAGGAGAAGAATTATTGATCTACCTTGCGACAACGTCGCATGCATTAAGTGTTGTGTTATTGCGAGTAGATGCAGGAGTGGAGAAACCCATTTATTCCATTTGCAAAACTTTTAATAATGCCGAGAAGAATTACTCAAAGATTGAAAAGTTAATCTTAGCATTAGTTTATGCATCATTTAAGCTCCACATATATTTTCAATCACACAAGCTAAAGGTATTGACAAAAGTACCAATTAAATAAGTGATGAAGAATTCTAAAAGATCAGGAAGGGTGGAGAGATGGAATGCACAAGTAGGCCACTTTGATATAAATATGAAATTTTATCTTCACCAAAATCATAGGTTGTTGCGGATTTCTTGGCAGAATTTCCTTTAGAAGAAGATGAAGCAGTAGAAGAAATGATGGATGTAGAAGAAGAGCATGGATATCCAAAAGATTTTTTAACAGAACCAAATAGATGGGAAATATTGGTAGATTGATCATCAAATGGAGAAGGAAATGGAGTTGGAATTGTTTTAATTTATCCAGAAGGAATAAAGATGGCTTTTTCATTCAGATTGGAATTTGCATCCACTAATAATGAAACAGAATATGAAGTTGTGATACATGCCTTAAAATTCGCAATAGAAATGAAACTAGAAAATGCAAGGATCACTAGTGATTCGCATCTAGTTATTCTCCAAATAAAAGGAGAGAATACTACAAATGAACCATCCTTGGAGAAATACAAAAAGATGGTTGAAGAATTGTCAGCGAAAATCGCAAAAATAAAATGGAGGCACATTTCAAGAAAGGATAATAGACTTGCAGATTCTTTTGCTTTCATCTCAAGCATGATGACAGATCCAACTGCGAGATGCATAACAATACAAACACTTCTGTCACCATCAATCAATAAAGAAGAGTAAGATGTGGATGTGATGATAATAGATAATGATAAAGAAGAACAAATAAATAATGTCGCAGACTGGAGAATGGAACTTCATGCATATTTAGCGAGCAACGAATTATGAATTAAGAGATGGGTTGCTATACCGAAAATCCTTTAGTGGACCATCACTCAGATGTTTGACACGAGAGAAAGGAGAAAAGGTGCTGAAAATGTTACATAGTGGAGATGCTGGCAATCATAGTGGAAGAAGATCTTTGGCACATAGAGCAAAAATGCAAGGTTATTACTGGCCATACATGCATGAAGATGCAAAACAAATATCAAGACGTTGAGAAGATTGTCAGCGGCATGGAAAGAAAATACATGCACCAGGAGCACCATTGTCATCTTCAACCAGTGTGTGGCCCTTTGGAAAATGGGGCTTAGACATTGTGGGGCCATTTTTACCAGGAACTGGACAAAAAAGACACTTGATAGTTGCAACAGATTATTTTATAAAATGGACAGAAGTGAAGGTAGTACAACATATTCGTGATAAAGATATCTTTACATTCATATTCGAAAATATCATTTGCAGATTTGAAATTCCTGCACAGTTGGTATCTGATAATGGAAAACAGTATGAGGGGCAAAATACAGAAATGTTACTAAATGCATTCAAGATAAAATGTGGAAAGTCAACTCCTTTGTATCCACAAGCTAATGGGCAAGTAAAAGCAACAAATAAAACAATTGTAGATATATTAAAGAAGAAATTGGAAGGACATCACAGAGCATGGTGCGAACAAGTACATAATGCAGTATGGGCTTATAATACAACTAGAAGAGAAGCTACTGGAATGTCACCTTTTTGTTTAACATACGGAGTTGAAGCGGTGTGACCAACAAAAGTTGTTATTCCGAAAACAAAAAGAGAAGCTTGGGAGAAAAATCTTAGTGCGGGCTTAATTTTAAACAAACTTGATGAGTTAGAAGAAAGAAGAAAAAAAGCTTTACAACATATGGAGAATTATCAGCGGAGATTAGCTCGAGAATATAATAAACGTGTCAAAATACGCGAATTTCAACCAGGAGATTTAGTTTTGCGAGAAACACCAATATATCAGCGAGAAAATGGTGGAAAATTAGCGAAAAATGGGATGGACCTTACATCATTAAGGAAATAGTTGGAACATGAGCTTATAGATTAATGGATCCAGAAGGAAGAGATGTTGGTCATAGATTGGACAGACCATGGAACAGGTTGTACTTAAAAAGATATTATCCGTAAGAAGATTTGAGAAGTTATGGAATCTAAAAGAATAATTGCGAGATTACTTATATCAAAACAAGATCATAATGTGCGAAATTTTCGCAGAGATGATCACAGAACAATGACATAAAATAAAGAGGCGAACCTTTATGGCGTACACCCTAGTTCGCGAATAAAATTTCGCAAGAGGCAAATGTAAGACCTAAAGTACGTCATATTAGGGGGTACCTATTGCATGGCTCAGGTAAAGGCTACACCGCCACCGGAACCTGAGTCATGGAGATTTGGGGTCAATAAAGCCCATCCGAGAGAGGCACCTTGGATTCTCAGCTTAAGCATATGACTTAGGTTGGGAGACTAAGGTAATAAGGACTCTCCCAAGGAGTGCATAACCTGATCAAGGCACCGAGGTACACGGTTGAGTCAAGAGTGTCGGGGGCGTTTGAAGCGTCCTTGCCATTCTTGACAAGTCTTGGCTTATACTGCACTCGGCCCGAAGAAAACCCCACTTAGGTTGCAGTCTCCTAACCATAAGCCCTATAGGTAAAAGGAATAAGAGACTGTGAAAACAACTAGTTGTTGTTAAGACTGGATGGGAGGAGCTAACCTTGTATGGTAGAAGTACGCCTCCTTGAAGGGGCAACCAGGGGGAAGATAAGGGCGGTACCCTCCATTAGGGAGCTAATAAGCGTCTTAAGACGCAAATGCCATGAGGCTTTTTATTCGCAAGGATATTAAGGCTTGTCATATTTGTGCAACAATCCTGAAGAGGCAATAATACAAAAGAAAAAGATAAGACGAGATCAATGGGTTTTCGCATGAAAGTGCCAATACGTCCTACGATTTCGTCGCAAGACGGAAATGTCATGGGGCTTTATTTTCACAAGAATATTTAGGCCTGTCATATTGTCGCAACATTCCTGAAGAGGCCATAATACAAAAGAAAAAGTTAAGGCAAGATCAATGGGTTTTTGCATGAAAGTGCAAGGACGTCCTGCGATTTTGTCGCAATGACAAGAGGTGGCATAATAAGACCTTTACTTAGGAAGGAAAAATAAGACCACATGATGAAACAAAATATTTATAAGCATTCATAACATATTATTTTTTGCAAGAAAGATAATGAGAGTCAAGTATGGGAATCAATACAAGAAGCATTATCTCTCTCATCAACAAAATATTAAAAGGAAAAGTTGATTCCAAAGTTGATAAAAAAAAATGTAATTCGCAAAAGTGATAAAAACAAGACAATTCAAGAAGACAAAGCTAGATAGAGCTCAAGATTCAATATTAATTTCAGTAGTAAGAGATGACAAAACTTCTTCGCCAATATTCTCGCAAGCCTCTCCTTCATTTCGGTTTTGATCTTCGCCATGATTAGCATCTTGATTTTCGCCAGCAATTACTTCTTCAGGAGAAATTTCTTTCTCATTTTGATTAACGCCAGCAGACGCTTCTTTAGAAGGAATCTCTTCTTCATCTTCTAAGAAAGTATCATCTGCACCGCTTTCGTAATCATAATCACTATCAGCAGGGAGAGGAACTTCATCATCATCTATTTCTAAAGGATCAACTGATGTAGGAGGAAGAGATTTGGACAATAAGATGTCATTCATAAGGACTTCATCACGGAGATGAACTTGACGAAGAAGTGCTCTTTGATGATTCCTATCTTGAATATCCTTGAAATAAGCGAGATAATCAAGTCTTCTTTCTTCCCGGTCGCGAGAACCAGTAAGAGTAGAGACAAGCAATGCATTTTATTTGCGAATTTCGGCATATTTAACCTCCAAAACAGAGATGGAAGAGTGAAGATTCTTCTCAGACTCTGTGAAAGATAGAATACAAAACTTCATTAAGATGAAGAATTCAGAAAGATATGATAAGAAAAAGTTAATTAAGGCAGTCAAACTATTATGACTACCTTCCTTTTTCGAAATAAGGTGTTGAATCAAAGACAAATAACTATTTTCCCAACGATCCGTTGCGTCATCAAATCTATCTCCAACTAAACCTTTAAGTCGAGACAGAAGATTTTTCTCGTTAGAAATAAGAGAGGCATTTTTCTTCGCAAGAGAAGAATAAGATTCTTCTAATTTGGAATACTATTCTTTAAGTTGATTCTCCTTTAGACTTAAAGCTATTCTACCTTGAATAAGTGTATCTCTTTCAGCGATAGATGACTCCGTTACTTCTTTAAGTTCATTTCTCAAAGAGCGAAGAGATTGCTCTTGGTCAGCACATACCTTTTGGAGAATACTAAGTTGTTGCGAAGATATCGCCATCTTGTTTAAATAAGTTCGCTTCTCTTGATATAAGGTTTTATTCTCATCTGATAAAGTTTACATCCCCAAATTAGCTTTAGTTAAAGAATAAGAAAGACGAGATACTTCATTACTTAATAGATCTTGTATTTGAACTAATTGGGTATTCTCATTGGTAAGATTATTTATCTGATCAAGAGAATATGAATAGAGGTTATATAATTGGTTATATTGATCCATAAAGATTTCTTTATCAACACGGGCTTCTTCAACAGCAGATTCAAACTGATATCTCTCCATTATTCGTTTATGGTTTAATGCTGAACATGCGAAAGAGGGATTTCAAGGATAATTAAACATGGGAAGGATAAAACCATTGAAAATGAAAAATTAAAGACATAAAAAAGAAAATTATACCTCTCAATTCATCATTCTTCTTGCGAAGATTGTCACTATCCAGCAAAACATTCTGAAGTTTCTTATTTTCAAGACGAAGAGCATTACATTCTTTTTATAAAGTTGTCTGCGAAGCAGCTCTGTCAGAACCCAATTGCTTGCTCAGAATTTCACAAATATTAGACTTGATAGGATCAGTAGAAGAATTCTTGCCATCATCCATAATTTCAAATAAACCTTTGAAAGCAATATCTATCCCTTCCACGGTTTCTTTCGAAAGAGGAAGAGACTCGGGTAGAGAACTGGTATAGATAGAAGGTTGAGAAATATTCTCAATGGGAAGAGAAGAGGTTTCATTCGCATAAGGATCCACAAAGGGGGATTTCAATCATAGAAAGGTCAGCTGAAGAAATGAAGTCAAAGGCAGCATTCTCGCGAATTGGAGACAAAGGTTTATCTTGTGAAGATGTCGCAGGAGATTTGGAAGAAATGAGTAGGTGGAAGAGAACAGAAGTTGGAACAGTTTTAAGGTGGAGAGATTTCTTGAGAGGTTTGTTAAGATATTTATCACCCTGCGAATTACAATCCAGATAAGAAACAGAGGCAACAATATTGTTATTAGAAAAAGATAGTGTTTCTTACTACCTTCTCATTCGCAGACTTTCTTTTATGAGCGACAACCTTATGTTGTGATTTGGGAATGTTAGGGTTCTGAACTGTAAATTTAGTGTTGGAGCCGCTTTTGCTGAAATAACAAGAGTATGGGAATCACATAAACAACATCAAATAAGGCAATAAACAAGATCAATTTCAAATATATCAATTTCAGCAAAACTCATAAAGAAGAAAAGAGAAGACTAACCTTGATGAATCCATGAAAAATAATAGCAGGGAGATTGTCTCAAAGAAAATTACGAACTATGAAGATCAAGTATGAAGATGAAGAAGAACTTAAAAGATTGAAGAAGAAAGAAGAAAAATTGTAATAATGGAATTTGCAGAAGAACGATGAAGTTGCAGAGAAAATAAAAAGAAAGAAAAAGAGAGTGGGAATGAATATATATAAAGGGAATTTCTCCTCGAGAAAATAAACACGATTAATACGGAAAGATATAAGCGGTTAAAAAACAACGGTTACAAAAGACGTGTCGAGAAATAAATGGAGGAAAGAATACATGTGATAAATGCAGAATATGAAGAGGAGAACAGTTGCAGCATTTCTCACATCATTCTCTACTTCGCAGAGAAGATATGAGAAGGGGAAAGATGTAGGATCAGAATCTCGCAACAATAATGTCTCCGGCGAAATTATCAAAGGCACGGCACAATAGCGTCGCAGAACAATTTCAGGAAGAATATAACAAACGACGTCAGCTAGGATCATGAGAAAGATGTGATGGTCCTGCGAAAATTAGAGAGCTTGCGAAATTAATATTTGTAAGGTTGCGAGAATGTCGCAAACCATACCCGAAAATAAGGGACAGATTAGCTGTCATCCACTATGTATTTCCTATAAATAGTCGTTCAAGTTGTAAAGATGGAGAGAGATCTTTTTTGAGTAAGAAACAAGTAAATATGAGAGAGAAAATCTAGAACAGAGATCATTCTTGATTTCTTTATCTTTTCTTGTAAGAATATTTAAAGATTGTTCAATAAAATAAAGAGTTTAAACCTAAAATGAGTTGATTAATAATGAAATCATATGAGGGGTGTAGTGTAGGATTTCCTGCAACTACAATAGGAGAAAACCCTAACTTGGGAAAGAAATAATCTTTCTCTCTCCTAAATATCTTGTTTCATCTCTCTAAAAAGATCTTTCTCTTTTTACAAAGGCGCTCGGCTCATTATATATGAGTTTACATAATGGAGGACAGCTAATAAAGCCTCTTATTTCGGATTTGACGTGCGTCACTGTCGCATAGGGATTTACCATTTCCGCATAGATCTTCGCACTTTACTTTGCGGGTGATATGTGGTTGCTATTTTCCTTATTCTCTGCTTGAATGGTCGTACATCCTTCCTGACATCTAACCTGTGACATGCAACATTAGGATCTATACCTTGCATTTCGTCCATGTCCCATACGAAGACATTGCTATATTCTTTCAGAAGTTTAATTGTTTTTTCTTCCTCTTCTTCCCCCATTCTAGTTCCTATCCTTATCATCTTGGGGTCCTCTTCTGTACCTATGTTGATCTCTTTAGTTGGTTCAGCTGCAATAAAGTTCTCCTTTGGTTCACCTAGCGAGGATGGCTCTTTGATCTCTTTCAGTGGTGCTCCTTATTCATCTACTTCGCTTGGTATTCCTCGAGCTTCTTTCGCTCGCACCATGTACACCCTGAGTTCTTCTTCTTCTTTTTTTAACTGCTTCACCTTAATTTCTCCATCTATATTTTCGCTTTTTTGCTCTTCCTTCATAGTTCTTAACATCTAATTGGTTACAGGATTTTGCTCTTTCTATGTCACCTGCAATTTCTCCTATTCCGCTCAGCATCGGGAAATGTATGCACTGATGTAAGGTTGATGCCACGCATTTTATACCATGAATCCACGGTCTTCCCAAGAGCATGTTGTACGGTGGACTTCACATCTACTAAACACAATGTAACCTGCACTTCTATCTCTCCTGGTGGCATATTTATAATTACCTCCCCTTTTGGCTTTGTTATTGCTTTGTTGAAACCATGGACGTTGTATGCAGACGGCTTTAAGTCTGCATCGTTATATCCCATGTTCTTGAACGTGCGATAAAACAAGATGTCGGCTGAGCTCCCTGTATCTATTAAAGTTCCTTCAATTACCCATTCCTCTATAGCTTTCGCATATTTATCCTTCTCCACCCTTCGCACGGGTATGGTTACTACCAATGGATTTGTTCTCCCCCAGCTTCCTTGTGGTATATCGTCCGCTTCGAACATGATCTTCTATTTTTGCCATTCGTGCAAGGTCGACACCCTTTCGACATTTGAGATCTTTCTTCCTTCATGGTCACGCTTGTGGATCTTCCCTGTAAGTCCTGCATGAAAATCTGTGACCACACCCAATTTTGTTACCATATTACATTGTAGACGCCCGCTTCCATTCATCGCTCCATGGTGTTTATCACTTTCGTAGATTTACTCATTGCATACACATAATTGTATGCTTTGTTTTTCGCATCAACTCGTTCCCCTTTTTTCGATAGACCGTCTTGATTAGCTTGCTCTTGAAATATGATTAGTTTTCCCAAATATTTTTTAAGAAAATCTTTTTTCAGATCTGTCAAGTTTGTGCCTCGAAAGAAAACTTTATAATCCTTATGATTACTCCAAAGGTTCGAAATCAGCAAATGCTCAAGAACAAACTTATGAATTTATTTGTTTTGTAAATCGTAACTCAGCGAAAACAATCAAAAATCTTTCACAAAAACAAGAGTATAAGGAATCTCCAAAAAATCAATTCAAGACTTTCACAAACAGGTGTAATCTCTTCACCGAGTTGTATTCTAACGCCAAAATGTAATAGTGAAAAATCTCACTACTACGCCTCTTAGATCTATATAACAAACTAGGAAATCAGCATGAAGAACACTTATAAGAATTTCATTAAGTTTAGAAATCAATACAAGAAAGAAGAAGATAAAACCCTAGCTAGGGGAGCAAACAACTCTCTCTCTCTTAAAGTTCTAACTCAACTGTCCAAAAAGACCTCTCTCCGCAAAAGGGTGGTTGGTCATATATATAGCAATTTTACATAGTGGAGGACAGCTAATAAAGCCCCTATTTTCGGATCTGGCGTGCGATGTCTTCGCGCCCATATATTAAGTCTTCTCGCACATATTCCTTAACTTCGTACAGATTCCACACTTTATTCGTGACCTTATGACGTCATCGGCTTCGTCATCTGGAATATGTTGTGTGTGAGTAGGGTCGTCCTCTTATAATAGTACCGCTTCACATTATATCTACGTATGCTATATTTAACCCCTACAATACCAATGGGAATGGGAAGAATGAGCTTATACAAATATGACTTGGAAGATCAAAGTATTTCACTTTATTTACCATATCCTGATCTACCAACGCCGTGGTTCTCGCCAGAATGGCAGATGATTACTGCACCTCCAAGGTAACTTTCAAAAACAACATACCATTAAGTTACGCTTGCTTTTGTCTAATTATATATCCATTCTTGTACTGTTACTGCTGACTTGCATCATACGTAGTTATGTACCTTATGTGGTTTATATTTACGGCACACACGTACCTTACGTTGTGCATATTTACTCCACGCGTCATACCACCTTATAATGTCTTCATGTAGTTTTTTTTTTCCTGATAGTAATGTCTTAATGTAGTTCACGTAAAGGAATATCAAAAGAAATTTATATTAGAGGGCGAGTTATCTTTCTTCTTTCGTGTAAATCACCCTGTTCCAGCCAATATTGGCGCGCTAATTTGTCTTTTATTTTTTATCTTTTTTGTAATAATAACAATGCCTATTCAATGTGTTACTAAAGGTTTATGTTAGAGTGAAATCCTGTCATGAGATGATTCTTCTATTGGGTCCAGGATACCCAAAAGAGGCATTGCTTTTGCGAGCAGCAAGGAAATACACAAAGGGACAACTACTGAAACCTGACATAGATGGTCCGACAACTCTGCAGCCAGAACATGAGGAGCAACTACAGCAAAGCTTAAACCAGGTTCTAAATCAGTTGGATTTTTCTTTGTCGCGTCTCCTTGTAATCTAGTGTCAAGGAGATCTTGGAAAATTCTCTAGCTATTAATTTGGTTATACAGCCTACCTGGCTGGGTTCAGCAACGATACTGGCTGGGTTCCGCAACGATACATGGACGCCTTTTGTTCACCCAATAGTCAGTCCATGATTTAACCAACGGACAGAAAGTAACGCCGATCCATGTACAGTGTATATGCTTTCTCAGAAACTTACCTCATAATTCACATATCTGTACTGGGCAACATGGAACCTGTACGGTCACTCTGTCAGAAATTCGACCGTTTTCATTTGGATTAAAAATTATGTTTCCAGACGGATGTGGGTGGTGCCGAAAAAAACTCAGTAATGATAAAAGCTGTGGGCCCTATTAAAAAAAGAAGAGAAGAGGAGTCTCTCTGGCAGGAGGGGGTATCAAATGGTCCCAAACGTACCAATTCAGTGTATATCCACTCCCCTGGCCAGGCCACCTCAAATATGAACATGCAATAAGAACTCAAACAAGTCCTCTTGAGATTTTAGGGACCATGGTATTTTCGATGGGACATGGTTTTATTAGGTCATCTTTTCTATGGTGATAAGGGATGTCCTAAATTGTTGAAATGAATAACCTATCCTTAACCTAATTTAATTTAAAACCAACCCAATAACAACCTATATATAACCACCACCTCCTCCCACCATCAGCGCCCACCACCGCCGATTACCACCACCACCACCTCCGATTATCACCATCACCAACCACCGATTACCACCACCACCACCACCGCTGATTACCACCACCACCACCTCCAATTATCACCACCACTAACCTCCGATTACCACTACCACCTCCTCCCACCACCACCACCGCCTATTTAAGAAATGTAACAACATCAATGCAATCACAATTAAGTTATGTTACATAATAATTTTATCGAGTAAAAAAGACGCCAGCCGCCAACCTGATTCTGCCATAGGACCACTCTAGAGGTATTTTCCAACAAACCCTTCACTTTAATTTGATTTTGATTGCTTCAATCGAATAGAAATCATCAAAATAGAGTTTTAATAGAAGTTACAGAGCCATGTTCGGTTAGGTCGATTTTCCAAAAAAACCCTAGTTTACTAACCGAACTTCTTAAAAATGAAGAACACGAAGAACAGTTCGGTTCTATTGGATTTAAAACTAAGTCATCGGACTCTCTGTTCGGTTGTTTCGCAAAAAATTTAAAACTACAAAGTAACCGAACTCCACCCTTAGAACCGAAAAAACAAATCCAGTCTAACCGAACTGTGTTGTTGTGGCCACTATGTTGAGTTCTAAAATAACTGAGCTTAGCCAATAGAGTTCGTTTTGTTCGCAAAAATTTTTAAAACTACAAAGTAACCGAACTTAGCCGATAGACGCTGGAACTTCCCATTTTTTTTATTTGTTAAGTTCGGTAACTTCACAATTTTATCGCAGAAACCGAACTCAGAGTTCGGTAACCTGCGTGTTTGGAACAAGTAACCGAACTACACTTTCAGATGAGTTCGGTTACTTGTTCATCTCATGGGGCAACCGAACTACAGCTTCAGATGAGTTCGGTTACTTGTTCTTCATATAAATTAACCGAACTATTCAAAATCCAGTTCAAATCCGGATCATTTTGAAGATTAACAAATATTCTAGGAGAGGATGGAGATGAAGAATGAGTTTTCATCATTTGAATATACTCAAACTTAGTGAATTGAAAAAAAAAATGTTTTCCATGTTTTTCTCCTTCATCTTCTCTAACTCAACTAATAATAAACTCATCTTTTAATTTAATTTCACTAATTATTTTTAACTAAATCATTCACTAATCATAACCTAAAATTAATTAAGAGGGTAAATTAGATATTAAATAAATAACTAGATATAGAATGACCTAAAATTACTTCTAATGTCTTTACCCAAAATAAAATCATGTCCAAAAAAAAAATCATGGTCCCCAAAAAAATCGTTCTATCTAAATCAATCAATCTTGGACAAGAATTGGTTATATACAGTACCAAGAATATCCAAAAATAAGAAATCACATCTCAATCCACAAATGTAATAATACAAGGCTTATAAAATAAAATGTAATTGCACAAAAAATCAAATTTATTCAATAATACCCATATGGTTGTAAGATGATACCATACCACCTATCTTGTTCAAATGTTGACCATTGAACCCGTTCGACTAAGACGATGTCTGCCTTTTCCCTTGTGTCTAGGAGCAATAGGTCCGTTTCCGAAGGTTACCGGGTCGAATTGTTGGAGTCGCTTGGCTTCAAGGCTGTCCAGCACACATTCTTCTGGAGGTGACAAGTATCTTGTGTGGTCGTAGCAGTATGAATACATCATATGTTTCTCTCTAAACTTCATCATTTCAACCCGCTGATCCGACGAGAGTGTATTTTTGATTGAACTCAAGATATCAAGATTGTTGGTGGTTGCATCACCATCACAATTGATGGATGATAGTTCAATTGGGTCTACCGTGCAACCATGAAGAACAAGGTGTGTAAATTCGGCAACATAAGGGGCATATCTGTAATTTACCTTGTATTTACCACCATTTGTAGCCCAAGTTGAACCATCCCATATAGTTGCATACAAAGACATTGGCTTCGAAGGGAAATCTCCAACCATTCCTTCACTCCTTTTCACTTCTCTTATGGCTATATCATCCACATAAAATCTACAAATTTTTTCACCACCCAAAATATTTACATGAAATAATTATTTCCTATTTTATCCAAAATAAAGAATAAAAGAATGTTCACTTCTCCAAGAAAAAAATATCAGGAAAATGACACAATAGTGGGCGTGGGAAAAAGCACCAAAATACTTAAAAACAAATAGCCTTATCTCTTGAGAAAAGGAAGTGTCAGTGTGTCACTATAACCATCTTAAAATGGAGGAATCTGATTAGGAGAACTAAAAATAGCAAGAATGAAGATTAAGAAACGAAGTAAATATGGAAGATGATGATTACATACATGATGTGAGATTGAGTCCATAAAATGGAGTAGTGGTGAAAATCTTGAGATGGATCAAACCAGAGACCATATCTTTCTTCTCTACCAATATTTGTGCTTCCATTCCCATAAACATTTGTTTGAATCTTCCAATCTTTTCCTCTTATGTTGCCCAAGAACTCAAAGTCTAATTCATCATGGTTTCTCTCAAATATATCTCCATTTGACATCTGCAAAACCAAAATAATTAAAAAAAAACAGAGGACTCGGTTTTTTATCAGTATCCATGAATGAATCAGAGTATGTACTTACGTAAAAGGCAACGACAACCCCGGCAGTATAATCAGCTGGTAATTTGATAGAAGCACTGAAAAATCCATGAAGATAAAGGTCTTGAGAAACAAACCCTGAACCTGTTCTTTTGTTTAGTAAAAGATGAACTGTTTTACCACCATCATCTTTAGAATTAGTCACAAGATTGCTATCTCCAAATAGATGATTATAACCTTCATCAAATGATAGTACTGGCAGATTCTTTCTCAAGGAAGATGATGTTGATGATGCTACAGAGACAGTAGTTGAGATACTAATCAACATACAAATAAACATAAATTCCTTCATTTCTCTTGTTTCTTCTGTACCACAATTAAGGTCTCTTCTTGTGTGTGTTTTGATGATGATTCACTCTTCTTCTTCTCCTCTTTTGTGGTGTAATTTTCTTTGTTTATTCAATGGTGCTATGCTCTGCTCCAGAGAGAGAGTTATGAGTGAATGAAGAAAGAGAGAGATATAATACGAAAAAAAGGAGAGGGCACTGAAAATACGAAAAAAAAAAAGGAGTAATTTTTTTTATTTATTTTTTGAAAATGCTAATGATTGTAATTATTTATTCATATAATTTGTGGGTGAGTCTGTTTTTAATTCGTCAAGTTGGAGGTACTTTTGTTTGAGTAGAAATCAAGCATTTCTTTAGCAAATCAAAACTCATCGGTTTCTCGAAAACAACTTTAAGGCCTTTGGGATGTACACCGCCCTACGGCGACGGCCCTACCACTGTGGAGATTGCAGGGAATGTTCATGCACTTTTTATCACCTCCTCCTTCGGCGGGTGATTGTAGTTTAGGAGATGTCGTTTAATTGATAAAAGAAAAATAAATAGGAAAGGAAGGGCAAAGACTCCACCTTTAAAGAAAAAAGAGAAAGTTGTTGTAGTTTCAATGGAGCTACACAATTCTGAAATAAGAGCATCCACAGTGGACGAGTATAACCAAAAATTTGGGATGAGATCGTAACACAGTGGGACGGAGTAAAGATCAAATCCCAACCAAAGATCAAAACTCAGACCATATTTAGTCGCGACCAAATCCCAAATCCTAATATAGTCGGGCGTAAATTTAAAATCCGTTTGTTGTCAGGCGTAAACTTAAATTGCGTTTGTTAACAGGCGTAAACCAAATTTACGTATGTTGGTGGGGCGGAATTTAAATTTACGTTTGTTGCGGGCGTAACATAAATTTACGCCTGATGAGACGGACAGCAGAATTCCGCGCGTTCCCAGACGGACACCAAAATTCCGCCTCTCTTGGGCGGACACCAAAATTCCGCCTCTCTTGGGCGGACACCAAAATTCCGCCCCATACGGGCGGACACCAAAATTCCGCCTCTCTTGGGCGGACACCAAAATTCCGCCCCTCTCAAACGGGTTTGCGTAGCAGATTTTTGACATGAAATGAAAATTTTCATTTCATGAAAATTTTCGAACGTTGGAATGATAAATTTTTCGAACGTTGGCGTTGGAGATTGCGTAGCAGATTTTGACCGTTGGTAAGATATTTATCTTTTTCGAACGTTTGAAATTGAATGTTAATAACGGGTTTATTTTATACCTATATATACCAGATGAATTCCTTTAACATTTTCATATCATTCGTTGTATTCGGCAAGAAAAAATAGTATCAGGAAGAAATAAGTCGGCAACTTTTTCAATCTCTTTTAATTCCCAATACACCAAATTAACAGTTTTAAAAAAAAAAATTCATTAGAATCCATATGAAATCAATCTACTGCATATTCATTACAGACTTTAGAATACAAGCATTCCACAACCATACTACCATAAGAACATTACTGCCACTACACATCCATTCAAAATTGAATACATTCAAAATCCAATAAATAACTGCAACCTCAACTTCTTAAGAAAGAAGAAGGGTCGCTTACTGAAGGTGTTCATTCTTCCATGAATTTCATCTCCACTTTAAACCTATTGTAAGAATCATAAAATCCCAAACTGATATGAACAAAACTCAAATTAAAAAATTAAAAATTGACAAAACATAAATTAAACGTAAACCCAATTCATATCATTAAAAAAATCAATCTTCTTAACCCTGATTTTGGAAAAACCCCAAAAAATGTTTTAATTCTATCAAAACCCTAACTTTTAAAATTGTGAAATTCAAACATAAATTATCACAATCAGGTAAGAATATGATGATAAAAGAACGCCATAACTACGATTCACACCTTTTTAATGAAGTTATTGATCGATTTTGATTAAAAATCTTGTCTCACTCGACTAAAATTGGTGGTGGAGACTTGGTAGAGATGTAGAGTGGTAGACTAGGAGTACTGTTAGTAGAGAAGAATAAGAATACGAAGAAGAAAGAAGAAGAAATAGATATGTAGAGTGGTAGACTGGTAGTACTGTTAGTAGAGAAGAATAAGAATACGAAGAAGAAGAAGAAAAGAGAGAAGAAGAAACAGTTGTAGGTTAGTAGTGGAGATGTGGTCTGTTAATGAAAACCTATAATGGGCGGAAATTTTGGATACGCCCGTCTCAGGCGTAAAAATATTTTACGCCTGACAAATTCATCACGCAGACAGAAGATGTCCGTCCGTACAATTCCTCACGCGGACACCAGATGTTCGCCCGTCTGATCTCACACGTGCTGTGTGACCGTGTTTAACTCGGGCGGAATTTATTTTTACGTTTCTTCGAGCGGTCATTTGGAATCCGTCTGATCAACGGGCGGAATTTAAGATTCCGCCCCATACGAAACGTAATTTATATTTACGCTTGATAACAGACGTGATTTATATTTACGCCCGTTTGAAACGTAATTTATAATTCCGCGCAGAAATGAAACGTAACTAATACTTCCGTCCGTCTTCATGCGTAAAATTGTTTTACGCGCGACCAAATTTGGTCTTCTCCCCATAACGTCACAATACAGATTAAACTCATATTTAGTCTTTTTTTTTTGTCTTTGATCTTTGAGTTTAGTCGTACCATTGCAGTCGCTCTAAGGGTGGTAAACAAAGCTATTAGGCTATTCCTGTGCACAAGGTAAAAAAAAAATCTGATTGGATACCAAGTGGCATGATAAATGAGTTGCGCCACCATGAGAAAACTACTGAGCAACAGAGTTTTTAGCGACAGTTATTCATCAAAGCGCTGGCGATAATTTGAATATATATAGCTGGCGTCATATTTACCATTGCTCAACTTTCTTTATATCTTTTTTGTTTGACACTATATCGCTCAACAACTACTTTATAACGGCTATTTCCCCCCTCTTTTCATGTATATATATATGTCCATATACTTTTTCAAATCACTGACACCTATTTCTACATATAATTTATTAATTTTTGTTTTACCAATTTTCGTATTTCTATCCGCAATTTTAAATTTCATAATCATCAATGGAGAGATCCAATGAAGAGAGGAATGTTATTATGAATCGGCTTAGATTACAACAAGAAATGCATCAAAGGAGGTTGCAAGAACTTAACAACGAGGAAGCTGAAGATGACAAACTAATAGACACTCTGATGCTCGTACATTCGGGACAAATACCTAGCTAGAGTTCCAAAGCCAAAAGAAGTATTTTGAAGAAGATATACGTATTGAGGGAGATAATTTTACCACCAGAAGAGCGGATGCACGATTATTTTCTTCCTAATTGTGTGTACTTTAATCAAGATTTCCAGCGTCGATTCCGCATGCCTCGGCATCTGGTGAAAAAGATTACTCAAGAGCTTTGTCGAGTAGAACCTCAATTTAATTATCAGTTTGATACACTGAATATTTGAGGTCATAGTCCTAAACAAAAAGTTACTTCGGCTCTAAGGATTCTAGGTTATTACAAACCAGTGGATACGAAAGATGAGTACCTTCGTATGAGCAACACAACTTCATTCACTTACCTTTCATTATTTTTCGAAGTAATAATTAATCATTTTGGTCCAACATATTTACGAAAACCAACTGAGGAAGATGTTAGACAAATATTGAGGGAGAATGAGAATATGGGATTCCCAAGAAAGCTAGGTAGTCTTGATCGTATGCATTGGGTATGTCAAGGATGCCCTGTTTATTGGGACGATATCAATATAAGGGTCATTATCCGAAACCAACCGTTATCCTTGAACCCGCCGCTTCTTATGACGGTTGGATATGGCATGTTTTTTTTGTCTTTCGGGAAGTTCACAAAATGATTTTAGTGTTTTGCACCAAGTCGCCTCCATTTGAAGATCTTAAGCATGGAATTTGTCCCCAAGTTTATTTCATAATCAACGACCACCAATACTCTTGTGGTCAACCTTGGTTCAATGTTACCGTCAGCCCCCTGTCGGTGCATTGGACCATTAATACGGGCAATTTAACGAATGTCAAATGGGGGTGAGAAAGAATGTGGAACGCGCTTTTGGAAATTTGAAGGGGAAGTTCGCTATCATTTATGGGCCATATCATGGGTTGAGTCCTCGTGAAATGCACAAGGATACGTTCACTTGCATAATTCTTCATAACATGGTAATTTAGGAAACCCGTATCGATAAGGAGTGGACTAACTATGAAGATGAAGATCTAGGGCATGAGATTGAACCACAAAGAGGCGTGCCTGCAAGAAATTATGGGCAAACGACTAATTACATTCAGAACCAGAATTTGTTTGACAGTTTAAAAGAAGATCTGAGAGTGAATCTTTGGAAAGGGTATGGAAGAACGGGTCGGCATAATTATTAAGTTATATATTTTAGTTTAAACTGTTAATTTCTCTGTAGTTTGTTTTATTCAATATTAAGTTAATGAGCGAAACTTATTTAAATACATTGCTACAACATTTCAAATTAATCAACTTTTCATTTCAAACTAATATTAAGTAGAATGCAACAACAACATATCACATTAAGATGCAAACACTTCAAATTAAAAATTAAATTAATACATCGATTATTTAGAGGTTTTACTACATCGAACTCATCCTCATCATCATCACCACCACGTTGGTTGTTATTAAATCCAGCTTATTGTTCAATCTTTGCTTGAATCTTGTCAAATTTTATTTTCCAGAAATGTTTGGCTGGGATTTCATAATTGAAGTGTCAGATTGAAGAATGTTATGCTTGTCATAGTCATTCACAAATTTTTATTGAGAAATGCGACTTTTTGTAATCTCCATGTGTTGAAATTTCCTATCAACCGCTCTTTGCTTCTCGACGGTCGTCTGGTGTTCCATAAACTTCGTCATGTTAAATCCATCGGAGCTTCCACCTTCTTGAGCTAATTTTATAGCAAGTCTTGCTTTGTTTCTTCCTATAATTTTTTTTATTAGCATCATCATTATTAAGAACTAAGTTTATATTTGAGTTTCTTGGGGTATCTGGTGAAGAGTTTGATAAAACTGGTGAAAATGGTGAAGAATTTGGTATTGAGGAAGAAGAATTGTATGACCTTTCAGGTACTTGTTGATTAGTTGCTAACACTTTTGGATTATATTTGTTCAACCCCTTCAAAATATGATAACAACTTTCGAAAGCGAAATTGTTGCCATTTTTTTGCTGTCATTTTGTACAAACCTGTTTTTCAACGTCAGCGCCCACAAGACCACTCTTCAGACTTCTCTTAGCTTGCATTGTCGCAACAACAAATAGTGAGACTTCCCTATTGATCACAATGAAGCGTTCTGACAACCCTTTTGCATCACGACTATTGATGTTCATGGTTTGTGCTTCATATTTACGAAATATGTCATCCCATATGGTGTTACCATGTTGTTGTGCATCATCGAAACAATCTTGGGTAAGATAAACATAATTACGACAAATGCTTTCATCTTCTGTGATGTTGAATTTTGCACCCTGAACTTTGTTCTTATTACCTTTACTTATGCCTTGACTTTGAGATTGAGAATCAATATTACAAGAAATTAAGAAGTGTAGAGAAGGTTTGAAGAAGATTGAGAGATTGAGAAATCCTAGAGATTTAGAAATTCTGGCGTGAGTTGAAATAAGATTAAAATTGGGTATTTATAGAGGGGGGAAATTGTAGTTGTTGGATGAGGAACTGTTGAGCGATGATGAGCGACATCATGACTATCATTGGCGTTGAAATGACCAACGAACGATGATTTTCCCGTATAACGATGCACACTTTATCGCTCGTTAGAAACTCTACTGTTTATGCCTAAGTGGAATATTTGACACTTAGACAGATATGTTTGCCACTTTGACATACCCATAGTGGATGCTAAAGTGGCAAAATAAGCTACTTGACATTGTATAGGAATATGCCTTATAAAATTTATATTTCATTTGATAATAAGGGTGGTAAACAAATCCGTTATTATAGAATTTATGTTTTATATAAAGGGTGTTCGGTCGATTCCACCTATTCTGAGAACCAAAATAATTTGCTTTTATATATTTTTTTTTCTTTTTTCCTTTAAAATTTGTTGAAATTGGGTTTCCAAACGTACTTCGGATAAATTATTAAATACATACGTGGTTGCAATTGGGTTGGCCGTAACAAATTGTCGTGTGTATGGATGGATTAATGAGTTATAAATTCAAGGCGACCAGTTTTATAATCGACCAGGTTTGGTAGATCTTTTACTGGTCGTAGACTACATTTCAAAAAATTATGTAAACTATACTCCCTAGAAGTATGAAACACAATATGACGACAAAAGTTTTGGAAAATAAAATAAAACAGACCTATATATGGCTAGGAAACCCAACCATGGATAACAAAGTTTTAACTTAAAATAAATTGCCTATGAGCAGCTAGGTTATGCGACGACATTTCCTAACCTTATCTGGTTTAGTTTTTCATTTACGAAGAACATAGCTATCTAAGACTAGGAAATTGTAAACTTCCAACCGTAGATACCGTCAAGCGCATATACGACTAGCCAATTCAAACTCGACCTTTACCTAACCTTAAATTGTTGTCATCACTCAATTAGGCTCTAGCCAGTTCTCGGATTAGATCTCGAGGAAAGGATTTCTCTTCTTCAGAGTTAAGTAGTCTTTATCTTTCCTTAGATCCGGGTTAGTTTTTGGTTTATCTTGTCCAGGTTAGCAATGGTGGTTTTAGGCATTAAACTTGTTTTATCAGCTCCGAAGAGATGATATTTATCAAAGGATATATGATGGATGGATCCTCAGTATGGTGATGGTAGCTAGGGTTTCATCTCGCTTGGCTGGAAAAAGGTTAATGGTTGTGCTCAATTTAGATTCAAAGTTTGTGGTGGACAAAAATGGATTTTCTTCAATAACTTGGTTATGTTGAAGGCCGCGTGCCAACAAAATTCGTGACTTTGCAGGTTTTTTTCTTCCATATTTAGCTGGTAATTTTGATTTTGATAAAGAAGGGTTATCTGCATCTTCTTTATAGGTGTTGAAGACGTCAGGTTATCTTCGATTGCTTCTGGTTTTTGTGCATTGAAGATGCCAAGGTCTGCTTTTATTATGAGTAGTTGATACTGTGTATGATGGTGTTTGTTAGGGTTCTAAACCTTTAAGCACCGGAAAAGCTGTGAAGATAGTCTTCAGAGGAGAAAAAGTTGTGAAGAAAGTCTTCACAGAGCTGTGTTCTAACGTAAAAGAAGAAGAGAACTGAAATTAAACTGCAAAGAACTCAAAACATGGATAAAGCCCTTTGATATGGGGCGAGCAGCCTCTGCCTTTGAGAATTAACTTAAACAAACTTCTTAATGTTGATAACTGATGAGTTACAAGCTTAGGGTCGATCTATGTATAGCTGAATAAACTTGATAAACAAGCAAACTAATTAAAGAAACTTGTAAAACTAGGAAACTGGATGCTAAATACGTAAGGAAAACAAATACCAAACAAGTAAGCTAAGTGTAAAAAAACAAATAGGAGTTGGCATCACAACATCCCACCTTGCCTAAAACAAGGCTTGTCCTCAAGCCTCTAACTGTGGAAAGCGTGCAACAAGATCATAAGCATTTTCCCAAGTTGCATCATCTTTGGAGTGTCCTTTCCATTTAATCAACCATTTTGTAGCAACCCTGTTTCCCTTCTTATACATCTGCCTGCCCAAGATTTCTTCTGGCTCCCATTTGTCATAATCAATAATGGCAGGCAATGTGGCTTCAATACAAGCAGTAGGGACTAACTTCAATTTTAACTGAGATACATGAAAGACTGGATATATTCGATTAGTGCTAGGCAAGTCTAGTTTATATGCCAAAGTTCCAATCCTCTCAAGAACTTTAAAGGGACCATAAAAACGAGGTGATAGCTTCGAAAAAGACTGATTAGAAACTCATACCTATCTGTAAGGTTGAAGATGGAGATAAACAAAATCATTAACTGAAAACTGGCGTTCAGTTCAATGAGAATCAGTGTATTTCTTCATTCGATCCTGCGCATCAGATAAGTTAGACTTAAGCAGCTTGAGTGTGTGATCTCTTGCACGTAAGTTTAAGTCCACATCATTCACAGGTGTTGAACCAGGTATATAAGCTAGAATTGTTGGTGGAGGGCGGCTGTAAAGAGCTTCATATGGTGTCATCTTAATGGAAGAGTGGTATCTAGTGTCATACCATCATTCGGACCATGCTAACCACTTAAACCAATCTTTCGGTTTCATTCATGCAAAGCACCGAAGATCACATTCGAGTGTATGATTGGTGGCTTCTGTTTGACCATCACTTTGGGGATGATAAGCCGAGCTCTTGCATAATAGTGTTTCTTGCATTGCAAAATAGGCTTCCCGAAAATTGCTCATGAATATAGGATCTCTATCACTGGTGATAGTCTTTGGCATTCCATGAAGTCGAACGACTTCTTTGACAACTAAGTCAGCTATTTTACTAGCAGAATATGGATGATGTAAGGCAACAAAGTGAGCATATTTGGTCAGACGATCAACAATTACCATGATTGAACTCTTACCATTAGAAAGTGGAAACCCGTCGATGAAGTCCATAGATATGTCAAGCCAAATATCTGAAGTAATTGGTAGTGGACTCAAAAGGCCAGGAGGAGCCACCGCTTCAGTTTTATTGCGTTGACAAACTTCACATTGTTGAATAAAGTGTTTAATGAAATTCTTCATGCCAGACCAGTGAAAATTTTGTTGTAACCTTTCAAAAGCCCGCAAATAACCAGAATGTCCACCCAACGGAGTAGAGTGAAAATCATGAAGAAGTTTATGACACCATTCCGAAGAAGAAACAACCACTATTCGTCCTTTATAACGCAAGACTCCATTAATGTATGAATAATGACTTTTACTACTAGGGTCTAACTGCAACTGATCAATTAATGCACGTAGAGTCGGATCATTATGACATTCAGCAATGATGTCATGAACACCAGCAAAAACAGGTGAACTTAATGCCAATAATTGAGGGTTAACAAGTCGAGACAAAGCATATGCAGCCTTGTTTGATGAACCACTACGATAAATGATTTCATAATCATATCCTAATAACTTGGAAACCCATTTCTGCTGCTCGATCGAAGAAAGACGTTTCTCTAAAAAATACTTCAAACTTCTATGATTTGTATATATCTTGAAATGTCGACCCAAAAAATAGGGTCTCCACTTGTTTAGTGCAGATACAATGACCAACATTTCTTTGTCATAACCAGATAAGTTGAGATTCTTACCAGATAATGGCTTACTGTAAAAGGATACAGGTCTTGCAGATTGCATTAACACAATACCAATACCACCACCAGAAGCATCACACTCTAAGTAGAACTCTTTTGAAAAATCAGGTAGTATAAGAACAGATGTAATAGTTAAAGCATGTTGTAGTGATTTAAAAGCAACAGTTGCCTCTTCTGTCCAGTTAAATGCATCCTTCTTTAAGAGTTGAGTTAAAGGAGCACTAATTTTCCCAAAATCCTTCACAAATTTTCTATAATAGCCGGCTAAACCCAAAAAACCTCGAAGTTCCTTAACTGAAGAAGGGATCTTACATGAAAGAATGCATTGTATCTTTTCTGGCTCCACATAAACACCATCAGAAGAGATCAAATGTCCAAGGTAACCAACAGATTGTTGTGCAAAAGTGCATTTAGATTCCTTAACAAATAGTTTATGATTCCGCAGTAAATCAAAAACTAATTCCAGATGTTTGAGATGATCATCAAAATTGTCACTGTAAATCAAAATATCATCGAAGAAAACCAGTACAAACTTGCGTAAGTAAGGCCTGAATATATTATTCATTAAACCTTGGAATGTTGCTGGAGCATTTGACAAACCAAAAGGCATGACCAAAAACCGTGGAGGTGGATGAGTACCATGGCCATTATTTTGATTCAGTTGAGGCATATAATCAGCAAAAACTGAACGAAGGGAAGCAGTAAATTGGGTATTGAGAGTGGTGGTAGTTTGGGTCAGCTGAGTGGTGAGAGTAGATGTTATTGTTGTGGTGAGAGCGGTTGTTAGGACTGTGTTGTTCTCTTCAAGTTCCTGCTTACGAGCAACTCGTTCTTCTTACCTTTGCTAACGCTGATCAACTGCCTTGGTTTTGTTACTCTCTTGTTCCTCAAGCTTTTGTGGTGCCATGGCCTTGATGAATTCATCAACTGTTTCAGCCAGGCTAGTCACGCTCGCATGTACTGATTTAAGGTTCTCTGTATAATCATGACCCATTGTATTATAGAAAAAGAAAATTAGGTGAAAATTGATTGTGAGTCGACCTTCTCTGATCCAGGTGTTAGGGTTCTAAACCTTTAAGCACTGGAAAAGCTGTAAAGATAGTCTTCACAGGAGAAAAAGTTGTGAAGAAAGTCTTCACAGAGCTGTGTTCTAACGTAAAAGAAGAAGAGAACTGAAATTAAACTGCAAAGAACTCAAAACATGGATAAATCCTTTTGATCTGGGGCGAACAGCCTCTGCCTTTGAGAATTAACTTAAACAAACTTCCTAATATTGATAACTGATGAGTTACAAGCTTAGGGTCGAGCTATATATAGCTGAATAAACTTGATAAACAAGCAAACTAATTAAAGAAACTTGTAAAACTAGGAAACTGGATGCTAAATACGTAAGGAAAATAAATACCAAACAAATAAGCTAAGTGTAAAAAAAGTAGGAGTTGGCATCGCAACAGCGTTCATTTTGGAATTTTGTTTCATGTGATAATGGAGTTGTATTGGGTAGATTTGGTGATAATGGTTTTATGATATTCACGATGTTTGCTTTAAGTTTTCTTCGGATGGAAGTTCAAAGATGAATTAGGGTACCCAGCATATGTGTTTTTTTGACTCTTGACTTTACATTTTTTTGCTATTTTTTAAAGGGTTTTTTTAGTAAGTAACGAATCAAATTGTTCAATATTGATAGTTAAACATCCATTACAAAATCAAAAAGATATCTCAGAGGTCAGATAAATGGTCAGAAGTCGAGCGACAAGCTGAGCTTCAACCCCGTTCTGAATAGTAACTCCTACTTTATGAAACAAAAATTTCCTATTTTAGAAGATGTATCATTCCTAGTAAGAAATTCTTCAGTCTCTTAAGAAAAATCACAAACCCCTCTCCGAGCTTCCTCAAAGTCGTGAAAGCCAAGGTACCAAAACAATAACCATGCCTAAAAAATATGTCAAGATATTTGTTACGCTTGCGGTCAACTGCACGAGAAATAGCCACACCATGCGAAAAATTCTGCACCCCATAACCAGTAAAAGGCGAAACATCGGTGACATCAAAACAAGTATCCCTTCCACTATCCCAATTAAGCATCAGGATATTTGCAGGCCTAGCTTCACCACCATCGTTAGCAAGGAAACCGAGAGAAGCATATATCTGACAAGGAAAAATTTCGAGCCAACTTCATGTGCACAATGAATAGTGTGATCACCAAAAATATCCATGTCATTCCCACAACAAAAGCAAAGGCTATCCTTGGCAAATAAAGGAACACCCAATCTATAACCAAGAATTGCGCTAAATTGTCGAGGTCCAGTTTTTTGACCCAAACCCTCAATAGGAATAGCCATCAGGTAATCTTGAGTATGCTTTGTTTGGTTATTTTCCATAAGACCAAATCCCGTTGCGTCATACCAAAATTAGTGGGCATATCTTTTGTCACTTGATCGAAAAACATAGCTGCCAAAAACATATCTTTTGTCACTTGATAGAAAAACATGGTTATTTTTCTATAAGGTTTTTTATTTGAGAAGGAATCCATTGACAGGCCCTTATTTGACAACTTTTCACACTCCCAAGTCAGTCGTTGGATTAGAACATAGGTATGGTAGAGATTGACCCACCCTTAAAGGGAAAATCTAGGTGAACCCGTGACCCGGATTTGAGAGATTTGAGAAGGAGGAGAGGTAGACAAATGAGTAAACAAGATATATCATTACAGGTCGCAAGTTTACCCGGATTTACACTATTTGGATGAGTTAATCTCAACCATCCCAATGTTTTAATTTAACGGCGGATCTGGGACTGTGAAAACTTGTTAATGACGGCCTGTCAATGGATCCCTCCTCTATATATTTTATTTTATTCCTTTCAAATTTATCGGTATCCTTATTATTTACTTCTTGCAGATTCTTTGTGATGAATAAACTTATCCTTTCTAAATAAAAATAATATTTCTTGTTTGATCTAGTCGTAGATGGGTCTACAATTAATTTACCTCCCATAATAATGGGTATGAGTAAGCATAAATATAGTAACTAGGTTATTTTATTTTATTTTAAAAAAAAATGGTAACTTGGACTTTGTCACGCTTTTGGACATTCCTAAGTAGAATATTTTAAAGGTAACCTCTAGGAGGCCATGATCTTGTTACTCGATTTGTAACAAGAATCTCTCAAGTATCAACATATCAAAATTGAGCTCGGGTATTGGGATGGCCATACGAGCCTATTTCTAAGTGAAAAGAACGATTTTTTGGGACCATGGTTTTTTTGGGACCATGGTTTTATTTTTGGTAAAGGCATTAGAAATAATTCTAGGTCATCCCATATCTAGTTATTTATTTAATACCTAATTTATCCTTTTAATTAATTTTAGGTTATGATTTAGTTAAAAATAATTAATGAGATTAAATTAAAAGATGAGTTTATTATTAGTTGAGTCGAATTATTGAGAGAGTAGAGTTAGAGAAGATGAAGGAGAAAAGCATGGAAAATAAAAAAAAACTCCAATTCACTAAGTTTGAGTATTCCAAAACTCATCTGATTCTTCATCTCCATCCTCTCCTAGAATATTTGTTAATCTTCAAAATGATCCGGATTTGAACTGGATTTTGAACAGTTCGGTTACTTTATATGAAGAACAAGTAACCGAACTCATCTGAAGCTGTAGTTCGGTTTCCCCGTGAGATGAACAAGTAACCGAACTCATCTGAAAGTGTAGTTCGGTTATTTGTTCCAAACACGCAGGTTACCGAACTCTCTGATAATTTCTAGGAGTTACAGCGTTATGTTCGGTTGGTTCTCAACTAACCGAACTTTGGTGTACAAAGTTCGGTTGGTTCGCAAACTGCATGCAATTTTGATCTAACTGAACTTTACGTAATATAAGAGTATATAAGTTTACAAAGTTCGGTTCTTTCGCAAACTTGAACCTAACAGCTAACCAACCAAACTTTGAGTTCGGTTTCTGCGATAAAATTGTGAAGTTACCCAACTTAACAAACAAAAAAATGTGAAGTTCCAGCGTCTATTGGCTAAGTTCGGTTACTTTGTAGTTTTAAAATTTTTTGCGAACAAACCGAACTCTATTGGCTAAGTTCGGTTATTTTGGAACTCAACATAGTGGCCACAACAACACAGTTCGGTTAGACTGTATTTGTTTTTTTTTTCGGTTCTAAGGGTGGAGTTCGGTTACTTTGTAATTTTAAATTTTTTTGCGAAACAACCGAACAGAGAGTTCGGTGACTTAGTTTTAAATCCAATAGAACCGAACTTTTCTTCGTGTTCTTCATTTTCAAGAAGTTCGGTTAGTAAACTAGGGTTTTTTGGAAAATCGACCTAACCGAACATGGCTCTGTAACTCCTATTAAAACCCTATTTTGATGATTTCTATTCGATTGAAGCAATCAAAATCAAATTAAAGCAAAGGGTTTGTTGGAAAATACATCTGGAGTGGTCCCATGGCAGAATCAGGTTGTGGCTGGCGTCTTTTATACTCGATAAAATTATTATGTAACCGAACTTAATTGTGATTGCATTGATGTTGTTACATTTCTTAAATAGGTGGTGGTGGTGGTGGGAGGAGGTGGTGGTGGTAATCGGTGGTTGGTGGTGGTGATAATCGGAGGTGGTGGTGGTGGTAATCGGCGGTGGTGGGCGGTGGTGGTGGGAGGAGGTGGTGGTTATATATATATAGGTGGTTATTAGGTTGGTTTTAAATTAAATTAGGTTAAGGATAGGTTAGTCATTTCATCGTTTTCGGACGTTCTTTATCACTATAAGAAAGGTGGCCTAATAAAATCATGGTCCCATAAAAAAAATCATGGTACCTAAAAAATCATTCAGGAAAAAGGTGTGTAAGTTAACATGTCACTGTTAAATGGGCTTAAAGTCAATGAGTGTGTGACAAATGCTCCTACATTAGAACCACACCTCCATGTTGCATAATTATATGCATGCCCAGATGTGGACGATGTGTTAACAATGAAAAGCAATTTAGAAACTATAAAGTCTAAAAAAACAAAAAGAATTGTCTAAAATTTCCAAAATGAAAAATTTATGCAAAGTAAACACCCTTTGTGGTACTATAACTTCCAAAATTAGAGATTTTGAAATTTTGAAGTGAACGCCTACTCATATCCTTCTCCAAAAGGTAGAGACTTAGAAATTTTGCATTTCGGCTTATATCCTTCTCTGAAAGGTAGAGATTAGAAATTTTCTATTCCATCCGAAAGGTAGAGATCTAAAAGAATTGTATTTTCTTTTAGTGGACTCTTAGAGACATATATCATTTTCATTTAAGCCAGCATCCCAAAGCAACCTCGAAATCAGGCTCAGAAGAATAGGATTTCACAAGGCTTATAAATTTTCACAAACATACAAAAGATCTTGACTTGTAAATTTTTTATCCAATTCTCACAACACATCAACCAATTTGACATAAACTCAAATAGTAAACCAACAAAACATCAACCCTTAAGTTTTACATGAGTGAAGTAGAGATAATTAATAATGAGAGAGAATCAAGAACGGAGTGTCCAGAGACTAGAGAACTTGCCAGCAAAAGTTTTATTGATCATCTCAAACCCGAAAACCAAATAAAAATGGAAGAGTCTCGTTAATAAAAGGAAAAGAATGGATACGAGGAGTGAAGGATTTTGGGGAGGGAATCAAAAATTTTGAGGAGGGATTAACTTCCTAAAAATGTGATTTAATGTCTATGATATCCTGGATTAAAATTAGGTTTACCTACCGATCAGACTAAGTCATATGGGAACTAAAATTAGGTTTTCCAATTGGGACTAACCAACGAATCTGTGTACTAAGTAGTCTTATTAAGAGTCTGGAAAAAAGTGATCGCGAGTATCATCATACTCTTCTTTAACATATGATGAGAAAGTAGAAGAGTCACTGTTCAATGGGAAAGAAACGGTCGGCATCTATATAATCTATGCAAGTTTTCTGATAAATTTTCACTTGATTCGCCCAAAAAGATTAATCAACCAAGATGTGAAAGTAAAGGATACTACTCATGTCGACTATACGGTGAAGAAGAGTATTCCACTATCAAGAAGCAAATACCAATATCTCTTCTTCTCGATACATTTACACTTGTGAAAAGATAAGTAAAAAAGGAGAAGATTCTTACTGTTCCTACCAACGACATCAGCAGTAGGGTAGGTATTCTCGAAGTATTTATTTAATTATACTATATTTCGTGCCCGTGCTACGCACCAGGCGGATCCGAAAATAGTTTTGCCTCGTCCCGTCCCGACGCATGGTTAGGATTTTTTATTTGGTGCGGCTCGGTTTCGTCTAGCCCCGTCGCTTAGGATTATGCCCGATGCGTAACTTTTTTTTTCAATTATGTTTTTGATTTGGTATGATGTGTCTTCACCTCCCCTCATCGTGCATTTTTTATTTGGTGTTCCGGGGGTTCGCCCCACCCCATCGTGATAATTTTTGATTTTGGTATGGCTCGGCTTCACCTCACCTCGTCGCTTAGGATTTTTGGTTTGGTATGGCTCGGCTTTGCCTCGCCATGTCCGATGCATGGTTAGGATTTTTAATTTGTTGTAGCACAACTTCGCCTCGCCCTGTTCCAATACATGCTCAGGATTTTTTATTTGGTGTGGATCAGCTTTGCCTCGTCCCATCGCTTAAGATTTTTATTATTTCTGTGATGTGCATCGAGCATCTTTTTCTTTTAACCATTTTTTTGATTTGATATGATGTGGCCTAGCTTCGCCACGTCTATGATGCATACTTAGGATTTTTTATATGGTACTTACGCATCGAGTTCTAGGATAATCTAGAAAGATTATGGGCCTTGTCTTGGACTCACATATTTCTTCCCAAATTCAATATAGATCCCTTAAGATACATAACCAAACTCTAATATATCTTCCCAACAAAACTTGTATATAAAATAACTTTCATATAAATGTGTTAATATTACACCAAACTTTCAAATTTTCTTCGATGAGTCACTTACTTCAGATTAATTAACTTGAATCCATGAGATTAGTACTTGTTTGGTTGTTCTTAACTTAGAAGAACATTTCACCAGTTGAGAGCGTCAAAGACTGATTAAATTTAATTCAATATTTCACCAGTTTACTGTTTCCCCTATAAACTGAAAGTGGAATCTAAAACAACAAAGGTAGAAAAGAAAATTAAACCGGTAACCATACTAAAAAACGATATAAACAGAAAGACAGGTAACCGTACCCAAAAACAATTAACAATATAAACAGAAAGACAGGACACCTTACGAAGATCACCAATGACACTTGTGTAACATAAGTATGAAAAGAAACTGGAATCTTGTTTGTACTCTTTATACATCCAACTCCACCCATATCTTATTACTTACTGATTCCTCTCTGCAAAATCAGAAGTAAGGATACAGTGTGCGTCAGTTCTTAATCTCATCTACAAAATAAAGTTTCTTATATTTCTTCTTCTCACTATGACTGTAGCAATTAAGAACAAAGAGAACGTAAAAGAAAGGAAAAAGCATAGGTATTGTAAGCGAACAATGAAGTCATAAAGAAAAAATGCAACCCTTTCCACAGATTGCATTAAGCACTGGAAAACTAAGATATAACTCAGGCTCTAAGTAAATTGTTGTACCACAGCCAGCTTACTCAAATTCCTACAACTAAGTAAAGTTTCATATTTCAATTGAACAATTATGTTCCTAGATGCCGCAATCTGCACGATTAAATATCTCTCAATTAAGCAGACATGGTATCTTAGGATGAAGCAATCCATCTCTTTCTCCATGAGCATTAATACAAACTGACTTAACAGTTTCTCCCCATTTTCAGGCGATAATCGTATGGTATTAAACGTAAGGTCAGTGCAACGAATAGCTGGACTGCAGTTTACAACCAATGATGCTTGTGTAGCTGATGTTCCAGTGAAATGCTCGTATGTCACATTCTTAATTCGAACAGTGGTTTTCAGAAGAAAGGAGAGTCAAATAAGAATCATAAGAAGTTTCTACTGCATTCTGCTGTGGTTTTTGCATCTAATATGTAAACTTGACGTCTTTCAATGGACATGAAGAAACATTTCATTACTTGAGGCGCGCAGGCACCTGCCACTACGTAGTAATATTGATCAGTGATTATAGGGTTGGAAACAGTATCAACATTGAGATTCTTAAAGTACCAATCCTTTTTGCATATTGTGAAAAACAAAAACTACCATCAGTGACTGTACTCAACACAATTATTATGGTTATGATAATTCATGGAGTTTTGTGAGCCTACTAGATATGTCTTGATCCGTATTCCGTTATCTGAACACTCGAGATCGAAATAACAAACGAATGGCTATTTAATGCTTTGGTCGTGGGTCCACCGACGCGTGGACCGAGCTAAAGCTCAAGGATGAGGACAATATCAAAGTAGTAAGATATTAGGTACCTGAACATAGAAAGTAGACCATAAATGTGAATTGCCGGGCATTTCATCCCAAAAAATAAGCTCAAGTTCCTTCTCTCTAGTCACAAACATCAACCACCTGTTTGAGACTACATTTTGCTCTCGCTTCGATGTTTCTCACACCAACATCGTTGTATTTGATAATTTGAAGGCTTAGGATTCGGTCTCAACCTCTCGACCATGTTTAGAAATGTTGTGCTAGAAAGAAGTACTTCAACATGTTCCTATAACCAAATGAGAAAAATTCCTACAAATTTTGCTAACATGTTTAGCGAGTAAAGTCTTAGTTGCTTACTTGTGGATTACTGATGAAATTATTGTGCATTTCAAAACCATTGGGACTAAACCTCCTAATATCATCTTCCCTATAGAGACCATTCAATATCCATTCTATGAATTAGCCCAGCAGATAAATCCAAAATCATGTTCAATACATAAATCCAGAATGTACGCAGATAAATACAATAAGAAAAGTTAGAACATAAAAAATGATGAAACAATGTCATCTGATGTTACCACAGTTGAGTTGAGTGTGTTCTCCTCAAACCCTTGGAAGACTCAAAATAACGTTACACTTAACTACAACTGATGGCAGTGTCGGGATAGACTTCTTGCTTGCCTTGACCAAATCTCTGCACAACTGAAACTGACATGTCCTAACCCAACTCTTACAGCACCTGTTTATCTTCATTTTCCTGTCTACAGTTTCTAATTGAGTCCTAGCTTCCTTGTCTTAGTTTCGAGAACCCATATAGAATCAGCACAAATACTCTGATTCAATTCACAAAACTCTAATCAAATTTCTTTCTAACCCTGTAATCAAATTTGCTGCCTTCAACCAGCACCTGTTTTTCTTTCTACCCCTTACTAATTTCTACCCCTTACTAATCAAATTTTTAATTCAATTCACAAAAACTCTAACTAAAGATTTCAATTTCCAAAAGAAACTAACATTAAATCCTCTACAATTCTATATTCCTCAATTAAGAACAAACCCATCAGTAATTACTCAGTTTATATTTCAATTTCACATATACTTAAGAGTCAATCGAAAAACCCTAATTTATGTATAAAACAATTTTCATAGCCATTTGACATAGGAAACGACAATTAAATTATTTTCTGTAACTTGTTCATATTAGAGTACTTCTTTTGATCTAATCATCTTATTGTTTTTGCAAAATTAATTGCCCAACAAAAAAAAAAATACTTCTGAAACACCTGCTAAGCAAACAACAAATGAAAATCAGCCTGAACAATTTAAAGAAGTCTAGAGAGTATAATCAATCTGCCTACATCAAGTTAAAACTCAATCTGATTTTTAAAAAAATTACAGATTTAACAATCTAGGGTTTCCCCATGTTTACCTTGTTCTTCCTTTCCTCTGCGTCGTCTTTGTAATCCAGATTATACACCCAGATTTGCATTTTATGTTGCATTCGAATCAACCATACAAACTCACATAATCACTATCACTCGATTTGCTCTTTCTATGATCTCAAATCCTTCATTTATCTTTCGATTATCAATTGCAGGTGAAGAGAAGAAGAAGAGATAAGGAGGAGAAGAATAATAAAGAACGAAGAGTATGAAAATCGAGAGGAGAGAGATAGTCGGCAGATGTAAGTATTGTCCACTCCAACGACGTTAATTAATGGTGTTATTAACTGCCGGTTAAGTACATGGTGTTGTCTACCCACCTTTATCTTAATGGTGTTACTAACTGCCGGTTAAGTACATGGTATAAATAGAGTGTTATTCAAATTTTAATGCTCTCACCAATAGAATCCTGCCACTTGTCCTCTCCAGAATTGCTATAGTTCAAAGCTTTTATCTAATTTAATTTGAGAGAGGTGTCACACTCACCGTGCGACGTGGGAGCTCACATGACTTAATGTTTTAAAGTAGGGGAAATTGTATTTGGCTTTGACTGCACATTGACCGGTATTTGGTAGAAATTCTCCCTGTATCCATTCTTTCCCTCCTAATAACAGGAGTCAAATGAAAAAAACATGTCGCGAACAAATCAAATTGGGTCTTATGTAGCATGGGGTTTAACTATTATTTTCGGGTGGGATAATTGTTTTTGTTTAGGCCTTTATCATGGCCCAAAGCAAAAATTTTGCAAGTTTTAGGTGGGATAAACTCCCCTTTCGTCGCTCCAAACTCAAGATAAGTTGAGTTTATATACACAAGATGAACATTGAACATGGCACATCGAATATAGCGTTCGGATTGTAGCATACTATATATTGTGGAACGCCAGTTGCCAAGATTCCAGTCCAAACTTTATACTGGAGTCTGCTTTAAATCAGAAATCCATAGGCTTATTATGTTATGCAACTTAATAGCCCATCTTCATGTTAAGCAACCTAGTAGCCCATCTACATCAACTCTGTGACTGAGTGGCTTTATGTAAGGTGGGGGTATGGACCCGTTTTCACCTCGTCCTCATCCTCATCCGCGTACAATCCAATTCATTACTGATTTCAAATTTGGTATTCGTATCTAATCCAGCATCCAATAGATGCACAAACAGACGGATTGGATGTAATAATTTGATGGATTTATTTTATACATAATATTTTAAAATTAAAAAGAAAACTAATAAAATTGACTTGAATACAATGATCAACCAAGAAAAAAGAAGAATAAAAAGTTAAATTTGCATCTCAATCTCAAACCCTAAGTATTTGATGGAAGAAAATCTCAAAAAGATAAGTTTGTTATATGGTGAAGTATTAATAATATTGAAGTATTAAAAAATAAGTTTGTTGCATGGTGAAGTATAAAAAATAAGTTTGTTATATGGTGAAGTATTAAAAATAGCTTACACTTTGTGTATACTCTGGCTTTCTATTATTAACTGTCACCAACTGTAAAAAACCTCTTTTCTATGGACACGTGTTTGTCTTCTGATGGTTAATATTCTTGTGGTTATGATTGGCTCTCAGGATAGTATATTATTTCCTATTAGATGCATTTACTATGTAAGATTGTTTTTCTGTTTAATGAGAAGAACTGTTATGTTATCTTGGTATCAGAGCCGAGAAATTAATTTCTCAGGGGTTTTTCGATCCATTTTTCCTTCGTTAATGGAATATTCTTGAGCTCAAATTTTTTTTCCTCGAGTGATATCTGTTTTTTTCTTGTATCTGTTGTTCTTCACTCTATCTTACTGAAGACCTCACTGGATCTTTTGATTTCTTGATTTTCTTGATCTCTTCTCATCTCAGAACTACTTTTTTCTTCAATTATTTACTCTCGTTATCACAGAAAACCGTTCAATTTCAAAGGTACCTCTAAATTATCTAACTGGTATTGTTAATTTCAAATTAAAGGAGGATGATTTTCTTACCTGGATGGCTGTCAATCTTGCCCTACTAAACAAATTTAGGGTTGTTAATTATGTTACTGGTGAACGACAATTTCCTGAACAATATACGTCTCGAAATCATGCTAATAACCAAATCGTCAGTCATGCTTATACTTTGTGGCAAGATGAAGATTCAACAATCATTCTATGGCTTAATTCAACTATGTCTGAGTCAGTTCTTCCTATTTCACTGGTGCAACTACTTCTTATGAACTATGGCACAACATTGAATCAAGATTCTCTCAGGTATCTGCTACACACATTATTCAACTTCGCACAAAATTGCAGTCAATTAAATTAGGTAATGATTTTATTACTACATATCTGAATGAGACCAAGAAAGTTGCTGATGCTCTAGTTGTTGTTGTTTCCATAGTTAGTGATAGTGTAATTGTAGTTAATACTCTATATGGACTGAGCTCTTCATTTGATGCTTTCGCTACTTCTATTCGAATTCGTTTTCTTTCGGTTACCATTGTTGACTTGGACAATCTCCTTCTTAGTGAAGATATTGTTCTTAAGTCCATATCTAAGTCAATTTTAGATGATTATGAAAATAAGGCTTTTCTGGCCTCTAGAGGGTACAATAATCAAAGTAACTATCGTGGATATCCTATAAGAGGTACTAATAATCATCACTTTAGAGGTAGAAAATCCTATCAACCACCAGTTCAGCAAGGATTTTATAATCCACCAGTTAGATCTCTAGCGTTTATGTCAGCACCATCTCCTCCTTCTATTACTTCCGGTGACATCATCATATGTCAGATTTGTGGCAAAGCTGGCCATCTAGCAAGTGAATGTTCCCACAGATTCAACTTTGCTTTTCAAGGACGAGCACCTCCTCAGAATCTACATGCAATTCTATCTACCGCCAACATTTTTGGTGAAAATTCGTGGTATGCTGACAGTGGAGCTACTCATAATGTTGTTACTGACACCTCCTACCTTGATGATTACACCTCCTATGATGGCTATGAATACATTCATAATGCAGATAGTGAAGGTATGAATATCTCCTTTGTTGGTTCTGTATCTTTTCCAACTGATAATAGACATTTACCTTACAAAATGTTCTTCTTTCCCAAAGCCTCAAATAACCTCTTATATGTTCATCAGTTTACATCTCAAAATAGTTTCTCTATAACATTTTCTCCTTATGACTACACTGTTCAGGATCTTCACTCTGTGAAGATTCTGCTGCAGGGACGTCATGTCAATAGCCTATACCCAATAAAACTTCAAAAAAACACCTCCACCACCACTCAAGGATCTATATCTAAATAAAGATTCAAATTCTGTTTGGAATCATAGACTAGCACATCCATCCTTTCAAACTCCTCAACGAGTATGCCATTTTCTTGATAATTATGTAATAAAAAAACCAAATTTCTGTGAGTGTTGTTTGATAGGAAGATCTCATAAACTTTATTTTTTCTGTTTTTACTCATTGTACCTCAAAACCACTAAAACTTTTACATATGGATCTTTGGGGTCCTTCCCCTGTTATGTCCCGCAGTGGTTTCTTGTACTATGTCAACATAGTGGATGATTTTTCTTAATTTTGTTGGTTATTTCCTCTAACTGCCAAGTCTGACTTTAAGACTGTCTTTTTCAAGTTTAAAACTCAAATTGAAAATCAATGTGGTGCTAAATAATTACTATCAGATCATATGGGGGTGGTGAATTCATTAACACTAAGTTAGCTTCATTTACAACTACTCATGGTATTCAACATGAGTTTACCTGTTCATACACCTCAGAACAAAATGGAGTTATTGAAGCTAAACATAGACATCTTCTTGACATTGGCAGAACCTTTCTTATCAAAGCTGGTTTACCTGATTCTTTTTGGGTTGAAGCATTTATGAAAACTAATTTTACCATCAACAGACTACCAGATAGAAGTCTTAACTTCATTTCTCCTTTTAAAAGGTTGTTTCATAAGAGTCTATACTACACATTTCTCACAAGCTTGGTTGTGTTTGTTACCATGGCTAAGACCATATTTATCTTCTAAATTTTCTCCTAGAAGCTCTCCTTGTGTCTTTCTAGGCTATGGTACTCAACAAAAGGGATATAGGTACCTAAAGCCTCTTACTGGCAGAGTTTATGTATCTAGACATTTTACATTCAATGAAGAGTTGTTTCCTTACACAACTATCATGTCTACTTCATTCACTCCTTCAACTCTCAGTTATGAGTCATTTTGCAATGGTGATCACTCTGGCACTCCTCCACTGCATGTTACTTCTGATGTTTCTACTATTTCAGATTCTGCAGCTGTTGTTCAAGGTGAATCTGTGTTTTCTTCTCAGCATGATCTTTTGCCGGTTGCTCAGGAAGACTCACTGCTTATTTCTTCACCTACTTCAGTTGCTTCTATTCAGACTGATTCTTCTCAGGATGATTCTTTAGCTGTTGTTCAGAATGCTCATCCTATGCAAACAAGGAGAAAATCTGGTATCTCTAAACCTAAAATGTACTTTACTACAAATCATCCTCTACCTAAAGGTTATCTAAGTTCCACAGTTCCCATTTGAAAAAGTGGGGGTCTAACAACCACACCCAATATTTCTCTTAGCAATCTGTATATACCAACTCCAGTATACTTTTAAGAGAATCAACTACACAGTCATACTAAATATTATTAAAAATATATCAAAGAGTTATATCTCACTTTCTCGATTCAATACTTACCCAAGCAAATAGAAATCTGCGGGTCTAATTGAATACAAGAAGAATCACTTGAACGGTACCAAAGACCAATGTTCAAGGATCAATCAATTTCAATCAACAACCAAAGGTTGGATTTCCCAATTGATCAATTCAACGCACAACCTTGTGATATTTCAATTATATAACAAAATATAATGCGGAAAAGAAATAACATAGACACCAGAAGTTTTATTAACGAGGAAACTGCAAATGCAGAAAAACCCCGGGACGTAGTCCAGATTGAACATACACTGTATTATGCCGCTACAGACACTAGCCTACTACAAACTAACTTCGGTCTGGACTGTAGATGAACCCAAATCAATCTCACATTGATCCAAGGTACAGTTGCGCTCCTTACGTCGCTGATCCCAACAGGATACAACGCACTTGATTCCCTTAGCTGATCTCACCCACAAATAAGAGTTTCTACGACCCAAAGTCGAAGACTTTAATAAAAAAATCTGTATCACACAGAAAAATCTACGGTAATAGATAAATCTGTCTCCCACAGAAATACCTACGAGTTTTTTGTTCCATCTTTTGATAAATCAAGGTGAACAGGAACCAATTGATAACCTGGACTTATATTCCCGAAGAACATCCTAGAATTATCAATCACCTCACAATAATCTTAATCGAATAGCGAAAGAAGATATTGCGGAATCATAAACGATGAGACGAAGGTGTTTGTGACTTCTTTTATATCTTGCCTATCGGAGAAATCAATCTCAAGATAATCTTACGATTGTACTCAAATACAATAAAAACAACAATATCAGATCACCCAACTACAAAGAAAATAGTTGGGTGTGGCTTCACAATCCCAATGAAGGCTTCAAGTCGTTAACCTACAGGGTCTCGAGAAGAAACCTAAGGTTAAAGGAGAATCGACTCTAGCTAATACAACTAGTATCACACAGGAGGTGTGGAGATTAGGTTTCCCAGTTGCTAGAGTTCTTCTTTATATAGACTTTCATATCAGGGTTTGCAATCAATGTTATATTAGTAACAAAACATTCAATATTCACCGTTAGATGAAAACCTGATTACATTCAAGCTAATATCTTTCAACCGTTAGATCGAACTTAGCTTGTTACACACAAATGAAATGCACGTTTATTTAGGTTTGTGTAACCGTACCCAAACATGTACACTTAGTTGGTTAAATAGTAGTTAACCAAATGGTTATCCATATGAGCACTTTCATATCAATCATATTCTTCTTTACCACAAGTAGTTCAAATGACTCAAATAAACTAGTTAGAGAGTTGTTCAATTGCTTAGATCTTATAGAAGTATACAAGACACAATCAAAGAAAAAACCATTTGATTCACTCGAACCAATGCATGAACTTTATAGCCACGGTTTACAATTATGGATTCCTTTGTTTATATAAGTTTAAGTTCATGAATAACCGTTTTTAGAAAATAACTAACTTAAGTACGCATACTGGTATGCGGACTTAAGTACCCAGAATGAGTTTGTTTTTCAGTACACAAACTCTTGCAAAAATTCTTGGGACGTTAACTTCCAATGGTGCGTGTACTGGTACGCGGACTTTAGTTCCGGTTTTCCTGAGCAGCAAAGTACGCATACTTTGGTTCAAGGAATAAGGACTTACACACATATGTGTTACCACACAATGTTTATATCCTTCCAAGGTTACATATTCTAAAACCTCATTTCAATCATTGAAACATTCTTAGAGGACGTTATATAGTTGTTATTCACAAACCATTTTTCGTCAAAGCCATTTTCAAGTAATTGAAACTAATATGACTATCATCACTAATAAAGATGAACTTGGCCAAAGAGAAATCTTACCAACACATATTTCGAGAAATAGATAAGCGAGATAAACTCGGCTCAAAATAGCAAATATGTATAATCAAAGTCTATATAGCAATACGACTTTTGTCTCAAGATAGGAGATAGAGTAGATAGACTTTTGAGTGATAGATAAGTTCTAGTCTCCACATACCTTTTAGTCGATGAAGTTCCACAAGTTCCGGAACGGGGCAAGTAAATATAATTCATAAAAGTTGATCAATAAGCACAGAGCTAATTCACTAACTCGTTGATCCCAAACGTCCAATTTGGTGCAACACAATGTAAAAAATAAAAAACCCAATCTCATAAAAACCCGCACTAAACAAACTAAAATTTCAATCCCGAAAATAAAATTGAAAGATGAATAAGTCTAGGGTGTGTTGTAGTCGAACAATAGAATTGTTATTCAACCTAGAGTTTCTCTTTAGCTTAACAGGCCCTTTTGAATCACAAAAGAGATATACTTTCTGGTCATGAGGGTGATTAGAAAGTTTCGTCTTAACAACCTCGTTTGGAGATTTCTGCCTTCCACGTGATGTGGAACAATCTTGATTAAAGGAGGTGACTGACACATCTTTTCCAATAGGAAGGGATTCTGGTTTTACTTCTAGAACTGGAACTCTTTCAGTTGTGGTAGAAGTACATGGTATATTAGACTGCTTAGAGCATCCTTGAATTGAGAGTTTACTCAAGATATGTTCAATTTCCAAAGCATCCTTTTTGAGGCTCGCCTCGAGTAACATACATGAAGACTGGTCTTCAATATTTTCTTTGGATTTACAGTCTCTTATTACACCAAGAAGAACATTGACATGATTTTTCGACTGATTAAATCTATCAGCTTGGTTCTAACAAGATTTAGAATCAGTTCACTCTCTTCAGCTGTTTTCCTTTCATTAATAGAGATAGACTCGTTTGAAGGGTAATCGGAATAACACACGTCAGTGTCTGTCTATCTCGTTCGAACACTAGGTTCGTCTATATTTGAGATTGACGAATCTTTCCCTTTAGTAGATACAGTCGATACAGAACTTTTATTTCTGGTGATGTGTTTATCAAGGATAATACTCTTGTCCACAGATTCAGATCGCTACAAACAAAGACTTTTAAGGTATTTAAGCGTGTTTTCCTGCTCTGATACCAATTGAAAAAGCGGGGGTCTAACAACCACACCCAATATTTCTCTTAGCAATCTGTATGGACTAACTCCAATATACGTTTAAGAAAATCAACTTGACAGTCAGACTCAATCTTATTAAAAATATATCAAAGAGTTATATCTCACTTTCTCGATTAAATACTTACTCAAAAAAAATGGAAATCTGCAAGTTTAATTGAATACAAGAGAAATCACTTGAATGGTACCAAAGACCAATGTTCAACGATCAATCAATTTCAATCAACAACCAAAGGTTGGATTTCCCAATTGATCAATTCAATACACAACCTGTGATATTTCAATTATATAACAAAATATAATGTGGAAAAGAAATAATACAGACACCAGAAGTTTTGTTAACGAGGAAACCGCAAATGTAGAAAAATCCCGGGACCTAGTCCAGATTGAACACACATTGTATTAAGCCTCTACAAACACTAGCCTACTACAAACTAACTTCGGTTGGACTTTAGTTGAACCCCAATCAATCTTACACTGATCCAAGGTACAGTTGCGCTCCTTACGTGTTTGATCCCAACATGATACTATGCACTTGATTCCCTTAGCTGATCTCACCCACATCTAAGAGTTGCTACGACCCAAAGTCGAAGACTTTAATAAACAAATATGTATCACACAAAAAAGTCTACGGTAATAGATAAATCCGTCTCCCACAGAAATACCTACGATTTTTTTGTTCCGTGTTTTGATAAATCAAGGTGAAGAGGAACAAATTGATATCCCGGACTTATATTCCCGAAAAACAGCCTAGAATTATCAATCACCTAACAATAATCTTAATCGACTAGCGAAAGAAGATATTGCGGAATCACAAACGATGCGACGAAGGTGTTTGTGACTTCTTTTATATCTTGCCTATCGGAGAAATCAATATCAAGCCAATCTTACGATTTTACTCAAATACGATAGAAACAGCAAGATCAGATCATGCAACTACAGAGAAAATAGTTGGGTATGGCTTCACAATCCTAATGAAGTCTTCAAGTCGTTAACCTACAGGGTCTCGAGAAGAAACCTAAGGTTCAAGGATAATCGACTCTAGCTAATATAACTAGTATCTCACAGGAGGTGTGGGTATTAGGTTTCCCATTTGCTAGAGTTCTCCTTTATATAGACTTTCAAATCAGGGTTTGCAATCAATGTTATATTAGTAACAAAGCATTCATTATTCACCGTTAGATGAAAAACTGATTAGATTCAAGCTAATATATTTCAACCATTAGATCGAACTTAGCTTGTTATACACAAATGAAATGCACGTTTATTTAGGTTTGTGTAACCAGACCCAAGAATTTACACTTAGTTAGTTCAACAGTAGTTAACCAAATGGTTAGCCATATGAGCACTTTCATATCAACCATATTCTTCTTTACCACAAGTAGTTCAAATGACTCAAATTAACTAGTTAGAGAGTTGTTCAATTGCTTAAATCTTATAGAAGTATTTTTTTTTTGTAAGTTAAGTGCATTCCAAAAGAACTAACTTAGGGAGTCAGTAACCCTTACATTTCCGAGAGTAGAGCCATCAAATGTTGAGTTATTGGAAACCACTCTAACATTTGATTTATCTACTTCTAAAGCAGATAGAATACAAGAAGGGGGAACAGTCTCCCAATTAAGAACATTGCTAAAAGATTTGGCTTCCTTTTCCAATATATCTGCCACATTGTTTGTTGTTCTTGGAGCAAAATTAAAACCCAAAAAACTTTGACAGGAATTGTAAATGTTTTTAACTTCATCCAAAATAGACTTATTCTGCCATTCCAATTGAGATTCTCTTCCATTCAGGTAATCGAAGAGATTTTTGCAGTCGCCTTATACTGAGAAGTTTGACAGTCCTTCCTCAGCTGCCCATTGCGCTCTATGAAGTAGTCCTAAGGCTTCCACTTCTTCATAGGTAGAGGCTGTGAATGGTCCTGATCTTATAGAAGTATACAAGACACAATCGAAGCAAAAACGATTTAATTCACTCGAATCAATTCATGAACTTTATAGCCACTGTTTGCAATTATGCATTCCTTAGTTTTATATAAGTTTAAGTTCACGAATAACCGTTTTTAGAAAATAACCAACTTAAGTACGCACACTGGTACGCGGACTGAAGTACCCAGAATGAGTTTGTTTTGCAATTCACAAACTCCAGCCGAAATTCTCGGGACGTGAACTTCCGATGGTGCGCGTACTGGTATGCGTACTTTATTTCCGGTTTTCTTGAGCAGCAAGTACGCATACTGATAGAAGCATTTATGTGTCTAATATAGCCCAATTGTATATTGTGTTAGTACCCATTTTTGTACTTATTATGGCTTTTTATGTCCCTGTAGGTATTTCTGGAGAAATAAGCTTTTGCGGCGAAATTGGCTAAAAAAGTGGTTTTTGCGCTCGTGGGAGAAAATTACTATACGAACTGTCACTTTGGATAAGGGGTAACCTAATTACTAAGGGGTGACCCATTTCCATACATCTGCTAAAGGGACACCGGAGCTGGATAGGGGGCATCTCTTCTTCACAAATTCAAAAGAAGAAAATTGGCGGGAAACTAGCTTTCACGCCTGGCAGTTTAGGATTCGGATTTTTGATGAGTTTTATGGTGATTAAATCACTGGAAATCATTGGGCTGGACTTGCTAGAGGATAACAGGCCTGATACAAGCGATTTAACCCAACCAATTGGGCTGGACAAGCCGGAAGAAGGGATCAAAACCCAAACAGAGTACGTGTTTTCTGTGAAGTTTTCAAATATATTTTTAGAGATTCTGGGAGAGTTTTACGTTGAAGTAAAGTGTATCTAGTCTTGTTCAAGTATTAGGATAAGTTTGGAGCGTAAGAAATTGCCAGAATACGCGTACAAAGCAACAGAAAAGAGATTTCTCTCTCAACTGCACGTGAAGAAAAAGAGAGACAAACTCGGATTTAATCGAGTTATTTGGACCCTGTTGTGTATATAAAGTCTGTTGAGAAGTGGTAGAAAGGGGGATCAATAGTTTGGGGTCGAGACAGAGCCAGGAGGAGCGAAGAACGGGAGCTGCAGGAAGGAGGAGTTCTGCTGCTGCTGCTGCCATTAAAGAGCACGAAGAACACGAAGAACAGACTCCAGAGGACAGTCGTTTATCAACAGTGACAACGACTTGCTTTCGTGGGTCTTAAAATAACAGTGCAAGCAGCAGCAACAATCTGTCGTTCTAAAACAGCAGCACAGTACTATCGTTCTTTTATGGACGGGTTTTGTGAGTCTCAGAACTATTATTTTTATAACTTTTGACTCTTTTAATCACACTTTGAGCTTTGAATTAATATGTTGAGTGTGTGATTGATATGAATAGCTAAACCCCAATACTGGGATGATGGAGGAAACCATTCTTTATGCATGAATAATTTTGTATTTAATTCTTTTATGACTATTTGCATTATTATGAATTGAATTATGATTTTTTCTTAATTATTTGTGATTTCATTTGATGGTTTATGCTTGGGACTAATCCTTTTGATAGGCCATGCTTAAGATTCACACTTAATATTTTTAAAATCTATTTTGGCAAATAAAGAGTCGATGTTTAGAAGCTATAACTGTTTAGAATAAATACATGAATCGCATGAGTATAAGAATTGGTGAAATCCTGAGTCCTAGTATCTCTTGATCCGTGACAATTTTTATATATTTTGTTTTTAAATCTATTCAAGTCCGAGCATCGAATCCGTATTTACCGCAATCTTAAATTACAACAAAATGGCGCCGCCGACGCGGACTTGTATATATTTGTTTTTAGGTTTAATTTTTTTTATTATTTTTTTATTTTTTCCTTTTTACGTTTCTTTTTGTGTCTTTGATTTACAGGTTCGAAGTGGAATACTAAGGACTTGGGAACAAAAAGCTTAAAGCTAAAAGCTAAAAGCTAAAAGAGAAGAAAAAAAGACATAATTTTTTTTAGGATTTAATTTTTATTATTATTATTATTTTTTTTTGTATATAGCTTTTATATTTATTTTTAGAATTTGTAAATAGGCTTTATTTTTCATAATTTTTGTAATTTTGGACTTTTTATTTGGACTTTATTCTGGACTTTGGACATTATTTTTAAAACCCTACGGAAGGGTTATAAATTAAAAAAAAAATTAAACAAACTGTTTGCAGGGAAGGACGACGATTACTATATCGTCTCGGCCCCTCGGGTTCGCACACGTCATAGGAGTCGTGGCCCGAGTCGACGACAACGGTTCATCGCCCGTCTGGTACGGGAGGTAAGTCCAATCGAAACACCCGCGAATCTCCTGCAAGCGGGTTACTGTCTGCCTTAAGGTGATAATTGTTTGAGGACGAACCGGACTGTCTTTTTTTTCCTAGTAAAGGGCAAGGCCTGGCCAAACAAGATAAGGACTCGGATTTCATCACCGTTTCCTTCTTGCCCGCCTTAGGAAAACGAAACCAAACGCGAACCTAAGCCTAAAATTTTGAATAGAACGAGACCAATAGGGTAACGAGCTTAATAGGAAACTCGTTCGAAAAATATTGGTTGCTCTTTAAGCACATTTCAAAGTTCATGATGGTTTCTGTGAGTTGAATGCGTGACTGCGCCGCCTTGTGATAGCGGTGAGGCCTTGGGTATCAAAGCTCCACTGAGCTTCCCTCGCCTCGATTCAACTTACATTAGCTCGGATTGATTCCAGAGGGGTGTGCTCAAATTGTAACGAATTCCTTTTCGAAGGAATAGAAGCTGGTCTAGAAAACAATCTAAGTGGAGCCATCATGCTTTTTGTTTGCTAGATTCTAGGTTTGATTTGGTCGAGTCGGACTTGTTTGTGATTGCGTAGAATTCCCCTGCAATTAAGAATGTCGAACTGGTATGATAGAAGCCAATACAATGAATATCGACCTGAATTTGAATATGGACATCATCAGTATTATGACCATAGTGAGAATAGTGACTGGGGACGCCAACCTTTTCAAGGTTATGGTTCATACCATGGTGAGCCCAATTACTATCCGCACGCGCATCAGTCATACGAGCAAGAAGATTATAATACTAGTTCTTCGTCTTTAGAGGATACAATCAAACTTTGAAAAGTAGTCCTTATTATGATCCTTCAGTTCCTATTCCTTCTCTAGAAGAGACTCTCAGGAATTTAGCTAGTCATCACGTCAGTTAGCTGAATCGACGTATAAATTAGATGAGGTGAATAATGTAGTTATGGACGAAAGAACTGCAACAACAACTGAATCTGTAGAAGATATCCTCAATAGATTAACTCAAAACTTAGATCCTACACTAAGGGAACTTTCTTTGGAAGAGACCCTTGAGAGGATAGCTGAGTCGACACGTAGACTTGAGTTAGAGACGAACGAAAGTATTGCTCGAAATAACTTGAATTGCCAATATAGTGTATCCAATAATACCCTTGAGAATGAAGATACTTTTTCACATAATCAAGATAACGAGGTTATAATTGGTAACACTACTTATTTAGATAAGGTTCAATCATCTTCGTACTATTATGATGATGAGGATAGTAGTGATGAAGAATCTGAAATGTAGGCATAGTAATCAGGAATCTAGTAATCCAATTGAGCTTTATAGTGATTATATTATTTCTACTTCAAATCCAAATAATTTTTATGATTATTCACCTATTCAAAAGGACGAGGATTTGATTAGGGATACCACCGTTTTAGACGATGTAGTTTTTTTTTGATTACGAAGCCGATAGTGGTTTAGAGGAACGGGTTCATTTCGAAAATACTGTTTTAGAGTCTAGCGACTTAGAAACAATAGTCTTGGAAGAAGAAGAGACCCGTAGAGATGAGTAAAGATGCACTACCTGATAATAACTTAGAAGAATCTCTTGAATATTTTAAGGACTCTGAAGATACGGAAATTCAAGAAAATTAGAGGTCTATCTAGAGAAACTGAAAACTCTAAGTTTGGGGGTGATTCACTTCCCTATGCCTTACTAGGGCCTTACCTTTAATCTCAGAAAGTCCCCACCTTAGGACTTGATATCTGTGCCTCAACCATCTTACAAGATTATCTTCATACACTTTTTCCTGAACCTAATGATGTCCAAAGAGAAGCTCAGTTGTTAGAAACCCATCCTCTGGTTGATGTGGTTTGCCCAGGCTATGATCCCCAGATTGACTTTGTTTTCCCACCAAATAGTTTTCTTCCAACTGTGGGAACGTTTAGATTTCAAATGTGTCACTTATTAAGTTCTAAGACTAAGCCTAAGTACTTTAGGAAATTAGAATCGACACATTTGCTTCAGAATGACCACTACTCTGACTGTGGTCAACTATGTAAGTCATACCTAATTGACTTAGAGGATCCTAAATTATTTAGGCTATTTTGTGATTCCAGGTTCTTATCTGAGTTTTTCCAGACTCTAGGACCTAATAATTTGGATCTTACCTATGAGGAAATGCATCCGAGGAAAATAGTCTATTTAGACCCCTTCATAGAACCTGAACCTGAACCGCAATTAGCGATAGTTATCCAGAAACTAGGTAAGGGCATGCCAGTATTGTACATTTTCTTGGTTTACTGCAGTTTCCTTTTGTCAGCTCTTTTTGGTTTTAAAGACCCACTGTTATTCCGGCTACTGTTATACGGTTCGAGTTGACTAAACCTTTTCTATGTCTGGCTGAAGACTTTAAACTTAGCACTTCTTGGGAGGTAACCCAATCTCATGCAACACGGTAATATCTTTCCTTATCTCTTTTGCTTCAAATGGTAACAGTTTCTCCTTGTTCATGCTTTTAATTTCATCTTTAGAACATTGAGGACAATGTTAGATTTAAGTTTGGGGGTATGGGAGAAACTTTTTTGCAGTATGAATAAATAAACTTCAGAGCTTAGAAATTTATGCCTATTTAGGATTGCACTAACTAGTCTAAGTGGATGGAAGCATTTTGATTGTAGGAGTTTGAGGAACCAATCTGATTAGATGGAAACATCTAAAGAGTCTATTCATAAAAGCACAGAGCTCAGGTGTTAGAAATAACATGATAGTTTCACCATATCTCGTTGAGTCCTTTTCACTTCTATTTTTATTTTATTTTGTTTTTAAACTATGTTTCTCTAAGTGATATGGGGCCCACGATTCAAGTTGTTACCAATGCTAGGGTGAATTAGAGTGATTGAGATACCATAAAAAAAAAAGTTGAAAAAGAAAAAAAAAGAAAAAAAAAATGAAAAAAAAAGAAATGGTAGTTACCAAAAAGTAGAAAAAAAAAAAAAAAAAAAAAAATTGAGACCAGACCATTTGACCAAAGGAATAAATTCAATAAAGTCGACCACTGGTACCCTTGTATATGCCAGTTGTGTTGACCTAGAGTTAGGTTATCGACCACTGGTACCCTTGTATATGCCAGTGTGTTGATATTAGTCAGACTGGTATCTCAATCCATTAGGATAGGTTCATTTTGGCGGAGGCCTTCAGACAGATATGGGAAACGTCGTTCACTTAGTAAACATCAAAACCATCTATGTTTTCTATATCCATCTTCTTGATCTATCCATGTGATTAGTTTTGACTCCGAATATGATGTCCATAGTGCAACTATCTGAGTAGAGCTCTGTCACTTTATATGAATTTTAGTATGCTTGAGTGCAAACTCGTGTACAGCAATTGGAATTTCGCATCAGGGTACTTCTTCCTGTAGTCAATAAGTATCCAACCAAGGAGATTCTTTAGTGCCTTCCAAGGTTCTGCGTAGATAGCTAAGGTCTGGGGTACAGGTTTTGTGGGTGTATCTCTGGTAAGCCCTCCCGAGACTATAACTCGGCCACTAGGGCCACCTAGGGGTTTAAAGGCTTATTGCATGCGCTAAATGCAATCGACGATGCCTGCGACAGTGAGTTAGGATTTTATTTTCTATTTGATTTGCTCGAGGACTAGCAAATAACATACTTTGGTTCAAGGAATAAGGACTTACACACGTATGTGTTACCACACAATGTTTATATCCTTCCAAGGTTATATATTCTAAACTCTCATTTCAATCATTGAAACATTCTTAAAGAACGTTATATAATTGTTATTCACAAACCATTTTTCGTCAAAGCCATTTTCAAGTAATTGAAACTAATATGACTTTCGTCACTAGTAAAGATGAACTTGGCCAAAGCGAAAGCTTACCAACAAATATTTAGAGAAATACATAAGCGAGATAAACTCGGCTCGAATAGCAAATGTGTATAATCAAAGTCTATATAGCAATACGACTTTTGTCTCACGATAGGAGATAGAGTAGATATACTTTTGAGTGATAAATAAGTTCAAGTCTCCACATACCTTTTAGTCGATGAAGTTCCAAAAGTCCCTTGAGTAGTTCTCATTTTTGTATGATGATCACCATGGAGTCTTGAGCTCAATTACACTTTCTATCCTAGTCTGAGACTTAGCTAATAGTAGACTAGAAATCAAGACTTATAGTTTTGATCACTAACATTAACAAACATGCTTGAGATAGCAACGCATGCGAGTTCGACCAAGCAGTGCTCTAACACCATTACACCAACCTGTTTTACTCAAGCTGTTAAGAATCCAAACTGGAAAGTTGCAATGGTTCAAGAACGTGATGCTCTCCTTACTAGTGGCACATGGACCAAAGTTCCTCCTTCTCCTGATCAGAATGTAATTGGATGCAAGTGGGTGTATAGAGTTAAACAAAATGCTGATGGTACCATTGACAAATTTAAGGCACGTTTGGTTGGTAAGGGTTTTCAACAACTTCCAGGTCTTGATTATAATGAAACCTTCAGTCTCGTTGCAAAACCTATAAATATAAGACTTATCCTCTCTCTGGCAGTTCACTTTAACTGGAATATTCAGCAGCTTGAAGTTAGTAACGCTTTTCTTCATCGATATCTTCAGGAAGAGGTTTATATGACTCAACCTCAAGGATTTGTTGATCCATGAACACCCTGACTATGTATGCAAACTTCACAAATCATTATATGGTCTTAAACAAGCCCCACATGCTTGGTATGAAAAGCTGCACAACATCATTCTTTCTCTTGTTTTCATGCTTTAGCTGCTGATCCTTTTTTGTTTGTTCAAAAGGTTGGTTCTTGACTCAGAATCGTTTTGATATATGTAGATGATACTTTTCTTACAGGCTCTTCGACTTCTTACTGTGAGGAACTCATATCTACTTTAGGCTGCTCTTTTCCACTTAAGAATCTTGTCCAACTTCGCTATTTTTTGGGTCTTGAAGTCAAACGCAATAATAGTGGGATTTTTATGTGTCAAACAAAGTATGCTTTGGATCTTCTGGACAAAACACAAATAGTGGGTGCTAAGTGATGTTCTTCTCCTTCTTCTACATCATCTAAACTTAGTGCTAATGATGAAGACCTCTTGGGTAATCCTACGTAATATAGATCCCTTGTAGGTGCTCTTCAGTATCTTACTTGGACACGTCCATAAATCAGCTTTGCAATTAATCAAGTATGACAGTTCATGCATCGACCTACTATTACTCATTTGATTGTTGCCAAGAGAATTTTATAATATGTTAAGGGTACTATTGAACATGGTCTGTTCTTCTCCACAGGATTGTCTACTTTACAGGGTTATAATGATGCGGAGTTTGGCTGGTTCTCCAGATGATAGACGTTCCACAAGTGGTTTTTGCATCTTTTTTGGTCACAATCCAATCTCCTGGTCAGCTAAGAAGCAATCCACTGTTGCGCATTATCATGCACTTGCTCAGACTGCAGCTAAGGTAGTGGGCTTATGTCAACTTTTATAAGATTTATATATTTTTCTTCCCACACCTCTTACTATCCATTGTGATAATACAAGCAGTCTAGCTCCTATTTATAATCTTGTTTTCCACAGCAAAATGAAGCATATGGCCATAAATTTTCATTTTATTCGTGAACTTGTTCAAGCCAAGGCTCTCTCTGTTGCATACATCTCCACCGTTTCTCAGTTGGCTAACATCTTCACCAGAGGTCTGCATAGTCCCCGTTTTCAACTGCTTAAAGACAAACTGAATGTTTACAATCTTTCTGACTTCAAACAACTTCATTTTTAGGCGGAGGGTGGGGGGTGGGTGGGTAATAGCTTACACTTTGTGTACACTCTGGCTTTCTGTTATTAACTGTCACCAACTGTAAACAGCCTGTCTTCTATAGACATGTGCTTGTCTTCTGATGGTTAATATTCTTGTGGTTATGATTGGCTCTCAGGACAGTATATTATTTCCTATCTGATGCATTTACTCTGTAAGATTGTTTTTCTGTTTAATGAGAAATACTGTTATGTTACCCGATATGTTATAGAAATACCATAAATATCTTTAGTCTACTATGTGCGGCTGTCCAACAAATTTTTCAGACTTCACCCATAGCCAATCCGAAATCCGTTAGATTTTAATAAATATCTTTAGTCTACTCTGAGGGCAAATTGCTCACCCATAAATTATTGCTAGGGTTCCTGCAGCACTTTATGCGATCAACTTTGAGTGGCTCAAAGCCCAGTGTTGCAGTTCATAAGAAGATGGGCTGAAACATCCAGTCAACCATCCTAACTTAACAGTCAAGAAAGACTTAACAGAGGGACAGATATCAATCAAACAACAAATATGCATCTCAATTCTCAACAAACTCAAAACCTTCTCTTCATTTACAAATCCAACCTTTTATTCATCCATTCATTTATTAAGTTGATTCAGTGAAACAGAAGGAGTTATCTTTTGGAGATTTTATTGTAAGATCTTTTTAATGAAACACAAAGAAGTTTGGGTGTGTGGGTCTATTTAAAACAAGCACTTGTCATCTAAACTTGACTCTCTATAAAGCTTTAAATTTTTCCGAAAGAAAAAGAGGGTGGATTCATTTCTTCTCATTCAGTTCTTAGAGGTAATCCATTCTTCTTATTACTCCTTATCCGGTGTTATTCTTTTGTTGATTTTGTTGTTTTTAGTGGGTAATTCATCAATTAGTGTTACTGAATAATTTTGATTCTTTTTTTTTTCCTGATCAATTTGAGTGATTACCAATTGAAAAGATTGTATTTTAGAATGGGGTTTTCTTCAATTTGATTAATTCCATCTGGGTTTTGATTGAATTTTGTTTTCTTACAGTTTATTGATTGGTTATCGTTAATTTTGTGTCAGTCTCATACTAGTTTGGAATTGGTGGGGGGAGATTGATTTTAGGAATTCTTTTGGATCATTTTAATGGTGACATTGTTTTGGGGTTTGATCAAATTCAAAATTGCAGATTGATCTTGTTTTAGGGATTGAATGTCTCAGCATCTGTAGTGTATTAAGATCTAGAGATTCTTTACAATGGATTTGAGATGATTTAGGTAAGTAGTCAGTGGATTGCATTGGGGTTTTAGAATTCATTGTCTTTTTTCTAGCCTGTCAAGGTAGGGCAAGAAGACCCACAAGTGATGAGACTGAAGGTTAAGTGAAAAAAAATCACATGGTGGGGGTTGTCTAGTCTACGGAACCGATGTTATTTAGTTGGCTTAGCGTAGGCTAATTGACTTGCATTGTTGCTATTATTGTGCAATGAGTGTATCATCGAACTGTTGTCCTGTTATGTGTGTGTTACTAGTTATGGCCTGTCTTATGTTAATGCTGAGGTTGGATTTGAACAGTATACTGATTAAGTTCGTTTTTCTTTTTTTGTCAATCAGGTATATCATAGAGTTTGCTCAAGAACATAGGAGATTGACATTCAACGTCGTTGCTGATGGATCAGAGTAAGTACTTTCTTGGCTGATGTTTTTATTACTTTAATGCAGTGGCGGATCCAATGAGCAACAATGGTGTGCAGTTGCGACCCCTCCCCATTGGACTTTCAAGCCTAATTTTCAAGCCAAAAATTTCTTATGAGCCTAATTTTGTTTTCTTGCTACCCCTAATAGAAGTTTGCTTCCCCTTAGTCTAGTTTCTAGCTTCGACGCTGCTTTAATGGATAACTTCATGGATTTATATTCTTGCTCATTGACGGATGCACCTATAGCTTTCTTACCACTTTCTGAAAGTTTATAAGTAGAGATCTCTATGGAGTTGTTAACTTTTTTGTTTCTGTTGCAATAATTTATGCAGTCAATTTCCTTATTTACATGATTGAATTGGAAAAAATTTCTGGATTAGCTAGCTAATTTGTTGACCAAGGGTTTAGTGTTACATTTGATCAATGGGAATGTACACTATGCTAAACAATAAACTTATCCGTGTGTTTTGTAAACTCAACCTTCTTGTGCACAAGAATTATATTTCAAGTCATCTGATCCTGTTGTTGTACTTTCCTCATACTGTTATTCTTATCGATCAGGGTACCAATATCATAATCGAACGAATCCAATTTATGATACTCTACTTAGGCTTTAGTATTTTGTTAATAAAGTGGTTATCCTGTAGTGAATATATTGTCTTTCTTCCGACAGTTATGATTTATTTTGCTCCACTGAGTTTGTTGCCATTCAATCTGGTCACTGGTGAGCGAGAAAATCAGTACTGTTTTCCATTTTAGTTCCAACCTGTATATCTGTATAAGTGCATCTAATTTTTACGTTTCACTTTGTCTAGCGTTGAAGTATTCAAACAAGAAACTATTGCAGCTCTGAGCTATCTTGATTATGTTATCTTACTTGCTGTGCGTTGAATATTCATCAATTCCCATATGTTCTATCGAGTGAGCATTTTGCTTTTGTAATGGTTTCATTCAGTAATAGCATCTAGCTCGATAAGAGATATGCTTTATGTTTTGTTATACCGATAAAATATTTATACGAGGAACTGTTATATGGTAATGCAGGGCAATCTACACATGTAACGGACCGTGAAAACGGGAATTATGTCAGGATTAGGGATGAAGATGACCCTAGACTAGGATTGTTTGACAAACCCCTTCCATGTTGTGGCTGTGGGATCGGGTGGTGTTCGTAAGTACTCTCGCTGACTCTGTCTCCCTTCCTCGCTCACTCCCTTCCTTAATCAGTCATGTTTGTTCTTTCTCTTTGCAGGTTTTTGCTTGGATTTGTATTTCCACTAATGTGGTACTATGCTACAATTCTGTACTTTGGAAACTACTATCGCAAGGACCCAAGGGAACGGGCAGGCCTTGCTGCCTCTGCTATTGCTGTAAGTTTTTTCTGTTAATCGCTTAAAACTCTGAAACACTAATTCAACTCCACATCTGCTTCCTCTATTTGGATAAAGCACATATGTACAACTGTTAATACAACACTGCTAGTTACTCTGGTTCAGATTTACCAATTCTATCATCCGTGATTCGAAGTTAATATATTCCGCTGGCTTTTACAGGCGTTGGTATTTTCAATTGCATTGTTGATCACAATACTTGTTCTTTTGCTCTAAACCGCATGTGATGTGTGAACAACATAAGTATAGTACCATTGTCAGTAGCTAATGGATAAGCGGGCGGCATGTCATCCAATAGAGAGCTACAGCAATGCTTGAAGAAAGCCAGACGGGACAAGTGCAAGAGTTCGTGATGTGTAAACTATTTTTGTTGGACCAATATGTTTGTACAGAGATATATCTCAATTTTATGCTAAAGGGAAAAAGGAAACGGAAGTCCTAGAATGTGTTAGTAATAAATGTTGAATGGTTGATACCTTCGAGCCCTCTGTAGAACCAACAAAATTGGTCCCGTGCAGGCCCTGAACCAGAAAAGCATTTGGTTTAAAATAGAACAAAACATTGAGATTGAGTTTACAACAAAAAGAGTTGTTACTGAAATCCAAAATGGTTTTCAGATAGAGAAGAAAAGTGATTTGAAGGCAGTTTCTTTGCATTGTTGATCACTGTTCGATCCACCGCAAATGAAAGCTACCTTGTACGATTGTTTAAAGAACTAGCTCATCTTTAATTGAAAGCAAATCCTAGCACAATTATTCTTGGACACCAAGAGTCACCAAAAACCAAGCAGCACCACCAAACTCCCATACCCCAACAACCACAACCACATCATCTACCCAAAACCTTGTGGACTATAAATCCATCTGGGATTTACAATGTCCGCCAAAACTCAGACTTTTCATGTGGAAAGTTAGCTCAGAAGGATTACCAACCTTCGACAAACTCCACCATATCAACCTCACCCCAACAAACCTATGTCCAGTGTGTAACCTACACAGAGAAACCGAACAACATCTACTTTTTGAATGCGACCTAGCAACACCATTATGGAATCTGATCATCACTCATCTACCAAGAAGCCCAAACACAAATCAAGGATCAACACAACAAAACCAAATACCCACCAAACCAAACAACATACGGGAACTGACTGCTCCCAACATCAAGGCTACAACCAGAACTATCTTCGGACTCACAATTTGGCACCTTTGGCTGGAACGGAACAATCAAGTATACCAACCGAAGAACACCAAACCAACTCAAGAGCATAATCATGACAATGTTTGCAGAATACCAGTGGGCAAAAAAACACCTTGCACCAATCTATCCAGGACAACAACCACAAGCACTCTCAACTACAACCACAGTAGAAAGAACGATTCAAATATGCTGGCAACCACCGACCGCACAATGGATCAAAATCAACTCAGACGGAGCGGCAGAGGAAACCCAGGCCCGGCAGGAGGAGGATGCATAGGGAGAACACATACAGGCCAAACCAAAATGGCCATGGCAACACCTCTAGGAATCACAACAACAATAGTGGCGGAGACATGGGGACTTCTACTGGCAACAAGAATGGCAATACAGCAACAATGGAATAACATTTGGTTTGAAATGGACTCATCGGTTGTAGTGCAACTAATACAAAACAGAATTGAAGATGCACCATGGTATATCAAGGGATTTACAAGAGATACAAACACTAATGACAACAATCCCGGCAGTAAGGATAACACATGCATACAGAGAACCGAACCAGGCAGCGAAAAAATTGGCAAACGAAGCGGTAGAACATCAACAACAAAACCCAACTACATCAACTACAAGAATCTGAGATAACACATGCCCTGCATTCCTTTCCAATATTGTAATGGATGATAGAAATGGGGTTCTAGTCACCCGTAATGTAAGAACAAATTTTTATCCTTTAATTGAATGCAACTTTCACAAAAAAGAAAAAAAGAACAAATTTGTCATCCAATCCAATCGACTACGGATTTCAAATTTGGCATCCGCATCCAATCCAACATCCAACGGATTTGTATCCAATGGATGCACGGATGAATGGATTTGGTGCAGATAATCCAATGGTTTTATTTTTTTCATTGCACTTCCACATCCTTCTCGATTAATCATCGTATGTAAGGTCCCTAATGATGCTAGGGAAAAATATTGTTTGGTCCTTTTTTAGGTGGGCCCATGTCAATTTGGTCCTTTGGGAAAACGCCTTTAGTGTTTGGTCCATAATTATTTAAAAATATTAAATGGACAAAATTACCCTTTCGTGTTAATTTCTACTTATTTTTTTGTAGCAGTTCATTCTGCAAAATGAACTCCTATTAATTTCTACTTGGTTTTTCAGAAATCACCTAAAAACCCAGAGTTCATTGCAGAAAATGAACTCCATATAAAAACCTAAAAAAAACAGTGTTCATTCAAGAAATGAACCCCATATAAAAACCTAAAAAAAAAACAGAGTTCATTCCAGAAATGAACCCCATATAAAAACCTAAAAAAAACAGAGTTCATTTATGGAATGAACTCCATATAAAAACCTTAAAAAAACATAGTTCATTCCAGAAATGAACTCCATATAAAAACATAAAAAAAATAGAGTTCATTCCAGAAATGAACTCCATATGAAAACCTAAAAATGAACAACATCAGCATCTTCAACAGCCGCAGCAACATCGTCGTCTTCAAACACCAGAAGCAACATCATCTTCGTCGTCTTCAAGTAGCAACAGCTATAAAACATCATCGTCTTCAAACACAAGTTCATCTTCATCATCAACAAACAACATCAAAACAACATCAGATCCATGGAATCGTCGTCATCGTTTTCTTCTTCATCATCATCAACAACAAACATAAAAAACAGTAGCAGATCCATGAAATCGTCGCAATAGTTTTCTTCTTCTTCTCCTTCATCATCAACAACGACATCAAAAACAGCAGCAGATCCATGAAAATCGTCGTCATCGTTTTCTTCTTCTTCATCATCATCAACAACAACAACAAAAACAGTAACAAGTAAGAAAAAGAAAAAAGAAATTGAGAGAAAAGAAACTAGATGTGAAAAAAAATGGAGAGAGAAATTAAATCTGAAAATAAGATATTTTCTAAGATTTTTGTCTATATATGTGGTCTAAAAGGGTATTTCCTACGTGATGCTAATGACTTGCTTTGGAAGAGAAAGAAGTTTCCAATTTGCTTTGGAAGAGAAAGAAGTTTCCAATTCAAGAACTTTCATCATAGTATAATACAAGCTTCCAATTCAAGCATCACAATTTCTTCGCTGGGTGATGCTTGAATGCTTCCTCCCCGGGGAACTGCTATTCGGTGCGGAGTCAAATTCGTAAAATGAGAAGAAAGAGGAGAACGTGGATCAATATCCCTACCAGTACTATCCACTATCTCAGTTGGCTTTCAAGCTGCTCAAACGAACTGAGAAAGCATCTGTCCGTGGGCTTTGTCTCGATTGCGCCTATAGAAAGATAAGTTAACTTTCTCCACTCTTGTGTACGGAAATTAGGACGAGATAATGACCAAAAGATCTGACAGACATTTGTTGGAGAGTAAATCAACCATTAATTATTTTATTTTATTTTATTTTTACGAGACTTGCAGACACAGTGGGTGATTTCTACGAAAAAAAATCAATTCCTACTTAATTTTTACTTAGGCTCAAAGAAAAAATTAATGGCAAAATGTTAATATAGTGCGATTTATTTTTTTCTGATGGAAGAAAATGATTTATTAAGTTTTATGCGCCCTGAGGGTATTTCAGACCATAGTTAGAATTTTAAGTGGCAAAGTTGTTGCCATTAACAAAAGGGGCATTGTTTTTTTTTTCTTTTTTTTGATAAAAGTTAAAATTGATTCAAAGTGCCAAGGAGGCACAAGCCGAACATACAGTAAAACACTCCGTCATCGGAGAGACTGGCAGTGCTAAAAGAACCTAGCTGGGGCATGCTTAAAAACAAGCACATCATGAATTCTGCAAAAGCAACTTAATTCGTCGTCTGCGTCTGCGATCATGTAGTAACATTGCATTCATCACTTTCTCCCATCCTCATGGAGTCTAGAAATGATTTACCATGGAACTTCTTAGAAAGCAAATCCTTCAAAAGATCCTCAAACCTACCTCTTTTGAACAAAGCAGGCGTCTCTGGTGTGACCAAGCTCGATATTTGGGCCTATTTCCGACTCTAGTTTCGGGTCATGAAACGTTGGGATGGAGAGCCTCTCCTTTGTTGCATTTAGTACTGCCCGGTGATCGACGGTCCGTTAAACTCCATTGTCTGTGAAACGTTTCCAACATTCACTATGAACGAATCAGGCAGAGGTTTTACTGAAACCTCTTCCTTTCTTATTTGTAATTCATCAACTTCACTGAGTTGAAGAAGGATTGCCAAACCACTAAAAATCCGAGTGTGACGTAAGACCAATTACAAGCTCCGGTCGAGGATGTAGGATCAAAATATCGCACACTTGATCATTATCAACATCAAGACCGTGCGAGAACGTAGCACAAGTGCGAGAGAATTTAGCACAGGTATAAGGCAGAAGTTAGCACGAAAATAGGGGGAAATATTAGCTGTACTCCACTACATATTAGTTGTCATCCACTATGTAAACATCTATATAAAGAAAAAGGCAAGAGAGAAATCATTATCACAAAAAAGAGAGACACATTTTTTAGAGAGAGACTTTATTTTCTTTATCATCTTCCTTCCTAAAAGTTACATTTAGAGCTTTACCAAGAATCCATTAATGGAGATTCCAAATGTAAATTCTTGTAATTACAATAATCATAGTGAAGAACCATGAATGTAGATCACATTGATCGAACCATGTAAAAAATCTTTGTGTTCATTTACAATTTTAGTACTCTTATCATCATTTTTATGTTTAAATCTATAGAAATTATTAATGGGTCCCACAACTACAGAGGACAAGGAGGATAATAGTTCATCCTCATTGATTCCAACCCATCTTCGAACAACTCTCTAATACCCTTAATGTCAACAACTTGTGGAGCTTTTTCCATCATCCGAAAGAGAACCATGCATATTAATTTCATCTCCGACGAGTACGATTCCATTGTCTCCCTGCACACAGGAAGTAAATTAGGCCGATCATTTGCAACTTTAATACATTTTCCATCTAACGTTATCGAGAATGGATGATGTTTGAATTACCACGACTTACTTTGGAAACCTGTTCACATAACCATGTCGACCGGCCAAAATTTATAGAGATGCCAGGGACTAAATAACTCTGAACCAGCTAAAAAGAACATATAAAATCATGTCAGGAAGGAAAAAAGAGAGAAATAATAACCTGAGAGGCAGAGGGAGTTCTGGAAATAAACGAGGCTTCCTTAAATGGACCGGAAGAGTGAACATTGAAAAAACATCTGGCCCATCGAGCTTTTAGTCATTTGATTCAACAAAGTATTGTCCGAATCCTTCGTCATCTCCATCTTTCTGTCCATATTTCATTTTATCACTCAATGGAAGGTTAAAGAAACCTTGAATTTCTGATTTTATGTTATCCACCAATAGAGCGTCGACTCCTTGGTTTACCAGCTGAAACATAAAAGCAGATTAGCACTAACTAGTAAAACACTAAACAATCAAAACTGACATGCCTGAAAGAAACCCCATTCTGACTTTCCAATCACGGGTACTGGAGAGAGAGTAAATTCTGCATGTCGAGGACAGGAATTGATTCATGATCTATCACAGATGCACCCATAGTCAACAAGGTTTCGTCAGTGCGTATGTATCTAGATGGAAATTCTGCAAGCGTGAGTTTAGCCAATTCTTGAACACTTGATCTGACAAGCCAGTACCTAGCTTCATTAGTTTTGGTGTCTCCATGAATTATCTAAATCGATCAATCTCTTTCTTGTCACCAATTCAGAGTATATGAAGTATGTCTCTTTCTTTCTCTCTAGAAAGTGGATATACTTATGTATAATATGCATCTTATTTCATTCTATGATAAATAACTAGTGTTTTTAAAGTGTTGCACTTAAATTAATACTGGTTACCAAAAAAAAAATATAAAAAAATAATGTTGCACTTAAATGATTATGTTTTCACCATTGTATCAAGTTCTTCATTAGAGCATCTGGCTAAACTCACGCTTGCAGAAATTCCATCAGAAACTTTTTTTATAATTTAGCCACATATTAGCATCTGTAGTTTCCATTTCACAAAATTACGGCTCCAGAAAACACACTAGAAAGAAAAGAAAACACCACCTAGAAACCGTGTCTTTGTTTTACTCCCCGTATATGTATCTACACGAACATGATCTAATATCCAACCAACAAACTATTGAAGCTCTTGTGAATTTTTACCTTCTAGGGAGTTGAAAGAAATGGAAAAAGGGAATGATTTGGAGAAGAAGCTTCTTAAGCGTGCTAAAACACAACAAGAGCTATCGAGGATAAAATGGAAACGGAGAAGGCACGGTGATTTAAGCTTCTTGGGTTGTACGTGGTAAACAAACCCCAACTAAGAAGGTTAGCTGTGTGGTGGTCTTTGTTTGGCTTCTAGGTGCGACCGTACGCTTTTTATTATTATTATAAAAAAATTTCCATTAATGGGAGAATGATGATTACATGAAACTAGTTGGAGCCTAGCTTGCTTTTTATTATTATTATCATAAAAAAATTTCCATTAATGGGAGAATGATGATTACATGAAACTAGTTGGAAGCCTAACAAGCTAGGCTCCAACGACATACTACTACATTATTTGAACAGTTTGCTGTGCTAGCCTACCAGCGGGTCTCATAGGTAATCTTGCCAAGGGGAGCCGAAACGGCGGACTGGGGGCGAGATTGTGGCACAAGGGGGCAAGCTAACAACACCTTCCATGTTAATTCCTGCAATATTACGCCATTGGGGACTCGAACCTGTGACCTCCTGAAGCGCATCACCTTTGGAGAACGGGGATGACCAGATGAGCTAGGGCCCGTTATTATTGTTATTATTATTATTTTTCTAATAAAGAGTATTACATTAACTAGTTGGAAGCCTAACAAGTTAAGCTCCAACAGCGTACTATTACATTAGTTGAACATGTTGCCGTGTTATCCTGTATTAATTTATTTATATTATTTTTTTCACCTCTTTCATACTTCATTTCATATAAAATTTAGCTGAACATGTTGTCGTGTTAGCCCGTGTTAATTTTTTATGTTTTTGTGTTATTTTTTTTCACCTCTTTCATGTTTCACTTCGAATAAAATTTTAACTTGAGGAGTCTATGTATGAAAAGTGGGTCTCAAGGGGTTTGTTTTTGTGTTATAAACTAGCTCTCTTCTCGCTGAGGGGACATCTAATGAATTGGTCTCATTTGTTTTTTCTTTTCTTTTTTTCACATTAATTAATACTCCTTAATTTCGATATTATCTATCATTCAGCCAACTAATAGTTCGTGTTTTATATTTGTCTGTTGTTCCTAGAGGTCGTGTGGCCAGTTTCTATGTTTCATTTGATTGTGTAATAGTTGCCTTAGTTGTGTTTGATGTTGTATCCTACTGTTTGTTGTTGTTGTAATAGCTCTTCTGCTTCATCGTGTCTCTGGTCAAATAAAGATGATGCTAGTTTGGTAGTTGTTTCACATGTGATTGGAGCCATTTTTTAGATCCCTGTTCCTTTATAGTTTTCAGCTTAATAGTTTGAGCTTTTACCCATTTCTTTCTTCTTTTCTCTTGTCTCTTCTTCAGTTCTTCTAACTTTACGTAAGTTTCTTGTTTTTAGTTAGTTTTGATTTTATAGCATGAGAAGTTGTGCGTTACTGCCTGTTCTATGTGGTTTGGTCTGCTGTTACGTTTTTATTAATTCATCTTCCTGTGTCATGGTTGTAAAATAATAGGATAAAGTGAGATAAAGAATAGTAAAAATAAAATCACAAAATTGGTTTAAAACACCAAAATCAACAATTCCTGGGTGAAAAGGACACTTAAATTTTGATACTGTCTAAATGGACAAAAATGTAAAAATAGCAAGGATGTAAACGGTTTCATCCTACCCATTTTCATTTTTTTTTTAATTTACATTCGGATGCATCCAGTTTCATCCTTGCTATTTTTTAAGTTTAAGTCAGGATGAATCCAGTTTCATCCTTGCTATTTTTTTGGTCTCCATTTCACCCATACTAATTTTTACTCGTCCATTTGAACCATGTTACAAAAATTGGTTAAAAAGACCAAAATCAACAATTCCCGTGTGAAAAGGACATTTAGATTTTGATACTGCTTAAGTGGACAAAAATGTAAAAATAGCAAGGATGTAAACGGTTTCATCCTATCCATTTTCAAATATTTTTTTTTATTTTTAATTTACATTAGGATTGCATCCAGTTTCATCATTACTATTTTTTAAGTTTAAGTCAGGATGAATCCAGTTTCATCCTTGCTATTTTTTTTGTGTCCATTTCACCCATACTAATTTTTACTCGTCCATTTGAACCATGTTTCAAAAATATTTGGACAAATGACCCATTTTTCGAAATAAAATTTGAAGTGAGTGGCTTTGATAGATCCGCAAGAAGGAGAAGAAAACCATCGGGTGGATTTTCTTGGTCCGTGCAGATTTTATAGGACCGCGAGAAAATTTTGATGGGGCAAAATCCGAATAGGGCATGGGGGACCGATCACAAGCCGCCAGTTTTTCTTCTTTATTTGGACGGTTTTTAACGAACTTTTATTATGATTTCACACTCCCAAATTACCCCCTCCACTAATATCAGAACAAATCTCGTTAAACGTCTAAAACTAGTAACGAACCAAAACCAGGTCAACGCAAAGCCGATAATGATTTAGAGGAACGAGTTTATTCTGAGAATAATGTTTTAGAGTCTAGCGATTTAGAAACAATAGTCTTAGACGAAGAAGATGAACTCGTAGAGCTTTTAAATATGAGTGAGGATGCATCACCTGAGTATAACCTAAAAGAAGCAATTGACCATTTTCAGGATTCCGTTAATCTAGAAATTAGGGAAATTGTAGTTAGTCTATCTAGAGACACCCAAAACTCTAAGTTTGAGGGTGATTATCATTCTCCCTGTGCTTTACCTTTAACTCTTAGAAAGTTCCCTCGTGTAGGACTTGACATTTGTGCCTCAACCATCTTACAAGATTATCTTCATACTTTTTTTCTTGAACCTAGTTGTTTCCGTAAGAGAGCTCAGTTGTTAGAAACCCATCCTATGGTTGATGTGGTTAACCTAGGCTATGATACCAAGATTGACTTTGTTTTCCCACCACAAACTTTTCTTCCAATTGTGGGAACATACGATTTTCAGATGTGTCGGTTATTAAGTTTTGAGACTAAACCTAATTACTTTAGGAGATTAGGGTCGACACATTTGTTTAAGGAAGACCACTACTTTCATCGTGGTCAACTGATTGACTTAAAGGATCCGCAATTATTTAGGTTATTATTATGTGCTTCCAAGTTTTTACTTGAGTTTTTACAGACTCTAATACCTGAATCGGACCTTAGCTACGAGGAAATGCAGTCCATGAAAATATTTTATCTAGACCAAGTTTTAGAACCTGAACCACGGCTAGATGTAGTTGTCTTAAACAGGAAACTAGAAAAGGGCGTGCTTTATCCGTTAATTTTCTTGGCATGTTGCAGATTCCTTTTACTTGTGATAGCCCTATTTGGTTTTGGTGATCCTCAGTTATTCCGGCTATTACTTTATGATTTTATAAGGTGACTAATCATTTCTTAGTCTTGCTGAACACTTTAAACTTAGCACTTCTTGGGAGAAAACCCAATATTCATGCGACACGGTAATATCTTTTCTTATCTCTTTTGCTTCAATTGGTAACAGTTTCTCCTTGTTTATGCTTTTAATTTCATCTTTAGAACATTGAGGACAATGTTAGATTTAAGTTTGGGGGTATGGGAGAAACTTTTTAATCGCATTTTTTGAAACTTTTAATGTCACATAGTATCCGGTTAGCTAAGTTTACATATTGTTTCTCACCGAAAAGATAGAAATTGGAATGCTAGAGATAACAATCTTTTGAGACATTAGATAAAAAGACATTGAGATCTTTAAAATTCAGGAGAGAACTTGTACCTTTTAGAGGGTAACCGTGATGGACCTAACCATCCATGATGGAAAGGCAAGTAGGTCAGAAGGAAATGCCAGAAAGACAAAGCAACCCCACAATGTAGTCTTAGTTACTGGATTACGACTCTCTCTCTCAGTAGAAACTTATCATCATCAACAAGCGGGGCGACATCAAAATCTATGAAGAATGTTGAAGACATTTAAGGTTTAGAAGCAACAATACAAAAGAATAATTCAAAAATCAAAGCTGAAGACTTAGTTACAAAAAGTTATAAGAGCAAATGATATAAGTTGTTGAAGTTCATGATACCAAGAGATCAAAAGTTGCGAAGATCCAAGTTCTAAAGTCCTTCTCTCATGTCCATTTAAATTTTTGTCTTGTTATTTTTGTGTTGAAAAAAAAAATGAAAAAAAAAAAAATCATCGTTACGTTTTGTTCAATAAGGCCATAGGGAAGTAGAAATCTATAAGGAAGTTTCAAGCATGAACTTAAGGAGAAAAGTTAAATTGTCAAGGTTCTACGAGGTTCGAGAGTTTATCATCAACAGTTGAAGCCGAAGAAGACGTTGTTTCTACTTAGTACTATGAGAGAGTCGAAGAGAGATGCATATTGGTTGCTTTATTAGTCCGCTTTCCATCTGGCACAAGATCTTTCTAGCACTGGTTCAACTCATCACACGTAATTAGTCCAGCTGTGTAGCAGATGTCCCTCTCATCTTTATCTCTCTCCTAATCTTATCTAGTTGTAAAACGGATGCATCTTACAATGTTTATCTAGCTGTGTAGCGGATATCTCTTTATCTAGCAGTGTTGGATGTGTCTCCCCTTTTCTTCAGTCAGCTTTAGAGCTGGCACCTTTAATTTCTCTGGCATTCTAGTTACTTGGAGATAGGTTGAGAATATGTATGTCCTCATAGCTCTTTGGATATTTGTGACCAATTAGAAGTCATGGTTTTGTGGGTACACCTCTAGTAAACCCTCCCGAGATTACAACTCGGTCACTAGGGCCACCTAGTGAGTTTGAATTTTCTTTTCTACAATAAATTTGCTCGAGGACTAGCAAATAATAAGCTTGGGGGTATTTGATAGACACATTTTTTGTGTCTAATTTGATCTTAATACTATATATTGTTGGCACTCGATTTTGTACTAATTTTGATGTTTTATGTGTTTGTAGGTATCTTTTGGGAAATAAACATTTTTGGAGAAATCGGCTCGAAAAGTTGTTAAAGGCACCTCTGGGAAGACAACTGCTATTCGGACGTCCACTTTGGTTAAGGGGCACCTCAGTTGCTAAGGGGTACCCACAGGATATTCGACACCCATATACTTGGTTAAGAGCTGTCATTCTTCTCCTTCGTTGGAAAACAGAAATTTGGCGGGAAATTATTATATTCACCTGCGTATTCTCTGTAATGATTTCTGTCAAGATTTTTGTGAGATATGTTCGTCAGAATCAGCTGGGAGTACCTTGTTGAGCTAAAACAGGAGCGTTAATTGACTCAGAACCGAAGAAAGAGGAGTCTGTTGCACACAACAAAGCACGAGCATATATCGGGTTGTACCATGTTTTCCCGACAGTAACTGAGGTTAGTGTGTATATGGAGAGGATTCGACTCAATTTTCCCTGTGTTGGAAACATTTTTGAACGTGAAAGAGATAAAAAAGGAGAGTTGACTGCTTACAGACGCGTGACGATGTAAAACAGGGGAAGTATTTTCATGCAGAGAGATTCCCGGGATTTTGAGCTATCTTTGGTCGATTTACGTGTGCATCACAGTGTTTGACTTCTTTTAGAGCATGTTTGAGCGTGTCAATAGCAATCCGACGCATTGAAAAGAAGAAAAAAACGAAGTTATTCTCGTAACAGATGGTGGAGAATACAAATAATTAAGGAAGAAGATACGGGAATTAAATTCGAGTTTTGTCCATCCTGTGAGTATATAAAGGTTGGTCAGAGATCAGAAAAGGGGATGGAGAGTTAAGGGACGGAATAGAGGTGAGAATCGGGAGTTGCAGAGCTGGTCTCTGCTGCTGCCATTAAAGAAGAACACAGAACAGCAGTCAAGAACAGTGGCAGAAACCGTTGCCTATAGTTTCAAATTCAATATCTTTGTAACAGTTTCTGTAACAATTATTTCAAAATCGCAACAGTATATTAGTGTTTCTCTGTAACAGTCCATTGTGTAACAATTATTTCTGTTACAAAATCACTGCTTATACATTTTCTCTTTGCAAACACCTTTTTAAGCAATGAAAAATTCCTTTGAGTATGTTTTCACCATGTGGAGATAGACCCCAACACTGGGACGACGGAGGAAGCTGTGTTTCATCCTTGGAGTAATTTAATTAATTCCTTATTTACTTTTTACACCGATTTTAAATGATTTATGATTTCTATTAATCAGTTGTTATCTTGTTATATAGTGTATGCTTAGTATTAGGTGCTTTAGATACACTATGCTTGTAATTTACAATTGATGTTTTACGAAATCTATTTTGGCAAAGAATGGAGTTGATATTTCTTTTGTTTTGAGCTATAATTGCATAGGATAAATTTATGAATCCCATGAACATGAAAAGCAGTGGAATCCCGAGTCCCGGTCTGTCTTCATCCTGTGACCTTATTTGGTATATATATTTTCTTATTTTTAGTATTTTCTTTTATTAAAGCCTAGAATCGATCTCAACAAAGTCCGAGTGAACGACAACTTATTTACCACTATCAAAATTCGATCAGCTAACCATATGGAAGAAAATGATGTAACCCCTAACGTCAACCTCACAATTTCAGATTTCCTGGACAATGAGGACTTTTCCCCAACTATGGATGTGCCTGATTTTGCTTGGGCCTAAGAATTTAGTTTCTGGCTTGCTAGACTCTGTCTGTTTTAGATGCTTTAAAGGTTTTATGTTATCTTAGACTATCGTTTGTTTAATAGCTTGAGTAGGTGTTACCGTTGCTGAACATGTTATTACCATCTTTATGTTATGTGTATAGATTACCTATAAGTACTCATTTTCTATTATGTTCTATAGAATTTTACTTTTTTTTTATGATAATCTGTTGTTTAGCATGTAAATTAGAATGGAAAGGACGTCATTCTAGTAGAACAAAATTCTCTAAAGGAAGTGAGATAAATTGTTTGTTTTTCTTTGTTTGTAACATTCATGCCTAATGTACTTGTAGGAATGCCTCCAAGAGAAATTGAATGTTTAGTTGATAGTGCAACCACTCACACTATCCTAAGAAATAGAAAACTATTTATCGATTTTACTCCTTATAATACATCTGTGACTATGATGATTGGATCATCACAAGTAATAATTGGGTGAGGTAATGCTCAATTCTTGTTTCCAAACGACACAATGATTAAAGTCACAAAAGCTCTATATGCACCAAGAGCTCACCGCACTTTGTTGAGTTTCAATGATATCCGTGCAAATGGTTATCACTTGGAAACTCACTGTGAAAATGGAACTGAGTACATATATGTGATCTCTAGTGAATGCGGAAGGAAGTGCATCTTAGAGAAACTAATAAGTCACTCTAGTGGATTGTACATCACCACTATTAGGACTATCGAATCCCATGTGGTTGCCAACGATGAACTGTTGGCCAGTGACTTATATAAGCTTTGACACAATCGACTAGGGCACCCAGGTTGTGATATGATGATCTGCGTTTTGAAGAACTCACACAGACATCCTTTCTTTCGAATGAAAAAGAAAATGGGACAAAATACTGTTACAATGCATAATAACAATGTGCTATCTAAAGTAAATGATGCACATTTTATTCCCTCTAAAGTAAGAGAAGCGCAACCTTCGTCTTCCAAAGTAATTGAGGCGTACCCCCTATCCCATTCTTCTTAGTTTTCCTTATCGAAGGCACATTTCTCATTCTGCAAAGCTTCACTAGTGGAAAATGGGTTTTTAACCACTTTCTGGCTTTAGTAAAACCACTGTTGTTATTAAGCATAGTGTCGTGACTCACATTGTTTTATCGGAAAAAAATTCGAAAAAATTAAACTTGTTCCATTCACAGTAGTTTTCTATAGGGGCATTTTTATCCCTGTCGTCTGCACCCTATTCCTTCACTTCTCTCTCTCAACACTCTCTCTGATTCTCTTAATTTTTTCTGAATCAACCTGTTTCTGAATCTACTGAATCAAAATTTTCATATTAGGGTTTGCCTCCTCTTTTCCTCTATTATCTCTTGAAGGTTTGTCCTGAATCGGTGAAAAAGAGGCGATGAAGATCAACAACAACTAAAATCAAAGATTCATCTGTAGCAACTTAATCAAAAGATAAGTATCACCTCTCTTTATCGTTTTAGTTCAATCGATTAAGTTATCCAAGTCTAATTGAAATTTCAGAAGATTTTTTTTTTGAAGTTAGCAAACTTAAAAGCTTTGATTTCATCTCAATTCTCTTTTTTAATTCATTGCCAGTTTGTGCATTTGTCCATTTTTATTTATTTATTTGTTTTCTTAGTTTTCTTTTATTGATTGTGTTTATTCTCTTTTCATTCAGCCATCAAAGGAGTAGAAAGCTCCACCACATCTTCAAATCCAGCTAAATCTGGTGGTGGTAAACAACAGAAGAAGATGAATTCATGATTAAATCTACATTGGGTTCTTCTTTTATGTTGAATTTAAGTTTTTTACTTTAATCAATGAGTTGTTTTGTCTTGTGATTTCTACAGAATTGGATCAAAAGAAAGGAAAAGGAGAAGGTTCACATCATTCTCTTGTTTGATCAACCTAGGGTTTAATCTGTGGTTTTCTTTATAAGATCATTACTTCAGCTGATTTAGTAAATATGATGCCTTTTCTGTTTAATAATTATGGGTTTGCTTTGTTACTAGATTAGGGTTCCTGTGTTGGAATTATATGTTGTTACAGTTTTGATAAAAATGGGGTTTTTGAGTTGCATTGGTTTTTTTTTTGTGTTGCATCAGTTAGAGAAATCTTTAGTTAACCGCTTTCCTACTGTTTCGTGGTTGGCATATTCACCATTTTTCGTATGTTTTCATTGGTAGGAAGTTGTAGAGAAAAAGCTCGCAATGAGGATGGTCGGCCTCTGTGAGTCTCGATGCTAATCTAAATAGAAATAAAGTGTGTTTTTGATGCCTTTTTTGTAACAGTTTTGAAAATTTGTTTAATGGGATTGTTGATACAGGACATCGGTATGACAAAGTATGTATTGGCATTAATAGGTCATTTAGATTCATGCTTTTGATCATTCCCATGGGTAAGTAAAGCGTTCTCCATCCTATTTCAGTTTGCTAGCTTTGCAAGTATGTATTGGCATTAGTGGGTCATTTAGATTCATGCTTTTGATCATTCCCATGGGTAAGTTAAGCGTTCTCCATCCTATTTCAGTTTGCTAGCTTTACTTTTGGGCGTCTAGTATTTGGAATTCTCATTAAACTAGTCTCGTGTTGTATGTTTTCATTAGGGTCCATGATAGCGTGCAAATTTGCAGCCATTCCTTTAGTTTGTAAAAAGCTATTCTCTGCAGAGAGATGTAGTGAGAGGTTGCAATGCGGCAAATCCATCTAGTTTAGTTTGGTAAACATACAATGTCACCCTGAGTGAATATTTATTATTAGCTATATTGTTGTGGCAGAGGATACTTTTAATATTGAAATTATTTTGCTTCTTCAGATTGAAGCCGAATGTTATCCGTTGCACTCTTTTTTCTTTTTTTATGCAAAGACTCCTGAGTTCATATTTTTTTTAAGCAAAGACTGCAGATTGAAGAGAGCCATTGATTTGGACATTCACTACATGAAGGTGGGTGAACATGGTTCCTTAAGTTCATATTTTTAACAAGATAAGTTTGTTGTGAAATTTTTAAACAAGTTCTGACATGATTAATTTACAAACAGAGGAAGACTATATGGGCCAAGCCATCAACTAATAGTTGTTACTCTAAGAGATTCCCAGGAACTCACCCCACCCATACCCACACCCACCCCTTTGTGCAGCTCGGATGATGATTCTGACGATTCTTGGAATGGTTGGTTAGTTGCAGGTGATGTTTGGTGTTCTGAATGTGAGTTTTATTGTTAATTATGTAGTATCATGCTTCTGATATTTGTATTCATTTCAGTGTTGGAGGTATTTTTGAGGAGCTCGTCCTGGAATAACTCTGCCTACATAAGAATGCTCATGTTTTTATCCCCTAAACATCTAAATATTATTCACGTTCTTACTTTGTCGTGCTAACAGGAACAAATACTCGTATACCAAAGCCTGTTTTAAGAGATGGTATTCAGGAGGTATGTTTTTCAGCATTGTTCAATATCTCTTGAGAGAGGACTCTTTAGGGTTCTGAATTACGTATTATGTTGTTTTGCAGTGATTATATCTGTTCAAACTCTTTCCTATTAGAGATTTTGGTTGTCATAAATCGTCTCTACTTCTATGGTTTGTTGTAAGTAACTATTTGAACATGTTGAATTATGATGTATCATGAGAATCTCAATTGCAGCTAACCCAAATGGTACTCATCCTTACTGGTTACTAGTTTATTTGGATTTTCAATTGGCTGGTGCGGTACCAGAAACGTAGAAATGGTGGAGGATCTTTACAATGTGAACAAGGTAAGCTTGATCCTTCAACCTAAATCGAGTGTTGCCTGGTAGCCTTCATTTTTTGTTATGTAGGTTTTAGCTTTCGTGAGTTCCTTAAAGTTTCCCCGTGTTTAAGTATTCACATTCCATTTCCTCTTTTTAGTGTATGTAAGTTCTTTTTCAGCCTGTCCTCTTTTATTGAAGACTAAACTATGTTGGATACACTTAGTTTTTTGCCTAAGTACCTAAGCATACTATCAAAATACATTCTTACAATTAAAATCTTATTCCATTGTTAATCTTTCTTTACTATGTTTATAGTTACATGTACATTAGCAGAAGGCCCTTTTTCTCCTTTTTTTTGCGTGGCTTGCAATTATAATTTGTATCTTTAAAAGATTTACTGACAGTTTCCTGCTTATATTATCGTTTCGTAGGCTGGTACTGCTCATTTGATGGTATTCTCTTGCATATATGTAACACCACTAAAAATATCCGTTCGTATCCGAAACTGAACTCAACCCATTTTAGTGGGAAGCTAAAACGATAGAGAGTGCGCGTGCGATTCTAATGTAGGGTGTATGTAGATGTGGTGAGTGCCCTAAACTAGATATGGGTGTTTCTAGCTAAATAAGCCATCTCTTAGCAATATTAGGGTGCACGTGCATTTTTTAGCCGGAGTTAGTAAAAACTCTGAGTGCTTTGAGCATGGTTGACACGTTTCTAACATGAGAGTAATTGATGGTATTGTAGTCTTTTCTTCACTATGATCAACAATTTAAAAAGATGAAACTCATTTTTCTTGTAAATTCCGACCGTCTCTTCTTTTACAATTAAACACCCTGTTCTTTCCTAACCAACTCCAGTAGAGGAAGTTTTTGAATTGTGAAAGAAAAATGGAATGTTCCTCGTCCTCCGTTTTCGGTTAAGGAACACAAAGGTAGGGGTTTTCTTTCTCTTTAATTTCTACCTCAAAATTATGCCAACGGGTCTGGAATCTTGTTTACCTCTTGTGTTTAAATTCTTGCAACTTTTCTGTGATTATAATGCATCTTGTTCTTGGGTGTGAATCTAAATACAAATAATTTGATTTTGTTGTTTTTCTGTTGCATAGGTCATGAATTTTAAATGAAATTTTAAAACAGAAAATGGTGTTCATATTTGGGCTGTAACTTGTTTGATAAAATGTTTAAGTGGAGTTCCTTTCTTAATGTGTGAAAATCAATTTGCATGGAAAATGGCTTAATTTCTTTAAATGGGAAATCCCTGAACTTTGTTAGCTTCACTTTTAAGCTAACCAATTTACATACGATTTTTGGTTTAAGCTATCCATGCATGCCTTTTACTGATTTTGCACTTGGCATGAAATCATCCCTTTTCTATGCATTTCTCTCTGTGAATTTTCCTTCCGTGAATTAAATTGATCTGAACTGTCAGTAGCTTGATTTCGTTTCCTTGGGAAATCTCTTACTTGCGCATTTTTACCAAATGGGTACTTAAATCCTCCATTATCAAAATGATTTATGAAAAACCAATGGATGGGTATTTGTAAGGCATGTCACTGTTTCAAACTATCCATGCACTTTTGTTAATTTTTGCACTAGATATTCTCTGTGAACTGAAACGGAAATGATTCCAAATGTTAATCAAGGATTTTATGAAGATTAGATATGGCTTGCATCCATCTGTGTACTTGTTTTTCTACTACTACTCTTTTTGTTATGACTTGCATGTTCTTAAAGTTCACCTTAACCTTGGATTTTGGTGTTTAACTCAGTTTTGGATGCTACTGACACTTCCTAAATATTATTTTTGTGAATTTCTGTTGTAGTAAAAAGGAAATGAATTTCAATTGGCTGAGCATTTGGTTTTAAAACTTACTTATGAAAAAGTTAGTTTTCACTTTGTACTGAATATTTATGATATCTCCCTCAATGACATCTTTCTCAAATCTTTTAAATGTATCAGTATCCTCTACTTGATTTTGAAATATTTCCCTTAGGCTTTATACCCGGTGTTGGTTGAAATGGAAATTTCGTACTTCATTTCTCAATCATAGCTCTTGTTATAACTTGTGTATGATCATATGTTCTCTATGGGTGTTTGAATTCTTTTAGTCGTTAGCTAGATCTATGACTGTGTTGCTTATAACTTGGTTTGATGAGATTTGATTTCACAGTTACGGTTTCACCTTGGAGTTACTTGTGTTTACCGTATGATTTGCTTATAGCATGTTTTGAAGAATTTTGGAAGGCTACAGGTGAGTTTGTTACGCCCATAGGGGCATCCCACAAATGTGGCTACCCGCGGAAGACCGTCCAGGACGGTGGCTGATATCCTGACTATCCTAACATTAGAGACTGGTCCTCACAAGTAGCGTATGTGAATTTCTTCACTATCGGTTGGAAAATATTTCGTTTGAATTGTTTCGAATGGATGTTGATTTGTCAAGCTTTATACATTTCTGAGTTTGGACATGCTCATTTCTTTAGCTTGACTTATATATTGTTTATTTTTACATTGGCGCATTATTTACGTAACTCCTACTGGGTTGTGGCTCACCCCGTTTTGGTTTTGTTTTCCCACAGAGTACGAAGCAAGGATGAGGAGCTTGCAGCCGGGAGCTTGAGCAAAAATTGGTATTTTTGCTTATCTATAATGTGTATATCACGGGGTTATCTGGGTAGTTTATTTTGCTGTTATCCCATGCTATTTTGACGTGCTTTGTTCTTGTATATAAGATGGGACCGAGTAGAAAGTCTTTGCTATGTTAAGAACAAGTGGTCTGATCTCAGGGGTGTACTGGATGCTTTGAAACTTCTCTTGCTGTCTAGCGTCTATGTATTACTGGTCGGTCCTATATGTATATAGCCACTTTTATGATTTCCACTGACGAATCACCAAACCTCTTTCCATGTTTTGACTATATTTCCAACTGAGGCAGAAATAGTATGGATACTTGGTTTGTTTTGTTCAATGGGTACATGATACGTACTACTTGTCCCAACTTATACTAATATGAACTTGTTTGTCGAAGTTGAGACATTTACGGTGTATTATTTAATGTACTAGTTGCGTATACTCATCTTTCTTATGCAATTTCATTTCTTTTTGTAAATGTAAATTTAACCAGTATGTAGCTTGCCTTGTGAATCTAAGTGTGTGTTCTGTTCAATTTTCCTATAAATGTCGTTTAGCTTAGTCCCTCCTCATTGGCCTGACATATTTTTTTTTGTGGTCAAACCAATATCCTTACTTCCTTGTGATCCTGTTGATCAGCCTTTTTATTTGAGAGTATTTTAAATTCTCTTCTTTAGCTTACTTTATAACTAGCTTTCTAGTAAGAGTATTGAGGTTGGTTCTTACTAACTTTTGGCAGCTGAGCTTTTGTTTTCACTTCAGACGGCGTATTAAGCTTCAGATTTTTGATTTTATTTTTGGGCATACTACTACATTTCCTGAGCATGATAGAAATGTTTAATCTCCTTTACAAGTTTTGAAACTTAAGTCTACAATTTGCTCTGTACTTAAAACTCTTATGTGCAATATAGCATTACGCTGGATACCAGGAGGTCTAGAATTTCTATTTTAGAAAAATGAAATAAAAATTGTTCACGACAAGTGATTTTTATTTTCTTGTTTCCCATCAGCCTTTAGGCTTGTATCTTTAGCTGTTTGAATTCTGAAGTGGGCATATATTATTTTTTTTTTTACTGTTATATTTTCATTCGAGTGACGTACCGGGGATTCGGCTCTGCTAATCGGGTTGAAATCAACCCGTTAGAGGGGGAATTCTTTGGTCCGTTACAATATATGTTTAATCTCACAGTTTTGAACAGTTTTGTGTCAATTTTACAAATGCGAAACTACAACAACATTCCAATCAGGTACCTTACTAAGAGAAGTTTGGCTTAATCGTTGATTGCATGGTTCATACCCTTCTTCAATTTTTAACACTCAATATATTTTCACTGCACGTCTTTAAAAAGGAGCAGGAATATGACACAATTGTTAATTTTTCGACAAGTCCTCATATTTTCTTCACAGGTTGAATTGTTTATGAATAAGTACTATGTTGTTATTGTTTTGAATTCATTTTATTTATATATTTTGCAGGTGGTATTAAAGTTGGATCATATAAATGGTAATAGATGCAGGTCTAGTGAGTGAGGATCTCAATTGGTGAAGTTTGTGGATTTTCTCCTAAGACTTCTATTAGATCTCAATTTCTTCATTAGTTGTGGACTTGATATTTTACATAGGCAAAGTACATGTCCTTTGAATTATAATTTAAATGGATACTTGTATGTGTAGTGGTAGGGTATGCTGGTCTCCAGTAGATTCCTCTTCTTTTCTCCCCATTTTTTACTTTTAATTGTTGTAGTCTTGGTTTTTCTGTTTGCAGCTTAGGGCTGGAATGATGGACCTGATTTGAGCTAGTTTGTCAGAAGATGAAGGCATAGATGGTGAAGCCTTACCTTCCAACTTACTGTTGAAACTTTATGGGTGTAAATCGTGTAATGGGAATATTGGTTAAAGTTTTTCCAACTTAGTGTTAGAAGTTTTCGAGCCTTGGAACTCGCAGTATATTAGATAGGTGAAATTGTAAACGAAATACACTTTAATATAAATTGAGTTTTCAAGTCGTTATCAATTTAATTTAAATTCAGTTTTGACGTCATTAATAATGATTCAGCTTTTAGTTTTTGATTCAGTTGAACCAATATCCATTTTTTTTAATGAAATATTATCAATAAAAGCTATTGTGTCTATCAGTATATATCGATAACTGTTAATGGAAGTGGTTCTTTGAAAGAATTCAATCTTAGCTAGAAACAGTTGTTTTGCAAAAAACCACTTCTAGATTCCAACTGATGAACACAGTTGTTTTTAGTGATATTACTTCTTGTCCTGACAGAGGTTAACTTCCATTTTCCACTAGTGCTTGTTCTTTAGCAAAGACAGGATCGAGACCATCCTATGCTAAAGATAGCAAACAAAATATTCCATTTTTGTAAAGAATACAAGGTGATATTTGTGGACTTATACATCCAGAATGCGGACCATTCAGATATTTTATGGTTCTGGTTGATGCTTCGACCCGTTGGTCACATGTTACATTGTTGTCCACAAGAAATGTTGCATTTGCAAAGCTCCTAGCACAAATTATACGATTAAGGGCTCACCATCCGGATTATCCAATCAAGTCTATCACACTTGATAATGCTAGAGAATTTACATCTAAAGGATTTGATGATTTCTGTATGTCTAATGGAATTGACGTAGAGCATCTCGTACCCCATGTACATACTCAAAATGATCTCGCAGAAGCTACCATCAAAAGGTTACAGATGATAGCTAGGGCATTGATTATGCGTTCCAACCTTCCTATTACTGTCTGAGGGTACGCCATATTGCATGAAGCATTACTTATTCGCTTTAGACCCACTGCTAGCCAACCATTTTCTGCGTACCAGTTGGTAACTGGATATGAGACTGATATTTCACATTTACGCATATTTGGTTGTGCCGTATACGTGCCTATTACGCCCCCACAACGTACTAAGATGGGTCCACAAAGACGAGTAGGTATTTATGTTGGATACGAATCCCCAAAAATTATCCGCTACTTAGAACCTTTGACAGGAGCTCTCTTTACCGCTAGATTTGTGGATTGTCACTTTGATGAGACAACCTTCCCGTCATTAAGGGGAGGTATGGAAAAGGACTTCCAAAGAGAACAACAGAAATTGTCGTGGTGTGTTCCCACGTTGTCTCATCTTGATTCCGGCACTCCACAATGCGAAAGTGAATTGAAAAGAATTATCTATCTTCAGAATGTGAGAAATTCAATGCATGATGCATTTACTGATATCGCTAAAGTGACGAGATCACATATACCAGCTGCAAACGTGTTTGCAAGGTTGGAAATTCCCGACAAGCTAAAAGGTACCATAGATATAGGTAGCAAGGCTACACTTGGTGGAAGTGTAGCTGAGGCCGTGGCCCCCAAAAGGAAGAGGGGGAGACCACTGGTTCGATCGATACTCAACCAAGGAAGAAAAGGGCGAGTAAGGCACAAACCGATCCATGTATCATCAATACAGATAATCCATCTCATGAGATTGTCTCTGATTACAATTATGTCCATGAATCATTACTGGGGGACGCCCCGAAGTTTAAATTGATTCCAAAGAACAAAGAAATCTCTATGGATTGTGAAAGTGCATACGTGTTGACGGAAAGGTCCTCCACGCATATTGATGATATATTCGCATATGCTGTTGCTCGAGAGATTATAAAGCACACTGATATCGAACCACGCTCTATTGCAAAATTCCAAAAGAGAGCAGATTGGCCTTAATGGAGAGATGCAATCCGTGTTAAACTGGATTCACTGGCAAAAAGACAGGTATTTTGTGCGGTAGTGCTAATCCCACCAGGTGTAAATCCTGTAGGACATAAATGAGTATTTTTCAGAAAGCGTAATGAGAAGAACGAAGTCTTGAGATATAAGACTTTCCATGTGGCACAAGGTTTCTCACAACGCCTTGGGATTGATTACGAAGAAACGTACTCTCTTGTAATGGACATCATAGCGTTCCGTTACTTAGTCAGCTTAATAGTTTCAGAAGGACTTGAAATGAAAATTATGGATGTGTTTACCACATATCTCTATGGGGATATTGATACAGAAATATTCATGAAAGTTCCATATGGACTTCGAATGCCCAAATCAAGTAACTCTAAACCACGGAGTGCGTTTGCAATTCAGTTGAAACGCTTACTTTACGGATTAAAGCTATACGGACGGATGTAGTATACCCGTCTAAGTGATTATTTGATTGGGAAGGGATATAAAATAATGAATCGTGCCCCTGCGTGTTTATAAAGAAACGAGTTCAGGATTTTCTATTATAGTTGTCTATGTCGACGACATGAACATAGTAGGTACTCTTGATGAAATAAGAGAAACCACAGGCTATTTGAAATCCGAATTTGAGATGAAAGATCTTGGGAAAACTCGGATGTGTCTAGGACTTGAAGTAGAACGTCGAGCTTGTGGAATATTAATCCACCAGTCTGCATATGTCCAAAAGATACTCAGACAAATTAATACGGACAAACTGCACCCTGCTAGCACTCCCATGGTTGGTCGAACTTTAGATGTACATAAATATCCATTTCGTCCAAAGGAAGATGGCGAAGATGTATTGGGAGCTGAATATCCCTATCTAAGTGCAATAGGCGCATTATTGTACTTAGCACAATGTACTCGACCGGATATCTCATTCTCGGTGAATTTGTTAGCTAGGTATAGCTCAGCGCCAACGCAGCGTCATTCGAATGGTACAAAGAATACCTTTAGATACCTAAGGGGAACCATTGACTTAGGGTTTGTTTTATCCCTACGAAGATGAAAGGAGAGATCATAATGTAATTGCGACTCCTTACACTGGAACCCCAAATAATTTTTTGGTTGGTTTTGCTGATGATGGGTACCTCTCAGACCCACAGAAAGGTCGATCACAAACTGGATACGTTTTCACTATCGAGAATACAACGATATCATGGAGATCGACCAAGCAAACCCTTGTGGCTACCTCCACGAACCACTCTGAGATCATTGCTCTACATGAGGCGGTTCGTGAGTGTATATTGTTAAGGTATATCATTACACATGTTTCAGGGGTTTGAGTTCTATCACCGAAGAGCCAACTTGCATTTATGAAGATAATGCAGCTTGCATCGAACAGATGAAACAAGGGTATATTAAGGGTGATAATACGAAACATATATCACCGAAGTTCTTTTACAATCATCAACAACAATGTCTTCTAAACATTCAGGTCAGTAAAGTAAAATCTGATGAAAATGTGGCAGACTTATTTACTAAGTCATTACCTAAGTACACATTTGAAAAACATGTGAGAAGTATAGGACTAAAGAGATTGTCCGAACTTCCGTAACTCCATAGGACTAAAGGAATTGTCCACTGCCATGACTGTATTAGACTAAAGAATTGTCATGCATCAGGGGGAGTATCAGATGGTATGTTGAACTCTTTTCCATCACCGAGGTTACTTTTTCCCACGGGGTTTTGTTACTCGAAAAGGTTTTTAATGAGACAACAATAATACCATAAATGCAAATCATGAGGAGATGTCGACATCAGGGGGAGCATCTAGCGATGCACTGATGACATTAAAGTGTGTTGTACTCTTTTCCTTCACCGAGGTTACTTTTTTCCCATAGGGTTTTGTTACTCGGCAAGGTTTTTAAAGAGACAACAGAAACACTAGAGATACAACTTCGGTTGAGGTTATTCTTCTCCTTACAAGTGTTCAGGTTTTTGTGCGAAGTATTGATCCTGACACGACTCTACAAAGGAGAAGAGTCCTGACAAGCGACACCATTTCAGAAGCTCAAGTGTCTTTCCCCTTTGACCAGTTTTTCATCAACGAATGTTTTCTGGAAAGGTTTTGATAAAGCAGTTAGTTTACAATGGTAGTCATCCAAGGGGGGGTGTTGTGGGAATGTTATTGGTGGTATGGTTGACCATCCTCATGTGTCACTATGCATGGAAAACTTTCTTCTTATGATAGACACATCTAACACTTCTTCTATGTTACTCTACACATGTACTCCTACCTTATATTCATCTCATGTATTTAAAGAGTAAATGTTGATGAGAAAACACACCTGATTTCTCTTCTTCTCTTTCATACTTTGTCTCCTTTATGTTTTGTCTCTTATTTTTTCTACCACTCTAAACATAATCTTATATATTTTGTTTCTGAAAAAGAGATATTTTCACTTTTAAGCCTAAAAATAGATCAAATTGAAAAAGTGAAAGTAACACTTTTCCAGAAACGAAAGGAGTATCAAATACCACAAACAATGTGACATTAACAGTGAAAAAATGTTAACACAAAAAATTGGTTACTCGATCCTAAAATCAAGATATTAAACTGTTTTGAAAGTAGTTATTTGTATTATTTTTGAGTACGTATTTTTCCATTTTGTTCTTTTTCTATCTTATTTTTAATTAAATTTTATTTTTAGTACTGGAAAAAAATAATTCCAAAAAAAGAAAGCAAAGCAAAAGCATTATGTACCGATTGGGGTTTTATTCAATTTTGCGATGAATCATTTTGTAACAATAAGAAAATATTAATTTTGCTAGAGAAACCAATTGTCGATCTTCAAATGTTTCTTAATTGCTCAATTTATCCCTATCATACATTAAATTCACGGCATTTCTCATTCTCTTATTGTCCCTTAGAATTTTAGATTTGGAAAAGAAAATAAGTGAAGTATTCCCTACTTTATAATACACCATTTTTTCCTTACTTAAACGGGCCAGATTGGGATATACCCAAATTAATTGAGGTATCCAAATTTTGTTCCCAACTATAATGGTGGGCTAAGGGGTGTCTAATGTGTATAAAGTCATCTAATCATACTTTCCCTAATAATAACCAAATCTACTCCCTTTTGTTACAGGGTCTATGGCCCATGGATATGCGGTCCAACCACTTACCCTTTTATATGTATATACTGTAACTATGTAATACGGTGGTTTTTCTATTGTCTCTACATCTCCTTCATTCACCCTAAATTCTCCTCAATCACGTTATCAGGCACGAGCTCTAACCTTGGGCAAAATACAACTTTTTGTTAGTTATGATCGATTTCTTTTTCATCTGTTAAAGGCTTGTTCTGCTTTGTGATTGGCGTGAGGGTATGTGTGATTGTACTATGGACTAATCTGTCTCATATACATCATATAATCAATTGAGTGGAAATCCTTCTAAGAAATTATGTCGCTTGTATGAAAAGAGAAAAAAAAAGGGTTCGTATGGATTCAATTTGATTTGATTCATCCTATTAAATTTGTGTACTAATTTGTCCAATTTGATTGGATTCATCCTATTAAATATCTGTACTAATTTTTCCTATTAAATCTCTGTCCATTTCTTCTGTTCGGTGGGAGGCGTTCCTTGATGAGAAAGAGAATCAAAGGATGAAAAAGAGAATCAAATCCCCTCTCCATTTTCATCCGTTACTGTCTGTTGTGGGGAAGGAGGAGAAAGAGCGTCCGCTCCATCTAATCCGGGGAGAACGAAGGGTTTCCGTAAACCCTATATGAATGCGGAGAAAGTGAAATTCCCCGATCCAGCCGGTCCCAATTCCGATCCCGATTCAACCCGATCCCGATTCCGATCCAACTCGGTTTACTGGTTTCTGTCTGTCCTGTTCCAGTTTTGTTTCTGCTTGTTCGCGATCAAGGTTGTTCTGGTTTTGTGTATATGAAATGGGCACCGAAGTTTAAGGTATGTAACTATAACATGGGCTTTTACGTTGAATGCTTGCTATGCTAATTTATTTCTTTTCGGAGTATGCCTAGTTTTGTTTATTTTTCTTAAGATAAGTCCACATTATATAACGGTCAACTCTGTTGATCTTGACCATTAAGAATTTTGGTTTTATTGTTATTTTGTTCTCTTGAATATGATATTGGCTATACTAGAATGATGTTTATTTCTTTTTTTTTTTGTTTAATTGGTTGTACCAACTCGATTCCAATGTATGCATTTTGGGTTTAGAAGTACTTGAACACCATTATTGGATACTTGATATTTTTTCCCCTAATTTGAATGTTCGGTGGGATGTAATCCACATGCTGGCATAGTGAAATATGTGCAGAGGGACATATGTGTCCTGATACAAAGATGTACTTTTATCTTCCGTAGTAATAACACCAACACACAAATATCAACCGAATATGGGATCAACTAAAATGTAATTCTAGCTACCATCATAAATAAAAGAGTTGGAAATGCACCTGGTCATAGGTGTTGGTATATACAATGAAATGTGTGTATCATAGTAACAACCAATTTTCACATCAACCTTAATGGCAGCAAGAACTTTGCCTGGCCAATTGACTATCTTATTCAATTGAACTATATCTAATGTATGCACTTATGGAATAAAAACACGAGACATAAATTCTCTAAAGCACTTGAAATATATTGGGTGAAACGTAATATATATCACTCTAAAAGTACTTGAGTTGAATCCCACTTTTGTTACGTAATAAGACCAAACCACTTATTAAAACTCTCAAGACCCAAATGTCTAACTAACAGTTGTTTTTCTTCCACTAACTTAAGGAATATACATTAGTTGTTGAACTAATTCCTTATAATGTAACTATGATGATTGGATTATCGAGCGAAGCACAACTCATAAATTTGTTGCCAAGAAGGAACAAAGACTAAAAGTCACGTAAGTTCTATATGTACTAAGGGCTAGTAACACATTGTTAAATTCTCAAAGAAACCCATGCAAGTGGATATCATGTGTAAACTCACAGTGATGAGAATGTAATCGACTGCATCTTTTATAGTTTCTAATGTATTTGGAATGAAATATATTTTAGAAAAACTAATGAGTAAATCTAGTGAAATGTAAATCACTATAGTATTTGGATTATTGAATCCATATCGACTCTGACGATGAAATGTTGGGAATTGACTTATACATGCTTTGACATAACCATAAAGGCACTTTGGCTATGACATGATGTTTTGTTTGAAAGGAATCACACGTACATCACTGTGCTTGAGTGGACGAGACAATGGGAAAAAGATTGACAGAATGCGAAGTGACAGCATACCTCTCAATAAGTGTTTTCTAAAGTACTAGATGCACAGCCCCTCCTTTCCATTATGCTTTTAGGTAAGAAAGCATATCATTTATTTTTACAAAGTCTTAAGTAAAATAGGATCGATACCATCCTAAGATGCAAATTGTAAAAATTTCATACTACAAAGAAAACAAAGTGAAATTTAGAAAAAATATTCATGCAGAATGCGGACCATTAAAGTGACTGATGGATCTGGTGAATGTGTTAACATTTTGGGCTAGTTATAGTTCCCAAAATATTTGCGTTTGAAAACTCCTAGCACATATTACTCAATGCAAAGTGCAAAGGCTCACCATCCTTGTTAATGCTAGAGAATTTACATCAAAAGGACTTGATGAATATTGCATGTTTAATAAGACCAATACACAACATCTTATACCCAATGGTCTCGCAAAAGCTACCATCAAAGGTTATAGATGGTATCATGCGGATGTGGTATACCCGTCTAAGTGGCTATTTGATTGGAGGGGATTGAAAAGTAAGTTATTTTTCCTTGCGTATTCATAAGAAAGTTCCCGATTTGGAATTGTAGCTATTTATGTTGATGGTACAGACATGATGTGTACTCTTGATGGAATAAGAGACCCTAAAAGCTATTTAAAATCCGAATTTGAGATGAAAAATCTAGAGAAAGCTCGATCGAATACTGAGCTTGTGGTATATTATTCCACTAGTTTGCATATGTCTAAAGTTGTCAGGAAATTTAACAAAGACATGCATCCTGGATAGCACTCCCATGGTTAATCGAGGTTCAAATGTAAGTAAGTAACCATTTCGTCTAAAGGAATATGACGAAGATGTGTTGGGAGATGAAATTCCCATATCTAAGTACAATAGACGCATTGTTGTACTTAGTATGAAAATGTACTCGATTAAATTTTACATCCTCAAGGAACTTGTTAGCTAGATATAGCTCCGCGCCAACGCAACGTCATTGGAATTGTACAGTGAATGTAATCGTGTACTTAAAAGTAACCATTGACATAAATTTGTTTTATCCCTGCAAAGATATAAAAAGGAATGCAGATGAAAGTGCAATACAAAAGTTGTTGATTATGAAGGAACAATAATCTCTTCTCCTACGAAAGTAATCAGGGGGAGATATGGTAGACTATTTTCTAAGTCATTAGCAATATTCAGTTTCAAAAAATACATGACTAAAGGAACTGTCTGGAATAACTCTGAAAGTAATTAGGGGGAGATGCCGACATCAGGGGGAGGATCCAAGGATATGATGTCGACATATTTTACTTCGAAATTGAATTTGTGTTGTACTCTTTTTCACTTCGATCGAGAATAGTTTTTCCCAAAGGGTTTTGTTACTCGACGAGGTTTTTAGCGAGACAACACTAAAAACATCAAGTATGTTGAACGTTGAATACATAAATATCACGTTGATATAACTGAAAATATATGAATCAAAGAAATGAACGAGATATTTTATTAATCAACGTAACTTCCAGAATCAACAATAGTGTCTTATAAACATTCAAGTCACCAAAGTAAAGTGTGATAAACTCCTTTTGACTGTATTAGACTAATGAAAATTTTCTGACATCAGGGGGAGCATATAATGGTGTGTTGAACTCTTTTCCTTCACCGAGTTTACTTTTTCTCACAGGGTTTTGTGGCTCGAAAAGGTTTTTAATGAGACAATAACAAACAACGGGAATGTAATTTCCCAACTAAGGCTATTGTCTTTCCCAAGAGGATTTTATTCCTTAAGAGTTATGAAGCAACTAGTCAACTTCAACGGAGCAAAGTGGTCGTCTGCAACGGATCGCCTTTACCCGCATCTATCACGTTGTACTCTTTTCCCTCCGTCAAGGTTTTATCCCACTGGGTTTTCCTTGTCAAGGTTTTAGTGAGGCAACATATTCAAGTACAACTATGTTCTAAGTTTGCTTAATATTTCTTTAGTTCAGGTTTTGTCCCTCTGGGTTTTTACTTGTCAAATTTTTAATGAGGCGATTGATTTCGGCACAAGCCGTCAAGGAGAGGACATCATTTGAATAAATACATTTAAAGCACTATATGGGAAGCACTATATATAAAGTTTTGTTATTGAACCGCACAAGGGGGAGTGTTACAGGGCCTATGGCCCATGGATGTGCGGTCCAACCACTTACCCTTTTATATGTATATACTGTAACTATGTAACCTATGTAATAGGATTTACTAATCTCTCTAATACGGTGGTTTTTTCTCTTGTCTCTACATCTCCTTCCTTCACCCTTGATTTTCCTCAATCACCTTTTTAGTTTTAGAACCAAACAACAAACCTTATTTTTTCCTACTGCTTCTTCATCAACCTAACGATCAATTCCTTTCTTTTCTCTTTCTCAATATATCACCGTTTTCAAATAAAAAGATAAAAAAAAATCGTCGATTAGAATTTTTTTATAGTGGATTAATTTTTTCAAACTCTATCAATTATTTTAGTTTGTTGTTTGAATGTCATATTAGGTCGGAAAGATCGAAATTGTTGAGTTAAAGTGGTGTGGTCATCGGGGTATCTTTTTGTCTACCTTGACGACTAGTCTTGGTCGTTATCTTCTTAGGTTGAGTATCGTGACTACTTTTCATCTATGAAAGCAACATTTATAGGGTCGTCATGATATTCATCCTTATACCTTGACGACTAGTGTTGCAGTCATTAAGGCCGTCATATTTTGAAAAATTGTACCTTGTCGACCAATAACCGCCATAAAACGATTTCTCTGTGTACATTTTTGCTATTAGTCGGCATGGTTATTAGGTACCTGACTTACTGCTAGAGGGAGAATGGGTGATTCCATCTGAAATTTTGGAAATGATTAATATAAATGAACTACCAGCAGTGGATGAAGAAGGTGATAGAATAATTTGGTGTCGAACAATCACTTGGGAGTTTACAGTTGCATTTGTTGTGGAATGTATAAAGCAAACACATCCTAAACAACACTGGTCAAAGTAGGTATGGAATAACTCATTTCACCCAAGTATCTCAAGTAATATGTGGAAGTTAATAAAAAAATTGTCCCTACTAATGATAATATGAGGAAGAAAAAATTATGCTTAGCTTCAAGGTGCTCTCTCTGTAAAAATGCTGAAGAATCCTTGAGTCATATCTTATGGAATTGTAACTTCAGTGAGATCATTTGGAAGTGGTTAGAGGATATGTCCTTCTTTGTAAATCCTAGATCTTTTGAGGATGTTTTTGTCTTAGCAAGAAACAAAAGCCCAACGATGAAGGAAATATGGAGGAACGCTACTTTATAACTCTTAAGGAAATTTGGTTTTTGATAAATAAATGTGCATATGACAATGCAAGCTTTAATGTGGATAGACTGAAAACCAGAATAATGAAACTTACTGCAGAAAGTGATATTAGAATCAAGGCCTTCATGTAGAATTCTTCTTATGATCTTCAAGTATTAAAAGCATTTGGTATGAGATGCGAAAGAACTAAAGTTATAAGAATTCATGAAATATACTTTCATCTTCCAGATCCTAATAAAATTCTTTTTTGCAGTGGTGGAGCATCAAGAGAGAACCCTGGTGTGTGTGGGTATGGCTTCATAGGCAGGAAAAATGGTGGTGCCGTGGTGAGACTGTAATTTTAGTAGCAGGGGATTAGGTGTTGCAACAAATTTTTATGCAGAAGTCATGGCAATAATTTGTGTAGGTGAATGGGAGTAGGAAATGGTTTCTGCAACATCCTGTTTAGATCAGATTCACAGGCAGCCATTCCAGCTTTTACAACAACTAAAATATCTTGGTTTTCCATTACAAGATGGAATAAATATGTGCCAGAGTAAGTACATGGAGATTTCTTCATAGTTTTAGAGAAATAAACTTCTCTGCAGACACATTTGCAAAGAAAGGAGTGCAACTGACAAAGGGTGAAATGATGTTGTTTAAAATAGACCATCATTTTACATAAGATAGAAGTTGAAAACCAGCGGTACTTCAGATTTAGTGCCTAAAAATGGGCAATTCTGAAAGTTTTGAACTCTTTTCTCCAAATGGAGAGTTTTGAATCCCTTTTGGTTATAATAAAATTCATAATTATTGAGCAAAACAAAAAGGCGGGATTGTTTTATATGTAACCATGACGACCCTGTTTATAAGATTTTTAGTCGTTGGTGTCTGGAATTCTCGACCTTGACGACTATAGTTTAGTCGCCAAATTATGAGATTAATACCTTGATAACTAATCATGCATTTGTAACACCTTTCTTTGTATGTCAAAATTCATTTATTCAGCATTATTGTTTATTACTAATATGCCGGCTAATGATGGTCGTTATCTTCCATATTTTTCGACCTTGTCGGCTTTTCATTCCGTAAGTTCTGAAAGTGTTGATTTATTCTATAATTTTGAGAATGGAACCATTAAACATCTTTGCAAATCCCTTTTTAGAAGCGTTTCGCTAGTGTGGTTCATTTTCGTTACAAACAAAATTTTCAAAATAATTTTTTTTCTCAAAAATCTTCCAACATAATCCACAAAAAAAAATATAACTAAAACATATTTCATAACTTTTAATCCTATTAACTAATCTAACTAAATTAATTAAGCTAAAAAAGTTTATTAGTACTAATTAAACAAGAACAATTTAGCAATTTTTGCAAATATGTGAATAAGGGGTTTTGGGTTTCACTTCCCAATGACCCCATTTTGTTTTATTGGGTAGTATTGATAGGCACATTTTTGTGTCTTATATAATCTCAATTATATATTATTAGTGCTCGATTTTATATTTATTATGACTTTTTATGTCCCCGTAGGTATATTTGGAGAAATAAGGGGTTTTTGCGCTCGTGGGAGAAAATTACTATACGGACTCTCACTTTGGATAAGGGGTAACCTAATTACTAAGGGGTAACCCATTTCGGGCATGTGCTAAAGGGACACCAGAACTGGATAGGGGGAGGTCTTCTTCTTCAAGTTCAGGGAGATTCCACACCGGAAATTGATTGGGATGGACTTTATATGACTTAACAAGTTCATTAGAAGCAATTGGACCGATTGAATTGGGCTGGAATTTCCGGAAAAAGGAAACAGAGCAAAAAAGGAAATACGGCCCCTGTCGAGTTTGTTTTTGGACATTCAGAGAGATTAAAGGCAAGAAATTCGTTCCAAAGATACATATTCTATATAAGGAAGAGTTTGATATAATTGGGAGAGCTCAGAAACGCGTGAAACGAATTAGGGAAGAGATTATTGCCGTGACTGCCAAGGAAGGAAAGAAGAGATTTCGAAGCGATTTGGGAAAGATTCAATGACCCTTTTGTGTATAAATAGGATGCTTACGTCCCCTATAAGGGTGACGAAGAGTTTGGAGTAGTTTAGAGCACTACAGAGCTGAGAAGGTCGAATTGCAGGAAGTTACGTGTTTCTGCTGCTGCTGAAGAACAAACGTTGCAAGGAAGAACATCGTCTCAAATTCGCAACATCACTTCCTGTAACAGCTCAACTGTCTCCTTTTCTTTCACTGTAACAATTGAAAAGCGCCTTTGCAACAGTTATTTCTGTCGCAATTTTTCTATTTTATTGTTTCACCTCTTGTAAACACTTTTTGAGCTATAAACATATATTTTGAGCAAGTGATTAATATGAGGAGATAAACCCCATTGCAGAGGCGATAGAGGAATCTATTTTTCCAACAAGAAGTGATATATTCTATTTTATTTATTTATTTGCAATTATTTTATGATTATTTTCCTTGGTTGAAAATTGTTTGAATGATCCTTGTTAAGCAATTGTGATTTCTTTTGATAGAACATTCTTGGACCTAGGTTTTTGATGTTCTATGCTTTGGATTTACACTTGTTATTTTGAGAATCTATTAGTTGCAATAAGTTAGAATCAACTTGAACGATAAAATTGCATAAATTTAAATATTGGGATTAAATCACTTTGAACTTTGAAAATAGTGGAATCTTAGCCTCAGTGTTCTTTTAATATTGATATCATCTTTGATTGAGTTTGTGACAATTTTTAGTTTGTTTTCTATTTTAGTTTTATAATTTAAGTCTATATTTTATCCTTCGCAAGTCTGAGAATCGAACAACTTTTACCACTTTTACCAATTGAAAAGGCGGGGGTCTAACAACCACACCCAATATTTCGCTTATCAATCTGTATGGACTAACTCCAATATACTTTCAAGAGAATAAACTAGACATCCACACTCAATCTTAAGAAAAGTATATCCAAGAGTTACATCTCAATTTCTTAATTCAATCTACAATCAAACAAATAGGAATTTGCGAGCCCGATTGAATATAAGAAATAACTTGGACGGTATCAAAAACCAATATCCAAGCGTCAATCAATGTAATCAACAACCAAAGGTTGGATTCACAGTTGATTGAACTTACGCACAACCTGTGATATTTCAATTATATAGAAAATATAATGCGGAAAAGAAATAACACAGATACCAGAAGTTTTGTTAACGAAGAAACGGCAAATGCAGAAAAACTGATAGGTGCATTATTTACAGTAGTTTGGTACTCAAATGCTTTGATTTATTGGTAGTTTTTTTATCATTATGTTTTGATTTCGTTTGCTTTTGAGTTTCTTTTGGCGCCGCCGACGCGGATTTGCTTTTAGGGTTTTTAGACTTAGTTTTCTTTTCTTTTATTTTTTTTAGGTTTTTATTATTTTTGTTCTTTTTTACGTTTTTGGGTATTTGCCTTTTGTCTACAGGTTTTGGATCATAAAGCGAATTGAGCCAAGGAGTTTGGTGATTTCGTAAAGATTGGAACTTAAAGCATAAAGACTTGGAGCAAAAGATTAAAGCGAAAAGAACGGAAAAGAAGACAATTTCTTTTAAGATATATATATTTTTTTAGGGTTTGTTTATTTTTCTTTATTAAAAAAAAAAGAGAGAGAGAACTGTATTAGGGTTTGCTATTTTTGTAATTTTTTCTTTTCTTTTTGGACACTTGGACATTGGACTTTGGACATTATTATTTTTAAACCCTAAGGAAGGGTTGGTTTAAATACAAACTGTGTGCATGGAAGGACGGTGATTACGATATCACCTCGGCCCCTCGGGTTCGTACATAACATAGGAGTTGTGGCCCGAGTCGACTTCAACGGTTCTTCGCCCGTCTGGTACGGGAGGTAAGTTTTTCGAAACACCCTCGAATCCCCTGTCAGCGGGTTTACTGTATTCCTTAAGGTGAATATATGCTGAGGACTTGAATACGGTTGCTTTTAATTCCTAGTAAAGGGCAAGGACTAGCCATACAAGATAAGGGTTCGGATTTCATCACCGTTCTCTTCTTGCCCGCCTTAGGAGCACGAAACCAAACGCGAACCTAAGCCTAAAATTTTGACTAGAACGAGACCTATAGGGTAACGAGCTTAATAGGAAAGTCGTTCGAAGAATATTGGTTACTCTTTTGAGCATACTTCGAAGTTCTTGACGGTTTCTGTGAGTTGATGCGTGACTGCACCTCCTTGTAACTGGTGAGGCCTTGGGTGTCAAAGCTCCACTGAGCTTCCCTCGCCTTGATTCAACTTACTTTGACTCGGATTGATTCCAGAGGGGTTTGCTCAGATTGTAACGAGTTCCTTTTCGAAAGAATAGAAGCTGGTCTAGTGACAATCTAAGTGGAGCCATCATGCTTTTTGTTTGCTAGAAATTTAGGTTTGATTTGGTTGAGCCATCCTTGTTTTGTGTTTGCATAGAACTCCCTTCCTTATTCTGTTGCATGCCTGAACGTAAAAGAGACGCCCTAGGTAGATTTGTTAAAGAGAAACCTAGTAGTTCTAAGCGTCTTGATTACCTCAATTTAGAGAGTCCGATTCGTGAAGATTCCGTTTTTGAACGTACGTTTGAAGAGAAAATCCCTGATAGTCCAATAGCGCCAGAAATGGCAACTTTGAAAGCCTTGTTGAATCCTACTAGGACTACTCCTCCCTCGTGTATCAAGTTACCTGAAACTGAAGCAAATTATGAACTTAAGCCTGGAACCTTACAGTTGTTCCCAATCTTTTTAGGAAAAGAAAATGAAAACCCCTATTTCCATGTTAGGGACTTTGAGGAAATTTGTAGTACCCTGAAAATTATAAACCTTGATGATGATGCTTTAAAACTCAGGTTATTCCCCTTTTCCTTAAAAGATAAAGCCAAGTCGTAGATGTATAGTTTGGCTTCCGAATCAATTGAAACCTATAAACAACTTACATCCGCCTTTATGAACAAGTTTTTCCCTAGGCACAAAACCTCGTCTATTAGGACGGAAATCTGCACATTTACACAACAAGAGGGAGAATCTTTGTATAGGTATTTAGAAAGGTTCAATGATTTATTAGCCCAATGTCCTCATCATGGTTTAGAAAAGGTTAGGATAGTTCATATCCTTTATGAGGGTTTAGATTATCCCACCACAACTACAGTAGAGTCCATGTGTACAGGTGGGTTTGAAAACCAAACAGTTGATAATGCGATGACATACTTGCATGAAATCGCCGAAAATACCCAACAATGGGAAAGTAATAGGGTACCCCAAAAAACAATTCTTCTAGGCAGAGGAAACGTTAATAGGGTAGAAGAAAGCTACGAATCAGATGCCAAAATTGCTGCTATATCAAAAAGGTTAGAAGCTTTCGAAGTGGGTCATACTAGTGGTAGAATAGAGCCTTTTTGGGAAGGCAATATTATTGAAGAGCAAGCCAATGCTCTCTATAATAACACTAGGTTTGATAACCATCAGAAGTTTGACCCATATTCAGAAACCTATAATCCTGGCTGGAGAAACCATCCCAACCTTTCGTGGTCTAAGGGTCAATCTAGTAACTCTCAAGCTCCCCCAGGTTTTGTCTATACTAAGAATCCTTCAGCCCCGGCACAGTTTCAGAACCCTCCGGATAAGAAGATTATGAGTTTAGAAGAGTCTCTTGCTTTGTTAACTCGTAACACTATGCAGTTTCAACAATCTGTTGATCAAGGTATAGAAGAAAATAAGAGAATAGGTCAGGCTAACTCTCAGGCTATTTTCGAGTTGAAAACCCAGGTTAGTCATATAAATGAGTCTTTAAGAGAAAGAGGTAAGTTTCCTAGTCAAACTCAACCCAACCCTAGAGGATCTCATTAAGTAGGTTCCCAACCATCGAATCAGTTGAATGCTATTAGAACCCTCAGGAGTGGTAGAGTAGTAGACAATCAGGTAAACATGCCCGATAGTGAACATACGTAGTTCACCCCTCGGGATCTCATCCCTCAGGACCGCTAACTGAGGGGACTGATAAAATTTCCAATGATGCTGACTCGGTTCCTGAGAGGTCTGATCCTGTGCCTAGAGCCCCATTTCCCCAGCTGTTAGCACCAACAAAGAAGGAATCAAACTTTAATGACATATTGGAGGTTTTTAAGAAAGTTACCATAAACCTTCCTTTATTAGATGCAATTAGGCAAATTCCTGCTTATGCCAAGTTCCTTAAGGATATGTGTACGCGAAAGCGAAAACTTAGCGTCCATAAGAAAGCCTTTTTAGCTAGTCATGTAAGTTCAATCATTCAGAACACTACCACTCTAAAGTACAAAGACCCAGGTTCCCCAACCATTGCTTGCACAATAGGTAAATACCGGGTTGAAAGAGCTTTACTTGACTTAGGAGCCAGTGTGAACTTACTACCGTACCATGTGTACTTACAGCTAGGTCTTGGTGAAATGAAACCTTCTCAGATAACACTGCAGTTAGCTGATAGGTCTGTCAAAATTCCTCGAGGAGTTATCGAGGATGTTCTTATTGAGGTCGACAAGTTTATTTATCCTGTGGATTTCGTGGTCTTAGATACCCAACTTGTCCCTGACCCAGAGAACCAGATACCTGTGATTTTAGGTCGCCCATTTTTAGCTACGTATAATGTGATCATAAACTGTCTAAATGGTATTATGAATCTATCTTTTGGTAATATGACTATTGAGTTAAATATTTTTAATGTCAATAAGCTACATTCTGAGCTAGATGACACGTGCATTGAAGAGGTGAACATGATAGGAACCTTAGTTCAGGAGTCATTACCAAATATCGCATCGGAAGATCCATTAGAGAGTTGTCTAGCCCACTTTAACATGGATTTCGACGAAGATAGCAACATTGAACAAGTGAATGCTATGTTGGATTCTATTCCTATGTTAGATACTGATAAATGGAAAGCTAGGTTCGAACCGTTACTAGCTTTTGAGTCTACCTTAATCCTTTGTTCAGAAGAGCCTCCTAAGTTGGACCCTAAATCTGCATTCTTAGGGCCATCTAAGACTTTGCATGTGATTATAGCATACGATCAGGACATCAGGCCAGAAATCGTGCTTCAAGACAATAAATAAACTCTAGGGTTGACCATACAGGATATGAAACATATAAGTCCTACAGCTAGTATACCTCAAAAGAATTTAGAGGATGAACCACCTGATTATAACTCAGAGAAAGCAATTGACCTTTTTCAGAAACCTGATGGTCTAGAAATTAGGAATATTGTGACTAGTCTATTTAGAGACACCCAAACTTCTAAGTTTGGCGGTAGTGATCGTCAAATAGAAGTCCCTAACTTGGGACTCAAGCCTACTGCATATGAGGTATCACTTGAGTCTATTCAAACTCCTCAACCCGATCCTCCTGATACTATCCAGGAGGAAATCGATCCATTAAAGTCCCGTTTTTCGGATGAATCTATTTTTCAAGACACTCATATGAATCCCAATCCAGTTGTCTTGCAATAAAATTTCAATGAGGTTGTGTTCCTTATGTTATTTTTCTGATCTTGTGCAGTTGTTTCATATTAGTGGCAGTTTTATTTGGTTTTGATGACCCACAGTTATTTCGACTACTGATATATGATTTGAAAGGTAACTAGCCATTTTATGAAACTTGATGTCTGGAGACTTTAAACTTAGCACTTCTTGGGAGGTAACCCAACATTCATGTGACACGATAATATCTTTCCTTATCTCTTTTGCTTCAAATGGTAATAGTTTCTCCTTGTTCGTGATTTTAATTTATCTTTAGAACATTGAGGACAATGTTAGATTTAAGTTTGGGGGTACGGGAGAAACTTTTTAGTTGCAGTATGAATAAATAAACTCTAGAGCTTAGAAATTTATGCCTATTTAGGATTGCACTAACTAATCTAAGTGGATGGAAGCATTTTGGTTGTAGGAGTTGAGGAACCAATCTGATTAGATGGAAACATCTAGAAGAGTCTATTCATAAAAGCACAGAGCTCAGGTGTTAGAAATAACATGATAGTTTCACCATATCTCGTTAAAAAAAATGGTAGTTACCAAAAAGTTGAAAAAAGTTTTGAGACCAGACCATTTGACCAAAAGGAATAAATTCAATAAAGTCGATCACTGGTACCCTTGTATATGCCAGTTGTGTTGACCTAGAGTTAGGTTATCGACCACTGGTTCCCTTGTATATGACAGTGTGTTGATATTAGTCAGACTAGTATCTCAATCCATTAGGATAGGTTCATTTTGGCGGAGGCCTTCAGACAGATATGGGAAACGCCGTTCACTTAGTAAATATCAAAACCATCTATGTTTTTCTATATCCATCTTCTTGATCTATCCATGTGATTAGTTTTGACTCCGGATATTGATGTCCATAGTGCAACTATTTGAGTAAAGCTCTGTCACTTTATATGAATTTTAGTATGCTTGAGTGCAAACTCGTGTACATCAATTGGAATTTCGCATCAAGTATCTTAATTAATCTGGGTATATCCCAATCCGGCCAGTTTATTTAAAGGTATAATTCCCTCTTAAGATATGAGATTTTTTAGTTTTTGCTTTTATTTAGCCAAGCCATGAATCTTTACTTAATTCATTTTTTAACCCAATATTAGTCAACCTTTTGTGTACCAGTTAGTAACTGGATTTAAGCTTGACATTCGTGTTTTTACGCATTTTTGGTTGCACTATATATATGTGCCATTACGACTCCACATATCGTACTATGATGGGTTTTCAAAACTGTTAAGTAGTTATGTTGGAAATGAGTTCCCAACAATTATCCGCATTTTAAACCTTTTGGCAGAAGATCTCTTTCCGCTAGATTTGCGGGTTGTCACTTTAATGAGACAGTCTTCCTATCATTAGGGGGAGATAAGAAAAAGTATTTCCTAAGGGAATGACAGGAATTGTCATGGTGTGTTCCCAAATGTGTCTCATATTGATTCTTGTACTCCATAAACGTAAATGTGAAGTGACAAAGAATAATCGATTTTCAGAATATACACTGATGTCGCTAAGGTGATGAGATCACACATACCATCTGCAAACCTACCTGCAAGGTTACAAATCCTTAATAAAGGATATACACCATAGACTAAGGTATTGCAACTACACTTGGTGGAAGTGTAGTTAAGGCCGTGACATCACAAAGGAAGATGGATAGACCACCAGGTTCGATCAATACTCACCTAGAAAGGAAGTAGATGAGTAAGGCACAACCTAATTTGTATCATTAATGAAATCATCTCATTTGATTGTCTCTGACTATGTCCATGACTCAATACTGGAGGACGCTCCGAAGTTTAATGATTTTAGAGAACAATGAAATCCTAAATGATTATGTGAACACACACGAGTCAATGGAAAGATCGTGCAAGCATATTAATGATTATTTTTATATATAGTTGCTCAAGGAAATAGAGCACGATGAGATCGAAAGATGCTTCTTATTGTTCAATTCAATAAATAGCATATTTGGCCTACACAATCCAGGTAGAACTTAGTTCTTTGGCAAATATACAGGTATTTGGTGTGGTAGTGCTAACCAACCATGTGTAAATCCTGTTGGACATACATAATTAATTTGTCACAAAGCAAAATGACAAGAAAGTAGTCTTAAAGTACAAAGACTCGCCTTGTGGAGCGAGATTTCTCACAAAGCCCTGAAATTGTTCTCTTGTAATGAACGTTATAGAGTTCCGCTACTTAGTATCATCGTAATTTCAAAAGGACTTGAAAGGCAGCATATGTATGTGGTTGTTATGTATCTCTGAAAGAATCAAGAGATATAAGATATTTACAAAAGTAGTTGATATAATTTTTTTTCCCAAATTAAATGACTCTAAACCACAGAGTGCGTTTACAGTTAGATAGAACACTCACTTATAGATTCAAGTAATCATACGGATGTGGTATACCCGTCTAAGTGGCTATTTGATTTGGAGGGGATCGACAAGTAAGTTATTTTTCCTTGCGTATTCATAAGAAAGTTCCCGATTTGGAATTGTAGATATTTATGTTGATGGTACATACATGACGTGTACTCTTGATGTACTAAGAGACCTTAAAAGCTATTTAAAATCCGAATTTGAGGTGAAAAATCTAGAGAAAGCTCGATCGAATACTGAGATTGTGGTATATTATTCCACTAGTTTGCATATGTCTAAAGTTGTCAGGAAATTTAACAAAGACATGCATCCTGGATAGCACTCCCATGGTTAATCGAGGTTCAAATGTAAGTAAGTAACCATTTCGTCAAAAGGAATATGATGAAGATGTGTTGGGAGATGAAATTTACATATCTAAGTACAATAGACGCATTGTTGTACTTAGTATGAAAATGTACTCGATTAAATTTTACATCCTCAAGGAACTTGTTAGCTAGATATAGCTCAGCGCCAACGCAGCGTCATTGGAATTGTACAGTGAATGTAATCATGTACTTAAAAGTAACCATTGACATAAATTTGTTTTATCCCTGCAAAGACATAAAAAGGAATGCAGATGAAAGTGCAATACAAAAGTTTTTGATTATGAAGGAACAATAATCTCTTCTCCTACGAAAGTAATCAGGGGGAGATATGGTAGACTATTTTCTAAGTCATTAGCAATATTCAGTTTCAAAAAATACATGACTAAAGGAATTGTCTGGAATAACTCTGAAAGTAATCAGGGGGAGATGCCGACATCAGGGGGAGGATCCAAGGATATGATGTCGACATATTTTACTTCGAAATTGAATTTGTGTTGTACTCTTTTTCCCTTCGGTCGAGAATAGTTTTTCCCAAAGGGTTTTGTTACTCGACAAGGTTTTTAGCGAGACAACATTAAAAACATCAAGTATGTTGAACGTTGAAGACATAAATATCACGTTGATATTACTGAAAATATATGAATCAAAAAAATGAACGAGATATTCTATCAAGCAACGAAACTTCCAGAATCAACAATAGTGTCTTATAAACATTCAAGTCACCAAAGTAAAGTGTGATAAATTCCTTTTGACTGTATTAGACTAATGAAAATTGTATAACATCAGGGGGAGCATATAATGGTGTATTGAACTCTTTTCCTTCACCGAGTTTACTTTTTCTCACAGGGTTTTGTGGCTCGGCAAGGTTTTTAATGAGACAACAACAAGCACCGGGAATGTAATTTCCCAACTAAGGCTATTGTCTTACCCACAAGGATTTTCTTCCTTAAGAGTTGTGAAGCAACTAGTCAACTTCAACGGAGCAAAGTGATCATCTGCAACGGATCGCCTTTACCTGCATCTATCACGTTGTACTCTTTTCCCTCCGTCAAGGTTTATCCCACTGGGTTTTCCTTGTCAAGGTTTTAGTGAGGCAACATATTCAAGTACAACTATGTTCTAAGTTTGCTTAATATTTCTTTAGTTCAGGTTTTGTCCCTCTGGGTTTTCTTGGAGAAGTTTTAACGAGTAAATTAACTTAGACTAGTCGGTCCTTGAAGATCATATTACATGTGATGAACTACATGTAAAGTACGAGATAACATGTGAAGTAATACATGTGAAGAGTTGTACCAAGGTTTTAACCCACTGGGTTTTTACTTGTCAAAGTTTTAATGAGGCGATTGATTTCGGCACAAGCCGTCAAGGAGAGGACATCATTTGAATAAATACATTTAAAGCACTATATGGGAAGCACTATATATAAAGTTTTGTTATTGAACCGCACAAGGGGGAGTGTTACAGGGCCTATGGCCCATGGATGTGCGGTCCAACCACTTACCCTTTTATATGTATATACTGTAACTATGTAACCTATGTAATAGGATTTACTAATCTCTCTAATACGGTGGTTTTTTCTCTTGTCTCTACATCTCCTTCCTTCACCCTTGATTCTCCTCAATCACCTTTTTAGTTTTAGAACCAAAAAACAAACCTTATTTTTTCCTACTGTTTCTTCATCAACCTAACGATCAATTCCTTTCTTTCCTCCTTCTCAATATATCACCGTTTTCAAATAAAAAGATAAAAAAAAATCGTCGATTAGAATTTTTTTTATAGTGGATTAATTTTTTCAAACTCTATCAACTATTTTAGTTTGTTGTTTGAATGTCATATTAGGTCGGAAAGATCGAAATTGTTGAATTAAAGTGGTGTGGTCATCTGGGTATCTCTTTGTCTACCTTGACGACTAGTCTTGGTCGTTATCTTCTTAGGTTGAGTATCGTGACGACTTTTCATCTATGAAAGCAACATTTATAGGGTCGTCACGATATTCATCCTTATACCTTGACGACTAGTGTTGCAGTCATTAAGGCCGTCATATTTTGAAAAATTGTACCTTGTCGACCAATAACCGCCATAAAACGATTTCTCTGTGTACATTTTTGCTATTAGTCGGCATGGTTATTAGGTACCTGACTTACTGCTAGAGGGAGAATGGGTGATTCCATCTGAAATTTTGGAAATGATTAATATAAATGAACTACCAGCAGTGGATGAAGAAGGTGATAGAATAATTTGGTGTCGAACAATCACTTGGGAGTTTACAGTTGAATCTGTTGTGGAATGTATAAAGAAAACACATCCTAAACCACACTGGACAAAGCAGGTATGGAGTAACTCAGTTCACCCAAGTATCTCAAGTAATATGCGGAAGTTAATAAAAAAATTGTCCCTACTGATGATAATATGAGGAAGAAAAAATTATGCTTAGCTTCAAGGTGCTCTCTCTGTAAAAATGTTGAAGAATCCTTGAGTCATATCTTATGGAATTGTAACTTCAGTGAGATCATTTGGAAGTGGTTAGAGGATATGTCCTGCTTTGTAAATCCTAGATCTTTTGAGGATGTTTTTTTCTTAGCAAGAAACAAGAGCCCAACGATGAAGGAAATATGGAGGAATGCTACTTTTATAACTCTTAAGGAAATTTGGTTTTTGAGAAATAAATGTGTATATGACAATGCAAGCTTTAATGTGGATAGGCTGAAAACCAGAATAATGAAACTTACTGCAGAAAGTGATATTAGAATGAAGGCCTTCATGTAGAATTCTTCTTATGATCTTCAAGTATTAAAAGAAGCATTTGGTATGAGATGCGGAAGAACTAAAGTTATAAGAATTCATGAAATATACTTTCATCTTCCAGATCCAAATTAACTTCTTTTTTTGCAGTAGTGGAGCATCAAGAGAGAACCCTGGTGTGTCTGGGTATGGCTTCATAGGCAGCAAAAATGGTGGTGTCGTGGTGAGACTGTAATTTTAGTAGCAGGGGATTAGGTGTTGCAACAAATTTTTTATGCAGAAGTCGTGGCAATAATTTGTGTCGGTGAATGGGAGTAGGAAATGGTTTCTGCAACATCCTGTTTAGATCAGATTCACAGGCAGCCATTCCAGCTTTTACAACAACTAAAATACCTTGGTTTGCCATTACAAGATGGAATAAATATGTGCCAGAGTAAGTACATGGAGATTTCTTCATAGTTTTAGAGAAATAAACTTCTCTGCAGACACATTTGCAAAGAAAGGAGTGCAATTGACAAAGGGTGAAATGATGTTGTTTAAAATAGACCATCCTTTTTACATAAGATAGAAGTTGAAAACCAGCGGTACTTCAGATTTAGTGCCTAAAAATGGGCAATTCTGAAAGTTTTGAACTCTTTTCTCCAAATGGAGAGTTTTGTATCCCTTTTGGTTATAATAAAATTCATAATTATTGAGCAAAACAAAAAGGCGGGGTTGTTTTATATGTAACCATGACGACCCTGTTTATAAGATTTTTAGTCTTTGGTGTCTGGAATTCTCGACCTTGACGACTATAGTTTAGTCGCCAAATTATGAAATTAATACCTTGATAACTAATCATGCATTTATAACACCTTTCTTTGTATGTCAAAATTTATTTATTCAGCATTATTGTTTATTACAAATATGCCGGCTAATGATGGTCGTTATCTTCCATATTTTTCGACCTTGTTGGCTTTTCATTCCGTAAGTTCTGAAAGTGTTGATTTCTTCTATAATTTTGAGAATGAACCATTAAACATCTTTGCAAACCCCTTTTTAGAAGCGTTTCGCTAGTGTGGTTCATTTTCGTTACAAACAAAATTTTCAAAATAATTTTTTTCTCAAAAATCTTCCAACATAATCCACAAAAAAAAATCTAACTAAAACATATTTCATAACTTTTAATCCTACTAACTAATCTAACTAAATTAATTAAGCTAAAAAAGTTTATTAGTACTAATTAAACAAGAACAATTTAGCAATTTTTGCAAATATGTGGATAAGGGGTTTTGGGTTTCACTTTCCAATGACCCCATTTTGTTTTATTGGGTAGTATCTCAATTAATCTGGGTATATCCCAATCCAACCAGTTTATTTAAAGGTATAATTCCCTCTTAAGATATGAGATTTTTTAGTTTTTGCTTTTATTTAGCCAAGCCATGCTAAGGACTACTAGAAAATATTCCTACCCGTGGTTTTGTTTTTTCACCGGTATTTGATTAGTCAATAAAGATAATGCTAATAAAAATTATGTGTATTCGAGTTAATATTAGAAATCATGTTTATTAATTATTTCTCATAAAATATTTTCTTGGATCATTCATCCAACCTGTAGGATGTTGGATCAGATACGGATATCGTTGAGGACCATTTCGGAACCTGTTTATCCCTAACCAGAAGGCCCACAAATTTAATTTGACTGAGCGTTCGCAAATAACAAAATGAATATACAGAAGGGGAAAGTACACCAATTACCGCATTGAAGAATGATTTCATAATTTTCATTTGTCGGCTAACTTTAACAAGTGGTGGACTTCTAGGTGAGAATGAAATCTTTGCGGCGGTGAATTAATGATTGATGGATTCTATCCAAAATTCCGAATGTATAGCCGGTGTATCTTTTACTCGGCCAAACTGGAATATATCCTGATTTATTAGGATATATATTTAATACGATAAAATTCGGGTCATTATGAAGTAAAACACAACACCCTTTAACCAGTTATTTTTGAAATGTCTAGTCTAGTCTTATTTAAATAACACTAATAATATGTTTAGGTTAATTAATTTAGTTAGTTAATTAGTTGAATTAGAATTCTTAAATTAGGTACTGTTTGGGTTGTGTTATGGTTTTTTTAGACTTTTTTTTAGTTTTTTTTTTTGTAATGGAAATGAAACCACACTAGCAATACACTTCTACAACGGGGATGGCAAAACTGCCGAGTGATTTCATACTCAAAATTACAGAAGGAATCAACACTTTCAATTCTGAAATTATGAAAGTCGGCAAGGTCGACAAAAAAATATCATGCCGACTATAGGATTTTTGACATACAGAGAAAGGTGTTACAAATTCATGATTAGTCGGCAAGGTATTAATTACATAACCTGCCGACTAAACTATAATCGTCAAGGTATAAGGATGAATATTGTGACGACCTTGTAAATGCTAATTTCAGAGATGAAAGGTCCTCACGATATTCAACCTAGGAAGATAACGACTAATACTAGTTGCCAAGATCGACAAAAAAATACTCTCCCGACTAATACTAGTCGGCAAGGTCGACAAAAAGATACCCTTCCGATTTTTGATAAAAATGTGGAATCATAAGGTATTTAAGATTGGGTATGATTTTGTACCCAATCTCAACTCGATTATGTATTACATATATTCAATTTGAGATTGGGTATTTTTTTTGTTTCGTTTTGATTGTACCTTTTTTCTTTTCTTTTTTTTTGATTTCATCATGTATGATTAGAGTTTTAAAGAAATTTTGAAAATTGTTTTGATAGATTTTAGTTTTAAGGTTGAATTCATGAATTAACACTAAGAGCAATTTTGGTCTTTTAACATTTTTTTAGACACCCCTTAGCACACCATTTTGGATGGGTTTAAAATTGTTATACCCCAATTTGGTTAGGATACTTTAGGTCACGAGGATTATTTTGCAGTTTTCTTGTTTGTATTTGATCGATAATTAAAGAATCGGTATCCACAAGTTTTAGGCTTGGGTCTTCCATAAGGCGCTATATATGATACGGTTGGGTAAGGTTATTGGTAAAAGAAAAAACACTGAAATCGAAAACTCGGTTATCCAAACCACAAAACTGGTGATTTCCATTTCCAGAACTGAATCGGTTCGACTAATTACCACTTGGTTACGGTAAACCGATTCTAGTATGATGGAGAGGATTACATTTAACATCTGATCACTGGTTACAATCAAGATAAATTGCTCATCTAGATGACAAAAAAGAAAAAAAATCATTCAAATCACATCCCGTATCATATGAATTTCTTTCATAATTACGTGAATGACATCCTGATTCTCCGGTTCATTCATACATGAGTTACTGAAATAATAAACCATATGGGATGCAAAATACAAGGTAATACTGATTACCAGTAGTAGGAAGTCGTGCATTCGAACTATAGGGAATACATAAATAGTTGTTTGGCTTGTTTGAAAAATTTGAGTACTAAATATGCTCCATATCAGACTACTAATAATAATTTGAAGAAACAAAAGGATTGTGATGGACTTGATATTATGATGTTTATTTTTATTTATTTTTACGAAAGAAAATTATATTGAATAGAAGGTAATTACAATTGTTTATCTTCTTATAAACATAAAGAAATCCAAGAAAGAAAGTCATCACTCCATTCTTCTCCACTAATAAGATGTGTGGCATATTTTTCTAGAGAATATGCAACATGATTTGCATCTCTATGCACATAAGTGCAGAGCCACTCCTCAAATTCAGCTAATAACTCTAAACAATCCAAAATAATGTTTCTGGTTGTCCACTTTATTGAATACAAACCACCATTAAAAGCTCTCATAACATTAGAGCAGTCTCCTTCTAAGTGAAGCTTTCTGACTCCTTTACTTTGTGCCCAAATTATCGCCCCCATGAGTGAAAAAGCTTCAGCTTGTTTCGGGTCTATAGCTTTTGAGTGCCAGCATCTACCTCCATTACAATCACCTTTAAAATCACGCATTATCAGTCCTATTCCAACATCCTTAGTTAACTCTATAAATGAAACATCAAAGTTAACTTTAACAAAATAATTTATAGGATTTTTCCATTTCTTGGAATTCTCATTTGAATCTGTAACAATCTCGCTGTGGGTAATTGAAAAGACGAGGGTACCCAAATACACCACAATCTTTTTTTTATCAACCTATAAGTCCTATTCTGAATGTGATCGTATATGGACAGAGTCGAGACAATACAACAATTCTGTTCACACTTCGTGTGATCGTCTATGGATACGAGATCGAGACAATACAACAACAAGATCATTTGTGTGATTGACTATGGATACAAGATCGATACGATACGACAACAAAGTGTGTACTTGATAATAGGTTTGGTAATAACCGAAACTGTATAAGATCAATACCAAGTATTACAGAGTTAACGTATTTGTGTATTTTACTTAATTATAATAACAATTATAGTGCGAAAAAAAAAGTAAAAGACACATCAAAATTTTGTTAACGAGGAAACTGCAAATGCAGAAGAACCCCAGGACTTAGTCTCTTATTGGTCCTTGTAAAAGGATTTCCTATATAAGGAAGAGAGTGGAGGTCATTACTATCAAATAAACCATTAAAACTATCTGGACTAGTTTGACTAACTGTATTAGCACTATGTTTTTCTTCTTGTCTCAAGATAAAAGTGAGATCACCCATAACTATCCATGGAATATTGGTTTGAATTGATATTATGATCAAGATCTCCATTGTCAGATTTAGATTTTCTGATTGATGATCTGTATTAAATTCATGAAATTGATTAGCAACAAAACCTCCATTTCATGATAGAAACCTAAATAGCTTAAATCTTAAATCTAGATCGTTCCAACAACAACAAAAATTGGTATTTTTGTTAATCAATATCCCCATAATCACAAAGAGATGAAAACTCATCCTAAATAAGCAGAGAGATCAAGGTTTTTTTTTCAAACAACTTTATCTGCATAAGTAAATCTCGATCTAAGAAAAAGAGAGGCATAATACTTAAATGTCATATCTACCTGAAGTATTGTTTTTATTGGTGTTGATTGTGATATACGTAACATGAATTGCAGATATTAGAAAAAAATAATCATGAAGAACACAAAGATCAGTTGAAGAATATGATAACAGAGCAAGAGCCAATAAAAATGCAAGGCTTAGTACGCTGATCAAACTTGATTTTAATGTTTATATTTCTAGCAAAACATAGACAACCAAATACCATGTGAACTAAATACTTCATACTTCACATTTTTATTTTTATTTTGCTGTACATCCTAGCTTGAGTCTGTGTTTGTTTTCGTGCTTTCAAAATATTGCACATTTTTAATTGTACCCCAACAAATATGTCTTCATTTTCAATTATGTCTTTATTTTGTCTCTATTTTTAGCTCTACCAGGTATTAAGACTATTATGTTTCATTTTAGCTCTATCAGGTATTAAACTACTTTGTCTCTATTTTTGGCAAGTCTTGAGTTGTTATTACGACTAACAATTATGTTGGTTTGGAAAGTTCGGAAGTTCTATAGTGTTTGACATTTTCTGTACTTCTAAAAGATGGGAAATTAGATTGTTCAAGCATATTAGTTGTTATTACGACTAACAATTATGTTGTTTTGGAAAGTTCGGAAGTTCTATTATGTTTCATTTTAGCTCTACCAGGTATTAAACTACTTCGTCTCTATTTTTGGCAAGTCTTGAGTTGTTATTACAACTAACAATTATGTTGTTTTGGAAATTTCAGAAGTTCTATAATGTTTGACATTTTCTGTACTTCTAAAAGATGAGAAATTAGATTGTTCAAGCATATTAGTTGTTTTATCCCATCTTATAGTATCTTTACGTATTCTTTAGTTCTCTATGTGAAATTATATCAATCTTAGCCTTTTTTGTGTGGACCAGACCAACTACCTTCATTTTCTTAACCCATGGTAGCAAATTTTACTATCATTGTTAGAGATAGCAGTGAGTAGGGTGGAGGTTTTCTGCAATTGGTACAATTTTAGCGGTAATGCTGGAAAGTTGTTATACTTCAACATTTTTTGTTTTTGTTTTATACTATATACTATTGTTTACAGTTAAACTCCAATTACAGGGAGCGAGTAATAATGATAAAATGAATGAGTAAGTTTAGGTGAAAAGATGAATATTATGATTAGAATGCAATTTATGAAGAAGAGGAAAAAACAGAAACCGTAATCGTTCTAGCAATTACCACGTTTGACTTTAAGCCATTGTTTCCTGTTCTTGATAGGAATTTGTCTACTGATTTTTTTGTGATAATACAATACTATCGTGGCCACCCTTATGCAAGACACATACACATGATATCTATTTTATATAATTTTCGTACAAGATCTGTCTGTCTGAGCAAGCCGACTTTGAAAACAGTCATTCCAAGTCCAAGATGCCTTCATCTTTTATGAAAAATCATGCAAATTTTTTTTTTCAAATGGAGTTATTTGGTCGTCTTCTTTGAGTTCAGTGTGATACTCATTGATTTGGATTTTAAGTATACAGACTAATTATTTCTCTTTACAACTCAGGTATATGATTTGTTGTTCCATCAACATGGAAAATGGAGTACTAATTGGCTGACTATGAAAAACTTTTAGGTGTAGATGCTTTGTCTTTTGATTAGTCAGTGTTACTATTTATGGAAGATGAGTTATAAACTGACAGAGTGTTTTGTGATTCAATTAGTCGGTGATGCTGCATCAGGTACCCATGCTCGATTACAGTTACACTTGAGCAAAATTTTCACATAATGTGTTGGACTATTTATGCTTTTCTAATTGAGCTTTGTTTTCACATTTTCAACTTAGTGGGTTTTGCAGGAATTGGTTAAGAATGTTGAGGAGATGTGGAACCAGGAAGATATTTCTGAAAGGTAAGGAAACGTTTAAAGGGGCATGTACGAATGAAAATTCATTAGTTGACATGTGCTTCAACATGGAGCTATATGTGCATATATTTTGTTCCCAACTACAAGATATTTTTTGAATAAGGTTATGGTATGTTAAACCCCCAGACCACTTTGCTGCTTCTACGCGTAATTTTTACATTGATGCTTCTTTGAGTATTGTCATTTGTTTATCTTTACCTCTACTAGATATGTTAAACAACAAAAACTTAGCACATAATCAGTGCGGTAGATGCAATCCCTTCATCAACTGAAGATATAGTTTATAAGTCTTAGCGCTCGACACATCCCTTCATACATTCAATGCCTTCATGATACAATGCTCGCGAAGTTCTGTGAATGATTACCCTCACTAATTACAAGTTACTTTTGTATGAGTACGTAGTACTAAATGATACCACTATAATTTCTACCAATTTAACTCTGTTCTAATATACCTTATTTTCTGAGTACAAGAATATGAATGTAATAAGTTGGTTGGATATGTTGCTAAGAAAGCCAGAATTTGTAACGTATACTTTTGTAATTTGTGATGACTTAGATGGGATCATGCTCTTCATTATGCTATAATTTTGGGCATCATGTAGCTTTTTAATCAAAGAAAGGAATAAGTTAGTATAGTCTTAATTTTATCGTGAATACATTGCATTGGGTTGTCAACACTTCTCATTCAAAAACCACACAATTGATCAATGGCGAGAAAGAAAAAACTCTCCGCAAATCTTTGTCTGTGGAATTGACATTTTTCAATAGAAAGAATAAGCTCAAAGAAAAAAGAAATACAGAAAAAACCACACCGGAAATCATTTACAAAGTTTTGTTTATCAAATTAGCGTTGCAATTGAGTTAAGAACATAAACAGTTGAGACAAAAAACTTTTAAATACCCTATACCTTAGGACGTTTTTGTTTTGTAAGATGCATATGATGCAAATAAAAAACAGAGCATCCATTTAAAGTATTAAAAAAAATTAAGTTAGTAGGTTTCATGACATCTAAATATGAAAATAAATAAATAGATATTGGATTTCAAGCATTATATGCAAGTTGTGATTACAAAGGTATTGTACGCCAATATTTGATTCAACTGAAGCAACAAAGGCGTACAAGGAGAAGAAGTTGTACACGTTGAATGGGAATGCAACCATAGTGATCATAGCTCTAGACAACTCGATAAAAAATATAATATTATAAAAAAAAATATAGGGATAATTTGCGTTACCTCCCCTGACGAAGATCATAATTTGCGTTACCTCCCCTACAGAAATAAGATTAGCGAAACCTCACCTCGTTAAGAATTCCATCCAAAAATCAGTTAGCTGAGTCACCAACTGTATACAGGTGGACAAAACCAAATACGTGGTTTTTATCTACCCTAAATACCCTCGTCTTCAACACGACATATATTCTTAGTTTCACTTGCAGCAGCAATGAAAGAAAAAAGGAAAGAAAAATGCCCTTATCATCTTTATTCTTTCACTTCAGACGGAGACGGAGATGATGGGATTTTAGAAAACTAAGAGAAGAAATTGAATGATTAATTTTAAAAAATCTGAGAATTTTTGGTCTCTGCAATTGATTGAACAACAAATCAGAGATGATGGAGGAAGAATTGATGTTGCTGGAGATGTGGGTCAGGATTAGACCTTCATTTCGTTACCTACCCTTGCTAGTGGGATTAATGGTGGATTTGGTAGTATGAATCGTGGTGTTAATCCAAACCTTATGATGGGAAATAATAATAATCAATTTCGTGGAAGTGGTGGTTCCGGTGGGATGCCAGCCATGTAGATGGCGCCTCATCAACAACAATCTATTTCATCAGGCGTTGATAGATCAATTGAGAATTCTATGTATTTGGATCTTGCAATGGCTGCAATGGAAGAACTGGCTCGAATGGCAACTAGAGTAACCTAATGGATTTTTCATTGAAACAACTAGAGAAACCGGTGTGGTAAGAGTTTAATCGATTTTGCACCTGCGTACACATGAGCTTAATCGATGTTCTAACAAACACATATCGGTTTGTTTTTTGTTAGTTCTAACATGGGTCAAGTTGAATTCAATCTCAAAAGGGTTTTAATGGAGCAGAGCTAGAAGAACAGACGGAAAATCTGAAGTCTCCTCTTTTATAATTTGATTTTAAAGCTTCCTCTTTCTTGTTGGTGGTGGCCGACGTGGGTTCATCGGCTTGGGAGAAGGAAATCGTAAATTTGTACCCTTGATTATTTGACAGCCGTTGGATTGTTTTAGCAAATGAGGGTATTTGGGGTATTACGTTTAACACTTGTATATTTTAGTCCACCTGTACAGAGTTGTTGACTCAGATAACCGGCCTTGGATGGAAAATGTAACGAGGGGAGGTTTCCCTAATCTTATTTCTATAGAGGAGGTAATGCAAATTATGATCTTCGCCAGGGGAGGTAACGCAAATTACCCCAAAAATATACACTGAAAGAAAAGAAATGCATACAGAGATGTTGTACGCAATATAGCGACACAATATATAATTCAACTGAAGCAACAAAGGTGTATAAGGAGAGAAAGTTGTACAAATTGAATGTGTATGCAACCAGTGCTCATAGCTCCAGACAACTCGATTAAAAAAATGTAAGATTATAAATATACACCGGAAGGAAAGAAAATGCACATGAAGATATAATTGATGGGTGACATATATATTGGTTTCACCACCAAAACTTGATGGAGAAGATAACGATAGAAAACAAGATGGTGTTGTTGATGTACCACTATTTCTTTGTGGAATTTCTTGCAAGTTCATTGTTTCGATGTGGACGCACATTTGTTTTAAACCATTATAAAAAACATCACACTAATGGCCATATTTAATTCACTTGACAGTCTGTCACAGATCATTATGGATCTAACTGTCAAAACAACAAATCTGACTATTGTGTCCTAAAAGAATCTTCCATATATATTTGGGCAAAAACAATAGTTACACAACACCAAGAAAGATTTTGCAAGGTACAAAATCTCACGTGTTGATTGTGACTATGTGTAGTACAAACACATGCCGAGCTCAACACGAGCAGAATACTACCTCCATGACGTGGAGTAACTTTCTCATCTCGAAAAACAACGTCTAAAATGATACCTCGGATACAGCTGACGCTTTCAGGTCGAGCTAGCACTTCAGCTGATCCTAGACCTGAGCCAACCAGCTCACGAGGTGAGATACCAGTCACACCAACCACTGTGTTGATCCCATACGATCATCCGGTAACAGTTTTGGTGGGACAAGCAATGAAACCTAGACCAAGTAGAAATCTCCCAAGGGATCCACCTCTGAGCACTTCTCATGTGGTGCAGATTCCACATGAAATGTTTCAGGATTTTCTGAGATCCATCTCAACTTTGACTGACAGAGTCAACCAGATGACCCCACCAGCACCAGAGATGCCAGCACAAAGGAAAACACCAGTCCTATCATCCTTATTCACAAGGTAGGTTATATGAATAAACTAAGATATATGCTTGCTCCCATGCCAAACAAACTTAATAAGCAATATGTCTTTAATTCTTATGTACGTTAAAAAGTAGGCTTTCGGAAGAAAGTTTGTAAGTATCTCGCCGAAGTTTGAGTGATTGAAGAATGTTGAAACATTTTCTATATATTATTTTTGTTACATACTTTTAAATATATGTCATGTTTATAAATTAAAATTGACATTATTTATAACTCAAGATTGTTATAAAGATAACAACCAAGGTATCATGTTTGCTCGACTCGCAAATGAGTATTTTCCTATTTTTAGAGTACAATTTTTTTTTCAGAATTTTTGGTAGACATAATTATAAGATCTATCATGATTTGATGGTCATTACACATTTTAATAATCAACCATAAAATTTTTTGGACGATGAACGCGAGTCCATATTCACCAGAAATAAGAGACGAGATATGATCTACCATATTAATATGTTTCAGAGCGTAATGATTCAATAACCTGCCTTTGAGTTATTAAAAGATTGTTTGATGAAAGCGATCAAGGAAACATTTTTTTAATAAAGTTGTTGCATTATGTTGTGTACATGATTGAATTCCAAAAATGTTGATAAGAACATATGTATTTTCTTTTTAAATGTTGAATAATTTTCAATAAATTTGAATGGTGGGGACACTTGACAATTTTCTTTATGCCAAATTTATAAATGAAAAGACCGTCCCATTTATCTTTTAAATACTAAGAATATGGATGGCGCATGGTCTATGTGGATGCAGGAAACCAAACCTCCCTATATGAGAGAAGAAAACGCGTTAGAGATTATCCGAAGATACGTGATGATATTATGCCTTTGGATGAAGATGGATATCCGGTTGATCACCACCATGATGATGGAAAAGAACCACAACCGGCAATTGACATAAAATAAACAATACATATGTTACTCATTACAACCGAAATTCTCATGAATGCTTAATTTCCACATTAATGTGGATGTTTCCTTCTATTGTCACATTTTAATTAATGTTACACATCCAATTACAGTTACGATATTTCGAGCATTAACGCAAGATTTATTCGATGTTTAAGAAAAATATGAAGACGCGGGAAAGGTGATCTATGTGTTATGCTAAGATGTACCAAATATCAAAAATTATATCGCTTAATAAGTAATTGTGTTATTGGTGAACACACCTGCAACATAATTGGTTGTTAAGGAATCCAATATTGTTCTGATTGGAAAATTTAGCCTAATATAAGAGAAGTGTAAGGTTGTATTTCTCCCAGGTTTTGACCATGTAATTAAGAGGCACCACACGATAATTATTGCACTACGATTTTGGATTGATTAATAATGACGTAACGGTAAATATAATCTTGATGGATACAATTATTTTTAATTGCTTGCTAAAATAATATTTATGCTTATATTATGGGATTTTCTTAAACGTTGAAGCAGAAAACTATATATCCGGAAACTATTAATTATTCTTTGATCCAAATAACCATGCCATCTCAGTTGAAAAACAAAATATATATCTTAAAAATTATGCATGATTAAATAATTAATTTTTATGATTTTCAATTCTTAGCTAAAATCTTCAATTCTTAAATATATGTATATTTAAGGGTAAAATGAGAGGTTGACGGCCCCGGTGATACTATAGTTGATTGATAAATATGTGGACGCCCACATTGACATGCTAAAATCTTAAATTCATTGATAATTTCATGCGTTGTTCTAAATTCACTGATCCTTATGCGTTTAAGATATGAGTATTCCATATGGTATTTATGTGCAAAAATGTGGGTATGTTGGTTTGGAGGAGTAATGCACGATAAGTACATCGTTTCGCCGGCCCCTACCGTGAGCGGTCATCTAGTTTACATCTTCTTTGGGATCTGGTCCGATCCGCAATAGTCTAAAAGTCGAAGGTTAAAATTATAAATGTTTAAACTATTTTGACTAAGTCAATCCCCTCCCAACTAAAACCACTGAGAAATTCAAATTTTCTACCCGAATCTCTTGGCCTAGGGTTTTGAATCCGAACTTATTATTCTACATTTTAATCAAGCTAAAAAGATTGCAGTAGAAGGTTGTATGCATGGAGAATTAGACAATGTATATGCAACTCTTTTACATTTGCAGAAAGTCGAGAACACCAAAATCGATCTACTTATCTGTTGTGGCGACTTTCAGGTTTCAACAAATTTTATCTCCTTTTTTTTTAATGTAAATTAGGGTATACTGAATGTTGATTTGGTTTTCATGTTTGATTGATTAGGCTGTGAGAAATGAGAATGATTGGAGAGTTTAAATGTGAAGTCCAAATACAGAACTATGAATTCATTCTGGAAGTAGTATTCTGGTCTTGAAATTGCTCCATTTCCTACTATTTTTATTGGTGGGAATCATGAGCATCCAGTTACTTGTGGGAATTTGAAGTAAATTTTTGTTTATCAAACTTTTTGGGTGGTATGAATGTATGATTTTGGGTTTTGTTGCAATGTTGCTTAGAGGTAAAGGATAAATCCCTTCATAAGGTTCCCAACACTGTAACCATCACTTAAGAAAACGTTTTTCAATCTATTCTTATGTCAATTGTTGCATTCTGGGGTATTGTTTTGGGCAACAATCTTTTCGAGTGAGTGGTTTTACTCTTTTTACATCCTCCTTTTGGCAGTACTGGAGGGTGTGGAGACCTTATTATGGAATGAGAATACAATGACCATTTTGGTTTGAATTCAGTTTTTGTTTTCATATGAAATTATACACATCTGAAGGTCATAAGAAAAACCAAAAAGCAGATAGTTACACAATGAGACAGTATAGTTAAATGAAAGATATACTACTGCTATGGCTCTCTTGTCCTGTATATCATGTAAATGTTATGTCATACATTAGATTTCTTTGCAATATGTCCAGTCTGGTGAATTCTCGTTTAGCAATTTGATGGCATACTAAAGATACTACTGAGAAGTTATCTCTGTATGTAAATTTATGAACATGTAATTCCTGCTAGTTAAAGTTTCAATTAGTAGTCAGAGGCCTTAGAAACTATGTGTATTATGGTGTCTCTTGTTGGTGACCATGTTTTGATTATTTAGTGAGATTATCTTCCAGAGTTTTGGTTTTAACTTGGTAACCCATGACATGATATTGTAGATTACTTCTTTTGTCAGAATAGTAATGTGTTCTTGTTGGATTGTTTTGGAAAGGTATTATGGAGGGTGGGCAGCGCCAAATATATATTTCCTGGGATTTGCCGGGGTGATTAAGTTTGGGAACATACGTATTGGTGGACTCTCTGGAGTTTATGATGCACAACATTATCATTTAGGTAAATATTTGGTATTCATCTATGACCAAGTTTTGCATGGCTTGTGGATTTCCTTGAGATATAGGGCATTTTGCTTCAGTTAGTTTTGGCATCTTTATCATAATGCTCTTGGAAACCAGAATGCCTAGCTAGTAATCAAACTTTAATGGGCTATGCTGCTTAAGCCTCACCTCAAGTCTCACCTACTCTAATCTTATTGCTAAGAAGGTTGCACGATCTTTTTGTTTATAACTTAACTGCCTCTTAGTTATAAATGAAAATTAGATGTTACATGAACAGGACACTACGAGAGGCCTCCTTATAACGAGAAAGATATTCGATCAATCTGTCATGTGCGTGAGTACGATGTTTACAAGCTCATGCAAGTTCAAGAACCTATTGATATTTTTATCTCGCATGATTGGCCTGTTGGTATCACCAACCAGGGGAATTGGAGGCAACTTGTTCATTCCAAACCTAATTTTGAGCAAGAGGTAAGTCTTATATGTCAGGATAACCAGATAATTATAATTGATTATTGGTTGTAAAAGGATGTTTCCTTAATCAGTACATGCCCTTTATGTTAGCACCACAGCTCGTTCCCATCTCCAGTGCTATTAGACTCTCTTAATCAGATTCAGGCTAACAGAATTTGATTTGTTACACTGGTTTCCTGTCTGCCACTTGTCTACCTGACTTAAATGCTTTTTTATATGGACATAACTGCATATCAGGTGGCTTTTAAGATTACAGACTGCAGACTGAAAGACCTACAGATGGCAGAGCTACCATCTGGTGATACACATTTTCTGAAGCCGACTAACTGAGTGACAGTACTGGTGTGCCTGTGCCTGTAGGTAATCCTCAATGCACAGCTGAATTAATTGCTGAAGGAACACTAGGTCTGTTTCTCCGTCGAGACGAAGTCTTCCGCATCCCAACTCCAGAGACTATCAATGTCACCAATTACAGAGACAGCATACACCAGACTCTTGAGACTGCTATGAGTCGCCTTCTGCAAAACAAGACAGTGTCAGGAACACAAGAAATTGCTGACCGTGTTGCACAAGCTGCCGAATATCTAGCCGACGGATGTTGCCTGATGACATACATGAAGGTAGGCGAATTAATCGTTCTTCATTTTCCGGACCGTTACAATTCAATCAGTCTCAGGAGGCCGAAATCTTGCACGGACCTCCCTATCCCCGTACCTTTTGCCTTTGCGATCCAACAACTTGGCACTGTTATTGTCGTCGACATGCCAGAAGAACGCAGGTATGCACCCGTGTACCCTGAATATAATCACTGTTTTGGAATTCCTACACCCCGATACTGGAACCCGAATGCCTACGAAGAAGCCGTTGAGTATGCAAGAAAATTAGGGATGCAATTTGCAGTTGTGGATGTAACCAAGAAAAGAGGAACTGCGTGGTGGCTGCTGCGCCCCGTCTATTCTGAAGACTGCTTTCAGCTCGAATGAAGTCTTCCTGAAACCAATTTCACTGATTCTATGGCGCTGACATACACTCTACTTATGCCGAGTGAACCTGCGAACCCACCCAAGGAAATCTTCGATCTTGCTCCACTCGGACAGGCTACTTACGGCTCCATGCTTCGTGATCCTCACACTGGAATCAACGTTAGTACGTTCGAAGCAATTGAACTGAAAGCCCCTGAAGGCTGAAGTTGTCCTTTGGTGTCACCAAGAGGCATATGTCCTTCATAAACCATAATCCAATTTTAGGAAGGTCCCTAAATTGGACCTGGTCGGGCCGCCCAGCCCATGTAATAAATGAACCATAATTGGGTTACGGGCCGGCAGCGATGTCAGAGAAAACAGGAAACCTGAAAGTTTGATATATATATATATATATATAGGTTTCGTTGAGTTCTTGCCGTCTCTATTAAAGTCTAACACCTCCTCTTCGTGTAAAAACCCTAATTTCTTCACCATTCATCCGCATCTCTCGTCTCCACAATGTTGAAGGAGAGATTAGCTGCTGCAGAGAAGGATGTTCTTGTTTCTATGGTGAAAATTGCACAACAACGTCGAATGGAAGGATCCAAAGGAGTTTGGCAGGTTTTTCTGAACGAACATGACCGAAAGATTGGAGCCGGTATAAGTGATCCCAGTAAGAGGTCTGTTGATGTCTTGGTTTCTTTTCTTGAAACCTTTCCTGATAAAGAAGCAGAAGCCAAGTTCTTGGAGAAGGTGTTAGATTGGCATTCAAATCGGGAAGCAGTATTCGAGTTGATCAAGAATAGTGCTACAGATCGAGAGAAACTGGTCCGGTTAACATATGAACACCCAGATTACTCATCGAGCTATTCGTTCAAATCTTATGATGAGGACTGGGTAGTAACAAGCATGGGTGACATGTCTAAATCCAATGCAATTCTTGCTGTTGATTGTGAGATGGTTGAATGTGAAGATGGAACAGAGCCGGTAGTGAAAGTGTGTGTTGTAGATGAAAACTTAAAGGTTAAGCTGAATAAACTGGTGAACCCTAATAAACCTGTCAAAGATTATAGAACTGAGATTACTGGAATCACTGCACAGGATTTGGAAGGAGTTACATGTTCGATAATGGATGTTCAGAAATCGCTGGAAAACCTATTGTGCAACGGAACTATATTGATTGGTCACAGCTTGGATTGTGATTTGAAAGCATTGAAACTGGATCATGGACGGGTTATTGACACATCACTAGTCTTCAGACGTGCAGATGGCAAGAGAAATTCATTAAGTGACCTGTGCAAGGTTGTACTCAAACGTGACGTTAGGGAAGAGGGTGCTCAACATAATTGTTTGGACGATGCAGGTGCTGCAATGAAACTGGTGAAGAATGTGCTGGAAAAAGGATATGATGAAGCCATGAAGGTATTTAGTGATTATCTGTCAAAGCAGCTTTTTCTTTACAGGATACCAGTTTATTTATCTGAAGAAGAATTGCGTGTAATAGTACCGATGGACTCTGCTGTTGTACTTAAACTGAGATACCAACAGAGAGCAAAATCTTATTCTGCTACTGCCCTTTTCAAAGATCAAGATGAGGCAAATTACACGTTTCGAAGTATCAAATCCGAGGAAGTAAAGGATACAAATGGTCTGCAACAGAAAGTTATCCCAGTTCAACCTAAGGATAAGAAGTGTGCTAGTGGCTGTATTCATGTTCGTAAAATGGTTAGAGATGATGAAAGTCTTGTACCAGATTATTCTTTAAGAAAGAGACAGATCAAAGAAGCTGTAGCACCCAGCAATGAAGAGCTGCAGAAGAATTCAGATTGCCTGAAACGCGGAAAAATAATTCAATTACTGCAAGAACAACTCCAGTACTGCAAAAATAACTCCAAATACTGAAACCACATCTACTCTAACATGGCCAGGTTGACTTTGTCACTTCGATGCACCATTTTTCTTTATCCCGTCTATTTATTTGTTTCAGTTAAATGCGTCACACTTGAAATGATATAACTCTTTATCTTGAAGTCAAAATCTATTTGATATAAGCTTGAAACATGGGTTACATAGCACATTACCAACAAATGCATTGACCAAAGATACACCCAGGTCCTAGAGAGATGGCATTTCAAAAAGATATGCATTATCAAATGCGCGTGGTTTCTTAGTTGTTCTTTAATCATGGTGTTGTTTTGTTGCCCAGGTGAAAAATGGCTAACAACAATGAACAATCAGCTCCGGCAAGCATGATGTGTCAATCTAAGTGTATATTCTATGATATTTTCGATGAATTTTATTTGCACTCCAGAAACCTGCAATATTTGAACTCATTTACATTTATATGATTACATTATCTTTATTATCTTCCCAGAAAACTAATCCATTTGATCTTCGTAGATGTAACACCCACATCAAGGAACGTGCGGGCCTCGACTTGAGGGTTTAAGCTGGATGCACTGATTATTGCCAAAAAAGTGAAGTTGCCTGTTTACTTCTCGAAATTAGAAGGAAAGTCGGACTTCGAAAAATACCAATCCACACGCAAGCGAGTAGGGGTACTTGTGTTTCGATGGGGCCAGAGAACGAGCCCATGCTCGCTTGCGAGTGGATTGGCTTTTTCGCAATCCGGCTTTCCTTGTAATTCTGAGAAGTGAACAAACAACTTCCCTTTGTTGGCGGTAATCAGTGCATCCATCTTAAGCCCTCGTGTCGAGCCACGCACGTTCCTTGATGTGAGTGTTGTGTCTATGAAGATGAAATGGATCAGCTTTGTGGGTACGTAATAAATGTAATATAATTATACAAATTAATATAAATGAGTTCATAGACCGGTTTCTAGTGTGCAAATAAAATTCATGAGAGATATTAGAAAACTTTTGACATTCCTGACTAATTTGAATTATATGCCTCAGGGATCAGTCAGTATTGAAGATACACTTAGATTGGCACATCATGCATGCCTTAAGAGAGAAATTGGAAGATCAAGTGGGAAAAACCCACCAACTTTCTACGGCTCACTATGGACTGAATTTTTTGCGCTGTTGGATTCTTTTCGTAATGAAGAAATTAGCATTGGTGACACAATGTTTTGCCACTAAAAACTACTTTTCTTGTAGTGGTAAAACCTTATGCACGATCTTTGTAACTTCATTAGAAGATAATGCCAGACTATAACTCTAGATAACTCGTGCAGAAACAAGAGTTCAGAGGTTCATGCATGAGTTATAATCTAGAATTATCTTCAACAAGGGTTATTGAGTTGTAACCTAGATTTTCAATTTCAAGCAATAAACAAGAAATTCCACCTAAAAATAGTGACAACAAGAGGAAAAAACAAAAGAACGTTAAAGTAGACGATTTTAAAGAATCGTCAGCAGGAAAAAATAATTTTACAGTTTGATCGAGTAGTACATATATGATGTACTGGAAAAATATTGGGTTAATTTGTTATATTTTTAGATTCGTCACGTATTTTGACATGGAATTGATTTTTACAGTGTGATCTAGCAGTTCATATACTGACTATTTTATCAAATTTTTTGATTTTCATAGATTATCATATTTTTTTTTTGACAATATAATTAATTTTTGCACTGTGATCTAGTATTACATATGTAAGGTACCGAAAAGAAACGGGTCAGACTTTGTGATTTTCATATATTTATCACTAATTTTGACATTTATGTACTGAAAAGATTGGTTTTGTGGTTTTCACAAATTCATCTTATTTTGACATTGTAGTAGATCTAGCAGTACATATATGATGTACCGAAAAAATGTCTAAATTTCTTATTTTCATAATAGATTCATCGCAAATACATATATGCTATACCGGAACTAAGAATTTATTTTTTTTTCCGCATAAATTCATCCCTTGATGATCAAAAAAAAAAAACTATTGTTATTCAATAAAAAAACTAATGACAACAAAACTACTCATAAAAAATCGGGTCTGTATCAAATGCACACATGTAAACATAGACTTGGTACTGCAGTAAAAAAAATTCTTGCATCAAAGATGCACAGGGAATACTTACATTAAAAGGGAAAAAAAGAGTATAACATAGACCTAAATTTAGGTTCAGTTGATTTCATACATTATGGTTCCCTTTTATCACACATACATGAAATTCCAGTATACTGTATAACAAAAAAAATGAAAAAGATGGAGAAAATAATAAGATTTTTTTTTATATACAAGTCTTCTGCGCAAAAAATAAAAATCAAACACGAAACAATTAGTATGGCTGAGTGGCGGACTAGGTCGCTTTCTTTAAGACGTTTCGCGGCTCTTCCCAAGATTGTGCAAGCAGTTCTTCAATGTCGCGTCGTCCCCAGGATAAAACAGCCGAATTCAATCTCTTACACAATCACTATTGCACGATGAGAGGATGTGAAACTTCTACACTTCATTCTTGATCAAAACACTTTTAGAAAAATCAAGGATGATCACACACTTATTTTTTCTTTCTCACACAAATTCATTTTCTAATAAACTCAAGAAACATGATAGAAAACTCTCACATAAGAAAAAAGACTTCTTACAACTCACCAAATTCTTTTTTATCAAAAACTGATTTTCAATAACCAAAAAATTAAATAATATTAAATGACATGCATTATTAAGTTCTTAATTAGTACCATTAACCTATTCAACAAAAAACGGTTTTTGACATTAAAAATGAAATAAATTTATTCTTTAAAAGAAAGAATAAATGTCACATTAAAACCATTTAAATGAGAGACAACTATTCAGAAATTAATTAGTGTTTTCAAAACATATATCTCAACAATCCCCCACTTATATTTTTCAAAACATTGAGCAAGAACATACAGAGATGTGCATAAGCAAAGGTGTCTCGCGACTTGAACCTTTCGATAGTGTTAACATGCTCTCTTAAAATCTGACCATATAATGAACACAAGTCTTGAACTCTAGTAGATAAAAAGATCGCTTGACACACACGACTATATTAGTGTAAAGTCTAAAGCCAGCACATTACGGCCATGTGCTTGTATCCCAGTTTAATGAATGATCTAGAGAACTGACCATATTCTCATAGAAAGCGCGACACTTTCACATTCACATAAGTGAGTTTATCAAGAGTACTCCTGAAAGAACTCCACTCTAAATAGAGATATAAACATCATTAAGAGTTTAAAAAATTAAAACTTAAACTCAACCTCTACTCACTTCAGGATATCATGCCGTGGGATGAATTCTTCAAAAGCATGATTCTCGCATCTCCATATTATCTATGAATTGGTGTTCCATTTGAATCTATATTTTGGGATCTCACTCCATAGGTAAGGGTTATCCTTTTGAACCTACTTTTGAGATCTTGAGTTATAGGTTGGTAACCGCATCGTAAATAACTCAATCTCAATGATGCTATCATCTATGACTTTGTCTAGTCCCTTTGAACCTATTTCTACGTCGGGTATCCATCACAAATGACTCAATCTCAATGGGCATCAACCTCATCCCTAAGATGTATTCACATCTTCTTATCAATCCTTTCGTCAAAAGACTAACGAAAACTCTTTTCAGACATTATATAATCCATTTTCAAAATATCAACTCTTATAGTTGTCGTTTCATGCATTCTCAATTCTTTCAATAGCCGCGGTATTATCACATTGGATTTATATGTCTGTTCCTCTATCTATTAGAGAATCGAATCGCTTCATCCCTTAAAGAATTCAACTGAAAGTATGTCCAATCAGCTTCGCAATATCCTTAAACGATTGCGGTAACCATTTAAATAGTGTATTTCTAGGCGTAAGATGTGTTTGAAACACCTCAAAACCTTCTCACAGTATATAGACTAGTCTGTGTACGTTAGGAACATAGAGTTTCCAGTTTGGTTCAGTCATCAATCTAGTTAGAATCTGCTTAGTGGTCTAAATATTAGTCAATGAACATATCAAACATACACTCTCTGGTTTAGTTTCAAGTTTCAACCTAGTCAGTCACTACTTACAGGGCTTTTAGTCATCCACATTCCGCAGCTTGAATCAGCTTGTTGTAACTATTGTAAATCCATTTAATTGGATGAAAACTCGTACAACAACTTTGTTTCAGCAGTTGCACCAATTTAAAACTAAACCATAGATTTGAGCAATTCCGATCAATTGTATACATTCTTAGCTCAAACCTTTTCTCGAGGTTTAACTGGTCGAAGCAAATTTTTGTAGTTGCTCAAACTTTTAGTGGCCAGTTTAAGGACAGATGCATGCAATTCATCGGAACTGCTAAAATCCATAGTTGCATTATGAGCTAATGCAGATGTAAGTATGCCGTCTTTGTATATAGCATTAGTGTGGCCCTCTTTGATCTGGAAGATCATTATTGCTGATTGTTAGAATGTTGAGTATAGACGAGTTTAAAATTCAGGCCATGGGTTTTAACACCGAACAACTTTCTATTGTAATAATGCAGTATTTGTAACTTCGAACTCGCAACTTTTAAGATTACAGACTGCATACTGAAAGACCTACAGATGGCAGAGCTACCATCTGGTGATACACATTTTCTGAAGCCGACCGACTGAGTGACAGTACTGGCGTTCCTGTGCCTATAGGTAATCCTCAATGCACAGCTGAATTAATTGCTGAAGGAACACTAGGTCTTTTTCTCCGTCGAGACAAAGTCTTCCGCATCCCAACTCCAGAGACTATAAATGTCACCAATTACAGAGCATACACCAGACTCTTGAGACTGCTATGAGTCGCCTTCTGCAAAACAAGACAGTGTCAGGAACACAAGAAATTGCTGACCGTGTTGCACAAGCTGCCGAATATCTAGCCGACGGATGTTGCCTGATGACATACATGAAGGTACGCGAATTAATCGTTCTTCATTTTCCGGACCGTTACAATTCAATCAGTCTCAGGAGGCCGAAATCGCAAGCAGAAAAAACAAAAGAACGTTAAAGAAGACGTTACATTAGACGATTTTAAAGAATCGCCAGCAGGAAAAAATAATTTTACAGTTTGATCGAGTAGTACATATATGATGTACTGGAAAAATATTGGGTTAATTTGTTATATTTTTAGATTCGTCACGTATTTTGACATGGAATTGATTTTTACAGTGTGATCTAGCAGTTTATATACTGACTATTTTATCAAATTTTTTGATTTTCATAGATTATCATATTTTTTTTTGACAATATAATTAATTTTTGCACTGTGATCTAGCATTACATATGTAAGGTACCGAAAAGAAATGGGTCATACTTTGTGATTTTCATATATTTATCACTAATTTTGACATTTATGTACTGAAAAGATTGGTTTTGTGGTTTTCACAAATCCATCTTATTTTGACATTGTAGTAGATCTAGCAGTACATATATGATGTACCGAAAAAATGTCTAAATTTCTTATTTTCATAATAGATTCATCGCAAATACATATATGCTATACTGAAACTAAGAATTTATTATTTTTTTTTCCGCATAAATTCATCCCTTGATGATCAAAAAAAAAAACTATTGTTATTCAATAAAAAAACTAATGACAACAAAACTACTCATAAGAAATCGGGTCTGTATCAAATGCACACATGTAAACATAGACTTGGTACTGCAGTAAAAAAAATTCTTGCATCAAAGATGCACAGGGAATATTTACATTAAAAGGGAAAAAAAGAATATAACATAGACCTAAATTTAGGTTCAGTTGATTTCATACATCATGGTTCCCTTTTATCACACATACTTGAAATGCCAGTATACTGTATAACAAAAAAAATGAAAAAGATGGAGAAAATAATAAGATTTTTTTTTATATACAAGTCTTCTGAAATTCTAACATATTTGACGATATTAATCTTCTAAGTTGCCATCATAGCACTCCATCTTTAAGTACATGTACAACTCAGGTAGGTGTGAAAGGGATAAAAATATGATACAATTATGCACTCATTTTTACCGCAATGCAGCATATATGTACTGAGATTTTTCTGGAGTTTTATGCACTGTGTTTTATAGATGCTTCAACTATGATACTTCACTGCCTTATAGGGAAATACACCAACTTTAGTGACTTCCTTCTTATCAAGTAGCCCATAAGAAATGGATATCTTATACTCGAACTAGTAACGACAATTACTATAGGTTCAAGGCAAAGGAATATATCACCCGATATCAGCATCTCCCTAGATTAGGCTCTACAGGAAGTATTGATAAGTGGTGCACTTGTTCTCAACTTAGGCTACTTGCTTCTTAAGCTTTGCAAGCTTCTAATGGACAACGCCACCTCTCGGCACATTCAAAATCACAACCACTTCTCTCTGAAATCAGTTAGTGCTCATATTAGTCCACACGCATCAGTAGACACAAAAATCCTTCCAAAACAACCATAAAATTAAATGTCTGTAAACATGAAACAGTCCCATGAAGCTTACGAGTAAAATGATTACAAGAGTTGAGCACCCAAATGTGATAAAGGTGAAACATTCTCACTACGTTAGTTAAACTAAGTTACAAGAGGATACAGTGGAAGACTAATGTAGCTGCAAAAGATTTGTAAACAAACATAATATTAGGTTAGCAGCATCACTTTTCCAAATATATCTCTCGGCACATCGAATATACACTCACTCATACATGTCCGATGCACTTTATAACAAATCAACATAAACCAAAACCCAAAGTGATCTACGATTTAATTTGAATTCCATTATCTATACAAAGCTAAAAATTATCAAAATGTACTAATATTTTGGTGACAGTCAGAATTTATGCATTTACAATGTCACCTCCCTGCACATTCAAAATCATAGCCGCTACTCCCTGAAATCAGTTAGTGCTCATATTAGTCTAGATTCACCAGCAGACACGGTCTGTAAACATGCAATAGCCCCATGGAGCTCACGAGTACAATGATTATAGAAAAAACACCCAAATTTGATAAAAGTGAAATACTCTCTCTGTGTTGGCTAACCTAAGTGACAAGCGCATACAATGGCAGACTAATGTAACTGCAAAAGATTTTCAAACATACAAAGATTGAGTTTAGCAACATCACATTTCCAAATGGATCTCTCGGTATGCCAAATATACACTCACTCAATTCGAGTACATATCTGATGCATTAATTATAAATAAACATATACCAAAAACCAAAGTGAACTACAGTTTGAATTCCACTTTCCACACAAAGTCAAGAATGATCAAAATGTACTAGTATTTTGGTGACAGTCACAGTTCAGGCATTTGTAGAAAGTTTAAATCATCTAAGGGAAGTATAAAATACCAAAGTTGAGATAATCTGTTAAAAATACGAATATAATTTCAACCTCTTAGTTCCAAATCGACCTGCCATCCTGCAAAGAAAGATATATACTTTGTTAACAAAATTTCATGTTTGTAACGCTTCCTCGACCCCAGTTAAGAAGTCTTACTCGGTTACCTTGCAGAACGATACATTACATTTAACCAAACTCTAGCACTGTATAGCTAAATTATTTACAACTCCCATTAAGCTGCAGTGTGTCATTTAAGAATACCATTATTTACGCAATAGACAACATATAGACATGCATGTGAAATATGAATATGCACTCAATTAACATGGTAGAACTGAAATGTACTCAAGCAGATAGAGATGCATCTGCACTCACAAATTCTAACAGAAAGTCATGAGAATATGCACTCAAAACAACAGTACGTCATATATGTACTGTTGGATCATACAAACACTACATGCATTTGTAGAAATAACTTAGATTTCTTTAGTACCACATATATGCACATTCAGATCATATTCTCAAAAATAAAGTAGGTTTTTGTGAGAACAACATATATGTACTGAGATAACGTGGTATAAGACCTATGATTCCACATAAATAAAACCACTTCAATTAGGTTTTTGTGACGATAACATATGTACTAAGAAATAACAAATAAGAAGTCCGAGAATCTGAATAAATAAACAGATTAGATAAATTCCATAATAATTGAACTCTATGTATATATATAGTTGCTCCTGGTGGCTTAGCCATAGTGTGGGAACCCATGTACTCATGGGTCAAACTTTTCTAACATCAACATCATAACATACCGAAGAAACTAAAATGAAGCAAGTACTTTCTAGCCAAGTCAAACTAGTAACATCGTGTACACATCACACTTCCCTAAGTTAACCAAAATAAAGCATATTATGCACTCAATATACTAGTTCATTCATTTATAGTACATCAAATATGATTTTTCTGAGTACATCGTTTACGCGCTGCTTTTTTCACAGTGCGCCATATATACATTGATTTATCCGGTGTGCAGCGTTTATGCACTGATATTTCTGGAAATATAACAAAATAAAAACAATATTTCCCAGTACGCCACATATGTACCGCTGGATCATATGAAATAAGTGATGAATCTATGAATAAAACAAAATCAACGCATATTTTTCGGTATGCCATATATGTATTGTTGGATTAAATAGTCTCAAACAACAAAAAAGCATTACTTAAAAAAATTGTGTAGAAGTAGTAATCTCACTGAAAGAAAATCTATGAAATCATTGAGAGAATATTAGAATCAACGAAAAGTCAAATAAAAAATGCATTACAACACATATATTATAAGATCATACAAATTAATCTCTAGTTTTAGTATGAAATCATCAAAAAAAAAAAAAAAAGGAATAACCTATATATACATAGTAAACATAGAGAAAAATAAAATACATGACATATGTACTGATGCTTCATACACAAAACCAAAATGAAAACAAACCCAAAACTAATAAAATTAAATTAAAACAAATCATATTTAATATAGAAATGAACATCAAACATAATTATCAATCTGGATCTGAACTATTTTCATCAATATTGAAGTAAATAATTAACTAATCAAGCACGAAGATCGTAAACACAACAACGACAACAAAAATGTTGAATTCTTGTTTTAGAAACCCTAGAATCTGAAATTTGAATTTGTTACCATGAATTCAAGATATTTGGATCTCAGATCAAGATGGAATCATGAAGAAACATAAAATAAAGATTAATAAAGAATAAATTAACTTACGATATACAATCAATCAAGCTTGAGTTTGCAAATCACATGAGGTCAATAAAATCTTCGTCGCCAGAGCTCCCACAAAACATAAAATGTGAGAGAAAATGAAAAGAATGTTAGGATCCCCGTTGTTCTAATTTTACATATCAAGGATATTTTTGGTATTCTGCTGAAAGTCACACGTGTGCTAGGATCTGCGGATAAAATCTTTGGTCCAGCATCTTAACTTTCATGAAAAAAGGACCTCTGGTTACTGTTTCTTAATGGATGGACCTGCCATTACATAGGCCCATAATATTAGTACCTATTGGTAATTCCTACATCCTAAATTCCTACATCTTATCAATCCTTTCGTCAAAAGATTAACGAAAACTCTTTTCAGACATTATATAATCCGTTTTCAAAATATCAACTCTTATAGTTGTCGTTGCATGCATTCTCAATTCTTGCAATAGCCGCGGTATTATCACATTGGATTTATATGTCTGTTCCTCTATTTATTAGAGGATCGAATCGCTTTATCCCTTAAAGAATTCAACTGAAAGTATGTCCAATCAGCTTCGCAATATCCTTAAAAGATTTCGATAACCATTTAGATAATGTATTTCTAGGCGTAAGATGTGTTTGAAACACCTCAAAACCTTCTCACAGTATATAGACTAGTTTGTGTACGTTAGGAACATAGAGTTTCCAGTTTGGTTCAGTCATCAATCTAGTTAGAATCTGCTTAGGGGTCTAAATATTAGTCAATGAACATATCAAACATACACTCTCTGGTTTAGTTTCAAGTTTCAACCTAGTAAGTCACTACTTACAGGGCTTTTAGTCATCCACATTCCGCAGCTTGAATCAGCTCGTTGTAACTGTTGTAAATCCATCTAATTGGCTGAAAACTCGTACAACAACTTTGTTTCAGCAGTTGCACCAATTTAAAACTAAACCGATCAATTGTATACATTCTTAGCTCAAACCTTTTCTCGAGGTTTAGCTGGTCGAAGCAAATTTTTGTAGTTGCTCAAACTTTTAGTGGCCAGTTTAAGGACAGATGCATGCAATTCCTCAGAACTGCTAAAATCCATAGTTGCATTCTGAGCTAATGCAGATGTAAGTATGCCGTCTTTGTATATAGCATTAGTGTGGCCCTCTTTGATCTGGAAGATCATTATTGCTGATTGTTAGAATGTTGAGTATAGACGAGTTTAAAATTCAGGCCATGGGTTTTAACACCGAACAACTTTCTATTGTAATAGTGCAGTATTTGTAACTTCTAACTCGCAACTTTTAAGATTACAGACTGCAGACTGAAAGACCTACAGATGGCAGAGCTATCATCTGGTGATACACATTTTCTGAAGCCGACTGACTGAGTGACAGTACTGGTGTGCCTGTGCCTATAGGTAATCCTCAATGCACAGCTGAATTAATTGCTGAAGGAACACTAGGTCTGTTTCTCCGTCGAGACAAATTCTTCCGCATCCCAACTCCAGAGACTATCAATGTCACCAATTACAGAGACAGCATACACCAGACTCTTGAGACTGCTATGAGTCGCCTTCTGCAAAACAAGACAGTGTCAGGAACACAAGAAATTGCTGACCGTGTTGCACAAGCTGCCGAATATCTAGCCGACGGATGTTGCCTGATGACATACATGAAGGTACGCGAATTAATCGTTCTTCATTTTCCGGACCGTTACAATTCAATCAGTCTCAGGAGGCCGAAATCTTGCACGGACCTCCCTATCCCCGTACCTTTTGCCTTTGCGATCCAACAACTTGGCACTTTATTGTCGTCGACATGCCAGAAGAACGCAGGTATGCACCCGTGTACCTGAATCTAATCACTGTTTTGGAATTTCCTACACCCCGATACTGGAACCCGAATGCCTACGAAGAAGCCGTTGAGTATGCAAGAAATTAGGGATGCAATTTGCAGTTTGGATGTAACCAAGAAAAGAGGAACTGCGTGGTGGGCTGCTCCCCGTCTATTCTGAAGACTGCTTTCAGCTCGAATGAAGTCTTCCTGAAACCAATTTCACTGATTCTATGGCGCTGACATACACTCTATTTATGCCGAGTGAACCTGCGAACCCACCCAAGGAATCTTCGATCTTGCTCCACTCGGACAGGCTACTACGGCTCCATGCTTCGTGATCCTCACACTGGAATCAACGTTAGTACGTTCGAAGCAATTGAACTGAAAGCCCCTGAAGGCTGAAGTTGTCCTTTGGTGTCACCAAGAGGCATATGTCCTTCATAAACCATAATCCAATTTTAGGAAGGTCCCTAAATTGGATCTGGTCGGGCCGCCCAGCCCATGTAATAAATGAACCATAATTGGGTTACGGGCCGGCAGCGATGTCAGAGAAAACAGGAAACCTGAAAGTTTGATATATATATAGGTTTCGTTGAGTTCTTGCCCGTCTCTATTAAAGTCTAACACCTCCTCTTCGTGTAAAAACCCTAATTTCTTCACATCATCCGCATCTCTCGTCTCCACAATGTTGAAGGAGAGATTAGCTGCTGCAGAGAAGGATGTTCTTGTTTCTATGGTGAAAATTGCACAACAACGTCGAATGGAAGGATCCAAAGGAGTTTGGAGGTTTTCTGAACGAACATGACCGAAAGATTGGAGCCGGTATAAGTGATCCCAGTAAGAGGTCTGTTGCTGTCTTGGTTTCTTTTCTTGAAACCTTTCCTGATAAAGAAGCAGAAGCCAGTTCTTGGAGAAGGTGTTAGATTGGCATTCAAATCGGGAAGCAGTATTCGAGTTGATCAAGAATAGTGCTACAGATCGAGAGAAACTGGTCCGGTTAACATATGAACACCCAGATTACTCATCGAGCTATTCGTTCAAATCTTATGATGAGGACTGGGTAGTAACAAGCATGGGTGACATGTCTAAATCCAATGCAATTCTTGCTGTTGATTGTGAGATGTTGAATGTGAAGATGGAACAGAGCCGGTAGTGAAAGTGTGTGTTGTAGAAAAACTTAAAGGTTAAGCTGAATAAACTGGTGAACCCTAATAAACCTGTCAAAGATTATAGAACTGAGATTACTGGAATCACTGCACAGGATTTGGAAGGAGTTACATGTTCGATAATGGATGTTCAGAAATCGCTGGAAAACCTATTGTGCAACGGAACTATATTGATTGGTCACAGCTTGGATTGTGATTTGAAAGCATTGAAACTGGATCATGGACGGGTTATTGACACATCACTAGTCTTCAGACGTGCAGATGGCAAGAGAAATTCATTAAGTGACCTGTGCAAGGTTGTACTCAAACGTGACGTTAGGGAAGAGGGTGCTCAACATAATTGTTGGACGATGCAGGTGCTGCAATGAAACTGGTGAAGAATGTGCTGGAAAAAGGATATGATGAAGCCATGAAGGTATTTAGTGATTATCTGTCAAAGCAGCTTTTTCTTTACAGGATACCAGTTTATTTATCTGAAGAAGAATTGCGTGTAATAGTACGGATGGACTCTGCTGTTGTACTTAAACTGAGATACCAACAGAGAGCAAAATCTTATTCTGCTACTGCCCTTTTCAAAGATCAAGATGAGGCAAATTACACGTTTCGAAGTATCAAATCCGAGGAAGTAAAGGATACAAATGGTCTGCAACAGAAAGTTATCCCAGTTCAACCTAAGGATAAGAAGTGTGCTAGTGGCTGTATTCATGTTCGTAAAATGGTTAGAGATGATGAAAGTCTTGTACCAGATTATTCTTTAAGAAAGAGACAGATCAAAGAAGCTGTAGCACCCAGCAATGAAGAGCTGCAGAAGAATTCAGATTGCCTGAAACGCGGAAAAATAATTCAATTACTGCAAGAACAACTCCAGTACTGCAAAAATAACTCCAAATACTGAAACCACATCTACTCTAACATGGCCAGGTTGACTTTGTCACTTCGATGCACCATTTTTCTTTATCCCGTCTATTTTTTGTTTCAGTTAAATGCGTCACACTTGAAATGATATAACTCTTTATCTTGAAGTCAAAATCTATTTGATATAAGCTTGAAACATGGGTTACATAGCACATTACCAACAAATGCATTGACCAAAGATACACCCAGGTCCTAGAGAGATGGCATTTCAAAAAGATATGCATTATCAAATGCGCGTGGTTTCTTAGTTGTTCTTTAATCATGGTGTTGTTTTGTTGCCCAGGTGAAAAATGGCTAACAACAATGAACAATCAGCTCCGGCAAGCATGATGTGTCAATCTAAGTGTATATTCTATGATATTTTCGATGAATTTTATTTGCACTCCAGAAACCTGCAATATTTGAACTCATTTACATTTATATGATTACATTATCTTTATTATCTTCCCAGAAAACTAATCCATTTGATCTTCGTAGATGTAACACCCACATCAAGGAACGTGCGGGCCTCGACTTGAGGGTTTAAGCTGGATGCACTGATTATTGCCAAAAAAGTGAAGTTGCCTGTTTACTTCTCGAAATTAGAAGGAAAGTCGGACTTCGAAAAATACCAATCCACACGCAAGCGAGTAGGGGTACTTGTGTTTCGATGGGGCCAGAGAACGAGCCCATGCTCGCTTGCGAGTGGATTGGCTTTTTCGCAATCCGGCTTTCCTTGTAATTCTGAGAAGTGAACAAACAACTTCCCTTTGTTGGCGGTAATCAGTGCATCCATCTTAAGCCCTCGTGTCGAGCCACGCACGTTCCTTGATGTGAGTGTTGTGTCTATGAAGATGAAATGGATCAGCTTTGTGGGTACGTAATAAATGTAATATAATTATACAAATTAATATAAATGAGTTCATAGACCGGTTTCTAGTGTGCAAATAAAATTAATGAGAGATATAGAAACTTTTGACATTCCTGACTAATTTGAATATATGCCTCAGGGATCAGTCAGTATTGAAGATACACTTAGATTGGCACATCATGCATGCCTTAAGAGAGAAATTGGAAGATCAAGTGGGAAAAACCCACCAACTTTCTACGGCTCACTATGGACTGAATTTTTTGCGCTGTTGGATTCTTTTCGTAATGAAGAAATTAGCATTGGTGACACAATGTTTTGCCACTAAAAACTACTTTTCTTGTAGTGGTAAAACCTTATGCACGATCTTTGTAACTTCATTAGAAGATAATGCCAGACTATAACTCTAGATAACTCGTGCAGAAACAAGAGTTCAGAGGTTCATGCATGAGTTATGATCTAGAATTATCTTCAACAAGGGTTATAAAACTCATGCTTGAGGTTTTCCTATTAATGAAATAACATAGTAAGTGTTATTGTCGAGTATTTATACTTAATGACATAGGCCTATTAATAGGCCAGTTATAAAAATTATAACCAAGAAACAACAAACAAATAAAACTTAGTTAAAAGAACTGCTCAATATGTTATCTATCTTCGGTTATAAATATATATGCGTATATACGAATAGTCCAAACTAGCTGGTTTGTTGGTAATATAGCTGAAAGGACTAGTGAGAAAATTTCGGCAGCAGAGATAAAAGGTGCTGTGGAGGATGAAGAAAATTAAAAGCAAGTCAGCTCTCAACAGCGCTTGCTATTGGAGGACACCCATGAATTAGTATCAAAGCAGGATATCATACAAGCTGAATGCCCATTGGAATTACCTTCGGTGGACTAAGGGGTTCTGTGCCCAAGCTCATTGAGTTTTCTTTTGCTTTTGAACAATTGACATTCGCTAAGAAATCCCCTTTCTACGAATATAGCTTTCTCTTTCAAAGTGGCGGCCGAATATTACTTTCTCATCCCAAGTCGACCTTTGTTTAAGCTGGCAACATAGCACATGACTTCAAATTGCCTTAACCAAAGATACAAAACTGCGAACTCCGTGGGAAAACCCATAATCCTAAACATGCATCATGCACGCATGCTTCAAGAAATTTGTCTTGTACGTAGGTTTTTTCGATTCAATTACCAAGGACCAGGAGATACCTTGTTTCTTCAAAAGTTAGCGGCATACAGATTTTGCTCCATACCACACTGGGCATTTTTCCTTCAAAAAAGAAAAACACCGGGACATTTGAGTTTAAAATACGGCTACTAGTTACCGTAGTGAACCCGCAATGTGGTGCTGATTACTGATTAGCTCACGTTTCCGATATGTCCATCCTTAAGGCCACGACTGCTAACAGGTGTTTGACATGCATAACTTGTTGCATTATTAAGCATGCTTACCAATGTGCGATGCAATAACTTTTGAATAAAATAGATGAATTGTTATAAGTTTCTCTATCCCATGTGAAGTTTACAGCAGCAGGATTGTACGTGTTTAGATGGTAGAGAAGTACTGTACCAGCTATGCATCCTGACACGTGAATCCTGCCCATAGCGTCCCATTTCCCAACAAAGCTCATAATTCGATGCAGAAGCGGAGACTAGTAGCTGCTGTGTAGGGCTTTTATGAGTACTCTTCACAGTCACAACAAATAAATGCAAATAAAACGGGAGTTCGACACGTACGCTCACTCTTGGATCAGTTCTGTAAGGTATATAATCGGGGGAAAGTCCATACTCATCTCTCCATCTATTCCAACAACATGAATATCTCTTCGTATCTACTGTTTTTACTACTAGCGTTCACATTCAACTTCTCTGCTGGCCTCATCCAAAGCAGTCATGGTTTCTCCATAAATGAAGCCACTATCAAAGATATCCAACAAGCTTTCGAGGATAAAACCTTAACATCTCGTAAACTAGTTGAGTTTTACATCCAACAGATTGAAGCCCTCAATCCACTTCTCAAAGCTGTAATCGAGGTTAACCCCGATGTATTGGATCAAGCTGACCAAGCTGATAAAGAAAGGAGTAAAGGAGGGTCTTTCAGTGGGATGCATGGGATCCCAATCCTAATCAAAGATAACATTGCAACTAAAGACAAACTTAACACTTCATGTGGATCTTATGCTCTCGTAGGGTCTGTCGTGCCGCGTGATGCAGGGGTCGTGGCTAAGTTGAGAAAATCCGGTGCTTTAATCATGGGGAAGGCCAGTATGACCGAGTGGGGAGCTATCCGTGCTCCAAAACTTCCCAACGGATGGTGTGCAGTTAGCGGGCAGGGCAGGGTATGTACAAAAACTTCTGAATACATGCATTAGAAAATGAAAATGTGACATATAAGAAAACGCACCTTTTTAATGTACGATGTTTTTAACCAATATATCTATGTACCTGCAGAATCCTTACTATCTGAGTGGGAATCCTTGTGGTTCAAGTAGTGGTTCAGCTATAGCTGTGACTGGGAATCTGATAATAGTTTCTTTGGGAACGGAAACAGATGGTTCTATCCTCTGCCCCTGCAGTCATAACTCAGTTTGTGGAATCAAACCTACTCTTGGACTCTGTAGTCGTTCCGGTATGATCCCGATTGCGCCATCACTTGACACAGTGGGGTAAGTACAAATGATATATGCTCTATGGTTTCCCTGTTCTTAATCCATTATTGCTAACTTGTTTGTGAACGGATTATATATTGATCGAATGCGCTTGCAGACCTATTGGTAAAACTGTAACAGATGCTGTATACGTACTAGATGAAATTGTGGGGTACGATGAGTTTGATAGTGAAGCCACAAACAGATCGAAAGACTTCATACCTAAAGATGGTTACAAGCAATTTTTAAAAAAGGACGGTCTTGCTGGTAAAAGAATTGGGGTTGTCAGGACTCCCTTCTACAATTTCCCCACCGGTTCGCCGCTTCACAAACTCTTCGCAGACCACATCGAGACAATGAAGTATAGAATTACAATCCCCAAATGATTCTTTTTCATTCGCTGTTGCATATTTATGGTCATAAGTAATTCATTTGATCTTAAAACTAATTCATTTCTTGATCTTAACATAGGAAAGCTGGTGCGGTTATAGTGGACAAGCTGAACATTCCGAATATCAAGACTGTTCTCAATCCAGCTCTAACTGGTGAATCCCAAGTAGAGAGGTTTGAGTTCAAGGCTGCTCTCAATGCTTACCTAGAAGGACTAATTTCTTCTCCAGTGAGGTCATTGGCTGAAGTGATTGCCTTTAATACTAAACACCCTTCTTTGGTACGTATACGTAGATATCAATGATCTAAACCAGCTGGCTTGCTAGAGTACTCTCTGCTAATGGTTTTCATTCATTTTGCAGGAAAAAACACCTACATATGGTCAAGACATGTTGATAGCGGCTGAAAGGACTGGTGGGAAAATTGGGGCAGCAGAGATAAAAGTGTTGGAGAAGATGAAGAAAATTGATAAAGATGGGTTTGTGACATTGATGGAAAAGAATAATTTGGATGCAGTCGTGACTCCAGCGAGTCAGTTCTCAACAGTACTTGCTATTGGTGGACACCCAGGAATTAGCGTTCCCGCAGGATATCATCCAAATGGAATGCCTATTGGAATAACCTTTGGTGGACTAAGGGGTTCAGAGCCAAAGCTCATTGAGATTTCTTATGCTTTCGAACAGTTGACACTTGCTAGGAAACCTCCTTTCTATCAAATGTTGACGAAGTCCCAATATACAAGTACCAACGAGGAGGGCATTGCTAGCAGCAGCAGTGACTCCCTAATCGAAATGATTACATCACCTAATTGATTAGCTAGCCTGCATTAATTTTAAGCTGTGTTATGTGCTTTCAAAGACAACCAGTTGTTTGTATGATCAGTGTACTAGGTACTTTATAACTAGCTAGGTTATGCTATGAGTTAAGTGTATTAAGTTTTAGTGGGTACGGAGTAGGTCGCCCAAAGCCAGCATATGTCCGTCCTGGCACTTGAGGAGATGAGTTTGTGAGGAATCGAAGTGCACGGTTTTATGTAAGTCTTGTGGTGTGAAGCTGATGGATTTGGCAAAAATCCTATAAATAAGGTTGTCATGTCCTTGTTGTTCATTAATAAAAGCTGGTTTTAACTAAATTTGCCAATAGCTATACTCTGAACCCCCAGAGTTTCTTAGTTTCCTCACATTTTACATATTCGCGGTATTATTTTATTTAGGAACCCTCTCACATGCTATAAATTGTGATTGTGACTGCAAATGCAATGCAAAACACTAAACTTTATTTTGATGCTAACTAAACGTTACATCACATACAACTAATCTCAATTTTCAAAGGTCTAAGATTCTTTGAGATCACTGGCGGACCTACAGCTGGGCTAAAGGGGCTTTAAAAAAGAAAAATCTACTCGACCAAGGCTTCTAATCCCGGCTTTAAAAATTTTTTTATCCTTCCTGGATCCGTCCCTGTTTGAGATCCCTATTAAAGCTTGCCCTCCCTTAAGTTTGTCTCCCACTGTCTTTCCTTACCCTTTCCCTTTATGTTGCGTTCTCTCTATTTTCAGTTTTACCGGCAAACTACTATTAACCTAAATTTTCTTTCAGACACTACTAAGCTATCCTAAATTTACTATTAACCTCTCCAGTCCAAACATAGTTCCCTCACTAATTGCGGGATCTGTTTTGAGGCCCATCCTAGTGATAGAGTGCATGCTGTGGTCATCATTTTTGGACAGTTGTATAAATCTTAAAATTGCAGGGCCAGTTTTCCCCTTCCAGTCGTTGGCTTTTCTCACAGGATTTCCTATGAGGCTACCAGGTTGTCCTCGGACAATCTGTAATTGTTGTTTAATTATTTTAATCAAACAACGTTTAAATTGAGGTATGGGGAAATACAAAAAAGAGGAGGTGATAGATTCATCTCACCTTCTTCCTATTTCTCAAAAGAAGCTTCCTTTATAAATTGTTCTTCCGAGTATCTGGCATTAGAAAACATAATCTAGACTGAATTATCAACTGTGTTATTTGAACGGTATATGTCCGGTGGCCATCTAGACTAAAACAAACAAAAATAAATATAAATTTCACTTTATGGACTTTCTTTCCCTTGTTGTCGAAAGCATTTAACTATTCTCATTTTTTACTATGAGAAAAGCTGCAAAACTTTGTAAACTTCCCTGATTACGTAAGATGTGTTGGAACAATTGTTGAATTATGCTTGCGCAAAAAATAAAAATCAAACACGAAATAATTAGTATGGTTGAGTCGCGGACTAGGTCGCTTTCTTTAAGACGTTTCGCGGCTCTGTCCAAGATTGTGCAAGCAGTTCTTCCATGTCGCGTCGTCCCCAGGATAAAACAGCCGAATTCAATCTCTTACACAATCACTCTTACACGATAAGAGGATGTGAAACTTCTACACTTCATTCTTGCTCAGAAACACTTTTAAAAAATCAAGGATGATTATACACTTATTTTTCTTTCTCACACAAATTCATTTTCTAATAAACTCAAGAAACATGATAGAAAACTCCCACATAAGAAAAAAGACTTTTTACAACTCTCCAAATTCTTTTTTATCAAAAACTGATTTTCAATAACCAAAAAATTAAATAATATTAAATGACATGCATTATTAAGTTCTTAATTAGCACCATTAACCTATTCAACAAAAAACGGTTTTTGGCATTAAAAATGAAATAAATTTATTCTTTAAAAGAAAGAATAAATGTCACATAAAAACCATTTAAATGAGAGACAACTATTCATAAATTAATTAATGTTTTCAAAACATATATCTCAACAATCCCCCACTTATATTTTTCAAAACATTGAGTAAGAACATACAGAGATGTGCATAAGCAAAGGTGTCTCGCAACTTGAACCTTTACATAGTGTTAACATGCTCTCTTAAAATCTGACCATAGAGTGAACACAAGTCTTGAACTCTAGTAGATAAAAAGATCGCTTAACACACACGACTATATTAGTGTAAAGTCTAAAGCCAGCACATTACGGCCCTGTGCTTGTATCCCAGTTTAATGAATGATCTAGATAATTGCCCATATTCTCATAGAAAGCGGCCACACTTTCACATTCACATAGGTGAGTTTATCAAGAGTACTCCTGAAAGAAATCCACTCTAAATAAAGATATAAACATTATTAAGAGTTTAAAAAATTAAAAAATTAAAATTTAAACTCAACCTCTACTCACTTCAAGATATCATGCCGTGGGATGAATTCTTCAAAAGCATGATTCTCGCATCTCCATATTATCTATGAATTGGTGTTCCATTTGAATCTATATTTTGGGATCTCACTCCATAGGTAAGGCTTACCCTTTTGAACCTACTTTTGAGATCTTGAGTTATAGGTTGGTAACCGCATCGTAAATAACTCAATCTCAATGATGCTATCATCTATGACTTCGTCTAGTCCCTTTGAACCTATTTCTAGGTTGGGTATCCATCACAAATGACTCAATCTCAATGAGAATCAACCTCATCCCTAAGATGTATTCACATCTTCTTATCAATCCTTTCGTCAAAATATTAACGAAAACTCTTTTCAGACATTATATAATCCATTTTCAAAATATCAACTCTTATAGTTGTTGTTGCATGCATTCTCAATTCTTGCAATAGCCGCGGTACTATCACATTGGATTTATATGTTTGTTCCTCTATCTATTAGAGGATCGAATCGCTTCATCCCTTAAATAATTCAACTGAAAGTATGTCTAATCAGCTTCGCAATATCCTTAAAGAATTGCGGTAACCATTATAGTGTATTTCTAGGCGTAAGATGTGTTTGAAACACCTCAAAACCTTCTCAATATTTTACCAATTTTCCATACTAGGATTGGTAAATCTGAATATAAATTAACCCCCAATATGGAAGCAATATATTACACCCCCACTACAAAAAATACTTATATATATATAATCAATCACGTAGCAAAGAAGCATACTGAGCTACCATACTCATGTCTAGTGCAATCACACACAATCTCAAAATCATTAGCACTAAACCAAATGAGTGAAAACTTGTTTACAGTTAAGATTATATATATTTCTATCTCTTTTAAAATTCTATTTTCATTGAAATGAAATAGATCCAAATAAAAGAAAATATTTTTAACAACATACACCATCTTCATTCAAGTCTTTCATGTCAAATAGTAAACTAAGCATGTTCTCAATTTCATTTTCATCCTATAAGTTAGAATAAAAATTCAACAAATCACTAATGCATACAAAACAAAGAGTATTGTGCATTTCACTTTCATTAATTCTGAAATCATCCGAATGAATCATGCAAACAATTTATCTCTTTTAAATTGTTTTAAAGTTGTTTTCAGAATATAGATGATAAATATATAATTTATATGCTTTCTTTTATGGTAGAAGCTACATAGTTTTCCATGCTTGGTTTACATATATTCTCATCTTTGACTTACAAAAAGTATATATTTCTACTTATGACTATAAAAAATCATATATCGTGGAAACAACATCAAGAACACAAGCATGTAAGTTAATTTAGAGACATGAATGCAAGTGTCAACAATTTTATGTTTGCTTGTCTAAAGATGATATGTTCACGAATTTATTTTTCCAAAGATTTAATTTTTAAACAACAAAGTTACTTTCTATGAGAAGTTATCTTTCAAATTATAAGCAACAAAATATTCATGACTAAAATTTAGTCTCACTAAATATGCTTTTCTAGGTTCATTCTTAGTGAATTACTCGTCACCTTCATTTTTCTAGTTCCTCTAATTCAAATCAAAGTTTGTAAAACATAGGTTATGGAACCCCCACTATTTTTTGACTAAAACAAGAATTTCGAAACAATATCAAAAGACTCCAAAAATTGTAAAAAACTAACGAACCAATGATTTAAATCCAAAGCGTTTTACACAAGATAGCGGGTAAAAATTCAAACAATTTTAGTGAAGACAACATCACCTAGTTAACTACTCAAAGTATCATATTTGATATCAATACAAGTCATTTAAAGCATCACACATATTTTTATAAAATTCTCTAACATTTTATTTCATTTCAAACTTATACAACTCGCATTAGATTTGAAAGGGTACATGCTTTTATGAGTTAGATAAGATTACATACATGTTATTCAAAAATTTACCAAGTTTATAAGAAAATATAACATGCTAATATTCATCACTAACTCACTGATTTCTTAAAAAGCATGACAAAATCTCATATTTCAAATATTCAAAATTCAATTTATGTTATGATAAAATTGCAATATTATGCTCAAACATTTTATCCATAACATATCATGTGTAGTAGTGCAATGATCAAATTCAACAAATTTCTTATCTCACTCTTGTTTATGACAAGATATGAACATCTTGTTATTAACAAGATGAACATCTTGGAAACTAGATACATCTTTAACAGGATTGTTCTACCCAAAGTAAACTTTTAGGCTATAGCAATACCGAAAATCCTAGTGATGTGAGTATATCTCAACGCCACTTTCTTTCAAAACGATTTGGTTCAACTTTCGAATCATAACCTATCAAAACAAATATGGTGTAAAACACCAATCTATATCAACCTCTCACCGTATTCATAGTTCACATTAACTAAGCTTGAAAAGCGTTGTTAATAACATTTGATATCCTTGCAATGCCGTGCAAGAATAGCAAATAAATTCATAAAATAGTTTGTTCATTTCTTGGTGAGAGTTGATATTCACATTTGTTTTGACTAGGTTTCTAATTATTTCGTTTTTTGGTTCGTATAAAATTCCATCTCATAAGTTCCAAACTTACATGAGTCACATGTTTATTGTCATATAAAATAATTCTCAATATCTTGTTTCCCTAAAATTTATTCTAAGATTGAAAAATCAATTTATTCAATTTAGAATATCATTATTTGATCACTACAATAACTACAAATAGTTCATCAAACATACCTCAATTGCTTTTATAGCTCAATTGGTTATAAACCATTATCCATTCTTTGCGCACCAACAAAGAAATCAGTAACCCCATTGCTCCTCATATCGATTAGTCTCCCGTAATTTTTATTTCATTGGAAAATAAAAACTTGCTCAAGTGAGTGAATTTTCACCTGTCACAATCATGTACATGTGAGCAATTAAAACCAAAAAATAAGTAAGGTATGCACTTACATAATTACTCGAAAATCAAATAATATAGTACTCCATGTTTTTCTTAATTGTCAAACAAATATTCAAAGTTATATAGTCGTATAACATCATACATATACTTATAACTTTCTGTTAAGCATATTATCAAACATATGGGGTGCATTAGTTTGATTGCTATCAGTGATATTATTTTTCATTACCAAAACAAGAGTATGAAGTATAAAATCAAAACATGATTTTTTATGTAATTTGTTACATCTCTATTCTCTAAACTCAAGTATCACTTCAAATATTTAGACATATATACATAACGATTTTGTTATCACCACATCTCTCAAACTAAAACTTCAAATGGAAATTTACAAAAATGTTTCATGTTATATGAATTCAAATAATCCACAAAAACATTTGAAAAAACATATTCAATCAGGATTAAATTTCTGCCCGTCATAATTTTTTCAGATACGTTGTTCAGTTTTTTAAAATACTTTAAAAAATACTTTTCAGATTCCAAAAATTCTAAAATTTTACGTGGATAATCCTCATGATATTTAATACACCCGGTTAAAATTTCAAGATCTAATTCACTTTTGTGTAGGAGATAAAAATAAATCTCTACAACATGTTATAAATATTCGTTTCACATCAATATTATTTTTCTACGTTAGATATTCATGATATAAAAAAAATTATCCATATTACATTCCTAGTCCATCAAGATTAGACATAAAGTTAACTTTAGGTAACAGGTTACCTAAAATCTCAAGCATCATGTTTAATCGCTAGATAAAAAAATTTCCGGTTATAATTTTATAAAACGAAATAAAACAAAGATACTTATCGCGTTTCAGCAATCGTTTTCATTTTGATTTACGTGGCAGAATAGAACGTCTTAAAATTGTTGGAACAATTGCTGAATTATGCCTGCGCAAAAACTAAAAATCAAACACGAAACAATTAGTATGGCTGAGTCGCGGACTAAGTCGCTTTCTTTAAGACGTTTCGCGGCTCTGCCCAAGATTGTGCAAGCAGTTCTTTAATGTCGCGTCGTCCCCAGGATAAAACAGCCGAATTTTATCTCTTACACAATCACTCTTGCACGATGAGAGGATGTGAAACTTCTACACTTGATTTTTGCTCAGAAACACTTTTAGAAAATCAAGGATAATCGCACACTTATTTTTCTTTCTCACACAAATTCATTTTCTAATAAACTCAAGAAACATGATAGAAAACTCTCAATAAGAAAAAAGACTTTTTACAACTCTCCAAATTCTTTTTTATCAAAAACTGATTTTCAATAACCAAAAAGTTAAATAATATTAAATGACATGCATTATTAAGTTCTTAATTAGCACCATTAACCTATTCAACAAAAAACGGTTTTTGGCATTAAAAATGAAATAAATTTATTGTTTAAAAGAAAGAATAAAGGTCACATTAAAACCATTTAAATGAGAGACAACTATTCAGAAATTAATTAATGTTTTCAAAACATATATCTCAACGAGATGTAATTCTATTCTGTACCTGATCGGCCCGAAGTCGTGTCCTCTCTCAAGTCTGTCTTGAATCTCTGTGTAGACTACCTAAAATTCGACAAATTACAAATGCACTGATTTGTCGACTTATTATATCACAGTGGAGCTGAAAAAAACGGACTGTCCCCGTGCTGCAAGCACATCCATACTAAATAAGTGTCGGTTTGCGGTTCCTAGAAAAATTACGCACACCTTTTTTTTATTGGTTTATATAATGATGCATGTATGTAAAAATATTCTAAATTAAAGTCGTTATTACCTCTCATTTACAAGAAAGCATAACCCCAACTTGGAGAGAAAGGAATAGTAGAAAGAACCCAAAAAATCATACGCTTACTCAATGGAATGTTTCTTTGTTCATCTGAATAGACTGAAAGCCTTATAAATAGACGAGTCAAATCCCCGTCACTCTCACTTGAATTAGGGTAATCATTATCTTAACATCGAGTTTGAGTCCAATGAATTCATCTACTGCTGCTTATCCCTGCGATGATTATCCTGCAGCATTACCATCTCCACCTCCTCCTCCTAGCCTTAGTCTTAATGGCCATCATACAGCTGTTTCGGTTAACAAAGAACAACAAGCAGTAGAAGTAATCAACGGCGACAACGAGTTGTCTTATTCTTGTCCTCCCACAGCAGCAACAATTGACGTTCTTTACAACTCAATCCCCATAATAAGCCCTTTCAATCAGACCACTACCGATGCTTGAGAAAACTCATTGCCATCATTCAATTCGTCAAGATCCACGAATGTCAGATTACCGGCACTTAGGAATTATGACGTAGGAAAACTACTCATGCCGCTTATTGGAAGCATTACAGCTATAATTCTCGTCTACTCACATCTTGTTATGGTGATGTTGGTATGCCTAGGTATACCTTGTGTAATAATAGCAACTCTTTTGGCATATGCCTTTCCAAGAACCGCGAGGGTCATACAAGAATTGGGAACTCTTTTAATGCTTTCTGCGTAGAGGTGTAAAACGTGTCGGCCCGGCACAGCCTAGCACACGAAATCCCGTGCTTCATGTGCCATGTGTCGTGTTGTGCTGTGCCGTGCTGTGCTTTACTAGTCAAAAGCTAGGCACAACACAACCCACGGGCACATCACACGAATAAACGTGTTGTGATGTGCCGTGCTGACACACGTGTTATAAGCAATTTAAAATCACTTAATGGTATACATGAAGTCGGACATTATCATGAAAATTTAAATAGACAACATCATTTGAAATTATTTCAAGTAAAATTAACAAGTTTATTCAATAAAAAGAAATACTCTATCAAATATAAAATTGGATCATTATCATGTAAATTAATGTTATAGTCAGTCAAATATAGATAACGACGTTATAACAACGATATCAATACTTCTTTATATAAAGGGGAATACTTATGCGGACCTGTTGCATCCACATTAATTCTGAATATATAGAACGCCATGTCAGATGGCAAGTCATGCCAATGTGGCAAATTCAGTTACTGTTTTTGGAAGGATACATTAACTGTCGTTGTTACCAAACAGCATAAATATCATACATGAAAGGATACGTCTTTGCAATATACACAAGTAAATAGTTAGGAGTAGATATATGTTCTCGCAAACTCGCAGAGAAAATAGCATACGTCTTCTCAAGACTATCGTTCGGTGGTTGGTTATAGTTATCATACAACAAACATGAGAGATAAAATCGGGAAATTTTCACAGTATTTTTACATTAACCCAATTTTCTTATAGATATCTCTAACTGTCCAACTCCGTCGATCGGCACAAGAAAAATCATAACTGCTTTCATTTGTGGACACGACCTTTTGAGACACAACAGACTTATAGATACATGTTTTGGTTAACGTTGGACCAACCGATGCGTTGTTACTTAACGTCCTTTCAGGATCCAGCATGATTCTATAATATAAGATACATGTTTTGGTTAACTGTGTCATCGAAATTTTGGGTCAAGCCACTTCATCGTAAACCTCTTCTTCAAAGCCTTCTGCTCTGCTTCACATCATTCACTTCCATAGTTAGATCTCTCATGGTGTCGAAGAAGAGTCATCCATATTCATATTGGTTTCTTATTTCTGGGTTTACTTCTTCTGGAGCAAAATCATAGATATGTTGCTACGATGTTTATGTAAAAGTTACCAAGAAGAAGAATTTGGAAGGAAAACTCAAGCGATCTCTGAAGAGGTGCAAACCCTACCGGTTAATGTTATAGGGTGGAAACGACATGGTGAGAACTTGCCAAGTTCACTCACTGATAGTATGACTTCTTCTTACATCAAATGTTCTAACTTCATGCTTGGAGAAGGCTATAACTGTAAGCAAAGATGGTTTATGTTTTAAACCAATCGGGAAGCAGGTATGGTAAATAATGATACGCCGGAGAGAATAGTAGTGAACATTTGATTACGAATTATATTCTTCTAACGTTAATTAAGTTATGGAATTTGTTGCAAGAATGAGTATAAGAAAAATATGAAGATATGCGTGTATTAATTTTATCGCCGTGTGTTTACTTATATCAATTCTTTCGGATTCGGACATTTTACTGTGTTACGGATGTTTCCGGACTTGCTTATCAATGAGTTTTCTATGCTCTCTTTGGTTCATTACCATTTAAGTCATTGATTTTTTTGTGTTTGTTAACTTATTTCTATATTTATGGCCCGTAATAGTTTCTCGATCTATATGTTTCGTTTTCAGTGCCTCAAAAATTGGAATCATTTTGTGAAATTAAAATTTTAATTGAATGCGCGCATGGTCTGAATAAGAACCGATCATGAATTCAGATGGCGGGGTTCAGATGTAGTAGTATTCGAGTCTCAAGAATGGGAAAGTAAATTTTATTTGAATGCGCGCATGGTCGGAATAAAATCAGAGACAAAAATGGTGACTGACTGAGTATATTCCAATGTGTAAGAACGGCTCTTGAAGCGACCAAAAGGAGGTAAGGATTGGACCATTAACTATATTCTTCCTCTTTCTTTTCCTTTCTCTCCCTTTCGTCCATTTTCCGAACGTTGAGCTTTCAACTCTCTTCTCTCAACGGAAGCATTGAGGATGGAAGGCAATATCAATATGTGATTAATTAAGGTAATTATCATTTCACTATGTATATGTGCAGAATTTTTCATATTTTATAGATAGCTTTTATCTTAATGGGTTGAAGTCATTAATTGTTGATTTGATCTCAAACCCTCAGCAGAAAAAAAGAAGAAAAACTAACCTCAAAGCCTAGCTGTAGTATTTTGTTTCTTTTTGAGAAAAAAGCATGACAGTAGTTTTTGTAACCTTCTAGAGAGTCATTGGCGCATTGTGTTTTAAGCTGAATGCTGACATGCATACCGATCCTTCTGATTATTGCCTATGTATTACATTTCCATTATGGTCTCATTTCAGTCTTTTCACAAGTCTCATTATAAAGGCAGCAAGAAGAAGAAAAGGCTCCATATCAATCTATGAACGACACAAAGAAAGGCTTTTTTAGCAAGTCAAGACGCTGAGGTAATTCACCTTTATTGACTTCATGAATGTATGGGAAAAATGTCATAAGAAACACATAATTTTTAACATCTTTTAGCAATTGCCTTTTTGTTTCCCCATATCATCATTTTTATTATATTCCCCTTTTCATCATTTTTTGGGTGTCACAGTTGTCTTATATGCTTCAGGTGGTTTACCGTTTTTTATGAAATATTTCTTATTCGGTTATTTTGTGTTTTTTTCTTTTCTTTTTGAAAATGATTATTTTGTGTTTTGCTTAACTAACTTTGTTTCGTATTCACAAGATCCATTAATGGACTGACTAGCTTGGTTTTGCTTCATTAACTTTATACTACTAGCACAATCATTCGACGTAGAATGGCATTTATTCATATATATATATATGTAGTATATTATATTTACTAAGTTTTTGGGCTTTTTGTTTAAGCCTTACTTTTGAGAAATTCTCTCCTTAAATAATTTTGTAGATAATATAATGTTTTAGATTGGGATATGTATTTCTTAGGCACAAGCAACCAACATGTATCTGATTCAGGCCCAAGTAACTAACATGTATCTGATTTGTAAGCTGATAAAATTATACATCTAGCTTTGTTATATGAGAACACCCTTACATTACCATGCATGGAGTTTACAAAGGTTTGTGGGCATCTATGGATGAAAAAGTTTATGCAAAAAGCGGAAATAATTAAGTGTGCGTTCGTCAAGTTTTCGTTAGCATAATAATTTGTATTTTTCATATATTATATATGTTCGATGTTCTGAACATTTGTTGTGAAATGTGCTCTTCACGAGTTTTTGTTGGCATAATATTTTATGTCCATTGAAGAAGTTACATGCATAAATGGTCAACCATTATGAATTAGACTTATCACTCCTTCTTTTGGTTCGGTTAATGAGCTAGCCCGTCCAATTGGACGGGTTTACAGAACTTGTTGAAATATATTTTCCAAATGTTTATGTATTATATGTGTTGTTACAAAAATAAGTCAGCATAAAATGTCAAAAACTACCTAGAATAGTGACTCCTTTGTGAAATATACGCAAAATGTGATGTATTATGCCTTGTTATATGGTGTATTTGCGCATGTTATAACGTGCTTTCTTAACGTGTTGTGTTGGGCTGGGCCACGTGCTTATCCGTGCCTTGTGATGTGTTGTGCTACTGTGCTGATTAGGCTAACCCAGCACAGCCCACGAAACTAACGTGCTAGACTGTGCTGGGCTAAATCACGTGCTAGGCTGGGCTGGCTGGGCTCGTGCTGGCACAGCCCAATTTACACCTCTATTTCTGCTCTTTATGCTGATGTCACTTGTCGTTTATTAGATGAAAAGAAGCCATGGTACATCATTGCATCACCATGGTTAGGGTTTGTCGTAGTAGTAATAGGCATAGTAGTGCTTCGCTGCGTATACTATAATCGTGGTAGTGATGATGATGCATGATTTATGCTGAATCTCTTGTCCATCATCATGCTTAATACCGTTCATGAGATGTGATGATCATCTCATCGATGTATGTGTATGTTTAGGCTGTCAAGATGCTAGTTATGTAAGTGTTCATATAATAAGAATGTACTAATTTGTTTTCCTTGTTGCTGCGCGCTTTCATATAATAAGAATGTAATAATAAGGATGAATACAAATATTATGCTTATGCTAAATGCTGCTTTCATTGTAGAGCCAGGCAAGATTGGATCAACAGATCAGCAATCCAATTCTGTTTAGAAATTTCGGCAGTTTTCGTTTTGTAGCAATATATTGGAGGATTGAGTTTGATAATTTAACTCAAAATTCTTATATGATGTTAGTAAACTGATTAACTTTGAATAGTGGGTTTCAGTATTTCCAACTGATTCATGTAGTGATAAACGATTTTGGATTCGAAGCAACAGGGAATCTGCCTTCTGTATTGCAATCAATCATTTTTCCTGGTAACTAATCATGAGTACGTATTTGGCCAGCTAATCCAATTAGCTTGGGTTGCCTTATAAATTTCCGGCAAACGCAGTACTGTCAAGTCAAGTTAAGTGATTATATACTAAGGACTAGTGGGAAAACTGGGGCAGCAGTTCCGAAGGTATTGAAGAAAATTGATAAAGATGGGGTTTGTGACTATGATGGAAAAGAATAATTTTGGCGCAGTCATGACTTGAGGAGTTTATTGCTCAAGGAAACAGTATTACTCTTAAAGCTTATATTGGGGCCGTTTGTCATCTTCTCTTCAAAGAAATCTTCAAGAGATAAACTCAACAGATAAGGTTACAAGAACAGACCGGCAACAGATAAGGTTACAAGTCGAAAACAGTAGTACCCTATTAGGAATTATCTTTGTGAATACATTAATTCTACTATACTAACTGCAATAGAATCAATAAACCTCCAATAGGGAAACCACCAGTTTTGTTTCTTTACGAGCAAAATGAACAACAGACCCCAAAATCCAACTCCAAACCCCAAGGCAACAAAACAATACAACACCAACTTCTCTTCATCACTCTTGCAACTTTTCGTGGTCGGGAATCCACATAGTAAGTCATTGCCAACATAAGCAGAGCCATCCAAACTCAATGTGTCGAAATGATCCCCCCTCTTGGAATCGTGCCACTCAAGTTATTGTGAGATAAGTTTAGGAACCCAAGCGAGTCGATTGATGACAAACATTGTGGGATATATCCAGAGATTCTATTAGAACTCAAATCCAAGGATTCTAAACTGGACATGTTCCCGATATTTGCTGGAATATTATCGGAAAAGAGATTATGCGACAGATTCAGCATAATGAGTCCATTTAATAAACCCATCTCTCTTGGAATTTTTCCATCTAAAATGTTACATGATATATCGATTCCGGAATTATATTCGTACAGAACCTCAAATTGCATTGTCCAGATTGGTAATAGTAACAGGTAGTTACTACGTTGAATTGGTTGCTGAAATTTCATCAAGTTTCTTATGTTTCTGGTAATTGGACCTGAGAAGTTATTTATTGACAAGTCTAATATTTGAAGGGAAGGCATATAATAAATCCCTTCAGGAATGGGCCCATTAAACTTGCTTGACCGTAAAGAAATAATCCGAAGGTCATTGAGTGTATGAAAACCAGAGGGTATAACACCTTCAAAGTTGTTATGTCCTAAGTTGAGACCTCGCAAGTAGAAAAGTTTCTCTATTGGTTTAGGAAAAGTACCATTGAGATTGTTATAGCTAGGTTGAAGATATTCCAGACCTTCTGCTCTTTGAATCTCATTTGGAATGTTTCCAGTGAGATTGTTGTTGCTGAGATTTAGAACAGTAAGACATCTGCAGTACCCTATACTAGTAAGTATATTCCCTGATAGTTTGTTGTTAGAGAGATTATTTTCTTAGTTCTCGTGAACATATTGAAGAGGGAATTGAACCTGAAAATTCATTGCCACTTAGATTAATGGATTTAGCACTGGATAGTCTTTCTCCAGCTTCTAATGAGATTTCACCACTAAGTTTATTATGTGATAAGTCCAAATTATAGACACCTTGAGGTGGAACTGGCAGACGACCAATAAGTTTGTTGTTAGACAAATCTAAGGAAACTAGATTTTGGAGTTCGGAGATGCATGAAGGGATAGCTCCTTCAAGGTTAGTATACGACAAAATCAAATATTTCAAATGGGTTAAGTTACAGATGAAATTAGGGAATACATTCAAATGCACTGACGCCAGTGCTAAAGTCTCCAATTTAGCTTTAGCGTACAGATGTAAGCGTTCATCTCTATTGATGTTTAGCCTATTTGCTGTCAAATCTAGGGTGGTTAGGTTTAATTCGTTAATCAAAGAGATGAATGAAACATTCCCACCGATGGAGTTTTTAGACACGCGAAATTCAACAAGTTTCTTGAGCGTAGTAATACAACTTGGAAGTGTTCCAGTAATGTTATTAGTTTCTAAAACAAGTCGTCGAAGGGGAAGAATCTGGAAGATTGAATTAGGTATTGGTCCTTGGAAATTATTGTTAGACAAGTCGAGAAACTTTAGGTTTTTTAGGTTCGAGATTAATGAAAGATTACTTGTAATGTTATTGTTGGAGAGGTCTAGATAATGCAACCGAGAAAGATGGTAGATTGAAAAAGGTACTAAGGATCCTTGAATGGAACAACCTGAGGCAGAGAAACTGACTAACTGTGGTGCATTTGAACTCAGAATTAATCCGGTTGCATTAGTTGACGATATCTGAAGTTTTTCTAGATTAGGCCAACTATGTTCAAACATCCTAGTTAGATCTGTGTGAACGTTTTTGTTCACACTCACATCAAGGTCTTTAAGTTGAGGAAGATAAGGAATTGAACCATGTAGTTCGCTATAAGATAAGTCAAGTATAGAAAGTGAGGTTAAATTAGCAAGTTGTACTGGGATTGAGGAATTGAGAGGGTTGAAGTTCAGATTTAGATAGGATAAACGGGAAAGATTGTGAAACTCCTGAATTGGGAATACTGAGCCAGATATATGACAATAAGAGATATGTGGAAGTATGTCGATGGTATAGAAAAGAAACCTACAGTAAGTAGTTCTGTTGAAAAAGGGAAAGAAAATGAAACACAAAAAAAGGATCCAAAAGAAGAATGTGAGATTATCAATCGCAGGATTCTCACTTGGATTGGAAACACAGTCATTCCTTCCATAAGCATGCAACTCACAAGTTTTGAGGTAGCCAAAGATGCATGGGATTTTCTTTCGAAAAGGTACACCCAAATCAACTTTTCTCAGAGATATAAACTTGAACAAGATATTAGATCTATGAAACAATCGCATGATCAGTCTATTTCTGTTTTTCATTCTGAGATGTCTTTAATATGGAATCAATTAGCACTCATGGAACCAATATGGACCGTAGATTTGGAATTGTGGTAGAAGTATAGAGAGGAAACACGTTTAGTTCAGTTTCTAATGGTTTTGCGTGATGAGTTTGAGTCTGTTAGGGCATCAGTCCTTCATCGTTCACCTCTTCCCACGGTGGAAGTTGCTTTGTCTGAACTTATTACAGAAGAAAAAAGGAAAAGAATCACACCGGAGATATCAGGAGTATTTGTTGTTCCCTCACGATCCATCCCTAAAAATTTTCCAAGAAACTAAAATGCTCAAGTGCAACGTGATATGTCTCAAGTACAGTGTCATAACTGCAAGACCTAGTGAGAAAATTGGCAAAGAACTGCAATCTCCCATCGGCCAATACATCACCTGCTGCCACAATACCTGACACACCCACAACACAGTGTGGGTATTGTAAGGAATTTGGTCACTCATATAGATTCTGCACCTCACAAACCTCAAGAAACATGAGAAGGATCAATGCTAATGGAGGAAACAAATTCAATACACCTACCATATTTACGGAAGCTCCAGTTTCATCTGCAACAGATCCATATGCAACATCGACAACCTCATCTGCATTAGTTGTACCTGGTGGTGGTTCAGCACCAAACCTTGCTGATATTCAAGAGATGATTAAACAAGCACTCTCAATTGGTAACAACCCTACAGCTGCATCTTCCTTCTCTATCTCCTCAGGTATTTATTACACATAATGGTTTCTCGACTCAGGAGCATCAAACCATATGACTTTTAATCAAAAGTTTTTTGAAAGTCTTCATCCTGTCATCACCCCTAAGATTCATACTGTTGATGGATCAACAATAACTGCAAGTCATATAGGCTTGGTCAACAATTCAAATAACTTATATGTACCAGATGTGCTTCTTGTTCCAAGTATTACAATGAATCTTATTTTAGTTGGTCAACTGTGTGATCAAGGTTATAAGACATATTTTTTTCCTTTTGGTTGTGATATACAGGATCTCAAAACCAGGAAGATAGTTGGGATAGGCCGTAGAGTTGGTCGGTTGTATCTCCTTCAATCTCTTGCTCTCTCAGCGGAATCTAAAGTCATGTCGTAGCTGCTACTCCCACTGCACCTGTGTCAATATCTCCCTTCATGTCTTGGCATTATAGGTTAGGTCATGTTTCCTTTTCTCGTCTTTCATATATGATCAATAAGGGTTTACTAGGAGATACTCGGTTAGATAAAGAACCAAATTGCATCTCTTATAAACTTGCAAAACAACCAGCTCTTTCTTTTAATCTTAGCACTTCTGTCTCAACTGAACCTTTTGCTCTTATACATTCTGATGTCTGGGGTAAATCTCCAATTATGTCAAAGGGAGGTGCTTTGTATTATGTCAGTTTTATTGATGATTATTCGCGTTATACATGGGTATATCTATTCATCTCTAGAGCAGATTTTCTTAAGTTATATGTTGATTTCTCAACCATGATAAAAACTCAGTTTGGTAAAGTGATCAAAGTTTTTCGTGCTGATCAAGGAGGGGAATATATTTCCAATCCATTCAAAGAATTTATTAAAACCCAAGGCACCATTCTTCAACTGTCATGTACTGAAACTCCAGAAAAAAATGGAGTTGCATAACGTAAACACCGTCATATTATACAGACAGCTAGAACTCAGTTAATTTCTGGCTCAGTTTCTTCAAATTTCTGGGGAGAATCAGTCCTTACTGCAGTCTACACCATCAATAGAGTCCCAACAACTGTCATAGGAGGAATGTCACCTTATGAGCGTCTCTATGGTAAGAAACCAAACTATTCTGAGCTTCGAGTCTTTGGTTCAACTTTTTTTATACTCCTTCCAGAACGTGAACGTCATAAACTTGGTCAAAAGAATGTGTTGTGTGTCTTCCTTGGTTATGGTATTGAACAAAAAGGGTATCGTTGTTATGATCCAGTTAATAGAAAGCTTCGTGTCTCTCGTCATGTCACATTCTGGGAGAAAGTTCCATTCTGGTCACTTTCAAGCAGCAAATCATCATCTTTTGAGTCTTTCCCTTATTCTGATCCATTTCCTAGTGAATCCAATCCTAGCACTTTTCCTATATCTACCCCTGAAAGTCCGTCTCCTCTAGTTGTTGATCCACCAAATATGGATGACCAAGACCACTCTACCACTCAACCTAACAGTGCAACTCAGGAACGTGATCCTGATTCTGAAGAAAATTCTTTGTCACCTCGCAATCGAAGACCACCAGCTAAGTATGCAGACTATCATTGTTCCTTGTCTTATATTTTGTCATTTTATGAACCAAAAACATACAGAGATGTTGCAGCCATTCCAGAATGGAAAGATTTAATGGATGATGAATTGGAAGCACATGCAGAGGCAGGCACATGGGAAATGGTGGACCTTCCTCCTGGAAAATCAGTTGTTGGAAGAATATGGGTCTATAAAATTAAGACCAAGTCAGATGGTGAGTTTGAACGATGTAAATCACGAGTTGTTGCAAAATGTTATACACAAGAGTATGGTGTTGACTATGAAGAAACATTTGCACCAGTGGCCAGAATGGTTACAGTTCGTACATTACTTGTTGTTGCTGCAGCACGACAATGGGGGCTTCATCAAATGGACGTGAAAAACGCGTTTCTTCATGGTGAGTTACAAGAAGAGGTTTACATGCAACCTCCTCCTGGTTTGCCTCATGAACCTAATCAAGTATGTAAGCTTCTACGGACATTATATGGACTCAAACAAGCACCTCGTGCTTGGTTTTAGAAGTTTAGCAATGCAATTCTCCAGTATGGCTTTACACAAAGCTTTTGTAATTCAACTATTTTGTCAGATCGTCAGAAAAAGGAATTGTCATTCTTCTCTTGTATGTTGACGACATGGTTATTACTGGCAGTGATCTACAAGGTATTACTGAACTCAAATCATATCTCAGTGATTGTTTTAAGATGAAAGATCTTGGATATTTAAGTTACTTTCTTGGAATTGAAGTTGGCATGTCACCCACTGGTTATTTCATATCACAAGTCAAATATGCATTTGAGATTCTACAACGTGCAGGGCTATCTGACCATAAGGTAACTGATACACCTCTTGAATTGAATGTAAAATACAGTCCTATAGATGGGACTCTATTGTCTAATCCAACACTGTATCGTCAACTAGTAGGGAGTCTAAATTACTTGACCATTACGAGACCAGACATAAGTCATGCAGTTCACATAGTCAGTCAGTTTATGTCTTCTCCAAGATCTACTCATTATGCAGCTTTTATCAGAATTCTAAGATATATCAAGGGGTCTCTTCATCAAGGTATGTGTTTCTCATCAAAGTATGATCTCACTCTTCAAGCTTACTCAGATTCCGATTGGGCTGGGGATATTACAGATAGAAAATCTATTATACGCTATTGTGTGTTCTTGGGAGACTCATTGATTTCATGGAGAAGTAAGAAACAAAGTGTGGTTTCTCGTTAAAGTGCTGAAGCAGAGTATAGAGCACTTGGTCACACCACATCTGAACTCATTTGGTTACGGTGGCTACTTCGTGATATGGGAGTTCTAATTTCTGCTCCTACACCATTGTATTGTGATAACAAGGCTGCTATTCAAATTACACACAATGATGTCTTTCATGAGCGTACATAACATATAGAGATAGATTGTCATTTTACTCGTCATCATTTCAAGAAAGGTACAATCACTCTTCCACATGTTAAATCAGAATTTCAAGTGGCTGATCTTTTCACCAAGATTCACTCTGCAGCTGGTCTTCGATTCTTAATTTCCAGACTCAAGATGTGTACTCCACCACCTTGAGTCTGAGGGGGGTGTTAAGATATGGTCAAGATATGATATATCTTGACATTATTGTGTTTGTTATTTGGTTGTAACTGCATATATATTCTTTCTGTATATATCCTAGATATTGTTAGGTGTATCTTTTATTTGCCTTATCTAGTTGTTAGGTGTATCTTTTATTTGCCTTATCTAGTTGTGTAAACATGTATAAATCAGGCTTTTGCCTATCAATGAAGATACAAAGAATTATTCTCACAACTACATTAGAGTCTCTATGCTCATGTTTATCAATCGATATCCCTAAGATTCCAGAGATATGATATATGTCTGGAAAAATTCTCTTTTGAAGACGTGGCCTCAGACAGATTAATACCAGTCAACCTTAACACCTGGAGATTTTCTAAACCCCTAACCCATTCTATGGATGAGGATTGTGAGCAATTTGTATCATAATAAGATCCCCTCCGTGGCAACAGAACGCAAGATAAATCGAGGTTCTCTAGAAGTGATAGGTTACTTATTTGTGTGGTAATCGACGCTGAAATGCTAGAATACCAGAGATCAAGATGAGCTAGTTTAGTTAGATAAGAAAACTGAGGTGTGATTTCTGATTCTGGAAACTCATTGAAAGCAAGATCGAGATACTCCAGATGAGTGATATTGGAAAGGGAAAGAGATATTTTACCTCCCAGTGCAGTATTTGGCCGTGGGTGGGTAAAAGCATAGTCATCATATAGGAAACTTTCAAAGCCTATATTCCGGAGGTCGATGGATATGACATGAAAAAACTCACTTGAGCATCCAATACCATGCAAGTCGTAGCAGTTTTGATGCTGAATGCCTTCTTGCCATGAAGATAATCGGTGCGAGGGCTCTTCCAGAGAAGATTTAAAACTCAGCAGAGCCCTTTTTTCCTCTTCATGGCATCCATGAGAGGCTAATGGGAATTTAGTGATGCTGATCAGTAATAAGAACGTGAGATGAAGATGAATAAGAAGAACAAGAAACATTGGTATTTGAGTCATCTTATTGGGTAACTTCTGTTGGATTAACTTCAGCATAGAAGTCACTAACAAGTTGGTTAGGACAAGATTAGGAAATTGATGTAATCCTAAGGGAATTAGAAGTCATCTAGTTCTAAGAAAATGAAAGACATGTAATAAGGTAATAGGACTAGGAAAAGGAATTCATAGTTCTATATATATATGATCACCAAAGTTGTGGTTGATCATATGAGCAAGATTAGAGCTTGTGTTTAGTTTTGTGAGATTTTCTAAACATCAATAAAGAGAGTTGTCTTTATATAAGCTAAGTTTCATCTTGCAGTTGCCATTAATTGGTATCAGAGCTTGTTTTCTGAGCCATGGAAAACGAAACCACCATTGTGGGTGCAAAACAGTTCACGCCACCATCAATACAAGTTCCAATCCTCAATGCCACAAACTACACAGTACGGGCCATGAGAATGAAGGTACTGATGAAAATCTACAAAGTTTGGGAAACAATTGATCCTGGTACATTGGACCCAGACAAAAACAATGTTTCCATTTGATTACTCTTTGAAGCAATACCATAATGTCTTGTTCTACAAGTTGGTGAACAGGAAACTTCAAAGAAAATTTGGGATGCAATAAAGGCACGTAATCTTGGAGTTGATCGAGTTAAAGAAGCCCGTCTGCAAACCTTAATGTCTGAATTTGAAAGTGTGAAGATGAAAGACACTGATACTATTGATATCTTTGCAGGAAAGCTATCAGAGATAGCCTCAAAAGCTGCGTCAATTGGACAATCCGTTGATGAAGATAAACTGGTAAAGAAGTTTCTCAATAGTTTACCAAGATCCAAGTATATTCATATCATAGCCTCTCTCGAACAAGTCTTAGATTTAAAGAAGACTAGCTATGAAGATATAATTGGAAGATTGAAAGCATATGAAGAGAGAATCCTTGATGAAGAAAACAATGGAGAAACTCAAGGAAAACTCTTGTACACAAACTCTTACCAACAAAACTCTGCGACAAGAGGAAGAGGTCGTGGAAGAGGTGGTAGAGTAAACAGAGGTCGTGGAAGAGGTGGTAGTGTCTCTTACCAGTCACTTGCTTTGTAAGTTTGGGATGGAGTATATGTTTGGGATGGAGTATATGTTTCAGAGAAAGACCGGAGAACAGAATCTTGTCACAAACATATACTCCATCCCAAACTTACAAAGCAACATTCTAAGTTTAGGACAAGCTACAGAAGTTGGATGTGATGTTAGAATGCGACAAGATTATCTAACAGTTCATGACCCAAGTGGAAGATTTTTAGTTAGAGTCTCACGCTCACAGAATAGACTCTAAAAGATAAGTCTCATGATTGGAAGGCCATTGTGTCTGAATATGAGACTGGAAGATCAGACATGGAAGTGGCACGCAAGGTTAGGATACATAAGCTTTAGAACTTTAAAGGCAATGTCTCAGAACAAGATGGTTCGAGGGCTACCACAGATAAACGATGAATCAAGGATCTGTGAATCACGTTTAGTTGGGAAACAAACGCGTCAAGGTTTTCCAAAAGCAACAACATTCAGAGCCTCAAAGCCATTAGGGCTTCTACATGCTGATTTATGTGGTTCTATTACACCATATACACCACAACAAAATTGAGTGGTGGAGAGGAGAAACAGGACTCTAATGAAGATGACAAGAAGTTCTTTAAAGGCTATGCAGGTACCTAATTATCTATGGGGAGAAGCTGTACGACACTCCACATACTTAATAAACAGGATACCTACGAAAGTTCTGAAATACATGACTCCATATGAAAGTTTGCGAAAGAGAAAACCAAACATAGATCATTTAAGAGTGTTTGGTTGCAAAGCATACACAAAAGTTGATTCTGCAACTCTTAAAAAACTGGATGATCGATCTCAGAATCTTGTGAATATAGGAATTGAGCCTGGATCCAAAGCTTACAGATTATTCAATCCAACAACGAAAAGACTGATAGTGAGTCGAGATGTGGTATTCGATGAAAAAGCAAACTGGAACTTGAAAGAAACTAATGATGGACCAAGTAGGGATCCAGGAATGTTTCACATGAGATGGGGTCAAGTAATTGATGAAGGCGAAGGACCCATAATCATCAATACCAATGGAAACAATGATGTTAATCAAGAAGAAGAAGAGTATAATGAAAACACTGAGAATAACGAAGAAGTGGAAGAAAAATAAGAAGAAGAAGAAGAAGAAGAGGAGGAGGAGATCGATGAAATAACTCAACCCATTACACTGCGAAAATCAACAAGACAGATACAAAATCCACAGTATCTGGAGGATTATGTTCTTCAAGCTGCAGAAGAATGTGAGATTATGCTACTTTCTGTTAATGATGAACCAAGGAATTTTCAGGAATCAAAGGTCTCGACTAAATGGACACAAGCATGTAGAGAATAAATTATTTCAATCAACAGAAACAAGACTTGGTTTCTAGTTGATAAGCCAGGTGGGGTAAAAGTGATTGGCCTCAAGTGGATCTTCAAGGTTAAAAGAAATGTTGATGGAACTATTAACAAATATAAGGCAAGACTTGTAGCTAAGGGATACGTTCAAGAATCAGGCATAAACTTTGATGAAGTTTTCGCACCAGTTGCTAGACTAGAGACAATTCGTCTCTTAATAGCAGAAGCTGCATCAAACTCATGGGAAATTCACCACTTAGACGTTAAGACAGCATTCTTACATGGTGAATTGCGAGAAGATGTGTATGTTGAACAACCAGAAGGTTTTGAAGTAAAAGGACAAGAGCATAAGGTTTATAAGTTATCAAAAGCTCTATATGGTCTAAGACAAGCTCCTCGAGCCTGGAATAAAAAGTTAGATCAAATCTTAAGAGAAATCATATTTGTTAAGTGCTCTAAAGAAACATCAGTATACAGAAGAGAAGAAAAGGGAACGCTTCTTGTGATTGCAGTCTATGTAGATGATCTATTTTTGACTGGCAACTCCCTTAAGGTGATCAACGAGTTCAAGAGAGAAATGTGATCAAAGTTTGAGATGTCAGACCTCGGAAAACTCACTTATTACCTTGGCATAGAAGTCCATCAAGGAGTAGATGGGATTCAGATTAAACAAGAAGCTTATGCAAGGAGAATTCTGAAAGAAGCAGGACTTGAAACTTGTAATCCAACTAAGATACCAATGGAGTTTGGACTTAAAGTTTCAAAGGCACAAGAAGAAGCTGAAATTGATCCAACGAGTTATAGAAGAAATGTTGGATGCCTTAGATACTTGTTACACACAAGACCAGACTTCGCTTTCTCTGTGGGAGTAGCAATCCGTTATATGCAGAGTCCACGCAAGTCTCATGGTGATGTAATAAAGAAGATATTGAGATATCTAAGAGGAACAATCAGCTGTGGATTGAAGTATGGTCAAGGAGGATCAAAAGGAATTGTTGGGTATAGTGACAACAGTCATAATATTGACCAAGATGATGGAAAAGGTACAACTGGTCATATATTTTTTCTAGGAGAAGCACCTATTACATGGTGTTCACAGAAGCAAGACACTGTAGCCCTCTCATCCTGTGAAGCTGAGTTTATGGACGCAACAGAAGCAGCTAAACAATCAATATGGCTACAAGAACTGTTGGGTGAAATCAAAGGAAGAGAACCTGAAAAAGTTCTCATCAAGATTGATAATAAGTCTGCAATTGCACTCACTAAAAATCCAGTGTTTCATGGGAAGACGAAACACATTCACAAAAGGTATCATTTCATACGAGAATGTATCGAGAAGGAGATCATCAACGTTGAACACATACCAGGAACTGAGCAGAAAGCAGATATATTGACAAAGGCATTAGCTCGGATCAAGTTTGAAGAAATGAGACAACTGATTGGAGTACAAGATATGTCACGGGTAAGGTTGAAGCTTAACGGGGAGAATGTTGGATTAACTTAAACATAGAAGTCACTAACAAGTTGGTTAGGATAAGATTAGAAAATTGATGTAATCCTAAGGGAATTAGAGGTCATCTAGTTCTAAGAAAATGAAAGACATGTAATAAGGTAATAGGACTAGGAAAAGGAATTCATAGTTCTATATATATATGATCACCAAAGTTGTGGTTGATCATATGAGCAAGATTAGAGCTTGTGTTTAGTTTTGTCAGATTTTCTAAACATCAATAAAGAGAGTTGTCTTTATATAAGCTAAGTTTCATCTTGCAGTTGCCATTAACTTCGCGACTATCTAAACCTGAATCTAACTCTAATAATTCTAAGAAGTTTTTATTTTATAACTGAATATTTAAGAATATAGGTAACTACCTATATATAGTTTTGGCATAACATTGCATTACAACTTAAACAACTGCATGTTCAATTATGTGAACTCGATTTGAACTTTTCTTGATTGACTGGTGTTAAGCTTGAGCTGAAAATTGAATACCTAACCTCTTTTTCCTTCCCTGTCGGTAGGTAATGAACAGAAGGACATTTCAGTCCCAATATACCACCATTACACAGAAGTATCATACATCGGTGATTTGAACGTTTGTCGAATGCTATTAGAGATGCGTATTCAGTGGACTGTAGAGATCACACACTTTAAAAAATCTAAATTCATTTATTGATTTGACTTGAAAATTAGCTCTTTTTCTTTGCTAGTCCTTCACAGAAGACTTTTCTTTTCTTCTTTTCTTGCCTCATTGATGTTTTATCTGTCGTAGAGTCGTAGACATCTAAAGACTTAAAGGTATAGACAAATAAAGCTCCCATGTTAAACAATGAGGTAATCCTCGATTTTTATTGGCCGAAATAGGCGTTTTTTTTCAATTTTGTGAAACGAGAGTTTTGATGAGGACACTTGACAACGTACGATTGGTTTAAAAAGAATAGGAAAAAGATTAAAAAAAGGAAAGCAATTTCAATTTGGAATTCATGAAGTGACAATACTTATGTGAGGACACATGACAACGTATGATTGGTTCAAAAATTACAAAATTAAAAGGAAACGATAACTTATAGAAGTCCAAATTCAATTTGGATATCGAGTAATTACTATAGTAAGACTATTTTTTCCAAATTAATATATAAAGGGAAAAAAATCCCAAAAAAATAAATAAAATATGCACATATATCCTCCATCTATATAATGTATTTGCCCGCCACACCAAATCAAAAAATGCATCTCCACGGGGCGGGACAAACCTCGTGCGCACCAAATCAAAAATGCATTGTCACGGGGAGGGGCTAAGCCCCGTGCACACCAAATTAAAAGAAATAAACAAATAAAATATGCACATATTTTCCACCTATTTAATGTAATTGCACCGCCATACCAAATCAAAAATACACCTCCATGGGGTGGGGCGAAGCCCCGCGCTTGCCAAATCAAAAAAATACATCGCCACGGATGGGGCGAAGCCCCCCGCGCGCCAAAATAAAACTACATCGCCACGTTTACCCCGTGCTCGCCAAATCAAAAATACATTGCCACGGGACGAAACGAAATCCCACGCACACCAAATTAAAAGAAAAAATATGACAGGTACGTGCCACGGGCACAAATCTAGTGTCGAAATAAATCATGAATAATACATTGACCCAGAATCGATGATGTTATTCCTATTATGGGGCGGTTTATGGTGGAGGGAGCATGTACCACTTATGTCGATGGATGATAAGTAATAGCATGATCTTGGTACTGTTGTACATAGTCAAATTTGACAAACGACTATCAACATAAGTAGAGACTAGCAGCATCTCTTCCGAGAATCACCAAGAACACATTTTTCTTCATTTCTCGTAATTTGAAGGTGCCCCTGCTGCTGTTAACATTTTGCTTGTAGTATCATTATAATGTTTTCAGCAATCATGAAAAAGTATGTGCTAAATCTCCATATTTATTCTCTTTATTCATCTTTGTTAACGGAAAACAAAAAGATGAAACCCACTTTTTAAATTAATAAGTAGAAATTAACTATTAATCCCAAATATGCTGGGCTTTGTACGGGCTAGTCCTCTACTCTCAGGTCTAGTACTAAGAGATCCGAATACACACAAATTGGGACGAGTTAGTCCATTTATGAACGGTTCAGTCCAAATCGCTTTTTTTTGATGACAAAAACACCCATCGTAATAAATCCGTAAGGTATGAAGTTCATGGTTCATTCAGTTTTTCTTCTTTATTTTCATTGTCAAAACAACTCTCAGAAGAAGAAAAATCTTACGACCTAATCTTCTCGACGACAACTGTATGAAAATTCAATGTTGAAACATAAATCCGAGAACCTTTTTTTCGATTCCATTTAAATAACCTAAATCGTCATCATCTGTACCTTTCCATCAAGATTAATTTGAGAGGAAACATTTATGAGATGCAAATTAATTCGAAGATTTCGTCAATCAAAAGGACGTGAAAGATAAGTTCAGTCTATTCTTGTTATTTAATTTGATGAAAATGTTATTTTGTTGATTTTGAAATTGATCTTAGAAAAATATTATGGTTTCAAAGACCAAATTACTTGGATTTCAGTTAGAACTTCGTATCTGATTTATCATTGGAGCTTAGATATATAATCATCTCATTTTAATTTTTGTTTTGGGATAAAAATTTGATAAATTTTGACAACAATTTAACAAAATTTCTTGTAAGACCTAAATTGGAATTCAGATTTGAGATCGATGCATCTTAGTCTCTATTACCCATCAAACAAATTTGAATTTTATCTACTTTCAAATTTGATCTCATATGAATATATATCTCTCCGTGGAATGTCAGAGTGAAATGGATTTGTGAGTAAGTACCGAGTGAAATGGATTTTTGTGAGCAAGTACCGAGTGAAATGGATTTGTGAGTGGTTTTTAATATTTATTTTGATTGAATGCTAACAAAAATTTTCTTCTTTGCAGGTGAACTTATTGGTGCAAAATATTCAAGCTGATGTTGAGTGTCAAACCTGGGCACGTATAGTTACTAGTGTTTTTCATTTTGTTCTACTGGGTATCATAATAGATAAGACCGTAAGGATAAGTTTTGTGAAAAGTTAAGAGGCCAATGGACATGATCTAAACTCTGGAATGAGTGTGCTCGGTGCATACATAGGTTATACGTTTAACGGCTGGATAGAAAATATGATGATGTGGTCGGTGCATACAAATGGTATAGGCTTTGTATCATTTTTCCTTGTTGATAATCATGACTTAAAAATACAATGATTCTGTAGTTTGGTTAATGTGCATTCTAATTTATTTATTTTGTTTCCTTTGTTTTGTGCAATGTCGGCTTGGCATATCAAGGATGTACATACTGGATGTGTCCATTGTGCTTGATAGTACTCATTTTGTAGATTTATCTTGATAGAACATTTTGTACAAATGTAAAAGATACTTTCGGCATGTCATATACGATCAAAGTTTGATTGTGATTGATATGTAGGAATCCTCAACTGCTGAGGTACATACTCTCTTTTTGATTTTTTTAGAGAATTCCCTCACATAATTCTCGTATACTTGGAATATGTAAGTGTCGGTTGCAAAAGTAAGGTTCAATAGTAATAGATGCAATGAAGCTTTCTTTTGGATTTTGGTAATCATGTTTCTTTGCAGTGTGGACATAATGACTTTGGATTTTGGTAAGCCTGATAAGAACCAAAAGTCATGGAATATTAGTAGTTAATCTTGATTTGTTAATGTATACACAATTGTACACATGATTCTTAATGTGTACATAATTGTACACATGTTGATTTTCAATGTGCATGTAATTGTACACCTGTTGATCAGTTGAAAAATAATTCCTTAGATGAGTAAATGCAAAATGTAGTTTTGTTTCTATAGAAGCTCATATTGTAGTCTGCCTTTGTAAGGTGGACATTTTAATCTTTTAAGAATTCATAGAAAAAATGCACTTGTACTTTCCTTGTAGAGACTTGAATAATTTTACATTGCGTACAGTTTAAGCTGTATGTATCTTTGTTCTTTTATTTCATAACTGCAGCTATTACATACTTTAAAAATGAGCTTATTCACCTTTATCCTTTGATATACAACCAAATCAGGATTTTTTTATGTATTAGCTATTTCTTAAAGCTCTACTTAAGCCTAAAACCCTTCTTCTTTGAAGTATTCCCAAACGTGTTGTTTTATTTTAGTGGTTGTTTGTTTGGCTTGCTCTTCGTTGATCTCACCTCAACGATCTCCTCCCAGCCTCAACTGATGCTCGCTATTTCAGGAAACGAGGATTACTAGAAGTTGGTTTCTCTCCAATGATCAACACTCCCGCTCTGCTTCATGACCATAATGAGGTAAATATCTTAAAAAGAAAAGTCTGAATTTATTGGATCCAAAACTAGTTGGAGAAATTAGACACATATTGTCAGGGGTAATTAATGTGTACAAATCTGTACACATGTTTATTATTTAGGTGTACATAGTTGTACACATGATTCTCAATGTGCATGTAATTGTATACCTGTTGATCAATTTGACAAATAATTCCTTAGATGACTAAATGCAAATATGTAGTTTTGTTTCTATGGAATCTCCTATTGTAATCTTCCTGTGTAAGGTGGACATTTCAATCGTTTAAGAATTCAGAGAAAAATGCACTTGTACTTTCCTTGTAGAGACTTGAAAAATTTTACATTTGCGTATAGTTTAAGTTGTATGTACCTTTGTCTTTTATTTCCTAACTGCGGCCGTTGCATTCTTTAAAAATGAGCTTTTCACCTCTATCCTTTGATATACAACCGAATCAGGGTTTCTTTATGTATTAGCTATTTCTTCAATCTCTATTTAAGAATGAAAACCCTTCTTATTTGTAGTCTTCCCGGACGTGCTATTTTGTTTGGCTTTCTCGTCGTTGATCTCACCCTACCCTGTTGCTCCATCCTTCCTCCCTCTAAGTGGCCTACACCGTGGAAATACTATAATTATTAGAGTTCTTAAGAATTACGATAATAAGGCTTTTTTTTAGCTTATCATGAGAATGTGTTTCGAGAAGTTGGAATAGTACTTGCATTATGTGGTGTATACTAACTATGCTTTTAATCTTTGTCGGTTTAAGCAGCAGGGATATAATTTTGAAAAGAAGTTTATCATTGTTATCGATAAGTCTAACCCATGGTGGAAGTGGATGGAGGGGGAGGTAAAGAAAGCTAATGGAAACCTAGGTAATTTTGAGAACCTCCCAGCCTCAACTGATGATCGCTATTTCAGGAAACGAAGATTACTAGCTGTTAGCTTCTCTCCAATGATCAACACCACTCTACTTCATGATCATAATGAGGTAAATATCTTAAAAAGAAAAGTCTGAATTTATTGGATCCAAAACTAATTTGAGAAATTAGACACATATTGTCAGGGGTAATTAACGTGTACATAGTTGTACACATGTTATATTGATTCTACGTTGATCAACGTAAGAAATTATGTTGATCAAGTAATTCTTCCCATATTTTAAAAATGAGATTTAGCACTAAGCGACCCTTTTTTCTTCTTCTTGCCCTTGGTAACTTCACTTTGGGTGTGTAGGTTTGAAATTCTCTTCATCTGATTTAGTGTTTGTTTTCCATTTTGTAACTAGAATGAAAGCCTAATTCTTGATGAAACTTTAAGTTGTTGTTTTTCGATGTCATGAGATGATCTTAATAACATGCTTGCTATGTTTTTAGGTACTTTTCGAGGGAGCTTAAGAACGTGTAGAAGAACAATGGAAAGGTTGTATGTGGTGTACAACTGGTGCACCTTATTTTGTCTTTGGATTTTCTGGATTTCTGTAGATGTATACATTTCTGGATTTTTGTTGATGTGTACATGTTTGTACACCAATGTAAACTAAGATTTATAAAAAATGAAAATTATATGGCCATATGAGTACTCTTTTTGTAGATCTCGAAAAGGGCTTTCCGAATATACGAAGTTTGCGAATTTTGGACAAACGATTCGAAAGATAAATTGTTTTTTAATTATTTTTATATTTTTTAAAATTGTTGACATCATCATGAGTCACTTTGGACTAAAATGTAAATATTTGAACTAAATTGTAAATTAGGAAGGTTATATGTGTATTTTTCATATTTTAAATGACTTTTGGACTAAACTGTACCTAGTTAACTCGGGATGGACTAACCCGTAATTTTTGACGCGTTTTTGGCCTAAACCGTATTTTTCTCAATTAATAAAAGGTGGAACCCCCAGTCCGTCATAACTGACGCTACCACAAGTTAGATGTGCACTTGCAATTCGCATGTACAATATTAAAATTTCTAAATGGGAAAAAATGGCTTAGTCCAAAATCCTATCCAAATATACTAGTTAGAGCATCTCCAATGAGACAACGAAGAATTCCTATATTTTAGGCCACATAGGATTTTCATAGTTTTAATAAGAAAATCTTCTCCAATGGAAACTTTAAAGACAAATATGAGGATAATGTGTCAGGTAGTTATTCTCACATCCTCTACTCCATCCTTTGGTTCTAGAGGTTTCCTTAGAGGATGTAAACATCCTAATCATCAAAATCAAATTTTATTAATTAAGGAGTTAGATATTTAGGTTTCAAATCAATGGTTTAAAATATTTTCAACTAATATATATGGTTTATGGTTGGAGATGGATTTCTTTTCACATCCTTAAATTAAAGAATTTTTTTCTCACATTCATAAAAAAACTAGTACACATAGGATGCACACAAGTTACCTTTGAAACCCAAATGTTCCCATTCCTTTCAGATTCTAAATTTTCCACACTCCCTTTCAAATTCTCTTCTCTTTCTCTGTTGGCTCCTCACTTTGAAAACGATTTATTTTTTCACATTCGGAAGTGATGAAGACCATGCCGGTACTGATGAAGGCCATGCCGGAAGTGATGAAGACCATGCCGGAAGTGATGAAGAACATGTCGGAAATGATGAAGATCATGCCGGAAGTGATGAAGACCATGCCGAAAATGATGAATACCATGCCGGAAGTGATGAAGACCATGCCGGAAATATATTTTTTTACATCTCCGGAAGTGATGAAGACCATGTCGGAATTGATGACTTCAATGCCGGAACTAAATGCCAGCATGCTCGATATAAATCTATCAATGCCGGTAGTCAAGTGAAAAAAAATCAATTTTTTGGGCACTTTTCATCATGTGCCGGCATAGAAATTTAAGCAACATACTATGCTGTCATAGTTACCGGCACGCTCGAGAATTAACTAACTGTGCCGGCAGTGGACTACGCCCCCCCGGATAGTTGCAAACATTTATGAAAATTTCCAACAAACGCCGGCATGGTTTTTTCGGTTGAATACAATGCCGACACCGAGCTATTTCAGCTGCAACAATGGTGGATTCAAAGAAAAAAAAATCAAATTTTCAACCTCTTAGCAGCAATTCTCTCTTTACAATCTTCCTCCACTTTCACCAAAAAAATTCCCTCTCAAATTTCTTTTCCATCTTTGTACTCTCATCTCACTCACCCAAATACAAGTACATACTAATCATTTAACAAATACTTAAGATTTTTACTAATTATTATTAACCACTAAACCTGATTAGTGAGGGGTAGATTAGGATTTAAAAAATACTTAGATAAGGGGTGACCCTGATTGGATTTTTGGATCCAGTTTTTGTCTTTTTCCTCTATCCCCCAATTAGTTTTGATATCCCCAATTGCGCGTTCTTTTTTTGTGTCTTTAATATCATATATTGATGCAACTATATACTGAGTGTGATTTTTCATTTAAGTACAGGGAGTTGGAGCCTAAAAGAGCAGTTGAGTTGCACGATTGATTTTTAACGAAAGTGTATGATTTCTGAAGAAAGTTAGATCAGTACATCATCTTCGAGTGGAAGCACTTTATACGTATTCCTACTATTTAGAGTTGTCAATCTACTTTATATTAATATCATTTTATTTTTTTTAGTTTCTCTAATATTTAGCGAGGTACAACATGATTTGGCTGAACTGGAAGCCATTACTAGGGTTTTGAAATATTATTATGACTTTGTTTTTTCATTTTTAAGTTGCAAAAAATGATTAGCCATGAAATGTTGAATGTATAGGTATTTTAAAATCTAGCAAGACTAAGGGTAGTTGTGATGCTACTTTGAGTAGAAGACATCAAATCTCGCATTATAAATTATCTTTAGAGTATTGAAATTGACAGTGTTATGACCTACTTACTAATTTTAAAGGTTGGTATAATTTTTCAAAAATACTTTCATAAGAGGATGTCTAATTTATCTCAAACACTTTAACCAAATATAATTGGTGAATTTGGTTCCAATAATTAACCTACTAAATAATAATTGTTGTTTCCATCATACACTGCAATCATTAATAGTGACTGGGACGGGTGCAGGGCGAAGCCCCGCCTCTCTAAATGAGGGTTGAATTCTCATCATACCCTGTGCGTAGCACGGGTTCCATGCTAGTCCATTTCTAATACAAAATCCACTCTCAGTTCGTGAATTTTACTTTAGCTTTTCGAACTATTGGCGCTTTTGACCTTCCGTATTAAATTCGTGCGAATTAGTGACATACCTATTTGATTCAACAGACTACTGGGCCTAGTTTAGTAGCGTTTTCAAGGCCCAACGTCCCTATCCCATGAACCGTTTTTTTGGACACTACTCTATTTTGGAGGGGGACTATTATGTGATAACAATGTTTACCCTATCCTTATAAGGGGTGTCCTAAAGTGTGGAAATGACTAACTTACCCTTAGCCTAATTAAAATTAAAACTAATCCAATAAATAAATATATATATAACCTAATCTAAATCATTAACAAAACAAAATCAAAATCACAATCAAACAAATCCATTATTTTTAATTTTTCACACATCCGTTACTATTAGAGGGTTCATTTTCTTCTTTTCTTTCGGTTTTATTGTCTCGATTCAAAGAAATTTTCACAGACCTATTACTTGTGATTCGTTTTTGGTTGAAAAAATGAGTAGTAATCATCAAAATGAGTTAAAAATGGAAGTTGCACAGAGAAGTTCGGCTAGGAATTATGTAAAACAGTTAGTCGAACTAGCCGAACTTAGCTTTAATGGAGTTTTTTCTATCAGAGAAAAGTTCGGTTACCTCGCAAATTTTTTTTTCTTGCCGAACTTTTAGTTCTGTTACGTCAAAAAAAATAAAAATTCTCCTAACCGAACTTTTCTCTGAACACCTATATATTGAGTTCGGTTACGTCGAATTTTTTCTCCCAGCGGAACTTTTAGTTCGGTTACGTCGCAACTTTTTTCATTTTTTTTCCCAGCCGAACTTTTAGTTCGGTTATGTCGCAATATTTTTCTCCTAACCATATTTTTGTCTGAAGAAAAAAATCCATTAAAGCTGAGTTCGGCTACCTGTGTTTTCAGAAACATTAGCCGAACTACGCTTGCAGATGAGTTCGGCTACCTGTTCATAGTCGAACTTTATTTACATGGTCAAAATTAGTTTATAAATTTTTCATTTTTTCGAAAGTTTTGGCCAATTCAAATAACACTAACTAAATTTACTAAATACCCGAAACCCTCATTTCGAAATCAACCATGTTAGAGTTTTTGGTATAATGCCTTTCCCTCTTTTGAGAGTTAATGGCCATATATATTATTATGATTTTGGTCAATTAAGAAGAATATCTTGTAACCGTAAATAAGGCAGAGTATCTTCTATTAGTTTCGTTTGAGATCCATATGTGCATTCATCAAAGCTGTTTTTGAGTATAACATTACAGCTTACAGTGAGTGATTATCAAATAAATCGCAAAATGAGTGTAGCCGAGGTTCGTATTGTCTCTACAACAAAAGTACAGCCAGCTAGTTATATCCATAAATCTACTGATAACTATAAGCGGATTGATTTAAATCCATGGGATATAAACCTTTTGCGACTGGTATACATGCAAAGGGGTCTTCTCTTCTGTAATCCACAATCACTACCCCCGCGGGAAGATGAAGAGGAAGACCAAAACAATGATGTTATGAATAGCATGATAAGTCATCTTAAAACTTCTGTCATACACACTTGATCATTTCTTTCTTCTAGCTGGTCGTCTTGGCATCCAGAATAATGAAGATGATAACACGGTCTCCGTCTATATCAACTGCAACTCTAAGGGTGCATAATTCATTCACGCTACTTCAGAAATATCAGTTGAGGAAATCGTCGATCAGCCGTACATTCCTCAAAGAATAATAGATCCATTGTTTTCCCTCAATGGGGTAAGAAATTACGACGGTCAGTCACATCCTTTACTCTCTATACAAATAACAGAACTACTCGATGGTGTGTTCATAGGGTGCAGCGCTAACCATTGTGTATTTGATGGTACATCTTTTTGGAATTTCATTAATTTATGGTCCAAGATATCTAGATCTTCCGATAATCATTCTCCATGTCCTTCTCCGATCGATTTTCCAGCGCTGGTTTATCAAGGATACAGATTGTCCCATCCGTCTTCCATTCTCTTTCGCTGATGAATTTTCGGCATTAATGAATATCAACAATACTAAAGCTGTACTGTTTGAGGGTCTTGTAGAGAAATGTTTCCATTTTACTGCAACAAGCATTTCAAAACTTAAAGCGAGGGCCAATTCAGAAATAATTTCTGAAACAAAACAAAATACTGTCATCTCTTCATTACAAGCTGTATTAGCTTTCCTTTGGATTGCAGTATTACGCGCTACAAGTAACTTACACACTAGTTTTGACGAAATTAAAGAGACTATGTTTGCATTTGCAGTAAATAACAAAACTAAGCTGATTCCTCCCTTGCCTGAAGCGTACTCTGGTAACTCAATAACCCATGTGAATGTAACCGCAACGGACGATGAAGTGCTCAAAAGAGGGTTTGGATTCTTAGCTTCGTTATTGAACAAGGTGGTTAACTCTATCAATGACGGAAAGATTAGAAGTACTTTTGAAACGATGACAAAGATACCTTTTATCATAAATGACGAGGCAGGAACTAGGAAGAAAGTTTTAATGGCGAGGAGTTCCCATAGGTTCAACATGTATGGAATTGATTTTGGTTGGGGTCGACCAATTGCAATCAAAACCGGTATTTCTGGAAAATCAAATGGAATGACAATTTTGAATGAAGGACCAGTTGAAGGAAGTATTGACATTGATATCAGCCTTCCAATTGAGGTTTTTGAGGCCATGGAAAATGATGCTGAATTCATGGAAGCCTTCTTATATTAACATCTTTCTTATAAAATCACTACTATTAATGATGTCCTCAGTGATTGCTGTCTCTACTACTTTCACTTATATATCCATGTTATTTACTTTCCTGCCTCTTTGATTTTGTGGATTTTGTTTAATGTATGCAGTGACTGATTTCTTATGAATAGAAGGTTTCTTGAAGGTTTGTGGAACCACTAGAATATGAAGAACATAATCTTTTCTTTTGATTTGATTCTTGCGATTTACAAAGAATGGTTTCCTATATAAACAAGTCTAGTGCTAGAAAATAATCTATCATCAAAACAAAATCTCTTAAGCTAGGCAAGATAATATACAAGATATGCACAATATATATCCTAAACTAGGTAAGATATTATATACAACACATTGCCAAATATACGTGAGATATATTTGGCTAATATTTCTGAATTCTATTACTTTCAGATTCTTTCAATTTACTATGTAAGACATGTTCCCTTGTTTCAATATTGATCGTTGAACTTTTGTGTAAAATCCAGTATTCCGACTTATCCGAGTCTGTGAGTCGATTTTTAGATTTTTCCTGGTGGTTGGAAATGTTGATCTACTACGTAAAGTCTACATTAGCCTTTGCCTATAAAATTAGAGCTTTAATATCCTTTTGGTTGCATAAGCTAGTCATAGAACACCAAATGCTGCTATAAAAGTTGTTGCTTGTTAAATGCTGCTATAGAACACCAAATGCTGCTATAAAAGTTGTGTTGGGTTTGTAGGAGTGAAATATCGCACATTCATTATGTATGCGAAGTAAAGGTCATTTTTCTTAAGCGAGGATTATCGCACATGTTTCAATTAGGATGACGTACTTAATGATGTCAGAATAGTCACAAGTAAAGTGTGATGATCTGTGCGAAGGAGTAAAGTGTGCGAGATTGAGTGTGTGTACATGAGCGATTGTAACGCACAACGATTCCGAAAATAGAGGATCTATTAGCTGTCATCCACTATGTAGAACCCTATATAAGGGGAAGGAATCTATGTATTGAGAGAGAGATCGGAGATAAGTGTTAGACAAGAAATTAAGAGAGAGAAAGTTTATTTGAGGAGCAACTAAAGTCATTGTATTATCTTGTAACCGATTTAAGAACTTGAGATAATAAAAGAATTACATTATGATTACTTAGAATCTTGTCTAAATTCATAAGGGTGTGGTTGTAGGATTTCCTGCAACTACATTTTGGCGCTAGAAACAGCTTGGAGTGATAAATCCTGTCAATGAGTTTGTAGAATCTTGAAAAATTGGATCTGAAAATTTTGGAAAAGATAAAGATGAAAAGCAAAGAATCTATAGGATCTATAGGAAAAATAAAAATCATGGCGGTACAAGGAAGAGGAAGAGGCAGACAGTGTAATTCTATAACTAAAACACCCCTCTCTGATGCGGAGTTTCAAGCAAGAATCACTAGAAGAATACATAAACGAGATTATAAAGGAAAGAAGGTGGCGACGATGGAAAAAGAATCTCCTCTAAAGGAGTGGGAAAAAAATGAAGATAACGTTTTGCAGCAGATGAAATTCCGGAAGAAAATTTAACAGAACAGATGCATTGGTGATTACAATAACGGCTGAGCGAATAAAAGTTGGTGATAAGATGGAAAACTCAGAAGGATGGGCGATTAATAGAATGTTGGTAGATACCGAAAGTGTTGTTGATATCCTATTTTATCGTGCGTTCAAAGCAATGGGATACAGAGATGTGGACATGACATGTCCATCTTATAACATACATGGATTTAATAAAACAGTCACAAAACCAAAAGGAGAGATTACAATACGAATACTGTTTGGAGAAATAGAAGTGAAGACAACATTATGTGTGGTTGATATCGAATCACCATACAATATGTTGTTGGGGAGGCCATGGGTGCATGCGATAAAAGTTGTAGCATCCACACTACATCAATGCATTAGATTCCCAATTCCAAGCGGAATAGGTGAAATCATAGGAGATGCTACAAGTGCGAAGATCTGCCATCGGGTAGATATCAAAAATTATGAAGGACGTGCAAAGAAGCGAAAGGATCGCTGGAGAAAAGCAAAGAAGTTAAGGAAAGAAGAAGAATTTCGGATATACATGATTAGAGCGAAGGAAGGGAAAGGAATACCAAGCGAAATACCAGAGAAGGAAGATGAACCAACTCAAGAGATTAAGGAGTCAACACCAATGGGAGAACCAAGAGCAAATTTCACTACAGAGGAGCCAACGGAAAAAAATTAACTTTGGTACAGAAGAAGAACCAAAAATACTGAAAATAGGAACCAAGATAGATAAAGAGGAAGAAGAAAAAACAATAAACATCTTGTGCGAATATAATGATATCTTCGCATGGAGTATGGAAGAAATGCCAGGAATAGATCTGTCTGTTGCATTCCATAAATTGGAATCTCCATTAGGGAGCTGAATTATGTCAAAAATACGTAAATATCATGAGGCATTTTATTCAAAAGAGTATTAAGGCTTATCATATTTGCACACGAGAAAAACCTGAAGAGGTTCTGTTCGTCTTTGTCTTCGAGTAATTTGTTCCAAGTACCATTGACATTCGTTTAACAAGGTAACCACGATGAAGATGTTGTTGCTGGATTATTCATTTATAAAAACAGATATTAGATTTATTCTGATTTTATTTTTATTTTAAATTGATTTGGTGGCAGAGCCAAAATGAAATAGCCGAAATGAAATGGGGCTCAACTAACGAGTTCAGCATGTTAGAAGCAAATGACGTTGTTGCACCACCATTAATTAACCTGAATTCTTTAATGCTAGGTTCAACTTCAATGATGACTAGGTTTTACAAGGGAACTTCTGAGACAAAAGGATGGGCTAGATGGCGTGAATTTAATGCCCGCCGTATAATCCTCATAATTTCTCTTAAAATTTTCGATGGGATGAATTTTTAGGAAAAGAAACAAAAATCCTATGTGACCTTTAAAATAGAAAGTTAACAATGTCTCGTTGGAAATGCTCTTATGCTATCATCATCTTAACTGTTGCATTTGGTATATAAACTTCAAAAACAAATAAATAGAAAAGACTGTAGGATCAGAATCTCGCAATGATAATATCTCAGCGAAATTATCAACAACACAACAACGTCGCAGAACAATTTCACAAATGATACGATAAACGACGTCAGCTAGGATCACGAGAAAGATGTGATAGTCCTGCGAAAATTAGAGATCTTGCGAAATTAACATTTGTAAGGTTGCGAGAATGTCACAGACCATACTCGAAACTAAAGGACAGATTAGCTGTCATCCACTATGTATTTCCTTATAAATAGTCGTTCAAGTTGTAAAGAGGGAGAGATCTTTTTTGAGTAAGAAACAAGTAAATAGGAGAGAGAAAGTCTAGAGCAGAGGTGATTCTTGATTTCTTTATCTTTTCTTGTAAGAACATTCAAATGATTGATCAATAAAATTAAGAGTGAAAACCTAAAAATGAGTTGATTAATAATGAAATCATATGAGGGGTGTAGTGTAGGATTTCCTGCAACTACATAATGGCGCTAGAAACAGGGAACTTATTGAATATTATTCTAGAAAAAGATGAAAATTAATATTGAGATTTGTGAAAATTTAGAGTGATTGATTAAGAATTTTCCATAATTTCTTGCAATATTGTTAACATTTAAGAAATGGCTAGAAGAAGAAATACATCCGAACAACCGACTACTGTTAGAAGAAGCAAGAGAATTGCTGGGAGAGAAAGAAGTGAAATGGGAGAATCTACTAGAATGAGGAGTAATAGAGAAAATCAAATTCAACTACCAATTCAACAAACACTAGTTCAAGGGAGGAATACAGATTATGATAGGGTAAGTATACACACTTTGCAATCAAATTCGGCGGAGGAAGTAGAAGAAGAGCAACAAAACAGAAATTATAGACAGGAGGAAAGGAATCAAGAAGCAGATGAAGGAATAATTCATGGAGATGAGGAAATTGGAGCGTTAGAAACGTTGAGACGAAGAATACATGAAGAACGAAGAGCTGAGCCAGAAGAACGTGCAAATCTAACAAGGCAAAATCACGAATTAAGGATGGAGAATATAAGACTACAGAATAGAAGATCGAGAAGTATGACAAAATCACATTCAAGATCGACTAGAAGGGAAATGAGGCGAAACTCACCCACAATCAATGCTGGAAACAATATTCAAGAAGAAATATCAAATCCTAATGAAGAATATCGCGAAAATAGAGAAAGAGCTGATGATCGTTACATTCCACAAAATGAAACTTTTGATGATGGGAAAAATGGTGGAAATCAAGAGAACGGACAACGCCAGGGACGAAACGACCAAGATGGCGAAGAAAATCGGGAGGAAGGAAGAAGAATTTTACATGAAAGAGAAAATCAAAGAAATCAACAGACAATTGAAGAAGAAATTGAAAGACATTATGCTGAACAAACACGTTTGATCTGCGAACGTGAAAGATTGAGAGCGTAAATGGAAGAACAAGAGCTTCAGGAGACAATTCTCCAGAACAATCACGACAATCGACAAAGAAGGTGTACACAAAACCGGAATAACGGTAATCTCAATGAGGAGTATGATAGGAGTACAGAGAATGGCTGAAAGACAACAAATGTAATTGATAAGAAATGAAAAAAATCATGGAGCGGAAAATGAAAGGCATCATCATATGCGAATTCAAGATAGATATGAGGAAGAGAATCGCAGAAGAAGACGAGATGAGGATAATGAAGAAGAAATGCAAAATTTCGCGAGAGAAGATAGATATGAACGCAGAAGAAGAGAGGCGAAATTAAAAAGACCAATGGATCAAGATTCAGGTGTAAATAAACAAATCTTTAAAGAATTAGAAGAAATGAGAGGAATACTAAATAATAGAGGAGAAGTAGGCAGAAGACAATTGGATGAAGCAATAGAAGAAGCTGCGAAAACTCCATTTACAAGGGAAGTACAATTAGGAGGAATACCACTGAAATGCAATTTTCCCGCATTAACCAGCATTTTTGATGGAACAACTTGTGCAATTCAACACATTAAAGTCTATGTGAGGTGCATGTTACAATGGGAAAAATCATGATGCCGTATTGTGCAAATATTTCGCATCCAGCTTAACAGGAGAGGCGTTAAAATGGTTTGAAGGTCTACCAAATAACACAATAACATCCTTCAATAATTTGCAGACTACATTCTTGGGGGCATATATAAGTAATAATTCCTCGCGACCTGGTATAGAAGATGTGTTTGGATTAAAACAAAGGATTGCCGAAAGTTTGAAGCACCTGACTAAAAGATGGAGAACTATGTGTAGCGAAATGGCTGGCCGTGTAGATGAGAGATATCTTATATTATCATATCATTTATCAATGTTATGTTTGCAACAAACCTATTGTATGTCTAAATTTTCAGAGTCAAGAATACAATCACAATGACTGAATTGCAAGAACTTCAAGAAGAATACATTGCTCTAGAGGTAAGGCAAAATGAAATGGAATCATATCCAGTTGCGAACACCATCTCACAAACAACGAATGCAAGCTTATTACCCAATCTAATAAACACAGTAGCGAATACTTCACAAATACAACAAGAGAAGGTGACGAGTAACAATCAACAGAAACTGGTGGCTATGGGAAGCCGAGATCAAGAAGAGTATAAAAGAGAAAGAAATTTCTACAATCGTGTTGGAAATAACAAGATTCAAAAACTCGATCAACCACAAGAAACTTATGGAGGTCAAAGACAAAACTATAATAGAGGACAAGGAGGTCACAAGGTAGTATGGGAAGAAATCAAGATGCCACCTCTAAATGCAAGTGTGGAGAAGATATGTGAAGCTATAATCTTGATGAAAAATATACCAATACCATGGAACATGGGAACGGAACCACCTCCAAACCACAGAAGTCATGAGTTTTGTTCTTATCATCATTTTCATGGACATACAACAAATGATTGCAGAAATGTAAAAAGAATTATTTTGAGAATGATAGATCAAGGAAAACTAAACGACTTTCTGGTAGGGCATCCACAATCTCAACCACTGCCACCACCACCAGAGCATCACAAAGTGAATACGATGAAAAAGAAAGAAACATTCTTCATAGAAGTTGGTGCAAAAGCAAAAAAATCTATTCTGTCACTCTATCGTACATTCATATAAGACAATTGAAGATTTTCATGATAGTGTTTTGAGTAGAAACAGATCATTTCTTTTACCACAGAAGAAATTCCGGAAGGAGAAGAGGTGCATGACAATCCATTGGTAGTAAAATTAGAAATTAATACAAAACCGAAAGAAGATGAGGATGACAAAGCTGAAGATTCATGGGAAATTAATAGAATTCTAATCGATACCGGAAGCTCTGTGAACATTTTATTTTGTCATACTTATAAAACCATGGGTGGAAGAGATGATGATCATATACCATCAACATATAAGATATATGGTTTTAATGGTACTGCTAACAATCCTAAAGGGGAGGTTACTATGTGAATCCCATTGAAAGGAATATCTTCTGAAATCTTATTCTGTGCCATTGATGTAGAATCACCCTACAATGCGTTGATTGGTCGACCTTGGATACATGGGAGTCTAGGTGTATCTTCAACTTTCCACCAGTGCATCAAATTCCCTCACCCCAGTGGTGTAGGAATCATAAAGGGAGATTGGGTTGAAGGAAATAGGTGTTACGAAACTGAAATAGAATCTTGCGAAGGAAGAGCAAACAAGAAGGAAAACTGGCGACACAAAATCAAAGATACACAAAGAAGTGATAGGTTGATGGTGGATGCAATCGAAAGGAAAGGAGAAGAGATGTTGCGAAACTAATGCTAGCTCAGAATAAAAATGATGAACATACCACTACCAAGAAAGCAGTAGCAGAAAATAATAAAAAATCAGAGGATGACAAAGGTAATAAAAACAAGAAATGTATGAATGATTAAGTTGTTGCGATACTCTCGCAACAAGTAAAATTCTCAAGAATACATTTGATTGAATGGAAAAATTGAGATTGCGAAATTCAGATACAATATGATGATTTGCGAGACCCTCGCAGAGATAATGAATTTTACAGAAGACAATCAGAGAAAAATGACAAAAAAGAAAGGGACAAACCTTTATGGCGTACACCCTAGTTCGCGAATGCAATTACGCAAGAGGCAAATGTAAGACCTAAAGTACGTCATATAAGGGGGTACCTGTTGCATGGATCAGGGAAAGGCTACACCTCCATCGGAACCTGAGTCATGGAGATTTGGGGTCAATAAAGCCCATTCGGGAGAGGCACCTTGGATTCTCATCTTAAGCATATGACTTAAGTTGGGCGACTTAGGTAATAAGGACTCTCCCAAGGAGTGCATATCTGATCAAGGCGCCGAGGTACATGGTTGAGTCAAGAGTGCCAGGGACGTTTGAAGCGTACTTTGCCATTCTTGACAAGTCTTGGTTTATACTGCACTCGTCCTGAAGAAAACCCCACTTAGGGTGCAGTCTCGTAACCATAAGCCCTATAGGTAAAAGGGATAAGAGGCTGCGAAAACAACTGGTTGTTGTTAAGACTGGATGGGAGGAGCTAACCTTGTATGGTAGAAGTACGCCTCCTTGAAGGGGCAACCAGGGGGGAGATAAGGGCGGCACCCTCCATTAGGGAGCTGATAAGTGTCTTAAGACGCAAATGTCATGAGGCTTTTTATTCGCAAGGATATTAAGGCTTGTCATATTTGTGCAACAATCCTGAAGAGGCAATAATACAAAAGAAAAGGATAAGACGAGATCAATGGGTTTTCGCATGAAAGTGCGAAGACGTCCTGCGATTTCGTCGCAAGACGGCAATGTCATGGGGCTTCATTTTCGCAAGAATATTTAGGCCTGTCATATTGTCGCAACATTCCTGAAGAGGCCATAATACAAAAAAAAGTTAAGGCAAGATCAATGGGTTTTTGCATGAAAGTGCAAGGACGTCCTGCGATTTTGTCGCAATGACAAGAGGTGGCATAATAAGACCTTTAATTAGGAAGGCAAAATAAGACCACACAGGAATGAGATTTTGAAAAGAATCAAAATTCACTTCGCATAAGATTGCGAAGTTATACATAATTAACTGCGAAATTGAGGCATAAAATAAGAATTTTTATGAAATCTCTCATTTGGATTCAAATAACAGAGGCAAGTATGGGAATATGAAATTAGAAAATGTTATTTGTCTCCATATGATAGATTTACTCAAAGATTCAAAATTAATGATTATATTGATTAACTGTATTGCAAGAAGAATTGTTTTAATGAATGCAGGTCAAAATGAAAGAAACACAAATATACAGAAAGAAGGAATAAATGTACAAGTATTACAGAATCAAAGAAAGAAATAAAGACTACTTCTTAGTTGATCCTTCATTATCTTCATCAGACTTGTTCCCTTCTTCGTCTGCGTCAGAATCTTCATCACCATCAGAACTTCCATCACATCAGATTCTTCATCAGTCAGCTTCGCTATCAGAATAATCAAACTGGGAGTATTCTGTGGGATTCTTCCAAGAGACAAGGATAATCAGAATGTGGGATATTATGATCGTCACAAACCATTTGGATAGTTTGATTGCGAAAATGCATAGCATCATTCTTAAAATTCGCAACAGTGATCTTGATTTGATTCTTTAATCTAGAATACTTGTCGTTGCGAGAAGAAAGATTCTTTGCGAGTTCCTCCTTTTCAGCTTCGAGTTCTCAATCTTTTCACGATATCTATTTTCAGAATCTGCGAGCAAAAGACAATCAATTATTAACTTGATGAAAATTCATAAGAAGCAAAAGATTAGTAAAGAAGAGCAGTTAGTAACCTTCTCTGTCAGAAATCATATCTCTAATCAAGGCTGTATGCTCAACTTGGAGACTAACATTTACACCTAAATTTTCTAGCATCATCTAAGATTTTCGCAGCCCAAACAAATTCATCCTCACTACTTATAAGAAGACGAGAACGAATTTGATTTTCCCTTTCGCAGAGTTCGATGTTCTTGCGGTTAGCTTCATCTCGTTCAAGTTGAACTTCAAGAAGAGCCTCTTGGAATTTCGCCAAAGCCTTGGCACCTTGATCAGAGATGCGATCCTTATCATCTATGAGACCGCTAATTTTGGTTCTTAACTCATTGGTTTTCTCTTTAGAATCAAGAAGGAGACGCTTAAATCGGTTGGCTAAGCCTAAACTAGATCTATGGTCAATTTCTAAGAGGCGAAATTTAGATCTAAGCTCATTTAGAGAAAGAGATGAAATTCTATCATTTGAGAAGCTATTTAAGGAATTGTTAAGACGCTCAAGAAGGGTATCATTATCCAAGGCATTAGGAAATGAACGAAGAAAGGGTAGCTTCATCAGAAAGACCATAAATGTCTGCAAAAAGGATCATTTAAATAAGATAAAACAACAGGATGAATGAATGAAGGGAAAAGAGAAAAGTAACATACCGTAAAGCTGATTATTAGCTTGCTGAAGACTAGAGATTTTGTTCTTATACGAAGAAGAATCAATTTCTAATTGTCTATTTTTCTCGCGAAGACCTTTAACTTCAGCTTCCAATTCTTCATTCTTTGTGCGAAATTGAAGATTCTTCTTTTCAAGATTTTCGCGTCTTCTCTCTAGATCTGAGGCAACAGCAAAAGAAGCTTTTCCAGCCTGCGAGAAAATATAAAAAATATTAATATAGAAAGAAATTTTGAGTTATAACAATGAAGAAGTAAAAGGATAAAAGTATACCAGACTATTGAGAGAATGCAAGAAGTCGGGAGTCACTGATCTAGAAACTCCACGAAGAGAGCTATCACCATCCAGTAAAGGGACATCGCAAAGGGTAGCGAGAGCTTTGCAGGTATTGCGAATTGGCTATCTCCCATTCCTTGTAGAGAATCAGAAAAGAGGCCAGAGCTTAGCCATAGAAGATTCAGGTGGAGAATCTTCACTTGCGGCAAGATCATCATTGTCCTCATCACCCTTGTCACTTTCGGAATTTTCGTGAGGAGGAATATTTGAAGGAGAAGAAGAACGAACTTTCCTTTTCTTTGGAGGAGGACCAGTTGATTTTTCCTGCGAAGAGCACCTTTACCTTTATCACCAGTCTTCGCAACATCGGCAGGTTCTTCTACTTCAGCAATAATCTTCACACACAGATAGAAATAAGAAATGGAAGCAACAGTATACTGTTTAAAATCATAAGAGAAAGTTGAAGAAAATTTAAAATCATAAGAGAAAATTTCTTACCTCATCTGTGTATGAGCGAAGAGTTAACAAAGTACTAGCTTTCCCAGTCCTGTTATAACTACCTTTCAGTTTTTGGATCTGCGGAATGTCGCAAGAGTTAGCGAACAAAATAATAAAAATCAATAAAGAAATATAAAGTGAGTTAAATGGGAAATACCCCCTTCTCCTTCTCGGGCCAAGAGAAAACCCAAGGTTGATAAGCAGCGAGATTCGCAGGAAGAACACTTGACCCAGCAATGTAGGGTCCTTTTAGCATTAAAGGAAAAACACACCATTTATCATCTTTGGATTGGCGAGGAGTTGTGTTTTTACCAGAATTCCAGTCAATATCTTGCATGAGAATTTTGGCTTCATCAATGTTATCTTTCCTTTTTAAGCGAATACCCCAGCGAGTATTCTCTTTCTTCATGGAGATAAGTTCATAGTTCTCAAAGAAACTCGCTACTGTGTATTTCTCAGCAATTATATCTAGGTTTGAGAATTTAGGATCCCTAAGTTCTTTGGAGTACAGATATCCTCTATCAGCACCTCGGTTAGCGGACTCTAGCATCAGACGGATGCAGTCCCCACTCGGTTGGAAGATAGCTCACGAAAATCCCGAATGAGCGAGAATTTCATAAAATAAAGGAAGATCCGGGTCATAAAGAGGAATATGGAGACCTGCGAGAATCTGACCTAGCGAAATTATGATTGATTGATCATCACAATACTGATCATAGAAAAGTTTGACAGAAAGAATTGATTTGGCATTTTCACCAGGAATGGTGGAGAATGTGAAACGTTTATCAACAAGATCTTTTTGGACATCTTTTAAATTCTTCTCATGTCTATGACCACTTGGAGCCATATTTGAATATAGAGTATGGGAATGAATAAAAAGTAAGAGGACTGAAGGGGGAAAAAATTACAGTAGCAGAACTTGCAGAAGAGTAACAGAGTTGCAGAGATGAGAGAATAAAAGTAGAAGAGAAAGTAAAAAGAAAAGTGGAAAGAAGAGTAAGAAGAGTATATAAAGGAGATTTTTTTTACTCGAAGAAATAAAAACCATTAAGACGAAAAGACGTGAGCGGTTGAAAAGTAGCGGTTACAGAAGACGTGTCAAGAAACAAATGGAAGAAAGAATACGTGTGATAAATGCAGAATATGAAAAGATGAACAGTTGCGGCATTTCTCACATCATTCTCTACTTTGCAGAGAAGATATGAGAAGAGGCAAGATGTAGGATCAGAATCTCGCAACGATAATATCTCAGCGAAATTATCAACAACACAACAGCGTCGCAGAACAATTTCAGAAATGATACGATAAACGACGTCAGCTAGGATCACGAGAAAGATGTGATAGTCCTGTGAAAATTAGAGAGCTTGCGAAATTAACATTTGTAAGGTTGCGAGAATGTCGCAGACCATACCCGAAAATAAAGGACAGATTCGATGTCATCCACTATGTATTTCCTTATAAATAGTCGTTCAAGTTGTAAAGAGGGAGAGATCTTTTTTGAGTAAGAAACAAGTAAATAGGAGAGAGAAAGTCTAGAGCAGAGATGATTCTTGATTTCTTTATCTTTTCTTGTAAGAACATTCAAAGATTGATCAATAAAATTAAGAGTGAAAACCTAAAAATGAGTTGATTAATAATGAAATCATTTGAGGGGTGTAGTGTAGGATTTCCTGCAACTACAAAGACCACCTGAAGATCGACACCTATTAACGTGCAAGGTTGATAATAATAAAACTAGGTATGTTAATTATGAGTACTCGTAAGTTTTTCATAAATGAATACTTTGGGACCGAAAAACATTTTTGACTGGTGAAGTTATTTATTAATCGGTAAATGCATATAGTATAATTTTGTTTTTACGTACTCCTTCTGCTATTTATTTCCGTCCTCTATTTTATTTTTGTCTGTCCAAAATTACTGACCAGTTTCAATTTATAGTTATTTATTTTGGTCAAATTTTAAAATGTATCCTTTGATTTTTTGTAATTATAAAATTAGATTTTTGTTATAGGAAAAGCTTATATGGATAGGGAAAAACTGACTTTTGGTAAAATGACCTGATATTAATTTGGGTGCACACAAAACAAACCTCTAATACATGTAGCCACAAATAGCCAATCAAGCACCCGATGGGTAAGAATTGCTCCTTCTCCATTGAATAGTAACATGCTTGATCTTCAAACTAAACCAAACGATCCATCTAGCACAGAAGATCCGTTTAGCATCGTATTACAGTTAACTTTGCAACCGTTATCCAAAAACCTCTTACTATGATTTATATATTAGGGTAAAAAGTGAGCTGCCGAGTCTTAGATTTTTGTCATCACTTATATATAGCATAATTAAATTATTAATAAAACAAAATCAAACACAAACCAAAATTATAACAAACTCATTACATTTAATTTTTCACAAACCCATTACTTTTAGAGGCTCATCTTTTTCTCTTTTTTCCTCTTCCTTGTCGTCGTCGATTCAAAGAAATTTCCACGAAACCATTATTTGTAAATTTTTATAAGTGATATAATCAAAATGAGTTAAAAATAGAAGTTGCAAAGACAACTTCGGTTAGGAAGTTTGTGTAAAACTTTGTCGAACTAGTCGAACCTGATGGAGCCGAATAACATGAAGAATAATTCGGCTATTTCGCAAAAAAAAAGTTCCTAGCCGAAATTTTAATTTCCTAGACGAACTTTTAGTTCAGTTACGTTGCAGTTTTTTTTCTCCGAGCCGAACTTTTGGTTTTGTTACGTCGAAATTTTGTCTTCTAACCGAACTTTTCTCTGAAAACTGTATATTGAGTTCGACTACATCGCAATTTTTTTATCCTGACCGAACTTTTCTCTGAAAACCTATATATTGATTTTGGTTACGTCGCAATTTTTTGGTCATAACCGAACTTTTCTCTGAAAGCAAAAACTCCATTAAAGCTGAGTTCGGCTACCTATGTCTTCAGAATCATTAGCTGAACTACAGTTGCCGATGAGTTCGGTTACCTGTTCTTCAGATGTCGTAGCCAAACTTTAATGCCATAGCCGAAATCAGTCTATAAATTTTTCATTTTTTCAAAAGTTTTGGCCAATTCAAGCAACATTAACTAAATTTGAAGTATACTTATATACCCAAACCCTCATTTCAAAATGAACCATCTCAAGAAAAAAAAATCTAAAACCCTCTTCTTCTTCTTCTCTCTCAATAATTATTATTCTAATTTTCTTTTTAAATTTAACCTCCTAATCACTAATTAACTTATCTTAATCGTTTAACTTACTAATAATTACACTCACTTAATTAGAAAGGGTAATTTTAGTATTAACATAAATACCTGGATAAGGAATGATTTAGGTTTAATTCATATACCTCCTAAAATTGAAATGATGGTCCCCATGAAAAAGGATGGTTCCCAAAAAAAAACAGTTCAAACACAATTTCTCAAGATTTATCTAAATACCCCACAAGCTACAAATCCGAACAGTCGTAAGTTTCCTTGTCATTCAGATGGAAGTCGGTGCACAGCTAAACATTTGTGGATTTTAAATTTGTTCTCGCCATATTGTCAGTATACATACATTTAGACGAAACTATTCAACTGTTTTCAACAAACAATTTGGCCCTGAATCCTCCTAGTTTTTAGACTAAGTCATATGGTCTTCTAATCTATCATCTAAATGCGCGTAATGGAACAGTGAAAAGTAGATGTACGGTTGAATGAAACATCTCAACTGTCGGTTCAAAAAACCAAACAAAAAATAAATTTCTCTGCGCTGAACCATTCAGCAAAACTATCTCGCTACTTGTTGGAATACAAGATATATCTGGAAAGAGAAATAGTGTTAAGAAATAGGCGACGTTTTAATATAATCTGCAACGCTTTTTATCCAATCTAGCAGCCAAATCTAATCCATATCACTTAATCTTAGAATTGCAAGCGAATCTCAGTTGCAAGGTTTGGAGCACCCAATGCTGCATGTATTGGATTCCAAATTTATGAGTACCCTGAGTTAATAATAGCCGGTGGGTTTAACTTTGTCCCGTCTTTGTTATCGCCATATTGTCAGAATACATTTGCAGGTAAATGATTCAACTGTTTCGAACAAGAAATCTGGCCCTTAGTCCTTTTAATCTTTGGATTTTTGCTAAAGAGATAGCAGAAACGGATTCGAGGAAAACGAAAATCGAAGTCGACTCGCTAACTCGTACCGAACCAACATAATTTTCTGATTTAGACTAAACTGTCCCTATTGACATTTGGATGTACACCGATTTCCCAATCAACTACACACCCCACGACCACCAACACCGTTTTCCATCAAGATAATCTCTGCGGGTGTCATTAAAAATTTTGTTGCTTAATTTATGTTAATCAAATTGAAAAACAGATCACGATGAACCTAATATGAGAACAAAGAAGCTAAAATACCATAAAAAGGCATCAGATACAAATACTGATTTTAAACCCTAAGTTCTTAATAGAGAATTAAAAATATAAATCTAAGTTATGTTTTCTACGTTAACTCACAGACATTGCTTTATTGTTCTCTCACAGACATATTGCTTTAGATACTCATTAACTTAGAGATCATGACGTGCCCAAAAATCCGACACAACATAATGCTTGAATAACCATGATTCAACGGGTGGGAATCTAAAGGAGTGGAAGCTTCATTAGAACGGAAGGAGTAACGAGGAGAACGAAAATAAAATAAAAAAATCTGTGGTGTGGTGCTGATTCATCTTATGAGGATTTGACTTATTCTTCAAATTCAAATATGGTTCTTCGTCGATTGTGTAAAACTGATTAGATAAACTTTTTGATGACAATAATTTTGCTTATTTAATCTTTTTCTCTCTCTCTGTAATTGCAGAGTTTGACGAAATAACACTAATGGATGTGTTTTCTTTTGGGTGATGATCGATGCCCGTGGTTGACTCCATAGTGGCGGGAGAAATTGGCGGCCTAAGAGTGGTAAAATCTCATCATGGATAATTTGGTCGAATTAAAAAAATTTTTGCTCTCCACCTAACAAAAAATCAATTTTTAACTCAGAATTTGAAGCAAATATCTATATTTTCAAGTTTAGCTTCTTTTATCCACGTCTCATCATCTAACATCACTAAATCACTACCATTAAAAAGAAATCACTACCAATATTGGTCCAATAAAAAAGTTGGTTGCTTTTAAGAGGCAAGCTTGAGAACCACCTCATTACAAGTTCTAAGACCATTCGGCAGATGAATGGAACAAAAATGACCCACTGCAAAAAAAATTTCAAGAACAAATGCATGTTATATATTCTACAACGTGTATTGTGGCACACCCAATGCCGCTATATATGCGTATGCCCTGTGTCAGGGGCTTGCGTAAAAGGACAAGGCAATTAATCCTAGTCTCTTAGATAGCAAAGCTCTAAACAAATATCAGATCTGCAAATTAAGTACTATAAACATACATATTGCAATCTGGATTTCATTTAACTTCACCTCGTACCCATGCACCGTTTTGTCCCCTGGAATGACAAAACCATTGACTTGGAGTCTGTATTTTCTTAAAACCATGGGATTTTGTGCATGTTATAGATCTAAAACTTGTCCTCTCATTAAATAGTATTCATTTTTCATCATATAATCCTATAAATACACAAACTTAATCATTAACATTTCATCATCGCCACTTACAAATACAAATAAGTCCCTCTACGTACAATCACATGGCTTCCCTTCTTCCACATTTTCTTTTGTTATGTATTATTTTCTTTTGTTGTAGTTCCAGTGTGTTTGTTGAATCTACAGTTTCCAAAACCAAAACTTTTCAATTCAAAATAGAAGGCGACGTTAATGAATACTATTTCGGGGGATCAGGCGAAAACGGGGCTGATTATCGTTTGGTCCAATTGAAACATGCTTTCGTTTACCCGTTCGCATTGTATTTCTATAACACCACACCGAATGCATTTTTTTTCGGAATAGGTGCTACTGAATTCGATGATCTCATGACAATTCGTTGGGTTTGGACTGCCAATCTCAACGACCATGTTGGCGATAACGCTACTCTCACGTTTGGTCGTGATGGTAACTTAGTCCTTGCAAACGCTGATGGTCGTATCGGTTGGCAAACTAACACAACAAACAAAGGTGTTACTAGTATTTCTATGAAACCTAGTGGGAATCTAGTACTTCATGATAAAAAGGGAAGATTTATTTGGCAGAGTTTCCAGCATCCAACTGATAGTCTCTTAGTAGGCCAATCACTGGAGCTCAACTCTGGCACAAAACTCGTTAGCCATAATTTGCGTTATAGTATGATGACTGACGACAAAAAAGGATTAATAATGTTGCTAAACACTTCATCAAAATTCATTCAATATGCAGGTTGGGGAGCAATGGGTCTCTTAAATGCAACATTGCATGCCGTTCAAAGAGTCAATCTAGTTCAACCAAATTCTGATGCAATGGCAACTGGTAATACTACTTTCTTCTTAACCCTCGGTTTCGCTAAGCAAACAAGAAGAGTTATACTTAACACAATAGATTCAGTATTTACTTTCGCATTTCTTAGGTTAGAATCGGATGGAAACCTAAGACTTTATGCCTTTGTTCTTATCGATGCTGGGCCTGATATTCGTAGCTTTAGAGCGTGGGTAACACCGTATGCATTTTTTGGAGATACTGTGAAAGAATGTGCGTTAGATTCAAAATGTGGTTCATCTGGGAAATGTGATAGGAAATTATGTAGCGCTTGTCCTCGTAACAGTACATCAGGATGCTTGATCACTCCACGAAGAAAATGATGCAGCAAAAATTATATTTAGAATGGAGAATTCGTATATTGGTATTATTCTCGGCATTTTTTAATGCAGTGCTTTAAGTCGGTAGACTCGATTCCCACATTCGTTTGACTGAACAAATTCAATTATGGTGCAATATATTCACTTGTCAGATGCTTTTACATCTTGGTCATCGTGCACTCATGTGCCAGGAATCCAGGCCAACAACCTATAAGGTTAAAGTCTGCTTGGCGTCCGGCTTCTGTTTCTGCACAAGTCAGAAGTAGAAATTTTATTGCTTAAATTAAAAAACAAAAAAGCCTTTTAATTATGAAAGTCTTCAAAAAAAACAACCTTTTTAAAATTTTAAATAGAAAAAGAGTAATTATGTGCGGACCGCCGCAAAAACTACTCCAAAACACTCATCTGAGTGGGGAAGTGGGACCCGTCCTCAAGGCGTTAGCATGGGCTCATTGAAGGGTGAGGGGTGGGACCACCAGCTGAGTTTTAGCGATTTTGGAAGAGTTTCAAGGGGCGGTCTGTTTAGAATTTTTAATAGAAGTAATACTCTAACATCCAAACTACCTCTTAGCGGAAGGAGATTATAAATTTTGAACTATATATATCGACCAGGTACCTCCTCCCTTGTAAAAACCAGGATAGGACGACCCAATGATGCTACGTTGACCGGGAAGAAATCCCGTGAGATTTTTCGAGTCTCACAATGTTAGGGAGCTCACTCAGAGGTTTTGTAAGGGTGTTGTTTACTCATTTGTGGGTCACACATGAACGTGAGTCACGGGATTTTTCCCGATAATTTCCTCCTGATAAGTTATTTATTTGTATTTTATGCACCCCAAAACCAAAAACTATTTATTTGTCTTTTATTTTCCTTCCGATTCAAATCCCAGTTCCGCCACTAATTAATTATTTAATGATTTTAGTCCATCTTAAAAATTCCCTTCTTTTTGTTTCCCGTTTTTGTTTCACATTTATCTTTAGGGTCACTGGTTTCGGATTCATTATCTCACCTATCCAGGACTCACTAGTCTGAATGAATTATGGTGTAAAGGGAAAAGACCTACAAACTAGCCTGCAAGTATACAGGGAAGTTGAAGCAAGAAAGAGTAAATAGGGGTTTGTCCACAGGGACTTGGAGGATTTGCTAAAGTTCTCTTTGGGGAGTTTCTAAGGTTTTCTGAGTTCAAGGGAGGGTACTAAGGCTTTTGATTCCACTACCTGACCCTAGGCTAAGGAAATTGTGATGCAATGTATGTCTTGTTTTTTTCATGAAAGATTACAATGAAGAATAGAGTAACTAACCTAGCTAAATGACCCCTAGCATCAGCTGTCTTTCAACAGCACAACTGATCACAAGTATTTAGCTCAACTAGCTAACTGAACTTAAGGCAATCTCTCTAATGGACTAAATTCTTACAACTGACCTAGCTGCACTCCTAGCATCAGCTGTCTTCTAACAGCACAGCTGATCACAAGTGAAGTAACTCAAATGGCATTTCATTAATCCTAAGGCAGTTAAAGCATTTCAAGACAATACATATACATTTACTATCCTAGCATATGATCAGGAGCTTCCTCTAAGCCCTAGCAAAAGAATTAGAACATGAACATGCTTATAATCATGATATTAACACATACACACATGCTCCACATGATAACAGCACACTTCACAGTCAATTTTTATGTATAACACACATTCCACATGAACTGAAAATGTAACTGCTATAAATAAAATGAAAACTAAAACATTTGTTCACTGGCTAGCCCAGAGATGTCCAATTTTTCAACCCCTAACACCCTTTTATAGTTACAACATAAAAAATCCAAAATCCCCAAATCAGTAAAATTAGGGTTTACAAAAAAATCTAAAATTGACCTTTACCTAATCTCTGAAATCAATCAATGGTCTCGACCCATTCTTCTATCGCTTCTCCTCTTCCGTAATTGGTGGTTTGATTTCACTAACTCTGTTTCTCTCAAACCTAGTTTCTAGGTTCACTGTTTTTGAAAAGAAAAAAGGGTTGAGAGAGAAGGAGCTAGAGAGTATCATGGTGGTGTCCTTTAGTGAGAGGAGGGGGAGGCTGATTGATGGGGTACAGTGATGGAGGTGGTTGAGCGGACATGGTGGTGGTGATGGTTGCTGTAGAGGACTGGAGAAGATGGAGTCGATGGGTTTGGGATGAAGGGCGTGTTTGTTTTGCGGGTATAGGTATTTGGTTGTTTGGGTGTTGAGCGGGCTCATCAAATCTCGATGTTTCGCGAAGCTGAGCCGTATGATGCGGAAATGATAGATCGATCTAATGGCGAGATGGAAGGGAGCGAGGAGCGACCGTTGGATGCAAAAATACAACGAAACTAACGGCTCAAGATGGAGTTAGGTGCTGTAGTGTTGGTAAGGTGCATCGAAATCTGATGCATGATGACGCAGCGACCGTTGGATGATGGAATGGATCCAATCTTACGGTTAAGAAGGAAAACGGGTTTGGGTATTGAATTTTGGGTTTAGGATATGGATTTGGGTTTAGGAATTGGATTTGGGCTTAGGAATTGGATTTGGGATTAGGTAATCTTGAGCCCACTTCTTCTTTAAGAACAATTTCTTCCTTTTTAAGCCCATTTTTATCCTTGAGTCTTCCATAACACATTCTTCACTTCTTTTCCGCTAGAGATTCCACCGGCTTTCTCCCGTGTCTTTGCTCTTTTGGCTCCGCAACTCATCTAGTCTTTATTTGGTACCTAAAAATACAAAATTAAACAACATTAAGTAATTATCCTTGAGGAGAGTAAAATACAAAATTCATTACAAAGGGGGAATTATGGTATGCAAAATGGGATAAGTGCCAATAAAACGATGATAAATAATGCAATATTTGGCGCCTATCAAATACCCCTAAACCTGAATTTTACTTGTCCTCAAGTAAAACAGAAACTAAGGAAATCCTACCTATACCACTGTCGCTGGTCTCTCGAATGCATTTAGCGTATGCACTAAGCCTTTTAAACCACTAAGTGTCCCTAGTGGACGAGTGAAGTCTCGTGAAGGTTTGCTTAGAACGTACCTACAAAGTTCTAGGTCAAAATATAAGCTCAGATTCCATCAAATGTGACATGTGCAAACAGTTTAAGCTCACAGCAAAATGGAGATGTCAATCTAGCTATCAAAGGCACAATCCTAGCACTGATAACAAAAAAAGACATGTGATAAGAGTGTAAAGTGTATCTACACATGTGTAAAGAAAGATCTGAAGTTATGACTACTAATCACCAAGAGATAGTTTCTCAGGCTAAGAACCAAGGTCGAAATCTAGCTAGCTGTCCGGACTTTACGAGAATTGTGAATGAGTTGGAGGTATTTCACAATTACTCGCGTTGTACATCAATGGCATACACCCTCCTTGCTTATTACAATGAAACAACAAAATGACTTTACATGACTCTTATTTACATTGACTATTCTCTTTTTATTTTTGGAACAAGAGATGATGGAATTGATAAATACTTGATTTTTTTTTTTTTTTTTTTTTTTTTTTTTTTTTTTTTTTGAAAGGAAACACTTTTGATACATATACAAAAGGAAACAAAAATTACATGACACTTTGCAAGAGGTAGCCCTTTTTGATGCACCCAGTTAAATTCGATGGTTGTTTTTCTTAATGTAACCTCCACCTTCTATCCCAACCAACCAAAGAACAAGCTAGTCAAGTTTCGTTCAGTATTCTAAAGTGATTGGCAATCGTGACTTCCTATCAAACACCTTGAAGATCGAGGCTATACATGTATTGGTAGATCGTGCGCGTGCAAATTTCTTATCACTATGTGAATTGTGCTAGAATCAGGGTGCCTAAATATCTAGACTAAGACTCCTAATAATTACATATTTGCACAAGAGTCAACATTTCAAGGTAAATGAGCTCCATTTTTTTTTTTTTTTTTTTTTTATTTTATTTTGATTTTTTTTTTTCAAAAAGAGGGAGGAGTTTTGTTTTCAATTATAGCATGTTATAAGGGTATATACTGATTATCACCCCTAAACCTAAATTAAACAGTGTCCTCAATGTTTAAAAAGTGCAAAAGAAAGAACTGTACAGAAAAGGAAAAACATAAAATAAAATGGAACGTTCAACCTGGTTTATGTACAAGGGTGGACCAATCAGGCCGCATAGACGGGATCCTCCAGATCGGTTGCCTCAATGTCAGGCGGAAGTGGTTCAAGGAACGGTTTCAATCGCTGCCCATTCACTTTGAACATGTTCTTGTTGGAGACATCTTCAAGTTCCACAGCTCCATGAGGGAATACCGTGCGTACTAGGAATGGGCCGGTCCATCGGGACCGCAATTTTCCTGGAAAAAGATGCAGCCGAGAGTCGTATAACAAAACTTTCTGACCCGGTGTGAATGACTTGCGCAGAATACGCTTATCATGAAACAACTTCATCTTTTGCTTATACAGCTTGGCACTGTCATAAGCCTCGTTCCTCAATTCTTCTAACTCATTGAGTTGAAGTTTCCGTTGTGCACCCGCCTTGTCGAGAGAAAAGTTAAGTTTCTTGATAGCCCAGTAAGCTCGATGTTCTAATTCCACAGGAAGATGACATGGCTTTCCATACACTAGACGATAAGGGGACATGCCAATTGGTGTCTTATAAGCTGTTCTATAGGCCCACAAAGCATCATTCAATCTCAATGACCAATCTTTCCTTGACGGGTTGACCGTCTTCTCCAGAATGTGCTTAATTTCCCTATTAGAAACTTCTACTTGTCCGCTTGTCTGAGGGTGGTACGGAGTTGCAACCTTGTGGGTTATGCCATACTTGCGTACTAAAGACTCAAAGTACTTGTTACAGAAATGTGAACCACCGTCACTGATTATAGCTCTAGGGGTACCAAAACGTGAAAATATGTTCTCCTTCAGAAATGAGAGTACCACCTTGTGGTCATTTGTCTTGGTTGCAACAGCTTCAACCCACTTCGAAACGTAATCAACAACAACTAGGATGTATAATTTGCCTTCAGAAATAGGAAATGGACCCATAAAGTCAATCCCCCACACATCAAATAGCTCAACGATCAAAATCGGATTCAACGGCATCATGTTTCTCCTCGAGATACTTCCTAGTTTCTGACAGCGCTCACAAGCAATACAATACTCATGGCAGTCTCTAAACAGCGATGGCCAGTAAAACCCACACTGCAGGATCTTTGCAGCGGTCTTCTTGGCACTGAAATGCCCCCACATGCTTGGTCATGACAGAAAGATATCACATCTTTCTGTTCCATGTCGGGCACACATCTCCTAATGATTTGGTCTCGGCAGTACTTAAACAAATATGGGTCATCCCAAAGGAAATGTTTAACTTCAGCCAAGAACTTGGAGCGGTCTTGTCTCGACCAATGTGAGGGCATTCTACCTGTAGCAAGGTAGTTAACAATGTCGGCAAACCAAGGAAGGTTTGACACAGACATCAATTGTTCATCAGGGAATGATTCTCTAATCAGCTCAGATTCATCAATAGACTCACTAGTTAATCGGGACAAGTGATCAGCAACCACATTCTCACAACCTTTCTTATCACGGATTTCGATGTCGAATTCCTGTAATAAGAGTATCCATCGAATAAGGCGAGCTTTAGCATCCTTCTTAGAAAGAAGATACTTCAAAGCCGCATGGTCAGTGTATATGATGATCTTAGATCCTATCAAATAAGATCTAAACTTGTCTAATGCAAATACCACGGCAAGTAACTCCTTCTCGGTAGTCGAATAGTTGAGTTGAGCATCATTAAGAGTTTTACTAGCATAGTATATCACATATGGTAGTCTATCAACACGCTGTCCTAAAACAGCGCCAACGGCATAATCAGAGGCATCACACATGAGTTCGAACGGTAGTTCCCAGTTGGGTGGTTGGACAATAGGAGCTGAGGTGAGGAGAGTCTTGAGTTCTTCCCATGCCTTCACACAAGCAGTATCGAAGTTAAAGACAACATCTTTGACAAGTAGATTACACAAAGGTCTTGAGATTTGGCTAAAGTTTTTGATGAATCGCCGGTAGAACCCAGCGTGACCTAAAAATGATCGAATACCCTTCACAGAGTGGGGTTGTGGTAAATGTTGAATGAGGTCGACTTTAGCTTTATCTACTTCAATTCCTTTTTCCGAAACGATGTGTCCTAGAACTATGCCGGAGTTTACCATGAAGTGCATTTTTCCCAGTTTAAAATCAGATTCTTTTGCTTACATCTAGACAACACAAGGACCAGATGGTCCAAACATTCATCAAAAGAGGAACCAAACACAGAGAAATCATCCATAAAGATCTCGAGAAAACTATCTATCATGTCTGAAAAAATGCTCATCATGCAACGCTGGAAAGTAGCAGGCGCATTACACAGCCCGAAGGGCATACGTCTAAAAGCAAATGTCCCAAATGGACACGTGAATGTAGTTTTTTCCTGATCTTCCGGTGCAATGTGAATTTGGTTATAACCGGAAAAGCCATCTAGAAAACAGTAGTGACTGTGTCCAGACACACGTTCTAGCATTTGGTCTATGAAGGGAAGGGGGAAGTGATCTTTTCTTGTTACTGTGTTCAACTTCCTGTAGTCGATACATACTCGCCATCCTGTGGTGTACGTGAAGGGACTAACTCATTCTTTTCGTTCCGAACTACAGTAATGCCTGACTTCTTAGGCACAACTTGAATGGGACTAACCCATTTACTATCTGAAATCGGATATATGATACCCGCATCAAGTAGCTTCAAGATCTCACTCTTAACAACGTCTCTCATGTTAGGATTAAGTCTTCTTTGCATTTCCCTAGATGGTTTGGCATTCTCTTCAAGATTAATGTGATGCATGCAAATGGTGGGACTTATCCCTTTGAGATCTGAGATGGTCCATCCTAAGGCTTCTTTCTGCTCCTCAAGTACTCCTAAAAGCTTGTTTTCCTGTTCTATGTTTAATCGTGAAGAAATGATAACAGGTAAAGTATCAGAAGGACCTAGAAATGCATACTTCAAAGTATCAGGTAATGGTTTCAATTCCTGTTTGGCCTTAGGAGACTCATCCGAAGATATAACAGACTTCTCAGAAAGTGGGAGTTGTTCCACTGTAGTCTGCCATTTAGTGATGTCCATTTGAGGTACAGATTCGAGCAAAGATTGGACTTCACCAATGTATTCATCATCATACAACTCCAAGTTAACATCTTCCAAACATGCTTGCAAGGGATCTTTTGACATAATACCAGTCAATGAATCTTGTATCAAACTCTCAATCATATTGACCTCATGTACATCCTCATCATCAAGATTCACATGATGTTGACTAACATTAAACACATTCAGCTCTACAGTCATGTTTCCAAAAGACAGCTTCAACACTCCATTACGACAATTGATGATCGCATTAGACGTCGCCAAGAAAGGACGTCCTAAAATGACAGGAATGTGACTATCCGGGTTTTGTACAGGTTGAGTGTCTAAGACAATAAAGTCTACAGGAAAGTAGAACTTATCAACCTTAATTAAAACATCCTCAATTACACCTCGAGGGACTTTGACGGATCGGTCCGCCAATTGGAGAGTTATGGGTGTTGGCTTCAATTCTCCAAGACCTAACTGCGCATAAACAGAATATGGCAGGAGGTTCACACTTGCACCTAGATCTAATAAAGCTTTATTGACCATGTGGTTTCCTATAGTGCAAGAAATTGTTGGACAACCTGGGTCCCTAAACTTAGGTGGAGTTTTGTTCAGAATGATGGAACTCACCTGTTCAGCTAAGAAAGCACGTTTGTGCACATTAATCTTGCGCTTTTGAGTGCACAAGTCTTTGAGGAATTTGGCATATGCAGGGATTTGCTTAATTGCCTCAAGAAAAGGAATGTTGATGTTGACTCTTTTGAACAGTTCTAACATCTCATTGTAGTGGGTGCTTATCTGTTGGCGAACTAACCTCTGAGGATATGGAGCAACATCAACATTAGGAGTTAGAGGGTATTCACAACATTGGGATTGTCGGCTTGCTAATGTACTCAGGTTCCTTTTCTAAGTTGGAGGTGTTCTTTGGTGGTGTAGGCAATGATATGCTTGGCTCAGATTCATTTGATTGTGGTATGCCTACATTGTTCTCAACAATCTTACCACTTCGGAGAGTGGTGATGGAATGGGCTTGATCGGGTGAGGTTTCATTGCAAGATGATGTTCCTGCTTGAAATATCCTCTTTGGATTTTGTTGGGGCTGGCTAGGAAGTTTACCCTTTTCTCTTGTATTCAGTGCATCGCAAATTTGACCCATCTGAGTTCTAGAGCGGAGACTCGTTGATCAGTTGCTTTCTCATTCTTCATCAGATGTTGGGTCAACTGATTGATACTCTCTTCAATGCTAGACAATTTCTTGTCAGCAGTGTATTGAGGGTACGACTGCTGTTGAGGATTTTTAGGGTATTGATAGCCTTGATTGTTTGGATAGCTTTGAGTGGGTTGAGATGGTCCTCCTTGAATGGGTCCTTTAGACCATGAAAAATTGGGGTGGTTCCTCCATCCTGGGTTGTAGGTCTGAATAAGGGTTATGCTCTTGTTTTTGAAACATAGCATGTGCCTGTTCTAGCCTAGATTCTTGGAATGCATGCATTTCCGGACAATCACTGACCTGATGGTCAGAACCGTTACATATATCACAGATAGCCATTTCGACATGTTCACAGAAAGCAGTGGTAGAAGGTTTTACGTTTTTCTGAAGTTCTAACGCTTCTATTCTTCTTGCTAGTGCTGCCATTTTTGCATTTCCCTCAAAATCAGACTCAATTCTATGGACCTTATCTACAGGTGTAGTCTTTCTAGGTTCACGAATGGACTCCCACTGTTGAGTTTTTTCAGCAACTTCAATTAGGAAAGCCCAAGAGTCATCAGCACTTTTATCTGTGAAGAGTCCATTACACATAGACTCTACAATTGTTCGGGTAGAGACATCTAAACCTTCATACAAAATTTGCACAAGTCTCCATTTTTCAAAACCATGATGGGGACACTTAAGCAACAATTCATTGAATCTCTCAAGATATCTAGCTAAGGTTTCACCTTCTAATTGTACAAAGCTGTTCAGACTTTGACGAATTGTCGCAGTCTTGTGATTAGGGAAGAACTTTTTGAAAAACTCTTTTGTGAGGTTGTCCCATGTCCTAATTGACTGTGGATGTAAGGCATACAACCATGACTTGGCCTTTTCCTTCAAAGAGAAAGGGAATAGTCTCAATTTTAGGGTTTCGTCAGACATCTGAGTGAAACGTATAGTTCCACAAATCTCCTCGAATTCTCTCACGTGATGGTAAGGGTTTTCGTTTTCAATTCCTCTAAACACGGGAAGCATTTGTATTGTGCTCGATTTTAGCTCATAATGACCAGTAGCTTCTGGTAAAACAATGCACGAGGGTTGGATTGTCCTTGTGGGGTACATGTAATCCTTGAGGCTACGGGGTTCTTCCATTATCTCAGGTTGGTCCGGTGTGTTTTCCTCAGAGGATGTGGGTATGTCAATTGGGTCTATTGGATTGACTCTAATTAGTCGGTTTGATTGGTCTCTAAAGGTCACAACCATATCCTAATAAGATCATTGATCGATGAACTAACATCTAACAAGCCCACAGTCAATGAAAAACACGACCTAAAATTTGGTTTAGTTGGGTTTTGGTTTCAGAATGGGTTTAGAGAAATTTTGGATTAATTGGGACAAAAAGCCCAAACAACTAAAAAAAAAAGGGTTTTGGTTCTTGGTTTTTTTTTTTTTTTGTAAGGTTAGGAGCCCAATGATTGGGGTATAAACCTATAGTCCAAAATAAAATGCAAGCCCACAAAAGAAAAGAAAAATAACCAACAAATAATTACAAGCATATAAAAGAAAAAGAAAAAGAAAAAGAAAAATTATTACAAGCCCAAATAGAAAATAAAGAAAAAGAAAAATAAAATTATTACAGGCCCAAATATAAACACTTAAATACAAGCCCAGATAAATTTAATGAGGCCCATATGGGTTAGCTCATGGGTTAGGCTTACTTGATTTTTGGAGGGAGCCCAAATTTGGGCTTTTTATCCCTTTTTGGTTGCACAGGCCCAGTTGGGCTTTAGGATCGTCCTAAGCAGCTCAGGTGGAGCAGAGCCCAGCAGAATCTGCAGCGAACCCAGCTCAGTTGGTTCAAGCCCAGCTTAGTTGGTTCAGAGCCCAGCAGCAGAGAAAGCAGGCTTTGGCTTTGGCTTTGGCTTTGGCAGCAGCAGCAACAGCAGCAGCACTTGCACACCTGCACACCAACAACAGAAAATAAGTAGCAGAAATCAACACTTGCACACCAGCAGCAGAAGCACTTGCGCTTGCAGCAGCACAGCAGCAGCACTTGCAGCAGTGCAAGGTAGTGCAAGGCAATGCACTTAGTGAAGCAAAAACGAGACAGAAAACAGGAAACAAGCAGAAAACAAGCAAACCGCTACCGAGTCCCCGGCAGAGGCGCCAAAAACTTGGTGTAAAGGGAAAAGACCTACAAACTAGCCTGCAAGTATACAGGGAAGTTGAAGCAAGAAAGAGTAAATAGGGGTTTGTCCACAGGGACTTGGAGGATTTGCTAAAGTTCTCTTTGGGGAGTTTCTAAGGTTTTCTGAGTTCAAGGGAGGGTACTAAGGCTTTTGATTCCACTACCTGACCCTAGGCTAAGGAAATTGTGATGCAATGTATGTCTTGTTTTTTTCATGAAAATGAAAGATTACAATGAAGAATAGAGTAACTAACCTAGCTAAATGACCCCTAGCATCAGCTGTCTTTCAACAGCACAACTGATCACAAGTATTTATCTCAACTAGCTAACTGAACTTAAGGCAATCTCTCTAATGGACTAAATTCTTACAACTGACCTAGCTGCACTCCTAGCATCAGCTGTCTTCTAACAGCACAGCTGATCACAAGTGAAGTAACTCAAATGGCATTTCATTAATCCTAAGGCAGTTAAAGCATTTCAAGACAATACATATACATTTACTATCCTAGCATATGATCAGGAGCTTCCTCTAAGCCCTAGCAAAAGAATTAGAACATGAACATGCTTATAATCATGATATTAACACATACACACATGCTCCACATGATAACAGCACACTTCACAGTCAATTTTTATGTATAACACACATTCCACATGAACTGAAAATGTAACTGCTATATGAAATAAAATGAAAACTAAAACATTTGTTCACTGGCTAGCCCAGAGATGTCCAATTTTTCAACCCCTAACACCCTTTTATAGTTACAACATAAAAAATCCAAAATCCCCAAATCAGTAAAATTAGGGTTTACAAAAAAAAAATCTAAAATTGACCTTTACCTAATCTCTGAAATCAATCAATGGTCTCGACCCATTCTTCTATCGCTTCTCCTCTTCCGTAATTGGTGGTTTGATTTCACTAACTCTGTTTCTCTCAAACCTAGTTTCTAGGTTCACTGTTTTTGAAAAGAAAAAAGGGTTGAGAGAGAAGGAGCTAGAGAGTATCATGGTGGTGTCCTTTAGTGATGGAGGGGGAGGCTGATTGATGGGGTACAGTGATGGAGGTGGTTGAGCGGACATGGTGGTGGTGATGGTTGCTGTAGAGGACTGGAGAAGATGGAGTCGATGGGTTTGGGATGAAGGGCGTGTTTGTTTTGCGGGTATAGGTATTTGGTTGTTTGGGTGTTGAGCGGGCTCATCAAATCTCGATGTTTCGCGAAGCTGAGCCGTATGATGCGGAAATGATAGATCGATCTAATGGCGAGATGGAAGGGAGCGAGGAGCGACCGTTGGATGCAAAAATACAACGAAACTAACGGCTCAAGATGGAGTTAGGTGCTGTAGTGTTGGTAAGGTGCATCGAAATCTGATGCATGATGACGCAGCGACCGTTGGATGATGGAATGGATCCAATCTTACGGTTAAGAAGGAAAACGGGTTTGGGTATTGAATTTTGGGTTTAGGATATGGATTTGGGTTTAGGAATTGGATTTGGGCTTAGGAATTGGATTTGGGATTAGGTAATCTTGAGCCCACTTCTTCTTTAAGAACAATTTCTTCCTTTTTAAGCCCATTTTTATCCTTGAGTCTTCCATAACACATTCTTCACTTCTTTTCCGCTATAGATTCCACCGGCTTTCTCCCGTGTCTTTGCTCTTTTGGCTCCGCAACTCATCTAGTCTTTATTTGGTACCTAAAAATACAAAATTAAACAACATTAAGTAATTATCCTTGAGGAGAGTAAAATACAAAATTCATTACAAAAGGGGGAATTATGGTATGCAAAATGGGATAAGTGCCAATAAAACGATGATAAATAATGCAATATTTGGCGCCTATCAAATTAAACAAGAGAATTTTCTTGTTTAGTCCAGTAAACCCGACCCGGACTAATGGCTAGTCCAGCGGGAAAACATATTTACTCGCTAGTCCAATTTTTTTTGAAAAGAGTAAAATTACTCTACTAACCCTAACATATAATATTATGTATATTAATACATATATATGTTACTACATATGTAGTATGTAATAACTAGTAGTAATATGTAGTAACTAGTATACTGGTAGTAACTAATATACTAGTAGTATAGTAGTAACTAATATACTAGTAGTATTGTAGTAACTAGTAGTAATGTGTAGTATACTACTAATAACTAGTACTAGTAGTAATATATTATATATTGATACTACATATTAATATGTTATATATTGATACTACGTATTAATATGTTGTACGTTATATATCTATACTACATATTAATATGTAGTATCAATATGTTATATGTTATGTTCAATACTGTTATGTTATATATTGATACTACATATCAATATGTAGTATGTTATATATTGATATGTGGTATGTTATGTATTGATAGTACATATCAAAAAATTGTTATGTATTGATACTACATGTTATTACTAGTACTAGTTACTAGTATACTAGTATATAGTATACTACTAGTACTAGTTATTACTAGTATAGTATATTAGTAGTAACTAGTATAGTAAAGTAGTTACCTAATTTACTAGTAACAAATTAGTAAGATATTTTTGTTACTACTAGTATAGTACATATTAATATGTAGTATCACCTTATTGATATTACTAGTATGTAGTAACATACTACTAGTAATATTTAAATGTGTTGATACTAGTTAGACCTGGAAGGGTGTCTTAGGTATTTAGAAAATACACTTTATAATCTCCACGAAGTTTTTGGACTAGAGAGTAAATAATCTAGTCCAAAAACATGTTTTTCACGGGTGGACTAGCCATTCACTAGGCCATGAAAAATTGGACTAAACAGTAATTCCTACATTAAACAAAGGTTAAACTTCAAATTCTGGTCAACATCTGTTAAACAAAGTCAAATGGATTATTTTCAGAACCCAACCTAACTTTGACTGGCCAACTAGCTATAGTCGTTTCACTTAGCATGTTCCGATGACAGAAGTAGATGTGTATATTTCTGCTTCTCCATATATAAATCAATTTCAAAAAGTTAGAAATAAAAAAATTTGGTTCACAGAAAGTTAACTTCTTGGTTATTGACTAACAAAATCCATTTCAAAATTATATTGCCAAACCTTTTTTTTTTACTTCTAGAAATAGAAAGAACTACTCGAACTGAATCCAAAAGCAAAAGTCCTTTCCAAAAGCCAAAAACAAAGAGTTTTACCTCACAAAAAGTTATTATCTTGCTATTTGACATGAAGAAGTCATTTTGAAATTGTACCACCAAACTAATTACTTTTTTTTTTTTTTGACTTTTAGAAACAAAAGACAACTCCTCAAGATGCATCTGAAAGCAGAAGTCATTTCCAAAAGTTGAGAACAAAATTACTTTAAAAAAAGTTCTCCAAAAGAAAAAAATTGATTTAGGAAAATCTACCTTCTTGTTTTTTGAATTTAGAAGTCATGTCGAAAGTATGTCGCAAAACTAACTTCTTGATTATTTCTCGAGGTTTATCTAAACACCCTACAAGTTGAACAGTCATAAGTTTCCTTATTGGGCCTCTTAATATAGCCCTGGTGATGAGAACAAAATTAACAGAAAATGGGCTATATAGCAAAAAAGGTATTTTTTCTGGGTCAAATGGATGGGTAAGCTTTTCGTCTGGGTCAAATGGACAGTCAAAACAAATAAATGAAACAGACCTTTATACCCTTATTAGTTTTCTCCTTCACCACTTCGTTATCTTCTCCATCTCCACCATTAGCACCAAAAACCCATCGAAACCAAATCTATTCACCATCGGAAGCTTCTCTTATTCCACCAGCACCACCACTCAGGTTCCCTAAGAATTACCACCGGCACCACCTTCGCAAACTTTTCTCACGGTTACAATCACGATCGTCAACAATTCCAATACCACTATCATCGTTTTCAATAAGCCTAAAACCCTAATCTCCATCTATTATCTTCATTTGGTTCTCGAATTGCAGATTAGGGTTGTAAATTGATTGATCCATGATTTTATTTGAATTGAAATAACCACCACTGACTTAGAGTTCCACCACCATATAATATTTTTAATGCCCTAATTTCGTTAAAGTTTCTCAATTTCATAAGTTTAGGAAGCTAAATTAGGTTTTTAATCCGTCAATTCACAAAATGGGAAATCAAAAATATGGATTGGTTCTTGATAATCCTTGATCACGTAAGTCTCCTAACCCTAATTTTATTTTTACTTCTATTTTCTTAACGACTTGCGTTTCATCTATGTTAAGCTTATGTAAAATCTAGTTTGAAATTTATTTAATTTAAACATTGATAAATGATTCATCATGTTTTGATTGAGCTGAAAAAAATTTCATGAAAGTTTAAACACGGATGAAACTGGTTTTTTTGGGTTGTATTTGGTGGGAAGGATGAAATCAGTTTCATCTAGTGTACACATTGATATACCTTAATTTTCGTTAGAATACTCAGGGTGAAACGAATTTCATCTAGTTATAGACTGTCATATAACTGTATTTTCGTCAAAATATGCATGATGAATCTAGTTTCTTATAGTTTATACATTGATATACCTTAATTTTCGTCAAAATATTCAGCTATGAGACAATTTCACCTAGTTGTAGACTGTGCTATAAGTATATAATTGTATTTTTGTCAAAATATGCAAGATGAAACTAGTTTCATATAGTTTACATATCGATATAACTTAATTTTTGTCAGAATACTCAGGATGAAACCAATTTCATCTAGTTGTAGAGTGTGATATAACTGTAATTTCGTCAAATTATGCATTATGAAACCAATTTCATCTAGTTGTAGACTATGATATAACTGTATTTTTATCGAAATATGTAGGATGAAATCAGTTTCATCTAGTTTTAAACTTTGATATACCTGGATTTTCGTCACAATATGCACGATGAAACTAGGTACATCCTGCAAATGAACTAAATAGTGCGCCTATACAACTTCTTGAGAGAACTATGAAGATGAATGGTTTCATTTAGCATATTAAGAGTTTTTTGTTCAATTTAAACATGGATGAAACTAGTATAACATTGTTTTAGATTGAGTTGAATGTGTTTTCATCTAAAATTAAATTAGGATAAATCCAGTTTCATCTTGTTTTGCATGGAGTTGAATTTTCCTCCATCATAGTTTAACTAGGATAAAACAGGTATCATCGTGTATCAAATTGAGCTGAGTTTTTATTTATCCATGTTTAAACTAAGATGAAACTTTTGCATCAAAAAAAAAAAAAAAAACTAAGATGAAACAGGTTTCATCCAGGTTTAATTGATATTGAATTATTTGATATTGTTGTAGGAAGCAAAAGTGGGAAGAGTACCGAATTAAAAACAAAGAATAGGCATGATGTGAAGGCCATTAATGAATTAAGAACGAAGCACATGAATGATTTGAAGGTGGTTGGGAAACTGATGAAAAGTTTACAAAATAAGGTTTGGAAATCACAGCCAAACATGTGGAAAAATGGAAGAAGATAAAATTTTGGAATATGATAAGCGCGCTCAAAGAAGGAAAACTATGCAAGGCGGAATGCAGCAAGACGCTTATAGCCTTATTGATGCAATTATTGATGTTTGTTATAGCCTTATGGATGCGCTTATAGCCTTATTGATACAGTTTTAGCCTCAAAATAAAGAAAACTACACAGTAAAGTTATTGATGCAGTTTGTTTAAACTTTTATTTGTATACTCTACTTTTGACTACTTTCCCAATAATCTTATATCAGAATATGTTGGATGAAACCAATTACATCCTGACGAAAAGAGATATGTTTTGTTAGAACATAGAAGATGAAACCAGTTACATCCTGATGAAACTTTTCAGAATTTACGGGATGAAACCAGTATCATCGTGAACAAACTTGTTTTTTCGTCAGAATATGTAAGATGAAACTAGTTTCGTCAAGGTATTATTCATGACGCACTTGTATTCATTGAAGTTTGAACATAAAAATTGTAAAGTAATTGAAAAAATAAAAAAGACATCAAGATTTATATATCAATCAATACAACCAAATAAATATATCTTATTACAAAGTTATCAAATATCCCAAAAAATGATATATTAAAAATACATTTCCCTTAAAAATGTAGCAGTAGCGTACACATTCCAGTGCAATTATGAGATACATTATCGTCAATGATACCGTAAAAACATTGATTTAGGCATGACTTAGCAAGCACAAATTCAGCATTTTCGTCAAAAAAATAACGTAGTCCATCCTATGTTGTTGTTCATGCAAAGGAAGAGTTAACTGTTAAATCATGTTGCACACCTTTCCATGTCTGTAATCAGTTATAATAAGATGATCTCTAACATCTGCAAGTGACACAAACAAGTATACGGGCAAGTAACAGCATATTCACATACTAATTAAAATAAGAAGGTTGGGTTAAGGGAATGGTATCCTGGTTTAAGACCAAGTATGGCTTTTAGATGCTTCAAAAACAAAGTATGGCTCTAAGAGATCTGTGATAGTAGCTTTAGAAACTGTCAAAAAAGGCTCTTGCATATGAAAAATTAACACCAACCATAAACACATTATCCCCACAAAAAGTTTCGAAGTAGAAATCCACCCGAAGAAGAATCAAAGTTTTTATTGTCAAACATCTACTAAATTCACACTCAAGACACACAAAGGTATTCTACTATTCAAATCCTTTTATAAATTAACCTAATAATCTCATTTTTATCTAGGTTTCTTACTCATTCAAACACTGACCACCAGCACATTACACTACCTTCACCACCCACTGCGCACAAATTAACACAATCCACCATCCTCGCCAGCATCTTCCTCCCCAACCACACCAATTATCACCTACCACTTAACACTCAACATCCTTACCGATCAAGACTCACCACTGCATTATCCACCACTTGCACATTTACTGACCTCACCAACATGGGAATCTCCATTCACAACACAAGATGATTTCAAATCTAGGTTTTAGTTACTGATGAGAACACTGACCACCAATAGAATTCACTATCTTCATCACTTACCACTGACTAACAACATCCACTACCACTGATCACTTACCACCCATAAGCACTACCACTCAGGCACTAACCAACCACCCCAACAAATATGAAAATTAAATAAATTTGTAACAATTGAAAATCATACTATTATTAAACTTAAAATTGATTCAGAACTAAATTACACTAAACAAAGCTAAGGTTGGACAATTAGTCTTAATTTGTTATTGAATTTAGACAACCCTAGAAAATCAACAAAAACCCACATCATCAATAAATACTAAAACTTCTAATTGTAATGAATCAAAGGATTAAAATTTATATCAAACTTTAAATTAGACGAAAACGAAATCAAAATTGGACAAAATCAGTTTTGAATTAAATAAAATTAGAATCAAACTAATCAAAAAAATTTCGAATCATTAGAATAAAACTTACCATGATCGAACAAAGATTAAGAATCTGATAGTAATCCGAACTCGAATGTCGAACGGATAAAGAAGTTGAAGCTCATTTACTTCAGATCTGCATTTCACCATTACGAAATTAGTATGGGTATAAATTATACTGATCGTAGGCAGAGAGATCGACATGAAGAGAGGATCTATTTCACCATGCTTGAGCTCTGAAAATCGTTCAAGATCTGAAAACGAAAAATAAAATTGTTCTGGAGAAGAAGAAGGTGATGAGAGAAAAAAAGAAGAGAACCTTTCTGTTTTGGTTGAGTTTAAAGCATGAGGGTTATTTTAGGTAAAACATAATATTTTATTTTATTTTTCCTGGGTGAAATATCCAAATTGGCTAATTGAACAGTATTTTTATGATTTTGGTCCATATAAACAGTATCAAAAGCTAGAATTCTATTTCACCCATGAATTGTTGGTTTTGGTCTTTTTGACCAATTTTGTGCAAAATTAAAGGAAACTGCGGGTTTGTCTGTTCTATGACTTAAGAATATTTTCACACTGGTCTAAAGAACATATATTTAACATATTCTTTTGATTGGTTGATTATTTAACTGATGGCCCCACCCTCCATGTTTAAAATCCCGACCCTCGTTACATGATTCCTTAAATTAAATTAATGGTGGAGATTGAAATGTTAGGTGAACACTCTTTAAGGAGTGTGCACAAATTCGGACTCGCATTACTTTCGAGTTCTTTCATTTTACTAAGTAGCACCTTGTTTGGTTGCAACTAACTCAACTGACTCGTCTAGATCTGACATAAATCACCTGGCTGAGTCAGATTTGATTCAATATATTTGCTTTTTGAGCCAATAGTCTGGTGCAATGAGCCAGGGGTATTATGTTACCTAACTCAAAAGGGTTCGAATCAGAGATTAGGTCGGAGTTAGGCATCGAAACAGAGGCTGGTTCAGATCCAGATCGCGAATCAGATACAAACAAATATGGTGTAAGACATCTTTTCTAGTTTCACTTTTGATTCATCGAGCTTTTGTGTAATTAATTCTTTGGACAATGCTTTAGCACAACACTTATCTAGCCTCTAAGAGCATCCCCAGTCATGAGCGGACTAAAGATCAAATGCCAGATCAAATGCAAAAAAAAATAGCTTTTTTGGAGGTGAACCGCAGTGGTACCAGACTAAATTTTTTCCGATGAATGTAAACTGAACGTCTGATATTGAGACCAAGTATAATAAAAGCCTCAAACTTAGGCGTGGTTGTAGTGCTCGCGCGGTGTGGGACGTAGGTATTATGGACGCACGGTGTGGGGTGTGGCTATAGTGAACGCCTAATGTGAGACGATAATCAAATTAACGTACAAAGGTCAAGCGGGTGTATTAAGCTCGTTTGGGAAACTGGGATCATACTTTTCATGTCAAGCGCACTTATAATGACCGCTTGATATCAAGCGAACTTATAATGAACGTTTGGTTTGGCGGACTTTATATCAACGTCCCACTCAAACGCTCCACTCTCAAACGCTCACTATACCCATGCTCTTTGTTATACTCATGCCTAACTTGAAACACTCGTTACACCTACGCCCCATTAAATTTAGTTATAGTCCTTGCCGACTACTAAATTTAGTCCCAAACCCTAAAAATTCAGACCAAATATACCTTTAGTCAGTCCCACTATGCCTCCATTTCAGACCAAATTTGGATATAGTTCCCAATTATGATCGTGATTGTGGATGCTCTAAGAGCAACTGCAGTGGTGCGAGTATAACCAAAGATCAAAGAGGGAAAAAAAGACCAAATTTTGGGTTTAGTATGGTGTGTGACGCTACGGTGGAAAGACTAAATTTGGTCAGACGTACACTATACGTTCGTCTGGTGTGGGGCGTGGACTATACCAACGCCTGGTGTGGGACGGGGACTATACGTTCGCCTGGTGCAGGGAGATTCAAAACAAAAAAAAAATGGGGCGGAGGTATTAAGCCCGCCCCATGCAATTTCAATTAGTTAAACAGTGGGGCGGAGGTATAAACCACGCCCCACACAAAAGAAAAAAAAAAACCAGGCGTGCACTATACGTTCGCCTGATGTGGGGCGTGGACTATACGTCCGCCTGGTGTGGGACGTGGACTATACGTCCGCCTGGTGGTGGGGCGTGGACTATACCAACGCTCGACTATATTTGGGTTTAGTCTTGGTCCCAGACCAAATATACTCTGGGTTTTAGTCGTCGATCAAAATTTGATCGATAGTACGTTCCAGTACGTCTGTTCAAAAGACCAAATATTTGGGTTTACTCGCCCACTGTGGACCCTCTAAGAGAGCAAATTTAGGACCTTATTCCTAAAAAATTGTTTCCAACTGTTAGAGATTTTTATTCTTTGGAATTAATTATTAAAAGAGTAAACGTGGCGTAGAGGCGCATCTGAATGTGTAGTTAACACTTTCTTCGAGACCTTTTTATTTAGTATGGTCCCCTTCTGGTTTATAGGACCTACTGTTGGAGATGATTTTAATTAAAATGGGATCTAAAATCCTAGATGGCATATAAAAATAAAACTATAACTCTCGGTTGGAGATGGTGTAAGTGGATTTAAAATTTTTAAAGATAAAAGAAGAAAAAAACCAAATTAATGAAAAGAAAGATTGTAAGATAAACCGGGCAGATTGTGTCAAAACCAAAACAAAAATTGTAGGATAAGCCAAAAGATCCCAAAAAAATAAAAAAAGCATCATACAAACAAAATACACATCATTTTGTAATTTGCAATGTTTCATGCAGAGAAGTAAACACGCACTTATCAAACGGAAACACCATGTAATATGTATCGTGTTTCCATGGTATCAGATCAGACTCATTTTCCTTCCGATCCGTTAGGCATGCTCTTTTACCGAGTTTCATGGCACAAGGGTACCGCCGATTCTGGCTTGGACGCGAGGAATACCCAGAACGTTAAGATCCAAGTCAACAAGATTACGACTCTTCCGATTGTATGAGCTGCCAATATTTATACTAGCATCTGCATTCAAGAAACGACCCCTGGTGCCCATGACATCTGTAGATATAACCGTACTATACATATGTTAGCAAAACACAAGAACAAAAAGTTGCAAAAAGAGGGTGAAGTTTTCTTAATTTTCTCAAAAAATAAAATAAAATTGACCTATTAAAAAATAACGGAGGGAGTATAACAGAAGACATGATGATGCAAACGAAAAGAAAGACAGTCACGGAACCTCTAATGAAACTTTTATCCATGATTTTTTCTTTGTTTTTCCTGTTTCCTTTCAATCGATCTGGATATTGAATGAGAATTCTGCTTCCTTTCTCCTGTTTATATAGGCCGTTCATCTTTCTCTTTCAACTAATTTTTCTCCAAATACTTTAGATCCATTGACATTTCACTAAACAAGCCAGCCACGATGTTGCTGGAATTTTAGAATATAGATTAGATGCAACCTCGGTGTTGCCGAATTATGTCTTTTTAATGGAAAGAAAAATATATTAGTACGATGTTACGTCTCAATCAAATGTAACAAAGAATCTTTGTGAAAAATATAAGTAACCACTACGAAACTATGGCAGCTTGAGAACCACCTCATTAGAACAATATCTACCAAATGGTGGTACTATTTAAAACACAGAAATGGTACAGTTCACCGCTCCGGCTCTGGTATCCATTTATATACAGGTCCAGTGGTTGGAGAAGCAATTTCATCCTCTCGAAGTTTGCGTTTCCGGCCTTTTTTCTGCATTTAATAAATTTGATGTTTAACAAAATACTGATTAAAGACACCTACGCCGTCAAACGAAAATGAACTAAAGACCTGAGATGTTAATACCTGTAGTTCGTTCTTCAAGGCCATGTCCATGCATTGGCTTGCATCATCTTCTTTGAAAATGAACTAAAATGAACACCAGATTCACATTTTCAGTTTGATTCATGCTTAGTTTTACTAAGGAGGAGGTGGAAACACTTGATCTAATTCAGCATGAAGATTTCTGGAAAATTTTCATTGAAGATGACTCTTTTAGAAGGGAGTGTAAGCTGGAAATCAGTGATGGTAAAGGAATTGAGGGGGAAATATTTGCTTTAGAAGTTAGAAAATATCCAACAGCATAAATCATTACCACCTAATTTACTTTAGAAAAAGCTTACTTCAGGAAAAATAAATTACTTGGAAAGAGTGAACTTCTTGCTTTGACTTCTCAAAAATTGACTTCACGTAATTGTGTTGACAAACGAGCTTCTTGTATAAGTTCTGTTGTTGGGCTTCCTAATATAACCCCGGTTATAGTTTTGGACCTTTCAGACATTCAATACAACAACCAGAAAAAACAAAAATCAACAGTACAGCCAAAAAGAAAGAACCCTAATTTTGGGCATATCAAAATTTTTCTAGGCATACAAAGCAATAGTCCCATTTTGGGTGATTTTATAAGAGGTAACCTATGGGTAGTTCAATTACCTATATGTTCTTAATACAAAAATCTAAAATCAGTTTTCTAGAAAATCAAAATCAGTTTCCCTTAACATCTCTTCTTCTTCCTCCTCTAGCCGAATTCTTCCCCTCTCGGGAAAAAAAATATTTCAGCACCGTGATTAATCGTAAAAATTTGATCGTCGATTAAACTCAATTACATAATGACTCGTACCAAGAAAAGCTGGGACTAGGCAAACCAAATCGTCTTCTAATCCATCAATTGAAGAAGAAGAAGAACCAATTGAAGATGAAGGTGTAGAAACTGAAATTGAACCAACTGCATCTCCAACTCCGGATTTGAGTATAAGAAAGTAAGTTTTACAAACCCAATCTCCTATTTGCTGTTTTTCATCGATTAAATGACGGTTACAGTGTTGGGTTCGGCTCAGAATTGAGTTGCGTTGTTAGCCGAATTGTTCTTCACAAAAGCTTCCTGTAAGTGTATATGAACAGTTCAGCATGAAATATCATGAAATTTCAAGCTGAACCTAGTCACAAATAGAAATGCATAGGGGTTCGACGTATTCGATAATCATAATATGTGCCGAACCTAGCACATTTACGAGGTTCGGCTATTGCGATATTCATATTATGTGCCAAACCAATACAAAATTCTTACCCCCAATAATTATCAGGAATATAAATGATCAGGTTCGGCTTATAACACTTATGTAAATAGCCGAACCATGTACTACCAAAAGGTTCGGCGCTTACGATTTTCTCAATATAAGCCGAACCTAACATAATTTTTCTTCCATATCACACAGGGTCAGGTTCGGCTCATTATGAAATCTTTAAACAAGCCGAACTAGTTGGTTCGGCTCATAATAATAACACTTTCAGCTTGCCGAACTGTTCATTAGTTGTCAATATATCCAGGTTGGTTCGGCTGATATATTAAGCCGAACATATTCCAGACTCGCCGAACCTTAGTGAAAAAACAACAAACTTTTTATGATTTAAGCTACAAAAGTGAGATTGAACATAAGATAGAAGTGTACCTTCCTCATCCATTGAATCAAATACAAGTTTTTTTCCTCATTTTCCCCTTCTCCTTCTCCAAAAAAATCTAACTAAATAATCTTAAAACTAATCACTAATCAGAATTATTTTAACTAATCATTTGTATTAACACTAATCCTAAAAGGGCAAATTTGCCATTAAAAAAATTGGTTAAGGGGTTTCTGATTTTGTTATTTCACATCCTTTTTGTCTTTATTAGGTATGCCTAATAAGATTTTGGTATATGCCCAAAATCAGGGTTCAAAAGAAATCCATTTTTCATGAAAAACCAACTAAAGTCATCCCGTGTTTGTAGCATACAAGATTTGAATACCCAATCCTGCAGGATCCAATACTGTGCAAGTGGTGGATCTTAAATTTGTTCTCGCCGTATTGTCAGTGTACATACATTTGCAGGTATGATGCAACTGTTTTCAGCAAGAAATCTGGCCCTGAATCCTCTTAAATTTCAAGTGAGTATCAGTTACAAGGCTTGGAGCACCCAATGTTGCAGAATCCAATGCTGTGCATGTATTGGATTTCAAATTTTTCAATACCCCCACTTCATAACAGGTGGTTTTAACTTTGGTCAGGTCTTTGTTCTCGCCATATTGCCAGTATACATTTGCAGGTAAATGGTTCAACTTTTCCGAACAAAAAATCTGGCCCTAATTCCTCTTAATCTTTAACTCAGAATTTCAAGCAACTATCTAACATCACCACTACCATAAAAAAGAAACCACTACCATCTGGTCCAATAAAAAAGTTGGCTGCTTTTAAGAGGCAAGCTTGAGAACAAAACCTCTTATCAAGTTGTGCTGATGTTTTGAAGACAATGAAACTGCCCAACATTTCACCGCTTTCGCTCCGTTCTCCACTTATATACAGGTCCAGAAGTTGGAGAAACAATCTCATCCTCTCGAAGTTTACGTTTCCGGCCCTTTTTCTGCATTTAATAAATTTGATTTGTAATGAAATACAGTTTAAAGAAACATAAGACCAACAACTGAAAATGAACTAAAGACTGGAGAATATTAATACCTGCAGTTCCTTCTTCATGGCCATCTCCAGGTACATCTTCTCCAGTTCATTTGCTCTTTTTTTACGTGCTTCCAGCTCTCTATAAGATATCTCTGTTTTCCTGCACATGGACTCTAAAAGGTAAGTTTCAAGAAAATCGAGAGATAAAATCTGGCTGTCCCGTATAGTTTAAAATTGAAGATATCCAATACAATACTTAATGCAGCTAACTTTACCACAACCAAATTCAGCATAGCAAGAGTGGCACAACCAGAAGGCATGTTACCCATTCGGCAAAAGAATGGAACAAAAAGCATACAGTTCTTTACCTTTTGATATGAGCAGGGATATCCTGAGAAGGCAACTTTCCACGTGGTGGTAAATTTGATTGAATTTCTTTGGCCTCTTCCCTGGAAAATCATGATGGAGACCAAGAAGAACCCAGTCAAAACAAAATGTGTTCAAGATCTTTTTACAGTCTCTTAGTTATCTAGATGTGTAGGAAATAACAGTTTTGTCCTGTTAGAGAATCCACAATGGTGGATCCAAAAACGCCAACAGTCAACCTAAACCACAGTGGTCACCAGCCTAGTAGAAATCTAAATCCTAGGCGAGGTTTTATAACTGAGCCTAGAGGTAGTTCATACTAATTTGTTTATGGCCGGGATTTTAAACCCAGTCCTATACCAAGAACAGTTTCAACTGCCAATTTCTGCATTCGGATTCGGAACGTTTGGCCATTGCAAAACATGGTTTCTCCAATTGCCGGGTGAACAAAAGTTCACTCTCTTTAACTCAGTATAAGTAAGACTTACATTGAACTTATCCATCATTCTCTCAAGTAACCTCCAAAGTAACTATTCTATTTTCATATGATTAGTGGATAGCAGACTACACAAGTTACTAACGTGATTACTCTATACAGAAAAGGAAGGTTGGCGGGAACTGCAAACCTGTCTTCGGCAAAGTAAACATGTTTGTTTGGCGTCTGATCACCAAGAGAGTGCAACATGGAACTTAACCTTTCGATTTTCTGTGGCAAAAACAGGGAATTTGAAATGAAAAAACCACATGAGATATAATTTTACTACATACTACATAAGTTACTCATAGAAAACATCATTCTTTTAAGCATTTGCACCTTCTTCTCACTTTGCCATTTCTGTTTGATATACCCCATATCTTGGGTTTTCATCAGCATGAGTTGATCTTGAGTGAATTTGGCCTCGCTCCTGGTGAAAACATAATAATTTCATTCTTGTTCTTTTATGTGCTTGAGGTGTTGTTGGTAAAAAAACAAGGGTTAAAAACGCAATGTTTTTTTTTTTTTTTTTTACTTACTCTGGTATGTGGACTCCATCAACAGTCTTCGATCTGATCATATTATAGTAGAACTCATCTGGGTTCTTGTTTGCAGCCTTCTCCTTGAGTATCTACAGATCCAGACAAAACATAAAACACTAAGCCAATAGACAGATCCAGTTTTCAGCAACAATTCTATTTTAACAAATACATTACTTCCACATAATGAAAAACAGTTGCAAGGGAGAATTGAAAGTTTACCTGTATAATGTTCTCCTTTGTGTGGTATGCCTTTGCACGCTGACGGTAATCTTTGTGCTTTTCAAGAATCCCAAACTTTTTTCTTGCTTGCCTGAAAGTATGGAAAACAAAAATGAAGGTTGCGGATATAACCAAATAAGGTATAAAAGTTGAGGAAAAATGAGCAGTTACTCACGGCTGGGATCGTTCTTTGTGAGCTCTCCTAGGGACAGAATTCCTTAGAGACGACATTGTTATGAGCAAATCAAATTAACCAGTCTCCTCACACCACCTTACTCTTGTATGGGTGAAAAAAAAGATCTTCTGATTCACTGCAAGGTTTGACAAATAGCACAAAAGCGTTCAAATTAAGTCTTAGTCAGAAAAAATAAGCAGAATAACAGAACAAAAGAGGACAAGGATTGTATTTCCGTATGCAACCAACATTTCACCATTATATGTACAAAACCTCCACATGAAAGCTATTGATGACACATTACTATGCCCAGTTACAACAACATAGCCAAGGAACAAAAACCTTCGGCCTCCAATTTCCAAAGCTAGAAAAATAGGGCGATGCCCCAGTATTACAAATTAACTCTTATTATAAAGTGGCTTCCTATTTCCATGTTTCTTACAGACTCCATCGTTGTGAAGTAATGAATCCAATTCTACAAAGAGATCCCAATACGAGTAATGAATCCAATTTATTCTAACCAATCCGACTATGAGAGAAACAGTGCCAGAAAACAAAAACTGAATCTATCACTGATCTATGGTTTCTTTTTTAAGCCAGTTTCAACTAATCATTAGCTACAAGTGATTCTGAATTGCTTAAGGCGGCTAACAAATTCGAGAAACAACAAACTTGGATAATGAAATCAAATAGCAGATATTACGCCAATCAAGTAGTAGAAATTAAAGTTAATAAAGTTAAGGTTTCTGATAAGTAGAAATTATAGTTAAGGACATGATTAGCTACCTCCTCTTAATCAAGCTGTTGACAATACCTCGGTACATTTGGCAACAACATAGCTAAGGAACAACTCCAATTTCCAAAAGCGAGAAAAAGAGAGATAAACCCCAGTACAACAAGTTCAACACTTGCAAAGATTCTTATAACTGTTGCATCTAAGTCGTGTATGTAAAAACCCTCTTACAGTAAACCATACGGTGCTATATCGATAAGATTTCAAAACTTGACATCGAAACAGTATAAACAAAACTTAACCAAGATATTATACCACCCCACTAATTGTTCTCAGCATGTTGCCAATCAAAACAAAACAACTCCTAATCCCAAATTTCGAATCAAAATTGATAATAGAAACAAAATCCTTAGTAAACTCATTCTTAAATAAGACCAATTTTACCCATCCTAGAATCAAACTGATAAACTTGAGAATCAACAAACACGGATAATAAAATCAAACAACAGAAACGACATCAATCAAAGCTCCAACAAAATAACATCTCTCTCAATCCCAACTTTCGATCAAAAATTGATAATAAAAACAAAATTAATAGTAAACCCATTATTAAACAAGACCAATTTTGCTTATTACAGAATCAAAATGAACTTTAACCTAAGATAGGGTATTGTAATTGTAAATTTAAGTACTGATTGATTGATGATAGCTCCTTGAAACAGTATACGCACCTACAAAGTAAAACCCTAGATTCGAATTCACAATACATTGAGCAGAGAAGAACAGAAAAGAGTATCCTTACCTTTTCTTCTGCTTCTTCGTCTTCCTCTCTCTGTCTCTCGGCGCCTCTTTCTCTGTTGTTTTTGTGTGTAGGGTTTAAGAAAGAAGAGTAGTCCAGCAACATGAAGCGTTAGCCGCTGCTGAAGTAAGGCTAAGGGCTGTACATGTCACTTCACGCACCCAGCCTAGGACACCCCTTAATAATAAAACAATAAAAACATGTATCCTGGTTATTACCTATCACTATCTCCACGACTCCCAACTTATTCCTCCACCGCCCGGAACCATCAAAACCGGAAGATCTAATTACTCCGAAACTTCAATTCCACTCCAATCTGTATCATCAATCATTCAATCAGTACTTAAAATCAATCACAAAAAAATGGAGTCCCATCACAGAAATTTCTCCATTGATCTCCTGTTAATCTTATTACTGTCATTGTTCTTCAGTTCTACCACTAGTACTGCTGCTACTACTTCATTCTCAATTAGAGAAGCCAGCATCCGTGACATCCAACAAGCATTCATGGAGAAAAATCTAACATCCAGACAACTAGTTGAATTCTATCTACAAGAGATTGAGACCCTCAACCCGGTTCTCCGGGCTGTAATCGAGTTGAATCCAGATGCATTAGATCTAGCCGATAAAGCTGATTCAGAGAGGATAATTGCTAAGGGCAGGGAGTTACATGGGATACCTATCCTTCTCAAGGACACTATTGCGACGAAGGATAAACTCAACACAACTGCTGGATCATATGCCTTGCTGGGGTCTGTGGTGCCGAGAGATGCAGGGGTGGTCGAGAAATTGAGGAAGTCTGGTGCGTTGATTTTGGGGAAGACGAGTCTGAGTGAGTGGGCGTACATGCGTTCGTTCCATAATCCAAAGGGTTGGTCTGCAAGAGGTGGCCAGGGTAAGGTACATCGTTAAGATAGTGTTAGTTTTCGCATGTTAAAGGGATTGTACCCAATGTTGTACTCGCCTCGCCTCGCCTAACATCTAGGCGCCCAGAAAAAATTGAAAAGAACAATGGCTCACATTTTCTATTAACTAGGCCCTGCATTCCACAACATAGACTGTACTGTTATATTAGTTAGTGTGCCTGGAAATGATGTAGAAATGTTTGATTTGTATGTACGGTGTGCAGAATCCGTATGTTTTGTCAGGCACTCCGTGTGGTTCGAGTAGTGGATCAGCTATATCAGTTGCTGCAAACTTGGTGACGGTATCATTGGGTGCTGAAACGCATGGATCGATACTTTGCCCGTCTAGTCATAACTCGGTTGTTGGAATTAAGCCTACTGTTGGACTCACAAGTCGAGCTGGGGTCATCCCTGTTGCGCCTAGACAGGACACCATCGGGTAAGCTTTCAATCTCTGGCATATTACATTCAATTTGAAAGTAATTGTTCTTGAATCAACATTTTTTTATGCTGCATCGAGTAGGCCAATTTGCAGAACCGTATCAGATGCGGTTTATGTGCTGGATGCAATTGTTGGCTTCGATCAGCTAGATGCTGAAGCTACAAAAGCAGCAGAAAAGTACATACCTGACGGGGGTTACAAGCAATTTCTCAAGAAAGATGGTCTCGCAGGCAAAAGAATTGGGATAGTCAGGCATCCCTTCTTCAGCTTTCCACAAGGGTCGAACATTTCGCAAGTTTTTGAAGGGCATTTTGACACAATGAGGTAATTAAAGGGATTGCAGTAGAGTCTAACTTAAGGAATTCCTATCTTATGTGTTAAAAGTTATGTTTCCTTTTGAAACAACTGAACTGACCTCCATTTGGTAAATCAAAGGCGAGTAGGTGCAGTTTTAGTGGACAACCTGGAAATTGAGCACATCGACATCATTACCAATCCGGGTCATAGTGGTGAACTAACAGTAATGAAGGCGGAGTTCAAAGAGTCATTGAATATCTACTTGAAAGAGCTAATTACTTCTCCAGTGAGGTCATTGGCTAATATAATTGCCTTCAATAAAAACCATAGGGATTTGGTAAGAGTTCAAACAGCTCAATTGTTAACACTAGAATAACACTTGCACATCTGTCACGATATTTAATGGACTGTTGTCAGTGTACGTACTTCAACTACCACCAAATGTTGTGCAGGAAAAGGTAGATAAGTTCCCTCAAGATATGCTTGTAGCGGCGGAGAACACACATGGAGTGGACGGCGAGAAAGAAAAGGCTATAGTGGAGCACCTGGAGAGACTGTCCAGAGACGGGTTTGAAAAGTTGATGATGGAGAACAAGTTGGACACAATCGTGACTCCAGGTTCAGATTTTGCAGCTGTGCTAGCGATAGGAGGATACCCTGGCATAAGTGTTCCAGCAGCTTATGATGAAGATAATGATGGTATGCCAGTAGGATTCTGTTTCGGTGGATTAAGGGGTACAGAGCCAAAGCTTATTGAGATTGCTTATGCATTCGAACAGGCGACACTAATTAGGAGACCTCCGTCCTTAAAATCAACCTCAGAAGATGATAACAGGAGTATCACTCAGCTTCTAGCTAGTCAGTAGCGCAGTAGTAACTGTACCAGATGAAGAGATGTTGTATTTATTTTCCTCATCATTATTACAAGGGTTGGTTTTGGGACCCAACGCAGTCGTTCTTTAGTCTGCACAGTAGTCAATCTAGAAGCGTGCTGCTATTATTTTCAAAAGCCTTTATAGAGTTGAATCTTTTTACTGGTTGGAGTCTTTATTAATCAAACTATTATAGGTTGAATCCAGATTACTGGTTATTAACCAAATTCAGAAGCAAAATCCACCAACAACATCAACAATTTTTACTCCAGCTAGTCAACCTGAACAATTTTTGCTCCTTCATCGCCTTCTCTTATCCTAAGGGAGTCAAGGAATGATTTGCCTTCGAGTTTACGAGAAAAGAATTTCTTAAAATATTCCTCATACCCAGTTGTTCTGAACAAGGCAGGCGTCTCTGGTGTGATCATGGAAGGTATTGGACCTATTTCCCTATCTGCTCTTGGGTTATTAAATGTTGCAATTGAGAGCCTTTCCTTTGTTGAGTTTACTATTGCTCTGTGTTCCACGCTACGGTAAATCCCATTACTCATAATCTGACATGCACAAGGAAGCAACAAAGGATTAATAGTCAAAACTCAAGCATTTGTTCTAAACTTGGATAATTCGATTTCATCAACCCTTCTTACCTCGAAAGCATCTCCAAGGTTCACTACAAAGGCATTCGGTAGAGGTTTAATGGGAACCCATATTTTTTCTTTTCTAATCTGTAATCCATGCACTTCGTTAAGTTGAAGGAGGATCGTCAAACCGCCAGGATCTGAATGTGGTGTTAAGCCGATGACGTGTTCTGTTTGAGGGCAAGGAGGATAATAATTTATTCTCACTTGTTGTATCCCATCTTCAAACAACTCTGCCATGACGTTAGTCTTCATTTGCAGAGCTTTCTCCATAGACTTGATAAGAGCCAAGCTAAGTTTATTCAACTCTGATAAGTAGGATTCAAGTGTCTCCCTGCAAGATGAGATGAATTTCCCAGTTATAGAATGGCATCAGATTTTGTGCGGGGAAAATAGATGGAGAAGTCACCTGAGAGGTAGAGGGAGTTTGGGAAATAGCCTAAGCTTCCTCATATGTTTGGGAAGAGTGAGCATGTAAAACATATCTGCCCAATCAAGTTTTTGGTCTTCTGAATGAACAAAGGCTTGTCCAAATCCTTCTATATCTCCTTCTTCCTGCCAAAATTTCTTTTTCTCATCCATTGGGAGTTTGAAGAAACCTTCGATATCTGATTTCACTTTCTCTACCAATAAATTATCGACTCCATGGTTTACCACCTACATCATGCATTAACCAATTTAATTACTTGTTAATACCTGAAACAAACCTCATATTCAATCGAAATGTACATGTATATTACCTGAAAGAAACCCCATTCTTTGCAAGCAGAGTGAAGCCTCTCCAGTTCTAACTCTCCAATGATGGGTTCTGGTGACAGTACTTTCTGCAAATCGATCACAGGTACTGATTGATCTATCATAGACGTAACGGTGACATTATCACCTAAAGTGTCCTGGTCAGTGCGTATGTATCGAGCTGGGACTTCTGCAAGTGACTGTTTGGCTAATTCTTGAACACTAGGTACCAACAAAGAACCACCTAGCTTTGTTAGTTTTGGTGCCTCCATGAATTAATCTTCAAACAACAGCTTCCTAATACTCAGATTGATGAGCCTCCTCTTCTCTGCTCTATATCAGAGTAAGAACTGACTCGCACTCTCTTTAATGATACGTCTATCCTTTTATTGCCCTACAATTCCACCCACCTTTTAATTGATGGCCCCATGCATGTCTAGACGGACTTTGCGTGTTTATTATCATTTTCGCATCTGGCACAAGTAAGTCAACAAATTTTTGCATGAAGCCGGTGGTGGAGTGGTGCACGTCAGTGATGCATCGTCACCAACATATGAACTCTGCATGGGACCAGTTCTGCATCTTGAGGCTCGTCGAATTTGTGGCTCTCCACTTTCGGTTTTCCTTTTAAATCTTTAACCAATAATTGCATTTTTTATTTATTTATTTATTGTTATTTATTTATTTTTGCATCTTTGGGTTTCCTAAACTCACACTTCATATGTTTTGGGTTGGATGTCGGTCAAGTCGTATGCCCTCTCCAATCTCCATTATATACTTCTTCTTTTAATCTTTGATTGATTATTGCTCCCTTTGATATTACAATTATTGGACTCTGTTATTGAAACGACCGTTGTTACGCCTGAAAAACTTAGTGTCGGCATGGTAAAAGTATGAATACCATGCCGGCAGGGACCAAATCGGCACAAAAAGTTCATTATCAAGCACCCAGTACCAGCATGGTAAACAATATCCCCAAATTTTGAAATTGTAAGTACACTACCGGCACAAAAAGTTCATTATCGAGCATACCGGTAGTGGTGCCGGCATGGTCGATTCCCAAGTGAACCGTGCCGGTTTGAGGACAAAAACATACAGAAAAAATTTGTCTGAAATAGCAAGTTTCGGCATGGTATTCATCCTAAAATCAGTACCGGCACTCAGTACCAGCATGGTATTCATCCTAAAATCCATGTCGGCACTCAGTACCGGCATGGTATTCATCCTAAAAACCATGCCGACACTAGTATCGACATGGTATTGATGTTAAAAACCATGCCGGCACAAAAAACAATAGGGTATTCATCATGAACACAATCCAGGAGTGGATTGAAACTGAAACTGAAAAGTTTCAGTTTATGATTCGAACCCAAACGAAGTTTTAAAACAACGACAACACTTTAAATATGATTCAGTATCATGTACCTTCTCAATGAAGCATTTCTTCTTCTTCTTGCTCAACAACAATTCAATTTAACTTATCTTTACAAACTTGTTAGGATTTGATTTTGATTTTGATTTTTAGTTTTAAATATTAATTTAGATGGAAGAGTTTTCATATTTTCGCCCCAAAAAACACCCCCTAGCGGACACTATTGGATGAAATTATTAGTTCATGTCCCCGATTAATATAAATATCCACGATTGCGCGTTCATTGAAATCCACTATCTTTTTGGCCATTAATTCTTTATCACCTTTTTCCTTTGAAGATCAAGTCATATATTGTCCCATCAATTTATGTGTATCTTTTCCTTCCACAGTTCCACCCTTAGAACACTGCTCGTTCAATTATGCGAAACCAATTTGAACTTTTGCTCATTGAATAGTATTAGAATGAGCTTGATGTTTTGGACGTTTGTGGAATGCTGCATGTTAGAGATAAAAATTAAGTGGACAGTAGAGATCGGTCATTTTCCGATCAAAACATCTAATTTAATCAATATGTTTTCAGTCATTAATTTGACTTGAAAATTAGCTCTTTTTCTTTTATGTTGACATAGCATACATTACAAGTTTGGAATTGCACACCATTTTGTGCGCAAATGTTGGATTTCAAAAGTTTTAATACAAAGAACTTGGAGGATATTACCGCTGATTATTAAATAACTAAAGCACACATTTGCGGTGTACAAGGACAAATTTGGTACAATAATAACCAGTTTTCCATCAAAACAAAACCTGAAGATTACTAGCAAAGAGTATGAGATCAGAAAAATTGCGCCAATTGCATATTAGCAGAAACAATGGATCAATGTGATCCGCCTGCATGTACTATTGCTTATATGAGTCCCAAAATAATAAATACAGATTAGGGTGATTAACCACCAAATTCAGGAGTACACTGCTTATATGGATTGATTTTAATTTGACTTCAACTACATGGGCATGTAGTTGTGAAAAATCTCACAGCTACACCCTAAGTAAAATCTGTAAAACAATTTAAGAAATCTTCGTAAGAATCTCAAGAATTTTTATTAAAATCTTAGAACAGGTACAAAGATATGAGAAAATCCTAACTTGGGAAGCAAATAATATTTCTCTCTTCTAAATATCGTGTCTAAGCACTCTAAAAGATCCCTCCTCTTTACAAAGGCGCTCGGCTCCTTATATAGGAGTTTACATAGTGGAGTACAACTAATAAAGCCCCTTATTTCGGATCTGACGTGCGTTACTGTCGCATAGGGATTTACCATTGCCGCATAGTTTCTTTACTGTCGCATAGATCTTCACACTTTATTCGTGATTAGGTGACGTCATCTGGTTCGTCATCTTCAATATGTTGTACGCGGTCGTATTCGCTTACCACTTGAGGAGTTACTTCGCATACTAAGCAAGTGTGCGGTATTTTTTACCCACATTTTGCCTCTTCTCATATCGTTCTTTTGTTAGAAAGGGAGGTATGAGAAATTCCAATTTGTTATTCTACTGCACCCGTTCGCCTCTTCACATTCTTCTCAACCGACATGTTTCCGTAATTTGGGATTAACCGTCTACACGTATTGACTCTTTTCCCTTTTAACCGACACGTCTTGATTTAACCGGTTGTTTCCTTTCCCTATTTAATAATTGGAGTGAGGTGATATAATCTTTTCCTTTCTTTATTCAACCTTAATCTTCTCTACAATTATTTGATCTTCATCTTCTCGAGGTCTTCGTTCTTTCCTCATAAATATTTACCCAGCGCTGTTCTTCTCTGAGCTTTATGGATTCTCATTCGAGGTTAATATATTCTTCTTTCAATAATATTTTGTTTTTATTTCCCTTGAATTTCCAGTTTGTTATTGTTGATCTGCTACTGTGTTGTTATTGTTTTGCTACTGTTCTTCATATTCCCATACTGGTTTTGTTGCAGCAAGAATTCTTCTTCTGGTAATACTCGTATTACAGTTCCAAATCCTAAATCTTCTTCGAGTTTCAAAGGTGATGAGTCTCGCAAGAGGAAGCCTTCGCATAACAAAGCAGTAAGAAATACTATCTTTTCTTTGAAACAATATTGTTTCCTATGTTTCTTATCTGCGTTGTTCTTCGTAGGATACTGAGAGCGAGATTAATGGCGAGAAGAAGAAAAAGGTTATTAAAGTTTGCAGAGCCCCCACGATCAATACGTCTCTTGTCATGCCAGAATTCAACTATAATAAGAAGGGTACTGAGGTCTCCCCTAATGTCAATGTTGACGCTCCCTTACGAGGCTTCGTTTCCTCAGCTTATTTGGATGCTACTGCGTCTTCGAAGGAAATCTCCGCTCCTAAGGAAGCTGCTTTAGCTGATCATGCAGATGTTTCTTCTTCTGAGAATGTGACCACACAAATAGTGGATTCCACGGTTTCCACTTTTGTGAATTTTCCTGCCTCAGCGTATTTTACCGCATCAATGGAAGATACAGCCGAACTTGTTTCAGAGGGTACTACTACCAATTCCTCTGCAGATGTTGTAATGACCGCTCATTCTCATTCCGTTCTCTTCTTCTCCTTCTGATACCAAGCCTCTTCTGAGAATCATTAACGTCCCTCTCTCATATGTTGATTATCCTTCCGAAGTTCGCATTTGTGATGCTCTTGTCAAGCTATTAGGTGACTCTCCCCCAGATAAGTCTGCTAGGAGCGAAATCTTCTCACAACTGGATTCAAGTGTTAACCTTGATTTTGATCTTCTGGTAAGTATTCTTTTGCTTTTAACTTTCTTTCTGTTTTAATTGATCGCACTTTCATATCTACATCTAAATTATTTCCTCATTTAGGATTCTCGTCGTCGCTTAGTCCAAGCTGAGGGGTTTTCTGAGTCTAGCAACACCATCCAAGAGCTTCACCGTCAAAATGCTAAGTTGAAGGCGACTCTTCAAGATGAATCTCTTGCGTCCGAAAATCTTCGCACTAAGAATCAATAACTTAAAGGTTTGTCTATCTTTGTTTTGTCATTCACTTAAACGACACTTGTACTTGGATTCATGTCTTGAGTTTCTTCGTGCATATGTTAAGACTTAAATCAGAAGCGTGTTATGGAGAGATTTAACTATCAATATTCTGCTGAAAATGCTCGTGCAGACAATGAGAAATTGCATAATAATAGATCAGTTAATTAATAATCATTCATATTCGCTTGATCAGATAGAGAACCTAAAGAATGAGAATCTTTGTTTAGTTAATCAGAATGAATTTCTGGACTCCCAAGTATCCCATCATTCTGGAATGTTGTATAGCGCTGACTTAAGATATCAAACTTTATCAGATGAAAAATCAGATTTTGCCCATAGAGAAGCGGTCTTTCTTAAAGAAAGAGGCGATGCATGTTAAGAAATCAGCATGATGAGTCTATGAAGAAAGTAAGTTTGGAGAACCAGAGAAAGATAAATTTGACTGTGAAGATGAACAAACTCCGAGAATAACATATGCAGCTAAAGGGGTCTCATGACATCCTTGTGAAGGAAAAGGATTCTCTTTCTCAAGATGAAAAGAAGTTTCGGTTCCGTGTCCAAGGTTTAGTTGGTGATGATTTTGATATGGTTATGGAGAATTGGAAAAGTAGTAGTCTTGTTTTATCTCAATATCTCATTTATCAGAGGAAAGGTAGTCACATTGAGCTGACTGCCTCAGTTTACTCCTCCTTTTATGGCTCATATCTTGTAGTTGCGAAATTGTCACTTTGGTAATAATTAAATGTCTTTTTTGCAGAATCTGATAAGTCGCATCAGTCTACCATCTCTAAGTTGAGATCTAATCTGACCAAGGCTCATAGAGAATGCACTAGACTCTCAATAGCACTTACCTCTTCTCGAGACAAATCTAATTGGAGGTTTTTGTATCTTGGAAACCTAATGGAGGTTTCTATAGAGAACACTAAGAAGAGTGCCGCTCGAGAAGCTCATGTTAAAACTCAAATTCTCGCAAATCGAGTTTGTGTTGACAACTCACTTTCTCTAGTGGATGTGGAACCTCTTGATGTGGATGCAGATGAGAAGCTTCCTGAGCCCGATAGTGACTATGATTATGTGAGTGATGATAATGAAGACGATGAAGCTCTCCTTCAAGAGGATCAGCCTGAAAAGGATGGATCTGGCGGTGGTCTTTCCAAAGATCCAAGTTCTGATGTTAACCCCAACAACGAGGTTGATGTTGAAGTATCTGCACTAGATCAAGATGCGCCTTCTAATAGTGCTTAGCTTTTCTTTTCCTTTAGTCTTATGTGCGACTGGTTATGGATTTTTGGATATGTAGTTTTGAAGCACACTTCTATTTCTGCTACCTTTATGTAAGATTATCTCTAACAAGGAGAATAATACCTTTCTTATGTTAATTCCCATACTTGCCTCTATTATTCTGCTTGTTAGAGGTATTACTTATTCCCTCTATTATCCGTGCGTTAATGAATCTTGAAGTATTTTTCTATCTTTCATTGCTTCTTTGTGATTTTCTTCGCTGCAAAATCGAAATCGCTATATTTTGAAATAATCTTAGCGTTTTATATTGAGGTTTTACTGAGCCCCCTAGTTAGAGGTTTTATCATCTTCGCCCTTATTTTTTTCTTAAAATATTTTTGTGCGGCAAAATCGCGGGCGGTCATTACCCTTTCAGGTAACGACCCATTGATCTTGCCTTATCACTTCTAGTATTTTTGCCTCTGCAGGGTGTATTCATGCGTTAATACGACGACTCTTATTACTCCCGTGAGTAAAAAGCCTCATGATATTAACGTCTTTGACACAATTCAGCTCCCTTATGGAGGGTGCCGTCCTTATATTCCCCCTGATTGTCCCTTCAAGGAAGCTTATCCCTACCGGGTTAGGGTGGGCTCTTCCCATCCAGTGATGCAATGATCAGTTATTTTCGCGACCTCTTATCCCTCCGCTGATATGGATTTTGGTTACGAGACCGCACCATAAGTGGGTTTTCTTGAGGACCGAGTGCATCATAGTCAGGACTTGTCAAGAGCATCCAGGTACGCTCCAGACGCCCCAGGCACTCTTGACTCAACCGTGTACCTCGGCGCCCTGATCGAGTTTCTGCACTCCTTAGTAGAGAGCTTCTTACTTTAGTATTTCGACTAAGGCACTCTACTGGATGGGCTTTTATTTCACCCCAAATCTCCATGACTCAGGCTCCAGGGTCGGTATAGCTTTTACCTGAGTCATGCTAATTGTGATCTAGGGTTTTCCCCAATTATGACGCGCGTTAGGTCTTATTTTTTCCTCTTGCTATTATGCGAACTAGGGTGCACGCTATAATTGGATTCCTTTCCTCCATTGTTAGAGGTTTTTATTTCTGATGCCTTTTATTAAGGTCTTATTATAAGGTCATATTTTTTTTCCTTTTTCTCATGTGTGATACATGTAAAGAAAAAGAACTTTTCATTTTCATTTATACGCTTGATTGATACAATTCTGACGTCTTATTTCTTTATTTATTAGCTAATATAATAACTAATTAGAGCCAAAGACCGCACGTCTCGTTCAGCTCTGTCCATCTTTGTGCATCATTAATTTCACTCTCTAAATATTTTCATCTTTTGTTCATGACTTATGGATAATACTTATTTAAATAATTTATATTCCACGAGTGTTCAAGTCTTCGCCCCGCGCTACCCCTTTCATGATCCGTTAATTCATACGCTGTATTTCCAACAACTCTTTTGATTATATAAGGTTCATCCCATGTCTTCTCTAGTTTTCCATCTCCTCCTCTCTGATAAGGCGGTATTTTCCTTAAAACTAGTTCTCCTGGTTGGAATTCTCTTTCTTTGACGCGCTTGTTATACTCTCTGGCTAGTCTCTTGTGGTAATTCTACATATGTTGTAGGGAAATTTCTCTATTTTCTTCTAAATCATCAAGCTTTGCTAAGATCAAATATGTGTTTAAGTTCTTATCCCATGCCTTTTTTTTCGTTGTAGGTATGATGACTTCAGTTTGTAGCATCGCTTCGACTCCATATGTTAAACAGAAGGGTGACATTCCAGTATCTTCTCTTCGTGTTGTTTTGTACGCCCATACTGCGTTATGGACTTGTTGGCACCATCCTTTATTTTGTCCTTCAAGCTTTTTCATCAATATATCTGCAATTGTTTTATTAGTTTCCTCAGCTTGCCTATTACTATGCGGATATAAGGGAGTTGATTTTCCACTTTGTATTTTGAACGCGTTAAGCAAAATTTCTATGTTTTCGCCCTCAAATTGCTTTCAATTATCAGAAACTAATTGTACAGGAATTCGAAATCTGTAAATGATATTTTCAAATATGGAAGTGAAGACATCTCGATCTCGAATATGTTGGAATGCTTTCACCTCTGCCCACTTTGTAAAGTAGTATGTTGCAACTATTAGGTACCTCCTCTGCCCCGTTCCTGGTATGAATGGACCTACATTGTCTAGGCCCCATTTTGCAAATGACCATACACTTGTTGATGAGTTTAGCGCCACTCCTGGTGCATGTATCCTTTTCCCATGACGTTGGCATTCTTCGCACCGTCTTGATACCTCTTTCGCATCCTCATGCATGTAAGGCCAGTAGTACCCTTGCATCTTTGTGTTTGTGGGCAAAGGATCTTCCACCTCTATGGTTCCCTGTGTCTCCATAGTGTATTTCCTTTAAGATTTTCCATTCCTTCCTTTCGCGTTAGACATCTGAGTGATGGTCCTAGGAAGGATCTTCGATAGAGTACTCCTTCTCTTAGTTCATAATTTGTCGCTCGACTTTTTAACTTATGCACTTCCAATATGTTCCTTAGGACTTAACCTTTTTTCTAAATATAGATGAAGTTGGGTTCTCCAATCTTCGTCTTTACCTGCATGCTCCTCTTCTGCGTCATCCACTATCATTACGTCTGTGTCATCTTCTTTTTCTTTTTTGATTGACGGTGAAGTGAGCGTCTGTATCTTTATATACCTTGCGGTTGGATCTATCAACATAGAAGAAATAAAAACCAGTGTGTCTGAAAATCGATTATCTTTCCTACATATGTGCCTCCAACTTATGCTTGGCATTTTTGTTGATAACTCTTCAACGAGCTTCTTGTACTTCTGTAAAGATGGATCGTTTGTACTATATACTCCTTATATTTGACGTGTTACCAATTGTTACTAACTTGTTATTCTAGCGTCTTCTAGCTTCATTTCGATTGCTAGTTGTAATACGTGCACCACTGCTTCATATTCGGTTTCATTATTGGTGGATGCAAACTCAAACCTAAATGAGTAAGCCATTCTTACTCCTTTTGGTGAAATGAATACTATTCCAATTCCGTTTCCTTCTCCATTTGATGATCCATTCACTAGTATCTCCCATCTATTTGAGTTACGATCTGTTAGCAAGTCTTTAGGATTTCCTTGTTCTTCATCTATATCCATCATCTCTTCTACATTTTCGTCTTCTTCTAATGGAAATTCTCCAAGAAGTCTGCGATAACTTGTGATTTTGGTGAAGATAGTATTTCATACTTGATCCCAAAATGGCCTACCTGTGAATTCCATCTTTCTATTCTTACTGATCTTTTCGGATTCTTCATTATTGATTCAATTAGGACTTTTATCAGTACTTTAATCTTGTGGGATTGAAAGTGAATTTGGAGCTTTTGTGTTGCATAGACTAATGCAAGGATAAGCTTCTCAATCTTTGAGTAATTTTTTTTCTGCGGCATTGTAGGTTTTTCTTATGTGGTATATTGGCTTTTCAACCCCTTGATCCAAGCGAAGCAAGACAACACTTAATACGTGCGGTGTTGATGCTAGATATATTAATAACTCTTCTCCTGGCTCCGCTTTCTGCAAAATAGATAAATTCATAATATAGTTCTTAATACTTTGTAGTGCTTTCTCGCGCTCTTCTCTCCATTCGAGTTTGTCCCATTCTTTAAGATGTTGAAAAAGTGTTTGCACTTGTCTGATGAGCGCGAAATGAACCTCCCTAATGAGGCTAGTAGCCCATTTAACTTCTGCACGTCTTTCATAGTTGCGGGAGATGGCATATCACGAACCACTTGCACCTTTTCTGGATCGACTTCTATTCCTTTCTTTGATACAATGTAACCTAAAAATTTCCCTGATGCTACTCCAAAGATACATTTAGCTGGGTTTATCTTCATCTTATATTGCCGCATCTGTTCAAATATCTCTCTCAAGTTTTCAACATGATAATTATCCTTTTTGATTTTCACCAGCATGTCATCTACATATACTTCTAATGTCGTGTGCACCCATTTCGAACAACTTTTCTACCATTCTTTGATATGTCGCACCTGCATTTTTTAAACCGAAAGACATTCGAGTATAACAATAAAATTCTCTTGGCGCGAAAAAAGTCGTGTGTTTTTGATCTTCTTCAGCCAACGGGATATGATTGTACCCTGAATATCCATCCATTAGTTTCTTTCGTTTCTTGATGCTGCTTCTACCATTTGTGGTATATCTGGGAGCAGGAAGCTGTCATTTGGGCACTTTTTATTCAGGTCACTGAAGTCGATGCAGATCCTTATTCCCTTATTTTTCTTTGGTACGACCACCATGTTTTCTATCAATTATGGGTATTTTGCTGGTCGAATTATTCCCGCGTCCAACATTTTCTACAACTCTGCCTCTATTTGAGGATGATATGTTGTTGTTATCTTCCTTATCCTCTATTTGAATGGCCTTGCATTCTCATTGATATCTAACTTGTGACTTGCAATATTAGGATCTATACATGTCATTTCGTCCATGCTCCATGAGAAGACGTCTTTGTATTCCTGCAAGAGATTGTTTGTTCTTTCTTCTTCTTCTTTGTCCATCTTTGTTCAAATCTTTAATATCTTTGGTTCTTCTTCCGTTCTAACATTTATGTCTTTTGTCGGCTCTGCTGCGGTGAAATTTGCTTTTGGTTCTCCTAGTGGTGATGGTTCCTTTATTTTATGCATCGGTTCACCTTATTTTTCTGGGATTTCGCTTGGTATATCTTTTCCTTCCTGTGCTCTTATCATTAGTATCCTTAGTTCCTCTTCTTTTTTTAATTCTTTCGCCTTCCTCCATTTATCTTTTCGCTTCTTCGCGCGTCCTTCATAATTCTTTACATCTATTTGACTGCAGACTTTCGCACTCCTAGTATCTCCTTTGATTTCACCTATTCCACTTGGTATTGGAAAACACACGCACTGATGAAAAGTTGACGCTACTCCTTTGTCGCATGTACCCATGGTCGTCCCAATAGCATATTGTATGGTGATTCCACGTCCACTACACACAAGGTTATATGCATTTCTATTTATCCTAATAATATTCGCATGGTTATCTCACCTTTTGGTTTTGTTGTCGTTTTATTAAAACCATGAATGTTGTATGTTGAAAGCGTCATATTTGCATCCTTGTATCCCATACTCTTGAATGCGCGGTAAAATAAAATATCCACCGAGCTACCTGTGTCTACTAGGGTTCTATTTATCGCCCATTCTTATGTCGCTTTCGCACCGTCATTTCTTTCTTTTCGCGTTGCGGTTACTGTAACCACCAGGAGATCTGTTCGCCTCAAGTTTTCTTTCGGTATCTCATCTGTTGTGAATGTTATCCTCTGCTTTTCCCATTTTTTCAAGCGAGATAGTTTTTCCACCGTCATGATTTTCCTTCCTTCAAATTCGCGCTTGTGTATTTTTCCTGTGGTTCCTGCATGAAAATCATTGATAGCCGTTTTTGTTATTGAGTTACATTGTATATTCCTGCTTCCCTCTGTTGCTCTGATGATTCTTACTGCTTTCATTTGTTCTCTTTGTGTTTTAACATCTACCTTGCTTTTGCAATTGTTCTTCTGTTGGATATGTTCTTGGACTTTTCTAGGTTCATTACTTTTTTCATCCATCTGTCCGGAATCAATGATTTCACCAAATTTCTTAGAATAATATCTTCTCTTGACGAACTAAAGAACTGAAACTGTTATGAATGAAAATAACCTTTTGAGATGTAAATTTTTGGTTTGTTTTTATTGATCTAAATTTTTAAGCCTCTAAAAAATTGGTAACAATACGATGAAAAACAAAGAATAATTTTGTGTGTTTTTTGAATCAATATCATTGATAGGGTATATCATCCTCCCTATTTCTAGCGCCAAAATGTTGTTGTGAGAAATCTCATAACTACACCCTAAGTAAAATCTGTAAAACAATCTAATAAATCTTCATAAGAATCTCAAGAACTTTTATTAAAATCTTAGAACGAGTACAAAGATATGAGAAAACCCTAACTTGGGAAGCAAATAATCTTTCTCTCTCCTAAATATCCTGTCTAATCTCTCTAAAAAGATCCCCCCTCTTTACAAAGGCGCTCGACTTCTTATATAGGAGTTTACATAGTGGAGTACAGCTAATAAAGCCCCTTATTTCGGATCTGACGTGCGTTACTGTCGCATAGGGATTTACCATTGATGCACAGTTTCTTTACTGCCACATAGATCTTCACACTTTATTCGTGATTAGGTGACATCATCTGGTTCTTCATCTTGAATATGTTATGTGCGGTCCTATTCGCTTACCACTTGAGGAGTTACTTCGCATAGTAAGCAAGTGTGCGGTATTTTGTACCCACAGGCCCTTTCACATCCAAGCGGGTGCAGTCTTCATCGCCTTCTCCTATCCTTAGGGAGTCAAGAAATGATTTCCCGTCTAGTTTACGAGAAAAGAATTTCTTAAAATAATCCTCATACCCAGTTGTTCTGAACAAGGCAGGTGTCTATGGTGTGATCATGCTAGGTATTGGACCTATTTCCCTATCTTCTTTTGGGTTATGAAATGTTGCAACTGAGAGCCTCTCCTTCGTTAAGTTTATTGTTGCTCGGTGCTCCACACTACGGTAAATGCTCATAATCTGCCATGCACAAGGAAGCAACAAAGATTTGTCAAAACTCAAGTAGTTTTTCTAGACTTTGGATAATTCGATTTTATTAACTCTTCTTACCTCTTAGGCATCTCCAATATTCATTAGAAAGGCATTGGGTAGATGTTTAATTGGAACCCATATGTTTTCTTTTTTAATCTGTAATCCATCCACTTCGTTGAGTTGTAGGAGGATCGTCAAACCGCCAGGATCTGGATGCGGTGTTAAGCCGATGAAGTTTTCTGTTTGAGGGCAAGGAGGATAATAATTTATCCTCATTTGTTGTATCCCTCCTCTGAACAACTCTGCCATGACTCTAGTCTCCATTTTTAAAGCCTTCCCCATCAACTCAACGAGAGTGGAGACAAGTTTACTCAACTCTGATGAGTATGATTCAATTGTCTCCCTGCGAGATGAGATAGTTAAATTTCCCAGTTATAGAATCATTCGCACACAACCTGAAAGTTTTAAACATTTTAAGTTATGCTTGAATGATGAATGGTACTACTAGAGATAGATTGAAACCAAATATTCTGATTTCATTTGCAAAGGGCGAGCGCCTCTGGCGCTTAAGCTCAAAAGGCCCACTAAGCCTAGGACCAGCGCCTAGCATAAAAAGGGGCCAAGGCGAGGCGACACGGCCAACTTTTTTTTTGTTTACTTTCTGGGCGCCCTAGCTAGGCGAGGGCTTGGAGACTCGCCTCTCCCAGCGCCTTTTACAACATATGCCTCATTACAACCCTCCTCAATACCTAGGCTTGCTATTCCCTTGCATCATTACTTCAATATTATGTAGAAATGGGAATATTGCACTGACATGGAAAGAAAAATAGACAGAGATCGAAGTAACCTGAAAGGTATCGGGATTTTGGGAAATAGCCTACGCTTCCTCATATGTTGAGGAAGAGTTTGCATAAAAAATATATCAGCCCAAAAGTTTTTGGTCTTCGGAATGAACAAAGGCTTGTATGAATCCTTCCAGGTCTCCTTCCTGAAAAAATTCTTCTTCCCATAAAATGTCACTTTCTCCACCAATAAAATGTCAACTCTGTAGTTGCAGGAAAACCTACAACCACAACCCGATGTATCTAAACAATAACCTAAGTAATCATAATGAATTCTTTTATTAATTATCAAGGTTTATAATTGGATACAGAGGATTACAATGACTTTACTTTCTCTCCAAATAAACTTTCTCTCTCCTAGTTTCTTGTCTAACTCACACTAAAGATCTCTCTTCTATGTGATGACTTCTTTCCTTTATATAGGATTCCTCATTGTGGATGACAGCTAAGAGACCCATTATTTTCGGAATCACTGTGCGTTACATTCGCTCATGTACACTCACTCATTCTCGCACAACTTATACTTCACATAGATCATCACACTTTACTCGTGACTTTGTTGACATCATCCAATACGTCACTTCAACTTCACCGTATTCGATTGTCCTCGCTTACACCAGATAATCCTTACTTCGAATACTTATTGATATGTGCGATATTTCATTCCTACATTTTGCCTCTTCTCATTTCGCTTACGTTGTGAATTGAGCGACGTGAGAAATTTCCATCCTATAATATCACATGTATATATGTTTTCGTATTATATCTTGCCGACATTCCTCTGGAATTCCAGTTTTCCTTAATTACGCGTGTGTTTTTAACCACTTATTATCTGACACGTCCTTTGAACCGCCTATTTTTATCCGTTCATTCCTCGCATTAATGAAATGGAATCGCGAAAAATGGGACTAAAGTTTCCTTATATGTCTTCTTTCGTCTTCTTCTTTTTACTTCCTACTTTCTTGTTTCATCTTATCTGCTACTGCCTTCACTGATCTTGATTTTGTCAAAACTAAAACTTATTTCACCAAATAACTTACTTCTTTTACTCATCTTCATTCTCATTCTAAAAATGGCTCATGCTGATAAGAAGATGGAGACATAATTCAACAGGTTAAAGGACGAATTCCATTCGAGAGGTTACTCACTTTCTCTTCCTTCATCATTTAACTATTCATCCAAACTCAATCATTATTTGATCAACTCCGAACAATGTAACAATCAAAAAGTTATTGTTTCATTAGGACAACTTTCTATTCTTCAAATTCCCTTGTTCAACTCAGAAATTCCCCAATTCTATGAAATTCTTGCTGATGATCGATTCGCACAGGGAATATTCCAACTAAGTGGTGGTGCGATCAGAATAGCATTGGAATATTCTCGTCGTGCAGCTGGTTTAGAGACCTCTTATCCTTATGAGGTGCGAAATGAATCGCATCGTGACAAGGTCATTGATTCTACCGAATATACTTTTGATAACTTCTTCAAAAATTACTATGTTGCAATTATGAAAATCAATTCAACTAAATGGGCCGTTCACTTAAGAAAAAAGATGGTATCGCTGAAGATAATAAGATCATGCGAGATGTTGATTGGAATGATAAGTCTAACAGTTCTGCTCGCAGATCTAATGACTCAAGTTGGCTTAATTGCCCTGTCATTCTATAGGGTCCTTATATTTCTGGTAAAGCTGAGGATGTCTCTGATATTCCACTTCCCGAAAAGTTTTTTTCTTATCAACCTTAGGAATTTGTACTTTCCGAAGCTGAGACAAAGAAAGTGGTATGGGGGCTTCGCATAAATGTTCTCAATCTCGCATAATTTCCTTCCAATTTCTTATTTTCCTATTCCTTTTGCAGGCTGCTAAGAGGGCCAAAACTTTACACAATGTATCATCTTCGCGGAATAATAAAGTAAGACTTCAAGTAAGGGTAAGAATATTCCTAAAAGGCATACGTCTAAGTCTTCATCAAAAACGACATCTTCAATGGATGATCTCTCTAGGAAGCGTAAAAGATATGATTCTTCTTCAAGTTCGGAGTCTAGTGAGGACGACATTCTTGCTCCTGAGGATTTATCAGTTTCCTCTTTTTTGAAAGAGTTATCCAATCTTTTTGCTGGAGATCTTTTGACTGTTGTTGACAATGAAGAATTGAATCATGCCTTTGGAATGGTTTCTAAAATATGCGATGCTCCTACTTTAGATGATCCATCTCTTCGTGGAGCCGCCTCTGCAATAAATCCAAAACTCCAGTTCACAATCGGCTCTTTGGTAATATTTGGAACTTTATCTTTTGTCTTTTCTTTAGTCTTGCTTTATTCCTAACCGTAATACTTCCTTTCATTCTCGCAGGGAGACTGTTTATCTTATGTAATCTCCTCAGACTATCAAAGGAAACTTATTAAGCTTGAGAAAGAAAATGCTGAGCTTAAAATTGAGAATTCGACCAATTCTGGTTTGATTCGCAGAGCCCGAGAAAGAAATGATGAACTCATTGGTATGTAGCCTTTACTTTCCTTGTTCTTCTGTTTTTATACGATAATTCGCATTTCTTATTTTGTTATATTCGCAGACCTGTATAACCTTTCGGATGAGGCTGCCAATCTCCCTGATGATGAGACCCTTTTAGAACACCTTAATTCTTCTTTAAATAACTATCCCAACCAAGGATCTGAAAATCTGAGTTCGGAAGAGTTAAGACTGAAATATGCTGCTCTTAGAAGAACCATAAATATTCATGAAAGCCAAGAAAAAATTCAAATTTTGGAAACGAAGAAGAATAAGCTTATAAATGAGAAATATGAGATTTCTCTTAAGGGTGCGAAAGCACTAAAAAAAATTCCAAGAATCCATTATTGAGGTTCAAAAAGAACGTGATTTAGCTTTGAGCGAAAAAAACATACTTGTCGAAGAAAGAAATTTAATTCGCTCTCAGCTTCTCATAGAAAGTGAAGCTGAATTTAGTTGGGCTGTTACGGTTCTGAATGATGCTAGAGAGGATTTATCTATAAACGTGAGTCTTCAAGATGAACATTCCACACTGATTAAAGATATTATTTCCAATTATGAAGGTCAAATGTTGCTCTTTTAATTCTTGTCTTTTCTTTGAGAATAACATCTTATATATATATATATATATATATATTTATATATCCTAACGTGCTCATTCATATTTCGCAGACAAGGAGAAGAATTATCTTCAGAGGATTGGAGAATTAGAAACTTGCTTAGCTTCAAAAGAAAAAGATTTATCTGCTCGCAACTCCAAGTATCGGCAATTGAAGAAGAATTTTTCCATCATGGTTTCAAATAATAGTAATGATGCTAATCGTGCTCGCGAAGTTGCTGTTAAGAAAGTCAGCATTGAGAAAAACATTCCTCTTACAAAGTATAAGTTTCCAGAAATCCCTGACAATGAACATATTTCTGATATTTCGGATAGTGAGGGAGAAGATGAAGAATCTGAAGAAGAAATAAGCGGTTCTGAGGCTGAGCGAGACGAAGAAAAAGAAGATTAATCATTTTCACTTGTTGTAAATTCTGTTTTTTTTTTTTGTATTTTCCTTCTGTAACCTTAAAAACATGCATTTTTTGAGCATTAATTTTCACTTCTTTAATATAAATTCCCTTTGTTCGCATTCGCTTCCAAAATATCATTCTCTCGCATGTATACGAGTCTATCAAATGGGGAAAATAACACTCCCTTTGCATTCCCATTCTTGCCTCTGTTAATTGACACAACTTGATAGACTTAGTATGATTAATGTTATTTTATAGTTCTTCATGCGTTTGGTGCGAATGCGTTCGCAGTACTCTTTTTGCTTTGTGAGTTCCTGCAAAACAAAATTAGTTTAAAATTTTATGTTTCTCACAAGGTCTTATTTTGACTTCCTATGTAAAGGTCTTATCTTGCCTTAATTCTGTGCGACGAGATCGCAGGAGGTCTTTACACTGTAGTGTATCGACCCATTGATCTCGTCTTATCTTTTTTCTTGTATTATCACCTCTTTAGGTTTTTATTGCATAAATATGACAAGTCTTAATACTCCCTTGAGTAAAAAGTCTTATGACATTTACGTCTTTTGACACAATTTAGCTTCTTAATGGAGGGTGTCGTCCTTATCTTCCCCCTGGTTGCCCCCTCGAGGAAGCTTACCTCTACTGGGTTAAGGTTATGGCTCTTCCCATCCGGTAATCCAACAACCAGTTGATTTCGCAGTCTCACATCCCACTACCGATAAGGTTTATGGTTGCGAGACCGCACCCTGAGAGGGGAATCTTCGGACCGAGTGCATCATAGTCAGGACTTGTCAAGAGTGGCAAGGTACGCTCCAGACTCCCCAGGCACTCTTGACTCAACAGTGTACCTCGACGCCCTGATCGAGTTTCTGCACTCCTTAGGAGAGACTTTCTCACCTTAGTCTCTTAATCTAAGATCATTATCTTAGACTAAAAATTTAAGGTACCTCTCTCGGATGGGCATTTTTGTTTATTCTCACCCAAAATCTCCATGACTCAAGTTACAGGGTCGGTATAGCTTTCCCTTGAGTCATGCTTTCTAGGTTTCTCCGACTATGCGTGCGATAGGTCTTACTTTTTGCGTCTTGCATTTATGCGAACTAGGTTGCACGCCACATTCAGATTCCTAGTCTATCTTGATAAAAATTATCATTTCTGGTGCCTTTTATTAAGGTCTTATTATAAAGATTTTGATTTTTCTTTTCTTGACACGGTATCACTTCAAGAAAGTAGAATTTGTCATTCCATTTTCAATTTCTGAGTTTATACAACTCTAGTACATATATTTTTTATCAACTTGTTTCTCATAAAGAAATACATGTGCATTCCCCATATTACTCACTTATCCCCTTCAGTTTTTGTATTTCCTTAAGCTCGCAGATGCTTTGCAAAATATTATTTCGCATAACCCTTTCAATCTCCTTTGTGCGATAACCATCACACCCTTCATTTTTGTCTTGAGAACACAACTTCTGCCTCTGAATTCTTCCTCCTTTTGTAGAATTAATATTTCTGGTTCGCTTAATATCGCTATTCGCAGAAAATCCTGCTCCAGTATTCTGCTTATCTGTTTGTCCAACTTGATATACTGCGTCCACCATTAACCTCTCAGCTCTTTGACTATCTGCAGCATGCTTTTTCCAATTCCTTCGTTTACTCTCTCTTTCTTCGCACTTATCAATGTCAATTTCTTGACAATTTCTACTTTCAATTGTATCTCCTCTTAAAATACCAACACCCTGGGGTAAAGGAAATTTTATGCACTGGTGAAATGTCAAAGCCACACCCAAGATACTGTGCATCCATGGTCTTCCAATCAGAGGTTATAGGGTGATTCGACATCCACAACACAGAATACAATTTATGTTGGCATATTCTGAAGAAGATTTCTCATTGTGACCTCGCCTTTTGGCTTGTTCGCAGTTCCATTGAAGCCATAAATTTTATACATTGAAGGAATCAATTCGCCGTCCCTTCCACCCATGGTTTTGTATGTAGGATAAAAGAGAATGTCGACAGAGATTCCGGGATCTATAAGTATTCTATTTATTCCTAAGTGTTTGCTTCATCTTCCTCATCATCTTCTACCTTTGCTTTCGGATTAATTCCTAATTTCACTACTAATGGACATTCATACGATTCCCCTCCTCTTGGTGTTTCTTCTGCACTAAATGAGATAGTCTGTTTTTGCCAATCCTTCAATGGTGATACTTTCGCAAGATTGAGAATTTCTCTTCCATCAGTATCTCTGTCTCTATACTCTTTGTCAAATTCTGCTTGATCTGCACTACCCATGGCTATTAGCTTTTGTTTTATTTCTGCAATGTTTCTTCCTTGATTTCCCTGCGATTTACTCACAACAGCATTTGTCAGTCTTGGGAGTAAACTTGCATTTCCACCTTTCGCATCAGGTACTGCAATTGGGTATGACTCCATATCTCTTTTCTTTTCCTCAAGTGCTATGTACTCCTCTTGAAATTCGCGCAACTCTGACATTGTTATTGTATCCTTTATCCTGAAGATTTGTGTATATAATAAATCTGTAGCGAAAAGAACATTGATAAATGCAAGAATAAGGTGTTTCTCATCCACTCGTCTTCCCATTTCGCTACACATGGTTCTCCAACGTGTTGTTAGATGAAGCAAACTATCATTTGTTCTTCAGAGAAGTCCAAATGCCGTCTCAATCCCTGGTCTTGACAGATTATTGTTGATATATTGTCCTAAAAAGACGTTCTGTAAATGGTGAAATGACCCAATGGATTCTATTGGTAGTCCTTCAAACCATTTCAGAGCTTCCCCTTCCAGGATCGCAGCAAAATATTTACACATTACTGCATCATTGTTTTCCCACTGCAATAAAGATCGGGTGTAAGCTTTCACGTGTTGTATTGCACAGGCGCTTCCATCAAATATGCTAGTGAACACTGGTAAATTGCACTTGGACGGTATCACTTCCCTTTGAATCTGCCTTGTAAAGGGAGTTTTCCCAGCTTCCTCCACTGCTTCCTCCAGTTGTCTCATTCCACCATTTCTTTTCGCAGTCATCATTTCTCTTAATTCCGCCATTTCTTTAAGAATTTATTCACTGAAGCTTTGATCTATATCTTTGCGCATATGTCTTTTTAATCTTGCTTGCCTCAGTATATTATCATGATTATTCTGACATACTGCCTCTTGTATCTCATATTCTTCAGCTTCTTCTCTTCTTCTCCTACGCCTTTCAATGTTCATTTCGATCTGTGCTCTATCATGTCGTTCCTCTTCATCTGTGCGATCATGTCGATGTCTTGAAATTTCTATTTCTTGTGGTGCAACCCATACTTGTTCTATATCCTCCATGCGATGACGTTCGCGCCGCCTTACTCGATTATCATGATTATTTTGACGTAATGCTTCTTGCAATTCTCTCTCTTCAATTTCTTGCCTTCTTGTTTGTCTGTCTCTTTCATTTCTCGCACGTGTAACTTCTCTTTCGCGCTTGTTCTCTTCTCTCAACATTTCTATTCCATGAAATATCATCTATCCTTGCCTCGGATCCTCTTCTTCTCTTTCAAAATTATTATGTGTGCAACGTAGAAGTTCACGCGGATGCTCATATCGATTAGTTCCCAAATCTTGAGCTACATCCCTTCTCCTTTGTTGGTCCTGTTGATTATCATCAACTTGCATGTTTTCATCAATGGCTTCCATGCGTTGTCATCGCCTAGTATCTTCTTGATTAGATCGACTTTGTGTTGATGAACTCCGGATTGATCTCGACTTTGATCGTGTAGTGCTTCTTGATCTCTGTTCTAGCAATCTAAGATTCTCTTCTCTTAAGTCATCATTCTGACGTATCAAATTCTCACGCTCTTCACCTTCTCTTTGTCGTTCTGCAATCAATCTTTGTCTAAGTTCTGCAATTGTCATATTCTCATCATTCCCCTCAATCCTTCCTGCATTCCCAGTTCTTTGTGTTTCCTCTTCTGTTGAACTTGTGTGCGAAGTATGAACGATCACTCTATCATAATCAATATCATTATTCCGCTCTTGTTCACGCTGAGGTCCAATTGAATTTTCGGTTCCTTGATTTTCTCTTACTCTTTCTTCTTATTGGTCAAGATTTGTAATTCTTCTTCTTTCAGCAATTCTATTACTCCTTCTGGCTGTTGTTCCCTGTTCAATAGTAGATCCAAGTCACACCATCTTCAATTTCCAGATCTTACTTTTTCCAAGATTCTATGAATTTACTACCAGGAATTATCACCCAAAGCTGTTTCTGGCGCCAATGTATCTAAACAATAACCTAAGTAATCATAATGAATTCTTTTATTAATTATCAAGGTTTATAATTGGATACAGAGGATTACAATGACTTTACTTGCTCTCCAAATAAACTTTCTCTCTCCTAGTTTCTTGTCTAACTCACACTAAAGATCTCTCTTCTATGTGATGACTTTTGTCCTTTGACAGCTAAGAGACCCATTATTTTCGAAATCACTATGCGTTACATTCGCTCATGTACACTCACTCATTCTCGTACAACTTATACTTCGCATAGATCTTCACACTTTACTCCTGACTTTGTTGACATCATCCAATACGTCACTTCAACTTTGCCGTGTGCGATTGTCCTCCTTACATCAGATAATCCTTACTTCGCATACTTATTGATATGTGCGATATTTTATTCCTACAACTTCATGGTTCACCACCTACATCATAAAACTCTATTTACTTGTTAATAACACCTATACCTCATATCATATGTCAGCATCTCTATTCCTACCAACTGACCAAAATTTTTTTTACAATCCATATATCCATAATATATATACCTGAAAGAAACCCCATTCTTTGAAGCAGAGTGAAGCCTCTCCAATAACTCTCCACCGATGGGTTCTGGTGACAGTACTTTATGCAAATCGATAACAGGTACTGATTGATCTATCATAGACGTAACCGTGACATTATGATCACCTAAAGGTTCCTGGTCATTGCGTATGTATCGAGGCGGGACTTGTACAAGCGATTGTTTGGCTACCAATTCTTGAACACTAGGAACAAACAATGAACTACCTGCTAGCTTTATTATTTTTGGTGTCTCCATGAATCTTCAAAACAGCTAGCAGCTTCCTAATCGTATTGATGAAACCTCCTCTGCTATATATTAATTAGAGTAAGAACTCACTTGCACACTCTCTCTAATGTTCTGTCTATCCTTTTGGTGCACTACGATTTATTTGTGGTTCTTGGGTGTTTATCATCATTTTCGCAGCATGTACTAATAATTCAGTAACCACAAAATAGAGAATATCTTGGCATATGTTTCAGATTTTTCTCAAGGAAGCCGGTGGAGTGGTGCACATCAGTAATGCGTCATTACCAACATATGAATCCTGCACGGGACCAGTTTTGCATCTTGAGGATCATCGAATTTGTGGCTCTCTTGGATGGAAAGATAATGTCGTATCTTTGAGAAGAATCATATCTTCTAAACAAATGCTGATTTAGGTGTTGAGGTGAAATCCTTAGTATTATCTTGGACTAGTGTTGCCGGTAGAAGAGTGCACTTAAACTTTGGGAGTTCATTCCTCAATGACTGGGATTCTATCTTCCCGTAATGTCTCTAATTTTTCTTTGGGAAACTTAATAAAACGCCCATGTGGGGAAATGTAATTCAAAAAGTGCCCACGTTGTTTTGATAAGTTATTAAATGCCCATGCCGTTGGAAAAATCGTCAGGCCTCGTTAACTTAGTAAAACCTCTTAGACTTGGTCAATTTCTCCTTAGAGGAGATAAATTTTGATGGGCGCAATTACAAAACTGCCCATTACCCTCAATATTTGATTATCATCTTTTACCGTCCACATGTTTGATTAATTGACGGCTCAAGATTTAGTTGAGAAGATTGCTACACGTGTGCAACAAAAATGCCCATCTTACCATTCGTTGGAAACAAAAAATCTAGGGTTTTTCCTTTCATTTCCTCTGTCGAAGAAAACGATAAGCCTGCCGTTCTTCAGTTTTTCTATGAGTTCTGTTTTCTTAAATCCGATCTAGACACACCACCACCATCATCTTCAACAACATCATCCGGAGTTATCTACAGAATCATATTTGAAATATATCCATCTAGCTTCTCTCGGATTGAAAACCCTAGTAATTTTTACAAATTGCAGTAGATTAAAGACTAAAATTGCAGTAGCTTTGAAGTGTGGGTGAATGGGTCCGTTTGTGTTCGAATTTTGAATGGGTCCATTGAGTTTTGGGCGACATTTAGGTGAGATATGAATAAGGAAACGCAGTTGTTGTCAGCAATAATCAATTGAAGAAACTTAATGACAGCCATGGAATTGTGGCTTTGTAAGAGGGCTTCTGGTTTTAGAAGATGGTCGATGGTTGAGGTTGAGGTGTAAAGAGATGGTTGCATTGGCATCTAGTATTGCATTCAATTCATATTCTCGATTCAGTTTCTAAAATTAGGCTATTCGGACCTGGTAATGTCACATTCAACATTTTTAGAAGATGTGTTTGATGGTTGAGGTGTAAAGAGATGGTAGTGTTACATTGAACATTTTGATTAGTTGATGCTGTGAAACTAAGGAAATTGATTATGATTTTGTTGGTTTGGTGGTATTATTAAGAGGGGGGGTTATTATCCGGGTGTAATTGCAATGGAAGGTTCAATGTGCTCGTGAATTGTTTGCTAAAATGATTCAATGAGGAATTAAGCCGAATATGGTTGCATGTGGACGCTAATTACTGGGATTTGTAGAGCTGGTGAGGAAAATGGAATTACTACCATAGGACGCTAATTACTGGGATAGTGGGATCTGTTCGTTATTCATTTTGTGTGAATCAGATTTCAAATTCAACTTTATTTTTTTAATTTAGTTCAATTCGGTACTGGTTCTGGTTCTACTCGGTACTAACTCATTCTCCTGGTTCTCATTTAGGAATGATTTCAGACTATTCAGGGACTTAAATGTCTTTGCAAGTGGCTCAATTAATGTCACGTCTACACTAACGTCAGTTACCCGTTTTTTCAATAAAACGGGACGGAAATGGTCTAGGCATGGACATTTTATTAAGTTTGAAAAAGATGTGGACACATTTCCCTACATGGACATTTTATTTAATTCTCCCTTTCTTTTTTTTTCTTTTGGCTCTCCATTTTGGATTTCCCTTTTAAATCTTTAGCCAAGAATTGCATTTTTTTGGTTTCGTTCGCAACTCACGCTTTGGGTTAAGTGGCAAAATGTCCCAAAATGGACCCCAAGGTTGTGAAAATGCCCCGAACATTAGAAAAAAGATTAAAATGCCCCATTCTGCTAGTTTTGGGGCATTTTGATCTAAATTGGGCATGTTGACCGGTCAACGAAATTTTGAAATTCCATTTTTATCCTTCTTAATCAAAACTCCCCAATCCGCCACTACCACCGCCACCACCAAATGAACAACCACCAACCACCATCACTGCCACCACCACCACAACTTCCACCACTACCACCACCATCCCCACCACCGCCACCACCACTACCACTAGAACAACCACCACCAATACCACCGCCACCACCACCGCCACTATCATCATCGCTGCCACCACCACCGCCACCATCACCACCACCACCACCGCCACTATCACCATCGCTGCCACCACCAATACCACCGCAACACCACCACCATCTGAATCCTAAATCCTGAACCCCAAACCCTGAACCCTAAGCCCTGAACCCTGAATTTTAAACACTGAATCCTGAATTATGAACAATGTACCCTGAAAGACAATTTCAACTACTTAACTCTCTCTAATGGAAAATCTAACAGAATAGGGCATTTTAATCTTTTCCCTAATATCCGGGACATTTTCACAACCTTGAAGTCCATTTTGGGACATTTTATCACTTAACCCTCCTATGTTTTGGTTTGGAGGTCGGTCAGAACATATGCCCTCTCCGCTGTATACTTTCTCCTTTAACTCTGTGATTTATAATTGCTCCCTTTGATATTACAATGTTTGGACTTTCAAACTGGCTCCATTCCATTCCGTATCACCTTTTCCTTTGAATAGGCTTGATGATTTGAACGTTTGTGGATTTCCGTTGAATAGTACTAGAATGAGCTTGATGATTTGAACGTTTGTGGATTTCCGTTGAATAGTACTAGAATGAGCTTGATGATTTGAACGTTTGTGGAATTCTGTTAGAGATAAGAATTAAGTGGACAGTAGATATCAGTCATTTTCCCAGTCAAGAAATTTAATTTAATTAAAATGTTTACAGTCATTTTCTTTTATCTTGACATTAGTATACATTACAAGTTTGGGTAGTCAAAATGCCAAGTAAAATTAGGTTCTGTTCAAGTGGAATTGCACACCATTTATAATCTGTCGCAAAAGTCTTAAACCTATAGCAGACTAGTGCAAAACCCATGCTAATTAAAACTGTGGGGCAAGTGTTGGATTCCAAGTTTTATTACCAAGAGCTTGGAAGTACCGCTAACTATTAAATAACTCAAGCACAAATTTGGAATCAACGGGGATAAATTTGGTACTATAATAACTAGTTTTCCATGAAAAGAAAACCTAAAGATTACTAGTATAGAGTTGTGGCAGGAAAGTGTATGAGACCAGAAAAATTGAATCCATTGAATATATGATTAGTGCTCCAATTGCATATTAGCTCGAACAATGGATCCATGTAATTCAGCTGTACGTACTATTGCTTATATATGAGTCCCACCCAAAAGGATAAATGCAGATTAGGGAGATTAACAACCAAATTCAGAAGTGCATTGCTTATATGGGTTGATTTTAATTTGACTTCAATTACATGGCCCTTTCACATCCAAGCGGGGGCAGTGTTCATCGCCTTCTCCTATCCTTAGGGAGTCGAGGAATGATTTTCCCTCGAGTTTACGAGAAAAGAATTTCTCGAAATAGTCCTCACACCCAGTTGTTCTAAACAAGGCAGGTGTCTCTGGTGTGATCATGCAAGGTATTGGACCTATTTCCCCATCTGCTCTTGGGATATGAAATGTCGCAACTGAGAGCCTCTCCTTTGCTGAGTTTATTGTTGCTCGGTGCTCCACGCTACGGTAAATCCCATTACTCATAATCTTCCATGCACAATGAAGCAAAATGGAATTAATAGTCAAAACTGTCTCAAGTATTTGTCCTAGAATTGGATAATTCGATTTCGTGAACTCTTCTTACCTCGAAAGCATCTCCAATGTTCACTACAAAGGCATTAGGTAGAGGTTTAATGGGGACCCACATTTTTTCCTTTTTAATCTGTAATCCATCCACTTCGTTGAGTTGTAGGAGGATCGTCAAACCGCCAACATCTGAATGTGGTGTTAAGCCGATGACATGTTCCGGTTGAGGGCAGGGAGGATAATAATTTATCCTCATTTGTTGTACCCCGTCTTCAAACAACTCTGCCATGACGTTAGTCTTCAATTGCAGAGCCTTCTCCATAGACTTAATGAGAGTCAAGCTAAGTTTACTCAACTCTGATGAGTAGGATTCGATTGTCTCCCTGCAAGAAGAGATGAATTTTGCCAGTTATAATCGTACGCACACAACCTGAAAGTCTTAAACTTGAATGATGCATGGTATTAATAGATAGATTGATATCGCATGCTTCGACTCTTGGTGAACCGCATCACAACCAACCTCAATACCTCGCTTGGTATTGCCTTGCAGTACTCAAATATTATGTAGAAATGGGCAAAAAAAGAAAGAAAAAAATAACTGCAGTAACATCATATTTCTAGAAAGCAAAATAGACAGAGGTCGAAGTAACCTGAGAGGTAGAGGGAGTTTGGGAAATAGCCTAGGCTTCCTCATATGTTTGGGAAGAGTGACCATGTAGAACAAATCTCCCCAATCCAGTTTCTGGTCTTCTGAATGAACAAAGGCTTGTCCAAATCCTTCCAGGCCGTCTCCTTCTTCCTGCCAAAATTTCTTTTTCTCTTCCATTGGTAGCTTGAAGAAACCTTCAATATCTGATTTCACTTTCTCTACCAATAAATTGTCGACTCCATGGTTTACGACCTACATCATGCATTAACTCAATTTACTTTGCTAAAGCCTGACCATAATCAATCATAATATGTCGGGGTCATTATTCCTACCAGCCGATAAAAAGAAAATTACAATCCATATTCGTAATTGAATCTTCACATATATGCATATTTGTTGTACCTGAAAGAAACCCCATTCTTTGCAAGCCGAGTGAAGCCTCTCCAATTCTAACTCTCCGATGATGGGTTCTGGTGACAGTACTTTCTGCAAATTGATAACAGGTACTGATTGATCCATCATAGACGTAGCAGTCACATTATTACCTAATGTGTCATGGTCATCGCGTATATATCGAGCTGGGACTTCTGCAAGTGATTGTTTGGCTAATTCTTGAACACTAGGTACAAACAAAGTACCACCTAGCTTCATTAGTTTTGATGTCTCCATGAATCTTCAAAACAGCAGCTTCCACTCAGAGTAAAGAACTCGCTCATACTTTCTTTAATGGTTTGTCTATCCTTTTATTGCACTATATATGATTCCACCCACGTTTTAATTGATGGCCCCATGTCTAGATTTTTCTGTGGTTCTTGCGTGTTTATTATCATTTTCGCATCCTCCACTAATAATTCAACAATCTTTTTGAGTGGGAACACAAAATATAGAATAACTTGTCATATTCTTCATAATTATCTCAAGGAAGCCGGAGAAGTGGTGCACATCAGTAATTTCATCAGCACCAACTTTGTGGAATGCTGTTAGAGATAAGAATTAAGTGGAGCTAAGGTCATCGCCACTGCCCCTATACAAGACACCATATCGTGACCTCCCTATTTTCACCATTTTCCGCTCTTTTTGAAAGTAACTGTTGGATCAACATTTTTTTATCTTGCCTCGAGCAGATCGATTTGCAGAAACCGTATTAGATGCTGTTTATGTGCTTGATGTTGAACCATCAAAACCAGAAGAAAAGCTCATACCTGGCAAAACTACCTCTGCCTGGTCCTAACAAGTTTTTTTTTTTTTTTTTGAAAAATCTGGTCTTAAAAAATATTATTACCATGCATGAGGTATACATTATTGAGATTGCTTATGCATTCGCGGATGCGCACTCGCTTAGGTGTTTGTTTAGTTTGTACTTAGGTATGCCAATTAGGAATTTGTACTTAGGTATTTGTTTAGTTTTTCACAATAACCAACAATGTCGATTCTCTTGTTGCAAGCGCACTCGATTTATGAGGATGTCAAAGAAATGACGTTGTGCTCTTGCACAATTCATGTGGTATAAGAGGTGGGTTGACATTTTTATAGTCGATGATGAATATCCCTGATCCAGATTCAGTACTCAACCTCATATCTACATAGTTGGAGATTGTAAATAATCCCGTCCATTCCTAGGCACAAGATCTCTTTCAAAGCGGTGCCTCCGATGGTTGATGCGTGCGTGTGATTGTAGTATTTTGATGTGTGGTGGTGTGTGACTTTGGTTTCTTATCGTGCTTTTATATATGATCATTGTAAAGGTTTATTTTTAGTACATCTTAGCTATGGTTGTTTTTGAACCCCACCGTGGCTGTTCTTTAGTCTACGCAACCGTCAATGTAGAAGCCTCGATAGGATTGATTTTTCTGAAGGCTGTGACCTATCAAATTAGCAAGGGGTAACCAAAACTAGCCTTCTGAAGGCTTATATATCTAGCAGATACTGGGTTATGAGGTCAACCGCTAGACTTATAAAAAATTGTCTCTCGATTTTAACTTTGTATGTAATATAGTCATGTACTCCCTCCGTTCCTTTTTAACTTCTTTTGTACGTAATATAGTCGTGTACTCACTCCTTTTTTTGATGACAAGTGTTATGTGGATCATTACATACAAATGTTATTTTAATGTTACATGACTATAAGGTCAAGTGCTAGACTTCTTTTGTAATCAGAGTACTCATGTCATGCACAGCTACGGCTGAATTTACCCTGGCTGCTCATAAACCACTACTACGTCATGTACTACAGATCAAATGGACGCTAGCTGATGCAATACATCCCCCCTGTATTGGGCACTTGGGTCGATCAAAATAGTTTCTGCGAACTGATATGAAAATACCTAGATTTATTGGCAACATAATATGAAGTGTGGAACTGCATGTATTTGAACTTTTCAACTTTTCCATTCACGTCTAGAGTCTAGACCCAAGCGTACGATAATTGACCGCACAAGTTGCTTCTTGAAAGACGACCCCAGGATTGGACGAACATGTTAATCTGCTGTTTTCAACAAATCGAAATTAATGTTAGGCAATGATATTATGCTTGGACCTATACAACAAAGAAAAATAGCTAGCTAATGCATGTTTATCCAAGTCATGCTCACTCCATAGTCAATGAACAAAAAGCCAGTAATCATAAAGACAAGGAGTTTAAGTTCAATACTCTACCGAGTAGATGATGGAAGACTTCGTTCATCCTATTTGTAGTTGCAGGAAATCCTACACTATACCCCTCACAAGATTTCATTAATATTCAACTCATTTTAGATTAACAATCTTAATTTTATTGATGAATCTTTGAACAATCTTATAAGAAAAGATAAAGGAATCAAGAATAACCACTGCTCTAAATTTTCTCTCTCCTATTTACTTCCTTCTCACCCTAGAAAAAGATCTCTCCTTTTCTTTACCACTGAACGGCTATTTATAGGGAATTACGTAGTGGATGACAGCTAATCTGTCATTTATTCTCGGATATGGCTTGCGACATTCTCGCAACCTTACAAATCTTAATCTCGCAAACTCTCTTATTTTTGCAGAACCATCACATTTTTCTCATGATTTTAGCTGACGTCGTTTATTATGTCATTTCTGAAATTGTTCTGCGACGCTGTTGTGTTGTGTTGTTGATAATTTCGCTGAAGCATTATTGCTGCTGGTAGGCTTCTAAAAGGTCCTACAAATTATAACCGCAAGTGCACGGTCGTCGGTTGTAGCTCGTGCAAGTACGGGTCGATCGACAGAGATCGGGTGTGTTTTGGAGTGTTTAGCTAATTGGGTTCCTAGATTTGCTTTGGGCTATGAAGCCTTTTGGCTTAAATTGGGCTTTGAGTGCTAATGGGTTTGAATGCCCTTTGAATGAATTGGGCTTAGTGGGTTTGTTAACAGTAAAATGAACTGAGCTTGGGCTCAGTTATCTTTGAAGTCTAAATGGGCTTTGGCCTGAACTTGGGCTCAACAGTTCACTTGTGAGTTGGGCTCAGTGTCTTTTGTTGTGAACTGGGCTTTGGATTCAGTCAAGATTCTGGGCCTTTGGGATGAAATGTATTGGGCTTGGCTATTGAACTAGGCCTTTGGGTTAAACAACTGAACTTGGCTTGGCAGGAGAAGTGGAGTGGCAGCACCAGGTAGTAGCTTGGCAGCAGCAACAGCAGGGAAGGCAACAGCACAAGTGCTGCACAGCAGCTTCAGGGCAGATAGTGATGCAGCAGGAACTGCAGGAAGGCAGCAGCAGCAGCTGCAAGAGCTGCACAGCAAGGCCAACAGCAACAGCAGCTGCAGGGCACAAGCAACAGCAGCTTGGCAGCAGCAACAGCAACAGTGACAGAAGGCAATGTAGCAGCAGAGGAGCAAATACAACACAGGGCAAAAACAAGAAACAAAACAAATGAAAACTAAACAGTAACAAAACAATGAACAAAAGCAAAACAAAACAAGAATGAACCAAGGCCTAAGGCCAAGGGCAGAGATGTGATGAAGAAACTGAAAAGAAGCAATACTAGGCAGGATACAGGCAAACTAAAAGAATGGGAGGAAAATTAGCTTGCTCATTGTCACTAGTGAGCACTAATTTCCCCCAATGCACAATCAACACTACAACCTAAGCATACAACAAGAATGGCAAGAACATCAGCTTGCTATGAGCACTGATTTCTTGCCATTGCACAATCAGCACATTGCTTCACAGATACCTAGCCTAGCATTCCTTCAAATGTAACAATACATTAAACACAACAGGAACATTTAACTGACAGTGAACATTTAACAGTAAACAACACTAACAGGAATTGAAAACAAGAAATGATACAGGCTAACACATTAACAGAACTTGGGCATAAGCATAACAGGAATATGAACATAAGCATAACACATTAACAGGAAAATTAACAAACAAAGATTTAAAACATGGAACAATGAACAAGAACAACACAACTGTGAATTGAAATTAAGCAGTGACTGAAAATTGAAAATTGAACTAAAGTTAACAGTTAACAGGACATGAGAGTCCTGGATGTGGGCTAATCCCAACATGACTATTACATCACCCCAAAGCCTCTATTTATAGTCACAGACCCAAATTCCCTAAATTACCTAATTCCCCCAAAATTAGGGTTTGTTCTTCCCCAAATTACAACAGTTAAAATTAGCTCACCTAAAAGTCCAATTGATGCCGACCCATCCCTTCTCTGACTCCCCTGATGCTTCCCACGCCTCCAATTGATGCTTTAATCATCATATATATCACCAATTTCTCACCTAGGGTTTTAGGCAGAGAGATGAGAAATTGATGTTGTAAATGATGATTAAAGGGATGGTACGTGATGGGTTTAGGTAGAATAGAGAGTTGGTGGTATGGTGGTGTTTGGTGGCGGTGTGGTGGTGACAGTGGATTGGTGGCAGAGGTGGAGAAGGTGGTGGACATGGCTTCTGCAGAGCTGCAGGGGGGAGGAGAATGGGTTCGATGATTTGGGAGAAGGGTCCGTTTGGTTGGGGTGTAGGTGCTCGGTCGCTAATGTGTTAGGCGGGCGTATCGGGTTTGATGTTCTGCGACGCTGAGTCACTGGATGCGAAGCTGGTAGGTAGATCGGACGGTGATGTGAAGTGAAGCTTGTAGAGACCGTCAGATTTTTTGATACAACAAAATCAACGATGCCAGATGGAGTTAGGTACTGTAGTGTTAGGCGGGTATATCAAACTTCGATACGCAGCAAGGGAGCGACCGTTGGATTCAACTACCATCTAATCTGAAGGCTTGGAATTTCAGCGCTGTGGTGCTTGGCAGAGACATCAGATTTTGATGATCAGCAAGGAGCGACCGTCGGATGCTTCTGAGAAATGATCTGATGGCTGAGAACGGAGGTGCTTTTGTGTGTAGAAAATGAGGTTGTGCGCACCATTCTTCGCGGCTTCCTTGCGTAATTTCTCCCGGCTTTTCACTACTTTTCTGCTCTTTTCGCTCCGCGACTCATCCGAACTTTATTTATTACCTAAAAATGCAAAATTAATTAATAAAAATATTTATTCATGAAAACAATGAAAATACAGAATATGGGATAAAATGTAGAATTAACGCATAAAAGATGAGTTAAAATGCCAACAAAAAGGGATAAATATATACAATATTTGGCACTCATCAAATACCCCCAAACCTGAATTTTACTTGTCCTCAAGTAAAACAAAACTAAGGAAATCCTAACTATACCACTGTCGCTGGTCTCTCGAATGCATTTAGCGTATGCACTAAGCCTTTTAAACCACTAAGTGTCCCTAGTGGACGAGTGAAGTCTCGTGAAGGTTTACCAGAGGTGTGCCTACAAAACCTAAGGACAAAATATAAGCTCATATTCCATCAAACGTGACATGTGCAAAACAGTTTAAGCTCACAGCAAAATGGAGATGTCAATCTAGCTATCGAAGGCACAATCCTAGCACTGATAACAAATAAGGACATGTGATAAGAGTGTAAAGTGTATCTACACATGTGTAAAGAAAGATCTGAAGTCATGACTACTAATCACCAAGAGATAGTTTCTCAGGCTAAGAACTGAGGTCGAAATCTAGCTAGCTGTCCGGACTTTACGAGAATTGTGAACGAGTTGGAGGCATTTCAAAATTTCTCGCGTTGTACATCAATGGCATACACCCTCCTTGCTTATTACAAAGAAACAACAAAAGACTATTTACATGACTCTTATTTACATTGACTACTCTCTTTTATTTTTTGAACAAGAGATGATGGAATTGATAAATACTTGATTTTTTTTTTTTTTTTTTTTTTTTTTTTGTATTTTTTTTTTTTCTCTTTTTTTCTGAAAATATACATCGTTTTTTTTTTTTTTTTTTTTTTTTTTTTTTTTTTTTTTTTTTTTTTTTGAATAAGGAAACACTTTTGATACAAATACAAAAGGAAACAAAAATTACATGACACTTTGCAAGAGGTAGCCCTTTTTGATGCACCCAGTTAAATTCGATGGTTGTTTTTCTTAATGTAACCTCCACCTTCTATCCCAACCAACCAAAGAACAAGCTAGTCAAGTTTCGTTCAGTATTCTAAAGTGATTGGCAATCGTAACTTCCTATCAAACACCTTGAAGATCGAGGCCAAACATGTATTGGTAGATCGTGCGCGTGCAAATTTCTTATCACTATGTGAATTGTGCTAGAATCAGGGTGCCTAAATATCTAGACTAAGACTCCTAATAATTACATATTTGCACAAGAGTCAACATTTCAAGGTAAATGAGCTCCATTTTTATGATTTTTTTTCAATTTTTTAATTTTTTTAGAATTTTGATTTTTCAATTTTTTTTTGGAATTTTTCAAATTTTTTCAAAAAGAAGGAGTTCGTTTTCAATTATGGCAAATTATCATGGTATCTACTCTATACCCCCAAACCTAAACTAAACATTGTCCTCAATGTTTCAAAATATGGAAAGAATTAAAATGCAACATATGGAAAGGGACATGCTGAGTAGAGTAAAAGGAGAGAGAATACCCGATTTCGGCGAAAGCAGAATTAAAAACTCCGTTATTCAAGGCAAAATCCAACATATTTTAGCCGAGATCAAATTGGATTAGCAAAATATATACAAAAGGAACAAAAGGTTTTTTTTTTTTTTTTTTTTTTTTTTTTTTTAATAAGGAAAATAAATTTGGTTTTTTAAAATTGGGAGCAAGCCCACTGTGCAAGCCTCTAATGAAATGGATGGAAGGCTGCGGCCTACGAAAATCCAAGTTTTAATTTTTGAAATTTTAATTTGGCCCAGTTGGTTAAGGCCCGACGTTTGTTTTAAAACTTTGGTTTCGCGGTCCACTCACAAGTCCACAATCGGTTACAAGCTCAGTTGGGTTTAAACCCAGAGTCCAAAATACAAGTCCAATGAAAGAATTTAAACAAGCCCACACAAAATAAATACAAGCCCACAAATTAAACAACAAGCCCACAAATAAATTATTACAAACCCAAAATAGAAAAATAAAAAGCCCAAAAAATTGGGTTAATTATTACAAGCCCACAATTAAATGAATTTGGAAGCCCACAGGTTGGGTTCTCTCAAATGGAATGGGTTTAGGCTTACCTTTTTAGCACAGCCCAGCTGCTCTGATATTGTTGCAAAAACCCAGTTGGGTTTTGGTTCTTTTCCTTGGTGGCGTCCCAGCAGAGGAAAAACAGGTTCAGAATCAGCAGGTCCAACAGCAAATGAAATGAAGCAGATGCAGATGCAAATGCTATGCAGTGAAATACAAAATAGCTAAGAAAACACAGATAAAACACAACGGCGCAGCGCCAAAAACTTGTTAGTCCCCGGCAGCGGCGCCAAAAACTTGGCAGTCCCCGGCAACGGCGCCAAAAACTTGGTAGTCCCCGGCAGCGGCGCCAAAAACTTGGTAGGCTTCTAAAAGGTCCTACAAATTATAACCGCAAGTGCACGGTCGTCGGTTGTAGCTCGTGCAAGTACGGGTCGATCCACAGAGATCGGGTGTGTTTTGGAGTGTTTAGCTAATTGGGTTCCTAGATTTGCTTTGGGCTATGAAGCCTTTTGGCTTAAATTGGGCTTTGAGTGCTAATGGGTTTGAATGCCCTTTGAATGAATTGGGCTTAGTGGGTTTGTTAACAGTAAAATGAACTGAGCTTGGGCTCAGTTATCTTTGAAGTCTAAATGGGCTTTGGCCTGAACTTGGGCTCAACAGTTCACTTGTGAGTTGGGCTCAGTGTCTTTTGTTGTGAACTGGGCTTTGGATTCAGTCAAGATTCTGGGCCTTTGGGATGAAATGTATTGGGCTTGGCTATTGAACTAGGCCTTTGGGTTAAACAACTGAACTTGGCTTGGCAGGAGAAGTGGAGTGGCAGCACCAGGTAGTAGCTTGGCAGCAGCAACAGCAGGGAAGGCAACATCACAAGTGCTGCACAGCAGCTTCAGGGCAGATAGTGATGCAGCAGGAACTGCAGGAAGGCAGACAGCAGCATGCAAGAGCTGCACAGCAAGGCCAACAGCAACAGCAGCTGCAGGGCACAAGCAACAGCAGCTTGGCAGCAGCAACAGCAACAGTGACAGAAGGCAATGTAGCAGCAGAGGAGCAAATACAACACAGGGCAAAAACAAGAAACAAAACAAATGAAAACTAAACAGTAACAAAAACAATGAACAAAAGCAAAACAAAACAAGAATGAACCAAGGCCTAAGGCCAAGGGCAGAGATGTGATGAAGAAACTGAAAAGAAGCAATACTAGGCAGGATACAGGCAAACTAAAAGAATGGGAGGAAAATTAGCTTGCTCATTGTCACTAGTGAGCACTAATTTCCCCCAATGCACAATCAACACTACAACCTAAGCATACAACAAGAATGGCAAGAACATCAGCTTGCTATGAGCACTGATTTCTTGCCATTGCACAATCAGCACATTGCTTCACAGATACCTAGCCTAGCATTCCTTCAAATTAACAATACATTAAACACAACAGGAACATTTAACTGACAGTGAACATTTAACAGTAAACAACACTAACAGGAATTGAAAACAAGAAATGATACAGGCTAACACATTAACAGAACTTGGGCATAAGCATAACAGGAATATGAACATAAGCATAACACATTAACAGGAAAATTAACAAACAAAGATTTAAAACATGGAACAATGAACAAGAACAACACAACTGTGAACTGAAATTAAGCAGTGACTGAAAATTGAAAATTGAACTAAAGTTAACAGTTAACAGGACATGAGAGTCCTGGATGTGGGCTAATCCCAACATGACTATTACATCACCCCAAAGCCTCTATTTATAGTCACAGACCCAAATTCCCTAAATTACCTAATTCCCCCAAAATTAGGGTTTGTTCTTCCCCAAATTACAACAGTTAAAATTAGCTCACCTAAAAGTCCAATTGATGCCGACCCATCCCTTCTCTGACTCCCCTGATGCTTCCCACGCCTCCAATTGATGCTTTAATCATCATATATATCACCAATTTCTCACCTAGGGTTTTAGGCAGAGAGATGAGAAATTGATGTTGTAAATGATGATTAAAGGGATGGTACGTGATGGGTTTAGGTAGAATAGAGAGTTGGTGGTATGGTGTTTGGTGGCGGGTGTGGTGGTGACAGTGGATTGGTGGCAGAGGTGGAGAAGGTGGTGGACATGGCTTCTGCAGAGCTGCAGGGGGGAGGAGAATGGGTTCGATGATTTGGGAGAAGGGTCCGTTTGGTTGGGGTGTAGGTGCTCGGTCGCTAATGTGTTAGGCGGGCGTATCGGGTTTGATGTTCTGCGACGCTGAGTCACTGGATGCGAAGCTGGTAGGTAGATCGGACGGTGATGTGAAGTGAAGCTTGTAGAGACCGTCAGATTTTTTGATACAACAAAATCAACGATGCCAGATGGAGTTAGGTACTGTAGTGTTAGGCGGGTATATCAAACTTCGATCAGCAGGGAGCGACCGTGGATTCAACTACCATCTATCTGAAGGCTTGGAATTTCAGCGCTGTGGTGCTTGGCAGAGACATCAGATTTTGATGATCACCAAGGAGCGACCGTCGGATGCTTCTGAGAAATGATCTGATGGCTGAGAACGGAGGTGCTTTTGTGTGTAGAAAATGAGGTTGTGCGCACCATTCTTCGCGGCTTCCTTGCGTAATTTCTCCCGGCTTTTCACTACTTTTCTGCTCTTTTCGCTCCGCGACTCATCCGAACTTTATTTATTACCTAAAAATGCAAAATTAATTAATAAAAATATTTATTCATGAAAACAATGAAAATACAGAATATGGGATAAAATGTAGAATTAACGCATAAAAGATGAGTTAAAATGCCAACAAAAAGGGATAAATATATACAATATTTGGCACTCATCAGCTGCGAGATTCTGATCCTACATCTTGCCTCTTCTCATATCTTCTCTGCGAAGTAGAGAACGATGTGAGAAATGCCGCAGCTGTTCATCTCTTCATATTCTGCATTTATCACACGTATCCTTTCTTCCATCTATTTCTTGACACGTCTTCTGTAACCACTGCTTTTCAACCGCTCACGTCCTTTCATATTAATGGTGTTTATTTCTTCGAGTAAAAAATCCTCTCTATATATTCTTCTTACTCTTCTTTCCATGTTCTTTTTACTTTCTCTTCTCTTTTTATTCTCTCATCTCTGCAACTCTATTGTTCTTCCATAAATTCTGTCATTACAACTTTTCTTCTTTCTTTTTCTTTTACTCTTTTTATTTTCTTCTTCATCTCCATATTGTTCTCTCTGTAGATCTTCACTGTTCGTAACTTTCTTCCTTTTAATTTTTACGAATTAATCTTCCTGCTGGTGTTTTCCTTGGATTCATCGAGGTTAGTTTTCTTTTTTCTTTCTTATGGGTTTTGCTGAAATTGATCTTGCTTACTGCTTTATTTGATGATGCTGCTTATGTGATTCCCATACTGTTGTTATTTCAGCAAAAACGCCTCTAACACCAAATTTACGGTTCAGAACCCTAATATTCCCAAATCGCAGCAAAAGATTGTTGTAAACAAAATAAAGTCTGCGAATCATAAGGTAGTAAGAAACATTATTCTTTTCTAATAATAATATTGTTGCCTCTGTTTCTTATCTGGATTGTAATTCGCAGGGTGATAAGGATGCCAACAAACCTCAAGAAATCTCGCCACCTTAAAACCATTGAAACCTCTGTTCCATTCCACTTACTTATCTCTTCTAAATCTCCTGCGACATCTTCGCAAGTTAAACCATTATCTCCAATTCGCGAAAAAGCTGCCTCAGATTTCATTTCTTCAACTGACCTTTCAATGATTGAAACCCCCCTTATTAATCCTTCTGTGAATGAAACTTTTTCTCCTCCTATTGATAATGTTTCTCAACCCTCTATCATTGCCAGTTCTCTACCTGAGCCTCTTCCTTTTTCGAAAGAAACCGTGGAAGGAATAGATATTGCTTTCAAAGTTTTGTCAGAGATCCTGGATGATGGCAAGAAGTCTCCCATTGATCCTGTCAAGTCTGGTATTTGCGAAATTCTGAGTAAGTATTTTGGCTCTGATAGAGCTGCTTAGCAAACAACTTTGGAAAAAGAGTGTAATGCTCTTCGTCTCGAAAATCAAAAGCTTCAGAATCTTCGCAAGAAGAATGATGAACTGAGAGGTATGATTTTCTTATCTGTGTCTTCAATTTGCGTTTCTAATGATTTTATCCTTTCCATATTTAATTATCCTTGAAATCCCTCTTTCGCATGTTAAGCCTTAAACCAGAAACGAATAATGGAGAGATATCAATTTGAATCTGCTGTTGAAGAAGCCCGTGTTGATAAAGAGATTTTGATGGATCAATATAACCAGTTAGATAACCTTTATTCATACTCTGTTGATCATATAAATAATCTTACCAATGAAAATACCCAATTAGGTCGGAGGCAAGATTTATTAAGTAATGAAATATCTCGCCTCTCTTATTCTTTAACTAAAGCTAATCTTGGGATGGAATCTTTATCAGATGAGAATAAAACTCTATCTCAAGAGAAGCGAATTTGTTTAAATAAGATGGTGATATCTTCGCAACAACTTAGCATCCTTCAGAAAGTATGTGATGACCAAGAGAAATCTCTTCGCTCTTTGAGAAATGAACTTAAAGAAGTTCATTTCTCAAAGAGCTGAAAGAGATACACTCATTCAAGGTAGAATCGCTGAAAGAGATACACTCATTCAAGGTAGAACAACTTTAAGTGTAAAGGCGAATCAACTTAAAGAACAATATTCCAAATTAGAAGAATCTTATTCTTCTCTTGCAAAGAAAAATGCCTTTCTTATTTCTAAAGAGAAAAATCTTCAGTCTCGACTTAAAGGTTCAGTTGGAGATAAATTTGATGATGCGATGGACCGTTGGGAGAATAGTTGTCTGACCTTGATTCAACAATTTATTTCGCAAAAAGAAGGTAGTCATAATAGTTTGACTGCCTTAACTATCTTTTCTTTGTCATATCTTTTCGAGTTCTTCATCTTACTGAAATTTTGTATTCTACTTTTCGCAGATTCTGAGAAAAATCTTTATTCCTCCATTTATGTTTTAGAGGCTAAATATGCCCAAATTCGCAAAGAAAATGCACTACTCGTCTCTGTCCTTACTGGTTCTCGCGACCGAGAAGAAAGAAGAATTGATTATCTTGCTTACTTTAAGGATATTCAAGATAGGAATCATCAGAGAGCACTTCTTCGTCAAGTTCATCTTCGGGCTGAAGTCCTTGTAAATGATATTTTATTGTCTAAATCTCTTCCTCCTACATCAATCGAACCTTTGGAAGTAGATGATGATGAAATTCCTCGTCCTGCTGACAGTGATTATGATTATGAAAGTGGTGAAGAGAATAGTCTTTTGGAAGATGGATAAGAGATCCCTTCTAAGGAAGCAACTGCTGGTGCTAATCAAGGTGAAAACGAAAAAGAAATCTCTTCTAAAGAGGTAATTGCTGTCGATAATCAAGGTGGCGGCGAAAAAGAAGTCCCTCTCGAAGGAATTATTATCGGTGAAGATCAGAATCGAAATGAAGGAGAGATTGGCGATAATGAGAACATTGGCGAAGAACGTCTATTATCTCCTACTGGAATTAATACTGAAGCATGAGCTTCTTATCTAGTTCTATCTTCTTGAATTTTTATTATTTTTTGCGAATAATATTCTTCAACCAACTTTGGAATCAATTTTCCCTTTTAGTATTTTGCTGGCGAGAAAGATAATGCCTCTTGCTTAATGATTCCCATACTTGCCTCTCATTATCTTTCTTGCGAGAAATGATCTATTCTGAATACTTATAAATATTTTATTTTGTCATGTGGTCTTATTTTTCCTTCCTAATTAAAGTTCTTATCATGCCACCTCTTGTCATTACGACAAAATCGCATGACGTCTTTGCACTTTCATGTAAAAACCCATTGATCTTGCTTTAACTTTTTCTTTTGTATTATTGCCTCTTCAGGAATATTGCGATAATATGATAGGCCTAAATATTCTTGCGAAAATAATGCCCCATTACATTGCCGTCTTACGACGAAATCGCAGGACGTCTTCGCACTTTCATGCGAAAACCCATTGATCTCGTATTATCTTTTTCTCTATTATTATTGCCTCTTCAGGATTGTTGCACAAATATGACAAGCCTTAATACCCTTGCGATTAAAAAGCCTCATGACATTTGCGTCTTAAGACACTTATCAGCTCCCTAATGGAGGTTGCCACCCTTATCTCCCCACTAATTTCCCTTCAAGGAGGCGTACTTCTATCATACAAGGTTAGATCCTCCCATCCAGTCTTAAAAACAACCAGTTGTTTTCGCAGCCTCTTATCCCTTTTACCTATAGGGTTTATGGTTACGAGACTGCACCCTAAGTGGGGCTTTCTTCGGGACGAGTGTAGTATAAGACAAGACTTGTCAAGAATGGAAAGTTACGCTCCAGACGCCCCTGGCACTCTTGACTCAACCGTGTACCTCGGCGCCTTGATCAGATTTTTCACTCCTTGAGAGAGTCCTTATTACCTTAGTCGCCCAACCTAAGTCATATACTTAAGCTGAGAATCCAAGGTGCCTCTCCCGGATGGGCTTTATTGACCCCAAATCTCCATGACTCAGGTTCCGGTGGCGGTGTAGCCTTTCCATGAGCCATGCAACAGGTACCTCCTTATATGACGTACTTTAGGTCTGCCTCTTGCGAAATTTTATTCGCGAACTAGGGTGTACGCCATAAAGGTTCGCCTCTTTCTTTTATGTAATTGTTCTATGATTATCTCCGCGAAATTTTCGCACATCATGATCTTGTTTTGATATGAATAATCTCGCAACTATTCCTTCAGAATCCATAACTTCTCAAAGCTTCTTACAGATAATATCTTTTTAAGTACAATCTGTTCCATGGTCTGTCAAGTCTATGACCAACATCTCTACCTTCCGGATCCATTAATTTATAAGCTCATGTTCCAACTATCTCCTTAATGATGTAAGGTCCATCCCTTTTTTTCGCTAATTTTCCACCATTTTCTCGCGTACTTTGACACGTTTATTATATTCTCGGGCTAATCTTCACTGATAATTCTCCATATGTTGTAAAGATATTTCTCTTTTTTTTTTCTAATTCATAAAGTTTGTTTAAGATCAAACCCGCACTAAGATTTTTCTCCCAAGCTTCTCTCTTTGTTGTCGGAATAACAACTTCTGTTGGTAACACTGCTTCAACTCCGTATGTTAAACAAAAAGGTGACATTCCAATAGCTTCTCTTCTAGTTGTATTATAAGCCCATACTGCATTATGTACTTGTTCACACCATGCTCTATGATGTCCTTCTAATTTCTTGTTTAATATATCTGCAATTGTTTTGTTTGTTGCCTCTGCCTTCCCATTAGCTTGTGGATACAAAGGAGTAGACTTTCCACATTTTATCTTAAATGCATTAAGTAGCATTTCTATGTTCTGTCCTTCAAACTGTTTCCCATTATCAGATACCAACTGCGCAGGAATTCCGAATCTGAAAATGATATTTTCGAATATGAATTTAAAGATATCTTTGTCGCGAATATGCTGTACTGCCTTCACTTCTGTCCATTTTGTGAAATAATCTGTTGCGACTATTAAGTATCTTCTTTGTCCAGATCCCGGTAAAAATGGCCCCACAATATCTAAGCCCCACTTTCCAAAAGGCCACACACTGGTTGAAGATGACAATGGTGCTCCAGGTGCATGTATTTTATTTCCATGCCGCTGACAATCTTCGCAACGTCTTGATATTTTTTTTGCATCTTCGTACATGTATGGCCAGTAATAGCCTTGCATTTTTGATATATGTGCCAAAGATCTTCCCCCGCTATGATTTCCAGCATCCCCACTATGTAACATTTTTAGCACTTTTTCTCCTTCTTCTCGTGTCAAACATCTGATGGTACATTAAAGGATTTTCGGTATAGCAGCCCATCTCTTATTTCATAATTTGTTGCGCGGCTTTTTAACTTGTGTGCCTCCAGTCTATTTCTTGGTGTTTCTCCTTTCGCCAAATATGCATGAAGTTCTGTTCTCCAATCCGTGATATTGTTCGTTTGTTCTTCTTCTTCACCTTCTATTATTTTCACGTTCACTTCTTCTTCTTCTTTATTGATTGATGGTGATAGAAGTGTCTGTATTTTTATGCATCTCGCAGTTGGATCTATCATCATGCTTGAGATGAAAGCAAAAGCGTCTGAGAGTCTGTTATCCTTCCTTGAAATGTGCCTCCATTTTATTTTTGGGATCTTCGCTGTCAACTCTTCAACGAGCTTCTTGTATTTCTTCAAGGATGGTTCATTTGTAGTGTACTCTCCCTTTATTTGGCGAATAAATAGCTTCGAATCACTAGTGATCCTGGCATTTTCTAATTTCATTTCTATTGCGAACTTTAAAGCATGTATCACAACTTCATATTATGTTTTGTTATTAGTGGATGCGAATTCCAATCTGAATGAAAAAGCCATCTTCGCTCCTTCTGGTGAAATTAAAACAATTCCAACTCCATTTCCTTATCCATTTGATGATCCATCTACCAATATCTCCCATCTATTTGGTTCTGTTAATAAGTCTTTTGGATCTCCGAGTTCTTCTTCTATATCCATCATTTCTTCTACCGCTTCATCTTCATCTAAAGGAAATTCTGCCAAGAAATCTGCAACAACTTGTGATTTTGGAGAAGACAAAATTTCATATTTAATATCGAAGTGGCCTACTTGTGCATTCCATCTCTCCACTCTTCCTGATCTTTTTGAATTCTTCATCACTGATTCAATTGGTACTTTTGTTTATACCTTTATCTTGTGCGCTTGAAAATATATGCGGAGCTTAAATGATGCATAAACTAATGCTAAGATTAGCTTCTCAATATTTGAGTAATTCTTCTCGGCAGTATTAAAAGTTTTGCTAATGTAATAGATGGGTTTCTCCACTCCTGCGTCTATTCGCAATAACAAGACACTTAATGCATGCGACGTCTTCGCAAGATAGATTAATAATTCTTCTCCTGATTCTTCTTTTTGTAAAATAGTTGTATTCATAAGATGTTATTTGATCCCTTGGAAAGCTTTTTCGCATTCATAAGTCCATTTGAATTTCGCACCCTTCTTGAGTATATCGAAAAAATACTTGCATTTGTCTGATGATCGCGAAATGAATCTCCCCATCGAAGCTAAAAGTCCATTCAACTTCTGTACATCTTTTATTGTTGCTGGTGTTGGCATGTAACGAACTACTTGCACTTTTTCTGGATCAACCTGTATTCCTTCCTTTGATACAATGTAACCTAAAACTTTTCCCGATGCAACTCCAATAGTACACTTCTCAGGATTCAGTTTAATGTTATACTGCCGCATTTGTTCAAAAATCTCCCTCAGGTCCCGTACATGGTCTTTGGCTTCTTTACTCTTTACTAACATGTCGTCCACGTATACTTCTAATGTTTTGTGTATCCATTTCGCGAACACCTTCTCTACCATTCTTTGGTATGTCGCTCCCGCATTTCGCAAACCAAATGGCATTTTCGTGTACCAATATAAACCTCTAGGGGCAAAGAAAGCAGTATGATCTTGATCTTCTTCAGCGAGAGGGATCTGGTTATATCCTTTGTACCCATCTAAAGACGATACCCTATCATTTCCCGCTGCTGATTCCACAATTTGAGGAATATCTGGTAACGAAAAGCTATCTTTAGGGCATGCTTTGTTTAAATCAGTGAAATCTATGCAAATCCTTATTCCTTTGTTTTTCTTTGGAACAATGACCATATTCGCTATCCACTCTGGGTATTTAGCTTCTCTTATAATTCCTGCATCAAACATTTTCCGTAGTTCTTCTTCTATGTGGGAATGGTAAGCTGTTGCAATTTTTCTTATTCTTTGTTTGAATGGTCTCACATTCTTGTTAATCTCCAACTTGTGACATGCAATTGATGGATCTATTCCCGGTATCTCATCCATGCTCCCTGCGAAAATGTCTTTATATTCTCGCAAAAGGTTAACAGTTCTTTCTTCTTCTTCTACATCCATCTTGGTTCCAATTCTCAATATTAGAGGTTCTTCTATAGTCCCAACGTTTACTTCTTTTGTTGGTTTTGCGGCAGTGTAACTGGACTTGGGTTCTCCCATTGGTGTTGGTTCTTTTATTGTTTTCATAGGTCCTTCTCCTTCTTCCGAAATTTCGCTGGGTATTCCCCTGCCTTCTTTTGCCCTTATCGTGTACACTCTAAATTCTTCTTCTTTTTTTGCCTCCTTTGCCAACTTTCTGTGAAATTGTTTCTTTTTTGCTCGTCCTTCATAATGCTTTACTTCAATTTGATGACATAATTCGCATTGTCAACATCTCCTCTGATTTCACCTATTCCATTTGGTGTGGGGAATTTAATACATTGATGCAACGTTGATACTACAGCTTTTATCGCATGTATCCATAGTCTTCCTAGCACCATATTATACGACGATTCCATATCCACCACGCATAGTGTCACGTGTGTTTCGATCTCTCCTAGTGGAATTCGTACCACTATTTCTCCTTTAGGTTTTGTTGTGGATTTTCCAAAGCCATGAAAAAAATATGTTGAACTGGACATTTCTTCATCTTTAAATCCCATTCCCCTGAACGTATGATAAAATATTATATCCACTGAACTTCCTGTATCGACTAAAGTCATGTTCAATATCCATTCTTCCGTGGATTTTGTTGTTGTCCCCTTCTCTTTTCGCGTAATAGGCACTGAAATAACCAATGGAGATGCGTGGTTCAAATTTTCTTTTGGTATTCCTGCCGCCATGAATGTGATTTTTTGCTTTTACCAATCTTTCAAGGGTGATGTCTTTTCTACCGCCATAACCTTCCTTCCTTCAAAATTTCGTTTATGTATCCTTCCTTTGATGTTTTCATGGAATTCATTAACCATTGTTTTTGTTATCATATTACACTCCAATCTTTTGTCATCTTCATTGACTCTAATCATTTTTCTATTAACTGGTTCACTGATTTTTTTAATCACTTTCTTGATTTGAACAATCTCAAAAACAATCTTCACTTTCAATCTTCAGCGTCCATGTTTCTATCGCCATTATGTAGTTGCAGGAAATCCTACACTAATCAATCGACCTAGAGTATCTCTTTTCCAAGCCCTATTAACAAAATCGGGCATACACTAAAAAGTACTCAAAAAGAAATAAAAATCCTAACAAGAAGGTTCTAGCAATCACACAGCAGGCTGACTCGACTTTACCACAGCAAACCTAAAGATTTCTTGCAAACAACAAGCATGATGGCTCCACTTAGATTGTTTCTAGACCAGCTTCTAATCCTTCGAAAGGGAATTCGTTACAATTTGAGCAAACCCCTCTGGAATCAATCCGAGTTAAAGCAAGTTGAATCGAGGCGAGGGAAGCTCAGTGGAGCTTTGATACCCAAAACCTCACCGATCCAATGCGGCGCAGTCACGCATTCAACTCGCAGAAACCGTCAAGAACTTCGAGGTGTGCTTAAAAGAGTAACCAATATTTTTCGAATGATTGTCCTGTTAAGCTCGATACCCTATAGGTCTCTTTCTAGTCCAAATTTTAGGCTTAGGTTCGCTTTAGGTTTCGTTTTCCTAAGGCGGGCAAGAAGGGAGCGGTGATGAAATCCGAACCCTTATCTTATATGGTCCAGTCCTTGCCCTTTACTAGGAATTTAAAAACAGTCCATATTCAAGTCCTCAGCATATATTCACCTTAAGGAGTCCAGTAACCCGCTTGCAGGAGATTCGCGGGTGTTTAGAATTTTACCTCCCGTACCAGACGGGCGAAGAACCGCTGAAGTCGACTCGGGCCACGACTCCTATGTCGTGTGCGAACCCGAGGGGCCGAGGTGATATTGTAATCACTGTCCTTCCCTGCAAACAGTTTGTATTTAAGGATACCCTTCCGTAGGGTTTAAAAATAAAAATAAAAATGTCCCAAAATTAATGTCCAAAGTCCATAAAAAAAACAAAAGAAAAGAAAGTCTGAAAAAAAAATTACAAAAATAAAAATGTCTCTCTTTTTTTTTTCTCTCTTTTTATCAAAAAATAAAAAAAATTCTTCTTCTTTCGTTCCTATAGCTTTGCTTTTCGCTCCCAAACTTTAAGTAAATCACCACAAGCTTTGGCAAAATTGTCTTTCGCTCCAATCTTCAAAAATCTGCAAGGAAACAAGAAAAACCCAAAAAACGTAAAGAAGAACAAAAATAATAAAAAAAATCTAAAAAAAATGCTAACTAAACACAGGTCCGCGTCGGCGGCGCCAAAAATTTGATGTATTTCAAATTGTGATTGTAGTAGTGGTAAAAGGGGTTCTTTTCGAACTTGTGAAGGTAACTTTTTTTTTTTTTTGATTTAATAAAAATAAAGAAAATTAATTTTCAAAGAGTGATGTCAAGATTTAAAATGGACTAAGGCTCCGGATTCACTATTACTTCAAGTTGATTGGTTACAAAAATATTTCATAATTATTATCTAGCTCTTTTTCCATTAAATCACTTCTTAATCTATAAGGTGTCCAAATATTAAATTGTAATCCTTAAGCATGATTTATCAAAGAATTAATTCTAAGCATAAAACATCAAACTGATTCACAACTAATTAAGAAAACCATTTTTATCTCTTTTTTATTGATCCAAGTGAATTAAATAAAATAAATAATTAAGAAATTATAAAAAGAATTTACCAATCAAACATGAGTGAATAGATCCTCCATTGCCTCAATCACCAAGAATTTAGCTGCTCATCATGTTGGAAAACCTCTCAAAATATTTCATTGATGCTCAAAAGTGTTTTACAATGAAGAGAAAGACAAGCAAATGATGTAAAACAGAATTTTGCGACCCACAGAAGGCGTCCAGAATCAACGACAAAGCTGAAGTGCTGTTGTCGTTGAAGAACTACGACCCACAGATGACAGTCGATGTCACTGTTGATAAACGACGGCCTTGGAGAGTCTGTTCTTCACGTTCTTCCTCCTCGCAGCAGCAGCAGCAACAATCAATGGTATCTTCCTCGTTTCGGCTCTGAACTCTCTCCTCTTTCTCCCTAAACTTTTCTAAAAACTTTTTATGACTTGAAACCACTCTTATATATCCCACAGACCCCAAATATCTCGTATAAATTCCGACTTTTTCTTTTCTTTTTCTTCTCTGCGCTGTTGAGAGAATAATCGCTTCTGTTGAGCTTCTTCACGTGCTGTTAGCTATAAAATAGCTACCAAACTCTTCCCTAGACTTGAATAAGACCATGTACATGTTAATCCAGCGTCAAAGTCCTCCAGAAATCTCTCAAAAATCTTTGAAAGTGCACAACAGGACACGTCTCTCTGTTTTAACTTTGATTGCTTCTCCCGGATATTCTAGCCCAATTAAGCCCATGAAATCATCCATACTAGAATTCTATATCCATATCACGTCCAACCCAATCAATTTCCGGTGTTTAATCTCCCTAAAACATCTCCAACAATCGGATCAAAATTCAACAGCGATATGCATGGCCTTTCCCGCCAAAAACCAGTATTTGAAATTTGAAGAAGACCTCCCCCTATCCAGTTCTGGTGTCCCTTTAGCAGCTGCCTGGAAATGGGTCACCCTTTAGTAATTAGGTTACCCCTTATCCAAAGTGAGAGTCCGTATAGTAATTTTATCCCACGAGCGCAAAAACCACTTTTTTAGCCAATTTCGCCGCAAAAGCTTATTTCTCCGGAAATACCTACAGGGACATAAAAAGCCATAATAAGTACAAAAAATGGGTACTAACACAATATACAATTGGGCTATATTAGACACATAAATGCGTCTATCAAATACCCCCAAACTTATTATTTGCTAGTCCCGAGCAAATCAAATAGAAAATAAAATCCTAACTCACTGTCGCAGGCATCGTCGATTGCATTTAGCGTATGCAATAAGCCTTTAAACCCCTAGGTGGCCCTAGTAGCCGAGTTATAGTCTCGGGAGGGCTTACCAGAGATATACCCACAAAACCTTAATACTCCAGACCTTAGCTATCTACGCAGAACCTTGGAAGGCACTAAAGAATCTCCTTGGTTGGCATACTTATTGACTACAGGAAGAAGTACCCTGATGCGAAATTCCAATTGCTGTACACGAGTTTTCACTCAAGCATACTAAAATTCATATAAAGTGACAGAGCTCTACTCAGATAGTTGCACTATGGACATCATATTCGGAGTCAAAACTAATCACATGGATAGATCAAGAAGATGGATATAGAAAAACATAGATGGTTTTGATGTTTACTAAGTGAACGACGTTTCCCATATCTGTCTGAAGGCCTCCGCCAAAATGAACCTATCCTAATGGATTGAGATACTAGTCTGACTAATATCAACACACTGGCATATACAAGGGTACCAGTGGTCGATAACCTAATTCTAGGTCAACACAACTGGCATATACAAGGGTACCAGTGGTCGACTTTATTGAATTTATTCCTTTTGGTCAAATGGTCTGGTCTCAATTTTTCTTTCTTTTTTTTTTTTTTTTTTTTTTTTTCACTTTTTTTTTTTTTTTTTTTTTTTTTCATCTTTTTCTTTTTCAACTTTTTTTTTTTCATGGTATCTCAATCACTCTAATTCACCCTAGCATTGGTAACAACTTGAATCGTGGGCCCCACCTATCACTTAGAGAAACATAGTTTAAAAATAAAATAAAAATAGAAGTGAAAAGGACTCAACGAGATATGGTGAAACTATCATGTTATTTCTAACCTGAGCTCTGTGCTTTTATGAATAGACTCTTTAGATGTTTCCATCTAATCAGATTGGTTCCTCAAACTCCTACAATCAAAATGCTTCCATCCACTTAGATTAGTTAGTGCAATCCTCAATAGGCATAAATTTCTAGGCTCTGGAGTTTATTTATTGCAACTAAAAGCTAACAAAAAGTTTCTTCCCCACCCCCAAACTTAAATCTTACATTGTCCTCAATGTTCTAAAGATGAAATTAAAAGCATGAACAAGGAGAAACTATTACCACTGGAGGGAAAAGAAATAAGGAAGGATATTACCGTATCACATGAACGCGGGAGCCTCCCAGTAAATGCTAAATTTATAGTCATTAGCTAGACATCAAATACCTCAAAAAGAATTTTCACCTTCCAAAGTCGTATACCAATAGTCGAAATAATTGTGGGTCCATAAGACCAAATAGAACTGCCACAAATAGGAGACAAATGCTCAAGATCAAAAAATGAGCAGATAGAGCACAACCTGATCTAAAGTTTCTCGCAAGACAACTGGATTTATCTGAGGTGCCCACTTGGGCTTCATATGAGTGTCTCGGCAAACAGATTCATCCGAAAAACGGGTCTCTAACATATGGATTTTCTCCTGGACATTATCAGGCGGATCAGGTTGTGGAGTCTGAATACACTCAAGCGATACCTCAGATGCACTAGGCTTGAGTCCCAAGTTAGGGACTTCTATTGGGGATAATTGACAATCTCTACCCCCAAACTTAGAATTTTGGGTGCCTCTACAATGACTAGTCACAATGTTCCTAATTTCTAGACCATCGGGTTCTTGAAAAAGGTCAATTGCTTTCTCTAAGTCATAATCAGGTGGTTCATCCTCAGCTTGCTTCATATCTTCTATGGTCCACTCTAAGGCTTCCTTATTTTCTTGAAGCACGGTCTCTGGACTACTTTCCTGATCACTATCCAAATCGGAGGCTATAATCACAGGGAAAGACTCGGGTGGGCCTAAAAATGTATATTAGACTCCAACTCAGGAGGCTCTTTTAAATAAGGTATTAAGATAGACTCAGAAGCTAGTAATGGTTCGAACCTATCTTTCCATATATCAATATCTAACATAGGAACAGAATCCAACAGAGCATTTACTTGTTCAATGTTACTATCATCGTCGAAATCCAGGCTAAAATGGGATACAACTCTCAATGATTTCCGATACGATGTTTGGTAATGACTCTGAACTAAGGTTCCTATCATGTTCACCTCTTCAATACGTGTCATCTAGCTCAGAATGTAGCTTTTACATTAAAAATATTCACTCAATAGTCATATTACCAAAAGATAGATTCATAATACCATTTCGACAGTTTATGATCGCATTAGACGTAGCTAAGAATGGGCGACCTAAAATCACAGGTATTTGGTTCTCTGGGTCGGGGACAGGTTGGGTATCTAGGACCACGAAATCCACTGGATAAATAAACTTGTCGACCTCAATAAGAACATCCTCGATCACACCACGAGGGATTTTAACGGACCTATCAGCTAACTGGAGTGTTATCTGGGTAGGTTTCATCTCACCAAGTCCTAGCTTAAGGTACACATGGTATGGCAGTAAGTTCACACTGGCTCCTAAGTCAAGCAACGCTTTCTCAACACGGTACTTACCTATTGTACAAGAAATGGTAGGGGACCCTGGGTCTTTATACTTAGGAGTAGTGGTATTCTGAATAATAGAACTCACATGACTAGCTATGAAGGCTTTCTTCTGGACACTGAGCTTACGCTTTCGCGTACACAAGTCCTTAAGGAACTTGGCATAAGAGGGAATCTGCCTAATTGCATCTAATAATGGAAGGTTGATATTAACCTGCTTAAAAACCTCCAATATATCATTAAAGTTGGACTCCCTCTTAGTCGGAACTAGCAGCTGGGGAATGGGGCTCTGGGAACAAAGCCGGGCTCAACAGGACCCTCATTGGTCTCCTTGGAGACTCTATCAGTCTCCTCATTTTCTGGCTCAGCAGGGTGAACTAACATGTTCACTATCAGGCATGGCAACCTTGTTGTCAACTTTCTTTCCACTCCTAAGGGTTGTGACAGCATTCACATGATTGTACGATTTCTCTCCTTTTGGGTTGGGATCAGTACGACTAGGGAACCTTCCATCTTCTCTCTCACTTATGAACTTAGCTATTTGTCCTACTTGAAGTTCTAATTTGGCAAGACTCTGGGAATTATTCTTCAATTCTTGCCTAGTTTCTTGTTGAAAGCTCATGTGGTTCTTTGTTAGCATTTCATGGTTATTTGCTAACATAGTGAGAGTATCCTCTAAGGTAGAGATCTTTTTCTCGGAAGTGTTTTGAAACTGGGTTTGACCTGAAGAGTTCTTAAAACCAAAACCTGGGGGAGGCTGAGAATTGCTAGACTGGCCTTGACTCTGGCCCTTAGACCAAGAGAAATTAGGATGGTTTCTCCAACCAGGGTTGTAGGTTTCTGAGTATGGGTCAAACTTCTGACGGTTCTCAAACCTAGTTGTTATAGACAGCATGGGCTTGTTCTTCACTAACTGACCTTCCCAAAATGAATTATCGGGCTCTATTCCACAACTAGAGACTTGAGAGGCTCTATTAGGTTCAACAAGGGACCTATTTTTAGACTGACCCATTTCTAAAGCTTCTAACCTTCTGGACAAAGCAGCAAACTTAGCATCTGACGCAAAACTCGTATCTACCATATTGGTGCTACTTCTATTGACCAAGAGTCTTTTAGGGGGTTCAACACAAGATTCCCACTGTTGGGATTTTTCAGCGATAGCTCCTAGAAGGTAAAAGCATCATCAGCATTTTTACTAGTGAACTCACCAGCGCACATAGATTCAACCATGGCTTTGGTCGAATAGTCTAAACCATCATAAATAATCTGTACAAGTTTCATATTATCAAATCCATGGTGAGGACACTGAGATAGGAGATCATTGAATCGCTCTAAAAACCTATAAAGAGACTCTCCCTCTTGTTGCACACTAGCACTAATTTTCTGCCTAACAGCTGCAGTTTTATGCTTAGGGTAGAATTTCATATAGAAGGCAGCGATAAGTTCCTGCCATGTTTCTATGGATTCAGACGGTAGGTTGTTAAGCCAGGTCTTGGCTTGTCTCTCAAGAAAAGGGAAACATCTTAAGTTTCAAGACTTCATCGGTAAGGTCCTTTATCCTAATTGTCCCACAGATTTCCTCAAAGTCCCTAATATGAAAATAAGGGTTCTCATCATCTTTTCCTAAGAATATAGGGATCATTTGAAGAATACTAGGTTTTATCTCGAAATTAGCCGTAGTGGCTGGCAATTTAATGCATGAAGCTCGGTTGGTCCTAGTTGGGAACATGTAATCTTTCAAAGTTGCCATCGCTGGCACAACAGAAGTACTAGGGGTACTATCCTCACAAAGAGACAGATTCTCAAACAGAAGTTTCCAAAAACAGGGCTCTCCAAAGAAGAGTCTTCGAGCTCCCTGCTTAAATCAGAAGAACTACTAGGTTTTTCGCTAATCAATCGACCTAGAGTATCTCTTTTCCAAGCCCTAACAAAATCGGGCATACACTAAAAAGAATTCAAAAAGAAATAAAAATCCTAACAGAAGGTTCTAGCAATCACACAGCAGGCTGACTCGACTTTACCACAGCAAACCTAAAGATTTCTAGCAAACAACAAGCATGATGGCTCCACTTAGATTGTTTCTAGACCAGCTTCTAATCCTTCGAAAGGGAATTCGTTACAATTTGAGCAAACCCCTCTGGAATCAATCCGAGTTAAAGCAAGTTGAATCGAGGCGAGGGAAGCTCAGTGGAGCTTTGATACCCAAAACCTCACCGATCCAATGCGGCGCAGTCACGCATTCAACTCGCAGAAACCGTCAAGAACTTCGAGGTGTGCTTAAAAGAGTAACCAATATTTTTCGAATGATTGTCCTGTTAAGCTCGATACCCTATAGGTCTCTTTCTAGTCCAAATTTTAGGCTTAGGTTCGCTTTAGGTTTCGTTTTCCTAAGGCGGGCAAGAAGGGAGCGGTGATGAAATCCGAACCCTTATCTTATATGGTCCAGTCCTTGCCCTTTACTAGGAATTTAAAAACAGTCCATATTCAAGTCCTCAGCATATATTCACCTTAAGGAGTCCAGTAACCCGCTTGCAGGAGATTCGCGGGTGTTTAGAATTTTACCTCCCGTACCAGACGGGCGAAGAACCGCTGAAGTCGACTCGGGCCACGACTCCTATGTCGTGTGCGAACCCGAGGGGCCGAGTGATATTGTAATCGTCCTTCCCTGCAAACATTTGTATTTAAGGTACCCTTCCGTAGGGTTTAAAAATAAAAATAAAAATGTCCCAAAATTAATGTCCAAAGTCCATAAAAAAACAAAAGAAAAGAAAGTCTAAAAAAAAATTACAAAAATAAAAATGTCTCTTTTTTTTTTCTCTCTTTTATCAAAATAAAAAAATCTTCTTCTTTCGCTCCTTAGCTTTGCTTTTCGCTCCCAAACTTTAAGTAAATCACCACAAGCTTTGGCAAAATTGTCTTTCGCTCCAATCTTCAAAAATCTGCAAGGAAAAAAAAAACCCAAAAACGTAAAGAAGAACAAAAATAATAAAAAAATCTAAAAAAAATGCTAACTAAACACAGGTCCGCGTCGGCGGCGCCAAAAATTTGATGTTTTCAAATAGTGATTGTAGTAGTGGTAAAAGGGGTTTTTTCGAACTTGTGAAGGTAACTTTTTTTTTTTTGATTTAATAAAAATAAAGCAAATTAATTTTCAAAGAGTGATGTCAAGATTTAAAATGGACTAAGGCTCCGGATTCACTATTACTTCAAGTTGATTGGTTACAAAAATATTTCATAATTATTATCTTGCTCTTTTTCCATTAAATCACTTCTTAATCTATAAGGTGTCCAAATATTAAATTGTAATCCTTAAGCATGATTTATCAAAGAATTAATTCTAAGCATAAAACATCAAACTGATTCACAACTAATTAAGAAAACCATTTTTATCTCTTTTTTATTTATCCAAGTGAATTAAATAAAATAAATAATTAAGAAATTATAAAAAGAATTTACCAATCAAACATGAGTGAATAGATCCTCCATTGCCTCAATCACCAAGAATTTAGCTGCTCATCATGTTGGAAAACCTCTCAAAATATTTCATTGATGCTCAAAAGTGTTTTACAATGAAGAGAAAGACAAGCAAATGATGTAAAACAGAATTTTGCGACCCACAGAAGGCGTCCAGAATCAACGACAAAGCTGAAGTGCTGTTGTCGTTGAAGAACTACGACCCACAGCTGACAGTCGATGTCACTGTTGATAAACGATGGCCTTGGAGAGTCTGTTCTTCACGTTCTTCCTCCTCGCAGCAGCAGCAGCAACAATCAATGGTATCTTCCTCGTTTCGGCTCTGAACTCTCTCCTCTTTCTCCCTAAACTTTTCTAAAAACTTTTTATGACTTGAAACCACTCTTATATATCCCACAGATCCCAAATATCTCGTATAAATTCCGACTTTTTCTTTTCTTTTTCTTCTCTGCGCTGTTGAGAGAATAATCGCTTCTGTTGAGCTTCTTCACGTGCTGTTAGCTATAAAATAGCTACCAAACTCTTCCCTAGACTTGAATAAGACCATGTACATGTTAATCCAGCGTCAAAGTCCTCCAGAAATCTCTCAAAAATCTTTGAAAGTGCACAACAAGACACGTCTCTCTGTTTTAACTTTGATTGCTTCTCCCGGATATTCTAGCCCAATTAAGCCCATGAAATCATCCATACTAGAATTCTATATCCATATCACGTCCAACCCAATCAATTTCCGGTGTTTAATCTCCCTAAAACATCTCCAACAATCGGATCAAAATTCAACAGCGATATGCATGGCCTTTCCCGCCAAAAACCAGTATTTGAAATTTGAAGAAGACCTCCCCCTATCCAGTTCTGGTGTCCCTTTAGCAGCTGCCTGGAAATGGGTCACCCCTTAGTAATTAGGTTACCCCTTATCCAAAGTGAGAGTCCGTATAGTAATTTTATCCCACGAGCGCAAAAACCACTTTTTTAGCCAATTTCGCCGCAAAAGCTTATTTCTCCGGAAATACCTACAGGGACATAAAAAGCCATAATAAGTACACAAAATGGGTACTAACACAATATACAATTGGGATATATTAGACACATAAATGCGTCTATCAGCTACCTTTCCTCTTAAGATGCAAAATCTCGACCGTTGAAGGTCACCGAGCCGGCAAGTCTCCCAAGCTCGACTTGCCAGACGACAACAACATGCTACATGTTTTCCACGAAAACACTCGAGACATCAACGCATATCACAAACTGGGGGATGCTCATTGGGTATTGGTTTGGCGGTTTACAGCGTGCGGCGTACACTACGCCCGTTATAAGAAAGTGTCATAAGGATGAGGCGGTTAGTAAATACAGGGTGTAATGGTGAAGCACTTTCTTTTATGGAACATCAATTCCAGGCGTTACCGGTTACCACCTCCTCCCATTTACTCCCCCGTTTTCCATTTCTTAATGAGACCAGAGTATGTTTCACTTCGACTTGTATAAATAGGTATTACTTATTTCCACCGAACAACAAGTTTTGGTCAGGAGCATACAACACTCAGAAATCACCTGTTATCTTTCCCATCTGTTAGCTTTCACTTTCTGATACAAGTCAAACAACTACTCTTCTAGAATCAACTATTCTGGTCTCAACACTCTCTTCGCTTCCCTCCCCAAAACCAACCCTTCTCCTTCACTTTGTGACTGAAGCAAGTCTGGAATGTCCATTTCTTGGTTTAGACCGGATTTGTACAGATTGATCTCTCGAATCTAAAGTACTCCCTTGCAGTACATTGTTTAGGCTTTAGGCTCGTTTCTCACCCCCTCACGCGAAATTACTGAAATCAGCAGAAACTGTTTTCACCCTCAAACAATTGGCGACCACAGTGGGAGATTGATCTTTCGGTTACAATGTCAATTTTCAATCCTCGATCTCATACTTCGACCCAGACGTCAGGACGTAGAGGAAAACGATCCGCTCAGGGATCGATGACTCAGCTACTAGACGACCCGATACAATCCGCTCATGGATCAACGACTCAGCTACCAGACGATCCGATACGATCCACTCAGGGATCGACGACTCAGTTACCATACGACCCGATTACCAGTCATGACACCGCAAGGGGTGACTGTGGACTTCTCAGAGGTTAAAAGCAAACGATCCGCCCAGGGATCGACGACTCGATAATCAAGTGACTCAGGGACGACTGGGGACTTTCCACAATCGCGGTGCTTCCCCACAAAACTCGGACTTGCACCTGACTCATTTTTCGTTAGCACATCCAAAAAACCGAGTTAGTCTTGCCTAGACAAAATACATGGTTTACTATTTCAAGTTTTCACGGGAATGATAAAACCGATAGCCATGTTATGTTTCATCCCATGTCATCTATCGACACGCAACGTTCACGGTTCCATATCTTCCCTGAGATGTTTTTGTCAGTTACAATCATAACCAAAAACGGCAATCCTAAAACAGTTCATCCCGAATAATAATCTAAAACCCTCATAGGTAACACTTGTCTATCAACCCAAAAATCCAGAAAATCAAACATTAAACCAGGCGCTTGACTTACAAAAAAACAAAAGAAAACAAAAAAAGAAAGAAGAGGAAAACCCTAACGCCCGGTTCTTCGTGGAATCAGTCACCTACCCATACGTACCCACTTTGCATAATAATGATTACCCGTCACTATTCATGAGTTAGCCGACGCTACTACGGTGATATTCGAAGAGGAATTGTTTACGATGAATTATTTCTACAAGTTTATGAAAGGCATCCCTACGGCTAGGGTTTACACCAGTTCAGAAGAATAATATTTCTACAGATTTATGGAAGGCATACCTATGGCTAAGGTTTGCACCAACACAAGAAAAACAAGAAAACAAATTGAAAGAGAAACGCTGGATTACATACCTGGAATATGCTTTCCCACTTTATTGCTACCGCGCCACGCCAAGCCAGCGTCATGCCAAGTTAGCGCCACGCCAAGCCAGGGTCCATTCCAAGCCGATCTAGCGCTAACTTCTTGCATCCATCCAGCGCTAATAGCTTTCATATTTCCAGCGCCAGCAGCTTGCATCTCTTCTAGCGCTGACAGCTTGCATCCTTCTAGCGCTAACAACTTGCATCTTCCCAGCGCCAGTAGCTTGCATCCTTCCAGCATTTCTCTTGAACGCTCAGTAGAAGGGAATCAACAATCCAATTTCATCACACGTAGAGATCAGCAACCCCCCTGAGTTCACAAAGACTCTCTTCCCGTTAGGAGATGCATGATTTCGGGGGACTTCGCCCACAAAATTGTGCAGTCTATGGTGGAACATTTATGAAAGATTTTATATTTTACCAAAACGCAACGTCAAGACATATTTACATCCCTCAACCGCGATGTGTTAGGAAAACATCTATTTCCAGCCAAGAAGTCGTTCCCAAACCCCTACCTCTCTTGGAAAACACGACAGATGGAACTGGGGACTCCTAGCCACTGTTCGCTTGAAGGGTGTCCAGTTTGACAGCACACTGATTGACGCAGCCTCTCCGCTTCAACGTCTTCCAGCAGCGGCTCCGCTTCAACGTTCACTTTAGCAGCCGCTCCGTTTCAGCATTTTCTCCATAAGCTGCTCCAGGATCGAAGCCGAAGCTTCATCGTTTGTCTTCTTAAGTTTCAACATCCTCTCCAAGAGCCGAAGCCGCCTCAACGCCGCTTCCTCCTGCCAAGGATCGTACCGGGGCCGCCACTCCTTCCTGCAAAGGGTCGTACATCCACGCTCCCCATGTCAAGGATCATGATCGCAGCCATCCAATCTTCGTAGTCATGACCTCCTTTTGATCCATCCCGCCAAAACTCATGATCATGGACAGTTTGATCGCTTACACATCCATCCAATCCTTTTACTTCCATGGATTCCCATACAATTCCAGCCAACCTACTTTGTTACCACGACAATGTAGTCTCTTCTGATTACATCTGCTACCAAGAACTGTTACCACTCATTTGTTGATACCATCCAGAGCTTCATCACAGCAGCAATCGCTACAAAGATGAAAACATGTAAACCATACTTGGGGACTGAGGATATATACGGAATCCCTTAACTGTCAAAGCTCAGAAGACACAGTCAACCAAAAGTCCATAGCCACAACAAGGTCATCTACTCTTCAAGGGTGCAACGCAAGAATATCATCACCTCTCTTTCTAAAAGACGCCTTCAACACTTTGCAAGGCCGCGGAGGATCCCAAGCCTGCTTAGAGGAAAACAACTTCAGAAACTAAAGAAAAATGTGACTGGGGACTGCTCATCGCACTCGACGACCATCAAAAACTCATGAGATAACTCCAGAGACGCGGCTGAAACATTTTCTTGAAGAAATAGAGGAATCCACGATAAACAACATAACTCTCTCATTTCCACCTCTTCGCTATCCAGAATATTTCGTCCATGTGATATTCTGAGCATTCCAGCGTCGCATCCAAAAGAATACAATAAGCTTGTATCAAACCCCGTGGACGTGGAGTCAAGACGATGCAATGAATGTAGGATACACATGGGGACTACCATCATGGGACGCTTTCTCTCCCCTCAACCAGGTTATTTCTGATTTCAACATCATCACTGTCGAAGTTTTACGAGCCACGAGAATTTCTCAACACAAAGCCGTACATGTGCATCGAAGACTCCAAAAGCACACCACAAAGATACATTCACATGTTCGGCCGTGCCATCGGATCTAACAGAAATATAACTGGGGACTGCTCACCGCATCTCATTCCATACGATAGTCCAAGATTCAGAAGATGGTTCGAAGGATGTCTCTTGGAACAAATTCCTTGAAGACTTGATAGCTGCACGTCGGTAACGAAACGTCTCCCAACTCATCTATTTCATCCAGTGCCTCAGAAGATTTCGACCATACAAGCATCCACAGCATACTATCATCTTGATCAGAAGGTCTAGGACTGAACAACCTAATATCAACGATGGACCGACAACACAACTACATCCATCCGTCCCAAGAATGCAATGGAGTTTGGTAAATTTTGGAATCCACTGGAGAGGCACTGCAGATGAAAGCACGGATCCGGACGAGCGACGGAAAAAAGAAGAAGATCAATACCTCTTTTCATACGGATGGAGTTTCTAGAGTTTGCATAGAATAAAGTTTCTTGCTTGCTCCATGAACGGGAATAGATGACTCGACGCGACTATGTTACTCCGGGCCCGCAACATCCCTCCTGAATTCTTCCTGAGTTTCACTGTCGGGACGTTTTCACCTACTAAACGAGCTCAAACCTAATTATTCCCACGTAGGGAGATAGGAAATTCTTTTCCAGTCAGATGGAGGGGTGGACCGTAAAAATCCGAGTTCGTACGAGAATTCTACAATGATTTTAGTAAGGAGCGCTAATTAAGGTTTCGGCATCCCAAACCCTGATTTCGACAAAGTTGCCAGGCGTCATCACCACCGTTTGGTGGCCGAAGTTCCAGCGCCATCACCACCGTTTGGTATCCGAAGTTTCAAAACCAGTTCCCATCCTTCCACGGAACTGAAGCCAGTCGTTATCCTTCCACGGAACTGAAGCTAGTCGACATCATTCCACGGGCCCGCAACATCCCTCCTGAATTCTTCCTGAGTTTCACTGTCGGGCCGTTTACACCTCCTGAACGAGCTAAAAACCTAAATATTCTCACGAGGGAGATAGGAAATTCTTTTTCGGTCAGATGGAGGGGAAGACCGTCAAAATCCGAGTTCGTACGAGAATTCTACAACGATTCTAGTAAGGGGCGCTAATTAGGGTTTCGGCATGCCAAACCCTAATTTAGACAAAGTTGCTAGGCGCCATCACTACCATTTGATGACTGAAGTTCCAGCATCATCACCATCGTTTGGTAGCCGAAAATCTGAAACCAGTTTACACTATTCTGCGAACTGAAGACAGTTTCCACCATTCCGCAGACCGAAGCCAGTTTCCTCCCATTCCAAGCCGACCGACGCGTGAGGTTCCCATTACAAGCCGACCGGCGCGTGCGACTCCCGTTCCAAGACGACCGACGCGTGCGACTCCCATTCCAAGCCGACCGACGCGTGCGGCTCCCATTCCAATCCGACTGACGCCTGTGGCTCCCATTTCAAGCTGACAATCTACATCTCACCACTTCACGGTCTAGCCAGCAACACCACAAGTAGAATCTATGCAAGGCCTCCAACACGAGAATCACGAACTCTCCTTATCTCTCGAAAAAGGTTAGCCGGGTCATCTTGACCATCTTTTCACGACTTGTCATTTCGATTTTGTCCTCGTCTGTCACCATCTTATGCTTACCTCGCAACAATGCTCCTGTTCCGAGCTAAGCAAGGGACTTAATGTTGATGGTGGTTTTTAGCTTAGGGTTAAAATCGTAAAACCATACATCCGACATGACGTCACTACGACCACTAGCGCATTTATTGAATCAATCAGCATGCCTACGTAAGAATTACCAGGGTAACTTTTTTTATATACATGTGTCATGTTCCACGGCAGAACCCTTAGTATTGACCGACATCATCTTCGTACATACCAAACCTTAATTCTCACGCCACCATGCCAATGGAAAACCATGCCAGCCACGTCTCCACGCCAAGGCATGCAAACCATGCCATCTGCACCACCGTGCCAATGGGAAACCATGCCATCCACGTGATGAGTGCCAAATATTGTATATATTTGCACCTTTTTATTGGTATTTAACTCATCATTTGTGCACTAATGCTCCATTTTATCCCATATTTTGTGTTTTCGTTGTTTTCAAGAATAAATACTTTTCTCAATTAATTTTGCATTTTTAGGTACTAAATAAAGCCTGGTTAACTCACGGAGCGAAAAGAGCAAAGAAACTGCAAAGACTACCGCAGAAAGGCAGCGAAGATTGATGTTTGCAAGAGACGGATCAATTAAAAGTGGGCTTGAAGAGGAAGAATTGTTCTTAAAGAATATATGGGATAGGCATACCCAAGGCCAAAAACCCTTACCCAAATCCATTTCCATTATCCATACCCATTTCCATGAGAGCCCTCAGATTGGATCCATCACATAATCCAACGTTCGCCTCATCACCGAGCATCAAATCTTGAAGCTCCTTTCAAACATCATAGTACCTAACTCCAATCTAAGCCGTCAGAATTGTTGTATCACGCATCCAATGGTCGCTGCAAGCTTGTTCCATCTTAGCCGTTCGATTCAATCCAGATGTAATCATCCAACGTATCATCTTCGCTGGACATCGAACTTGCTACACTCGCTCAACACCCAATCGCCAAATACCTATCGACTTCACCCAAACACTCCCTAACCCATTCTCCATCAGGTACTTCTCCTCTTCTCCCCAAATTCCTGTCTTCAATCACCTGCAACTTCCGCCATCACCATCTCCTGCCACCACCAGACCTCGAACCACACCACCACCACAACCACCCGACAACTCCACCATCTCTCTACCTAGCCTAGGTGTTTCATCAAATTCACATCCCACTGACCTAGGGTGTGGAGTTGATGAGACGACTCTATCTAGGGTTCACATTTCAAAAAGAAGAGCAGCAAAAGCAGCAGAACAAGTGGAAAGAACAAAAGAAGATATGGGTCGAGGTGAAATCGCAAGTGGGTACGTCAAATTGAAAATCCCCAAATCAAATTTTAGGTTTTCAAAAATTAGGGTTTAGAAATTTGGGGATTCTGCACTATAAATAGAACATGGTGTTTGTAATGTTAGGGGTATGCCCGGATTAGCCGGTGCACCAAGCAGTAGTTCATTTTTCATCATCTTCATCATGTTCTAAATTCACCTGCTAGGGTGTAGATGAATCCCTAGTTTGCTACTAGTTATTCCTGTTAATGGCAGTAACCTTGTTGTGCTTAATTGTTTTAGAATAAAATTCAATCTTAGGACTTCAATACTTTACTTTCACAGTGTATGCCATGTATCCATTATAGTTAGAATAATACTGTGTTGAAGAACTACAACTCATACTTAATCCCATATATTGATATTTTGATTAGTTGTTCCCTGAAAAGACAGTTAATGCTTAGGAGAAATACCTTAGTTGTGATTGAATCATTCATATCAAGGTGACCTTAGATATACAGAGGATTGACATCCCTTTTGTTATCAGATATAAGGACAAGGTTAGTGTTATGAGCAGAATAACTAGTGTAAGTTAGTGGTGGAATCAAAGGCCCTAGTACCATTCTCATCATTTGCTCTATTTACTTTCTTTGCATATTACTTTACTGTTTCTGTTACTATCAATCATCTTCGTCGTATCGACACCCAACCAAACAACAATTGTGTTACTATTGCATAGAATCAGTTAGTAAAGACCATTAGAAGCAACTTTAACACCCACCTTGTCCCTGAGGACAAACCCCTTCTTACCTCACTCACTACAACTGACCCTGTATACTTGCAGGTCTAAGTTGTAGGTTCTTTTAAAACCACACCAAGTTTTTGGCGCCGTTGCCGGGAACTCGGTAGCGGTGTGATTGTTTCTTTTCTTCCACTTTACTGATTTTTAATATACTACTGGTATATATGTGTTAGATTTTTGGTTTTTTTGTTCTTAATCGTGTTAGATGTAACTAGTTTATTTGATCTGCCATTTTGTAATAGTTTAATAACATCATCATTCCACTTCATCTTAGCTGTAGTTTATCTGCCATTTTGTAGTTGTTAACTTAGCATCACTGCATTTTCATTTTCACTGCACTTTCATTTTCCCTGCATTCCACTTCATCTTGGCTTACTGTTTGTATATATTTGTTAGCTTAGCCTGCCATGTGTTAGCCTAGTCTGCCATGTAACATAGTCTGCCTCATTTGCATACTTAGCAAACAGTAGCCTTGTGCATATATGTGTTATCTTTCTCTTTGTTCTGTCACCTGCATACCTGGAAAGCATCACTGCATCTGCGGCTTTGCTCATTATCTGTGGATTTGCTCATTTTGTCATTGTATGTAGCTTTGCGCTGCCCTGTAACTGCCTTCTTCCCAGTCTTGGCCTTGCCACAACTGCATCTGTTACTGCATTTGCTTGGAGTACTTGAGCATTAAGTCTGCATATTGACCATTGGGTCATTTTTGGTTCTATAACAAGTGCAACTGTGAAGTTTAACATACTGTGAGTGCTTGAATGTGCTGCTGTCATATTGAGTGCCTGAAATCTGTTGCTGTGAATGTGGTGTGGTGCTATCAATTGTGAAATTTTTTGAAATTGAATGTTGTGAATGCCTGAGTTGTATGCTAAGTTAGCAGTGTCATCTTGAATGCATGAAATTTGCTGCTGTGAGAACTAATTCTCTCTTCTGAAAACCACCAGGTACCTGTAACTGCTGTGCAAAACAAGGAGAAGGAGAAGCAGAACAAAACTGTTCTAGTACCTCAAACAGGTGGTGTGGTGCTGTGAAGAAAAGAGCTGAAGAAATTCTTAATTGTGGTGCTGCATTGGTTTGCCAAAGACAAAGACCCAAATGGTTTGTGCAATGGCTAAAAAGGGACCATGACCTGTTGCTGCTGTGGGCTGTGAGCTAGCTTACTGCCACTGAAGAGGTGATCCTGTTGTTGTTGGAGTTGAAAGATTGAACAAGGCCCAACTGGGCTGTGCAACAAAAGAAAAGGGGATAAAAGCCCAACTGGGCTTCCCTCTAAAAACAACTAAGCCTGAACCCATTAGCAAAGCCCAACTGGGCCTTCTTTATTGTCTGTTGGGTTTATATTTTTTCTGGGCTTGTAATATTATTTTAAACCCAACAGTGGGCTTGTGTTTTTGGACTTTTGGGCTTGTAATTTTAATTGGACTGTGGGCTTATAACTTTGAACATTAACTGGGCCTTGTACTCAAAACAGCAACTTTGGAACTTTGAGAACAGTGGGCTTAAAATCTTTGAAAATCTATCAAGTTTTCCGATTTCAAAAACTTCTGTTGGGCTTCAAATTTGTGAGCCCAAACCAACTTCCAACCCAACAGTTGGGCCTGTTCAAAACTTCCTTTTGGGATGCACAATTCTCCCACCAATGCGGGCTTGCTCCTAACAACAAAACCGAATTTTTCTCCCAACTCAAAACCAAATTCTTGCTCCACTAATGTGGGCTTGCTCCCAATTTTAAAACCAAAATTTTTCTCCCAATATTAAAAACCAAATTTTTCTTTTTATCTCCCAATTAAAACCAAAAGTTTTCTCTCATTCAAAACCAAAAATTTTCTCCCTCTTTTTAACCAAAAATCCCAACTAGGCTTTACCTTTAAAGCCTAAAAACCAAATTTTTAAAACCCATAACTAAAAAGTGTGGGCTTTATTTCTCTTTTTGAATTGTGTGATTGTTTGATAAACATAACATGTCTGGATTTTGGTCTGCCACTGGGAATAAATCTATTAGAGAAGCTTACGGGAAAGATTCACCTTATGAGCCTCCCACAGACCATGATGTCAATAGTTATAGGGATTATTATTATGGACCTTCTGTAGGTCATGAACCTCAATATGCAAACCCTAATGACTATTCACACATGTATCATCGACCATTGAGTGAAAATGAACATGTAGACAATATCCAACTCACACATTCGACACTTGTGAATCAGTTAGAGGCTCGGATCACTGCTTTAGAAATGCAAACACATGAGAAATCTGTAGCATCTAGTTCACATAAACGACCTGAAATCTATGCATGTACCTTATGTGGTGGTTTAGACCACCCTGATAAATATTGCTATATTTTGCATGATTATAGGCAATTTAGAGAATCCCATGAAAATCCAAATTATGAAATGCCCACAAATTGTGAGGCTGGTAGTCATTGGGACCATAATCAATCCCTTGAGGGTTGCGATCAATATTTTATAAACCCTAATGACCATGCACACATGTACCATTCACCACAATTTGAACATGAAGAATTTTGTACTCTCATGAATTTAGACTCCACCACATAAGCTTTCAGACTCAGTGAGCAAAACTTTGCTATATCTACATCACGAATTCAGGCATATTTAGATCAGATTTTGCTTCACCTACAAAAGGAGGAAATTCATGAGGAAATGTATGTTGTCCCTAATGAAGTGTCTAGTCCCATTCATGTAAATGATGTTGAATATGAACCTAATTTAGAGGAACATGAATAGACAAATGACACCACCACTGTTAATGAGGACCAATATGCATGTTACCATGATGATGATTATGAAGATTATGATGATAATGATGCTATGTTAGAAGAACATGAAAATATTGTGGAACCTTTTGGTTCAATAACATATGGCTTCTCGCCCTCGACCTTCATAAATGTTGTTTCTTCTAATACTCATAGCAAATCATATGATTTTGATAATGATATGGTACTTGTACATACAATTGTTCATCGAAGATGAGCATGACATAGGAATAGTTGAATCTTCTGTAGACACTAATGTTAATATGCATGAAAACAAATTTGATGTGTCTGATTCCTTGCCTAAGTCACAAAATGTTATTTCTTCCGATGTTGATTTGAGTACTACGTACAATCATGATACCGATTTAGGTCTTGATGTTTTGTTCGATGAATGTGAGCATGATTTACTAATTTCTGATTTAGGGGAAGTATGTGTTGGTACTATTGATCTTATCCATGAAAATAACTTAGAAGTACCAACTTTCTTACCTAAATCGCATATTGAGATTATTCCACCCAACCTAGATTTGGTTTGTAACAAAACTTTTAAACCAACTTTTCTGAAAATTCCCAACCTAGGATTGGAACTGTGTGCCTCCCAAGTCCTTTTGGACTATTTTGCATCAAAATACAACATTTTTAAAGAGCCACAGTTGGAATTAATTTCTCTGACCATCCCGCAAAAAGTCCATTTTGAGTTAGACCTGGTGAATCCCGAACCCCCAAAATTGCTAGATTTTGTGCTTAAAAATAAATCTGTTGAAAAATTCAGGTTTAGGGGTGATTCATTCGATTTTTCACTCTCACTCCCATTTAAGTCCAATTTTAGTGTTTTGAAACTGTCTATGTTTCAACACTTTGTCTTTTGGGTTGATCCTCAACTCTTTAGACTGTATGTATATAGTGAATTATTTGTATATAATCTGGTAGGTAATGTTTAGTGGAATCATATGTTTGTTGTATATATTGTGCTAACCCAATGTGAATTCAGTTGAGTTAATGTTGGGTTTTGCCTTGAATAATGGAGTTCAAAACTTGCTTTCGCCAATATCCGGTAATCTCTTTCCTTTTTCTACACTTAGCATCGTTCTCATTGTATGTGTTATAATCATGTTTATCTTTTGAAACATTGAGGACAATGTTTAGTTTAGGTTTGGGGGTGAAAAGTAAATACTTTGATAACATGCTATAATTGAAAACAGAACTCTTTCTTTTTGAAAAAAAAAATGAAAAAATCAAAATAAAAAATTAAAAAATTTGAAAAAAAAAAACATAAAAATGGAGCTCATTTACATTGAAAAGTTGACTCTTGTGCATGTATGTAAACATAAGGATTCTTCGTCTAGATATTTAGGCACCCTGATTCTAGCACAATTCACATAGTGATAAGAAACTTGCACGCGCACGATCTACCAATACATGTATAGCCTCATCCTTGAGGTGTTCTATCGGAAGTCACGATTGCCAATCACTTTAGAATACTGAACGAAACTTGACTAGCTTGTTCTTTGGTTGGTTGGGATAGAAGGTGGAGGTTACATTAAGAAAGACAACCATCGAATTTAACTGGGTGCATCAAAAAGGGCTACCTCTTGCAAAGTGTCATGTAATTTTTTGTTTCTTTTTTGCTTATGTATCAAAAGAGTTACCATGTTGTAAATATTCTTTTCAAGAAAAAAGAAAAAAAAAAAAAGAATCAAGTATTTAGTCAATGTAAATAAGAGTCATGTAAAGAGTCATCTTTTGTGTTTTTGTGTTATAAGCAAGGAAGGGTGTATGCCATTGATGTACAACGCGAGTAATTGTGAAATACGTCCAACTCATTCACAATTCTCGTAAAGTCCGGACAGCTAGCTAGATGTCGACCTCGGTTCTTAGCCTGAGAAACTATCTCTTGGTGATTAGTAATAACATCCGATCTTTCTTTACACATGTGTAGATACACTTTACACTCTTATAACATGTCTTTATTTGTTATCAGTGCTAGGATTGTGCCTTTGATAGCTAGATTGACATCTCCATTTTTCTGTGAGCTTCTACTGTCTTGCACATGTCACATTTCATGGAATCTGAGCTTATATTTTGTCCTAGAACTTTGTAGGTACGTTCGAAGCAAACCTTCACGAGACTTCAACTCGTCCACTAGGGACACTTAGTGGTTTAAAAGGCTTATTGCATTCGCTAAATACAATCGAGAGACCAGCGACAGTAAAATTCAGGTTTGGGGGTATTTGATGAGTGCCAAATATTGTATATATTTGCACCTTTTTATTGGCATTTAACTCATCATTTGTGCACTAATGCTCCATTTTATCCCATATTCTGTGTTTTCGTTGTTTTCAAGAATAAATACTTTTCTCATTTAATTTTGCATTTTTAAGTACTAAATAAAGCCTGGTTTAACTCACAGAGCGAAAAGAACAAAGAAACGGCAAAGACTCCCGCAGAAAGGCAGCGAAGATTGATGTTTGCAAGAGCCGAATCAATTAAAAGTGGGCTTGAAGAGGAAGAATTGTTCTTAAAGAAGATATGGGATTGGCATACCCAAGGCCTTAAACCCTTACCCAAATCCATTTCCATTATCCATACCCATTTCCATTAGAGCCGTCAGATTGGATCCATCACATCATCCAACGTTCGCCTCATCACCGAGCATCAAATCTTGAATCTCTTGTCAAACATCATATTACCTAACTCCAATCTAAGCCGTCATAATTGTTGTATCACGCATCCAATGGTCGCTGCAAGCTTGTTCCATCTTAGCTGTTCGATTCAATCCAGATGTGATCATCCAACGTATCATCTTCGCTGGACATCGAATTTGCTACACCCGCTCAACACCCAATCGCCAAATACCTATCGACTTCACCCAAACACTCCCTAACACATTCTCCATCGGGTTCTTCTCCTCTTCTCCCCAAATTCCTGTCTTCAATCACCTGCAACTTCCGCCATCACCATCTCCTGCCACCACCAGACCTCGAACCACACCACCACCACAACCACCCGACAACTCCACCATCTCTCTACCTAGCCTAGGTGTTTCATCAAATTCACATCCCACTGACCTAGGGTGTGGAGTTGATGAGACGACTCTAGCTAGGGTTCACATTTCAAAAAGAAGAGCAGCAAAAGCAGCAGAACAAGTGGAAAGAACAGAAGAAGATATGGGTCGAGGTGAAATCGCAAGTGGGTACGTCAAATTGAAAATCCCCAAATCAAATTTTAGGTTTTCAAAAATTAGGGTTTAGAAATTTGGGGATTCTGCACTATAAATAGAACATGGTATTTGTAATGTTAGGGGTATGCCCGGATTAACCGGTGCACCAAGCAGTAGTTCATTTTTCATCATCTTCATCATGTTCTAAATTCACCTGCTAGGGTGTAGATGAAGCCCTAGTTTGCTACTAGTTATTCCTGTTAATGGCAGTAACCTTGTTGTGCTTAATTGTTTTAGAATAAAATTCAATCTTAGGACTTCAATACTTTACTTTCACAGTGTATGCCATGTATCCATTATAGTTAGAATAATACTGTGTTGAAGAACTACAACTCATACTTAATCCCATATATTGATATTTTGATTAGTTGTTCCCTGAAAAGACAGTTAATGCTTAGGAGAAATACCTTAGTTGTGATTGAATCATTCATATCAAGGTGACCTTAGATATACAGAGGATTGACATCCCTTTTGTTATCAGATATAAGGACAAGGTTAGTGTTATGAGCAGAATAACTAGTGTAAGTTAGTGGTGGAATCAAAGGCCCTAGTACCATTCTCATCATTTGCTCTATTTACTTTCTTTGCATATTACTTTACTGTTTCTGTTACTATCAATCATCTTCGTCGTATCGACACCCAACCAAACAACAATTGTGTTACTATTGCATAGAATCAGTTAGTAAAGACCATTAGAAGCAACTTTAACACCCACCTTGTCCCTGAGGACAAACCCCTTCTTACCTCACTCACTACAACTGACCCTGTATACTTGCAGGTCTAAGTTGTAGGTTCTTTTAAAACCACACCAAGTTTTTGGCGCCGTTGCCGGGAACTCGGTAGCGGTGTGATTGTTTCTTTTCTTCCACTTTACTGATTTTTAATATACTACTGGTATATATGTGTTAGATTTTTGGTTTTTTTGTTCTTAATCGTGTTATATGTAACTAGTTTATTTGATCTGCCATTTTGTAATAGTTTAATAACATCATCATTCCACTTCATCTTAGATGTAGTTTATCTGCCATTTTGTAGTTGTTAACTTAGCATCACTGCATTTTCATTTTCACTGCACTTTCATTTTCCCTGCATTCCACTTCATCTTGGCTTACTGTTTGTATATATTTGTTAGCTTAGCCTGCCATGTGTTAGCCTAGTCTGCCATGTAACATAGTCTGCCTCATTTGCATACTTAGCAAACAGTAACCTTGTGCATATATGTGTTATCTTTCTCTTTGTTCTGTCACCTGCATACCTGCAAAGCATCACTGCATCTGCGGCTTTGCTCATTATCTGTGGCTTTGCTCATTTTGTCATTGTATGTAGCTTTGCCCTGCCCTGTAACTGCCTTCTTCCTAGTCTTGGCCTTTCCACAACTGCATCTGTTACTGCATTTGCTTGGAGTACTTGAGCATTAAGTCTGCATATTGACCATTGGGTCATTTTTGGTTCTATAACAAGTGCAACTGTGAAGTTTAACATACTGTGAGTGCTTGAATGTGCTGCTGTCATATTGAGTGCCTGAAATCTGTTGTTGTGAATGTGGTGTGGTGCTATCAATTGTGAAATTTTTTGAAATTGAATGTTGTGAATGCCTGAGTTGTATGCTAAGTTAGCAGTGTCATCTTGAATGCATGAAATTTGCTGATGTGAGAACTAATTCTCTCTTCTGAAAACCACCAGGTACCTGCAACTGCTGTGCAAAACAAGGAGAAGGAGAAGCAGAACAAAACTGTTCTAGTACCTCAAACAGGTGGTGTGGTGCTGTGAAGAAAAGAGCTGAAGAAATTCTGAATTGTGGTGCTGCATTGGTTTGCCAAAGACAAAGACCCAAATGGTTTGTGCAATGGCTAAAAAGGGACCATGACCTGTTGCTGATGTGGGCTGTGAGCTAGCTTACTGCCACTGAAGAGGTGATCTTGTTGCTGTTGGAGTTGAAAGATTGAACAAGGCCCAACTGGGCTGTGCAACAAAAGAAAAGGGGATAAAAGCCCAACTGGGCTTCCCTCCAAAAACAACTAAGCCTGAACCCATTAGCAAAGCCCAACTGGGCCTTCTTTATTGTCTGTTGGGTTTATATTTTTTCTGGGCTTGTAATATTATTTTAAACCCAACAGTGGGCTTGTGTTTTTGGACTTTTGGGCTTGTAATTTTAATTGGACTGTGGGCTTATAACTTTGAACATTAACTGGGCCTTGTACTCAAAACAGCAACTTTGGAACTTTGAGAACAGTGGGCTTAAAATCTTTGAAAATCTATCAAGTTTTCCAATTTCAAAAACTTCTGTTGGACTTCAAATTTGTGAGCCCAAAGCAACTTCCAACCCAATAGTTGGGCTTGTTCAAAACTTCCTTTTGGGATGCACAATTCTCCCACCAATGCGGGCTTGCTCCTAACAACAAAACCGAATTTTTCTCCCAACTCAAAACCAAATTCTTGCTCCACTAATGTGGGCTTGCTCCCAATTTTAAAACCAAAGTTTTTCTCCCAATATTAAAAACCAAATTTTTCTTTTTATCTCCCAATTAAAACCAAAAGTTTTCTCCCATTCAAAAACCAAAAATTTTCTCCCTCTTTTTAACCAAAAATCCCAACTAGGCTTTACCTTTAAAGCCTAAAAACCAAATTTTTGAAACCCATAACTAAAAAGTGTGGGCCTTATTTCTCTTTTTGAATTGTGTGATTGTTTGATAAACATAACATGTCTGGATTTTGGTCTGCCACTGGGAATAAATCTATTAGAGAAGCTTACGGGCAAGATTCACCTTATGAGCCTCCCACAGACCATGATGTCAATAGTTATAGGGATTATTATTATGGACCTTCTGTAGGTCATGAACCTCAATATGCAAACCCTAATGACTATTCACACATGTATCCACTAGTACAATTATGGTCTTTGGTCACGGTTGACCTAGTCTCGGTGCTACCTATAAACGATACTAAAGTTTAGTTTGTCACGGGGACATATAGCTCCGTGTCTAATTTACACCAATCCACGTCTTTTAAACACGATTTGAGGATAAAACTTCCATGGTTTCTCAGCCCACCTTCTATACTCCCACGATCTACAACCCCACGCTCATCCCACTGGACTCCCACTTCCTTGTCTCTCATCCTTATGTTCAAGGGAAATCATTCCTTCTCTCTGTCATTCAAACTAAAATATTTTTTTTCCCATAATTCAATTTCAATCTGATTTCATTTTGCAATGGAGTTTGAATCAGAAGTTCCAAGCGGTATTATCTCTCTTTAGATCTCTATTGTTCAAATTTTCGCATCAAACCTAGATGCAGTAAACAACAAGTATTTCGTTCAAAGGATTGGGGTTTTCTGTTTTAATCGATTTAATGCAAACCAATTTGATGGGGAAACTTGTGTCGATTAATTTCAAGCGGCTTGATTTTTTTCTGGTAAGATTCTGAGATCGTTATTAAGTTATTGAAGTCGTTTTTGGTTAATTGACCTAATAATTTGCAATTGTGAAATAGGTGAATTCTTTGTACCTTGGGTTTAATTTCTTATCAGAAATAATGACAAATTATTGTTCCAATTTTTGTTTTGGTTGAATTTTTAAATTGGGTACCCTTAAATAAACATTACTAGAGAGTGGAAGATCCATTTAAGGTACACTAGTATCTTCCTTGGCATCTTATTTTTTGCTGATAACTATTTTTAAGATCAACTGGCTCACATGGTGCTTTGTTAGTGAAGGCAAAGCTCAGAATGACAAGTAGTCCAGTTTACACATCAGAATGGCTTCCATGGTGCTTTGGTAGTGAAGGCAAAAATCGGGTTCCTCTTCCTGATCAGAATGATTTATTTAACCTTGATCAAAGCTTGTCTGGGTATTTAAACACAATTTTCTTATCATTCAGTTTTATGTGGTTGATTTGGAGGTAACTTTTTATCTCCTCAGTGGAGATATTCAATATCTATGTAGTTTCAGTATTCCATATCGTGCTGACTTTTAAGTTTTCTGATTTCTTGTCGAGGTGTTGCTAAGCTTATAGTTAACAGTCCATGTAAGGATGAGTATCCAATTTTAATATATATATCATCTTTCTTCACATGATCGTTCAGTACTGAGTACTGTCTTTATTGTAGCCGGTTCTGTTTTACTAAATATGAACCATATTATATCTAATATGGGAAGTTGTTTTTTTCTATAGATGCGGGATATAACCAAGTTTAAAGTTATTAATAGACTATGGCTTTGTTGATGAAGATAATTCTTATGGTTACATTTTATTGAGGTGAAAACGGAGTTCATTCTGACAGTTTTCTTGTAACTTGTAAGCCTACTTTTACCTCCATTTATACCTTGTAAGTCTTAGTTCTGAAATGGTTTCTTTGACCCAGGCATCCTAAACACCAAAGATCCTCAATACCATGATAAGGTATGGGATGCTCAACCAAATGAAAAACTGGTTAATGGATATACGAGTCTTACGGGTATGGGATTTAATCATTACCATTTTCAGTTTTTGATTTCACTATTTGGTAAGAGGTCCACCAATCTGATTATCTCACATCCATTTTTATTGTTGCTGATAACTCATACAGGTTACCAAAAGATGACACACATCTTGACATCTTTAACTGGTGAAAAAGTGCTTGTCATTCCGGAGAGAGGGTGGGTATGTCTACAAGTATATTATGGAAAATTAGGAATCATTGGTTACTTACATTACTTAAAACATTTTGCAGCTGTATTTTGCGTTTGACTATGTTAATTTGTTAGAAAGGTGAGTCTTAAACTTCAACTGATGCCCTTTCATCTGTCATTTGAATTCACTTTGAATGCACAATAAGTTGTTGTATTTTAACAAAATATTTATACGGTTGGTTGTTGGTTGCGGGTGGTTCAATAGGAAGCTAACTGTGACATGCTACTTGAGTCCTAATTGTTATCTCACGAGATGCTTCTCAAAATATTATATTTTTGAGGGAACAAGTTGTTTTTATTTTGTCCAAATCAAAAGAATATTCCGTATTATTCTTTTGATCATCTGTCACCAGTTTGGTTAATACCTGTTTGGATTTCCTTATGATGATTGTAGTTCCATTTAGGATTCTTTGGTTCTTTTATATAGGACCACTTTGCGTGTGGAAGTGAAAGATACTTGCATAAACTTTGAGCTAGGAAGCGGATACCACCACATGTCAAGTTTGTACTGGAGAACCCGAAAGGGGTATTCTACTGGTAAGACTCACTCTAGAGATATTTCCATAATGTTTCAGTATTGATTCACGTGTTTGTTTTTGAAATTATTTTACTTGTTTTGATTGAGCTGCCAATTAAGAATCACAAGTTATTTGAAAGTTATGGGATATATCAACAGAAGGCAATTTCTCTATACCAATTTTTTATTTATTTTATTATCTTCCCAAGTCTTCAGATCTTCATGGTCAATATTTTGTTTTCTGTTGATAGAGAGTTTTCCTTTAAGGGAGGCTTGGGACTGGAAATACATAACTTCAAAAGCATTGGCACGCTCATTATGCTGACATTAAAAATCCTTTCAAGAAGAAACTGTCCCTGAAGTAAGCCTACCTGCTAAATGCTAAACTGTCAGGTCCGTGAAGTAATCAAACTTCGAATGACACTTAATTCCTTGGAAAGAAAAGTTTGTATTTCTGAAGGTACCACTTTTGGCCACATGCTGATGTTCCATTTTCTTTGGTAATCCTGGCACACGTCAAGGGGAAGTCACCGGTTTTGACTTTACCAGTGTATTAGTACGTACTATATCTTCGCTCGGAGGTTCGCAAGCGAACATCAGTGCTGCCATCATGATTGTTTTTTGTTTTGTATAGCTGGAATAAGAGAAAACTTTTAAACATTTCTATAGGTGTCACTGAACGGTTTATGCATCTTACAATGCTTGCTTAAGCTTTTGTGATTGGCTTCGATGAAGATTTAGAAATTTCAATGAAACATAAGACCTTGTATTGTAAATTGACTTGTACTTTTTTTTTGCAGGCAAATGGAGGTTTTGAGGAGTCCTTGCAGTGTGAGTGTGCACAACAATCTTTAATTAGTAAACAAGACCCTTAGACCCGGCCGAGACCTGAGTAGGCGCGCAATGGAAGTGAAGTTGTCTTTCCGAATGTCGAGACCTGTTTCGATGGTGATCGTTGTCAATCTAAAAGAATGTATATATCAAGAAACATGTGAACTATTGTGATTTTTCACCATATAACCATATTTAATGCCATGTTTGATAATTTTATTCAGATATTGTTACTGATTTTCCTTGTCTACTTTTCCTTTTTTTTTTAGCAAGGAGTAAAGATGTTTGCTGCTCAAAACTATGCCCAAGTCCCAACATCAAAGGATCTTATCTTATCAGTATGTGTATATGGGATCTGTGTCAACCATACAAACTGGTCACGGTGTAATATAGAAATCCGTATCCATTGAATAACTTTGGTCCCGGTATATTTCAACATCCCGGGACTAATGAGAAAATTTGTCACGGTCTATGATAAAATCCCGTGACTAATGAAGTTTTGATCACGGTGGATTACCGTGACTAAAGTCTATGACTTTTGGCCTCGCAGGCTTTAGCCACGGTTTTTCAGAAATGAATCACCGTGGCTGTATACATTTGGTCACGGTAAATTACTGTGTCTAAAGGCCATTTTTGTACTAGTGATCATCGACCATTGAGTGAAAATGAACATGTAGACAATATCCAACTCACACATTCGGCACTTGTGAATCAGTTAGAGGCTCGGATCACTGCTTTAGAAATGCAAACACATGAGAAATCTGTAGCATCTAGTTCACATAAACGACCTGAAATCTATGCATGTACCTTATATGGTGGTTTAGACCACCCTGATAAATATTGCTATATTTTGCATGATTATAGGCAATTTAGAGAATCCCATGAAAATCCAAATTATGAAATGCCCACAAATTGTGAGGCTGGTAGTCATTGGGACCATAATCAATCCCTTGAGGGTTGCGATCAATCTTTTATAAACCCTAATGACCATGCACACATGTACCATTCACCACAATTTGAACATGAAGAATTTTGTACTCTCATGAATTTAGACTCCACCACAGAAGCTTTCAGACTCAGTGAGCAAAACTTTGCTATATCTACATCACGAATTCAGGCATATTTAGATCAGATTTTGCTTCACCTACAAAAGGAGGAAATTCATGAGGAAATGTATGTTGTCCCTAATGAAGTGTCTAGTCCCATTCATGTAAATGATGTTGAATATGAACCTAATTTAGAGGAACATGAATAGACAAATGACACCACCACTGTTAATGAGGACCAATATGCATGTTACCATGATGATGATTATGAAGATTATGATGATAATGATGTTATGTTAGAAGAACATGAAAATATTGTGGAACCTTTTGGTTCAATAACATATGGCTTCTCGCCCTCGACCTTCATAAATGTTGTTTCTTCTAATACTCATAGCAAATCATATGATTTTGATAATGATATGGTACTTGTACATACAATTGTTCTTCGAAGATGAGCATGACATAGGAATAGTTGAATCTTCTGTAGACACTAATGTTAATATGCATGAAAACAAATTTGATATGTCTGATTCCTTGCCTAAGTCACAAAATGTTATTTCTTCAGATGTTGATTTGAGTACTACGGACAATCATGATACCGATTTAGGTCTTGATGTTTTGTTTGATGAATGTGAGCATGATTTACTAATTTCTGATTTAGGGGAAGTATGTGTTGGTACTATTGATCTTATCCATGAAAATAACTTAGAAGTACCAACTTTCTTACCTAAATCGCATATTGAGATTATTCCACCCAACCTAGATTTGGTTTGTAACAAAACTTTTAAACAAACTTTTCTGAAAATTCCCAACCTAGGATTGGAACTGTGTGCCTCCCAAGTCCTTTTGGACTATTTTGCATCAAAATACAACATTTTTAAAGAGCCACAGTTGGAATTAATTTCTCTGACCATCCCGCAAAAAGTCCATTTTGAGTTAGACCTGGTGAATCCCGAACCCCCAAAATTGCTAGATTTTGTGCTTAAAAATAAATCTGTTGAAAAATTCAGGTTTAGGGGTGATTCATTCGGTTTTTCACTCTCACTCCCATTTAAGTCCAATTTTAGTGTTTTGAAACTGTCTATGTTTCAACACTTTGTCTTTTGGGTTGATCCTCAACTCTTTAGACTGTATGTATATAGTGAATTGTTTGTATATAATCTGGTAGGTAATGTTTAGTGGAATCATATGTTTGTTGTATATATTGTGCTAACCCAATGTGAATTCAGTTGAGTTACTGTTGGGTTTTGCCTTGAATAATGGAGTTCAAAACTTGCTTTCGCCAATATCCGGTAATCTCTTTCCTTTTTCTACACTTAGCATCGTTCTCATTGTATGTGTTATAATCATGTTTATCTTTTGAAACATTGAGGACAATGTTTAGTTTAGGTTTGGGGGTGAAAAGTATATACTTTGATAACATGCTACAATTGAAAACAGAACTCTTTCTTTTTGAAAATAAAAAATTAAAAAATGAAAATAAAAAATTAAAAAATTTGAAAAAAAAAACATAAAAATGGAGCTCATTTACCTTGAAATGTTGACTCTTGTGCATGTATGTAAACATAAGGATTCTTCGTCTAGATATTTAGGCACCCTGATTCTAGCACAATTCACATAGTGATAAGAAACTTGCACGCGCACGATCTACCAATACATGTATAGCCTCATCCTTGAGGTGTTCTATCGGAAGTCACGATTGCCAATCACTTTAGAATACTGAACGAAACTTGACTAGCTTGTTCTTTGGTTGGTTGGGATAGAAGGTGGAGGTTACATTAAGAAAGACAACCATCGAATTTAACTGGGTGCATCAAAAAGGGCTACCTCTTGCAAAGTGTCATGTAATTTTTTGTTTCTTTTTTGCTTATGTATCAAAAGAGTTACCATGTTGTAAATATTCTTTTCAAGAAAAAAGAAAAAAAAAAAAAGAATCAAGTATTTAGTCAATGTAAATAAGAGTCATGTAAAGAGTCATCTTTTGTGTTTTTGTGTTATAAGCAAGGAAGGGTGTATGCCATTGATGTACAACGCGAGTAATTGTGAAATACGTCCAACTCATTCACAATTCTCGTAAAGTCCGGACAGCTAGCTAGATGTCGACCTCGGTTCTTAGCCTGAGAAACTATCTCTTGGTGATTAGTAATAACATCCGATCTTTCTTTACACATGTGTAGATACACTTTACACTCTTATCACATGTCTTTATTTGTTATCAGTGCTAGGATTGTTCCTTTGATAGCTAGATTGACATCTCCATTTTGCTGTGAGCTTCTACGGTCTTGCACATGTCACATTTCATGGAATCTGAGCTTATATTTTGTCCTAGAACTTTGTCGGTACGTTCGAAGCAAACCTTCACGAGACTTCAACTCGTCCACTAGGGACACTTAGTGGTTTAAAAGGCTTATTGCATTCGCTAAATACAATCGAGAGACCAGCGACAGTAAAATTCAGGTTTGGGGGTATTTGATGAGTGCCAAATATTGTATATATTTGCACCTTTTTATTGGCATTTAACTCATCATTTGTGCACTAATGCTCCATTTTATCCCATATTCTGTGTTTTCGTTGTTTTCAAGAATAAATACTTTTCTCAATTAATTTTGCATTTTTAAGTACTAAATAAAGCCTGGTTTAACTCACGGAGCGAAAAGAACAAAGAAACGGCAAAGACTCCCGCAGAAAGGCAGCGAAGATTGATGTTTGCAAGAGCCGAATCAATTAAAAGTGGGCTTGAAGAGGAAGAATTGTTCTTAAAGAAGATATGGGCTTGGCATACCCAAGGCCTTAAACCCTTACCCAAATCCATTTCCATTATCCATACCCATTTCCATGAGAGCCGTCAGATTGGATCCATCACATCATCCAACGTTCGCCTCATCACCGAGAATCAAATCTTGAATCTCTTGTCAAACATCATAGTACCTAACTCCAATCTAAGCCGTCATAATTGTTGTATCACGCATCCAATGGTCGCTGCAAGCTTGTTCCATCTTAGCCGTTCGATTCAATCCAGATGTGATCATCCAACGTATCATCTTCGCTGGACATCGAATTTGCTACACCCGCTCAACACCCAATCGCCAAATACCTATCGACTTCACCCAAACACTCCCTAACCCATTCTCCATCGGGTTCTTCTCTTCTTCTCCCCAAATTCATCTCTTCCATCACCTGCAACTTCCGCCACCACCATCTCCTGCCATCACTGCCACCACCAGACCTCGAACCACACCACCACCACAACCACCCGACAACTCCACCATCTTTCTACTAGCCTAGGTGTTTCATCAAATTCACATCCAACTGACCTAGGGTGTGGAGTTGATGAGACGACTCGAGATAGGGTTTACAGTTCACAAAGCAGAGCAGCAAAAGTAGCAGAACAAGTGGAAAGAACAGAAGAAGGTATGGGTCGAGGTGAAATCGCAAGTGGGTACGTCAAATTGAAAATCCCCAAATCAAATTTTAGGTTTTCAAAAATTAGGGTTTAGAAATTTGGGGATTCTGCACTATAAATAGAACATGCTGTTTGTAATGTTAGGGGTATGCCCGGATTAGCTGGTGCACCAAGCAGTAGTTCATTTTTCATCATCTTCATCATGTTCTAAATTCACCTGCTAGGGTGTAGATGAAGCCCTAGTTTGCTACTAGTTATTCCTGTTAATGGCAGTAACCTTGTTGTGCTTAATTGTTTTAGAATAAAATTCAATCTTAGGACTTCAGTACTTTACTTTCACAGTGTATGCCATGTATCCATTGTAGTTAGAACAGTACTGTGCTGAAGAACTACAACTCATACTTAATCCCATATATTGATCTTTTGATTAGTTGTTCCCTGAAAAGACAGTTAATGCTTAGGAGAAATACCTTAGTTGTGATTGAATCATTCATATCAAGGTGACCTTAGATATACAGAGGATTGACATCCCTTTTGTTATCAGATATAAGGACAAGGTTAGTGTTATGAGCAGAATAACTAGTGTAAGTTAGTGGTGGAATCAAAGGCCCTAGTACCATTCTCATCATTTGCTCTATTTACTTTCTTTGCATATTACTTTACTGTTTCTGTTACTATCAATCATCTTCGTCGTATCGACACCCAACCAAACAACAATTGTGTTACTATTGCATAGAATCAGTTAGTAAAGACCATTAGAAGCAACTTTAACACCCACCTTGTCCCTGAGGACAAACCCCTTCTTACCTCACTCACTACAGCTGACCCTGTATACTTGCAGGTCTAAGTTTAGGTTCTTTTAAAACCACACCACCACGTCTCTGCGCCAAGGCATGCCAACCATGCCAGCCGCACCACTGTGCCAATGGCAAACCATGCCAGCCGCACCACCGTGCCAATGGCAAACCATGCCAGCCACGTCTCCACGTCAATGCATGCCAACCATGCCAGCCGCACCACCGTGCCAATGGCAAACCATGCCATCCATGTCTCCGTACCAAGGCATTCCAGCCGCACTACTGTGACAATGGAAAACCATGCCAGCCACGTCTCCGCGCCAAGGCATGCCAACCATGCCAGTTGCACCACCGTGCCAATGGGAAACCATGTCAGCCACGTCTCCGCGCCAAGGCATGCCAGCCGCACCATTATGCCAATGACATGCCATGCCAGCCACATCACCGCGCCAAGGCATGCCTACCATGCCAGCCGCACCACTGTGACAATGGCAAACCATGTCATCCACGTTTACCGCGCCAAGGCATGCCATCCATGCTGGCCACACCATGCGCCAATGGCATGCCAAACCCTTGGCCCTAGCCATGCTGGCCGCATCATGCGCCAATGTCATGCCAAACCCTTGGCCCTAGCCATGCTGGCCGCACCATGCGCCAATGGCATGCCAAACCCTTGGCCCTAGCCATGCTGGCCTCACCATGCGCCAATGGCATGCCAAACCCTTGGCCTTCCCATGCTGGCCACACCATGCGCCAATGGCATGCCAAACCATACCAAACCCTTGGACCCACTATGCCAAGCTATCCGCACCGTTCTACCTTGGCTCCACTATGCCAAGCCATCCGCACCATTCTGCCTTGGCCCCACTATACACCACCATATCGCAACTGGAAAATTGTTCCAAATAAGGTTGAGCTGCTCATCACCCCAATCATAAATCCAAGTTTGAATAGTTATGGCAATGCAAGTATTGTAGTTCCAATAGAAACTACATCCCTCAACAAAGTAATTCCAAATTCTTTAATTCTCCAACAATCATAAAATAAATGAGAACTTGTTTCATCTTCTTCTTCACAAAACCGACAAGACCTATCCACATCCGTACCTCTTCTAGTAAAATTATCGGTCGTCAACAACTTATCGTGGGAGAGAAGCCATAGAAAGAAATTGACTTTATAAGGATATAACCGACTCCATATAATCTCGTTTGGAAAATTTATATCACCCGGCTCACTTAGAGAGATAACTGCATTCTACTGTATATGCCTCCAACTTGTCATTATCCCCAACAATCCATAATCTAGAATCTACAACTCCTTGGATATTTACCAATTCTAATGAAGATTTTATACAATCAACCTCCCTCGTTATAGCTTGTGAGTATCTTTCGCGGTACATAAACTTCCACTTGATGTTGTCACTTGATATCTCATACAACCGAGCCATTACACACCCTTTAGTTCTTCAAGCTTCAAAAGCTAACGGAAATCTATTGCATAGGACAACATATCCGATCCAAAGGTCTTCCCAAAATCTAGTTTCGTTACCCGCCCCAATCTTGAATTTTATATGTTTATTGAAGTCTTCAAGCTCATTATATATATTATGCCACAAACTACACCCCTTTGGCCCTTTTGGTTTAAGAGTTTTCCATCCCGTCAAAATTTCTCCACAATTATTTTTCTCCAGAAAGCATCTTTTTTCGCCCCGAATCTCCACCACCATTTCTTGAGAAGAGCCGAAATTACATGTTTAGACACTCGGATCCCAAGACCTCCACTTTTTTTAGACTTCACAACCGTGGGCCAACCAATATTATGAATTCTCTTCTTGTTTGAGTCGTCATCCCATAAAAAAATTCTTACTATTCTATCAAGTTTGTAAGTTCGTCGTCCCATAAATTCCCGATTCTTTACAATACTGTGGTAGACTTCAAATTTTAGATCTCTCTGGTAATAAGATTTCAGGTACCATTCCTTTGTACATGGCTACCTTATCTACCTTATCTTGTTTCAAAATCAGATCGGTGGAAATGACTTCAACGATAAGACAAGGACGCTGATTATTCAATCCCCTTGTGTTGGGTCAGTCAAAGCTTGCCTTGTACATGTTCTAGACAGTTTGGAGATTAGCAAATACATATGGTCCATAAATCTTTTTGTTAGGTAAGTCTAAAATGAGGTGATCGATCAGTCTTGTATGGTAAACCTTGAGTCAACAGGCAATTAATTTAAAGAGTAGTAGTAACTAATGAATTTTGAAGTCGGATATTTGGAAGTGTCGTGTCTCATCCATGCTTTAATATTCTTTTGAAAATTTCAAGCCTATCAACCCCAGTCTAGTCGATGGAATTATGGAAGACTTTCGTTATCTCTATATATATTTTTGGAATATCAGAAGAAAAAAAAAAGTAATAATCTCATTTTTCATCTATTATTTCTAGCATGAGGGAATCATCCGAAAAGAAAAAAACAAAACTATGATTTTTCATTTTAGTCTTGGTGTTTCAGTTCTTGTTTTCATGATCGTGTAGGATCGAGCAAGAGAGGAGAGCACAACGCGGAAGCATAAACGACTACATTGATAATCAAATTCGGTGTATAATTCTTGTGGCTCAATAGCCTACTTATAGTCTCACAAACTTGACGATCACTCAAAGCACTTACCTAATAAAATCAAACTCTAAATAAATCACACTTCTAGAAACACAAAGAAACTCTAAGCATAGTGAAACTCTAAAACCAGCAACCAGCACAACTTGCTTCTCAAGTTAACTCGACTTCCAAATATGACACGTTGTGTCAACTTCTTTTGTTGATCCAAACTGACTGCGTCAACTGCAGTAGTTGTTCCCAACTCTTCTCCATACTGCATCAACAATACTTGTTGATCTACTAACCAAATCACCATATGTTGGTTTAACTTCCAACAATTTGTGACTTCTAATGTCGTTGTCGCTCTGGAAGATGATGTGAGTCTAATTGAATACAAGAGAAATTAACTTGAACGGTACCAAAGACCAATGTTCAGGGATCAATCAATTTCAATCAACAGCCAAAGGTTGGATTTACCAATTGATCGATTCGACGCACAACCTGTGATATTTAAATAACATAAAAATATATAATGCGGAAAAGAAATAACACAGACACCAGAAGTTTTGTTAACGAGGAAACCACAAATGTAGAAAAACCCCGGGACCTAGTCCAGATTGAACACACACTGTATTAAGCCGCTACAGACACTAGCCTACTACAAGCTAACTTCGGTCTGGACTGTAGTTGAACCTCCAATCAATCTCACACTGATGCAAGGTACAGTTGCGCTCCTTACATCTCTCATCCGAGCAGGATATACTACGCATTTGATTCCCTTAGCTGATCTCACCCACAACTAAGAGTTGTTACGACCCAAAGTCGAAGACTTTAATAAAAAAATATGTATCACACAGAAAAGTCTACAGGAATAGATAAATCTGTCTCCCACAAAAATACCTACGAGTTTTGTTCCGTCTTTTGATAAATCAAGGTGAACAGGAACCAATTGATATACCAGACTTATATTCCTGAAGAGTAGCCTAGAAATATCAATCACCTCACAATAATATTAATCGACTAGTGAAACAAGATATTGTGGAATCACAAACGATGAGACGAAGATGTTTGTGACTACTTTTCAATCTTGCATATCGGAGAAATTAATCTCGAGCCAATTTTACAATTATACTCAATATGATAGAAACATCAAGATCAGATCACGCAACTACAAAGTAAATAGTTGGGTTTGGCTTCACAATCCCAATGAAGTCTTCAAGTCGTTAACCTACAGGATCTCGGTAGAAAACTAAGTTTAAAGGAGAATCGACTCTAACTTATACAACTAGTATCACACAAGAGGTGTGGGGATTATGTTTCCCATTTGGTAGAGTTCTCCTTTATATAGTCTCCAAATAAAGGTTCGCAATCAATGCTACCTTGGTAACAAAGCATTCAATATTCACCGAAACCTGATTAGATTCAAGATAATATCTTTCAACCATTAGATCGAACTTATCTTGTTATACACAAATGAAATGGACGTTCATTTAGGTTTGTGTAACCGTACCTAAACGTGTACACCTAGTTGGTTCAACAGTAGTTAACCAAATGGTTAGCCATATGAGCACTTTCATATCAACCTTATTCATCTTCACCATAACTAGTTCAAATGACTCAAAAGAACTATTTAGATAGTTGTTCAATTGCTTATATATCATAGAAGTATATAAGACACAATCGAAGCAAAAATGATTTTGATTCACTCGAATCGATTCATGAACATTATAGCCATGGTTTGCAAATATGCATTCCTTAGTTTATATATGTCTTAGTTCACGAATAAACCGTTTTTAGAAAATAACCTACTCGAGTATGCATACCGGTACGCATACTTAAGTACCCAGTTTAAGTTTGTTTTCAGTTCACAAACTCCAGCAGAAATTCACGGGATGTGAACTTCTGGCAGTACGTGTATAGGTACGCGGACTTCAGTTCCGGTTATCTTGAGCAGCAAAGTACACATATTTTGGTTTAAGGATTTTGTACTTACACACGTATGAGTTCACATACAATGTTTATATCCATTCAAGATTATATATTCTAAACTCTCATTTCAATTATTGAAACATTCTTAGAGGATGTTAAATAGAGGTTATTCACACACTATTTTTCATCAAAGAGATTTTCAAGATATTGAAATAATCAACATGACTTTCGTCACTTGTAAAGATGAACTTGGCCAAAGCGAAAGCTTACCAATACACATTTAGAGAAATAGATAAGCGAGATAAAAGTAGTTTATCATAGAAGTATGTTGTTTTGTAGCCTAACAATTTTGTATATTGTAATTTAGAGTTTATCAAACTAATCATAAATTTATCATTACTATCAAAATTGGTATAGTAATTTAGAATATGTTATATGGAATCTAGCTATTATACCTTGATTTTAAATTTACCACGTAACGTTATATTCACCTCATGTATTGAGATTCCCAAACCATGAGCATGTTCTATCTAAAATCTACGACGCTAATATTGAATCGGACATTGTGTTATATAATTTGACATTATGACTGAGAAAATGTCGGTAAAACTATTATCCTTTTGTAGGTTTTCTTTTTTGACATCCCTTTACTTGATCATGTCATTTGGAGCTTTTGATTTATATTCTCAATGCTCATTTAGCACGTATATTTAAGTTGTTTCTGATCATTAAATTCTCGTTGTCCTGTTATTGTTGTTCAGTATGTACCGTAGTTATCCATATTTATACACAAACATATCTTATAGTATATCTTCATAGTGGGGTCTTAAGGTTATCCTTTTAATTTTCTTCCGATTTTGTTTCCATCATGATTACGGAGATTAGAAGTTTTGATTTAATTATGTTTCTCTCTTGTCTCACTTTCCCAAAAATTATTTGCTAATTCTCTTTCATTCTGATTTCCTTACTATTTTTATTAAAATTTTCTTATCAAAGTTTTGCTATTGATATCTATCTCTAATGGGTTTCTAATTTCTTTGGCAGATTCTTCATTCAGTATATCATGGAAGGCATCCTGTTTTGGACTATTGCAATTTCAATTCTTCTTCTGACAACTATAATGTTGCAATCAAGTTTCAATCTATGGTCAGTTTCGACAGCAGTATTGCAAGCCATTAATCTCAAGATGGATGAAAACAGTATGTTCCAGTATTATAGTTTAGATTATGTTTATGATCACAATGAGGTTAGTGAGTTCATCAGCAGTGAGTTCATATTCCGAGTTAAGTTTCAACAGTTACAAATTTTTCAGATCCAAATTTTAAATATTTTTTCGGTGATACATCATTAAGAATGCTTCTAAGAATATGATTCATATAGTTACTAGGATTGACCCTAGTAAACCAGAGGTCCTAATTACTTTCATGTATGGTTCCACCTATTTTTATTTAAAAAAAAAGGAGCAATGAGACTATTTATTAAGAATTAGTGAAAATATAATGCAGACATGGATAATGATAGGTGATCTTAACTTCCATATTCTTGATTTGCATAATAACTCAGATTATTCTGTAGAGGATAAATATGTTCAAGAACAGATGAACATTTGTGGTCTCATAGATATTGGCTATACTAGTAGAATTTTACCTGGCCTAGTAACAAATATGGAACTGGTGTTAGGAAATCTAGAATAGATATGGCCATAAGTAACAGTTACTGGTGTATGAATTTCCCTAAACCTAAATTGTCTCATTCAGGTCAAGATGGTTCTGATCACTATCCAATTCTTTTATTTCCTACTGAGATTGGTAATACTAAAACTTGGATACCTTTCAAATTCTTTAATATGTGGATGAAACACTTTTCTTTTAAGAATCAGTTACAAGTTGCTTGGAATAATGATATTCATGGTTCTCCTGCTTTTAAACTTGTTATTAAACAACAAAATACTAGACAAAGACTTTTTCACTGGAATAGAATTGAGTTTGGAGATATTGATAGAAATATCAACAATCTACAAACTCAACTTGAAGTAGCTCAAAAGGCTCCAATTACTGAATCTCAGCATGATAGGATAGTTAGTATCACTAAGAATCTGGACAATTGGTTTGATATTAAAACTGAATTTTATAGGAAAAAATCTGGAGATAAGTTTATCACAGAAATGGATAATAATAATAAATATTTTAATACTTTGGCTAATAGGAGAATGTTTAGTAAAATACGGACTGTTTGTGTGATGCTAATGGTGTCTGGTATGATAATAGGGATGACATTGAAAATTTGCTTGTTAACCAATTTGAGACTGTTAGTAAAACCTTAATCCCTTGATTATCTGATGATACTTTTGATATTCTACCAATAATTATTTCTGATTAGAATAATCTTGATTTCACTAGAGTCCCTTGCAGTGAGGAAATTCATAATATTGTTAAACACATGTCTTCCTGGAGCTCTCCAGGGCCTGATGGTTTTCAGGATGGCTTTTACCAAGCCAATTAGGATATTGTTGGTCATGATGTTATCATTTCTGTCCAAAGTTTTTTTTTTGAAAATGGTTTTATGCCCTCTTCTTTCAACAAAACTTATGTTTCCTTAATACCTAAGACTGATGAAGCCAAAAACCCCGTAGATTTCAGACCAATAGGTTTGTGTAATACTGTTTACAAGATCATCTCAAAAATTATTGCTGAAAGAATTAAACCACATTTGAAACACCTTATTTCACCTTATCAAGCTTCTTTTGTCCCAGGGAGAGCAATACATGACAACATTATTGTTGCTCATGAAATGATACATACTATGAAACACAAGGAATGTATTAGTGGCACTATATATGGCACTAAAACTGGACCTTTTTAAGAATTTTGATAGGATTGAGTGGCCTTTATTATTAGGTATACTTAGGAAATTTGGCTTTAATGATAAATTTTGTGGTTATATAGAGCAAGTATTTCAACTACACAAATTGAAATTCTTTTGAATGGTTCTCCTACTAAAAGTTTTACACCCTCAAGAGGCATTAGGCAAGGTGACCCACTTTCACCTTATCTATTTATTTTATGCATGGAATACCTATCTAGACTCCTCTTGAATGCTGAAACTAACCATATAATTTCAGGTGTTAAGGCAGCTAGAAATGCTCCAGGTATTACTCACTTAATGTTTGCAGATGACATCCTTATTTTTACAAAAGCAGATATGCATAATGTTGCTGGTATCATGTCAGTTCTGGATGATTTTGATAAAATTTCTGGTCAAATTTTTTTAATTTAGATAAATCAAGTGTATACTTTAGTCATAATATCAATCCTAGTACTAGTGAGACTCTTGTTACTCAGCTGAAAATGACTAAAATGAAAGATACTGATAAATATCTTGGTGTTACTTTATTGATAGATAGAAATAAAACTAAAGCTTTTAATCCTATCATGCAGTCTTTTGGTGCTAGGCTCAAAAATTGGAAAGGGAAAACAATGAATCATTCTGCTAGGTCTACCATATGGTGAAACATGTTCTTAATGCATTGCCAACTCATCAAATGGGTTGCTTTAGATTTCCTAAGACTATGATTGATAGAATGGACTCCATCCAGAGGCATTTTTGGTGGGGTCATCAAAACAGTAGAGGTCACTGTCCTATTGGCTGGAATAAACTTAGTATCACTGTCTTATATTGATTGTTCTTGTCTTTGGAGAAGTATATACTTTGGTATTGAGTTTGTCCAAAAGCATTCCATGTGGATTTTTAAATGTGGCACAAAAATTAATATATGTCTAGATAATTGGATTATAGGTTACAATAGTCCACCTGTCCCAGTAATGAGAATATCTAGTCTAAATACTTATAACTTGGTTTGTGATATTTTTCTCCCTAATACTAGAATTTGGAATAGTGATCTTATTGCATCATTGTTTAATCATGAGACTGCTACATCCATACTTAAAATGAATATTCCTTTAACTGGTCAAGATTACCTAGTTTGGAAGCCAGATAGAAAAGGTAAGTTCTCTGTCAAAAGTGCTTACAACACCTTATGTGCTGAGTATGTAAATAATGCTATAAATGATGAAGTTATACTTAGAGATGTTTGGAAAAAACTCTCGCATATGAGGGTTCCTCATAGAGTGCAGCTGTTTCTGTGGAAATGTTTGAAAGATATAGTACCAACTAGGGAGAAAATCTCAATTTATAAACAGGATATTGAGCATCATTGTAGTTTCTGTAATCATTATATGGAAACCAATACTCATATTTCTAGAGATTTTCCTTGTGCTAGGTCAATATGGCTAGGTGTGAATGTTAATATCTCAACCGTTTTGCTGGATTTCAGTTCTTTCCATGAATGGTTGGTAAGTTCGTTTACAGATCATGACACTAACGAGGCTGAAGGCTATACCTGTAAACTAATGTGCACTATCTGGTATATTTGGAAAGATAGATGCAATCTGGTTTTCCAGAATGCTAAACCAAATGTTAATTGTACAATAATTAGAATTCAAAATCTGTTCCAACAGTGTAATGTTTCCTATACTACTGCTAGGATAAATATAAGTCATCATGAAATTATAAAGTCTTGGTTACCACCTGAAACAAGATATGTGAAAATCAATATTGATGCTTCTTATATGTATGATACTAAAAAGGGCAGTGTTGGACTTATTATTCGTGATTGTGCAGGTTCCATCTTAGGGGTCAAAGGTGTTAACCTAGATGAGGAAGTTGATGCAGAATTCAGAGCTGAATACTTTGAGTGCAAAGCTTTGTTATTGGCAGTAGATTGGATGGAACATCTACATTACAATAATGTGGTTTTTGAAATGAATTATGATAATGTGGTGAACTCTCTTCATAATGAAGAATCATAGATTCACTTGCATAACCAACATTTACTTTCAGCTATTAAGAATAAGTTTTTTAGGTACAAGTTCTGGTTTTATAAGGCAGTCCATAGATTAAGTAATAGTGTGGCTCATGCACTAGCAGAAAAAGCAAGGCTTGAAGCCAACAATTTTCTTTATATAAACAATTATCCTCCTGATATTATCAAAATGACAGAAGATGACTATGTAATCTTTCAATTCCATTAATAAATAATCATTTAGTATAAAAAAAAAGGTTATCTTTTTAATTGACAATTATAGAACTATTTTCAGCGAACTATCTAGTCTTCCCCGTCTTAAAGATTTCATTGTTGCTAATAATAATCCTGGCGGGATTGGGGTATACCTAGATTAATTGGGGGATACCCATTTTGTTCCCATCTAAACTAGTGTGCTAAGGGGTGTATAAAATGTGTTAAAAGACCAAATTGCCCATATTATTGATACAGTAAAACAAGCATGCCGACTAAAACATATTAAAAAAAAATCAAAATCTTTCTTCAAAAATCGAACTATACATAATGTATTAAAAAAAAAAAAACGAAGAATCAGAACGGATCCAAAGTCGGCAGGGTATTTTTTGTCGACCTTGCCGACTATAGGTATAAGGTTGAATACCGTGACAACTTTTCTTCTCTGAAATTAGCAGTTACAGGGTCGTCATGGTATCCATCCCCATACCTTGGTGACTATATTTTAGTTTGCAGGTTATGAAATTAATACCTTGACGACTATAATTTAGTCGACATGTTATGAAATTAATACCTTGCCGACTAATCATGCATTTGTACATATGTTGGACATTGTGTACATATGTTGTGATGGTGAATTTCACCTAAGCATGAAATTTTTCCGACCAGATTCGATTGATTTTGGGATTTCGCTTCCCTTTGATTTTGGAGCCGTCAGCGTGCTCGAGTTTGTAGTCTCCGGACCCTCCTACTTTGCGGATTCGGAAAGGCCCTTCCCAGTTTGGAGCGAATTTACCCGCACTGTCTTCTCTTGTGGTGCTATAGCGAGACCAAGTCTTCCTTTTCAAAATGTCTTACTTTAACGTGTTGATTGTAAGATCTTGCCAATCGAACTCGATATTGTTGAGATCGTTTTTCAGTTGTGTCTCGGCATTCATCTATCATGTCGAGTGATCGGATACGCTGACTATCCAAGTCGACCCCGTTTGCCAATAGTATCCTAGCCGAAGCTACAATCACTTCTGCTGGTATGATATCATCTTCTCCATACACTAGGTTATATGGTGATGCTCATGTCAAAGTTCTTTTAGAAATACGGTATTCCCATAACGTCAGTGGAAGTTCTTCATTCCATAAACGTTTGTTGTCGTAGAGACTCCTACTTAGAATTCTGAGTAGTGTTTTGTTTGTAGATTCATCCTGACCATTTCCCTGTGGATAGTAGGGGGTCGAAGTCTTGTGTTTGATTCGGAATGACTCCAGGAGATCCTTCACATTGTTGTTCATGAAAGGTGTACCGTTGTCGGAGATGATGTACATTGGGATTCCGAAATGGCAGATCATATGTTCTATAAGGATTTGCAAGTATGTCGACGCTATTAGACCAGTCAAGAGACGATTGAGCCGTTAATGAGTCGTTTTAATTGAATATGAACATTAATTAAAAGAAATTAATAAAGTAATAATTTTGATATGAAATTAATACCATTGGATAGATCTCGAAAAGTTATGCGAAATGAACTATTCGAACGTGTCAATCGCACGAGGAAGGTATCGCACTTGGAAATTTAGATGTTGAAGGTTGACTAAGTCAACCGTAGTTGACTCTCCGTTGCCGACAAACCTTGACCTGACTTTTGCCGTCGACTTTTGTTGACCGTACCTGTGGCATAACTGGACCTCTCATTTGAAAATGATTAGCCCGTATCAATTTTAAAGAGTTAGTATAGTAAAAGTCTTGCAATTTAAAATGAATTCAAATAACTCTTTTTCAGTAGAAGTTTATCTTCTCTTTTGTTTTGTAACTAGCAGGTGGTGTGATTATTAGGATAGGAAGAGAAGGAGAGTTTGACAGGGAGAAAGAAAGAGAGGGTGAGTGGAAGTTAGTCATAAAGGGTAGTTAAAAGGTGTAGGAATATGGTTAGAGAAATAATGGAATTAGGTTACGATGAGTTGATAAGAAGTTAGGAGAAGAATTATATTGATGGAGATGGGGATTTAATAGTAGTTGGCTAGAATATGAATGAGTATGAAGGGTTTGATTGTTTGTAGAATATCAGTGAAAGGAGTAGGGAGTAATTAAGGTTTTCAATTAGAGAGGAGAATGGTGTTCTTGATGAGTTTATGATGAGATTGATGATAGGGATGATGGAACCTCCTTGGATTTTCAATTTAACCTAGGTAAGGTTCCTAAAGGACTCTTATATGTTTATAATGATTGGGTTGTGATTAGATAATGAAATTAGTGTAAAGTTAATCATATAGATATTTTCTCGAAATCATGATTTATGTGTGTTAAGTATCTCTTCCCTTGTTTCTCGTATGATTTTTATATACTTAAATTATAGAATAGTTGTTCTACATATATGATACTAGTAGATGAGTCTGTCACCTTTCTACAGGGACTGAGTTTGCATGATTTGGATAAGTAGGTAATTAGATATGAATTTTTGAAGTTCACCCGTTATGTCTGAAAATCTGGAAACAGCAGTGACTAAGCGATTAAATGGACTCTGTTATGTATGTTGTAATCGAAATTAGCTTCCAGTCATAACTACAACGTTGTAGAGGACACTGTCATCCTTTTAACGAGACATTAGGATCTTCATTTGGATAACATTTGAGAAATTGATAGACCCCGAAAGATTGGTGCTTGTGCAATGTACAAGTAGTTTAAATGCCTATCATGTGTTTGTAAAATTGTCCGAGTCGACTCGGTGAGTCGGCGAGTAAGATGAGTTAGATATATGACTCAGACAAGTCAGAACTAGTGGATAGTGGATCGGGTTGTGGATCGACCCAATGGGTCAGTCAAATAGGTTAAAAGGCCGGGTTAATGGGTCGGACAGAGTCAGCCCCAATTGGTTTGGGCTTAGTGATAGAAACCTTAATTCATGTTTTTGGACCGCTTCTTGTCCGAATTAGCTTTAGGTTCCTTCTGCAAAGTTGTATGGCTTTTCGACGGCTTTCCGGTGATACCCAATTTGACCCTTTTTGGATAAATAGATACTGTTTTATACCAAAATTACTTATTACCAAATTATAGAACTATAATAGAATTAGAACCTTTAGTTATTTTACAAGCCTATAATTAGAGGCTTGTATGGAATTGTGTTTTGATCTTTGTATGAGCCTATTGGCTAAATTCTTAAAGTTCTTGTGTGATTAACAGTTACTCCTTATTTAACAACGATCGATTCAAATGATGAATCAGTGGATTGTAGATCTCGAGGTAGGCTTGACTTGTCATCAAATCAGGTGGGAATTCTTGTATACTTCTTGTAATCATTAAGTTTACTTTCAATCTGCGAGCATGGTGTGTTTTTCTTATCTGTGAGCCTATTTGTGTAATTCTTCATTTGTGAACATGATGATTGCTATGAATATGTTTGTGTTATATGCGTTGTTGATTTTCCCTGTTAGGAGTGTCTGTGGTTTCCCCCATAGCTTTTGGCTAAGTCAAGTAGGCCAGCATCCCCCTGGTTGTATATTATCTTAGTAGGCTGGCATCCCCCAGTTGTATATTATTTAGTAGGTCGGCATCCCATGATTGATTATTATTATTTTATATTAAATTTATCTAGTAGACCGGCATCCCCCGATTGGATATCATTACCTTATTTAGTAGGCTGGCATCTCCCAGTTGTATATTATTTAGTATGATGACATCCCCTCGTTTTGATATTATTTATTATATTAAATTGGGAAAATTACTCATGTGCATATTATACATGTTTGTCTAACTTTTTGATCTTGATAGTGATATTCTGAATCATGGTTTGTATGGGCACTCTATATGGACGATGTTATTATTATTGATTAGGGTTGCTTTCACGTCGTCTTCTCCAATGAGTTTGGCGAGGTTAGAGTGACACTTGCTTCATGATGCATAAATTGTTGTATGATTAGTTTCTTCTTGCTTTATTTCAATTTATATTCTTTAGAACTGTGAAGCATGTTAGTGATTACTTGAAAGTTATATGTTTCCATTGGGCACCCCTTTGGGATGATGTGCTCACTCGTTCCCACTTCAATTTCAGTTTTCCGAAGATATGGTGTGCTTGAAGACATCTGCTTCCGTAGTTTAAACCGATAACCGATCAAGAACGTTTTTGTATCTTATATATATGAATTCTTGTTGTTTGTAAAAAAATACACATATATATTAATATCTTTTGCGAGTTTTCATCTATAGAGTCTCAGAAATCTTGGGAATTAGTTTGTTTTACTTTATGTAATTATGTTCCTTAAGATCGATGGTCTAGATGTTGTTACTTCAGTTTAAGGCTATAATCTTGTTGGCTAAGCAGATTTAAGATAAGGGGCGTGACATGTTCCTTAATGAACGCAAAAATTATTGTGCCCGTTGTACCCTTTAGTGGTATAACTTCTACCCATTTAGTGAAACACTTTGTTGCTGTAATGATATATTCACGTTGCTTTGAGGACTTCGGGTTGATGGGTCCGATAATATGTAGTCCCCAACTATGAAAAAGCCATGGAGTGCAAGCACTCTAAAGCATAGTGTGTAGCGCATGAATTAAGTTTCCATGAAGCTGACATTGCTCGCACTTTTGTACGTATTCGGTGATGTCTTGCCTTTCCTTGGTGTTCTCCGTCATGACTTATCTCCACTACACGGGTGGCATGTTCCTTATCTGTGTATTTTAGCCCATCTCTCTAGCTTTTTTGCTAATTTCTTGTCGTCTGGCAATGTTCTCACTGTCAAGTAGTCGATGCAAGGGGTTCGCCAATCTTCTTCCTCGATCATGCAAGCTTCCCCGTGTAACGGAGCTCCTTGACATGTTATGCAATTGTTTTGCAATTTTTGACCCTGGTGTATCATATCTGGCCAGTAAAACCTGCTCGTGGAATTTTCCGCTGCAAAGGGATTTCGAGTCCGAGACCGCAAGTACGTTCGTGAATCTCATGTAATTAGTTTTCGTGCTTCCTCGCTTCCAACACATTTGCATAGGATTCCTGCCGTAGTAATGAAGTACAGACTTCCGTCGATAGTTTTGTATTTACTGAAAGTTTTCCATGGCAGCTGACGGTCTTCGGGTTGTTGCTTAAGGTCCTTTAGGATCGGACGTCTCCAGTCGTTCGCATCCTCGAAGATGATTGCTTAAGGTCCTTTAGGATCGGACGTCTCCAGTCGTTCGCATCCTCGAAGATGATGTCCTCGAACCATGTTGACGACATCGAGTTCTTTGTTGCTGTAATGGCTTATTTGGTCGAATGTAACATTTGTAAACTAGAGGCCAAAGTAGCGAATGCGTCGGCGTGCCTGTTTGAGGTTCTGCCCATGTGGGCGAGTGATACCTTGTCGAACTCATTTATTAATCTTTGAGCTTTATCTCTATATGTGGCTAGAGCGGGTTCCTTGACGCTGAATTCCCCCATCATTTGTTGTATTAGTATACGTGAATCACCTTTGAGTTCTAGGTGTGTGACGTTGAGGTCCTTGGAAATTTTGAGGCCGATGAGGAAACTCTTATACTCTGCAGTGTTGTTTGTACACGGAAAGTCTAGCTTGAATGCTTTAGGTATCAGTTCATCAGTTGGGGTGACCAAGACTATTCCTGCACCGCCATTAGACCCGTGTGAGGAGCCGTCGAAATATAAGAGACATGGTTTGTTTCTTCTGCTGATGCTACTTCCCCTGGTATGTCCGTGTGAAGTGGAGACGCGTCACATCCTGGGAAATCTACCAATAGATCTGCAATAGCTTGCCCTCGGACTTCCCTTGGTTTGTCTGCCGGAAGAGAAAACTCAAATAATTGTACGGGCAATCGAGCCATTCGTCCTGATGGGATGGTTGTTGTGGAGAAGTAGGAAATTGGGTTAGCTGAGGGAACCACATGTCTGATGTGCGAGCATGTAATGTCTCAACTTTTGTGCCGCTAATACCAGCGGGAGGCATGCTTTTTATGCAGGGGAATACGCAATTCTGTGTCCCGAAGTTCTTTACTAATGTAGTATATTGGAGATAGGTTGTTGTTCCCATGTCTTGCATTAGCACTGCGCCAATCGCTTTGTCTGTGTTTGCCACATACAGGTATAAAGGTTCTCCTAGGACTGGCGGTCGCATCACATGTGGGTGGGTTAAGCATTCTTTGATTTTATCGAGTGTTCTTTGTTGCTCCTCGCCCCATACCCATCTTGAGTCCTTTTTGAGTAGCGGAAGGAGGCTTGCCATGCTGGTGCCTAATACAGGGATAAAGCGTCTTATGTATGGTATTTTTCCTATTAGTGCTTGCAACTGATCCTTGTTTCGAGGTGCTTCCATTGTTAGTATGGCATTTGCTTTATCTTCATCCAATTCGATTCCAGACTTGGTAACCTTAAAGCTAAGGATTTTACCCGAAGTTATTCTAGAAGTTCATTTTTCCGGGCTCATCTTGAGGCCGTAACTTCGGCATCGGGAAAGTACACGTCTGAGATTTGGCACATGATTGGCCCTTTTCTCAACTTTGACAACTATATCATCTACATACACCTCCATTTCTCTATGGTTTAGATCGTGAATGATAAAAGTCATGGCTCGTTGGTACGTGGCGCCAGCGTTCTTCAAACCGAAAGGCATGACGATATAGTAGAAATTTCCAACCGGTGTAGGGAATGCTATTTTGGGAGCATCAGATTCTTTCATTCAAATCTGGTTAAGTTACTGTATCCGTCCATCAAGGAGAACATTTCGTGATCATCAGTTGAATCGACTAGGAGATCAATGAGAGGGAGGGGGAAATCATCTTAGGGCATGCTCGATTGAGGTCTCGGAAGTACACACAACATCGGATCTTTCCGTTCTTCTTTTCTACTGGCACGATGTTGGCTAGCCTTGTCGGGTGATGTATGGGTTTGATATACCCAACTTCTAGTAATTTGGAGATCTCCTCTTTGATTTGTGCTTCAATTTTGTGAGAGAATTTTCTACGAGGCTGAGCTAGAATATGATATTTGGGTAGAAATCTTCCACACTTAATGTGGAGATTGATCACTTGTATTTATATTGTTTTCAAGTACATTATTCAGAGAAAACTGATAAACAGAAATACAAGTAAGATCCTAGAGAAGAGTCGTGATCTGTTGATGACTTGACTCTTGAGAAACGACTTCCTTATTCTGAGGAGATAGTTGAGAGTCTTCTGCAACTGACTGAGTACCCTTACTGACACCTTCCCTCAAGTTAAACTGGAGTTGACGGATGTTTAACTTGCCTCTGATAAATTGAAATCTAGGTGAAGATAACCCCTTTGTGAAAATGTCAGCTAGTTGATCTCGTGAGCTGATGAATTGTACCTTTAGAAGTTTGCCTGCTACACGCTCACGAACAAAGTGGTAATTGATTTCTATATGCTTTGTTCGTGCATGGAAAATTGGATTGGCCGTCAGATAAGTGGCTCCTAGGTTATCACACCATAATGAGGGTGTAGGTGTGTGAATCCCAAATTCCTTCAACAATGATTGGATCCATATGAGTTCTGAAGTAGCAATAGCTATTCCACGATATTCTGGTTCGGTGCTAGACTTCGAAACAGTCTTTTGCTTTTTTGCACTCCAAGAAATTAGATTGCCCCCAAAGTAGATGCAGTAACCACTAGTTGACCTGCGATCATCTAAACTTCCTGCCCAATCTGCATCAGAATAAGCATTAAGAGAGTAATCTTTGTCAGGTTTGAAAAAGAAACCATAATCAATAGTTTGCTTCAAGTATCGCAAGATACGCTTCACCAGCTCCCAATGTTCAACATATGGCTCATGCATATACTGACAAGCCTCGTTTACGGCCACTGCAATGTCAGGTCTAGTAATATGTAGATATTGCAATGCCCCTACGACACTCCTGTATAGCGTAGGATCTAAGAATTTTTCAGTACCTTGACGCTGAAGTTTTGTATTTGCTGTCAGAGGAGTGCAGACAGGTTTAATGCCATCCAGCTTAGTGCGATGAAGCAAATCTGATATATATTTTCTTTGAGATAGTACCAGATTATTTCCCTGCTTTAGTACCTCAACACCCAGAAAGTAAGACAAAGCACCCATATCTTTGACAACAAAAGCAGCACCCAAATCTATTACCAACTGATCAATCAACTTAGAGATAGATCCAGTTACAATGATGTCATCAACGTAAATCAAAACGTAAGTAGTAGAGTCCTTTGTCTTCTGGATGAAAAGAGAGGAGTCTGCAACTGAAGTTGTGAACCCTAGTTGAAGAAGGTAGCTGCTGAGACGAAAGAACCATGCACGCGGTGCCTGCTTGAGTCCGTATAAGGATTTATGCAACTTGCATACATGATCATGGTATTTCGGATCCACATAGCCAGCAGGCTGTTTCATGTAAACTTCCTCTTCCAAAACACCATGCAGAAATGCGTTTTCAACATCTAGCTGACGCATCTGCCAATTATTCATTACAGCCAGGGAGAGCACAAGCCTGATGGTGCATGGTTTTATAACCGGAGAGAATGTTTCACCATAATCTACCCCTTCTTGCTGAGTAAAGCCTTTGGCCACCAATCGTGCTTTGCGACGCTGTAAAGTTCCATCGGGGTTTCTTTTAATTCGATAAACCCATTTAGATCCAACAACATTCATGCCATCTACATACTTCACTAGTGAATAAGTCCCATTACGAATAAGTGCATTAATCTGTGTGTCAATTGCATCCCTCCATTCAGGTATCTTGCATGCCTTTGAGTAGCAAGTGGGTTCCATAAAGTCCTCAGCAAGAAAAGGATACTTAGTGGTTGTTAGACATAACTTTTGGATAGGTTTTGTAATACCTGCTTTAGCTCGAGTCACCATGGTATGACCTTGTAACAATGGTTCATTTGACGACTGTGCACCAGAGATGTTGGCAGAAGAAGACTCTGCAGGAGAAGAAATCTCAGCTGATGCAACAAGAGAGGGTATTGGTGAATCCTGAATCGGTTCTGGAGAGTTTGGTTCTAGAGATGCCGGTTATGGAAGTTGAAGTTGCACTGGCAGAGTTTGCCTGAAAATAGCTGAGCCAAGAAGATCTGTACTTGTTGCAGTTGGATTTTGTTGACAAATCTTAGGAGCTTTCTGCTGTTGAGGAGAGAATGGGAATATGTTTTCTTCAAATTGCACATGTCGTGAAATGTATTGCCTGTTGGATGGCAGATGAAGACAAATATAGCCTTTATGAGCCGCACTGTAACCTAGAAACACACAAGATAGGGATCTCGGCTCTAATTTGTGTGCATTGTAAGATCTGAGGCAAGGATAAGCAAGACAACCAAAAACACGTAGAAACTTATAATCTGGCTGCTTATTAAAAAGCAATTCAAGAGGTGTTTTTGTATCAGAAGTTGACTTGGGTACTCTATTGATAAGATAGCAGGCTGTTGTAAACGCCTCAGACCAAAATTCTTTTGGCGGGTGAGCGTGAAACAATAGTGCAAGGCCACTCTCTGTGACGTTCCTAATACGACGCTCTGCAAGGCTATTTTGAGCAGATGTATGGGGGCAAGAAAATCTATGCTGAATTCCGGAATCATTTAAATAAGAAATGATCTTTTTGTATTCAAGAGCATTGTCAGATTGAGAGACTTGGATTTTATGACCAGTTAAGTTTTCTACTTGTTTGTGAAAGTGAACAAAAATATTGAATGCATCAGATCGTTGAACCATAGGAAAAACCCAAGTATAATGAGAGAAAACATCCATTAATAACATGTAGTAACGGAAACCATTTCTAGAAATTTATGGAGATACCCAAATATCAGAAACAACAAGACTTAAAGGTTTATCAAAACTAGTAGTACTGAGAGAAAAATGAAGCTTCTTACTCTTGCTAACATGACAAGAGTGACAATATTCAAACTTCTTATTTAAGACAGGAAGTGAAAATTTTCTAATTATTTTTGAAACAATGCCTAGCATTGGATGACCAAGACGCTGATGCCATACAGGTAAACTGGCTGAAAGATAAGTCTGTGGAGATTTGGAGTGATTGATGTTACCTATGTCATCGAAAATGTATAACCCATTCTCATTCCTCCCCTTTAGCAACATTGCTCCTGTGCATATGCCCTTCACAACAAAAAAGTTGGTGTGAAACTCAAAGAAAACATGATTATCTTTGCAGAACTGAGAAACCGATAGAAGATTTCTTTGAATCCTTGGAACGTGATACACATGATTTAAAACAAAGAAGCGTGTATTATGAGTGAATGTAGCGTTACCAATATGTGCAATTTCAAGACCAGTGACATTACCAACTCGAACTTGATCAGTGCCTTCATACTCATGCGGAATGCATAAGTTGTTCACATCAGCAGTTAAATGATGCGTAGCACCAGTATCAGTAACCCATTGTCCATCAGCCTGTCCACCAGGTAAGGAAATATAAGCTTCAGGCGCTTTGGTTTGTTGGATGGTACCTTTGTCGTAGCGAAACCAGCATCGATCTGCAGTATGGTTGCGCTTCTTACAAATCTGACAGAATATTGGACCCTGAGCAGCAAACCTTTGGGGCTGTTGAGGACGACGATTGTTATTGTTCGGCGTATTTGGTCCTCTTGGTTGATTTGGAACTCCTCTTGGTGCATTTCTTCCTGCAGACGATGAGGATGTAGTGACAACATTGACAACTGGTTGTTGTATCTGAGCCATCTGATGTTCAAGCCTCATCTCAAATGTCAGAAGATGAGTAATGAAAGTCGCTATATCCATTGTTTCAGCAGTACTCAAGGTAGTAACAATGGGATCATATGCATGATTTAAACCATTGCAAATGGACTGCTTTTTCTCATGATCTGGTACGGTGTATCCTGTTGCTGCAAGCTGATCAAACAAACGCTTAGCCTCATTTAAATATGTCTTCAAAGTCTTATTACCTTTGTTCAAGTTATGAAGCTGTCTTTTGAGATTCATTTGGTGAGCAAATGTTTTTGGAGCAAACTCAGACTCTAACGTGACCCATATCGCCTTTGCAGTATCAAGATCTGGAACTACACTGAGAACTTCAGGAGTCAAGGTCGAATTCAGCCAACCAACGATCAGAGAATCTTGGTGCTCATATGCTGTGAATTCAGGATTGATATCCTCACTTTCTGAAAGATTCCTTGGAGGTTTTTCTTTTGTTCCATCGATAAACCCTGTTAAATCATAACCTTTCAGGATAGGCTTGAACTGAGCCTTCCATAGTACATGATTAGTTTCGGTATGTTTCAAAGTGACTAGGTGATGAATTTGAAATTGGCGAAGAGTATTTGTAGCTTCTGCCATTGTTGTTGTTGATGATTTAGGATTTTTGTTGCTGGGTTTTTTTGTTTTTTTGATAGTTGCGGAAACTAGACTTGGATCGAAAGGCTGATACCAAGCTAGAATATGATATTTGGGTAGAAATCTTCCACACTTAATGTGGAGATTGATCACTTGTATTTATATTGTTTTCAAGTACATTATTCAGAGAAAACTGATAAACAGAAATACAAGTAAGATCCTAGAGAAGAGTCGTGATCTGTTGATGACTTGACTCTTGAGAAACGGCTTCCTTATTCTGAGGAGATAGTTGAGAGTCTTCTACAACTGACTGAGTACCCTTACTGACAGGCTGTTTTACTGGTTTGCATGATGGTGAAACTTTGAGTTCATGCAAGAAGAGAGTTGGGTTTAATCCGGGCATGTCTTCGTATGTCCAGGCGAACACGTCCAGAAATTCCACAAGTAGATTTGCCAATTCTTCTCGCTCTTCCTTCGTTAGGTTGTTTCCTATCTGGAGTATTTTGGGATTGTCTGGGGTCCATACATTTAGGGGGATCGTCGGCTCTGGGCATTGATTGGAAACAGTAGCTAGATGCTCCCAAGTGTGTTCGGGTTCTCCAATAGTTAAATCCTCCATCGCATGTATTATCTGTTCTTCCTCAGTTGCTGTGTTTTCTTCTGTGACATAGCGGTAGATCTTCCTCTCATCTGGTTGGATGCAACTCTGAAAATGTCCTTTACATTTACTCGTCTCGCTCATATCTTCTTACCATTTCCGACATTGTCTTCGAAAATCGTTGTATTTTCTTGTTCATAAAAAGCTGCTTCGGGGAAAAGGTCTTTTTCTGCTCTCGTAAACGGATTCTTTGTGGCTGCAACGCGCCACTCCTTACCATCATGAAGAAATTTAATGCATTGCTGATCTGTTGATGATACTATTCCATGTTTTTGTAACCATGATTGCCCCAAAATTATGTGACAGGTTATGTCTGCCTCGGTGACATGAAAGAGTTCGATAGCTTTGATGGGTCCAATGGTAATTTCTAGATTCAGTGTTCCAATTGTTCTTTGTCTTTCACCGCTAAAATCCCGTACTTTGGTAGCAAAGCGTTTGATTGCTATCGGGGGTATGCGCAATTGACGAATGGTATTCTGAGAAATTAAGTTCAAAGAAGTCCTGGTATCCACAAAGTCTTTATTTATGGTATTTTCTCCTACCACACTGTAATATAAAGGGGACGTAAATGCCTGATTTCAACCATTCTATCTTCTTCCAAAAAGGTGATTTGCTTTGGAAAGTGCTTCTCAATATACATGTGTGGATCTTCCCCGGAGAAGATATTTAACATATGCATGCAAGCCATCTCCTGTTGATACTTGGTGAACTTGATTTCCTGAAAGAACTTGGAAAAAGTCCTCCCATATTTTTCACGTACAGCTCTATCCTCCGGATCTCCTCCTTCTTCAACTCTAAATGGAGACCCTACTTCGGGTTCTACTTCAGTACACATAGGGTCTAATCCCTGCCCTTTTCATTGGTGTTCTAAAGAAGCTACCTGACTCGATTTGGTTATTAGATGGTCGATTAGCAAATGTGTTTTGGTTTCGGACACACGATTACGTGATGTACCCGAATTCATGATTCTGGATTTGTGTAGTGGTATTGAGGATTAGTCCCCAGTGAAATCGCCAAATGTAAACACTCTTAAACTATCATAGGGTTTTGAGGAGACTAATCCCAATACACAGTACAATTTCCTGAAAAGCTCTGTCTCTCTTTGAAGGATTGCTCTGCTTTTATAGGCAGAGCCTGATATGGCAATACCGTACACATGTACCCTAATATCTTTTCTGGTAAGTCTTCTGTTATTAGCCGTACACGTGGACTATTACTGTTGGGTTATTTAGGCAGCTACTAATCACCTTCTAGAGACAGCCCACCTGTGCCACGTCATCGTCAATGGTGGCTTCGGTTGGTCATTACCTAAAGCCCCCATTCTCGTGTCTTCGGCTCTGGCCGAATCCATGTGCTTACACTTAGGCATTCGAACAGGCGACACTCATTAGAGGACCTCCCTTCTTCTGATCAACCTCAGATGGTAACAGCAGCGTCACTCCCCTGCTAATCAGGTTCTAGTAGCGACTCTTTGAGGCGAAGATGTTTTATTTTTATCTTAATTAGCAAGGGTTTTCTTTTGCTCCCACCCGCAACAGCCTCGATAGAGTTAAATTTTTCCGAAGATTGTGTCCTCTTATCAAACTAATTCAAGGGTGAAAAGTAGACATCTCAAGTTTTCAACGATCAAGGTTTTCCTTAAAAAATTAATAAAAAATATAAAAAAAAAATCAAGGTCTGCAGTTGACACAAACTTGGTCAATCAATGGCATTGCAGGGCCAGCTAAACTAATCTGGGACTTGGTTCTTGCCGCTGTGATCTAGGCAATTAAAGTGAGCATAACGCAACAATTTTTCGGGGAAAAACTCGGCTACATTTTCAAGTCAGCTTCCAGGTCAAAACGTCTCTTCTTGCATGGAGCCCAGCATTCAAAAAGAAACTTTAACTTCAGGTCGGATTGGTGCGCATTTTCCATTGAGATTACATGATTCACTAACCGAAGCCTGTACTTTTCTCGTTCTTTTTATTTCCAATCCATTCTGATTGGACGGTGTCCCCGGCCTTGTACTTCTTTTCATTCTTTAGTTTTCATATATAACTAGTGTCTTGCCCGTGCGTTGCACGGGATTTAGTTCATGAGACATGTTAATTTGATGTTGCACTCATTACAGGTTGCATACAACAAATGTAGTCTGCTCCCTACTTAGTAGTCTTTCAACCTTTCTCTGCTGAAAAATATTGAGAAGGAAAACAAAAAAAAAATGCTAGCCATCTTTAAATCACAGTTCTATGACTAATTTAAATTAATAAAATCTAAGGTGACAATTGGGAAGAACAATGGAGGTGTTGATAGGAGTGGCATTGTTCTTCATTAATATTTGTGTATTGGCAGGAGGCTTGACATACAAAATTTTTGGTAATACAATAATGGAAATCCTCAAATATTCCTGCATAACTTGGATCTAGTGTCTAATATTTCTAGGAGTTGCTAAACTAATTCAATCTTGTTAACAGCAATTGCAGTGTTTGATGGCGGCATCCTAGCTGGATAGTACCCAAGCCTTGTTCTTGCAAGACTCAAAGTAGCCTTCGCACCTTCTAAAATAAAAATACACCAAAATGATTATCACTGATCGGGTTACATGTAAGACTGCGGGAGAAATTGCGTCGAGTTAATATAAACACATAATTAGATAGAACTCACCTCAAAAATTCAACAAAACCCAACAGCACCACATATTCTGTAGTCCACAACCTAGAACATCCCAGAAGGTATAATATTTGTTTAGAGTGGAGGGACAGACGTGGTGATAAAAGTTACACAATTACTACAGTTGACCGATTACTTGTTCACAAAAAAGAGTGTACTTTAATAGTGATCTGTCGAAAACATTCACATAAAATAAAATTTTATTAAGAAAGCATAATTCAAACACTAAAACATATGACGGTCTTCTTCTGTTAAGTTACCGTAGGCCGTATTATGAAGTGAGAAAACATAATACACAACAATTTAACAGCCGATTCCTAAAAAGGCTTTCACTGTCTCACAATTTTCTTGTGTCTTTTGAATGGTACCCGTCTCATGGGATTCCTCATTTGTTTTTTTATGCTTGTACGACGTTCCCGATCACAATATGAAATCACATAAACGCGATCAAATTAGAAGGGATTGGAGATCATCGGTTTACTATTACATAAACGAAATTGCTTTTCTGAACTTCTCCAGAAGTTATATATATAGAGTGTAATTGCATGAAAGAAAGGACTTAAAAAATGCATAGCGGAATCCATAAACAAGCCATAATTGTAGCTGCTTTCCACATAGATATACATAGGCAGAGTAAGAAGTACAAAAATCTGCAGTACTTATGTTCGGAACATTAGAAAATATCGAAAAATCACAGCAAATCCTGATCTGGTTCACTAAAGCATATGCATGTAATAATTCGTACCTTGCAAACAGAGAATCCTTTGTAAATATAGTCGGATATTTCACTGCAGGCTAGAAGAGCAATAATTCATTAACATGTGTGGAAACAATTGGTTCTTACTCCTACCAAAAAAAAAAAAGTATTCACATGCGAGGATACATTTCTTCTGAGATGCCTCAGCAAGGAAACTTCCCATAGCAGGACCAATTATCAATATCCTTATTGCCCGTGCTTCAACTCCACAGGCTTTGGCAAATTTCTGAAACAACATTAATAAGATCAAACAATCGAAAAGTAGTATTGACCCTCCCAAAAAAATGTAAATCATCAATTGGTGCCAGAACAATATTACTCACATATTTGCAATCTTCAACCTAGTGACAGGAACGTGTATATGGTGCCATCAACTGTAGTAGTACATAACTTCAATATAATTCTATAAAGAGATGGATCAGTACCTATCGATTTGTTCTGTGATTTCTGCCCGACTTATGTTGTTTGCCGGTTGAACAAACTTAGAATTATTTGTTGCTTACTTCTTCCAAGTTTTTTTGGCAGAATCTTCTAAGCTTGGACAGCCTACTCTTTGTAAACTCTTGTATGGCATCCCACTGAAAAATCCCTAAAAGTATCTCCACAAACTAACACATCAAATTTAAGCGATTCTTTGTCAGCAACATCAGAAATGTTAAACGTTTTAGGAGATTGAAAAACTACTTCATGAGGTTCTCTTTAAGCTGTGATAGAGAAAAAACATTAATCAACATCCACTCATCCACTCAGCTGAATTAGTAATATCCCCCGGATCAGAGATTTTATTCTAAATATGTAATCAATCCAAATTTACCGTGAACTTCATAGCAAAGTTAATTAAACGAATATGAAACAAAAGCTAGTTAACTCAAATACATTTATTTCACCGCTCAATGCTAAAACCCAATTTTGGGTTCACATTTTCGTTGTAGACCTGAATTCTATAGGAAATAGCTTGAGGATTGAAACGAAATTTCCAGTGACAAAAAATCAGATAGGTCAACAGATGACATGTACTGATGTAAATCTGGGGAGTATTAGAAAATGAAAACAGGATTAGGGTTTTCTAGTAAATATTTTACCTTTCCGAAATAACTCATGAGAAAATAAAAATCCTACATGCAAAAAGAATGCAAAAATATCAATCTTATGTTTAACTATAACTTCAGTTTCCTCAACATAAAGTAATATTTTGATTGTGATAACAGAATCTACAGAAATAAAATTAGAGAAGGTCTGTGTATCCCTAAAAATCACCTTGGCATATTTTTTCTATTTCATCTGCCTCTGATTCTGCTATGCGAACTGAGATGGTTACGTCTTGTGCAATCAATATCGCCTCCACTGGGAAGCACCATATTGACAGAATTAAATGTTGAAATCCCGTCTCACCCATGCTTCTTTGTGCTTTAAAAATCAAGATGAATAGGCAGAGAGAAATCGGCTGCAGACGTTTCTTGGTGATGTAAAAACGAAGAAGAATAGGTAGAGAGAATCGACAGCAGTTGGAGATTAGGGTTTTACTTTCGAGCTCACGAATTAGGGTGTATCGGTTTTGTTTTGCGAGTAGGTTTGATATCAGGATATTGATCATGTATGCCGAAGAAAACTCAAAACTCTCATTTCCTATTGGTCGAGGGTCATGAGCTCTATAATTCAAACTTTTGGCTTAACTTTCAATGTGGGGCCAGCAATTTGTACTCAAATTATATATACAATTTGCCTAGAAAAAATTGAGGCGTGGAGCTCGGCGCAATCAATTACATTACGGACAATTTGCGAAGCAAATAGCTCTCTAATTCAAGTGGTTCTTGTTCTGCTATTTCATTCATCTGCTTTTGCTCTACCTTGTTTAGAGGGTAGATTTCTCGGTATAAGATGTATGCTCTATCTGTTCTTGTATATTTGGATGGTGGTATCTTGGCACCCTTTTAATATTTATACTAGTATTTTTTTCTTTCTTCGATAAAAATAAAATAAATCAACCTTTGATCTGTTTTGTTTTTTAAGCATCTTTGCTCCCTCCAATCTAAACCCTTTATCCGGAAAATAGTGAACCCCACATGTACCAGAATATGATTCAAATCCTAAATGTGTGGTGTAGATTGGAGGGAGCAGAGTAGGGAGGTGGAGAATAGAAGGTGAATAGCATTTGGGATCTATTAAGTACAATTTCTAAAGCTTTTTTCTTATTACAGTATAAATTATAAATCTATGTACTCGGAACGTTCCACACAGACACCGGGTTTAAATTAAAGAATCAATGAGATGAAAAAAAAGAGACAAAAAATTATAAAATTTTAAGATAGCTAGTTTACTTAGGATACTGGCTCTGATAAGCATCATCAAGAATTATTAGTAAATTTAAGGACTCGTGCAGAGAAAAAAAACATACGCTTATCAACTGGAAACAACATGTCTAGCTAGTTTATTTTCTCCGAGGTATCAAACTCGATCCTTTTCCATTTTTTTGGTTGCAGTATTGCAGGCTCGGTTACTGATCACGTCAAGGTCCAGCATACCCGGGGTCATATTTAACCTTACGCTTACCGCGAAAGTTCAAATCAATTTCAACATCCAAGGCACGCTTGGATCTTGAACTGTCAATTTCAATGCTATCATCGGCTTCTAAGAAACGACCCCTGATACCCATAACATCTGCAGATAACCAACCATTCACAAAATCTACAACATCAACTATCATTATGTTCAAGGGGTGAAAAAAAGAAAAAAAAATGGTGAAGTTCACAACAACTTACGTGGTACAGAAGAAGACATGATGATGAAAACGAAAAAAAAGACAGTCATCATGGAAATTCTAATGAAACTTTTATCCATGACTTTTTCTTGTTTTTCTTGTTTCCTTAAATCTAAATTTTGCTAAAGGATTTATTGATTGAATGTGAATTCTGCTTGCGCAAGAGCGGTTTAAATAGGTAATGTGTTCCAAAGATTCGTTGACATTTCACTAAACAAGGCAACCAGTCAACCACAGTGTTGCTGGATTATTTAGGGCCTGTTTGGTACTGTTTTGAAAAACAGTTTTCAAAAATAGTTTTCCACTGTTTTAAAAACATACCCTTTTTTCCTTGTTTTCATTTTCTAAAAATTGTTTGGTAAACTGTTTTCGAAAACAAGGAAAACCAACTAAATCGGATCAAATGTAAAGATTCGTCTAAGAGATAGTGATATTAGCCATGACTCACTTGCAGTCATTCTCCCATCTCTTACTTTGTTCTGAAAAGAAGAAAAGAAAAAAAGAGAAAACACAGAAAACAATAATTTGTTGTTTTCATTTTTTTGTTTTTAAAAACAGAAAACAGATAGAAAACATTTTCTAAAAATGTCCCTGCCAAACGCGTTTTCTCCTGTTTTCTGTTTTCTCTGTTTTTAAAAACAGAAAACTGTTTTTGAAAACTATACCAAACAGGACCTTATTTATTTGATTTTGATTCTAAACTGATTTTGTTACATTTAAAATCTATTTTATTTTGATTCTAAACTGGTATGGTTTTAAAATCTATTCCCATAGTACGGTAACAGCACTCCCCTGTTGATCAGTATCCAGTAGTGACTCTTTAAGACGAAGATGTTGTATTTATTTTTTTTCAGTTTAGCAAGAGTTTGTTTTTGCTTCTCACCCACAACAGCTCAGTAAAGTTTGTTTCAGCTTAGCAAGGGTTTTTTTTTTGCTTTGTGTGGGTACAAAATACCGCACATTAGTATGCGAAGTAACTCCTTAAGTGTTAAGCGAATACGATCGCATGCATACAACATATTCAAGATGACGAATCAGATGACATCACCTAATCACGAGGAAAGTGTGAAGATATGTGCGGCAGTAAAGAAACCGTGCGGCAATGGTAAATCCCTATGCGACAGTGACGCACGTCAGATCCGAAATAAGGGGCTTTATTAACTGTCCTCCACTATGTAAACTCCTATATAAGGAGCCGAGCGCCTTTGTAAAAGAGAGAGATCATTTTAGAGAGTTGAGACAAGAAAATTAGGAGAGAGAAATATTATTTACTTCCCAAGTTAGGGTTTTCCCATATCTTTGTACTTGTTCTAGGATTTAATAAAAGTTCTTGAGATTCTTATGATGATTTCTTAGATTGTTCTATAGATTTTATTAAGGGTGTAGTTGTGAGATTTCTCGCAACTACATTTTGGCGCTAGAATTCAGCTCGGAATGATGTACCCTGTTGGTGAATTTCTTTAAAAACAAGTATAAATTTACTCATAACTCTTCATCGCTCTATTAACAATCTATGAAAGTTTCAGAAGTTTAGATCTAAAAGATTTAACCAAAAATTTTATTTCAGAAAAATAATTTTCTTAGTAAAGATTTTAATTCCTTAGAAAGCACTTTTTCCTTCGTCAAGAGAAAATTGTTCACAGAAAAACAAAGTGAGACAAGCATCTACAGCAGAACAAGCGGTAGCAACTAGGAGGAGCAGAAGAATCGCTAGAAGAAGAAGAAGCGAAGTTGCTGAATCATCAAGGATGGGAGAAAGAAACAATCGAGGAAATCAAGTCCAAACTCATATTCAACGCGAACCAGTGCATAATAACACCATCGACTACGATAGAGTAAGTGTTCATACTGCAAATACAGATTCAACAGAAGAAGATGAGCAAAGAACTGGAGATGGAGGACCAATAACAGATAATGGAGAGAATGTGACCATAGAAGATCTCTGACAAAGATTAGTCGCAGAAAGAAGGAGAGAAGAAGAAGTACATGTGAATCTGAGAATGTCAGGAGCAAAGGTCACGAAGTACAACGCGTACAGGCTCAATATCTAGAACAAGCAGGAGCACGTCAAGACGTAGCAGATCCAACCGCAGAGATGCCAGACAAGAGCAGCTTTTAGATAATAACGTTATTGAAAAAATAATCAGGTAGGTGACAATATACAAGGACAACGCGATGGTAATCTCATAGTGCAACAAACAAATGATGATAGATATGTACAACAAGGTGAAAACTACCACATGAGAGAAGATCACAAAGCCAATCGACATGAGCAACAAGGTGAACGTTATCACACGCATCATGACCAGGATGATGAAACTGATGAAGAGCAAGGAAGAATGATATTACAAGGAAGAAAAATGTTAATAAATCAACGTGACAGCGCAGATGAAGCTGAAAGATTCAATGACGCACAGAACAATGCAAGGAATGAAATAGAAAGGCGAAGGAGAAGAAGAGAAGAAGCTGAAGAGCGCGAAGTACAAGAGGCAGTGCGTCAAAACAGGCATGGCAACCGTATAAGACAGGCAAGGTTGAAAAGACCAATGCAGCAAGATACAGATCAAATCATGAATGAACAAATCTTAAGAGAGTTAGCAGAAATAAGAGTGATGATGACAACGCGAGAATATGGAGGTAGACGATAATTGGATGAAGATATAGAAAAAGAGGGAAAAACACCAGTTGGAAGGAACATCCAAATAGCAGGCATACCAACTAAATTCGTTCTACCAGTATTTTCCAATATTTTCAATGGAACCACATGTGTAGTGAAACACATAAAATCTTAACAGATCTTTATTGCAATGGGAAGATAATGACGCAGTTTTATGCAAATATTTTCCCGCCAGTCTAACTAGAGAAGCTTTGAAGTGGTTTGAAGGCCTACCCATGGGAACAATCAGATCGTTCAATCATTTACAGACTATATTCCTGGGAGTATACATCAGTAACAACGTGCTACGTCCATGAATAAAGAAGGTGTTTAGCTTGCGAAGAAGAACCAATGAGAGGTTGCGAAACTTAACCACCCGTTGGAGAACTATATGTAGTGAAATGGCTGGAAGAGTAGAGGAGGAAAATGTCATACTAGCTTTTATTAACGCACTCTTTCCAACAGACTTGTTGTATACGCAGATATTCAGAATCAAAGATACCGTATCAATGACAGAGCTACGTGAGTACCAAGAAGAGTACATCACTCTTGAAAAAAAGCAGAGAGAAATGAAAACTTATCCTGTTGCGAGTACAAATACAAAAGAGGGGAACTCAAGTTTACTCCCAAAGATAACAAACACAGTTGCAAGCACATCTCAAGGGAGTCAAGAAAAGATGATGATGGAAGATAACCAAAAGCTAGTGGCTATGGGCAGCAGATATCAAGAGATATACGAAAGAGAATGCAGAGAGAGGCAATACAATAAAAATGTAGGCAATAACAAAGTTCAAAGACTTAATAGCCAAGCGGAAGGCTATAGAGGGAAAAATGGATACCACAATCAAGGCCCAATAGGAAATAGAACAGTATGGGAGGAGATCAAAATGCCGCACCGGAACCACCAAATATGGGTCATGAACCACCATCAGGAAGAAGAAGTAGAGAATTTTGTGCTTATCATCATTTTCACGGTCATACTACCAGAAATTGCAGAAATATACAGAAAAGCATACCAAGAATGATAGATCAGGGGAAGTTAAATCATTTCCTAGTGCAGCAGCAACAGAATTTACCACCGCCACCACCAGAAGGGAAGGCGTCAGGAATGGAAGCTGGAAAGAAAACATACTTGATTGAAGTGGGAGCGAAAGCAAAGAATTTATAATGTAACTCTATAATACATTCAGCTAGAAGCATAGACTTTCACGATAATATCTTAAGTAGAGCTTACGCAAGAGATAATGATGGAAAAGACATACTCAACCTCGCAAAGATATCACCATTGAAGGATGGGCAGAGGCAACCAATTTCATTTAGCGTAGAAGAAGTACCAGGAGGTGGATAACTTCATGAGAGACCATTAGTGGTCAAACTGGAAATCAACCCAAAAGTAAAGACGGATGAAGAAGAAGAGGACGACGCAGACATGTGGGCAATAAATAGGATACTGATAGATCCTGGAAGCTCAGTTGATATACTATTTTACCATACTTACAAGACTATGGGAGGAAGAGATGATGAAATCATCCCATCAACTTACACGATTTATGGTTTTAATGGATCTGCAAATAAGCCAAAAGGAGAGATAACGATGTGAATCCCACTTAAAAGCATAACAACAGAAATAGTATTCTGCGTAGTTGATGTAGAGTCTCCATATAATGCCTTGATAGGCAGACCATAGTTACGCAGTATCCTAGGAGTCGCTTCAACTTTCCATCAGTGCATCAAATTCCCCCTGCCTCAAGGTGTTGGAGTAATAAGAGGATATCCAAACGAAGGAAAAACTTGTCATGATATAGATGTTGACAAACGTGAAGAACGCACGAGTAAGCGAAGAAACTGGAAGAAAGAAATACAAGAAGGCAAGCGTGGTGAGATATTAATGGTTGATGTTGTGAACAAGAGTAGCGAAATCAACAAGACTTCTGTCAAGGCGGAAACTTTGGCGCAAGAAAGTGCATATAACAAATGCGTCAGAAAGAATGAATTCCAGATAGGAGAGATGGTGTTAAGACAAGAACCACCATTCCAGAAAAATGGAAAAGGAAAGTCAAAAGACGCATGGGTTGGACCATTCATCATTAAGAAATCTATTGGTAATGGACTGTATGAATTGGTGGAAAATAATGAAGAAACACAAGTTGGAGAAATTTGGAATCAAGTATATTTGAAGAAGTATGGTCTATGCGGCAATAATAGCACGGCAGAAGACATGGTAAATGTGTGAACAAGTATATGCGAACTTAATGAAGCACAAAAGGAGAAAGAAGCAAGCAAGTCATCCCAGATGTAGAATTTTTTAAGAAGTAATTACAATGTAAGCGAATAAATAAAGAAAGAAGACATCAGAGTTGTACTAATCAAGCATATGAATGAAAATTAAATATTCTTCTTTATATACATCAAACATTACAGAAAGACAAGAATAAGACCTTATAATAAGACCTTAATAAAAAAGGCATCAGAAGTAAAACCTCTAACAATGGAGGTTAGGCATCCAATTGTGGCGTGCACCCTAGTTCGCACAATAGCAAGAGGAAAAAATAAGAGCTAACGCGCGTCACAATTGGGGAAAAACCCTGAGAAATTAGCATGACTCAGGTGAAAGCTACACCGACCCTGGAGCCCGAGTCATTGGAGATTTGAGGTGAAATAAAAGCCCATCCAATAGAGCGCCTTAGTTGAAAAACTAAGGTAAGAAGCTCTCTACTAAGGAGTGCAGAAACTCGATCAGGGCGCCGAGGTTAGGGGTGTAAATTGGGCCGGGACGGGAAGCCCGGCCTATTTATTAAATGGGACGGTATAGGGCGGGCCGGAACATCTCTTATCCATGAAAATAAAAGGGCCGGGCGGGCAGGGTTATTTATCTACAGTAAGTACCCATGGCCTACCCAAGCCTGTTTTGTAATTTGGGCTCGGGCGGGTAGGGCCGGGAGGGCCTTGAATATTACAAACAAATATATATATTATACATATATATTGTTAAAAATAAAAAGAAAGTAGTAATAATACACAAGTTTTACTTAAAATTAATAATCAAATACGAGAATTGAGATGGGAATAAGATAAACCAAACTTCCTATAATTTTTCCTGAATTGAATCATCAGAAAAGGAAAGTGCCTTAGATTTTGCTCAATATGGTTAACAAAATTAGACTCCTATGGAATAAAAGTTAACAATATGAAAACTACGAGGGTTGACTGTATTAAGTATATGTACCAAGTATATTCTAGGATAAAACAAGAGTGTCTAGGGCGTCTGGAGCGTACCTGACCGCTCTTGACAAGTCTTGACTATGATGCACTCGGTCCTCAAGAAACCCCACTTAGGGTGCGGTCTCGTAACCACAAGCCATATCGGCAGGGGGATATGAGGCCTCGAAAACAACTGAATGTTGCATCAATGGATGGGAAGAGCCCACCCTAACCCGTTGGGGTAAGCTTTCTTGAAGGGGAAGTTAGGGGGAATATAAGGACGACACCCTCTATTAGGGAGCTGAGTTGTGCAAAAGACGTAAATATCATGGGGATATGACTCAAAGGAGAGCATAAGCCTGTCGTATTTTCGTGTCAATCTATCCTGCAGAGGCAATAATACAAGAGATAATAAGGCGAGATCAATGGGTCATTACATGAAAGTGTAAAGACTTCTCGCAATTTCGCCGCACAAGAATAAATGATATCTTAAGGAAAAATAAGACCTCTAATTAGGGACGCACAATAAGACCTCATGAGAAAAACAAAATTAAGATCAATATTGTTTTGTAGGAAAGAAAGAAGCTCAAAGATTAACGCAACAAATAAAATAAAGTTAAAATGCGAATATAATCGTACAAGATGTAGCTGAGGCAGAAATGTTAGAGCATAGCTCGGTTGAACCCACCAAGCGTTGGTATGTCAAGTTTGATTGTCATATTTTAGTGAATCAAAACTCATTTAAGAGTCGCTTTATTATGTACTAGAGTCAACTTCGTATAGGTTAGCTTGAAAGTATTAGGATATGAGACATTACAAGTATTACGAAGACTTGAATAAGTGAAGAAGTAAGAAGCTACAACGACAATATCATCCTTCCACTTGAGGTTAGTGATATTTGACTTGAAATGTTTCATTCCTAACGTATTTTTCAAGTCGTGCATATTGAAAAAAAAACTGTGAAGCATGAACACTCTAGATAGACATAGTGTTAAGGAATACATACGAGGTTTATTGCTGAACCATTAAACTTTGTAGATGAGACATTGACATAATCGTTTAAATGCTATTTTGATTATGTATGGGTATGAGGTGAAGATTTCATCCTAGGAAACAATGTTTTACATGTGTTTTAAGGAAGTAAGTTCATAAACTTGTTTATGAATCGAAAAGGAAATCGCCAGGCGTTACCGGTATTGTTATTCATTGCATATCTTGTGAACAACCAATATGTGTGATTTAGTATAACCGCTCATGACTTGTTCGTGTTCTTGGTAAAACTATTCACAAAGGCCGGACTTATGTATTGGTATGACATTTATTAGTGAAACCGATCTTTAGTAATCACCTGAGATGGTATGATCGAGTTTGTGATTTGTGTATGACCGAATCTGGGTAAATGGGAACCGATCCTAGTAAGAGGTGCAACACATCACAAAGGGGAATCGATCCTTCTATGAGGTGCAACAAGTTTGTAGAAGAAAGGGGAACCGATCCTATGGACATGTGAAACACATATAAGTTAGATACCATATATATGTGGGGAACCGGTCCTAGTACCTAGCTAGTCAACCGAATTTTGGAAAGCCAGTGTGACTATGCACAGTACTCACATGGAGGTAGAACCGAAACTTGTTTTGGTAGAACCGTTGAACCCATGATTTGTGATTGAGTGTTCGATCAATCACATAGTTATTGAAAGTCAGATGAACCAATTCTAAACTTGTTTAGAAGTGTGGAAAATCGGTTTCAAGGTTGTAAGTATGAAAGAGGATTTACAAAGTAAGGATGTCGACACACTTTGAACACAAGCAATAATGTTTATTTTTAATTGTTCAAAGTTATTCCTTAATATCTACAAGAATAAAATCCCAGGATCGAAACATAAATAAGTTAAGAATCTTTTAATTAAGGTCTTAATTTTATTTTAGGAACATAAGAATTAGTAATGTGCATTTACTAGTTAAAGATTTTCCAAAGAGATTTTCGGTCATTGTTTTGGACAGAGAATTTCCAGGAATTATGGAAACCGAATTTGGAATTATATTGCATATCTTGAGAATATTTTCGTTTTTGGAAATTCCTTGGTGTCCAAACTTCCTTGTCTATAAATACTTGAAGTTTGCATTTCTAGCAAACTATTCCTTCGTGACAACAAACTTCCTCGGTTGTGTTGTTACTGGTAAAGCCGCCTATTCGGAGACGAGAGTAACCTAATTAGGTGAAATCTCTTACGGCCGCTCAGTTTAAAGTCTTCTTTGGGATTAAGAAGCTCTATTAGTACCGTTGGTGGGAAACTAGATAATTGTGGTTTATCTTGTGTTTTCGATTGATTTGATTGACTAACGGTGGTTGAACGTTGATTGCACCTAGTTTGTTTATGCTTGAGAATCTTCTCTTCTGATATATGATTCATTCAAACTAGATTGAAGTTTCGAAAGGGATATTTAGACTGTTTTTAGTGCTAAAGAAGATCTTGTGATAATCCATTGTTAACAGACTCCGTTCTGTGCGTGATTGATCACAAGAGATTCAAGTTGTTGTGTCCAGGTGTTTATTGAAGATATAAGAAGATTTGAAGACAAAGAAGATATTGAAGATTTCTGATTTGGGGTTCATAATCTTTGGTGTGCATAATACTTGTTTCGGTATAAGAGGATCCAACTATAATCGGTTTATCCTTGTGGTAGATTAGATTCATTAGTTGTGTAGATCGACATCAATACAATTCTTTGTGATTAAAAGTATTGATAGCAAAATCCTAACAATTACCTTTGGTAGTTGAACATAAGTTAGATCTAAGAACCTGAGGAAGGAGTTTATTGAGATAAACAGAAGAGCCTTTATCGAACTCACATCACTTGGTTGAAGAGAGTTGATACCAAACAGATTTGTTGTTCCTTTACTGTTTGGAATACGAACCAAAGGAATTGTTCCAAGTACGTGACTTATTCATAAGTTGGAGGTGTGGGAATACAGATGGAACTAGGTGAACTATAGATTTAGTTGCTTGGTCTCAACTATACGAAGTTGGTGTAATTTTGTGTAGCGGCTTAATCCTGAGAGTATACAATTCTGGACAAGGTCCCAGGGTTTTTCTGCATTTGCGGTTTCCTCGTTAACAAAATCTTGTTGTGTCATTTACTTTATATTTCCGCATTATAATTTTTTTATTATAATTAAAGTAAATTACAAAAACGTTAATTCCTATTTACTTGATAAGAAATCCTATTGTGTTTGGTTAAGTCCGAACCTTTTTATCAAGTAAACTGATAGACACATTTTTGTGTCTAAATTGTACTCAATGTCTCTATTGTTAGTGCTCGATTTTTGTACTAATTTTGATGCTTTGTGTGTTTGTAGGTGTTTTTGGAGAAATACACTTGTGTGGAAAAAGTTGCTCAAAAAGTGCTATTTGGACTCCCGGAGAAAAGTACTAAAGACACCCTCAATTTGGATAAGGGGCACCTCAGTTGGGCACCTGCTATTCGCATCCCCAGTTCGGTTAGGGGTACACCATCTTCAACATTTCAAAAATTCGTTTTGGCGGGAAAATTTTATTCTCAACTGTGTAACTTTCGATCAATTCTTGAAGGAGTTCTGGGTAGACTAAAGGGATGAAACTTAATGGGTAGTTGTGATATGTCCTAACAAAGCTAGTATGGGTGTTTGTTTCGATCAAATTTGTCTGGATAACTTGGTTTAATCCAAACAGGGAGTTGGAGGAAAAACATGAGCTTACACGAGTTGTGGTGAATCTAAACTTGTACTGCACGTGTTTGGAAGCCTTAATCAACACTTTGGAACGTGAAGAAGATTTATAAGGAATTTAATCCAGCTGCAGATGCGTAAAAATCAAAATCATTGATAAAAAAAAAGAAAGAAAATATCCCGAGTAAAAGAAGATTATTTGGGATTAATGGAGGAGATTCAACGCGTGTTTTTTCTTTAAATAGATTCCCTGGGAGTCCTAGAGAGGGTGTCGAGAGTTTGGGGGGCTGAGGAGAGCCAGAGAAGAAGAAATTCGAGTTTTCCCAAACTCGGTTTCTGTTGTTGCTGTTTCTGCACCAAGAACACGAAGAACATAAGACCCACACAGAGCAGTCTTATTTTGCTACAGTTTCAGCGACTGTCTCCCGACAGTCTTATTTGTTACAGTGGCAGTCTTATTTGTTACTGTCGCATGACAGTCTTATTTGCCAAGGGTCGTAGTTCTCTGGTTTGTAACAAATATAATTGTTACAAACCCGGTTTTGAATTATTTCTCCCTTTTCATCATTTGTAAACACCCTTTGAGCAATAATAATGATTTTTGAGCGTGTTTCCAACATGATGAGCGGCTAATTCTCCCACAACCAAGGCAATGAGGACGCTATTTACGCATGAATAATTGGTAACTATTTTATTTTCTCTAATATTTAATTATAATTCACTCAATCACTGCTTTTGCAGAGTTTTAAATTGTATGCATAATTTTCCTAATCAGTTGTGATTCAATTAGATAGGTTATGCTTTGTTTAGATAATCTATGCTTAAGGGATACAATTGATGTTTGAGAATTTGCGTGATTATTAGTGAGTTAAGATATAAAGGACTTAAAAGATAATTAGAGTTTTGGATTATTTACCATCATTAATTCATGTGTAATAGTGGAATCAGTGTCTTGGTTGTTTTCTCATACCTCTCGCCCACTTTGTTAATATTTTTCTATATAATTTTATTAAATCTTTAAATTTAATATTCACAACTCCGAGAGTTTGAACCTCATTACTACAACATCATTCAAAAATTAATATCATAAACATACTTCGTTGTTGTATTGTCTCGATCTCGTATCCATAGACAATCACACGAAGTGTGAATCGATTTTTTTCATTGTCTCGACTCAGTCCATAGACAATCACTTTCGGAGAAAGGACTTATAGGTAGGAAAAGTTTTAGCTTGAGGTATATTTGGGTACCCTCGCCTTTTCAAGAAAACAACGACACATTCATGAGGAAAGATAAACAAAAGGTAACCTAAATATGATACATAAATGTGTTACAGGTATATGAGAATGCATAGATGATAGATGATTCACGCATGGACACTAGATTTACCAATAACATATATGGTATTATACAACATATGCCCAACTCAATCATCCTGTGACGACTAACAGAGGAAAGAATGGGAATGCAAGCATATAAAGGAATGTTATTCGCCCCCATATGATAGACTCACGCACATGTTATATGCTATTATCTATGGAAGAACACTTTGCTTTCGATTAATGATAAATTGCAGGATTAATGTACGCGAGAATGGAAACAGGAAAAGGATTACACATTGAAGAAAAAGAATGTACATTCAAATCTCAAAAGTCACAACGAAACCAGTGTACAAAAGAATGAAAAATATAATATGATACAAAGGTTAGGACTTTACAAGTGGAGAAAGAGAAAGCAAAACAGATTTCACAAAATGCGGCTATTTCCCACCCATATCATCTTCACCTCTTTCTTCAGCTCCAGAGTCACCATTATCATCATCTTCAGTTTCTTCATATTCCTCGTACTCTGCCTCGCTATCAGAGATTTCAGAGCCATCTTAATTATCTGAGACTTCAGCGAAATTATAATCTAGTATGGGGGTATTGTTATTAGTGCAGATTTCCTTAATGGACACATCCCGAATACGGACCACATCCTTAGTTAAATTAGACACAATAGTCACCAACTTTTTCTTAAGCCAGCGTAATTTATCATTTTTGTTGGAAAGCTCCTTCTTAAAATTTTCAAGATACGTCCTTTCAGTAGCTGAAAGAAACAAAAAGATTAAAGTCACATGCGAGTGAAATGCAGAAAACAACACAAAAGTGAAGACAGTATATAATTATAAACAACCTTATTTTTCAGAAATAATAGATCTAACCAATTCAGCATGATCAGACTCTAAGCTAACATTTGTAGCTAAATCATTCCTAGCATTATCAATAACCCTAGCAGCCCACTCAAATTCAACATCATTTTCTATAAGAAGTCGAGAACGGATCATATTTTCTCGCTCAATCAGTGCGTTCTTTTCGCTTATATCTAGATCTCTCTCCACCTGAACTTGGAGATTAATCTCATGAAATTCCTTTAAAGCTTCTGCACCCTTGAGAGCAACTTGATCCTTCTTAGTAATAAGAGCGTTATTTTTTGCCTCCAAAACCTTAATCCTTTCCTTGAACTCGCAAAAATGGCGTCTAAAACTACTACTAACAGATAATGCGCTCCTATTATCATATGAGATGTATTCAAAGTTCTTAATTTATCATCTGAGATGTTATTCAAGGAAGAATTAAGATGCTCTAGAAGAATCTCGTCATCAACGGGATAATGAATTGCCTCATCAGTTAATTGGTAGATCTCTGCAGGGAAAAACACTTAAAAGGGGGCGAAAAGGACGCATCCACATAAAAGCAGAAGCAACAAAGAGTGACGCACCAATCAATTGATCATTATTCTTACGAAGCCCAGTAACATCATTTTTATAAGTGGAAACCTCGGCTTCAAGTTTAATATTTCCCGCCTCAAGAGAACGAAGTTTTCTTTGAAGATCAGAAGTAACATCATGAGACATACGAGTGTACTGCATTAATAAAGAGAAGGCGAAAAAATCAATAAAATATGTAGACTCCTATAAGACAAGTTGTGAAAATTGATGCACAAGAAGAAAACTAACCAAAGATCCAAATGCAAATTGAAAACTTGGAATCAACGCAGAGGCAACTCCTCGAAGAGACTCATGGCTCAAAGAGGAAGCGTCACAAATCTTCGCAACCGTCTCACATGTACGAGTCGGTGCATCATCACCAATAAAATACATGGAATTAGAGAAAATGCTGGAAAACTTCCCCATAGATGATGTAAACGAGGAGTCATTAGGAGAATGCATTTCATCATCACCATAAGAGGAGCCTAAGGGAGAGGGAGAAGGTGCCTTTCGCTTCTTAGAAGGATTCTTGGAAGTGGACTTAGAGACGGTTTTCTTACTCTTACCCTTAGCATATCCATCTCTCACCTACACGCATAATGAGAGATAATAAACAGAGGCAACAATATTGTTAAAACTAAACAAGGAGTATTTCTTACTTCATTATGGCGCGAATGTGACGCTTGAGACAATTTTTTTTTCCTTCTTTCTTTTCTTTGCCACCTGAAGCCAAGAGAGATAATAAGAGAAGAGAAGAACAAAAGAAGAAAAACAGATAGAAGAAATAAAGTCAAAAAAAGAAACATACCACATCCCTTTCCTCGGGCCATACAAATTCCCAAGGTCTGTAAGCGGCAAATCTCTCAGGGAGAGGGAGATCAGACCCATCAGTATCTTTGCGAGTAATATAAGAGCCTTCAATAACAATAGGGTACTCCACCCAACGAGAATCTTTTGATTCGCGAGCGGTTTTATTGAGTCATGAAAATCAACATCACGCATGATCCTCTGTTCTTCTGCGATACCATCCTTTCTCGACAAGCGAATGCCCCATCAAAATAATTCATTCTTCATAATGACAACATCATAGTGAAGAAAGAAATTCTCAACCGTGTACTCCGTAGGGTCAATTTCCTTATGTGAGAAGTTTGGATGTCTTACATCTACCAGATAAGCAGATCCCAACCCTGCCGCACGGCGAGAGTATTCAACCATTATTCTTATGCAATCACCGGTCAATTGAAACATGCCCCGTCTAAATTTTTCATGGGAAAGTAGTTCGTAGAAGAGAGGAATTTGAGGATTGTATATGGGAATGGGAAGACCCTAGAGCGTTGACCAAGAGAAACAATGATTCTATCAGTATCCCATTCGTCAAGTGAATATCATTCGGGTCCAATTACAGAAGTGGGTTCGGATCCCTGAGGGACTGATAATGCGAAACCCCTAGGCCCAAAATCATCCTTCAATCTATCGAATTCTTTGAGATTTTTCCAACCGTCTTTAAGAACCATTTTCAGAATGAGAATGTAATCGAGAAAATAAAGATAACGAGAAGAACGATTGAAGAAGACTATGAAGAAAAGTGATTAACGAGAAGAAGATGAACAACAACAGCAGAAGAAAGATACAGAGAAAAATAAACAGCAAGCAGAGAACGAAAGTTGCAGAGAAAAAGAAAGAATAGAGTAAAAATAAGATAGAAGAAGACGTGTGGCAGTAAATAAAAGATTTTATACCAGTTTCCGAGATATCTCTCCTCATCAACACTAATTGAGAACGAACGGATAAGAAGAAGAGGTCATTAAAGACGTGTCTGATGATGAGCGGTGAAGAAAACATGTGTGGGTACAAAATAAATCAGAATTTCTCATACTGCTCTCTTTACCAAAAGAACGATATGAGAAGAGGCAAAATATGGGTACAAAATACCGCACACTCGTTTAGTATGCGAAGTAACTCCTTAAGTGTTAAGTGAATACGATCTCGTACAACATATTCAAGATGACGAATCAGATGACGTCACCTAATCACGGGTAAAGTGTAAAGATCTGTGTGGCAGTAAAGAAACCGTGTGGCAATGGTAAACCTCTATGCGACAATGACGCACGTCAGATCCGAAATAAGGGGCTTTATTAGCTGTCCTCCACTATGTAAACTCCTATATTAGGAGCCGAGTGCATTTGTAAAAAAGAGAGATCTTTTTAGAGAGTTGAGACAAGAAATTTAGGAGAGAGAAAGATTATTTACTTCCAAGTTAGGGTTTTCTCATATCTTTGTATTTGTTCTAGGATTTAATAAAAGTTTTTGAGATTCTTACGATGATTTCTTAGATTGTTCCGTAGATTTTACTAAGGGTGTAGTTGTGAGATTTCTCGCAACTGCACTTAAAATTTTTACTTAAGATTGTGGCCTCTTATCAAACTAATTAATTTAATGAGGAAACCCAAACTTGCCTTCTCAAGTTTTCAACCAATTAAAATTTCCCTGAAAGAAATAAAAACAAATCAAGGTTTGTGTTATATGCAATCTGCTTTATGTTGGAACCTTTATCGTACACCAAAGAAAATAGCTAATGCATGTTTCTCTAAATATATTTTAGAGAAGATTACAAAACAAAAACACACATGATATCATCCATGCCCGAATTTTGGGAGAGGACTCGGACCCAACTTTAACCATGATGAGAAGGAGAATTTGTAATTAGGCATTTGTTTAGTTTTTCACCTTAACCAACAATTGAGATTTTCTTGTTGCACGCCAACTTTCTTTGTGAGGATGTCAATGTCACAATGACATGATGTTGTGCTCTTGCATAATTCAATTAATGTGGTATAAGAGGTGGTTTGACCTTTTTATAGTCGATGATAGATATCACTGCTCCAGATTCAGTACTCAAAACTCATATTTGCTTCCTAGCTAGTTGGAGTTTGCGAAGAATCCCATCCATTCCTAGGCACAAGATTTCTTTCAAACCGGTGTCTCCGATGGTTGATGCGATGCGTGTGCTGGTTGTATTTTGATGTGTGGTGGTGTTTGATTTCGGTTTCCTTGTCCTGCTTTTATCAATCATACATAATGACCATTGCAACGCTAGGGTTTTCTTTTGAACCCCAACTCAGTTGTTCTTTTGTCAACGGAACCGTCAATCTAGAAGCATAATGTTTATAATTTTTAAAGGCCTGGATAGGATTAATTTTTGTGAAGGCTGCGAGTTTGTGACCTATCAAACTAGCAAGGGAGTAGTAACCAAAACTAGCCTTCTGAAGGATTGGATATCCAGCAGATACTACGTTATGAGATGGAGTGCTAGACTTGCAGATAATTGTTTCTCGATTTTTTCTTTGATTTTTCAAAGACGACCTGTGGATTGAACGAACATGTCAATATACTGTTTTAAACAAACCGATATTAATGTCATTATGCTGGGACCTATACAACAAAGAAAAATAGCTAATGCATGTTTCTTCAAGTCATCTCACTCCATAGACAATGAGCAAAAAGTCAATAATCATAAGGACAAGGAGTTAAGTTCAATACTCTACCGAGTAGATGATAGAAGACTTCATTCATCTTATTATTCAACAAGGAGAACTTTTTTGACGAGATAGTCAATAATCATAAGGCAGTCAGGTCGTGTAGGGCTACTACAGCAAGAGCTGCTTTTGCGAAGATTCAAACTCTACCGAGACAACATCAAAACAAGACTGATCACCTTTTTCATCTAACGCTGTTGTCGCTCTAGAAGATGATATAACGTGTCTAAAAGGCATAAAAGCTGCTTTCACGGATCCTCAAGGAAGATTGGAATCATGAAATTCTGATAATTCTTCAGCTGGTCTCATTTGTAATCTCGTTGGTGTTAGCTGTTGGAACGGAAATGAAGATCGTTTGATACGTGTTTCATTGCCATCAGGTGAACTATCAGAACAAATTCCTGATTCTTTACAATACTGTGCTAGTCTACAAGTTTTAGATCTCTCTGATAATAGGATTTCAGGTACAATTCCTTCTCAAATCTTTGCATGGCTACCTTATCTAACAACCTTGGATCTTTCCGGAAATCAACTTTCTGGTTCTATACCTCCAAATTTAGGTGATTGTGCATATTTAAATAGGCTTAGGTTGTCGAGTAATCGGTTATCTGGTCAAATTCCTTATAAATTAGCCAGTCTTCCTCGTCTCACAGATTTCACTGTTGCTAATAATGATTTGTATGCATGGCGGCCGGCAATCTCCCTCCAGCCAATCTATCATCGATCAATAATAAGAGTGGAAACTCATCTAATCTTGTTAATAACACTGATTTCACTCTTGGGTCGAAAGGTTTTCCTCCCTTGATTGTTCCAGGATCTAAAGAATTAAACCCAGGAACTAAAAATCGTAGCTATATCCCATGCTTATCAAATCCGTCGACTGCTTCACCTTCATCGACAATGCTAGCGTATGAAGAACCAATGTCAGTGCATGATTCATCTTTTGCTTCTTTTACTTCAGGTGAGCTACAAACTCATGTAGATCTGTGCAATTCTTTGGTTGTTGGCAAAAGGCAATCTTTTTCATTTGTGAAAGATCAATTAACCTCTCTTTGGAAAACAAAAGGAGATTTCTCTATGACAATACATGGAGAACAAGCTAAACCTGATGTATATATACGAACTTTTTGCTTCCCAAAACCACATATAAAACTGCACATAAATACACACACCGACACACGACAATCAGTTTACTATGCAAAAATCAACATTTTTCATTCAACTCGTCGAACAGATTAAAACTTTCTAATTCTTTTCAACTAATATAACAATTGATAAGCTAGATTCTCTTCAAAGTTCTTCAAATAAAGAAAGGAACATGCTTTATTTATCGAACTTTTGCATATAGAAATACAATATCTGATTATTATTAAGAGGAAGGGTAGGTTTGTAACTGATTTGAATGAGAAAACCAGTACCAAATCTTAATTTTCTTAACAGATAATAGATTTATTAAAAAACAATTTCAGTTTTCTTAACAGAAAAAGAAAATTTAGTAGTAACTTTTGAATTAGGAGTTTTAATTAAGATATATATACAGAGCATAAAACAAAACCCAAGAGCACTATAACTCACACTTTTTCTCCGATCTTGAGTTCTAGGAGAAACACCCGCTCCTTTTCATCCTGCTCAATTGACCAGGTAAATTGGTCATTGGTTAGTCTCCACGGCACATTGTTTAACCCGAGTATCAAGTAACAAGTAAATTGTGCTGGATCATGCTGATTCATTGCAGGATCAGCTCTCCTGGATGTGTATCTGCGTAAAGAAACGGGGGAATTAATCACTAATAAGAATTAAATTTGAAACTCATTTTAGTTTTTTTTTCTTTTATACATACAAGACATACAATATGAAAACCCCATTTCCGATTCCGCTCATACTGATTATTATTCAAATCAATCGTCCCTCCAAGGTTTATGAGATACGAAACCCAAATTCCACTCGTAACCCATTTGTTGAGTGGTGATGGTGGTGGCTAGGAAGAAGATGATTAACAGAAGAAAACACTAGGATTGTAGAAAAGCGCCGCCGTAACTGGTTCGAGTGTCGAGTGTTGTTTTCTACAAGGTGCTCTATTCTCTATCCGAAACCCTAATGCGTTTATATAAGAACACACCAAATGACCCGTGAGATTAGGCACGGGCATCAGCCCACAGTTGGGTGTGTGTTCAAGTATACAGCTCACTTGGTATTACCTCCTGCATCCAGCTAGTTTTACATTCTAACCAAGTGACTTTTCTTCTTGAATCTTTTGGGATACCAGAATTATAATTAGAAGTTTTAAAGCTATATGTTGTTTCATAATCTAAAAAGTTTGTGTGTTGTATATAATTTAAGGTATATCGTAAGTACTATTCAAAAATTTACCATACTAATCACAATTTGCGACGCAGCTAGGGATAATAATGGAATCTGGGTATTTGTAATTGGACCTGGAGCAGGGTCTCCGGGTTGTGACCTTTTTTTCTTTTCTTCTTTTAAAACTCAACTTTTTTCGCCACCGAAAAAAAAATGAAAGAAATAAAGGAAAAGAAAAAGTGTTGCACAATGATATCAATAAACTGTGTTTAAAAAACCAGAACTCGTCAGCCCTAAATTTTTTATAAATAAAAAAAAATGAACAGAATAGCCTGCAGTGACTCTTTCGACCGAAGATGTTGTATTTTTTTTTTCATCTTAGCATGGGTTTGTTTTTGCTAATCTAGAAGTATGCTTTTTATATTTTCCAAACCTTGAATTAGATTATATTTTTCTGCGGATAGTCTCCTCCTATCAAACTAGCAAACGGGAAACCAAAACTGACCTTTTTTTAACCTTAGGAGGTTCATTGTACCTTATATTTATTAGTGACTTCATGGATTTTTTCTTTTTTTTCTTGAACATGCTTAGATATTTGGCAGATACTGGACTATGCGATATTGATAGTATGCTTGGTTCAAGGAATTAAATTCTTGGTAATCCAATTCCAGGAGAATGTGGCAAATTCCTTGAACCAAACAACAGAAATCAACTCTAAGTTATTAAGAATTTTGATTCATAAGAATCGATTCATTCAAAATAATAGTTTTCTATTGCATTGGTCTAAGAGCATCTCCAATGCTAGGGGTGGAGGTCATAATATAAAAAAGTCATGCCACCTAAAATTTAAGATTTTTTTCACCAAAATTTCATCTTCAATGTAAGGGTCAAGGTCCTTGGAAAATGTGACATGCTTATGTGGGGGTAGAAGAGAAAGTCTAATAAGACCTTCTCCATAGCCTTGGGTCTAAGGCCACATCAATAATTTGTCTCTATTTTAATTTAGAAGTTATTGGATAAAACCTTGAGGACTAGAGATGATTTTTGTGTTAAAAGATCTTAACTTTATTTGTTTTGCCATATGTGAATGACCTCCATAAAAAGTGTGATATTTAGACCTCCACATAGGATGACCTCCACCCTCAACATTGAAGATGTTCTAATAGTGTAATGGAATTGAATTACCTCAACCGAATGCTAATTTTTTGGATCCTCTTAACTTGTATACCCGTATACATGTTAAGATGCATTAAATTAACATTTTTTTGCATTGGAAACAAGATTTGTTTGTTTTATTGCAATGAAAACAACAATTCTTTGCATTGGGAACATGATTTGTTGTTTTTAGTGCAAGAATTACCAATTTCTAGTAGAATAAGACAAAAAAACACAATTTCCAATACCATTAAATAATTATTTATTAAACCTTAACATGTATACGGGTATACAAGTTAACAAAACTCTTGAATTTAATTCCTTGAAATTCCATAATTAAATTCAATTACCCGATAATTATATTACGATTCTTCCGACCAAACTAATAAACTTAGAAAATGGTCCCTACTTTTATACTATGTTCCCGATGAAAACTAAAAATTCTGGTTTATTGTCATCAGTGTACGATTATGAGAGGAGTACTTCACTGCCAATAGGTATAATTGATCTTGAGCTTTTGTCATACACGAGGATAACTGGATATGTTTTGAATTCCGGCCTCAAAAACTACCTCAGCCTATCAAATACTGATACTTAGTATTGATCGAAATGAATGCCTTGGCTAAAGTAGAAGTGACTGCTATAAAAAAAAAATTATAAAAATAAATAATGATATACCTAGTTCTGCTGCTGTTAAAGACTTTTACGATACGAAAAAACTGGTGTTACCTTCAACTGGATGTTCATCTGATGGGTCTAAATGACTAGACTCAAGTGTTTAATAATTGACTCCACTCGTTGCTAGGGCTGCACATGGGTCGGGTTGGGTCGGATTTGACCTCACCCTACTCGCTGCTTCTTCACGGACACCTATCAATTCAACATACACGTGTGCTGATTTTCAACATATCAAAGCTTTCTTAAAATAGATAAAACCAAATCAAAGTTTGCGTCATGCAAAGTCCTTATGTAGGGACCTGTACGTACAACAAAGAAAATTGCTGATGCATGTTTCTTCAAGTCCTGCTCACCAGTCACCGACTTCGCAGTCAATGACTCAAAAGTCGGTCGATTTCTAATAATCATCCAGACAAGGAGTTAAGTTCAGTACTCTACCTAGTGAATGGAAGACTTCATTCATCATCGTATATTCGTATTCGACACGGAGAACATTTTTTATGAAATACATATATATAGCAGTCAGGTCAGACAGGGTTACAGGCTTACAGCAAGAGCTGCTTCTGCAAATTCGTCAGCTGCAAAGATTCTAACCGATCTAATCATATTTCCTCTATATATATTCTGAAAATAGCAAAACCATACTAATCACCTTTTTCATCTATTATTTCTACCATGAGCAAATCATCTAAAAATAACACAATGGTTTTTCATTTTAGTCTTGTTATTGTTTTCTAATGTTGTTGTAGCTATAGAAGATGATATAAGGTGTCTAAAAGCTGCTTTCGCAGACCCTCAGGGAAGATTAGACTCATGGATTTTCGAAAATGCTTCAGTAGGTCTCATTTGTAAACTCTCTGGTGTTTCTTGTTGGAATGCAAAAGAAGATCGTTTGATTAGTGTTTTACTTGCATCAAATGAACTATCTGGACAAATTCCTGATTCTTTACAATACTGTGCTAGTCTTCAGATCTCTATGATAATAAGATTTCAGGTACAATTCCTTCTCAAATTTGTACATGGCTACCTAATATAATAACCTTAGATCTTTCCGGAAATCAACTTTCTGGTTCCGTACCTCCAAACTTAGCTAATTGTACGTATTTGAATAAACTTAGGTTGTCGAGTAATCATTTATCTGGTCAAATTCCGTATGAATTATCTAGTCTTGCTCGTCTTAATAATTTCAGTGCTGCTTATAATAATTTCTCTGGTCAAATTCCGACATTCAAATCGAGCTTTAGTGTTGCCAGTTTTGAGGGAAACAATGGACTTTACGGTCAGCCTCTCGCTGATCAGCCTACTGCGGATCTGCCTTTTGCTGGCTGTGAGAAAAATGATGGACTTTGTTGGTTGATGATTTATAGTGCTGTTGTATTGGGATTTATAGTTGGATATTGGGGTCTGTTCTTCGTTTTACTGATCAAGAAAGAGAAATGGTGGTATAGGTATTGGAGTTTCGTTGACACTGTTGCATCGGGATTTATAGTGGGATTTCGGGCTGCATTTTTCGTTTTACGAAATGCAAATGCAGTACATAATTTTTCAGAGGACGATCATCAAGTCTTCTTGTTCCAGAAATAAAAAGACAAAACTGATGCATGAACAACTAAATAGCACATATAGAATTTTCCTGCTTGTAACAACTCAGTTATTATCTACAGTCAATAAAAGCTTTGAGCACTTCTTTTATCTAAGCGTTCTGAATCTTATTGAATTTCAAATGAAATGGGTGTTGAAATTTTAAATTCGTAGACACTTCATTATCTTCTCTAACCGAACATTCACTTCGGTTAAATTTGAAAAGTACAGCACACGTTTACTGAGCTCCATAGTCCATACCACATTCATGTTAGAGCACAAGCATATATAACTTATACCGGCCACAGTGCCAAACTGCCGAACCTGTTAAAGAGTACCAGTTCACTTGGTCTGTGAACAAGAAATCTTGCCCTGAATCCTCTCACCTTTAAAACCCTTCCCAGAGAATGTCAAGCTAATATACAGAGGTTTAAAATTTTGTTTCTATTCCAGACATCTCATCATCTAACATCAATCAAATGTAACAAAGAATCCTCTGTAGAGAAAACCACTACCATCTTGTCCAACACAAAACTTTGTTGCTTTTACCAAACTACAGCAAGCTTGAGAACCGCCTCGCTACAAATTCTAAGAAAAAAACCTCCTACATCCTTTCAAGACTACGAAATCGTTACAACAGTTCACGGTTTGCAGTTCCGGGCCTCCTCCGGCCTTTTTTCTGCATTTGACATTTTAACAAATTTGATTTGTGACGACACAAACTAAGGGATGTATCAGATACATCAGGTACAGGATGCTTCCACCTCTGTAAGAAGCTTCTAATTTCCTGCACAGGATGCTTGAACATAAGTTTCAAGAACATGGAGAGATAAATCTTCAACAGAAGCAAAATTCAACGTGTATGATGAGATTGAGGTTATTGAATTCTAAGCATGTTAATGAATTTCTTATGGTATATGGGAGATATGCACCTAGTTCCATTGATTTTATCTGAATTTACACAACAAAAATGTAGGCTGTCCCCTAATCGTTGTAAAGAGAAGCTAATAAATCTCAATTCACAACAGTGCAATCCAAACACAAGAGAAACTAATAATTTCAGCAGCAGACTTGCTGAACCAGATTTCTAGGTTTATATATAATAGCAATTTAGCAGGATACAGATAACAGAAAGCAAGACAATACAATGAGAAAACCACGAGAAGTCTCTGTTTCATCGATAGCTTCTAATCCAATTATATGTAGCAGGAATGAATACAACATCCCTTTGCTCTATGTTCCAGAATATCAAGAACTTCCTAGTGTACGAGGTGGACATTAAATTCAAAACTAGTTACATTAGTCCATAGTCAGATTTGGTGTATTAAGTAAGTCGAACTATACTTGAACCATTTTCTCAATAATCAAGTAAAATTCAGAAAAAATTAATGAAAAAGAGAAAAATAAGACTAACTAATGAGAGGGGAAGTCATTGTGGAAATCGGATAATTTATGTTAATTTGTGTAAATTTAGCCAGCTTGAAACGTACTTTTTGGTCGCAACAATTTGGACAGCAAACTGAAGTTCTTTATAATCCATTACTAGAACACCAGATTGTAAATGTATGCATATACGCACAAGTATGAGCTTAAAATTCAAGACTTTAGCCAAACATATTCCTCACAATTAAAGATTTTAGTTTGAAAAGTCATTATTCAAACTCGGCTAATCTCACATTAAGAAGACCAACAGGACGTGTGTTTCTAAACCTAGATGTCAAAAAAGGTACACTTGAAACCCAAATCTCAAATAACTTGCTCATCGGGTTATTGCAGGACATTCACATAGCACTGACTAGGAGCACGACACTAACAAGACTAAATGTTTACATAAAGAGAAGTGGAATTTTTAATACCTACAAATTCTTTTGATGACAGGAATGCGGCTTTGTACTGAGATTTCCATTTTCTTCTTCAACTTCACATAGTAATTTTGGAATTTGCTTCCAAGTTGATCATGAGGAGGCTGAATCATCAGGAAATGCAAATTAGACTACTCACCACCGTGTTGTAAATGATATCGATGACGTTGTTCATGTTAATACTGTCCGAAAGGTTTTCAGAGAATGGAAGCCTGTCCCCTATCAGCAGTGTAATTTGGCTAAACCCACTGTATATATACGAACTTTCTGCTTCCCAAAACCACATATAACGCTGCACATAATATGCATACATACACACACGACAATCAGTAAACAAAAATCAACACTGTTAAACTCATCCAACAAATGAACAGTTTCTACTCAATCTTTTCAATAACAATTGAAAAGCTAGATTCTCAACAAAGTTGTTCTTCAAATAAAGAAAAAAAAACATGCTTTATTTATCGAATTTTTGCATATAAAAATACAATATATGATGATAAAGATGTGGGGTAAGTTTGCAACAGATTTGAATGGGAAAACCAGTCTTAATTTTGTTAACAGATAATATATTTATCAAACACTACTTCACTATTCTTAACAGAAAGAGAAAACTTAGTAGTAACTTTTGAATTAGGAATTTTAATTATGAGATCATAAAACAAAACCTAAGAGCACCACCTGCTAAGCTTTTTAGTGGATCTTAGAGTTCCAGGACCTTGCCACCAGCTCCTTTTTATCCTGCTCAATCTTATAAGATCGGATGGCTCCTAGTTTCATTGGGCAATGCCTCTTCCCTCCTCAGATCCTCTGCAGCCCTTTTGCCCTCTTTCATTAAAATGAATGAGAACAGCTACTCCCCCAATACCCAGATTGGTATGAGGAACAAACCTCTCATCAATCTGATATGTGCAAACATATCATTCAGCGATCAGGGTGAAATTAGACGAAGCAAAGGGAAGAATTATCAGATGCGAAGAAAGACGAATCACAGAATCAGAGAAGAAGAATCAGATACAGAGCCATGCTCTAGAATATCACCATTTTCATAGATAACCATTACGTTCTTACACAATAATATATATAGGCAGACTCCATAACCACCCGTAGTAACTACCTAAAAACCACTCTAACTGCTTGGTACACAGATGCACATATCACAATCTGCATACAAAGAAGAATTTCAAGTTAACATAATCAATCAATCTTTTCAGTATCTTTCAGGGATCAGACAATAACAATACAGAATTGAATACCAATAAGAAATCAATTGAAGTGGTAGCATTAGCTCTCCGCTGGCAAATTACCTGGATTAAGAGAGACACGAATGAATTAAGATTAGTAGATCGTAAAAAAAGAAATTAAATTTGAAACTGATTTTAGTAGTTCTTTGTCTGCTCATTCCCAGTTTATGAGAACCCCATTTTCGATTCCGCTCATACTGATTATCAAAATCATTTTCCCTGAGTGATGATGGAGGTGCAAATGGAGATAATTTTGGTGGTGGTGGTAAGGAAGAAGATGGTTAATTTAAGAAAGCAAGAGGATTATAGCTGAGCGCCGCCATGACTGGTTCGAGTGTCTGGTGTGGTGTTTATAAGTAAGGTACTCTATTCTCTTTCCGGAACCCTAATGCCTTTATATAAGAACACACCAAATTGGCCCGTGAGATGAGGCACGGCATCAGCCCACAGTTGGGTGTGTGCGCATCTGACAAGATGGTAGATGGTTCTACATTTTGGCTAAGTAACTTTCTTTTGTTGAATCTCTTGGGATACCAAAACTATAACTACAATTTCTATGCTCTGAGTTCTTGTTTTACCTTAGCATACATTTTGAATCTTCTTGTAGTTCAAATGAAATGGAGGTTGAAATTTTAAATTGATAGACACTTAGATTCGAGTAAATATTTGGTTGCGAGGTTCGGCCCCCTTTGTCCGAATTGAAAGAAGAACCAATTAGATTCATATAATGCCTCTCATGGATGCCACCACCCACAGGAAACAATAGCTCTCCTACACTTCACTTGTCAAGTCTATGAACAGAACAACTAATCGAAATAATGGTCTACAATGGCTTGATAATGTACACTAGTACCTTATTCAACAAGTTTTGAGCACTTTTTTTACCTTAACGTTCTGAATCTTCTTGTTGCTCAAATGTAATGGGTGTTGAAATTTTAAATCCCTAACGTTCTGAATCTTCTTTTAGAAAAGAAAGATCATCACTTTTTCATCTTAGCCTAAAAATTGGCCAAATTGAAAAATTCATAGTATCTATGTTAAAACCCTTGCATGTTCTACTTAAACACCATACGTGCTACTTATAGTAAAACCGATCCAGCAGTTGATATTTCCGGACTGTCACATTCATAACAAATATTATAGAAAATGTTATTTCATTACTTCTCGTCTTCCCTAAGTATATCATTCATCTAGCAAGAACAAATCCGCTATAATAAAACCTGCGCATTAGAGAAAAACCATTACCAAAACCCTGTCACTATATAACAATGACTGCATCCTTCACAAACCATTCACTTGTATTTGAAGAAATAAGAATAGCCCAATCAAACTAACTTAAATTAAAAAATCAAATTGAAAAAATCCGACCAACTTAAATTAAACAAAATCGGAGAAACACTTACTTGGGTCCCTTCTGTTTCATCGTAATGATGAACTTTGTAAGTCGTAGCAGCACCAATTAGATGTTATTTCACTCTTGAGCGAATCAATCGACAAAATCTTGATTCTACCGACAGCAAGATTACTCTCCAACTCCTTGGATCCACATCTAGCAATTGCCTCTTGAAGTCTTCAACGAAACATTATTCTTCATGTACAGAATTCGCCTGAAAATCTTGGATGCTCACAGCATGATCATTCCCAACTTTTTCTGAGGTTGCAGTTTAGGGGGTCTAATCACAAAGGATGTTTCCTTCATACCACAACAGAACTTTGTTTACGTCTACAAGGGAAAATGGATCTTAGTCAGACGCTCTCTGAATGTACAAATTCGTTTCAAAGAAAAGCTAATAAATCACACGGCTATCTTCCAAGTCACTTAGCATAAGATGCAACATAAGCTTAAGAATGAAGAGTCTGCACCTATTCTCTCTACCAGGAGGAGAATAATATGATCTTGTAAGAAGGATACAGCGAATAAATATCTTGTTGTGTCTGCACAAGAGAAACTAATAATTTCAGCAGCAAACATGTTGAAGCGAGATTGTCTAGGTGAACATATGAAAATGGGATAACTGTATCACTGACAGAACCTCTAATTTTCTGTGAGCATGTGGAAATTCAGCCAGCTTGAAACGTACTCAGGGGATGAGCAGAAATCATATATACTTCAAACTGCCCCTATCGGCTTAGACGCATATACATTTTGGTTGCAATAATTTGGACAGTTCTCTAACTGAAGCTCTTAACCATCCATTACTAGAACACCACATCGTAATACAAAAGTATCAGCTTTTGAGAAACCCTTAAAATAACAATTCAAGACTTTTAGTCCGACAAATTCCTTCACAATTGAAAATATTAGTTTTTGAAAGTCATTATTAAAACTTGGCTAATCTCGCATTACCCACACCTAAAGGACATGTTTTCATGTTTGATTCTAAACCTAGACGTCAAAAAGTGTATACCAAATCTCATATAACTTGTTCAATTGGTTGTTGCAGCCTGCAGGTGCACAACACTAAAAAGGACCAAATGTTTACATAAAGAGAGTGGAAATTTTTAATACTTACAAATTCTTTTGATGACAGGAATGCAGCTCTATTATACTTCTGTACTGAACTTTCCATTTACTTCTTCAACTTGTACACACTAATTTTGGAATTTGCTTCCAAGTTGATCATGATGAGGCTGAATCATCCAGTCATGCAATTGAGACTTCTCTCCAGCATGTTGTAAATGATACCGATGATGTTATACGTGTTAATAGTGTCCCAAAGGTTTTCAGAGAAAGGAAGCCTAGCCCCTATCAGCAGTGTTATTTGGCTAAACCCGATGTATACATACGAGCTTTCTGCTTCCCAAAACCACATATAACACTGCACATAATATGCATACATACACACACGACAATCAGTGTACTACAAAACATGAATAAACAAACAATCAAAATTTTCATTCAACTCGTCGGACAAATGAACACTATCTACCCATTCTTTTTAACTAATATCACAGTTGAGAAGCTTGATTCTCAACAAAGTTCAACTAAAGACGAAGGGTAAGTTTGTCACGATTTTAACGAGAAAACAAGTACCACGTCTGTCAGATAATAATAGATAATAGTAGTAACTTTTTAGGAGTTTGAATTAAGAGATGAATAGATCATTAAACAAAACCTAAGAGCACCACCTGTGACACTTTCTGCCCTCTTCATTGAAATGGATCATTTAGAACAAACCCTTGAATAACAATCTGCATATAAAGATGAACTTCAAGTTAACATAATAAAATCAATCTTTTCAGCATCTTTTAGGCATCAGACAATAACAATATAAAATTTAGTACCAAAAAACAAATCAAACCCAAACTCATAACAAATAAGGTAAAATTTTACCTTAAAACTAATGCTGTCTGCTTTAGATCTCACTACCCATTCCTGTTCTTCGACAGCTTCCTCACTGCGGGGCATTTTACAACTGTGATGGGGACTTGCAATCAGTATGAATTCATCCCACCCACCATTAAAGAAAGGCCCCCTCCCGCCTTCGTCCCTGCATTAAGAGAGACAGGGTAATTAATTAAAATTAGTCATTAAAAATGAAAAGTTTGAAACTGATTTTACTAGTTCTTTGATACTTACTTGTCGAGACAAGTAAGCAAAACCATCACATAAAACCCATTTCCGATTCCGCTCATACTGATTATTATCAAAATCATTTCCTCTCCCTCCCTCCAGGGTGTATGAGACACGAAACCCATATTCAATTTATAACCCATTCGTTGAGCGGTGATGGTGGTGCTAATTGAAGATAATAGTGGTGGTGCTATTGATAATTGAAGAAGACGGTTAATGGGAAAAGGCAGGAGGATTGGAGCAAAGCGCCGCCGTAAGGGACTCTATTCTCTTGCTGAACCCTAATGTCTTATAAGAAGAGTGAAGACACACCAAATGGCCCGTGAGATGAGGCACGGAAACATCCCACAGTTGGGTGTGTGTTCAAGCATACAGCCCACTTGGTATTTGTTACCTCATGCGACAAGCCAGACAGTAAACATTTCCATTTTTCTTGAATCTAACGAGAACATCTGTTAAGAACAAGGGATTGCTTATTTTATGATAGGGCCGACTGTTACATACTTTGTTAACTTGAGAAAGTTGGGAACCTCTGTGATTCCCCCTGCCAGGCTTTTCAAAGCAAGATGAGGGAGCCAACTGCAAATTGGAGTTTCATTGATTCTAATATTCTCAAAGAGAACTTTGAGTCATGCTATTCGGTCACTCGAAATGGCTTTCAAATTACATAAAGATCGGAATCAATCACAGAGATTACCACAACACATAAAAAAGAAGGGAGCTGACATTCACAATATTTTTATTAATCACCAGGAGGGAGCTAACATTCACAACAAATGCAAATTTGGGAGCTAACATTCACAACATATGCGAATTTTTATGCGACAAGCTGCCTAGAACAAAATCAGTAGCTTCAAAATTTGCTCCATTCCTCTGGTGGAATCCCAAGTTATATCTTTCAGAGTTGCATCATCTTGAGCCTCAAAATCAATGTTGGATTTGTGTAGTTCTTTACCCCACTCCAGAGCTAGTTCTGCTCCTCTAGCTGCTCTGTCAAGCCCAATAATACTGTCCTTATAGTTTCTTGCTCCCATGCAGTTCCCTGAGAAAGACATGACAATTAGAGCAAAGTTAGTGAACAAAGATACCTCAAGAATATGCCTACATAGTTATGGACCTCTGGTACTTGGCTGCAAAAGACATGCCATGAATCTATATCAACAACAACGGATTGGAGTTCAAGTACTACAAAGAGTGAAGAAATTAACATATAATCCAACAATAACATCTACTCATGAAGTTATTAATACTACACACAAAAAAAAGTTAATAATAATTCTGTCATTGTGATTTGGAACAAGTTTTGCGCGCAACAGATGATTGAGTTTAATCATACAGCATATATGAAAACTCAGCTTATGAAGCTACATATGCATATGAAATTACTTACATATTTCTAGTACTCAGCAGACTAGCATATGAAACCATCCAACTAAACTTAAATATTAGACAGGCACCCTCGTCTCTAGCACATGCATATTCAAGTTTTACGAGTCCACGCTTCAATTATACCAGGATACACAGACCACCTAAATCCCTCACTGTAGCGACCAATTTAAACTCATTGTGCAAATTACATGGTTTTTAAAACACATACTTGTAGTGCCAAGCATAACAAGAACATACATAACAAAGAGCTTAAAAAGAAACATAATCCAAATATCAGTAGTACTATCATCGTCATCCTTGAGTCTTCTCTTAAATTAATGACGAATTGGAAAAAAACTCATATTAAAAAATAATAGAAAATGTTCATTCATTACTTCTCGTTTTCCGTAAGTATATCCATCTAGCAAGAACAAATCCTCTAGTAAAACAAGAGAATTAGAGAAACACCATTACCAGAACCCTATCACTGTATAATATTGACTCCTTCATTCATAGGGATTCAGTTTTATTTGAAGAAATAACAATAAACCAATATCATTGTAACATACCTCTGCTCTATGTTCCAGATTATCAAGAACTTCCTAGTGTACGAGGTGGACATTAAATTCAAAGCTAGTTACAATGTTACATTAGTACACAGTACATACTCAGACTTGGTGTGTTAAGTAAGTCGAACAATACTTGAACAAATTTCTAAGGAAACTAAGTAAAATTCAGACAAAATCAATTAAAATGAGAAATAATAAGACTTACTAATGAGAAAGGTGAAGTCAGTGTGCAAACCGGATAACTGTACAATTGCCGGAATCTTTTTTTTTTTTTGTTAATATGTACAAACTTAGCCAGCTTGAAATGAACCAGGGGGGTGGCAGAAATTACGTTTACATATACTTCAAAAGGCCTCTATCAGCTTAGACGCATATATATACATTTTGGTTGCAACAATTTGGACAGTTGTCTCACTGAAGTTCTTAATCGTCCAGTATACTAGAACACCACATTATAAATGTTTGCATATACAAAAAAGTATCATCTTTTGAGAAACCCTTAATATAACAATTCAAGACTTCAGTCAGACATATTCCTTCAAAATTGATAATATTAGTTTTGGAAAGTTATTAAAACTCGGCTAATTTCACATTATGAACGACTACAGGGCATGTTTTCATGTCTGTTTCTAAGCCTACATGTCAAAAAATGAATAACTGAAACCCAAATCTCAAATAAGTTGCTCATTTGGTTGTTGCAGGACATTCGCATAGCACTTACTAGGTGCACAACACTAACAAGACTAAATGTTTCCATAAAGTGAGTGACATTTTTAATACTTACAAGGGGTTTTGATGCCAGGAATGCTGCTCTTTATACTTTTGAACTTAAGTTTCCATTTTCTTCTTCAACTCGTACACGTAATTTCTGAATCTGCTTTCGAGTTGATCAAGATGAGGCTGAATCATCCAGTCATGCAAATAAGACTGCTCACCGACCAGTCTGTGGTAAATGATACTGATGACGTTGCCCGTGTTAATACAATCCCCAAAGGTTTTCAGAAAAGGAAGCCTGGCTCCTATCATCCCTGTCATTTGGCTAAACCTGTTGTTTATATACGAACTTTCTGCTTCCCAAAAAACATACAACACTGCACATAAAATACATACATACACGCAATAGTATACTCTACAAAAATCAACACTTTTCATTCAACTCATCCAACAGATTAACACTTCCCACTCATTCTTTTTCAACTAATATAACAGTTGAGAAGCTAGATTCTCAACAAAGTTCTCCAAATAAAGAAAAAAAATGCTTTACAAAAAGAAATATAATTATTAAGAGGAAGGGTAAGTTTGTAACTGATTTGAGTGAGAAAACCAGTACCACATCTTAATTTTCTCAACAGATAATAAATTTATCAAAAACAATTTCAATTTTCTTTAACAGAAAAAAAAATCAGTAGTAACTTTTGAATCAGGATTTTAATTAAGAGATATAAAAAAATCATAAAACAAAACCTAAGAGCAGCACCTTTCAAGCTTTTCCTTCTTAGAGTAAAATTGGTCATTGGTTAGTCTCCCTGGCACATTCTTTAACCAGATCATCATCTAACAATTGACCAAGTGAATTGGGCGGGATCAAGGGATCATCCGGATTCATGGTAGCATTAGCTCTGCGCCAGATCTGTATCTGTAATAAGAGACGGCGGATTTAAATTAGTCACTAAAAATTGAATTTGAAACTGAATTTAGTCGTTCTTTGATACTTACATGTTGATACACCATGATGATCCATTCATGAAAAACCCATTTCCGATTCCGCCCATACTGATTATCAAAATCAATGATTTTCTCTCCATCCTTCCAGGATATATGAGACACGAAACTCATATTCCATTTACAATTCGTTGAGTGGTGACGGTGGTGCTAAAGGAGATAATTGTGGTGGCGGTGGTGGTGAGGAAGAGGTTAATGAGGAGGCCGCCGTAACTGGTTCGAGCGTCTGGTGTGGTGTTTTACAAAGTAAAGGTGTCTCTTTCCGGAACCCTAATGCGTTTATATAAGAGCACACCAAATGGCCCGTGAGATGAGGCACGGCATCAGCCCACAGTTGGGTGTTGTGTTCAAGAATATACAGCCCACTTGGTATTACCTCCTGCATCCGACAAGTTTAACCAAGTAACTTTTTTCCGTTAGGCTTGGTATTACCTCACCTCACCTCAGCTAGGTACTAATCTGTAAGCAAGGACGTAGTACAACCCAATTAAGCCATAATAATCAACAATTCAAGGGCTAAAACAAAGGTTTAATAAAGACTAGATTCATCTGATGCTTTTTATTCAAGGGCTAAACTATTTCTTAAGTGGTAGTAAAATTTAGTAATTCCTGTGTGCCAACTCCTTAATAACTTCAGCAAAAGACTTTTCCTCGGGGATGCTCTGAACCCATTTCGTATTTATGTGAACTCGCTCAAGACTCTGCTTCCAAGTTCTGGCGATGAAAGGCTTGGTGCGGGTGGCAAAGAACTCCTCTCCTTCAGCTACTTTGTCTTTGAAGAAAACTGAAGATCAAGAAAAAAGTTGTCTTGTTAACCATGGGTGTTGCCGCCATGTCTGGCAGGGATTTCAGAATTTTGGCAAGACTAAATTCTGTGTCTATGAAATATCTAAGATCTCAAGAGAGAAATATTCTAATATTGACCATTAGAAAATAGATAAACAAAAATGAAATTACCATAAGAGTTCAAATCATTTCAAAATTGAGGATTTAAGACGGGATACAAAGAGCAAAGTACAAAGCAGACAAGGTTGCGAGATTTTTACTGGGAGACAACAGCATACCGGAGAGACAACAGCACTGACAAAACATGTCACCAGATATCCAGGACCATAGGTAGTCAAGATGTGATCCCATTTTTCCTGCACGACAGATATATGGCAATGTTGGAAATAGTAATTTGTAATCTAGAGTTGCCTAGATTAGTTTAGAAAAGTGTAGTAAATTCTACACAGTGAAAGTTGTGGAATTAGCTAATTAGAATAGTTTAGAAGCTTCTAGAGTTAGCTAGAGTCAAATGTATCTAGAATGTTCAAGAGACAGTCAAAGTCGGTCAAGTAAGAATGTTCTAGAAAGTAGGTGATTGTGTTAGTGTTTTTTAGAGTATTCTAGGCAATATGGTGTAGTGCTTATAAATAGGAAATGATACATTCATTTGCAATTGTAACGAAGCAAGAAGTTAGTAATAAGATTAAGAGTTCTTTGAGAGGTTAAGTGTTAGTCTTGCTTCCTAGGAGCTCTGTACGAGCAATATAACCATGCTCGTATATCTCCTAAATTTGTTCTAAAATTCCAACAAATATTATGCGGGGTATATATATTATGAACCAGAGTTTTGCTAGCTAGATGTGTAGGTCGATAACCTCGGTCCTAGGCTAAAAGATATGCTCAAGAAGAGGGATGAAGATGGGTAGTGTTTCATCACTAGTTGGAAAGAAAAACAATACTTTAATGATTCAAACACAAGAGAAACTAATAATTTCAGCAGCAAACTTAGTAGATTGTTTAGGTGAATATATAATAGAAATTTAGCAGGAAACAGATAACAGAAAGCAAGACAATACAATGAGAAAACCATGGAAGTCTCTGTTCCATTGATATCTTCTAATCCAATTATATGTATCAGGAAAAATATACACATCCCTCTGCTCTATGTTCCAGATTATCAAGAACTTTTTAGTGTACATGTTTTCATATCTGTTTCTAAGCCTAGAATTCAAAAAATGTATACTTGATACCCAAAACTCAAATAACTTGCTTATTTGGTTGTTGCAGGACATTCACATAGCACTGACTCACAACACTAACAAGACCAAATGTTTACATAAAGGATGTTTCCTTCATGCCACAACAGAACATTGCTTACTTCTTCAAGAGCAAACTTATCTTAGCCAGAAGCCTTCTGAATGTACAGCAAATCCCGAAAATATTCCTTCACAATTGAAAATATTAGTTTTGGGAAGTGATTATAACAAGTCCGCTAATCTAACATTATGGATACCTGCAGGACATGTTTTTCATGTTTGTTTCTAAACCTAGATGACAAAAATTGTATGATTGAAACCCAAATGTCAAATAACTTGCTCATTTGGTTATTGCAGGACATTCAAATAGCACTTAAAACACTAACAAGACTAAATGTTTAAATAACGAGAGTGGCATTTTTAATACTTACAAGGGCTTTTGATGACAAGAATGCTGCTCTTTATACTTTTGAACTTAAGTTTCCATTTTCTTCTTCAACTTGTACATGTAGTGAATTTGCTTTCGAGTGATCATGATGAGGCTGAATCATCCAGTCATGCAAATAAGACTGCTCACCAGTCTGTTGTCAATGATACTGATGACGTTGCTCATGTTAATACTGTCCCAAAGGTTTTCAGAGAAAGGAAGCCTGGCCCCTATCAGGGGTGTTATTTGGCTAAACCCACTGTATATATATACGAACTTTCTGCTTCCCAGAACTACATATAACACTGCGCATAATATACATGCATACACATACGACAATCAGTACACTATACAACACATGAGAAAACAAAAATCAACACTTCTCATTCAATTCATCGAACAAATGATGAACATTTTCTACTCATTCTTTTCAACTAACATAACAATTGAAAAGCATGCTTTATTCCAAATACAATATCTAATTATTAAGAGGAAGGGTAAGTTTATCACTAATTGAATAAGAAAACCAGTACCCACATCTTAATTTTCTTATCAGATCATAACACAAAACCCAAGAGCACCATAACTCACACTTTTTCGCCGATCTCGAGTTCTAGGACTTTGCCACCAGAAACACCCTTACAGGTATGGTGGCTCCTAGCTTCATTGTGCCATGCCTCCTCCCTTGTCATATAATCATCCCCAGCCTCTTTCCCTTCTCCATTGAAATGAATCAATAAGAGAACAGCCACTCCCCAAATACCGATATTGGATTAGGAATAACCCCTTTTTCAATCTGCATACAAAGAAGAATTTTAAGTTAACATAATCAATCCATCTTTTCAGTATCTTTTAGGCATCAGAAAATAAAATTCAACGCCAAAAATAAATCATCAACCCAAACAACCCAAAAAGAAGAAAAAAAAACAAACTAAGAACAAATCAATGTAAGATTTTACCTCCAATGATCGATCATCATTCACGGTGGCATTAGATCTCCACTGGCAAGCTGTCTGCATTAAGAGAGACAGAGGAATTAGTTAAGATTAGAAATTAGAAATTAGAAATTAAATTTTGAAACTGATTTTACTAGTTCTTCAATACTTACATGCACAGGCATTGGAGAATATTGCTTATAAAAATCCAATTTCTGATTCCGCTTATACTGATTATCAAAATCAATCATTTTCCCTGCGCCCATCCAGGGTATGTGAGACACAAAACCCATATCCCATTTATAACCCATTCGTTAAGTGGTGATAGTGGTGCTCCTAATGGAGACAGTTGTGGTAGTGGTGGTGGTGGAAAGGGAGAAGATATATGGTTAATGGAAGAAGGCTGGTGGATTGGAGATAAGCGCCGCCGTAACTACTGGTTCGAGCGTCTGGTGTGGTTTTTGTAAGGAAGATGCACTATTCTCTTTCCGGAACCCTAATGTCTTTATATATGAACACACCAAATGGCCCATGAGATGAGGCACGGTGTCAGCCCACTGTTGGATGTGTGTTCAAGCATACAGCCCACTTTGATAAGCTAGTTCTACCGTAGAACTTCTACATGAACCATAATATTGGGCATACCAAAATCTTTCAAGGCATACTGAATGAAGACAAAAAAGGTTGTGAAATAGCAAAATCAGATAACTCCTTAACCCAAAAAAAATTTAATGGCAAATATGTCCTTTACTTATTAGTGTTATTAATCTTGATTAGTGATTAAATATTTTGTTTAGTGATTAAAATAATTTTCAGAATTATAAGAGTTGTTTAGATGAAAAATTTGGGGAAAAAAAATCAAAGTTTTGATTTGGTTAAGAAAGAGAGAAAGAGAAGGAGAAAGTGAGAAAATTCTAATTCTTGATTCAACGGAGGATGAGGAGTGTCATATATCATCTAAAAAACCTAGGAAAATACACATCAACTACAACAATGATTCCCAAATGGTTGATTTCCTAGATTACGAGAATGATTCAATGGAGGATGAAAAGGTTCGGCTTACATTTATGAGCCGAACCGATCCCTTTATGAATAGTTCGGCTAGCTGAAACTGTTTAGGTATGCGCCGAACATTTGCTAGACACTAGTTCGGCTTGTATAAAATTTTCCTAGAAAGCCGAACCTATTCCTGAGAGTTATGGAATAAAAAATGTTAATGGTTCGGTTTATATAATGAAAATCGTATCAGCCGAACTGTTCATATACACTTTCAGGCTGAAAATTTGAAGAACCGTTCGGCTCAAAAACAACAACATTATGCGCCAAACCTAGGTTCGGCTCACAACGCAACTAAATTATGCGTCGAACCTAGGTTCGTCTCACAACTCACCTAAATTATGCGCCGAACCTTGATCTAAAACCTGGATATTGACAACTAATGAACAGTTCGGCAAGCTGAGAGTGTTATTGTTATGAGCCGAACCAACTAGTTCGGCTTGTTTAAAAATATCATAATGAGTCGAACCTAGTCTTGTGTGATCTAGAAGAAAAATTATGTGAGGTTCGTCTCATAGATGTAAGCCGAACTGTTCATCAATGGGTTGGTTCGGCTCATAGATGTAAGCCGAACCTATTCCTGAGAGTTCAGGAATAAAAAATGTTAATGGTTCAGCTTATATAATGAAAATCGTAGATTTTAACCCATTAAAATCAAGTAGATTTTATCTTCATCTTCAAGAGAATGAAAATACGAAGATAACGCAAAAAGAATGAGGTCATTCCGACATTGGACGAAGAAGTTATGATCAAAACAAGATCGAAAGAATTCAGTCTACAGCGGGAAGTTCGGCTGATAACTCATCAACACGAGTCAGCCGAACCTAAAGCCTATAAATCAATATTTTTGAAGTGTTTAAGGGTATATATATAGGTCATTCATACCCATTAGACACCCCTTATCAATACACCCTGGTTAGGAAAATGACTTTGTATGCCTATAAAGTTTTTGGTATGCCCAATATTATGGTTCTTCTACATTTTACCCGAGTGACTTTTTTTCTTGAATTTCTTGGATACCCAAAACATAATTAGAAGTGTTGTCAAGAAGTAAGTTGTTTCATAACTTAATTTCTGGATATTGTAATTTGAAATTTACTGCACTAAGAACCAATTAATATCCTGGCATTTTTAGGAGCGACCCCTAGGAGCGACTAATAAGACAAAATAGGATCACCTAAAACTAAAATAAAGCCACCCCTTATCTTAAATTTTTCGAAATGTCTAAAATACCCTCTATAATCGGTAGACAATATTACAATCGGTAGTATATATTCATGTATGTTAGTTTGTGTTACGAAAATTATAATCGGTAGTTAAAATAGTAATCTCGTGTTGTTAATTTTCTACTGATTCTGGTAGTAGCCCCAAGTTCAAATTTTTTCAAAAAACAATGAAAATTTGAATTTCTATATTTGCACAATCGGTAGACTCGTGATGTTTATTATCTACCGATTATACAATCGGTAGTCTCGTGATGTTCTTTATCTACCGATTGTGGTAGTAGCCCCAAATTCAAATTTTTCAAAAACCATTGGAATTTTGAATTTCTCTATTTGCACAGTCGGTAGTTTAGTGATGTTTATTATCTACCGATTATGCAATCGATAGTCTCGTGATGTTCTTTATCTACCGATTGTGGTAGTTGCCCCAAATTTAATTATTTCAAAACAAGCAAAGAAGAGAAGAACATAATCACAATCGGTTGATAAAAACCAATACTAAACTACCGATTATGCAGGGACATATAAGTATTTTCCAACCTTTTTTGTCTTATTAGTCGCCCCTAATTCTTCCGGGGTCGCCCCTAAATACGCTAGGATTAATATTAGCATAATAATTCAGAAAAAAAAAAAAATTGATAGGCTAAAGCCGGACTCAGGTCCTTACCCAAATCCAGCCAGTTGGACTAGCCCCACTGCTAAACCCAACCCTATCAAACCCCTCCATACAATTAATTTAAATACAAATTTCTACTACTGTGGGGATCGAACCCCTGACTTCTTCCTTATTGGAGTTGACGGGATACCATTGAGCTATGTTGTTCGACCCAATTCAGAAAATATTATTACAATCCAAAACTTGTCGAGTGAACTGAAAATGTTCCACAGACTCCACCTATTATACCTTGCTCTTATATTCACCACGTGACGCAAAATCCACCTCATGTCTTGATATTCTCAAACTATGAGTAAGTTCTAACTCAAAAAATTACATTTTAGCTCGAACTAACATGAAATCAATCGGATACTGTGACATGAAATTTAACATCGAGACCAAAAGATGTTGGTAAAACTATCATGTCATCTTGAGTTTTTGATTGATATTTTCAATGCTCATTTGGCACCCAGATCTAAGTTGTTTCTGACAACCAAATTCTGCTTTGTCTTATTGTTGATTATTTATCTTTATATAGTCAGTGATAACCATAAATTATTTCTCCTTCAGGGTAACCAAAATTCAGAAAATGAATATCAAAAGAAAATCGCCAACAAAGCTAATACATTCAGTAAATACCGCAATTATCTACATTTCTACACAAGCGTAACTTATAGTATATCTTCAAAGTAGGGTCTTAAGGTTGTCCTTATAGTTGAAAATTATAGACCAATTTTAAACTAATTGTATACCTGAAGAAATATCATTAGCACAAGTGGATTACTTGAAATCTCTGATTGTGGCAAAAACAATTAAATCAGAAGCTATTTTGATAGGTAAGATACCATCGACAAAAAAAAAAAAAAATTATTGACGGAATGTCCAGTGTTTCTGTAAGTACCAACTCTGACCCATTTAGTAGTATTACTTTACTCTGAATACAACCACCATTAGAGATGAGGCGCACCGGAAAATCACGCCTGCGGCGCCCAGCCGCGCAGGACCAAAATTCCCCATGCGCAACTAGTAATACATTATAGACCATGCCTTAAAGCTTCACTTCTCGCATACCAAATGCACGTTGATTTTCCTTCGCAAGCATGCTTGGCACAACACATGATTCTTTAGATACAGTTTACACGCTGTTTCAATTTATCCTTGTTCTGTGACGGGTACAGATCAAAGTCAAATGCCGATGCATTCTTGAATGCATGAATATCACTGGTTTCCACGTCCTGTATAGGAATAAGGCATCCCTCGTACTTGCACAATGGTCATTGCAAGTCTATTTATGCTTATTTACTTCCCTTCGGCATTGCCGAAAGCATGCACTGTCTTTCTCGTGCCAAGGGGTGCATCATTCAGGCCCATGTCGTTCTTTCCTTGCATCGTCCTCATAGTGCGAGTAGCTTATGTTGGAGAAAATGAGTTATTTAATAAATGTTTTTTTGGTCTTTGTGTGGTTTGACCTCATGACCTAAGGGTCTAAGGATACTCACTCATTTTTGAGTGAATGAAATGGAACCTTTAGTCCCACATTGTGGAAAACTAAAGAGGTGCTCCACTATATTACCATGTTCTCATGGATATGTTGTAAAACAATGTGGGTGCAGCGGATGGGGAAAAAAATACATGTTTCGACCCGTGCCCATGCGCGTGTACCAAGCACCAAATCCGTGTCTACTTGAAATTATTTTTTGCAAGTTTTTAACTTGATAAATAATTTATTTAAGAGTTTTATTTATGGAAAAAATTCCTTTTTTGTGTTTAATTGTTTTACAAGAAACAAAACTCGCTTTATAAGAAAAAACCTAAACCTAACTTGATTTGCAAGTTAATTTTCCTATAAATACAACTCGAAAATCTATTTTCACAACACATAAGCAGCGACCATCTCTAGGTCTACTTTTCTTCATCTTCTTGAAAATGCGGCGTTTTAGTTCCATCCCCGTTGCTGAGTTTAAGAGTGGGTAACTTGTATTGTGCTAATACAAGTTATATCGGGCAGTCTTATCCTGGACACATCTTCGCACGTTGGGGTTTAGCATTACTTTAGAGTATACCCGTGAACTAATGTGTTAAGGACAGCTTGTTGAACCTGTGATTCTGCCCTCATCAATTTGTTCGTGGTAGAGTTGTTTGATACGGTTCTTTATATTTATTGTTTGATACATCTGACGTTTCTTCTATTGTTGCAAGACTCTAACAATCTTAACACATTATTATTCCTTGTAACAATGGGAAAGAACGACGTTGAAAGACCACAGAAGGTTAATGGAAAGGATTTCAAGAGATGGCAATCCAAGATGTTGTTTTATCTAAGCCATCATGAACTGGATTATGTACTTGTTCCACATGATGAATTGATGAATGCTGAAGCTTTAACTGAGGAGGTGATCGAGTATAACAAGCGGTGTAATTTTCTAGCGAAAAATCATATCATGAATGGTTTGGAAGATACGATGTATGATTTTTACAATGCTAAAGAAAATTTCAGTGCTTATGATTTGTGGACTGCGTTAGAAGCAAAGTATCAAGCGGAGACTGCAGGGAGCAAGAAATTTCTGGTGGCGAAGTTTATGGACTTCAAGATGACGAATGATAAGCCTGTTGTTGATCAATTCCTCGAATTTCAACAGATTACTAATGAGATTCTTGCTGAAGGTATGGTCATTGATGAGACGTTTCAAGTATCTGCGGTAATTGAGAAGTTACCAACTTCCTGGTTTGAGTACAAGAAAAAGCTAAGACATGAAACTGGCGAGATCAACATGGTTGAATTAGGGAAGAAGATTCAAGTGGAAGAGTTGTTGTGCTCCAAAGATAAGAACGTGTCTTCTGCAAGGGACATGAGTAATAAAACTCATATGACTGAACATAGATCTTCCAAAGCTGGAAAAGGTGAGAGTAACAATCGTAACTCTAAGCGTGGTCCTCCTAAGAAAGGTATGTTTCGATAACAGAGTCTAGCATTACTAAAATTAAGGGTGCTTGTTATGCGTGTGGAGTTACTGGCCATATGGCAGTTCACTGTAGACATCGTAAGGACAAGAAGGATAATGCTAACTTGGTTGAAAAGAACAAGGATGAGTTTTCTGCTGTAGTGTCTGAAGTTAATTTGGTGACCAATGTGATGGACTGGTGGGTAGACTCTGGAGATACCAAGCATGTTTGTGGGAACAGAGACCTGTTCACCTCCTACCAGAGGGTAGGGGAAGACGAGAAACCCTATATGGGTAACTCATCTGCATCAGAGGTTGCAGGAAAAGGAAAGGTCGGTCTGAAGCTCACATCTAGCAAGACTCTCACATTAAATGAAGTTCTTCATGTTCCAGACATCTGCAAAAATCTTGTTTCTTGTTCTGTTTTAGATGATAAGGGTTTTAAAGTTTCAATTGAGTTTGGAAAACTTATAGTAACTAAGGGAAATGATTATGTGGGTAAGGGTTATAAGACTGGGGGTCTTTACAAACTTAATGTAACCTGTCCTGAAGTGAAATTGAATGATTCTTATGCCTACATGTGTGTGTCATCGAATATTTGGCATGGTAGACTTGGTCATGTAAATTACAATCAATGCATAAACTGGCTAGCGTAGGCTGCATACTCAAATTCACTTTAGATAAAAGTCATAAGTGTGAGATTTGCGTAGAATCTAAAAATGCTAAGAAATCTTTCAGGGAGAATGTCCAGAGAAACACTAAACCCTTAGAATTGATTCATTCAGACGTATTTGAAATGAATTCAGTTCAAACTAGAGGTGGTAAGAAATGGTTTGTCACTTTTATAGATGATTGTACGAGGTACTGTCAGGTTTATTTGCTTAGAGGGAAGAACGATGCCTTAGAAGCCTTTAAGATATATAATCGTGAAGTTGAAAACCAATTGAATGCTACCATTAAAACTTTTAGGTCTGACCGTGGTAGTGCGTATCTAATTCCTATTGGAGATTTCTGTGAAGAACATGGCATAATACATGAAAATACATCCCCTTATTCACCTCAATCCAATGGTGTAGCTGAACGTAAGAACCGTACCCTTAAGGATATGATGAATGCCATGTTGATTAGTTCAGGATTACCTTCGAATTTGTGGGGGGAGGCTATCCTCTCATCCAATTACATCCTGAACAGAGTACCCTTTAAAGGATCACATAAAACTCCATATGAGTTATGGAAAGGTAAACAACCATCTTATGATTACTTCAAAGTGTGGGGGTGCTTGGAAAAGATGGCCATCCCTCCTCCTAAGACAAATAAGATAGGACCCAAAACCGTTGATTGTGTTTTATAGGGTATCCTGAGCATTCTAGTACTCATAGGTTTATGGTTGTGAGTTCTGAAATTTCTGACATAGGGTTGAATACTATCATGGAGTCTAGGGATGCCGAGTTCTTTGAGAATGTTTTTCCTATGAAACGTGATTCTCGAAAGAGATATTTAGATGATCCCCTAGAATTTCCATCATCCAGTCAGTCATTACCTTTAGAGGAAGATGAACCAGAAATAGAACCTAGAAGAGGTAAAAGGGTTAAAACTAAGAAAACCTATCCTGGTTGCATTACATACCTAGCCGAGTCTGATCCTCAGACTTATAAAGAAGCCATGACTTGTCCTGAAGCTCCGTGGTGGAAAGAAGCTTCAATTAGTGAAATGGATTCCATTCGAGAAAACGACACTTTTGAACTTGTAGATTTTCCTCCAGGGTCTAAGGTCATAGGTTGTAAATGGATTTTCAAGAGAAAACGTAATATAAATGGAACTATTGAAAAATACAAGGCTAGGTTGGTAGCGAAAGGCTATAAACAGATAGAAGGTATAGACTTCTTTGATACATATTCACCAGTAAGTAGAATTAGCTCCATTAGGATGTTAATTGCCATAGCTTCTGTCCGTAACCTACAAATACATCAAATGGATGTAAAGACAGCGTTTTTGAATGGTGAATTAGATGAAGAAATTTATATGGAACAACCCAAAGGCTTTGTAGTTAAAGGTTGTGAGAAGAAGGTTTGTAAACTGAAGAAATCTTTGTATGGATTGAAACAAGCACCCAAACAGTGGCATGAGAAGTTTGATCATGTGATGATTTCTAGTGGTTTTAGAATTAATGAATCTGATAAGTGTGTTTATACTAAACTTGTCAAGGATGCATGTGTGATTGTATGCTTGTATGTTGATGATATGCTTATACTAGGTATAAACATGGATGTTATTAATACCACTAAGAAAATGTTTAATGAGAACTTTGACATGAAAGACTTAGGCCCCGCTGATGTCATATTAGGGATGAAGATTAGAAAAACTTCTAATGGCTATAGTCTGAGTCAGTCTCATTATGTTGAATCAATACTTAAGAAATATAATCAGTTTAACTGTAAACCTCTTTGCACTCCATATGATTCTTCTTGCAAACTCATGAAGAATAAGGGTGTGGGTGTTAACCAACTTGAATACTCGAGAGTCATAGGAAGTCTGATGTATTTGATGAATTGTACGAGACCAGACATTGCTTATGTTGTGAGTTGGTTAAGCAGGCATACTTGTAATCCAGGGCAGAAACATTGGATGCACTTAATAGAGTGCTAAAGTACTTGAAGTACACAATGACCTTTTGTTTGAATTACGAAGGGTATCCGGCCGTCCTTGAGGGATTTTGCGATGCGAACTGGATAACAGACTCAGAGGAGTCTAAGTCTATCAGTGGATATGTATTCACTCTAGCAGGTGCGTCTGTATCTTGGAAGAGTTACAAACAGACATGTATAGCCCGCTCAACTATGGAATCGGAGTTTATTGTGTTAGATAAAGCAGAAGAGGAGGCCGAATGGCTAAGAAATTTTTTAGAAGATATTCCTCTCTGGCATAGGCCTGTGCCAGCTATATCTATACATTGTGACAGCAAATCTGCAATAAGTAGATCTAAGAATAGCTTCTATAATGGAAAGTCTATACATATACGTAGCAGACATGATTCTTTGGAATTACTAATATCCACAGGCGTTATTTCCATAGATTGTACAAGGTCCAAGGAGAATATCGCGGACCCTTTAACGAAAGGTTTGCACAAGGAGATAGTTTGTAAAGCATCGAAGGGGATGGGTCTTAGGCTCAAATAATTAAACTTGCCATGAAGGATACTCAACCTTGCTGACTGGAGATTCCAATAACAAGGTTTTGAATGAGACAACTAATTTATGGTGGGTAAAGGTAAACACTATCAGAGAATTTCATTCTCTGTCCCTTCCCTTTGGTGTTGATGTGATAGTGTGTCTGCATGTGAAGGATGACTTTTAATTAAGTCTTAATGAGTTCTATAGTTTCAATTTAAGATTGAAGTGGGGTGTAGCAGTAAACACTCTTGATAGAACTCACCTATCTGAATGAGGAAGTGGGTCGCTTCCAATGAGAATGGAGACGATTCTCTAAAGCATTTTGAGAAACAAGATATGTCCAGGGCCAAAATAGACAAAACGGCACGAACTTAGCAACACTTGGAGGATATCATGCATTGATGTTATTAGAATTACACCAAACGCTAGCAGTTCAAGACATAGTTCACTGTCTAGCTAGTAGTTCCGGTAACTTCTCACTAAGCAAGGTTCAAGACCTCATGGACACCTTTGCCTAAATGGTATTTTCCGTACTCTGATTTTTCGTTTTTTACCGAGATTTCATTCATGTTGGGGATTGTTGGAGAAAATAAGTTATTTAATAAATGATTTTTTGGTCTTTGTGTGGTTTGATCTCATGACCTAAGGGTCTAAGGATACTCACTCATTTTTGAGTGAATGAAATGGAACCTTTAGTCCCACATTGCGGAAAACTAAAGAGGTGCTCCATTATATTACCATGTTCTCATGGATATGTTGTAAAACAATGTGGGTGGAGCGGGTGGGGCGAAAAATACAAGTTTCGACCCATGCCCATACGCGTGTACCAAGCACCAAGTCCGTGTCTACTTGAAATTATTTTTTGCAAATTTTTAACTTGATAAATAATTTATTTAAGAGTTTTATTTATGGAAAAAATTCCTTTTTTGTGTTTAATTGTTTTACAAGAAATAAAACTCGTTT